>NC_137325.1:44345134-46880134 GCF_965287045.1 Carcharhinus amblyrhynchos | reverse complement strand
AACTTTGAGTTGAAGTGAGTTATAATCCATAACACAATCTCATGGTGACAGTGACTCATATAAAACATTTGATATTCATCATTGTGGTTGAAGATGACAGTAGTAGTCTTTGATTCTATCACAACCAACACTATATTGGAATCTGGGTGTGTTTGTATTCTACAAACTACATGGAAAATCCTAGTAAACTTTACTTCAGATTCAGCTGTGTCAGTTGGGTGTCAGTTGATTAGATGCTTGCCTCTGAGATGCACAGTTCTGGGTCCACTCCATAGATTGACCACAAAAATCAGTCTGACACTCCAGTGCAATACTGAGGAAGCACTGCACTAACCAAGGTCAAATGTTAAACCCAGGGCCCCATCTGCCTGCTCAGTGAAGATAAAAGATCTCATGGCACAATTTGAAGGAACAGCAGGGGAGTTGGCCCCAGTGTTCTCGCTAAGATCTATCCCTCAATCAATACCATGAAAACCAGTTTGTCTGGTCATCATCACATTGCTGTCTGTGGGAGTTGGCTGAGTGCAAATTCACTGCTGCATTCCTTATATTACAAAGGTGACTCCATTCCACGTATGTTCTGCGTGATGTGGAGATGCCAACGTTGGACTGGGGTAAACTCAGTAATCTGGTGTTGTGAGACGTCTTGAGGTTTATTTGGTAGCAAAAGCCACTAGCTTTCGGAGCACTGCCCCTTCTTGAGGGTCACCTGAAGAAGGGGTAGCGCTCTTATAGCTAGCGGCTTCTGCTACCAAATAAACCTGTTAGACTTTAACTTGGTGTTGTGAGACTTCTTATTCTGCCTGAAGGCAGGTCCTTGGCATGTTATCTGCTGACTCTTCATTCAAAGCTATTTCCCTTAGCAATTTTTGTTATTGGTTGTTTGAAGTTGCCTTCTTCTCTCTGAGTAGGACAAGGAGGCAGTTCCCAAATCTACCTCAGCCAGAATAGGAATCAAACCTGCATTATTGGCATTATTTTGAGCTGTATGCTAAATAGCTACCAACTGAGCTAACAGCAAATGACTGGACTTCAAAAACTACTTATTTGGCTGTAAAATGCTTGAACACGTCCCATGGTTATGAGAAATACTATATTAATGCAAGTTCTTCTTTCTTTCTATTCTTGTTATGCTATGCAGCCATTACATTTTTTTTGTAGCAGTGATACATTGCATCATGGAGCACTAGCATTCATGGTCGTGACTGGATGTGAGATCAATTTCTCCTGCATGTGACTGATTTCTCACTCAGTCATGCAACCTATCAGGGAATGCTAAGAGGAGGCCAAGTGCCATTTCACAGAGAGGGAGAAATTAGTGGACGAGATATCCACAGGCTGCTCTCACATTACTTCCGGTGATTAGCTCAGAGCCTCATCAGCAGACCCCTGGAAGCAGGTCAATTATCAACCAGGGAAAAAATATTGGGATTTAATACCCTCACACACAAAAAAAACAAACACCTTAAGCAGGATAAGTAAATAAAGTATCCTCTTCTCTCACAAAGCAAACACATAATGGCTTTTTAAATTAGTATGCAACTGTGGGCTTAGCAGGCTGAGGCAACAGCAAGAAGACATTCAGCTACTACGGAGAACATCAAAAGAATAAAGTCAAAAAAATTTACAAGTATTTAGCCAAGTGGCGCAATTCTGAGCTGTAACATACTGACAGATTTGAGCACCTTACAGTGGGTGAGGTGAGATGGGTGGGTGGGGGTTGGTGGCGGGGGGGGGGGGGGGGTGCGCAGGGAAGGGGGGAGACAAGGGGTGGCATATAAGCTGCAGTTAAACACTAACTTTTATTTTGGAGATAGCACATACATGGCAAGCTCCTTTTTTTGGGAGGGGAAATTTCACAATAATGTTTCCATTTCAATGCCAGAACTAGTCTTGTCTTAATTTTCATCCTGTGATGTCCTGCATATATTGTTTTTGGTCCAATTCCTGTCACTACCCCCTGCTGGGATAATCAAAATGTTATACACATCAAAATTCAGCTAAGTATTCACGCTGTATATTAATAACACAAACAGACAGTTAGGGATAGTTAACCAAATTACAATAACATCTCATTGGTTCTGATGTGGAAGCAACTCATGCATGTATCAATCCCCAAACAACTCAGGTTCACAGCTACCTTTTTCAATAGATTGCAATGATCACCAAAGTCCAACACGCACATATTAAAAAAAACTTTCTATTTATCCATCATGCTACACAGGAATCAATACAATATATAAATCAACATGACAGGCAGTTACAAATATGTTTTTTTAAACACAAAGTATGCACAAATCAAAATAATTACAAGTCCTTTTTGTGTGTAGAGAATACAGCTGAATTGGCTTACATTTTTTCAGGTCACAAGTTTGATTCAAAACCTCTGTGTATGAATCATTGAAATGAATTTAAAATCAAGCCAATTTAGCTCAAATAGATCCAGATGACTTCAGATGCCCATGTAGCGGGTTATATAGAGAAAAAAAGACATACTGCATTTAAAACCTTTCGGCAGCCCTTCCTTTCCTTGTCTTGCTGTTTTCTGTTAAACAAGAGGTGTTATGACCCATAATTGGGGCCAGATTCGCAGCAGGTTTAGTGATGCTTTCTGCCAGGGTGTCCAGTTCGTCTCCATCTGCTGCTGTCTTGTGTGCTTCCCACTGGGGGATCTAGCTCATTCTGCAGTCAATTAGCAGAAGACCTGCCATTGTTCTGCAACTGCCCCCATGGGCTGCTTTCCAGTCTGTCTCACACTCTGGACACCACATTCAGACGATTAGAGATTTTAAAAAGAATATCATGTTTGATCCATTGTGACTTTGTGGACAAACCCTGTCCTCTCCAATTACAATAGCAGCAATTAAAAAAAAACTTTTTCTACACTCATATTGGAAAAGTTTTATTGGCCATTTCTCATTTTACATTTTAATTCCAGATCTAATTTCACACATTTTTTCTTAATTTCTTCCATTAGTAATATTTGCTCGATACATACAAAATAAGATTTCTCACATTTTCAAATGATTTTCTCCTTTCTTTTAGGTCATCTGTACTATGCCTCATTGCCTGACTGAGAGGGCAATTTTACCATATACTCTTGGACCTTTGCTGATGACACACTTTCTGCTGGGGTTCCACAAGTGTGGCCCTATAATAATGCCTTTTGATTTTCTTTCTCCTCCTGTGGGGAAATGTTTGGCCTCTGCTAGGACAAATCCTTATTTTCATCAGCTGAGATCAGCAAGTTGCTGTGAGGGGAATTGAAGGCATAAAAATTCAACCCTATCACTCTAAACATGGTAGTTGTTTGGGACACCACATGTGATGCATGTCTGGGCTGTGTGCTCCAGTGCATTTATATAACATACAAAGAATGTATTTCTATGCACATTAGTCATGGTTCACAGAGTCCACAGTTAAAATTGATAATTCTAAAACACCAGCTCATCAGAAGAAGCAAATATCACTCCCGGGGTCATTAGCCTGCAAGATGGGCAGGAAACTGAGTGGGGATAAAGGCAACCTGTAACCAGTGGGTTCTACAGAGATCTGTGCTGGGACAGCAACAGTTTACTATAATAGAACATAGAACACTACAGCACAAACAGGCCCTTTGGCCCACACGTTGCGCCGATCACATCTATACCTACCAAGCCATAGAACTATCTGTAACTTCCAGTCCCATTCGATCCCATATACTCATCCAGAAGTCTTTTAAAAGACCCCAGCGAGTTCGCCTCTACCACCACCGACAGCAGCCGATTCCACTCACTCACCACCCTCTGAGTGAAAAACTTTCCCCTAACATCTCCTCTGTACTTGCTTCCCAGCACCTTAAACCTGTGTCCTCTCGTAGCGATCATTTCAGCCCTGGGAAATAGCCTCCAAGAATCCACCCGATCTATTCCTCTCAACATTTTATAAACCTCTATCAGGTCGCCTCTCAACCTTCATCTCTCCACGGAGAAGAGACCTAGCTCCCTCAACCTATCTTCATAAGGCATGCCTCCCAATCCAGGCAACATCCTTGTCAATCTCCTCTGCACCCTCTCAATAGCTTCCACATCCTTCCTGTAGTGAGGCGACCAGAACTGCGCACAGTACTCCAAGTGGGGCCTGACAAGGGTCTTATAAAGTTGCAGCATTACCTCCCGACACCTAAACTCAATCCCTCGATTAGTGAAGGCCAGTACATCATACGCCTTCTTGACCACATCCTCCACCTGCGAGGCCGATTTAAGAGTCCTATGGACCCGGACCCCAAGGTTTTTCTGCTCTTCAACACAGCGAAGACTCCTATCTTGATATTGTACTCCTGCATCCCATTGGTCCTGCCAAAATGGACCACTACACACTTATCCGTGTTGAAGTCCATCTGCCACTTCTCCGCCCAGTCTTGCATCCTATCTATGTCACGCTGCAACTTCTGACATCCCTCCAGACTATCCACAACACCACCAACCTTCGTATTGTCAGCGAACTTACTAACCCATCCCTCCACTTCCTCATCCAGGTCATTTATGAAAATGACAAACAGCAAGGGTCCTAGAACAGATCCCTGAGGCACTCCACTGGTGACTGACCTCCATGCAGAAAAAGACCCATCCACAACCACTCTCTGCCTTCTGCAGGCAAGCCAGTTCTGGATTCACAAGGCCAAAGCCCCTTGGATCCCATGCTCTCTCACCTTCTCAAGAAGTCTTGCATGGGGGGCCTTATCAAATGCCTTGCTGAAGTCCATGTAAACCGCGTCCACCACTCTTCCTCCGTCAATGTGTTCAGTCACATTTTTGAAGAACTCAACTAGGCTCGTAAGTCACGACCTGCCCTTGACAAAGCCGTGCTGACTATTTCTGATCATTCTAAACTTCTCTAAATGCTCATAAATCTTGTCCCTCAGAATCCTCTCCATCAACTTACCAACCACTGAGGTCAGACTCACTGGTCGGTAATTTCCCGGGCTATCCCTGTTCCTTTTCTTGAAAATAGGAAACATATCCGCAATCCTCCAATCCTCCAGAACCTCCCCCGTCTCCATCAACGATGCAAAGATCATCGCCAGGGGCTCTGCAATCACTTCCCTCACCTCCCACAGTAACCTGGGGTACATCCCATCCAGCCCCAGCGACTTATCTATCTTGATAGAATTTAAAAGTTCCAACACTTCCTCTTTCTTAACATCCACATACTCAATCTTTTCAGTCTGCCGCAAACCTGTAGTACAACCTCCCAGATCACTTTCCACCGTGAATACCGAGGCAAAGTACTCATTAAGCACCTCTGCCATTTCTTCCGGTTCCACACAGACTTTTCCCCCTTCACCTTTTATAGGTCCTATCCCTTCTCTTCTCATCCTTTTACTTTTCACATATTTGTAGAATGCCTTGGGATTCTCCTTAATCTTACCCGCCATGTCCCCTTCTGACTCTCCTAATTTCCTTTTTAAGCTCCTTTCTACAATCCTTATACTCCTCTAGATCCTTAACATCTCCTAGCTCTCTGAACTTTTAGTTTGGAAGAGGGAAACAAATGTACAGTAGCCGAATGTGCAGACAATACAAAAACAGGTGACCTGTGAGAGGGATGCAAACAGTTTACAAAAACATATTACTAGGTTAAATGATTCAGCAAAATGTTGGCAAACGGAGTATAATGTGGGAAAATGTGAAGTTGCTCATTTTGGGAGGAAGAACAAAAGGACAGTATTATTTAAATTGAGAAAGTCTGCAGGAAGCAGTAACACAAAGGGACTTGGGGCATTTGTGCACAGAACACAGAAAGCTAGCACACAGGTGAGGCAGGTAATCAGGAAAGCTAATGGAGTGCTGGCCTTTATTTCAAGGGGTTGGAGAAAAGTAGGGAAGTGTTGCTGCGATGTACAAGGTACTGGTGAGATCACATCTGGAGTACTGTGAGCAGTTTTGGTCCCCTTATTTAAGGAAAGATATTATTTCATTGGAGGCAGGTCAGAGAAGGCTCACCAGGATGATCTCCAGCAAGTGGGATTGTATTTATGAGGAAAGGTTAAACAGGTGGGACTGTACTCATTGGAATTTAGAAGAATGAGAGGTGATCTCTTTGGTACAGATAGGATTCTAAAGGGGTTTGACAGGGTAAGTGCTGAGAGGATATTTCATCTCATGGGAGAATCCAGGACCAGAGGGCATAGTCTCAGAATAAAGGGGCACCAGTTTAAGACTGAGATGAGGACAAATTTCTTCTTTTAGAGTGTTGAGTGTCTTTGGAACTCCTTGTGTATGTTTAAGGCTAATATAGATACATTTTTGATCAGTAAGGTAATCAAGGGTTACCGGCAAAGAGCATGAAGTGGACATGAGGAACGTCAGACCAGCCATGATTCTGTTGAATGGCGGAGCAGGCTCAAGGGCTGAATGGCCTATCCCCGTTTCTATTTTTACGGTCTAATTCTATCATAATTACTTTATCCCACAGGAATTTTATCTTAATTTTGAAGGTAAATTCCAATCACTCCTTCATTTATCCAAAAGACTGTCAGATCAAACCTATTCCCATGGTGCTTGTAAGTCAAGAGTCTTTTCTACTTCTGTCTGACTCCCACAACTCACCATTACAACGCATCATTTATAATTATCAATGGTTGTGACAAAGATCATTTAATTATTTTTAATTAAGGGAAAATGAATATGAATTTGAGAAAGCCTATCAGGAAAAGTCAGGGGAATATGACTAATTGGTTAGCTGTTCCAAAGGTCCAATACAGGCATGATGGGAATGAAGGGCCCCCTTCTGAGCAGTATTATTCCTTGGGTGAAATTCCCCCATACTCGCACCAGCGATTCAATGTCAGGCCGGGGTGGGGGGTACTTTTCACACCAGTATGAATTTCCTGCAGGATCTTCCTTTGGTGCCTGCCATAGTGGATCGGGAATCCCGCTGGAAGCTGGCAGGAAACTGATCTGCTTTACATTAACGGGATGGAGTTAAATGCTTGGCTGGAATATTCCCCCCACATTCAATTTTCCATGACACCATTGGTAAAACATGTTGGTCCGGAACATGTCTGGAACAATGTGGCATACAGAAGTCTGGACTCACCTACACAATGCTGGAGGTTGCCACCAGAACTTGTGATGGGGACCACCTTCAACCTTGGATTCTGGGACACCACAGCAATGGGGGGAACTTCTATCAGATGGACCTTCCAACTTCATTGCCATTGCTGAGGTCCATCTTCCAGTCTCAGAATATTCCTGGAGATTCCCCATCACGGAATATGGCATTAAATCCCCAGGCAAATAATTAATAACTTTGGGGCTGGAAGATATGGGCTGGTTCCCCGCCTGCCTCCGCAGTAGGAGACATTCCCTGTCCCCACCCATGGAACTTAGTCCCAAATGGGAGAATTCCATCCAATGATTCCATCTGTGATGAATTTGTCCTCCAATGTTGCTTGAAATATTTTAGTTTGATTTTGGAAAATAGTTGCATTATTGTTTCAAGCATTAATAACGAATAAATTTATAGTCATGTATTAAAATATATTTTTTATAAGCTTTAATATACCCCTTTCAGCATATTAACTTAACGGGCAAATGTTTATCAGTTAATGCAGCAAGATTTATCTTTACTAAATTATGGAAATCACGAGTACTAACTATTATGTCTATGTGCAATGTTGGAATGCTGCTGTGAGCCTGTAATGTTGCTGATTCGTTCAATACCCAATCAGATTTCCATAAAAACAGGAAACAGAGCATGGTTGGACTTTATGTCTAATTCAAACTTTTTATGGAAGAACATTTGTTCAGTTAAATCAAGAGCTAATTGCACATCCAAATTCTCATATTTGATTTACTCAACCACATGCTTAAAAAAACTGGTAATAGAATAATGATAACAAAGTCAAGTCATAACACAACTATCGAGTTGAAAGGAGGAATTATGAGAAAAGGAGGTAAGCATTGAGCACATAGGGAATGAACAAAGGCTTCAAGATAGAGAGGCAGTGCTGGGAGAGAACAAGAACTCATGATCATGCCACAGAGAGCCCAATCGAATAATAGAAACAGAAAGAGGCTATTGCCCAGTCAACTAATGATCTATAATTTAAGGATGCAAATTTAAGCTCATCTCTTAATTTGTGTTGTATATATATAGTGCTTACTTTCAAAACTTTTTAAGGTAGCGGTTATGTGAATGCTATGGGAGTTTTGTGTTGTTGAAGGCATGCTGGAGTAATGCAATTAGTCTGTTTCAAGGTGTGTTGCCATGTTAACACAGGTACAATATGTTCTTTGTGACATGCTGCCCTGAAATAATATGTAGATCCCATGACCACATGTGCCAAGTTATTTAAATTTAGTCTGATAAGTGTAGTCTGTATAACAGATTAAATTTGTGCCAGAACATTCTGTGGCAGTACTAAAATCATAATACCAAAGGATTATTTTTCAAAGAACAGAATCACAGAAATCTACAGTGCAGACGGATGGTGATGGTGGTCTTTGATGAAAATGAGAAATGAGCAACAGCAAAATGGCAGCCCACTTAAACCATGTTAGGGTGGCATGATGGCATAGTGGTAAGCACTGCTGCCTCACAATGCCAGAGGCCCAGGTTTGATTCCCAGCTTGGGTCACTGCCTGTGCAAGTCTCATGTTCTTCCTATGTGGGTTTCCTCCAGGTGCTCCAAAGATATTCAGCTTAGGTTGATTGGCCATGCTAAATTACTACTTAGTGTTAGGAGGACAAGCAAGGTAAATACATGGGGTAAAGGGGAAAAGGCCTGGGTGGGTTGTTATTGGTACAGGCTCAATAGGCTGAGTGGCCTCCTTCTGCACCGTAGGGATTCTATTACACCCATTATTCTCTCCTCTTGAATCTGGTAAAAATTCATATTTCTACCATTGACCATTTTCATCCCTATGATTCATAATGTAACGTTGCACCTCTGTGCATTAAGTCATTACTTCTTTGGAATTGACAGCAACTTCTGCAGTCTGCCCAAGCTCAGTTAAACTTGAAAATACAGAGAAGTTGCTGTCAGGGATTCAATTCTTCTTTAGCGGGTGCATTGTTGAAAGACTTGAATGCAATCAATTGGAAATTTCGTGATATATTCCACTCTAACCTCACTGTGAAACCCTTGAAAAAGTAATACCTTGTCGAAAAAGATGCGTTTTTTAAGGCATACTAAATTCAAAATTACTACTTAACATTCACATTGGCCTTGAAAGAGTAATTTTATATTTGTTCAATATCAAATGTGTCCTTTACAATAAAATTGACATATTTTAAAATAATAATTTTAAAATTTATGATAATTGACTTTATATTTTAATCCTATGTTACCATCATTTATTTTGTTATCTGTAAAAAACGTAAAATCAAGGGATTTTCTGCTGGTTTCCTCCTTGTGAGAATACTTCAATGTGATTCGCTGCTTATCCCACTTAATGGTATTAGTATTGTTGAACGCACGGATATCCCCTTGACTTGGTGCCAGAAGCAAACTTATATGGGAAAGAGGAAATCCACACGACAAGCACCGCTAGGATGGCAAATGTCATTGCTTGACCTCAAAATTCAGCCCCATGTTAACCATCAAATAGGTGTTACCTAGTTGTAAGGTTCAATTGCTAGAAATGTGGACTGAGTGGTTAGGGTTTTTTTGTTTGCCTCATGTCAATGTTAACCAGTCATTTACTGCTATCATAGTTGTGAAACTAATAAGGGCATCTGACCTACTTAGTATTCAATAATAATTCAAGCAAAGGTTCACTAAATAGAGATAAATGTTTAATTTACTGTTTTGTTTTTATGAAAAAAATTAGTACATTGGTTTTGGAGTGGGAAGTTTACTGACATTTCTTTTTTTAAAATCCTATGGGTTTTGGGCATGCTATATTCCCTCAGCTGTCACTAGCTTAGGAAAGAGATGATCTTACAAGTCATTTCAATTGTTTAGAATTATACTTGTATCACTAGCACTGGGTATGGAGCTGTGTATACCCCTAGGCCCAGCCTCTTGTCTTTCAAGAAAATCAGAATGTTAGCATTTGGCAACGCTAGTTTTGACAGAAACTGAACTCCTTTCCATATTTATGCAAAATCTGGCCACCAGGGACTTGACATTGAGCAGTTAATTATCATCTTTTCCCTGTATAATAGCCACGTCCTTTGCACACCTTAATGGCTATGTTTGTGGAAAAAAGTGAAATGTGGTGACTCTGCACTAATTCATTCAAGGTTTTTGTTTTTCTGTTGCCACATTTATCTTTTAAAGTAGATGGTTACAGTTAAATTACTTAGTCTATCACAGTTTTGATAAATGTGAAAGAGTTGGCTGCCCAAGGAGCTCAGATGTGACTTGAAAATTAAATGTACCCAAACTGAAATAATAATTTTCTTTAAGGAAGAAGTAAAAAGGAAATTGAAATGCTATATATAAATATATTCAATACTATATATAAATAACTTTAGGTCAAGTGTAATTTTCAGATTAGAATCAAAACAGACATGAATAAACATTGAGAATGAAAAGGAACATTGTTAAACTGTCCATGTAAGGAGTTTGGAAGTGTTCTTTTGGCTGATAGGGACTTTAATAACTAATTTGTCACTTCTGTTCTTCATTACTCATTAAGCAAACTGATAGTGCATTCAGTTTATAGGTAAATGGTGAAGTCACCATAGTCCCAAATGACCATAACTGTTCCTCCCTTTGAGGGGGAGAGTTAATTAGTGGTGATTTAACCTGAGGATCACCACACCTCAGTTGAGGGGCAAGGTTGAGAAGGTGAGCCTTCATGAATTATCTCAGCTGAAGGGATTTAAAACCAGGGAAGGCAGTTCCTTGAAGGTTGCCAGGAGTTGTGAGGGAGGCTGAGGACACCTTGTGACTTAAGACCAATAACTTTATTGCTGTCCAGCAATGTCATCAGTGCCTGGAGGTCTCAAAAGGCGGGAGGGCAACTAAGGTGGGCTATGTGAGCCCATTTCGCAGCTAAGTGTCTGTCTGTCCTGGTGCAGGAGGTCAATGCCAGACACAACATTCTGATGCCTTGGGACACCAAGAGAAGTCTGTCCCATTTGATTAAGATGGATTGGATCAAGGTGGTGCCCAGGTGAGGGGGCACGAAGTAATACACTGCACCTGGCTCCAGCTGCTGGAAAATCATTTGGGAAGACTGAATTGAAGGCAAGAAGTACAGCATAGAAGGTAGAGGACGGCCACATTTAGTGGATTCCAGAAGGGCACTTATATTTCCATGGGAATGAGGAGCAGAAAAAGCTCCCACCCCAGCCCCAGAAGGAAGTAGAAGGGCAGTGCCCAAAGTCTGGCCCCAAGCACATGGCAGCAGAGCCAGAAAACAAATCTTTTTGGAAGCTGCAGTCTTTTATTCAAAAAACATTTATTTGTATACTAACTACTTAGAAAAGGTTAAATAAGACCAAGACACAGCTGAAGCTACTCTGAAATGCTTCACACTCATATCCATTCAGTGAGTGACAGCACTGTGACAAGGGTGAATAGCTCTGACAGCAGATCACTGGCCTGAAACATAGGGCTGAATTTTGCGACTAGCATTCCAATCCCAAAGTTGGTGTGAATCCTGGCTCAGCAACACAGAAGAGGAATAGCACAATGTTAGATGTGATCTTTGTGGGGATGAGCGATTAAGAAGCAACCATCAAAATCCCATGCAATTCAGAATGGCAACTAAGTTCCAGCATTGGAAATTCTGTTGACCCCATGGAGGTGCGCACATTCCTCTTTAATAATGTGAATGCTGCCTGGCCACCAGCAGGAGCAGCAATGGTGCCATGGTGTTTTCTTCAGGTGGAAGGTAACACTATAGAAGCAAGGCAAGCAGTAATGGAGACATCAGTCTCCATAAAGTGCATGGTCATGCATGTTGTCTGGTGATAGCAATTATTCTGGTTAAACTGGCTTTCCACCATTTACAGCCAGGTCGTTGTTGAATCCTCTATACCTATGGGAAAAGAGCACAGCATCAGGAATGTGTAAGAGAGCCGAGCTGATGGATAGCTTTCTATATTTCCTGTGACAAACCTCCAAAGCCACCTCCATGGACCTGGGAAAATTCCAGCCATTAACTTCATTTCCCTCTCCATTGATGTAGCCAGATTTGCTGAGTATTTCCAGCACCTTTTGTTTTTCAGATCCAGCAGTGACAGTACTTTGATCTTGAATGGTTGTTGTTTATGTAATTGGAAGTGTTATTGGATCAAAATGTTTTGTGAAGGATTTTTGTAGATAATTTTTATTGATAAATGTTGACCAAGGTTCTTTGTGGTAAGGAGTCTGAAATGGATATGACTGGGCGAATGAGGGGTCCATTTTAGATGAGGAATTTAGTTTCATTTGAAGCGGAGCTTCACAAACTGCTCCCTTTCTCGACATCCAGCTGCACAGGGTTCCTGTTGCCTCCTCTTAGCCTCCACCACTTCCTCTTATTTCTGTTATTTCTCTTTGTCACTATCCTGAGGTGGCCTACTGATCCCTGTGCTAATTCCTGTTCTGTCAGAATGAGTGGAATCTCTGGAGTATCCAATAAAGATCTCCCCTCGTCATAGGAGGTGGGGGGAAGGGGGGAGGGTGTGGGCTGCAGAGGGACATGGATGCACTCAATGACACACTGCAGCATTGGGAATCCCACTATCCTGGCAAAGTCAATTTCCCTTTTATCCTGTTACTTCCTTGAGAGTGAGAAGAGAATTAATTCCTATTGTTTGATGTGTATAGTTTCCACTGCTCCCAGATGTTTTAATGAACTCCGCACGATGAAGACAGCATGATGGGACAGTAGTTAGAACAGCTGTCTCACAGCGCAAGTGACAAAGGTTTGATTCCCAGCATGGGTCACTGTCTGAGGAGTTTGCACATTCTCCCCATGAGTGTGTAGGTTTCCTCTGGGTGCTCTGATTTCCTCCCACAGTCCAAGGATGTGCAGGTTAGGTGGATTGGTCATGCTAAATTGGCCCTAGTGTCAGGGGGACTAACTAGTGTAAATGCATGGAGTTATGGGAATATGGCCTAGATGGGAATGTGGTCAGTGCAGACACGATGGGCTGAATGGTCTCCTTCTGCACTATAGGATTCTATTTATTCATGATGTTTCTCTCTGCTGTCTGGAAGGATCCAAAAGCATAAAAATTGAGGGCGACTGACCTTCATAGCCAGAGAAGACTGTCCTTGTCCTGCTGTGAGACTCTAGTTAATGTGGCACAGGTTCATGGTCACCTTCTTGGTAAATCTGTTCCACCTTAGTCATACATGGCTCTTGGCTTGTCCAAGTTGAGGAGCTTTGTTGTTGGATTAGTTCTGGTGTGTGGGGCCTTCAAAGAAGAGTCCTCCTTCTCCTCCCTCCCAGCAAAGGTTTCCTTCTCTGCTGCCTTCATTGCATAGTATATTTAATGTAATAAAATATCGCAAGGTGTTTCTCATGTGCATTATTAAATAAAATATGACCAAGAAATACTCTAACAATTAGTTCCATACGTAGCTCCAGTACTCCTCTTTCCTCCCTGATTATTTCCAGAAACTTCCATAAACAGCTCCAGATACCTACCACAGTGCTTCCATTAACTCTGAAAAATTAGATCATAACACCTCAACTGCAACTTGTTTGCTAGCTATTCCAGGGCACACCATGCCTTACTGCATGTGTTTTCAAAACATGATGTGGCAATTTGACGTCAGGGCTAAGTTTTTCCCAAATATGGAATCCTTCAGCTCATTAAGACTGTGTGACATCAGGATGATGCCAAATCAAAGCCTCCTGGCATACATCGGGACACACAGCCACAAATGTGGCGGAATAGGCCATGCTAAAGTAGCACTATATAAATATAGTCATTATAGCCATTAAATGTTATTAAGTAGGTCATGCAACACATCTAAAGGAGAAACATTTTCCATTGTATTTTTGCTCTTCTCCTGTAGAACAGTGTTTTTCAAAATGGAAGTCGCGACCTGCAGATGGGTCATGGGATGTTGCAAAATTGGTCACCAAAAATAATCTGCAAAGATTGCCTGACCTTTTTTCCCCTTTTTCTCTTGGGTACATTCTTGCTGCAGTACAATGTATGACCACATGAAGCAAGTATAAACAGGTCAGCATGTCCTGTACATGCACTTGCTACCAATTATCTTTCCCTTCCCTGGGTTGCAAGGAATAGTTGTTTGGTAAAAGTGGGTCACTGGAAAAATGTTTGAAAAACACTGCTGTAGAAAATAAAAGAAATACCACATTCAATAATTATTAAATGTTTAAGGACATGCTGAAATCTTTAAAAAGAGGTCTGCAGTGTTTATATGATCCTCATCCAAATATCAATGGAGAAACAGAAGTGAAACTTCAGCACAGTAGTTTTACATTCTCTTGGTCTGATCACTGGATCTGTCATATCTCCTTTAGCCACTTTGTCTGCACCTTTCAGTTCATAGCTCTATTACTATTGTTCCATTGCTACTTTCATCAAAGCATCCATCCGTTAAGGCTCTAACTACAACATTTTCAATTACTCCACTGCAATAAGTATTCATTTAAAAGGATTGGCAAGCCAAAAACATGTCCAATACATTTTCTAAAGATTGGAAAAGAAATACAAAGCTTTCTATTCCCACAGCAGGAGACAGAAAGATACAAGATAATACAAAGTATATTGCAATATCTGAAGCACTTTCCTCATGATTTACCAAGTGCAAGTATTGACGAATACTCTACAATTGTCACTACGACTGTTCTGTATTTCAGCACTACCACAGCCTGTAGTGCAGCATTATTATAGCCTCCAGGAAGAACAAAAGTCTCTTTCTATGTTTAATAACTAAAATGAAATCCCATCAACAATGAATTTACCAGATAAAACTGGGAGTGGTTACCTTATTATTTCTTAGTGTGTTCAGCATGATGGGTTTGCAAAAGGTGTAGAAAGATTAGAAGTAATATCATTAACTGCTTTTCTCTTCACTTTTCAATGCTCTCTTTGTTCTTGTCTTCCCGGTTTTCATTTTCATTCAAGAATCCATCACAACTAATACAATGGTCCTGGGAGTCCTAAATCAAATCTCCAGCTAACCATTCCTGATCCTACAAAAACAGTTGACCATCAACCATATCCCTTTGTGGAGCGTATGTATTGCATAGGCTGTGTAATTAAATAGGAGCCAGAAAGATATTTCTTTCAGAATTCCAGTTTACAAACATCTGATTCATAAAATATGCTTCTGTAATGATCTCTAATATTATTTGTTTTAGCACAAATATTGGCTAGTTATACAACTAACTGATCTTTGTGTCTGATTTTGCCTTCAAATGGTGTCTTAAACAAAGTTGCTGATCATCTGGAACTGACACTATTATTACATGATTTGACGGTAAAGATTTTCTGTCACTGTCAGATGATCAGATCTACCTTATGAATCATAGAATTCCTAAAGCAGAAGGAGGCCATTCAGCCTATTGAGTCTGCACTGACTCTCTGATAGAGTACCTTATCCAGGCCCTCTCCCATGCTCTATCCCTGAACTCTCACACATTTACCATCTGTCAAACTTAGACATCTTAAGTTTATTTATCAGTGTCACAAGTAGACTTACAATGAAGTTATTGTGAAAATCCCTTGGTCGCCACATTCTGGCATCTGTTCAGGTACACTGACGGAGAATTTAGCATGGTTAATGCATCTAACTAGCACGTCTTTCGAACTGTGGGAGGAAACTAGAGCACCCGGAGGAAACACATGCACAGATGGGGAGAACTTGAAGAGTCCGCACAGACAGTGACCCAAGTTGGGAATATTTGTCCCTTAGTAAGAGACTATTCCAAAATTTTGTCTATATATGAAATTCATTTTGGGAATTCTAAATAAATTGCATTACTTTGAGAGGTGATCAATATAAATGGCATAACTTCTGTAATTCTATATATGTTCAAAAGTCTGACTAAATATGTATGTATTTTCCACCCAAAGTAATGCTATATTAGAGAGCATTGTTGTAATTGTATTTCAATACTTCTACTCTAGATGATACAGCCTTTGGGACTTTCAAGAGACTCTTTTGAGAGAGATATCCATACATCCAATATCTCTTGGATATATTTGCAAGATAAGAATAACAGGGTTACCTACTTTAGCACCCCTATGATTGGGTTTACAAACTCATCCTAAGCTAAGCTGCAGAAAGAGTCTGGCAGTGTTAACAATGCTTCCAGTCGATTATAGTAATACCTAGAGTTAGATCAGTCATTTTAAAAAGTTAATTCCATATCTGAAGACCATCACAGCTAAGCAGATTGTTATAATCTTACCTTAGGGAGCTGAAAGTGGAATGGAAAGAATTCTTTCTTGTACCAATCAACTGAGAGACTGGTTTTGCTAGTAGTATCATCTGCCCATGAAGCACTTGGGCTGTCTGCTGACTGCTGTGGATCTAAATAAATCTTCATTACTCTGACTGATGCAGCAATTTTATTGATCTTGAATATGCCTGGAAAATATGGAGACACTTATGTCCTCTCAAGGCACTTAACCTCTGTTCAATTAATGCAATTTAGTTAATAGGTTGTTTTACTTTTCAGAGTTAATGAACTGAGCCTTGGCATTTCAGTATAGTAACAAGCAGGTTTCTTCCTAGATGTCTTCACCATGTAACAAGCAATTTTATAACAGGAATAAGGCCTTATCCAAAAACGTATTAAAGGAGATAAACTTTTGTACATGACATATGGGAAAGTTGATGGTATTTTTGATAATATTTACAGCAGAGTAGCTGGTAGCAATAATAAAAAACACTCACATTAACTCTAACTGCCAAACTTTAAAAACACTCCAAAGGCTACTAGTTTTAACTAGCCACATGTGAAATGCGTGCTATGCAGAAGTGTGCATTATGCAGAAATTTATGATATGCAAATATTTGCAGCTCTAATGGTTCTTTTTGACGTTAGCTTCACTAAGGTTTTTAAAACTGCAACCAGGCATTACTGAATAGTATGAGAAACAACTCATATTACTTATTCGAAGTATTAATGCTTCTCTGGTCTCATAGTGCACTCCCAGCAAATCTGTGCCAGAAATGGATGGATGCCAGCTCAAAGCTAGCTCACAGCACTCTGAGCTAACTGCACTGTAGGGTCAGGTTATTTGAATATTTAACATAATGAGCTCAGCTTTGGATTTGCATCAACAGCTAGTCTAACAGGCTTGTATAAAGTCTAGCTAACAGCACAATTTTAGAAGGATTTGCTCACTTAAAGGTAAGTGCCTGTTTCTGGAGCAAACCTTTGAAGGTAAATCAGTGTCAGAGCAGTGGGAAGCACTTAAGCAGAAGACAGAGAGGGTTCGGAACAAATATATTCCCACAAATGGGTATGAATCTCAAATTTGGCTGCCCTGGATGCCAAACAACATACAGAGTAGAATAAGGCAAAAAGGGAAAGCTTATGTCTGATATTAAGACCTCAATATTGCAAAAAGCCTAGAGGGATTCAAAGAGAGCAGAGGTGAACTTAGAAAGAAAATTGGAAAACAAGAGAATACACAATAAATGGTAAGATACTGAGAGATTTAAGGGAAAGGAGGGACCTGGAGTATATGTCCACAGATGCTTGAAGTTAATGAGACAAGTAAATAAGATGATTAAACATATGAGAGCAAGAAGGTTATATCAGAAATGTATGAAACAATAGTTAGACCACAGCTAGACTAATGCATACTTCAGAGGATACAGAGGAGATTTATGAGGAAATGGAGAATGTTTAACTGTGAAGAAAGATTGAATCAACTGGATTGTTTTCTGTGGAATAGCGGAGTTTGAGGTGAGATTTAACTGAGGTGTATAAAATGATGAGGAGACTTGATGGTGTGGAAGGAACTATTTCCCTTAGCACAGAGATCAATAAGCAAGAGGCATGGATTTGATATAATTGATGAAGTGATTAGAGAAGAGTTGAGGAACAATCTTTCACCCTAAGAGTGGTGAGAGGTCTGCCACCAGTCACAGAAATTGGAGTGGGCAACGAGCGGTCCGTTGGCCTTTTTTTAAAAACTATTCTCTACCTTTTACTACTTTAATGTCTTTATTTTTCTTCCCCCCTTTCTTTCCCCCTATTTTATTCCCCTTTCCTTACCTTTTCTCCCCTTTGCTTCCCCTTCCACCCCCCTTTTCTCAATTTTACCTCTCTTCCACCCATTCCTCCCCCTTCCCCAGCATCTTCATCCATCACAGTTTACCCTCTGATTTCAGCTTCTGAGCTGTTTGGCCATTCACACACTTTATTCTCTCCACGGACTGCCATTAGCGGTCTTTGCCCCTGGTTTCTGTGGCTATGATTCATCTTTCATTCCCTTCTCCTGCAGTATAAGTATCTCCCACTTTCAATGCCTTTTAGCATTGACAATGGGTCATCTGGACCCAAAACATTAGCACTTTTCTCTCCTTACAGATGCTGCCAGACCTGCTGAGATTTTCCAGCATTTTCTCTTTTGATTACAAAAAGGATGACTTGTTAGAAGCTTACGAGCCTGGTGAATATTTGATAGAACAAAGAACAAAGAAAATTACAGCACAGGAACAGGCCCTTTGGCCCCCCAAGCCTGCACTGACCATGCTGCCTGACTGAACTAAAACCCCCTACCCTGTCGGGAACCATATCCCTCTATTCCCATCCTACTCGTGTACTTGTCAAGACACCCCTTAAAACTCACTATCGTATCTGCTTCCACTACCTGCCTTGGCAGTGAGCTCCAAGCACCCACCACCCTCTGTGTTAAAAAAAACTTGTACAGCTCCTCGCACCTTAAACCAATGACCTTAGTAATTGACTCTTCCACCCTGGGAAAAAGCTTCTGACTATCCACTCCGTCCATGACCCTCAATCTTGTAAACTTCTATCAGGTCACCCCTCAACCTCCATCATTCCAGTGAGAACAAAGCAAGTTTCTCCAACCTCTCCTCATAGCTAATGCCCTTCATGCCAGCAACATCCTAGTAATTCTTTTCTGTATGCTCTGCAAAGCCTCCACATCCTTCTGGCAGTGTGGTGACCAGAATTGAACTCTATTCCAAGTGTGGCCTAACTAATGTTCTATAAAGCTGCAACATGACTTGCCAATTTTTAAATTCAATACCCCAGCTGATGAAGGCAAACATGCTGTTTGCCTTCTTGACTACCTTCTCCACGTGCATTGCCACTTTTAGTGACCTGTATACCTACACCCAGATCCCTCTGCCTATGACTACTCTTTAGGGTTCTGCCATTTACTGTATATTTCCTATGTGTATTTGACCTTCCAAAATGCATTATCTCACATTTGTCCAGATTAAACTCTATCTGGCATCTCTCTGCCCAAGCCTCCAACCGATCTATAGCCTGCTGTATCCTCTGATGGTCCTCATCGCTATCCGCAAATCCACCAACATTTGTGTCATCCGCAAATTTACTAATTAAACCAGTTATATTTTCTTCCAAATCATTTATATATATTACAAACTACAAAGGTCCCAGCACTGATCACTGTGGAACACCACTTGTCACAGCCCTCCATTCAGAAACACACGCTTCCACTGCTACCTTCTGTCTTCTATGACCGAGCTAGTTCTGTATCCACCTTGCCAGTTCACCTCTGATCCCATGTAACTTCACCTTCTGCACCAGTCTGTCATGAGGGACCTTGTCAAATTCCTTACTGAAGTCCATGTAGACAACATCCACTGCCTTACCCTCATCAATCATATTCGTCACTTCCTCAAAAAACTTGATCAAGTTAGTTATATAAAAGACCAAAAATGTTTGATCTAGATATTCTGGTGTCTGTATCTGCATTCAGATTATTAATTTATGCACAATCTCACACATGGAGAGAGTTTTGGCGTTGACAAGTCCTCATTTTTAAAAAAATGACCAGTACTTTGAAGTTTTTTTTAGGGAAACAATCGTTTCCTGCTGTCTTTGCAAGAGATGTTGGAAATACTGCAGTGGTACAAAGAATGGATGACTCCATGATTACTAGATCTTAAAACTGACAGCGGCCTGCCTGGTCACAGGCACTTATGCAAGGAAGGAATTGCTCGAAGACATCCCGAGGTGGGTTGTATTTTTAATACATTTATGGATTAAGGCATACAGCAAGATTGGAGTGAAAGCTGATAACAAATGAATCTGAGAAATACACAGGGAATAATTTCTAGGTGTTTCTGGTGTGACTCTAAATATCAGTATGTAAGGGATTATGCGAAGGTCAGGAATCAAGTATTTGAAGAAATTCATGAAAACAAATGGTTCTGATGATGAGACTGAGAAGCAAAAAAGTATTGTCTAAGTGACAGAAAAGTTAAGCCAGCCGATAAGCTGCTTGGCTGCAGATTCATTCAACTGTGCTGTACTAGTTAGCGGCTCTACTTCAACAGTGTGTGGGGTCAATTAGCTAAACTGTTATTTAGGACAATGTAAGGGCCCAGAAGGGGGCATAGAAACCAGTGTTTGTGCTACATTATTGTATCATAATAAACTTATGGTGAATAATCAGATGTCTCCTGCTACTAATTGATAACATTGTACACACCTGATGGCCTTCTGCTTTGTGGTAAATTTTGTATGTTTCCATGTTTTCTATTTTTCTGCGTAATATTTTTAAAGTCTTCATGTAAGTGCAAAATGTAATGAAAATAACTTTTCTTAGTTGTTGAATGTTGGGAAGAAGAGAAAAGTAACCCCAGACAAAGATCAGGTCAACAGAAATCAACATAAAAGACAAAAAATAGAGGCTGAAACTTTCTGACCGTTCATGCCGGTGGGATCTTCTGGTCCTGCCGACGGTGCACCCCTGCTGCAGGTTTCCTGGAAATCACATTGATAGTGGCGGGATCAGAAGATCCTGCTACTGACCAATGGTGTATTCCCTCCTGTCATGAAAAAACATGCCATGAGGATGCTAGAGAATCCCATCCAGAGTCTGTAGGCATATAACATCCAATCCTCTGTCTGTTAGATGACTTGAAAACGAGATAGACCACTGTTGGGAATGTTACTCTTTTTGACAGTGTCCCCAGCAAGCAAGAATGCTCGTTAGTGGTGACAGCCAATCTCAATGATATTACAGTCCAAATGTGCCATTTTAGATGTTCCCCCATTCCAGGAGCTCAGCCTTTCAGAGAAAGCAAATGTTCTGATCTGCTTTGCCTTCTTTAAAAGATAGAGATGAACAACTTTTCCCTCTCCTGAAAGATCTACGTTATTTGCCTACTGCTGATGAACTAATTTGGCGTATGTTTTTGATAGTAGCTTGAAGGATCCAATGGTATAAAAGTTTATGTTTGCAAGAAAAGCCATTCCTTCTGGTACAAGTTGCCTGCTGGTCAATTGTCAGAAGACAGTATAGCATTGTAGCAACCTCCTTGGGAAAGACTGGAACTTTGTGTCTCAGGTGAACTATCTGCATCCAGTTCTGGAGTAAAGATTTGTGTGTATGTAATTAATGAGATATAGTTGTTTGCTCTCCCTTGAAGTTGCAAATATGATCCACAGAACTTGGATTGGAATTTTAAATAATTAACCTTTATGTCCAAATGATAAAACTATTCATTCTTCATTCTTTATCCTTATTCTATATGCATGTCACTTTAAATTTTTTGTTAGGATTCATCAAGTAAAATGGTATTCATCAACTCTCCAGCAGCATGTAGTATTAGTGTTCAGTATCAACAATCTGCTTCTCTCTCTGTCTGATCAGGCTAAGTTTTTTGCTATACTGAAATACCTCAAATAGTTACAGCTGGGGCAGTGGGTTTGGAACTGGGCTAGCAACTGGTAATTGTGAGTTCATAAACTCATCATGACAAATGGTAAAATTGAATTCAATAAATCTGGTCATTTGTGGGGCTACCAGGGAAACAAAGGACCTTGAAAACCCCAGGTTGCTATAAAATGCACATGGTTCATTAATGTCCCTCAGGGAAGCAGTGTGTCTAGCTGTGCATACTGTGGTTGACTTTTATTGTCTTCTGAAGTAAAAACCTGACTCTGCAAAAACTGTGAGAAAAAGACCCACCACTTTCTTAGAGTGAATAAGAATGGACAATAAATGGGACCTTCACAGAAGTGCCCACAACAACAGAACAAAATCTAAAGAAAATCTAACAACCAGTCATATGTGCAATCAACTTGATCATTCCAACAAACTCCTACAATCATTTCTCAATCTTTAAACCTCATGGTACACTGTCTGTCCCCTCCTCTCCTTGTCAGTCTGAACAATCCTAAACCTGCTTTAACACTCTTTCTAATTGCTTTCCAAATAAAATGATAAAGTGGAATCCAATTTGCCTACTCCAGGTGATTCAGATGAATATATAAGTTCAGATGGGCCTATCTGAAAAAAGTATGGCTCTCTGCCAGTGTCATTGCCAACACTGCTACCTCAAACAACGTCACAAAAATAAAATGAAATGATTATTTGTTTCATTGTTATTTGTGGGTCTTGGACACATAATGGCTGTCAGATTCACCAGCATGGCAGTGCTTATACTTCCAGGGGAAACATTGGATCCGTCTAAATCACAGAGGGGGGGTAATACATGCAATTTGTTTAATCCACAATATTAGTGCCTCAAAATGTAATTTTAATGAAAAGTAAAGCATTAACCATTCCTGCTCCTTCAGCACCTATTCCTTGTCAAAACTAGTTCTCATACCATTTCTCTTTCCACAAGGCATCTATCCTCGCTGATGGCCCAAAATAAAAAATGTGTTGGCTCACAATCCTTCATTGAATCCAGCTTCATTGTATCTTTTTATTGCTCTACTCTGTTCCAGCATAATTGCTGACATTGACTTGCTTGGTCTGTTGTATCCTTATCTTTTTGTTAAGATAGGAGATATCTTATCTCTCCCATTGTCCCATAAAGGATAGAAACTAATCAGTTTGTGCTGCTGTAGAAGAGGTTTGTCATGTCGGAAATGCACATTGGAAATTTGGACATCAACATTACAGGACCTACTGTCCCCTGTGGATGGAAACTTCTCACCTCTGTGCTGAAGTTCTTGGCAAAACTGTATAGCACAAGTGTACAGTCATTGCACCTTTATGTCTTCAAACTTACATGACACTGCCATCTCTTCAATTTTCTTACTGCAAAGACAGTTATTCTTTTTACTAAGAATCCTTTAATTAATTCAATTAATTAAATAAGTCTGAGTTGAGATTTTCCAAACTCTTTCACCTGCCATTGCTACCGGCGAGAATCAGCCAAAACACCATTCACTGCAGCGGCATCAGAGAATTCTAGCTGTGGGCGACGTCTGACGTTTCTGGCATCAGATTAAGATGCTAGTATCAGTGAAACTACCGGATTGTTGATTTTTTTTAAAAAAAATCTGATTCTCTTGTGCCCTGCAGGGAAGGCAATCTGCCATTCTTATCCAATCTCACCAATACCCATTTATGGCAAATCAGTAAAACCAAAACAACAAGAGAAGGGGTCTTACCTATATGTGACTCCAGGCCCAGAATAAACTGATTAATTTTCTAGGCTCACCACTATCTCCTAAAGGGCAATTAGGGGTAGATAATAAAATTATGCTCCTATTCTTTTAATGAATAAAAAAAAGGTTCTCCTCCAATGTAATACATTAAGTTCGGAACATTACATTAAGCTCCTGTTAATTCTTAAATTATTCATCAAGTTGAACATTCTGGATATCTTCAAAGCCAACTTCTAATATGGTTCATTTCTAAAATAAAATCTGAAAACGCTGGAAATTTACAGCAGGGCCTTGAGCACCAGGGAAAGAAAAGGAAAAGGTTAATATAAACAAATGTATGCACCCAGTGCTATCTTGTGCATACTTAGCAATTCACTATTATTTCTTTCTTACTTGCAGAAATTTTTTCTAAACAAGTTGCCATCATATGGCTTCCTGCCAAAGGCATGCTAATTTCTGAGACACTGAGAGCTTCAAGGAAAAATAAATGTTAATGGCAACACCAAAAGATGAAGGGCTGGATTTTCCTCTTCTTCCGTGGTCTGTTTCACAGTGGTGGGAGGACATGTACCGCAGACTGGTGGCAGGATCTAATGGTCCTGCCATTGCCAACGGTGTTTCCTGTTGAATGCATCCCTCGCTGCTGGAAAACCAGTAACGGGGTGTAACATCAGCGTTACTGATAGATCCCACCAGTGTAAACAGTAGCAAGGTTTTAGCACAAAATACAAACCAATTGATAACTTTAATTATTTTGTCATGAAACATGCAGTCATTCGAAATTTAACTTTTTGAATTCTAATTCTGGACTTCTGAAATGTCAGTTACTGAGAAAAGCACTCACCAAGGTTTGTTGGCTCCGCTACAACTGGTTTTCTTACAGCAGATGTGGCAATCCATTCAAATCCCCATTGACCTCATTGGGACCAGAAGATTCCATCAGTAGAGGGGCCAAAAATTCTCACCAATAATGTCTGAAAATTTTTGATAGAACATTTTGAGTTACTTATGCAAACTCTGTGGTCAGGAAGTATAATCTCTTTATATACTTCAACTACAAAATAACAGCTATTCAGGGACTGAATCCTGACTTCCAAAAATGGAGGCCCCATCACTTCAATTCTGCCATTATCACAGACTCTTTCAACAGCCCAGCCATTCTATCTGCTCTCGGGCCAGTTCAGCTGTGGCCTTGTGCTATAGAATTTCTTACGTCTAGTCTGTCAATTGAACTATCTGTGGGCAAGAGAAACAGATTATAGACATCCTATGTACATTTTTCAACCATAAGATGTTTGGGAACCTCCTTCATCCAGATTTCGCAATCTTAAAATAACCCCCCAACTTTTGCATGGAATGTTTTCATATGACATCCTGACCACAGATAAGTTGGGAACCTCTACAGGAGTGTTGTATTCACTTTTGCCCCTGAGTTATAAAGACTACCTAACGTATAGTAAGTAATGGGATATAAAGGCCATCATCTTCGAGGTTGAAAACTCAAGTCGGCTCATTTCATGATATCACAATCCTGTCCAACAATACCCACACAATTTTGAAGATGGAGTGGCAGGAAAATGGGCTGCAGTCAGGGTCTCTGCCTCTGGAAGTGGGGTAGAAATGAAAGCCATGGGAGGCCAAGGCAGGCAGGTTAGAGGGTTCTCTTCCATTTGCTATGACATCTGCCCAGTTCTGGAGATAAATGTGATACCCACTACCCACTTCAACCTCCTCTTCATGCTATCTCCTCATACATATCCTGCTTCACCCTAAGCTCCCCTTTTCCCTCACCTGTTTACCCACATGTCCCAATATCACCCTCACCATCCATGTTATTTGCATGTCCCCCATATTTGCTCACTTCCACCATGCCCACTCCCCTAGTATCTGCTGTGTATATAACTATTGGGCCCTGTAATAGCATTGGGAAGTTTTTGAATCATTTATAAATCTGTCAAGATAAACTAAACACTCATTCAAAAAAATCCCAAAACTTATTCTATTAAGTCATTATTGGACTCTCAAAAATGAAAGAAGAGTCATTTGAAAGCTACTTTTAAAAATGCAACAAGTGGTCATAGAACTATTAATATAAACATACTCATAGTCCTCTTGTCAGCTGTATCAACAAAACGTGTTGAGCCAAATCCACTAGTGGGTCAGTCAAGCATTCGTAATAAGATTTCATTGTAAAACTGTGTCAACAAACCTTCTAGAGCTGAAGACAGTAAAAATATATTTTGAATTATTTGAAGAGCTCTGCCATTTGTACAAGCTTTGAGGCATGAAGACAGATGTCTAAATTATCATTCAATAGAAATATTAAATTACAATTGAAAAGCTCAATTCTGAATATCAATATTGTTCAATGCAGAAGATCATTTATCGCCTTACCCACTTGAAAACTTGATGACCAAGGAAATTGCAGTCAATGCATAAAAAATATGTTGAGTATCAAATCTTTCCAACATGCACAAATGGTAGATGGTAAGAGTGGGAGAGATTCTTGGTCGGACTGTGATGGAAAAAAAGTTGAAGCCTCTACCATCATTGCCCATAGCTCTAGACTGCAAAATAATTGTGGCACATTGCCACTGCAATCACAATATCTGACTGAACTATAATACACCTCCATTTAAGAACAAAGCCCTATCATTAGTACATGAAAAACATATCGCATTTTATTATAACTTGTAAAATTGGCAACACCTTTTTTACTTAACCATTAAAGTTCTGGGGTTGTCAACCCCAGAATATGATTCTCCAATGATTCATGACAGTTCTGAGCTGGAGTGAACCTCGTTACCTTCAGAAGCTGGCCCAACTTCATCAAAATTGCAGGGAGACAGAAATGCCCATCCCCAATGGAGCTATTCAGGTCAGGCTGGCTGCATGTGGCGTCACTCCCTGCACCCTTCTCTCACACTGGTGAAAATTGCCAGCAACAAGAATGGAAGCAGGAATCCCAGAATTGCATCCCATTTGTCTGGTTTTTTTTGCCAGGACTCCTCTGTTCCAACACACTTGGAGGCATGAAAATCCAACCCAATGTCTTTTTGACACATGAGAAAATAGACCAAATAAAATAATTTCAGAGTTATTTGATTACAGTAACTTATTTGTTGCTTAACATATAGATAGGATCTATATGGCAGCCACATGTGAAAACAAAATTGAATCTCAATTTATACTGCGGATATGTAAAAGGAGTTTGTGTTGCAGCCATGAGCTCCACTCAACAGTTTCTTATTATACAATAAGTAACAGATTTTGTTTTATTTGGGGTTGTGATGGTGTGAGGCAGATTGTTGTCATAATATTTTGATAGCCTAACTTAAGCAGCACAATGTCACTTGACTCTAGACTTCTATTATTGATATCAATGTTAAACCCACTGTAAAATATGCAGAATAAGCAAATAATCTTACACTTTGTTATTAAAACAGAATGAAAGCTCTTAAGATATTGTGAACGTACTAGTTGTATTATATATAAAAGTAAGCTTAGCTAAAAATGAATGTTATGGAACTTGCCCTTCTGATAGACACTCTGCTTTAAAAAGAAATGTTGTAAGTCTAGCTGACAATCAATATCAACCACTTTTTCACAGGTTAGTTTCCACTGTTTTATCTGGGAAGTTGGTTCGATAAGATATGGCTTCCAAGATGATGCCTAGATAACCCCAATCTTCCCTGGGAACTGATATTTATCTGTGGTCACAACTATCTGTATCATCTTCAAAATATTGGACAGTAACCAGCCTTGAATTCATGATGGGGATTAAACCCTTCGCAACCAAGAAAAAAACATTTTGTCAGTAGGTATTGCTTTATATCTGTTTAAACAATATGTACTATGTAATTCAATTAATAATTTTAGCTTTTCCATTATGAGATATTGATTTACATAATGTGTTGCAATAATTAGTCAAAGCAGCTCCTGCGGTGTTAAGCAGAAGTATTATTGTTTAAGATTAATACATTGCACTGATTATGCAGTATAACTGGATTTATTTTTGTTAATATTTTGAAAATCAGCCTCCCTGTTCCAGCTTGTTTTTTTTTAAAAGACTTGAGAAAGCAAGGGTATTAGAGCTTAAAAGGTTAAACTGAAGATCAGAATATTAAAAAAAACTGATAGGAAGATGATGGGAGCAGAGGATAGGGAGCCCAATTAAACCTTGTGTGTGCTTCTCTCACAAGTATTGCCATTTATTCCCCGCAGACCAGAATTTCAGCCTGTTAAACTGGAAACCTAGAGAGTTTCTTTCATGAATCCCTGATATTGCAGCTCATGTCCAGTGCGATCCTTCTGGGTGAGAGGCCCATCACTCCCTCTCTATTAATCATCATCTGGCCTCCTAACACCTGGTACTAACTTCAACTCCCAGTGTTGCTATATTGATAATATTCCCTGTTGATTTCCTCATTTTCTCTGTCTCAGATAGAATGACCTCTTTAAAATTCTTTATAAACGTCAGTAATTGCTGCATCGAACTTCAATTCATTATTTTCCCAGGCCTCATGTATTTTGATGATATGAAAGTTGACCGCATTTACATGCAAATTGAAGTTTTATATTAATAAGGACCAGTAAAAGAGATTGCATGGTAATACTCCATTATGACTTTTAAATACATTTGGCCATGTCTTTACTCAGCATTAGCATGGTCAGACCACAAGGAAATCATGTTGGCCTGATTGCAATTTTGTTTTCCAATTGAAAGTACAATTTCATCAGGTTTTCCTGTCATTTCTAATAATGAGTTAAGTTTGCTCAGTAAATTGAAGAATTTCTTGGAGCCTGATGACAAGCTGGGTAACAGGTGAGAAGACAGCTGTGAAAATGAAGTGTTTTAGCAAAAGGCTACGATGACATCCAGTCTGAAAGGTTCTTTCCAGAATGGAAAAATACAAACGCCCAGCATGATTCCATTTATGTAGGAGAATTCATTTAAGTTAAAAATATAACCTGTTCTGTGAGATCCTGAGTTTACAAATGCCCTGTACCTTATAAGATAGTCAATTGTAAAAATTCAGAATCTCAAAATGCTTGCTTTCCATTAACCAATAAATTAAATATTGGATTACCATTTATAATGACAGAGAATCTTATATACATAAAACGTTGATTTTTTTTCCCGCTAAAAATAAACTTATTTGATGTTGGCAAAAAGATTGATTTTCAGTAATCTGTTTTAGTATTTCACTGCTTTGTTATTAGGGACACAAATGTCAATCATCTTTTCTTCTGAAAATTACTTTGACAGCTGAATACAGATTTCAACTGCATCAATAGAGACCAAATAGCTTAATAAGAGCAATGCTAAATTTCATCTGTATCCTTTCAGTTTACAACCACCCATTGATTGAGTAAACCTGAGAAAATCACAATCTGAATAATAATGCTTATATTAAAAAAATCATTGCTTTGTGCCGAGCCACAAAAACATAAAGAGGTAGTGCAAAAGTAACCAAATGTGAAACCATTCCCTCCCCTTGTCTATGGTTTCTATTGAAAGGCTCAGTTGAAGTACCCGGCCACCCTTAGATAAGATACTCATTAGGCCAGACAGATTGGTAAAGCCTGTCTTCTGGCTGAGTGCTTGTGAAACGTATTCACTCTGGCTATCAGACCACCATAGGAAAACATAATGACAGGGCATCTGTATCAAGTGCACAGGAGATAGATAGTGAAATGGAGGGTTATTAGCTCCAGTTTACTTTATGCTTTTTTTTCAACTGCAGAATTACCTACAAATGAGATAAAGAGAAGGACTCCCTTAATTACCCCAATCTTGGAGAAATAAATGATTCATAAATTTCAGCAGGCAAATAGGTTGTTTGTACAATCAGGTTGTAGATGGGAAAGATTACGATAATAACTTATTGCAAAAGAAGCTTTACTTTCAAAGCTTCTATCCTTATGTGTTGAATTACTTTGGCTCTGTTTCAAGCATTACACTAATTAATTGTAAACAACAGCGACAGAATAGAAGAGAGGAGTCTGAGCTTAACTTTATTATTATCATTTACCTCTACTCACTTTAACTGAATGTTGAGGCAATTATCTTGACCTTAGTAAACAAGGGTTAAGCTCAGTAATTGAAAGTGTTGTGTAGTTTGTTCTACATACTTGACAAGATAAATCCTTCATAGATCAACAAAAGAAGTCCTGTCTCATTAATGATGCAGTCATTTTATCTTGTGCTTTACAACAGCAAGATTCCTTGTGTCTATTTGCAAGCAACACCACAGCTAGCCAGGCTGTGATGCACAGTAGCTCAGATGTTGAATGTTAGACTTTGATGGGTTTCACCCTCTTTCCAAGTCCTTACTGAATGCAGAAAACAAGTCTTTTGGAAAGAGCATTATTTTGATTACTCTCCCCCCACCCGGTTTAGTATTGATATTCTAAAAATATTAAAGAACAAAATGAACCATGGAACAAAGCATTTTTTTATCTAATAACATTTTAAAAATACATTAGGTAATGTGCATATCAAACATTAGCACAAAGAGCAGCAAATATTCAACATTACCCAAACATTTCATACAGTTAATGCTAGCTGTAATCCAGCATCAAAGCAAAGTCTGCAAAAGGATCAACATCAGGAAGAATATTAAAGGAAACACCATGCATTAAATCTCAGCATTTATTTCTCGATGAGAGGCCAACATTGTAATTCACATTACACAGCCTAGACACAACAAAAGCAATAAATCCGCATCATAGACCAAAAAATAGTCGCTCTGGCCATATCTACTAGAATTGGACTAATAATCCACCAATATAAATTCAAATCCAACTATGACAGTTTTGTGATTTAGAACTCAGTTAATTAAATAAATCTGGAATTAAAAATCAGTACTGGTGACCATGAAGCTACTGGGCTGCATTGAAAAGTCAGCTTGTTCATTGGGAAAGAAATCTGCTGTCCTCACACAGTCTGGCCTGTGGCCAAAATTTTACACTCCTCCCATCAAGCAGGTTTTCAAATGGGTAAGGGTGGGCATGAAATTACAGGGAAGGGATTCCCTCTGGGATCCTGCCCACCCCAATCTGGCAGCAATTTTACGCTGGAGTGGACAGAGCCTTGGACATCACCCCAGACTTTTCAATCACTATTCCACCAGCAGGGCAGGTATAACAGAGGTGGCAGCACACTTTTAGAAGGAGTAGCCTTGGGAGTCCTTAACTCTACCCTCAAGAAGTGACATGACATCAGACCAGGCATGGGTAAGGGAAATTTCTGCTGATTGCCACCTACTGCCCTCCCTCAAATGATGGATCAATGCAGCTCCATGTTGACATCCACTTGGAAGAAACTCAGAAGGCAGCAATGACATAGGACAACCGTGGGTGGGGGACTTTAATGTCCATCATCAAGAGTGACTTGGAGGTGGCACTGCAGACTGATCTTGGAAGGATATAGCTACTGGACTGGGCCTGCAACAGATAATGAGAGAATCAACACAAGTAAAAACTCTACTTGACCTTGTTGTCAACAACCTGTCCTGGTCCCTCCATGCAGACACTACAGTTAAGAAAACCCACCAACACCTCGACCTTCTCAGGAGACTAAGGAAATTTGGCATGTCCACTATGACTCCCACCAACTTTACTGATGTACCCGAGAAAGCATTCTTTCTGGTTGTATCACAATTTGCTATGGCTCTTGTTCTGTCCAAGACTGCAATATACTACAAAAGGTCATGAATGAAGTCCTGTCCATCATTCAAACCAGCCTCCCATCCATTGACACTGTCTAGACCTCCCGCTGCCTCAGAAAAGCAACCAGCATAATCAAGGACCCCACACACCCCAGACATTCTATTTTGCACCTTCTTCCATCAGGGAAAAAGATACAAAAGTCTGAGGACCCATACCAACTGACTAAAAAACAGCCTCTTCCCTGCTGTCATCAGACTTTTGAATGGACCTACCTTGCATTAAGTTGAACTTTCTCTACACCCTAGCTATGACGGTAACACTACATCCTGCACTCTCTCGTTTCCTTCTCTATGTACAGAATGCTTTCTCTGAATATCGAGCAAGAAACAATGCTTTTCACTGCATGTGACAATAATAAATCAAATAAAATCAAATGCATCTGTCCATATCAGAATTGGTAGGATTGACCACCACACAATCTGCAGAGAGGCAAAATCTCATCTTCACATGTAGAACTTCTATGGCTGTATTGATTAGCAGTACCATCATGCTAAATGAGATAGATTCAGAGTAGACCAAGCAGTTGAAAACTTGACATTCATGAGTCCCAGGGTCATCAATGGCATCAGAATTGAATACACACAATATGTAATTCATAGCCCACCGTATCCTTCACATATCTGGTATCATCAAGGACCAACCTTGATTCAATAAAGAATGCAACACAGCATGCAAAATAAGCAGTACCAGACATACTTAGAATTGAAATGCCAAACCTATAACACTACATTGCAGACCATTCCAGCATCAATGATCAGATCAAAACTCTGCAGTCCTGCCACATCCAGTTGGGATTGGTGGTGTACAATTAAAGAGCTAATTGGTAGAATGGTCCCATTATCATTCCCAAACTTAATGATAGTGGACTCTAGTGGGTGAATGCAAAAGGCAAGGCTTAACTATTCTCAACCTTTGGCCAGATGTGCTAAGCAGTTGATCCTCCAGCATCATAAATGTGAGTGTTTAGCCAACTTGATTCATTCCCATGTGATGTTAAGAAATGACTGAGAATGTTGGATGCAGCAAACGCTGCGGGCCTGGATAATATTCCAACTGTAGCATAAGAACATAAGAACATAAGAAATAGGAGCAGGAGTAGGCCATCTAGCCCTTCGAGCCTGCTCCGCCATTCATTAAGATCATGGCTGATCTGAAGTGGATCAGTTCCACTTTCCTGCTCTCTCTCCATAACCCTTAGTTCCCGTGTCTGTCAAAAACCTATCTACCCGTGACTTAAATATATTTAGCGAGGTAGCCTCCACCACTTCAATGGGCAGAGAATTCCAGAGATTCACCACCCCTTGAGTGAAGAAGTTCCTCCTCAACTCCAATCTAAACTGCCCCCCCCCCTTATCTTGAGGCTGTGCCCTCTAGTCCTGCTACCCTTTCGAAGTGGGATAAATCTCTCTACCTCGACCCTATCCATCCCTTTCATTATCTTATATGTCTCTATAAGATCCCCTCTCATTCATCTAAACTCCAATGAGTACAGACCCAGTCTATTTAGTCTCTCTTCATAGTCCAACCCCCTCATCTCTGGTATCAGCCTAGTGAACCTCCTCTGCACTCCCTCCAAGGCCAAAATATCCTTGTGGAAGTGTGGCAACCAAAACTGCACACAGTACTCCAGCTGCAGCCTCTACAGTGTCCTGTACAGTTGCAGCAAGACCTCCTTACTTTTATATTCTATCCCCCTCACTATAAAGGCCAGCATACCATTCGCCTTCTTGATCACCTGCTGCACCTGCAGACTGGGTTTTTGTGACTCATGCACAAGGGCCCCCAGGTCCCTCTGCACCGTAGCATGCTGCAGCTTTTCGCCCTTTAAATAGTAATCCCTCCTACTATTATTTCTGCCAAAGTGGATAACCGCACACTTGCTAACATTATACTCCATCTGCCAGGTCCTCACCCACTTGCTCAGCCTATCCAGATCCCTCTGCAGACTTTCCACACCCTCCACGCAATTTGCTTTACCACTCATCTTCGTGTCATCAGCAAATTTTGTCACCCTACACAGCCCCCCTCCTCCAGATCATTTATATAAATGGTAAATACCTGAGGCCCCAGCACCGATCCCTACGGCACTCCACTAGTCACCAACCGTCAATCAGAATAGCACCCATTGATACCAACTCTCTGCTTCCTATTAGACAACCAATCCTCTATCCACGCTAACACCTTACCCCCAACTCCGTGCACCCTAACCTTCTGTAGCAACCTTTTATGAGACACCATATCAAACGCCTTTTGAAAATCTAAAAACACCACATCCACCGGCTCCCCTCTGTCTACCGCACACAATTGTAGTTCAAGAACAGGCAACACTGACAGTTTCTGAACAAAATGGAAAATGGTCAAGCTTTGGCCAAAAAAAGGCAGGATAAATTCAATCTGGCCGACTACTGCCTCATCAACCTGATCATAGAGTCCCTAAGTGCAGAAGGAAGCCATTCATCCCATTGATCTGCATTGACACAATCCCACCCAGGCCCTAACCCTGTCACCCCACATATTTACCCCACAATCCCTCTAACCTATGCATCCCAGGATACTAAGGGGCAATTTAGCATTGCCAATCAACCTAACCCGCACATCTTTGGACTGTGGGAGAAAGCCAGAGCACCCAGAGGAAACCCATGCAAGCATGGGGAGAATGTCTGTGCAGAGTTTGCACAATGACCAAAGCTGGAAATCAAACCCCGGTCTCTGGAGCTGTGAGGAAGCAGCACTAACCACTATGTCACTGCACCGCCCATGCTCTGCTCTAAACCATTGGCAAAGTCGTGGAAAGTATGATTGACAATGCTTTCAGACACCACTTACTCACTGATAAGCTGATCACTATCGCTCAATTTAGATTCCACCAGGGCCAATTCGCTCCAGACCTCACCGTGGCTTTAGTCCAAACATGGACGAAAGAGCCGATTCCACAGGTGAGGTGAGGTGATGTCAAGGCAGCATTTGACTGAGTGTGGTCTCAAAGAGCCCTACCAAAATGAAATAAATGATAAGCAGAGAGAAAGCTCCCCACTGGTTGAAGTCAAAGCTAGAGTGAAAGAAGATGGCTTTTGTTATTAGAACTCAATCATCTCACCTCCAGGTCATCACTACAGGAGTTCCTCATGGTAGCAACCTACTGTCAACCATCTCCAGCTTCTTCATCAATGATTTTTCTCCCCAACATGTGGTCAGACATGATGAAGTTTGCTAATGATTGCACAATGTTCAATTTCAATTAGAACTCCTCAGATAATGATGGAGTTTCTGCTATGTGTAACAAGAACCAGTTAGCATGCAGGCTTAGGTTTGATAAGTGGCAAGTAACATTTGTGCCATACAAATACCAGGCCATGACCATTTCCAATAAGAGAAAAACCAAACATCTCTCTTTGTTACCACTGTCAAATTCTTCACAAACAACATTCTGAGGGTTACTATTGCCTAGAAATTTAACTGTATAAGCCATATAAATTTAATAGCTGGTGAAAAGGTCAAAGTTGGGTGAATGATTCACCTTCTGTTTCTCCAGAACTGGTCCAACTTTTATAAGTTACAAGTCAGGGGCGTGACAGAATAGTCTCCTCTTGACTGAAACTCCAAGAGCTCCAGAGGTTTGACAACGTCCATGACAAAACAACTCGCTTGACTGGCACCTGATCCATAACCTAAAATATTCACTTCCTCCGCCCACTGGCACAACGTAACTGCAGTGTGTACCATCACTGGTGCAAATTGGTAAGTTCTTTGACAGCACCGTCCAAACCCACTACCTCTGTCACATAGAAGATGTGTAGCAGGCGCACCACAAGCTTACCTTCAAATCGCACATCACCTGTATTTGGAAAGATATCACTGTTTCTACCACTGGGTCAAAACCCTGGAACTCTCGCCCTCACAGCACCATACCAACAGCGCAAAAGCTGCAGCAGTTCAAGAAGGTGGCACAACACCACCTTCTAAAGAGCAATGATGGATTGGCTATAAATGCCAGCCCTGCCAGTGATGTCCAAATCCCATGAATGAATAAATAAATAAAATATTTCAATCCCTAGCTGTTACATTAGCTGTAATTCAAGCTAGAGATTTTCCATTTGGAGCAATGTTTTTGATTCATTATGGGATTGAATCCTCCACTGCAGACACATTCAGAGTGAGCGTGATGGAAACTCTTCTTAATGCCAAAGCACCTGATTACCCAGTAGAATAAGAGATCTAGAATCTACCTATCAGAAAGACTGCAGGGATCTTATGGAAAGGCTTAGGAAATAGTGAGTTGGCTTATTTCTAGTGAGAAGCCTATTATAAAAAAATCTTATCTTGCAATATTTATATGGTTTAGTGTACATCCAGAGGATGTCAGCAAAGCTATGCTCTCAACCACATTTTATATAATGTCCTGAGAGATCCTGAGACTGTGAGATGGTACTCAGACACTTAATAGAATCTCATTGAATTTCTGCAATGAACAGGAGGCCCATTTGACCTATCAAGCCTGCACAAACTCTCTGACAGAACATCCTACCCAGGCCCACTCTATCCCTGTAACCCCATTAATGCCCCTAATCTACACATCTTTGCATCCTAAGGGTAAATATAGCATGACCAAACCATCTAACCTGCACATTTTTGGACTGTGGAAGGAAAGTTGTGCACCCAGAGGGAACTCACATAGCCACGGGCAGATGTGCAAGCTCCATACAGACAGTCACCCAAGACCAAAATCAAACCCGGGTCCCTGGTGCTATGAGGCAGCAGTACTAGCCGCTGTACTACCTACTGTGCCTTCCTTTCGTAATCTTAGCATAAGTTTTGTGATGGGGGCTGCCAAAAAACCTCCCATGATGCCTCTGTCATGACCTGGATCCACCCACCATCTTCCAAACTGCACTGAGGAATTTTAGAGAAGCTTTAACTCAACTGGTCACCCCCAAGGAGTAGTCTTGATCCCTCCAATAGTTTGTTGTGTTACCACTGATTTTGAATCTTGTCATAATGTTCCAGGTGCAGCTACCTGCCCTGAATACTTACATGATCTCTACACTCTGATTTGTGATGCGGCCATTTTAGAGATATTGCATTAGACAAAATGATTACCTTGTTCTGTTTGAATCAGTTATTTACATTAATTATCCATCTTGAGTTGCCACCTGATTTGCCATCTCAGTTTCTTCCCACTAAATTCAGTAATGACTTCAGGTCAGAAATTCCGAAGGCAGAATTCTATTAGCTTAATTTGCTGGAACAGAGGAATCATTTGCAAGTCAGAAACCTACATACTGGAATAGTGATCCTCACAGAGTCTCTTTTCTATAACTACGATGCGTCTCCTGCCTCTGAATGGCCTAATACATCCATTCTATCGAAGGAAGGGTTTCTACTTAAAGGCACCCACAGTATGGGATATAAGGGTTCACCAATACTTGGATTTTCATTCCGATCTGCAGGCATCTCACAGCCCACACTTACACTCATCCTCAGCCCTAAGGCTCATGCCTCACAGGATCTCTCCTCAAATGTTGTTCCCTCACTTCCACACAAGCCATTTTGATCACTGGTACCTCTCTCTGCTTACTCTAACCACCTGATCTTCTTGCAGAAGAAGACAGCACACAACTTGGTGAGAGGCAGAGACCTGGCGAGGAGGTGAGGAGGAGGCCTTCAGTGACAGGCACCTTATCAGGCACTACCAATTCATGCCCATCTGTGTCTTGTTGTTACACTGATATTAATGCACCAATTGCTTGAAAGGGATTGGGTAAACATGTTCATTCATTTATTTAGGCAAAGCACACCAGAACATTTATAAAAAGAACAAAAAGAACAAACAAAGTCATCTGTGTGCACGTTGTATTTTGGAGCAGGTAGTTTGTGTGCATGCATTGTGTATGTGTGTGTGTGTGTGTGTGTGTGTGTGTGTGTGTGTGTGTGTGTGTGTGTGTGTGTGTGTGTGTGTGTGTGTGTGTGTGTGTGTGTGTGTATTATCTGATTGGAGCATTTGCCCAGGACAACATTGCCTGGGTTTCTAAGAAGAGGAATTAGCTTAAGCTATTTGGAAGGATGAAGCCTTTTCCATGTGTGATTGTACACTTTTGAGGTTAATTTTGAGTGTCTCACCATATAAATAAAGCCATTTAACCCTTTACCTAGATTGGTTGAAGGAATCTAAAGGGAACACCCTTAAGCATACCAGCTTGGATACTATCTTAATGTTAAAGACTTCTTCCAGGATGGAGACCAGAATGGACATCAGTGAAATACTTTCCTCAATTAGTTTAGACATTCCCATACAGTTACCTCCATATAGATATTGCTGATGAAGGGTTATATTGATCTGTAAGTACTTCAACATCAGCAAAATATTGCAAATCTGAAATAAAATATGGCAGCCCTGTCAGAGATCATTTGAAAGTTGGGGACATGCAGGGACAATGTTTCCAAGGGCAATTTCTATACTTATTTTGTAACTGTGGACTATTATTTATTTTAGTATAGCTTAAAATGTTAGGGAACAATAAGAACTTTATGAGTTGTGACAAAACATGTCATCCTGTTTATCAGAATATTATGTGTAAAATGTTCAGTTTCCACCCCCTTTATGATTGCGTTGTTACTGATTTTGATCATGGTTCAATAAATAGGACGGAGAGACGAAATAGCGACATAACTGTGTTACTTGAAAAAAGAAACCAGCATCCAGAAAGTTCCATGATTGGCAAATGTATTAAAATATTTCTGACTGGGCAGGTTGGATGGAGAATTGGAAGACCTGTTTTCTCTCTGAAACAAAGACAGCTGTTTTACTGTTAGTACTGTCAGTTAGTCTCATGTAAATATTAAATAGTAACATATAAAATCTTTTGGACCAGTTTCAAACATGCCAGTCAAGCCATTCCAGATTGTAGAACAGGCTGGAATGAATAAAATGATGCAGCATTGTGACAGGGCCTTTTTCAGTTCAAGTTACTACCTTCAGGGTAATTGCACAGGCACAAATTTTACTCACTTATGAGAAGATTGTCTCCTGAAAATCACAGCATTAAACAATTTGCGGAGAGAAACAAATACAATGTATCGCATCTAAATGATCCTATTACAGTGTTTCTCTGCACAGTGTTTCTCTCCAGATGCTGCCAGACCCGCTGAGTTTATTTAGTATTTTCTGTTTTCATTATTGACTTTAACAATCTCAGATCATGGGCTCTGCCTCCAATTTTTCAGATGGCAGCCAATGGTGACAACTCAGCTTTTCCCACTGACACCTCCTCTGGATTTATCTTTTGTTTCTGTCTGTCCTATTGCCATCTCCCTATTACCATCAATCCTTTTATCATTTCATTTTTCCTGCCTTCTATATTCCTCTTTTTCTCCCTCTGTACCTGCATAAAACCTGTTACAACTCTAACTGTTTCTTATGAATGACCATTGGCCTGAAACGACGCAGAGATTTTTAATATTTGGTTATGATGGGAGGTGGAGGGACTAGTCCAGCTGCACAGGAAATCATGAAGCCTGCCCTTCCTCACATGGGGAAAATTTAACCCCTTGGCCTTAATTTTTTGCCTGTTGGGCACACGCTGAGCCTGAAAGCAGGTTTGAAATACATTCCCAGATGCTGTGAGGCCCAGAGCATCATTTCATGCTAGCTGTCCAATTAATGGCCATCCAGCGGGAAACATGCTCTGTGGAATGTTAAGCGCTGCTGGGGAAGGTGGGAAGGTGGGAGGGGAGGGGGCGGGAGGGGGAGAAGGGCCTTGAAAAGGGAGCTTGCGGCTTGGCACATCCATTCCAGGAAGACAACTACAGCGAAACTGTCTCAGGGAGCTGCTGTCCTGTGAAAAGAGTGTGTAAGCAGCACATTTGAATATAACCTCAAACCCCAGACACTTTTGTAAATTTTATTTCAGCCTGGACACATCCTTGATCAAGCCTGCAGCTTCAGTGTAAAGGCTGTCTGGCCATCGGTCTGCCTGCCAACTGTTAAAGCAGATGGGCCACGTAAAATTGCATCCAGTTGGTCCCACATTGGGCTAAATTGCCTGCTTGATTGTAGGTGGGCATGTTTCACTTTCATGTGTGCCCGCTGATTGAAATGCTGCAAGAGTGCGCCATGACGTCGGGGTGCGTGGCCAATGCCTTTTCATTTGATTTCATGGGCTTCCGGTTCGGACACGTGCCAGCCCAAGTAATGTAAAATACTGGCCCATAGCATTGGTCCTTCACCATTGACAGAAATCAATAGTCCAATCTGATGAGGGATGCTCGCAAGATTGCTGCAGGTTCAAATAAGTCTGAGTTTTGATTTTTGCGTGAGGGAGGTTGGGGAAGGGGATCCGATCTTTGACTCTGGGGTTGTGAGGCAGGATGGAACCAGATCTCCAGGAAGGTACAATCCACTACCTCATGCTGGGTTGTCTGATTGTGGGGTAGTTTGGGGTGCTGGGTGGCAGTGTTTACCTTCTCCCCAAAGTAGTGCTAGCTTCCCAGCAGTTGTCAATTTTCCTGAAGTCCAGAAAACCCAGCAACCACAATGATGAAAAGCAGTTGATATACTTAAAATACCTCCTGGGAGCTCGGTGGCTCCCCACTCCTTGTCCCAGCTAAGTAAATCTGGTGAGTTGGAACCAGCTTGCCAACATGTTTCATTTTTACCCCATTTAACTGTCCATGCACACCCAATCCAACCTGCTCACTTATGTTAACGTTTTGCCCTGTAACCATGTTTCTTTCTTCAAAGATACTGTCTGACCTACAGGGTATTTCCAGCATTTTCTGTCTTTATTTCATGTAATCTAGGCTGAAACTTCAGCACAATACTAAAGGAATGCTGTACTGCTCTACTGTACTACCCTTTTGTAATCTTAATGAGCCACAGTTGTAGACTGGTCCTTTGAACTTGCTGATTGACAGCACCAGAGCAGATCACAATTTGTTGTTGGTACAATCAGTTCATGCTCCACTAAGCCTCAAGAACTTTCTCTTTTCACCATAGCTGCTCATTCAGTCCCATTCTTTGAACATTCTACTTTGTTCTCATCTCTGAGCCTTCCTGGAAAGCTCAAAGGCTTTGGAATGCTTTGTTTACACTCAATGTCATGCTCCAGTACCTTTTAATAGCCTCCTGATTTAACTTCCCTCTGAACCTTCTATAATCAGCCTGTATGATGGTTCTCAATTGTATTATCCACTTGACATCTGTGTTGAGTACATTTTTTTCTTTGTCTTCTTAATGTCAATCGCTTTTGTCATCCAGGGAGCTCTGGATTTGTTTGCCCAACCTTTCCCTTTCTGGGAATGTATCTTGATTGTGCTAAACCTGTCTCTTCTTTGAATGTTCAGTTACAGTTTTACCTGCCAGTCTTTAATTCCAATTTATTTGGCCCAGATCTATTCTTGACTGGTTGAAGTTGGTTTTCCCCCAGTTAATTATTCTTATGCTGCAAGAACCCAGTTTAATAGTTCTCCCCTTCTTGTTGAACTGGAAACATATTGCTGTAAAGATTTCCCCTAATCATATGCTACAAATTCTTGCCTGTCTCTTTCTCATTTGCGCCCCAGTCAATATTTGGGTTAATGTCCTATTATACCTACTCTATAACTCTGCAATTCCCTTGCAGATTTATTCCTCTACATCTTTCCAATTTCCCCATGTTGTGTTTACACCCTTCCTCTGAAAGATCTATTCGTTTTGTTGCATTGTGCTGCACTTTTTCCTCAACTTTTTCTCATTCAGATATTAATCTTCTTCCCTTTTAAACTGTTGTTAATTTAGCACTTGTGAAAAATGAAAATGTCACAGTGTTACATGTTGGAATATTGTCAAAGAAGCTTTCGTTTGGATGTGCTGCACTCAACTTGAGAGTACTTGATGCTGACATTGAGAGTTAGGGAAGCTGAAATGGTAAAGTACTCAATCCATCGCCTTATCAAAATTAATCCTTTAGAGGAAATATTTCTTGCGGGTTTTCTGCAGGGAATCACAGAGGAGACAGATTGCTGATGAAATATGAGGTGATTGTCAAATTTCATCCACGAAAGGTTTTCTTTTCCAAAGTAGAACTTGTGCAATCATAAGATATAGCAGTTAGTAAACAGAGACATTAGATAATGTATAGTGCTATTTTAATTTTGATTCTGAGAACTGCACTGGTTATTAAAATATATTCTTAGAATGCTAGACACTACTTGGAATTAGTGCCTGCCAGTCCAGTTGTGGAATTCTAATAACACGATTGACGTTAAATACCTACAGTTTACTGATTAAAGTGATGCTGCAAATTACATTCTGAGTTATATGTTTCTTTGAGTTTTTTTTGTTCACAAATTGTAGTATTAGGGAATCCAAATCTTTATGCAATAACACCGCAGGTACCTAGTGTTAGCATTTACTATTGATGAAACATAGCATGGGCCAAATACACAACAATCCTCCAAATCAAAGAACATCCTGAATGGAACAATGTGAATTTTTTCCTTTCCTCACACCAGCCACATTATGGGTAGTTGATACAAGACACCTAATGAAGCACTAATCATGAGCAAATCTGTGGCAATCTTTCATCTTGTAAGACCATAGTTTGTGCTGTGGTGGTTAACTTTCAGTTGAATTTCGTCTAGTGTGGCTCAGTAGGAGTCACTGGCATTGGAGTCTCTATCACTCTTGCTGCAGAAGAAGACATCTTGTACCTTCTGAGCCTCCTCTGCAAGCTTTGTTTCTTTGCTTGATTGTAGGCCATGACCCAGTGACCAATTCAACGTCTTTTGGTATATGGCCATCATCCATTCGATCAATGAGGCTAAGGCAACATAGGCATTGTAGACTTAGCAATAAGTGAATGATGGAATTAATATGTGGCAGGATCTCTGAGTTTGTGAACTTGTCCTGCCAAGAGATGCCAAGGATACATTGAAGACAGCAAAGGTGGAAATTGTTAATCCTTTTCTCCTATTCTCCACGTCTCACCACAATAGAGGGGTGCACTGAGGACACAGGCTTAGTGGACTTACAGTTTAGCAGTCTCAGTCAGGCTCCTGTTATTCCATACTCCCTTACTCAGTTTAGAAATCATAGCAGCATCTTTTGCGATGCATGTGTTGATTTCAGCATCAAGGATAGATTGACAGTGATTGTGGAACCTAGGTATGTAAAGCTATCCAGTGTCACATTGTCAATGCTGATAAATGGCATAGCAACATCCTGAACCATGACCCTTGTCTTCCTGATGCTGATGGTCAAACCAAAGTGTTTACAGGTGTGAAAGATTCTGTCCATTTGCTGCTGACATTGTTTCTCAGAATAGAATTCCATTGTAACATCTTCTGCACAGAGCAACTTTCTGATCAGGATATGGCACACATTTGTCTTGGATCTCAGGCCAGCCATTCTGAACAGCTTTTGGTCAGTGCTGGTATGGACAGTGGATAAACGAAGAGTATCACAGTCAGTACTGTGATAGCTGGAGGTGTTGGGGAAGCAGTTCAGTGAAACATGCCAGATGATGATCAAATCCAGCTGGTGCCAATGGCCTGATCTTGATTGTCCCAAGGAAAGCTTGTGGCATGATTGTACTGAAAGAAGATGTTAGTTAGATATTAGATGTTAGAAAAGTTCAAGTAGTTTCTATCCACTATCATTTATCTTCCCCACGTCATTATTTCTAAGACAGGGGCTCCATGCCACATGATCTGCACCCACTCTTGTGTTGAAATCCCCAATAGGTAAAGATGTTCTGACTTAAGGATTCTGCTGATAGCATTCTCAAGCTCCTCATAGAACTGTTTATTTGCCTCTCAGTGGAGCATAACATGGAGCTTGAATATTCACGAGATTAGCTAGTCCTGTGTGAGTTGGAAGGCAGATGGATAGAACACGTTCTAAACCATTGTTTGGAAGTTTGTCACTGAAAGTAGTGAGCTCTTATAGTGAAGCCTACACCTTGCACACAGGTTCCCTCTGAACTCTTTCCTTGCTAGATGAATGTGTAATGTTTTTGTTAAGTGATTTGCTCTCAGCAACTTGGGGGGATTCTATGTTGATGTTCAGCTTAACAAGATCCATGTTGGCCTGTTGCAAGTCATCTGTTAGTCCAAAGTGTATGTTTCTGACCTTCCAGCCTGTCAATCGATGAGTTGTCACCTTTTTTCTTTTTGTTTGTTTAATTTGTTTGCTTGGTGAAATTGATTCTGTTGATTCAGTGGGCAGACACTCTTAAGCTCCAAGCAACTATTGAAGCAGATATATGTTGGAGGGTCCGCATTTCACTAGTTGAGGGCTGTCTAACTTAAAGTGGATGGTGACTGACCAGTGGAACACATGGTCCATCCCATTGTTGGAGACAACCCATTGCTGTCTAATTTCCTATATCAATTGATTTGGGTTTATCACTCATAGCACATTGTGTTAACACTCTGAAGGAAAACTGGAGTGCTCTCTCCAGCGTGCAAGCCTGGGCAAAATTTGTGGAGACCCTAACTTCTCAAACAACTGGTTCCCTCTCTCGGCTTCCACAATGGAGTCTAAAGGAATGCAAAGTACTACATTTGGTGCCAGCTTGATTGCAAGAGTTGCCAGAAAGTTGACATATTTAGACATCAGTCTGCCTTTGAACTCCACTTCAGATTTTTTGTCAGGGTTTACTCCCTTAGCCTTCAACTCTTCTGAAGAATCTATAGGGCAGTGAAGCTATTCATCAATAGCTGACAGTTAGGTTCATAATGCCAGGGTGTGCCCACATGCCAGTGGGCCTGTACACTGTGTCTGGGAGCTGAACCTGTTCCAAGTTCCTCTGAAGTTTTAGCCTGGGGCTGCAAGGGACCCAGTTTCCTTGTGTTGCCATGACAAGTACAGCTGAGGACTTGCTTAAAGGAGAGACATACATTTGCCTCTCTTTTTCACAATGCTGCTAGCCAACAATGGAGGTTGAAAATGAAGCGCCAACTAACACACTAAAATGGAAAACATAGCAACTCTCTTCACCCATACACACTCATCACATTGATCTGTTGGACACACAAAACTAAATGATAGACAGTTTTTTGCAAACTGTGGGCACGTCATCCACTAGGAAAATGGTGTTTAATTATGTTTAATGTTTGTCTTCAGCAGCGAGCAATAAAAGGGCACTTTTACCTTTTCACTCTGAATTTGATTTGAACTCTGATTCCGCACATAATTCTCAAATTCAACAGTGTAATTTTTCAAGATAAGTGGTGTAAATGTGTTGTGCCTGATCATTTCTTTAAAAGTACTTCAATGTGAATACATTCGATTATTTACGTTGGGATTTATTTATTTATTCATGTCACAGGTAGACTTACTGTAATGAAGTTACTGTGAAAATCCCTTGCTGTTACATAGGCAATTGTGGCATAGGGCATAGGGGCATAGGTCATAGGCAATTGTTCAGGGAGGAATGCTAACTCAGAATGGTCAGTTTCTGTGAAATGAACAAGGAGCAGGGGAGTTGACATATTCTTCATCCATCACTGCCTCCGCAATAAGCTGACGAAAGTTAGAAATTGTCTGTCCTTTATGAAAGCTGTCCAATTTTCATTCCATTGATTTCAGTGATGATGGGCAAGTGGTTGACTCCAGCCATTTATCACCCAGGTATTGGAGGTAAAAATTCACCCCGACACTTCAAGTATAGACATTCTGGTGAAAGGTTAACACGTGAATCCTCAACTCACTTATTCTCTCCATGGCTACACAGCAACACATTGAGGAAGTGACGAAGATGATTGATGAGAGTAGGGCACTGGATATTGTCTACATGGACTTCAGTAAGGCCTTTGACAAGGTCCCTCATGGCAGACTGGTGCAGAAGGTGAAGTCACATGCGATCAGGGGTGGGCTGGCAAGGTGGATACAAAATTGTCTCAGTCAAAAAAGACAGAGGGTAACAGTGGAAGAGTGTGTTTCTGAATGGAGGGCTGTGACCAGTGGTGTTCCTCAGGGATCAGTGCTGGGGCCTTTGTAGTTCGTAATATATATAAATGACCTGGAGGAAAATGTAACTAGATTGATTAAGTTTGCGAATGACACAAAGATTGGTGGATTTGCAGATAGCGATGAGGAACATCAGAGGATACAGCAGGATAGAGATCAGTTGGAGAGATAGCAGATGGAGTTTAATCTGGAGAAATGTGAGGTAATGCATTTTGGAAGGTCTAAAACAGATAGGAAATATACAGCAAGTGGCAGAACCTTAAGGAGTATTAATAGGCAAAGGGATCTGTGTTTACAGGTACATAGGCCACTGAAAGTGTAATGCAGGTGGAGAAGGTAGTCACAAAGGCATATGGCATGCTTGCCTTCATCGGCCGGGGTATTGAGTTTAAAAGTTGGCAAGTCATGTAGACACTTTATAGAACCAAAGTGAGGCCACTTGGAATATAGTGTTCAATTCTGGTTGCCCCGCTCTCAGAAGGATGTACAGGCTTTGTAGAGTGTACAAAGAAGATTTACCTAGATGTTGCCTGCTATGGAGGGCATTAGCTATGAGGAGAGGTTGGAAAAACTTGATTTGATCTCACTGAGCGACGAAGGTTGAGGGGAGACCTGATTGAAGTCTACAAGATTATGACAGGCATGGACAAAGTGGATCGTCAGAAGCTTTTTCCCAGGGTGGAAGAGCCAATTACTAAGGGGCATAGGTTTAAGGTGCGAGGGGCAAGTTTTAAAAGAGATGTACAAGGCAGACTTTTTACACAGAGGTGGTGGATGCCTGGAACTCATTGCTGGGGGAGGTAGTGGAAGCGGATATGGTAGTGACTTTTAAGGGGTGTCTTAATAAGTACATGAATGAGATGGGAATAGAGGGATATGGTCCTCGGAAGCATGGGGGTTTTAGTTAAGTCAGGCAGAATGGTCGTGCAGGCTGGGAGGGCCGAAGGGCCTGTTCCTGTGCTGTAATTTTCTTTGTTCTTTGTTTCCATCTTGTTCTCTTTCTGTGTTAACAATTTAGATTTTAAGAAATAAACCAGAGAATTGAAATAATAATAGAAGTAATAATTATAAAATTAACTCTGATTTATACCGCCAACATCTATCAAGAGAAGGTTGATCTGCTACATGTGTAGTTTTATGTAGGGGCAGTAAAGTATTTGAGGTTGTTAATTATTTCAGCAAATTATATAGCCTAAAACTATTTTAAGAAATTGAAATGCAGAACTTTTAATACAGCCTTAAAGAGGTATAGTTTAGAATTTCCTGTCTGAGATTTGCTATGTTTTATATAGTTCATAATTTGGTTGCATTTGTTGGCTGAAGTTACACTTTTAATTCAGTCCCATAGATAATGCACTGAGTTTGGATAACGATGATCAGAAATGAACAAGATCTCTCAAGATTTACACTTACTGCTGCCCAGATTCAATTTATGCACTCGGCATGATTAAATTATTAGCACCGACATGAATGCTGAGCTTTGCACCTATTCCAAATTGGGAATAAGATTTACATCAGGCATTTATTGCTGTCTGATGCTAATTTCCTACTTTGCAAGTCAACCCTGATGTTGAGATATGGGATGTTTTACGCCAAACTATGATCTGATTCTCTAGCTACATCTTCATTTTTTAGTCCTGCCTACCTACCTGTTGGAAGCATGAGCAGTGATGCAGAAGTTAGAGTGACTCTGCCATTTATCAACAAGAATTACTTGATATTGGGCTCCTGACAGCCTATCTTCTTTGTCTGATCACCTGGTGATTGTTGATGATGCTGGAAATATATTATGATCAGGAAAAGTATCAATGCACATTTTTCATAGAAGTCTATGCTTGCTGAAAAGTATTTCACCCATTACCTACAAGTATGAATCCTGCAGTCATTACACAGAAGCTGAAACAGGGATATACAAACATACAAACAAGGTGCAGGATTAGGCCATTCGGCCCCTCGAGTCTACTCCATCATTTAATAAGATAATGGCTGATCTGATAATAACTTCAAATCTTCACCTCGTCTACTGCAATAACCCATCACCCCTTGCTTACCAAGAATCTATCCACTTCTGCCTTAAAAATATTTAATAACTCTGCTATGATAATCCATTGGCTGAACCTCCCAGTCACCTTTTCATAAATTAGTTGTCAATCCTATTTTCTGATATTATTTGCCAGAGCTGCTTACAAAGTGCATAAACCTTTATCCAACACATACTTTGATATTCACGTTCAATAATTGGAACATCAGTATTTAAGCATTCAGAAATTTTCACGGCCAATGCTTAATTTTCTACAATAAAATAATGTATTTGCTATCATTAATGACTGATGATATTTTAGCTGTTTTCCAATACATCTTTGGGCAGTTTACACAAGTTTTTTTTACACGTTTGCAGTCTTATTTCATAAGTCTTTCCTTTTTTTTGGCACACTTTGACTGTAATCTTAGGAGGATATTCACCAACCTCATCAGATGGCTGGTGGGAATCCTGATGCCCCTCTGAATGGGGCACTGGCTAAAAGTTGTGTTTCTCAAGGGGCGTGATGGCTGTTAGGATTCTCCTGCATTGCTGGCCCTGATTGAGTTCTTGACTATAGCATGTGGTGATGCAATAATTTTGCAAACCTGCTTTTCTGAAGGGGTGGTAGTTCTCCCCTGGACACTCGGGGTCCAGCATGCCATTTACCCCACTGGGGGGGCTGGGTAGATGGCAAGGGGCTGGTGAATGGGCCATCAAGTCTGCTAATTGTAATATCATTCGCAAGTTTGCATTGTCATTGGGTTGCCACCCGCTATGGGTGAGAACCCATTTGGGGTCAGCGAGGTGTGTCGGGTGAATCCCAACAGCCAGCATATCGGGAATCCTCATTTTTGGCCAATACCCAATTCACCATGGCATCAGGATTCCCGCCGGCTATCCGATAAGGTCAGTGAATCACCCCCAGTTGCCCCACTACTATCAACTCATCCCTCCAAGCTCCTATGCATCACCTTTGATCACATTGAAATATTTTGTTGTATCCCCTGTGCTTGCAATTACGCTTGGGTTTTCAGCTGAACTCTTTAATTACCCCAAGTCTAACCAAAGCTTTTTCAACGCTTTGCAACATGAAAAACTTATACGACCAAGCTAGTCCAAGAACTGAACCTGAGCAGTATGTTAAGTTGCAAAAAAGCCACTGCTATGCTTTCTAATCACACTCCTCCACTTGTCACGTTGTGATAAGAACTTAAATTTCCCAGCAGTAATTAACTGACACGGTTGAAAATAGACTTTGCAGAATAACTTGTTGACATTAACTATTGAAATTTTGCACCATGATTGTATATTTGGAACATCCACTTATGCAAGCAGGAAAAAGCCTTCTATTCAAAACTATAACACCTACTTCTGATTAGATGATTGCTACATTGGGCTGCTTTTACTTTGTTCTTAGAGGAATGTCTGTATCATCAGTGTCAGGTGCATAGCTCTTGCACACCCAACAACAATAAGAATGAAAAGTTGACCTATTTGCGAAGGTCAACCTTTCAGATGATTCCAGTGTGTATTTTTGTCTTCATTAACTATTATGGCGAAGTGCGGCATCGGAAATCAGCTATGACAGACTTCATGCCTGTTACATAGCCCACCCAATTTTCCTCCCGTTCATTCACATGGAAGATAATTCAAATGGATTCAGTTACGTACATGGAATTGCCACCCAGCCCCCAAATCCTCCATGTTTAAACTAACCATAAAAGCAGCTTCGTTCATCCAATTATGCTTCAGTGTTTTACAACAGTTGAAAGAAACAAAAGCAATTCAAAACACAGCCCAGTTTCAGAGGTAAAATAGTACACTCTAAGACCATAAGATTTAGGGACAGAAGTAGGCCATTCAGCCCATTGAGTCTGCTCTACGATTCAATGAAATGATAATCCTCAACTTCACTTTCCCATCGTATCCCCACAGTCCTGTTTCCCTTGTAATTCAAAAATCTGAAAATCTCCTCAACTTTTCCACAATCCTCTATGAATCTACTATCCCCTGGGAGAGGAAATTCTTCCCCATTTCTATCTTAAATAGACAAGCTGTTACTCTGAGATTTTCCCTAGATTCTCTGACATTGGGAAACAATCTTTCAGCATCTACACTATCAAACCACCTGCGAATCATATGTATCTTAGTAATTTTGTCTTTCATTCTTCTAAACCTTAATGAATAGAGTTCAAATCTCTCCTCATAAGAAATTTCCTCCTTACCTGCGATCAATCTAATGAACCTTCTCTGGACTGCCACCAAAGCCAGTATATCTTTCCTTAGGTAAGGGAACTAAAACTGTTCACAGTATTACAGGTTTGGGCAAGCTAGTGCCTTGTATGGTTTTAGCAGGACATCCCTATATTTATTCTCTTTTTCCTTTGAAATGAAGGACAACATTTCATTTGCTTTCTGTTTTACCTACTGAACTTACATGTGATTTATGCATGAGGATCCTCAAATCCCTCTGAGTTGCAGAGTTCTGCAGTCTTTCTCCAATTAAATAACATTCAGCTCCTTTATTCTTCCTACCAAAGTGCATAACACAACACTTAACTACATTATATTCCATCTGCCAAGTTTTTGTCCACTCTCTTAATCTGTCTTTATCTTCTGTAGGCTCCTTGGGTAGGATTTTCTGGCCATGCTCGCCCCAAAACTGGAAAATCTCGCCCGAGGTCAACGAACCTTTGTATGGTCCATCCCCTGCCTGCTACAATTCCTGTGGTGGGCGGGATGGGAAAATTCCCCCCCTTTGTGTCATCTTCGCTACTTGTTTTCCCACCTGGCTTTGTATCATCTGCAAATTTGGCAATTGTACATTCACTTCCCCTGTCCAATACATATATATATTATATATATAATATATAGTAAATAATTGTGGCTGCAGCACTGATCCCTGTGGCACTATTTATATTCAGGGAGCAAGGGATAACTGGGATAAGATAACTGAAATCAAGTACTTATTAACACCCACAGCTGCGGGAACTAAAAAATGCACATTTGTTATTCAGTTGCCCCTTAAACTAATTAACGTTCTGCTCTCAAATGATTGCAGTATAAAAGGGGAAACATTTTGAATGTTGGAATTATAAAATATGAGCACCTGCAAAGAAAAATGACAAATTAATATTGCAGGTCCAGGTCCCAGGATAGACTGGGACTTCTTTCCCAGTCTTAGGGGTGATCTTCTCGAGGTCTATAAAATAATGAGGGGCATAGATCAGCTAGATCAACATCTTTTCCCAAAGGTAGGGGAGTCTAGATGGCATAGATTTATGGTGAAAGGGGAGGGATACAAAAGGGTCCAGATGAGCAATTGTTTCACACAGAGGACGGGTGAGTGTCTGGAATGAGCTGGAATGTAGCAGAAGAGGCTAGACAATTTTGTCTTTTAAAAAGCATTGAACAGTTACATGGTATGATGGCTACAGAGGGATATAGGCCAGATGCAGGCAATTGGGACTAGCTTAACGGTAAAAACTGGGCAACATTGACAAGTTGGGCTGAAGGGCCTGTTTCCATGCTGTACACCTCTATGACTCTATGTCTCTTGGCTGAGCCATTTAATCATTGGAACGGTTTGTACAAATACTTATAAAGGTAAAAGAAAACTTCAGAGTTACTTTTAAAACCATCAGGTGTTCCTAAAAAGATCCATTCGAAGAGAATTCTAAACAAAAACAATGTTGTGATGAAGGATTATCACTCAAAAATATTTATTTTTCTCTTTTCACATGCTCATAGATTTGCTGTCTATTGTCAGCACTTTGTGTTATATCATTGCATCTGTTATTCTGAGGTTATTTAACATGTCTTTGCACATTTTCTTTTACTCATCACACAAACCCTGAGACAAAATAATAATCTATAAGTAATTATTTTTCTTTATTCCTTCATGGGATGTGGACATCATTGGCACGAACAGCATTTGCTGCTCTTCCTAATTGCCTTTGAACTGAATGGCTTCCTAGGCCATTTCAAAGAGTCAACTCCATCAGGGCACCATACCATAGGGAGGATGCATTGGCCTTGAAGGGAGTGCAGTGTAGATTTACAAGAATGAAATCTGGACTTTAGGGATTAAGTTATGAGGAGCGATTATACAAATTAGACCTGTTTTCTCTAGAATTTAGAAGGTTAAGGGGTGATCTGTTTGAATTCTTCAAGACATTAATAGAAATATACAGAGTAGATAAAAACAAACTGCCTCCACTGCTTAGAAATTCTAGAACTAGGAGGGCATAGCTTAAAAATTAAGGCCAACCATTCAGGAGAGATATTTGGAAGCACACAAAGGTTGGTAGAGGTTTGGAACTCTCTTCCACAAATGACAGTTGACTCTAGATCAGTTGCTATCTTTAAACCTGAAATACATCATTTTTTATTTAGCAAAAGTATTAAAGAATATGGACCAAATAAATATGGAGTTAGTCCACAGATCAGCCATGATCTCAGTGAATAGCAAAATAGGCACGCATGCTGTTTCTATGTTCCTGTGCTTCAGCAGAACCAGATGGTCTCAATGGAGGGCAAGGCCAGAAAATCACACCCTAAGAGTTATTGTGAAGGACACGATGCAAGGTTTGAAACTCAGTTCAGTCTTAACAAAGAAAATCCCATCTTGTTTGAGAGTTAATGTAACACAGCAGATAAATCATACTTTTGTCTGGGTTTCAATCAACTGGTAAAATCAATTAGAATTTATTTTGTATTTACAATATACAATGCACATAAAAAATGTTGTTGATTGAGATTTGTTTGTTGGAAAAAACAATTCACTTCCCCTTCCACAAACCTTACTGCTAATTATTACTGATATTTTAATAGGACAACATGTTGTTTGGAATCAGAATAAAGGCCTTTGTATTTTCTGGGAAGTTGAAAGAAGAGTGGCATGGTGGCAAAGGGCAGCACAGTGGCAATGGGAAGCATGCTGGCACAGTGGTTAGCACTGCTGCCTTACAGCAGCAGGGACCCCACTTCAATTCTGGCATTGGATGACTGTGGAATTTTGCCCTGAGTTTGTGTGGGATTCCTCCAGATGGTCTGGTTTCCTCCCACAGTCCAAAGACCTGCAGGTTAGGTGGGTTGGCCTTGGTAAATCGCCCCTTAGTGTCCCACGATGTGTAGGTTTGGGGGATTAGTGGGGATAGGGTTTGGGATACTCTGTCAGAGTGTTGATGCAGACTCGGTGGGCCAAATGGTCTGCTTCTACACTAGGGATTTTATGTGTCAGAGTAGCCAGAAAACTTGGAAATGGTAGCGCTGCATTTCAATTTTTTCAGTTTCTTTTTCAGCATCAAGCTAGATTGAAAGGCTGGCTAAATGTTAGGCAGAAAGACCTGCACTTTTCCATTCAAGATAGGGGGATGGCCACCAGCACTTTGAATTTTAATTGTTATTTACTGGGAGTTGGGGTAAGTAAGAGGGTGCCAGTGATGGGATGTTGACAAAAGTAGTCCCCAGAGAGTTACAATTACACTTACATTGCAGACAGTGCTTTGGTCAGTCAAAATCCCTCTGATAGTGCTCAGACAGCTTATTTCACCTTGGTCTCCTCCTCACCCAAGTCCATAGTTGTCCAGTGTTCAAAGCCTCTGTCAAAGTCTCTGTAATTGCCCAAGTGTAAGACTTGGCTTATGTCAACTTAATGGCTTCATTAATACTTGGTTCACTGTTATTCTTTGTTGGGAATTGACAAATGAACACTTACTTTCAGAGGTTAACTGGGTATGTAATCAACCCTATTATTTACACACAAGAGCTCTGAAATAGCTTTTGCAATTTTGAAAGTCCTTTTCTTACAAATTGAGCATTTCCTTCCCCTAACAATTTTCAATCTTACACTTATATTGCTTTCTATCTTATCTAAGGCATTTGTTTGCTCTGAAATCTTGGGGGTATGAACCGGAGGAGACAATGTAAGCTTTGCAATGCTGCAGTGGTTAATTTTATGAACTTGGTTGGAATGCCCATTTTGTGTTGAGTTTTATTTTTGCATTGTGGGCACGTGGTCTGTGATTGGCAGCAAGTGAGGAAAGTTAAGGTTGGGACTCTTGTCAGATGGGAAATTGGATTTGCATTTATTAAGACTATAGTCGAGCGAGTGGAACACAGGCAGCCCCCAGCCAGAAAGGCAATGATGTGGAGATGCTGGTATTGGACTGACTTGGGCACAGTAAGAAGTCTCACAGCATCAGGTTAAACCCAACATGTTTATTTGGAGTCACAAGCTTTTGAAGTGCTATTTTTTGAAGCAGTACTGGTGTTGTGAGACTTATCATTGCAGTCAGAAAGGGGCTGTGCTTTTGCCTCCCTTCTTCCTCATCCTCCTTGTCTTCCTCCTTATTCTCCTCCTCTGCCTCAGTTGGTGGCAAGAACTGCAGGCTTCCTCCAGAGTGGCCTGGCTAGCATTGTTTAAGTGCCTCAATGATCTATCACCTTTCAAGAAGTAGCATGGTTTTCATTGCATTCACGTTGCTAGTGGATTACACAGCCCTGTTATCAACCACATTGTTCCAAAGCGACATGTCTGCGGTCAATGGAACTTTGCAACATGGGGAAGCCTAAAATCCTCATGAAGCTGAAGCTATGCATTTATTCCTGCTTTTGTATCACAAGAGAGAATGAAATATTTTCCCCTCCCTCGAATTAGAGTGACCTCCCTTGTGCAGTCGTGAATGGTGAACTGAGAGACACTGCAAATAGCCTCTGCTCCAGTCTAGAAGAAGCCAGACACATCAAATTTCATGAACACAGTCACCTTCACAGCCACTGGCAATGTTGTAATTGCCTTTACTAGATTGCAGTTGTGGCTTCAGCTGGTTACAGATTTATGCCAGAGTCTCCTCATTGGAACACTGACATCTGACAAACTGACCCTTGTTGAAGTTCAAGGTGTGAGAATTGCTCCCTTGATGAATATGACCTCCATTTTAAAATCCCTCTTCCTCCTCCATCTTTTGCAGCAGCTAGTCTGCTGTGTGTTACCTCTGTTGATTCTTCCTGAATGCTGCAGCCCAAAGGGAATGGAGATGATTCCACACATGTCTGGGAGCAAATGGTTTGAAATCAGGACGAAGTCCTGTGTCACACCACTCCCTGTCAACTGCAGCAACTTTAATCCACTCTGTAAACAGCACCAGCCAGTAAACCTCAATCAATAACTCGCCTGTAAAGAGGCTGATGATCAACATTCCCTCTAAGCTGTGTGGCTTGGTGGCTGTACAACAACCCAAATGCCTCTCCGCCCACCTCATCCCAAACAGGCTGCACACAAAGTCGGCATCCCTTTAAATTACCACAGCTCAATAACATTTAAAGGGTCCACGCACTTCGAAAAGTTACCTGTTCACAGAGAAACATTTAGCTGGAACATTGTTGATAGTCCTTTTAGAAAGCACTGGCTGATGTCCTTCCTACTGCTGAACACACGTTCATTTGTATGAGATTGAAAGAAGCAACAGTTGGAATACTGTGCTCTAAATGCCAGCACAAGTATCAAGTCAATATTATAAATCATGATCTGCCTGCTGTACATACTAATCCCCTCACCAATATGGCATCTGGTGCAGCTAGCTCCAGAAACATGCTCACATTTGCTGATGCCATTTTGGAGGCTAAACACAACCCATAGTATTGAAAAAACTTATAGTTACACTACTAAATTTCACAGTCTTAGCTTGTTTATACCAAATTTCCCTCTTTGTTATTTTAACAGACGTGCTATCCCACTTAAGATAAAGAAAATAATGGCTTGAATCCTCCAGCTACTCACACTGGCGAGATTGTCTTGTCCTGCCAGCAGTGCACCCATACCATGTGTTTCGCAGCAGTCGAGTGGCTTCAGTGGGAATTTTCATTGACAGCGGCAGGACCAGAGGATCCGTCACCAAAAAAAATGCTGAGATGAGACCAGAGAATTTCACCCAATGTTTCTTTTAAAACAACAAAAAGAAACAAATGTTATATCTCTTGGCACGTTTTTCACTTTATGGATTTATTGAAGTGAAAAAGGCGTTATGAGCATACATAGCTTTGAATGAAATTGGCAGTAACACTGTTTAAGTTAAACCAACATTAAAAGCTACATATATTCATATACAGGGTCCTGTTCTTTGCAAACATGTCTAGGTATTTTGTCTTTTTTTCAATTAAACAAAAGCATTGTGAATAACTGTTCCTAGATGCATTCCAAATGGCAACGCCTTGGCCAATCAGAGTTGACTTGCCTTTTTTGAATTTAAACAAATGTTTGGGGGATTGCCTTGAACAATCAGAGTCCACTTGCCAAACAATCATAGCGCCTTATTGTATAAAAGCAAATTACTGTGGATGTTGGAATCTGAAACCGAAAGAGGAAATGCTGGAAAATCTCATCAGGTCTGGTAGCATCTGGAAGGGGAGAAAAGAGCTGACATTTATCAAAGTTCATACTGTATAAAATGTTTTTCTTTTGACTTTTGATATTCTTGCATCTGTCCTGATGTGTATAAGACATAAATCTTCAACAGCGTATCTCTTTGTTTCCAGCAATGCTGATAATATACCCATTTTGACTCAAGCTATGTGCGTTGAAATTACAGATTGTATTAATACAGACCACAGAAAATGATTTAAAGTAATACAACAGCTATAACAGTTTGCATAAGATAATGTAAAGTTCAAAGTTTTTCTCTGATACATTTCACTATAAATTTGGTTTTGATTTCACTATTTCCCCTGTGCATATATCTTATTTTAGGCAAGGTAGGCACTTTTCCATCCTGAATTAAATCTCAGAATATAAGAACTAGAATATCATGTATGAGCGAGTGAGGGACTACCAATCTTTACTCACATCAGGAGTAATCAGCCAGCCAGGGGAAATGCTTCTCCTAAACAGGCACCTTCCACATGGAGAAACAGACTTGTTGAATCTCCCATAAAGTCTTTAAAGGGTAATTTTAGTGAATGAGGAAGTTTGCACTTAAAGCAGTTCTTCCATCACAAGGTCTCCAGTACTATTCATGAAAACACCTCAGCCACTTTGCGTATGAGCTTTTTGGTCATTATCGCTTTAAGATAAGAAACCATGAAAAAAAGAAACAATTTCACAGTGCTTTCCCATCAGTGTGGATTTCCTGGGTGCTGTACACTTTTCACCTCATTGGTTTCTCTTCTTTTTTTCTGACAATACTAATGAGTCTGGAACAATTTTACCCCAATATCCAGCAAGAAGGGTTTCCATTCAGATCAACAAGACTCTTCTCACAGCTAATTGGTTAAAACAAATTATTTAAAACTGAAATGAAGATGACTACAGATGTATAAAATGTAAAAAAGCACCATTGGTCCCTGTCTTTTAAAGGTTAACATCACTGAACATTAAATTGAGACTTAGACACTTTTGTTCAGCGAAACTGAAAGGAAAGAAAGATTTTAAACAATGAAACTGCATAGCTGCTGTCTTGCTTAGGTGTGCAACACTTGTTCTGAGATTGTGATTTCACTTTGAGAGGTAATTTCTAACATTTTGGAAGCCATTCCATTTCATTTGGAATTTACAGATTTTGATCTGATCTTTACTGCCATCAAGCCTTCACTGCAGCATGGATTTCTGATCAGGAGCAAGAGGAGCTGGCATATCAGGAGCAAGAGGAGCTTCATCTATACCAACAGCACCAGCTACAACTGGAATAGCAAAAAAACTCCAAATGCAGTTGCCTTCTCTACAGCTCCATTTTGCTCCACACAACAGAGAGGACAGACACAGAACTCCAGCTTGAGTGAGATGATATCCACAACACAAGGCATGAAGAGAATCGGCTTCCCCAAACTGACATAGCATCAGAAGGCTCTGGCTTTTGCAGAATGTTTTTGCTGACATCTACAGCCTCCTGGAGGGTCTCCGAGGCAGGTCAGATAGGTAATCATTGCCAGTGATGGTCAAGGTCATAACAAACCTGGATTTCTTCACTTCAACTCCTTCCAGGGATGTGCAGGTGACAGCTGCAGGGTTTCACAGTCTGTTGTCCTCAGTGTATCTCCCAAGTGATAAAACGTCACTTACATCCACTTTGACACTGATGAGGTCAGTCAGACACCAAAGGACCTCTTACTTGTTGCAGTGACTGGATTTCTGCAGGTAGAGGTACAACATACATGTGAAAATCAAGACACCTTCAGATTCACCTGAAGTTTTAACACTCGGAAGGGGGTACACTCCCACAATGTTCAGCTGGTATGTGACCAATGGAAGGTTTTTCATGCATGCCTATGCAAGATATCCTGGGATATCCTGGGATTCCTTTATTCTTCGAGAGTTGCATCTCCCACACATATTTGCACCTTCACACAAAGTGAACAAATGGTTTCTTGGGGACAAGGGCTAAGCCCTGAGGATCTGGCTGATGAAATCTGCATAGAATCCTACCACTGATGCAGAGGAGAGGTTCAACTGAAGATATTGGTAATCACTGAGCAAAGCATTGGGTTGCTGAAGATGAAATTCAAGCGCCTGGACAGATCTGGGGACACCTTTGCAAATGCACCGGCAACCGTCTCCAGAATGGTTGTGGTCCACTGTGCTTTGCAGAAAATGACACTGCAGAGAGGACTGGAAGTAGGAGGACAAATCCTCCTTCTGCAGTTGCTCACCTGCCTGACAGAGAAGTCAGCAACAGGCACATATAGGCACACTTCAGATAAACAGAGTGCACAAGATGTATAGCACTTCTTACTTAGCCTCCGCCCCTCTCCCTCCCCCACCTCCAATGTAAATCATTCACACATTCTTAAATCTTTCCATCACATTCACACTGTTTGCTCATCTTCCTATTTGCTGATACCATTCTCCTGTTGGCTCGTGTCCATTTAGTGTTCAGAATAAAACAATGGGGATGGCAGAACAATGGTGAGTTCAAATAAAGTAACTCCACATATCAACCAAGTCAATCCCCTGGTGCCACCAGGAAGACTTCTGCTTTCTGCTATTACACTTGTAGTTTCAGTAGAGATAGAGGCAGGCTTGTTCTCTGCTCTGACAGGAGCAGATTCAACCACCAAGTAAGATGCAGGGTGTGGGGTTCTGACAAAGAGGAAGGGGCAGGAGATAACAAGTAGGAGCACCTTGAAAAGACTCCTACCTCTATGTGTCCTTTCACCATCTTCCCTCTCATGGCCTGTGGTAGCTTGGCAACAAAATGGTGGTCAAACACATTGCAATATTCAACCTTCCTTACTTACAAAAATATCACATAGAGCATGGACTCAGAATTGGACGTAGCTAGTTACACAGGTCCCGCGTGGTAAGACTAAACCTGCCAAAGCCCGCAACTGCTGACATCACTCACACATACCCACTAAAGACATCAGTACACACATTCAAATATAGAGATGCTTACTGTAACATCCAATAATATAGCCCAAATGCAAATTCCTTCAAGCCAAAAACTGGAAAACAATTTGCTGCATTTCACTGGAGCATCAATAGCAAAGCTAAGGATTTCCTCCCTCTGGTGTAAAGTCACAGACTGGATGAGCGGGTCTTAGTAATGGCCAATATGTACTTGATTACCTGCCATGCCTAATCCTCCATGTAAATGGTCACTATTTCATGGAGGTGGACATCATCTACGGAGTTGAGACATCATGATATTCATGATAGAGATGGACACCTCCAATCTCTCTTCAGGATGTGCTTTGACTCTGTAAGTGCTGCGAAAATGACCTATATTTCTTTTGCTACTCTGGAAGTGGATAATCATCAAGACTCAGCACCTTTGTCCAGCTGAGGAGAGCTTTGAGTGTTCTGTGTCCTGTGAAGCAAATATTCCAATATTGTCCCAGTCTCTCATGCCTGTTTTTACTCACATATTGTGTATCTCACCATGTAACGACCTAACTACCTCAACTGCAGTACCCATCGAAATGTATCTGATTTGGTGGATGGTGTAATGAGTCATATGATGATTATCCTTAGAGTATGTTGCCTCCCCTGATGATTCCTCGCCTCCTCCTTCAGCTACTCGCCTATCAGCCTGGGAGGGACTGTGGGAGAGGAAAGACAGCACATTGACAGAGTGGTCAGCACTGCTGCCTCACTGTGCCAGAGACCTGGGTTCAATATTGGCCTTTGGTGTCTGTGTGTGTGGAATTTGCACATTCTCCCAGTGTTGGTGTGGGTTTCCTCTGGAACTGAGTGCTCCAGTTTCCTCCCACAGTCTAAAGATGTTGAGGTTAGGTAGACTGGTCATGGTAAATTGCCCCTTAGTGTCCAAAATGCTCCAGGTTACAGGGCAGGAGGATGGTCTTGGGTAGGATACTCTTTTGGATATTTTGATGGGCTGAATGGCCTCCTTGTGTACTAGAGGGATTCTATGATTCTATTAGAACTGAAAAGGCTCAAACTCTACATTGACGGTATTTTTACAGGACAAAACACAACACTAATCTTTAAAAAAAACTTGATCCTTATTGTTATTTCTTATTTTTAAACTGGACTTTTCAGCTGAACAAAGACATCTAATGTGGCTGACCCCCAGCCTATGGGTCACCAGAACAAAAGAATTCACTTCACAGTTTTGGAAAATCCATACCTCATTATGTCTGAGGAGCTTCTAACAGATCACTTGGAACTACATAAAGGTCATTTACATTTGACAAGCCAAGTTTGCTAGTGGAGTCAATGATCCCATGGAGACAATTAATGTCTTCCCATACACCACCCCTCAACAAATAGCACCTTTTCCAAACCATAATGGCTGAGATGTTATCAGTCAGGGGCACAAGCCAATTTCCAGACATTGGATAAACATCTTTGTCTAAGTCATTGTGGAGAACTAAGGTCATAAGACTTAAGACTCTAGTTTGCTGAACAAGTCACTATTGCTCTCTGAGCTACATTCTCCAGTCTGCTGTTCAATGTCTGCACAAAGCAAGCTCTAGCCAGGTTGGACAACTGACCTCCATCTAACGTGACACTGCTGGGAGGATTTTGTGCTCTTGCCTATAGGACTAGTTCAATCTCTGTGTGCCTACTTCATCTTGAGACACCAACATCATCGGAAAAGCAAAACTTACACTATAATCTTCAGCCAGCCCACCTGTGAAAGAATTCCTCATTGCACTTTGATTTTGGACTCTGGAACTTTTGTGAATCAATGTTCATTTTTTTTCTGTGCCTCATGTCCTATATATAACCTCCTTTTCTCTATCTCTCCCTTTGCTGTAAGAATGCAGAGTAGGAAGTTGTGGATACTCCTTTCTCCGTTTCCTTTAATCTGTGCAATAAACTAACCTTCTGAGTTCAGCCTAACCCAGATTTGTTGAGAGATTATGAATAGAAATCAGACCACACAAAAAAGGAGGGATTGGGAAATACTCCATCCTAAATTTAAATAAAATTGCATTCATCAATCGAGGAATTGAGATTAGGAGTCGGGAGATAATGCTACAGCTGTATAAGACCCTGGTCAGACCCCACTTGGAGTACTATGCTCAGTTCTGGTCGCCTCATTACAAAAAGGATGTGGAGGCCACAGAAAGGGTGCAGAGGAGATTTACAAGGATGTTGCTTGGATTGGGTGGCATGCAATATGAGTATAGGTTGAGAGAGCTTGGTCTTTTCTCCTTGGGGAGACAAAGGATGAGGGGTGACCTGATAGAGGTGTATAAGATGATGAGAGGTATTGATTGGGTGGATTCTCAGAGGCTTTTTCCCAGGGCTGAAATGGTTGCCACAAGAGGACACAGGTTTAGGGTGCTGGGGAGTAGGTACAGAGGAGATGCCAGGGGTAATTTTTTCACTCAGAGGGCGATGGGTGCGTGGAATTGGCTGCCGGCGGTGGTGGTGGAGATGGATTCGATAGGGTCTTTTAAGAGACTTTTGGATAAGTGCATGGAACTTAGTAAGCTAGAGGGTTATAGGTATGCCTAGTAGGTAAGGACATGATCGGCACAACTTGTGGGCCGAAGGGCCTGTTTGTGCTGTAGTCTTTCTATGTTTCTAAAATACAATCCAAAACATCTTCTGATTATGGGCATGTGGGAAGAGGAAAAATCAGTGCTGTTTGAACTGAGCCCATCCTGTCCACAACAGTATCATGATGTTCCAGTTCGTGGTTCATCAATTCAGCATGACTGACTGTTATATCCTAAGTATATGGCAGTGTGATACATAAATCTGCCACAATGTCAGTAGGAAATCCCAATCTTTCCATTGCCTACGCCCATGCATTGTTCCACCCTGCTGATCTCCAATGTTGCTTCCTCCGCAGTGGGCAGTATTTCTATGGTTGCAGATCGGCTTACAGTTTTCCACCCTTCCTTGGAGTTGTGTGTTCTTCTCTTGCAATGAGAAAAAGCAGAAGTAACAAAAAGTGTGTGGAGTGGAGGAAATGATAACAGTGTGACGGGCACTGTGACAGATGGATGAGAGGTGGCACTAAGACGAGGGTGATTGTGAGCGCATCATCTACTGATGTGGATATGTAGAAGTACCACGGGGGAGAGAATGCATGGAACTGCATGGTGTATTGGTCTGAGAAGTGCTGTGAGATGAATGTTTGGGAAGTCAGAGATAGGCTTTGATATCTGAAAGAGATATGTCTCTCATGTTTAATGGACTTATGAAGGTACTGAACCTCAAGTGGCACTGTATTCTAGCTCCAGGGGTCATATGCCTGTTGTTGACTGCCTTAGAGATTTCCAGCCATGGCCTGCTTAGTTTGAGTGGCCTCTTCAATCCACAGAAAGCAACAGATCTCTTTAGGTTCTCGCGGTGTCCACCTTTACCTCCAAAGAAAAGTTTGTGAACTGGGTACAGACTTCCCACAACTTTCTCCCATTCTTCTACTTCTGCCTTGAGAAGCAGAATCTATGTGAAGGCCATGATTAAACCCTTGGCTGAAAAGTTGGGGGCCTCCACCTATCCGGTTTGCCCTGCAGCAACTTAACATCCATCAAGCTGATAATTTACTCAAAGTAAGACTTTTGCACCCATCTTTTTTTTAAAGTTTATTTATTACTGTCACAAGTAGGCTTACATTCACGCTGCAATAGAGTTACTGTGAAAATCTCTTAGCTGCCACACTCTGGCGCCTGTTCGGGTACACAGGGGAGAATTTAGCATGACCAATGCACCTAATCAACACGCCTTTCAGAGTGTGGGAGGAAACAGGAGCACCTGGAGGAAACCCATGCAGATACAGGGAGAACGTGCAGACTCAGCACAATGACTCAAGCCGAGAATCGAACCCAGGTCGCTGGCGCTATCAGACAGCAGTGCTAACCATCGTGTGAGCTGCTGACCAATGTGGCAGTCTCCAAAGAAAAGCCACCATGAACTAGGACTTAAAGTCAAGTAAAATGTTTTGCCCTGCCAAACTGGCAGGTCCTGATAACAGGGGTGCAGAAACCATTCATTGGGGTGGCGGGGGCAGAGGGTGGTCAGTGTGCCCGAACAGGAGACACACCCTCTAACCAGAAACAAATCCAATGGCTTTTGGACAATTGACGCTGGCCTCTCATGCCAAGGTTGTCATCACGCCCACACTCTTGTCATTGTTTGCGAATCAAGGAAGGGAATGCTAATGGATGCCGTGAATGAGTTACATAGCCGTGGTAAAGCCTGCCAACAATCAGGTTTCTGACCCACCACCGACAGCGACTATCCCCATGCCCCATTTCCACTCTGTGAGGCCGGTCTGTTCAAATCAAATTCTGTTCCTAGGTTTTGAATGTGGCTACGTATTAGATATGTGTAAACATTTAACACTTGCCTGCCATTCAGCTTTCAACATCAGGCTTGATTTTAACTACTGGGTGCTGAAGGAAGTGGTCACGCTGTCCGGGGGCTATCGCAATGAGACCCAGTCGATTACAGAGAGCGAACTTCATTAGTACGGTGTTTACTGAGCAAAGCAGCTGAGAAGTGGATGAGAAGTGGCTGTCCAGCTGTTAAGATCAAGTGGCAGAGCTGAGCCCAGGGTTTCTTTGTGAGCCTCAGAGGAATCCTCCTGCCCCACAGGGAAACTAAAACAAGTGTTTTCAAACTTACCTTGCTGGGCCTCTTCAGGCCCGAGCTGCACACCCAAGCAGGTTTGGCCTCGCATGAGTGCCACCACTGCTCCCCATTCAGCCCTTAGCAAAAAGCAGTGGATTGTTCCAGAATAGTAATTGCAACTTTGCCTCCCCCATGGCACCCCCACCCCAACTCCCATTTATCAAATCTTAAATGGGAAGGAAAAAGGCAAGTGCCCCATTCCTTCCTGACTATTCCTCTGCCTTGTGTCTGCCTGAGGTATAGAGTTAAAATCAACTCGTGCACTCATTTATTTTAAATGGGTTAATATTCCTGCTGCAATAGTTTGAGTTCAGACAAATGAATTAACCATCCCAGGTACAAATTTTGGGTCCTGCAGACCTGATTTAGTATATCATCAGCAAAACCAATTTTAAGGGCCTTCAAGTTTGTGCTGTGATACTTAATGGGCTAGACAATACATGTTCTTCTAACTAAGATGTTTCAAAACAACCTCAGGATATAAAGGTGTCAGGCAAACATTACTAAGCCCTCAAAGATTTGCCTCAGTACATAAAATCTCATCACTATATAGTTTTGAGTTGTTCGGATGTAACATATAATCCACGTTTCTTAAAGACAGGATTTTCAGTAAATTTAGAAATGGTTGAAGGGCCTTTGATTAGTTCTGAAGAGACATGTTGTAAAAATGACAATAAGGGACGGTTTGAGTGTAACTATAATCTTGGTATGAGTGCAAAGTAACATGTTCAGAAAGGTTTGTTCTAGCAGTGAACAGCTGCAATAAGTCACTGCAGATCTCATCTACAGAGCCAAAATTGGATAATTTACACAGCAGTTTGTGATCCTCAAACAGTTTGTAATGTTCCGCATTATTCATGCCACAACATGGGGCCCTGGACTCCCAGGTAGAATGTCCAAGATGCCTGTTTGTTCTGTGGCTGAGACTTTGGCTGTTTGAAAATTGCTAAGCAGCAACAGAGGCCTACAGATCTTGGCTAAAGTGACACCCCAAAGCCTAATCTCCTTAGAGGACTTGGATAAAATAAGTATCTATTACGGAATCAACCTTCATCCTGCCCCCTTCTGAGCTCTGCCACTCCAATAGCCGACACTGAGACAATTGCATCATTCTAGACTTAATCAGGTATTAGTAGCTAATGCTGTAAGAGAAGCAGCTAATCTCCATATTTACTCCATCTGTGCTGCTGGACCTGACTTGCTGGGTCTTGGCAGATCAAAGGGTCCTAGTAAAAATCAGATTAGAAGGGAAGGAAAAGGGGAGGAACGGGGTCCAAGAGCCAGAATGCGCTGAACTCCTCATGAAAAGTCTTGTATGTGTTTAAGTTCTTATCGTTTAATCCTATGGAAACTCACTGCATGGATTTTAGGCATTATCAACTTTAAAGAGCTGCTGAAGATTTGCTGGCGTCATTCTACCATCAGTTCTTATGTACATTTCTCTGAGCATTTTAAACAAAAGTGAGTTTATAAAAATTTAATTCAAATAGCTGCAGTACTACATACTGAAGTATTAGCGTTCAAAGAATTTACCGGTATATAGAAACAAACATCTTCAAATAGTGTTTTTAAAATGCACTGCAGCAATTAAGATTGTTTAGACAGGAATTGTATTTCCTTTGCTCAGTTGGTTGCACTTTAGCTTTAAAAATGAATCCTGCAACAGAACATGAAAGTCTGACATTTCAGTGTTGTACCTGCGCCATGTCATACTTCAAATGAAACACTCACTCAAGCCCTGGTGGATGGTAAGGATTCCTTGCCACTTCTTGAAGAAAACCCATGTTTTGTGGCCGAGTTTCCACCCAAAAAGCAAGTAGCTCATGGGTATTTGTGACATGCTTATTGGCACAGAATGCCTACAATGTTTTGCTACATAACAGTAGTCCGCCCACTTTATGATAAATAATTCATTGTGTGAAGCATTATGACAAGATGCTCCATAAATGCATTTGTTTATTTTTCAGCAGATGTACTTCAAATATTTTATGAGCAAAGAGTACGCCAAGGACTACTTAAGTGGCTGTTTTTTATCTCTGACTTATGTCAACAGAAATGAAAGAAAGAGAGCAATGTGCACAACTTGGTGCTCAGTGTTCAAACCCATAAAACAACCTGCTGACATCCAACACCTCATATGCTTTTGTCACACAGTTACTTGCTTACCTGAATTCTTCCTCACCTGTCCCCATAATAATATTGTACTGCTCTGTGTGATTTCATGCAAGTAGTAGCATGATGGCTGTAAAAGTGAAATTTTATTTTTTTAAATAAGTTTATTAGGCTTACATTAACACTGCAATTAAGTAACTATAAATATCCCCTAGTTGCCACACTCCGGCACCTGTTCAAGTACACTGATGGAGAATTTTGCTTGGCCAATGCACCTAACCAGCACATCTTTTGGACTGTGGGAGGAAACCAGAGCATGCAGCAGAAACCCTAACTGACACAGGGAGAATGTGCAGACTCCGCACAGACAGTGGCCCAAGGAATCAAACCCAGATCCCTGGCACTGTGAGGTAGCAGTGCTAACCACTGTGCCATGACCTTTGGAGGGTCAATCCTCTGCTGGGCTGAATGACCTGTACCTGAATGATAAAACCGATCTTTCAGTGAATCTACATGAAACAACAATCTATTCTATTTGCAGGGTTTGTATTGTTAAGCGGAAGGTTTTATTCATTTACTTGGTCAGATAGTTCTGACTTCAAATCAAATAAATGGAAAATGTAACCTGCAAGTGAAATTATACAGACGATAGAGGGAAGTATGTAGAAAACATCCTCAGCTTCATTTTTACATACGAGGAAACACACTATCTGGTTGTTATATCTTACTTTTGCAGCATTCTGGATTTTTTTAAAACTCACAACCCTTTGGTAGACTTATGCAATTTTAACTATCTCCATTTTCTCATGGAATAATTCAATTTAATGGGATTTGGGATCAGCAAGAGAATCAAAAGGTAAAGGATGGAAAAGCTGGAATTAGTTTCTGTTGCTCTATTTCTATAACATTGTTTTCAAATGATGAGCTGCTGATGGGGCAGAGTTGAGTTGCTACTACTATTTATTGATAGTAATTATGCTTAGCCACCTTATTAAAAACAGCAAGGTTGGGAAGCAATGCAAGAGTTTTAGTTATAATTCCGGGTGGGATTGGGAGGTCACGAAAGATCTAAGTATAAATGTTGGAGGCTGTGACAGACCCTAATTACAATGTAATAAATATTCAGTCAGTTGACCGTGGCAGTACAACACTTAGGATGCTCACTTCACACTCATGTGCTCAGGGGCTTTGTATTTAGGGCTTGTGATTCCAGAATCTGCCTGCCACATGTGTTCTGAGTTTTGTCAGTTTGTAGTCGGGCTAATTAGATGTGCATCATGCTGAGGTGAAGTGTTTCTGTGTCCAACTCAGGGCAGGCACAGCTCATCTCAGGCCAAAGTGAGCTTACCTCCTGCCGGCTCAATATGGAGCAGCAATAGGACTGTGGCAGTAAACCAGTCTGTAATCCTGTTGATCCCATCCTCCAAGCTGAAAGAGATTGTATAGAGGCAAGAAGCATTAAACGTGATTGAATGGGCTGGAAGTTCACCAACCACTATACAGTCAATTGTTTTCCAATTTAACTGCTTTATTAAAAATGCCATATTTATTAAATCAGATATAAATGGACAATAAATAACTGAAGTGGTAACGTTATTGCTCCATTGATATTTACCCCAGATTTTTTCCTCTTATTATTTAATGCAGTATTAGTTTGGAGTGGAATGTATGAGTAATTCATGCTCTACATTTTATTTGAAGGGTTTTATGGCATTACAAAACTGTACAAGGCTAATTTGGAGTTATCCAAAATAGATCAATGCAAAAGATTGGTTTGTTTTTGAGTACTCCTATGTTGTCTCTCATTGTGAAAGAAATTGCCGGAACTATTTTCTTATGTTTGGAACCATATCAACTCCACTTGCTATGTTTCTTCTATGTACACATTCACGAATGAGTCTTAAATATAGAAGTTGACTCATTAATATGTGATTTGAATTAATTCTTTGTGATTGGTGTATGCTGTGGTGACCTTCCAGATTTTGCACATACTATAATGTTCACACTGGGTGGCTGCATTACACATTTGCATCAGTGACCTATTAAATTTTCTGCATGTATTTACTGTGGAAACGTAAATGGACAGCTTTAAAGAAATAGCTTCACTGCAGTCAGAACTTTTGTTGGAAATTGTACTATATTTGTTCTCTAAGAGAGGTGGGGGGAGCTTCCTGAACTTTCAGATGTCGAAAATTTAAAGTTGAGTTGGATGCAGGATGAATTTATCGTAATATTCAAGATGGCTGCCTCGTGATGGCAGTCTTGTAATAGAAATGTGCATGCTCAGCAAGTCGCTAACAATATGGTGAGTTGCATTTAATTCCATTCAGTGTAACTTTCTTCATAAGCAAGACAGGTCATATTTTAAATAATTCATTTATTTTCCAACAAAACATCAAAATACTGCATGTTAAATGCATGCAGCCATAGAGCTACATGAAGGAAATAGATTAATTTATAAAACTCAGTCGGAAACCTATCCCATTAAAGATCAGGCAGGTTATTTTAAGATTTCTTATGCAAGAAAGAAACATTGTTCAGCATTGATTTCCTGAGGGCAGGCAGCTGATTCCTGTGGAGCCCATGTGACATTCTTCAATGATGTCAATGAAAACAGTGGACTGGTTAACTCAGTTGGGTAGATGGCTAGCATATGGTTCAGATTAAAGCCAACATTATGGGTTGATTCCCATTATGGCTGGAGAAGACTTGGAACCTGTCACTTTGCTCTATGTACATATATCAATACAAACTAGGAGCAATAGTAGGTTATATGGCCTCTCGAGCCTGCTCTGCCATTTGATGTGATCATGACAAATCTGATTGTGGCTTCTACTTTCCTATCTACCCTATACATTCCTTTGAATCTCTTATCAGTCAAGAGTCTGTTCAACTCAACCTTAAAAAATATTCATGTCTCCATTGCTGTCTGGGGAAGAGAGTTCCACAGCTTAAAACATGCCAAGAGAAAAATATTACACCTCATTATCTTAAATGGGAGACATCTTATTTTAAGCTGTGTACTCTCATTCTTCAAGAGGAAACATTCTTTCAGCATCTATCCTATCAAGTCCACCCAAGACCTTATATGCTCTAATAAAATCACCTCTCATTCTTTTAAACTCCAATGAATATAAGCACATCCTGACCAACCTTTCCTCATGAGACAGCACCTTTATCTCAGGAATCAATTGAGTGAACATTCATTGCACTGCTTCCATTGCAATTATGTGCTTTCCATTGAAAAATACATGGAAAATAAAAGCAGGAGCAGGCCATTCAGCTCTTCAAGCCTACTCCACCATTCATCTTGATCATTGTTCATCGTCAAATTCAGTATCCTAATCCCATCTTACCCCATATCCCTTGATCCCTTTAGCCATATTTAATTTTTTCTTGAAATCAGTCAATGTTTTGGCCTCAATTACTTTCTGTGGTTGTGAATTCCACACATTCACCACTCTGTGGGTGAAGAAATTCCTCCTCACATTGGTTCTAAAAGCTGTACCCCTTATCCTCAGACTATGACCCCTAGTTCTGGATTCCCCCACCAACGGGAACATCCATTCTGAATCTACTTCATCTAACCCTCCATGATATCCCCTCGCATTCTTCTAAACTTCAATGAATATAATCCTAACTGATTTAGTTTCTCCTATGATAGACCTGCCATCCCAGGAATCAGCTTAGTAAACCTTCGCTGTACTTCTCCTATAGCAAGGAGTGGGGAATTTCACAGTAACTTCATCGCAATATTAATGTAAGCCTTCTTGTGATACTAATACTTAAACACAAATTTATCCCTCCTTAGATAAAGACACCAAAACTGCATACAATGCTCCAGGTATGGCCTCACCAAACCCCAAACAATGTAGTAAAACATCCCTATTCCTATACTCAAATCTTCTTGCTATGAAGGGTGACATACAATTTGCCTTCTTTACTCCCTACTACACCTGCATGCTTACTTTCAGTGCCTGCTGCACGAGAACAACAAGGTCTTGCTGAGTATCCATCTCTCTCAATTTACACACATTCAAATAATAACCTGCTTTTTTTTCTTTGGAAATAGATAACCTCACATTTATCCACATTATACTGCATCTGTCAAGCATAAGGCCACTCACTTTGCCTGTTCAGATCACATTAAACATCTCTGCATCTTCTTCACAGCTCACACTCCCACGCAACATTGTATCATCTGCAAATTTGGACACTATACATTTAGTTCTCTCTTCCAAATCATTAATATATAATATGAACAGTGGAGTTGTAACAAAGATCCTTGTAGTATCCCACTGTCTGTCAATCAGAAAAAAAACAGTTTATGCCAAATCTTTGCTACCTGTGTGCTAACCAACTTTCTATCCATCTCAGGACACTACCCACAATCCCATATGCTTTAACTTTGCATAGTAATCTGCTATGTGAGACCTCATTGAAAACTTTCTGAAAGCCTAAATAAACCACATCCACCGGTTCTCCTTGGTCAACTCGACTAGTTACATCATCAAAGAATGCCAATAGATTTGTCGAGCGTTATTTCCCTTTCATAACTCCATGCTGACTTTATCTGACTCTCTAAATGCTGTGTTATGAAATTCTTAATAATGGCCTCGAACAGTTTCTCTATTATCAACGTTAGGCTCACTAGTTTCTCTCAACCTCTCTTTTTGAATAGCAGGCTTACATTAGCTACCCTCCAATCTGTAGGAACCACTCCAGCATCTAATGAATACTGCAAAATGACCACCAATGAATCTACTATTTCTTGGCCCACTTCCTTATGTCTTTTCTTAAATAAGGAGACCAAAACTCTACACTGTGGTCTAAATGTGGTCTATGCCCTGTCTAACTTCAAAAAACTTCCCTTACTATTAGGCTTCAATTCCCTTGCAATAAATGAGAACACACTATTTGTCTTTCTAAACATTTGCTGTAGCTGTATACTAATACTTTGTATTAATGTAGCAGAACACCCAGTTCCCTCTGTACCTCAGAGCTCTGCAATCTCTTTCCATTTAAATAATATGCTGCTTTTCTACTCTTCGTGCCAAAGGAACATGTTCACATTTTCCCATATTATAGTCTATGTGCCAAATTTCTGACTTCACTAAACTTACCCACATCACTTTACATACTATGTCCCCTTCACAACTTATTCTCCCAACTATCTTTACATCATCAGCAAAGTTGCCAACCATGCATTTGGTCCCTTTATCCAAAAAGTTGATTTAGGTTATAAAAAGTTAAGGCCCCAGCACTGACCCCTTGTGGCTCTCTACTCTTTATATCTTGACAATCCAAAAATGACCCAATTATGCCTACTTACTGATTTCTGTGAATCAAGCCAATTGGATACAAAATTGGCTTGGTGACAGGAGGTAGAGGGTGGCTGTAAAGGGTTGTTTTTCAAACTGGAGGCCTATGACCAGCGGTGTGCCTTAGGAATAAATGCTGGGTCTACTATTATTTATCATTTATATGCTCACCTGATGATGGAGCAGGACTACGAAAGCTTGTGATTCTAAATAAACCTGTTGGGATTTAACCTGGCATTGTGGGACTTCTCACAATGTGCCCACCCGGTTCAACGCTGGCATCTTCACATCATTTATATCAATGATTTGGACGAGAATTTAGGAGGCACGGTTAGTAAGTTTGCAGATGACACCAAGGTTGGTGGCATAGTGGACAGTGAAGAAAACTATCTCCAATTGCAACGGGATCTTGATCAATTGGGCCAGTGGGCTGATGGAGTTTAATTTAGATAAATGTGCGATGATGCAATTTGATAGGTTGAACCAGAGCAGGACTTACTCAGTTAATGATAGGAGTTGGGGAGAGTAATAGAACAAAGAGATCTAGGGGTACAGGTTAACAGCTCCTTGAAATTGGAATTGAACCTGGGTCTCTGGTGTTGGGAGGCAGCAGTGCTACCATTGTGCCACTGTGCCACCCTCGCCTCTCTTGAATGGAAAAGCCACATTCAATTTTCCAATCTAATCTTATCCAATGTCTAGAGAAACCAACTATCCCAATGACCATTCCTTTTAAAACCCAATGGTGAAGTCCATCAGGACTTTTTAGCTTTTAGCTCTAACAATTTTCCCAGTACTCTTTCTCTGGCGATTGTTATTGTTTTAAGATTTTTCTGCCCTTTCACCTCTTGATTTATATCTTTTTCCAGAATGTCATTTGTAGCTTGCGTCTTCTATAGTAAAGACAGATGCAAAACACCTGTTCATTTCATCCGCCATTTCCTCATTTTCTATTATTATTGCTTATACTCACTCTCTAATGGACAATGCTCTTTTTAGTTACTCTTTTCTTTTTTAATTATCTGTACAATCTCTTACTTTTTGCTTCTTTATTTCTAGCTAGCTTTTAGTCATCTTCTAATACCTCCTTCTTACTATGATTTTTAATTATCTTTGCTTTTTTTTGTATTCTGTCCAATCTTCCAACCTGCCTCTAATCTTTCCGAATTGTACGCTTTTTCTTGCAATTTGGTACTATCTTCAACTTTTTTAGTTAGGAATGGATAGAGCATCCTTCCCCTAGTCTTTCTTTCTCACTGGTATGAAATGTCTCCTTAAATGTCTGCTACTGCATCTCTACTTACCTATCTGTTATCCTAATTTCCCAATTTATTTTAGCCAGTTGTTTTTATAGTCATAATTCCCCTTATTTAAGATGAAAATATTCATTTCAGAACCACTTTTCTCCCCATCAACTTGAATGTGAATTTCAAGCATGTTACGATCACTGCTACTTGGGGGTTCCTTGACTGTGAGGTCATTAATTAATCCTATCTCATTTCAAATTATTAGATCTAATACAGCCAGTTTTTTGGTTGGTTCTACAAACTGCTGTTCTAAGAAACCGTCCTGAAAAGACTCTATGAACTCATCTTCCTGATGTAATCTATATTAGGTTATAATCACCCAAGATTATTGCCATATCTTTCTCACAAGCCCCCATTATTTCTTCCTGTCTTACGGTGTGATTACTGTTAGGGGGCCTATACACGTGACTTCTCACCTTTGCTATTTCTTCACTCAAACTGATGCTTCTGATCTTTAGAACCAAGATCATCTCTCACTTGTATATTAATGTCATCCTTAATTAACAGCACTAACATGCCAATGGTTTAGATTATTATTGATGTACACATCGGGGTGTGGGGGAGTGAACTTGAACCTAACAACAGCCAGGACTTTCTGGTTCCGTCATGTTGGGACCCACCACGGGGTATAAGGCAGACCAGCCAAATGCCCATTGAATTTTAGTGGAAAGGAAGATCCCAGCAGCAGGTGGAGCTGGTAAATCCTGGCCAAGAAGTGGGTTTGGAAATGAGCGAATGGTTCAAAGTGCTGAAACATACAGCTTGTTAGGAACCTGGTCTGAGCCAGCTGACTTCTGCTTTTAATGCATTAGGTTTCATTTAAGGAGTAGAGCAGAGATGTGGCACATTGGTTAAGTCACTAGACTAATAATCCAGATACTCATGTTGATCCTCTAGGACATAGGTTCAAATCACACCACAGCAGCTGGCAGAGCTTAAATTCCATTAGTAAAGCCTGGACTTAAAACTAGTCTTAGTAATGGTGACTATGAAACTGTTAACTATTGTTGTAAAATTCCATTTGAATCATTACATTTCTCTTTCGCAGAAGAAAATTTGCATATGACTGCAGATCCATACCAATGTGCTTGAGTCTTAAACGCCCTCGGAAACGGTCTTGCAAGTCACTCAGTTCAAGGGCAATTAGGGATAGACAACAAATGCTGGCCCTAGCGACACTCGCAGTCTATGAAAAAATACATTATAAAAAGAGGCAGCTTGCTGATTTAAATAAGAGGAAAGCAGAACATTCTCCCCATGTCTGTGTGGGTTTCCTCAGGATGCTCCAGTTTTCTCCCACAGTCCAAAGATGTGCAGGTTAAGTTAATTAGCCATGCCAAATTACCCCTTAGCATCAGGGAGGTTAACAGGGTAAATGGTGTTATGGGGATCGGGCCTGGGTGGGATTGCTGTTGGTGCAGGCTTGATGGGCCAAATAGCCTCATTCTGTGCTTTAGGGATTCTATGATTTGTGTCACCAGCTAATGGAAATACATTTTCTTCTCTACCTTACTGAACCTGTCATAAGCTTGTAATCTTCTATCAAATCTCCCCTTTCCTATTTTTTCCAAGGAGAACAACCCCAGCTTTACCAACCTAATCTTAGAGTACAAACCCCCCATTCCCAGAACCATTCTGGTAAATCTCAGCTGCAGTCTCTCAAGGACTCTCACACCTTTCCTAAAGTGGGATGACTGGAGCTGGACACAATTCTCTTGTTGTGGCTAAGAGAGAACACTGTGCCTGAAATGCAATAATGCACAGTACCATGCTTTCCAGTTAGTTACGAGCAGGGGAGTGTGGGTGGGCCATCTGAGGGAAGATAGAGAAAGGCGACATAGAATTGAGGATTCTCAAAACACTTTCACTTCTCATCTGTTGCTCTTCCCCCACCAGTCAGTAATTATCAATGAAAAATAAATGTTAACGTAATCTGATAAAGGTTCAAATTGTGAAAATATTCAGAATTCTATCACAGTAACTTCATCATGAATAAGTGATAAGGTAACACTTTGGAAAACTGAAGTAAAGTCTTGTTCTTATCTGGCACAAATGATGCTACCAATGCCAAGAATTATGCCCACTATCAAAATGCATTTTGATTCAGAAGTGCTAACACGAATATATTTCCTATTGTAGGTTGGAAACCTTGCTGCAACTCACCTTATTAAATCCTGTCCTACTCGTTGATATCTAGTTTCCTAGAGGTTCTTAAACAAGCATTTGGCTGCTGATTTGCATAGTTAAGGGATCTAAAGTCTGCTGGACTCCAGGAAAAAATATTCTGACCCTCCACTGAGCTGTCATCCTTCAGAAATAGTTTGGATGTGGATGTTGTGCAAAATGCTGTGAAATTGGATTCCATAGGGCAACTACTGCTGGGCTATGTGGGCCTCAAAGTAAAATAATGGTGGCCAAAATACTTCAATCTGTCATTCAAAATGATTTTCAACTTATATGTAAAACAGTTGAAATTGTCTTAACTTTGCAGCACTTGCGAAAACAATGCGATAAATTCGATAAGTTTGTATTGTAGTCATAGGACAGAGCCATTGGGTTTAAAAGAAACATGAATAATTTTAGAATGAGTAAAGTTGGATTTAAGGGAAAGAAGCATTCGGCTTGTTTGCAAAATTGAACCCAATTGGATAAAAGGAGCAGCAGCAGCATGGACACATAATTGGCTAAAGGTTAGAAAATAAAAGTGGGTGACTGCTTTTGGACTGGAAGGAAGAATTCAATTGAATTCCCTAATGTTCACAATCACATCTCTACTACTATGTTTTGATATAACTTAATGATTTGATCTTGGGGGTGGGGGTGGGGGTGGGGGTGGGGGTGGGGGTGGGGGTGGGGCAGTGGTGGATGGCGATATAGGACACAATTTTGAAATTTGCATCAAGCAGGGAGCTTGGAACAATGAGGAAGGTATTCAATGGACACAGACAAGCTGGTGGATTAAGAGAATGCCTGGCAGATGAAATTCAACGTCGAGAATTGTCAGCTGATACCTTATGTTGGGAAGAATGAAGACAGACAATATATGTTATGTGGGGCAAATTTAAAGGGAGTGCAAGAAGAGAGACTTGTAACTATCTATGTACAAATGTTTGAAGATGATAGAACTCTAATTAGTGAGCAAAACTTCCATTGCTTTAAGGGATGCCAGTAGGCTGTCCAAATCTTGCACCATAAAGAAGTGTTGTAAGAATCATTAACTTTGATTTTTGCTCTGAGACAAACTCCATGCTCTTTCCAAAGACTGTGAGTGATTCTGTTAAACACTGAGCTTGCTTTTGCCAGGTGATGCTACTTTTGTCACCCAGTGTAGTGTTATTAGAGAAAATACTCCCAAGATAGCAAAAATTCTGTACTGAAGGTTTGTCAGAAGTGCATTGGAATAGTCAGTTGATGTCTGATCTCTGTAAAGTCCACGAATAGTTATAAGTGTAAGTTGTTCCAGTACAGCTACAACACTGGAATCTACCTGAGAGTTTTGAAAATTGCTCAGGTGTATCCAGTCCACAAAAAAACACAACAAATCCTGAGCCAATTACTGCCTCATCAATCTATTGTCAATCATCATCAAAGTGATGGAAGGTGTGATTGCAGTGCTATCATGCATTACTTGCACAGCATTCACCAATGCTCATTTTGGGTTCCATAATGTGGAGATGCCAGCATTGGATTGGGGTAACCACAGTAAGAAGTCTCACAACACCAGGTTAAAGTCCAACAGGTTTATTTGATAGCAAAAACCACTGGCTTTCGGAGCGCTGCTCCTTCATATTTTGGATTCTGTCTGGCCATTCAGCTGCAACCTTCATTACACACTTGGTCCAAATATTGGCCAAAAGAGTTGAATTCAAGAGGTGTTGTGGGAGTGACTGTGGAGATCAAGGCAACATTTGATTTATTGTGGCATCCACATAGCCCGAGTAAAATTGGAGTCAGTGGGAATCAAGGTGAAAGATTCCCACAGGATATAATCATACTTGGCACAAAGGAAGATTGTTGTGGTTGTTGGAGATCAATCATTTCAGTTCCAGGACATCATTGTTGAAGGGCTTCAGTGTTGTATCTGAGACCCAAGCACCTTCAGCTGTTTCATCAATAAGCTTCCTTCCATCACAAGGACAAAAGTGCGGATGTTCACTGATGACTGCACAATATTCAGCACCATTCATGACTCCTCATATAGTGAAGCAGTCTGGCTCCATATGCAGCAATATTCAGGCTTGGGCTGATAAGTGGCAAGTAACACTTGTGCTGCAGAAATACCAGGCAATGACCATCTTAAACAAGCAAGATTCTAATAGTTTCCCTTTGATATTCAGTGGCAATAGCATCGCTGAATCTCAACAATCAATAAGAGGGGTGTTCCCCGCTCTTAGCAACCAAATGCAAATGAAGAAAAATAATGTACTTCAAGCACTTAAAACATGAGAAGCATTATCCAACCGAAGAAATAATACTAGCAGTATTTATCTCCACCTATAGCTGTGCATCATGGAGGGAGATGGTGGCATAGTGATAATGTTACTGGACTAGTAACGCAGAGGCCCTGGATACTGTAAATGAATAAAAAGTAAAAATAATGCTCTGGGACATGAGTTCAAATCCCACAGTGGCAGCTGTTGAATTTGAGTTCAATTAATAAGTCTGGAATATAAAGCCTGTTTCAGTAATTCTGACTATGAAACTATTGTTGGTTGCTGGAAAAAAAATCTATTTCGCTAATGTTCTGCCATCCTTATCTGGTTGGCCTACAAATGACTCCAGATCCACAGAAATGTGGTTGATTCTTAACTACATCATGGCTACAGCGATGCAGCCAATACTTTAAACGTGACATTCTCTAGAATGCTCTGACATCACATATTCAGCATTTTTTGGTGTTACTTCTAAAGGGTAAAATTCAAGCAGGTTATAAATAAGCCTGCAAAATCCATCCAATGCTCCGCACCATTCTCCAGGGGAGGAGAGAGTGAGAAGGTATGCAAAACAAACAAATAATAGGGCAGCACAGTGGCACAGTAGTTAGGACTGCCGCCTTACAGCGTTGTGGACCCGGATTCAATTCTGGCCTTGGGTGACCATGTGGAGTTTGCACATTCTCTCTGTGTCTGCGATGGTTTCCTAGCACAGTGCAAAGATCTGCAGGTTAGGTGGATTGGCCATGCTAAATTATTCCTTAGTGTGTAGGTTAGGGGGAATTAGCAAGTAAATACGTGGGGTTACGGGGGTAGGGCCTGGGTGGGATGCTCTGTTGGAGAGCCAGTCCTGACTCGATGGGCTGAATGGCTTCTTTCTGCACTGTTGGGATTCTATGAATAGACAAAATAATGTTGAATTGTGTTAGGTTTAAAATGAACACTTCAGCATTTCAGTTAAAATAGCTGACAAAGAGATGTAATAGTCATTACACTCATTACACATATTAAGATTTAAAAGATTTTAAAATAATGAGCTAACACCTATAAAATAAATATAAATCATATCAGGCACCTATCAGGCAACATATTCACCCAATGGCAACTTGATAGGTAAAATCTGCAAGTTCTTCTTACAGCATTTGCATTACTTTCAGAGGTTGTAAACAGGATACTCTTCATGGCATGCACTTCATAAATAATCTTCAATATACAGAAAAATAAGGGAACACGTTTCATCATTCATAAATTCTGTTCAGAATCCACTTTACCACTTCATTTTTTCTCATGGGTGTAATTATTTATCATCATGTGACTAAATTAAAAATTGCATTATTAGAAAATAACATTTATACATTTTTTAAAAAAGGAAATAAAACAAAGCATACATGCAGACAAAATTATTTTTGAGCACACTGTTCAAAAAGTAGTTAGTTCAGGTGTTGCAATGTTTCTTTGGTATGATCTGCTACCATAGCCACTATTAGCTGAAGAGTCGTGTTTGTTGGCACTGTGAAAATCTGGCTGTGGTGTTAAAAAACCAGTTTAGCAACAAGCAAAACACACAAAGAAAAATTTAGACAAATGATTGCAACAACTGGACTTATGGTGTGGTTTCTACTCATTAATGAGTTCTCAGAAGCATTCAGCTGTTAAAAAATGAATACTCAAGTTCATATTTTTCATTTATAAAATAAATTACTGTTTAAATACAGTATTCCTAACATTACTAAGATAAACGTATTATATATGTCTTTAGAGAGCACATGAAGAACTTATTTGCTCCGTGTTTATCCTGAACTCAGCCACTACATTCTCTGCCCCCTATCCCACCCCAGTCTTGGAGAGAACTGTGAATTGCTGTTTGGCTGTTGTATTTTGCCTCATTAGAGTGGATTAAGCCAGGATGCTGAGTAGGATAAAAGGTGACTTCCAGGCAGGAGAAGGACTGGGGCGTCTGAGAGAGAAAGCACCAAGTGTCATTTGTGTGCTGACACCATTATTGACTGGAGCCCATGCGGTTCACACTTTTCAATTATGGTTGCTAAAGCAAAGGTGGCCATTAATTGCAAAGGCTGATGCCTGAGCAGCAAATGTCAGGGGAGGTTCCATAACCCCTGTCTCCTCTTCTTGGAACTTGACTCGAGGATGTTCAAGGGCGGGATCCCACAGGGTTCCCAGGTCCCAATGGAAAGAAAAGATGCTTCAAAAGCGAATTGTATTTAGCAGTTTCAGTTCAGTGCGCAGTCTGCGCTTTTTCCTCTGTAGTGTCAGAGGTCTGCTTCAGTGTGGTGAAGTGTGCATCATCTTATACTGACTGTTATATACACTCTGACAATATATTTAATAGAAGCAACTAAGGAAAAACCTTGAGTTAACCTTCATATTGGCGCTCACCATTGTCCTGGTGATGTTGTGGCTTTGTCCAAGGAATTTCTCTGCTAATAGCCATTTTTCTGAATTGATAAAAAGATCAGAGTGCAATTTCTCAGCTCTTTTGCGCCTTCAATAACACTATCTTGCATTTAGAAGAAGTTCATATTGCTGGCATGCAAAAATCTGGAAAAGTCTGGATGTTATTGAATTATGACCATAAAGGCTCATTTAATTTATATTTCTGTTGAATTAAAATATGTTTTAATCCACTCACCATAGGAAGTTTTATTGCGACATAAGCAATTTAGCACAAATAAATGTGGTTTATTTTTACTCTTCTGAATTCTGCAGCACCTAAGTTAGAACTATCCCTTTATAAACTGTCACGAAAATTGTAGAATCATTGAAGTAAATTCATAACTGTTATAAATAATTATTTAAATAAATATGCATTTTTTTTAGAAAATATTTGGATTTTTTGAAGTTCAATCACTTAGAATATGGTGGGCTGGATTTTCACTTTGCAACTTGCTGGTAGTGGAGGAGCCTGACACTGACTGGCGAACCCAGAGTTTCAGCAGCGTCAGTTCCTTTTTAATACAGCCATTGCATTTGCATTTGACTCTTACGTTTCTTGAACAAATAGCACAAGCAGTTAGGCTGACAACCATAGGAACTGATTTCAGCTTAAATATTAAATGCAACCCGACAAGGATGAAACTGGAAGGATTTTCAGCATGTTTCAACAGGAACTGCAGGAATCAGCTCTCAACATTGAAAGGCAGCAACTCACTTCACTGATGCCTCCCTACAACTGATGCTGGGGGTGACAAGAGCCCAAAAGGAGATTCTGTTCCCTGTCAGCAATGTAAAGAAACCTGTGACAGAGCACAACAAAGCATGGTTGCAGGTTACTGAGAAAGTCCGCCCCTTTAATTCCTTTGCAATCAAACAAAAAAAAACCTCTTATATGCAGTCAAAACAGAACCTTCAAAAAGGGACCATTCAGCAAAGTTCATGAAGTCAATCAATCTGAAAACTCTCTGACTGTTGTGGAGCGTTACAACTCCTCAAATGGGTTCTCCAAGCTGGGTATGTCAGAGCCTACAGTAGTAGTAGATGGGTTTACAGATTCCGATGTTGAAGTAGGGCTGGCACCCAATTCCTCTGCTTCCGCTCAGTCGAGATTCTACTTGGGGAACATTAGGTTCTGCTAGAACCAACTCAGTGGCCGAAACACTGGACTCTATTACTGAGTCCTGACGACTGGTGGTGAGGGCTGCAGTTTCCCACCTTCTAATGTGATCAACATGCTTCAATCATGACCCAGCAGGTCGATAACATAAGGTATTGGCCCAGTCCTTCAAATTATATTCCCAGGAACTCAAGCTGCACCATCCCCACCTCCACAACTCCACCAAAGTTCCGAACAAAAACCCAGTCATTCATGTCAAGTCACTTGTCTGTGCTAGCTGCATCATGATACTCCTTCTGTGAGGTTTGCTTAGCCACCACTCTCCCTGCCAAATTTGGAAAATGAGGTCAAGGCAATTCTCAGGTGTCAACTCATCAACAATTTGGCTGGTGTAACCCTGTAGTAACATGGGAAGTGGTGCTATATCAGAGCAGAAAATTGGCTAACCGGAGTAGCAGTGGTTTATCGATTGTTTCCACATCAATGCCTTAAAAGTAGCACTACCCTTATGCCAAAGCATTGGAAGTTGGGTTGCACAGGGCCATTCATATGTGTTGGATGCCATTCGTCCCAACAAAGTGTGGAAAGCCTTCAGCTGTGAAAGTGGCGCCATTATCACCTCTGGTATACCCTATATTGCGGAAATTTGTTGCAGCTGACGAGATCGTGGAGTGCATGATTTGAACATTGACCCCCTTCGAGTGGGCATCTACCAGGATCAAAAACATCATCCCCATGAAAGGATCAGTAAAGTAAACCTGGAACCTCATCTAAGGGCAACCAGGCCACTCCCATGGGTGTAAGTTTGGTGCAAGTGGAAGTTTCTGCTGCGTTTGACAATGTTGACAATAGTTGACAACAACCTCTTCCTCCTTGCCAATTTCTAGCCACCAAATGTAGCTCCTGACTAACATCTTCACCTTGTTCTGCCCAAGATATGCACTGTGCAACTCCTAGAGGTGCAATTGTCACTCTGGGGTGGGGAGGGGTGGGGTGTGGGGGGGTCGGGGATGGTGACATCATCACTCATCCCCCCCACAATATTACCCATTCTATGCAGCTGATTTCATCCCAATGTTGCAAATTGGGCTGGACTTGGTCAGATTTATCAAATTACCAGCCTGTCAAAACCATTCTTTTAGATTTTGAAAAGATTGAGTTTGTCTGGGTGCATGTCTTGATGTGAGCTGACAAAAAAAGAAAGATGTCCAAAGAACTCAAAGCAAGGGCTATCTCCTGTAGAATGGATAGTGAAGATACTGTGTGTGGAAGTGGAGCCAAGTTGGAGCATCAGCATTGGAGATTTGTGCCCTAGCATGTGCTGCAAATTGTAGCTGTAAGCAGAAAATGAAAGACGCATCTCTGTGCTTTGGCTGATGTGATTAGCAGAACTGGTTTTTCTTTGTGGAGTAGTCTTGGCAACAGCTCACAGTCTGAGAAAATGAAAATATTTTGGGCCTAAAAACACTGGTGGAACTTTTTGATGGTGAAGATAACTTTCAGACTTCCTTAATCAATCTGTGAATACTTCCTTTCACATGTCACTGTGATCTCCTTGCCTGGGTCGAAATGGACAAGTTAGCTAGATGTTTGTAGGTCTTGTTTTACTTGGTCAAAGACTTTCCTCTGGGCATCCTCCTATTGCCAACCTTTTTTGTTAAAGTCAGTGTAAGAATGCAAAATGGTAGACAATTTGGGAAAAAGTGGCCATAATAGTTGACCATTCCTAAGAAGAATTTAAGCTCTGTTACATTCTGCAGTGCAGGCACCTTTTTTATTACCTTTACCTTTTCTTCCAGTGGATGCAAGCCTTTTGCATTGACTCTGAATTCTAAAAACATGACCTCATTAGCTTGAAAAGCATATTTTTTCTCTTTTCAAGTGGACAGCAGCTTTTTTGAATCTTTTGAGAACTTTTTCCAAATTGGTCCTATGTTATTCAGGTCATTAAGACATGGTTCAAATACATGACAACTCTTGGGATCCCTTGCAGAAGAGTTTCTATGGTGCACTGAAGGATAAGCACATGCAGATGAAGTGCCAAAGGGTAACCTCATATGTTGAAATAAGCCCTTGTGTGTATTAATAGTGACAAATTTCCTTTGATCTTCTTCCAGCTCAATCTATTGGTACCCATGACTTAGGGCTCGTTGGGCCGAAGGGCCTGTTTCCCATGCTGTGTTGTTCTTTGTTAAGTCTGATTTCATGTAGTTGAGGCCTCCTGACAGTTTTGCATGAAGATCTTCTATCCAGGGATGGGATATCTATCTATTTGGGTAGCTCTGTTTATGGTCAGCTTGTAGTCGCCACAGATCCTCACTGTATTGTTTGGTTTTAGCACAGTGCACTACTGGCATAGCCCACTCTGAGAACTGTACCAGTTTAATGATTCCTAAGTCTTCCAATCACTTCAACTACACCTCAACCTTTTGGTGTAGAGCGAAAGGGATAGACTGCTCTCTAAAAAATGTTGCTGTTGACCCAGGGTTCACACAAATTTTGGCTTCAACTCCTCGTATGTACTCCAGCTCTCTCGGGAAGTCTTCCTATTCTTGCACAGGAGCTCCAGGAATCCCCATCTGTGATGTTGAATATTGATGTGGAGATGCCAGCATTGGACTGGGGTAAGCATAAGAAGTCTCACAACACCAAGTTAAAGTTCAACAGGTTTATTTGGCAGCACAAGCCACAAGCTATTGGAGGACTGCCCCTTCATTAGGTGAGTGGGAGTTGTGTTCACAAACAGGGCATATATGGACACAAACTCAATTTACAAGATAATGGTTGGAATGCAAGATTTTACAGGTAATCAAGTCTTAAAGGTACAGACAACGTGAATGGAGAGAAGGTTAAGCACAGGTTAAAGAGATGCGTATTGTCTCCACCCAGGACAGTTAGTGAGATTTTGCAAGCCCAGGCAAGTTGTGGGGGTGGGGTTACTGATAATGTGACATGAATCCAAGATTCCGGTTGAGGCCATCCTCATGTGTGCAGAACTTCCTGCTGTTTCAGGAGAACAGTGACCACGACACCGCACAACGCTGCCACAGGAACCTCTGCAAGATGTGCCAGATCATCAACATCCTCTCATGTGAGAACACCATCCACCAGGTACACAGTACATACTCTTGCAACTTGGCCAACGTTGTCTACCTGATACGCTGCAGGAAAGGGTGTCCCAAGGCATAGTACATTGGGGAGACCATGCAGACACTACGACAACGGATGAATGAACACCGCTCGACAATCACCAGGCAAACGTGTTCTCTTCCTGTTGGGAATACTTCAGTAGTTTGGGCATTCTGCCTCTGATCTTTGGGTAAGCATTCTTCAAGGCAGCCTTCATGACACATGACAGCGCAGAGTCGCTGAGCAGAGACTGATAGCCAAGTTCCACGCATATGAGCACGGCCTCAACCGGGATCTTGGGTTCATGTCGCACTATCTGTAACCCCCATGACTTGCCTGGGCTTGAAAAATTTCACTTACTGTCCTGTCTGGAGACAATACACATCTCTTTAACCTGTGCTTAACCCTCTCTCCACTCACATTGTCTGTACCTTTGAGACTTGATTACTTGTAAAGACTCACATTCCAACTGTTATCTTGTAAACTGAGTTTGTGTCTATATATGCCCTGCTTGTGAACACAACTCCCACTCACCTGATGAAGGGACGGTGCTCCGAAAGCTTGTGGCTTGTGCTACCAAATAGACCTGTTGGACTTTAACCTGGCGTTGGGAGACTTCTTACTATGTTGAATATTTCCAGCTAATTCAACTTGATTTGTTTTAGCCAGTCTCACCCCATAAGGCTAGGCCTCTGTCCTTTCATTACTATCAGGGATAGCTGATCAGACCCGTGCCAGTAAGATGCCTGTGTTGACATTGTGCCCAATATCTTAGTGCTTTCCCCATTAGGTTGTCAATCTGGCCTTGATACTGCTGAGCTTCATGGGTTGCCTAACTCCCTGAAAATGCTTGTAAATTTGCTTTCCTATTACCCAGGCTGAAGTGCCTGTATGGACTTCCATAGTTAATAGACGCCTATTAAACATAAGGGAGATTTTGATTCCTGGCTTGGGTCACTGTTTGTGTGGAGTTTGCATGTTCTCCCTGTATCTGCACAGGTTTCCTCTGGGTGCTCTGGTTTCATCCCACAGTCTGAAAGATCTGTTGGTTAGGTGCATTGGGCATGCTGAAGTCTCCACCAGTGTACCCGAATAAGCACTGGAATGTGGCGACTAAGGGGTTGTCACAACAAATTCATTGCAGTGTTAGTGTAAGCCTACTCGAGACACTAATGAACAAATTTAACAGTGGCATTGCTACTCAACTAAGGTTGGCACAATAACTTTTTTTTACTTCCTTCTTAGCAACTGTAGGCCGATTTATTCTCCTCTCCGAGCTGTATCATGAAGTAATATGACAAGGAAGCCTCGATTTATAATGGTGACTTATTGAAGGAAAGTTAACACTATATACAAACAAGCTCGGTACAGATACAGCTCTCACTGATTCCCATGTTCACACTGAAAGTTCCACCTACCAGAACCTGCACTCTAATACTCGATAGCCAGTAGTTCTTGCACTTCTTTCTGATAGGCCCCAGGAAGATCATGTGAGCCAGAAACAGGAGTCATGCTACCACAATGGTTAATCTGTTTGTGTTTCTAATTCCACATTCCCATCTACTCCCAATGACGTATCACTCCCTTGCCCAACAAGAATCTATCACCTCTACCTTAAAAATATTCAATGATCTCACCTCTACTGCCTTCTGAAGCAGAAAGTTCCAAAGTCGCACAACCCTCTGAGAGAAAAAAAATCTCCTCATCTCTGTCTTAAAGAGTGACTCCTAATTTTAAAATGGTGCCCCCTAGTTCTGGACTCGCCCACAAAGGAAAACATCCATTCCTTAGCTGTGTCAAAACTTTTCAGGATCTCATCTCCTTCAATCAAGCCACTCCTTATTCTTCCAAACTCAAGTGGAAACAAGTCCAATCTCTCATAAAACAACTTGCTCATTTGAAGTATCAGTCTGGTAAACTCCTTCGAACCACAGTTACTCTCATCTCACTTCTGGGCTTCAGGGCTTTTTTCCATGTTTGGGGCAACGCCTGCAATGAGGTCTGGAGCTGACTGGCCCAGATGGAATCCAAAATAAGCATTAATGAGCAGTTTATTGCTAAGTAAATGATGCTTGCTAGCACTGTTGATGACTTTGTAGGTGTTGAGCTTAGATTGATAGGGTGGCAATTCGCTAGTGTGGATTTGTCCTAAATTTGTGGACATGACATAAATGGGCAATTTTTCACATTGTTGGGTGGATGCCAGCTATACTGGAACGGTTTGGCTAGAGGCAAGACTAGTCCTAGAGCACAAGTCTTCAGAGTTATCTATGGGATGTTGTCAGGGCCCATTGCCTTAGCTATACCTATTGCCTTCAGCCATTTCTTGATATCATGAAGAATGAATTTAATTAGTTGAACACTGGCATCTCTGATGATGAGGACATCAGGAGGAGGCAGGGATGGATCACACAATTGGTACTTCTAGCTGAAAGTAGTTGTAAATGCTTCAGTCTTATCTTTTTTACAGGCATGCAGGACTCCACCATCACTCCAGATGGGGCTAGTTTTGGAGCGTCCTCCTCCAGTTAGTTGTTTAATTGCCACTAGTATTCTTGACCGGATGTGGTCTGCAGAGCTTTGAATGGATCCATTGGCAATGCAATCACTTAGCTCTGACTGTAGCACATTGCTTCTGCTGTTTAGCTTGCCTGCAGTCATGTTCAGTGGCTTCTGCATGTTGGCACATCATTTTTAGCTGGCCTGCAGTTGATCCAATCTTTTGCAGGCTGGCAGCCAGTCTCTGCCCATTTCATGTCACAAGTGGGCAGGAGGTGGATTGGCATAGTCTGGACCTGTTTTCCACCACAGTTGGTGAGTTTTTACCTCATCCCACCAATCACAAGCTCAAACTCTGCTGGGAGATATGTTAATTTTTTGTGTTTGTCAATATGGTTGTTAAGATAAACTGGTACTCCTCACATGTTTATCTTAACAACCATATTAATTGTGCCAGTTTGGATATTGTCTCTTTCCTGCACCAATCTTCCTTCTGGCTTCTCTAAGTGAGGCTGACAATTTTAGACTAATTTGTGTCAAAATGCATTTCACTTTGCGTTCTGAGCTCACATCCACTAGGAACTAGTTTGGGACTGCCCCAACCTCCAACAGCAGCAGAATAAAAATGCTTTCATCTTCGTGTCTTTGTTGAATGCAAGCCCAGATTTTAGAGCTAAAGGGCAAATAAGGTTAACCAGCTCTCTTTAATCCAATAATCTAACAATGAACACAATTGAGTCAAAATTGCTTTGTCTGCTATTAGTAGCTGAGTAATGCGTTCACATGAATTTTTTCATTTGTTATTTTGACAAATGTATGGACATGTTTATTTTAACACAATTACTGACAGCATTAATCCAAGTTGTTCTTTTAAGCTAAAGCTGCATTTTTAACAAGTCAAATTATGTTACATCTCTATTACATAGTATCCAAATATACAAAATATTGATCTATTGATCATATACTTCAGCTTTTCAAAAATATATGATGCTAATTCTTCCAAAAATGTTCATATGATACAGGGTAAATTTGTTATGATCAGCTGTTACAAAAGAAATGCAGAAAGAACAATATCATTTCTTTTGCTGATGACTCATATATTTACTTTCACAGTAGAAAAATACAATGGAGAAAAGTTACAGACACACTGGCCTGAATTTTACCAGCCCACCCGCCACGGGAGTCGGAGCGGGTGAGGGTTGGACTGTAGGGAGGCCCGTTGACTTCCGGTGGGATTTTATATTTCAGGACGAGCGAGGCTGTAAAATCCCGCAGACCATCTGAAAATGTTTGGTCGCACCATTTATTTGGAGGCGATTGGTTTATGAATCATTTTTGAAGTAGTGCAGATTAGAAATTCAGGAATGCTTGGACAGTGCTTGCTTGAACTTGCACTGCCAGATTGATGAGGCTTTCTATTGTTAACAGATACTTGGAAAAATACCTTCCAAACTTAAGTTTTAATGGAATGCATTCACAATTAGCCATGTTTAACTTGTGATCTGAAAGGTTGTAACACACTCTCTTTCAACTTTCAATATATTTATAGTGTAAACTTCAGCAATAATTGGGTTAGAATTTAGTCTGCCCCAGTTTTTGGGTGATTCATGATCTGTCCTTATTGTTCAAATTGAACTGGGCAGAACACAATTTTTGTTTGTCCACCTCATTTGACTGATAGTAAAGTTGGGCTGAGTGACTCCCACACTGCTTCTTTGCACTCACTGTCATCCCCTGCCTGTGTGCACAGGGGGAGGTGACAGTGAGGTGAGGGAGGGGCAGGGGGACAGCAGTGATCTGAACAGTGTTGGGGAAACCGCTCCTCCTAAAGTATTACTGCCCATTATAGGTGGCTGAACACATGAAATTCTGGCTGATGGAAAATCATTTTCAAACACTTGAATGGTGTCACAATTGGCAAGGGGAGTGGTAGACTCCAGGAGGGAGAAGGGAAAGAAAGCCTCAAGAAAAAGCCTGAAGAGAGGATGGGAACACATCATCCTAGATCTGAATGCAGAGATTGTGGTACCAGGACACAGAATCATAGAATCCCTACAGTGCAGAAGGAGGTCATTTGGCCCATTAAGTCTGCACTGACTCTCCAATGGAGCACCTTACTTAAGCCCACCCCCCCAACTCTAGCCCCTTTGCTATGGAGTAAAAATGTATGAGAACTGTAGTCATAAGAATGGGGTTTAGCTCTGAATTTATTTCATCCAAAATGTTCCCAAAAATGTTCATAAAGTACTGTTAATTGTGTAAATGTCTTGTGCTAACATGGCATTTTCTTTCTTTCCCCCATGAGAAGACGCCTTTTAATAAACAAATTTTAAAATTGTTCTGGCAGTGATTCAAATTTCCCTTCGGGATTTGGGAAGTCTTGCAATTACCATTTACCGTGCCTTAACGGTATTGATTATGTTCCTCGCACTCACTTCTTTGAACACTATTAATAATTGTAGCAATGCAAGAAAGGATATGATTTCACACAGGTGGTCAAGGTGACTGAATACATCTCTACTCACCACAAAATTACCTCTTACACTGCTCAGTGCACCTCACTCCCATCATTCACCAAACTACACTTCCTGGAACCCAGAACTTGCATATCCACTTTATCTGCACACATCTGCCAATGTTGCCAGTGTCCGACACGCTTCTCACTTTCTCCACACATCTGCAGCTATTCATCCATGACATGCACATTGTGCAAGCACAGTGTCACATCATTAACATTCTGCTCCCTCTCTCTTGCTGGAGAATGTTGACCATCACACCAGGGAGAGAGACAGAAGACTTGAGGGGAGGCTTTATAATTCTATTCTCTGAGCTCCCAGGAGGGGGGTGATGTTTCAAGTCACTCAAAGCTGCTCATGGCATCTGATGTAGCAAAAGCTTCCCAGGAAGATGCTAAGTGACAACTTCAGGCCTCTTTTTAAATCCCTCCTCATCCTCATTTTCCAGTGCGGAATCAAGTAGAAGCTGCAGATGTTGTAATCATAGAGCTCCTGTTTTCTACATCCCATTCCCTCGCCTCAAACCTCTCCTTCAGCTTTTATGCTTACAATACAGAACAGCTGCTACCCGGACTTCCTCTACAGCAGTAGGAAGAAAAAGAAGATGTTCACTGAAAATGATGAAATGACACAGCCATTTTATGAGACAGTCACAGCCAACAATCCAGCCACTCTCAATGCAAGGATCTTAGTGGGTAGTATGGAGTCACGGTCAACACATGGTGAGGCATGAGTGGACTGAAGTCAGGCCAGAGGGAAAGGGTAGTTATCCTGAAGGATGAGGTCACAGGAGAATTCTGTAACAATGGACTTAGATGAGATCTTCAATGGGCTGGCATATGGAGAACTTAGATGTTGATTATCAGTAAGATTGGTGAAATTATCAGGCCTCACAGAGAGCCTCCCATCATTGTCTAGAAGCATAGAGGAGTCCAGTTCCAATGTGGCAGAAAGCATTGCCTTTTTCAACATGGCAGCACTGCTGACCAACTCTTGATGGAATGTCCGGTGGTCGTTGTCTCCATTTCCATAGTTGCATAGGCTGAATTCTCCAGATTTCTCAGTGCCTTCAGAGCCTCTTTTGCAATCCATTGTTTCAAGAAAATCACCATGACCCGTGATTTATTGTATTCATTAACTTTTGTTACAAAATGAAATCCTAGTATCAGGATTTAACATTCAAACAAAAATGCTTTAAAATAAGGAAGCAGTGAATTTTTCTTAATATTAACGTGATTCTTTGAGACTGCTCGATATGTAATCAGGCCACTACATGGTTCCCGGTTACATTTTCATGTTTAGCCGGATTATGTCATGCAGGAATTTTTGTAGCATGCTTTTACTGTTGTTTTGAGTATATAGAATGCTCCGCGTAATATTAATCACCAGGCCTTAGCACTGTACTTTAATGTTAGGTTGGGAAAGATGTTCCTAGACTGCATTGCTAGCAGCAGCCACACCTAAAAGTTGGGAAATCATCCTCAACCTGAGTAGGGAGTATGTACTATCTTCAGGCAAGGCTTGCTTTTTGCAGTGCATATTAAGGAAAATGGTTGGTTTATAGTCTCAAGTCCTGACAACGTAGGTGTTATTGGCAATCAACTCAGTTAAGCAGGCACTGAAAATTTCCCACAGTTCTTAGAGGGGTGTGGTTTTGTGGAGAAACCCGTCTAGAAATATGATGGTCTGAGAAGCAATAACATAGAGTGTAGGTCACGTGCTGTCTAAGGAATCATGTGAAATTCATGCTGGAACCTCATTAGAATATTTCAGGCATGTGGCCATTATTATCTGCACTATTCAGCGGCTGAATGCCTGTTTCATGGTGGATGGAAATTGGGCATTTGAAACCACTGAAATGTAGCTCAGATATTATCTGACCCAAGAGAGCAAGGAAACCTTGGAAATAGAAAACAAAAGTAACTAGGAGTCCTCATTGAATTCTCAGGTTCTCTAATGCCACATCATGTCCCTGATCCAGAGTATGGATTACAGGTTCCCCTTTATCCACCTTGCTTGCTACTTCCTCAAAGAACTCTGATAAATTAGTGAAAATGATTTCCCTTTCACAAAATGATGTTGATTCTGCCTGATCCCAAGTATTTAGCTATAACCTCTTTAATGGTGATTCTAGCAAGTTCCCTATTACAGATGTTAGGTTAACTAGCCCCTTCCTTCTTGCTATCTCCCTCCTTTCTAGAAAAAAGGTGTTAAAATTGTTATTTTCCTATCTGCTGGAACCCTTTCAGAATCTAATGAATTTTGAAAGATCATAACCAGTGCCTTTCCTATCTCTGCAACCTCTTCTTTTAAGACACGAGGATGCAAACATCAGATCCTCAGGACTTGTCAGCCTTTAAGTATAATGGTTTTCTCAGTACTTTTTCCTGGTGATGATGACTGTTTTAAAATCAAGGTAAGAATACTACTCTTATCCTTTGTTCACATCATCAGCCTTAATACTCACAATACTCATTTACCTGCCTCACTCTCCTGCAAACATACCATGCCAACTTTGTTTTCTCAAATTCACCATTATTGCAATTCTCACTTCCCTGCATTTCACATTTCATACACTGAAAGCCAACATTCTACCATAACAGTTACAGGCCCTAAACTCCTTGTCACCAACAAGGAAAGGGTCACACACGAATTGTAGCTAGGAGACCATCTATGGGCTCTATCCATTATAGAAACATATAGACAAGACAGGGGGACAGACATGGCTGTGGTGAGTGACAACTTCATAAGGAGACTTTACACATTTTCTTCACAGTGGTATGCTTCTTTTCCCTTCTGATTTCTACCTCACCTAACTTTGCAGGGCAAACTGCAGCTGCATTTACCAGACACTTCTCCCTCCATTCACCCTTTACACTAAAAGTGCCTTTCTTATTCAGGAGCTAAAAATGTGGAAACAACACTGCTACTTTGGCAAAAGAAGGTCAGCCTTCTTGAAGCTTCACCCCCACTCAATGTGCCCCCTACAAACACCAGCTCAGAGACTGGCAGCACCCTTATATTATCCTTATATTAAAGCATTGGTGATTCAGTGGTAGAATTCATGCTTGCCACATGGGAGGCCTGGATTCAATTCCAGACCAATGCAAAGCCTTTCGTTTTGCAGACGGCACAGTGGCACAATGGTTGGCACAGCTGCCTCACAGTGTCAGGGACCCGGGTTCAATTCCAGTTTTGGGTGACTGTGTGGAGTTAGCTAGCACATTCTCCCTGTGTCTGCATGGGTTTCTTCTGGGTGTTCCAGTTTCCTCCCATGCTCCAAAGATGTGCAGGTTGGTGGATTGGCCATACTAAATTGCTCCTTAGTGTCCCAAGTAGGCTAGGGGAATTAGTGGGGTAAATACTTGGAGTTATAGAGAAGAAGTTTGGGTAGGATTTCCTCTTCGTGTCAGGGAGATTGTGTAGGGTTACAAGGATAAGGTCCAAATGGAAGTGTTGATGGTGCAGACTCGATGAGCTAAATAGCCTCTTTCTCCACTGAAGGAATTCTGTGATAAAGCAGGGGACCTCAAGTCGGAAAACACAGGGCACAAGTTTGCTGAGTAGAGCAAGAGGATAGGACAGGTTTCAGTTTGCTGGAGATCATGATAACATATTAGCTCTGCTTCAGGGGATCCAGATGCTTACTTCAATGAGTTAAAAATTATGCTACAAGTAATTTATTACTGCTGAAATAATTTGAAGATCTTTGCAAACTTTTGATGTACCTATTGCTCCAAATTTTAAAAACATTTAAAGGAGAGGAAAAGAATATATGAAAGTAAAACAGAAGTAGCCTCCATGTAATTAACTTCGCTTGTCTTGCCTCCATGATTTATGAATGATTTCTACATTTTTGTTCCAACTTGAAACAACTTGCATAAGCAAAAATGAATTCAGCTAGCTGGGTGGTGGAACAGACATATGTACTTAGTGCACAGAGGGATGTCAAATAAAGGGGGAGTAAATTACCATAGATCATCCACATAAAAGACCTGCAGTTTCTTTTATTCATATTTTTCTGCAGTGGTATCGATAGTATGGAATTATGTTTATTATTTTAATATCTACTCGATAAATACTTGATATGAAATGGAACATGAATCTGTTTGTCATTCTTTCTGCTTGGTACACTTTCTGTGACTTAAAACTTAAAAAAATATTATTACTATAAATCTAAAAACAAATTTTCTCCTCTGCATGTTTTAAATGCTGAATTAATAATAGGTTGCGGGATATGCATTCATACTTGAAAGTAGAAAGTAAGGACTCTGACTTGCGTCTCCTTAAATACACTGTAATCTTTTGGCTTCATGCCCCCCCACCCCCCAACCCCCGCCCTTAATGTAAAGAAATGTCTTGCATTTAAATAGTGCCTTTAGCAATCTCAGAACAAAGTGTTTCACAGCCAATAAACCACGTTTGAAGTATACGGAGTGATACTGCTGTGAATTGAGAATGTAGAGAAGCCAGCAGATCTCCAGCAGTGCCTTCTTTCACCACTTTCCATTCAGTTAATATCTGGTGTATTCCATTTCTGGCTGCCTCCTTTTCTTCAGATACATGTTGAACCTCTCTGATGTGCGGGCCCAGGGTCAGTTTCCATTAGCTTTATCACTGTATTACTTTTCTTGACTCAATGACCATGTCTGTCGTGTCAGGTTGCTGTCTGACATCAAGTAGTGGGTGAGACAGATGTCTGCAATTGAACATTGAATCATATACTTTCACTGCTTCGAAGAAGACCATTTAACACCTTGAGCCTGCACCAGCTCTCTAAAAGAGCTATCCACTTCATCTTATTCACTTGTCCTTTCCCTGCACTCTTTATTTTTTTTCAAGTAGTTATTCATTTCCTTTCAAAAGCTATTATTGATTTGGAAAGAGGCATATCAGTTGGGAAGGAGTTTACACTCGGACCAGAGTTTGTCTGATTTTCTTTCCATTGAATTACCACTACATGCTATGTCCAACTGTTCCTTTACACCCAAGGTGCGATAAAAGAAAAGTCTTACCTCAATGGTCTGTGGCCAACCAATGATTTGTATGGGTTAATTGTAATGGATAATAGGTTGTAATGTGTAATCCAAGTCCTGTTTAAAAAAACTTAAGATCCAACATGTTCTTTTTTTTTGGTAACTTGCCTTTTCATTTTTAAAAATCTCTCTGCTCCTTCCTTTCCTCCAAAATGTTATCATTCAAGGTACATTTGTCCTCTTAAATTTATCCCATATATTTTTGTATTGGCAGCACAGTGACACAGTTGTTAGCTCTGTTGCCTCACAGTGCCAGGGACTTGAGTTTGATTTTTGGCTTGGGTCACTGTCTATGTGGAGTCTACATGTTCTCCCCATGTCTGTGTAGGTTTTCTGGGCGTTCTTGTTTCCTCCTACTATCTGAAAGACATGCTGGCTTGGTGTATTGACTGTGCTAAATTCTGCCTCAATATACCGCAGTTAATAAATAAACTTTATTTAATTAATTACACCTTCTACATGATCAATCTACTAACTTCTAAAACTTGCTTATATTGTTGTCTTGTCCTTGCCCACCTGCCCTCTGAGCTGGACGTCAAAGATCTCGTGACATTATCTTGAAGAAGAGCAGGGACTTTTTCTCCGCTCGCTTGGCTCAACCAGAGCAGATTATCTGCTCATTGCTCTTTGTGGGACCTTGCTATGTACAAATTTGTTGCCATATTTCCTACATTACAACATGAAGTACCTTAAAAAAAGCTTTTTTTTAACCCGTAAAGTGCTTTGGGATGCCCCATAGTTGAAACATGTTCTCTACGACTAGAAATTCTTTCTCTCTTACCTCCTTTATTTTTAATATCATGCACCATAAATTTACCAACACAGCATTTTATTAAATGATGTTTGTCTATTATTAAGACTGAATCTATTTTATTAGTCATCCACTAAAAACACCATACCCTCGAGTGTAAGTTCCTGTTGAACTGCCTGCTCAACTAAGAATTAATATGCTGATTAATGCAAAGATAAATTTCAAATTTCGCAATCCATCTACATCCAGATCATTTATTTATATGATCACCTGACTCCACTTATACCATAACATTTTTGTTACCTCTTGACTCAGCAGGATTTTAACTCAGTCTGAACACATTCACTTCCACAGACATAAAATCAGGCCTAAATCTCCAGTGTTTCACTTTTTTTTATTAGTGTCACAGGTATGCTTACATTAACACTGCAGTGAAGTTACTGTGAAAAGCCCTAGTCGTCACACTCTGGTACCTATTCAGGTACGCTGAGAGAGAATTTAGCATGGCCAACGCAACTAAACAGCACATCGTTCAGACTGTGGAAGAAAATCCATGCAGGCTCAGGGAGACCATGCAGACTCTGCACAGACAGTGACCTAAGCTGGGATTTGAATCCAGGTCTCTGACACTGTGAGGCAGCAGTGCTCACTCTTGTATCACTGTGCCACCCATTCTCACTGTGCCGTAAGAATTTGCTGTTCTCCCAGGTACTAGACTTAATTTGGCCTGAAATTTGCACTCATGAAGCAGGCACGTGGCAGTCCCAATCATTCATGAAATGGGGCTCGATGATGTCCCAATGTAATTGTGCCACCTCGTGATATTTCAGTCAGCGGATGTGCATGGAAATCAGAACCTCGCCAGCCGACAATTAAAGGGCCAATTATGCCCATTTAAACAGCATGTCCCTGATTTTGAGTGGCCCTTGTGCTTTGGTGTATTGGCCATTTGGTCAGGCTACCTCCATGCTTTTCATGAATTCTATATCTGGGGAAGATAAAAGGTACACATGATCTTGGCAAGTTAAGTAGGTAGGAGTTTTGATGTGAGTTAGTTGGAGTTGGTTTGTGGATAGTTTCTGGCATTTTTTGGTGTTCTGGGAACTTTCCACTGAGAAGTCCCTTCAACGCACAATGCTTAAAAATATAGAGATTGTCTTCTCTGCTGGCAGCACCTCCTCAGAAGAGGAGGAGAAGGCCAGAAGAGAGAGGAAGAGCACAGGCAGTGTCTCAGAGTCACACCTATACAATGGGAGACACAGATAGGGCCAGCAGGCGGTGCAAGACAGAAGGTTCTGGAAAAGGTGCCATTATTTAGTAGGTAGCCTACAGGCAATGGTCTTGCTCTTTTGACATGTTTGAGGTTGACATAACTGAAAGGAACATAGCCAACTCAAAATGAAGTTCCACTGCCTGGAATGCTCAGCGGGATCATTTCAATATTCTCCTGAACACATTTCCCTTGTTGTTTCTGATTGCTGCTCACTATGCAATTAGGCTCTGTCAAAGGAGTCCCATTCGAAGGAAGCTTGCCCTCTCCAAGGAGAATGTCACCTCCATATGCGAGACGATTAGAACAAAGAACAAAGGACAAAGAAAATTACAGCACAGGAACAGGTCTTGCGACCCTCCAAGCCTGCACTGAACATGCTGCCCGACATAGCTAAAACCCCCTATGCTTTCAAGGATCATATCCCTCTATTCCCATCTTATTCATGTACTTGTCAAGATGCCCCTTAAAAGTCACTACCATGTCCGCTTCCACTACCCCCCTCGGCAATGAGTTCCAGGCACCCACCACCCTCTGCATAAAAAAATCTGCCTCATACATCTCTTTTAAAACTTGCTCCTCACACCTTAAACCTATGTCCCCTAGTAATTGGCTCTTCTACCTTGGGAAAAAGCTTCTGACTATCCAGTCTATTTATGCCTCTCATAATCTTGTAGATTTCTATCAGGTCTCCCCTCAACTTCTGTCGCTCCAGTGAGAACAAATCAAGTTTGTCCAACTTCTCCTCATAGCTAATATCATCCATACCAGGCAAAATCTAAATAAATTTTTTCTGTACCCTCTCCAAAGCCTGCACATTCTTCTGGGAGTGTGGCGACTAGAATTGAACACTATATTCCTAGTGTGGCCTCACTAATGTTCTATAAAGCGTCAACATGACTTGCCAATTTTTAAACTCAATACCCCAGTCGATCAAAGCTAGCATGCCATATGCCTTTTTGACTACCTTCTCCACCTACATTGCCACTTTCAGTGACCTGTGTACCTGTACATCCAGATCCTTTTGCCTATCAATACTCTTAAGGGTTCTGCCATTTACTGTATATTTCCTATCTGTTTTAGACCTTCCAAAATGCATTACCTCACATTTGTCCGGATTAAACTCCATCTGCCATCTCTCTGCCCAAATCTCCAACTGATCTATATCCTGCTGTATCCTCTGATGGTCCTCATCACTGTCCACAAATCCACCAACCTTTGTATCATCCACAAACTTACCAATCAATCCAGTTACATTTTCCTCCAAATCATTTATATGTATTACAAACAGCAATGGTCCCAGAGATAGCCTTAAAGTGTGTCAAGTCGCCTTCCTTTGCCAGTGGCTCTAAGTATCCTAATTGTGTATGACAACAAGATTCAGATACTGCAGGTTTGCACCAGGTATCCTGGAAGCTGTAATGATGCCTATATTTTCTGTCACTCAGATGCCAAGGCTTTTCGTGGCTCCAGCTTAGTTGGGTAGTTGGCTCCTTGGGGATAAAGGCTACCTGCTGAAAAAGTGGCTCATGACCCCACTGGGAAAAGTGAGGATATCAGCTGAGGAAAGCGATATTCACAGTCATGCATCCACATGGGACAGTAATTGAGAGGAACATAGCCAACTCAAAATGAGGTTCCACTGCCTGGAATGCTCAGCGGGATCATTTCAATATTCTCCTGAACACATTTCCCTTGTTTCTGATTGCTGCTCACTGTGCAATTAGGCTCTGTCAAAGGAGTCCCATTGGAGGATGAAGACAGCAAGCTAGATTCTCAAGCTGCAGATGACGACTCAGGTGCTAGGTTTGAGGAAAAGCTGAAGGAGTCTCAGGGTCCCAGTGTGACAATCCATATGGGAAGCAGGAAGACCAGGGAAGCATTGATTTAGAGGGCTTTCAGCCAGGCATTTAACTCAAAGAGTTAAGGTCTTGCTCCTTTGACATGTCTGAAATTCAGCACTGAAGAAGGCTTCCCCTGTCCAAGGAGACTGTCACCTCCATATGCAAAAAGTGCCATAAAGTGTTGGCAAGGGTATGCCCCCTTAATAATCTCTCTTGACAAGGCAATCCTGTCACCCTTACGTCAAAGTCTGACCTTTGAAATAAAGTTTGCAGCCTTTCACACACGACTCCCAGGCCCATTCCTTTTGAAAGCCTGAAGGCAAATACAAATGAACCAGTGCATGTGTGCCAAGGAAACGCATCACCCATGTCTATCTGCTCAAGGAACTAAACATCTGTTTGCGAGTGCCACGTCTTAGTGCCTCACTCCTTGCTGGCAGCTGGATTGGAGCCAGGCTGCTGACTCTGATGCTCTGTTATCCATAATGGCTGTCCTCTGGCTGACAGAGACTGTGCGGGCCCCATCTGGGCAGGAAAATCTAGGGCCATGGCTGGGTACTTCTCAGTCAACATAATCTCATCAGATGCAACAGTCACTGGCAGAGAGAGAGACGAGCTGCCACCATTACCCAAAGCACCCTCTGAGATGTCCACAGATGCGAGCTGCAGGTGGTCTGCCATCACGAGGTTGGTTTGAACCTCCCTACCCACCATAGATGGATGGGCAGTTAGCAATGTTATCAGGTACCTCATTCATCTCTCACAACAGTGTGGTCCTGCTGAGGTCGCTCCCTGTCTGTAGGCCTGAATGCAACCCCAGAAACCCCTGACTGAGTTTCTGGAGCTGTCTCCCCATGAGAGTCACCACTCTCTATGGAGAACAAAGAACAAAGAACAACACAGCACAGGAAACAGGCCCTTCGGCCCAACGAGCCCGCGCCGCCATCTTAACAATGTATTTTTCCTACACCTCCCTTGACCCGTGTCTATGCTTATGGTACCCCCACTGGAAACCAGATTCAGGGGAGAATAATTTAGGGACAATTTGTTACACCAATCAGCCTAAGAGCACATCTTTGGGGTGTGGGAGGAAACCGGAACACCCGGAGGAAACCCACGCAACGACAGGGAGAATGTGCAAACTCCCACAGACACTGGCCCAAATCCATGTATCTGTACAGCTAGCAATGATAGTCACTGAAGGCCGTGCATTCAGGGCTCCAGGTCAACAGAGTACTCACGCTCTGCATGGTCTCCTCTTAGACAGAGACCACAGCACGCAGACTCTCAGGGATCCCCACCTGATCTTCCTGTGTGCCCTGCTGGACATCTAGCATCTGACACCTGATGGATGACTCCAGAAGGTCATCGCCTGCCTCAGTATGAGCATTATCCGGTCTCCAGTACTCCTCCCACTGCAGGTGCTCTGTGGACTCTCTGCCTCCAGCAGCTATTCAGGCAAGTGTGACATGCCTTCACCACTGTGCAATACCACCTACTACAATAGATGGCATTTGCCCACTAATATGCATATATCTGCACTGGTGTTTGGTGCAAAGGGAGGATATGATTTGGGTGCATCTGGCAGCTGCTGCTCCTCAGGGGTCAAGAGAGAGTCTTTGGGTCTCCATGGCATTGTGAGGATGGGTCACCTGAGGGAGGAAGAGAAAATATCCGCTGCAAACATCGTAATGACGTCACAATGCAAGTACTCAGGTTGTTTCGCACAATAAAAAAAAGCCTCAGAAAGGTACTCTGAATAGATGAACAAATGGTGCAATTAGTTTTCACTTCTCAGTTTAACAGCCACCATCCTACATCTCTCTCCAGTCTTTTCACTGTTCACTCGACTCTTGCCTTCCTCTGATATCCCAACCTCACTGTGATCACTGGACCCGGTACCAAGCTCACATGCTAACTCCAGTGCTTTCACCTCTGCATGTGAAATTGAGGTTGTTTGGCACTCCACCACCTGTTCATCCTCGCTCCTGCGAGTTATGACTTCTCTCCTCCTGTAAGGACAAAAGTGCTTTCATGAGTCCCCCTTTTCATGCTAGGATATATAAGCTTCTCCTCAGAGACACAGGTTCAGGTCCTATCACATTGTCTCACATTATCCTTATTACATGCTAGCCATTCAGTCTAATTATTTAGTCTTTCAAGGAACAGGGATATGTGCAATATAATACTCTCATTTTACATCCATGCACACCAACAAATCCTGCTACCCATAAGGACATCTATACACGCTTGCAAATGGACTCAATATTCACCCTGGCAGAATGCAAAAGATAATTGCACCTTTTCCTGCACTGCATCCATGTCTGCCAAACAACACCATGTCCACACATCTGGGCTGCCACCTCTATCTAGCCCTTCTTGGGTTGGTGAGGTGTCCTCCTCTTACCAGCTCGCAGCAGCAAAATCTCGTGTTGGACATTCATACCTTCAGAACAACCCACAGGCAATCATTTGAAAACCAGGTAGCAGACACGTATCCATCCGCTGCTTGGCATGGGCTACATTTCCAGAATCCACAAAGCAGACAGTAACAGCAGAATGCCTTCCTGATGCAACACAACACATAGTATGTCAATGCAGCTCCTTGAGGCTCCTGAATACCAACTGCCAGACTTCTGGGCGTTCCCGAGCAACTTTAACCCCCTGCCTGCCTGCTTTCCTCCCCCCCTGCAATACTGAGCCTGTCTCAGCATGTATTTCATGCTGACCAACAGTTAATTGGCCAATCAGTGTGAAATCAAGGTCAGGGGCTGATCGCGGGCAGAAGTGGATTTCACATTCACTGCTAGACATGCCAGTCATACTCCAGCACCACACTGAAAACTTATACTATTCATTCATTACAAGTCCAATATTCTGCTCCTTGAAACCAGTTCTTCATGAAACTTTGTTCAGTCACTTGTTCATGAATACCTTCATTGTCATCCTTTGTATTAAACACAAAATCCTGAACAAACACATTCCATTTTTGGAACTTAAGCCTTGCACCCCATTCTATATCTTCACCCAGCTCTAACCTCCTATGCATCATTTATTTCACCTTTGGTAACAGAACACTTAGTCAAAAGCAAAATATTACGGATGCTGGAATCTGAAACAAAAACAGAAAATGCTGGAAAATCTCAGCAGGTCTGACAGCATCTGTGGGGAGAGAACAGATGACCCTTTGTCAGAGCTTAGTCATGTGATCTCGTTTCCCTGGATCTTAATTTTGAAGATCTTCCTCCCCAAAGCATATCATCCCATCTTTGAAACCTTTCTTAAAACCTATCAAGCCTTTGATTCCTTCTCTTAATTTTTGCATTGCTTTTGGTATCAATTCGCTTCTTTCAATTTCAGTGCTATTTATGCGATCTCAATCTGTGTGAATTGGCTGCTACATCTGCCAACACTACGTCAATGACCGCATTCCAAAATGACTTTAGTGATTGCTAAACATCTTGAAAATTCTAAGGGTGAGAAAGGTGTTGTGCAGGTTTTTCTTTGTAAATTGCCATGGGATGTTTTCTACTGTTTTCAACATTAAGACACTATACACAGGGATATTAGTGGCACAATGGTTAGCACTGCTGCGTTACAGTACCAGGGACTGGGTTCAATACCTGGCTTGGGTCACTGTCTGTGCGTGTCTGCCTCTGGGTGCTCCGGTTTCCTTCTACAGTTTGAAAGTTTGTGCTGGTCAAGTGCATTGGCCATGCTAAATTCTTCCTCAGTGTACCTGAACAGGTGCCGGAGCGTGGCAACTAGGGGATTTTCACAGTAAGCTCATTGCAATGTAAGCCTACTTGTGACAATAATAAATAAAGTTTATTGTTGTTATTTTTGTTATTCATCTTCCATTTATTCTACTTTCGAGTGGCATGCGCCCTTCTAACTCCAAAAGTACAGACAGATTGTCTATTTCTTAGCTCTTGCCCAAACTGCACGTGATTTACTTGTTACACAAGAGTGAAATTGGTTGATTCATATCGGAATTATTATTTTCTACCTCTCTTTGAAGGGTGATAGGTCTTCTGTTTGACTTATCCCCACAGTTGCCAAATAGAGATTGGGGACTCTGTGACTTCAATCTGCATACATTTGTGATATGGTGACGTATTTACTATTGACTAGTTTGTTATACTGATCAAGTCATTGAACCATCATTGTTTGACAGAAAATGGCAGCTTACTTTTTTAGTCAATAAAATTGGAAATTTGTCAACAAGTGCCAAAAATCAGATCAAACATTTCTTCAATTTTATCAAAAGGAAATACTTGCGTTTCAATTAAAAATGGTCAACAAATGCTGGAAAGTGGTTCCTACGCATTATCATATCCTCTCTGTATTAAATGTTGAGTCAGGGTTTGAAGGAGGAACGCTGGTGACATGCACAGTGCAAATGCATCATGAAATGCAAAAGAATAAGAAAGTTGTTATCTGAGATGCCTTGGGCATTTAAAAGTTGGATGGTAACAAATCTCTCTCTTCAAACTCACACTTCCTGGATCTGACTCTGAACTATTAACAGTTCTTCAATTGACCAGTTAAACAGCTACACACGTGCTTGCCCTGTTAACAGAGGTCTCAGATACCCTTTATAAGGCACTGTACTGTTCCGAGGGAACTTCCAGCGGAAATGTCCGTAAACAGTCTATGCAAAAGAGTGTAACGTAGGAATCCTGGGTCTGCACCTGAAACAGGTTAGTACTCTTCAAGAAAGTGCAATATTTCTTGAATTACTCATCAACTTTTGGAAACTTCGAGAATTAATTTATATATCTGGATTTTCTTTTTGGATAAAACCTTTGAAGCCAAAATACTTACTTCACAGAAAGTTTAGGTAAATTATTAATTTATCCTATTTATCAACCAGCTTTAGAGGACCAGGGCAACACAGACAGCAACTTTCTTATTCTGTTGTATTTAACTGATTTGCACTGTTCACGTCTTGAATTGTACATTAGCTTTTGGAAAATTCTAGAATTAGTTTATATATCTAGCTTTTTTAAATGAAATCTTTGAAGCCGACATTCTTAATTGAAGGGAAGTTTATATAAATTAACAATTTATCCTACTTCATCAGCTCTAACCCATGCAAAACAATATCAAACAATATCTATGAAATGAATTGTAGATTTTAAATGCCTTTCACTAAAATTTCTTGCTTCACTCTGTCAGTGCCTTTTAATCTGAAACGAGTGATCTTTCTTAGCTAAAAATATCCAGGGAGCGATTTCACATCATTGCCTTGTTTAGTAATATTGCAAATGCAATTTCAAGATCTATATAAGTAAGATCAGGGAGAGAGCATTTCATGGTTTGGTGATAAAATATAAAGTTAATAACTAATGTTTAAACAAGGCACTCTGGTGCGGATACACATGTGGGACATAAATGATGTTCGAATAACCTCTACCAATCAGCATGTCTGATGAAATAATGTTAATAGGTGAAAACATTCACAGCTGTTAAGTGGAACTATATCTGAAAAGCTAAGACTATGTAGAGCAGAACAATTGTGGACAGATAGTCCTTAAAGTGTAAGTGAATAACTGCAGCTTGTTTGATTGCCATATTGATCAATCCGCTGCAGAGAAGCACTTGATTTGTATCGTGCTGAGCTCAAATTGACAGTCAAGATGTTAGGAAGAAGCAACATCTAATTTTCTTCTAGATACTTGTTGTTGGCTGTTCAACATGGTTGAGATCACTTTCCCAGGGAGGTCAGGGATCTGATGGCACCACTGTGTTGGGATGTTTTTTTTCAGTTGTATTTGTTTCTTTTTCCCTTTTATTACTGATGGCTGCTGTAAACAAGCTGATCTTATTTACAGTGCTAAACACCACTGCTAAATGCAGTTTTTTTTAATCAGAGTCACCAGCTGACTCAGGGGATTACTGCTATCTTCTCCAGCCTTGATAATTGATATTGAACATGGAAGAAAAGCCTCACAAGCTAGTAGCAATTAACTAAAAGGATTTGCAACTCCATGATTCATCACATTCACAAAAGAAGTCACCTACGCGCAATGTTTCCATCATTGCTGAATAGTGCTCTGAAGTTGCGATCTTTGTTTGCTTCTAATGTTGTCCTGTTAATTTCCTACTTTTCGACTGTTTATTTTCTTAGAATTGTATTAATGTATCAGATCTTTCATACCCTTTGATTTGTCTCTCCCAATGTAAATAAGACTGTTGACCTGAACCCATTTTGGATGGTGTGAATTTGTCATCGAATCATGAAGAGCAGTGACAGACTTGTGCTTACAGGAGGATGTTAAAAATGCTTTATTTGGCTGAGAGGATTTGCCACAAACTGGCAACATTTTAACAAGTATTGCAATAAGTTCCGATCTTCAGGTCCTTATGAATACAAGATGATTAGAGAAGCCGTGCTCAGCCTTAATAATTTGGATAAGAAGGAGGCGAAATTCCTCTTTTTTTGAATCAAGAGATTTCTGCGATTGTACTTTATGATCACACTGGTATTGTGTCCACTCTCCACCCCAAACTGGAGGTCACAGTATTGGAATGTTCTTTGATAATGATTTAGTCTAGCATTTTGGAATTTAAATTGGTCTAGATGCACCTGTTCTATAATTGTAAAATGGGTAGCAGTTCATCCAACATGGTGGGCCTCTTGTGTCCATATATTCCAGTCTGACAGTCTGTTGCCTGGCCCATTGGTATAAATAAGCATAGGAGTTCTGGGCCTGCATCTTAAACAGGTTAGTAATTTTCATAAGCAAATAAAGAAACTAATACCTATCTGAGGCCAGTTCACCAAACTGGCCTGTGCTGAATGTAGCCAATGTAAGGGTAGCTATCTCTAGGTGATGTAGTCTACGTGCAGTCTATCCAGTAGCCCTTAAAAAAGCCTAAGTCCTCTTGCAAGACAGGTCAATTTATAGCTGGGATGAGCTGGAACCTGACTTGGTGCAAAAGGCTATTGTGTGCTCCCATTCAATCCCGTTCTACTTCCTTTGAAACTTCTTGCAATTTACCTGAGGGCCAGCATAGTAAAAGAGCCGAAATATGAAGTTGAACAGCAAGCTGCTTCATTTAACTAAGCTTAGAGACCGAGTAATAAATGTTTGGTTTTACTCGTTGCAGTACAGAGATCATTTCCTTCACGAGTTTGTGGCAACACATTGGTGCAAATGAATTTGTAGAACTTGGGCTTGCACACTTCAAAATATAGTGCACTGTAATAGTATGTTGCAATGTTTTGCCAAGAGTTTGAGACATTGCCTCATTTCTTTATAAATCTGGTGCTGTTAACTTGAAGGGTGGTGGCTGTGCAAAGGCATATGTTCTACATCCCGAGGTAATTATTTGATGAAGTCATGTTTTACTGCAAAATTGACATGCTCACTGCCATATTTGTCAAATGCCCTCCAGTTAATTAAAGAAGACTGGAGACAAATTGTTTGTATCTGATGCATTTGTTCAAAGTATAAAATAATTAAATAATCCCGCTGGCCATCAGGTTTAAGGAATATATTTGTTAATGGTCCATTTCTACATTTTCATGTAATAATGTACTTTTAATCATACGGTCAAGATGTGGCACAGTGGTTGGCACTGCTGCCTCACACAACCAGGGACCTGGGTTCAATTCCAGGCTCAGGTCAGCGTCTATGTGAGGTTTGCACATTTCCCCCATGTCTGTGTGGGTTTCCTCCAGGTGCTCCCGTTTCCTCCCATAGTCTAAAGATGTGTGGGTTAGGTTGATTGGTTATGTTAAATTGACACTAGTGTCAGGGGATTAGCGGGGTAAATATGTGGGCTTACTGGAATAGGGCCTGGGTGGGATTGTGATCGGTGCAGACCCAGTGGGCTGAACGGCCTCCTTCTGCACTGTAGGGATTCTATGAATATGGTAACAATGTTATGATTTCCTTTGTTCAATGAAGAATGCCAGAAAAATTGTCAGAGGAGAAACGAACATATCAAAAAATGAGGTGTCAACTTGTTAAAGCTACAATACATGACTATTTGCATGCCAAGTATTGGAAACAGCAGATTATGTAGACAGATCTAAGCAAGCCCACAGACAACAGATCAAATGTAAGCTTTGTAACTATGCCATATACAGGCATGAACAGTGATTGACAATTGAACAATTAACAGGGGGAGAAGGCACCAGGAATGTCCCTATGGCCAATAATGGGGGAGCTCAGCACATCAGTGAACAAAGAACAGTACAGCACAGTAACAGCCCCTTCAGCCAACCAAGTCTGTGCTGATGCAGACGCCTCTCTAATCTAATATTTTCTTGCCTCTACATGGTCCATATCATTCTATTCCCTGCCTATTCATGTATCTATGAACGTTGTTATAGAATCTGTTTCCACCACCTCCTCCGGCAGCACGTTCCAAGCATTCACCACCCTCTGTGTGAAAAATTTGCCCTTATATCTCTTTTAAATTTCCCTCTCTCACTTTCAATCTACGGCCCCGAGCAATTGTCCTTTTGATCCTGGGAAAAAGACGCTGACTTTCCACTCTGTCCAAGCCTGTCATAACTTGTCAACCTCTGTCAGGTCCCCTCTCATCCCCCAGTTCTCCAATAAAAGCAATCCAAGTTTGTTCAACCTTTCTTCATAGTCCACATCCTCCAAACCAGGCAACATGCTGGTAAACCTCTTCTGCACCTTTTCCAATGCATTAACATTTTTCTGATAGTGTGGTGGCCAGTACAAAAGATGAGGGATTTTATGTGTCCACTGGGTGTGGGGGTTCTGTAACATGGGGTTGAGCGGGTGCCCATCCTAACACTTTCTCACCCACCCCCGAGCTCACCCCTGTAATATGGAGGCAGCAGCCAGATGCTGAAATTGGCAGCCAGCCCATCATATTACAATTGCGAACTGGGGTTAGTTCAGTACATTAGCAAGAAAAATTGACCCTGATAATACACTGCCCATGCCATAAAACTGTTGGCATGGACAGTCAGGCAGGAAGGGATAGATAATTTTAAAAATTGTTTTCAAAGGCTGAAAAGGAATAGGGTGTTCACTTTTGTGATCTTCGAGGCAGCACCCCCAAGATAGTAACCCCACTCTCTTTCTATTTGTCTGCATTTAAAACACACCATTCTGACCCCCCTCACCGCCCTTACACCCCTTCTCCCCCACCACCAATCCCTCCTGAAACTGCCCAGAACCCTCCCCGCAAAACACCAGGGACATAACTGGCTCTATAGGCCATAGGCACTTCCTGCCCAAGACCCAGAACATTCCTGGCTCCAGGGTCCATGGGCATTCTTTTTGGGCCTGCATGCAGACTCGGCAGCATCCATTAATGCACTCTTGGTGCTTGTGGGACTCATGGAGCTTCCAGCGTGGCAGCACCCAAGGGTGGGACTTGCTCCAAGATGAGATACGGAAGTCCCAGACTGGCCTACTTTAACCCCCCTGTAGTGAATTGCGGCCATGTGGTGGACTTGTGTGGAGTGGGTCATGCCCACATTGACTTCATTTTTGCCATCGACCTTTCCACGATATGTTACCCAAGGCTGAAGTATTTGCAACCATTTTCAGCTAGAGGTGCTGAGTGGATGATTCATTTTGGCTTCCTCCTGAAGTTCCTAGCGTCACAGATGTCAGTTTACAGCTAATTCAATTCCCTCCACATGATATCAGCAAATGGCTGGAGGCATTAGCTACTGCAAAGGCTATGATCCGTAACAATATTCCAGCAATAGTACTGAAGACTTGTGCTCCAGAACTGACTTTGTCCACTAGCGAACCTATTCCGGTACAACTAAAACACTGGCATCTACCCAGCAATGTAGAAAATTGCCCGGTTATGTCCTGTCCACAAAAAAAGCAAGACAAATACAACAATTACCACACCATCAGTCTATTTTTGATCATCTGCAAGGTGGTGGAAGTTGTTGTTGACAGTACTATTAAGCAGCACTTACACAGCAATAACCTGCTCACTGACATTCAGTTTGGGTTCTGCCAGGGCCACTCAGCTCCTGACCTCATCATAGCGTTGGTCCAAACATGGACAGAAGAGCTGAATTCAAAGGGTGAGGTGAGAGTGACTGCCTTTGACTTCAAGGCAGCACTTGACCAAGTATGGCATCAAGAAGCCTAAGAAAAACTGGAGTCGATGGGAATCAGGGGGATAACTCTGTTTTGGTTGGAGTCATACCTGGCTCAAAGGAAGATGGTTGTATTGTTGGAGGTCAAACACCTCATTTCCAGGACATCACTGCAAGAGTTCTTCAGATTAGTGTCCTGGGCCCAACCAACTTCAGCTGCTTCTTGACCGTCCCTCCATCATAAGATCAGAAGTAGGGATGTTCCCGAATGATTGCACAATGTTTAGCAACATTCGCGACTCCTCAGAGACTGAAGCAGTCCATGTCCAAATGCAGCAAAACCTTGACAATATCCAGGCTTGGGCTGAAAAGTGGCAAATAACATTCACGTCACGCAAGTTCCAGGCAATGACTATCTCCAGCAAGAGAGAATTTTATATTCTTCCCATGACATTCAATGGCATTATCTTTGCTAAATGTCACATTATTGACATCCTCAGTATTATCCCTGACCAGGAACTGAACTGGACAAGCCGTTTAAATACTGTAGTTACAGGACCAGGTCAGAGGCTGGAAATTCTATGAAGAGTGACTCACCTTCTGACCCCCTAAAGCCTGTCCACAATCTACAAGACACAAGTCAGGAGTGTAATGGAATACTCTCCACTTGCCTGGATGGATGCAGCTCTAACAACACTCAAGAAGATCAATACCACTCAAAACAAGGCAGCCTACTTGACTAGCACTCCATCCAGAACCTTAAACATTCACTCCCTCCACCAGCAATGCACAGTGACAGCAGTATGTACCACCTACAAGATGCACTGCAGCAACTCACCAAGGCTCCTTAGACAGCAAATCGTGACCTCTATCATCTAGAAGGACAAGGGCAGCAGATGCATGGGGACACCACCATCTGCAAGTTCCCCTCCGAGTCACTCACCACGCTGACTTGGAACTTTTGGGCGAGATTTAATGGCCTCGTTCATTCAAAACTGTATAATCAATAAATTTTTCCGTTTTCCACCCCTCACCCGCTCCAATTCCTGCAGCAGGCGGGATGGTAAAATTCTGGCCTATGTTTCCGTTTCTTCACTGTTGCTGGGTCAAAAACCTGAAACTCCTTTCCAAATATTGGGGCGGCACGGTAGCACAGTGGTTAGCTTAGCACTGCTGCTTTACAGCTCCAAGGACCTGGGTTTGATTCCTGGATCAGGTCACTGTCTGTGTGGAGTTTGCACATTCTCCTTGTGTCTGCATGGGTTTCCTCTGGGTGCTGCGGTTTCCTCCCATAGTCCAAAGATATGCGGGTTAGGTTGATTGGCCACGCTAAGAAATTGCTCCTTAGTGTCTAGGGATGCATAGTTAGAGGGACTAGTGGGTGTAATATGTAGGGATATGGGGGTAGGGCCTGGGTGGGATTGTGTTTGGTGTAGACTCAATGGGCCGAAAGACCTTTTTCTGCACTGTAGGGTCCTATGATTGATTCTATGAATAGCACTGTGGGTACATTTACACTGCATGGGCTTCAGCAGTTCAGCAAGGCAATTCACCATCACTTTTTTTTTAAGGGCAGTTAGGGAGGGGCAATGGAGATGCTGACCTAGTCAGCATCACACAGATCCCATGAACAAATTTAAAAAAGTTACAAGGATAATTTCTATACTGTATACTTAGGATAAGTTTTTACCTACGCCCAATGGGCAATAACTATAAATTCATAAAATCATGAGGCTTAAAATTGGCTCACACCTGTTTTCGGGAACTGGGATCATGATTGGTGATCTAACTGTGGCCATTTCCATTGAGACCAGTAGGACATAAACTTTGTGCTGCTTTCTCATGGCTTCTACATGCAGTCCAGTGTAATCTGCACTGCTGGCTGACTGCAAACAAGAAACCTAACAATATGCAAACCTCGCACATGTTCCAGCTAGTTTCCAGCTCTTAAACAAAGTCTGTCCCTCTTAAGGGGAAACTGTATTGAAAGAAAGAAGGCTGATAGTCACTGCTGCAAAAATTAAGCACCAAAACATCAAATAGACTCTGTGGTACAAATATTTGATGCTGGAAGACATAATCATAGAATCATTGAACCCTTACAGTGCAGGAGGATGCCACTTGGCCCATCAGGTCTGCACCAATCACAATCCCACCCAGACCCCATTCCTGCAACTCCTCATATTTACACTGCTAATCCCCTGACACCCAGGCAATTTAGCATAGCCAATCATCAAAAGAAGAGATAATTAAAAGAAGAGGCCAATCATTGAGATGAAGAGTTGTGTTAATGTGGGGGACTCAGGAAGCCCTCAAGGACCAATCTCTGAAGCAAGTGGTAACAGTAGCCAGAGTGATTAACTTCCAGAGGCCCCAAGGAACTGGCAGCAATGCCAGGAGATATACAATGATCTCATGCAAGTGGTCAAGGTCAGTTAATGCATCTTCAAAGGACATCTCACATCCACTTCACCAGCAAACCCTCCCTGCTCAAGGCACCACACTCGCATCATTTACTCAGCTGCAGTCCCAAGTACTTGAGAACTCATGCCTAGTGTACAGATACACTATCTCATCCTCACACAAGTGGTATGTTGCTACCAGCCTCACGTTCCTCTCTTGCTGGATCCATGTGCCTCCAGCTATTCAGCTATATTGGGCACATCATCCAAACACAATCGCTGGTGTTCTTTCCTCTTCCTTGCAGTAAAAGAGAGCAAACCTGAACTGGTGGGGAAGAGGCACAACTTTATTTCCTGAACCTGACAGAGTAGACAATGCTGTGTAATGCGGAGGTGGTTGTGACAGAGCCCATTGCACCTGGCAATGCAGAGAGCAGTCAACATGATAGTATATCACTGTCTTTTCAATTCCCGTTTTCCCCCTCCTACATAGAGTGATCTGCGACCTGCAGATTGTGTGATTATGGACCACTTGCTTTATACACCACCATCCCTTCCTTCACCTCAAAGATCCACTGATGCTTTTATGCTTTCCAATATACAAGAAGTGCTACCTGTCCAGCTACAAAGCCTCATACAGAAGAGGAAGCATTAAATACCACTGATGAAGAAGCATCTTGATCCAATCCTTGTAGCCACCAGCTCTGATAGTATCAGTGTACGTAGCCTCTCCTTGTTTTTGTACTCACAGATCCTCTGCTGATACCTCCCTCAAAATAAAGTACATTTTAATTAATGTTTCCTGTTTGTGTTGTTCCCGCCAAACTGATTCACTTCACACTCATCTGCTATGTCCCTTTGGATGTCACCAGCTCCTCTTCAAATCTGCTGAGACTCTCCTCACTATTTACTACAAGGCCAAGATTTGCATCATCCACAATAAGCAGGAGCCAAGTCAGCTTCCTGGCTGAAATTGTAACCCCCTCTATTATACCTCTCAAGTTTGATATTTGAATTAAGCTAATTCTGAGAGTAAAATTCCTCACTGAAATCCTCCAGCCAATCTTGCCATTATGTAGTATTATAATTAATTGACAAAAATAAATCATTTCTCTTTGTTGTCATTGAATTTGGAACTAAATATTGTTTATTTCTTGGTCTAAATACAAAATCTCTGGCTCATGAGCTAATATTTGTTACGCAATGTGGATCAAGCAGGCCTAACAGCCATTCACAGCCTTTTAATTCTTTCTGTTGAATGCCTCTCACATCCTCCCTCTGATTATTATTTGTTATTTTTGATAATCCCACCTTCTCTATATTTTATTTCAATTGTTTGGGCTTCATATATTATTCCATGTCATTACGAACTACCTGAAAACAATTTGCAAATCATCATGGCTTTAAAGAAAGGAATGTCCAGAGGGAAAAATGTTTTATTCAAAATATTCCACCCATTCCCAGCTTCAGCTTTTCTATTTGCTCAGTGCATTTTCCAGTCTCCTATACTCAGGTTCAGCCTGGGAGTCAACTCAGAGCGACTTCAATTCCCTGGTATAGGAATGGTTAGGAATCCTACTCCAGTTCATTATTCAGCAACCCCCGACAGAAGTATATACAGATGGATATGAGGTATGGTCAGGACCTTGTCAGAGTTCTGACAAAGGGTCACCCAGATTTTGATTTGATTTGATTTATTTGAAACTTTTACTGTGTTCTGTCTCTACAGATCCAGTTAGAACTGATTTGATTTATTATTGTCACATATATTAGTACACAGTGAAGACTATTGTTTCTTGTGTGCTAAAACAAAGCAAAGTTCATCGAGAAGGAAAGGAGAGGTTGCAGAATGTAGTGTTGTAGTCATAGCTAGGGTGTAGAGGAAGATCAGCTTAATATAAAGTTAGGTCCATTCAAAAGCCTGATGGCAGCAGAGAAGAAGCTGTTCTTGAGTCAATGGTACATGATCTCAGACTTCTGTATGCTTTTCCCGATGGAAGAAGGTGAAAGAGGTCCAGCATGCACGGGGAACTTGATTATGCTGGCTACTTTTCCAAGGCAGTGAGAAAAGTAGATGGCGTCAATGCATGGGAGGCTGATTTGCGTGATGGACTGGACTTCTTTCACAACCTTTTCTAGTTTCTTACAGTCTTGGTCAGGACAGGACAAAACCAAGCTGTGTGATACATTCAGAAAGGATGCGTTCTATGGTGCATCTGTAAAAGTTGGTGAGAGTCATAGTGGATGTGCCAAATTTTCTTAGCTCCTGAGAAAGTGCAAGTATTGGTGGGTTTTTTGACTCTAGTGTCAGCATGGAGGGACCAGGACAGGTCGTAGGTGATTGAGACATTGAGAAATTTGAAGTTCTAGACCATTTCCACTCCATCCCCATTGATGTAGAGAGGGATATGTTCTCCGTTACATTTCCTGAAGTCGAAGACTATCTCCTTTGTTTCACTGACATTGAGGGAATGATTATTGTTTTTGCACTGATTCACCAGATTCTCTATTTCTTTCCTGTACTTCATTTCATCATTGTTTGAGATCCGACCCACTATGGTGGTGTCATCAGCAAACTTGAAAATCGAGTTAGAGCTGCTGAGAGTTTCTGGAATTTTCTGTTTTTGTTTTAGATTCCAGCATCCGCAGTAATTTGCTTTTGTATTATGGTCAGGATATTGTTTGTCCCTAATGTCCCCATTGGTCAAATAGGCTGACAACAATTAATATTGTATTTCATATCTAGATGAAGAGCTGCTTCTTACAATTGAGAAGTCAATATAATCAGGACAGGAATAAAGAATATTATTGAGAAAAAAGAAAAGCAAAATTCTTGACTGACATTTATGCTAGAAAACTAATGATAAAAATAATCATTAGGTTTTTCTTAAAGGTTATTAATTTCTTGCCTTTGCCATTTCAGCACTCCCATTCCAGCACCCCTTCTTTGCAAGGTGCTGCAGTCAATATCTTTCAGCTGCGACTTGCACTTTAAAGTGGATTGCGACTTCAAATTAGCGTTTGAACCACAGAACGATCTATTTTAATAGTCAGGGTTTTCTCTACAAATTTGTTGAAAGTATTAAATCTGGCTCAGACCAGTTTGGAAAGTTAGAATATCTATGAAGACTGCTCCACTGAAAGGCTCAAAATGAACATGCAAACACTGAAAATCTTTCTTTCCCAGGTAAGGGCCCAAGGGCCTGGATGTGGCATGAAGTGCTAATCATCGTCACATGGCCACTCCACTAAGTGGGCAGGGTGAATAAGGTAGCAAGAGGGTGAGATGGTATATGGGTATGTAGCAGGATGGTGAGATGGCATGTGGGTGAGATGGTAGGTGGGTAGAATGGCAGGTGGGTTGCGTGACAGGGGGCTAGAGTGACAGGTGAGTGAGTGAAGTGGGAACTGGGTGAAGTAGCAGCTGTGCAGAGTGATGGGTGCGTAGGATGGCAGGTGGATAGGGTAACAGGTGAGTAGGGTGACAGGTAGGTGAGGTGGGGTCAGGTCCTGCAGGATAGTTGGGAAGGGGATTATCCGTCAAGGTGGGGGGGTTAGTTTTGTAGGGTTGGGTAGATGATAGTCAGGGGTGAATGAGGAGGTAGCTTACAGCATGAGGGGTGAGTCAAGGGAGAGTCAGTGTGAGTGACTGGGGGTCAGTTAGGTAGATAACCAGAAGTTACAGTCAGAGTTTTCTGTCTAACAAATCCTGGGTAACTATTTAGGCAAGTCCCATGGAACTGTCCAAAGTTTCAAAGAACAAAGAACAAAATCAGCCCGGGAAACAGGCCCTACGGCCCAACGAGCCCGCGCCGCCATCTCAACACCACCAGTCCCCCTCTCCACCCACAACCCCTGTCTAATGTTTTATGGCCATCCAGATTGAGGGAATCTGATTTAGGGACAATTTATTCCTGCCAATCAGCCTAACAGCACATCTTTGGGGTGTGGGAGGAAACCGGAGCACCCAGAGAAAACCCACGCAAGCACGGGGAGAATGCGCAAACTCCCACAGACACCGGCCCAAATCCATGTGACTGCACAGCAATCAGCGATAGTCACTGAGCTGTCGTCTTGCCCAGTATCTTGTCCAGTTTAGGCACACACTAACGACATGAAGCACTAGGCCAATCTCGAACAACCAATATCAGCCCCAGTACGACCCATCGTGTGTATGCCCCTCATTGGACACAAGGCGGACCGACTTAAAACCTGTGAATGAAAAGAGAAAAAACATTATCATACCATATCCATTTACATTACAAGGGACACCCCAATGCTAATGACTCTTATTTAAAACAATCTCCTATATCCATCCATCTCCAACCCAGTCATGTGCCTGTCTAAGTTACTCTTAAATGACTCTAGTGTGTTTGCCTTCACCACCTTACTTGGCAGAGCATTCCATACCCCCACTACCCTCTGTGTGAAAAACCTCCCTCTAATATCTGTGTTGTACATCTCCCCCATCACCTTAAGTCCATGGCCCCTTGTCCTACGTGTCTCTATCATAGGAAATAGCTTACCTCTGTTTACTCTATCAATACCCTTCATAATCTTATATACCTCTATTAGATCCCCCCTCAGTTGGCATCTTTCAAGGGAAAAGAGCCCCAATTTCTTCAATCTTTCCTCATACCCCAGTCCTTCCATACCAGGCAACATCCTGGTAAACCTCCTCTGCACTCTCCCCAGAGTCTCCACGTCCTTCCGGTAGTAAGGCGACCGGAACTGGACGCAGTACTCCAAATGCGGCCTAACCAACGTTCTGTACAACTGCAACATTAGACTCCAGCTCTTATATTCTATACCCCTTCCTATAAAGGCTAACATACCATAGGCTTTCTTCACCACACTCTCCACTTGCACTGCCACCTTCAAAGACTTGTGCACTTGCACCCCCAGGTCTCGCTGCAGTTCTATACTCCTTACGGGCTTACCCTTTACCATATAACTCCCCCCTACATTATTCCGGCCAAAATGCATCACCTCACATTTATCTGGATTAAACTCCATTTGCCATGTATCTGCCCAATCAACTAGCCTATCAATATCCCGCTGTATTGCCAGACACTGCTCCTCACTGCCCGCCAATCCAGCCATCTTGGTGTCATCAGCAAATTTGCTGATCATGCCACCTACTCCCTCTTCCAAATCATTTATATACACTACAAAGAGAAGAGGTCCCAGTACTGAGCCCTGCGGCACACCACTAGTGACAGACCTCCAGCTAGAAAAAGACCTCTCCACTACTACTCTCTGACTCCTCTTTGCAAACCAGTTCTCTACCCATCTAGATACCTGACCACATATCCTATGAGCTTTAATCTTCTGTACCAACCTACCATGAGGGACTTTGTCAAACGCCCTACTGAAATCCATATAGACGACATCAACGGCTCGTCCTTTGTCGACCGTTTTTGACACCTCCTCAAGGAATTCTACCATCTCTACCTCAGAGTCAAAGCCATTTGGAAGCTCCAAGGGAGCAAGGGAATTGCCCATCAGAAGTTCAAACTCCCCAAACAATTCCAAGAGAGATTTGCACATCAGGACTTCTGCGGGATCCCAATGCACATCTTGGATTGTACATCCAGTGTTCAATGATACAAAATCCAGAAGATCTGAGTCAAGGAAATTAGCATCAGATTGGTTTTTTTTGGTAAGTCAAGGCCCAAAGTTCCTTAGATTAAGTCATTGTAATGATGTATAAGATTAGCATGTGTGTTATGCCCAAGTTGTAGAATCCCCTCACCACGAGGTTCTGACCTCATTCAATATCAATAAAAACAGAATATCTGGGAATTATTGTGTTTTGTTCGACAACTTGCTGTGTGCAAAATTGGCAGTTGCATTTCTTACATCGTAACAGTGGCTACATCTCAAAAGCGCTTCAACGGCTGTAAAACATTTTAGGACAACACGAGGTCATGAAAAGTTGCTTAATGGATCCAAATCTTCCTTTCTATAAAATAAAAATATCGTCACTTAAAACTGAATATGACACATACTATATTTTGGGTCCATTAGCAACTACTTAAGCGGAATATGATAAGATAAAATTCCAATTGAGTTGAGAGCCTTGAAATGCCACATTTTGAATTATTTTCACTTAGATAAGATCGCTATCTGATAAGTTCAACTTTAGTTTGAATAAAATGGAAGCAATGTTATCAGGGCTTCATCACATCATTCATATAGGCTTGACGCATCATATTTAATGTCATATTTGATTTTTGAAATTATCTTTTCTTTTGGCCCTGCTTAATTCTCAAGCTCTTGTTACAATTGATTTAAGTGTCTTATTTGTTTTTGAACCAACTAATGCGCATTCTTTGACTTTAATGTTTATATATTTTTGCAGCAGATATTTTAACATGTTTTTTGATGATTCTACTATATAACCTAAGCATCTGGATTTTATATCAAACCTTATTCTTGTGCAAAGATAGTCTGTCTTGTCAGAAGGTGCATCATATTTCAGTTTATCTGCTAGCTTCTGTTGCAATCTGTGCATTAGAAATTGCATTGTCTTATTAGTTATCAGGGTAAATTTAGATTCTTTTCACAATAAATTTCCTGGGAATTCTATTTCTGTTTCGTTCTGTGAGGCCTTTGTTGTCGCTATCGGTTTTGACAATATAGGATGGATTGCAGTGAATGACCTGTTTCATTTCTGTTTTATTTGGTTCTTCACTGTAAATTTCTCTTCTATTAGCACAGATTTAATCTATTTAAAAGCATCCTGCAAAACATATTGTGTGCCTTTTACATTCAAAAAGAGAAAAATATAGGCCAAGATATTTTGGTTTTCTTAACTTGCAATGCCCGCTATGGAATTTCAGCAATAGCAGTGGTACTGCTACTCTTTGTGAATAGTGCATGTTACTCTGACTTAATCCTGCCTGAGATCGCAAATCTATGTCATTGAAATTATTAAAGTAAACTCCAAGAATATGGGCAGCATAGTGGCACAGTGGTTAGCACTGCTACCTCACAGCATCAGGGATCCAGGTTCAATTCCTAGCTTGGGTTACTGTCTATGTGGAGTTTGTACATTCCCCCCATGTCTGTGTGGGTTTCCTCTGAGTGCTTCGGTTTCCTCCCACAGTCTGGAAGATGTGCTGGTTAGATACATTTACCTGAAGAGTATGTGGCGACAAGGGGAATTTCACAGTAACTTCATTGCAGTGTTAATGTAAGCCTTACTCACTCATAACTAATAAATACACTTTTTTAAAAAAGAATACGTTGTCCTCGAGAAAATAATACTTATATTTGCATATCACTTTCATGCTGAAACAAGTCCCAAGAGATTTCACAAATGTGTGAGCAAAAACAGATGGAAAGTTATAGAAGGAAGTTTTGATAGATTAATCAATAAATAGACATAGATAGGTGGTTTTCAGAAGAGACTTTAAGAAAAATGGGAAAATGCTGGTGTTTAATGCGGAAAGTCCAGAGAGTAGGAACATAGGTGACTGAAGTCATGATTGCAAACGGTGGCCAAAGGCAGGAGGATAGTGCGTAAGAGTCAGAGGATTCTGAGGTAAATGTAGAATTAGAGCAGATTATGGAGATAGAGAGTGGTAAAAATGTTGAATTACAACCGAGGAACTATAACATGATATCAAGATATGACCTCAAAGGAATGCAAATCTTTCAGATGCTGGTTTCTTCTTTTGCACTGGTGTCCTTTTATAAAGTGGCACTTTTGAATGGTTGGTTTAGTTGGAGGAAGGCAACTTCCATTAGGACATAAAGGGTTGGCATGACTTGCAAAAGATGAAAATATTATCCACCCAAACAAAAATAAAACTACAAAGTAACCTGCAATAGCACGATGCAAGTAACATGGTGTTGGCATAATAAACACAATAGAAAGTTTAGCATTGAAACAAGGCCATTTGTTTGAATTTACCTTATGTTCTAATTTAATAGCATCAGAAATACCAGGAATTATCCAAACAGGAAGAGATTTTGAGTTAAGATAATCATTAATGAGATGTACTTTAATCAGCTAATGGATATATAAATGAAATAAATGACTTTGTAGATTGCACAAATTGATCAGTTATGTTCTTGATGTAAGAAAAAGATGTAACTTGTGATTCAATCTAAGATAAAGAGTTGTACAAAAAGATAGATCAATAATTTAAACTAATTAATCCAGCAAAATCAGCAGAAAAGCCCAGAAACACCAGTAAACACACAATCAGGATACACACTGAAAAATGAAGTGGATTGATTAATTTACAGGAAGGTTAGTTAAGATAATTAATAACTTTCCTTGGAAGTATCTGCTCACAAATGAAGGAGCTATCTTACCATGGCCCAGTGTCTTTTTCTCCTTTGCTGATGTTTGTTGTGAAAACCTAAAAAAATTGAAATATTCAAAAATATAACTTAAGTTGTTGAATAAATGACAATTTGAATGCAAGTGCACAACAACAATCATGCTTTTGCTTTATCATCGGCTTTTACAGTGCTACATCAAGTAAATTTTTAAAACTCTCTTGAAAGCACATTCTAATACTCTCCAAAACCCGGTAAAATAAACTTTCCAATAAACTCTCCATTAAACTCTCCACTAAACTTTTCAATACAACTACCAATACGCTATCCAATAAACTCCCCGGTATACCACCCAATAAACTCTCCAGTATACCACCCAATAAACTCTCCAGTATACCACCCAATAAACTCTCCAATACAATCACCAATAAACTCTTCACTGTACCAACCAATAAACTCTCCAATATACCACCCAATAAACTCTCCAATACAATTACCAATTAACTCTCCCATCTACCACCCAATTAACTCTCCAATATACCACCCAATAACCTCTCCAATACAATCACCAATAAACTCTCCACTGTACCACCCAATAAACTCTCCAATATCCCACCCAATAAACTCTCCAGTCTTCTACCCAATAAACTCCCCAATATACCACCCAATAAACTTTCTAATACAATTGCCAATTATTGTACAATATACCACCCAATTAACTCTCCAATGAGCCATCCAATAAACTCTCCAGTGTATTAGGTGGGCACTCTCCAACCATGACTCCGACCATCCGGGGCTTTAAAGGCCTTCGATCCCCCTAGTGTGGCCATCACACTTGGTCTCTGGTGGTGGAGCATGATGCCTCACTGAAGAGGGTGGGGGAGGGAGGGAGAAGCATGTGTGCCGGACTTGCTAATGATTTTAAAATCCAAATAATCTCATGCTAATAAGCCTTTTCTAGATGTGAAGTGGTTGCGCATTGGAAAGGGCAGGAATATAGCAAATTGCGAATTGGATTTTTAGCATCGCACGCTTGTTTCACAGCTTGCCACACTGTTAGCCATGTGCAGCAAGGTGGTATTATCACGTCCCATATCTCTAATGGGGACAACTACAATCCTACCAGATTCACAGTATCCATTACGTTGCCAAGAGGGGACTACCAATTGCTGAATGTATTGATATCTTTAACAATAACCCCTTTGGTAAACAGGGACCATTCTTGGAATTGTAATGACCTTACAATGTAAACCTTTCCCTTAAACCCAGTTTTTCCGTTCATTTATCTTCAACTTGAGTAATTCAATCCTCAAACTTAAAGTTAGGCTCCTAAAAGTTATGAATTATGAAATAATATATGTGTGCAAACTTTTCATACTTCTAAAATAAATCAACAACAACGTGTGATATAAAATACACAGAAAATTCTTCATAGTAATAAGCATAAATGTAATGACATAAAATGGAAGCTGGGTTACTTATTAAACCTCCCTACCTTTGCATCATGCCATTAGATTTTGGAGTTTGTTTCAATGCATGATGATATGAATGCATTTCTTGCATCCTGGTGGATGGTTTCCTTCATCCCTTTGAAACAAGTAATAATAGCAACAACTTACAATTTAAAGACCCTTTAACAGAGCAAAAATGTATAATAAAGATGAATGGTATATCCAGCTCAATGTAACAAAGCAACCTGGGTACTCCCAAATCAACACAATCTCCCTGTCTCCCAGCCCTGAACATCATCCCTCCCCTCACATAATGGCCGGAACTCTACCACCTCACCAGCAATGGAATTGGTGTGGGCCAGGGTCGGACAATGGAAATCTCTAGTTGACCTCGGGCAGGAATTTCCAGTCTCACCTGAGCAAGGCCGTAACATCCTGCCCAATGAGTGAGATTGAACAAGAAAGCTACTAGAGAAGACTTGCATCAATCCAAGCCTACCGTTACACTAGGACCTCACCAATCCACCTACCTCCCATCACGCCAGCCTGTATGGCTAAGATCACCATGCCAACAAATAACAGCAGAGGCCCCATGGTAGCAGAAATGGAGCCAACACACCTCTTCCTCATCACAGATTCCACAGCCCACCCACCTGGCGTCAACCTGCCACACCAACATTGGACATACCTCAACCATTTCCACATTGGCCAAGGCTTTTGTGCAGCACATTGGCACAGGTGGGGACTCGCAGGCAACCCTGACTGCAGCTATGGTGCCCCCCAATCAATAACTCACATAATTGAATCTGCCTCCTGACAAAATTCAGCAGAGAGTCAGACAGATCCATTTAGCCACTTCGGAAGCTGTTGCCTGGCATTTATTGCATACACTAAAAAAATGGCATAGTCAAAGAGATGGAGTTCAAGGAGGCTCTTCAGGGCAAAAATTTAGGAAGAAGTTCTCAGATTGTGGGGACAGAAAAGTTGAAAACTCTGTCACTGATGGCACTGAGGAATGGGGAAGCTTACAGGAAGGCAGAATTGCTTACTTAAATCATTTAAGGAGACAATTTTAAACCTTCTTGTGATGCTAACTATGCTCATTTCATGAGAACTAAGAAGTAAACCATTTGAGCTTTTGAGCCAGCTCTGCATCATTATAATGTGTGGTCTCTTTGTACCCTTAACTCCATTTTCCTGTCTGACCCCATAACCCATGACTCACTTGTAGGTCAAAATCTGTCTGCCTTATTCTTCAATATATTTAATCACCCAGCCTCCACTGTGCTCTGGGTTAGAGAATTCCAAAAATTAGGACTCTCTGTAAGAATAAATTATCCTCATCTCCATCTTAAATGGGAGACTCATTTTTTTAAACTATGTCCTGTGGTTCTGGATTACCCTATGAGGGGAAATATTCTCTCAGCATCTACCCTTTCAAGCTCCCTCAGAATCTTAGATGTTTCAAAAAGATCACTTTCCATTCTGCTGTAGGCTCAACCTGCTCAACCTTTCCTCATGAGACAATCCCTTCATCTCAGTAATCAACATAGCGAACTGCCTCCAAGAGAAGAATATCCATTCTTAAATAAGGAGATCAAAACTGTCCACAATACTCAGGGTTTGATCTCACAATTGTAGCAATACCACACTACTTTAATACGCCACCCCCTTTGAAAGGCCAAAGTTCCATTTGTCTTCCTAATTACTTGCTGTAGCTACATGGTAACCTTTTGTGATTCATGTGCAAGGATATCCCAATCTCCTCTGTACTGGACCATTCTGCAGTCTATATTCTGCTTTGTTACTTTCCCCATTTTCCTACATCACATTCTATCTGCGAAGACTGTATAATTCTCAGATATACACCGTCAAATAATGGGATGAAATTTTGTTTCTAATTTAATATTTTAATTGATACCTCTGACATAGAGAATTTCAATTTTTCTTGAAACTCAGATATTTGTGAACTGTGCCATATTCAAAGAGAAAAGCTTTATTGCAAAAATAGGATACTAGGAAAAAGAAACAATTCATTTACAAAACTACAAAATCAAAATAATGTTGACGCTGGAAATTTAAAATAAGAACAATGTGCTGGAAAATCTGAAAGGTCATCAACCTCATGTTTAAGACAGAGTTGAGAAGAATTTATCTCAGAGGATCATGAATCTTTGGAACTCTCTTCCCCAGAGAGTAGTGGGGGCAGAGTCAATGAATATTTTTAAGGCAGAGATAGATTCTTGACTGACAAGGGAGACAAGGTTGTGAGAAACAGGTGGAATTTGGAGTTGAGGTCGCATTTGAATCAGTCATGATCTTAATGAATGGCAGAACAGACTCAAGGGGCTGAATGGCCCCCGCCTGCTCTTAATTTGTATGTTTGAACGTTCATAAGCTCATCTTTGAGTCAAATATGACATTGAGGTGGCAAACAGACTCGTTCTGCCTCAGACAGTTGCAAGAGAGAGCGATACCTAACACAATGGCTTTTGTTTGAATATTTAATTGTAGAAAATTTCAGTTCATCCATTACTGGACATTGGAAAAGATCACTGCTAATTTAGCAACAATTGACATTTAGGTGAGATAAAGCTGTGTGAAAATGAGTATGCTTTTCAAAGGTTTTGCTGTTTATGCAGATTGGAAATAGGAGGGATTCAAGCCTAGACACCCAGGAATACCAGAGGTAATGGTGCAACAGCCAGAAAAAAAACCATTGCAAATGATTCTCTGGATATGAGTAAATGAGTAAGAATGAAACCAGGAGAGTTAGTCCCAGCCAGCTGGATGGTAGTGGTGAGATGCTGGAGGATGATGCGGTCAACCTTGTTAAATGTTGCAAATAAGAAAAAAGTACAGTTTCATTTTATCATAGTCACATAGGATATCATTTGTGATTTTGATAAGAACCGTTTCAGTACTGCGGCAGGGACAGAAAACTGATCGGAACGATTCAAACAGAGAGTTCTGAGAAAGGTAGGCATTGACCTGGGGAACAATAACACATTGAAGGACTTTGGAGAGACAGGAAAAAATTATATGAGCTGAGAAGGGGAAAGGTGATTAAAGGGTAACTGCTTTCAGATAGATGCATGGAGGGAACAGCAGCCATTAAGGTGGTAGACAAGAAAGACCTGGTACAGGATAGGAATAGGGTGTGGACAGTAGAGTTGTGGATAAACTGAATTTTGCTCAGCATGAGATATTGAGCAGGGCATTGAGCCCGTGATCTCTGTCCGTGAGATCGCCATTGATGGCTGAAGATCAAGCCCAAGCCCCCGTCTCCGGGAGTACAAAGGGCAGTATAGCCTCCAAGGGAGAGGGACATGGTCAGGCAGTCCCCTGCATAGGTCGACACTGCCAGGACCCAGGGTGCCAGCCTGTGTTGGGGGGCAGTACCAGAGGTGGGCACCAGGAGTTTCTTCAAAAGTGTTAAGAAGTTTAACTTCCTCTTTTGCAAACCACTTGTTCCTTTGGAAGAAACCACAGCTGTCAATCAGGCTTAGTATCTTTGTAAACATTGAGGTTAGAATCAATGGAGGTACTTGAGATACATTCAAGCAGGAAGGGAAATTAAAATAAACACAGCTGACTGGAGCATGAGTAAAAATCCATTAAGCTGTCAATGGAGGCCTATTTCAAAGCACTCCACGTTGAATTTGAAAGAGATCAAAGGGTTCCAAGGGATTTGGGAGAATTTCAAAGGTTTCAGCTTGCAAGGATGCCTCAGCGGCTTCAAATCTAAGCTGTGTAATTTCACTGGGGCTGACTTTATTGCTGTGCATAATGGAACTCGGAATGCAACAGAATCCCACCTAACAGATACTGCCAAGACAAACGGAAAACACTCATGTTTCCCTGCTGGCAGGCGTACTTAACCTGAAAATGGAAGAGTTCTGTCCATCATATCAATTTATAATGTTGAATGGGTGGGGTTACTGGGATAGGGTGGTGGGGTAAGCCTATATAAAGTGCTCTTTCAGGGGATTGGTGCAAGCTCGATGGGCCAAATGGTCTTTTTCTGCACTGTGGGGATTCTATGTTGCAGTATTGTACTTTTGGGTAGATTTGACAAATTAGTGCTCCTTGCACGTGGTGTGATGAGAATTTACACATGAGTAGTCCCCACCAAATTTATATTAGAAGCGCAGATTTCTCATTGTGAGATATTGTGATGCTTATATTCACATGTGTCCAATTAAGTAAGCTGGGGGTAGTGGAAATATTGGCCACAATTCTCCATTGCAACCACAACTTTGCTGTCAGGTCATGGTGGGAGATGCGCGTCGCCCACCTTGAACAGGGATTTGTGTATGCACCAGAAATACATGCACATTTCTAGAGCTGGCGAATAGTCACCGTTCAGACCACGCTGGAAACCGGCAGGAAGGCAGGTAAGTAAGTTAATTTTTTTTAAATGTATTTCAAATGTTTATTAGTTTATTATCAGGAACTTTCAGGTCCCAATTGAATCTCCCACTCTGCCAGGGGTACTTCATTCTGGCGGGGTACAGACCAGCTTCCCATGTTCAGGGAACTAGCAGAAGACCCTGTTTAAATGAAGGGGAGGTAATTGGGGCTCCTCGGTGGTTTGGGCGGTGGGGGGTGGTACCCCCCCCCCCCAGGCATGGGCACCCTGGCAAGTGCCAGCCTCTGCCCTGGCACTGTCTAAGGGCAAAGTCCCCATGCTCAGGGGGCACGTTGGCACTGTCCGTTGGCCATCGGGCAGTGCCAAGGGGGTGGGGCCAATTGTGGGGGGGGTGATCAGTGGGGGTGGGATGTCTCTGCAGACAGGATCGGTCTGGGATGAAGGGAGGGCAGTGTTTGGGGTGGGCTGGGGGTGGTAGGTAGTTGGGGGGGGGGTCTGCCTCTGGCGGGGTCTGACCTTGGAGGGGTCAGCTGGGGGGGGGGCGGGGGCTTTGCCAGGGTGAGGTGGATGTGGGGATTGACACGACTGGGGGGGGGGGGGGGGCGGGGGTGGCTGTGCATCAGGGCACTCCGGGGCGCAGCGGGGGAGGTTAGGGCTGGCCCACGAATTCTTGAGGGGGCCACGATCGGGCCATGGGGGAGACTGGAGGGACAGAACTGCGGAGTCCCGGGCAGGCCAGCAAACAGAAAGACTGACAGATCGGGACCACTGCACATCCACAGAATTCCAGAACCGTCAAACCCTGGTGTGAATAGACACCCCCACCCACCCCTCCCCTCCTCCCCCCCACCCCATCCCCCCTCAGTTTCTTAATGATGTTCACAACTGGGATCTCTGCAGTGCACAGAATGCGGAGATTCGGGTGAGAAGCTGAACTGACAAAACAATCAGGATTTAGAACAGTTTTTTCCACCAATTCAGCACGTTTGGGAGAATCGCCCCAATTATTTCATTTGTTAAAAGTTTAATTTGACCCACTCTTGTTGCCATGCTAAGCCAGAAAACCTGATGTCTGGAATCAATGGGCCTGATATTACTATTTCCATTCTAAGTGCTGAATCTAGGCGCAATTCAGATCTGACTTGCTTTCAGGTGCCCCCATACGTACTTAACCTGAGGGAAAAAAATCGCGCTATAGAACATAGAACATAGAACATTACAGCGCAGAACAGGCCCTTCGGCCCACGATGTTGCGCCGACCAGTTAAAAAAAAAACAATGACCCTAAACCAAGGCAGGGCTTATTGCGCCCAAGATGATCGGAGCTCTGAATTGTGCATACGCTGTTAGAAAAAAAAGTGAAAATTGCACCGCTATCACATTGCTCTATAACATAAGAACATAAGAACATAAGAAATTGGAGCAGGAGTAGGCCATCCAGCCCTTCGAGCCTGCCCCGCCATTCAATAAGATCATGGCTGATCTGTCGCTGCTCAGTTCCACTTTCCCGCCCTCTCCCCATAACCCTTAATCCCCTCTCCTATCAAAAAGTGGATAAAGCAGCCCGGGAGCAATGGCCCTCACAGACATCACCCCACCCCCACAACGTAACTGTTCCCCGTATCCAGCAACCCATCCCTCCACTACCTCGACCGATCAGGATGTCTGCCCACCCCTCTTTGGCCCCACCTGCAGAGTGGCAGCTGACCCCCTGCCTCTGCCCCCCCACCCTCGATCCATCTGGCCTCCTTCGCCTCCCCCTCCCCCAAGAATGATCAGGCCTCCCCTGCCCCCGCTCCAGAGGATGATTGGGCCTTCCTCCCCGCCACCCCCCCAGAGAATAGTCAGGCTTCCCCCACCCCGCAAAGAATGATCGGGTCTCCCCCATCCCCCAAGAATGGTCAGACCTCCTCCCACCACCATCCCCCCTCCCGAGAATGATCGGGCCTCCCCCCACCCCAGGGAATGATTGGCCTCCCATCCACCAGACAAAGAACTGGCCTCCTTTCCGTTTACTAACCCCTCCACCTCCCATCAGAGAGTAATCTGTCCTCTTTCCCCCCTATCCACCAGAAAAAGATTGGGTCTCCCTTCTCCCGCTCCATTCTCTGGTGAGGGGGATTTGGCCCACCTCCCTCCCCCCCACCCAAAACTGATCTGTCGGAGAGCCATTGGAAGCTCTGAACTCACCTCTTCAGCAGCTGGAGTGCCCGAAACAGATCTTTGCCAAGCAGATTTGCGCCAAATCTGGACACGCGAACACAATGGTAAAGGGGGAAATGTGATAAAGTTGGGTGGGCAGCCCATTAATTCAATTTAAATGCATGCAAATACGAATCAGATCACGGCCAATCCTTGGCCTTGGTAAAATGGGCATCTGTGCTGATGTTGGCGCTGATTGCGTTAATGACTTCATTCCCGGCTTTACCACATGTTCGCGCCTGAAAACGGGCAGGACACAATGGTAAAATCGGGCCCAATGTTTTGGGCAAACAAATTGTAGCAAAATTATTTGTTTTCCACCCTCCTGCTGTGGGACTATCTTTTGTGCAAAATGATGTATTCAAACAGCAATTGCAATCTATGCCAACATCTTTGAATTTAAATTGAGGCAAATGGATTACTGCTCTGAACTGAGGTCTAATAAGTGTGGTTATTTGGCCTATGTTTTCTGAAGATGAGGAAGCTCCAACAGTTCTTGAAGATTGTCCTAAGACATCTGCATAGGATGAAGAGAGTAGGTCAACCTGATAGTTTCCTACTTTGTGAACAATAGCAATGTAGATTGTTATTTTATCTGTTTACAGGTAAATAACAGCAGTGTAAAGCACCCTGTAATTCCATTCACCACAAAATGGAAATTGTACTTCAACACAGTTTAGTGAATCATAGAGCAATACTAATCAAAGGGAGCGTGTCTCCACTGTAATATTGAATAATGTTATTCAGCAAAATAAAAGCTCCACACCCAGTTATGGTTTCAACATTTCTGCAGTTTTTCCAAGAAAATGACTTAAAATGTGCAATAACACATTCTGAAGCAGCTTCTTGAATTAAAATGAATGTTCCTGAAAATGGTTTGCCGAACACAGAATTCTTCAGCTGTTCACAATAGCAAGACTCTCCAATTTTGCCAGCAGAACACTCCAGCCCTTGGGTTTTGGAGTGGTGTGGGGTGACACCAATGGGAGATCCCACTGACAGTGTCAGGACCAGAGAAAGCCACCATTAGCGAACAGGATACCACCTTCCACTGCCAGGAAACACGTGACAGTGAGGCTGGAAAATCTCGGCCATCATGTTGATTCTTATTATTGCTGTGGAAGGCAGAAAAAAGGTGGCAGATGCCAACCTCAGTGGTTCCTCCACAACAACATAAACAAGAATCTGTCAAATTTTGTTTGAAAAGTTTTCTGTGATATCCTTTTTTTTAAATTGACAACCTTAGTATCCTGATTTTTTTTTTAAATGTACTTGTCTCAATAAAGACTGGCTCAGTGCAGGGTATTTCTTTTTGCAAGTTCTATTTTATGCACTATGGACCTCTGTGAAGCACGGCAGCATTGATATACATGAGTGGGAAGAGCTTTCTATCATCATTCAACATGGTGACAATTTGTCCATCAAGCTGCAACGCATCTTAAAATCACGGCAACTTAACGATAAGGCACTGGGGTGATGTATAAGGAAAAAGAAGGAAGCAAACCCTGCACTTTGGATCCCATTACCTCATGGGTATCATGCCTGATGTGCCCAAAAATCTGCCATAGGACAACTGGCTTGTTCAGTTACATGTTCTTATCCATGGCAGATAATTGCAACCCCAAGAAAATGTCATCCTCGAATCAAGTCATAGCCAACAATAACCTTTGATTGAGTCTGTCCAATTAATTTGAGATGCTTCAAAAAACAGGCAGGTTTATTGTGCTGAAAGCATGCATTTGTGAAACTTCCACAGTTTGCCACTATACACTGAACATTGGTACAGTGAGAGATGACAGATTACTTCATATACCATGCAAGCAAGTCCAGACAATAGCTTAAGCCATGACTGATTGCTTTGCCGTAGCCCACTTTATGTTAAACGCATTCTAGCTGTTCAATTTCACAACTGTAATTTTGCTCCTCTGCATCATTCAGTCCTCGGTGGAATAACAGGGTTCCTTTGGTAATGATTCCTTTTCTATTGTATTGTTTTCTGCATAATCAGGTTGGTCGAGGTTTGGGTGACACAGCCATCTGTCAAGTTCATTTGTTCTGTAAAATGCAAGAAATAAAAGCTGCACAACTTGAGGCTATCTGTATCCCTGGCATAGTAAGCAAACCTTCACCTTCCATCAATTCCTCATCTCCTGAAAATGAATTATTGCTTTTTTAATATCACCCATTTTTTTTTAGACCTGCGACACATTTTTTTCTTTTCAAATCAGGACTGTGGTCCCACAGAGTATTTAATACAGGCTTTTCTGATGAAGCACAGAGATCGGCAGGTGATACACTGTTGGCACTGATCATATCAGCATGCAGTACCTTGTTCCACTAACAACAAGGGCGAGGAGTTGACACTCATATGATTTGCAGCTGTATTTCTTTTCTAATTCAAGTGTAGCTCCATTTCCGCATTGGATGAATTTACACATTATCAGTGCCTAATACACTTGTTGGCTAGTCTCATTTCCTGGATCAAAAAAAAAATTGAGTCATAAATGCTAAGGCTCAGTCCTGAGCATCTCAGTTTATTAAAGTTTATTGGCCATGTACACACTTCAGGATTTAGGGGCAATCACTTCTTTAGCTGAAACATTGAATTAAGATGCTGCATCTCACTATGGGTCCGGCAGACTCCAGCTGAGCTACAGGTAGCAAAAGTCTCCTCCAATTAGAGAAAATCATCACTCACAGTCAATAACTGCGCTAAAGGCAGCTTTCAAATCTGCGAGGGATTCACATTTAATGTACTGATTGGGGTAGTCTGAGCCAACTTCACTGTGTACTGAAACCAAAGCAATTTAGTTCTTGCCTACGGGCTTTTTGGCAGTTTGTCTAGTGCTGAGTGCTGTAAGGACTGTGATACAATTTAATCTCAGACATCTGTGCTCAGACAGGGTCTGTTCCTTAACAGACAGAGCAAGTGAGGTTTAGGGAAAAGCGGAATGTGAAGAAATAGTCCTTATCACTTTCTCCCAAATAGAGCTCTAAATATAAAGCTGACACATATATGGGAATTGGATCTACAGTACATGTTCAGTTCGGTGTAGGCATGATGCATTTTTTGGATCTGGTTTACTCACAGTATGACTAACATAATAAAGTACAAGGAGCACTAACCAGAAGGGCAGGCCAGATAAGAAATAGATATCAAATCCAGCTCCTGTAGCCAATTCTAAGCATATACAACAAACATAGCTGGTTCGTCCTGTAAACTGACTAGAGATGAACAAAATCCTAATATGCTGCTGTTAAACCCCATTCTAATTGAACTAGAAAAAATCCTCAGAACTTAACTCGAGAATATAGCGATACGGCCACATGACTATACAAGTCTTACCATCACAATCAAACGCCAACAGGCATCAGTTCACACTAATGATATTTGGCATCTGAAGTCATTTTAAATGGAGGGAATATAATTTACATGAAGATATTTTATACAAATTTAGGCGTTTATATGGTCAAATGTGTTTATGCAAATCCAATGTAAGTATGCTGTTTTTATTCAACAATAAATTTTTTGTTAAATTAATATCATTTTTGTCCAGTGAAATGTTATGTTTCACAGAACTCCAAACAGAGCTAGAGATAGGAAATACATCTGAACAAAGCCATATATGCATGATGTCTGGGAAAAAGTGCCTCTAGCACAGACTTAACCTATAATTAACAGCACTGCCATTTTCCTTCTTTTCCAAACAAATGTGAAGTTTTATTGATTGTATTTTCAATGAATAAAAAACATAAAAAGGAGTCAGCCCAATAAATAGCTGCTCTACTGACTTAAAAAGTTCAGTCAGTGCAACAGCGATAATCTTTAAAGAATTGTACACCTCAGACAAAACCTGGCAAAGTACTGAGAGCTCTTCAGCAAACACTGAATTGTCAGTCAACAATTAAACATATTTGTAAAGTCTAGAGATTGCATATTGTATCCTAAGGCTTTTTGCTCCTCTGATTACACTAAGCAGACAGAATTCAGAAAGTTCAGTGCTGTCTTAATCACTATAATTGTACAATAGCAATTGGTACAGACAGTTAACCTCATCTCCCTGCCCCTTTAAATACAGGTTCTCAGCTATCTCCCAGTGCCCTATGGGCAGAAACATATGCTTACCAAGATTTGTAAGGTTGCTAGCTTATACTTTATTTTTGCTCTGGTGTATTCTTTTCCTGATGGCTTTTGCAAATTTTGTAACTTCTAATTTTTGTTCATCAAAATCTACGTCTAATTTGTTACTTCAATTTACCATGACCATATTTCAGTGCAATACCCCTCTGTTACTCCTTTGTGTCCCACTATCTTTTTTGTTCCAGGATCACTTATTGATAAAAAGAACGTTATGCAGTAGACTTATATTAATCCAGCCTTCAGATAAGGTTAGGTGAAAAACTAGGATGAGGCTCATGTGGAACATAGACATCAGCACAGAGCAGCTTGGCTAAGTGGCTGTTCCTGTGCTGTAAATTCTGTTTAATGTAATCTAAGCAACACAACACATACCTTATACTGTAGTGTGAAGTCTCTCTGAGAAATTTGTACAATTGTCCTTCTTCAACACAGAGGATGCTGATAACATGGAATCTTATTTCAATATGAACTGAATTTTGATCCACTGTAGGCATGGTAGCACAGTGGTTAGCACTGCTGCCTCACATCGCCAGGGACCTGGGTTCAATTCTGGCCTTGGGTGACTGTCTGTGTGGAGTTTACACGTTCTCCCCGTGTCTGAGTGGGTTTCCTCCGGGTTCTCCGGTTTCCTCCCACAGTCCAAAGATGTGCAGATTAGGTTGATTGGCTCTGCTAAATTGCCCCTTAGTATCAGGGGGACTAACAGAGTAAATATGTGGGGTTAGGGCCTGGGTGAGATTGTGATTGGTGCAGGTTAGATGGGTCGAATGGTCTCCTTCTGCACTGTAGGGATTCTATGGATATTGAAAGTAAGATGGTTTATACAAGATCAACAATTTCTCCTCCTTTTTTGACATTCTTTTTTAGTATGGATTTTGTTAATTTTGTAAACTTTTCTTGTCACTTCATGCAGCTAATTTTAGAATACTCTGATGACTTTGAAAAGTTAGTACATTTGGTAGTTCTACACCAGTTTCTCCTGCTTTCACCATGGCTTACAGGGCTATCATTTCAAAGGACACGAGCATTATGATTGAGAAAATGGGCACTGTTACCAGCGTGGAAAGAGAGAGAAACCAGAACTAATCTTGTTGAAGGAGCAGGGAATGCATAAGAAACTGCACAGCTGGAGCACATTGCTGAGGTAGGGTGAGGCAAGCCTGTGCATGGATTTCAAAATGATGGCAAGGATCATAAGCCACTGGGGCATGGCAGTTTGACAAAGATAAGGGAGTCAAAAATGTAAGACAATGCAGGACAGAATGCTTTGTAGTGTGCAAAATAAATGTAAGGTTTGGAAAATCTCAAAGAGAGTATGCTTATGGTAAGCATCTGAAAATTTGAATGTGATTTTTATGTGATGGTGGATGGTGACCATCTGGATGTCTGGTGCACTGGCTTCCAGCGATGGCTTGAAGTTCAGACAAAAGGTGGAGAGGCATCCTCATGACTATCACGAGATGGATTCCCAGTGTGGGAAGCACTGCAGAGTCCAAGAAATGTGAGGAGCTGTGTTAACATCTGTTGAGTTCCTGTGATTGGGGCAACAACTGCCAGGCCTGGTTCTTGTTACTGTTAGTGGGGCATGGGATGGAATGTCAGTCATAAACCACAGAGTCTGTCCAGCAGAGAGTTGGCAGGGTAACCAAAGCAACATTAGTGGAGTTGGGACTCAACATCACATGCAATCCCTCAGGAATCATTCAGCAGCCGGGAGAATGTGGGTAACACGAGCCCCATGCCCAACCTGAGAGCCGTCCAGACCCATTCACCCATGGAAGCCACCCCCACACCCCTCCACCTCACCTTGCAGCACAGCAGCAGCTGACACCCACCCTTGCACCCCGGGATTTGGTGCTCAGCAGAATTCACCCCCTCGATCTCCTTCACCACTGCTGCGTACAAGCCACACTTTGATAGGGCAGTGCAACATGACATCTCGCTGGAGAGGTGGGAATCAACCAAGAGGGAGAAGCAAGTGTCCTGTACATGCTAATGCTATTAAAGCCAATCTAATGCTAATAAGCTTTGCACCCTTTCTGGATGTGAAGCAGTTTGCACCATTGGAGAGGCGCTGGAACATAACAAACTATTTGGCGCCAGATGAGAATTGGATTTATAGCGAATCATGTTCGTTTTCCAGCCAAAAAGTCTGACAACACCAGGTTTTAGTCCAACCTATTTATTTGATAATATACTCGCAAGCTTTCGAGGGGTTACCCTCTTCGTCAGGTGCGAAGAGGGTAACCCCTCGAAAGCTTGCGAGTATATTATCAAATAAATAGGTTGGACTAAAACCTGGTGTTGTCAGACTTTTTACTGTGTTTACGCCAGTCCAACGCCGGCATACCCACATCATGACGTTTTCCAGCTCACAGTGTTGCATGTCCCTAAATAATGTTACTAAAAGAAGAATAAAGTAAATCTAAAGATGACCATACAGATGGAAGAAAATATTCAAAATAATATATTGAAGCTAATTTTCAGCTTCATTGCTTTGGCAGGAAACAAGTGCTGCTACAGCAGATGGTGGAATTTGAATTCAATAAAGAACATCTGGAATTAAGCATCTCCTAATGACCATGAAATCATTGTCAATTGTTGGAAAAACCCATCTGGTTCACCAATGTCCTTTAGGGAAGGAAATCTGTCACCTTTATCTAGCCTGGCCTACATGTGACTCCAGGGCCACAGCAATGTGATTGACTCTCAACTGCCCTCCAAGGGCAACTAGGGATAGGCAATAAATGCTGGCCAGCTAGCGATGAACATGTTCTACGAATGAATTAAAAAAAGAGAGTTTTAGCCACGATTCTCAGATTTTATTCGCCTTACCATCGCTGCCAGCAAGAATGGAGAATTTGGCACTCAGGAGAACTCTAGCTGTAGAGGAGATAGAACATAGAACATAGAACACTACAGCACAAACAGGCCCTTCGGCCCACGAGTTGTGCCGATCACATCAACACCTACCAACCTACAGACCTATCTATAACCCCCAATCTCATTAAACCCCATATACTCATCCAGAAGTCTTTTAAAAGACCCCAGCGAGTTCGCCTCCACCACCACTGACGGCAGCCGATTCCATTCACTCACCACCCTCTGAGTGAAAAACTTACCCCTAACATCACTTCTGAACCTCCCTCCCCGCACCTTAAATCTGTGTCCTCTCGTAGCAACCATTTCAAGATTAGAGAATACTAATCTTGACTTCAAATTTATATCTGTATGTTTAGTGGTTGAAACAAATTTGCATTGAATTTCCTTTGTGCATTCTTCCAAAGGCATAGTGGATACATGAGTTGACCCAGGGGATAAATGTAATGCAATGAGGAACTTCTGGCCAATTATTGTTAACGGTTGCTGGTGACAGATCTATTAACCACACCCATTATCCTGAATGTGTGGGATGCTCTTATATCAACACACTGCTTTAGTTTAACTATTCACAATTGCTTTAAGTCTGAATGAGAAGCATCATTTCCGAGTGTCCAGCTGTGCACCCAGCTGTATAGTGATTAGCAATTAAGTGGTCTACTCATTAAAATTAATCCATTATTTTTATGGTGATGTTTGTCACTTATATCCTGCTACTAAAATGATTAATGACTGGGAAAGGCAGTGCTCTGTCTTAAACGATGGTCAAAGATCCAGTTGCATATTTACTGAACATTGTCACTAAGTAAAACACAATGGCTGAGCAACAAGCTGGGGGTCGAAAAAGTTGCTAAATTTGATTTAGTTATCGTTCCTACTGCGCTTAATGTGAGAACGTAATAGTCTCCAATGATGGCACCATTCCTTGCTCGTACGTAAAGGCACCTGAGGTTTTACAGACAATCCAAAAAACGAAAGCTCAAGCTTCATCAGCTGTACGGTGCTGAATATATTAGTCATGCTTCCAGCATGGGTCATTGCTACTGAGAAATGGCAAATCTGAAAAATTAGCAGTGACGTTACTGGATAAAATGAGCAAATTATAGTCCTAAATTACCCTAATAAACATGTTCACACGGCAGGATCCAAAAACATGCTGTTTATAGGATAGATTTTGGTTTGGGTACATTTTTGCTGCATTGTGAAAAACATGCACCTGAGCCAAGAGGCCAGAACTCCGATGGTCAGTGGTCCTCAGACTTCATCAGCATAGAATCACAGAATCCCCACAGTGCAAGAGGAGCCATTCAGCCCATCAAGTCTGCACTCACAGCAATCCCACTCAAGCGCTATCCTTGTAACCCCACATACTTGCTCTGCTAATTCCCCTGATGCTAAGGTGCAATTTAGCATGGCCAATCAACCTCACACATCTTTGGACTCTGAGTGAGCTGCCAATGTTGGTCATGCCACCACAGGCAACTTGCCCAAACTAGCATATCAATGTTGGGTCACCTGCCCAGTTGGCTGTGACTCTCAGGTAAACTCTGGGAGGTGGGAATTGGATTAGGTTATCATGATTACTACTCACTGAGTTGGAGAAGTACTCATGCTACTCCTGGCTCCACAACGATTATTTTTCAGCTTAACTGGAGTTCATAGGCACGGGGGTCAAATTCTCCAATCTCACCTCAGCTGGGATTTTCTGGTTCTGCTGCAGTGAATGGAGATGTGGGTGAGCGCCAAGTTCTCCAATGTACAAGGGTGGGGTCTGAGGGGGTGGAATCTGGGGGACATTGCCTGAGAGATGGGGAATGAAGGAGAGCCACTAGAAGGGCCCCAATACCAGCAATCAGAGCAGGGGGGAGATCAGGCCAGCAGTTTATGTTGGGGTGGGGAGTGGCTGGGGTCATGCCTTCACTGAGGGAAGTGTCCCAATGTCCATCGGGGGAGGAAGGGGAGTCTTCAGTTTTACTTTGCAAGTGAGGCACCCTTAATAAGCGGTGCCTAATCTCTTTAAATTGGGCTTGGTGGCATGCTTAGGTCTTGCCACTCTCAGAACCGGTGCAAAACTCAGCCCTTACGCAATAAATGACTAAGTGGAAGAAAATCGCAATGTGATTCATGTCGGACATGCTGGCATGATTTTCACTGGGTTTCTCGCTCAAAATTAAACTGAATGAGGGATTCACTAGCCTCAGTTGTGGATGGTGGGGATCCCAATGGCCCACTGAATGGGGCTCTAGGGCTAAAAATCGGGATTCCCGCTGGGCATGAGGGTTAATTGGACTTAGCTAACCTGTGCCGCTGGCCGTGATCAGGTTCCTGCTTAGAGCAAGTGGCAGCCAAATCACCATGCTAATACAATTAATGGCTTTGATGGCCCATTCACCAGCCCCCCACCATTCACCTGCTTCTGTAGCAGGATATACACCGGAATGGCTTTGGCGTTGGTCATCACCAATGTGGACCTGATGTGCTGGACCCCAAGAGACCAGGAGAACTCCTCCAACCCTTCAGCAAAGAAGGCATCCTCCCTCCCCACAACTCAATAAGGGCTCAGCCCTCACACACCAAGCAGGCAGGAGGGTGGCCTAACCCTCCCTCTCAACCCCCTTTCCCCCAGACCCCCCCCTTAGCCCTCTCCGCTCAGATCCATGTCCAAGCTGCACCTCATTCACCCTCCCCCCACCCCTCAGAAACTCATCAACCTCCCTGATCCCTCATTCCCCCACTCAGGCTCACCTTCATGCCACCCTTCTTGGCAATACCAATGATGCACTGCCCTCTAATACCTTGACACCGTGATCAACATCTTCAGTCCTACCATGAACTATGGACTTTCCTTATTCCTTTTGATGAAGCCATAGCTGTCAATCAGACTTAGAGTCCATGTAAACATTTGGGTTAGGAACAATGGAGGTACATGAGATGCATTCAAGTGTGAAGAGAAATGTAAATAATTTCAGCTGAGTAGAGCATGAGTAAAAGTCCATTAAGTTTCCAATGGAGCACAGTTCAAGGTACTGAATATCTGCAGCTTCTGACAGAGAGAAAGGGAAATCCCGGCCGCAGAACGGAATGCTACAATGACTAAAATCTGAGTGGGGGTGGGAGTGGAGGATTACCTTCATGCCTGCTGGTGGCCGGAAAGATGCAGATTAAAGTGACCAAGCGACCGCTGACAAGCAAGGAATGCAACTGTTGATTATAGGTCTGCCTGAAATCACCATGATGTGGAGATGCCGGCATTGTACTGGGGTAAACACAGTAAGAAGTCTCACAACACCAGGTTAAAGTCCAACAGGTTTATTTGGCAGCACAAGCTTTCAGAGTCTTAAGCTCCTTCTTCAGGTGAAGAAGGTTAGCTAAATACACTCACCTGAAGAAGGAGCCTGAGACTCTGAAAGCTTTTGCTGCCAAATAAACCTGTTGAACTTTAACCTGGTGTTGTGAGACTTCTTACTCTGAAATCACCACACCAGGGGCGGTCTTTATGACTGTCAGGGCTAGAGGGGGCAGTACAGCCATGACACCCCCATCCCATGGAAGAGTGGTGGGATCAATCCCTTGCCCCCAGTCTAAGCCAACTCAATTCCCAAGACCCTTGAGGGGTCCTTTCACTGCAGTCTGGCAGCAGCAAAGTGGCAAATCACAACTGGACCTACTTTCTTGACACCCCTCTGGGCCCAAGATGAGTATCAGTGTCAGGAGGCATTGCACCATTGGCACTACTAAGGCACATGATCTGTAGGGGACCTGAGTTGGGGGTCTGAAGGAAGGGAGGGTCTGTCAGAATGTGCGGAGGGGATAGGGATGAGTGGGTGGTCTGATAGGAAAAGGGGGAGGATTACCCTCATAAGAACATAAGAACATAAGAAATAGGAGCAGGAGTAGGCCATCTAACCCTTCAAGCCTGCCCCACCATTCAATAAGATCATGGCTGACCTGAAGTGGATCAGTTCCACTTTCCCGCTCTCTCTCCATAACCCTTAATTCCCCTGTCTATCAAAAACCTATCTATCCGTGACTTAAATATATTTAGCGAGGTAGCCTCCACCACTTCAACGGGCAGAGAATTCCAGAGATTCACCACCCTTTGAGTGAAGAAGTTCCTCCTCAACTCCGATCTAAACTGCCCCCCCCCCCCTTATCTTGAGGCTGTGCCCTCTGGTCCTGCTATCCTTTCTAAGCGGGAAGAATCTCTCTACCTCTACCCTATCCATCCCCTTCATTTTCTTATACGTCTCTATAAGATCCCCCCCCTCATCCTTCTAAACGCCAACAAGTACAGACCCAGTCTATATTGTCTCTCTTCATAGTCCAACCCCCTCATCTCCAGCACCAGCCTAGTGAACCTCCTCTGCACTCCCTCCAAGGCCAAAATATCCTTGTGCAAGTGAGGCGACCAAAACTGCACACAGTACTCCAGCTGCGGCCTCACCTGTACCCTGTACAATTGCAGCAAGACCTCCCTACTTTTATATTCTATCCCCCTCGCTATAAAGGCCAGCATACCACTCGACTTCTGGTCAGCAGGGGAGTCACATTTCATTTTTTTGGGGCAAGGCCTGAATCTGACCACAGAGATCCGGATGTCATTTAAATTTTGCTGTTCAAATTTAAAATAAGGACTTATTATCAGAATGCCATGGACAAAGTTGAAATGTAATGGTTGAGATGGTGAATGAGACTGAAACTCCGTTAATATTTTCTTTTAATAAGTTATTAATTTTCATGTCCCTCTGTGTCTGTGATTTTTTTTCCCCTGATGGTAGTGATGTCACAGAAGATGAGCATTTAGCAGTTAGAATACAAATCCTTTTAACAGTAAGAGTTGAGTTAATCCGGTGGATGTTAATAGGGCCTGAGGGAATAAAATAATAACATGAATTAGCTGTTTGCAAACCCTAATCATCTGCATAACATGTAATTAACAATTCAGACCATCCTTTCAAGCAACATTGAAAGTATGTGCAACATTTCAAAAGGAGCCGATAATTTGTGTCAGAAATTTTAATTGCAGTTTTTTCTCCGTTTTCTCTGTTTGCAAAAAGTATATTTGTCAGTAGCACTCCATAATTAGCTGACACGGGCTACACTTTCATGCAGTTTTTATTTTTCTTCACAGTGCCCTCCAAGATTAGGCATTGCTCCTCAGAACTGAGAACTAAGCAAAGCTCACACAATGACAGAGATTTTCCAACCCTCATGGCAGGACTCGCCACTGGAGATTTGACAACCCAGGCAAAAGTCCATTGACTTTTGGTGCGACTGGATGACCCTGGCATTAGACAGGGTCAGCACAACCCACCCATGGGTTCAATAGAGTTCTAATGACTGTGTTCATTTGGGATTTTAGTTCGGGACCTAGAAATTGGACCATAGTTTAGACTGCTTAGACCCCCAATTAATAGGTACATTTCTGACTAGTAGTGCTTTATCTGTCATATTGGGTAAGGATAGACAAGAGGCATTCTTATAACCCATGCCTGAAGCAGGAGTTAAGGTCTTTGCAAATGCAAGTAAAGGACCAATTGCCTATTTGATTTTCTATAACATTGACTTACCCTCAGGCAGCCTGCATCAGCACTGGCTGCAAACAGCCAAATGTGAGATTGCTTGAAATATAGAAGTTTAGAAACATAGTTAATTATTGAAGAACCAGGAAGAGCAGGAGTATTATCTCCTAACTCTGCATTAAAGGATACAAATGCCGCAAACAACCCTCCCCACTCACTAGTAGCCCATGAACTCTGATCTCTCCTTTGCTATCGACGAACACCTACATTCCCAACATTGATTCCAAACACCGATTTCCACAATACCTGACTCTGACCTTCATTTCGACACAGGACCCCCTCCCGATTAGAATTCCCGATGATATTTATCAGACATCCATGTCTTCAGAGAGCTTCATTGTCAATAGGCCCAAGGCCAAATACCTGGAGAACTTTGAGCCTCATCATTCAGGTGGAAGGTGGCTGAAGCCGTGGGTGCCCAAAAACAGTTACAGCCTAACTTCAAGGGCTGGATCCTCTTGATTAGAATGCAGTATAAAGGGAGCTCCATAAAGTGTGTTTGTGTTCTATAGTCTACCAAATAGAACGTTTAGGGAAGGGAACCAGGCCAGGTCAAAATGCCAATTAAAAGGGAAGAAAGATTGGTGCGGGAGCCATCCCACGGCCATTCTATTTGGCTCACAGCAACACTGATGTAGAAACCAGAATAGATTACTTTGATATTTTTTGCCTTTCTCTCTCCTTAAATATACTTGTTGTCCATGGTTGGCATTACAGATCATTTGTGCACTACAAATGATGTCAATGGATCAATTTCCCATTGTCCTACTACTAGCCTTCTTTAAGCAAGTCAAGCAGTGGCAACCCAGTTTCTGGGGTTCAATTTCCATAATACAGCACTACTTGTTTGGCTTTTCACAGATGTTAAAGCATTTAGTGTTTGAAAAAAGAATTCTGTGCCACTGAAGTGAGTGAAACTACCTCCTAGGGGTGGTTTAACACGACTAACCACAAAATGATTTGTATTCTGATTCTTTGACTGAAACTACATTTAAACTACAAATTCTGTGGCATGATCTCCAAGTTAATCATTTTTTGGCATTGTCATTGATTATATAGATGCTTTCACTATACTTTCATGTAACATTCAAGTGTATTTTTTTCTTTTAATGCACCCTTTATATACTTTATCCTTTTCTTCTTAGGCAGTTCCTCAGGGTCAAGGATGATTTACTTCCATACTAAAAGTGAGTTCTCAGGTAACTTGAGTTCAATATGCCCCTGTCACAGCCAGGCAGATGGTGACTGGAGGTGTGTGTGGGTGGACTTTCCATGTTGCCTTGCACCTTTCACTGTGGACACTTAGATCAGGGTGCTCTTGGTGATGAAATTTGAGATGTTCGACTCCTTCCCAGATGCTCCTCCTCCATTTTGGGCAGTCTTGGGCCAGGTGCTCCCTAGGTGCCATATAGGAGGGTAAGTAACATTACTATTCTGTACACAAAGGGCTTGCTGCCAAGTCTGAAGTCCTAGTCTTCAAACCCTCTCTTCCTCAGATGATCGAAGGCTACACTTGCACACTCACAAGGTTGCTTACCTAGTTTTTGATGACTGTCCTTGTTCACAGTAGACCCCAAGGAAAGTGGTCCATGTTGTCCAAGGCCTCATCATGGATTTTGATAACTGAGGGTGAAATGCAGTGTGGCAGGGAAGGTAGGTAGAGGATCTTTGTCTTGTGGATATTTAGTGAAAGACCATGCTTTTGTACACCTCAGTGAAGTTGTTGACGATGGCTTGGAGCTTGGCCTCTAAGTTTGTGTAGGTGAAAGCAAGTCTGCACACTGTAGTTTGATGACAGAGAGTGGGATGATATTAGAAATGACCTGCAGGTGACGGAGGTTAAACAGATTCTTGTTTGTTCTGTAGTTTAGCTTCTCCCCAGCGGGGAACTTACTGAGGATGAGATGAAGCATTGCAAGTAAGGAAGATTTAGAAGATGACACAGCCTTGCTTGACTCCAGTCTGAATGTAAATTGTGACTGTGGTAATCTGTTGGTCTGGATTATGGAGCAAGCGGAGGATGGTGACAAACTTTCAGGGGCAACCAAAATGGAGCAGGATGTTTCATGATCCCTCACAGTTGAGAGTGTCAAAGGCCTTTGTCAAAGAAGGCTATGGATAAGAGTTGATGTTACTCCCCAGTTTCTCTTCTAGTTGCCTCATGGTGAAGGTCATGTTGACTCTGCCCCTTAGTTTGGCAACTCTGGGAGGAGTGGTTAAGGCAGTCTCTTGAGATGACTTTTCCTGCGGCCAACAGCAGGGAAAATCTTTGTAGTTATGCAGTCACACTTCAAGCCTTCATTGAAGATGGTCACGATTATGGTGTCTCGGTGAACTCCTGGGATTTTCTCCTCCTTTCAGATACTTACAAGTTAATAGGCTAATGAACAAATGAAGAAACTGAAGTAGAAGAAAAGGCAGGTGATTGGTAGAGGAAGCTGCACTAATCAACGGATTTTTTTTGCAGACACTTTTAAAAATGGCAGGTGTTCTGGGATGCTAAGACGTCACCTCTATTTTTGGTAAGTTCCCATTTTTGGCAGCAGATGGAAGGAGCTGATGTACATCATACAGGTGGAAAAGCCAAACTCAGCAGGAATATCTGAAATTAGCACTGAAAAGCCATGGGACCCCCAAAATAGTGACAACCTAAGTTCAAACATCATCTGCTTAGCTGTTTTGATTGACAGACCACCTGATGTTCAAAAAGTCATTATTACCTGTTTCTGCAGTTTCAATACAACTCTTTGTTGACATTTCCAAAGTTGTTATTACAGCTGAGGCCATTGTGGATACTTGGCTAAGTATGTTACAAAAGATATTTATTTCAGCAGGGGATAAGTTTATATTTTCATAATTTGAAGAGGTTATTAAAGGATTATCCCTGTCTTTGAAGGGGCTATTGAATAGATGTTTATTTGTTTTTATAACAGATTCAACCCTTGATTTTTTAATGGATTTAATTAATGGGAGTTTTTTGGTATCAAGTATGAAACCTATGTTAGATTGTTAGAAGTTTAATTTTCTTTTCATCTCCAAATGACCCCAAAAATCTTCCCTTGATGAATGTTGGGCAAGTGGCTATAGAGAGAGAATGGGGCTTAAGTGCCATATATTGTGTTTTTATAATGATATACCAATCACTCCTCATAAGGGATTTGGTAAACATGTTGTGGGTTCACTTCTTTAAGCTAGGCACATAAGAAAGTATATGCATTGAACGAAAGCTTGAAGACATCAGCAGCAGAGGAGTGTGCCAGGTGCTTTGCTTACAGGCCAAAGTGAAACTGAGACTGGACCACATGATGCACTTCTCTTTTAGTGATGGTATGCTACTATCCTCAGTAGGCACATTGAAACAATATGGAGAGGACATGGAAGTATGAGGGGGGCATAAGGATGGATGGAGGCATGGGTTAGCATGGAAGGGCCATGTGAAATGGGTGGGAAAATCGTGACCATCTTCAATGAAGGCTTCAAGTGTGAGGGTGAGGAATAGGGGGCCTTATAGTTTCTAAAACAACTGAGATAAAGTATGAAAGTGAGGGTGGGCCCTTTAATTGCGCTCATTGCTGCCTCTGTGGTTGGCAGACCAGACTCTATCCCAGTGTTGCCTCCAGGGAGAGAGTTGTATGCATCTAAGATGGATCTGCCTCAAGCTACCCATCTTGGTAGCAAAAATCTAGTCCAAAATGTTACTCAAATATGTGAAAGCGCAAGTAAAATTAGTTTTTGAGGTTGTACTACTATGTGTTGGCCACAGTTATCGATGTTTAAAGTGTATTGGCTGAGCAATGTTGCCACTATTTATTTCTCAGTTGTGTGTAACTTATTCATTTAAGTACCCAGGCACTTTAATTTTTTTTGCATGATTGCTCATCTGGGTAACTTAATAGAATGTCAATAAGTCCCCTGGGCCAGATGGGATACATCCTCGGATACTTTGGGAGACAAGGGATGAGATTGCGGAGCCTTTAGCTTTGATCTTTGGGTCCTCTCTGTCCACGGGGATTGCGCCAGAGGACTAGAGATTGGCGAATGTTGTTCCTCTCTTCAAGAAAGGAAATAGGAATGACCCTGGTAATTATAGGCCAGTTAGTCTTACTTCGGTGGTTGGTAAGTTAATACAAAGAGTCCTGAGAGATAAGATTTATGACCGTTTGGAAAGATGCAGTTTAATTCTGAATAGTTAGCATGGTTTCATGAGGGGTAAGTCCTGCCTCACAAATTTGATTGAATTCTTTGAGGAGGTAACTAAGTGTGTAGATGAAGGCAGAGCAGTTGATGTCATATACATGGATTTTAGTAAGGCGTTTGATAAGGTTCCCCATGGTAGGCTCATGAAGGTAGTAAGGAGGTGTGGGATAGAAGGAAATTTGGCCAATTGGATAAGTAACTGGCTGTCTCATAGAATGTATTACAGTATTCTGTAAACTGTGTGTGCCTTTATATGCCCTGTTTGGGATTAGAACTCTCCACTCACATGACGAAGGAACAACATGCTGAAAGCTAGTGGCATTTACTATCAAATAAACCTGTTGGACTTTAACCTGGTGAGGTGAGACTACTGCCTGATAGAAAACAGAGGGTGGTGGTGGAGGGAAAATTTTCAGACTGGAGGCCAGTTACGAGCTGTACACCACAGGAATCTGTGCTAGGTCCTTGCTATTTGTGATTTTTATCAATGACTTGGAAGAGGGGGCTGAAGGGTGGGTTAGTAAATTTGCTGATGACACCAAGATTGGTGGAGTAGTGAATGAGGTGGCGGCCTCTTGTAAGTTGCAAAAAGACATTGATAGGATGCGGAGTTGGGCAGAAAAGTGACAGATGGAGTTTAACCCTGATATGCGAGGTGATTCATTTTGGTAGGACAAACTTGAATGTGGATTACAGGGTCAATGGCAGGGTTCTAAGGAACGTGGAGGAACAGAGAGACCTTGGGGTTCATATCCACAGATCTCTGAAGGTTGTCACTCAAGTGGATAGAGCCGTGAAGAAGGCTTATAGTGTGTTAGCATTTATTAACAGGGCGTTTGAGTTTAAAAGCTATGGGGTTATACTGCAATTATACAGGATCTTGGTGAGACCACATTTGGAATATTGTACGCGCTCCTGGTCAACTCACTATAAGAAGGATGTGGAAGCACTGAAGAAAGTGCAGAGGAGATTTACCAGGATGCTGTCTAGTTTGGAGGGTGGGTCTCATGAGGAAAGGTTGAGGGAGCTGGGGCTTTTCTCTTTAGAGCAGAGGAAGATGAGAGGTGACTTAATAGAGGCTTATAAGATGATGAGGGGGAATAGATAGAGTGGATATGCAGAGATTATTTCCTCGGGTGGATGTAGCTATTACTATGGGACACAACTATAAGGTTCATGGTGGAAGATATAGGAGGGATGTCCGAGGTAGATTTTTTACTCAGAGAATGGTTGGGGTGTGGAATTCACTGTCTGCTGTGATAGTGGAGTCGGACACTTTAGGAACTTTCAAGTGGTTATTGGATAGGCACATGGCGTATACAGCAGAATAATAGGGAGTGGGATAGCTTGATCTTGGGTTTGGACATAGCTCGACACAACATTGAGGGCCAAAGGGCCTGTATTGTGCTGTACTGTTCTATGTTCCAACCAACTTGCTGATCTGCTGGAACACTTGGTTATTAATGTAGATTAGATAATATACCCCTTAAGTCCTTATGGAATCCTGTACCATTATTGAAATCAGGAATCTAAATTAATGCCAAAAGAAATGTTTGATTCAACAAGTAAGGACAAATTGTTTGCAGTGGTGGAAGGTTCTAGAGTGCAAATGAACAAGAGGCAACATGAGGATAACTCTATTGATGCAGTGAGATATTGTGATCTAGAGAGTGCTGCTTGAAATGGCCGTAGAAGCATTTTGAAAAGCCACCTTCAAATGGGAATTGGACAAATAAGGGAAAAATTGCCTGGCTATGGAAAAAGAATGGGGAAGAGTAGCTCTTCCAAAAAGATAACACAAGTACAATGGGCCAAATGTCCTTCTTCTAGTGTTGCTTCATTCTATGATTCTATACATATATGGCTTAAGCGACCAGAGCAAGCAGCCATCATGCAAAGGTGTGGCGATATGTAACATTTCATAAGGGCACTGTGTTCGGTGTTTGTTACATTTAGTATGTACCACAGGGTAAACCTCATCTTAATGAAAATTAGGGATGACACTGGGTACCTAATCATTTTTTGCCAATTTTGTTCCTTGCCAAAGTTAAATTTCATCTCAAGGTTACCCAGTGAGTGAGGTAGGTGATGTTCACTAACAGTGCAGTTAGCACTGAGGAGCAATGGTTTGGATGTTACTGTGTCAGAATAAATTAGCAAGTTGCAGAAAAGAAAGAGATGGTGGAAATGGATGATGGAAAATTGACTATAAATAAAGAAAAACTGAAAGAGAACAAGGCAGCCAAATTAGGGATTGTTAAAAACTGGCTAAAGGCAATACTTGAAAGGACAGATGCTGCATTATCTAAACAGTCTACACATCTGATTCCTCACTGAATTCAAACATGGAGAATCTCTTCAAATTAAGGTGATTTCATATTCACACAATGTTATTACTGCTCCAAATTAAACAATGACCTATGTTAAAATGTTATGCAAGGATTTTTATCAATCTGCTTTGAAATTGTCTGTACTTTGAGATATCAGTGGGCATCTGTCTGGTCTCCACTGGGATTGTTCCTGGATGACCACCGGATTCTGATGCTAATTAATGATTCAGGCTGTTTATCATGTAATGACTCTTACCATTTCAGACTGTGAGCTTTCAAAGTAACTCAATTCAGCTAATTCATCTTCTGCAATATATATAATTTTGACATATGGTTGAGATGAAATTTAAATGACCCACCTTTTTTTTACAGAATCTTGAAGAAAATTTACAAAATATACAATTATAAAGCAGGTTGTGATCATTCTTATGACAAATGACTTGGACTGTGAACACAGGACTGAAACTACTTTAAGGTGTGGGAGTGTTGTGATTCATGATTTGTTCACACTCATTTCCATCAAGGCAAACATCATGCAAACTAATTTCAATGATTGTAGCCTTGTTTCGAGTGGGTTCACATCATCTGCTCATCAACAGGTTCAGCAGCATGTGCTAATAGCATGCAATGCAGCTGGCCTGCTCTTTTTAAAAGCAACCTTCCCTTACACTCATCACAAGGAAACTGCTGCTGATTGTTTGTTCTGCCAGTCACTGCCAATGAGAGCTATACAGGTAGGACCCCAGGGGAAAGGGAGGGTTCCTAGTTTCATGGTTACTGTGCTGGGAGACCTTGTCATAGGGGTGAATAGGATGAGGAGCGTCATATTTTTGTTTGAGTCAGGAGGCCCTCAAGAAGAGTATGGAAGCAGGTAGAGAAGGGCTTGGTGTCTGGAGCCAATTCTAAAGGATCTGGTAGAAATGCTGGAAGAAGTTCAATGAACTCAGCATCCCTGTAATTAGCCTCTAAATTACTATTTTATCAAATCATGAGGTGTTCAATGTCAGTGAATGCATCTTCACATGCCAGACCCACTATTCCATCAACCTGTCATGTTGCTAACTGTACCATCCCCCATCAACAATCCCTGGCTCATACTTACCCCCATACAAAAAGCAATCTGCAGTTATTCAATCACAACAGGCACATCACTCATGCACAGTCACAGATCAAATATAACAGGAAAATACTGCAGATGCTGAAAATTTGAAATAAAAACAAAAAGTGCTGGAAACACTCAGTAGGTCTGGCAGCATCTGTGGAGAAAGAAATAGAGTTCTTGTTTCCTGTCCATATGACTCTTCTTCAGAGCTGAAGAAAGGTAGAAATGTGGTAGGTTTTAAACTGTTGAAGAGAGGATTCAAGTGGAGCAAACCAGAAGGTCAGGTATAGGTGGGAGCTCAGATGAGATTTGACAAAGCTGTCAAGGAAACAAGATATGTGGAGAGGTAATGATAGTGTTAAAGACCAAGGCAGATGCTAAAGGTCAGGGAACAGAATGTGTTAACAGCAGAACAGTGGGCTATGCCCGCTGAGAGCAACACATAAAAGCAAGGTGTAGATTGGCCCTATGGGGGGAGGGGATTGGGAAACAAACTATATCAAAATGGAGGAAAAAGTTCACAGTCTGAAGTTGCTTAACTCATTGTTAAGTTCAGAAGGCTGTAAAATGCTGAATGGGATGATGAGACCCTGTTTCCCTCTTTGCACTGGGCTTCACTGGAACATTACAGGAGGCCAAGGACAGAAAGTAGGGCACAACAACAAGATGGTGATTTGCAATAACTAGCAATGGGATGGTTGGTATAATGCTTGAGACCTACAAAGCAGTCACCCAATTTGTATTTAGTTTCTTCAACAAAGAGGAGACTGCACTGGGAGCAGCGAATAATGTAGCTTAAATTGTGAGTGAAATGCTATAGCTTAAAGTGTGAGTGAAATGTTGCTTCAAGTGAAAGAAGTGTTTGGGTGAGGAAGACAGGAAGTGAATGGGGCAGATGCTAAATGTCTTGCAATTGCATGGGAAAGTGATGTGGGAAGGGGATGTGTTGTTGGGGGCGATAGAAGAGGGATCAGGGGTATTGTCTCCACAGAATGCTGACAGGGGAGGTGAGGAGAAGATGTGTTTGGTGGTGGCATAGTGGTATCATGCTGGAGTTGGCAGAAATGGTGGATGATGATTCTTTGAAGGCCAAGGCTGCTGAGGTGAATAATGAAGAAAAGGGGGACAATATCATGATTCTGGGAGGGAGGAGAAGAGGTGAGAGCAGAAATGCTGGACACAATTGGAGGTTTTGTCAATCACAGGTGGCGGGAATACCTCGATTCAGAAAAAAGAAAGACACATTAGAAAGACCGTTTTGAAAGGACGGAAGGGAGGACAACCCCACCCTTGGACTGAGCTGGATATACACACACTCTCACGTTTTCATACTTCAATTGTCATTATTATTTATTACTTATTTTTTTAAATTGTCATTTCATTGTTGTGAATTGTTTTTCACACAGTAAGTTCTTCCCTTTCAAATGTCAGCTTTGTTTTTGAAATTGATGTTTAATTTTGTGATAAAACTTTATCTTTCTGAAATTTGCTGAATGTGGGAAAAATTGAACTGTGCCCCCCCCCCCACCCCCCCCCCCCCAATGTGCAAAGGATGGGCAAGCCTGGTATAGTGAACATATGACAAGAGTTAGGATTAGAAGAAAGGATAGTGTCAGAGAGATGGGAAAGGGTGAAATAACCCAGATGGGTATTGGCAGTAACAAGTAGTTGGGATTTACATTCCTTAATACAATCACTGATCTTTGTCCACCCTCTTGTACAACAAGTTTCCCACAATAGAAGGGAGCTAACCATGACGGGCAGGCAGCCCTCCATTCCCTGAATCCAATGGAAGAGTTATGGTGCTGCTCATATGAGCCAGTTATGACAGAACCTGTGTAATCGAGTATCACTGAGAGCATTCAGAATGATGGTATGTTACTGCCTTCTGCCCCTCCATCCATCCCTCCTCATTCAGGTCCTGCTATAAAGTGTCAATTGCAAATGGTGTGACCTTGGTCCTATTGCTTTACATCCAACCCACCTCCCTCCCCACATCTCTTCTTTGTCACAGCCAGAAGAAAGTTGTACCAAGAAACACTGTCACTTAATCTGACAGTCACAACCACCAGATACTGGCACTGCAAGTATCTCAGAGGTGAACCTAGGATCTTTACATGATAAGTCATTGGGTGCATATGGGTTGCAAGCAGGCCAAGGAGAAAGGATAGATTCTGTGTCAGTTCACAAAGGACAAAGGTTGCAGAAAAGTATTGCTACAGGACACTCAGAGACAACTTTGATGGAGCAGCATACATCCTCTCTCTGAAGATGTGCAGCATTACATGAGAACGCTGATGGATGTGTACGCTGAAATGTTTGATGCATTACAGAACTACTACAAAGCCTCCTTTGAGGAGCATGGAGGAGTTTGGGTCCAAGGTGGAACAGGTCTTTGGAATTCTCTTCCTCAAAAGACAGTGAAAGCAGAGTCTTTGAATATTTCTGAGGCAGAGCTAGATAGATGCTTGATAAATAATGGGGTGAATGGTTATCAGGGGTAGGCAGGAATATGGGATTGAGGTTACAATTAGAACAGCTATGATTTTATCGATTGATGGAGCAGGCTAGAGAGGCTGCTCATAATTTATCCATATGTGTGTTGGAGGCTGGGGGTCCACTGTATGATCAGCTGGGAAGGAGCAAGTTGGAGATTCACAACCATCTCAGAGAAAAGATTGCTTCTCATGTCAGTCTTAAGTGAGTGACATTTTATTTTTAAACAGTGATCTCTATGGTGGGGTTTTCTGGCCCTTTCCACTGGTGAGGTTTTCTGGTCCTGCCTCAGTTGACCCCCGTGGCATGTTCCCTTGGTGGGGCAAGCGAACCATGCAAAGGTCCATCGATTTTAGCAAAGCCGGAAGATCTGCTGGCGGCCAATGGCTGGCCACATCTTCTGCTGGAAAACTTTCCCAGGGGTGGGTGCGGTGTGGGGACAAGTAGCTGGAATTCCCAGTCCTTGATCTAGTTTCTCTAGGTAAGTGCCTCCCTTGTTAAGTTAATGGGAAAGGTCCTGAGAAATAGGATTTATGACTATCTGGAAAGATGCAGTTTAATCAGGGGTAGTCAGCATGGTTTTGTGACGGGTAAGTCCTGCCTCACAAATTTGACTGAATTCTTTGAGGAAGTAACTAAGTGTGTAGACGAAGGTAGAGCAGTTGATGTTGTATACATGGATTTTAATAAGGTGTTTGATAAGGTTCCCCATGCTAAGCTCATGAAAAAAGTAAGGAAGTGTGGGATAGAAGGAAATTGGGCTGTCTCATAGAAGCCAGAGGGTGGTGGTGAAGGGAAAATGTTCAGACTGGAGGCCAGTTACCAGCGGTGTACCACAGGGGTCAGTGTTGGGTCCTCTGTGATTTGTGATTTTTATCAACGACTTGGAAGAGGGTGCTGAAGGATGGGTTAGTAAATTTGCTGTTGACATCAAGATTGGTGGAATAGCGGATGAGGTGAAAGGCTCCTGTGGGCTGTAAAGAGACATTGATAGGATGCAGAGCGGGGCAGAAAAGTGGCAGTTGGAGTCTAACCCTGATAAGTGAGAGGTGATTTATTTTGGAAGGACAAACTTGAATGCAGATTGCAGGGTCAATAGCAGGGTTCTGAGGAATGTGGAGGAACAGAGAGACCTTGAGGTCTATATCCACAGATCACTGAAGGTTGCCACTCAAGTGGATAGAGCAGCGAAGAAGGCTTTTGGTGTATTAGAGTTTATTAACAGGGTGAGTTTAAGAGCCGTGGGGTTATGCTGCAACTATACCGGACCTTGGTGAGACCACATTTGGAATATTGTGTGCAGTTCTGGTCATCTCACTATAAGAAAGATGTGGAAGCATTGGAGAGAGTGCAGAGGAGATTTACCAGGATCTGAGGATAAATTCACAGAGGGTAGAGTAGTAGGGTGGGCCTGAGTAAGATGCTCTTTTAGAGTGTTGTTACAGAGTCAATAGGCTGAATTGTCTCCTTCTGTACCATAGGGATTCTATGTATTAAAGTCCTCTTCACCTCAAACCTCTGCAAGCTCTCACCATTTAGCTCATAACATTATTTTTTGTTCTTCCTGTCAAAGTAGAGAATTTCACCTTTATCTATATTATACTCCATTTGCCAAATCTTTGCTCGCTCACTTAACCTGTCCATGTCCCTTTGTCGCCTTCCAATGTCCTCTTCACAATTTAGCTTCCTACCGATCTTTGTTTTGCTAGCAAATTTAGCAACCCTATTTCAATCCCTTCATCTAAGACTTCTAAATAAATCATAAATATTGAAGACTCAGCACCGATCCCTGTGGCATACAACTCATCACATCCTGCCAACCAGAAGATACCCCAGTTATGCCAACTCTCAGTTTCCTGTTAGCTAATCAATCTTCAATCCATGCCAATATGTTATCCCCAACACCATCAGTTTTTATTTTCTACAATGACCTTTCATGTGGCATCTTATCAAATGCCTTTTGAAATCTAAGTATAATATATCCACCAGTCCCCCTTTATCCACAGCACATGCAATTTTTTTCAAAGAGCTCCAATAAATTGGTTAAACATCATTTCATTTTCACAAAACCATATTGATTCTGCCTTGAATTTTTCTAAGCGTCCTGCTATAGCATCTTCAATAATCGCTTCGAACATTTTACCAATGACAGATGTTAGGCTAACTGGCCTGAGTTTCCCACTTTCTGTCTCCTTCTCTTTTGAATAAAAGATTTACATTTGTCGTTTTCCAATCTAATGGAACATTCCCTTTTTGGGGAATTAAAACCAATACATCAACTAGCTCATTAATTACTTCTTTCAAGACCTTAGGGTGATGTCCATCTGGACCCTAGGATTTGTCAGACCCTTTCCCCAATAGTTTGCTCAATACCACTTCCCTGGTGATTATAATTTTCCTGAGTTCCTCTCGCCCTTCTATTTCCTGATTTACAACTATTTCTGGAATATTACTTGTGTCCTTTATAGTGAAAAATAATGTAAAATACCTGTTCAATTCATCTTCAATCTCTCTACTTTCCATTAGCAATTCCCCAGAGGCACTTTCTGTACGACCAGCGCTCACTTTGTTAACTCCTTTATTATTTAAATATGTACAGAAGCTCTTACTATCTGTCTTTGTATTACAAGTTAGCTTTCTCTGAGACTTTTTGTCGCTCTTTGCTGTTCCTTATATTCTTTCCAATCTTCCAGTGTAATTATACGCTTTTTCTTTAAATTTGTTACTGTCTTTAACTTTTTTAGCCAATCACAGATGGTGGCCCTCTGCCTTAGAACTTTTCTTTCTCATTGAATGTATCCATTCTGTATATCCTGAAATACCCTTTTAAAGTCTGAACCTCGAGTGACCTACCCCTTAACCTCATTTGTCAGTTTACTTTAGCTAGCTCCACTTTCATGCCCACACATTGTTCTTTACTTAAGTTGAAAATACTGGTTTTAGACACATTCTTTGCTCCCTCAACCTCAATGTATAATTCAATTATATTATGATTGCGGCTATCTAGGGGTGCCTTCACTATGAGGTTATCAATTATTCCTATCTTAGTGCACAATATCAGTTCTAGTACAGACTGGCTCCCGTGCTTTCTAAGAAACTATCCTGAAAACATTATTGTAACTCCTCATCTATGCCACTTTTGTTTATCTGATTTTTCCAGTCTAATTGTAGAATAAAATCCCTCATAATTATTGCCATACCTTTCTGACTATTTCCCATTACTTCTTTTATACTCTAACCAACTATGTTGTTTCAGTTAGGGGGCGTATACACCACTCCCAAAAATGATGGGTTGCCTTTATCGTTTCTCATCTCAACCCAAACCTCTTCTACATTCTGGTTTCCTGAACTTAGGTCATTCCTCTCTAAAGTGTCCATACCATCAATAATTGGAGGAGCCACCCCCTCCATCCTTCCCTAACATCCTGTTCTTCCTGAATGCCACGGACCCTTCAATGTTCAGGTCCCAATCGATGTCACCCTGTAGCTATGCCTCTGTAATGGCTATCTGGTTATATTTATTAATTTCTATTTATGCCATTAGTTCATCGGCTTTGTTTCAAATTTCTATGTATTTAGATACAGAGCCTTAGTTTTTCCCTTTTACTATTTTTGTAGCATCTATCCTTATTTGTTGATTTACTCTTAGATTTGTACTTTCTGTCCCTTCCTAGAAACATAGAACATTACAGCACAGTACAAGCCCTTCAGCCCTCAATGTTGTGCTGAGCTATGTCCAATCCCAAGATCGAGCTACACCCCCCCCCCCGCCCCCCGTATAATGTCATGGTCTTCCTGTCATGGTTTGATGGAACAAGTCCAGAGGAAGAGGGATGCCTTTTTCCACAGGAGGAAGGATGCTGCCTCATCCCTGTCCCTCGTGCTTGCAGCAGCTAGTGATGTTCTGCCTTGCCTCATATCCTCCAACTGGTCTTCATCCAGCCCCAGATATATGCTTGACAAAGTGCCAATGATGAGGCACCCTCTTTCTCCAGGCGTTCCTATAAGATATCCAATAAGCTAGAATTGAATAATTGTTTTTCTTTTTAAGTGAACTCCCCTGAGATTTTGTTGAATAAATTAGGGCAGCACAATGATTATCATAGCTGTGTCAGGGCTCCAGGGATCCTGGTCTGATTCTGGCCTTATAGTATATGGCGTTTTCATGTTCTCCCTGTATCTGCTTGGATCACCTCTGGTTGTTCCATTTTCCTCCCACAGTCCAAAGATATGCAGGTTAGATTAATTGGCCATGCTAAATTACCCTTTAGTGTCCCAAGATGTATAGGTTAGGGATATCAGTGGGGTAAATGTGTGGGGGTTATGGGGATAGGGCCTGGGTAAGATGCTCTATAGAGAGTCAGTGTAGACTCGATGATCCAAATGGCCTCTTTCTTCTCTGTAGGGATTCTATAATTCTATGAAATGTCAGAGTATTGATGAAGTGTGCTAGTTTGTTTCCTGATGTGTTCCAGAGGTTTTCTTCACAGTTTCAGTAGCGATTTAGAAAATAAAATCTTGCATTTAACAGCCACTGGACAACGCTAAGCATTTTACAGCTAATGAAGTATTTTTGAAGTGTCGTCACTGTGGTAATAAAGGAAATGCAGCAGCCAGTTTGCACTCCACAAACTCCCATAGACAACCACGTGACAATGTCCAGGTAATTTGGTTCTCTTGTGTTGTTGATTAAGGAATAAATATTGTCCATTACAACAGGGATAACGCACCACTCTTCTTCAAAAATGTACCATGAATCTTTGACATCCCCCGCAGTGTGTCATCTGAAAGTTATCCCACAGTTCCTTAATGCTGGACTAGAGTATCAGCCACAAATATTGTGTTCATGCCCTGGAATGGGATTTGAACCTGGAATCTTGTGATTCAGGGGCAAGTGTGCTAGTAACTGAACCACTCGATACAAGAATCTGAAACTCAGAGATTCCCTTAAAAAAAATTTGAAATTTAAATTAGCACTGTGTTTATTCCTAATGAGCTGGTTGCTGGAGAGGACATTCTGATAAGTGTGACCCACAAAATGCTGTGTAGCTGCCATAATGAGCTTCAGCAGGCATTTTATGTGGCAATAAGCTCTTTAATGGGGCTCCAGATGACTCTCCCTAGCATAGGCTTTAACTCCTTTCCCAAAATGGGATCAAATGCTAAACGTTCACTCAACCAACGCTTTACCTCAAAGTTTCACCTTGTCCACCATGGACATTCTTTAGCATCTGAATGCGCTGCTAACAATCACCCCAAGAAACTTATAACCTGGATGGTGAGTAAACATCTGCAAATGTATTGTTGATGTTATAGGTTAAGTGTAGGTTGATGTTATTACATCCCCAGTCTAATATTCAGAAGCTTGAAAGGTTGAAATGATAGCTTACAAAATGGAAACAAGAGACAATGTATGATTATTATGTGTTACACTTCACTCTTATTTCAGGCTACATCCGCCTCATCACTTTAGTTGACAAACTTGTAATAAATTAAACAACTAATGAGTACTGAATTTGAAAGTAGCTTTGAACCACAGAACACAACGGAAGCAAAATACATTAGTTTAATTAGAAAACATGGAACACTAAAAGCAGGTTTCAAACTTCTGCTGTGTGAGGCTTTAACTGGTACACAGGTGCATTTTCTAGCAACAATATTTAAATTCCATTCTAATCCTTTGAGATCCATATATACGCCTAATAGTCTGGATTTTTTTATTCCGCTTAACCTTTTCTTCCCCTATTTTCTTCTCCCTGCAATGCACACATCACTACTCCCACCCTCTACCCTGTCATCACACACACACACACACACACACACACACACACACACACACACACACACACACACACACACACACACACACGTATGCAGCAGATTTGCTGGACATTATATATATATATGTATATGTCTATACATATATTTGAGTAAAAAAGGCTGAGATGAATCAACAATCTGCTGAAAAGGAAAAACAAGCGAGATGTAAAATGAGCAATCCATTCTCTTCTACAGCACATGTAATAGAATAGGGATGATAAAAACTAAAATGCTGCAGATGCTGAAAATCTGAAATCAAAACAGACAATGCTGGAAAACCATTTTCCATTTACTATTTTGAGTCCACATGACTTTTCTTACAGAATTGAAACCTTGGGCGGGATTTTCTGGCCTTACTTGTCTTGGAACTGTAGAATCTCACCCCAGATCAATGGACTTTTCCATGGTCTGCCCCGTGCCCGCTCTGATTCCCATGGTAAGCAGGATGGTAAAATTCACCTCCTAATTCTGTTTCTCTCTCCACAAATGCTGCCAGACCAACTGAGATTTTCTAGCATTCTCTGTTTTTGGTACAGTAGAACAGGGAAACTGGGACTGGCTCAGGTTAAATGGATGGGGGACTATTTCGACCAGGAAACCCTTGAGACCTTAGATATCCCTTCTGACCAGAGTATTTCTTTATTTCCACAGCTCTTGAGCGAACTCAGTCCTCCCTGCTTTTGGTTCTCCCCCAGAATCTTTCCCTGGACCACTTTTATTTCTTTTTATGATGCATATCTCTTTTTTGTTGCAAGGGAATCTGGGAAAATCCTGACTGGTGTTGTGGTTGGGCTCGATTCTGAAGAGTACAAGAGGATCAGATTTTCAGAGCTTCAGTTGGGCTAGTAGATGGATCAAAGTCAGTGTCTTATGTGTGGTATGGAGGGAATCAGATGTAAGCAAGGTATTCTCAGGAAAAATAGGAGCAAAGTTTAAAACAACACTTCAGATTACAGCTAAAAGCTCCTAAATCCACCTATCCATATTCCTCAATCTTCCTACTCCCCTTCTGTTGTCACAGGTTTAACTCCCTCTTAGATAATCCCTTCTTTGCCTCACTTGTATCTTCCGAAGAGCCTATTAATGCAATGATTTCTTCCTTCTTACAGCTGTTGGGTCTCTTGCTGATTTTCCCACCCAGCATGACTGCTGAGGCTAATCTCAACTCTCCCCACTCTAACCTTTTGGATTCTGACAGTTAATCAGTTATCATTGCCCCCTCTATATCTTCCTTCGGAATGTCTGTTCCCTTGTGAGCTTATTGTGTTTGATTGCGTCAATGTCATGTCTGAATAGATGTCTGCTTAAAGGTGATGGAATCTTCTTCCTTAAAAAAACCTTTCTTTCTGGCTATTACTTCTGTCACTTGTCCTGCTCAAACTACCACAGTGATGGTGTAATTCTCACCAATTCACATTTTGGTCTGTCTCCATACTCCATTCATCTTATCATCCTATTCCACTCATCTTGCCTCTCACAATCCTCATTCTTGACTACTGTACAGGTTTTCTCACCAAGATATTTTCACTGTTTTCATCCTTTATCCTCTGCACCAAGCAACCTCTCATCTTTGATGATCTCAACTTGCAAACCAGTTCATCACTCGGCTTCTCCTTGAAGTTCACAGCTCTTATTCTCCCTTAATGAGGGACTCCTGCAGAGATGTCCCAGCTCCAGGACATCTCTGCAGAAGTGCCTCAGGGTAATGTCTTAGGCCCAACCCTCCTCAGCTTCTTCATCAATTACCTTCATAAGGTCATAAGGTCAGAAGTGCAGATGTTCGCTGATTATTCTGCAATGTTTAGCACCAATTGCAACTCCTCAGATGCTGAAGCTGTCCATGTTCAAATGCAACGAGAACTGGACAATATCCAGGTTTGGGCCAACAAGTAAACGGTAACATTCACACCACACAAATGCCAGGCAATGATCATCATGAATAAGAGACATTCTAACCACTGCCCCTTCTCATTCAATGGTGTCACCATCACTGAATCCCCCACTGTCAACATCCTTGGGGTTGCCATTAACGAAAAGCTCAACTGGACTCGCCACATAAACACATCTGCTACAAGAGCCTGTCCACCATCTACAAAGGCACAAGTCAGGAGTGTGATGGGATACTTCCCACTTGCCTGAATGGGTGCAGCTCCAACAACACTCAAGAAGCATCCAGTACAAAGCAGCCTGCTTGATTGAGACCACATTTACAATCATTCAATCTTTCCACCACCGACGATCATGTGGCAGCAGTGTGTACTATCTACAAGATATACTGCAAAAATTCTTAGACAGCACCTTCCAAACCCACAATCACTTCCATCTAGATGCAAGGACAGAAGATACATGGGAACAGCACCAAACAACTCACCTTCCTGACTTGGAAACATATCGCTGTTCCTTCGCAGTCGCTGGGTCAAAATCCTGGAATTCCCTCCCTAAAGGCATTGTGGGTCAACCCATAGCACTTGGACTGAAGTGATTCAAGAAGGCAGCTCAGTGCCACCTTCTCAAGGGCAACTAGGGATGGGCAAAAAATGCTGGCCAACCAGCGATGCCCGTGTCCCACAAATGAATACAAAAAATAAGAGCATTGAATTAAGACCAGGAATAGGCCATTCAATAAAATTATGGCTAATTGTCAATCTTGACAGGAATAGTCAATTCCTGCCTAATGAACGTACTTGTTGATTCACTTTGAGTCTTAAACCTATGGATTCGAGCTTTGAATACATTAAATGATTGGGACTAAAAAAATCCAAAATTTCACAATTTTATGAGGTTTTCCTCATCTCAGTCCAATATAATCAAACTTTTACCCTGGGAATAAACCCTTAGTTATAAACTCTCCAGCAGAGGGGGGACAATATTGCAGTGTATACCCTATCAAGGCCCCTCAGACTCATAAGTTTCAATTTGCTGTCCTCATCCTTCTAAACTCTAGAGAGTATGCAGACCTAATTTCTATGTAATCTCTTCTCTTTCATTCCAGGAGTTAGACTAGACAGCCTCCATTGCATCCCCCTTAAGGCAAATATATCCTTCCATATTCACCGAGTGTGGTCTCGCCAAAGTCCTGTACAAATTCAACAAAACTTCTTTACTCTTGCACTCCCAACCCTTTGCCATAAAGGTGAACATAGTATTTGCTTTCCTGTGGGTGGCACGGTGGCAAAGTGATTAGCACTGCTTCCTCACAGCGCCAAAGATATGTGCTCAATTGCAGCTGTGTGTGGAATTTGCACATTCTCCCCATGTATGCATGGGCTTTCAACAGGTGCTTCAGTTTCCTCCCACTGTTAAAAGATGTGCAGGTTAGGTGGATTGGTCATGTTAAATTGCCCCTTAGTGTGCCTGGGAGACCAGCAGGGTGAATACAAGAAGGTACAGGGATAGAGCCAATCAACTGAACCCACACATCTTTGGATATAGGGAGGAAACCGGAGCACCTGGAGGAAACTCACGCTGACACAGCAAGGACGTGCAAACTAAACACAGCCAGTGACCCAAGCTGGGAATCGAACCTGGGTCCCTGGTACTATGAGGCAACAATGCTAACCACTGTGCCGCCATGTCACTCTATCATGTGCAATCTATTCGCCCACCATTCCTGTGCTTGGTAACTGACATTAACTTCTGGTTAAAGCAACAACTTGGCTTTAGAATTCTCATCCTTGTTGTAAAATCCCTCCCTGGCTTCAACACATTGAGTCTTTGTAATCTCTATAATCCCACAACCTTTATCAGATATCTGTGCTCCTTCAATTCTGGCCTCTTGGGTATCATGATGTGGATATGCCGGCGTTGGATTGGGGTAAACACAGTAAAAAGTCTGACAACACCATTCACCTGACGAAGGGACAAACCCCGAAAGCTTGAGAGTTTACAATCAAATAAATCGGTTGGACTTAAACCTGGTGTTGTCAGACTTTTTATTCTTGGGTATCCCCAATTTTGATTTCTACACCACCAATGACTGGGCCTTTAGAGGCTAGATTCTAATTTCACTTGATAAAACTTTCCACCTAATCCTCTCTTTTATCCTTTCAAATTTCTCTCACCAAACGTTTAGTTCTGCAAGGTCCTCATATATCTGACTGTCAAATTTTGCTTCACAACATTCCTTTCACAGGTTATCAGCACTTTGCAAATATAAATTGTTGTTCTTTAAAATGTATTTAAATTTCCTCTTGCCTGGTTAAATACACTTGTAAATGAAGAAAAGAATAATATGACAAGTGCCGTCGCGTGTATTCAGATGGGCTTTTATAAGCATGGTGAAACAAAACTTTGCAACAATGCACTTTGAGCACATGATTCAGCCAGTATAAAGTCCCTTTGTTCAAGATGTGGAATGGATCCAAATATCATCTATCCTTCAGTGAAATTATGTCAAAACATTTAAATGACAAGTATTGCAACCTAACAATTTCAAACCCTGGTATTAAAAACCCCTTATTAAAACCAAAGTTTCCCTGGGTCTCTACAGAAATCCCTCTAAGCTGAGTGGAGGGGCATGAAACTACAGTGTAAGAAGCCCCTGCAAAGAACTAATTTGTTGATACCCTTGAGTTTACAATTATGAGGTGTGAATGCAATTAGAATAAAAATTTAAGGCCTATAAATTTTACAAACAGCCACTAATATTTATCCTGTGAATCTCTAGTTAGATATTAAGTGGGCTTTGCATCTGATGTCAGTGTTTTTAGCAAACATTTTTTTTCATTAGTTCCTAACAAAGCCAGACTTTGGCCTATCAGTTTGTGAGTCTATGCTTCAATCGTTATTCTGTGAGGCAAGCATGAAATGAACCATTTTGTCTCTTTTAACAGTGGCAAGGCTCCAGTTTATTTTGCCCAATGGTCTCCAATGGCATAGTGGATTAAGGGATTGGCATGTGCCTAATTGCCACAAGGAAGTCCAGCTGCTATCTGCCCTATGGTAAGTGAACTGATTCCTGATGAGATGGCAGTTGGGCTTAGCAGAGGGTCACAATAGTCTCAATGCACTTACACTGTGAGGGGCGAATATGGACATCTCAAGATAGTTATCCAATCACCCCCCCCTCGAAAATCAATCTCCATGGATATCAGCTGAGAATTACATTGATGTTGGTAACTTTTGTTCCCTTTCGTCAACTTGTATGCCTGGATTGTCCATTTTGATAAATTCCTGAATAGAATAAAAGTCAACAGCTTCCTGAAGTAAAATGAAGTGACCCTGGAACTATTTATCTAATTTGAATATTCCTAGTCAGTTTCCAGTAGTCGTGCCACCTGGGATTGGGAGTTTTTCACATCAGAATTGAAAATTTGAGTGCTGTTACAGGATTTAAAAATCATACAGCAGTTTCCAGAGAAAAAAAATCCATCTGGCAGTTTAGTCAAATTGTCCAAACGTAAGCAAGTTCTGGAGAAGGAAAGAGAACTTTCTAATTCAATGAGGAAGAGGCAGTGGAAGTTCTTCTCAATTTAGGCAGAGAAGGAACCTTGTTTGAATTGAAGAATTATAGGCTACCGAGGAGAGAAACGAAGCAGCAGGCAGCCAGAACAGGAAACATGAATATGACCACACACCATTTGCCATCTCTGTACTGAAAAAACATTTGCTGACTTTACCAGGGAAGGCAAGGTTAGAGAAGTCAGCAGCATCTTGGAAAATTGCACAATTCATCTCAGCCTTCTTATGACTTCTCCTCACTCTGTATTAGTGTGGATTGCTGACAACTAACCAAGAGGTAATACACGACCCTTAATATCAGCCTTCACTTCATTTTCATGATATCATATCGCTAAAAGCTTCACATAGGCTTTATTTACTTGTTACATCTAAGATTCTTCATAGTTGTTACATGCTGCTTGCTGGACATTGAACTTTTGCTCCCAAGGTGGATGCGTAGTTGGGAAGTGTTCCGGCTTGCTACAACCACCATGGTAAAAGTGTCCTGGAATGGAGGGAATCGTCATTCCAGGAGGTGAGTGTGTGCTTGAGTCAGGCTCGTCACCCAGACAGCAAATTAAAGATGGTCACAGGGGCTGCCAAGGCTAGCTAGTTAAAAGTCCCTTCTTGCTTGTAATTTTGTCCCACTTGTTCTGATAAACAACACAAGCCTCACCCCTCATACACCCTGATCCAGTAGCTACTCCCTGCTGCGTCCATTCCAATGCATGTCCATCATAATGGAATCAATTTCTCTGTGTTTTTGTAAGTTAGCACTCATGGGAATAACCTTGGACTGACTGGAGATTGTAATGTTTAAGGTCCAGAATGTACCCAGCAAATACATCAATTTCTGCCTAAGAGCAGTAGGGAGAGCGAAAGCCTATTGAGAGATCGAAAAGACCAGTTCAAAGGGAAGAGTGAACAGCAGTCCATCGGAAACAGATGAAGAGAAATATTGGCACCACGCAGCTTAAGTGCTCCTTTGAGCTCTATGCCAAGGGGGTTTGGATCCCAGACAGGCATTGGGATCTCTCTATTGCTGAGAATCAGGGCTCAAGGAGGCCAAAGAGCAGTGGTGTTCTGCTCAGAGCAGCTAAAGTGCTGGATTGTGTTTGTTGCAGCTCCATGAAGCTGGAATTTGGAGTAAATAATAACTTGTAAGCAGCAGCGCCTGCTAGACTGCGGGAATTTTGCTACTGATTAGATGCTGGTGTGCAGCCTTATGAATCCAGTGAGATGCAGGGAGAAGTTTTCCAAGCCCACCTGTCACAGCGGGCAGGGGGAGACCACGCAAAGGTCTGTTGACCTTGGGCGGGATTTTCTGGCTTTGGAGTGAGTGTGACTGGAAAATCCCACCCGCCGTCTCAGGAGAGGAGATTGGGCAAGTGGGAGACGAGCAATTGTTGGCCAGTCTGAGTTAGAGTTCCTGTTGCAGGAAATCAGTGACTAGATTCTCAAAAGGTAGAAGCAGAAATCACTCATAAGGAAGACAGACTTTTCAAGAATTTTTGTGACCCACAGTAATCATTATGGTCTGGGTGAGTTGTTGAGAAAATGTGTGGGATCTGTCTTGGTTGTGTCTGTCATTTAGTGTGCAGGTTATTGGGTGTTCAACCACAGTTTGCCTGTTAATTCATGCTTCCTGCGCACTGGGGGCGATTCTCCCAAAAGTGCTAAATTGGTGGGAAACCTGGTGGGAAACGACTGGTTTTTCAGTGCAAATTCAGGCCCAAATCTCTGCAATCTGTGCAATGCAGACGTCATAATCATGAATATCATTAAAAGCTCAGAGGACGGGGCCTATTCATGCCAAAGAGCCTGAAATCAGCAGGATGGGCGGGAACCCACGCATGCACACATCGCTGGGAGATCACTGAGAAGACCTCCTGGCATCCAGATCACTGCCATCCAACCACTCCCAGACATCACTGGCCTCATCGCTGCCCCCCAAAACCCCTCCACAGACGTTGCTGGCCCCCCTCACCCAAACAGACATCGCTGGCCTCCCTCCCCCATACAGGCTTCACTGGCCCCCCCTCCTCATGTAGACATCACTGGCCTCCCTCCCCCATACAGATATCACTGGCCCCCCCTCCTCATGTAGACATCACTGGCCCCCCTCCCCCATACAGATATCACTGCCTTCCTCCCCCATACAGACATCACTCGACCCCCTCCTCATGTAGACATCACTGGCCTCCCTCCCCCATACAGACATCACTCGCCCCCCTCCTCATGTACACATCACTGCCTCCCTCCCCCATACAGACATCACTCGCCCCCCTCCTCATGTACACATCACTGGCCTCCCTCCCCCATACAGATATCACTGCCTCCCTCCCCCATACAGATATCACGTGCCCCCCTCCCCCATACAGATATCACTGGCCCCCCTCCTCATACAGATATCACTGCCTCCCTCCCCCATACAGACATCACTCGCCCCCCTCCTCATGTAGACATCACTGCCTCCCTCCCCCATACAGACATCACTCGCCCCCGTCCTCATGTAGACATCACTGGCCCCCCTCCCCCATACAGATATCACTGGCCCCCCTCCTCATGTAGACATCACTGGCCCCCCTCCCCCATACAGACATCACTGGCCCCCCTCCTCATGTAGACATCACTGGCCTCCCTCCCCCATACAGATATCACTGGCCTCCCTCCCCCATACAGATATCACTGGCCCCCCTCCTCATACAGACATCACTGGCCCCCCTGCCCCATACAGATATCACTGGCCCCCCTCCCCCATACAGATATCACTGGCCCCCCTCCTCATAAAGACATCACTGGCCCCCCTCCTCATACAGACATCACTGGCCCCCCTCCCCCATACAGATATCACTGGCCCCCCTCCCCCATACAGATATCACTGCCTCCCTCCCCCATACAGATATCACTGCCTCCCTCCCCCATACAGACATCACTGGCCCCCCTCCTCATGTAGATATCACTGGCCTCCCTCCCCCATACAGATATCACTGGCCTCCCTCCCCCACACAGATATCACTGGCCCCCCTCCTCATGTAGACATCACTGGCCCCCCTCCCCCATACAGACATCACTGGCCCCCCTCCTCATGTAGACATCACTGGCCTCCCTCCCCCATACAGATATCACTGGCCTCCCTCCCCCATACAGATATCACTGGCCCCCCTCCTCATACAGACATCACTGGCCCCCCTGCCCCATACAGATATCACTGGCCCCCCTCCCCCATACAGATATCACTGGCCCCCCTTCTCATAAAGACATCACTGGCCCCCCTCCCCCATACAGATATCACTGGCCCCCCTCCCCCATACAGATATCACTGGCCCCCCTCCCCCATACAGATATCACTGGCCCCCCTCCCCCATACAGATATCACTGCCTCCCTCCCCCATACAGACATCACTGGCCCCCCTCCTCATGTAGACATCACTGGCCTCCCTCCCCCATACAGATATCACTGGCCCCCCTCCTCATGTAGACATCACTGGCCTCCCTCCCCCATACAGATATCACTGGCCTCCCTCCCCCATACAGATATCACTGGCCCCCCTCCTCATAAAGACGTCACTGGCCCCCCTCCTCATACAGACATCACTGGCCCCCCTCCCCCATACAGATATCACTGCCTCCCTCCCCCATACAGACATCACTGGCCCCCCTCCTCATGTAGACATCACTGGCCTCCCTCCCCCATACAGATATCACTGGCCTCCCTCCCCCATACAGACATCACTGGCCTCCCTCCTCATGTAGACATCACTGGCCCCCCTCCCCCATACAGACATCACTGGCCCCCCTCCTCATGTAGACATCACTGGCCCCCCTCCCCCATACAGATATCACTGCCTCCCTCCCCCAAACAGACATCACTCGCCCCCCCTCCTCATGTAGACATCACTGGCCCCCCTCCCCCATACAGATATCACTGGCCCACCTCCTCATGTACACATCACTGGCCCCCCTCCCCCATACAGACATCACTGGCCCCCCTCCTCATGTAGACATCACTGGCCTCCCTCCCCCATACAGATATCACTGGCCTCCCTCCCCCATACAGATATCACTGGCCCCCCTCCTCATACAGACATCACTGGCCCCCCTGCCCCATACAGATATCACTGGCCCCCCTGCCCCATACAGATATCACTGGCCCCCCTGCCCCATACAGATATCACTGGCCCCCCTGCCCCATACAGATATCACTGGCCCCCCTCCCCCATACAGATATCACTGGCCCCCCTCCCCCATACAGATATCACTGGCCCCCCTCCTCATAAAGACATCACTGGCCCCCCTCCTCATACAGACATCACTGGCCCCCCTCCCCCATACAGATATCACTGGCCCCCCTCCCCCATACAGATATCACTGCCTCCCTCCCCCATACAGATATCACTGCCTCCCTCCCCCATACAGACATCACTGGCCCCCCTCCTCATGTAGACATCACTGGCCTCCCTCCCCCATACAGACATCACTGGCCTCCCTCCCCCATACAGATATCACTGGCCCCCCTCCTCATGTAGACATCACTGGCCCCCCTCCCCCATACAGACATCACTGGCCCCCCTCCTCATGTAGACATCACTGGCCTCCCTCCCCCATACAGATATCACTGGCCTCCCTCCCCCATACAGATATCACTGGCCCCCCTCCTCATAAAGATGTCACTGGCCCCCCTCCTCATACAGACATCACTGGCCCCCCTCCCCCATACAGATATCACTGCCTCCCTCCCCCATACAGACATCACTGGCCCCCCTCCTCATGTAGACATCACTGGCCCCCCTGCCCCATACAGATATCACTGGCCCCCCTCCCCCATACAGATATCACTGGCCCCCCTCCTCATGTAGACATCACTGGCCCCCCTCCCCCATACAGACATCACTGGCCCCCCTCCTCATGTAGACATCACTGGCCTCCCTCCCCCATACAGATATCACTGGCCCCCCCTCCTCATGTAGACATCACTGGCCCCCCTCCCCCATACAGGTATCACTGCCTCCCTCCCCCATACAGACATCACTCGCCCCCCTCCTCATGTAGACATCACTGGCCCCCCTCCCCCATACAGATATCACTGGCCCCCCTCCTCATGTAGACATCACTGGCCCCCCTCCCCCATACAGACATCACTGGCCCCCCTCCTCATGTAGACATCACTGGCCTCCCTCCCCCATACAGATATCACTGGCCTCCCTCCCCCATACAGATATCACTGGCCCCCCTCCTCATACAGACATCACTGGCCCCCCTGCCCCATACAGATATCACTGGCCCCCCTCCCCCAGACAGATAACACTGGCCCCCCTCCTCATAAAGACATCACTGGCCCCCCTCCTCATACAGACATCACTGGCCCCCCTCCCCCATACAGGTATCACTGGCCCCCCTCCCCCATACAGATATCACTGGCCCCCCTCCCCCATACAGATATCACTGCCTCCCTCCCCCATACAGATATCACTGCCTCCCTCCCCCATACAGACATCACTGGCCCCCCTCCTCATGTAGACATCACTGGCCTCCCTCCCCCATACAGATATCACTGGCCTCCCTCCCCCATACAGATATCACTGGCCCCCCTCCTCATACAGACATCACTGGCCCCCCTGCCCCATACAGATATCACTGGCCCCCCTCCCCCATACAGATATCACTGGCCCCCCTCCTCATACAGACATCACTGGCCCCCCTCCTCATACAGACATCACTGGCCCCCCTCCCCCATACAGATATCACTGGCCCCCCTCCCCCATACAGATATCACTGCCCCCCTCCCCCATACAGATATCACTGGCCCCCCTCCTCATGTAGACATCACTGGCCTCCCTCCCCCATACAGATATCACTGGCCTCCCACCCCCATACAGATATCACTGGCCCCCCTCCTCATAAAGACGTCACTGGCCCCCCTCCTCATACAGACATCACTGGCCCCCCTCCCCCATACAGATATCACTGCCTCCCTCCCCCATACAGACATCACTGGCCCCCCTCCTCATGTAGACATCACTGGCCTCCCTCCCCCATACAGATATCACTGGCCTCCCTCCCCCATACAGACATCACTGGCCTCCCTCCTCATGTAGACATCACTGGCCCCCCTCCCCCATACAGACATCACTGGCCCCCCTCCTCATGTAGACATCACTGGCCTCCCTCCCCCATACAGATATCACTGGCCCCCCCTCCTCATGTAGACATCACTGGCCCCCCTCCCCCATACAGATATCACTGCCTCCCTCCCCCATACAGACATCACTGGCCCCCCTCCTCATGTAGACATCACTGGCCTCCCTCCCCCATACAGATATCACTGCCTCCCTCCCCCATACAGACATCACTGGCCTCCCTCCTCATGTAGACATCACTGGCCCCCCTCCCCCATACAGACATCACTGGCCCCCCTCCTCATGTAGACATCACTGGCCTCCCTCCCCCATACAGATATCACTGGCCCCCCCTCCTCATGTAGACATCACTGGCCCCCCTCCCCCATACAGATATCACTGGCCTCCCTCCCCCATACAGATATTACTCGCCCCCCTCCTCATACAGACATCACTGGCCCCCCTGCCCCATACAGATATCACTGGCCCCCCTCCCCCATACAGATATCACTGGCCCCCCTTCTCATAAAGACATCACTGGCCCCCCTCCCCCATACAGATATCACTGGCCCCCCTCCCCCATACAGATATCACTGGCCCCCCTCCCCCATACAGATATCACTGGCCCCCCTCCCCCATACAGATATCACTGCCTCCCTCCCCCATACAGACATCACTGGCCCCCCTCCTCATGTAGACATCACTGGCCTCCCTCCCCCATACAGATATCACTGGCCCCCCTCCTCATGTAGACATCACTGGCCTCCCTCCCCCATACAGATATCACTGGCCTCCCTCCCCCATACAGATATCACTGGCCCCCCTCCTCATAAAGACGTCACTGGCCCCCCTCCTCATACAGACATCACTGGCCCCCCTCCCCCATACAGATATCACTGCCTCCCTCCCCCATACAGACATCACTGGCCCCCCTCCTCATGTAGACATCACTGGCCTCCCTCCCCCATACAGATATCACTGGCCTCCCTCCCCCATACAGACATCACTGGCCTCCCTCCTCATGTAGACATCACTGGCCCCCCTCCCCCATACAGACATCACTGGCCCCCCTCCTCATGTAGACATCACTGGCCTCCCTCCCCCATACAGATATCACTGGCCCCCCCTCCTCATGTAGACATCACTGGCCCCCCTCCCCCATACAGATATCACTGCCTCCCTCCCCCATACAGACATCACTCGCCCCCCTCCTCATGTAGACATCACTGGCCCCCCTCCCCCATACAGATATCACTGGCCCCCCTCCTCATGTACACATCACTGGCCCCCCTCCCCCATACAGACATCACTGGCCCCCCTCCTCATGTAGACATCACTGGCCTCCCTCCCCCATACAGATATCACTGGCCTCCCTCCCCCATACAGATATCACTGGCCCCCCTCCTCATACAGACATCACTGGCCCCCCTGCCCCATACAGATATCACTGGCCCCCCTGCCCCATACAGATATCACTGGCCCCCCTGCCCCATACAGATATCACTGGCCCCCCTCCCCCATACAGATATCACTGGCCCCCCTCCCCCATACAGATATCACTGGCCCCCCTCCTCATAAAGACATCACTGGCCCCCCTCCTCATACAGACATCACTGGCCCCCCTCCCCCATACAGATATCACTGGCCCCCCTCCCCCATACAGATATCACTGCCTCCCTCCCCCATACAGATATCACTGCCTCCCTCCCCCATACAGACATCACTGGCCCCCCTCCTCATGTAGACATCACTGGCCTCCCTCCCCCATACAGACATCACTGGCCTCCCTCCCCCATACAGATATCACTGGCCCCCCTCCTCATGTAGACATCACTGGCCCCCCTCCCCCATACAGACATCACTGGCCCCCCTCCTCATGTAGACATCACTGGCCTCCCTCCCCCATACAGATATCACTGGCCTCCCTCCCCCATACAGATATCACTGGCCCCCCTCCTCATAAAGATGTCACTGGCCCCCCTCCTCATACAGACATCACTGGCCCCCCTCCCCCATACAGATATCACTGCCTCCCTCCCCCATACAGACATCACTGGCCCCCCTCCTCATGTAGACATCACTGGCCCCCCTGCCCCATACAGATATCACTGGCCCCCCTCCCCCATACAGATATCACTGGCCCCCCTCCTCATGTAGACATCACTGGCCCCCCTCCCCCATACAGACATCACTGGCCCCCCTCCTCATGTAGACATCACTGGCCTCCCTCCCCCATACAGATATCACTGGCCCCCCCTCCTCATGTAGACATCACTGGCCCCCCTCCCCCATACAGGTATCACTGCCTCCCTCCCCCATACAGACATCACTCGCCCCCCTCCTCATGTAGACATCACTGGCCCCCCTCCCCCATACAGATATCACTGGCCCCCCTCCTGATGTAGACATCACTGGCCCCCCTCCCCCATACAGACATCACTGGCCCCCCTCCTCATGTAGACATCACTGGCCTCCCTCCCCCATACAGATATCACTGGCCTCCCTCCCCCATACAGATATCACTGGCCCCCCTCCTCATACAGACATCACTGGCCCCCCTGCCCCATACAGATATCACTGGCCCCCCTCCCCCAGACAGATAACACTGGCCCCCCTCCTCATAAAGACATCACTGGCCCCCCTCCTCATACAGACATCACTGGCCCCCCTCCCCCATACAGGTATCACTGGCCCCCCTCCCCCATACAGATATCACTGGCCCCCCTCCCCCATACAGATATCACTGCCTCCCTCCCCCATACAGATATCACTGCCTCCCTCCCCCATACAGACATCACTGGCCCCCCTCCTCATGTAGACATCACTGGCCTCCCTCCCCCATACAGATATCACTGGCCTCCCTCCCCCATACAGATATCACTGGCCCCCCTCCTCATACAGACATCACTGGCCCCCCTGCCCCATACAGATATCACTGGCCCCCCTCCCCCATACAGATATCACTGGCCCCCCTCCTCATACAGACATCACTGGCCCCCCTCCTCATACAGACATCACTGGCCCCCCTCCCCCATACAGATATCACTGGCCCCCCTCCCCCATACAGATATCACTGCCCCCCTCCCCCATACAGATATCACTGGCCCCCCTCCTCATGTAGACATCACTGGCCTCCCTCCCCCATACAGATATCACTGGCCTCCCACCCCCATACAGATATCACTGGCCCCCCTCCTCATAAAGACGTCACTGGCCCCCCTCCTCATACAGACATCACTGGCCCCCCTCCCCCATACAGATATCACTGCCTCCCTCCCCCATACAGACATCACTGGCCCCCCTCCTCATGTAGACATCACTGGCCTCCCTCCCCCATACAGATATCACTGGCCTCCCTCCCCCATACAGACATCACTGGCCTCCCTCCTCATGTAGACATCACTGGCCCCCCTCCCCCATACAGACATCACTGGCCCCCCTCCTCATGTAGACATCACTGGCCTCCCTCCCCCATACAGATATCACTGGCCCCCCCTCCTCATGTAGACATCACTGGCCCCCCTCCCCCATACAGATATCACTGCCTCCCTCCCCCATACAGACATCACTGGCCCCCCTCCTCATGTAGACATCACTGGCCTCCCTCCCCCATACAGATATCACTGCCTCCCTCCCCCATACAGACATCACTGGCCTCCCTCCTCATGTAGACATCACTGGCCCCCCTCCCCCATACAGACATCACTGGCCCCCCTCCTCATGTAGACATCACTGGCCTCCCTCCCCCATACAGATATCACTGGCCCCCCCTCCTCATGTAGACATCACTGGCCCCCCTCCCCCATACAGATATCACTGGCCTCCCTCCCCCATACAGATATTACTCGCCCCCCTCCTCATACAGACATCACTGGCCCCCCTGCCCCATACAGATATCACTGGCCCCCCTCCCCCATACAGATATCACTGGCCCCCCTCCCCCATACAGATATCACTGGCCCCCCTCCTCATAAAGACATCACTGGCCCCCCTCCTCATACAGACATCACTGGCCCCCCTCCCCCATACAGATATCACTGGCTCCCCTCCCCCATACAGATATCACTGCCTCCCTCCCCCATACAGATATCACTGCCTCCCTCCCCCATACAGACATCACTGGCCCCCCTCCTCATGTAGACATCACTGGCCTCCCTCCCCCATACAGACATCACTGGCCTCCCTCCCCCATACAGATATCACTGGCCCCCCTCCTCATGTAGACATCCCTGGCCCCCCTCCCCCATACAGACATCACTGGCCCCCCTCCTCATGTAGACATCACTGGCCTCCCTCCCCCATACAGATATCACTGGCCTCCCTCCCCCATACAGATATCACTGGCCCCCCTCCTCATAAAGACGTCACTGGCCCCCCTCCTCATACAGACATCACTGGCCCCCCTCCCCCATACAAATATCACTGCCTCCCTCCCCCATACAGACATCACTGGCCCCCCTCCTCATGTAGACATCACTGGCCCCCCTCCCCCATACAGATATCACTGGCCCCCCTCCTCATGTAGACATCACTGGCCCCCCTCCCCCATACAGACATCACTGGCCCCCCTCCTCATGTAGACATCACTGGCCTCCCTCCCCCATACAGATATCACTGGCCCCCCCTCCTCATGTAGACATCACTGGTCCCCCTCCCCCATACAGGTATCACTGCCTCCCTCCCCCATACAGACATCACTCGCCCCCCTCCTCATGTAGACATCACTGGCCCCCCTCCCCCATACAGATATCACTGGCCCCCCTCCTCATGTAGACATCACTGGCCCCCCTCCCCCATACAGACATCACTGGCCCCCCTCCTCATGTAGACATCACTGGCCTCCCTCCCCCATACAGATATCACTGGCCTCCCTCCCCCATACAGATATCACTGGCCTCCCACCCCCATACAGATATCACTGGCCCCCCTCCTCATACAGACATCACTGGCCCCCCTGCCCCGTACAGATATCACTGGCCCCCCTCCCCCATACAGATATCACTGGCCCCCCTCCTCATAAAGACATCACTGGCCCCCCTCCTCATAAAGACATCACTGGCCCCCCTCCTCATACAGACATCACTGGCCCCCCTCCCCCATACAGATATCACTGGCCCCCCTCCCCCATACAGATATCACTGCCTCCCTCCCCCATACAGATATCACTGCCTCCCTCCCCCATACAGATATCACTGCCTCCCTCCCCCATACAGACATCACTGTCCCCCCTCCTCATGTAGACATCACTGGCCTCCCTCCCCCATACAGATATCACTGGCCTCCCTCCCCCATACAGATATCACTGGCCCCCCTCCTCATGTAGACATCACTGGCCCCCCTCCCCCATACAGACATCACTGGCCCCCCTCCTCATGTAGACATCACTGGCCTCCCTCCCCCATACAGATATCACTGGCCCCCCTCCTCATAAAGACGTCACTGGCCCCCCTCCTCATACAGGCATCACTGGCCCCCCTCCCCCATACAGATATCACTGCCTCCCTCCCCCATACAGACATCACTGGCCCCCCTCCTCATGTAGACATCACTGGCCTCCCTCCCCCATACAGATATCACTGGCCTCCCTCCCCCATACAGATATCACTGGCCCCCCTCCTCATACAGACATCACTGGCCCCCCTGCCCCATACAGATATCACTGGCCCCCCTCCCCCATACAGATATCACTGGCCCCCCTCCTCATAAAGACATCACTGGCCCCCCTCCTCATACAGACATCACTGGCCCCCCTCCCCCATACAGATATCACTGGCCCCCCTCCCCCATACAGATATCACTGGCCCCCCTCCCCCATACAGATATCACTGCCTCCCTCCCCCATACAGATATCACTGCCTCCCTCCCCCATACAGACATCACTGGCCCCCCTCCTCATGTAGACATCACTGGCCTCCCTCCCCCATACAGATATCACTGGCCTCCCTCCCCCATACAGATATCACTGGCCCCCCTCCTCATGTAGACATCACTGGCCCCCCTCCCCCATACAGACATCACTGGCCCCCCTCCTCATGTAGACATCACTGGCCTCCCTCCCCCATACAGATATCACTGGCCCCCCTCCTCATAAAGACGTCACTGGCCCCCCTCCTCATACAGACATCACTGGCCCCCCTCCCCCATACAGATATCACTGCCTCCCTCCCCCATACAGATATCACTGCCTCCCTCCCCCATACAGACATCACTGGCCCCCCTCCTCATGTAGACATCACTGGCCTCCCTCCCCCATACAGATATCACTGGCCTCCCTCCCCCATACAGATATCACTGGCCCCCCTCCTCATACAGACATCACTGGCCCCCCTGCCCCATACAGATATCACTGGCCCCCCTGCCCCATACAGATATCACTGGCCCCCCTCCTCATACAGACATCACTGGCCCCCCTGCCCCATACAGATATCACTGGCCCCCCTCCTCATACAGATATCACTGGCCCCCCTCCCCCATACAGACATCACTGGCCCCCCTGCCCCATACAGATATCACTGGCCCCCCTCCTCATACAGACATCACTGGCCCCCCTCCCCCATACAGATATCACTGGCCCCCCTCCCCCATACAGATATCACTGGCCCCCCTCCCCCATACAGATATCACTGGCCCCCCTCCCCCATACAGACATCACTGGCCCCCCTCCCCCATACAGACATCACTGGACCCCTCCCCCATACAGACATTACTGTCCCCCCCTCCCCCATACACTCATTGCTGCCCCCCCCCAACCCTCCCCCCCGCCCTCATACAGACATCACTGGCCCCCCTCACCCACAATGTGGAGATGCTGGCGTTGGACTGGGGTATACACAGTAAGAAGTCTCACAACACCAGGTTATAGCCCAACAAGTTTATTTGATAGTAAACCCACAAGCTTTCAGAAACGCTGTTCCTTTGTCAGGTGAGTGGAAAGTTCTTGGAGTGATTGGAAAGCTCCCTCACCCATACAGACATCGTTGGGCCCCCCTCCTCCATACCAACATTGCTGGCCCCCTCCCCCTTACAGACATCGCTGCTCCCTCCGCTGTGCCATAATACACAAACATGGCTGCCTGCTCATCCCATGCTCCCATGGATCTGGATAATGCGGATAGCCGATCCCTCCATCCCTTGAACATCCTGTCCTCACCACTGCCCTGCAAAGAATTCCCATTCTGCAGGTATGCACAACCCCAGCTTTCAATCATTTCCTCTCTTGAATGGGAGTCCGGAGTATTGCACCCCGCCCTGGATATAGCAGCCTATTGACTGGCAGCCAGTCAGCACCCCAACTGATGCATGACACTCAACTGAAAGTGGCCTTCAAAATTTCTCACAAGTATTTGTTGCCAATGGGCCCTTCACTGGCCATACTCACTGCATCTGCACTCCCCTAAAAAGCCAAAGCTGTATATAAGCTACAGGAATGGATACGCACAGCCAGTCATGCCACAAAGATGTCTGGGCACAAACCTGCACCCAGATTTACAGCGTTCAACTAGGAGCACCTGCTAGATGCCGTGGAGGAAAGGCATGAGCGGATCTCCCCTGACCAGGGCTCTCACTCAAGGGGTGCCTCCGTCACAGCATTGTGGGAGGAGGTAGCAGAAGCGGTGAATGCCAGGAGCCTAACACTGAGCTCTGGCAGGCAGTGGAGGAAAAGAATGTATGATCTCCTTCAAGCAGCAAGTGTGAGTGAGAACCCCACACATGTTTGGCACGGATCTCAAATGCTGCTTAGACACCTGAAGGGCATGAATAAGTTATCCTTCCCCCAGGAGCAGAATCTAACCCCTTCCTCTCACACCTCTCACCCTTCAGTGGTGACCGCTTTCCCTGAAACTGCCAGCACAACGCCCGAGACACAGGCATGCATTGCGCGCCATGCACTGCAATATATTATTGCTTGCGATCTACCTTATGTTCCCATAGGAGAAGAACATTCACAACTTATGTGAGACGGCATAGACTGGTGGTGGTGTGCCTGACCTGTGGCAGCTGATCAACATCAAAGAGTGTGCCATGGAGCTGGCAGGGAGTGATGGGCTTTACTGAATGGTCACTGACAGCCAGGTTGGCATCCAGCATGCAAGTGAACAAAAGCCTACCCTCAACCCTCCTCGAAGTAAGTACGATGCTGCTTAGAATGTTTTACCTCCCTTTCCCTAATGTGTATTCTTTACTGCAGCTCTGGACCCAGAGAAACCCGGCCCTTCGGGTGTTGGCACCATCCTTGCTGGTCTGGAGAAAGTTGCCCACAACCTCCTGGATGACATCTTGGAGGGAGGCACTGAGGCATTCTCCGAGGGCAGCACCACTGAAGCAGCAGTGGCATGTACCACATAACCCACCAACACTGAGACTATCCTCATGGTGGGTAACTGTAGTGTTGAGACTTCTGGGTCACGAACGGGTGAGCACATCACAGACACTGATGCACATCGGATGGAGACGGGCACATCTGAGGGCAGGGTTCAACTGTCCCCAAGTCAGCTGCTGGGGTGTGTTCCTTCCAAGGAAATGCATCAGGAAACCCAGGGAGTTGTCAAAGGGCTGTCAGCAACCACGTTATGACTGCAAGTTTGTTTAGGGTTATCCAACAGAGTGCTGTTGCAGGTGCCAACACAATGCAAAGGTGGCGACCGCAGTGGAAAGTCTGGCTCAAGGGTTTGTCCTCATGGTTGACAGGGTCCAGGCCATCCTGGAGACAGAATTGGCTATGGGCATGTGTGTTTCTGGCAACCAGGAGGTACAGCGTTCCGTGGCCATGGGTGTTGGAGGCATGTGGGAGACACTGCTGGCCATGGTTCGGATCCTCGCTGGCATTCTGGAGACACAGCAGGCCGTAGTTGTGAGCCTCGACAACTTAGCCCAATCTCAGAGGGCTACTGCTGAGGGCTCCAGAGCCTGGCTCGCTCACAGAATGATGTGGCAGAGGGGCTCCAGAGCTTGGCCAAGTCTCAGAGGGCCAAGGCTGAAGGATGACAGATCATGGGACAGATGCATCTAGGCCTCAAGGATTGGAAGAGCCAGGTGATGCCAGAGCTTCTGGAGCTCAGTCCAGCTAACGTAGTGTCCCATGGAGTGTCCCCGGGGCCTTTGGGCATACCAAGGGAGGAGGAAGGGCTCGAGCCCATGCCAAGGCCTTGCAGGAAATCTTGGACATCCCGAGACCTTACGATTCCCCCTCTTCCTCACACCGGGTATTTCACAGCCAGCGAGATGAACAGGGTGGCATCGAAGCAGTGCTATCCGCAAGTCAGCTGGGGCCCTCCAGGTCGCAGCCACCCAAAAGTTGTCCACCAAAGGCATCACAGGCAACGGGGCACCTCCGAAGTGCATCCTGGGGTAGCACCTAGAAGAAGCAGTGGGCCGCACAAAGCAAGGAAGTTCACTAAGAGGGCACGGGTTAAGGTTACCAGTAGTCAGGGTTTAATTAATCAATAACATTAAGAACACAATAATCTTTTAATTGCACTTCACTGCTGTCGCTAATGTATCTCTGATTCTCACCGCACCCCACTCCCCTGCCCCCATGGCCCACACAGAACTAAGTGGTCCCAATTCCCAAACATAGAGGCTGTCTGTTGAGCCTTGGAGACTCAGCCAAATGTTACCAAGTGCCTGCCCTATCTTCCCCAAAACTTCCCCAACATCCACCAGACCCTTGGTAAAAGTGCCCCCTCTTCCCCTTATTGGCCAAAAAGCATTTGTCCCCAACCCTGACAGCTACGTGGGCCAGAGTAGCAGCACGCATTCAAAGTAGGACTCAGACTGCACCAGGGACCGGAACCCAGTATGCACAACAGCGAGTCGTCATCATCCTCCAGCCTTCAACCAAGAGTCACAATTATTGCCAGCCCAGGGACATTAACAAGTTTGGATATTTCTGGGGGATAGGGTGGTGGGATGAGAGAGGCTGGAGAAGGGTGATATGGTGGTTTGAAGGCCCAGGTCCATTTGGAGGGGGAATAGTGGCTGCACTCGCTCCTGGGATGTGGTGGATGTGTGGAGGTTGCAGCCCCTTCACCTCTAGGTGAAGTGGGCTGCAATCAAGGCCCCCCCACCCCTCCCACTTCCCTGCCAGGCACCTGCCATCACCACCTGCCTTCTTTCTACTGGCTCTTCATATGACGGGATGTCCACCTCGTCCCCTCACCTCTCCTCCTCCTCCTCCAGCTGGTCTCCCCACTGCTGGCTAATGTTGTGCAGGGCACAGCAAACGATGATCATGCGTGAAGCACACACAAGAGGGCCCCCCCAACAAGAGGCAGAACCGCATCTTCAGCAGGCCGATGCACCACTTTATGATGGATCAGGTGGCTGCGTGTGCTTCTCCACCTCAGTCTCGGGCCTCCTCATAGGTATCATCAGCCATGGCTTTAGCGGGTAACTCTTGTCATCCAATACAATCCCAGGAGCCTGGGCTGGTCTTCAAAGAGCCCAGGGATGTGTGACTGCCTGAGCACAAAGCTGTCAGTCGAGTCCCTAACCACATCCCGTGGCAAGCCAATATCCCTGCAAAGTGCCCTGGAGGGGATGGCTGAACAGGACTTGTTCACGGAACCTCATCCAGGGAGCTCTGAGAAAATAGAAGCCGCCCCACCCCACAGCTCATACATCATTGGTCCATGGGCTAGCGTCTGAAGACAGAAGGAGGAAGTCCACCAAGCATCCCCAGGGCCTGCCTGCAACATCCTCTGTGCTCCGCTAACAGCACATACCTCCTCACTCCAGTTCAAGGCTGCTACGCCAGACTGAGATTTTTATATACCTACTCTGAGTCGCGCCAAAGTGGCATCTTGCCAAAGAGATGAGAGACACAAACATGGGCGGAGATTGCTTTGTTGATCTCGATAATCGCATGCTAAGGTATGGTAAATAATGCAAATCAGCGGCTCACCAGTTTTTACTGCAGTCCTGGTGGCACCATTTTTTTTCTGGTTGGGAGATGCGCGGGTCATAATTGCACACAGGGAAGCACAAAATGGCTGACACGTGCATCTCCCAACCCGACCCACTAGAAAATTTGCAGTTTGCAATGGGATAACCGTCTCCATTAACTCTGTATGTTTAAGTATAAGATGGATTGTTTGCATTGCTGTCCCTTGAATAACATTTTTTTCTGTTTGTTTATACTGTGGGATCTTGAGGGTCTATTCTCTCAGTAACTAACTGCAATTTAAAATGTCATCTACTTTAACAACAAAAAAGATCCCAAACCAGACAATAACCAAGTTGAGATCTCTTCTGGGGTTGTAACAATCTCCAATCATTCCTATGTTCCCGTTTTAGCCTCAATATTAATCTTGAAGTCAGCCTATGGTGTATACTGGACGAGTTGGCAGGAGGTTTTAAGGGTGTTGGGTATGGCATATGCGTTGTCTTTAGTTGATATTGATATCCAAATCATGATACCCCAATCACTCATTCCCATGACTCCTTGTGTAGACCATATGCCAACTTAGTGCCAATCCATACCAACCAATGATTCCCCCATCATCCTCATGGTCCCATGTAGCCACTGTGTTAATTTAAAGCCAATGCATATGCCATACCCAACACCCTTAAAACCTCCTGCCAACTTGTCCAGTATACACCATAGGCTGACTTCAGGATTAATATTGAGATAGAAACTTAGAAACATAGCAGATAGAAGCAGGAGGAGGCCATTTGGCTCTTCGAGCCTGCTCCGCCATTCATCATGATCATGACTGATCATCCAACTCAATAGCCTAATCCTGCTTTTTCCCCAAAACCTTTGATTCCATTCATCCCAAGACTATATATCTAGCTGCCTCTTGAATACATTCAATGTTTTGGCATCAACTACTTCTGTGGTAATGAATTCCACAGAATCACCACGCTTTGGGTGAAGAAATGTTTCCTCACCTCTGTCCTAAATGGTCTACCCTGAATCCTCAGATAGTAAGCCCTGGTCCTGGACTCCCTCACCATTGGGGACATCCTCCCTGCATCTACTCTGTCTAGTCTTGTTAGAATTTTGTAAGTCCCTATGAGGTGAAGCAAAATACAGTTCTAAGTAGCCATAACAAATTATTTAAATTAAAATCAATTGTATTCGTAAAAGCCTATTCAATGGATTTAAATTAAAAAAAAACAAGTTATCAGATATGTGCATAATGGAATAGGATAATTGTGACAATATTTGTTCAAGTGTCTCTAAAATGTTCACATGGTCTGCTGACTTGACCTGATCTGGTAACAGTGAAATTTGCTGAGATTTAATTAATTTATTTTATTAGTCACAAGTAGGCTTAAATTCACACTGCAATGCAATCACTGTGAAAATCCCCTAGCCGCCACACTCCGGCGTCCGTTCAGGTGCACTGAAGGAGAATTTAGCATGGCCAAATTGGGAATGCTTAACTGTTTTCTCTTGACTCGGGCGTATAGATTGACAATTACCTTGCACTCGAATGCTATGCATGGCATCTCCCTTAAATCGACTCTTAGAGCTTGATGCTACTGCACTGTTAGGTATAATGCTGTTGGATAATTCTCCCAACTGGTATCTATTCCTCCTCAACATCACTCTTTTTGGGGTGTTCACCTTATCAGACTGTGGCTCATTAACATCTTTGACAGTTCCACAGGGAACCATGTCCTCTCTTGCGGGTAGACTACTCTGATATTCTGCCCCATGTTCAGAGACTGGAGCAAAATATCCCACACCTTCACTATGTTCATATTTGATTTTCAGTTGCTCTTGTCTTTCTAATAATTTTTCACGGACGGACGACAATCGGATCAGATAATGACTCTGAAGAGTTGTCCAGAATTAGCTTCTGCACATAGGGCGGAATTCTCCCCAAAAAATTCTAAGCATTGAAATTGCAGGAAAACTAGAGTAATTCACCTGTTTTTTCAGTGGGAGTTCACACTAGAATCTCCCACACTCTGTGCACTGCTAATGCCACCAGTGCGAATATCGGTAAATTTCAGGGAGAGGGGCGTCACCTCTGAAAGTCATCACCTCTAACAGTAAACAAGTTAGCAACAAATCTTGACAATGGAATGTGATGAACTATTAGGATGGAGTGACAGTTTACATTGACTCAGTTTATGTTTCTGACATGTATTGCGCATCCTTACAGCTCATTGCATGACATTTTTGATCCATGGTCTCATGCAAGTCACCTTGTTCTTTCAGTGCATATGTGACCCAGATGTAATTGGGCTAGGGTCCTTGGTGATGTCAGCCAGGACGTCTTTGGATATCAGCACTGGTCTGTCCTTGGAAATAGACCCAATTGAAGAGCCAAATTCTGCAAGCTCGCCTACAGCTCTGATTCTCTAGTCCCACGGCAGCGAGTGGAGATTTAGCTGAGCAGCAAATTCTCCACTCTCGCTGGCAGCTGGTGTTGAACGGTTGGAGAATTCCAGCCAAAATGTCTATTTCAACTCAACATGATCAAAGATTCTGAGGTCTTTGGGAACTTCTTCTACAGTGTCTGGCCATCCATTGATGATGATTTGCCATAATGCCCTGAGGAAAGGATCTCTGGTGGATCTGTCTGAAGCTTATGAGGTCTGTCTTAGCCCAGTGGCTTTATGAAAATGTCATATTCTTTTTTCCAATCTACTTCATCCACTTGAACATCCAGTAGTATATCTTCTGTCTACTTGATGTTGGGTAGCCTATTCAGAGCCAATCATGAGGATTTTCGTTTTACACCAAACTTCATAATCATACCTGTGTGCTTTTGATGAACAATCTTTTGAGTTGAGGCAGCATGAGTTTCCCAACTCATTTATTGTGATTTGGGATCAGGTTTGACAATGAAGTATTTGTCAAATAGATTTGTATAGAATCTGGTAATGCTGAATATTAATGCCTGTGTTTCTTTCTGATGTTCAATAGTTCTCCTGAGTGGGTATCAAACTTTTGGAACCAAACACAACTGCTCTGATTCCTACAATATGTTCTGAGATCCTTTTGTGAAGCTTCTACTTACAATGTAGTTTCTTTTCTTGGATCATAACAGGCATACTTCGACAGAAAGTGAATGTTTATTAAAAATTGAATGCGCGCTGATGGTCCTCATGCCACAAGAATGTCATACCTTTCTCGAGATGTTTGCAAAGTAATGACACTTTTTCAGAAAAAAATTGTGATCATGCTAAGAAATTAAAAGACCAGGTGCCTCCTTTAATCTCCTTTATCTGAAGGAGTAGGCATAAATTACATACCTATGACTATGATTGTGTGGCCAAATTCCCCTCCAATTCGATTTTCAAATTTGCTGACAACACCACTGTAGAGGGCCAGATCTCAAACAGTGATGAGAGAGGGAATGAGATAGAGAATCTGATGAACTGGTATCATAACAATAATCTCTCCCTCAATGTCAACAAAACAAAGGAAATTATCATTGACTTCAGGAAGCATAAAGGAGGACATGCCCCTGTTTACATCAACGAGGACAAAGTAGAAAGGGTTGAGAGCTTTTTTAGGTGTCCAGATCACCAACAACCTGTCCTGGTTCCTCCATGCCAACACTATAGTTAAGAAAGCCCACCAATGACTCCATTTTCTCAGAAGGCCAAGGAAATTTGGCATGTCAGCCAAAACTCTCACCAGCCTTTACAGATGTACCATAGGAAAGCACTCTTTCTGGTTGTATCACAGCTTGGTATAGCTCCTGCTTTGCCCAAGACCGCAAGGAACTACAAAAGGTTGTGAATGTAGCCCAATCTATCACATAAACCAGCCTCCCATCCATTGACTCTGTCTATATTTCTCGCTGCCTTGGCAATCTGGCAGCGTAATTAAGTAGTCTGAGGTCACGTCAATTGACTCATGAACAGCTTCTTCCCTGCTGCTGTCAGGCTTTTGAATGAACTTACCTTGCATTAAGTTGATCTTTCTCAACACCATAGCTATGACTGGAACAGTACATTTTGCACTTCCTTGTTCCCTTCTTTACGATTGGTATGTTTTGTCTGCATAATACATAAGAAACAATACTTTTCATTGTATGTTAATACATATGACAACAATAAATCAAATCAAATCAAGATTAAATTCAACCTTCCTGGGATCTGTTTGTATTCCAGTGTGAGTAAATTGTATTGAAGAAATTAATGTGGCTGAAACGATTAAATATTTTGTGATTAAAGGTGAGACCTTCTGTAATATTTTGTAGCTCCTCTTGCCCTTCCCCCATGACCATTTGACATCTGCAATATAAAAACAGCCAGAACCACCTTTGGAAATGTGTTAAAACAAGTTCAAAATCAACTCATAAATCCTCCCAACATACTCTAATGACAGGCGAAAAGACCAGGAGAAATGCCTGGTCAGCCATGTGATGGAGATAAATTGGAGCCTCCACCATGATCAGCCATAGCACCAGGCTACAATATGTATGTAAAGTGCATGATGCCACAGCAACCCAGACATCTCCCTATGAGTTCAGTTGGCATAGTTAGGTGGTTTAGATCAGATTAGTGGCAGCAGTACAGGGTTCAATTCCCATTCTGGCTAATTTGGGTTCATGAGCTGCCTCCTTGCTCATAGTGGGGATTATGCGATTGTGGGTTGGACCTGCCTTTAAGCAGAGAGTGAAGAGGAAGAGGAACATTTATCGTTATTGCCTACATGTCAGTCTGTGTGGCAGCAAGATCTAAGAAGCATAACTCCACTGTCTAAACAACTGAATCTGTTGAGGATGCACGAAGCCTTCTGGTTCATAATTGGATATTTTGTTGTCATGACGACAACATTTCATCCCTCTCAAGAATTACGTTTCTGAAGATTTTCACTCAAAATAACCTTTTCCTGATTGAAAAAATGGCCTATTGCACCTGCAGCACTGGACCTCTGCCCTGAGCTCCATGACTGCAGAATGGGCTTTTGGCCTCTGCATGGGAAGATTCTGCCCACAGAGCTCTTTTTGGCATGAAATACTCACAGCACTTAGTGGATTTGTAGCATTCAGGAGATGAAAGGTTATTGGGGATAGGTGGGAATGTGCAGTTGAGGTTATAATCAGATCAGCCATGATCTTATTGAAGACCAAGCAGGCTCAAGGGGCTGACTGGCCTACTCCTGCTCCCAATTTGTATGTTTGTATGTCTTACAGGTCCAACTCAGATTGACTGTCCAGTCATAGAGTCATAGTCATAGAGGAAACAGGCCCTTTGGCCCAACTTGCCCATGCCACTCTTTTTAGGCTAGTCCCAATTTCCCAGATTTGGCCCATATCCCTCCATAGCCATCTTACCCATGTAACTGTCTAAAAGCTTTTTAAAAGACAAAATTGTCCCCACTTCTCCTACTACCTCTAGCAGCTTGTTCTAGACACTCACCACTTCTGTGTGAAAAAATTGTCCCTCTGGACACTTTTGTATCTCTCCCCTCTCACCTTAAACCTATGCCTTCTCATTTTAGATTCCCCTGCCTTTGGAAAACAATATTGACATTCTAGCTGATCGATGCCCCTCATTATTTTATAGATCTCTGCAAGATCACCCTTCTACACTCCAGAGAAAAATGTCCCAGTCAATTCAGCCTCTGCTTATAACTCAAGCCATCATGTCCCAGTAGCATCCTAGTAAATCTCTTCTGCATTCTTTCTAGTTTAGTAATATCCTTTCTATAACAGGACGATCAGAACTGTACACAGTATTACAAGTATGGCCTTATCAATGTCTTGTACAACTTGAACAAAACATCCCAACTTCTGTATTCAATGTTCTGACCAATGAAACCAAGCACGCCGAATGCCTTTTTCACCACTCTGTCCACCTGTGACTCCACTTTCAAGGAATTATGAAACTGTATCCTGAAATCTCTTTGTTCTGTAAATCTCCCCAACGCCCTACCATTAACTGCGTAAGTCCTGCCCTGGTTCAATGTACCAAAATGCATCATCTCGCATTTATCTAAATTAAACTCCATCCACCATTTGTCAGCCCACTGGCCCAATTGATCAAGATTTCATTGCAATCAGAGATAACCTTCTTCACTGTCCACTATACCATCAATCTTGGTGTCATTTGCAAACTTACCAACCACGCGTCCTATATTTTCATCCAAATCATTAATATAAATGACAAATAACAGTGGACACAGCACTGATCCCTGAGGCACACTGATGGTCACAGGTCTCCAGTTTGAAAAGCGACTCTCTACAACTATCCTCTGGCTTCTGTCCTCAAGCCAGTTTTGTATCCATTTAGTTACCTTGCCCTGGATCCCATGAGATTTAACCTTTATGCAACAACCTACCATGTGGTGCCTTGTCAAATCCCATGCTAAAGTCCATGTAGACAACATCAACTGCAATGCCCTCATCTACCTTCTTGGTTACCCCTTCAAAATTTGTGAGACATGATTTTCCACTACAAATCGATGCTGACTGTCCCTAATCAGCCCTTGCATCTCTAAATGCCTGTAGATCCTGTCTCTCAAAATACCTTCCGACAACTTCCCAACCACAGATGTGAGGCTCACTGGCCTGCAGCTCTCTTTAAACAAAGGCACAATGTTTTCCACCCACACTTACTATCAATAGTCACACCTCACCTGTGACTGTGGATGATTCAAACCTCTCTGCTAAGAGACTCGCAATTTCTTCCCTAGCCTCCTTCAACGTCCTGGGATACACTTCAAAAGGCCCTGAGGATTTATCTACCTTGATGCACTTTAAGACTTCCAATATCTCCTTCTCTGTAATATGTATACTCCTAAAGACATCACTATTTATGTCCCCACCTTCCCTAACATGCAAGCTTTTCTCAACAGTAAATACTGATGAGAAATATTCATTTAGAATCTCACCCATCTCTTATGGATCCACACATAGATGACCTTGTTGACCCTTAAGAGACCATCCTTTCTCCCTAGTTATTCGTTTGCCCTTTACGTGTTTGTAGAAGCCCTTTGGATCCTCCTTTGCCTTATCTGCCAAAGCAATCTTGAGTTCCCTTTTTGCTCTCCTGATTTTTCTCTTAACTCTCCTCCTACACCCCCTATACTCTTCAAGAGATTCACTTGATCCCAGCTGCCTATGCATGTCATGTGCCTCCTTCTTCTTCTTGACCAGGGCTTCAATATCCCAAGTCATCCAAGGTTCCCTACTTCTACCAGTCTTGCCCTTCACTCTAAGAGGAATGTGCTTACCCTGAACCCTGGTTAACACACTTTTGAAAGCCTCCTACTTATCAGATGTCCTTTTGTCTTCCCACAGACTCCCTCAATTAACTTCTGACAGTTCCTCTCTCTAGTTACTCTTTTGCCCTTTATGTATTTGTATTTGTAGAAACCATCAAAATTGGCCTTGTTCCAATTTAGAATTTTTAATTTTGGGCCGGACCTATCATTCTCCATAGTTATCTTAAAACTGATAGAATTATGGTCACTGGTCCCAAAGTGATCCCTCATTAACACTTCTGTCACTTGCCCTTCCTTATTTCCCAAGAGGAGGTCAAGTTTTGCCCTCTCTCTAGTCGGGCCATCCACATACTGAATGAGAAATTCCTCCTGAATGCACTCAACAAATTTCGCTCCATCCAACCCTCTAATACTATGGCTGTCCCAGTCAATGTTGGGAAAGTTAAAATCCTCTACTATTACCACCATATTTTTCTTGGAGCTATCTGTAATCTCCTTACATATTTGCTGCTCAATTTCCCACCATTTGGGGGCCTATAGTACAACCCTATCAAAGCGATTTCCCCCTTCTTATTTCTCAGTTCTACCCATATAGACTCAGTGGCCGAACCCTCGAATATATCCCCCCTCAGTATTGCCGTGATGTTTTCCCTAATCAAAAGTGCAACTCCCCCTCCTCTCCTACCTCCTGTTCTAGCTTTCCTCTAGCATCTGTACCCTAGAGCATTGAGCTACCAGTCCTGTCCCTCCCTTGGCCATGTTTCAATAATTGCTATAATATCCCAGTCCCATGTTCCCATCCATGCCTTGAGTTCATCTACCTTGCACATTAGGCCTCTTGCATTAAAATAAATGCAGTTTAATCTGGACTTCCCTCGCTCTCTGCTCTGCTTTTGCCTGCTCTGTCCGGCACTAGGATTACTGACACTGCCTTTACTACTTAATGTGCTCTCTTTAACTTGTGTGCGATTTTCAACCTTTTCTTCTGTCTCCCTACTGCTTTGGGTCCCATCCCCCTGCCAAACTAGTTTAAACCCTCCAAAGTAGCTCTGGCAAATCTCCCCTCCAGGATGGTCTAATGGCCTTTTTAGTCCATTATTCTTCTAATACACATTCCCATTCAATTAATCACTCTTTTGGGGTACTGATTGTCAAGAGTATGTTTCAGATGGATCTCAAACTGCCACTGCTTCTTTCAGCCATGCACCAGTGTTATCACAATCTTTATGGCTTCTCCTATTGTCCAACAAAGTCACTGCTTTGTGATCATTGCCAATAAATATGAGTTACTGGCACCACATTATGCACCTTTATTACCCTGTTGCATACTGCTGCCACCATGGTGTGTCACTGATTTGTGGTCACTGCCAATAAATATGAATTACTTGAACCACGTTATCCACTGTTATAACCCTGTGGCACATTGCTTCCACAATATACTGTCTCTGGTTTGTGATCTAGGTCAATAAATACGGATTACTGACACCACATTATCCACTGCTGTTACACTGTGCACATCGCTTCCACCATGATATATTACTGCTTTGTGATCACAGATAATAAATATGGATTACTACCAACACATTGTGCACCGTTGCCATCATACTTGCTCTTAACACAAATATAGCATGCATTATGACAGTGATAAGGCAATCTTATTGGTAATTTTATTGAAGTATAACAGGGTCCCAGGACAACTCTTCATACGTGTGCTGCCTGTTTCAAAAGCTGTATCACATTGTTAAATTGCATAATATTCTGTGATGATGTATATGAATCAATTTACATATTCAGCAGAGTGTTAAACAGTATGTAACTATCTGTACTATAATGCAATATCACAACAAGTGTGAATACTACCCACCTAGAAGGGCAAAGCAGCAGACACATGGGAACACCGTTGGTTACATGTTCTCCTCAAAGCCTCACACCACCCTGACTTAGAATTATATGTCATTCGTTCACTATTGTTGGATCATCCTGGAACTCCCTTCCTAACAGCATCATCGGTGTACCCACACCAGAAGAACTGCAGTGAGTCAAGAAAGTGATTCACCACCACGTTCACAAGTGCAATCCGCAATTACTAACAAATGCTGGTCTTGCTAGCAACACTCACATCCCATGAATGAACAAAAAAAAAGCAGAGGCCTTGTTGTTGTGAGACAAGGGTTACTTCAATATGCAAACTCAACTGTATCCTATTCAAACCCAAGTAACAGCTTGGGAGTAGCACAAATTTAGGCATATAAAATCGCTAATCACAAGTTATCATCAAAGTAGCATAATGTTTATGTTACAAGTCATAGAATCATAAAGTGTAGAGGAGGCCTTTTGGCCCATCGAGTCTGCACTGACACATGAGGACCACCCACCCTATTTACCTAATCCCACTTACCAGCACTCCGCCATAGCCTTGAATGTTATGACATGCCAAATACTCATCCAGGCACTTTTAAAAGGATATGAAGCAACCTGCCTCCATCAGTGTCCCAGGGCAGCACTTTCCAGACTGTCACCACTATCTGGGTGAAAAGGTTTTTCCTCACATGTTCCCTGAACCTTTGCTCCTTATCTTGAACTTGTGTTGTCTCATGACTGACTCTTCAACTAAGGGAAATAGCTGCTTCGTGTCCACTCTGTCCATACCCTTCATAATCCCTGAACAGATCACCCCTCTGTCTTCTCCGCTCCAGCGAATACAACCTAAGTCTATCCAACCTCTCTTCATAACTTTAATGTTCCATCCCAGGCAACATCCTGGTGGATCTCTTCTGCACCCTCTCCAGTGCAATCGCATCCAACCAGAACTGCAAACAGTACTCCAGTTGTCGCCTCACCAAAGTTCTATACAATCCCAACATGACATCCCTGCTTTTGTAATCTATGCCTCAATTGATAAAAGCAAATGTCCATATGCATTTTGCACGACCACATTAACATGCCCTTCTGCCTTTAAGGATCGATGGACAAACATGCCAAGGTCCCTTTAATCCTCTGAACTTCCTAGTGTCGTGCCATTCATTGAATGCTTCCTTGTCAATTTACTCCTTCCAAAGTGTATCACCTTCACTTTCCAGGGTTAAATTCTATCTGCCATTTATCTATTTGACCATCCCATCTGTATTTTCCTGTCACCCAAGACACTCAATCTCACCATCTGGCCAGTTTCTGTGTCATCTGCAAACTTACTGATTCTATCCCCACAAAGTCATCTATGCAATTTATATAAATGATAAATAATAGGGGACCCCGAACAGATCCCTACTCATTCCCCGGTTATCCTCTTCCCATTTGTATATTTATAGAATTATAGAATTTTTCCCTACTTTTACCAGTCAGAGTTTTCTCATATCTCCTCTTTGCTCTCCTAATTACCTTCTTAAGCTCCATCCTGCACTTTCTGGACTCCACTACTACCTCCTTGTACCTTGTACCAAAATCCTTTCTTTTCCTTCTCATTGTATACTTAATATCTCTGGTCATCCATGGTTCACTGGGCTTGTTACTCCTTCTTATCACCCGAGAGGGAGCATGTTGGGCTTGCACCCTCTCCAATTCCTTTTTGAATATCCCCTCCCTTCTGCTGTTCTGTAGATTTCCCCACAAATAGTTATTCCCAGTCTATCTTGGCCAGGTCCTGCTTTATTTTATGAAATCTGCTCTTCTTCAATCCAAAACTTTTTTCTGTAACTTGTCTATTTCCGTGTCCCTAACAAGCTTAAATTATACTATGTTGTGATCACTATCACTACAATGCTCCCCCACCACCACTTCAACCAGCTGTCCAGCTTCATTCCCCCAGAATTATATCCAGCACTGTGCCATCCCTTATTGCATCTTCGACTTATTGACCTAAAAGGTTCTGTACATGTTTCAAGAAATCTACTCCGACTGAGCCCTTAACATTATGGGTGACATTTTCCAGCCGCACTCACCACAAGAAGGGAAACTCCCACCCGAGGTCAATGGACATTTGCATGGTCCTGTCCCATCCGTAATGATTATCGTGGTGGGCAGGACAGGAAAATTGCACCCTATGTCTATCTCAATTAAAGTTGGGAAAGTTGAAATCATCTAATATAATTGCCCTGTTTTTATTTTTTTTAATACACGTTTGCAAATTGCGTACTTGCTTGCTTCTCAATTTCCCATTGACTATCTGGGTGTCACACAGAGGTATAACACAGATACTAGAGGGAGGTTTTTCACACAGAGGGTAGCAGGGGTATGGAATGCCCTGCCAAGTAAAGTGGTGGAGGCAAACACGCTAGAGTTGTTTAAGAGTAACTTAGACAGGCACATGACTGGGTTGGAGATGGGTGGATATAGGAGATTGTTTCAAATAAGGGTCATTAGCCCTGGGGCGTCCCTGGTAAGGTAAATGGATAAGGTACAATAATAATGTTTTTTTTCTCTTTTTCATTCACACGTTTCAAGTTGGTCCGCCTTGTGTCCAATGAGGGGTATACACGCGATGGGTCGTACTTAGGCTGCTCTTGGTTGCTCGAGATTGGCCTAGTGCTTCATGTCGTTAGTGTGTGCCTAAACTGGACCATATACTGGGCAAGACGACAGCTCAGTGACTATCACTGATTGCTGTGCAGACACATGGATTTGGGCCAGTGTCTGTGGGAGTTTGCGCATTCTCCCGGTGCTCGCGTGGGTTTTCTCCAGGTGCTCCGGTTTCCTCCCACACCCCAAAGATGTGCTATTGGGCTGATTGGCAGGAATAAATTGTCCCTGAATTAGTTTCCATCAATGTGGATGGCCATAAAACATTAGATAAGGGTCATGGGTGGAGGGGGGGACTGGTGGTGTTAAAATGGTGGCATGGGCTCGTTGAGCCGAAGGGCCTGTTTCCCGGGCTGTTTTTGTTCTTTGTTCTTTGTCAATAATAAACATCTAGCAATGTGGCTGCCCCTTTCTTATTCCTAAGCTCTACCCATAAACCTTCATTCAATGCCCCCTCCAAGACATCATCTCTCCTTACTGCAGTAACTGACCCCTTAACCAATATTGCAATGCCTCCTCCTGTCTAGCCTGAAGAGTCTATATCCCAGAATGTTGAGTTGCTAATCCTGTTCCTCCCTCAATCACATTTCTGTGATGACTATTACATCGCAATTCCACATGTCAGTCCGTGTCCCTAACTCATCTGTTTTATCTGTAATACTCCTCGCATTAAAGTAGTGGTCATCCAGCCTTGCTTTACTCCCTTGAAACTTAATACAACTGTATTCCCTCTGAATTGATTGTTTTACTGTATTATGCTGTGTCCCTACTTTGCTAAGAGTTTGTGTCCCTTTCTCCTGCCAAATGAGTTTAAGCTCTTCCCAACAGCACAAGCAAGGATGTTAGGCCTTCCCCATAAATGATGATGCAGAAATTTAAACCGCCCCCTCCTGCACCAACTCCAGAAAACTATATTAATAATCCAGTTTGAACATGAGCCAGGGCAGAAAATAGAACATATAATGCTAACACATGACTCACAGCTTCACTTAATGATGCCAGCCAAATCTAATTTGAAAGATCTTCACCAACGGAAATTACAGCAGAAAACTGAGGCACTAAGGTGAATGAGGGTCCAACACCAAGCATCCCCACTGATTTCCTGTTCTTGTTCTCTTGATGCCATCTAAAATTATTCAATGGAGGGAAATAAACTTAATGGACTTGGCCCACAGTCAGGCAGTATTGCTGAGTACCTTATTTCAACATATACGATCCTAAGAGGGTTTGACAGGGTAGATGGTGACATGTTGTCACTAATGGGAGAGTCTTGAACAAGGGGACATAACGACAAGATAAAGGGCCAATCATTTAAAACTGGGGTGCGTAGAAATTTCTTCTCACAGAGGGTGGTGAATCTCTGAAATTTTCTGGCCTAGAGGGTAGTGGAGGCTGGATCTTTATAAGTATTTAAAGTGGAAGTGGATGAATGTTTGATAGATTAAGGAATATAGGGCTCTGGAGAAATGGCACAGAAAAGACGTAGAGGCTGATATAGCAGGCTTGAAGGGGCTGGTGGCCAACTCCTGCTTCTATTGCTTCTGTTCTTGTGTTACACAAGAACACAAGAACAGAAGCAATACAACACAAGTAACACAAGAACAGAAGCAATAGAAGCAGGAATCGGCCACCAACCCTTCAAGCCTGCCCTGCCATACGATCATAGTGTAGACATTCTCACTCATTAAATATTGAACATGATCATTTTTTGCAAATCTCCTCACACCACTTTTTAGCAGAAAATTCAGGTTTGCAGATTTGAAGCCATTAGGTTGCAAAAAATAAAAGTTGTATTTTGGAAGCATTTGAAAGTACCAATTATAGTTGTAATTCCTCAGTTTTCAAATGGGAAATTACTTACAATTGCACAGTAAATGTCCCAAAGCATTGACGTTACTTGATTAGTTATAGGTATCTCAGATACTCCCCAAGCAGCCACAGCCATTTCCCATAATTACATTTGAACTTCTTTTTCACTGCACTTCATTGGCAGTACTCACAACATGTAATAGGAGACACAGTGAGATATACATCTTATTCCCTGTTAAGGACAGTTTAATGAAATTATGCTTCCCAAAGTAACGTTTCAGGAAATTAACATGACAAATTGTCATCTCAGAGATTAGTTAATGAATGCTGTTAGGAGAAATTAATGTTCTCTGTGTTCTGATATTTTATTCACATTTTTCACAATACTTATCACCAAACCTTTCTTGGAGGAGACGAGGAGGTAACTGGAATAATTTTCATTCAAACATTATTTCTTTTGGGAAATACTGAGTGCCTTTTTAAAACAATAATGATGAATAAATGTTAACCTAGATCAAAGACTGAATTTCCTTTTATTTCTGAGTGATTTTACAACCAGCGCAGCATTCCTGTTGATTCCACATTTTTAGGTTGAAACAATAACAGTCATCATCCTGCATCATTAAAATGTAGTGAAAAATTAGCCTGCCACTGTCTATATGCCACAGGCGAGCACAAAGGTGTACTAAGAGCAGAAGGAAACACATTAGGATTTTTCTGCAGCTTCTCAATTTGCTCATTTGGTGTCATGCAGTTTATTTGTCTTGGATTCTCCCTGTCAGACCCTTTAACTGGCTACTTGATGAAGTCTGCAGTGACACTGGAGATAGTGGGAGCATTTTCCAACTTCCTTTCAGCAACGCAAGGTCAGTCAGAGTATTAGGAGGGCAGTCCAGGGTCAGAATAATGCAGTAGGGAGTACGGGGGGTGCAGTTAGGTTAGCATATTGTTCTCGAGATGAGGGCCTTTTTCAAAGCTGATCCATCTTCATCCTTGTAATTAGGTTCCCCCTCACCTCTTTAAAGTGTTGCTATGTAACACATTGCCAATTGCAAGCAAATTTTTCGGTGCACTCATTTAAGTGACATTTGTATTGTTCTCAGCTGTGTAATTGGTAATCATGAGGTGCAATAAAACCGCTTGGGCATTTAACAAGCAGCATGGATATTGAAAAGGATCTATTTTCTAGTTTGTCGACTGTGTGTGGAGGCTGCTACTTTCACCCTCACGTGAACCAGGATTTATTATGGAAAAGCACTGGCACCTCAATTCTCTTTCAATCCCTCAGTGAGAGAAAACAAGAGGGAAAAAATGGGAGTGGGGGGTGTGTGAAGAAATCAAAACAAAGTAGATTTAATGGTCCATTAAATATTATTCCAGGTCCTTTTGTCTCGACATTAGTGAAAAGCTGAGGGGAAAAAAATGATGGGGGGTGGTGGGGTGGAAAGAGAAACACCACTAATATTAAGTTGTAAATCCTACAAAACATTAACTTCATTACTTGCAAATTACTGTCCACACTTTTTGGAAGGGGAGAGGGGTGGACTTTCCACACTCTCATTACTCAAACAAGACTCAGCAAAAATTGTTCATCAGTGGATAGATCACGAATACAGCAGCCTCAATTTTACACAGACTGACAAACAAGTTTACAGCAGGTTGCTTTTCAATGAGCAGCATTGCAATAATTGATCTTTTGTCTTTGTACATTACGGTAATAACTACTTAGGATGAAAAAAGACACGGTAGCATTATGTAGGCTGTGACTAATAGAGGATTTTGTTGAAATAGTTACTCTTGATGACCTTTTAACCTCATAACTTTTTTTTCTGTTGAGAGCCATGCAAAAAACACAAAAATGATTTCACTTTTGTGTAAATGTGACAGATAAAGTGCTTGCTATCCAAAATATGCTGTATAATAAAGTTGATTTAGTGGTTGCGTCCCATGAGGCTGATTTTACTTTCTTTAAAAGATACAGCTTTGGCCCTTTTGACAATGTTACCTCAGCGGGATTGCTTATTTAACCAACAGACATTAGTTTTTCTTTCTTCGTGGATTCCATGATGATCTAGTCAATAAAGACAGGGCTTTATCTCAGACTAATAGAACCCAAATGGGGTGGCATAGTGGTTAGTACTGCTGTCTCACAGCGCCAGCGACCTGGGTTTAATTCCTGGCTTAGGTCACTGTCGGTGCAGAGTCTGCATGTTCTCCCTGTATCAGTGCGAGTTTGCTCCAGGTGCTCCTGGTTTCAAAACCAAAAGACATGCTGGTTAAGTCATTGGCCATGCTAAATTCTCCCTCAGTGTACCCGAACAGGTGCCTGAATGTGGTTACTAGGGGATATTCACAACAACTTCATTGCACTTTTGATACCAATTAGTGCTTTTTTCTCAGATTCCAGAGGCTCACTGTGAGCTGCCAAGCACCCAGCCAAGAACTGTTCCCAAAAATTAGAGGAAGAGAAATTAAATATATATCTATTAAGCTGAAAACAAACTGCCAGTCAAGAATATGTTTAAACAAGACCCATTCTATGCTTACGTCTGCATTTGAATTGAATAGCTTCATGCCTCCATCGGATATCTGACCAGATATTATCCCTGGATTTTCCTCCAGGGTGTAATGCATTCAGTTGGTAGTGAAGTAGATCATGTATTGAAATGGGACAAGGAGGCTTTTTGCCAAATCTCCAATCCTGAAAATGGTATTCAGAATTTCCTGTTGGGAAAGGATCTCCCTTTTCAATCAATGCCTGCCCTGCCACATGCAAATAAATGATAGTGTATGGTTCACGTTTAAACCTTGCTAAGATTTCTAACTATGTCTGCTGAAACTCATCCGTCGAGAAGAATGCCAGCCTGAAGAGATGTTCGCTGTTTGGTGGCCATAGGAACCAAACATTTTGAAAATTGAAGAGTTTTCAGAAAAGATTTGTTTCTGTTAGCCTTTCTATATCTGGCCTTTCAAAATAAAAGGAAACTATTTTTTTAAATAAGATATCGGCCTGCAGGATATCTCTCCCATGCAAGTTCACAATGAAGAATACTATTCCAAATGTGAGCCCACCCTATTTACTACCTATAAAAACTCTTCCTGGGAAAACGAGGCGGAGCTAACTGTGACCAGACAGTGCTTGGAAGTCCCACCTGGTCCACTTTCAGAAGGATGCCTGACAATAGGAAAAAGCTAAGCTGAAGTTTATATACCAGGATTTTATTTGCCATAGCAAGCTCTGGCATTGTCTGTGAGTAAACAGAGTTTTTAACCCCTTATGTAGAATGAGACAAAGAAAGAAGCCATTGCAATGGTGCATTAAAGCCCAGATTGTTTTATTCCATGCCTGTGCACCAGATCTTTAGACATGTTGGCCCTCCATCCCAGAAACCTTAGATGAACCTCTATCGAGGTCACCATTGCCAATGTCAGAACAGCTTTCTCAAAAGTCAATCCATGGAAAGCGCTCAGGTCCTGCACAGACTAGCTGGCAGGGTATTCGGAGGTGTCTTCAACCTTCTTTTCACCAATCTGAGGTCCCTACCTGCTTCAAGAAGACAACCATCATTCTGTACCAAAGAAAAGCCAAACAGCAAGCCTTAATGACTATTGTCCAGTGGCTCTGACAGCCAACATTATGAAGTGCTTTAAAAGGTTAGTCATAGCACAAATCAATTCTTGCCTCCCAGACTGTCTGGATCTACTACAGTTCGCCTATTGCTGCAACAGGTCCACAGTAGATGCCATCTCCCTGGCCTTATACTCAACCCTATAACACCTATATAAAAAAGACAACTATGTCAAACTCCTATTCATAGACTACAGCTCAGCCTTTAACACCATTATTCCTACGAGAGTCATCTCCAAACTTAGTGACATGGAGCTCAGCTCCTCCCTGTGCAACTGGATTCTAGACTTCCTAACCCACAGACCGCAGTCAGTAAGGATGGACAACAACGCATCCTCCATAATCATTTCAATGCCAGTGCACCACTGTTCAGGATTATCGCTTTGTGAGGAGCTGTGTCCTCAGCCATTTACTATATTCCTTATGCATCCTTGACTGTATGGACAAACTCCCCACCAATTCGATTTTCGAGTTTGTTGATGACACCACCATAATGGGTCAGAGCTCAAATAATGATGAGACAAGAAAGAGATAGAGAATCTGGTGAACTGGTGCAATGACAATAATCTCTCCTTCAATGTCAACAAAATGAAGGACATAGTATCAACTTCAGGAAGCACAATGGAGGGCATGGCCCTGCCTACATCAATGGGGATGGAGAAGAAATGGTTGAGAGCTTCAAGTTTTTAGGTATCCAGATCACCAACATCCTAGCCAGGTCCCTCCATGCAGACACTATAGTTAAGAAAACCCACCAACACCTCTACTTTCTCAGGAGATTTGGCATGTCTGCTACAATTCTCACCAACTTCTACAGATGGACTACAGAAAGCATTTTTTCTAGTTGTGTCACGGCTTGACATGGCTCCTGCTCTATCCAAGACTGCAAGAAATACAAAGGGTCATGAATGAAGCCCAATTCATCACTCAAACAAGCCTCCCATCCATTGACTTTGTCTACACTTCCTGCTGCCTTGGAAAAGCAGCCAGCATAATCAAGAGCCCATGTACCCCGGACATACTCTCTTCCACCGACGCAGTGGCACAGTGGTTAGCACTGCTACCTCACAGTGACAGGGACCCAAGTTCAATTCCGGCCTAGGATGACTTACTGTATGGAGTTTGTACATTTTCCCCTTGTCTGTGTGAGTTTCCTCAGGTGGTCCAGTTTTGTCCCACAGTCTAGGCGTGAGTTAGCTTGATTGGCTATGATAAATTGCCCCTTAATGTCAGGGGGATTAGAACAGGACCTGAATGGGATTGTTGTCGATGCAGACTTAGTGGGCCAAATGGCCTCCTTCTGCAATGTAGATTCTATGATTCTTCCGTTGGGAAAAAAGATACAAAAGTCTGAGATCAAGTACCAATCAACTCAAGAACAACTTCTTCCCGACTGCCATCAGACTTTTGAATGGACCTACCTCGCATTAAGTTGCTCATTCCCTCCACCCTAGCTATGACTGTAACATTACACTCTGCATCCTTACCTTTTTTTCCCTATCTATGAATGATATGCTTTGTTTATATAAGCACTCAAGAGACAATACTTTTCACTGTTCACAAATAAATGTGACTATAATAAACCAAATCAAATGTCATTGTAACTAATAGATGTAAAACAACAGCCTGGGATAACCTGTCTGTCAGCATTTTCTCCTTATATGTGGGGGAGTACTGTTTGTTGATGGTTCCAATGAAATAGTAAAATCCAGATCACACATGCCATGTTTTTCAAAACATGTTTTGTTGTGCTTTGATGCTGCAGTGCTCATTATGTTCATAGGATTAGAGCACTTCTGACATTTTTCAATTAAATTATGTCAAACTAATTTTTATAGGTAAGAAGGCAGACCTGTTCTGTAATACTGTGCACTGGATTCACTCATTTGGCACAAGAGAGAGAGCGCATTAGTCAACCTTGGATTCACTTTAATTAATAAATACAGTTGCAACTGCTTGCATCCAGAGAGAAAATCCATTTTTTTTTCTCTTTTTGCGTATCTTTTTGTTTTTTGCCAGAACAACATATATGCAAACTAAAAATCTGATGCATATTATGATGCAATGCAGAAATACATTCCTACAGAGAAGAGATGACATGACATTTACCTTTTATTTACAATGACGGATGGGAGATGATCAGGAGAGGGTTAAATATATTAAAACAAAAAAAAACACGCCTCCAAACTTATCACATAAACACTTGTTTCTATTTTGATGCTGGTGTGCGTTAACTCTGTATTATATGCAGGTGGTCGGCATTAACTGGGCATTTGCTTGTGCCACTATAAATGGACAGAATGAAACTGTGGTTGTTGAGTTAGGATGTGTGTACTTGTATTGTGTAAGTGCGAATGAAAGTGTATAAAGATTCTATGCTTTCACTTCTATACTTTACCACCTGAAATATAGCAGTAGATTTAATGGATTGTGAGTGCTCTGATTTCAAAAGGCAGGATATTTAGGTAGCATATATTAATCAGCCTGTCACTGTATAACTGGGAGCCTGCTTTAAATTTAAATGTTGCCATGAGTATTTCCCAGGACTTGGCAGTAAAAAAAGTGGGAGGAGTTGTCAACTCAGACGTTAAGTGCCTTTTACAGCACTCCTCCTAGGCCAGAAGGAGAAAGAATACTTCCCCACTGGCCCCTCAAGGAAACCGTCAGCCTTTTTTTTAACTGACTGCAACTTCTTTCTCCTAACCAGCAAACCAGCTCAATCTCTCACTCACTCCCTCCAGATGGCCTGTCCAGCCCCAATCTCTTGCTCCCTTTCTCTCACAATAGCTGACCTTCACACCTCCCCGACCCCAATATTTCACTCTCTCCTGAGAAGTCGAATCTTAAATTCCTGTTCCCAGTCTCACTCTGCCTTGTCCCCCTTCCCATGATGGCCAAACCATGGGCCATCCACAAGGAGAGCTGGTTTTCCCACCTGGCAGTCAGACTGTCTGTCAATTTGTCTGGCTGTTGAGAGGGAACTGGACGAGAAGAATTACAAAAAGGTTCCACCATTCAAATTCAGCAAGACCTTAGTGTCTCAAGTCTAGTCAGCTTTCCTCACACTAAGTTCTCCCTCACAGCCTCCCTGTCATCTGTAAATATTGCTTTAGCACCTTAAATACCTTTAATGTGTGCAATAATTCTGCAGGGGCATCACTAACCATCATATGATGAAACTTGAATAACCAGAGAGCCAGTCCTCCAACTTTTCTTTGCCATCAAAGACATCTGTTACATTTGATTGCCATAGAACAGAAGTATGATTTGTGGTTCTTACCAAATATCGATTAAGTGGATGTTTCCATGATCGAGAATAAATTTGAATTTCTCCTCTATTATAATAACATGATAAGTTGCATCCAACCTGAATTAGAGGAAAGATTCTGCCTGATCAGCCATTTTGACTTACTTGAAAAATGACACACCAGCTCTGCAATACAATGCACCTAAGATTTCCAACTGCACTCAATAAAATTGCACATGATAAAATTGCACAGCTTTAATTTAAAGCAACTGAGATTTTAAAAAATGACTAGATAACATATTAGCTGAGGGTTAAGAAGACGTGAGCTCTTGTCAGGGAAGTAACACTAGGCGGGGAAAGTGTTAAGAGGAGAGCCCCAAGAATCAATGCTGGATCAGCTTCACTTTCTCATTTTATTAAAGGCTTGGATTCAGGAGTTTATTGCAAACTGTCAAATTCACAGATAACAGCAATTCAAAGAGGTAGCTGAATATGAGGAAGCAGCCCAGAAACTGCAACATCAATTAGGTAAAATATGTAAACAGTGAAATGTAACTTGGGCAAGCAATGTATATGCTACAAAGAAAAGAACATGGATGCTCCGTGAATGGTGTTAAAATAATAAAGAATTGATTTTAAAGGGGTATTAGATGATTTGCCACCATTGGTTTGCCAGCAATCAGCAAAGCAAATAGAATGTTGAATTGTTTAGCCAAAGTAGTATACATAGATGAAGCTCTAGTTCATGATTAGGTGCTACAGACCACATACAGTACTGCATGCTATCTGCAGTTCTGATCCAAGCACAGACCAGCAGTCAAATTCTAGTGATGAAGAAAAACACAACATCAGAGGACTGAGTTATTAGGAAAGCTTAAAGAAGATTGAGCTTCTTTGTATTCAACCAATGCGACAGAGGTGATCTCACTTTTATTGTATACAACCCATGCCAGCAACACCAATTCCAATACACAAGTCCCTCCATTTGCAAAGGATAATTTAAGACTGTCAAGAAGTTTTTAACAAAATGAATGACCTTTGCATGGAAAAGCTTTGTGGTAGAGTAAGGAAGGCAATCCTGGAATCATTTGAGAAATATTTGGGTGTTGTGATGGAGAGTGGGTTAATATGGTATGTTATTAGAAAGATGGATCAGGTAGATTTCCTCCATCTACATTGTGTTATCTTATAATTCAGTTGTTTGAATGTTCATAGTGAAATCTATAAGCTGTTCCTCATGTGTCGCTCATTTTTAACATTCTTTGGTTTGGCTAATACTCCTTCCATAGGCCCTTTATTGTAGAGGTCTGACAACTGCTTCCTTTATCCAAATATCTTGACTGGAGTTAGTGCATGGCTAGGAAAGACAAATGGAGAGGAATTAAGAGAAGTAAATGGTTTTTTGTGCCAATCTTAGGATCAGTTGAGCCATTATTATACGTTGTCTAGATTTCTGAATCGAATGGTATTATTATGTTAAACAATGATTAACATGCAAAACCAGAAAGAACATTGACTAATAATAGTCTATTAATCACTCTGCTCATCAACGTTGTGTATTGGTTGGCTATGTCATGAAAGATTAGATGGCAGGCCTCCAGGAGACTGCCCGTGAGAGTGAGAGAGGGGAAAAGACCTCTCTGTACATGTAGAACTAATGGGTAATGAATTCACAACAAACTGAATGTGAGGGAAGTACTTCACAACAGAATAATTTACCCTGTAGCAATGTTTCTATTACACATTATTACTGTACTCTATTTCAGTCTATTAAATTGTAAATATGGCTCTTTCATATTCACCATGTCTTGGTCTTCCTCATCTGTACTTGTGACTTTGTGATGCTTTTTCACAATGCAGCATTCTTTCACAGCCAGAAAGTTTTCCTACTATTCCGGTATTCAGGAGAAAAAAAAAACAATGACCATTAAAAACTATGAGTAAGTAAAACTCAATGACAAATGTTTTAATAATGTGTCATAGATGTCATGTCACATCTATATGCTGATTTGTTTTAATGATCAGTACAAACTATACTTTGCCTCTGGCCATAGTACTTTATGAAGTGACATCAGCACTAACTTGCATTGATATAGTGCTTTCAAAATAGAAAACACATCATAAGGACATAATCGGAAAATAGATGAGAAGCCAAAAAGAAGATATGAGTGGGGATGGGGAGTGACTGATTTGAAAGAACTGGATTTTAATGTTCATGTAAGAGAGGCATGAAGAGATGGAGGAGTTTAAGAAGAAATTTCCAGGAAGTTTCCAAATGAGTACACTTGGGTGATGATACTTCCTGGCAGCAGCCAGGGATCTTAGACTGAAGAAATAAGTTGGATAGGTGATTTATTGGATGCTGAGTTTGAATGATGTGAAGTCTCAGTGGGAGTTAGAAGGAGGTGGAATGCAAGGAGGCTCTTGCTCAACGGTCGGTCCCAAATGCCCTTTGAATGTGGGAAGAAAATTGGAGTGTGCATAATGTCAAGAATATAAATTAATTTTATTTTAAGCTTTCAGGACCAACTGGTTATTACAGAAAAACTGTTCTTGAAACGTTTTCACTGCTAGGATGTAACAGAAATAGAAATTCATGCTAACACAAAGTTAAATCGTTGAATTATTAATTAACCCTGTTCTGGGAGCTGATTGGCCCATGATACAAATGGCAACAATTACACCACAACAAAATAACCTAAAATATTTCATCTTTTGTAATTTTAGCTGCAAACTGCAGCCATTTGGCAATCCAGTAAATTAATGAACTTGTGTTAATGGGGATGATCTTCATGGAAGAAAATTTGGTCTGCAGTTTTCATTTTAACAAACTTCCTGGTATTTTTGCAAGCAGTAGCTATTCAGCAATGCGGGGTGTCAAGTGAAGTAACAGGATAATTATAGTGTACAGAAATAATGAACACGCCCAGTACACACTGCAAACCAACAATTATGAACCTTGTAATTAGCTGTAATACAGGATCTTAAAATGAATGAATTAATAGCTGACTTTAGCAGCTTTACAATAGACCACAGTGTAGTTTGCAATTTATGGCATCTACAAGTGGCCACTGGCTGCAGTCTCATTTTAATTGAACTAACTTTTTTTTTACTAACTGCAGACCTCTTAGTGAGTCAAAACAAGTAAGCATTGTCTACAACCTCTAACAAAAAAATGTTTCTCAGTTTGTGGCAGTCTTATGTCAGAAATGATTTAGTGAAAATTTAAAAACTATTAAATGCCGGTTATCAATTTTGACTCTGTTGACTGTGCCTTTGCCTCCAGGCGGTTGTGGGATCAAGCACCTGCATTAAGCTTTGTGCGCGCTATGTCAAACTGAGGCCGCAAGATTCACCTTTTTCATGCTTAGTTTATCAGCGTTGCCACAGTTGTTTGGGCTCCAAAATGGCGTCTGCAGTGCACATACCAACCTCGAACGCAAGCCACTTGAATCTCAAAATGGGCATGTATCAAGCACAGCAGCCAGAAGCTTGCAGTTTGTGCCATCAATCATAATAAATGCTGATTTGATGGCAGTGCTGACATTTTGGAGTTCAACATATCACCTTATAGCCTTTCCTGAACATATATACGTATACAGACAAATATGCATTCGGCAGTGTGGACCCCATGATAGTAAAGGAACCATTAGCCATTTACAGGCTAGTTGCTTTTGTTACCATTGGCTGTTGTTGTGACTACAGGTCACATCTGCTGGCTTTCAGACTTCTTTAATGTTTAAAATCTATGGGGAAAGATGATGAGAAAGCTACACAGCCAAACTTGCCAACAATGTATGATAGGCAGAATTGTAGGCAATGTAAATTGAAACATAACATGACTCAGATATATGAATTGATTAAGTGCAGGGGCAAAGCTGCGGCAAATGGATTGCAATACAGGCAAATGTAATATCATCCACTTTGGACCTGCAAAATAGAGATAAGCGGCCTTCCTAAACGGCGGAAAGCTTGGAACCGTGGATCTCCAAAGGCCATCCAGAGGTCCAATCATATTGATCATAAAGATGTCACACACAGGTAAGAATGCTGACCTAGGACTAGAAAAGAAGGGCTTGAAGTCATGCTTCACCTATACAAAGCACTGGTTATACCACAACTAGAGTACGATGAGTAATTTAGAGCATCATACCTTAGCAATGATATTTGGCCTCAGAGGGAGTGCAGTGCAGATTTACCAGAATCATACCTGAACTCCATGGATTGAACTATGAGAAGTTACACAAATGAGAGTTGTATTCTGTGGAATTTACAATGTTAAGGGATGATTTGATAGAAATTTTCAAGGTATTAAGGGAAGCCTGTGTGGTCAGTAAAGAGAAAGTATTTGTGCTCTTTGTGGATTCTAGGATTAGAAGTCATAATTTAAAAATTAAAACCAGACATTTGAGTCTTGAAATTCAGAAGAAATTCTGCACACAAAGGGTGGCAAATGTTTGGAACTCTCTTCTGCAAATAGCAATTGATGCTGGATCCCTTGCTAAATTTAAAACTGAATCTGATAGATTTTTGTTGACCAAAGATATTAAGGGATATAGAATTCAGTCACAGATCAGCCATGATCTCATTGAATGGTGAAATTGGCTAGAGAGGCTAAGTGGCCTATTCCATTTTCTATATTCTTATGTTCCTAAGTAGTACGTGCTGAAGGACTTTGTCATGACTGTTCGGGGGTAATTCCCTTATCTATGCATGTTAATTGGCTAGTAGACAGATAATAATCATACTCTGGTATCTGTTTCATTCTTGTTTATCAGTGCTACCCCTAAATAGAGTACAAAGCAGGCATGGTGCTTCAAGGTAGTATGTTTCAGCCCATTTCTCTCTTGAGTCTAACACATGACTGTCAATGTCAGTGGTAAGTCATCATCCACATCATACATTTGCATATTCCATCTGTTAACCCTTTATACCACACACTCCCCCATCCCAACTCCCCAGGTATACTTTGCTAATTTTTAACAACAGCACAAAACTTCATCTTTAACAATTTATATTGCATTTCTGTAACTCCCTTTTTACAACTACAGATTCTGCCCAACTCCTACTCCTACTTCTCTCTCCAACAAGTCACAGTCCTGGGGGATCCAATCTCCTACAGTACTCTCAGCCCTTAGGGGAGGCATCTAGAAGACATGAAGGCATTCTTCTCCATCCTGTAAGACATAATCACTTGCAGAGTAGGACAGTACTTTATTAGAATTGCTTGTGAACAGTGTAAGTTCCAGGATGACTGCCCTGCAAGGACAATAAAGGTTTTTCAAGTAAAGACTGATTTAAGAGAGATGGCTAAACAGCATTGATCTTTGGGACTAAAAGACTCAGGACACTCTGAGGAACTTATTACTCCCTCAAAGTACATGGAAAAAGACTTTCAGAAAAGGAATTATCTTCAACTGCAAGGAAGACAGTCACAGTTGTATGAACAACTGCAGTATTGAAGACTGAAAGGATATTGAAGATAATGGATTTCAGTGAACTTGAACAATGATGATCAAGAAAAAAATGACCATATTTCTGAAAGACTGTCCTTCTTGACAAGATTATTCCTGAATGATATTTTGGGAGGACTGTCTACTTTCTGTAGACTGTCTAATTTCTGTAGACAGTGGCGAAAAAGCTACTCTTCTCTCTATATAAGGTTTCTCCACTCTGGACAAAGGGAAGAATTGCCAAGGATATAGAGGCAGGCAACCTTATTTAAACTGGGCACAAGATTGTTGTGCAGGATTCTGCAGCTTCAGAAATGCTAAAAATTCTGCTGCAGCTTCTGCACTGACTTCCAGTTTGAGAGAAAAGAAGACTTTCTGTTGGGACTGTACTATGGATGTCAATTGGCTTTCACCTTTGGAAGCGACCAGTTCTTTAGCAGCATGATCCGCTATGAACTCTGACATGGGCTCAGGTAAGACATTCTTTGTGGAAGATTTGTCATGGGCAATGAGAGGTAAGCTAAATAATATATTGGCAGGTTCAGTGGAACAAAGATTTGAATGCTGCTCAGCCACTGGAAACCAACTGATTCTCTTGACTTCCCTACAAAGAAAGCAGAGACCTCATAAAGTGCATTAATCAACTAGAAAAGCAAATTATCCCCTAGGGCTTCTATCTCCAAGAGGTCACTCAGTGCTGCAAGGGATCCTTCCTCATCAGTTTCTAGGAAGAGCCTATTCATGTTCAGCAGTCTCCATGGAGATGCTCACCATCTGCAGAGTGTCTTCTGTATCTGTCACCTTTCCTTACCTTACTTTGTGAAGATCTGATGGATTCATAACTTCAACCTCTGCCTGGGGTCTAGTGGATGGTGGCTCTGTGAAAGAAAGGAATCTGCCACTGACTGTACAAATCTCATCCTCTGAAAGCTGAATTTCCACCGATTCTAAATAAAAAGACTTTCTATTTCTTGAATGGAGTGTGTTTTACAAATACTTGCTTGTTTTCAATTTTGATTAAAATTATTGGGTTTGCAAAAACACTTGAAATGTGCAGTTTTGCAGCACTGGAGGCATTCTACGTCCCGTGTTGGGCAGTCCCGACATCTACGTTGAGTTTTCACACCACAGCGCAAGCATCTCAAAATGACTGTCAGTGTGGATGTTTCCATCTTTTCACCCAGATTGTTGAGCTTTTTTTGTGGGTATGGCCACTGCCCATGGGCCTACCCAGTAAACTGAGTAATGCGAAGCCGTGGACTCACATTGAATTACAGCCTGATTAAATTCACTAAACTTGACCAGTCTTTCACAATGGACTGCTTAATCCAAAGTAAGACCATCTTTGGCCTGCAGAAAGTTGGAGGGTTTTTCATCTTACAAAGGACTAATGGCAAGTGAGCAGGGGTGGCACTTTATATATTCCTCATAACCATTGAGGCCAGTCAGAATATGCTCTGGATGATCTCCCATAATATCATCAGGCCTGCCTATGCAAGATTTCCAGGGAGCCGCCATGATATGTCCATACTGCACCAGTCAGGTCTCCCACAGATATAAAAACTTTTAAACAAGGTTCACGGGTGACTCCTTGAAGACAAAGGTTAATCTCTGAAGGCATGTTTGATGACCCCTGTGAGGACCATGAACTATGATGCCCAGGAAGGTATGACAGAAGCTGCATGGGCATCAGAATTGTAATTGAGCTAACAACCAGGATGTTGAAGATGCGAGTCAGGTGACTGGACAGATCTAGGGGCACACTTCAATATGCACTAGCAAAGCTTTCCAGAAGAAAAGTGGCTTGCTATGCTGTACACAGACGTGGCTCAACTGGTAATATTCTTGCTTGGGAATCAGAAGGCTGTGAATTCAAGTTGCACTTCAGAGTTTGAACATAATGTCAAGACTGACAATCCAGTACAGTACTGAGGGAGAGCTGCACTGTTATAGGTGCTGACTTGTAGGAGTCAAATCAAGGCAGTGTTTACCCTCTCAAATGGACTTAAAAGATGGCACTATTTTGAAGAAGAGTAGGTGAGTTAGCCTTGCTGTCCTGGCCAATATTTATCCCTCAATAAAATCACAAAGAACAGATTATTTGATCATTACCATTTTGCTGTTTATGGGAGCTTACTACATTTACTACATTTCCACACAATACGCTCTAAGGTCTTTGGAATGCAAAGTAGTTGTGAAAGACACTATATAAATGCATGTCTTCCTTTTTCCTCTTTAACATTGCTTGGCAGCAAGGTCTGGAACTCCAGGATGAGGTTAATGAAGATCTCTACTTGAATAGAAAAGGAGGAACAGAAGAAAGAGAAAGAGCCTGTTACGGCGAAGGATCTGTAACCACACACTTAGCAATCAGGAATGCTCATTTATACAGAGTTAAACTGTGGCAGTGCAGCCATCTGGAACACCAATTCAGAATTCTCTGGGCTTCCTTAACCATCAGTACAAAGCTGTCCCACGATCAGAAATTGACCTCTCTCACAAAACAGTTGGCTCATCTTTAACTCTTCACAAGGCAGAAAGCCACATCGCAGCTTTTCAAAGGGAATAAGTGATTTCACTTCCTCTTTTGCAGACCATTTATTCCCTTTGTAGAAACCACAGCTGTCAATCAGACTTGGAGTCTTTGTAAAACATTGCAGTTAGAAAGAATAGGGGTACTTGAGATGCATTCAAGCATGAAGAGAAAAGTAAATAAATACAGTGGACTGGAGGTTGAATAGAAATCAATTGAGCTGCCATTGAAACCCTCTTCCAAGCACTGTACTATGAAATTCAAAGAGATCTAAGATTTTCAATGGAATAGACAAGGTTTTAGCTTTCTTTGCAGGAGAGGGGCAAATGGTCACTGACCTATCTCTTTCAACCACTTTGGGATACAGTGCCAGGTCGATGCTGGTCATTACCAACACCAGAGCCCGCTTGGTGCATTTCCCGCTGGAGAGGCAGGTGAATGGCAAGGGGTGGGGTGAGTGGTGAATGGGCTGTCAAAACCCACTAATTGTATTACAATTCACGGGTTGCATAATAATCAGGTTGCTGGCTGATATTGGTGGGAACCCAATCTGGGCTTGCGGGTCAGGTGAATCCCAATAGCCTCTGTATCCGACAGGAATCCCGATTCCTGGCCGGTGCTCTATTCAACAGGGTCTGACAAGATGGGTAAATCTGCCCCCCCTCCACCCCTATAGACATCAGCATGGAAGCCTGAGACATCATGACACTCAAACCAGAGACAGATTTCTCTAGTCTCTCTCAAAGTGTGTGCAGTGCAATTGGAAACACTGACAGCATCTGACACATTTTCTGCTGTTGCTGATCCACAATGCTCCTTTTCAATGGTGGTGTCTGAGGTTCAGTAAATGTGTCCTGCTGAGTACAGCCTGAGGGATCCATCACCTGCTCCTGCTCACTTGTGGTACCTTCGCGGCCCTACTGAAATGTGTACATTTTTTGCTGTGGAAGATGCATATGAGTCATGTGATGATGCATTGTCAGAGGGAGTGATCGCACCTCTGAAGAATCTTATTCTCCTCCTTCCTCACCCCCCAGAGGAAAGCTTTAAGGGCCAATGGAAGATGAAAGACATGAATTAGAACTGTCAAGATGAGAGAGTTTCAAATCATTGCTATGCATATTATCATTTGTCAGTGACTGTTGACATCACGCCAACATGAGTGAAAGCTGCATGGAGTATGTGTGATATTTAATTACATTGCCAAATGGCTGGGAAAACCCCAAATTTCCATTTTAAATGGCCAGGCATGCTGAGATCCAGTTTGCCTCTGTCAAGCATCTCCTTCTATACCACTGTCAAAGGGGGAGATGTCTGAAGGTTTGCCTCCAGTTCTCTGCTTCTTCCTTGTGTTCTATTCTCTCTTTTCCTGCCAGAAAAGAAAAAAAAAGCATTATCTGTAGGATGCTTTGAGAAGATTGAAGGACAATACTTGCGGAAGACCAATGCGAGGGCTGGGTGTGGCAGTGATATAAAATGAGAGTGTCAGTGGTGGCTGATGAACCTCCAGCTGAGCACACACTGGCTTTTTCAAATAATGCTTCTAGTCTGACTTTTGCAGGATCTCTTTAAGACTTGATCTGAAGGAGACTGCTGCGAGTTGAATTCATGCCTGCTTGCTCTGATTGGTTGGGAAGCCTGAATGCAAATACTATAGTTAGTTTAAAAAGCCATTGATAAATGTGTTGCTGAACCCTCCACTTGACACAAAGTTCTGCCAGCCTTTCACCACTGCAACTCAGTGTGAAAGACAAAACATAGCCCATGTTAACTTTGTTGTTCTCCCTGCAGCAGCAGTCTGATTTGCTAACTATTTCCAGTATTTTCTGTTTCTGTCCCAGGAAGGTGAATACACAGCATCCTGCAGCATTCATGATGCCTTCTTTCTGTGACAGTCCACCAGTGGCATCTGCATTTGATGGCATGATGGCAAGTCAGAGAGTAGTTACTGGAAGACCAGGACCACTCTTTGCCAACGTGACTCATGATTCCAGTACATAACCCAAGCATACGCAGCAGCAAGAAATTTGATCAAGCACATCCTTGATGCTTGAAACAGCACTTTTGCTGCTGGGATCACACTGGAGGAACCCAGGAATACAGGGCAGAACATGTGTGAAGGTTCTTCATTTTTTACTGCATGTTTCTGTTATATATTTAAAAGGGTTGCAGGTTACTTTAAGAACTGATTGCATGATTTGATGGTAATGTCATTTGGGTGTCTGTTTAGGCTGATGTTCTACTTTGCAGAGAACAGCTCCTCAATAAAACCTGTTGTGTATTTGTTTGAACCTATGTGTATATTCCATGTTCTTTTCTTTCTATTAAAACCCACAACCCAGTAACATAGTTAGGACATTACAGCTTCATAACTGCACCCTCATGAGGATACAGCTTTTGAGTGACCAGCTGAGGAGCAGGAGAATGAGGAGGCAACATAAGCAGTCATTTCTAACCATACTGATAGGGAATAAGTCATCCAATTGTGGAACTGTAAATTCTCCATTCACCAGTAGGCTTGTACCTTTCCTTGCATCTGTTACTGGCCATCATAGCGTCACTTGGTGACAGTGCAAAAATAAAAGTTAGCACAAAATCAAAAATTCAAAACCACATTTATAAATCAAAACATGCCATATTGCATGCAAATATAAACTAATCACCCTTGTGCATACTCTTTGTGTACCTATGCCTGTCCAAGTGCTTCAAGGCATTTCTACCTCTAGTGACTACAATATAACTGTTCTGACTTTAGTTGGAGGGGCAGCAGATGGTCTTGCATAACCCATTGAGCAGCTCCAGGCTAGATGGCCTGATTCTGGTCTACACAATTTTGGCTTGGATGGCAGCAATCTGGGCTGGCTGCCTGACAGATGACAACAAGGACACTGACAGAGTAGCAGTGTTAGGAGGATGAATGCTGTCATGCTGAGAGAGGACAATATGTTAGTTCTCCACAGAGGCACTGTCTCTGGCATGGTGCCTCACAGTCTTAGATGAAGTGAGTTGTGAGAAGGAGAATTGGTTGTAAGGATACCATTGATGGTTTCATCCCTGCTGGACATGTCCTTAGTATTGGCCAGTCCAGTCGTGGTAACTGCCATCTCACCCATCAGTTACAGGACATGCAACTGTACTTGTCCCGATTAACTCCACAATTTGTGAGGAGAATACAGTAAGTCTTGAAAGGGATTTTCACGGGCTTGTGGAGACTCTTCAGGCTTTTAAAAATGGCAGATCCAATTCAAGGTTTCTTGCCCCATTCCAGTGCCCTCAAATTTTACTAACATTGGAGAAGGGTGCACACAGCAAGCCTGCAGCCTGCATTCCTGACCTGGCCAGTTACATTGCCAAGGTGGACATCTCCTAGCTCCCTGCAATTTTCATGGAGTTGGGACAGCTTCTCAAAGTTTCGTGGCCTCTCTGAGGAGCCATGAACCATAGTTTGAAAAAGGGAATCTTTTGACAGATAACTTCAAAAGTTAGCCATAACCCCAACCCCACTAGCTCCTCATAGCTTCCATGTCAACTTATAACACTTCAATGCCCAGTCACCCAATATACACTCTGTACAGAATGAGTCGACCGTACAGTAACAATGGCATGTGAGGAAATGCTTAAAAAATAGCCATAATAACTTTTAAAAACCTGCTATTGCGACAACTCTATAAAACTGTCAATCAACTGGAGAATATCAACTATAGAAATTGCAAATGCTTGGTATCTCCTTATCGTGTGCCAAGCCTGACAGCCTAGACTTTTATAAAGGCCTTACTTTGTTGATACAGTAGCACTGAAGGGAAAAATGTTGCTTGATTAAAAATTACAACTTTTTTCCATAGCCTATTTTGGGACTGGTTGAGTTTATTTACACTACAGGCATCCAATGCTTATTGTTTCTGTTATCGGGGATAGGTGAGGGCATTGTTTGGCATGGAAGGCATGAGGGACCATTGGCAGTGGGTGGGAACAAAGCTTGGCATGAGTTGGCATGGATGAGGCACTAGGAGTGGATAGGGAGCTGGAGGATGTAATATTTAACAAGATAGCTGGGGAAAGGTCCCAGAGAACCAAGGCAAGCCTATTGAACAGCCCATTTCAGCATCCCCTCGTGATGGGCCCAATTCCATTCCACATACGTTAACCCAAAATGAAAATCACTCCATTCAGGGCGTCCTCTCAATCTGGGAAATTTTCCAATTTGAGCTATCCGCCTCAACAGTGAGAGTCCAGCCCATAAGGATGCGGGCAAAAACTTGACAGATGGAGTACAATGTAAAATTAAAAAGTTAAAGTTGATTTATTAGTCACCAGGAAGCTTACATTAACACTGCAATGAAGTTACCGTGAAATTCCCCTAATGTGGGAAAATGTGAACTTATTACCTTGGCAGTAAGAATAACATATTAATGGAGAGAGACTACAGAATATTGTCATGAAGACAGATCTGATATGAAGCCAAGAAATTGGCATGCAGGTAGCATGTCAAATTGAATGTTATTGCAAGGGGAATGGAATTTAAAGTAGGGAAGTCTTGCTACGGCTGTACAGGACACTGATTAAGACAGTACTGTGTACCATTTTGGTCTCCTGACTTAAAAAGGAATATACTTACATTCAGATAAGATTCATGAGGCTGATTCCTGTGATGAAGAAAAATGACTTATGGGGAAAGATTGACTAAGTTGGGCCTATACTCATTGGAATTTAAAAATATGAGAAATGATTTCATTGGAACATATAAGATTTTGGCAGTGCTTGACAGAGCAGATGCTGAGAGAGTGTTTCCCCTCATGGGAGAATTTAGAACTAGGGGCCATAGTTTAAAAATAAGGAGTCTCCCATTTAAGATGGAGAAGAAGAGGAATTTCTTCTCTCAGGGGGTTATTAGTTTCTGGAATTCTTGTCCACAGAGAGCAGTGGAGGTTGGGTTCTTGAATATATTCAAGGCTGAATTAACAAGGATTCATCAATAAGGATTATGGCAGGCAGACAGAAAAGCGGAGTTAAGGCCTCAATTAAATATTTGTGATCTTATAGAAGTCAGGACTGATTCAATAGGCTGAAAGACCTACTCCTGCTCCAATTTCTTATGATTTCATGATCTTTAGTTTTATGCCAACCTGTCCCACAAGAGGGATGAAAATGTGTCAGTGGGTTTGTGGATGGGTGATGTGGCTCTGATCGTTGGCTATCTGGTAGGTGTGCCAGCTGCAGGATGTGGGTATGAGGCTTTTTGTAATGCAATGTTTGTGAGGGTGAACTAATGAACGTTAAGAAGGAGTTGTGATTAATAGAGCTTGTTTATAGGTGAGTGATAGAGATGTGATGAATTGCGCAGTGTGTGAGGCTACTAGCATAGTTGGTAGAATGTGGCAGTTGATGATACGTTCACTGACCTTGACCATTCTAATGACTTCAATGCAAATTTTGTGGCACTGCATTCAGGTCCTTGGAGCTTAATTCCCATCATTGAACACAATAGTTATCTGGTCTCACAACCTTCACAAAATTTGCCCAGAGGACATTGTGGACAGATCACCTCTCTCTTCCTCTCCATTTCCCTTACCAAAACCTCCAGTACAGTGTGGAAATGGAGATCCCACTCTCTGCCATGCTGTGCCATCACTGAAAGCTCCCCACATCAAAATCACTTCAGAATAACTTCTAGCACCTGCTTCAGCCACAATGTATCTCTCTCTGAGGTATTGTGGATTGGTTTTAACTCATGCTCACTCTTACAATTCTGTATCTCCACACTCAGACGTGCAGCCACCCAATGACAACTCAGCTCTGGTTGCACTTTATAATCATTTGAATTGGATGGCAGCCCCAAGTTTGTATTTTGCCTGCATTGAAAGTAATAGCCCAGAATCATCCTAAATTTTGATTTTCAATTGTGCCGCTAACACTTCAGTGCTTGACTGAGTTTCTGGATTCTTGGGAGTGTCACCCAGCTGATGCGACATTAAACTGAGGGCCCATCTGCTGATTTGGATGGAGATAAAAGCTTTGAGGAATAGGAAAAACATGGAAGAAGGCCAGCCAGCAAGTGCCAGTGCTAGCTCTCGGCTCAGCTAACCTCATTGAATCCCTTCTTGCCCCCGTTCTTTAATATATCTTTAGGAATCATAGTTCTGTCAATGTCCTGGTCAATAGTCCTCCTCCAACAATTGTTACCAAATTGAAACATATTAACTGATCATTTGAATCATCGTTGTTTGAAGGCCTAGCATGTAATATGGCTGCTATATTTCCCAGGGCTGCACTTGTTGAAAGCAACTATTTGCCAAAGTGTTTCCTAACAATACAACTCTTCTTCATTACTGCAATCAAGTGTGAATGTAGATAGCATGATCATCTGAAATGAAGGTTTTAACCTGCAGTCTTCTGGTTCAGAGACAAGGCTGTTATTAACAATAAGACATGATAAACTGCACTATAAATTTAAGTTGTTTTTCCATGTTTATTCTGACAAAGATCAATTAAGTCTTGAATTTAATATGCTGCACCAAGGAAAACAGAGTGGGCATGAGATTAAAAGTCTTGCAAGAACATAATCATCTGAGCCTCATGCTGAGTGCCATTTTAACAGGTGCATTGCGGAAGCCAGCAAGACCCTCACACCAGGCAGGGGCATCTCATTGAAATTTAAAAGTTGATGATGTCACTTAGACCGCGACTATATTTTTGTCCTCAGCTGCAGTCTCATCCAATTTCCTGATATGATGGATGCTGGTCTTGGGTGGCAGCCAGGTTTGGTATACTAAACTGCAACGAGGGAGTTTCGATTAGGAAAGACTAACACTCTCCCACTCCCTGCTGGATCTATGGTCAGCCCGCACCCCCAGTTAAATGAGGAGTGTGGCTCCTTGCATCATGACTGAACTTGGACAGATATCAATCTTTTTGCTGCTCAGATCATAACAAAACAACACACTTTTTTTAAACTGACTAGTTTAACAGGATGTTAAAAGAATGTATCATTATCTAACCTTTATTGAAGGCAGTCCTTCAGTAAACCATAAACAGAAAAGGCCCTTAGGCTTGTGAAAGGGTTTGGTGTATTTTACATGTAATGTGAGAAACACCTGCAACTTGACAGCATTTGATTAATGCGGTTTTGTTTCTTCATTAGATCACAATATACCATTTTGAATCACTGTTCTGTGAACTGGTTTATCTTCTCACTGTTACCTTATTGAATTTGCCTTGGGTAAAATTGTTGAAATGCAGCAGTTACATTCTGTCTGGAGTAATTATACCATGCAGGGAAATAAGTCAAACATCCATGTTTAAAAAGCATTAATGTAGTAGAAAAGAAACCAATGTAAAACTTTGTGATGGTTAGTACAGTTATGCCCAAAACAAGCAGCAAATTCACACTGGCATTGGCATAATCTACAATAAAACACTAATGAACTGGAAATCGGTGACCTGACACCAGTCCCAGCCAGCTCCATGGAAAATATCAGCATATAGATTCCTACTAATATAAGTGCTAGAATTCTCTGGTCTTGTATGCCTTGCCACTGCTGCTGGCATCTTTTGGTTTGGGTCGTTCCCTTCTTTTTGGGGACTGCCTTCTTGCTTTATCCCTGAGTTTGTTTGATTCTGCTTATTTGGTTGGCACAAGGAAAAGGAAAGCCACCGCTACCAGTGAGAATTTGGCACTCAGCCAAATCTCCATTCACTGCAGTGTGACTAGAGAATCCCAACCATAGGCAAGGCCAGAGAATTCCAGCTTAAGAGGTGAATTTTCCTATCCCAGGAATTGTAGAGGGCAGGCGATGGACCATGGAAAGGTCCATTGACCTTGGGTGGGGTTTTCCGGTTGTGGGGTGAGCGCAACTGGAAAATCCTGCCCAAAATATCTAGAGGCTGTCAGCTAAATTCTCCTTTATGCAGTGAGACTAGATTTCTGCTTTCTTCTCAATTATTTCCATGACTGTGAAACAGTTCCCTGATTGAGGACTAGTTAGTTATGCAGGGGATGGACATTTGGTCAAAATATTGTAGCCAAGAGTGTGTTCAAAACCAGCAGAGCATAAAATCCCAATGTTGATTTAGCCCCGGAAGAAATAGTTGAAGATTTAAAAGATGCTGGGGAGTTTGATAAAGTATTCTAGAATTTCTCCTTTACCCTTAACTGAAGTCCATGTTTCAGGGACAAGATCATTTATACACCCAGGCCTATAAGAGCGCTTCAATGACACTTCATGCCTATAAGAGCACTTCAATGACACCTACCCCAAAACACCGGCCAGAATGTGAAAATATGACCACGTGCATCAAAAATCATAGAGGAGATCTGGCAAAAGACTGAGGAAAATTCTTTTCCTCATTTCTTGTACTCTCAGTGAAACAAGCTATGGAACACACATGGAATTCTCAAGATAACATGGAACTGCCCAGAAGAATGGGGCTCTGTCCTCTTTAGTGAAATTTATAGGACCACGCCAAAGAAGGCCAAATACAATCACGGCCAAGTCCTGTTCCAAATTTCTGGTTCAATATGGGCATCTTTTCATTCACCAGGAATTTCAAGACCTGACTGCCAAAACACTGTTTGACCAGACTGATGGTGGTAGATGGAAATTTAAAATATAGACTCAATGGGCTGAATGGCCTTGTTCTGTGTACGTGAGTCACCAGAAGATCATCAGGAATTGAAACTCAAGCAATTTTTCTCATTTATGTCCAGGTACCAGATCAATTTTAATGTCCCTACTTCTACTTTTATTCAATATTTTAACTCAATAATGACCACTAATTGAATGTGTGACCCTGCCTGATATTCTGTTCACCTTTCCTGAACAGCTCTCATGTTGCCAGGGATTGTCTATCATTCTGTAAGGACAAGCCTCAAGCATCCGTCATGTGTAATGAGTGTACTGTCAAATGATTGCAATTCAGAATTATATGTAAACATCTTTTTAGCCTTGTGAGCCAAGCTCTGTTTTAAAAAATATATTGATTATATTAATTATACGCTTGAAAGAGCATCATCTTAATAAAAGTAAAGCTGGCTGAAGACTTTATTGGATCAGTTTTAAGTTCATTTTTGCAGTAGGCATTTTGATTTTGGTCAGTCTCAATTTTAATTGGTGAAATCTGCTAAGAAAAAATCCATCAAATTAATTTAATTCAAAATGTATGCAAATGGTTATTCCTGACTTGCAAAGCTAAGTTTCCTAATGATATCAGGCCCCTAAATAGAGATCAGAATGGATGAACCAGTAAGCCGGGAAGTGAATTCTGGGGAATTTCACAGATCGAAGCACAGAAGAGCACTTTAATCAACGTTGTCCATTTCTGTGGAAGTAAACATTAACAAATCAGCAATAAAGGAGCCAAGTGACTTTAAAAAAAGGACACTTTAATAAATGACATTTAGCAAGATTAAAAACCGCATTCAACATAAAAGCCTTTAAGGGCTGGAGGATCGCATTTGTTTTTTATTCTGAAGCATAAATTTTCTTTTTATGTAAAAGGAAACTAATGTGCAGAATCATAGTAGTAAAATATTACTGGAAAAATGAGATCACGCAGATACTAGTTAGATACAGATAGATACATTTATTATAAGGAATTGACAGCCCTAAGGATGAATTACATCCATAAATAAGAGAAATATTTAATAAAATACAAGTATTTCAAGCTATTTAATGTTATTACTACATTTAATACATTTATATGCTGGATTTTTCATAAAATATGGATTGGAATAAGTGCTTCTGATACCTTGTTAGTCATATGGAGCTATTTGCAGAGTAATATATTTTGACTGTCTTTTGCCTTCTTTCTTTTTTTCATATTAATATGTTGGCTGATTTTATTTTTCGTACTCATCAAACATGTTAGCTCATTCTTACACAAATGACCACAGCATTTCCACACTTTGGTTTTTCCAACTCAGTATCACATACTTCCAGGTCAGGTGCACAATGGCCAGGTAGAGGCTAATGCTCACTTTACTGAGCCATATTTTCTTCCAGTCACAATTTTACTAAAGCAATGGACATAAGAAAGACGTGGTGTGATGTTGAGAGAATGGATAAGTGGACATAACCTATAAATTAGAGCTTGGCCATTGAGGAACAAAACCAGAGAGCATTATGATATACAAAACACAGTGGAAATCTGCTACACTTCCTCCCAAAATGGTTGTGGAGTCTGGCTTAATTGAGGCTTTCAAGTCTAAGGTGGCAAGGCTCTAGAGGTAATATAAACAAAGGCAAGGAAATGAACTTAAAGTGCATATCACCCTGGTGGGAGGGCCTGAATTGACTACTCCTATTTCTAATGTTTCTATTTTCCTAGATAGCATGAACAAAGAACAATGCAACACAGGAACAGAATCTTCAGCCCACCAAGTCTGCACCGACTCTTAATACTTATATAGACCCACAACTTACTACCCATATACGGTTACTGTCCCTCTGTTCACCTCCCATTCATGTGTTTATCCAGATACATCTTGAACATTGCTACATACCTGCTTCCACCACCTCCATTCGCAATGCGTTCAAAGTACCCATCACCATCTGTGTGAAAAACCTTCCCCGTATGTCACTCCTAAATTTCCCCCTTCTCACCTTGAACTTGTACCTTCTTGTAGTTTAAAGTGCGTGGGGAAAAGTTTAGAGCAGATATGTGAGGCAAATTTTTTGCACAGAGGTTGTTGAATGTCTGGAACACATTGCCCTGGGAAGTGATTAGAGCAGTTATGATCGCGGCATTTAAGGGACATCTAGACAAATACATGGGAATGGAAGGATACAGACTCTGTAAGTGCATAGAGTTTTCATTTAGACAGGCATCATGATCAGTTCAGGCTTGGAGGGCTGAAGAGCCTGTTCCTGTGCTGGACTGTTCTTTGTTCTTTCTTTGTTCTTTGACCTTTCCACCCTGGGAAAAAGCCCCTGACTATCCACCCTATCTATGTCTCTCATAATTTTGTAGACCACTGTCAGGTCGCCCCTCAGTCTCTATCTTTTCAGTGAAAACAATCTGAGTTTATCCAACCTTCCCTCATACCTAAAATCTTCTAAACCTTCTTCGCATCCTCTCCAAAATATCCACATCCTTCAGATAGTGTGGTGACCAGAATTGCACGCAATATTCCAAATGTGGCCCAACTAAAATTCTACATACCTGTAGCATAATTTGCCAACTTTTATATTCAGTGCCCTGGCCAATGAAGGCAAGCATGCTGTAGGCCTTCTTGACCACCTTATCCACCTGTGTAGCCATTTTCAGGGATTTGTGGACCTGCATGCCCAGATCCCTCTGTATTCCCTCTGAATTTTAAGGGCTCCTACAATGTCAAAAATGGAATTACATCCATTACAGAGAAGTGAGGTAAAGTCACTAATGATTTACTCAATGCACATTCCACTGCTGTCCAGGTAAATAGCTAAAGCAGCAGGTAGCCAAAAATAAAAATATAGAGAAGCCTTTTGTTTTAATAACGGGAAGGTTTCAAAGAATCACATATCCATGATAAAAATGAATAAGACAGAGGCTATTTTTTTGTTAGAAAGCTTGATTGCAGAGACATATTTTAAGTATATTTCAGTGAAACAGAAAGAAGAGATGGCAGGTGATATACACAAGCAATAACAGATGCACAGGAGGTACTCTAGTAGGTCACAAATGAACTGAAAGGGAATAAGATGCATGGAGGAATGGTGGAGGAGCAGTGCATGAGAAGCTTGGGTGCATCTCAGAGCTTGTGATGGAAGAGTACAGATTTATTAATTTATTCATGCAGTGAAAGCATGAGTAATAGTTTCAGCTGTTGAGAGCTGAAGAAACTTGTTCTCAGGATGTGGGTACCACTGGTAAGACCAACATTTATATTGCCCCAGTGCTATTTATTTTGAGACAGTGGTGGTCAGCTGTCTTTTTGAACCACTGCAGTAAATTTGATGAGAAACATCATATAACTGAGTGACTTGTTAGACACTGGCAGACGGCAGTTAAAAGACAATCAGATTGCAATGGGTTTGGCATCATATATAATTCAAACTAGTGAAGTACGTAACACTCCATCCCTAAAGTTCCTAGAGAACTGAGTGGTTTTTACATGATCACCATTATTATTCCTTTGCTTTTCATTCCAGATTGATTTAATTAATTGAATTTAAATTCCCCAACTGCTTAATAGGATTTGAATTCATAACTTCTGATTATTAATCCAGGGCCCTGCAGTACTAATCTTGCAACATAACCACAGTGCTACCATTCCCATCATGTGGTCCATGTAAACCTGTAGTGACATTCAATCATATACATTGCACCAGTAACAGAGATGAAGATTTGCAATTGGCTGGCAGTGAGGTTTTAGCTACCTTAGAGGTTTACAAAAATCAGCCCTTCCATTTCTTATAATTTTGGGCAACAAGTGTTTTCCATCCAACTCGATTAAACTAATAACATCCCTAATTGAAAGAAATAAAAATGAGTTTAATTTATAAAATGTTATTTTTTGCTATGGATCTGTTAAATTGTCTTCGTTCTGTTCCTTGTGTACAGTGAACCTCATCGTGCATGATTTTCCTGTCCCACTGCACTGGTTGAGTAGCGTAGCAGAGTGGGAAATTTCAGCAGGACCCAAAAAATTGGATTCATGTCCAGCATCCAGCAGATCACAATCTTTCCAGGCCATTTTTTATGGCATGATCAGCCATCATTTACATCTGTTTAGCGAGTTCCAGGGGCAATTGTCCAGGCTTATTTGGATTTCTGCCCTTACCAGTGAGGTCCACACTAGCAGAGATGACAGCTTGTCTCCATCAACGGGAACTTGACATGACAGCCTCACCAGTGGGCTCGGAGGCCATTGAGGCCCCCTAGCACTGCCCAATGGGCACTCTGGCACAGCCAGCCTGGCACATTGGCAGTGTCCACTGGCCACTGGGGCGGTGCCAATGGGGTGGGGCCTGAGGGGGGGTTGTCCTCACAGGGTGGGGCCAAACTTGGGAGAGGTAGGAGGGAAGGGAAGGGGGGGACTCTGCATCAGCGGTCAGGGCCCGTGCTTGGATAGAGAGGTGGGAGGAAGCAATCAGAAGGCCGACGATGTCGTTTCTATGGGTACGAAGGCCAGCATTGTCCAGGGGAGCAGCCATTCTCATGGGGATGAAGGCCATGTCTATGGGGGGGGGGATATTACCCAATCTCAGGGTATGCTGGGGAAACAAACATAGGGACAATGGCCCCCTGAGCCTTTTGCTGTCAGCTTCTCTGCAAGAAGTCTGACAACACCAGGTTTAAGTCCAACCGATTTATTTGATGGTAAACTCACAAGCTTTCGAGGTTTCCCTCTTCGTCAGGCGAATGGAGAGTTCTGGCCTCAGACAGAGCATATAAAGCACAGACAGTTTAGAGATTACTGATTAGAATGCGAATCTTTACACCTAACCTGCTATTCAAGTCTTAAAGTGGCTAACAATGTGAGTGGAAGGAGCACTGAGCACAGTTTAAAGAGATGTGTATTGTCTCCAGACAGTACAGTAAGTGAGGTTTTGCAAACCCAGGCAAGTCACGGGGGTTACAGATAGTGCGACATGAACCCAAGATCCCTGTTGAGACCGTCCTCATGTGTGCGGAACTTGGCTATCAGTCTCTGCTCAGCGACTCTGCGCCGTCGTGTGTCGTGAAGGCAGCTTTGGAGAATGCTTCAAGCATTCTCGAAACCTCAAAAGCTTGTGAGTTTACTATCAAATAAATTGGTTGGACTTAAATCTGGTGTTGTCAGACTTCTTACAGTGTTTACCCCAGTCCAACGCCGGCAACTCCACATCAGCCTCTCTGGCAGGATTTGGCTTCATCCATCCCTACTGGTGTGAATCTCCTGACAGCCTTTGCATTGCACAGAGTTCATAAATAACCGAGACTCAGCTCACTGAAAAAACAGGCAGGAGAACCTCCCATTTTCCCACACTTGGAATAATTTTGAGAAAATCGTCCCCATCATGTCTGTTATTCCCCCACACCCACCGACTGAGTAATCACATCATTGAAGAAGACTGCATAGTTAACTGTTAGACTTGCAGGAAATCAAAGGGAATTCTCTAACTTTGTGGATTTCATCAATCCTTGGGGTCTTCTTTAGGACAGACACAGTGAGCTCCTTAATTTCAAAGGTCATGGTTAATGCAATTTGTGTGCTGAAATACATTGGCACAGACCTGCCACAGGCATGAGTCCCAACGAGTTGTCTTTGTTATACTCTACACTTACCACTGGAGGGTATCTTATTATGATGCCAGTTAACCACTTAGATAAATGAATTTGAATGAAGTTTTAGTATCACTTTCTCATGGTTACATGCAATTGTTCTCCAACTGAACTGAAGATACCCATGACTATATCATGGAGTTTGGTGTCCACATTAGCAGTAAGCATATTCATGAGAGATGCTCTGCAAGAGATTCCTTACAGCAACTTACTTTTACATCATGAACTTTACACAGAGAAAAATGTGCGATATGGAGAGACTAAGCACGAGCAAAAAAAGGAGAAAGGAAAGGAGAGGATTAAGCTAAGGAAAATAAAGACAAAGTGTAAGAAAAAATAGGGGATGGATTGGAATGAATTAGAGAAGGATAGCCAAAAGACGGCTAAAGAAATAGTCATCAAAAAAATCCAATGATAAAGAGACTGGAGAGCAAGAAGGAAGAATAGAAGGTGAGTGCATGGTGTTGCAACTGGAACAGATAATGGAAGTCAAGCAAGGCAAGAGTCTGGAAAGATTTGAAGTAGATTAATGGAGTTCAGCAACAATTAGTGGAATGGGGAGCAGGATTGATATGGGAGAGGACCTACGCAAGAAAATTTGTACTTAATGAAGAGTAGAGACATGAAGGAGGTACTAACCTTGGACAAAACAAAATTCAGTGGGGGTGATTTTGAGCCCACACTCTCCATTTGTGGGAATGGCAGCGCATGCTCAAAATCCAGAGAGTGTGATTTACACTGGCGAGTTTCTGTGTTCCAGAGTTCCAATCTTTTTGGCCCTTCACTGGCAAAGTGGTGTGGGGAATGCCACAGGACTACAGAAAGCTCATTTTAATACGTGTCATCAGCAAGCATTCTCTCCAGGACTTCCTCCTTCACTGGATATTCAGCAGGTGCTGGCACTTTTTACCATTGCTCTACATAAGTGTGAACCAATCACCTTTATTTCCGAGGTAAACTTTGGAGGTGAGCGCTTAGGTAGCCAGCACCTTCTGGGATGCTCACTGCTCAGTGGGCACCGGAGAGGACATATGAGATATACACCCTGGGGGTTGGACGGGGGGCCCACAATTGCCATATCAGGGGGATGGGAGGGGGGGTTGTCTACAGGGTCACTTGCAGACCTTACCATCCCTTCATTTTGGGGTGCCTGTTGCTCCAAAGGGGTTGTGAAGACTGGTATGCGGGCAGCAATTCCCGTATCCTCTTACCTGCCCATATCGCAGCTCAGGGAATGCTCTTCCTTCATAGGGCTGGCCAGGAGATGAGAAGGTTTTAAAACAGGAGGCTCAGCAGTGGGGGGCGAATGCGAGTTCCCGGGTGGGGTCCCATGAGAGGCTGGGCCGTCAGGGCACAGCAGAGGAATCGGGAAAGGGCTGTGTCTCCCCTCGTGCCGCCTGTAGGCCCTCACACTTGGTTGCATCTAGTGATTTGAACTAGCGAGTAGCACTATGATTGGAACCCACACTCAGGCAGCAGTGTGAGGACAGAGGGGTGAAGCTGCCTGGAAATCCAAACCCATTTGTCAGCGGTTCTTGCGTGTAGCGGTAGATCTCAATGGAACATAGAAGGCTGCTCAGCTCTGCACCTCTTGTGACCTAGGAGAAACAGGGTACCTTCTCATTTAGAGTATTGTGCGCAGTTCTGGTTGCCTCACTATAGGAAAGATGTAGAAGCTATTGAAAGGGTACAGAGGAGATTTACAAGGATGTTGCCTGGACTGGGAGGCATGCCTTATGAAGTTAGGTTGAGGGAGCTGGGACTCTTTTCCCTGGAGAGACGAAGGTTGAGAGGCGACCTGATAGAAGTTTACAAAATGTTGAGAGGAATAGATAGGGTGGATTCTCAGAGGCTATTTCCCCAGGTTGAAATGGTTGCTATGAGAGGACACAGATTTAAGGTGCGGGGAGGAAAGTTCAGAAGTGATGTTAGGGGTAAGTTTTTCACTCAGAGGGTGGTGAGTGAATGGAATCGGCTGCCATCAGTGGTGGTGGAGGCGAACTCGCTGGGGTCTTTTAAAAGTATGGGTATATGGGGTTTAATGAGACTGAGGGTTATAGATAGGTCTGTAGGTTGGTAGGTGTTGATGTGATTGGCGCAACTCGTGGGCCGAAGGGCCTGTTTGTGCTGTAGTGTTCTATGTTCTATGTTCTGGGAATACACTGGACGTGCTCATTGCTGGCCTCAGGATTCAGCTGTGCCTTGTCTGCCACAATAGGAAAATACTTGTCTGAACAGTCACCCCAGCCTCCCTTCACTACTGATTATGCTGTTAAATTATACATAGCCAAAGAGCACAGCTGTTTAGTGGAGGCCAACTCTTAACCCTTCATAAGCATATATCCCAAGTATTGAGGTGACATTTCCAGTAAGGCTGCAATATTTCACGGATAAAACTGATTAGCCCCCCTGTGCAAAGCATGACAGTGATATCTATCATCATGCATCCCAATCAAGGTTATGATGGGTACATTGCCAAGGTCTCCCTTCAAGATGCAACCACTGGTCACATGCAGCTACTCAACTGCCCTCTAATGTGACATCAGGTCTCTTTGGGGTGATTTGGGGCTGGGGGAACGCAGGCATTTTGTGGCACTGAGATCCTGCGGGTGGGTCCACGGGCTACATCCTGCTGGAGTTGACAGCGATCAATGTGGAGATGTGGCTATAGTGTCCGAGTGGATGGTGTTGAGACACTTGCTGAGTGTTCTGCGATTGGTGGCAATCCCAGAGCAACTGAGAAAGGAGGGTCAGGATTCTCTCACAAACATTTACAGCTCACTGTGGTTTTCTCTTCTTCACAGTGCATGTTCTGGATCATGGAGCCTGTCAAGTTGGCTATCCTACTTATTGTCATAGAGCAACGGAAGAGACACTGACATGCCATGGCACCTGGCCAGGACCAGTGCCCTGCGGAGGAGGGAGAGGCTAGGCTTGTCACTGTTCCAAGAGCAGCAGATGCTTAGGTACAGACTGATGGTATTCCAACATTGGTCATTGTACCTGCTGGTGTCAGAGATTCTGTGCCATAGAAAGCTGCATCTGGTCCAGGGGATGGTAGACCACCTCTGTCACACTCTGCAAGAGCTGGCACCATGTGGAATAGGAGAACATCCACTGCCTACTGCCCTTGAACTGCTCTGAATTTCTATGCAAGGGGCTCATTCCAGGGCAGCACAGGTGACATAAGAACATAAGAACATAAGAAATAGGAGCAGGAGTAGGCCATCTAGCCCTTCGAGCCTGCCCCGCCATTCAATAAGATCATGGCTGATCTGTTGTGGCTCAGTTCCACTTTCCCGCCCTCTCCCCATAACCCTTAATCCCCTCTCTTATCAAGAACCCATCAACCCGCTTCTTAAAAATATTTAGCGAGGCAGCCTCCACCACTTCAACGGGCAGAGAATTCCAGAGATTCACCACCCTTTGAGTGAAGAAGTTCCTCCTCAACTCCGTTCTAAACCGCCTCCCCTTTATCTTGAGGCTGTGCCCCCTAGTCCTACTGTCTCTTTTGAGCGGGAAGAGTCTCTCCACCTCTATCCTATCCATCCCATTCATCATCTTATACGTCTCAATGAGATCTCCCCTCATTCTTCTAAACTCTAACGAGTACAAGCCTAGTTTATTCAGCCTCTCCTCATAGCTCAATCCCCTCAACTCCGGTATCAGCCTAGTAAACCTCCTCTGCACTCCCTCCAGGGCCAAAATATCCTTGCGCAGGTGCGGCGCCCAAAACTGCACACAGTACTCCAGCTGCGGCCTCACCAATGCCCTATACAGCTGCAGCAAGACCTCCCTACTTTTATATTCAATCCCCCTCGCTATGAAGGCCAGCATCCCATTCGCCTTCCTGACCACCTGCCTGTGCAGCATCTCCCAGTCAGCTACGCACAAATGCATCCAACAGGTTACAGATGCCCTTTACACGAGGTCTCACATGTGTATCAACTTGGAACGGGACCAGGTGAGCCACGATGCCGGGACCTTGGGCTTCGCCAGTTTAGCAGGCTTGCCCCAGGTGCAAGGTTTAATTGACTGCACCCACTTGGCTCTGAATGCTCCATGGCACCACACAGTGTCATCCATGAACTTCAAAGGATTCTCCTCCCTTAGTGTGCAGCTTGTCTTTGACCACACAGTGTGCTTCATACAGCTATGTGCCCATTTCCCAGGGACCGCCCATGATTGCTAAATCTTGAGGCATTCTCAGATCCCAGCTTTCTTTAAGGGAGAGCAGTTGCTGGAGAGATGGGTCCCTGGAGACAAGGGGTATCTACTCTTGAGATGGTTGATGATGCCAGTGCAGAGGCCACAGCACTTTTTGATTGCAAACTGGTTGAGGCTGTTGTGATTGAGGTTAGATGCACACAAACTTGGTGTAGCTTCCTCGTTTATCTGATTGTAGTGCTGACCCTAGTGGGCTCCCATGCTACTGACTGCAGGAGCAATAGGCAAGAGACCAAGCAACATATGCTGATGTCCCAAGGTTCAGCAAACATATTTTTCTTATAAGCAGTCTGCCCCATTTTAAAGAGGAACTGCAATCAATAGAAGAGAGCTGCCTGTACTCAAACTGCCTTAATGTAGGAGCTGCAGGAAAGTGGGAGCTCCCTGGTTCAAGGGTGATGCTCTGGAGACCGTGTCAGAGAGGTGGGCTGGAGGAGAGAAGTCATGTTTCCATAGAGTTCCAAGAAGCCCCCAAGAACCATCCTCCCAAAGGATTGGGTGCAAATGGCTAGGGAATTCAATGCAAAATGTCTGGCCCCGGAGACCTGGCAGAAGTGCCAGCAGGAGTTTAGTGACCTTGCGTGGATGGTCAAGGTTAGTAAATGTATCTCCAAAGGGCATCTCTTACTCACCATACCATCAACCACCAATGCTGCTCAATGCATCCCACTCCCATCTGCAGTCCTTGGGCACTCAGCACTCATGTCTATCATCTAGATGCCCCACCTCACCCTCACACACATTTCAATAATGCCAACTGCATATCCAGCTTCTGAGGTTTCCACATATGGAACTGAAACCAGTTCCAAAGAAGAGTCATATTGGACTTGAAACATTGGCTGAGATTTTACCCCTCACCCCACCCATCGATGGGTGGAATGAGCAGGTAATATCGAGTGAAGGCCAAGAAATCAGGATAAAGCCCAATTCTCAGTGCTCAGATTTTATGAAAGCCAGATTTCTGGTGAGGCCAGCCTCTTGCTGGAAATGGGTGAAAGGTTGAATAATTTATTTAAATATATTTAAATACAAATTTGCATGTGTTTAGTGAATCCGTTGCTCAGTTGTCTGGCTCACTTGCTTTTATGGCTGCGCAGGGAAAAGCTCTCTCTGGTAAGGAAAACCCTGCTCTCCATGACCAGGGAACAGTCATGTTGGCCCCGCCGGTAGAACTGGAGGCCATTGAGACCCCTCCCTGGGGAGACCGAGGCAAGGGGGTGACCACTGGCAGTGCCAGCCTGGCAGTGCCATCCTGGTACCTTGGCACTGCCAACCTGGTACCAGGGCAATGTCCAGTGGGCACCTTGGCACTGCTCACCAGGCAGCACCTGAGGTGGGGCCTATGGGATGGAGCCTGGGATAGGGCTTATGGGGCAGGGCATGAAGGGGGCAGGGCACAACGGGGCAGCCTGATCAGGGAGTGCAGATGCGATCGAACTGGGGGGAAGGGGCCGCTGAGCACTCTGCAGATATGGTCAGATCGGGGGTGGGGGGGAGGGGGGTAGGGGAAGGGGTGAGGGGGGGGTGTGCTGCCACTCTCCAGGTGCAATCGGATCGGGTGGAAGGCAAGGGTGAGATTGGTCTGAGCGGGAAGGGGCAGTGTGGGCTAGATTGTGTGTTTTGTGGGGTTCATGATTGGCCGCAGGCACCCATGATTCTGAAAGTCTTGTTTCAAGCTAGGTCCAGCTGTTGAGACTTAACAGCTCTCTCTGTCAGACGGTTGCAATCGCTCATGTGCAGCATGAGAGGTCTTCACATGCCCAGTAGCTCCCTCCACAGGCTGGCTGGTGAATTACACCCAGCCCCCACTGCCTGCAGCAACTAGAAACAGTTTACATCATTTTTTCAATGACTAACTATATAAGATTGGGTGTGAAAACTCACTCAAAAAATGGATCAGGAACTCTCCCATTTTCATGCCAGAACACTTAGAATCATTCTCATAAATTTCCACCCTTTAATTCTGTTTCTCTCTCCATAGACGCTGACCGACCTGCTGAGTTTTTCCAGCATTTTCTGCTTTTATTTCAGATCTCCAGCATCCGTAGTATTTCATTTTTATTTAGCAGCTGTGAGACTTTGCCTAACTCCCCAGGGCTGCAATAGATACTACAATCTCCCATAAGCATGAAAACTAACCTATTCCTTTAAAGGCCCTCTCCAATGTTAGTGAAACTTCAGACTTGGATCTGTCAATCCTTAACATAACAAGAAAATGTATAACAAACCCTCAGGTACAGCAGCTTTACTTATGTAAGATTCTGCCTAGTTCTTAAAGGCTGTCCTGAAGGGTTACTACCTTAACTGCCATGCACCTCTCAATCCCAGATCATTCATTGACTCATGGAGCAGCTCATATTATGCAGGTTAATAGGAACTAGAGTAAATAACTTAGTTGGCACAATGGTTAGACGCAGTGGTAAAAAGTAGATGTGATCAGTTCTTTAAATTATTGGAATCAGTTGAAAATATTACATTGGGAAGTAAAAATTGATTAACCACATAGATTTCACAGTTCATTTTTCTGGATGAATGAACCGAATTGATGAAGTCTGAGAATGTGAGATTTCTATTACCGAGGCAAGCTACAGGCGCCTTTGGGAATGCAGGTCTTGATGAGGCAGTGGCAGTATGGGGCAGAAGGGAGACGATTTCTACTTTGTCTTCATAATTCTTTCATAATTCAAAGAATTTGAAAATAAGTTGCTGCCTCTTTTACAGAAGTAAAATACTGTGGAAGTCCATAAGCAGCAAATGTTGGAGGTACTCATCAGGTCTAGTGGTATCTGTGGAAAGAGAAGCAGAACTTATGGGCAGGATTTTATAGCCTTGTTTGTCCTGAGACCAGAAAATCCTGCCCAAGGTCAACAGACATTTCCATTGTCCGCCCCTTGCCTGCTCCGATTCCGTGGTGGGTGGGGCAGTAGAATTCCAATGATTGTTTCAAGTCAAATAACCTTTCATCAGAATTGGGATAGGTTAGGGATGTAATAGCTCTTAAACAAGTGAAAGGGGGTAGGGGCTAGTTGTAACACAAATCTTTCCTTTTTTCTTCCCCTTCACCCTTTCATTTGCTTCAAATCTTTCACACTCTTAAATTTTCCCAGTTTGGATAAAAAATTGGTGACCTGGAATGTTAACTCTGTTTCTCTTCACAGATACTGCCAGAGCTGTTGAGTATTTCTAACATTTTGTTTTGTTTGCTGCCTCTTTTCTCTGGCTATATACTGAGGGATCTATTGCTCCAGCTCCTCTCCTGCCTGTGTAAAATACATTAGATGTGGTGATGGACATCAATCTGTTTACCTCTTCATTGTTGTCCTCTTCATCTTCAGGAAATAGTAACCTTTTCTATATTGCGATTTATGCAGCGTGCAAGTTAATTCTGGACTGCAGAGCTCCATTAGGTTTTTTAGGCATCTAAAATGATAATAGAAAATCCAGCCCAAAAATGCGAAGTTTAAAAAGTTTATTCAGTTGGAGTTCTGCATCATCTGTGGCTCCTCCGATTACAGTTGTCTCCCAACCTCTGTCTTGTTTCTTCAGTCCTCACCTTTATCCTACGAGATAACCTCAGATGTTATAGTATGTTTAATCATTTGCAGATGTTCAGAAGCTCTGAGAAAGGAAAGTTAATCATGGTTTCAATGGGTTACAGACCCGATTCTGGTTTCTTATTGCACTCCCGTATTAACCCCAATTCAATCCAGCCACATTCCATTGGCTGTGTGACTCTTTGTTCTCTGTTGATAAAGCGTATTAGTCATCTTGAGGGAGTTTGCAGCAACGCATGGCTTGCAAATCAATTACATGTGATGTTATCATATAATCGCTTAATAGCTTGCACCAAATTTTTCAGTCTGCTACTCTAACAAGGGTGTTAACTTGTTTATTTTGAATCAATTAATGCCTTCATTAAAATAGCAGAGAAAGGAATTTGTCATGAACATGGACGTTCAGCATTGTATGACAGCATTTCTCACACTAGTTTACAGGATTCTTTTACTTATCAGAATCACTTGATGAATATCAACTGGTTTACTGTTTCTGTATTCATGTAGCTATTTTCAATCTCCAACTTCCTGTCTCAAATTCTGCGCAAGTAAAAGGAGAATGCACCTGGCCATTTGAATGCTATTGCAACCTATTGCTCTGAGGGCAATCATTGTGTTACTTTGCGTTCATTTTTTTACTTTTCCTCACTGTGCATGTTTGTATCTTGTGATTAACAACACAGTGCCATCAAACCTTAACACACCCATTCATGGTATGCTCTGAAACGTTGAATTATATATTGGCAAACATTCAAGATCCTGAGGCAGGAGTACAGGGAATTAGCTGTTGCTTCAACACATCCCACTCATACTCCAAAAGAAAAGAATGGTTAGTTAGCAATCGTATTGTAAGGTATGGCAGAGGATCTTCAAGATTGGAAATTTATTATAGAAAAAAAGATGTACACCGACAATGTTCTTCACAATTCTATGCAATCACAAGCATGATAATGAGCATTTGCCAATCCTTATGGCAACACTTTTTATTGTTATTTGGTGTTAACAGAAGCAGTTGTTTTGTGCTTTTGTTGTGGATTTTCCATTCTCGACAGCCTATGGGATCATTTGGTCCCATCAAATGTCAATGGAGTTTTTGTTTGCCCACCACATCCTCATGGCGGGTCCTACCAGGGCGTGATTGCAAAATCCTGACCAATGGGTCCAAAGCTGAAAACAAATATTGTTTTGTGTCTTCAAATAAACTTCATCATTTGTGGCAAAGCGTGGCTACATTTTGGAAATTGCATTCAAAATGAAGAAATGGCTTCACATACCATCGTGAATTAGGAACAACAGACCTATTAGTTAACAAAGTATTTGAATAAATTAATTAATCTATTTTTTAAAAATGCTTTAAAGTTAGGGTGGGGTTTTACATCAATGAAAGTTGGAAGTGTGAAAACCACTATTATAATAAATTGCATAGTCTCAATGAAATCTTAAAAATCCTGTGAAAATATCATGTGAAGTCTGTCTCTCAACTCAACTGCTGGACTATGCAAAAATGTATAGAAGTTACAAATTGGAACTCGACCATTCTGGTCCCGCCGTCTACTCCCCATGTAAGAAAAGGAGTTCAAAAGACATTTGCGTCTCCTTTCTCAGATTCCTTTTACTCTAATTATTTCCTTTTGTGAAGCTAAGAGGAGCAGGTGTACTGCTCTGAGCTGCACAAGGGGAATTCTGGCTTCCATGGACTGCCTACCTCTCTCCCCTATTAGCGTCAACCAGTCTCCACTTCTGCTGAAGCTGCATACCACCCATGGATTTTCACCTCTCTTAAGCTAACCTGCTGCCACTTTGGAACCATTCCAGAAGGGAAGTGGATTAATATTATCTAAATGAAGCTCGGCTTTGAAAGTTCCTGTGATCTCTTGATGTCTCTGCTGAGGGGAATTCAACCTATTAGAGTGCTTTACTGCCAGAAACTCCCTCTGAGTTCAAGTTGAACCCATTGAGTAACAATGTTTCTCCTGCCCTCTGATGAGCTATGACTTTTACATTTAATCTTGTTTCTATAACTCCTCAATGAAGGGTCCTACTTTGGATTATATAAAGTAAGCTTTGTGTTCTTGTATATGTAGCAGAAAGTCTTTATGAATAACTCACAATTATGTATATTTACAGTGGTGGGGATAGATATGGGGCTGATTCCAGTCTCAGTCTTGTCCGAACTTTGTCCATCTCTGAACTGACCCTGGCTCTGGATCATGTGTCTTCTTATATAACTGTGTGAGAGGTGTTGTACTAAGTCCCACATTAACTCCTTATTTACCAGATCCTTATACTACACACGCTCCCATGTCTTTTGTCCATGTATATGGGGCTACTTTAGTTTATTTCCAAGACTTACCTTGTTATCCATCTTGTCATTAACCTTATTGTTACAACCTTAATGCTATTCTAATGTCTTTGCTATTACAATATTAATATTAACATTCTCACCACCTCACCCTCCCCCCACTTCAAATCCTCAAAGTTAGAGGTTCAGGAAGCCTGATGGCTTTTTAAACCTTGTTGGCCTGGGTTTCTTGTTCTTGTTATTGGCTTGGAGGTTTGTGTTGTATTTGGGTATGATTTCATCCATTTCTGCCATCACTTGATGTTACATAAGAACATAAGAACATAAGAAATAGGAGCAGGAGTAGGCCATCTAGCCCTTCGAGCCTGCCCCGCCATTCAATAAGATCATGGCTGATCTGTTGTGGCTCAGTTCCACTTTCCCGCCCTCTCCCCATAACCCTTAATCCCCTCTCTTATCAAGAACCCATCAACCCGCTTCTTAAAAATATTTAGCGAGGCAGCCTCCACCACTTCAACGGGCAGAGAATTCCAGAGATTCACCACCCTTTGAGTGAAGAAGTTCCTCCTCAACTCCGTTCTAAACCGCCTCCCCTTTATCTTGAGGCTGTGCCCCCTAGTCCTACTGTCTTTTTTGAGCGGGAAGAGTCTCTCCACCTCTATCCTATCCATCCCATTCATCATCTTATACGTCTCAATGAGATCTCCCCTCATTCTTCTAAACTCTAACGAGTACAAGCCTAGTTTATTCAGCCTCTCCTCATAGCTCAATCCCCTCAACTCCAGTGTCAGCCTAGTAAACCTCCTCTGCACTCCCTCCAGGGCCAAAATATCCTTGCGCAGGTGCGGCGCCCAAAACTGCACACAGTACTCCAGCTGCGGCCTCACCAATGCCCTATACAGCTGCAGCAAGACCTCCCTACTTTTATATTCAATCCCCCTCGCTATGAAGGCCAGCATCCCATTCGCCTTCCTGACCACCTGCTGCACCTGCAAGCTGGGTTTTTGCGACTCATGCACAAGGACCCCGAGGTCCCTCTGCACCGTCGCCTGCTGCAGATTTTCGCCACGTAAGTAATAGTCCTTCCTACCATTCTTCCTACCAAAGTGGACCACCTCACACTTGCCAACATTAAATTCCATTTGCCATTTCCTGGCCCATTCGCCCAGCCTATCTAGATCCTTCTGCAGACTCTCCACACCCTCCGCACAATTTGCCTTTCCCCCAATCTTGGTGTCATCAGCAAATTTCGACACCCTGCACTCGGTTCCCTCCTCCAGATCATCTATATAAATGGTAAATAGCTGAGGCCCCAGCACCGACCCCTGGGGCACCCCACTAGTCACCAACCGCCAATCCGAATAGCACCCATTGACCCCCACTCTCTGCCTCCTATTTGACAACCAATCCTCTATCCACGCTAACACCCTACCCCCAACTCCATGTCCCCTGACCTTCTGCAATAACCTCTTGTGAGGTACCTTGTCAAACGCCTTCTGAAAATCCAGAAAGACCACATCCACCGGCTCTCCTCTATCCACTGCCCTAGACACATCCTCATAGAACTCCAGTAAATTTGTCAGACACGACTTCCCTTTAATGAAACCGTGTTGCGTCCGCCCTATCAAGCAATTCCCTTCAAGATGCCTCGCAATTTCCTCCTTAATGACGGATTCTAACATTTTACCTACCACAGACGTTAAACTAACCGGCCTATAATTCCCCGCCTTTTGCCTGGCACCCTTCTTAAACAACGGCGTAACATTAGCCGTTTTCCAATCTTCCGGCACTTCCCCGGAATCCAGCGACGTCTGGAAAATAACCACCAAGGCATCCACTATAACCTCCGCCATTTCTTTCAGAACCCTCGGATGCATTCCATCCGGTCCTGGGGACTTGTCCACAATCAGCCCCTCCAGTCTGTCGAGCACCACCTCCCTAGTAACAGTAATGTCATTAAGACCCTCCATTCCTACCACCTTTCCATCTCTAACACCCGGCAAATTATTCACGTCCTCCTCCGTGAAGACAGAAACAAAAAAGTTATTCAAGACCTTAGCCATATCCCCATCCCCTACCACTAGCTCCCCTTTCTCATCCTCTAAAGGACCAACGTTCACCCTAGCCAGCCTCTTCCTTTTTATATATTTATAAAAACTCTTGCTATCCTTTTTTATATTAAGTGCTAGCCCAGCCTCATAGCTTCTCCTACCCTCCTTTATCAACTTCTTTGTCAATCTTTGTTGACATTTAAACCTTTCCCAATCCTCTTCTCGCCCACTGCTCTTAGCTACTCTAAATTCCTCCGCTTTTAATTTAACACTTTCCTTCACCTCCTTCGTTATCCACGGCTTATTACCTCTCTTCCTACTGTCCTTTTTAACCATCGGAATAAATTTCTGCTGAGCACCAAGAAAGATCTCCTTAAAGATCCTCCATTGCTCCTCAGCAGACCTACCTTCCAACGCACTCCCCCAGTCCACATTCGCCAATTCTTCTCTCATCCTACCATACTCCCCTCTATTCAAACAAAGGACGCGTGTCCGGGAACCCACTTTCTCCTCCTCCATCTGCACCAGAAACTCCACCATACAATGATCACTCTCTCCAAGAGGATCCTTCACCGCAAGGTCCCTAATTCTACCCGCCTCATTACATAGCACCAGATCCAAGATAGCTCGCTCCCTCGTCGGCTCCAACACACACTGTTCAAGGAAATTATCCCGGCAGCATTCCAAGAACTCCTCCTCGAGCCCACCTCGTCCAACATGGGTCGACCAATCAATATGCAGATTGAAATCTCCCATAACTACTGCCGTCCCATTCCTGCACGCCGCACTTATTTGCGTGTTAACAGCCCACCCCACCTCCAGATCATTATTCGGGGGCCTATAGACGACACCCACCAGCGTCTTCCTCCCTTTGCTGTTCCTAATCTCCACCCACAACGATTCCACGTTCTGCTCTTTGGCTCCGATATCATCCCTTGCTACCACCTTGATACTATCCTTAATCAGCAGAGCTACGCCACCCCCTCTTTCCTCCTGCCTATCCTTCCTAAACACTTGATAGCCCTGTACATTCATCTCCCAGTCCCTGTCACCTTGCAGCCACGTCTCTGTAATGGCCACCAGATCGTATCCATTTGTGTCGATCTGTGCCACCAGCTCATCCACTTTATTCCGAATGCTTCGTGCATTCAGATAAAGCGCTTTCATCCCAGCCTTCACCTGGACCCTATTTGCCGTAACGCCACCAATTGGGACATCCTCGGCCTCTTCCCTTACCTGTACCCTATCCTTAACTTTAGACCTCGTAGCGTCACCTACCCTCGCACCCTCCCCCCCCCTAATTAGTTTAAAGCCCTGTCTACAGTCGTTAAACCACACATGGTTGGCCAATTGATTTAGACGTGCATGGTTGTTGTTACTCTTGGTCATTTCCTACAGGGTGGATGAAAATGGTATTCATCTACTTGGTGGTGTTTCTTTTTGCTTATTTTTCATTTAGGCCATCTGGAAGCTTGCTAAGCCTGAGGAAGAGCAACCCTGTGGTAAGAAGAACACCACTGTTTTTCGATGTTGATGGTATGCAGCTACTCCAAGAAACTTGCTGTGTGTGCGTAGTGGTTGATGTGTCTACTGACTGTACCATCATCATCATTGGAGGTAAAGGCACCTCAGATTATTAATCCTTCTCTGGTACCACTTCCACCGGAGCTGCCAATGTAATCTCATGTGCAGTAGCTTGGTTTGACTATTGGGGACATTTTGGGATCTGGATGATAATGGACAAAACCTGCTCCAGAAAAAGAGAAACTAGATCACAAGCAAAATCAGAGTTTGAATACTTTTTGGTGTTTAAGAGCTCAAGACTATGCTATTCAGGCTGGCTAACAACAATGGTAGTCTTGATATTTTCCACCAGTTGGAGAAAATTGAGGGCTAAATTGGCATCTCTGCTCAGAAGAGAGAAAGGCTGATTGCAAGTGGTATATCTCAGCTCAAAGATTTGTTTGTCACCCTACCTCAGTGGTTCAAGGATCATGTCAAGTGCAAGAGCCAGAATCTTTCCTGTTGCGTATAGTGGAGTGTCAGTTACTTGACTCTGAAGGCCTTGGGAACCTCAGCTGATTCTCCAATGTCCCTCAAGAGAAATGATTGTGCATCTTCAGGATCTTTGGTCTCAACCTCATGGATTACACTGGGGATGTCTGAGCGGTGCTGGGGTTTTGCCTTGTAGAGTTTAACAAAGTGTCTCTGCAGTGGAGACATTGGATAATAGTCACAATTAACAATTCTTTCCTGTAAGGCTTCACCCCGTAGCACTCGCAAGGTGACTCTGTTTGACAGTTCAGGGGTTACTTCCCTGACCTGGTGATCCCTGCATTTTTGTGACTTGATATGGTGGACTAAGTGTTATTTTCTGCCTTTAAGTGCTTCTTCTCCTTAAGATAGCCTTGTGTTGTTTACAAAACTCAGATAGTCTAGCCAGCCGGATAGCCTTCCCCAGAAGCTGAAGATCATCCATCATCAGCTTGTAGGAGGTCAGAGAGGGAATCATCTGCAACACAGTTCTGTCTCGGATGAGTTCAGGGTTTAAATTGCCATGTTCACATCCTTCTGCCATCCTGCAGAGATCATTGATGTAGGAACCAACAGGTTCCCCAGGAAATTGGACTCTTATTAAATTTAGATCTCTCCAGTACTTTATTGAATCTTAAGATGAAATAGACGTCATAAGATTTCAAAACAGCATCAAGCTTGGCAGATGATCCATCAAAAACTCCTCCTACAATTAAAGGGAGAGGCAATGGCCTAGTGGTATTATCGCTCAACTATTAATCCAGGAACTCAGCTAATGTTCTGGGGACCCGGGTTTGAATCCCATCAATGCAGATGGTGGAATTTGAATTCAATTAAAAAAATCTGAAAGTCAGAGTCTTCTGATGACCATGAAACCATTGTCGATTGTCAGAAAAAACTCACCTGGTTCACTAATCTCCTTTACAGAAGGAAATCTGCCATCCTTACCTGGTCTGGTCTGTGACTCCAGAGCCAAAGCAATGTGGTTGACTCTCATCTGTCTTCTGAAATGGCCTAGCAAGCCACTCAGTTATATTAATCAATACAAAGTCTGAAAGAAATGAAACCAGACTGACCACCTGGTATAGACTAAGGCACCGACAAAATCAAACAGCCCTGTCGATACTGCAAAATCCTCTTTACTAACATCTGGGGACTAGTACAAAAATTGATAGCTGTCTCACAGACTAGTCAAGGAAACGCCTGACATAGTCATTCTGACGCAATCATACCATACAGATAACGCCCCACTCACCATCATTATCATCCCTGGATATGTTCTGCCCCACCAGCAGGACAGACCCAGCAGGGGTGGTCGTGGCATAGTGGTACACAGTTGGGAGCTGCCCTGGGAGTCCTCAACATTGATCTGGATCCCATGAAGTCAGGCTTCAGGTTAAACATGGGAAAAGAAACCTCTTACTGGTTACCACGTACCACCCTCCTTCGGCTGATGAGTCAATATACCTCCATGTTAAATGACACTTGGAAGAAGTACCGAGGGTGGCAAGAGTCCAAAATGTATTCTGGGCGGGGGATTTCAATGTCCACCACCAAGAGTGGCTCAGCAGCAGCACGACTGATCGAGCTGGTTGAGTGCTAACGGATATAAATGCGAGACGGATCTGCAACAGCTGGTGAACCAACAAGAGGGGAAAAAATACTTGATCTCATCCTTACCAATCTGCTGGCTGCAAATGCATCTGTCCATGATAGTATCACTAAGAATCACCACTGCACAGTCCTTCTGGAGATGAAGTCCTGCCTCCACACTAAGAATAATCTCCATCTTGTTGTGTGGCATTACCATCGTGCTAAATAAGACAGACTTTGAACAGATCTAGCAACTCGAGGCTGGGCATCCATGAGGTGCTGTGGATCATCAACAGCAATGGAACTGTACTTCATCTCCAATCTGCAATCTCATGGCCAGGCAGCATATCCCCACTCAACCATTACTATCAAGCCAGGGGTCTGGTTCAATGGAGAGTGCAGGAAGGCATGCCAGGGGCAGTACCAGGCATACCGAAAAAGGAGCAAAAGTCTGAAAGCTCATGTTACCAAATAAACTTATTGGACTTTAATCTGGTGTTGTGAGACTTCCTACTGTGCTTACCCCAGTCCAATGCCAGCACCTCCACATCGGGACAGAACATATCCAGGGATAGTGATGTTTGGAAGCACTGGATACTGCAAAGGCAATGTGCCCTGATAACATAGAACTGAAGACTTGTGCTCCAGAATTTGCCACTCCCCAAGCCAAGCTCTTCCATTACAGTTATAACACTGGCATCTACCCGACAATAGGGAAAATTGCCCAGGGATGTCCTCCAAACAAAAAGCAGGACAAATCCAACCCAACCAATTCCTGCCCAATCAATCTACTCCCGATCATCAGTAAAGTGATGGAAGGGGTCATCGACAGTGCCATCAAGCAGCACCTGCTCAGTAGTAACCTGCTCAGTGATGCCCAACTTGGATTTCGTCAGGCCTCATTACAGCCTCGGTTCAAACATGGACAAAAGAACTGAATTCCAGGGGCGAGGTGAGAGACATCAAGGCCACATTTGACCAAGTCACTGGTGCTGAGAGATAGGAGTGCAAGCCACATGCCACCCTACCTTTAAAGAAGTGTATTAACTTGCCCTGCCTCCGAATTTTTATTCAGACATACAATGCTGTATCCTAAAAATTTTCTCTCCAAAGACTCCAGTCGTGTGACTGGTCTGGGCCATCAATGAATTCCAATGGACTGAATTGAAATCCATTTTTGGTGGTTTCAAAAAGTGTGGCTGCCGCTTTAATCAATTACATAAGAGCATAAGAACATAAGAAATAGGAGCAGGAGTAGGCCATCTAGCCCTTCGAGCCTGCCCTGCCATTCAACAAGATCATGGCTGATCTGTCGTGGCTCAGTTCCACTTTCCCGCTTTCTCCCCATAACCCTTAATCCCCTTGCCTACCAAAAACCTATCTACCCGCGTCTTAAATATATTTAGCGAGGTAGCCTCAACCACTTCAACGGGCAGAGAATTCCAGAGATTCACCACCCTTTGAGTGAAGAAGTTCCTCCTCAACTCCATTCTAAACTGCACCCCCCCTTATCTTGAGGCTGTGCCCTCTAGTCCTGTTGTCCTTTCTGAGCAGGAAGAACCTCTCCACCTCTACCCTATCCATCCCTTTCATCATCTTATATGTCTCAATGAGATCTCCCCTCATTCTTCTAAACTCTAACTATTCAGCCTCTCCTCATAGCTCAACCCCCTCAACTCCAGTATCAGCCTAGTAAACCTCCTCTGCACTCCCTCCAAGGCCAAAATATCCTTGCGCAGGTGCGGCGACAAAAACTGCACACAGTACCCCAGCTGTGGCCTCACCAGTGCCCTGTACAGTTGCAGCAAGACGTCCCTACTTTTATATTCAATCCCCCTCGCTATGAAGGCCAGCATCACATTTGCCTTCCTGACCACCTGCTGCACCTGTAGGCTGGGTTTTTGCGACTCATGCACAAGGACCCCCAGGTCCGTCTGCACCATAGCATGCTGCAGCTTTTCGCCCTGTAAGTAGTAGTCCTTCCTACCATTATTTCTACCAAAGTGGATAACCTCACACTTGCCAACATTGTATTCCATCTGCCAGGTCCTTGCCCACTCGCTCAGCCTATCTAGATCCCTCTGCAGACTTTCCACACCCTCCACACAAATTGCCGTTCCACTTATCTTTGTGTCATCAGCAAATTTCGACACCTTACAGGCTACCAAGATGGTGTTGCCAGCTTCTGCTGAACAAAGAATTTCCCAGCACTTGCCATTTTTCGGTTTTTTTTGCTTTTTAATATGGTGCTCTCCCCCCTGAGGAAAAAGATGGTGTATGTAGGCTGGTTGCCCAATTTATTCATGAAGTGGTTTCACATTACGAGTTATGATTTTAGAAAGGAACTGTGAGCTTGCTGCTTCTGAATTAGACGTCACTGGATACCCAGAGTGGACAAACTTAATTATAAATGATTATTATTTTGCTGGACTTGTGAGCCACATGTTGAGACTTAGGAGTATGGGATTGGGTTTAGCAACGGGCTGCTTTCAAACAGATTCAAATAGCACTTCTGCCTGAAATTGAGCTTCTCAGGCCTTTCTGGCCTGGAATTTAAAAGATCCATCTCACCCTTTCAGGCTACAAGCTCTGATTGCTAAAGCTGGACTCCAAGGAGGATGCAATGGAGTTTACGGCTTGAGTAAAGCTTATTTTTTCTTGTCTGCTTCCAGGCTCTTCTGTCTCTGGAATTTTTCTTTATTTTTTTTCTGGTGTCCTTTCTCAGCAGCTGTACTTTCCATTGCGTGTTATCTTCAGTACAGAATCCTATGAAGATATCCTTTTTCTCAGTTCCTCAGCATTCTTGAGAGGGTTTGGATCCCAATGCTGCCACCATGAGGAACACTGGGCCCGATTCTCCCATCATGACCCGCAACTTTTCTGGCAGGCCTGGTCAGGAAAATTGCGTGTTGGCTATTTCGCAGGATGCGCCGGGAAAGTATGCGTGCCTCCCAGAGCCAAAGAACAGTTGCAGTTGAGGCCACGCTGGAAACCAGCAGGAAGAGAGATAAGTCATTTGTAACTTTTTTTAATGCATTTTAAATATATTTTGCATATGATTATCGGAGCCGGCATGGAACTTGCTGGGCCCGATAGCATTTCCCACCCCAACAGGAATACCTCATCCCGACCGGTTTAGAGTAACTCCCCACTTTGGGGAACTAGCAGGAGACCCCACTGGAGTGAAGGGGGGGGCAATCGGTGCTCCTGAGAGGGGTCAGGTGGCGGGCAGGTGGTGCCCCTTGGATATGGATACCCTAGCAGTGCCAGCCTGTGCCCGCTGGCATTGCCCCAGAGGCAAAGTGCCCATGCTCAGGGGAACCTTGGCATTGCCCACTGGACAGCGGGCAGTGCCAAGAGAGTGGGGCCTATTGCGGGCAGGGCCTTGAGGCAATTGGTGGGGTGAGAGCTTTTGTTGCTGCTTTGCATTGGGATCGGTCTGGGCTGGAGGGAGGCCAGTAATCAAGGTGGGCTCGGGATGGGATGGTCTGCCAAGAGGTGTCTGCCTCCTGAGGGGGCTCTGACTCCAGGTGGAGTCAGCAGAGGGGCGGTCTGCCAGGATGAGGAGCATGGGGTATTGCCACTGCTGGGGTGGGGGGTGTGGGCTGGACATCAGGGTACTCCAGTTGGGGGGTTGATTGACAATTCATAGCTAATTACATATTTACAGTAAATGGTACAGGTATGGAGCTGACTAGGTCTTTACCCAACATGCCCATCTCCAGGCTAACCCTGGCTCTGGGTCATGTTTCTTCCGAAATGGCTGTGTGGGTGCTACTGTGCTCAGTCCCACATTAGTTCTTTATGTACCAGCCTCTACTACTACACTCTACTTGGCCCATGAAACATTGGAAACACACTGCTTCAATATACTTGCTTTAACCATTGCATGACATTATATATGAAAGTGAGGATTGCCACCCCAGGAGCCACCACGGTCCTGGCTCTTTGACGCAGAAATCATATGTTTTTCCACACGAGGGAGATTGAATATAAAAGTAGGGAGGTCTTGCTGCGGCTGTATAGGGCATTGGTGAGGCCGCAGCTGGAGTACTGTGTGCAGTTTTGGGCGCTGCACCTGCGCAAAGATATTTTGGCCTTGGAGGGAGTGCAGAGGAGGTTTACTAGGCTGATACCGGAGTTGAGGGGGTTGAGCTATGAGAAGAGGCTGAATAAACTGGGCTTGTACTCGTTAGAGTTTAGAAGAATGAGGGGAGATCTCATTGAGACGTATAAGATGATGAATGGGATGGATAGGATAGAGGTGGAGAGACTCTTCCCGCTCAAAAGAGACAGTAGGACTAGGGGGCACAGCCTCAAGATAAAAGGGGGGCGGTTTAGAACGGAGTTGAGGAGGAACTTCTTCACTCAAAGGGTGGTGAATCTCTGGAATTCTCTGCCCGTTGAAGTGGTGGAGGCTGCCTCGCTGGGTATTTTTAAGACGCGGGTTGATGGGTTTTTGATAAGAGAGGGGATTAAGGGTTATGGGGAGAGGGCGGGAAAGTGGAACTGAGCAGCGACAGATCAGCCATGATCTTATTGAATGGCGGGGCAAGCTCGAAGGGCTAGATGGCCTACTCCTGCTCCTGTTTCTTATGTTCTTATGTTATGTTTTGCATAACATGTTGTAGGCTCACCTGTCTTCTCCTCACCTTCACTGAATGAACCATCTACATGGTGCACTGTAGTAATTCGTCAAGGTACCTTCAGTACTATATTTTAAGTCCATGAGAACGACAACCTCTAATTGAATCAGGCACCATGGGAACTTTCAGATCCTCCAAGTCACACACCCCTGACTTGGAAATATATTCCTTCACTGGGGCTGGGTCAAAATCCAGGAGTTCCCTCTCTAACAGCACTGTGGGTGTGCCTACACCACAACAGTTCAAGAAAGCAGCTTACCACCATTCCCGGGGCAATTAAGGGTATTAACATTCCATGAATGAATAACAAAAAAAATGCATGGCCTGCATAGAAGATCAATGCTCTAGAATCATCTTCTTCCCAGACAGCATTCCACACAGTTTAGGCAGTGGTGGTTTGTGATTATTGCATGGACCCCTTCACTGAGTTAATTAAGTTAAAAGGAAATTATGGACTGGATTTTATAAATGTGGGTGAGTTAGCATATTGTTTGAGTCCACAGCTTTTCTATTGGAAGAAAAGTTGGTCCCATGGATACTAGCCTTTTAAAAGCCTGCCCCTGCACACACTGGAGGGGTGGCACAAACAGGTACATGGCTGGACTTTGGCCCCACAATGGACACGAAGCCCGGTCCTCGAGAAACTATTGGTCACCTGATCGACCAGCAACTCTTGCAGGCACAGCAACACCAGAGTTCAGCTGTGAGCATAGATGAGACTGCAAATGCAGTGGGGAGGAATAAAGGGAGGGGTTGGGGGCTGACATCATAAAATCATAGAATAGAATCATAGAATTCCAACAGTACAGTAAGTGGCCATTTGGTCCATCAAGCCTGCACCAACAACAATCTCACCCAGGCTCTATGCCCATAATACCATGTATTTAGCTTGCAAATCCTTCCGGCAGTAATTGGCAATTTGGCAATCGTTCTGACACTAATTGGCAATTTAGCATGGCCAGTCAACCAAACTCACACATCATCACAGTGTGCTCTCAATACACACGTGGGGAGGTGATTCTCCCAAAAGAATTCCAAGTGTTGAATTGGCAGGAAAAATGGTGTAATTCATGACTTTTTTTGCAATGGGAGTTCAGACTCAAATCTCTCACACTCTCTGCAATGCAGAGGTCACAAACATGAATATCATTAAAAGCTCAGGGAGTGGGGCCTATTCATGCCAAAACATCAGCCTGGGGTTTGCTGGCCAGCTCAATCACTGGCCAGCCTGGGATGCCCCTCACCCCTGTCCCAGAGCACCGCAATCTTCAGCACCAGCTCCCCCCTCCCCCCAGCAGTGATGATACCCGCAACCCCCCCCCACCACAGGAGGCAGGGCCCCCGGCAGGACACTCCCCCACAGTCCATCCCAATTGCTGGCCTCCTTTCAGCCCTGATTGACCCCCCATACAGAATGGTGTTGTGACCCCCTCACCCCCACTGATCGTCCAAGGTCCCGCCCACAATAGGACCCACCCCTTGGCACTGCGCAATGTCCAATGGGCAGTGCCGAAGTGCCTCCTGTGCATGGGCACTTTGCCCCTTGGGCAGTGCCGGGGACACAACTTGGCATTGCCAGGGTGCCTATGCCCAGGGAACACCACCCCCTCCACCACCTCACTCCTGGAGGGGCCCCGCTTGCCCCTCCTTCACTCCAGCGCGGCCTCTCGAACAAGCGGAACTACTCTAAACCCTGCCAGATTGAAATACTCCCGGCAGGGTGCAAGATGCTACACGGAGAATTCAGGTCCGGGCCCGATAATGACATTTAAGTTACATTACAAATAGATTAAAATCACTGACAAGGTCTTCACACCAGTTTCCAGCGCAGTCTCGATCACACCTCTCCAGCAATGGCATTCGCACATGAGAATCCTGCAAATTGGCACATGCGTGCGTCGCCCAACCCAATCTACCAAAAAAAGTAGTGGGTCGCAATGGGAGAATTGCCCCCATGGTCTCCTCCGCTTGACAATACCACCCGGCTCCACCTTATTCACCAATACAAATGCTTCCACAAACTCTTTCTGACCTTTCTGGATGCTCAGTTCACTGAATCAAATCATAAATGCCTGGAAATAAATAATCTTATCTGGGCTAACAATATCACTTGGTAACAGTTGTCTGAAACTCCAGTTAGTAACTGTATCAACCAACAAAAATCTGAGCACACAACTTTATTAATCCCAAGAGATCCAAGTGCTGAAAGTATTGAAATAATTTAATGGTATAAAACCATTCTATTGCCTGTTGCTGAAAGCTTTACATTTGGTTGTTTAATAGTAATGTTTGAGTACATTTTACCTCATTTCCTTAACACATGAAAAAAAGCATTTGCAGAAAATAATTTTGCACTGTTTAGGCTAAAATGCTCCATTAGAGAAAAAAAAATGCTTTCATAATAAGGTTAACGATTCAAAGGTAACTAAACCTTAAATCATGAATCCATCAGCCACATCAGAGATGCCTGACCATTTGTACTTTGTCTATTTAAAGAGATTAAGTTGCTAGCGTACATTCTCAGAACAGTCGGATAAGGCTCTGTATAATATCAACTTGTGGCCGATATGCAAACCATCCAGCACAAAAATGCCATTGTCACATCAAAGGGTTTTCATTCTTTGCCCCAAAATAACTTTAAAGATGAATATTTGAACAGTAAAAATTTGCAGTTGAAATGTTATGAAAACAATGAGCAGGCAATAGCATAACCTTATAAAAATAAATAAAGTATAACTGCAAAATAGCAATATAGACTGTAACTTTAAACCCTGAATCAACATTACCCAGCTATCAAAAACTAAGAAATGCCAAGATCTCAGTGAAAACTTAATAACATATTAATCATTGGTGACCTTTTTTTACCCTTGAGTAATTGCTTAGAATATACAGGGAGGCATGGGTGCTGAGGGAGAGAATTTTAACTTATCTGATCCACACAAAGTGGGTTGATAAGTTGTGGGGGAATCTGCAATTCAGGGTTCCTCCATATTAAACACCGTAGTGTCTTTGTAGTGCCCCCCATCAATTCCGAAGTGACAGGCTTAGTCTTTACTTGGGCAGGAATGCTTATAGTGAAATGGGAAACCTCAGAGAGAAAGTAGGCACAAAGACTCTCACCTCCAAAGTCCACCTAGTTCTCACCTTGACGAAACTGCTGCATTTTCTGATGCTAGGGAAACCAGGCCAACAGCAGTTAAAATGAATGAAAATGAGGTTCACAGGCTCATGCTCGCATTCAATGTCACAACTTGCCTGTCTAGAATGGGTTACTCCATCCATCTTCCAGGATAACAAAAATGCAAGAATTGGAGACAGGTTGGGGTCAGGAAACAGATTTCTCTGATTTCAACCTTCCATACAATCTAATTCCTTTTCAATTATTAGGTTAAAGCTCCAACATCCCCCACACACCACCCACCTTCCTGACCCATGAAGACTGATTTTCAGAAAGGCGCCAGTGGAGCTAAAGTTTTTGTTATGCAATTTTTTTTCAGAGGCATGATTATGTATAACTTCCAAACTTCACATCTGTGGCATGGATTTTTGAGAAGCTCATAACATTTCAATATGTGCTTGACAGTACTAACTTTCCAAAATAAAAGCCAAAATACTGGAGGAAGACTACGATTGTAAGAGAGAGAGTGAGAGAGACACTGGAAATCTGAAATATATACAGAAAATATGGAAAAACTTAGCAGGTAAGGCAGCATCCTTTGTCCATAACACTTCCTTTGTCTTGTGCCATTAACATTCTCATCCAATTTCTCCTAGCTCTCATCTATCCCTAACCTTCTATTTTGCTCCGCTTGTTCCACCCCCTTCTTATACAGTGTGAAACCCATCACATGTCTCCCTCTCGTTAACTCTGAAGAAGAGTTATACGGACTCAAAATGTTAACTCTGTTTCTCTCTCCACAGATGCTGCCAGACCTACAGAGTTTTTCCAGCATTTTCTGTTTTTATAGCAACTTCTCAAAGCTATTTCTACCTCCTGGAAACCAACAATATCAACAACAAATAAACCAATAAGAAGGAGGAGCGAGGAGAACGTCATTAAATATAAAAAGGACTCAGAAAGATTCAAAAGTTCACCCGTACTTGAAGAATTGCTTGTCTTATGTTATTTCCAAGCAGACCAGTTTGACTCCAGGCTTTTGCATAAAATGAGTGATTGGAAATTGACAGTCACTTTGAATGTCTCCCAATTTTTATTTCTGATGGCAGTGGAAATATAAATTGAGAAGGATATAAAATGGGATCATGGGTCACTGTCACTTATTTGACATTATTGCACAAATTTGAAATTACCCCCATTGTCCTAATGAGGGATGGAGACTAGGATTTGACGGATTGGAACTGATTTTGAGGAACTCCTCTTATGGTTTGTTAAAATAATTAAGTAGCTGAACCATACGGACTTAGAAAGTCCAACTTGGATCCAATGGAATAAAGTTAGCCATTCTTAACCAAGGTAATAGCAAGGGATCCATAATTGACCAAGGAGCAAAAAATCAAATAGTGTTCTTACTCTTCATTTAGGGACTCTTGATATAGACATTAGGTGAGTCTGTATTAGGTTCAAGTGTAGTGCATCAACGTTTCATAAAAGCTGGGCATGAGGCAGTAATGATGGAACAACTCAAAGGAAATTGAGGGGAAAATGGTAGTGTATTGGTTATGTTACTGTACTAGTAATCAAGAAACCTAAGCTTAGGCTCTGTCGACATGGGTTCAAATCCCACAATAACAATTGTTGGAATTTAAATTCAATTAATTGAATGGGATAGCTTGATCTTGGGTTTGGACATAGCTTGGCACAACGCTGAAGGCCGAAGGGCCTGTACTGTGCTGTACTGTTGTATGTTTCTAATTAAAAACTATCCTTTGTAATGATGCCCAGGGAACAATCATTGATTGTTGTAAAAACCTATCTGGTTCACTAGTGTCCTTTAGGGAAAGTAATCCGCTGTTCTTACTTGGTCTGGCCTACATGTGACTCCAGGTCCACAGCAATGACTCTCGACTGCCGTCTGAAATGACCTAGCGAGCCATTCAATTCAAAACAATTAGGGATGGACAACAAATGTTGGTCTTGCGAACATTGCCCACATCTCATGAATAAATAAAGAAAAAAAACATGTTACTTACATTGAGAAAGGGATACAACAATAATGATGAACTAGTGTTGAACTCTTGATGCCAATAATGAAAAACAAATTAGGCCTGATAACAAAATCCTTTATTTATAAGGAACTTATTGTTTTGGAATGCATCAAAACACTGATCTTCTTATGAGTTGAGGCCTAGAGTAAATCACACTATGCCAGAATTTTTCAAATGTAAATACTAGGTAAACAAATCTTTTATTTAGCATATTTCCAGCTTGATTGCTGAAAGAGGGATGTTTTCACCTTGACTTCCACCAGCTTTATCTTTTAATCATGAAATCCTAATTGTTTTTTGATAGCATTTTTAGGCAGAAAATTTTTATTTTGCGTGGGGCTGCTGAAAATCCTATTAATGTGTGTCAGAGGCAGGAATGTACCACCCCACTGTAAATGTCAAATCTGAATAAATAAATACCTACCACATCTGAAAAACACGCTGCACTGTCCTCTGTCAAATGATTAGCTGTGTGATTGTTTGAGTTCAAAGAATTATTGATTCATTGGCTTTAACTCTGTGAGCACTGAGTGACCTTCTGCAGTTTTCAAAGTATACACATCTTTCCATTCTTATTCATAAAAATAATGCAAGAGTTTTGAGCTCATTTTAGATGCTGAATGTTATAAGTGGTAAAGTAAATTGCAGAATTGTATGAGTTTAATTATATTTGCTTTGACATGGCATAACATACCATGGCAAATGTTGAAATATTTCTAGACGCACCATGGAGTGGTTTACTAAGGAAAGAACCTCAGGGGGTGCAGTATCACATCATTCTCCTGCATCCTCCACCAGCACCAGATAATATGTCAGTGGGTATATGCTTGAGACTCGACTCTGGATCACAAGCTGGTGACTAGATCACAGGTGTACCTGAAAAGCTGATGTTGGCTCTGACAGCAGAGGTCACTGACAGTCAGAGGACTGTAGGAGGCTAAGGCATTGCTAAACCCTAGGCTTACTTCTCTTCCATGGTTCCTACTCTTTTTCCTCTACTCTCTTCTCTTCCCCTTGTTCCTTTCTCCACTTTGCCCCTGTCCTATGCTCTCTCTCCTCCCCCACCTTCATATTTCAGTAACTTCTTCAATTGCTCCTCATGTATCTCTCTTCTCCATTCCCTCTCTCCTTGCAATCTGTCTCTCCATACTGTTTCTTCTACTCTCATCCTATCAGTCTAGTCTCTCATTCTCTCTCTTACAATCATGATCACCATCTCTCCTTCCCTTACCCTCTATCTTCCTCAGTTCTTTTCTCTTAGCCTTCCCTTTCTTCCCTCCCTTTTACCTCTCTCCTTTCCTTCTTATTCTTCCCCAAATCCCCACCTTCCCATTCCGTTTCCTATCCATGCTCCCTTACCTCCATTCCTCCTACACAACTCTTCACCAAATACATGGGCCATTTGGGAGAAGGAGCAGAGCTAGGACTCAATCAGACCAGCAGAGACAATTGTGCATGAGCCTTCTCCAATATCTTGTCGACCAACTTGCGTGTGACTTCCACAAGAGGCTCTCTAAAGCGATTGTTAAGTTAATCCCTTTTCTCATTGATGCAATGGCTTTGAGATAGCCACCAGCACCATTTTCTGCCTTTTGGCTATAATGAAATAAAGAATCGTAGTGGATAATAGCATTCACAGCATTGTCAGGTTTATGTGTCCAGTTTCCGCACCTGTCATGGAAGTCATTATTCTGTCAGGTGTCTGGACAGTGCAACAGAAGAATGTCAGTAAGTTAAGGTATTTTAATTAAGCCATTTTTAAAAGGGTACCAATAAATAATAACATTTCTTCAACATTTCCATGAATCAAAAATTCACTCAGCTACTAAGCATGAAAAAGAATGTCTCTGTTTTTGTAGTTTCGGTCACAGCTAAAAAATTGCTGCTCCAGTAGTTTTCATGCTGGTTGAAATACCTGTCCTAATTTACTTATTTATCATGTATTCTCATAACATTACTCCATATAAATTGCAAAGGGAACATGTATTGCACAGTGTGCCATAAATTCATGTAACTCATCCAGCCCAATAAATGGGTGGAATTACCGTTTTTTGGCAGAAAATAGCCCCCAGTTTGAACATGAAATATTGGAGTTGGCCATTCTAGTCCTTGGGTCTGCTCCATCATTCAATTAGATTATGGCTGACTTTTACCTAACTCCACTTTCCCATATTTAGTCCATATCCTTAGAATGTAAGGACATAAGAACTAGAAGCAGGAAAAGACAATCTAGCCCTTCAAGTCTTCTCCACCATTTAATGAGGTAATGGCTGATCTCATCTCAGCCTCACATCCACTTTCCTGCCTGCTCACCATAGCCCTTCAAATCCTTACTGATTAAAGATCTGTCAACCTCTACTTTAAATTTACTCAATGTTCCACTTACATGTGGTCATTATACAATATTAAATTTAACAATATTGTTGAAAGAAATCTAACCAGCAATGAGAGATTATATGCAGTTCAAGAAAGAATATAAGCTGAACCCCAATTCTGATTTGTAGTTAGGCCAATGTCAGTTTACTCCTGAATTTTCCAGTTAAAGACTGATGACTATCTCCTCCCTTCCTTAACCCATATCAAAAATATTAGCGTAAATAGTGAGAAAGTTTAAGTCATACAATCATACCCGTTGCCTCACAGAACAAAACTAAGTGGATTAAACAAAAACAGTAGAATTAAATTGCTAGGTTGACATCCAATTTTGCAAAAAGTCCATTTAGGTTGCATTTCTTTCAGTCCTTTATAATTGCAGTATTATGCCTTTGAGTTCCTCTCACAAATTACGACCTACAAAATCAACACAGAGTTTGACTGAAGGTTTCGAGCATTGCACAGATGCCCTATAAGTTAGCATGACGAGCACTTGGTATATAATGCCTGGGAATTATATGCAGCTATTTATTGCAGGATAGCCAACAGCAGTGGTATTGGGACAGCATGTCCTCCATAAGCTTAGTGTGGTACCTGGTATGCTTCAAGCAATACTGAACTGTGTTAACATAAAACCTCATAAGACAGGATTAAATAGGGGAACAGTGACAAACAAGATGGACACCAACTCTCCAAGGACTAGCATTTGTCACCAAGTACTAATTACCTCATTAAATTATTCTCAGGTTCATGTTAAGCACAGATCCATATGCAGTTTGCATTTACTCCTTTTCTCCTTTCCCCAGGTATGTGCAGTGAAGAGGATTTTGTTGAATCAAAATGTATCTGTCAACTGAACAGGGCACAATTTATCAGTCATCAATGCAGATTAAAATTTCAGTATATTCCCTCTGGGGCCTGTTACAGGCCTGTATGAATTTCTAGAAAACAAATAAATGCACACTGGTACACCAAAGAAAAAAATGCCGTGCCACTCTTCTCCTATAATCATTCCAATTTTTCTAAAATAAAAGAAACTTTCAGAACCATTTGTTTGCAGTTGAGCCAACACTGCAATCAACTGAAGAATGCTAAAATCCCTTCCTGGTATTTCACTGATGAAATTAGATTACGTACTTGTTTTAAAAGATATATTTTCAGCATTAACACTAACACTTATCAAATTCCTAAAAATACAAGAGATAGATTCTGTTGTGAGCAATTAGTAAGTCAAATTTAATTTTTTTGTATTAATATTTAAATGTTTTTGTATTAGGTATTATGATGTGGTTGCTTTCAGTGGTTTTATGCAATATTTTAGAAATGTATTTTATGAGGTTTTGCAACTTAACTGCTGTACAGTATGGGCAAGGTCAATGTATGTATTACCTTTTAAATAGTTGCCACAAACAACAAGTGCAATTAATCTTTGAGTTACTGTTAAAGTGCTGGGAAGTTAAATACAATCTTCAATGAAGTAATGAAACCTCAATCTGAGCAGAAATCCTGCTGGCACTGTCAAGAGACATGGAGAAAACCAGCTTCAACTGCCCATGAAGAGAATCTGGAGCCCATCCCTTCTAGTGTGGAAGTGATGGCCAACTCCATGACAATAGTTAAGCTAGACGTAACACCGCATCTAGTGTTCCATGTCTCCACTTCTACTGCAGCACCCAATCTCTGATTGCAATGGGAGCTGCAATGGGAGCTCAGACTGACATTCTGGAACCTCAGTGTGTTGTCATGGCTGCAATTATCAGAGCTCAAAGGGATTATTCAGGGTTTCAGATCCAGCAATCTGTGCTCCAGCAGATCACTCTCATTGCTGAGGGCCAACCCTGGACAAGTAGCTGCGCCCCAAGTGAAGCATAGTTGTTTCTCAGACTGGCAGCATTTTTGCCCCCATCACGGTTGCTCATCTAATGCCCTTGCTGTTGTCTGCCAGGCTAATATGCTGCTCATGATAAGATGGTTCAGTCTGAATCCAGGCCTTCTAGACTAAGAACTGTTTGAGGGTATCCTGCAAGACTATCTGCAGTCTCCCTCACTAAATGTCAGCAGCCTTTCACTAGACATAATAAAGTCACTGTGGTAACACTGCATAGGAGCAGTAGGCCAGACAAAGCATGTAGGAGTGCTAAACTGATGCACAAAAGTAATTAGTTGAGTATGGAATATTAAATACTCTGTTGGATAAAGTTGGTACAGAAATGTTGTTTCATTGTGATTTTATTTCAGGCTTTTGACCAAAATTATAATTGGAGAATGGTCATGACTGGAGATATAAGGGTGTATTGATAGGAACTGAAGTAAAACAATGTGCTTATAGAGAGCCTGCCTGGAGTGTGAAGTGTGCAGGTTGCCTCCTACTTTCCACTTTTTCTTTCTGCTCTTTGTTCTCTATCCTTTCCTTTTCATCCTCCTCCAAATCACTGGTGGCGAAAACCCTCATGATGGTGAGGATACAGAGGATATAACAGACACCACGACCTGGATTTTACAGGATGAAGGCTGGTTCAGATCAAGGCCCTCACATGGCACTTTAGACTTGGCCGGCATATTTGCAGAGATAGGCATCTCCTACCCTTCTGCAATTTTCATGACGTTGGGACAGGTTTTTAAGGAACTATTGGTCACAGATACTTTGGGGAGCCATTAACCCTAGCTGTCATGAGTTCAAAAGGTTCCTCTAATGCCTCTTATGCCACTTTATGCCCTCCACCCACCTCCCATGTCCCCTCATGGCCTTATGCCAAGCTTCGCTATTATACCAACCTTCTATGGCCCCCTCATTCCCCCTATGCAAGACCCTGCCCTTCCATTCACCTATATGGTCCCCCATGTGCCCATTCCAAGCTATGGTTCTTCAATGCCCACTCTACACTTTCCAGGACCAATGAGCCCTATAGTATATAGTGTATGTTTTGTTAAAAACAGGCTTTGAAAATTAATTGACCACTTCCTTCTGCATTTAAATAATGCTTTTCACCAGAAGCTAATAAAATGTCAATCATCCAGGTCCTTAATATTATCAAAAAACACAATCCCTTCAAACCATTGAACTTATGTAAACAAACTTTGTGAAATTGACAGCAGAGATCAGAAAGGCTGATCTGTCAATCAAACATTGTGTCCTCTGGGACACATATATTTTAATAGCTTTCTGATCTCTCAGCCAAACCTCATTCTGTATTCTTCAGTTTTTTTTAAACAATGCACTGAGGCATGTTCTTAAGCAGCCTGCCTCTGCACATGGCAGCCCTATGGCTGCTTCCACACTTCTTCTGGGGTCAGCTGGCCAGACTCCAGCTCAATAATCGTCTGCTCGATGATACCAGAGGTAAATATAAATTCAAACTGACAGATTAAGGCATACAGCTAATTACTGGGTAGTATTACATATCAACCATTTTTCCTCATGCAAACTTTCAGAAATTGAATGCCAAATTCATGATTGACCTCCTTTTATTCTTTTCTGCCTGCTGGTTCCTGTGATCTGGGGCTGAACATGACCATCAATGCTTTATAATGAAGCTAAACATATTCACACTGATATTAATGATGAATTGCAAAATGAATTTAGTGACCATATTGCAACATAACTGGTGGAATAACAATATTTATGTGGTGCCTTATCACAACATTAAGACAAAACCTACATTGTGCAGATGCTGGAATCTGAAATAAAAACAGAAAATGCTGGAAATATTGAGCAGGTCAAGCAGCATCAGAACAATATTAGGAGTTGAATTTTGACTAACTGTTAGATCTTGTGCCTCCAAACTCTGGGGGTTGGGGGGAAGTGGTGTTGGAAGGGTTGAGGGAGCAGGTGACAGTGTCCTGAAATTCACTCCAAGCAATCTCAGCAAGTAATGATTGAAGCTCTGCTCGAATGTTGGGTTGCCATTCAGCAGAATATTGGCATCACTGAGAGATGCTGGTCCCATATGGGTTCTAGAGGCTGTAAAATCCTCCTACCATATAGGATGGGCCACTCTGTGGGCTGATAGAAAGAAAGAAGAGGACATTGATTTAAAAAGCACTTTCAATGACCTCACAATGGTATCCTGAATCGGATACAGCTATGGAAAGATCAATCACATCATAGCCTACAGATTCTCCCACTTCATTTTGTTCTCCAAGTTAAGACTTTGTAAAACATAAGTGAAATGTGTCACATAATTGTGGAACCACATTTAATAGTGATTAGATGCATGCGTGGGCTGATTGATTATGTTCTGTAATCTGTCTATTGCAGCAGAAGGAACATGCTGTTTGATTTAATTAGCCAATCATTGGGGCATAAGTTTTGTACCTGGCATTTCACTAGCACTGAAATTCCTATATATTGCTTAATTTTTTGGTAGGCAGGACATTTTAGTTTTAGTTTCTTGTAAAGTTGCTTTGTTGTGATCCGTTCAAAGATCCCACTGTGGCATTTATTAGAAATAAATTGCTGCTTTACAATGCATATATCTCTTAGTGTTTGGAAGACCTTTAAATACTTGTTGTAATGAAATAATAAGTTGTCTTTCACAACCTCAGGATGTTGCAAAGCACATCACAGCCAATATTGAAGTGTAGTAACTGTTGTAAAGTAGGCAACCACAGCAGCTAATGTGTGCACAACATGTTCCACAAATAGCAGGGTGATATTTGACCAGGTCATTTTTTTGGTGACTGAGGGACAAATCTGAGCCAGGACAACTGAAATATGGGATCTTTGACATTCAGACAGGGCTCTCAGTTTGACAACTCATCTAATAGTGCAGATATAATGATGCACTTTCACTGACTTAATGAGAAACATATCAGAATTTATTCATAAGAACTCCACAGCAGTAGAGCAGCCACAAGGCTGCACCTAATCCCCTATATGTCCCCAACCTCCACCACCTGGGGTGGTTACCACCTCTGTGTCCCGATTGGTCCTCCAAGCCAGCTGACCCTTACTCAGCTGTGTTGCCCTTAAAGGGACAATCATCCAAATTCACCACATCCCTCCCCCTTTAACTCCTTTACACAAACTTCAATAACTAAGTTGGCTAATAGATGTTTTCTTTTCTGTTTCTTGTAGAGCAGTATAACTCTGTAGTCAGAGATTCTTCCACAGGATCAACATTAACAAGAACTGCAGTAACGGATACCCCATCTGACACTGGCAGTTCATTACTCCTGGCTTCCACAGAGGCATCAGTTATGTCTAAAGTAGGTCAATTAGGTACTTTGGTGCTTATGGGTTTGAAAACATTTCTTGATGACAACACTGACTGCTGGAGCATCTCTCTACTCCTCTGGCGATTGATGTGAAGCATCATTTTCATTGACCATTTTATCATATTAGTTCTTGTGTTTTTCCATTCATGTGACCAATTCAGCAATCTTGTTGAGGCACACAATCTCAGTTTCTTTCTACAAGTTGTTGATTTTGTTGTCAATTTCAATCTTTTTGCATCTTTCCACTACCGCGTTTCCTTCTTCAAACTCTTATTCTCCTGATTCATTAGATTTGCTCTTAGTTTTGAGTTGCTTTTTCATAGAGTTCAGCCTATTCTCCATTAAGTTCTTCTTCTTAACTTCCTTTTGAACCTTTTTTGCAATTTCTTTCAAGTTTGCTGTCACTCATTTCATTTTGTTATTTTAATGTTTTCTGTAGAGCTTTAATTCTTTTTACTTATTCCTACTTATGTTCAATAATTCCTATTTTCTTTTGAAGTCTTTAATTTCTGCATTTGTTCTGAGGGAAATCCATCATGTTCTTACTGGAAATAAACATTTCACAAAGGCAACCTTCATTTCTACTTTTTTCACTTGGGCCAAATCCTTTTGACTTCACTGTTGGTCAGGTCTGTCTCTGACTTGTTTCTATTCTGCAATTCTCTTGTTACCTTGTTCTGGGGTCTTTCATTGCCCTCATTCTGGGGTTTTCAGTTACTTCCTCCTTGTTGCTCCTTTGAGGTCTTCTATTGCCTCTTTCTTGAGGTCTTTATTGCCTCTTCTGATGTCTTCTTTTACCTCTTCCTTGAGGTCTTCATTGCTTCCTCTGAGGTCTTCCATTGCTTCTTCCTTGAAGTCTTCATTGCCTATGGATCTTCTTTGAGAATTGCCTTCTATCTGGGGTCTTCTCCAATTTTCTGTCCATTGCTGTTTGTTTCTTCTTGTGGTTGCCACTGTGAGTGCATTGCCACTTTAAATGCATTATCTCTTTAAGACTGTCACCTTTTCCTTACTGAGCTGTCAGCAGTTATAAAGTCATAGAGTAAAAGAGGTTTACAGCATGGAAATAGGCCCTTTGGCCCAACTTGTCCATGCCGCCCTTCTTTTTTTAAAACCCCTAAGCTAATCCCAGTTGCCCACATTTTGCCCATATAGTTATTGGCTTTCTCTCTATGTTTTTCCCACGCTTTTGAAGTTTTCGCATGAAACTGACCGCCCTTCTTTGAATTTTTAAAAGTTCAGTTTTTACCAAAGTAAAGGCCTTTTAGCAATCTCTGTGACATTCAGGCGAGTACTTCTTTTTTCAGACTTTGGTTAAACAAGATAATCATGCGTGTTGAGCCAAAGGCAGTGTCATGATAATTTTATCCTGGTCGCCAGATGTAAATATGCACTTTCACAGACTTCGTTAGAAACCAAAGGATATATTAATGAGAAGAACTGTACAGCAGTCCCAATTGATCACCCAAGCCAGCTGACTCTGACATTGCTGTGTTGCCCTTAAAGGGAGAATCACCATAAATCACCGCTGCAGTACACATCGGGAGTGCACTAAACCGTCACTCTCGCTTTTGAGCTTAAATCTCTGAAGTGGGACTTTGACCCACAAATTTCTGACCCAAGGGCAAGAGTATTACAACCTAAGTCACAGCTGAATGCTGAAAAAGCCCACAGGCTTTAAAATTCTCATATTATAAATGATGCGGTTTAAGTTGAGAGAATATTAATGCTTTGTTTTGCATTTTAATTACTTCACTCCATTTAAGAATTCATTTCTCCACCAAGTTAATTTGAAAGAAAACTAAAATTTACTGCAAACAATGGGGCTTTTCATCCCAGTCCAAGAATATTGCCATATCTGTAATAGATATCCAGCAATATTCCAGGGCAATTTAGTCCATAGCTGAGCCTAATGGATGATAAATTATCTGTCACTCTATTTTAGTTTACTGCAATCATCACTCGCCTTATTTCCATAGGTTTCTGTGAACCTCTTATCTAATTCCCATTGAGTTGTATGGAAAATCAGAAAATATCAAAATAGCTTTCTCAAACAAGCAATTCTACTTCAATAAACCCATGAAGAACAGCTGTTTGGATTTTTTTTTCCTTCATAGCTTTCCACACTGACTTCAAGCACTGGCTATCTCAGTTTGCTTCCAATATTATTATAAAATCTAAAACTTAAAATTAGAGATTTGATCAACACTCCGGAAAGGTTTCCAGTTTGGTTTCACACTTGTTCCAGTTATATTCCATAATTCCTGAAAATTTGAGAATGAGTGATTTTGCGAGTTTTCATGCCAGTTATCTTGGTGCAATGTGAAAATATATAATGTAGGTACCTAATCAGAAATTACCCTTGCAAAATAATTGAGAATCATAGGGAAGAAGATTCAGTTTCTCAGCATACTCAAACTTTGACTGTAAAACATACCAGTGTCATTGGACTGCATTTTGTCAGGCTGTTGACATTGAGTTGTGAAAGTTTACCATCATTATTGCTCTGAAATTGACTGCAACTTCAGGGTGTAACATGTGCACAGGTTAATACAAAAGTCATGATCCAGAATTTTCTGGTTTTGCACTCCCCACCACTATTGCCAGCAGAACAGAGAATTTGGTGCACAGCCAAACCTCTGTTCACTGCAGCGGGTCTGGAAAATCCCAGCTGCGGACGAAGTTGAAGAATTCTGGCCATAGTCTATCATTCATTACTTCCTCATAGGCTGCACTGTGGTTGCAGCACCTCATCTCTGCAGCCCCCAACCCTTCCAAGAGCTGACAACTATTGAAATCATCAAGAATTTTAATAATTCTGCCCCCATATCACCATGGAAAACTATAAAAGTTACACCCTGTCCAATTAGGTCTAATTGAGCTTCTAACAGCAATATGATTCAGAAAATGAAATCATCTACAGATTTGGCCTTGGAATGCTGTTAAATGCCTTATTAGTCTTTTTAAAACTAACTGCTGCCAATTTTAAAAACTAACTTTTTAAAGCAATTCTTTTAAGTAAGTTTCTTATCTATTTTGTATCTTCTATCTTCAACCCTTTTGAATGCCTCAATTATTAGTTTGCTCTTTGTAAACCTTTCTAAAAGTGATTTTATTGTAGTGCTTTTAATTTACTGATTGGATGGCGGTGAAAATCCTTTAATGTAATTGGCTGCTTGAACAGCGTGGTGTGAATGCCCAGTAAAGAACACTGAATCAAGTGCAGTGCACAACAATAGGAGTAAAATTCTTGCCAGGACGAGATGCGCAAGTTACTTCAAGATAGTTGGCAAGAGAATTGCACAACAGATTGGAGAATCTGGGGTTTGTTTCCTTAAAGAAGAGAAGATGAAGAGGCGTTTTGATAGGGGTGTTCAGAGGGACCTAGACAAAGTGAAAGAGAAATTGTTCTCCTGCACAGAATGATTGTGAACCAGAAAAAGACAGATTTTTAGTGACTGGCAAAAGAGGTAAAGGAAATCTTACTCATACAGCGAGTGGTTTGGATGTAAAGTTCATTGCTTGAGAGGGTGGGGGAGGCAGGTTCAGTTGTGGCTTTCAAAAAGGGATTGGGTGGACACCTTAAAAGAAATGAAAGTTGAAGGGACAGGAAAAGGAAGAGAGATTGGGACTAGCTAAACTGCAAGAACAGATGGTCCTTTAACCATTCGACAAGTCTCCTTCAAAAGCCAACCTAATATTCCTTTCTGTTACGCTGTTAATGAAGAGTTCTGCTGGTGTGTGCAGAATAAAAAGATGGACCTAGAAATTCAAACTTTTAGTCAGGAATTGTAGGAGTGATCCTCGAGTTAAGTTTAAAATTATTGTTCTTAACTGAATGTGAGGCTCGCAAAAATCAAAAGTACTCTTCCTGTTACCACACTAAAATGGTCACTACCTGCTATCCTCAACCACTTCCAATTGCCATCACACATTTTTTCATTCACTGAACTGATGACCTCATCAAATAATATAGCAGGCCATATTTTCTCTCCACTGCGACTGGTAAACTGCATCTGGGTCTGTAAGTGGCATGTAGCTCTGTATTGCAATTTGTCATGATCTCACAGCCAGCCACATTGGTCACAGTTAGTTTAATACATGTACGATACAATGTTTGGGCTGTAAACATGAAAACCACGTGCAAAGGGGCAGATTTTACCATCACATTGCGCCTGTTTTCAGGTGCAAAAACTTGGTAAAGTCGGCTATGAGCTGAGTAGCACGATCCGCACCCAACTCTGCACCAGTTCCTCCTTATACCAAGGCCCTAAAATGGCAGCAATCGGGCCCATGCCCGAAATGGGCACGTGTATTTGCATGTATTTAAATTGACTTACTGGGCTACACGCCCAACCTTACCGGCACTTTCCCCTTTACCAGCATGTTCACCCATCTAGAATCGGCGCAAAACAGATATGCTTTACAAAAGTCCAATTTAGGCACTTCAGCTAGTGAGGAGGTAACTACCGAGCAACCGACCGTTTTGTGCTTGAGATCGTTGGGGGTTGCGGGGGGAGGTGGATGCAATGGCTCTTTGCTTGAGATTGGTGGGGGAGAGAGGAAGTGGGGGGGGCGGGGGGGGGCGCGGTTCTGCTACCGCTCTGCCTGTGATCAGTGAGGGGAAGGAGGGTCTGCAGCTACTCTGCCAGTGATCAGTAAGGGGAAGGGGAAGGAGGGGGCCATGATCGGTCTGGATGGCTGGGGGATGGGGGGATAAGGGGTTCAGTAATTTTGGTGGGGTGGGGCAATGTCTGTGGGTGCTGGGGGAGGCATTATCCAACCCGGGAGCGATGTGGCAGGGAGCTACATTCTATCATTTTCTTTTCTATGCATGTGCAGTTGGAGGTGCCGAACAGAGCTACAGGATTTTGGGGGTGTTAAGCCCCACCCACAGGCTTGTGCAGTGCCATTCAGAATTGCTGATGTTTTTTTCAGGCAGATTGATTGGGGGGTGGTGGGCGGTGGGTGGGGTGCCGAGAACAGGTCTAAAAGTCGGATCTGAAACACTCCCAGTTTCAAGTCCGCCCAGCACCTAGAATCAAAATAATAAAATAGGGCCCAAAGAGTTTCGATGATGCCTTTTATTGCAAAACCAATACCTAGATGATTAATAATTGTTTATCAACCAAAAATATGTGCTACTACTAATTACTTGCTGCCTTTACGAAATATCTATGAGCTGATTTTAAGGGCTGGGCATTATGATTGCATTACCTGCCGGATGGAACGAGCCATTTAAGCAGTTCAGCCTTATCTTCATAATTGAGCTGAACAAATGCGGACAAGCAGTTTGCCATTGAAAGAGGAAAGATTTTGAAGGGGGAGGGCTTGAATCCTGACTGGGGTAGGGGGAGGAGACAGTCTTAGGTTGACAGCACCATCATGGTTGTTCTTGCTTCACTGTGCAATGGTGCCTTAAAACACCAATGGCTCTTTTTACGGAAGTTAAAAATTCTAAGTCAATCCCTGTTCAGTACTTGCAATATTCTAAAGCTTTTGCAAGTGAGGCAAGCTCACTTGCCTAATAGTAGTGTGTTCAAATTCTCCTATTTTGTCTCTTTGCAGTTTCCCTAAAGTACCTTAAATTATCATGACAGTGATTTAAATTTCACACAATAGGTTAGGCTGTATTATATTCATAATTTTTAGGAACAAATTTGTGGACCATGACTGAAATAAATAAGTAAAAATGACTGGAGCAATGTTGTTTCAACTGAGACCCTTTCCCTCCATGAGTGAATAATTACACAGTAAAAACTGAGCAAAAATGTTCTTGTGTGTTTTTATTCGGGTTATACATTTGTCACAAAGATAACAGTTATCATGAGAACCACAGAATGTCACCTTCATGAAGTACCCTGTGCTTTCACTAATGTCAAACTCTGTGGGATTGGAATGACAGGATGAAGCTGCAATCTGATTTAAGAGGTAAAAAAAGACCAAAAAATGGGTTGTCTAGTCAGTAGGGTGGTTTTCCAGAGTCTCACAGTTTGGAAGTAGCACTCAGGCCTTTCTAAAGTAACTTCATATGAGGCCATTCCAGAATACTCACCCATCAGTAATCTCATCTGAGGTATCGAGTCACATGGGAGATTAAATGCTGTCAGTAAAATTGTTGTTTCTGCCAAACATCAACAAAATTGATAGCGAAATGATTATTTTTCTTCATAAAATAAAGCTGGAGATTTGACTTGAATGGGGCGGGGCAGAGCAGAGGTGGGCCAGTTAGATTGGAAAAAAAGATTGGCAGTAGCTGAACAATGAGAAACCGGAGCACCCAGAGGAAACCCACACAGACATGGGGAGAAAGTGTAGACTCCATACAGACAGTCACCTAAACCGGGAATTGAACCCAGGCCCCTGGCACTATGAGGTGACAGTGCTAACCACTGTGCCACCATGCCACCCCTCATATGCAACTAACTTGCTGGAGTTTTCTGAAGAGGTAACAGAAAGGGACAATGAGGGTAATGCTGTTGAGTTTGTACATGGATTTTCAGAAAACATTCAATATAGTGCTACACCACAGACCTGAGAGAAAAGTTACAGCTCATAGAATAAAAGGCACAATAGTAATGTAGATACAAAATTCTTTGAATAATAGGAAGCAGAGCATAATGGTTCAAGAATATTTTTCAGACAGGAGACAGGTGTTTCCCAGGGATCGGTATTGGGCCCTTGCTTTTCTTGATATATATTGGTGACCTGGATCTTGGTGCGGTGGACAATTTCAAAGTTTGTGGATGACAAAAAGCTTAGAGTCATTGTAAACTGTGAAGGAGACAGTGTAGAACGTCAAAAGGACATACACAAGTTGGTAGCGTGGGAAAATTGGTAACAAATGAAATTCATTGCAGAGAATTTTGAAGTGATTCATTTTGATACGAAGAACATAGAAACAACACAGAATAAAGGGTGAAATTCTTAAGGGGTACAGAAGTAGAAGGATCTGGTGTATGCGCATGAAGGTGGCGGGACAGGTGGAGAGAGCAGTTAATAAAACATATCATAATTTGGTCTTTATTAATTGAGGCATACAGTACAAGAGTGAGGAGGTAATGCTGAACTTATACAAGGATATGAGTTAGATCACAGTTGGAATATTGTGTACAGTTTCTGGGTGTTAGATTTTAGGAAGGGTGCGACTGCATTGAAGAGAATGTAGAAGATGTTTACAAGAATGGCTTCAGGGATGAGAAAGTTCAATTATGAAGACAGATTGGAAAGGTTGGGACTGTTCTCCATGGAGAGAAGAAGACTAAGAGAAGAATTGATAGAGTTGTTCAAGATCACAAAGAATCTGGACAGAGTACATAGGGAGAAACTGTTCCTGTTCCTAAAAAGATCAATAACAAGGGGGGGAAGATTTGAGGTGATTTGTAAAAGGAATACATGTGATGTAAGAAAAAACTTTTTTCACACCATGTGTGGTTCAGGTCTAGAACTGCCTGGAAGTGTGATGGAGGCAAATACAATTAATGAATTCAAGGGGGCGTTAGATGATTATTTGAATAGAAACAGAATGGGGAAAAGGTAGGAGAATGGCACTAAATCATGATGCCTTTTAAGAGAGCTGATGAATACATGATGGGCCAAATGGCCTCTCTGTAGAGACCAATAACTTCAAAAAAGATAACTAAATTTCCAATGACTGATAGAAAGGATCACAAAAGGTTTCAAGTTGTATATTTTTTACAATAACAATTAGGCTCAAAGCATCATTGACTAAGCATTATTATTTTATGCAACTTAAACTTGTGACTACAGAAAATAGTTCCATTTAACATTTCAAACAATTAAATATCTCCCTCCATGGCTATACTTCACTCTATCTCTTAAGTAGACAATTTATTCTCCAGGAAACAGTCCTAAGCTATTCTCAGATCCCAATGGCTTGCTTCTTTTTTTTGACCTTTCAATCCAGGTAATTTCTAACGCCCAAACTGACTATCATGGTAAAGGTTACCATATAGATCCCTCCCTCTAGGAAAGCTAAGTAAATCTTCAATCCTTGATTAAATCCTATGAACCTCTTCAATCCAAGTGCAAACTCCTCCCTGTATTTTGTGGGGTGAACAACAGAGTCTCTCTCTCTCTCTCTCTTTGTCTCTCATTCTCTTCCTCATATTCTTACATACTTACGTATCTGTGAGGTTCAGGAATGTGTTAAGAAAACCTTATAAGCCGATACTATAACAGCTTTCCATGACTTGTTCTCCTCTTCAACACAATCTCCATGGCAACATGAATTTCATTGACCTTGTATCCAGGTAGAAATGCTAATTAACTAACTTCTAAGTCCTCAACTTTATTCTAACTTAGAATCAAATAAACTGTTTGAAGTATGTCTGTTTATGAATCTTACCATTTGTAACATCTCCCTGTGAGACTTGGGGGCTGTTTAACCATACCTCATAGATGTTCCTGCCATTGTCTCCAGTTGCTAACATCTTGCATCTTCTTCCAAGAAAAACTTACTCCCACCCACCCCTTTAACCTTTAACAACCAAGCCAATCAAGCTTGTAATAACAAGGATTCAAAACTGGTTCCATGACCTCCCTCCATTTCACCCAAACTAAAGAGACAATCCAAAAACGTAACTGTCTTATAAACTTCATATTTGTAATACACCCTATAAACTTGCCCCTGTTGTTTCTCAAACAGGCCAGTCTTAGAGATCCAAGTGAGTTGTGAAATTTTCCATTCAAACAGATCAATTCTCTCATGATTTTGTCACAATTGTCAGGTATATTTTTATAATATATGCACAACTCTCAATGTTATAAAGGCCTCTAGTTTAGTCTGCTCTTCAGAAACACACTATTCCATTCCATCCCTGCATTGCATCTTCACACACATTCTCATTTCGACTTACTACTTACACATTCGGGTTTTAGCTCTAGGTTGTGAAGATTTAACAACCCTCTAACTGTTCCTTAATTTTTAATCATTATATTGAAAAAAAACATAAATGGATATCGAAGTGCTTTTGAAGTTTTTTTTTAAATGCTAGAATTATTAATATGAGACATTATAACTAGTTATTTGGAGAAAGTTAGTCTGATATTAATTAAGTCCATTAAAAATAGAGATATGTAATTAGCTTCAGTTCATAAAGGACCATTGGCATCTCTCTTCATTAGGGAGACGTAATTGGTTACATATAGTTGAGGTATACCACTTGCAAACAAGTGGCAAGGTGAAGAGGCAGAACTTCCACAGTTGTATGGAGATTCAATCAATGCCATTGGCCTCAATCTACACCGTATTCTAGTTAGATGCATTGAGATACAGGGCAGCACAGTGGCCCAGTGGTTAGCACTGCCATCTCACAGTGCCAGGGATCCGGGTTCATTCCCAGCTTTGGGTCACTGTCTGTGTGGAGTCTGCACGTTCTCCCCACGTCTGTGTGGGTTTCTTCCAGGAGCTTCAGTTTCCTCCCACAGTCCAAAGATTTGCGGGTTAGGTTCATTGGCCATGCAAAATTGCCCCTATGTATCAGGGGGAGTAGGACTGAAAATATGTGACGTTACGGGGATAAGTTCATGGGCTAAGCTAAATTCTCCCTCAATGCACCCGAACTAGGTAGACTAGGGGATTTTCACAGTAACTTCATTGCATTGTTAATGTAAGCCAACTTTTGATACTAACAAATTAGCTTTAAACTTTAACTAAGAATTCAACTGGTTGAAGGTTAAACATATATAATCAGACATTCCATAGAATTTTGTGAAAATGTCATTTGTGGAATGCAACAAGCCAGCCACGATTGCTAAAGGCTAAAGTGCAAATGAATCATCTGCAGTTCGGCTTGACTATTTATTCTGGTCACAGAAAAATTTTGCAAAATTTTCCCTTAGGAAATTGCATTGAAAAGCTAGGTTCATTGAGAAATAAATTATGCGTGGTCTTTGGAAGTAGCAAACGTCCTTATTGTATTATTTCTAACATTTTATCCAACATTAGGTATACAGTGATTAGGAGCGAGAGTAGACAATTCAGCCCTTTGAGCCAACTCCATCATTTTATATGATCATGGCTGATCTCCATCTCATGCTAACTCCACTTCCCTGCCTTTTACCCATAGCCCTTTATCCCACTTTTGATCAAATATTTATCTATCCTTTTCTTGAATCCATTGATTGATTCTGCATCCACTGCACTCTGGGGCAGTGAGTTTCATAGATTTAAACACTCTGTGAGAAATACCTACTCCTTATGTCTGTCTTGAACCTCCCTCCTCTTACTCTACAACTGTGACCTCTTGTCCTAGACTGTTCTACAAGGGGGAACATTTGGCTAACCTTTACTTTATCAATCCCTTTGTGTATTTTATATACCTCAATCAAATCCCCCCTCATTGTTCTGTACTCCAGGGAGTACAAGCCCAAGCTACTCAACTGCTTCTCATACAACAGACCCTTCAAACCTGGAATCAATCTAATGAGCCTCTTCTGAACCACCTTCAATGCTATCGCATCCTTCCTCAAAGAAAATTCACCTGATGAAGGAGCAGCACTGTTGGACTATAACCTAGTGGTATGAGACTTTCTACTGTGACCACCCCAGTCCAACGCTGGTATCTCCACATCATCCCTCAAAGGAGGTGGCCAAAACTGAACACAATACTTCAGGTGTGGTCTCACCAATGCCTAAGACAATTGTAACAACACTTTTCTACTTTTATACTCTAAACCCTTTGCAATAAATGTCAAGATTCCATTTGCCTTCCTTATAAGTTTTTGCACCTGCATACCCTCTTTCTGAGATTCATTTACAAGGATACCCAGATCCCTCTACACAGACACCTTCTGAATCTGTTTCCCATTTAAATAGTAATTTGCCCTTTTACTTTTCTAGCCAAAGTGGATAAACTTGCACTTATCCATATTAAACTCCATCTGTCACATTCTGGCCCATTCCCCTAGCATGTCAATATCCATTTGCAAACTTTTTATCTCTTCATCATAGCCTGCTTTCCTGCCTACTTTTGTGTCATCAGCAAATTTTGCGACATTATACTCTGTCCTTGCTAGTAGATCATTGATACAGATTGTAAATAGTTGTGGTCTGATATATTTGAATGTCTTACAGTGAGGGGTCAGCGTATTTGCTCACTCTGCGCATTGAGGGAAATGTCACCTCAGCAGCATTTTGTTTTGTTTATTCAGATCAAGAAAATTTTATTTTCTAATCCTAACCACCTATCATTGACAAGTTGACTTCAGAAGGTGTTCTATGGTCAGTCAATTTTCATTTAGTTAACTTATAAAGGCAAGATCCTGAGCCATATTGGGCCAATTAAGAATCGTAGACTGTCTACAATGCAGATGGTGGCCATTTGGCCCGTCGAGTCTGCACCAAACACTATCCAACACAGGCCCTATCCCCGTAACCCCATGCATTTACCCTTTCCCCCCGACACTAAAAGGCAATTTAGCATGGACAATCCACCTAATATACATATCCTTGGACCATGAGAAGAAACCGGAACACCCAGAGGAAACACACACAGACAATGACCTGAGACTGGAATCAAATCCAGGTCCCTGGTATTGTGAAGCAGCAGTGCTAGCCACTGTGCCATGGTGCCACCCCAACTCAGGGCAGAAAAATGCATGTCAACAACCCTGAAATAGTAATGAATTTTGGAAAACTAAAAAATTGCATTTATTAAAACAGTTTGGTACCACAGGCTGATTTCTCATGAGATTTCACACTCTGTTAAGTTTTTAAAACTTGTCTATTTTTCCTGAGTGCAGCCAGTAATCAAATTTAAGAGTGGGAGTCTCAGACAGGCATTAAGTAACTATTTATTTACATGCAAATGGCCTTATTTCTGATGTGGGCACGACAGACCAATTTATTGGCCAATCTCTTTGACTGGTGGGAGCACCTCTGGCTGGTAATGGCAATGCATTTACTCAGTAAAAAGTCTGACAACACCAGGTTTTAGTCCAACCTATTTATTTGATAATATACTCACTAGCTTTCGGGGTTACCCCCTTCGTCAGGTGATTCACCTGACGAAGGGGGTAACCCCGAAAGCTAGTGAGTATATTATCAAATAAATAGGTTGGACTAAAACCTGGTGTTGTCAGACTTTTTACTGTGTTTACGCCAGTCCAACGCCGGCATACCCACATCATGAATGCATTTACTGCCAGGATGGGGAAAGGAATAGCTGAATTGTGAGGCTCATGTATTAAAGTATGTTCTGTTGTGTTGAAGTGAATAGTTCATAGTGGTTTCTTACAAACAGAGTATGTGTAACTAAATTATTTGTTTAATTCTGTCAGTGGCTCACTAGCTCTTCAACAAGCATTTGAAAAGCAATTTTTTTTTTACTTTTAGGATGTGGAATTAACTGAATGGTATTAGGTGGACTTCGCAGCAGTTACATGTCTGCTTTGGGCATAATTCCTACAATTGCAAACCTTAGCTGCCTTAATACTCTCATTCCTGGCTATGTTCAAATTTACTTTCTCAGAACATAACTTTCTGCATTATGAAACATTATTTTACTGTAACATATCTAATGTTTCCCCTAAGATGTTATTTATTTTTTGATGGTGGTCATCGTATATCAATAAAGTTTTCCGTTTACACTGTAGCAATGAGACTCTAATCAAATGTGGTTGACTGTGTTTGACCCTTTATGCATTATGCTCCTTTTATATCTTATACTGCATGATCATTTGTTAATTGTGGGTATTCAGAGAACTATCAAACTTATTTATTTTTAAAAAGTATTACCTTTGTTTTTTAGTTCATTGAATCTTGGAGATCATGCTCTCTCGCTGTGCAGCAAATAAGTTAACGTGGGTTTTCAGAAATGAAAGTTAAATAAATTTGTGGCGGATTTATTTTTTTTGTCCAGATTCCTGAATAGCTGAGCATTTCCTCACCTTGCTAACCTTAAAGGTATCACGGGTTAATGGTTTATATATCTGGCTTAATCCTCCCCTGCATGCATAATACCAACCTCTTTGCATAAATAATAGCAAATAATGATGTGCAATAAATAATTGATTGCATATTAATGCGAGTGAAATGGATTCCATAACCACTATATTTATCAGCACGTAAGGGGGAAAGGCAGTCAGGAATTGAACAGCTTAGGAGGTGGTGCAAAAATCTACATCCAGCTAACTACAAAGAAAATTCTGAACAAAAGTCGCACTCTGGGTCTATTTTGAATTAAGTATTATTTGAGTCGGCAATGTATTTTGAACCAGCAACACCCTCAATGTACAAATCCATCTGCAGTGGAGTCAAATACCTCCTCTCACTGATCGCTTGTAAGGGTCAAACCAGGGCAAAAACAAAGTTCTCGGCTCACTCTAGATCTTGGTGAACATCTAACGAGAAATGCACAATTGTCCATGCCAAGAAATAAAGCAAAATTTGAAGTGAGAAGGGAGGAGAAAGCATATGTTCAAAAAAGTCAAAGTAATAATTTATTCATCAAGCATTATGCTAATTACTACCAAAATTGAATATTTAAATACTAGCTTCTTGATCAACATAGTCCACATGTGGATCTATGTTTGAGAATGTTGGGGCAGAAATTCATATCTCCCATACAGTTTGCAAGAAGTTAGTAAATATCTTAAATGTGTTATTTCCACAATTTCTTTATTGGCACAGAGAGGAAATTTGCCTGCAAAGTTCTCATTTAAAAAATACCCTATTGCTTCTAAATTATTGAGGTTGAGAAAAGCACAGTATCAATGCAAGCTTTTCTTGTTACTTTTCTTCATTAGCTATAGAAAAATAAGGTCAAAATAACCCATAACAGAAAATGAGTAATACACAGGGGGGCAATTTTGACTTTGCATTTGTAAAATGAGAGATATCTGTTATGGTTTGCATGGTGGTTAGCACTGCTGCCTTACAGCACCAGGGACCTGGGTTCAATTTCGGCCTCTATGGCTGCCAGTGTTGAGTTTGCACGTTCTCCCTGTGTCTATGTGGGTTTCCTCCAGGTGCTCCAATTTCTTGCCACATTTCAACTATGTCCAGGCTAGGTGGATTGGCCACGCTAAAATTGCCCCTTAGGGTTGGGGGTAGCATCCTAGTAAATCTTTTCAGCACCCTTTATAGTTTAATAATATCCTTTTCTGGGTGAACAACTGGAAAAAATGAAGGTGGACACTGGAGCCACAGTGTCATTGATATCAGAAACTGTGTACCAAGAGAAACTATCTCACATCACCTTGAAACCCACAAAGATAATACTCAAAACCCATACTGGAGAGGTGGTTCCATTAAGAAGCTGTATTAATGTAAACTAGCAGGGCAAATATGTAGGGTTATGGACTAGGTGGGATTGTTTTGGTGCAGGTTCCATGGGTAGAATGGTTTCCTTCTGTACTGTAGGGATTCTATAATTCTATGTTCAACTATTCATTTTACATGTTTCTTGATGTCTATTTCCTTTGAAACCATGGAAATGAAAAGAAGAAATGTATAACCAGCTGGAGTAAGACTGTCCATTTTACAAGATCTGCAAAGTTCTCAGTCAGAAAGTTTGATTTAATTTGAGTTGATTTATTATTGTCACAGGTATTAGCATACAGTGAATATATCTTACATGCTATATTGACAAGGCATACAATTCACTGAGAAGGAAATGAGAGACTGCAGAATGTAATGTTACGGTCATAGCTAGGGCGTAGAGAAAGATCAATTTAGTACAAGGTAGGTCCATTCAAAAGTCTGATGGCAGCAGGAATTTTAGAAGCAGTTTTTGAGTCAATTGGTACATGGCTTCAGAATTTTTTATCTTTTTCCCGACAGAAGAAGGTGGAAGAAAGAATGTCCAGGATGTGTGGGGTCCTTAATTATGCTGGCTGAATTGCCAAGGCAGTGGGAAGTGTAGACAGATTCAATGGATGGGAGGCTGGTTTGCGTGATGGACTGGGCTACATTCACAACTTTTTGTAGTTTATTGCAATCTTGGGCAGAGCAGGAGCTCTGTAATACAACCAGAAAGAATGCTTTCTATGGTGCATCTGTAAATATTGATGAGAATCGTTGCTGACATGCCAAATATTCTTAGGCTTCTGAGGAAGTAGAGGTGTTGGTAGGCTTTCTTAACTATAATGTAAGCATGGGAGAACCAGGACAAGTTGTTGGTGATCTGGACACCTAAAACTTGAAGCTCTTGACCGTTTCTACTTCATCCCCATTGATGTAGATGGGACATGTTCTCCGTTATGTTTCCTGAAGTTGATGACAATCTCATTCGTTTTGTTGACACTGAGAGAGAGATTATTGTTGCCGCGCCAGTTCACCAGACTCTCTATCTCATTCCTGTACTCTGCCTTGTCATTGTTTGAGATCCAACCCATGACGGTGGTGTCATCAGCAAACTTAAAAATCGAATTCAAGGGGAATTTGGCTACACAGTCATAGATGTATAAAGAGTATAGCAGGGGGCTGAGAGCTTTGTGGGGTACCGATGTTGAGGATGATCGTGGAGGAGGTGTTATTGCCTATCCTTACTGATTGCAGTCTGTGCGTTAGGAAGTTTAGGATCCAGTCGCAGAGGGAGGAGCCGAGGCCAAGGCCACAAAGTTTGGAGATGAGTTTCATGGAAATAATAATGTTGAAGACTAAGCTGTCGTCAATAAATAGGAGTCTGACATAAGTATCCTTGTTATCTTGGTTATCCAGGGTTGAGTGCAGGGTCAGGAACATAGCATCTGCTGTTGACCTGTTGTGGATGCAGGTAGTCTGGGAGGCTGGAATCGATTCATGCAATGATTAGCCTTTCGAAGCACTTCATAATGAAGGATATCAGAGCTACTGGTCATTGAGACACACTGCTTGATTTTTCTTAGGTACTGGGATGACAATCATCTTTTTAAAGCAGATAGGGACCTCAGATTGTTGAATAGAGATGGTTGAAGATGTCTGCGAATACCCCCGCCAGTTGATCCATGCAGGATCTGAGTCTCGTCCGGGTACCACATCGTGGCCTTCCACGTTTGACCTTCGAGAAAGCTGCTCTGACATCTGCAATGGTGACTCCACATACAGGTTCATCCAAGGCTTCCAGGGTGGAGGGCATGCTCTTGCTGACCTCTTGCTCAAAACGGGCTTAGTATGCACTGAGCTAATCGGCAGGGATGGTGGGGCTGGCGGGCGGGGAGGGGGGGGCGGTGCATTGGAGCTGGCAATTTTACATGCCTCCATCTTGTAGCCTCTTATGTCTCATAGACCTCGCCATGGTCAGTGGGTGTCGGTGTGGCTAGCCTAGGACTCTACCTTGGTCCGGTACTGTCTTTTGGCATATTTGATGGATTTCCTTAAATCATATCTGGCTTTGTTGTACAGCACGAATTTCTTGTAGAGCTCAGGTTGTCTGACTTGAATGCCTTAGACCTGGACTTCAGCAAGCAGTGGGTATCCCAGCTCATGCATGGTTTCCAGTTGAGGAATGCATGGATTTGCTTCTTTGGCATGCAGTCTTCTACACACTTACTCATGAAGTCAGTTACTATAGTGTCGTACTCATTCAGGTTGGTCACAGAGCTTTTAAATACTGGTAATCCACTAACTCCAAGCAATCCCGTAGATCATCCGATTCCTCAGACTAACGTTGCACAACTTTCTTTGATCGATTCTCCCGCTTCAGTTTTTGCTTGTAAACCGGGAGCAGGAGCACAGCCTTGTGGTCTGATTTGCCAAAGTATGGGCGGGCAATAGAACGGTAGGCATGTTTGATGTTTGTGTAGCAGTGATCTAGGATGTTTGGGTCTCTGGTGGAACAGGGGATGTGCTGGTGATAACTTGGTAGTATGCTCTTGAGCTTGGCCTGATTGAAGTCCCTGGCCACAATGGACAAGGTCTTGGGATATTTCGTCTCAAGGCTATTCAAAATGGTATATATATCATCTGGTGCAATCTTCACGTCTGCGTGGGATGGGATGTAAACTGCCATCAGGATAATGGAGGTGGACTCCCACAGAAGGTAGTAGGGGTGGCATTTTAGCGTCAGGTATTATATGTCTGGGGAGCAGAAACTTGTCAGTGTTGTTATGTTTAGGTGTGTTAATTAGGAAACAGACCCCACTTCCCACAGCCTTACCTGATGTCGCTGTATGGTCCATTCGATGGATTGGTTGTAGGGTGCAGTCAAATGAAGCAGGAGTGAGCCGTGTCTCCATGCAACAGAGTACACAGCAGTCCCTCCATTCTCTTTGAAAAGTGAATCTGGTTCTAAGTTCGTCTGGCTTGTTTTCCAGAGATTGAACATTTGCAAGCAGTAAGCTGGGGAGAGGAGCCTTAGGGCCATGTAGTACCTCATTGGCTATGAAGTATTGAGGTTGAGAAAAGCACAATATCAGTGCAAGTTTTCTTGTTACTTTTCTTTATTAGCTATTGAAAAATAAGGTCAAGATAACCCACACATAAAATGAGTAATACACAGAGGTGCAATTTTGACCTTGCATTACAGTGTAAAATGAAAGATATTGGTTCATGGTAAAGTCAAAATTACCCAAACGATAATTAAAAGGAGGTAAAGTGACATCATTATGAGATAGGGAGCCTATTCAAGGCAATATATACTTTTGCATATTGAAAAATGGCCAGCTGAATTTCTAAGGATAGACACCAGAAACATCACAGTGCTTACAGAGTGGATCAAGAAATAAAGAAACCACTGTAACTGAAAGAAAAGCAACCTGTCTAATCTGGGTAACCAGTGAATAATTTACAGCAAATAATCTAGCTAGATGATAGATACAAGTATCAGCTTTTAGGAAATGTGCTATGGCTGCAAGTTAGCCCAGAGGTGACATATAGTTAAGTCAATATTGAAACTTAGTAAAAAAAAAAGTCATCATTATCTCTGTAATTTCGTTAATTCAAAATGGCCTATTCACCTTCTCTCTTCTGATGTTGCACCCCTTTGCATCCAATTTTTAAGTCCATTGAAGATGAAAATTTTTCCCATGGAATCAGGAAGATTTAAGCTGGTGTTCTTATTTCCCAAATATTGTTCACTCATAATGTCGTCAAAGGAACCCAATCAAATGAAATGAGAAAAAACTAATTTCAATTAAAATGAAGGGTTATGACAAAATTTAAAAAGTGAAGGCTGGTCGAAAAATGAAACCTTTGGTTAAAGGAACATACAAAGATGATGAGGCCGCTTGGTGCTTTGAATTCCTGCTGTATTCTGCTAGTTTGTCAGCTCTTTTTGAGTTGAAGTTCCATAGAACTATTAGTAATAGATCCACAAATGTTGTTTTCCTTCATCTAAATGTGTTTTCAAAGTTCAGAGTATTCAAGAAACACTTAACAGTTCCACCACCATTCCTATTATCAGCAGACTAGCTTGTGTTCTGTAAATCTTGTGAAGGTGAAGTCTCAGATCAACCAAGGTGTCAGGGGAATAAGAGCTTGTCTGTGGCTTACAAGTTTGCTTAAGTCAATGACTTCAAAGTATTATCCTCACCTTACTTTATTCTTAATCCAAAAATCCAAAGTATGGGAGGAAAATGAAACTCAGTTTAGTTCAGATCTGACTGTCATTTTAAAAAACGTGTGCATCCAAAAACTAATCTCAGCAGAAGAATATTTTGTGCTGCGAGTATACTCTCGCTGAGAAATATACCTTAAGTCATTAACAGCAGCAATGCAACCAGAGGGGAGGAAGCAGCGTAATGGTATTGTCACTAAATTAGTAATCCTGGAGTCTGGAGACCTAGGTTCAAATCCCACCATGGTAGATGGTGAAATTTGAATTCAGTAAATATCTGGAATTAAAAGTTTAATGGTGACCAAGAAACCATTGTTTCTATTAAAAAGCATTTAGACAGTTCGATAGCTATATGGGCCAAATGCGGGCAATTGGGATTAGCTGAGGGGTTTAAAAAAAAAGGGCGGCATAGACAAGTTCACCTGAAGGGCCTGATTCCATGCTGTAAACCTCTAAGACTCTATGAGATAAAGGCCAGAATTCTCCAGTCACATTTGCCCCTCTACTGCTACCAGCGAGAATGGAGAATTTGGCAGTCAACCAAATTTCCATTCACTGCAGTGGGACCAGAGAATCCCAGCCATATGTGAGGTCAGAGAAGCCTGGCCATAGTGCAAAGCAATTCCTCAAGTAAAATATTCATTTTGAACATTTTTTTTGAATGGATTAAAAAAGTTAAATCAAGATGTTATTGGTAAATCAGGGCATGTTCGATGTGTTGAGTAAGAACTGAACCCATTAAAAATTTGACTGTCCTCTAGTAGATCAGCAATATGTTCACAGTTTACAGAATGGGTGAAAGTGCACCAAGCTCAACTGATCACCTGTGAATATTATAATATCCAAAATGGGATTGAATACTGTACTAACATGCATTGGATTTGCTTATCTTTTGCGATCAAACAAAAGATGCTTGGGACAGAGGATAATAAGTTGGATTTGTGTAGAAGTGATGATGTTGGAGCTGAGAATCATAAGTTCTATTGAAATTCCTGACTGCCTTTGGATGTTACAAAAATTGATGTACTTCTTTGGCTCCCAGGAGAGGACCCAAAGAGCATCACTATGTTGTGCAACATTCCGGCCTGCAAAACAAAAAATTAGCTCTTGATACTAAGGATTCCACTTTGGTAACATTGCAAGTTATAACCAATAAGATAAATAGCATCAGATAGAAAGCCAAAAGAAATAGAAAATTAAAATGTTTAATTTTGGCCTGTGGGCATTAACTGATGACTGGGCATGGTTCCTGTTTGTGCAAGCAATTTGAAAGTTACATTGAAGCCATCTGTAGAAGGACTGAACAATAAACTCACCTGTTGGGGCGGCACGGTAGCTCAGTGGTTAGCACTGCTACTTCACAGCTTCAGGGACCCAGGTTCAATTCCTGGCTCGGGTCACTGTCTGTGTGGAGTTTGCACATTCTCCTCGTGTCTGCATGGGCTTCCTCTGGGTACTCTGGTTTCCTCCCACAGTCCAAAGATGTGTGGGTTAGTTGATTGGCCATGCTAATATATTGCCCCTTAGTGTCCTGAGATGCATATGTTAGAGGGATTAGTGGGTAGGTTATGGGGGTAGGGCCTGGGTGGGATTGTGTTCGGTGCAGACTCGATGGGCCTCTTTCTGCACTATAGGGTTCTATGATTCTGTTCTATGATTCTATGTTGTCAGGGAATAACCAGAGCTATCTTCATTAATGCTTAATTCTGCTTACAAATGTTATAATCATCGATCACAGTCATACTGAAAATCTTACTGCATCTTATTGGAATTCTGCCTCTGGTAGGGGTGCTAACTGACATTTGAAGATGATAGAGCAGTTGCCATACAATGAAATAACTGTTTACACTGCAATTTAGTTTCTGCTTCTTGACATCTTATTCTTTGTGAATCTAATAATCCAAACTTTTAATTGTTTCAATCTCTAAAATCTTCCTGAATAACTTGATTTTACCAAATTGCACATTTTAAAATGCCTACAGGTCAAATCTAAGAATCCTCAATAAAATTGTCTACCAGGTAATATAATCATTTTTTTCAACATCCATGAAAGTGTATTGAGTGAAAAGTATGAAAGTAATGGCTATTCAGACTGGACTACCTCCACTCCATAGTGTGGACCAACTGTGATTCTACTGTGACTGCTTGCACTGTTTAAATATCTTGAGCTTGGAAACTGTTTTCTCATTGTCTGTAGCCACATCAGCAACAAATATGTTTTTCAATGATAATCTGTTTTCATTCATTATCATTATTTTCAAGAAATTTTGGCTGGAATTCTCCGGCTGTTCACACCAGTGGGATTCTCCCGTCAGCAGCACACCTCTGCCCACAGGTTTCCCGTTGGTGTGTGGTGGCATCAATGGGAATTTCCATTGACAGCAGCGGGACCAGACAATCCCGTTGCTGGCAAACAATGTGCCTCCTCCCATGGTGGGGAATATACGTCTGAGAGACAGGAGAATCTTGCCCTATGACTTTTAACAGGTTCAAGTGCAATACATTAACAGGTTCAAATGTGATACGAAATGATTTTTTCCAATGGTCTAACACGCTGCCAAATTTCATTCATGTAAACCAGGGATTATGACTTTTCTCAATTATTGCCAAAAGGCACCCAGGCAGAAGGGCATTTTAATAATGACATTTTAAATGATTGTTGTTGGAGATAAAAGTATAACAGATATGCTCCTTTTGAATTAAGAACATTTATGTGCCCTCTTAGAGCATGTTCTTCAGCATATCATTTTGCAAAAAGCACTCTTCAGTTAACTCTTTCAGGACTAGATATCCTTGCCAATTTACAAAAGTACTGCAGCTAACTCTTTCAGCCCAAATATCTTTTCAGGCATTCAAAAGTTGCACATTTTCAATTTTATTTATAAAATTTAATTTCTTGCACATTTTTAATGTTGATTGAATCAAAGTATGCAAAATAGGCTTTGGCTATTCACTCTATTCTTTGCAGTAAAATTCAGCCAAAATTAGCATTCTGTGGAAAAACACAAATCTGAAGATTCTCATTATTCAAATAAATGTTGAATGGGTACATGGATAAATCAGCGATTTTGAACTGCTAACTTCATATGCAAATTGTCCCGAATTTAAAATAATTATCTATCCACATAGAATGAGATCGAAAAGCAATTCTGAATTCAAGAAGTGCAAAATTATGTTTTCTATTCATCCTGGTACAATATCAGACCTTCTAACAAGCAAGGGAGCTTGAAAATAGACATCATGTAAAATCATGAATTTTCAGCGCAAGCCTTCAAGGTTTATATATTTTGTCATCATGTTTTTTTCTAACATGTGCGTTAGTAAACTCAACACTTCAGTGACTAACCATGATGATCATCACTCAGGGAGCCATGTTGCAACATAAACTTTTACATATATATTGTAGTCTGGAGCCACAATAGTAATGATAGAGGCTCCAACTTACTTTCCATCACATGGCTGACCAGGAATCTCTTGCACTCTTATGGTCTGCCATTGGCATGTTGGAAGGATTTGCAGGCTAGTAATCAACCTTTTTGACCACATTATGAACATGGGATGGGTTTAATTTCAGAATCTTTGGACCGGGGCAGGGATGTAACAGATTATGTCACAAAACTTCCATTCTTTTATGTGCAGAGGTTTTGAAATGACGTTACTCTCTTCAACATCAAGCAGACAACTATGGTAATGAATAAAGTTTCTAACATGATATCAAACAAAACATTTCAAATTGCTGAAGATATCACCTCAACATAAGAAACTTTTACAACCACTTAGTTCAAAATGAAAGATGCTGCTTGCTCATAATATTGATTTCCATTCCAAATCCCACTTACCTCACATCAAAAAATTTCAGGCAAATGTTTTCATTGTAGAGTTTGCCCTTTTAAACTTTGGAGCAACATAATATTCTGTTGGCAAGGGTCAACAGTGTTCAGTGTACATCATCACTAACTTATTAGATCTTGGGGCAATTAGCTTAACACAAACAGAACAGACAAGACTAGCATTGAGCTACAGAAATCAGAAGAAAATAGCCTGTGGCACTTTGTTATTTTAGACTAGCATCAAAGCTAACCCATTTGCATTGGCAGAAAAAAGACATGCATTGTTTTGGTGTAATATGTAATACAGTAGGAGATTATACTGCATTATTTTTCCACTGATTCAGATTACTTTCATGCTTGCACTGTTATAATAGCACAGTAGAAAGAACTTTTCACCTGGGCACAATTTGCAAGATGCTGCATGGCTAGCTAAGGATTAAAATCCATTAAGATCCATCGCAGACATAGAAATTAAGCTAGTGCATGTGAAGGAAAGGTAGATCCCTGTCATTAACTTTGAAATGCAGTTCATACTTTGATTTAGAGGGGAAATAGAAAGCTGAGAAAAAAAAATCTTATCCTGGAAATGCTATGTTGAGTGTTGAATAAAGTGGAGATTGCGTGTGACTGACGAGTGAGTTTTTTTAGACATGATATTGTAATGTAATTAAAGTACTATTTCATGACACAATTAAATAAGCTAATGGATAATAAGATCAAATTAACACATTCAAGTGTCTGTGTCGTATTTTGTTATATTTGCATAGCACTGCAGTTTTCTGGTCACTTTCCTCATGAGTCAGACAGTTGCTGCCTCAACCTAAAATATTAAATTTACAAAGATTGAAATCAGTACTCAATCTGAATGAGGTTGCTTTACATATATATAGTCTAATTTGAGATAAATCTGAGGAATTTTTTGGAAGTCAGTATTTGATGAATGTGAGTATTACCTGTGACTTCTTTGTGTTATATCCACAGATTGTGGCAATTATTGCTTTTATGTTTATTTTTAAAAATACTCAGCATTACTAGGCCAGCCTTTGAAAACCCTTTCATCTTTTGGCTTTACCAGAGTGCACCAAACTTTAGCTAACATTTTGGAAAATTAAATTATAATAAAAGAATGGAGGGGGGGGGGGGCGGGGGAGACATTTAAGATTGCTAAATCGAATGAGGAATTAAACCACCACATATCTTCAAAATGTGGGAGACAGTCATGAACCAGAAAAATTGTGGACATCCATGAAAGTCAGTTCTTCATGCCCAGAAGGAGCAGCACCAATGTTATTTTTGTTTTGAGACAAGTCACGCAAAAACATTGGCAGGGTTAAAGTGAAGATTGTTTTCTATAAAGAAGGCTAATGATCGGTTGCCAAAGGAAGAAGTCTGGAGATGTGCCAGAATTCTTGGAGTTCCTTAGAAGTATAGATGACTATTACAGGACATGTACAAAGTATGCCAAACAAGAGTGTTAGGGAGAGTGAGACTTTCAAAGCCAAAGTTAGATTGCAATAAGGATCAGCATTGAGCCCTTGCCTTTTCCTGATTGTCAAATTTATTCTAATTGAGGAAGTCTGCACTCAGTGTTAAGGAACATTGAGGAATCTAGCAACAACAGTCAGGGAAAGTGGGCATCACTAGCTGTGTCAGCATTTTTTACTCATCCCTAATTGCCATGAGCAGTTTGGTAGGTTATTTCAGAGGGCATTTAACAGTTAACTACATTGCTATGGGTCTTGAGTCACATGTAGGCCAGACCAGGTAAAGATGACAGATTTCTTTACCTAACAGATATCAATGAACCAGATGGGTTTTTACTACAGTGATTTCATGGTCATCATTTAACCTTTTATTCCAGATTTTTTTCTATTGAACTCAAATTTCATCATCTGCCATGGTGGGATTCAAACCTGGGTCCTCAGTGCATTACTCTGGGTCCCTAATTACTGGTCCAGTGACTATACCACTACACATCACGCATGAGGACTATTATGAGGGACCAGCTCTTTTCACCACCTATTAGCCGAGAACAGGAGCACGACTATATGGACGAGGAAGAGGAGGAGGAATAAATAGAGGAAGTTGAGGAAGAGGAAACATGCAGCAAAGTACTGAAAAGCACAATATCCATTGAACTGAAAACTGAAGGGCTTTCTCTTCCAGGGTAGCCTTGGCAGCAAATGTATACTTGAGATACTAATAGTGTGCTCTATGTTGTTCCTTATGGCAGTATGCCCCTGACTTAAAACCTGTTACATTCATGTGTGTGAGTTGCAGATTAGATTTTGACTGAATCATGAATAATAATGTCAGTAGCCAGTCAACCTGGTCCCACCATGCCAACACTATAATTGAGAAAGCCCATCAATATCTCTACCTTTATGGGAAGGAAATTCGACGTGTCCGCTACAATTCTCATCAACATTTACAGATACACCATAAAAAGCATCCTTCCCAGATACATCAAGCTTGGTATGGCTCCTGCTCTGACCACAGAATCCCTACAGCACAGTGCAGAAAGAGGCCATTCAGCCCATTGAGTCTGCACAGACCACAATCCCAACCAGGCCCCATTCCTGTATCGCCACATATTTACCCTGCTAATCCCCTGACACAAGGGTCAATTTAGCATGGCCAATCAACCTAACCTGCACATCTTTGGACTGTGGGAGGAAACCGGAGCACTCGGAGGAAACCCACACAGGCAGTGACCCAAAGCCAGAATTGAACCTGGGTCCTTGGCGCTGTGAGGCAGCAGTGCTAACTACTGTGCCACTGTGCTGCCTAAGACCACAAGTAACTACAAAGGGCTGTGAACATAGCCCAGGCCATTCACACAAACCAGCTTCCCACCTATTGACTCCGATTAATCTTCCTACTGCCCCAGAAAAACAGCCAGCATAATCAAGCGCCCCATGTACCAGGGACATGCTGTCTTCCATCTTCTTCCATTGGGAAAAGATACAACAGCTCTGAGATCATGTACCAACCAACTCAAGAACAACTTCTTCCTAGGCTTTTGAATGGACCAATCATATATTAAGCTGATCTCAATGACTATGACATTATACTCTGCACCCTCTCCTTTCCTTCTCCCCAGTGCACTTTATGAACAATATTTTTTATCTGCATAACACACAACAAACAATACGTTTCACTGTATCCCAATACATGCGACAATAATAAATCAAATTAAAAAAACCTAGTCAGTCAAATCAGATGATACCTCAGAATGAAGGAACCATGACTAGCTCTGATCAACTGACATCCAGACTCGAAACGTTAGCTCTGTTTTCGCTGTCAGACTTGCTATGACTTGCCAACATTTTCTGCTTTAAAATCATGATTGCTGCCTGAACGACTAACATTCACCCATATGATTCACTACCTAAAATTCCACACTAGCTGCACATTGAAGGAGGAGAAGACCATTGCTGGTCATGAAACTGGGAGCCAGCTTTGCACACAAGGTGATATGTATGCATTCAATAGCACCCTGGATCACAAGAGAAGCTTGCAATCATGCAAATCTTGAGCTCGCTGCAATTGGCCCTTGCCCCACTCTAATTTTGGAGCCACAGCTGTAAAAGTTGGCAGGCTGCGATCACAACCTCTTTTGGGAAGCATAGATATCTCAAGCATTTGCCCTCACTGAAGATGAAGCACATGGATTATTCCCTAAAGATCCCCAATAATGAATATGGCCTCTTGCTGAAAGCCCTTCCCTTCCTCCTCCTCTTCCACCTCTTTCAGCAGCTTTCCTACTCCTCATAGCGTCCCTTCATTCTTCAAACCACGGCCAATTCAAGAGAGCGCATCAACAGTCTACACATGTTAAGAAGTAACTTCTTTCAGCACAAGGTTTTAAACAAAACGTGCTTCATCAACAGTCAGGCCCGTAACCTCTCTGTAAATTAGTCAAATATCAGCCATTTGATTTTCCGACCTCCTCCAACTCCCAACAAGCTCCCTGAAGTCCACAAAGTCCTGACTATTGTGTCCTTCTCCCAAGGAATCCTTTTATGCAAGGTAAGAATTAGTGAATTAGAAGTTTACAGAAAGGTTGTTCATTTATGTGTATAAATATATATATTATTAAATATATGGGAACAAAAGACTGGAAGTTCACATACACTAGAATTGTGAGATGCACAGAACCTTTTCTTGCGCTATTGAAAATACTTTACATAAATTAACAAACTGAACAAAAACTACTCCACAGGAATATTAAAATGTTAAGATATTCAGATGGAAAATTTGCACTGTTTAATTATGCATGTGTTGAATTCTCCTGTCCCAAATATTTCATTCAATTGCACTGATTCTTTCTTAATTTTCATGATAGCATGAGCATTTCCTATTATTTACACAATTGTTCCACAGAATGCTGTAATTACATTAATGCCTCAAAATTTCCTTCTTCGAAGCAAAGCAATCAGACAAAACAGCTCAATTGCAATTGATGTTTTTAAATTGTCCCCAGATATATCCAAAAGGGGGCAGTCTTCCAGATTTGTTGATATGAACAGGGGATTTTGTTGTGTGTTCTGACAGATTTTGCCAACATCGCAGTGAAGTTTTGTTAAGCACTAACTTCCTTGCAATCCATCGTGTACCTTAAATCACAATAGCTGTGGAGAGCTTGAAGTTGTAAAAAAAATACAAATGTGAATATTCAAGAAATAGAAAATATTTCAATGCATGACTATGTTTATTGAGATATGAAATGTTACTTAATACAGAGAAAACAAGAAAAGTAGGCACAACGCTAACAGAAGCTAACCCTTTCGGCAGTAATCTTTTCAGTTTCTAAAATATGTACACATTTCCACATTTACAGATCATAGAATCCCTACAGTAAAGAAGGAGCCATTCGGCCTATTAAGTCTGAACCAACTACAATCTGACTCAGGCCCTATTCCTGTAACCCCACACATTTACCCTGCTCATCCCCCTGACACAGGAGTCAATTTAGCATGGCCAATCAGCCTAACTCGCGCATCTTTGGACTGTGGGAGGAAACCAGAGCACCCGGAGAGGGGTAGAAAATGTAAACTCCACACAAACAGTACCCGAGGCCTGAATTGAACGTGGGTCACTGGTGCTGTGAAAGTCTAATAAAATGAAGTTAAACACTTGATTCATTCCTTAATAAATAGTATGGCCACCAACTTGGACTCCATACGTGGCTGCAGTTTTGGTGCTGTGGCTACTACTTTGGTAGAAAATAGCACACATACCAATTGTGCTTACTGAATGCATGGCTTCTGCCAAATGCCATCTTGGTGAGGGTGTAAGGACTGTGTTCTGCAAATCATAGAATCATACAGTGCAGAAAGAAGCGCTTCAGCCCATCAAGTCTGCACTGAACACAATCCCACCCAGGACCTACCCCCATATCCCTACATATTATACCCACTAATCCCTCTAACCTATGCATCCCTGTGAAATAAGGGACAATTTCTTAGCATGGCCAATCAACCTAACCCACATATCTTTGGACTGTGGGAGGAAACTGGAACACCCAGAGGGTACCCACACAGACACGAAGAAAATGTGCAAACTCCACACAGACAGCGACCCAAGCAGGGAATTGAACCCAGGACCCTGGAGCTGTGAGGCAGCAGTGCTAACCACTGTGCTACCGTGCCACCTGATATGATCGTGATATCAGTCAGCATGTAACACAGATCTGTCATCGTCTAATTGCTTTAGTCAATGTGCTCTATCAAACATGTAGAAGTATCACACATTTAGAAATTGAAAGAAACCTCCAATAGTACTGTTTAAAGAGTTCATCAACTTGCAAGTTAGTTGCAGTTTACTTTCGATTGACTTTGTGTGTACTTGTGGAAAAGTTTAGTGATTTTAGGTGTTTGTCACAATTTGACAAGTCTATTTGCATGCCTTTTTTCTACACAGCTTCATCAAAGTCCTCATTAGAGTCCTCTGCAGCAGTCTATGCACAACCTTGCAGTCTAGGGAGCTGATACCCATGCTATCCTTTCCTCCTAAGCTATCTGCAGCCCATTTGTGCAGTAACTCACATGAAGGTCCTATCTGGTGTTTCTTCTTTATCAGTCTTCTGTTCTTTGAAGACTTCAGCCTGCTCTACTAGCACCTGTCCAGATGAAAACTCTTGGGTATCTTAAAGCAGAAAGCAAAAGGACGAGGTTTGGTGCAGAAAGAGGGTGGAAGGCAATATGTGCATGCTTAGACCATCTGCAGTTTTTAATCAGTGGAGTTTGAGGGATAAACAGAAAGTGGAATGTGAGAAGGTGGATTATGTAAGAGATTGTCAACATACTCAATGGTTTCAGCTCCACTATTGGCACAGATTTATTTGTAGCCAGCAGTGTCTCCACCATGGAGGTAAGGGAATGTGCTTGTCTCCCATTGGTTAGATGCTCCTGCCTCCATTTGTGGCCCACTTTGTCCTTCAAGAGAGAGGGAAGTGTTCCCATCAGTATGGTGCATTGTATTTGGGTGGTTTCCTCGGCTCAAACATCTTCAGCTGCTTCATCAATGACCTTCCTTCCATCACAAGGTGAGAAGTAGGGATGTTTACTGATGATTGCACAATGTTCATGTCATTCATGATTCTTTAGATACTGAATCAAATGTACCAAGCCCTGAACAAGATACAGGCTTGGGCTGACAAGTGGCAAGTAGCATTTGTGCCATACAAGTGCCTGGCAATAGCCATCTCCAACAAGAGAGGATCCAATCATCGTTCCTTGACATTCAGTGGCAAGACATTGCTGAATCCCCACTATTAACTCCCTGGGGCCAGAAGTTGAACTGGACAGCCATATAAATAAAGTGGATACAAAAACAGGTCAAAAGCTAGGAATCCTGTGGCAAGTAACTCACCTCCTGACTCCCCAAAGTCTATCCACCATCTGCAAGGCACAAGTCAGGAGTGTTATGAAATATTCTCCACTTGCCTGAATGAGCGCAGCTCCAACATTCTAAAAGCTTGACACCATCCAGGATGAAACAGCCTGATTGATTCACTCCATCCACAAATATTTATTCTGTCCAGCATTGTAACCATCATCATATTAATGAATTAACCATGTACATTTTTTGTCTTCAAAGCTACTTTACAAAATGATACTGTCCCTTTAAGATCTAAATCTAAATTAAAATTAACAATGATCAGCGTACCATATAAAAAGCTGGATTTTTTTTAGCATGTTACTGTTGATTTTATTAATTGGTACATTCAGCTACATGTTTTTGATCTTTAACAGATTGTCTGAACAAGTTATATTTTGTCCCAGAGTGATTGCTGAGAGATACACGTTCTGGTTAAATAGTATTCTTGGTATGGTGACATCTGAGATGTTTTGGAACTGTCAATCTCTAAGACTCTGGAGTTTCCCTTGATAATCATGAGCAGAACATTACGGCCAGAATTTTACTGTCCACCACGGGAATCAAAGCGAATGAGGGGCGGACCATGGAAAGGTCCATTGATCTTGGACAAGATTTTACGGTTTCAGGATGAGCGAGGCCGTAAAATCAGAAGACAATTTTGCTCAGTTATTACTGTAGACATATATTGGTTCCAATTTTTGTTGCTTCTGTTATTCTCTGCATTTTAATCATACTTTTGTGATTGTTGCTTCTTATCTAAGGTTTTTAAAAGTAATGTTCCTGTGACTGATGTTTAAAGCAATGATTCTTTATAATGCTTGTGGACCTAACTGTGATGACACTAGAAAGAAAATGTCCTGATTTAATTTCAATACATTTATACGCACTCTTGTACAAAATAATTGAAAACATTGTGCAATAGTTAACGTATTCCCATGAAATAATACACATTACAAATATGTTAAAATATATCTCTCCAATCCTTATTTCTAATCAGAGGAATTGAGAAACATTGATATGAAATGATTTGGTTCATTATTATATCAACAAAAAGTTAAGGTCACAACAAGATGAAGGAAATGATTTATACTTCCAAATAATGGTAAATAAAACAGATGTTTTTTGTCATAAAAAAAAACAGAAAATGCTGGAAATACTCAAGAGGTCAGTTTTGATGAGAAGGCGTTGATCTGAAATATTGGCCGCCATTATCTGACATCAGATGCCCAACTACTGCTATCAGCGAGAAACTTGGATTATGTACAGAGACCACCTCAAGGCCCTGGAGAAGTACCAACAATGCTGTCTGAGATAGATTTGCCACATCAGCTGAGAGGACAGGCATACTAACAGCAACATCCTTGAAGGAGCCAAGAACACCAGTATCGAGGCCATGATTATTGAAGCCAACTCTGCTGGGCTGGTCACGTGATTAGAATGTCAGAGGTCTGACACTCCCACACCCCTCCCCTCCCCCAGCTCAAGGGCGGGTCAGAACAACAGGAGAGCAAAGGAAATGCTTCAAAGACACCCTTAAGGCTTACCTAAAGAAATGCAACATAGATCCTTGCTCAGAAGAGACTTACTTGGAGGAACAATCTGATCGAAGAGACACAATTCTTCGAGATCACCTGCGGGGAAGAGGAGGCCCAGAAAAGGAGCGTGAGAAAGGAATACCAGCAATCTCGAGTCCAAGGATCAAACCTACCTTCCAGAGACACCTGCCAGGTGTGTGGACAGAGATGTGACTCAAGGATCAAGCTCATCAGCCATGCAAAGCCCCACAGAACCATAACCAATGACACAGAGTTTTTTAGGTGGACAATGCTACTCATTTGTGAGTGATCACCAAAAAAGATGACAGCCTTACACATATCAGTTTGTGGTCTCATACCTAGTCTCCAGGTATAATGTCTAGTAACTGTTGTCCCAAGTCTCATAACTTCTTTATTAGCTATGTGCCAAACATTTTTCATCAGCAGGACTTGTTCAGAAGTTTTGCAGCATCTTGCATCATGTCACCAACTCATCACCAATTGTTTGATCCATGTGATGGGATTTTACCTACTGTAAGACTGACAGTCCTTTGCAGAACTCAGTGACAGATTGGTGCAGGCTGCAGTCTCCATCTTATCAACTGTGTCTCTTTTTTGTTAGAATTACATTTTGATCAAGAGTTCTGAGCCATGAAGGAGAAGACATTTGGATAAATGGCTCCGATAATCATAACCTTGATCCATGCATGGGTTTTCTTATGGGTTTTCTATTATAGAAGCTTGATTTAGGAATTGAGGTTAATATGTATTGGAAATCTATGATGAAGGAAGATGTACTGGGAAAATTAAGGTCCAATTGATAATCTAAAAACATTCACCTGAACTTTCTTCAGGGTCTCCCAGTGAAAAATCAGGAACAGTCGTCTCCCCACTTCTGCCAACTGCAGCCCCATGCACCTCTTCCCCACGCACCTCCCCCCTCCAACTCCAGTGAAATTTAGTAAATGGTTTGAAATGGCCTGTTACTTTTCAGAAATTCTGTCAAAATCAGAGCTGGAGCTGAGGTAGGGGTCTAGCATAAATTCTGCCCCAGCTCAGGGCATGAATATTGGTATAAGAGTGATCAGAGCAGCTCTTCAATTTTGTCATAGTCTGACTTTCCTTGTAACATCTACATTTTGTATCCCTCGGTTTTATTCCTGTGAATTATTGACCATTTTCTGCACCAATTAAACCAATGCTGGAATTGTTCACAAAACAACAGGAGCCCTAGATTTTGTATTGCTCATGTGTTTCCCCATTGCTGTTCTTTCCCTGTAGAATGGAAGAATTCCTGAAGATGTTGGAGTATGGACTTTGATAGCATTGCATGAGGGGAAACAAAGATATATAAATGCAAACTATTGCTGGTATTTAGGCTGTATCTTCGATATGTAATTTAATGAAATTGGCTTTATAGCTATGCATTTTGCCAATGATTTCAAACAGGATAAATATTAACAAAGCACAGAGCATCTCAGACTACTTACCATTTGGTTTTCTTCTATTTAATCTGTTAATAAAAATCAACCTCAAACTGAAATAATGCACCTTAGATAATATTAGAATTAAGGCATAATGTATGTAGACAAATTATTTTTGATCAAAATGATTAATATTTATAAAGGGTCACTATGCGTAGCTATGGTAACAAATGTTGATCACTATATTCATGAAGATAGCTGTGCATGGTAAATAGCCAGAGATACAATTTTATAGATATATGTTTAGTGTCTTATTGCCTTAAGGTCTGTTTTATATTACTTTAGGGTGCTCTTTTTCCAGCCCTGAAAGAGTGGAACTCTTGAGAGTCTAAGCTCAAGAAACCCGTCTCTTCTTTTATGCACCTATCGAGCGAATGATTTTGATTTGTGTTAAAGTGAGCAATGTATCCAACAAAGACTGAGGTTTCATATTCTAACCATTAGTTTCAAATGACTGATAATACAGACACACAGGATTCACTAAAATTCTTTGCTAGAAGAGGGTTTAATTCGGCCATTCCCTCATGGTATCTGATGACTAGACATGGTTGATTAACTGCATGTCAGTTTGAGAAGTGGAAAGTATTGAAAAGACAGAACATCCAACTCATTTTAGGGGTTTAAAACCCTGTTGTTGATTAGTCCTGCTGTCTTCATGTTGTCATTTTACAAAATAAATGATCATTACTGTTGCCTGCTATGACACATACACTCCTGCCTTATGAAAAATAATAGGTTTTACTTTTATATCTGTGCAGCTGTTGTAAAGTGTGAAAACTTCCCAAGTTTCATATTTATTACAGTGCTTCTCTGTGGTATTAAGCAATCTCATTCATTTTACTTTTTGACATATTTTTACAAAGCTGGATGTTACAAAACCAAATGGAGACTCCTTTTATTTCAGCACAGTTATTCTGGAGTTTTTTTTTAAACCAATATCATGTGTGTTTCGAGCTGCAATGGATGCTGGAAATTGTAGCATAATGAGGGGAACAAAGTTGCCAACCTGAAAATGCACTGATTTCTTTCAAACTACTGAAAACATCCAGGGAAAATTGTCTCATTTCACCTCATTTTTGTTCTTGGATGCAGTGCAGCATTAAAACATATTTTGTCCCATTTGCTGTGCACAAAAAGGCCCTATCACCCTAATATATCAAATTGTGCAGCCCTATTACATTCATCTATAGCTATGTGAAATTACCACAGTTGTGCAGTAGAATAGGAATTCTCAACTCGAGCCTACAGTCCTCCAAAAGGCTACAAAAAGGTTTCAAGGGATGCATCAATAATATGATTTGAGCTGACACAGCCCACTGCCGTGCCACTTTACACTCAATCCTGGAACACCTGGATAACAAGGACGCTTATGTCAGACTCCTATTTATTGGCTACAGCTCAGCCTTCAACACCAGTATGCCAACAAAACTCATCTCCAAATTCTATGACCAAGTACTCCCTCTGTGACTGGATCCTTGACTTCCTAACCCATAGACCGCAATCAGTAAGGATAGGCAACGACATCTCCTCCATGATTATCCTCAACACCAGTGCCCTGCAAGGACGTGTTCTTAGCCCCTTACTGTACTCATACACTTATGACTGTGTGGCCAAATTCTGCTCCAATTCCACTTCAAGTTTGCTGATGACGCCATTGTAGTGGGTCGGATCTCAAACAACTACGAGATGGAATATAGGAAAGAGATAGAGAATCTGCTTACATGGTGCAATGACAATAATCTCCTCCTCAATGTCAGTAAAACAAAGGAGCTAGTAATCGACTTCAGGAAACATAGTGAAGAACATGTCTCTGTCTGCATCAATGGTGATGAAATGGAGATGATTGAGAGCTTCAGGGTTCTTGGTGTTCAGATCACCAACAATCTGTCCTGGACCCTGCGCGCTGATGTTATAGTTAAGAAAGTTCACCAACACTTTTACTTTCTCAGGAGGCTAAGGAAATTTGGCACGTTCACTACAATCTTACCAGTTTTTACAGATGCACCATAGAAAGCATCCTATCAGGATGTATCATAGCTTGAAATGGCTCCTGCTCTGACCAAGACTGCAAGAAATTACAAAGGGTGTGAATGTAGCCCAGTCCACCATGCAAACCAACCTCCCATCCATCTGCACTTCCCGCTGTTTCAGAAAAGCAGCCAGCATAATCAATGAGTATTTGGGAGCACTTTTCCCAACTGAGATTGGAGAGGAGATGGTGCAGCTCCTTCACATCAAACATGTCAATAGATTTGTTGGATAAAGTGCTGATTCTGACCAAGGTACTTATTGTAGCCGAAAGTCGAGCACGTAGGAACTAGTACAGATCATGGAACAAATAACAAGAAGTTAAAAAAAAAATGATGCGTGTAAAGTGCCTGGTGGTACGTGTGGCAATCGATCCAGCTGCTGGAAATTAGTAATACTAACGGGGGTGAAGGGCCATTATAAGCATAACCATAACATTGGACCACATGTTGTGCATCATTGTTCCACTAATAAATTTATTATTATTAAAATTGGAGTTCAATGTAACAGCTATTGGAAAGCAAACTGAATAAATGCTGAATTATTTCCTCAAGTGACTTCAGTAGAAGTTGTGTTTATTTTGCTGCTGCAAAGCTGGCTGCCAACCCTTTATACAGCATATGAGTCTCCTGGCCAATTGTTCCAGTGATTAAAAACTAACACATACCTTTGGAAATATTGATACTTTTTAAAATTGTTTTTGAGAAAATTATGCTGGATATTCATTAATATTTTTATAGACATCTCTGCTTATACTTAATGCGATGATGTGGAGGTGCTGGTGCTGGACTAGGGTAAGCACAGTAGAGAGTCTCACAACATCCCTGTTTGTGAACACAACTCCTCACTCACCTGAAGAAGGAGTGACACTCCAAAACCTTGTGCTACCAAATAAACTTGTTGGACTTTAACCTGGTGTTGTGAGACTTCCTACTGTGCTTACCCCAGTCCATCTCCACATCATGGCTACCATCGACACCACAAACTGCCAGCTCCAAGTGGAGAGGATCTCTAAGAAGATCGCGCATATCGACACAGACATCAAGTTTCTACAAAGATGCAAGAAAGCAGACAAGCTAACGAAAGGAATACAGATCATGAGCCTACTCAAGTCAACCTATAACACAGACTACGCTGAGAGATTTTGCCTTTGCACCTCTCTCACGCTCTTCAACCACCTCATACACCAGACTCCGCAACCTGGAAACCAAGATAGAGTCCGTATTCTCAACTTGCGCTCAGGATGTAGGCCAGCTGTGAAACACTGCCAAGCAGATGAAGCAATGGAACTAGCCATCCACACGCGCACCAAGAACAGGAAACCTGAGGAACTCAGTATCACCACCAGCAGCACCGGTACCACAGTAGAAAACAGCACTAAATGAAATCAAAGTTCTCAGCCAAGGGCTCAATTTCTGCCCCATCACCAAAATGGACCCCATCAGTCTTGCAGCAGACACAGTAGGAACTCATCCAGCAAATGAGGCTGCAGATGTTTTCCACAAACCCCAAGAGGCCGACAGCGAACACAATGAGACAGCTAATGAACCAGAACAGCCGACAGAGAGATCCGCGGTGCAGCAACTGAAGAGGAGTCGAATTGGACTTCTCCGGAAGGCCGCTGCCCTCGACTTGACATGTATACCCAAGCCATCAGGAGGTGCATCAATGCCAGATTCATCAGCTGCACTCACAAGACAGCCCCGAACATCACCCAAGCACAATGCAATGCTATCCATGCTCTCAAGACCAACCGTAACATTGACATCAAACCAGCAGACAAAGGACGTGCCACTGCCATGCTTAACTGAACGGATTACTGCAAAGAAGTGTACCAACAACTGAACAACAAGGAACACGACACACAGTTACCCACAGATCCGACCAAAGAACACACCTGTCAACTCAACAGACTGGTCAAGACCTTTGATCCGGATCTTCAGAGCACTCTCTGTGCTCTCATCCCATGTACTCCCCGCGGTGGAGATCTCTACTGCCTCCCAGATGCACAAGGCCAACACACCCTTCCGTCTCATTGTATCAGGCAACAGGACCCTGTGTGAAAACCTCTCCAGCTACGTCAAGGGCATCCTGAAACCCATTGTACAAAGAACCCCCAGCTTCTGTCACGACACTACAGACTTCCTACAGAAACTCAGCACACATGGAGTAGTTGAACCAAGGGCATTCCTCATCACAATAGAGTCTCGGCACTCTACACCAGCATCCACCACAACGGTGGCATTGCTGTAACTGCCTCAATACTCATTGCCGACAAGTGCCAATTTCCAGATGCAATTCTGCAACTCATCCACTTCATCCTGGGCCACAATGTCTTTATTTTCAACAACCAGTTCTTCATCCAGACACACGGAACGGTCATGGGGACCAAATTCGCACCTCAATATGCCAACACCTTCATGCACAGGTTCGAACAAGACCTCTTCACTGCATAGGACATTCAACTGATGCTATATATTAAATACATTGATAACATTTTCTTCCTTTGGAGTCATGGCGAACAATCACTGAAACAACTATATGATGACATCAATAAGTTTCATCCCACAATCAGATTCACCATGGAACTACTCTCCAGAATTGGCTGCATTCTTGGACAGGCGCATCTCCATGAAGGATGGTCACCTCAACACTTCGCTGTACCACAAACGCACGGATAACATCACAATGCTCCATTTGTTTAGCATTCACCCTTAACTGTTAAAGAAGCCATCCCTACAGACAAGCCTTCTGTATACACAGGATCTGCTCAGATGAGGAGGATTGCAACAGATACCTACAGACTCTGAAAGACACGCTCATAAGAACAAGATATGGTGCTCGACTCATCGATCGAAAGTTCTGATGTGCCACAGCGAAAAACAGCAGAAGACAAACACAAGACAGAGCGGACAGAGTACTCTTCGTGATCCAGTACTTCCCAGAGCAGAGAAGCTACAACATCTTGTCTAGAGCCTTCAACATGTCATCGATGAAGAAGGACATCTCGTCAAGGCCATCCCACACCTCCACTACTTGCCTTCAAACAACCGCACAACCTCAATAGACCATTGTCCATGGCAAATCAGCCTTCAGGAGAACAGTGACCATGACACCACACAACCCTGCCACAGCAATCTCTGCAAGATGTGTCGGATCAACAACATGGATGCCAACATCGTACGTGAGAGCACCGGCCATCAGGTACACGGTACATACTCTTGCGACTTGGCCAACGTTAGCTACATGATACACTGCAGGAAAGGATGTCTTGAGACATGGTACACTGGGGAGACCATACCGATGCTACAACAATGGATGAATGAACACCGCTCAACAATCACCAGGCAAGAGTGTTCTCTTCCTGTCGGGGAACACTTCAGCAGTCAAGGGCGTTCCGCCTTCAGGTCAGCGTTCTCCAGCGACCTTCATGACACACAATGCAGAATCGTTGAGCAGAAACTTTTAGCCAAGTTCCGCACACATGAAGACGGCCTCAACTGGGATCTTGGGTTCATGTTACACTATCTGTAACCTCCACGACTTGCCTGGGCTTGCAAAACTGTCCTGGCTGGAGACCCATGCTTTACCCCATCTTTAACCCATGCTTAACCCACTCTCCACTCACATTGTCTGTACCTTTAAGACTTGACCTGTAAAGACTCACATTCCAACCATTATCTTGTAAATTGAGTTTGTGTCTGTATATGCCCTGTTTGTGAACACAACTCCTTACTCACCTGAAGAAGGAGAGACACTCTGAAAGCTTGTGCTACCAAATAAACCTGTTGGACTTTAACCTGGTGTTGTGAGACTTCCTACTATGCCTAATACTGTATAGGTTTAGAAACATACTGCTCTTTCTGGGATTGGGATGTATTACTGATAATCTTATGATGACAGCTCAAACAAATTCCTGAGGATATTGTCCCACCCCACCACGAGCTCAGAAATTTCCCAGTCATAGTGTTTTTGAATTGCCCTGCAGCCAGTCCACTGCATACAATTGATCGACCATTTGTTCGTCTGGAAGAAATGACTTAGTGCTGACAAACTGCATACAAGATCATGCAAAGCACAAGTGAGGTATGGTTGCAGCCCTCTTTTCTTCAGCCATCCAGGTTTAACATTAAGTAAGTAAAATGAAAATATACATAAATGTATAACTTTTCTACAGGAAAAAAGTACTCATTTTTACAGAAATGCCATGGAATTTGTATAAAATGATTGTGGAACCTCAGAAGCTAAAAGATCGAGAACATATATTTACTAGATACTTTTTATGAAACCAAGAATAAGCCTTTTTTTCAAAGAGAAACCATGGCCTGGAATATCCTAAAAAGTTGCAGAGTAATAGAGAATGAGAGTAACATTATTGCTTTCTCGCCAGAGGAATTTGCATATATGTTATTTATGCCAGTTTTGTACTGAGACATCAATGACCTCAATTGTTCCTACCATTTTCAAGATATATTTACCATAACTCTCTGCCCCTCATTTATATCATTCCGTGGAAAAAATCTACCCATATGAGTTTTCTGAATTTTTTTGACTCAGGCATCAGTGTAGATTTGCTCACAAGGGTTTAAGAGCACTGCATTCCAGAAGTTACCTAATGTTAATGGGTGGAGAGGGTTTTTTTAAAAGAATTTGGTACTATGTTACTGACTATACAGAAGTGGCGTCAGATTCGGTGCATCCAACATGCTCTGATCAAGTTGAAATGACCTTCCCAATGAGTTTCCCCCTAGCCTGCACAAAAATGGTAGAGTCAAAAGAACTGCATAAATAAAAGATTGTTTGACTGAAGTGCCATGGCTGAAGGTTCAGTTACACAAAGGCCAAGGCATTGCTGAAAGCTGTTCCTGCGCAACTGATAATACTTCACTGGAAAGGGGTTTCTATAACGCCTCTGGTAACATGAATAAATTACTAACACTGTTGTACAATGTTGCCCAAAGGGAATCAAACATGAATGTGTGAAAATGGATCCAGTGACCTACAGTGGGGGTACCTTTCGCCTTCAATGTTAGATGAGGTGATCGCTGAAGAGGAAGAGGAGAGAGAATATGTAAATGGGGCACTCATCACCAGACTAACCACATAAATTGTCGCTTGAGATGCTGGTGTTGCCCTAATAATTCAAAGATTAAGCTACTGATGGATCACACAGGAAAACATTATAAATTTAATCCTCTAGCCCAGTATCACCATCAACACTGACCCTCTCTATCCTTCCTCCCTTTACAGCAAGCACAACTTCAATTACACGTCCACCCAATCCATCCCAGCATCTGTTGACATTCATCATAAATATATGGAGACAAAATAATGCACTAGACATCAACATGGTACAAAACAATATTTTTTATGGGATGTTAGAAAAGAAGAAACTCAATGATATAACATGTATTTAAACATTAATGCACATACTCTTGCTGAATGAAAATAGCTTTCCCTTATTCTTCCCCCTGATTCTCTATGTTACATTCCCTATAGAATCGTAGAATCGCACAGTGCAGAAGGGGGCCATTTGGCCCATTGAGCCTGCACTGACCACAATCCCACTCAGGCCCTATCCCCATAACCCCATGCATTTACCCTAGCTAGCTCCCCCTGACAATGAGGCGTAATTTAACATGGCCAATCCACCTAACCCACACATCTTTGCACGGTGGGAGGAAACTGGAACATCTGGAGGAAATCCACGCAGACACACACAGACACACAGTATTCTGTAAACACTCAGTTTACAGAATACTGATTAGAAACTGAGTGTGTGCCTTTATATGCTCTGTTTGTGATCAGAACTCCCCATTCACCTGACGAAGGGGCAAAGCCCCAAAAGGTCATGGTGTTTGGTACCAGATAAACCTATTGGACTTTAACCTGGTGTTGTGAGACTTCTTACTGGCGTTAGGATTCCAGACAAGCCCTCAATTTTTGATAGAACCCCAAGTTACCTTAGGATGCCAGACGAGACTCAAACAATTTTACTATTTTGGCATAAATGTAAAGATAGAATGCTTCATTCCAGAAGAGGTTCCATTGATAGATCAGGTACCTTTTATAGCAATGCAAACTTTATTTAATAACACAATTTAAATATAACACTAACAAGTGAAGCAGCTTAACTATTAATAGTTGGTAACATTTAAAAATGAATATAAACAACTTTAATTTCTAACATCGCTGTTCCAATTCCAAGTGAGGAACATTCCTCTTACAGACTTAAATGCCACTTCAAATAAGTTAGCAACCATTAATTTGTTTGTTACAATGAATATAGACAGCTTTGAAGTCTTCGGAGAGAAAAACGACTTTCTGAGCCTGCAAAACGCTTCTAGCTTCAACTAGGCTTCAGCTACAAAACTAAACTGCTTTCTGCAAAAGCCTTTTTTCTCAGCTACAGACTCAGGGCCTGCACATAAACCATGTCATCACATATTCCTGTCAATCACTCTTATCAGAAATCCCGAGGGAACTTAAGAAAACAAAAGTTGATTAACTCTACCTAACATAACCACTTGTGAAGCTAAAATGAGTAGAAGTAAAATACTTTCCCAGCATCTAAGTTGCATTCCCCCAGACATACTGACTGCCTGTACCAAAAGCTGATTTTTTTAAACATTCGTCTTAAACATAAAAGAATTATATTCCTTGGGATTTTGATATATGTATTATACATATATATCAATTGAATTATCATCACAACGGTGAGCTATCTCTGGATCTTGGAACCCCTGAGCACCTCACCAAAGAATGCACTTACCTACACCTGAGCTAGACTCATCGATCAGGACATGAGACATCTTGATGGGTAAGGGCGCAGGGTGGGGGGGGATGTAGGTGAGAAGTGAGAAAGATCGTGAAATTATGACAAAGCTTCAGTATACACGGAAGGTCAGAACATAAGAACATAAGAAATAGGAGCAGGAGTAGGCCATCTAGCCCTTCGAGCCTGCCCCGCCATTCAATAAGATCATGGCTGATCTGTCGCTGCTCAGTTCCACTTTCCCGCCCTCTCCCCATAACCCTTAATCCCCTCTCTTATCAAAAACCCATCAACCCGCGTCTTAAAAATATTTAGCGAGGTAGCCTCCACCACTTCAACGGGCAGAGAATTCCAGAGATTCACCACCCTTTGAGTGAAGAAGTTCCTCCTCAACTCCGTTCTAAACCACCCCCCTTTTATCTTGAGGCTGTGCCCCCTAGTCCTACTGTCTTTTTTGAGCGGGAAGAGCCTCTCCACCTCTATCCTATCCATCCCATTCATCATCTTATACGTCTCAATGAGATCTCCCCTCATTCTTCTAAACTCTAACGAGTACAAGCCCAGTTTATTCAGCCTCTCCTCATAGCTCAACCCCCTCAACTCCGGTATCAGCCTAGTAAACCTCCTCTGCACTCCCTCCAAGGCCAAAATATCTTTGCGCGGGTGCGGCGCCCAAAACTGCACACAGTACTCCAGCTGCGGCCTCACCAATGCCCTATACAGCTGCAGCAAGACCTCCCTACTTTTATATTCAATCCCCCTCGCTATGAAGGCCAGCATCCCATTCGCCTTCCTGACCACCTGCTGCACCTGCAAGCTGGGTTTTTGCGACTCGTGCACAAGGACCCCGAGGTCCCTCTGCACCGTCGCCTGCTGCAGTTTTTCGTCCCGTAAGTAATAGTCCTTCCTACCAAAGTGGACCACCTCACACTTGCCAACATTAAATTCCATTTGCCATTTCCTGGCCCATTCGCCCAGCCTATCTAGATCCTTCTACAGACTCTCCACACCCTCCGCACAATTTGCCGTTCCCCCAATCTTGGTGTCATCAGCAAATTTCGACACCCTACACTCGGTTCCCTCCTCCAGATCATCTATATAAATGGTAAAAAGCTGAGGCCCCAGCACCGACCCCTGGGGCACTCCACTAGTCACCAAGAAGTCCTGGTTTCCAATAACAGCAAGAGCTTCACGCTCTCTAACGATATCCGACACTTCTGAACAGCACCTTATCGCCCGCCATCTAATGAACTGGCAGAAGGGATGTTCAAACCATCAAAAATAGTATGAGAAGAGAACATCAGTGGATACCAAACAGGCACGGTCTTTGTTCAATTATAGGAGTAAATCACATACAACAGCAGGTGTTGTCCCAGTGGAGCTGTTAATGGGGCAATGGCTTCATACCAGACTAAGCTTATTATTCCCAAACTTGACAGGGACAGTGGAGTCCCAACAAGAAGACTAGAAAGGAAATTACAATACTGCAAGAACAAAAACAACTTTCACAGCAGGTGAGCTGGTTCACATTAGAAACTTTGGGGATGATCCCAGTTGGGTCCCTAAGATGTAGAAAAGTGGGGCAGTATCTTGCAAGGTCAAAGTCCAGAATAAAACCTTAAAGAAACACTTGGACCATCTCAGAGCCAGGGTGACTATGCCCAAGCAGGCTTCACTATTGACCATGAAGATGGCCACTTCCAGCATCAGCATTTGCTTAAAGCAGGTTCCGCATTAGCCCTTCCAGATGGTGATGGTATGGACTCAGAGATAGAAGGAGAAGAAGTGGGCCTCAGGGCTGAAACAGAACCTAAGGAGGAACCGATATTCATAAACCTGCAATGCTCCCCTGGAAATGAAGGTCCGCTCTTCAGTTTATGCTACCTGACTCAGCCCTGGCCTTTGGCCGACCTCAGGCCGAATGCTAAGTGGCAGAAGGGACTTTCCCGCAGCGAGAGTGCTGGGAGAGACACAGATCTAAGAGGGGAGGGATGTTATGATGGCTATGAGGGACATGGAGAATTGTTGAAAGATCTCATCTAATTTTGCACACTCCCTCCTTCACCCACCTGCCACACCAGGCCTGGGAAATGTATATTTCTGCTCATAGTTCAGTTACTGGTGATATAAACTTGTTAGGTGTCAGAGATACTTTTACTTTTGCCGCCACCTCCCTTTCTTCCCATTTTTGATAAGAGAGACGCAGATATGCCACTTATTTTTGTGGTCTCCTCTGCACGTGCAGGCTGGAGTATTTGTTGCAGCTCACCTCCAATCTGCTCCCTTGTTTTGTGGTGCCTTCTCTGACAAGGGGAAAACCGAAATAGAAATGCAAGTGAGTGAAGGGCAGGTACGCAACCAATGGAAATAATGCATTTGGGGGGAGAAGATATGGGACATGTGCATCACATTGCATAATGATTTGCAGTGAGTGGCAGTGATGGATGGATTGGAGATGTGACGAAGGCCATAGGAAGTGAAAACTGCTGAAAATTGTGTGATAGCATGGTATAAAAGGATGGCACATGCTGAGAAGGGTGGAATGAATGGTGAGCCGAAGGTTTGAACAAGTTGCATTTCAGACATTAAGGTGTTGCTTACGCTGCACCCAAGACCGGGGCACAACGCTCCTGCTGCTCACCTCAACCACCTCCAACCATGTGTTCTTGGTGAGAGTTTCCTCTTCCCATTGTTTGGTAAATGATGTCCCAGTTGTCCTTCCTCCTCTGGATTGTGCCCAGCAAGATTTCCATGGTTACATCATTAAATCAAGGTACTATCTCTTCTCTCTTTGTATCCATCTTAAATTCCTCCTGGCTCCCTCAAATTCATTTCTACATTCTTCTTTTAAATAGGGTTAAGATGGATATCATGTCTTCCAGGCATGGATCACAGTTGAAAATGCAAAATCCAGAAGTCAAAATGAATTGCTTTAACTAAATTTAAATCAGAGAATTGGTCACATTGTCATTACATCAACACATTTCCCTCCCTATCTCTCCTGGTCCTGCTCACTGCTCATTCAAATCAGAACCATTGAGGTACTGGTCTTTGTCCAGCCAGTCGCTGAATGAAAGATCCTCCTCACCCCAACAAATCTTTCCATCTGCTGTCAACTTGTCTATGTTCCCATCCTCATTATAGCCTTCCTAATCTCCCCTCTATTTCACCCTATCACTTACATCCTGGCTGCACAGAGAGCTGTCAGAATTCCCATTCATTCATCCTGGTTGTTATCTGCCTGTGAGCACTGGTTCACAGATCAAGTGGAAATGTGACTCAGGTCTCAAAATGACTCAAATCTATTGCCACAAACTATCAAACAAGCTACGTGATTGTACTACTCACTACCAACTTAATTTCTGGACAAAATGATAACTTCCCCCATGGTATCTAACACTCTGTAGAGTTAGTTTCTCTGAATTACAATCAAGAATGATTTTCTTCTTGTTTAACTGTTATCATTGTCACTTCACAACTGAATAAAAACTAGGTGCCTTGAACTCTCCATCTCAATGATAAATATTAGGCTAGTCTCAGTGGGTGCGCAGCGACAAGACGTGTTACTGAACCATACGACACACAACGCCTATTACAGACTGACAACATATTTTACATTTTATTTTTCACAAATGAAGTGTTTCACAAATTTCACAAATGAAGTGTTAATACTAATCCTCACCACAACAGGAATCTGTTTATTTTTCACTTCTTTATATTAATGACCTCTGGTCCTCGCATTCTGTGCATTATGACATGATTGACACTACCATAATTGATAGCCGTGGTACCTGCTTGATGTGGATTTGAAACATTTGGCACATAGATTCAAATGCTAACCTCAGAACTGAAGAAAACATTATGAGATGGAGCAGTATAATTATATTCCTATAATGAAGGTATAATTATAAGTGGAAGATCCACTCACATTTAACTTTTCATCTGGTGTTTGTCTTCAAATTTCTGTTTAAGGCTTGGCAAAACTGTTTACTTTTAAATAAATACAGAAACTGCTAGAAAGTCTCAGCAGGTCTGACAGCATCTGTGGAGAGAGAGTAGAACTAAGGTTTCTTCATCAGAGATTACTTTTAAATATTTTTTACAGCAGATATACATCAGTTATAAGTGTGCTGGGACAATAGATAAAAATGTATTTGAGCTGAGCTTGAACTTGTTTCCTCACAGGCTGTATCTAATGAGAAATTTGTTATCCTGTCTCAAGAATTAAAACACATCGCATTCACTATGCTAGAAAACTTATGCCTTGGATCATCAGAAAATTGTGGTCTGGCAGGTCTTTCCTTCTGTGTATTACCAGTGGGAAAAAAAGTAGAGAGAAGCAGTCAGTTAGATACAGCAACTTCAGTTAGAATTTAACAGAAAATGACAAAGCTCAGAAGAATAGTTATGGTTATTTTCTTCAAAGTCAAATATATTTTCACTTGAAGAGGGGCAGTGTGGCTTTTGCAATATATTTGCATTATTATGCAACATTGTACTGACTGAATTAAACCAATCAGCTGTACTTTTGTTTGACTTGTTATTTCACCCTGTCACATGTTTGCAGGCAAAGTTGAAAAGCTACACCAATTGTTTTTTGATGTTCAAGGATGTTCACACTAGAATTTATAAGGCACCCAGTTTCAGCATGTAGTCAAGTCAAGCATAGTCTGGTTCAACAGGAAGTGCCCTCTGCTCTACCTTGACAATATGCTTCAATCCTAACTTTAGAAAAACACAGCTTACTGAACCTGTTTGGCATTTCCACCCTGTTAGACTGAGATGCCAATGTGCAATGAATTTCATCTGTTTTCTTGGGTAAGTCCATGCTCACTAGCATCCTGATTAAGACTGCAACTAAGCTTATGAAGTTGGCAGATAAAGATTTTCATTTCATCAATTTTGGCTGGATTTAAATCCAAGCCCCAGAGATAGGTAGCCAAATTTTAATTCATTACCCTTGTCAGCCATGTAAAACGTGATTTCCCTCCATTGCCTCCCCGCGGCATGCTTTCTGGTGGTTGAAACAGCTCATCATTGGTTGCTGGAGGGATCTTCCAATCTCACTGATGACTACATCATTTTGCATGACATGCCCATCCTACCACTGGGGAACTTCTGGCCAGATTGGGAGAGGGTCACCTTCGACAGGACCAGAAAGGACCAAAAAATCTCACTCGTAGGAAAAAAGTCTATGCAACTTATCCCATATAGTTGTGGTATGTCATAGATCAAAGTACTTAACTCTTTACCCCATCCAAAACCACATACTCTCCTGGGAAAGATGAAAAATTAGGTAAAATCCCAAGCCTTGAGGGGAAAAAAATTTAAAATATTCATCTAAAATATTTGGTCTCTTCAGGAGACCAAAACTAGTTCAGGAGACAAGTCTGGTCCTGATTACTTTTACAAAATGTCTCTTCTTATATGAGGTGATCTCAGCACGAGCTAAAAGCAAGTTCAGCTCTCATTTGAATGAATTTAAAGATTTAACACTCTGTTCCACGGGTCTATTTTTTTCTGAAAAAGCAAAAATCTTTTACTAGCAGAGTCTGGCTTTTACATTTGAGCGACCCATCACATAGGACTGATCAATGAAACTCCACCATCTATTCTATTGAAACAATTGGTCTGCATACACAGAATCTAATCCCTAAGCAAACACAATATAGTTTTCAAAGTTCAGGCATGTCTTTTTGACAATGGGGTAATTTTATAAGCAAAATGATGAAATAATTACATTTCCACAAACAATGTTCAAACTGCACAGGCACCAAACAATAACTGCACTCTCACTTCAATCAGACAGGCTTCCCCCCCTAGTATTTTAATTATATTGAATAATTGTCCAAGAACCATGACTAACAATTCAGAAAGGACAACACAGTTATTTCTGATGCTGCAACCTAAAAACAGAAAACTCTGGAGACACTTGATGCAAGAGTGTCTTCAAGATGTTCTGTTGATTAGTTTGCTGCTTTAAACTATCTACTTTACTTCTGCACAAAATGACGTAAAATAAATGTTTATTTTTCTTTGATACTGAAAGAATTTTAATTAAACAGTGTCAGGTCTCTGAAATCCGGATCTACTGCCAGATAAAACGCACTCATGGCTGTGTGATTCTGTAAAACAATAAATACGGCAACAAAACAGTAGAATTGTACATGCACGACATTGGCAGCAAATGCAGCCTTTATTTTAATACTGAATATATACCTTAGTAAGTTAAAGTCATAAGAATAGATTTTGCTGACCCCTGATGGGGAGGGAGTTTCCAATCTCTCAATATGAAATGGAGGTTGCATACAATAGAGTGTTCCCATTTTTAGCTCTGACGAAGTGTTATCCAGACACAAAACATTGGCTCTATTCTCTCTCTACAGATGCTGTCAGACCTGCTGAGATTTAACAGCATTTTCTGTTTTTGTTTCTGATTCCAGCAACCCAGTAATTTGCTTTTATCTTTCCCATTTTTAGTTGGCCTGGAATTAAGCTTTCCAGGGTGCAAGACAGATGGCGTTGCAATAGGTGAAATCCCATTTGTCAGTTACAAATGAGATGGGATGGTCTAAGTCCTGCATTGCTGGAAGAGCACTTGTACAGGACTGCGCATGAACCATGGTGCCATGGCTTGTATTTGGAGCCTCATTGAGGCCTTGGAGCTCTTGCGAGCAGGAAAGATAGGAAACCAAATTTTCTTTTTAGAAGATCCTAAGATGTTTCCAGACAACCAGACCAGGATGATTTACCATATGTAGCCAGCAGGCTATGATATCAAAGATGTGGCAATCAGCTGCAAACTTAAGCATGCCTTAGTGACTATCGGCTGGTGGCTCTGACATCCATCATTATGAAATGCTTCGAAAGGCTAGTCATGGCACAAATCAATTCCAATGTCCCAGACTACCCGGATCCATTACAGTTTGCCTAACGCCACAATGGGTCCAAGCAGGCGACATGTCCCTGGCTCTGCACTCAACCCTGGAACAAGTAGATAACAAGGAAACCTATGTCAGACTCCTATTTATTGACTATAGCTCAGCCTTCAACACTACTATTCCCACAGAACTCACCTCCACACTCCGTGGCCTGGGCTTGGGCTCCTCTTTCTGCAACTGAATCCTAAACTTCCTAACCCACAGACCACAATCAACAAGGATAGGCAACAATACTTCCTCCACGATCATCCTCAATCTTGTGATGCCCCACAAGGCTGTGTTCTCAGCCCCCTACTATACTCCTTATATACCTATGACTGTGTGGTCAAATTTCCCTTCAATTCGATTTTCAAGTTTGCTGACGACACCACGGGAATGGGTTGGATCTCAAACAATGACGAGAAGGGTACAGGAATGAGATAGAGAATCTGGTGAACTGGTGCAGCGACAATAATCTCTCCCTCAATGTCAACAAAATGAAAGAGATTGTCATCGACTTCAGGCAGCATAAAGGAGAACATGCCGCTGTTTACATCAATGGGGACAAAGTAGAAAGGGTAAAATCTTCACGTTTTTAAATGTCCAGATTACCAGAACCTGTCCTGGTTCTCCCATGCTGACACTATAGTTAAGAAAGGCCCAACAATGCCACTACTTTCTCGGAAGACTAAGGAAATTTGGCATGTCAGCTATGGCTCTCACCAACTTTTACTGATACACCATAGAAAGCATTCTTTCTGATTGTATCACAGCTTGGTATGGCTTCTGCTCTGCCCAAGACCACAAGGAACTACAAAAGGTCATGAATGTAGCCCAATCCATCACGCAAACCAGCCTCCAATCCATTGACTCTGTCTACACTTCCCGTTGACTCAGCAAAGCAGCCAGCGTAATTAAGAACTCCGCGCATCCCGGACATTCTCTCTTCCACCCTCTTCCATTGAGAAAAAGATATAAAAGTCTGGGGTCGCATACCAATTGACTCAAGAACAGCTTCTTCCCTGCTGCTGTCAGACTTTTGAATGGACTTACCTTGCATTAAGTTGATCTTTCTTTACACCCTAGCAATGACTGTAACACTACATGCTGCACTCTCTCGTTTCCTTCTCTAGGAGTTTTGTCTGTATAGCGCGCAAGAAATAACACTTTTCACTGTATGTTAGTACATCTGACAATAATAAATCAAATCAAATCAGATCAAAAGATGCCTGGGCTCAAATTCCTTGCCCCTTCACCATTGTCAGAGAGTTATTGTATTGGGCAGAAATGCTGTCCTGTAACAGGAAAGTGGCAGATAAGGAAAATCTGCCCTTCAATCAAATACCTTAGCAATATACACCCAACTTTGATAATAGCTGCTCTGTAATATACCCTGCCATGTCACTGCAAATGGAAGGAAGATTGAATGGGTCCCTTTACGCACCTGCACCAAACTTTCGGAAAACACTTTGTCCATTATGGCAAGCTCTCTCGCACAAACTGTCACTTAATGAATCCTCAAAATGTTGAATAGTTCCATGTCAAGGTCATCAATGTATTCTATTTACTTTTATTATTTAAACTCTAAGGTACGCAGGCAACAGTTGGAACAACCGTACAATCACAGGTTTTTTGCTAAGCTCATGTTACACGAGCCACAATGAGCTCAATCAAATCATACCTCACAGTTTCAGTGATTACACATTTCCTTGTTTTTAAATTCACAATTCACTTTAAGAACTCTGGTATATTGCACTTCACATTCCCAGTGTGACTACAGCATACAGTGATTTACTGAAAACATTGCACCAATTCTACCTCTGATCTCTACATTGCATCTAAACCAGCACTAAATCATGTGGTGACTCGGGATTCTCACAGTAACTTCATTGCAGTATTTATGTAAGCCTACTTGTGACACTATTAGATAAACTAAAAAGTTTAATACATCAAAAACACACACAATTTAACATCAAATCTATCAACATGGAATCAGGAAGATACATTTAGCTCATCACAGTCACTCCGAATCATTTGTTACTACAATGATATGGGGCAGAATTCTCCCATCTGGGAGTAAGGTGGGGAAAGTGTTGGGGGGTGTTTTCCGCTGCAGAGGGTGATGGGTACCCACACCATATCCTCCATTCCCAGCATAATTAATTATGCATCCGAGGGTTTTGCACCACCTTCTGTGGCAGGGCAGCTTGGTTTTGTGTGCATCCTACGTGATGTCTGGGTGCCATATTTAAAAGGCTGCCAACATCACTAAACCACTATGTAAGAAAAAAGATGGATCTCCAGGAGCATTCGGAGGCTGGAAGATGGACCTCTTAAATGACACTAGTGCTGGAAAATGCTCCTCCACCCACTGACGTGGTTTTCCAGGGTCCAGGGTCACTGGCGGCCTCCCTCCAGAACCCTGGAGGTAGGCCAGGTTTCTTCAGGTAAACCCTGGCTTCTGTATGCCACATTCATAGGATCATAGCATCTACAGTGCAGAAGGAGGCCATTTGGCCCATCGAGCCTGCGCTGATAACAATCTCACCCAGGTCCTATCCCAGTAATTCCACATATTTAATCTCCTAATCTCCCTGACTCTCAGTGGCAATTTAGCATGGCCAATCAACATATCTTTGGACAGGTCAAGACGAGAGTCCCAATCTGCATTGGAAAATCTGTTGTATTTTCACACCAGGCTAAAATCGATTTTTGAATTTCCTGTTGAATTCTCCCCTCCTGACTGCCATCGATCCTGTTGGTGGAGCATGGGAGAATTCACCCATGGATTAATTAATCCCTTCAATCACTTTATTCCTATAAATAGTGACCAGGGCAGCAGCTTCAGGACATGCATGAATTAGCTTCATACATTCCTTGAACTTTCCCTTCTTGCCTGAGCCCTGCTTTACAAAGCATCCCTCTTCATTGGGATTAGGAGAGGTTTAAACGTCAACAAAGAATGACAAAGAAGTTGATAAAGAAGGGTAGGATAAACTATGAAGCTGGGCTAGCGCTTAATATAAAAAAGGATAGCAAGAGTTTTTATAAATATATAAAAAGGAAGAGGCTGGCTAGGGTGAACGTTGACCCTTAGAGGATGAGAAGGGGGACTTAGTGGTAGGGGATGGGGAAATGGCTGAGGCCCTGAATAACGTTTTTGTTTCGGTCTTCACGGAGCAGGACGTGAATAATTTGCCGGGTGTTAGCGATGGAAAGATGGTAGGAGTGGAGGGCCTGAATGACATTATTGTTACTAGAGAGGTGGTGCTCGACAGACTGGAGGGGCTGATTGTGGACAAGTCCCCAGGACCGGATGGAATGCATCCAAGGGTTCTGAAGGAAATGGCGGCGGTGATAGTGGATGCCTTGGTGATTGTGGATGCCTTGGTGATTATTTTCCAAACGTCTCTGGATTCCAGGGAAGTGCCGGAAGATTGGAAAACGGCTAATGTTATGCCGTTGTTTAGGAAGGGTGGCAGGCAAAAGGCGGGGAATTATAGGCCGGTTAGTTTAACATCTGTTGTAGGAAAAATGTTAGAATCTGTGATCAAGGAGAAAATAGCGAGGCATCTTGAGGAGAATTGTTTGGTAGAGCAGACGCAGTGCGGTTTTGTTAAGGGGAAGTCGTGTCTGACGAATTTATTGGAGTTCTATGAGGATGTGTCTAGGGCGGTGGATAGAGGAGAGCCGGTGGATGTGGTGTTTCTTGATTTTCAGAAGGCGTTTGACAAGGTGCCTCACAAGAGGTTATTACAGAAGGTCAGGGGGCATGGAGTTGGGGGTAGAGTGTTAGCGTGGATAGAGGATTGGTTATCAAATAGGAGGCAGAGAGTGGGGGTCAATGGGTGCTATTCGGATTGGTGGTTGGTGACTAGTGGAGTGCCCCAGGGGTAGGTGCTGGGGCCTCAGCTATTCACCATTTATATAGATGATCTGGAGGAGGGAACCGAGTGTATGGTGTTGAAATTTGCTGATGACACCAAGATTGGTGGAACGGCAAATTGTGCGGAGGGTGTGGAGAGTCTGCAGAAGGATCTAGATAGGCTGGGCAAATGGGCCAGGAACTGGCAAATGGAATTTAATGTTGGCAAATGTGAGGTTGTCCACTTTGGTAGGAATAATGGTAGGAAGGACTATTACTTACGTGGTGAAAAACTGCAGCATGCGATGGTGCAGAGGGACCTCGGGGTCCTTGTGCATGAGTCGCAAAAACCCAGCCTGCAGGTGCAGCAGGTGGTCAGGAAGGCTAATGGGATGCTGACCTTCATAGCGAGGGGGATTGAATATAAAAGTAGGGAGGTCTTGCTGCAGCTGTATAGGGCACTGGTGAGGCCGCAGCTGGAGTACTGTGTGCAGTTCTGGTTGCCACACTTACGCAAGGATAATTTGGCCTTGGAGGGAGTGCAGAGGAGGTTTACTAGGCTGGTTCCGGAGTTGAAGGGGTTGGACTATGAGGAGAGGCTGAATAAACTAGGTTTGTACTCGTTAGAGTTTAGAAGAATGAGGGGAGATCTCATTGAGACGTATAAGATGTTGAATGGGATGGATAGGATAGAGGTGGAGAGGCTCTTCCTGCTCAGAAAGGACAGTAGGACTAGGGGGCACAGCCTCAAGATAAAGGGGGGGCTGTTTAGAACGGAGTTGAGGAGGAACTTCTTCACTCAAAGGGTGGTGAATCTCTGGAATTCTCTGCCCATTGAAGTGGTGGAGGCTGCCTCGCTCAATATTCTTAAGACGCGGGTTGATATGTTTTTGATAGGCAAGGGGATTAAGGGTTATGGGAGATTAAGGGTTATGGGTTATGGTAGGTTTTGAATGAGTTAAATTCTGCATATTGTGTATTTATCTTAGAAAAAGCCCAAGACATTGAGATACTCAAATGTGTGAACCTACATTGTTGCCCTGAATTTTTCAATGTTTACTGTGTGTGCACGCAATCTACTGGAACTGCTCACAGATCCAGGAAAGTTTCCCTTTATTTGTTTCCCATTGTATAAAATATTGAAATGAAGATGATGCATTACATGTTGTGACTTACAGACCAATTGAAACATAACTTGACTAACAGGTAGTCAAGCCAAAAGCAAACTTTCTATAATGATTAGAAGGACTGATTCAAAATGTTTGTGGGCCTTGGGTGGATCAGAGATTAGCATGTGCTGTACCCATTCCTGGGGTAATTTATCAAACAGATGATAGCCAACCAATTTTGCTGGCAAGTAAATCTGGAGAGGGGGAAATTGAAACGTGCAATAAGGGAGGAGGCCATGATGGTGACTGCTGTAGAGTCAGAGGAACACCTTCTTCTGCCTAACTTCACAGGCTGCATCTCTGAAGAAAAATAGTTTGTTAATTACCTGGGGCTAGTGGCATTGATGATTGTTGAATAGGGAAGTTCCAATAGCCATTCATCATTGGATGATTCTACAATGGGGTTCTTCACAAGGTATTGTTATATGATGACATCATTCCAATATGATTGGAGAACTATATGTTCATGTGCATGTATACATTAATATCCAGAGTGCCACATCATTCAATACTGCACCACAGTCTGATTATGAAGCTAACACTGTATCATTCTGCAGACTCAGTAGAGTGATTTTCTGGCTGTGCTTGTCCCTAAGCCAAAAAAAATCCCACTCGAGTTCCAGTCCAAAGATGTGCGGGTTAGGTTGATTGGCCATGCTAAGAAATTGCCCCTTCGTGTCCAGGGATGCGTAGGTTAGAGGGATTAATGAGTATAATGTGTTGGGATGTGGGGGTAGGGCCTGGGTGGGATTGTGCTCGATGCAGATTCAATGGGCTGAAGGGCCTTTTTCTGTACTGTAGGGTTCTATGTTTTATGAGGTCAATTAACCTTTCTACGACCTGCACCTCAGCCGTTCCAATTCCTGTTGCGTTGACGGGACAATGCAACTTGCCCCATGTGATTTCAGAAATACTTGCAATGAAGCTCGAATATTTGAGTTTAAAAATGTGATCATTTGAACTTCTAGAAACCACACGACAAATCAGGAACAGACAACTAAAGTTAATGGTTGGGATTTCACTGGCCCACCCTGCCCACCGATGGGTGGAGCGAGCTGGTAAAATTGCTGGAGAGCCGAGAAATCAGGATCACACACAATTTCTCAGCTCTCATGATGTTACGAGAGCCAGATTTCTGGTGAGGTCAGCCTCTCGAAAGGGCAAGAATGTATTTTAATGAGGATTTTCATCTGTTTAGTGAGCTTGGCGCTCAATTGACTGGGCTCACTTGCCTTTATGGCGTCGTTGGGAGAGGTTCTCTCTGGCGAGGAAAACTTCTGCTCCCTATGAAGGGGGAACAGTTGTGTTGGCCTCGCCGGTGGAACTGCAAGCCACTGAGGCTCCCCTGGGATGCCGAGGGAAAGGGCAGGATCAACCAGGCATTGCACCGTGGCACTTTGGCACTGCCAAACTGTCCACCAGCAGTGCCAGGGAGGTGGCGCCTGTGGAGGGTGCGGCCAGGAGTGGGGCCTATAGGGATGTGGTCTAAAGGGACAGCCAGATCTGGGAGGGAGGAGAGCCCATTGCACATTCCGCCTGTGATCAGGTGGAGGGGTGGGGAAAGGGGCCACCACACACTCTGCAAGTGCATTAGGATTGGTAGGGCAGAGCTGCTGCTGCTCTACAATTGCAATGGATTGGGGGGCGGGTGTAATCAGCAGGGGCTAGATGACCGTGCTTTGAGGCACTCACAATCAGCTACAGACCCCCACGATTACGGTGGGGTTGGTGGAAGAGTTTGTCTGCAGCAGCAGTGGCCTGACAGCTCTCTTTCTTACTGTCAGACCCCTGCTGTTGCAATTACGCATGCGCAGTATCAGAGGTCTGCACATGTGCAGTTACTCTCTCCTTTTATTGCAAGACAATTGGGTAGATTTTGAGGCCCTACCTGCCATGGGAATAATCTCAGGTGGGATGGACATTTTGTCAAACCATTGAAAAGTTTGTTGACCTCAGATGGGAATTTCCAGACCTAGAGCGAGAGGGACTGGAAAATCCTACCCACGTGTTACAGTTGATGAAAATACATTTGTGGTGCAACAATACAAGAAAGAAAGGGTTAGGTGGATTGGCCATGTTAAATTGCCCCTTAGCGTCAGGGGAACTTGCTAGGGTGAATACATGGGCTTGAGGGGATAGAGCCTGGGTGGAATTGAAATCGATACAGATTTGATGGGCTGAATGGCCTCCTGCGTTGCATGATTCTATGGGCTCTATGAAAAAAGGCTTGCACTTTTATAGCGCTTTACATGGCAACAAATCATTTTGTAGCCACTGAAATGCTTTTTGAAGTATAGTCAATGTTGTAAGTGTAGAAAACGCAGCAGCTAATTTCCACACAACAAACATCCTCAAACAGTAATGTAATAATGACCAGATAATCTGGGTGTTTTTTGTGATGTTGACTGAGGGCCAGGACACTGGGAATAACTCCCCGGCATTACATCAAAAATAGAAGCCGGGGATCTTTTACACCCCTCTGAACAGGCAAATGGGCCTCAGTTCAGCGTGAGAGCATCTCGCCTGAGGGATGGCACCTTCAACAGCAGAGAACTCTCTCAGCACTGCATTAGAACGTCAGCCTCGATTTTTGTGTTCAAGAATGGAACTTGAACCCAAAACGTTTTGATTCAGAGGCAATTAAACCATGGTCAACGAATGCACTGTTGACATTAATGGGGAATGAAATGGAAATTGTCAAGAGCTTCAAGTTTCTAGATGTCCAGATCACCAACAACTTGTCCTGGTCCCTCTACATTGATGCTAGGTTAAGCGAATTTGACATGTCCATTATGACTCTCACCAGCATTTACAGGTGCACCATGAAAGGCATTCTATCTGGATGTATCACAGCTTGGTATGGCTCCTGCTCTGTTCAAGGCCACAAAATTCTACAAAGGGTCGTGAATGAAGCCCAAACCATCATGCAAGCCAGCCTCCCATCCATCAACTCTGTCTACACTTCCCACTGCCTCTGAAAAGCAGCCAGCATTTTCAAGGACCCCATGCACTCTGGGCACACTCTCTTCCACCTTCTTCTGTTGGGAAAAAGATACAAAAGTCTGAGGACACGTACCAACTGACTCAAAAACAGCTTCTTCCCTGCTGCCTGAGACTCTTGAATGGACCTACCTCGAACAAAGTTGATCTTTCTCTACACCCTAGCTATGACCATAACACTATATTCTACACTTTGTTCCTTCTCTATCTACAGTATGCTTTGATTGTATATCATGAATAAACAATTGTTTTCACTGTATACTAATACATGTGACAATAATAAATCAAATCAAATAACTATCCTCCAAACAAATTAACATTTAAATCAACAAATAAATTTAAAAAATAACATTTTTCTGCTGCCATATCTGAGCTGGATTGAAATCATTTCTTTCAAATTAATGTGATACTGAACAATAAAGCTTCCATTTCTGAATTATAATTTATTTTTTAATGTGATTACCAGACATGAAAGTAATCCATTTTAACCCAAAGTATGTCAAATATGTTCTGATATAATGGCCGGAAATCTCCGGTCTCACAGCCCCACAATCGCTGTCGGTGAGAACAGAGAACTTGGCGCTCAGCCAAAAGTCCATTCGCTGCAGTGGAACCGGCTGCAGGCGACATTGGAGAAGATGTTCTTATGAACGTTATTGACGTTAATCTTTTCCACTGCAAGGCACTGAAGAAAGCAACTTTGCATTTTCCTTTTTATACCTCTATTTGATGACAGAAATGTCAATGTTGGTATGTGGAGAATTGAGTGTGATGGTAGTTTGATACTTCAAGAAACAGCTTTCTGACACTTCTGTGTATTATGTAAATCTTCTTACTTTTGTAAAATCAGACTCAAAATTGTCCACTAATCCATGGTAGATAGCATGTTTTCATTAAAAAGTTCTGGGAATTTTTAATGCAGTCTTGGATAAAGTAAGATTCTAGCTTATTCATGCAATAGGAAATGTTGCCATAATCTTGATGCAAACAAAGCTTTTCTGCTGATCTACACCTTGTCCAGGCACGAATTACTTGTCTACTGCTTGCAATCTACAGTCCAATTATGTAAAGGATTTATTATCATTATTATCATCACACCTCACTGATGTGAAAGAACAAGTACCTTCTTAATTACATATGGAAGAATAGATGGTTGCGGAACTATTATGAAGGTCTCAAGCTGCTTCAGGTCAGCACACCACAAACCAAACCTGTGCATACACTTTACCTCCAACTAGCAAGGGGCTATTTGCATCTCACTTTGCATCTCTAATCATCTTTTACTTCAGCAAACATCCTTGCTTTTCATAACACATCCTTGCTATAATGTGTATTTTGAAAGACAGCCAAAAGTGTGTTACAGCAAGAGGCCATTTGGTAAAATGACTGCTGCCTTGTTTGCCGCAGTTTGGTTACACCTAGCTTTTAAAGGCTTTCTTCTGCTTGACAATTGTCTAATTGTCTTTCTGCCTGGAGCATAATTATTATGTGTAGCTGAAGCTGTCTTTAAAATAGTACTCTAAGAAACCTAAAACAAGTTTCATCATTGAGCTTATGTATTTACTGATGTGAACAATAGACTATATTGTGAAATTGGATTGGTACTGTGGTACTGGAAATGGGGCTTAGTGCCAAACGTTTAAGTTTAAAGATGCCAACATAGAATTTATACAATTATATGTTACAGTTACTCATACATAGCTCTGTGCAAACACCAAACTTTAAAATGTAAATTGTGTCCTGCACTTCTTTCAAGTGAAGTGCACAACTGAATAGCAGGGCATGGATTTGAGTGACAGTTTGTCATAAACCAAGTTCCTAATCTCAGTAGTACCTTCAAGGGAGGTGACAATGACAAGCAAATGATAAATACTTTCCCACAGACAGAAAGAAAAAATTGAAAGAATCCTTGCCAGCTACTGCTATAAACCTTCAAGTGGCTGATGCTTCAAACTACTTGTCGCAGAGGCCTAAAAAAATTGTTGGTTTCCTGCTTTTTTAACCTAAGTAACTGTCTGTTCTCCAAAAACACCTAAAAGAAAAGCTTACATTGCATTTAAAATCAAGGCAAGGCAAAAAAAAATCATGCTCTAAGAGTAAAACATTCTAGATTGTCTGCACATTATTCACTTGCAGTGCTATTTAGGAATGATAAATTAAAGTTGCATCCAAACTAATTTCACCTCACAAATTCATGCCTCCTCGTAAGGTCAACAGGCTATTCTTAGGTGTAACATAGCAAAACATTAGCTTAAGTATGAAGTTGGATGGATGATTAAAAAAAAGAGCTTAGATAGTGCCATCCTTGGCCTCCATCACATTCAATGCATTGCTTTTAAGTTGTATACAGCATTGCAATATAGAGAAACAGGAACAAATTTGTATTCAGCAAGGTCCACAAACTGCAAGGTGATAAATAGCTAGATAATCTGTTAATGCAACATCAGTTTAAAGATTGAATACCACAGAAGTTATACTGCCATTTGGCCTATCAAGTCTGCATTGGCTCTCTGAAAGCACATTCTTGCACTCAATGCCCCTGTTAATAAAAGCTAGGCTACCATATGCTTTAATAACTGCTCTTTCAACTTACTCTGCTATCTTCAATCACTTATGTAGATGTCCACCGATGTGTCTCGGTTTCTGTGCCACCTTTAGAGTTTCTTCCTTCATCTTATGGTGCTTCTCCATATTTTTACTGCCAAAATGAGTCATCTCACCATCTCTGTTACCCCCTTAAAAAACTCCAGTAAGTTAGTTAACTATGATTTTCCCTTAATAAATCTATACTGGATTTCCTTATTTACCCTGCACTTGTCTAAGTGACTATTGATTTTGTCCTGAACTCTAGTTTCAGGATGTTTCCCTACCACTGAAGCCAAACTGACTGGTCTGTAGTTGCTGACATTATCCTTAGACCCTTTTTTGAACAAGGGTGTAACATTCTCAAATCTCCAGTCCTGCAAGACCACGCCTGTGCCTAAGGAAGACTGGAATATTATCACTAGCACCTCTGCAATTTTCTCTCTCACAACCCTCAGTATCCTTGGATGTATTGCATCCGGTCCTGGTACCCTCTCAATTTTAAGTAAAGATAGACTTTCAAACACCTCCTCCTTCTCAATTATAAAATCCCCAAGAGTACCAGTTATCTCTCCCCTCACCTTGGGCCTGGGTAGCATCTCTACAATTTGATTTATTATTATCACATGTATACCATACAGTGAAAAGTATTGTTTCTTGCACGCTATGCAGGCAAAACATACCATTCATAAAGAAGGAAATGAGAGAGTGCAAAACGTAGTATGACAGTCATAGCTAGGTTGTAGAGGAAGATCAACTTAATGCAAGGTAAGTCCATTCAAAGGTCTGACAGCAGCAGGGAAGAAGGTGTTCTTGAGTTTGTTACTACGTAACCTCAGACTTTTGTATCTTTTTCCCGATGGAAGAAAGTGGAAGAGAGAATGTCCGGGATGTGTGAGGTCCTTAATTATGCTGGCTGCTTTGCTGAGGCAGTGGGAAGTGTAGACAGTATCAATGGTTCGGGGGTTGGTTTGCATGAAGAATTGGGCTACATTCACGACCCTTTGTAATTCCTTGTAATCTTAGACAGAGCAGGAGCCATACCAAGCTGCAATACAACCAGAAAGAATGCTTTTTAAAGTGCATCTGTAAAAGTTGGTGAGAGCCATAGTGGACATGATGAATTTCCTTGGTCTCCTGAGAAGGTAGAGGTGTCAGCATGGGGGGGACCAGGACAGGTTGTTGGTGATCATGACACCTAGAAACCTGAAGCTCTCGACCTTTTCTATTTTGTCCCCGTTGATATAGACAGGGGCATTTTCTCCCTTACATTTCCTGAAGTTGATGAAAATCTCTTTCGTTTTGTTGACATTGAGGGAGAGATTATTGTTACCTCACCAGTTCGCCAGATTCTCTATCTCATTCCTGTACTCTGTCTCATCATTGTTTCAGATCTGACTTACTACAGTGGCGTCGTCAGCAAACTTGAAAATTGAAACTTGACACTTCCCTTTGTTTTGATTTGATTTGATTAATTATTGTCACATGTATTAACATACAGTGAAAAGTATTGTTTGTTATGGGCTATACAGGCAAAACATACATAGAGAAGGAAACAAAAGAGTGCAGAATGTAGTGTTACAGTCATAGCTCGGGTGTAGAGAAAGATCAACTTAATGCAAGGTAAGTCCATTCAAAAGTCTGACAGCAGCAGGGAAGAAGCTGTTCTTGAGTTAGTTGGGACATGACCTCAGACTTTTGTATCTTTTTCCCATAGGAAGAAGGTGGAAGGAAGAATGTCTGGGTGCATGGGATCCTTATTTATGCTGGCTGCTTTGCCAAGGCAATGGTGAGCGTAGACAGCGTCAATAGAAGTAAGGATAGATGCAAAGTATTCATTTAATACCTCTGCTATTTTTCCTACCTTCATGTGCTAGTCACCTTTTTTTTATATCTCTAATCAGCCTAATATTTCTTTTACCAACTTTTAATTATTTATAGAAGATGTTAGGATTCCTTTTGATGTTAGCCTTTCATTCTCTCTCTTTGCTTTTCTTATTAGTTCTATCACTTCCCCTTGGGGGCACTTCATCTAATTCTCCATTGTGTTTTCTACCTGATACTTGTCAAACATGAATGTGACAAATGTCAGGTACAAAATATACAGAGAATCATCTTCACCTCTATTGCTCTCAACATTCAGGGGACTCTTTATTTGTCCTACCTTTCCCCTTCAAACCTTGATATTGCCTACAATACTGTCTCCTTGAAGGTGGATCTGGATTGCTGCTTGTCTTTTTCCAAGGCTGACCTAAATCTTATGATACAGTGGTCACTGTCCCCTGATTGCTCTTCCTCTAATAATTGATCCACTTGGGCCAACCCATTCTCCAGAACCAAGTACAACAGTGCCTGCCCTCTCATTGGACCAGGAATATATTGCTACAGAAAATTATCTTGAACACAATCAAGGAACTCCTGCCCTTCTTGTCCATTTGCACTCTTTTTTTTCCCAGTCTATATTGGATAATTGAAGTTCCTTATTATAATTACTCTATAATTCTTCCACCTCTCTATAATTTCTGCAAATTTGTTTTACTATATCCCTTCCACTCATTGCTGGCCTCTATTGCACACTGATCAATGTCTTTGCACCTTTCTCATTCCTTACATCTAGCCATAGAGATGCCACCCCTGACCCTTCTGGAACATTCTTTCTCTCTTCTGCACTGTACTACTGTCTCTGATCAATACTACCACTGCCTTAACCCTCCCCACCCTTTTCTTTCCTGTCTCTCCTAAACACTTTGTACCCAGAAATATTTAATACCTGGTCCTGCCTTTCTTTGAGCCAAGTCTCCATTACAGCAGTAAAATCATAGTTCCATTTGTCAACCTGTGCATGTAGTTTATCAATCTTATTAACTACACACCATGCATTTGCAAACATGCACATTAATATTGATTTAGGCTTTTTTTACTTTCCTCTTATTCTGATACCATCTAATGGCTTAGTGTTGTCTACTCCAATTCTATCAATCTCTCCATGCATTTGACTTACATGGATATTACTTTCTGATATATCCTCCTTACCAGTTAATACTTCTCTACTTCCCACTGCCAGTTTCTCTCCTCTCCATTCCTAATTGCCCCTCAGGTTCTCCTCATCTTGCTTATCTAGTTTATACCTTCTGCAACAGCACTAGTCAACTTTCCTGTGAGGGCATTAGTCCCAGTTCTGTTAATGTGCAAACCATCCTTCTTGTATAGATCCCACCTGCCCCAGAACTGGTCCCAATGTTTCAGAAATTTAAAGCCCTCCCTTCCTTTTTTCCCATTTCTCCAGTCACATGTAGAACTGTTCAATCTCCCTATTCTTATGCTCACAAGCACATGACACTGGGAGTAGTCTTGATATCAAAATCACCAGGACACCAAGAAAGTCCCTTGTTCTCCATTACATAGTGTCATGGGTTATTTCACAACTATGTGAGAGAGTAGAAAATACCCCAGTTTAATATTTCATCCAAAAAGCAGAATCTCCAACAGTAAACACTGGGCGAGACTCGTAAAATCCCACCCAAGGCCAACAGAGAATTCCTGGGCAGGCGTGCCAGTAAAATTCTGGTTTATGTGTTGAAATCCCTGTAATGGATTTTAGAACTGATTCAGGTGCAAGCACACTACCACTGAGGAAAGATGCTGGATGATGTACATATAATTGGAAGCGATACTCTATAAACCCAGTTTAGTCTCTAACATCCACATGTTGGATTCAAGTTATGTCATCAGGACCTGATTTCAGCATTAACTCTGCAGCCTGAACAAGAAGTCACAGTGAATTACAACCCAAACCAATGGCATGGTGGCAAAATGGTTAGCACTGCTGGCTCACAGCTCCAGGGAATCGGATTCGATTCCTGGTTTGGGTGACTGTCTGTGCGGAGTCTGCACGTTCTCCCCATGTCTGCATGGGTTTCCTCCGGCTGCTCCAATTTCCCCCCACAGCCTGAAAGACATGTGGGTTAGGTGGATTGGCCATGCTCAATTCCCTCTCGGTCTACCCGAACAGGTGCCGGAGTGTAATGACTAAGGAATTTTCACAGTAACTTCATTGCAGTGTTAATGTAAGTCTACTTGTGAAAATAAGTAAAATAATAAATAAATGAGGAACTGGAGTAGTATTCAAAATGGTCATTCTTCCCACTGAAGATCATATCTACTGAGTCACGCAAGAAGAAAAAAATAGGCACAGTCAGCTTTCCCCAACTCCTGCAAGATGGCATGAAGTGTTTGAACCCTGGAATGGGTGAAGGTTGCTGGCAGGATTAAATGAGGCTCAGTAATAGTTTGGTCTCATTGTAGCAGGTGAGTTTTTAATCAATACCAAAACTCACCCCTTCTGCAAATAACTGGCTTGCAATTAAATTGGGTATGGAGCTTTCTACACAGAACATAGAACAGTACAGCACAGTACAGGCCCTTCAGCCCTCAATGTTGTGCCAAGCTAAACCCAAGATCAAGCTATCTCACTCCCTATAATTCTGGTGTGCTCCATGTGCCTATCCAATAACCGCTTGAAAGTTCCTAAAGTGTCCAACTCCATTATCACAGCAGGCAGTGTATTCCACACCCCAACCACTCTCTGAGTGAAGAAGCTATCTTGGACATCCCTCTTCTACAATAGGTTCATTGTCATCAACTGCTGTGGTGGCTGACTCATTTGGTCTGGCAGTGCACCACCCAATAACGCCAGTAGCATGTATCAGGTCTCAAGACCACCTCTTCCGTTTGTGTAGAGACAGATCTTGTCACAAGTTTTGCAGAGACTAGCTTTTTGAACTGTTCCCAGAGAGCAGCTACATACTCATCTAGGGGAGTTGTTGGTAATCCGGGATGCAACCCATCCAGACTCCTCCTCTCCAGGTGGAATGTTCATTTTTACGCTGACCTTCAATCCTAAGCTTCATAAATCTCTTCACGAATCTACACAGATCTCCGGTCTTCATGTGGTTTTTTACAAAGTTGTTTGGCCCTTGGGAGCAGGGCTGCCAAGGTTACCAGTGGGGCCAGCGAGGAGGCACGGCTACACTCTGGACAACAAAAACACGCCAAAACGGTCACAGCGGTAACTACCCAGAGTTGACTCTCCAGTGAGACTCTTCTAAGAGAGTCATAGTTACTCTTGTGGTTATGCCCCCTAGTAAAAGCTACATCCACCTGAGGAAATAGTCTCTGCACGTCTACTCTACCTATCCCCCTCATCATCTTATAAACCTCTATTAAGTCGCCTCTCGTCCTCCTCCGCTCTAAAGAGAAAAGCCTCAGCTCTCTCAACCTTTCTTCATAAGACCTACCCTCCAAACCAGGCAGCACTCTGGTAAATCTCCTCTGCACTCTCTCCAGAACTTCCACGTCCTCCTTATAGTGAGGTGACCAGAACTGAACACAATATTCCAGATGTGGTCTCACCAATGTCCAGTATAGTTGCAGCATAACTCCACGGTTCGGAAACTCAAACCCCCTGTTAGTAAATGCTGACACACTATAAGTCTTCTTCACAACTCTAACCACTTGAGTGGCAACCTTCAGAGATCTGTGGATATGAACCCCAAGATCTCTCTGCTCCTCCACATTCCTCAGAACCCTGCCATTGACCCTGTAATCCGCATTCAAATTTGTCCTACCAAAATGAAGCACCTCACACTTATCAGGGTTAAACTCCATCTGCTACTTTTCGGCCCAGCTCTGCATCCTATCAATGTCTCTTTGTGCCTGCTAGAGCCCTCCAACTCATCCACTACTCCACCAATCTTGTTGTCATCAGCAAATTTACTAATCCAACCTTCAATCCCCACTTCCAAGTCATTGATAAAAATCACAAAAAGCAGAGGACACAGCACAGATTCCTGTGGTATGCCACTGGTAACTGGCCCCCAGTCTGAAAATTTTCCTTCCACCACCACCCTCTGTCTTCTATGAGACAACCAGTTACTTATCCAATCAGCCAAATTTCCTTCTTTCCCACACATCCTTATCTTCTTCATGAGCCTACCGTGGGGAACCTTATCAAATGCCTTACTAAAATCCATGTATATGACATCAACTGCTCTACCTTCATCTACACTTTTAGTTACCTCCTCAAAGAATTCAATCAAATTTGTGAGGCAGGACTTACCCTCACAAAACTGTGCTGACTCTCCCGGATTAAACTGCATCTTTCCAAATGGTCATAAATCCTATCTCTCAGGATCCTTTCCATTAACTTACTGACCACCGAAGTAAGACTAACTGGTCGAGAATTACCAGGGTCATTCCTATTTCCTTTCTTGAAGAGAGGAGCAACATTCACCACTCTCCAGTGGGTTTTATTGTAACTATGTTTGGTGAGCACACTTAATTGAATCAATCTGAGTGGGGGCAATTCTTACCTCATGTAATTTTATTGGACAACAATAGTTAAAGTAAAACAGGAATGATAGCAAGCTACAATTGACAAGGTTACTCACTGTGATGTGAACAATGTGGAGATGGTAAACACAAAAATTGCCAAGTCATAATCACAGGAAATGGAGAATCGTAATCCTTAGACTCCAAAGTGATAAAAGAAATAACAAAACATGCAACACGCTTTGCCTTTTCCTCCTGCCTTTAAGCAAAGAACAACAACTGCATTCCAGAGCATGCATCAATATGCTATGATGTCACATCATTACCTCTCAAGAAAGAGCTAGTTTTCTGTTTTTATGGAGTTTAATATTAATTAGATAATGTGTGCTATTGAATTTACTGAAGTGCTTTCTTGGATTTTCTCCAAGCACTAACAAGCAAATGAAATTAAATGAAAAGGGTCAAATGTATTCAAAGCGTCATGTAAGTACTTTGGAGGCTAGTCATTATATGGGCCTCTGATCAACATGAACACTCTGTTCAGCCACCCACTTCTGAATGTCTCATTTCCCAATAATATCCTGCATCATTATGTTCATGCATTTGCTGCACTACACAAAGACTGAGGGATCAGCAGCAGTTGTTTATATTTGGATTTCCAAACAGTTCAGAGAAGGGCAAATGTTTGAAATTAAATGAAAATAAACAGCTACATAAAAGGACAGTATTACATTGAAATGATTATAATGAAAACAAGTGAAATGCTATGAAGTCCATTCCAAAACAAAGGCATCATAATCCGTAAAGTAATTAAGCTAATATAGTGTACTTATTTTGGCAATTTTAAGATATAATTCAAAATTCTTAAATAAAGAAAATTAATCCGGATTTTCTGGAAGAAGCCCTTGGATATACAGGGGTTTATTTTAACCTCCAAAAACAAGTGGGTTTGGGTTGGTGGAAAGCAAAAATATAGAATATTTCAAACTTGAAGCCAACCCCCCTCAAACCAGACCGCCTCTGCTTTTCATGCAGGTCGGATAGTGGTGTTACAGTGCCCACAGAGACCAAGAAATTCAATAAAGATATCTGAATTTTCTAGTGACTGACTGGAGCTATCACACAATATTTCATGTTTTAAGAATGAGCTGCAATAAACAAACTAAAAGCAATATTGTCCAACCACTATTCAGTTTGTAACTTATACTTTCAGTTATAGAAGTTTCCTCATTTAACTTTAAAATGACTAATAATCTCTACCTACGATTGTACTTTACACTGTCCCTTGAGTGGATATTTCATTCTCCAGAAATTAGCCTGCAGTTACTCTCAGCTCCCTGCCTTTTTTGCCAAATAACTTTTAATTCCCAAACTAACTTTCATGATGAGGATTCCCCAGTTAAACCAGGCTGAATAGAGCCTTATTTTAATCTTCGCAAATTTGCTCACTTCATCCTGAATGGTAAACAATCGAGATTGGCTACCCCTATCTCTCTGCTCTCTCCTTCTCTCAGATTGTTGCAATCTGACCTATTCTGTGAGGTTCAGAGATACTTTAAGTAAAATGCTGCTACCCGATCCTACAATGATTTGCCATGGACCCTGCCTCTCTCAAACTCTTTGGCAATGCACATGGGCCTTGTATCCAGGTAGATATGTTAATTAGATACCATTAAGACCCACAACTCCATGCTATCTTGAAATAAAATGCACAGTTAAACCTGATAATCCTAACACTTTCCTGTGAAGCTTGAAGATTATCAGTCTACTGAGAGTCATCATAAATGCTCATGCCATTTTCCACAAGTTTGAACTGTTGTGTTTTATGCCTCAGAAATATACAGAACTGACACCAGTTTCTAAACAGAAGTTTCATTTGCAATGCTATTAAAATACGCGCAGCAGCCACAAGTGTCCTGCTTGCTATTAAAAAACAGTTGTTAACAGAAAGCAACCCAACACCAAATAATACTTAAAGGTTGCTGTACCAATGAAATTAACAGTGAAAGAAGTTCAATAGTTTAGTTTGAGTACAAAGCTTCATAATATCTCAGCCAAAAACTGAACTGACACAGATTTGCAATTGCCATTGGTGTGCAAAAACTGGCCACCCAACTGCAGGTTGTTGGTGTAAAAACATCAAGTTTTGGAACTATGGCAGAAATCACCACATTGAGTGCATTTGTTGGAAAAGGAAACAAGTTTCAGGTTCAGAATTACAAAGAGCAAAAGCTGAAAGCATCAGATGGAAAGCTGGATAAAAAGGCTGGGAAAAAGGACTCGAGTCACAGTCTGAAGATGAACTGTCATTAAATGTCCTGGCTATTGCAGTGCAACAAATTGTTACTAGATTACTCCTTTATTGGATGGGAGCCAATGAAAATGGAGTGGACACTGGAGCTGCAGTTGCGTTGGTACCTGAAACTTTTTACCAAGAGAAGCTTTGAAATATTGCCTTGAAACCCTCAAAGATAGTTTTTAAAATCTATACTGGAGAAGCTGTTCCATTGAGGGGCCATATTGATGTGACCATGCAGTTGAAAGGATAGTCTGCAGACTTGTTCTCACACATCTTTAAAGGAAACTATCCAGCACTATTGGAAAGAACTTAGTCAGAAAAAAATCAGATTAAATTAGGCTGATGTAAACTGCAAGGCCGCTTGGAGGAGGAGCCACACTTTCAGGTGCAGCAGATAGTGCCAGCATTGCATGGCACTCAAGCTAACACTGTGAGGGTGGCGCCCACAGTGGAATGCCTGGAGCAGGAAATGGTAGCCATGAGTGGCAGAGTCTAAGCCATGGCTGAGTTGCTGAGGACCATGGCTGAGGGCCCTGGAAGCATTCTTCCATGGGCCATGGAAGATGATGTAGAGATGCTGCCGTTGGACTGGGGTACATACAGTAAGGAGTCTCAAAACACCAGGTTTAAGTCCAACCGGTTTATTTAGTAGTAATCTCACAAGCTTTCAGAAATGGTGTTCCTTCGTCAGGTGTGTGGAGGGTTCTGATCAGAGAAAGGCATATAAAGACGCACACAGTTTACAGAATACTGATTAGAATGTGAGTCTTTCCAGCTAACCTGCTATTCAAGATCCCAGCCCTCCAGGGAACATTCACCAAGCATTCACAGGCTGTGGGGCATGGAACACAGCAGACCGCTCCAACCCTGATACACATCCTGCAGGAGTCACCTAGATGTAGCAGTATGCCACACAAGATTAAGAAGTCATAGGATCACCAGCAGGTGATCACTGCCGTTAGTGATAGGGTAATATGCACTGTAAATAATCACTATTAAATGTTCTTGCACCCTACAGCCATGACTCTTCTGTCTGTGATCCGCCTCGAACCCCGCTTGCACTCAAAAGGACTCAAAGCCTCCTTCAGCGTGAGAGAGGTCCTGCAGCCCACTGAGTGTGCACCGACGATACCTATTGCCAAAGACTTTCATATACCAGTGCAAAGTACCACTGCCAGATTCCTGACTGCTGTGATACTTCAAATGTAATTAGGGTTACGAGGTCACTAGCCCCCACCACTGACATGGGATTCAGTGGTCCAATCTCCTCTGTCCCAATCCCCGCTGGTCCCCCAAGCAGTGCCAGCAGTCCAGGCCACCAGTGACAGGCTGCCTGGGATGGCACCCTCATCACCCACTACATTCTAGGACTGGCCATCCCAACAGCACTCCACTATCCTGGTGGTGGTGCCCTCAACTCCCACTCAGACATAGGGCAACAAGAATAAGAATAAGAAGCAGGAAAATTCAGCTCTTCGAGTCTGCTTCTGATCAGATCATGGTTAGTGTCTCCCTGGTCTCAATCCACCTCCTTACCAGTTCCCCAAAACACTTTACCCTATTTTTATCAGAAATATGTCTGTCTCCTTCTTGAAACCATTTAATGATTCAGACTCCACTGCCCTATGAGGCAGAGGGTTCTATAATTCACCACCCTCTGCAAGAACTATTCCTTCTTACCTCAGTTTTAAATCTATTGCCTCTCAACCAGTGATAAGTGGTGTTCATCAGGAATCAGTGCTGGGACCTTTGCTATTTGTAATACATATAAATGATTTGGAGGAAAATGTAACTGGACTGGTTAGTAAGTTTGAGGACAACACAAAGGTCGGTGGATTTGCGGATAGCGATGAGGACCATCAGAGGATACAGCGGGATATAGATCAGTTGGAGACTTGGGCGGAGAGATGGCAGATGGACAACTGTGAGGTAATGCATTTTGGAAGGTCTAATACAGACAGGAAATATACAGTAAATGGCAGAATCCTTAAGAGTGTTGATAGGCAAAGGGATCTGGGTGTACAGGTACACAGGTCACTGGAAGTGGCAATGCAGGTAGAGAAGGTAGTCAAGAAGGCATATGGCATGCTCGCCTTCATCAGCCAGGGGTATTGAGTTTAAAAATAGGAAAATCATGTTGTAGCTTTTCAGAAGCTTAGTTAGGCCGCACTTGGAATATAGTGTTCAATTCTGGTCACCACATTACCAGAAGGATGTGAAGGCTTCGGAGAGGGTACAGAAAAGATTTACCAGGATGTTGCCTGGTATGGAGGGCATTAGTTATGAGGAGAGGTTAGGGAAACTTGGTTTGTTCTCACTGGAGCAACAGCGGTTGAGGGGAGACCCGATAGAAGCCTACAAGATTATAAGAGGCATAGACAGGGTGGATAGTCTGAAGGTTTTTCCCAGGGTGGAAGAGTCAATTACAAGGGGCATAGGTTTAAGGTGTGAGGGGTAAGTTCTAAAAGAGATGTACAAGGCTGATTTTTCACACAGTGAGTGGTGGGTGCCTGGAACTCGTTGCCGGGGGAGGTAATGGAAACAGATACGGTAGTGACTTTTAAGGGCCTGTTCCTGTGCTGTAATTTTCTTTGTTCTATACCTGTGGCCCCTTGTCCTAGATTGCTCCACAAAGGGAAACATTCGGTCTATGTTTACCTTATCAACCTCTTTTACTATTTTGTATGCTTCAATCAAATCCCCTCTCATCCTTCTAAACTCCAGCGATATAAGCCCAAACTATCCTTGCACATCAAACGTTTCATCACCGGAATCAAACTGGTGAATCTCCTCTGAACTTCCTCCAGTGCTACCACATCCTTCCCCTTATAAGGAGACCAAAACTGGACACAATACTCCAAATGCAGTCTCAACAACACACTATACAACTGCAACAACACCTCTCTACTTTTATACTCCAGTCCTTTTGCAATAAATGCGAACATCCCATTTGCCTTTTTTATTACATGCTGCACCTATATAACGACTTTCTGTGATTCATGAACATAGACACTCAAATACCCACGCTCAGATACATTTTGGATCTGCTTTCCATTTAGATAATAATTTGCCTATTTTTTCAGCCAAAATGCATAATCTCACACTTGTCTACATTAGACTCCATCTGCCAAAATTAGACCTATCCAAACCTGTCTGTAAAATCTTTACCTCATCTTCATTGCCTGCTTTCCCACCTACTTTATCATCCACAAATTTTGTTACGTCACACTCTGTCCCTGCTTGCAGATCATTTGTATAGATTGTAAATAGTCAAAGTCTGAGGACTGACTCCTGCAGCACCCCACTAGTCCCTGGGTAGTGTGCACAGACCTGCATGATATTCATCCAGTAATCACACATAATCTGGATGTTAAGGGAGTGGAAGCCTTTCTGATTGATCCAGGGTACACTTTGATCCTTCGCAGTTGTATTTGCAATGCTTTTAAAACATCTGCAGCAACCAAAAGATTCCTTGTGATTTTAGTTTCTGTTTTTCAGTCACCATCCCAAGGCTTAAATAACAGCACAGAGAACAGTTAACAGACACACATAGTCAAACACCCAACAATTGAGCAATTGAATACTTTGCGAACATCTTATACCTTCTTCCTTTTAAATATCTGAGCCTTAACATTCTCATATCAATCAAGCCACCCGGGCTTGTTGTCAAGCAGGATTTGGAGCGGGTCACATGATCTCCTTCACTGCTCCATTTTACATTAATTTAAACAGACAATCCCCAAACATAACAAACTTATCAACTTTTTATTTATTATCATGGTAATGCAGCCAACATGCTCCCAGAAGCTGGGTCAGTTATTTCCATATTTCAGAGGTTGTGTGCATATATATATATTTCATGTTTAATGCTAACCACCCTAGTTTCCCAAGCCCAGGGAAATGCAATGGTTGATGGAATGTAATCTGCTACATTGAAGAAGTGAGTGCTTTTTCCTCCTGGGCAGGAGAAACAGGAACACCCTTCCACTCACTAAACAAACCTATTAACCTTCCCCCTGTTAATGGATACCCCTGCTGGTCACTGACCCTCATCCTCAATGATCACTGACCAACACATAATCATTGATCCTGCTCTTCCGATTATTACTGATGCTCCCATCTCTCTGCAAGACATCCTGTCTTCATCCACCAATGACCAAAACCATGCAGTAACCACGCACCTCATCACCTTTACCCGGAGCAGCACCAAGTTATCTGTTCCACTGGAAGCATCCCCCATTGAACAGGAAACAAACCTGTCAAAGGAGTTGGCTTCTTAGACAGGAAACTGGTAGAACAAAAAAAAACACACGTATTATGGAGTTAAACCTCCACGGGGTTCAACTGGAATTTACTGCCCAACACACTCTCTGAAATAAGTATTCTAACGTGTGATGACACAAAACTGGTATTAGGGCATTGACGATAAGGGAAAAAGAGTGTAAATGTTACAGCTTTCAAATTTGGTAAACAGTATGACTAACCCAATAATGTGGCATTCCAAAATCTGTAAAAAAAGTTCTGTCATGGTTGTTTCATTTGTTATAATGTAAAATACAGCAGCTTGATTGAGATTATTGATCAACAACAAAATTTTTACTGAACTCTACAACAACACTGACAATAATGGAACAAGATCTGGATAAAAAGTGAACATCACCTTGTGCATATGGTTTCCTGTTTTTGGTAATTGATTTCATCTTCATTGTAAGCATGTTGTGCTTCTTTAAATGGAATGAAGATACACCAGTCACCAAGGAACATTAATGTAATTAAAAACATTTTTATTCTTTTGCTTTGGCACCTAGGAATTCTACGAAACATCATATTGTATCCCTTCACTGAGTGGTTTGCCATGTGTTTACTATGAAAGTAACTAAGTGACAATTAACTCACTTTAAATATAACCTCTCACGGGCCAAACTTCATTATGCAATAACTCTCCATACAGCCCAGCAATTTGATTATTGTTCAGTTGTATTTGAATGTTGCTTTTGTCTCTTCATTACTGATCATTAGTGTAGAATTGTGCTAAAATTCCCATTTGAATGCCATCTATTCTCTAAGTGTTACATCCTCAGACTGCCTGATAGGTGTAAGATCTCATTGAGTAAACAAGAAACAAAAGATATATTTCATGCAGGCTTATGTTTACACTAATGGACGAAATACTGAGCTTGAATGTTTTGAGACTGATGGTTTTCAGTTAGATTCAATTGGCAAAGTGCCCATGTATTTTAAGTGCTGATAGGCAATTTGTTCTTTTGTGAGAATGGGAAATCTGGCTGAGGCTACAGGTACATGAAAAGTGGAGGGCTTGGCCATCAGGCAGGATGACAGAGAGTATTAATAAATATATAATAAACAAAGGGCAGAAAGGGCAACAAAGGACTTACTGAAGCTAAAATATTGGCAAATAAAGCGTTTTTTATTCTTGGTTTATCCGATTCCAGTGATCACCTTAAGGTCAAATTGTATTAGTCAAGGGAGCACAAACTGAGTTTCATAGAATTTTCGTTATCAAGAGTGTTATCAGTAATGGAACCAAGACAGGTAGATAGCAATAAGATGCAAATCAGGCATGAACTAACTGAATATCGGTATATGCTTAAGGGACTGAATGGCTTTCTTCTGTTCCTATGTTCTAATGTCAGATGATGGCGGGACTTTCTGGCTGCGCTCACCCCAAAACCAAAATATCCCACCTGAGATCAACGGACCTTTGCATGGTCTGCCTCCTGAAGGAGATGGAAAAACTCCCCCAGTGTTTCAGTTCTGCAATGTCAGCTAGTTTATGCTCTTGACAGATGTTGCCTGCTGAGAGTCTCTGGTGTTTTGTCCTGTTTTTCAGATTTCCAGCATCTGCAGCAGTTTGATTTTTGTTCAGTCTTTCAAATGATGGTTGTTCTGGATATTTCCCACTCTATATATTTTGATGGGCTTTAGCTGGTCCTGGCTTGCATACGAGTCTCCCTCACTAATCTCCAACAGGATTACAGCCAGCCGAAGTAGGGGGTTGAAAATAACACCAACCAAAACCCACATGAAAAATTGGTGGTAAATAACTTGCTGAACTTTTGCAATTACCCATAACATTTTCATTCTGCAAACCCAAGTAATGCAGAAACCTAGATCAGGCTGCATAGAATCATTTATCATATAGCAAAAGATTAACACCGCTCCTTCGCAGTTGCTGAGTCAAAATCCTGGAATTCCCTCTTTAATGGCATTGTGGGTCAACTCGTAGCGTAGACTGCAGAGTTTCAAGAAGGAAGCTCACCACCACCTTTTCAAGAGTAACGAGGAATGGACAATAAATGCTGACCCACGTCCCACCAATGAATGAAAAAAACTCACCATAATTTCTACACTTTCAGATTTAAATAGTTTTGCAATTCTATATTGCATTTTAGAAACTTTGCTGTAAAGAGCCCTGGTGATTTGAGATGTTAATGCAAATTGATTTAGATTTGATTTATTATTGTCACATGAATAAAAAGTTTGGTTTCTTCTGTGCTATACAGACGAAACATACCGATCATAGAGTAGAAAATGAGAGAGTGCAGAATGTAGTGTAACAGTCATAGCTAGGGTGTAGAGAAAGATCAATTTAATGTGAGGAAACCCATTAAAAGTTTGACAGCAGCAGGGAAGAAGCTGTTCATGAGTCGGTTGGTACGCAACCTCAGACTTTTGTATCTTTTTCCCATTGGAAGAAGTTGGAAGAGAGAATGTCTGGGTTACGTGGGGCCCTTAATTATGTTGGCTGCTTTGCCAAGGCAGTGGGAAGTGTAGACAGAGTCAATGGATGGGAGGCTGGTTTGCGTGATGGATTGGGCTGCATTCACAACCTTTTGTAGTTCCTTGAGTCTTGGGCAGACCAGCAGCCATACCAAGCTGTAACACAACCAGAAAGAATGCTTTCTACTGTGCATTTGTCACAGCTGACATGCCAAATTTCCTTAGTCTTCTGAGAAAGTAGAGGCATTAGTGGGCTTTCTTAACTATAGTGTTGACGTGGGGGCATCAGGACGGGTTATTGGTGATCTGGACACCTAAAAACTTGAAGCTCTCAACCCTTTCTACTTTGTCCCCATTGATGTACTCAGGGCATGTTCTCCTTTACGCTTCCTGAAGTCAATGACAATCTCTTTCATTTTGTTGACACTGGGAGAGAGATTATTGTTGCCGCACCAATTCACCAGATTCACTATCTCATTTCTGTATTCTGTCTTACCATTGTTTGAGATCCGACCTATTACGGTGGTGTCATCAGCAAATTTGAAAATTGAACTGGAGGGGAATTTAGCCTCACAGTCACAGGTGTATAAGGAGTATAGTGCGGGGCTGAGAACACAGCCTTGTGGGGCACCGGTGTTGAGGATGATTGAGGGACATTAAAGAAATTTTCTTTACTAGCCTTAGAATTGATCAGTATATAATGTAACTATATTGATAAAATGCAAATTAGGAATACAAGAATCAATACTGTAAGTACATAACGGAAAACATTAATTAATTGGAAGTGAATGTTATATGTGCATAGTTAAAGCCAAGACAATAACATGAAGGAATGGACAAATAAAAAGTAAATACAAATGGATAAAGTACAGATAACATTAAAAGAACCTCAAGAGATCAATGTAAAAATAAATTAACCTTCGTCCAAGTGCCACAGAAGTTACAAATGGCCAGCCATAATCCCAAGGAGGCATGCCTGCAACTTCAATACACCATAAAGTTTCTTTCTGTTGTTCAGCTTTGCATGAAGATTATCTTCAATCAGGTAAATGCTTTCAATATTATGAATTACATCTGTTTTATTTGCATTTTAGTCAATTCATTACACACCAGTGATTTGACAAAATACCAAAAATGTTCTCTATAACATCAAGGCTAAATCTCATGGGAAATATAATAGAGATTAATCCAACATTAGAGTGAGGTTTTGAAGCAATCTTCCAGAAATGGCCTAAGGTTTGTGGTTGTTTTTCTACGTTGTTGCTTTCCCCTCAATATTTTTAAAGACTGGAATGATCCAAGGTTCAAAATGTTTTTATAGCTATCGGTACGATTAATTCTGACAAGCTCGGTAAGTAGCTAATTAGAGATTAAAAACCTAAATGCTGGAAATGCTCAGCAGGTCAAGCAGCATCAGCGGTGAGAGAAAAAAGAGATAATGGGAGGAATTTTAACCACCTTAATTCCCCACAAAAATGGGTGGGTTGGGAGCAAGTGAAGGTAGAGTTGAACATTATCGATCAGAAATGCAACACAGCTCTTCATGTTAACATCCTGGTTCAGTACAGACATGCTTGAATTTGGAAAGAAATTTAATCATCAAATTTAGGCATTTCATTATTGCAGGTGGGTGGGTAGTTAATGGTGCAATTAACACCATTAAGGCATATCAATGAGGTACTTGCTTGTTCATTTAAACTTCGATCCAAATTTAACTTGTGTAACATGGGTTTCCAAGGACTTGAGAAACTGAATAGGGAAACAGAGGTGAGTCTGAGCAACCACTCAAGTGATTGTTTAACTTGTCATTGCGCCATCTGAATAAAAACTCACTTATTCCAGCTGTTGTCTCAGTTCTCTGTGGCAATGTTTGACAGAGTATGCTACAGCTTTGCACAACCTTAGAGGCTGAAGATTGGAATGGGAAGCACTTTCAATCAGTTTGACAACATATCAGAAGAGGAAGACTATCACTATTCATGGCAACAATGACATTCTGTGGTGCTATCAGTCCATTTACCGGACAGATAGGGACAGGTAGTGAGAGGTGCACAGAATGGAGGTTTTGAGGAGGGAAGTTTACAGTTGGGAGACATACCTGAGCAAGATGTGTATATGAGGGAGGCTCACAGAAAAAATATGGAGGCTGTAAAAGATGCAATGTGGTTCACAATGTTTCCAGCAGATATTTAGCTTCACTGGGCTCTCAGAAGTGTAGTGTTACTGCAGATTGTGGTCATGTCATGTCATGTGGTGGCAGCATCTACAGCTTTCAAGGAGAAGACCTGCTCCCTGCTGGATCAGATAACTATGTATCATCAAAAGTGACAACTACCTTCAAATACTCCACTTACAGGTTCCCCTACTGCTGACGTCATATGAGCTTTAGAATGCTGAGGCCTTGCCAAAGACTGCTCCATCAGCAACCCTGCAGATCCAGGAGATGAGACCACTTGTGAGCTCTGTCTAAGGGGGGACTGGGGGTAGGGGGGACTTGGGGGCAGGAATTGGAACTGTGGCAACAGTGAGAAGTTGGAGCATTTTGAGTGGAACCTTCACTTGCATGACTCCTTTGCTGTCATCTCTCATCGGGTAGACCAATGAAGCATTGCAGGACCACAGGGTAATGTTCACATCCAGAGCCCCTGCATTTCTGTGGTCCTGTTCTGAATGAGTGCAGTGTTTGAAGCTCAATGGAGATCAGCAGTTACTCCAATACAGTTATTCTCATTTCCTTACACTGTCAATCTACTGGTGATTAAGTTGGACTCCTCTATGCTCTCTGCTACTGTGGAGTGTGAGTGAACGTGTGTGTGTGTGTGTGTGTGTGTGTGTGTGTGTGTGTGTGTGTGTGTGTGTGTGTGTGTGTGTGTGTGTGTGTGTGTGTGTGTGTGTGTGTGTGTGTGTCAGTGTCCGGTGAAATTGCTGATGAACTTCTAGTATTTTGCTTCTCAATGATAGCCCCCAGGGTTCAGTGTTTCTGAGCTGAGCAGAGTTTGAAAAGTATTGATTCCTGACAGGGCGACTCTACAGCTCTCCTTATCATTGATGTTTGTTTGTGCAATGAATCCAAGGACCTTACAGCAGTGCCACAAGAAGTCTAATGACCACACATGAAGGCTAAAGGTCAATAAATGCATCTTCACACATCTCCTACCCTTTCCAATTTCTCATGCTGCACACTTTCAATAAATACTTCCTGGCATTTGGCCCAACGTCAAGATATTCCATCTCACTTGCAAATACTTACCCAAGTCTATTTCATACTCGCCTCTGCCTCCATGTATCTCCAACTACCTGTCTCATATCCAGTTTTTGCTGCCTCTGCATGCTTCCAGCTACCAGTCTCGTACCTGCCTCATGCTATTTTTGCATTTCTCTAACAATCAGCCTCATACCACCCCTTGCTGCCAATGCATACCTCCAACTACCAGTCTCATATCCACCTCTCACTGTCACCACATTCCTTCAGCTAGTCAGTTGTGGCAGGTGCTTCACCCAAGCACAGTGTGACACAATTATTGATGTTCTTCTCTCTATTTTGAAGGACATGGTGGCACAAAACAACAATAGCAAATTGTTTTTATATGGAACCTTTTAACATTATAAAACATCTCAAGACAGTTCACTGAGGAGCTGTAATGTAACACTGGAACATGTAAGGTGATATGCAGCTAAGGCATGAATATCAATGGATAAGCAAATAAAACTGAAGATACACAAGGGGCCAGAATTGGCTAAGCAAAGGCATAGTGGGCCTGAAAGACATTACAGAGACTGGGGGGAGTGAGGCTATAGAGGGGTTTTAAAAAATAATAATAATTTCATGAGATGTGAGCATCACTGGCTAGGCCAGAAATTGTTGCCAATCCTTAACTGCCCTTGAGAAGGTGTTGGTTTTTGAGCAACTAGAGTCCACGCGCTAAATTTGAAAATAAAGACAAGAACATTAAAACCAAGATGTACTTAACCAAGAGCCAGTGCAGGTAAACTAGAACAGGGATAATGGGTGAATGAGCCACAGAGGGAGTAAACACATTGGTTGCAGAAAATTTGAATGACCCCAAATTTATGGAAGGAAGATTGTGGGGAGACCAGTTTTGAGTGTTGTAGAATAGTCAAATCTAGATGTAACAAAGGGTTTCAGTAGCAAGTCAGCTGAGGTGGGTAGTGGAATTGGGCAGTGTAAAAGAGGTGGAAATAGCCAGCCCTAACCATGGCATGGCTTAGTGGTCAAAAATTCATTGAGCAGTCAACTATGATGTCAAATATGTGAACAATCTGGTTCAACCTCAGACAGTTGCAAGGCAGTGGGATGGACTCAAAAGCTAATGAACAGAGTTTGCAATGGCTTTGGTTTTCCCAATATTTAATTGGGGAACATTTTTGTCTGAACAGGAATGGAAGTTCAATAAGTATTATGATAATTAGCAACAGTGGAGGAGAGAAGAGAGGAGGTGCTGAGAGAGTTGGGTGTCGTCAACATACATGAGCAAACGCAGATTGTTTTTGATGATGTTGCTGAGTGGCAAAATATCAATGAGAAACAGATTGAAGACACCAGAGGTAATGGAGTGGGAATGGGGAGAGAAGCTTTTATGGATGACACTCTGGCTAAGATTAGTTAGAAATGAAACCAGGTGAGTGCGGCCCTACACAGCTGAATAGTGATGGAGAGGCGTTAGTGAAGAATGTTGTGGTCAACCGTTTCAAAAACTGCAGACAAGTTGAGGAGGGATATTTTGCCTTTCTTACTATCAATTCAGATTTCATTTGTCACATTGAAAAGAATATTTTCTGTACAGTGGTAAGAGTGGAAACCTGATTGGGGAAATTCAAAATGGGGTTTGGCGTAAGATCGGCACAATTTGTAAAGCAACATCACGGCCAAAGACTTTAGAAAGGGGATGTTAGTTTATAAGGCTGATGTGGTTAAATTGTGGTTTCTTGAGAGGCTGAAGATGGCTCTTTAAAAGGAGCAAAAGAGGGACAGTACCTGGAGATAGAGAGTCATTAAATGTGTTAAATAACAAGGGGGCTCCAGATAGAATTTCAGTGGTTAGTAATTTAATGATAATATGGTCAAAGAAGCATGAGGGTGTGTCTCGTGGATAGGATGAGCTTGGGAGGGCTTGGGATGACATAAAAGAGAAATTAAAGAAAGATGCAAATCCGGGACTTGGGGAGGTCCAATGGGTGAAAGGAAATTAGGGAAGTAGCATAGGCAGCTAATTGGATGGTTCCAGTCTTGGTGAAGATGGGGATAGGATTAGAGACAAAGAGCCAAGAATTATCTTAACGTTCTTTATCAATAGTGGGCAGTTTTAGCAGATGAGAGCAGGGCCTGATAATGTTTTAAGTGATCCAGTCAATGCAGTCTAACAGCGAATAGCTGAATCATTTCCATTCAAGCCTGCATCTGTTGGACTTGAGAAAATGGAGATGAGTGTCATACCAGAGAGAACAGCCAGGGATAAAGAGAGGTGGTTAAGGTATCCAGGTGGAGGAGGTGGGAGTGTGGTCAAGCAGATTAGTAGTTGCAGAAGTATTATGGTAAACAGAGGGCCAAAATATAGCAGGTTGAGATTTTTGTGAATTGGGGGTTAGCTTTTCTCCCATGGATAGCTACAGAAGGAAGTAGAGTTGGGACATGGAAGTGGGGTGTGGGTGGTGAATGATACAAGGAAATAATTAGAAATGGCTCTATCTGAAATTGATATGATGAGCAAGGTCAAGGGATGGATTGATGAGTTTACATGGGGGAAGAGATTAAGAGGGGGCAGTGACCTCAGAGGAGAGAGGACATGATGAATGAAGTTGCAGGCTGTAATCACTAAGGGTGAGAAGTTGCTCAGTGCAGAAGCTGAGGGACTAAAGCAGTGAAGGAATCCTAGTGAGTTTTTAATGCTAATTTTCAAATGAGAGGTGGATGTGGTGAAGTAAGGTGAACTACTTGAAGGCAGAAAATGCAGGAGGAGTAAGGGATAAACCAAGCTGTGATCTGGTGATAAGAAGCACACCACTACCAAGATGGTGTTGGCAGGGCAAATAAGGCAAGGTGTAGCCAGGTCTGGAGACTTCATTTAGGGGGCAGCTGCTATCATCCCTCAGCCAGGTTTTGTGAAGGCTGTGTAGTGGGTACAATCATCCACAGCAAATTTATGCATGGCAAAGGCCTTTTCATAAGTGAATAGAGATACAAACAGGAGTAATGAAGGCTAATCCACTGAGTCCACAGGGTTAGCAGTGGGAGGCATGGTTTGGACAGGAAGGAGATAAGTGATTTTGATTTGATTTATTATTGTCGCACGAATTAACATACGGTGAAAAGTATTGATTCTTGCATGCTATACAGACAAAGCATACCGTTCATAAAGAAGGAAATGAGAGATTGCAGAATGTAGTGTTACAATCATAGAGAGAATCGTAGAGAGGTGCAGAGAAATACCAACTTATCACAAGATAAATCCATTAAAAAGTCTGACAACAGAAGGGAAGAAGCTGCTCTTGAGTCCGTTGGTACACATCCCCAGACTTTTGCATATTTTTCCCAACGGTAGAGGGTAGAAAAGAGAATGCTCGGGGTGCATGGGGTCCTTAGTTATACTGGCTGTTTTGCCGAGGCACTAGGAAGTGTAGACAGAGTCAATGAATGGGAAGCTGGTTTGATTGTGATGGATTGGGCTACATTCACACCTTTTTGAAGTTCCTTGCAATCTTGGACAGAGCAGGAGCCATACCAAGCTGTGATACAACCAGAAAGAATGCTTTCTATGGTGCATCTAAAAGTTGGTGAGGGTCGTAGCTGACATACCAAATTTCTCAGTCTTCTGAGTTGCGGCGTTGGTGGGCTTTCTTAATTATAGTGTCAGCATGGAGGACCAGGACTGGTTGTTGGTGATCTGGACATCTAAAAACATGAAGCTCTCGGCCATTTCCACTTCGTCCCCATTGATGTATACAGGGGCATGTTCTCCTTTACACTTCTTGAAGTCGATGACAATCTCTTTCAAATTGTTGACATTGAAGGAGAGATTATTGTCGCCGCATCAGTTCACCAGATTCTCTATCTCATTCCTGTACTCTGCCTTGTCATTGTTTAGGATCTGACCCACTACGATCGTGTCGTCAGCAAACTTGAAAATTGCATTGGAGGGGAATTTGGCCGTACAGTCACAGGTGTATAAGGAGTATAGTAGGGGGCTGAGAACACAGCCTTGTGGGACACCGGTGTTGAGGATGATCATGGAGGAGGTGTTATTGCCTATCCTTACTGATTCTGGTCTGTGAACTAGGAAGTTCAGGATCCAATCGCCGAGAAAGGTACCAAGGCTTAGGCCACCGAGTTTGGAGATGAGTTTCGTGGGAATAATGGTGTTGAAGGCTGAACTGTAGTCAATAAATACAAGTCTAACATAGATGTCCTTGTTACCTTGGTGTTCCAGGGATGAGTGCAGGGCCAGGGGCATAGTGCCTGCTGTGCTCCTGTTGTGGTAGTAAGCAAACTGTAGTGGGCCAAGGCAGTCCAGGAGACTGGAATTGATTCATGCCATGACTAGCCTTTCGATGGATGTCAGAGCCACCGGCCAGTAGTTATAAAGGCACACTGCTAGCTTTTTTTAACGTACCAGGTTGATGGTTGTTTTCTTGAAGCAGATAGGGACCTCAGATTGTTGTAAAGAGAGGTTGAAGATGTCTGCGAATACTATGATTTATCTATCGCCGCAACAGGTCCACAGCTGACTCCATCTCCCTGGCCCTGCACTCAACCCTGGAACACCCATTTATTGACTACAGCTCAGCCTTCAACACCATCATTCCCATGAAACGCATCTCTAAACTCCATGGCCGGGGCCTCAGTACCTCTCTCTGCGACTGGATCCTGAACTTCCTAGATCATAAACCAGAATCAGTAAGGATAGGCAACAACACCTCCGCTACAATCATCCTCAATACCAGTGGCCCACAAGGCTGATTTCTCAGCCTCCTATTATACTTCTTATGCACCTATGACTGTGTGGCCAAATTCTCCTCCAATTAGATTTTCAAGTTTGCTGATAACACCACCGTAACGGGTCAGATCTCAAACAATGATGAGACAGGGTACAGGAATGAGATAGAGAATCTGGTGAACTGGTGCAGCAACAATAACCTCTCCTTCAACGTCAACAAAATGAAGGAGGCTGTCACTGACTTCAGGAAGCGTAAAGGAGAACGTGCCCCTATCGACATCAATGGGGACAAAATAGAAAGGGTTGAGAGCTTCAAGTTTTTAGGTGTCCAGATCACCAATAACCTGTCCTGGTTCTCCACCCACCGTCCCCCACCTGCTACCCTCCCGCTACTGGTCTGCAATTCCCGCTGCTTCGGCAAAACAGCCAGCATAATTAAGGACACTATGCACCCCAGGCATTCTCTTTTCCACCTTCTTCTGTTGGAAAAAATATGCAACAGTCTGAGAATATGTACCAGCTGACCCAAGAGCAGCTTCTTCCTGCTGCTGTCAGACTTTTTAATGGACTTACCTTGCATTAAGTTGATCTTTGTCTACACCCTAGCTATGACTGTACTACATTCTGCACTCCCTCGTTTCCTTCTTGATGAATGATACGTGTATATAGCATGTACCTAAGAACATAAGAAATAGGAGCAGGAGTAGGCCATCTAGCCCTTCGAGCCTGCTCCGCTATTCAATAAGATCATGGCTGATCTGAAGTGGATCAGTTCCACTTTCCCGCTTTCTCCCCATAACCTTTAATTCCCTTGTCTGTCAAAAACCTATCTACCTGCGACTTAAATATATTTAGCGAGGTAGCCTCCACCACTTCAACAGGCAGAGAATTCCAGAGATTCACCACCCTTTGAGTGAAGAAGTTCCTCCTCAACTCTGATCTAAACTGCCCCCCACCCCTTATCTTGAGGTTGTGCCCGTTAGTCCTGCTGTCCTTTCTAAGCGGGAAAAATCTCTCTACCTCTACCCTATCCATCCCTTAAGAAACCATCCATGTAAGAATCCATCCATGTAAGAAACAATACTTTTCACTGTGTGTTAATATGTGACAATAATAAATCTAATCTATTCTAATCACATTCATACTGCCATCCTAATGAACAAGCAGCAGATGATGTGCCTGTGGGCCTCCTGCTTCCCATCTTAACTCCTTTCCCTCACATCAAATTTCCCCTCCTGGGTTCTTGCCTCTGTATACCCAAGAACTGCTGCCTGCCCACAACATCTCCAGCAGCCTCAGGAGGCAGAGAGAAAACAAGAACATAGTATTAATGAAAAGGTTACTTCATCTGACATTTGCCACCACCAGCAGTTAGTTGCATTGCATGTACCTTAGAAGCAAATATAGCGTTGATATTCACACATAGGGGGTTATTGAACACAGTTGAGTGACCTGTAGGTGGGTGAAGGGTAATTGATAATCCATGTACCAGCTCACTGGAGGATGACACAGTTGATAAGTTCTGCTACATGGGGCTCAAGGTGAGGACATTGATGGGGCAGCAACCAGGAAAATGCTGACAAGGGTACACACTGAGAGACCTGCTGGATAGCCCCGTCATTGTCAAGGTGCAAAGAAGAGTCCAAGTCCAACTTGTAGAGGGCAATGCACAGATCTTGCCTCTCTCTGCAGCCTCAGCTCCATACCCTGCTGTGTCACAGCAACTGCAGGCCCCAGCCACACTGAACCTTTACACAGACAAGTCACTGACTTCAATGCACTTCTTGTGAGAATGCAGTAAACTCTCTGCCAAGAAGTGCTGTCAAGAGGTACTTACTCAACAGTAACCTGCTCACAGTTGCTCTATTTGGGTTCCACCAGGGTCACTTAGCTTCTGACCTCAACACACCCTTAATCCAAAAGTGGACAAAAAAAGTTCAATTCAAGAGGCGAGATGAGAATCCCTGCCCTTTATGTCAAGGACACATGTGACCAAGTGTGGCAGCACAGAGCCCTTATAAAATGGGGGCCAATGTGAATCAGGGAGAAAACTTGCCACTGGTTGAAGTCATATCTGGCACAAATGAAGATGGTTGTGATGATTGGAGGTCAATCATTTCAGCTGCAGAACATCGCTGCAAGAGTTCCTCCAGGGCAGTGAACGAGATTCAACTATCTTCAGCTGCTTCATCAATGACCTTCCTTCCTTCCCAAGGTCAGAAGTGGGCATGTTCGCTGATGATTGTACAATATTCAGCACCATTCATGACTCCTGCTGAAGAGGTGCATGCCCATATGCAGCAATACCTGGACAACATCCAGGCTTGGGCTAACAACTGGCAAATAATTTCCATGCCACACAATTACCATTGCCAACAAAAGAGAATCCAATCATCACAGCATGACATTAACTGGCATCACCATCACTGAATTCCCCACTATTAACATCCTGAGGGTTACCATTGAGCAGAAACTGCATGTACTAGCCATATAAATACTGCGTCTACAAAACCAAGTCAGAAACTGGGTATTTTGTGGGAGTAACTCACCTCCTGACTCCCCAAAGCCTATCCACTATTTACAAGGCACAAGTCAGGAATGTGATGGAATACTCTCCACTTATCTGGACAAGAGCAACTCCAATAACATTCAAGAAGTTCAACACCATCCAGGACAAAGCAGCCCGCTTGATTGCTATTCCTTGCACCGCTTCCAACATTCACCCTTTCGACCACCGACGTATAGTATCAGCAGAGTGTACCATACACAAAACACACTGCTGCAACTCACCTTCCAACATGTGACTTCTACTACTGGCAGATACATGGGAACACCACCCCTCCAACAAGTTCCCCTCCAAAGCACATACTATCCTAATTTGGCTGTTGCTTCTCTATCATTGGGTCAAAATCCTGGAATCCCCTCCCTAACAGCACTGTGGGCTACCTACATTATATGGTTGGCAGTAGTTCAAGAAGGCAGCTCACCAACACCACCTCAAGGGCTATCAGGGATGGAAATAAAAATGTTGGCATAGCCAGCAACTCCCAAGTCCCTTAATTTTTTTAATTACAGCTTTGGGAGTGTAGAAGAGTAAAATCTCTATTGTTTCAAAGTGACATTTTGCTTCTTCCTAACAGAAGAACTAACAACCAAAGTAATTAAATCCATTTAATTTTAAATGATTGGACACTGGGGTTTAATTTCCTATGCTGTTTAATTTTCCGTTTTGCTGTTTTAAACCAATTGTTAATCTGTTTATTTAAACCTCACTGGGGATTAAATGGTGTAGTGGACTAAGTTTGTCCTTTCAACATTTTTAGTTAAATTAGCAAAGACAGGAACTTTAGTTCCATTATTCTTTACAGCACTTTATTTTCCTGTTGAACAACTCTAAATTATGTTTATTTCAACTCTCATATCTATGTATAAATACTCCACAAGAGTTAACTATTTAATAAATCCTAAAACCGGTATGAAATCCATTACACATATTCACTTTTCTATATTCTTTGTCTATCTTCAGTAGAAAAACAATCTTTAAATCTCTGTTTTTGACATCATCTGACAAAACATGGTGTTGAGAGTGCTGGAAGATCCAGAACAATTTGAATCACGTACACCAAACTCCGTGTCTGAATTTCTGAATTGTGCTCCATTGAGAAAGGCTGTAAAACTGAGATTGCCGCTTTGAAAAAGTGTTTTTTTTTGCTGGAAAGTACATATTCCCTTTTCTGCATAAAGCCAGAAATTGCTCACTTTTCTGTGATGTTTCAACTTGAGGCTGAATTTTCAAACAAAAAGGTGAAATATTAAGTTCTGACTGAAAACACAGCCTGGTTTTCTGACCAAATCTTCGAACGCTTTGTCAAAAATAAATCAGGGAGCATGGTTTCTGCTATCACTCTGGCAGGCCAGGGCCAGATACAGCTGGCAAGCCTCCTCAGAGAAAGGATCTTAAACAGAGATCTTGCTAGCACAAATCCTGTTATGGCCCTTTTGCAAGATTTAATGGCCACAATGGGATTTGAACCTGCGGCAGACAGGTTCAGTAAATCTCGCCCTGGGTTTCATACCATGGTGTGGCACAGTGGCACAGTGTTTAGCACTCTGCCTCATAGCCAGATTCGATTCCCAGCTTGGGTCACTGTCTGTGTGGAGTTTGCACACTCTCTCTGTGTTTGCATGGGTTTCCTCCAGGTGCTCCGGTTTCTTCCCACAGTCCAAAGATTTGCAGGTTAGGTTAATTGGCCATCCTAAGTTCTCCCTCAGTGTGTCCAAACAGGTGCCGGATTGTGGCAGCTAGGGGATTTTCACAGTATCTTCATTACACCGTGAATGTAAGCCTACCTGTGACACTAATAAATAAACATTTAAAAAAAAAACCTGCTACTTCCAGTTTTAAATCCTTTGACTGAGAAACTACCTAATCAATGTCTGCCTGTACCGTTAATTAGCTTGACAACTCTCACTATCTACGCCCAATGTACTAGTTTTTTTTTGAAAATGATTGTAATCTATCTGTTTGGAAGGAATTTGAACACTACTGACACACTGTACACATAGCAGACAATATTTTTTTCTTGTGCTCTCTCATTGTCAATATTTTCAGCTAAAAAGATGTTTTATTTCAGGAGGAAGGATGAACAGAATTGAAATCCAGCAACTGGCTTGGAATTGCCAAAATCTTGGAATCACATCAAAAAGAAATTCCATAATATTAGGAGAACATCAAAGTTTATGCAAATAGGCAAAGATGTTTTTAGGTAAGTGGAAGTTTTAAGCTGATGAAATTACATTGAGCATATCATGAGAATACAAAGACTAATAAGGCATTATTTAATCATAACTAATCTCAATCTTTTTCACAGAAAGGTGACAATAGGTCTACCAGTGGCACTAACAGAAGACTCTACATGGACACTGAACTCGTTGGTTAAAAAAAGGTTTTCTTCATTAACATGGACCATAGTGGTTATTTTCTCAATGGATAGGTAGGGACTATTTTTTGCAAAATTCATGCTAATATATGATTTACAGAACAAGTAACATCATGTCTTATGTGTACATACACAGAGTATAACAGTGTTTTGTACATTCAGAGGAAACGTACGGGTGCATTCATGATTCGCAGCATGAACTGATGATCATCTTACATCCACACACCATGTACCACCATGCACACATACCTTGAGTGCCAGCTCATACTTCTATCTACTGAGTGTTAAGTGTCATGAGAAAGCTTTGGATATTGCATTGCTCAGTGCTTAAAGCTTTGTGGTTCATAAGAGGCCATCAGATGAGGAAAAAAATCAATGCGTTTTTAATGTCATTCTTGGCTCATGAGTCACAATCTGGATTCTAAATTGGGTAGTTGTGGAATCAAGCTTCATCGTCTTGAGCTCATAACCTAGGCTGACAGTGCACTATTGAGGGAGCACTGTAGTGTTGAAGATGTTGATCTTTCTGATTAAACATTGAAGTGAATTGCCATCTGCCCTTAAGGGCCTTTGGGATTATTTCAGAAGAAGCAGGAGAGTTTTCCTAATGCTTGGACAATACCTATCTCTCAATGTACTTCATTGAAAGGGAATAGATCATCTGATCATTTATCTTTTGGCAACTCCATTCCCCTACATTACAGTAGTTATTAAAATACAAAGTAATTGTTTATGCAATAGAACAGTATACTTTTGCCTTGGACAGCAATCTGACACAGTAGATTACCAACTGTTTTAGAAATTAGCTGATGTGCTCTCTAATGAGCAGATGACCCTTCTCAATAGATTACCATCCACGCACTGAAGAAAAAATGCCACGTATCTACTTGCTGCAGGATTTCAATTATATCCTGAATGTACCAGTTACTCATAGAGAATCTATTGGATGCAAGACTTGGTTGCACATTGCAATCATGCAGGAGGTGCAGCCTGCTGTAAATCTATCTTGGATTTAAGTGCATGACATAAAGACTTCCTCAGTCCCAGATGCAATCGACAGCTGCAGGTATGCCTAAAAGTAAAAAGTTTATTTATTAGTCACAAGTAGGCTTGCATTAACACTGCAATGAAGTTACTGTGAAAATCCCCTAGTTGCCACATTCCGGCACCTGTTCAGGTACACTGACAGAGAATTTAGCATGCACCTAAACAGCATGGAAGGAAACCGGAGTATCCAAAGGAAGACCATGCAGACACGGGAAGAACATGCAAACTCCAGACAGACAGTGACCCAAGCTGGGAATCAAACCCTGGTCCTGGCATTGTGAGGCAGCAGTGCTAACACATGCCATCTATTACTCAGGTGCAAGGCAGGTTTAAGAGGTCAAATGTGACACATTTGCACCAAAGAAAGAACACTGGTTAAAAGAAGTCTGGGCTTTCACTAAAATTATCTTGAGCACTAAAGTTGTTATGCTTGCAAATGTTGCTCTTGGCAAAAATTTGGAAATTATTTTGATGGGGTGGCATGAATGAGAGTATTGTGAGTGATTTGCCAAAAACATCTCTAGATTGTGGCATATGTGTAGGCAGGAAGATATTCATGTCATGGTCAGATGTAGTGAAAATAAGGTCTCACATATCAGATTGGCATAAGTATCAGTCATGGCTGGCAACCTGTTTTGTTCTGTATTTTTTTCGTAGTAATGCTAATACCACCATTGCTCCTCTACTCTCCACAACTCCATAAGGCAATCTGTTTGCAAGTTATACTGTGTACCATGCAGTATATTACCAAAATCTTTGAATTCCTCCCTGGAATTTACAACAAAATGCACTTTTGATTAATCCAGTTAGTTGAATCACACCTGCATCATCTACAATGTGCTTACAAATGACTCTGATTAGTGACAGGCTCTTGTTTAGATTCTGCTTAACCAGAGTCCTGCAAAAACACGGCAATCTCATGAGCCACAACTGTAGTAGGTCAAAATAGAAGCATCACCTCACCATATTATTCTTGCATCGCCTTCATGAATATTTCCTCTGTGCATCATAAAATATGCAAATGCGGTGGGTGCAAAAGTGGGACAAGTTCGAAAATAAAGGAACTTTGTCCCATTTTGCACTGCCATTTTCCCACTTAGCACCATAAAATCAGACATGCTAGAGGCTGTGGTATATGCATTGTTTCAGTGGCCTCTGCATAATGAAAACCTAAGTCTGCAGTGGCCTCTGCGACATCACATGCGACCAAAGGGTCCTTAGTAATTTGCAAGGTGTATTTCAAAAATATTACTGTCTAAATATGCATTATCCATTACATACAATATACAAATTAGAAGTAGAGGGCCCTAGAATTATCAACAGTATTTCCCACTGAATGGACACCTCACTGCCAGGAAATCTACGACGGGGGTGCACCATCGGCAGGACCATAAGATCCCAACAGCGTGAATGTTAGTAAGATTTCAGCAATTCTTTGACAACTCTTTCAAAAATCACTACATTTTCAGCATTGACAGCAAAATCAGGCAAAGCATTCCAAGTATCAATTATGGGCTATCAATGGAATTATTATAAGCCACAAATAAAAGGGATCCTAAAACACTTCCTTCAGGGTCTCCGGAAATCGATTCTCCCATCATGACTCGCACATTTTCTGGCGGCTTGAATCTGGAGAATCGCGTGTTGACCATTTTGTGGGATTTGCACATGCATTCCCAACACATGTGCATCTCCCAGAGCCAGGTAACATGCGCAGTTGAGACTATGCTGGAAACTGGCAGGAAGAGAGGTAAGTGAGTTTAATCTGTTTTAAATATATTTTAAGTGTAGCTTAGACGTCATTATCGGGCCTGGCACAGAACTTGCCAGGCCTGATAGCATCTCCCATCCCGCGAGGAGTACTTCACTCCATTGGGGTTTACAGTAGTTCCCCACATTCGGAGAACTAGCTGGAAACCCTGCTGGAGTGAAGAAAGCAATCTGAGACCCCCCAAGGAGTTGGGTGGCAGGGGGTACCTCTGGGCATGGACTCCATGGCAGTACCAGCTATGCCCTTGAGCAGTGCCAGTGGCTAAGTGCTGAGGTTCAGGAGGTACCTTGGCACTGCCCACCAGGCATGGTGCAGTATCAAGGGGATGGTGGTCAGTTGTGGGCAGGGCCTATAGACATTTTTGGGGGGTTCCGCTGCCACTCTGCATGGGGATCGGTCTGGGCTGGAGGGAGGCCAGTGATTGGGGCAGGCTGGGGGTAGAAAAGGGGGTCTGCCTACCGTTGTTGGGGGGGGGGTGATTTGGTCTGCCAGGGAGGGGGTATCAGCTGGGGGGAAGGCGGGTTCTGCTGTAGTGGAGGGTTGGGGGGGATTGCCATTGCTGGGTGGGGAGGTTGCAGTCAGTGCTGACCCAGGGGCTGCGATCGGCCTGTGGGGCAGGGGTGGCTGGAACGGCAGCACTGTGGGAGTGCCAGTAATTGAGCTGGCTAGCAAACAAGGAGACTGACAGATCAGGGCCACTGCACAGAGTTCCAGAACTGTCAGACTCTGGTGCGAATACACCTTGCTCCCTGGGTTTTTAATGACATTCATGATTGTGACCTCCACATTGCGCAGACTGTGGAGATTCAGGTCTGAAGCCACATTGAAAAACAGTTGTGATCTAGAATAGTTTTCCCACCAATTCTGCACATTTGGGAGAATCACACCCGCCACCCCCCCTCACCCCCACCTGTTTTGGATTAGATGACTGCTCATTAACAGTCCAACAAAAATTATTTTAACCACTGGTAAATCCCCACTATAGATAACTTGTTTAATAAGTGTATATGTGACACCGAATAACGGCTTTTGAAAAATCCACATAAATTGCATCACACCCTTAGCCTCTGTCAACTATAGCAGTCACATCTTCTAAAAATTCAAGTAACTACGAAGCACACAAAGCCCCCAGGGATGAAGCCAAACTGGTTGCCCCCGATTAGACCAAGCTCTTTCCAAAAAGTTCAGATGGCCTCTACAACACAAATGTCCATTAATTTTCCAAGGTGGCAAGTCAAACTGACTGGCCAATAATTCTTAACATCCTTTCTTCTCTCCTTTTTAAAAATAGGTACAACAAGAGTTGTTTTCTATTCTTTAGGTGTTTCTCCACCTTCCAAGCAAGTTTGAAAGAGAATACAAAGCATTTGCAATGAAGAAGAATCTTCCTATTTTCAGACCATTAAAGATACTGTATCTAGAGCAGAAGGCAAAATTCTTGCACATTAACAACCTTTGTTGAAGACCATTAGGAGTGAAGTTTACGTCTCCAATCTGTCAACTGTATATTGAGAAGCAACTGATACTTCATCTGAAGCTTCGACAGTGCAGACTATTGAATAGAAATCACTAAATATCTGAACACATTGTTGGGGATTATCAGTGACTCTCCCAGTTATTGGACTAAATAGTGGGCCAGGAAAAATGCTCATTTATGTCGGTTTGGGTCTTCCAGATACCCAACTTTAACTTTCTTAACTTTTTTCTAACTTTCTGTTTGGATTTCACATAGTTCCAGAATGTTTACTGTCCCTATTTTTTACAACAGTACATTCAACACTCAGTATTACATGTTGTACTACAGATTTGAGATTGTTAGCAGACCTATTATGATTAATACGATTTTCATCAGTCCTGTACACTCTGGCCCTGATTTTACTGGCACAGTTGTCCCAATTTCAGGGCAGGCGAGGTTTGCAGAATGGCATTCCCCATTGGCCTCGAGTGTAATCTTACAAGTCTCAGGAAGCTGTGCCGGTAAAATTAGGGCCTTAGTCAACTCAAATAATCACTGTTGTTTCTTTGCTTCTCATATTTGCTCGATTTCCAGAGTGGTTTTAATTTGTGACGCCTTTTTTGTTGAACACTTTCTCCTTGACGTGGCATCTTGTCAAATGCCTTCATGAAATCCAAGTGCACTATGGGCAAGATTTTTGTCCCTCTCCACGGCACATTTTCTGGCAGCGGGAGGCAGCATGCTGCTCACTGGCAGTGGGATCTTGTGATCCCACTGTTGTCAATAGGGTTTCCCAATGAATGTATTCCTTGCCACTGGTAAACCCACACCGTCAGCAGGACTGTAATACCCCACCAACTTAAATGGCAGCAAGATTTTGGCACACATCTGCATGTTGCTCGTTACTTCCTCAAAGATCCCTACTGCTCGTTGTTTCTTCAGTTATTGTGAAAAGCTATTCACACAATTTATTTGGAAACTACTATTCCCTTGATACACATTAAATATTCTAATAGTTCATATTGTATTGTCTCCATTGATATTTTAATTTGAGAACTTTGCTTGTTAAATTATTTCTCATTTATCTTAATCAGAATCAACTTCCTGTAATTTCCTTATATGTGCTGCTCACACAATACTCACTACATTTCCATTCCTATTTCCTCTCTTGTATTTAGTTCATTGATATTAATTGCTCTAATAATTTCTATTTGTTGTCACCTTTGCTTTGTTCTTAATGTCAGACAGCTTACTTTACAGTTTTTACCAAACATATTTTCCAGTTATTGATAAGACCTCCTCTTGTTTCATTCACCTTCTACTCATTATGCAGGGTTTCACCACTGAATGTTACTTTATTCCATTCACCCTGACTCCATTTCTGAAAAGTATTAGAAAGCTTTAACAGGATTAATGCATTAAATGGCTCATTTGTGCCTTAACAATTGACTTTGGAGCAATATTCCAAGCACCCCAACAATCTATATGTAACACTTTTAAAATATAAAATACACGAGTGCGTTTCACAACATCTTTATCATGGATAATTAGACACTGGGCCACATGAATGAGGCAGTATTAAATCAAATATCTCAAAGTTTAATCAAAGAGGTAAGTTTTAAAGAATCTCTTAAAGAAAGAAAGATTGAGAGTCAGAGAAACTTCAGGAGAAAATCCGTTAGTTTAAGAACATAAGAAATAGGAGCAGGAGTAGGCCATCTAGCCCTTCGAGCCTGCCCCGCCATTCAATAAGATCATGGCTGATCTGTCGTGGCTCAGTTCCACATTCCCGCCCTCTCCCCATAACCCTTAATCCCCTCTCTTATCAAAAACCCATCAACCCGCATCTTAAAAATATTTAGCGAGGTAGCCTCCACCACTTCAACGGGCAGAGAATTCCAGAGATTCACCACCCTTTGAGTGAAGAAGTTCCTCCTCAACTCCATTCTAAACCGCCCCCGCTTTATCTTGAGGCTGTGCCCCCTAGTCCTATTATCCTTTCTAGCGGGAAGAGTCTCTCCACCTCTATCCTATCCATCCCATTCATCATCTTATACGTCTCAATGAGATCTCCCCTCATTCTTCTAAACTCTAACGAGTACAAGCCTAGTTTATTCAGCCTCTCCTCATAGCTCAACCCCCTCAACTCCGGCATCAGCCTAGTAAACCTCCTCTGCACTCCCTCCAAGGCCAAAATATCCTTGCGTAAGTACGGCGACCAATGCAGCTGAAAGTAAAACTACCAATGGTGGAACCACTAAAATCAGATACTCAAGAGACCAGGATTAGATGATTAGAATTAGAGCAGAATTAGATGGAGGGTTGTGTGGCTGGAGAAGATTATACAGAACAAGAGGGGTGAGGCCATCAACTGATTTGACAATATGAGAATTTAACAATTTAGCGTTGCCACATCAATAGTCAACGTAGGTCAGCAAGGTGAAAAGTGAAAGGGACTTGATATGAGAGGACAGGCACAAGCAGCAGAGTTTTGGATGACGTAAAGTTTATGGAGCGTGAAATGTGGTACGCCAGCCATGAATGCATTGGCCAGTCAAGTCTATGAGTAACAAAGGCATGAATAAGGCAAATGAGCTGCAGCGGGCAAAATCAATTGATTTTACAGAGCTGCTAACAGGCAATCTTAGAGATTGTGCATATATTTTCTTCGAAGCTCATACTGGAGTTAAATATAACCAAGATTAAGAACAGCCTGATTTAGTCTCAAACTGTTGCCGTGGAGATAGCCTTCTGGCTATCCAATTTTATTGAGGAAGTTTGGATAACCCAAAGGAAATGATAAGCAGATCTTCCCTGGTCAAGGCCCAGTAAACTGACCCAGAGTGAAGAAAATTATCACAAACTGCCCAAACTGAAGCTGGAGAAGAGGAAGTTCCAGAGAGATACCTTTGATTTGATTTATTATTGTTACATGTATTAGAATACAGTGAAAAGTATTGTTTCTTGTGCACTATATAGACAAACCATACCATTCATAGAAAAGGAAAGGAGAGAGTGCAGAATGTAGTGTCCCAGTATAACTAGTGTGTAGAGAAAGATCAACTCAATGCAAAATACGTCCATTCAAAAGTCTGATGGCAGCAGGGAAGAAGCTTTTCTTGAGTCGGTTGGTACGTGACCTCAAACTTTTGTATCTTTTTCCCAAAGGAGAAAGTTGGAAGAGAGAATGTCCAGGATCTTTAGTTATGCTGATGGCTTTGGCGAGGCAGCAGGCAGTGCAGGCAGAACCAATGGGTGGGGTGCGCGTTTGTTTGACAGATTGGGCTACATTCATGCCCTTTTGTAGTTTCTTGTGGTGTTAGGCAGGACAGGAGCCATACCAAGCTGTGATATAACCAGAAAGAATGCTTTCTATGGTGCATCTGTAAAAGTCAGTGAGAGTCATAGCTGACATGCCAAATTTCCTTAGTCTTCTGAGAAAGTAGAGGCATTGGTGGGCTTTCTTAACTATAGTTACGGCATGGGGGGGAACCAGGACAGGTTGTTAGTGACCTGGACACCTAAAAACTTGAAGCTTTCAACCATTTCTACTTCGTCCTCATTTAAAACATTCCGAGTGAGGAAATGGAGACCCCTTCCAAGACCTACAAATGAAGAGTGGACAGTGGTCCACTAGAATGGTGTCACTCAGGCTGAGGATAAATCCCTTATGAGGAAAAATCCTTATAGCTGGACAGGTGGGTACCTGGAAGATCCAAACCCACATAAGCCAGCATTGTTACTGCTCATGTCTCCACAAGGATATGGTGCAGTTCTGTAAAATGTGCTACACATACCAGACTGTGGGAAAGCCCCAACCTGTAATAAAACTAATACCCCCAGACCAACTTTTGGGGAACCATTCAGCAAGATGTTGGTAAATTATGTGGGACCCCTTCCAACAACAAAAGGGGGCCACCAGCATACTCTCACTATTATGGGTGGTTCCCAGAGGACATCCCCTTAAGAATCATTTCTGCTCAGGTAGCAGTGGGAAGTTAACCCAATCCTTAACCTCATATGCATTAATGGCTGAGATCCCATCAGATCACGGCACCAATTTTATACCCAAAATATTTCAAAAAGTTACAAGTAATCTTGTATAACTCAGCTAAATTTTTCAACCTATCCAATCACCCACTGTAACAAGGGGATTTAGAATACCACCATCAGACCTGGGGGCATATTTCCAGGAGTACCCCCATGACTAGTACAAATGACTGTGACATTTCCTGTTTGCCGCCTGGGATTCACCTAATGAATCCATTTGTTTTAGTTCCTTTGAATTAGTTTATGGACACAAAGTGGACATCACCTAGCCACATCCCATGAGTGAATGTCCTCTATAAAAGTCAAGGACAGGTTCTTAAAGCAAAGGGAAGAATTGTCGATGTTAGATTAAGTACACATGTTCCAGGATAGCTCACAAGAGTCTGTAATGAGGCCCAGGGGCACCTTAAAAATTCACAGACAGATGTGAAATGATTAGCAGACAAGCGTGCCATGACCCAAGCATTTCAGCCAGGAGATCATGTGTTAGTGCTACTACCCTTACAGTGAACTGCCCATCAATGTGCTGAAACAGTACCATAGCTGGGAGGAGGATGAATAAGCACAAGTCAGTCAGACAGTAAGGATAATGCAAGCTGAAAGTGATAGTGAGGATGAGGCAGACGGAAGCTTGGTCAATTTCCCGATTGAACACCCTATTATTTTGTTAATTAATACAGGACAATTAGGGAGATTAGACACCATGTTCTCCTAGATAAATGCAAAACAAGGATGAGACCTGACTGGGATGTTGACAGTGTTTAATAGAATCTGCCAGGGACAAACCAGGGTGCATATCCCTCACCTTACATTTTATATTTGTAGGAGAGGCCTCTCCCATAACATAACATCTTTGTTAGGTCCCAAAGCGTCGGCCCAGGTGAAAACAGAAGTTCAGTACATGTTGGAGAATAACCTGATAGAACCCAGTCAAAGTAGCTGGAGTGCACCAGCCATGCTAGTGCCTAAGCTCAACCAGACCCTGCATCAACTACAAAAAGGATAATGCAGTGACCAGGATGGACTTTAACTCAACTCTTCATTTGGAGAACTGGATTGGCAGGGAGGGAATTGCCCATTTATAACAAAAATATATTCATTGAAAGAATACAAGCAGGTTCCCTTAAAACCTTGGCTCAAGAAATGTTGACCTTTGGCATCTAAGATGGGCCACCAAATATCTGAGACTAGATTAACAGAGATGAAGTGAGTCCGCTCTTTGTCCCACTCCTGAGTTGGTTATAACAGAGTTTGAATTTAAAAACGGAGGTGATGCTGCCAATTTAATACATATTTAACTCTGTTTGGCTTGGTGCAACAAATAAGCCAGTAAAGTTTCTTAAACTAACAAGTAAAACATTTTATTGCAAAAAGCTAAAGTTTTGCAATAAAAATTCATTCAGGTAAAGATGCAGAAATTATCAAAAGATTTAAAATGTAAAAATATGTCCAAATACCTACTCATACAAAAACAACACCCACACATTTCTCATTCTCCACCCCAAATATGCAAAAAAAGTAAAGCTCTGCAGAGCATCAGGGTTTAAATACTTGGCCAAGTAACAAGTAAAGTCAGAAAAAAAGCATAGATTGTCCAGATGCTTGTTTGCAGCTGAAGTGTCCCTTTGCATAGTACAGTAAGAAGTCTCACAACACCAGGTTAAAGTCCAACAGGTTTATTTGGTATCACAAGCTTTCGGAGTGCTGCTCCTTCATCAGCTCCTCTCACCTGATGAAGGAGCAGTGCTCCAAAAGTTTGTGATACCAAATTACCCTGTTGGACTTTAACCTAGTGCTGTGGGACTTCTTGCTGTGGCCACCCCAGTCCAATGCCAGTAGCTCCACATCCTTTACATAGCAGTTGCTGGTCTTGGGTCTTCTCAACACAGTTCTCATCTAAGAACTCTTGGTTTGCAGAAACAAGGTCTTCTGATGGGTTTTCCAATCACAAATACCTCAACTTTGATGAGAGAAATTCTAGAAGAGAGAAACGGTAATGCTGTTGCCCCATGACAGTCTCTCTCTGAATGTACAGAATCCAATATACTTTCCTGTAAAAATTGAATCATATGATTCTATGACCTCTTTCTGAGAGCTCCATAAACTGTGTGTCTCCATGAAAGCAGTTTGCATCCTTCACAAATGTAACATAGTAGTTGCTATAAGTAAGTAAAAATGTTATTTTTTAAAAAAAAATTAAGACAAATGTGTATCCAGTTAATGACATTATAAAGCAACATATCTCCAGCTGATATTCCAGGTTAGCACATCTTCAGAACACTTCTTTGGCATTATATGCCATTTTTATCTGTCGGCAAAGAAGATAGTTTGAATGATTGGCACCTAAGCCCATTATCAGCATGCAATCTCCAGACTGATAATAGGTAACATATCCACACTCCCACTCTCAAGTTACCTGAACCCTGAAGGAAGTATGGGCCTAAAGAACATAAGAAATAGGAGCAGGAGTAGGCCATCTAGCCCCTCGAGCCTGCCCCGCCATTCAATAAGACCATGGCTGATCTGTCGTGTCTCAGTTCCACATTCCCACCCTCTCCCCAAAACCCTTAATCCCCTTGCCTATCAAAAACCTATCAACCCGCGTCTTAAAAATATTTAGCGAGGCAGCCTCCACCACTTCAACGGGCAGAGAATTCCAGAGATTCACCACCCTTTGAGTGAAGAAGTTCCTCCTCAACTCCATTCTAAACCGCCCCCCCTTTATCTTGAGGCTGTGCCCTCTAGTCCTACTGTCCTTTCTGAGCGGGAAGAGCCTCTCCACCTCTATCCTATCCATCCCATTCATCATCTTATATGTCTCAATGAAGTTTGTATCCAGCTCCATCCAGGTGATATGACATGTCTGTGTTGTGTGTTACCCTTCATTTGCCCACCTTCCTACACACACACTCCCCTCACTGAGATTTATTGCATGTAGTCTTTATGCATATCGATCTAACATTATTCTACTCACCCTCAAAGTGCAGTATAAGTTGTTGACTCCCTTCCTGCATTGGCCTTGGGTATACTTGTAACACCCAATGGCTGATAACTTCTGCAGCAATCTCAATCCATATTTCCTTGGTCAGATGTGAGGCCCTCATGATGCTGTTGGTGGGGAAGAGTTTCTCTCACTGTTCCCAAACAGCCTGGAGGAAAATCTGCAGGGAGCCATTGCTGAACCACAGGGCCATGTGTTGTCTGTCCTGAGCAATCTAATGGAGGTGAATAAGGTGATCCTTGGGGTCCTGTGTCAGAGTACAGGGCTGAGTCTAGAGGTGAAAGTGGTGCTCCTGTGGTCCTGTGTTGGAGAGCAAGGCTGAGTCTAGAGGTGAAGGTGGTGATCCTAGGGTACTGTGTCAGAGAGCAAGGCTAAGCCTAGAGGTGGTTGGTGACCCTGAGATCCTGTGTCTGAGAGTAAGGCTGAATTTAGAGGTGACGGTGGAATTTCTAATGAGAACATCCATTTTTTTAAACACAAATGTTATACAATTAAAACATTTCTAACTTTTGACTTCCAAGGCTTTAGTATAGAGCCAATATCTTCATTATAATACTGATCTAGCCATGGGTCCAGCAAGATGATTTTAGACAGAAAATTTTGATGCAGAAGTTCCTTAATTGGTAAAGAATTCCTAAATAATGCCTTCAGTAATATATTGCAGAGGATCATTAATTTAAGATGTAAGTGATATTTTGAATAAACCCTGCATCAATGTGAGTCAAAATCTGCTCAATACCGAATGTGGAAGCAGTTAAGTGCCAAGAAAACTACATCAATGGGTTAAAGATTTCCTTGGCTGATAGTTTCTTCAAAGACTGATAGAAATGTTTATCAGTTGTGCAAAGTGCAGCAGCTCTGGTAATACGCAAGGGAGAACTGTTCATTGCCTATGCATGGCACCGTTGTCGAATGATTAAAATAACATCGCGTATATTCTGTAAATGAAGGATAGAACTAAAAGATGCCTCCAGAGTCCATTATAAATTTTAATAATACATCAAGGTAATGTAAATGAATAACAGATCTCTAAGGGAAGAACCACGGCATTTGGCTAATATCACAATCTAAATTATGAAGACAAAAAGGCTTTTAGCTAACCTTGTTTTCTCCCCTTCATACTTTAGGCCTTTTTTTGTATTTTCCTGAATCCAGAACAACATGTAAACAAATAAATATGGGGGAAAAATAAACAGTTCAGTATCTCAGTAGATTAATTAATGCATCTCAGCTTCATCACCAGTAGGTAAAAATTATGTGCATAAATAATATCACTAATTAAAAAGATGCAGATTAACATGCAAATAATGTTAATGAAGCTCTGCAATTCCGGTGTGTATTCACATAACATCAACAATTTAATGTGTTGGAAGAATTGTGTTTGCATTACATTAATAAAATTCAAAGGCCTTTCGTAAAAAAATTCTGTCAAAGCTACTGCTTCCACTTGTGAGTTGTTAATTCTATGGGCAGTAACAGGCTTGTTGGCAGATGCCAAAGTCATTATCTGGAGGCTGCTGAAGTGGTGCTGTGTGCCAGTGTGGCCAGTTGTTGGGAGCTAGCTAGCAGTAAGCAAAATCTGTGCCAAACTATCTTTTCAGTTTGGTAGGCCAGATATTTATTTACAGAGATTGCTTTTTAGCCTTTGCTTCACAGTTCTGCATATAAATCCCTGGAGGAAGTCATCAAAAGTATGAAAACTTTTGAGACTTTAGTTTTCAAGCCTCATGCATAGCTCTAGAGTACATTTTGACTACATTATGAAAAATGTGTGTCTGCACTGTTAGCTCCAGTTAACAGCACTAGAGAGTGGTAAAAGCACAGATTTAGTAATTAGCATGATAGATATATTCAGAATGTTTAAAAGAACATAAAATAGATGAAGAATATCGAACTTGATTTTGGAGTTTTTTTTTAATCAAAACACCTTCCTTCTTTTGAACTAAATGTACCTGGCATGCAAATTCTGATATATTCAATTATCCGTCACATAATAATCTTTCTCTTATTCTCCCACTCTCTTCTTCCTAACTTCTTTATGGCTCATTACTGAGAGTAATGCTGCAGTTTCTCATTTGGTTGGTCTGCAATGACTCTATTTAAAACTCACGTCTATTTTTACTCATGCTCTGATCTCCTGGATGTTTGCCTCGTTATTTCAAATGACTGCCTATAGCACCCAGGTTTATGGAGACTCACATTTCAAACATATTTTTCAATTTCATAATCTTTGGTTGGAATCTTGTGCTGCTACAAGGTGGGTGGGCACACTTAAATACACGGGAGGTAAAATGTCAGGTGCCCAACAGCAGGATGGAAGTAGGGATTTGAGGTTGAAGCAGACTGAAGGTGGATCAACTTCCCAATGACCGGCACCGGGAATCTACTTTCAATGTATTAGCATGTTATGTGTGCTCAATAAAACACCATTAACCTGATTAAATGGCATCTTTGCAATTAACTGTAGCGAGTCAAGAGTGACTTGCAGCAGGCGAGCTCATTTTCCTGGTGGATTGGGACATGGCTGATCCAGAGAAGGAGAGATGGAGGCAGGCAGGGAGCTACACATGCAAGGGAATTAGTATTTGATTGACAATGGGTGGCAGGTAAGGTTCTGACTGTGTTAGGGGAACAAAGGCATGGTTGACTGATGAAGGGAGGGCTGGGTCATGGCAAACATACGAAGGTTTATGCAGGGCAGAGCAGGAAGCTGGTCTACATGAGGTCAGTCAATATCTCCAGAAGAGAAATCAAGCATGATAATGGAGAATCATAGAGTTTAAAGTTTAATTATTAGTGTTACAAGTATACTTACATTAACACTGCGATACTGTAGAAATTACTCTGAAAATCCCCGAACTGTCACACTCAGGTATCTGTCTGGGTACACTGAGAGAGAATTTTGTGCCGTCAATGCACATAACCAGCATGTCTTTTGGGCTGTGGGAGGAAACTTGAACACCCAGAGAAAACAAATGCAAACACAGGGAGAACATGCAGACGCCACACAGACAGTCACCCAAGCCAAGCATTGAACCCGAGTCCCTAGTGCTGTGAGACAGCAGTGCTAACTGCTGTGCCACCATGTTGCCCATGGAGTGAGAATCAAACACATTAACATTCTGCATAGGATGATTGATTGTTATCCTCCTTTTGTTTGAGGTTTAGACAGATTCAACCTGCTGAGGGTTTCCTGCACAGGTGCAGTTGTACTTACTTTGGCCTCAATTGCTGGTGGTGGTAGGATCACTGGCAGAGGGGAGGGGAAGCAGCAGAGCAGCCTTGGAGGGCCTTGATATGATGCCTCAGTTATGGCTAGCTGCAGTGTGCAATGAAACCTCCCCAACTCGAGGAGGAGAAAGGCATCTGGTGGGAGAATCAAGTTCTCACCTAGCCAATGGTGTATACAGCCCATGGACAGAGTGATGGACAGCAGGCCTGGACACATTTCCAGCAGTCACCAAGTGTTCTGTTGGATCTGGCTCTCCATTGTGGTCACCAAACTCTCCAAAAAGGAAGACATATTCTCTCCTGCCATAACCATGGCAGAAATCAGAACTTGGATGGATTCCCCCAACTTTCACTCACATCTGTGCATGGCATCTGGCATCTCCGTCAAAAATTCCCTTGCCTGTCTGTACATCTCCTTCAGGTTTCTTCTAGCCAATTCCAAAGGCACATCATCCGCATGAGGTTCAGCGTAGGCCTAATCTGCGATTGTCAGGGACCCTGGCTATCACATCCTCCATCAACGGCAAGATGGTGATGTGTTCACCAGACTGTGACCCAGAGCGGCATGTTGACCCAGAGCGGCATGGTGGCACAGTAGTTAGCACTGCTGTCTCACAGAACCAGGGTCCCAGGTTCAATTCCGGCCTAGGGTCGCTGTCATTGTGGAGGGTCGCTGTCAGTGTGGAGTTTGCATATTCTCCCCGTGTCTGCATGGGTTTCCTCCGGGTGCTCCAGTTTCCTCCCACATTCCAAAGATGTACAGGTTAAGGTTGATTGGCTGTGCAAAATTGATCCTCGTATCGGGGGATTAGCTGGGGGCTAAAATGCATGGGGTTGCCGAAATAGGGCCTGGGTGGGATTGTGGTCGGTGCAGACTCGATTGACCAAATGGCGTCCTTCTGTATTGTAGGGATTCTATGATTCTAATCGCAAAAGTGTAACCACCCAGGTGACTGTCCCCATGCTGGTGGAAGGTGCCAGAAGAATGATGTAATTGTGCATCCTCTGTGACCCACTTCATCATCCTCAGAGGTAGAGGTCCGTCTTATTGAAGATTGCTTTCACTGTCCGTCATGACTGTAAATAGCCGTAGTGGAGAATACAAAGAATTATCTGATAGTTATGACATTCCCTTTCTCTATCGATCTATCACTTCTGTATCTTGTATGTCCAGTCTGAACACCAAGCAGGAGACATCTTCATTCTGATGACAACTCTGGCCTCCCTGTCAGCACAAGATCAGCCACCATTCTCCTCTTCTGAGAGGTGTCTGGATCCTGATTTCTGGGAGACCCCCAATTTTGCTCAAATCTTGTTGGTCTGCACTCTTCCGTGCTGCTGGCAGAAAGAAAGATTAAGCACGTAGGCTTATGACACTATTGTCACCTTGCGAATAAGTGTTCCCCACACAATCTTCTATAACTGGTAACTTTCACAGGCTCCTGTATACTCCATCTGTTATTGAGGCCTAGAACCAAATCCTCTGCCTGGCAACCTTCTTCACTCACAAACCTACATTGCTAATGTCCTTATGAGTGCCACTTTGTAAAGGCTATTCTATGCCACTTACCCTTGAGGAGTGCAGAATTGACTCTTTATCATATCTGCACCCTCAGTTTTGCTTGTGGATCACACAACTGCTAACCCCTGTTACAGTATCTGCCTAGGCCAACTTGATCAAATAGGAGAGACTCCTGCTGCCATCACTGCCCACCATTCCCAGACCGCATGGAGGAAAGCTTGCAAGGAGCTTTGCAAGTCTATGGAGCCACTCAATGTCTGCTCTTGAGACGTCACTCCAGGATAGTAGGTGGAAACAGCAGTTGTATTATTCAGATGGGAGAAGGGGCGAATGGGGATGAAAAAATAGGCAGATGGTCTCAGCCATTAACGTGATCAAGGGGATGGTAGGATATGGAGGAAGATGAGCACTTGTAGCAGCACATGAGGCAATCTGGGGTGAGGTGGGGCAGAGAGGATAAGAAGGTTCTGGCATCAGCTGTAAGGTATCCACAGGCAGACTGATGCTCTTGAATTGCAGGGAAAAAATACCTGGCTGGGCGCCTTTTAAATATAGCACCCAGATCTCTGGCACTGTGAGCTAATGGCAGGGCCATTGGTTTCTTTCCCACCCACACAACTGACCAACCATTTCAACCATGAATCTCTAATTGGCTGACTGTCACATGATTGTGCATGGCCAGCTCCACCGAGATAACAAAGACTCCTGTTACTGACTACAGCTCAGCCTTCAACGCCATTGGTCCTACGAAAGTCATCTTTAAACTCCGTGGCCTAGGGCTTGTCTCCTCTCTTTGCGACTGGACCCTGAACTTCCTATCCCACGGACCACAATCAGTAAGGATAAGCAACAACACCTCCTCCACAATCCTCCTCAACATTGGCGTGGATGTGCTCTCAGCCCCCTACTATACTCCTTATACACCTATGACTGTATGGTCAAATTTTCCTCCAACTTGATTTTCAAGTTTGCTGACGGCCACTGTAATGGGGCAGATCTCAAACAATGACAAGACAGAGTACAGGAATGAGATAGAGAATCTGATGAACTGATGCAGTGACAGTAATCACTTCCTCAATGTCAACAAAACAAAGGAGATTGTCATCAACTTCAGGAAGCGTAGTAGAGAACATGTCCCTGTCTACATCAAGGGGAGCGAAGTAGAAATGGTCGAGACCTGCAAGTTTTTAAGTGCCCAGATCACCAACAATTTGACCTGGTTCCCCCATGTTGACACTATAGTTAAGAAAGCTCACCAATGCCTCTACTTTCTCAGGAGACTAAGAAAATTTGGCATAACAACCAGAACTCTCACCAACTTCTTGCTGAGTTTTTATAAATCAATTGCACAATAGAAAGCGTTATTTTTGGTTGTATCACAGCTTGATAATATGGCTCCTGCTCTGCCCAAGACCGCAACAAACTACGAAACATTGTGGAAGTAGCCCAATCCATCATGCAAACCAGCCTCCCATCCACTGACTCTGTCTACACTTGCTGCTGCCTTGGCAAAGCAGCCAGCATAATTAAGTTCCCCATGCATCCCAGACATTTTCTGTTCCATCTTCTTCCGTCAGGAAAAAGATACAAGAGTCTGAGGTCACGTACCAACTTATTCAAGAACAGCTTCTTCCCTGCTATCATCAGACTTTTGAATGGACCTACCTTACATTAAGTTGATCTTTCTCTACACCCTAGCTATGACTGTAACACTACATTCTGCAATTTTTGAACAATATGCTTTGTCTGTATAGCGCGCGCAAAAAAACTTTTCACTGTGTATTAATACATGTGACAATAATAAATCAAATCAAATCAATCTATGAGCAAAAGTCCCGCAAACTAATGGCCCCACTGTCAACACGCTCACTGATACAAAATGATTCTAGTTTATGTTTTACTTTGAGGCAGTACTCCTTTGTCAGAGATCATTCCCATTATCTCAGGTGGTATTGATATTTTTGAACAGGTCCTGTTCCTTTTATAAGCAGAGATTGAGACTCAGGGCTCCCAACTGTCTGAGGACAGGTAAAATGGGGTTGCACCAGTGACTCTGATGGGGCCTCATTGAATTTCGCGATGGAAGTCCTTTCCTCTAAATTAATTACTGGCACAATAAAACTTCACTTAGCAAGTTTGACTAGAAGCATGCTTTCAGAAGAGCCCAAAGTCCAGGTCTTAAAGGACTACAACTTGTTATGAAAGGACCCTTCTGGTGGTGGGGCAGTAAAAGAATGGGTTAGTCATCCACTGCAGCACAGTGGTTGCTATGTAATAGAGATAGACATGCTGAGAAATTAAGGTATACCTAAGAGAACATTATTATTTGTGGTTGATAATCATTTTCCAGTTAAAGCCCAAGAAGGTAGCACTGCAAGGAACTAGTTAATCTATCAAGTCAGTGCAGCCACTCAAGTACCTTGTAGCTGGCTGGAAAAGAAGGAAGTGGTTTGCTGCTTTTGGGAGAAAGTTGAAGGTAGATCTGCAACTCATATTTTTCAGACATCTGTTTTAAGACCTATGAAGCACGCCACAAACCTAAGTACAACAAACTAGGTTTAAAGTTAGTTGGCACCTAGTATTGTGTAATGGGGCAGAGTTAATTAGTAATCTCATGGTAAAAGGTCTGCTGGGAACGTGTTCATCATCCAGCTGAAGTCAATGTTAAGTTTGAAAGTGAATGACAAACAAGAATCTTAAATTGAAACAAAACCAATTACATAGATACAAGGGGAGAGCTGGTTATGGTTGATTGGGTAAATAGACTGAAAGATATGATGACAATAAAAGAGTGGGAAACATTTAAAGAAAGTACTCAACAAAATACATGCAATTGATATATAAAAACTCAGCAAGAAAGCACCATTTGTGCCTTACTCAATAAGTTCAGGATAGTACTAGATTAAAAGAAGAGCCTTATAATGTTTCAAAGAATAGAATCAAGCCTGAGAATCAGATGTGTTGTAGAAACCAGCAAAGTCTACCCAAAAGTCGACAAAAAGGGAAAAAAGAAAGTATACTAGAGTAAACTAGCCAAGAAAACCAGAATGTAAGAGTTTTTACAATTATAGTAAAAGTGGGTATCCAAAGTAAATGTTGGTCTGCAGGAAACAGAGACTGGAGAATTTTTATGGAGAATTAGGAAATGTCAGAGACCTTGAACAAATATTGTGTGTCTGTCTTTACAGTAGAAGAAACACATTACATACTAGAAATAGAGGGTAACTTGGTACTAAAAAGAGTGAAGAAATTATGTAATTAATATCAACAGAGTGAAAGAAATTTAAGGAAGTAAAATCCAAGAAACTTCCTCAGGTTCCAGAGGAAGTAACCACAGAGATATAGGATGGATTGGCTATGATTTTCAAAACTTCCCTATATTCTGGAACAATCCAGCAGATGGAGATTAGCAAATGAAACAGAACTTTTCAAGAAAGGAGAGAGAGAAAACGCAGATAACTAACCAACCAGTTAGCTGGACATCAATTGTTGGGAAAATGCTGGGATCTGTTATTAAGGAAGTCTCAACAATACATTTAGGAAAGTATAATATGATTAAAACAAGTTGACATGGTTTTATAAAAGAAAAATCATGTTTAACAAATTATGAGACTTTTTTGAGGATATTGCTAATAGGGTAAATAAAGGCAAACCAGTAAATGTTGTATGTCTGAATTTCCAAAAGACACTTACTCAGGGTTGAGGATGATTTACTTCCACACTAAAAATGAGTTCTCAGGTGACAGGGTCCAATGTGCAATTCACAGTCTCTGTCACAGGTGGGGCAAACACAGTTGGAGGAGTGGGTGGGTGGGATGCCTTGACATGCATTCCTTTTGCTGTTGACACTTGGCTTCAGCTTGATCTTGGTGATGAAACTTGAGGTGTTCAGCTCCTTCACAGATACTTTTTCCCCACTTTGGATGGTCTTGGGCCAGGAATTCCCAGGTGTCAGTTGGGCTATTGCACTTCTTCTTTTTCACAAAGGAAGCAATTCCTCTCCCTTCCTGGGGCTTGCTTGCCATGTCAAAACTCCTAGTAGAGCACTTGTTTTGGGAATCTTGTGTTAGGTGTGCAGACGGCTTGAGCTGATCGATTATGGTGATTGTTTCGATGATGGAGATGTTGCCCTGAGCAAGAACACTGATATTGATATGCCTGTCCTGCCAATGGATTTGCAGGATCTTGTAGTGGCATCACTGATGGTACTTCTCCATGGTTCTGAGGTGCCTGCACAGACGTCTCTGAGCCATATGGGGGAGCAGATAATCATCATTGCTCTGTAAATCATGAGCTTGGCGCCATATCTGAAGTCCAGGTCTTCAAATCCACTCTTTCTCAGGCATCTGAAGGCTGCGCTGGTACACTGATGACATTGTTGAGACTTGTCATCGATGTGTACCCTTGTTGGTAGTAGGCACCCAAGGTACAAAAGTGGTCCTTATTGTCTAAGGCTTGTCATAGATTTTGATAACTGGGAGGCAGTGCCATGTGGCACGGTAGGTTGGGAGAGGACCTTTGTCTTTGGATGTTTTATGTAAGGCCCATGCTCTTGTACGTTTCAGCAAAAGTGTTGATGATAGACTGGTGTTCAGCCTCCGATTGTGCACAAATGAAAGACTACGGTCTGCATACTGTAGTTCAATGACAGATGATGGAACAGCCTTGGATCCGGCCTGCAGGTGACAGAGGTTAAACAGATTCACATTTGTTCTGTAGTTGAGCTCCACTTCAGCAAGAAGTTTACTAAGGCTGAGGTGAAGCATTGCAGTGAGGAAGATCGAGAAGAGTGCGGATGCGATGACACAGCCTAAAGGTTAATAGGCAAGAGCTCATGGAATTGGGACTAATGTAGTATTGGCATGCTTCAAGAATTGGTTAGTGGACAGGAAGCAAAGTGCCAATGTAAAGAATGCATTTTCAAGTTGTCAGGCTGTGACTATTGGAATACCACAAAGATCAGTTCTGGGGCCTCAGCTTTTTACAATGTATGTCAATGACTTAGAAGAAGAGATTCTACATTTGCTGATGATACAGAGCTTGATTGAAATGTAGATTTTGAGGAGAACACAGGGAGTCTGAACAGAGATTTAGACAAGTTAAGTGAATGGGCAACAAAGTGGCAGATGGAGTATAATGTGGGCAAGTGTGATATTCACTTTGGTTGTAAGAATCAAGAAGCACAGTCATTTATAAAGGAGCAAAATTTGTAAATGTTGAGAGACTGTGTGCAGGTACAAGGAACACCCAAGTTAGCAAACAATGAGGAAGGTAAAAAGCAGGTTGGCCTTTATTGCAAGGGCTTTGGCGTACAATAATAAAACAGCCTTGTTATTATTGAATGAAGCTTTGGTGAGACCACACCTGGAATACTGTGTGCAGTTTTGATCTCCATATTTCAGCATTATGGGAGCAATACAGTGAAGGCTCACTACCTTTGTCCCTGTGGTGAGAAGATTGACCTATGATGAGGAGCTGAGTAAATTGGGTCTATATTCTCTGCAATTTGGAAGAATTTAAATATATGTTTCTGAAGAGGCTTGACAAGGGAGACACTGCAAGATTGTTTCTGAGGAATTAGAAACACAGAAGCACATTATCACAATAAGACATTTATAATTTAAGACTGAGATGGGCAGAATTTCCTTTGGTACAGTTGTGAATCTTTGGAATACTCTACCATAGAAGGTGGTAGGTATTCCATTGCTGATCATATTTAAGCTTGGAGTTTGATTTTTGGTCTCTCAGGAATTCAAGGGATAAGGGGAGTGAGCGAAATAGTGGAGTTAAAGTTCAAGATCAACCATGATTGTATTGAATGGCAGAGCAGGTTTGATGAATCATATTATCAACGTTTGCTCTAATCTTTAGATCTTGTGTTCTTATGAGAAACTCCACTTTTTGTTTAAAGCACTGCACACACCCAGTGCTCTTCAGTTCAAAGAAGATCTACCAGCCTAATTCCTGGAATAGGACGAAAGCTTGGACAAGTTACACTTGTGTCGGCTGGAGTTTAGAAGAATAAAAGGCGACTTTGTTGAAACATATCAGGTACTGAAGGGTCTTGTCAGGATGGTCATGGAGAGGATGTTTCTCTTGTGGGAAAATCTAGGACTACGGGGTCACTATTTAAAAATAAAGATTATTTAGAGATGAGGCAAAAAAAAATTCTCTCTGTGGGCCAGGAGTTTCTATAACACTGTTCTTGCAAAGATGGTGGTAGCATTGTATATTCACTTTGATTTTGCCTAAGAAACTTCTTGTTGTCAAAGATGATAATAAGAGTTAGCAAACATGTTGAGCTATCCAAGCTGAGGTGCTCCTCCCCTATCATTTGGCCATGTTTTGTAGGGGGTGTGTGTGTGTGTGTGTGTGTGGGGGGGGGGGGGGGGGGGGGCGGGGGGTGCGGGGGGCGTGGTGGAGCGGTTTATGGAAAAGGTGGGTAAGGTTAGTGGTGACAGATGCAAGGAATTGAAATATTTATCCTCCTTACAATCATCCACTCAAATGTTTATTTTTGAAAATACTGCGAGTACCTGGATAATGGCGATTGTCATCCAAAATAATACTTGTGATTAAGCACCAACTGAACTACAACTAAATGCAAACATTTCTCTTCACAAAGGACATTAAGTTGATCTGAGCAACCTTTGTGCCACAATTTACAATGAGGTAGCTTATTTTGGGAAGTAGTGCAGCTTTTCTGATAAGTCTGGCTGCATTGAGGGAACAGATCCAAGCACTACATAGATTCTGCACCTGAATTTAATGGGCCATCATGAACTCCTAGGGGAGTGATTTTCAGCCCATGTTTGCCGTCAGAAAGAATGATAATGTGGACTGAAAACCTGGAAAGAATTGGAAATTGCAATTCTCTCCAGCAAGGTCATGTTCCATGATTGTCCCCACTCCTTGTCAGTGACATAGCGAGGTTCATGCCCACAAAGGGTGGGAATCTCATTTAACTGTATTTTAATAAATTTTAGTATCATTAACTACCACCCTCTCCCCCTCAATCAATACTCACCCCCACCCCCCCGTCATATTTACAAACTTCGCTAGTGTTTACAGCAGGTTTACCCATTAGACCATTAGATGTAAGACCGTAAGACATAGGAGCAAAATTAGGCCACTTAGCCCATCAACTCTAACCCTGCCATTCAATCATGACTAATATTTTTCTCATCCTTATTCTCCTGTCTTTTCCCCATAATCCCTGATCCCTTTATTAATCAAGAACCTGTCTATTTTGTGGGGATCACCCTGGTGGTGCAAAGGTGAGTATAGCTGCCAGGGGAAAGGGGGATGGCCAGGCAGTGCCCTGGCATTGCCCTTTGACACAGCTAAGTTGGTATAGTGCAGGAGGCCTCCATGGTGAGGCAGGGGAAGATGGGGAGTTACTTTTTAGTTTGACTGGAGCACTCTTAATGCAGTTGGCTTTACTGGTGTGTTTAGACCCCATGCCTCAAAATGACGGTGTAAAACATGCCCCCTTGTTTTTTTTGACAAAGTACCATAAGATCTGGAATGAAAACCTGTTTGTTTCTCGGGAGAGAAACATGCCTGTTTTCAGTCAGATCGTGACATCTTGGGTAAGATTCCGCCCCTAGAATCACAGAATCTTATAATCTTACAGCAGAGACCACTTAGTCCATTGAGCTCCTGCTGCTCCTTGAGAAAGCTGTCCAAATCCCGCATCTTTCCTGCTGTTTTCCCATAGCCCTCTAACTCTTCTTTACCATTCAGTTTTTCATTGTCATCATAGCTTTTAAAGTGATACCTATCGTCATATCTTTGAATACTAGCAGCATAAAAGAATAATAAAAAAGTCAGCAGGGGAAAAAGAAAACAGGTCGGGGAGTGTGGTCCAAATAAATATTTTTAACACAAATGTAAGAGTATAAAAGGACAAATGGAATGAATTCTGGATGTAGATCCAACTTGGAGAGTATGACTGTTAGCAATTATTGTGGTCATTACTGTGGCATGGCTTCCAAACAGTCACAACTGGCAACGTCAGAAAGTCTATAGAAAAGATTGGAAAACAGCAGTGTTGGATGTGGCCTTTGAGATGGATGAAATTGCTTCAATGCTAGGAAATGACAAAAGAAGAGATAGCCAGATAATGGAGACTTTGAGCAGAATTAAGAACTAAAAAAGTACTTAAGACAACAGTGAGAGTTGTTTCTCAGTTCCATGGTAGCAGTTCTGAAGGGGTAGATTGTATAAAATGCAGGCATTAGACAAGCTTGGCATAAAGGCAAAATGGTTTCATCAGGTTTTAACTTTCATTTAGATTGGGATAAACAGACGAGCAAATCTTAGAAAGGTTATCAATTTGTTAGGTATCTAGGATAGTTTTATGAATGCCCAGATCATAGAATCCCTACACTGCAAAAGGAGGCCATTCAGCCCATCGAGCCTGCGCTGACAACAATCCCACCCAGGCTCCATCCCTGTAACCCAACGTATTTAACCTGCAAATCCTTCTGATACTAATCAGCAATTTAACGTGGCTAATCCACATGAACTGTGTCTCTGTGGATTGTGGGATGAGACCGGAATACCTGGAGGAAACCCATCCAGACATGGGGAGAATGTGTAAACTGCACACAGACAGTCACCCAAGGCTGGAATTGAACCCTGGTCCCTGGCACTGTGAGGCAGCAATGCTAATTGCTGTGCCACTGTGTCGCCCAGTCTCTGGATAATCAGAGATTGCATATACTCCCAGAAGATGAGCGACAGGACCTCTAGTACAGCCCAAAACAAGAATTCCAAGCAAACTGTCCTGGAAGTTTTAAACTCTGATGGGCATTTCTCCTGGTCCTCAGGACCCTTCAAAAACATCACAAACACTGACTTAGAGATGGAAACTTTAGACAGTTTTGACACTTTTTAATTCATTCAAGGATTGTAGGCTTTGCTGGCTAGGCCAGAATTTATTGTCTATCCTAATTGCCCTTGGGAAGGTGGTGGTGAGCTGCCTTCTTGAAATGCTGCAATCCATGTGGTGTTTTGGGGGAGAGAATTCTAGGCTTTGGGGCCAGCAACAATAAAAGAATGGTGATATATTTCCAAGTCAGGGTGATGTGTGGCTTGAGGGGTAGGGGCAGGGGGTCCTCCAGGTGATGTTCCCATGCATCTGCCAACCTTGTCCTTTGAGATGGTTGCAGTGATGTATTTGAATGATGCGGTCCAAGGAGCTTTGGTGAATTCTTGCAGTGTATCTTTAAATGGTACACAATGCTGCAACTGTGCTTTGGTGGTGGAGGAAGTGAATGTTTGTGGATATCAATCAGTTAGGCTGCTTTGTCTTGTTGCAGTTGCACTCATCCAGACAATGGGAGAGTATTTTACCACACTCCTGACTTGTGCCTTGTTGACTATGGATGGTCTTTCGGGGTAAGAAGTGTCACAACACCAGGTTAAAGTCCACCGAGTTTAACCTGGTGTTGTGAGACTTCTTACTGTGTTTACGCCAGTCCAACGCCAGCATCCACATCATGGTCTTTCAGGGCCAGGAGGTGAGTTAGCCTCTGGTAGCCACATAATATATGTGGCTAGTCCAGTTCAATTTCAAGTCAATGGTAACTCCCAGAATGTTCATAGTGGGGAACTCAGCAATGAGAATGTGATTGAATATCAAGGACTGACATCCGCTTGCTGGAGACGGTCAATGCCTGACACTTGTGAGATGCAAATGTTACTTGTCACTTGCCCAGGTCCAAGCCTGGATATTGTCCAAGTTTTGCTGCATTTGGACATGGACTGCTTCAGTATCTGAGGAGTCACGAATGATGCTGAAAATCGATCCTCACTTCTGATCTTATGATGGAAGGAATGAATGGAAGGATGAATCTCTGCTCCTTTCCCATCAATTCCATCCCATCCTTAGCCTCATATTCAAGTTCAATCAAAGATTGGGGTAAAATTGGAGTTTGGCTATAACACAAAGCTCAACGTTGAAGTCAATGGAAAGAATTTGAACCATTTGCCAATTTGTTATGAGCTCTTAGAGATCGATTTCACCCCTTGTAAATTATTTGAGAAATATTTAGATGCTACATAGGGGTGGGGGGGGTGTGCTGGATAAAGGCTTTGACATCTTTGTGAATGGATAAAATAAAACAGCTGAATGGCCTTTCTCAATGTGTGATCTGGTAAAGATTACAGTGAAGACTCACCTAAATTGCACAACAGCACACCTTTATTTCAAACCATGGAATCTATAACTTTGAAAATATTTCAAGTGAACATTCTTGATTTATATATCAAGTTATCAACCTCAATTGTTTATTAACCAGTGAGACCTAACTGTTGCTTTCTCCACAGATGCTGCTGACCTGGTGAAAATTATTTTATATTTCAGATTTCCAGTATCTGTGGTCTTTGCCTGATTATAGTATTCCAGTGTTGTGTCCTTTAATAAAATTACCACAATGAACCTTATCTGAAAAAAATACTGCTCTACAAGAGAAGTAAAGAAGGTAATTAATCTTCATTGATACACTGATAACAAATGCAGGCTTTGCCTCACCCAGATAGAGTTGTTTGAATTGTAAGCCATATGATAAGGAAAAGCAGTAAAGCACTCTCCCAGGGTTTGTTCATTATAATGGTGCATCTTTTCTTGATTCATCCTGCTTATTTTTCAAGACATGTCATTAGCAGTAAGGGATATTAAAAGTTTGTACATATTCATATACAATGAACAAAAATCAATAGCATCCATCATTTTCTGACACTATATAAAATTTTATTGATTTGACACAATTTGATTGTTCACTGCGTAATAAATGCATGAACCAAGGCACTGGACATCTTCACAGGCCTCTTTTGATCAATAACCAGTTCAATTACTCACTTGTTCACATTAAAAAAGATAAAAGCCATTATATAGTGATACATGTTTATTGTTGTCTGATACTACAAATAGACAGCAAAACCAATCAGGGCTGCAAATTGATTACTTCCATTGCTAACCTTGGCCATTATAGATGACATCGATGCTGAAAGCAAATTCCACACGATACAAAGGGAGGAATATGAGAGAAGTATTTATCTTAACAAGAATACAATTTCACTAAATATTTCAATTACTTTATAACTTTTTCTTTTATGACATGGATATTGATAATAAGGTCAATGTTTATTGCCCTAACTACCCTGTTCCAAACGAAAGTGGGTCTAAACTCAATGACTTTTTGTTTGATGACCTTGAAATAATAAATATATGCAGGCTATATCAATAATGTAGGCAGGAAGCATGCATTTGTTCCCAGCTCAAAATGCACTGCCCAATGCATTGGATTGGATCTCTTCGTAACTATCCAGTATGCATTCTAGAACTATGGGAAACACTGAATTATTTATTAAAGTAGGAACCTGTATTTGTTGAAGGAACCTTTTCTAATATTGATCTGCCCCAGCACCTGAGCCACGATGTGGTAAACGTGCTCAGTAATACTTGGCACTTACAGGCAGGAGGGACTCTTACCAGAACTAAGAGAACTGTGCACCGTTTCCAGCTTTGATGTCGGTTTATTACTTCAGATTGCTAGTTAATTTCTGGGTGCTTTTTGCTGGTTTCCTGACTCATCATCAAAAAAAATGTAAAAAAAAATTACACCATGCCTTTCATGACATCAGGACATCTATCTCAAAGTACTTTACAGCCTAAGTACTTTTCAAATATAATTAATCCTGTAATGTAGGCAACATGGCAGCTAATTTGTGCACAGCAAGCACCTGAAATGTTTAAATGTTACAGTGATAAAGATCATAAGATTATATCTTGGGGCTGTAGTTTTAAATTTACAGTAAACGAAGGGGTTATGTGACCTGCTCTGTGGTCTGCCTCATAGTAAACCTGGGTGGTTTTATTATAGAGGTGAAAGGAAAGCTTAATTTGTTTTACTGAGAAGAAGCAAGGCATTTATGCTTAGAGACAATGGTAGCAGTGTCTGAATCTCCAATGAGTAGATTTTTGAGTCTTCCAAAGTTCCAGAAAAATGCTGAAGGTCCAGGGTTGCAAACAGTTGTGCTGTAAACTGTCTATTTATTTCAATAATAAAATGGAGTTAAGAACAAGAATAGTTAATTGGCATTTCTCCCACAATGTAAGGCAAATTTGTACATATTGCCAAGAGAGGAGGGCTGAGGAAGCCATTTTTTACATCAGGTTACAGGCTTCCCTATGAATAAATGAATATTACAGGCAAACTGAAGTTCTGTGTAGTCAGCTGAGGGAAGAGGTTGTTTACCTTTGTGAGCTGCCGCTGCCAGATTTTGAAGGTAGGCAATCTCTAGTTTAAGAGACACATTCTGTTAGCTATCCAAGAATTCTGGGAGACTCACCCTGATCTGGCTAAGGGCAAAAAGGATCAATGGAATGGGTTTTAGTGTGGGTGGTGGATTTAAGGAACTCTGAAAACTGAGGAAAATTCTTGGTGTGTTGGCCACTCAAGTTGCCACATGGTAAAATGTGGAAACAAAAACCTATTGGAAACTGGAAGCAATTGTACGCTGTTGCTATAAGGACTGTAGTTCCATGGTGAGTGTGATATGTAATAATTATAAAAGAGAAATATTCCTCTTCACAGTTTAAAGATTAATTTGCCTACAAAAAGTAAATAATGTTCAGTCAATAGTGCTTTTAATCAAGCATTTTTACCTCTGGGACAGAAGTTTTGGGTTCAAGTCCACTTCAGGACTTTATGGATTCATCTTCCATAGCCATCATGTGACAAAACAGGTCAATTATCAACTCGAAAACTTTCCAACATGCTTGACAGCAGGCGGTGAGAATGGGAGAGTTTCCTGGTCTGCCATACTGCAGAAGGCAATAGCAAACTACTGATGTACTTTGCCATGCATTATCATGGATCAGTCCACTGAAAGTCCATGGTCAACAATGACCTCTTAGACACAATATCTGTAAGAGGAGGAGGAAATTTAGGGGCATACGCGCGGTGGGTCGTGCGAGGGCTGTTCTTGGATGTTGCTTCAAGAGTTGCCTAGTGCTTCACGTCATTAGTGCACACTTAAACTGGACCATCTGACGGGCAACATGACAGCTCAGTGACTATCACTGTTTGCTGTGCAGATACATGGATTTGGGCCGGTGTCTGCGGGTGTTTGCACATTCTCCCCGGTGATTGCGTGGGTTTTCTCCGGGTGTTCCGGTTTCCTCCCACATCCCAAAAACGTGCTTTTAGGCTGATTGGTGTAACAAATTGTCCCTAAATTAGTCTTCCCTCAATCTTCTCCAATAGGCACAGACAAAGGTCAGAGGTAGAGAAGGGCACTCATAATGTTACAACGGCGGCGTGGGCTCGTTGGGCCGAAGGGCCTGTTTCCCGTGCTGTGTTGTTCTTTGTTCTTTGTTCTAAAAGTTTTAAAATGTGAAATATTACTGTATCATTCAGTTATTAACTGAAACTTCCAATCTCTCAATAAACATTATCATTCTCCACAGGAATTGTAATAATGTTTAGAGAGAGAGATGAGGCTGGAGATGGTGGTATGTACAGAGAGTAAAATAGCTTTTTTCTTAAGCTTGAAAGTTCTGGTGAGGTAATTGAATTTCTTTTGATATTGGAACAATGCTCTGGGAAAAGGTCCTGAGAGTGGCTTTCTCTGGAATTCTGGACGGATTTTTTGTTCTGGGAGGAATGAGATCTTTCTGTTACTATTCACAGTTTGACCAACAGCTTCAGGAGAACATCTGCGAGCTTGGGGACAAGACCTGCAGATCTTGCATCCATTTATTCTTCAGAAATCTTCTCAGTTGTCTGTAGTTGGAGTGCACCTCACTTTTCAAAGTTGTTGGACACTCAGAGATATGTCTCATCCAGACAATGGGCAAAGTTAGCTGTGTATCTGACTCAGTATAATGAGCACACTGACACATATTACATGTACCTGAGTCAACACTATCCTAGTGTAAGCTTTCCTCCCAGAGACATGAGACTTTTATCACAGAAGTCTGAGTTTGATTTCAAGAATTACTTCACTGCTTCATCCAGTTTTCAAGAGATATTAGACCTCAGCTAACATAGGTTTATGTCCCTCAACAACTGACTTGATAGAACCATCTTTTTTTTTGTTAGTTTTCTCGTACTGTGATCTACTGAACTGATTTCTCCTGCTTATTACTTTAACAGTTTTGTTAAAATAATCAGATTTATCTCTCATAATTTTGCTGACTTGGAAAAGACAGAATCATTATTATGTATCATTACAGCATATACTTCAGTCATTTGTGTTCTACTTTCAGCACAAAATTTTCATTTCCTTTAAAAACTCCATTCATATTATACTTCAGAAATGTTGCGGAAACCTATTGAATGAAGGAATGGAATGCGTAAAATGGGCCATTAATCCTTTAATTCTACGTAACGAAGCAACAGTCATATTGAATATAGTTTAATCACATTGCAACTGATGTTGTAAAGTTATTGGGATAAATCATATCACTCAAGGAGACTTCAAACACTTTGATGTTTTCAGATTAAGTAAAAATTACCTTGTGGATGCCAAAATGTTTCTTGTAGCACTTCAATATAAATGGTGTCTTCCAAATGTATGCTACAGTGGTAATAAAAGGTTTCATTGTAGCAGCTTCTGGAGTGAACAGTTCATATTATGCTTGGCTCAATCTGTACAACTGCTGCTGGATGCAGCAAAGGAAAAACAGCCCAACGACCTCTTCAGCCAGGCAGGACAGCAGCTGGTCAATAACTTAAGCAGGCACTCGCAATGCCCTTTCCACAACACTGCTGGGACTGAGTAGACAACATATAAAAAATGACAAGTGAGTGATTGATGATGGGTCATAAGTCTCATTTCAGCCATACAAACAAAACATCATGCTTATATGTTATGTTAATACCTTAACAGTTAGAATCTAACAGATGTACATTGCATTTTTGCTATTGATAGCACTCTAAAACCACAGAGGAATAGAAAAGAACTTTACTTAAGTGTCATGTGGGGAAGGTTTGTGCACTTTTCATGCAGGCAATATATACTAGATTTAGTTCTTCCTGGCAGAATAAACATTTGCCAAGATGGACAATGCAGTATTTTTCAGTTTTATTATTGAAATTCCTACATGAATCAAATTTTTTTTTAAATTATAAAATTTCAATCTATCCTAGTGCCATGATAGCTATGTACGGGAGTCCTAACTTTTTTGCACAGCTCAGAATATATTCAGCAGTAAATGAGAGAGTTTAGGACCCTATTGTGATGCTATAATGTTTGAACAATGTCATCATTGCAAGGATTTTTCACTATTCTCTAACTTTCAAGGTATTGAATAACCCAGAATTTTGTCTGCTGTTCTCTGATGGTGTAGCTTCATTAACCTCAATGTCAGATGGATCACATGGTATTTATATCCCTTATATTTGCGCATCAGAGTTGTAAATTAGAACACAAATTATTGTAGATCTACACTATGACCCCATGCCTATTGGAAAAACACAAATATCCAAAACTGTATATTCCTTTAAACCTCAGCAGATATCGGGGAATGTTGACACTTTTTTATTACATGCACTTATAGATGCAAGGATTGATTAGGGACACTCAGCATGGCTTTGTGAGTGAAAAATCATGTCTCATAAATTTGACTGAATTTTCTGAAGGGGTAACCAAGAAGGTAGATGAGGGCAGTGCAGTTGATGTTGTCTACATGAAACTTTAGCAAGGTCTGTGACAAGGTACCGCATGGTAGATTGTTGCACAAGGCTAAATCTCACGGGGTCCAGGGCGAGGCAGCTAAATGGATACAAAGTTGGCTTGATGGCGGAAGACAGAGAATGCTTGTAGAGGGTTGCTTTTCAAACTGGAGGCCTGTGACCAGCGGTTTGCCTCAGGGCCACTGTTATTTGTCATTTATATTAATGATTTGGATGGGAGTTTAGGAGGCATAGTTAGTAAGATTTCAGGTGACACTAAGATTGGTGGCATAGTGGACAGTGAAGAAGGTTATCTAGGATTGCAACAGGATCTTGATCAATTGGGCCAATGGGCTGACAAATGACAGATGGAAATTAATTTAGATAAATGCGAGGTGATACATTTTGGTAGACTGAACTAGGACAGGACTCATTCAGTTAATGGTAAGGCATTGGGGAGAATCATAGAACAAAGATCTAGGGGTACAGGTTAAAAGCTACTTGAAAGTGGAGTCACCGATGGACAGAGTGATGAAGAAGGCATTTGGCGTGCTAGGTTTCATTGGTCAGAACATTGAATACAGGAGTTGGGACGTCTTGTTGAAGTTGTACAAGGCACTGGTAAGGCCATACTAGGAATACCGTGTACAGTCTGGTCACTAGTATAGAAATGATATTATTAAACGAGAAAGAGTGCAGAAAAAAATTACTGGGATGCTACCAGGACTTGGTGGTTTGAGTTATAAGGAGAGACAGGATAGACTGGGGCTTTTTTCCATGAAGCGTAGAGGCTGAGGGGTAATCTTATAGAGGGACATAAAATAATGAGTGGCATAGGTCAGCTAGTTCGTCAATATCTTTTCCAAAAGGTAGGGGAGTTTAAAACTAGAGGACATAGGTTTAAGGTGAGAGGGGAGAGAAACAAAAGGGCACAGAGGGGCAATTTTTTCACACAGAGGGTGGTGAGTGTCTGGAAGAAGCTGCCAGAGGTAGAAGTACAGGCGGGTACAATTTTATCTTTTAAAAAGCGTTTAGACAGTTACATTATATGGGCCAAATGTGGGCAATTGGGACTAACTTAGGGGTTAAAAAAAAGGGCAGCATGAACAGCATGGCCTGTTTCCATACTGTAAACCTCTATGACTCTAAATCTGAATTCAAAGGATCGCTTGGAAGAATACAGGGATATGGGACATAAAAACAAAATAATGTTTTTAATGGTGGCCACTACTCAATCTCCAAATTTAAATCATTTTTGTCGTGGTCATGTTATGACTGCAAGAGGATTATAAACTTAAATTTCGAGATACAGATTTCTGTCAATGCAGACTTTTGAAAATTGTCTTTCAAAAGTGGTAAGTTGTCACAATTCTGTCCAGGTTGGCTGCGAAGCGTCAGTTCACCTTCTGTGTTTTCTGCACATATGATTAACCCGGGGTTTGAATATGCTTAAAAGTAAGTGACCATATGCACTCCCTTGAATAGACATTCAGAAGTGTTAAACTACTTGTGAGTTTATGGAGGGAATTCTCCCCCCAAAAAGGACTAAGGGTGGGACTCTCTGGCCACGCGCACCAGAAGACTGGAAATCTTGAGCTCAATGGACCTTTAACTGATCGGCTGAATTTTCTGTCTTGTCCACGAGGATTCCTGTGGTGGATGAGATGGAAGAATTTCAGCCTATGTGCTGTAATGGCGAGAATACCAGAGTGACCTACATTGGTCTCCCAGGCTGTGCGCCACAATCATCCACACACACTCACTTATTATAAGCGTGGTGGGTTGCGCCCTGGTACGGGGGGGTGGGGGGGGCAAAAACACACCAGTGAGCTGGCTGCAGAGCACTACAGCACTGCTTCACAAGGGTACCCCAATCACAAGACTACATCCCTCCTCCCATGGACATCAGGACTCCCTCCTCCCATTATCTGTGACATGTTCCCCCAAGCCCTCCTTGACACAGAAGACCAGTATTGGGGCCCTCCTGGCAGGATCCCTGCCTAAACCCCAATATAACTTCTCTGTTTAGGCCTCTGCATGATCACCTCCTGCACCCCACCACCACATAATCTCCACCCCCACCCTCACGGCAATGTCCCTGTCACACTGAGCAGTATCCAACTGGGCATAGACAGAGTGGTTATTAGGCACTGCCTACCAAACCACCTCCCCCCGCCCCGCAAGCCTTCTTTCCCCGCATGGACATCATGCCTGGACTCCACTGGTAGAGGCCAGAACTGATTTTTGCTGTTCTCGCACCATGTTCAAAGGTTAGAAGATCCTGCATGCTGGGTGTCAAACCAGCTATGCATATTTAAATACTACTTTAAATATCCTAATCAGCCTCACATCCATAAGTTTGTGCCATTCGAAAAGGCACGGGATGACTGCAAATGTTTGGCACAGTGCGCGGACCCAATTTTTAGGCCCACACCTACTATTCTGGATTGGCGTAATCTGCATCAGGTTGGGAAATTGCATCCTATATCTCCTACTGACTGGATATTTTGCAAAATTCAAAATCAACAGACCCCCCCAAATGCAAATTCCATCCTACCATAGGTGCAGAGGAACTAATTCATCGCAAGCAGGTCTGAGCAGCCGCTATTGAAACATCATGTGCAGCAATGGCTTCAAACCCCAAATAAGTTACGTGGACAATGGAGGTATTGATCATGGGAATCACATGACCGAAACCAATTCAGGTCAGAAACTCTCTTATGCCAAGAACCAGGGATATGTGGTGGTCTGCAAATCAACAGGACAAGAGCAATCATCCTCCAGTGAAAAGAACAGGATCCTGCCTAACAGCCAGACAACCCAAACAGTGAGTGAGAAGGTTTAATTAATTTTCACCTGCAAAGCTTCACCTTTAGAAAACTTGACCATAACTTTGACTAGAGAACCAGAAGCTTCTAGCTTCTATTCATCTGAAGAACTATGGCCAGGATTTCATGGTCCTGCAGCAGGCAGTGTCTCCCTATGGTAAATGTGACTAGACATTTAAATCTCTAATCAATTTGGCTGATCTGTTATATCCTGCCAGGTGGGAGGGTTTGTAATATCCAGGCCCATCAGGGAGAAGTCACCCAGGTTATGCATACAATTTTAAAGGACTGAAATTTGGACGTGCGATTTATTTCTTGCACTTTCCTTTGCTCATAACCTAAACACATGTTGTCTTTAGAATCCATCTTTACTTGCGTGTAATATATTATATTTGGGGTGTGAGCGCTTTTCATTACACTTACATTTTCAGAACAATGTGAATAAACAGAGGAGGGGAAAAGTTATCCCAACATCTCTCCCTGTTTGCAACACTTAACACAGGACTATGTTGAAAGTTGATCTAATATATTGTACATTTTGTACATTTCAAATAAATTATTTCAACGATCTGTACGGCACAAATAATGCTCTTGAATTCATTCATTAACCTTTCCTGCCTCTTTTACAATGCTGTTTGACCAAACTTTTGGACACCTTCTTAATGTCTCTTTCTTTGGCTTAGCAGCCATTTTGTTCGGATTATAGTTCTGTGAAATATCTTGAGATGTTTTGCAACTAAGACACAAGATGCCACTTGTTATGAGATGAAAGGGAACAAGGTACGTATTTTAATTTTCTGTATGAAAGCTAATGTTTGCAAGAAGCTTTTTAAGATATCTTAGAGTTTGAATTCTTCCAATCTTGGGTACATCAGAATTACAAAATGTAAAAAGATCCATCGAAGTTTACTTCTTTTTTTAAATATTTGTAGCTACATGATACAAGAATAATGATATTACTACTAATTATCACAATCAATCTTGACCAATTAATCCACAAGGCCCAGACATGATGAGCTGATTGTCAACCTTGAAGTGAGCAGCGGGATTTGAGAAAAGTTCAGCTCAGCTTGCCAACCTCGGGAGAAAGTGCCAGGAAAGATGGTACTTTCATTGTTGGGGGCAGGGGCTATGTGCAGACTGTAGTCAGGTCAACTGACCCAGGGAAAAGTTTGAAGGCAGCAATAGGTGCCGCTAGGTGCCAAGGTAGCAATAGGGGCTGCCAGGTGTTTAAAAGGCCTCCCTTAGTGCTATAGGGTTAGTCCCAGTTAAAAGATCAGGGGTGGGGGCTGTCCTTGTCCCAGTCCCCAACATATATAACCCTGTTTGATATCCAAGTGGCAAGTAAAATCCCAGAGGTAGTGATAAATGATAGTTCTTGAATAGGTTTGAGCGACAGCATTTACTTACTCGTAACAATCACTTGTGCTATTCATCATACCTTCTTCAATTGCTTCCCAACACAGAAAAGATTTATTAGGAAGCTAGTGGGATTTGATAGTTTGAGTTATAAGGAGAGGCTGACTAGACTGGGACTTTTTTCCCTGGAGCACAGGAGGCTTAAGGGTGATCTTATAAAGGTCTATAAAATAATGAGGGGTATAGATAATGTAGATCGTCAACATGTTTTCCCAAAGGTAGAGAGTCTAAAACTAGAGGACATAGATTTACGGTGAGAGGGGAGAGATACAAAAGGGTCCAAAGGGGCAATTTTCTCCACACAGAGGATGGTGAGTATCTGGAACGGGCTGCCAGAGGTAGTAGTACAGGCAGTACAATTTTGTCTTTTAAAAAGCATTTGAAGTTACATGAGTAAATTGGGTATAGAGGAACATGAGCTAAACACGGGCAGCTGGGACTAGCTTAGTGTTATATAAGGGTGTCCTGGACACGTTGGGCCGAAGGGTTGGTTTCCATGCTGTAAACCTTTATGACATGCATTAGGCGTACCTTGTCATGCAACCCCTCAAGGTCCCCCCGACAACATTTTCCAAATACACAACTTCTGCCACCTAGAAGGACAAGGATGACAGATGCATGGAAACAACCTGTTGCAGCTTTTCCTCCAAGCCACTGCTTCCAAAAACAATATTGAAGTTAGTTTATTGTCACTCAGTTTAAAACCAGAACTCACCCATCCTCTCCAAACAGCACTGTGGGTGGACCTGCACCAAGATAACTAAAGCCATTCAAGAAGGTGACCACCTTCTGAATGCTAATTGGGATAGACAACAAATGCTGGCTTAGCCAGCAATGCCAACATCTTGTGAATGAATGAAAAAAAACATATTGAACCGGCATACTTAGAAATCTGATAAGGAGAAACTTTCTCCTGATGCCAAGCTGCTAATTAAGGTGGACAAAGGCTTGACAAGTGACAGACATTCTGATTTTATTACCAACAGAGTGTCAACTGTGACTGATGTGTCTAATTAAGTAAGAATTGTGAGATGGTTTTAAGGTAGAAATGAAATAGATAGGCAGTTGCAATAAAACCATTTGATCAGCCCAATTCAAATTTTGGCATTTGAAGAGAATCCAATATCAAACATCTTCATGATAAAAGTTGAGCACATGAAGGTGAATCAAATTGCCAATCAGGTAATTGTGAGCACGCTTGATTAAAACCCTGCAAAATCCAATCTTCATATAGCATTAATAGTCTATAAATGGACAGTTGTTAGTTTAGAACGGATTCCTACCTTGTTCGGAAATGTTCATCTTCACAAAGTTTGCAGTTTGAATAATAATTCTCTGGAATATAGACGGAGTGCAGCAGAGGTTCACCAGGCTGATTCCTGGGATAGCAGGTCTGTCACATAGGAGAAGTTAAGTCATTGTGTTAATTGGAGTTTAGTGAGAGGGGATCTCATAGAAACTTACAAAATTCTAGGATTAGATGGGATTGATTCAGAAGGAATGTTCCAGATGGTGAGGGAATCCAGAACTAGGGGTCATAGTAGGGCAGCACAGTGGCAAGCACTGCTGATTTGCAGTGTCATGGTCCCAGGTTCAAATTTCAGCTTGGGGCACTGTCTATGTGGAGTTTGCACATTCTACTCATGTCTGTGTGAGTTTCCTCTGGGTGCTTCGGTTTCCTCTCACAGTCCAAAGATGTACAAGCCATGCTAAATTTCACCTTAATGTCAGAGGGGCTAGCTAGGGTAAATGCATGGGGTTATGGGGATAGGGCTTATGTGGGATTGTGGTTGGTGCAGACTCAGTGGGCCAAATGACCTCCTTCTGCACTGCATGATTCTATTCTAATTTGAGGATAAGGGGTAAACCATTTAGGATTGTGGTGAGGAGAAACCTCTTGACCAAGAGGATGGTGAATGTGGAATTCACAGCCACAGAATGTAGTTGAGACCAAAACATTGTAGGATTGCAAGAAGAAATTAGATACAGTTCTTGGGGCTAAAGAGATCAAGGACTATGGAAGTGGAATCAGGATATCGAATATGATCAGTCATGATCAAAATGAATGGCGGAGCAGGCCCAAAGGGCAAAATGGCCTACTCCTACTTCTATTTTCTATGTTTCTATGGAACTGAGTCACTACTGAGAATTGGGCATTGGCAAAATTCACCAGTAATTACAGGACAAAGTTCAATCCTCATCCTTGTGGAATCCCACACCAATCATTACATGGACATTACAATCAACGTAAGAAGGAACAGCAGGTGGTCTGTTTCTCCAGCCTGGACTTAGAACAAAGAAAGAAGCATTAAATATTTTTATACCTGTAGATATGCCAATAGGCACCTAAGGTGAACAAAGGATTTTGGCCAGAGACATAGGCCAGTCTTTTACCATTTTATTTCGAAGAACAGCTGAGCATGGAACTGGGTGAGTTTCAGATCCATTTTGTGGGCACATTTTCAGGCCACACCCCCAAACATGCACTCTGGAATTTTGATAGAGTCTGTTGCCTGCAACAGAAGCCTGCGGACAGGGCTTAGTGTACCTGAAAGCCTGCAAAGGGAGGTATTATGCATGTGCAGACCTCTGATGCTGCACATGCGCATAAACAGTAGCAGGGGTCTAACAGACAACAAGAGAGTGGTCAGACCCTTGCTATTGCAGGCAGCCTGAAGCAGTCCCCACCCCTGCCACCGTTACAATCGCTGGGGCCTGGCCTGAGGTACAGCCCCACTGCCTAGTCCAATCGCGGAGTCCCTCCCTCCCTCCTTCCCCCTACTGATTGCTGCAGTGACAGTGGGCCCCCTCTCCCCATTAGCCCATTCCCACTGGCCCCTCCCCCATTGGCTCTGTCCCCACTGGCCCCTCCCCTCATTGGCCCTGCCCCTTACCAATGTCCAGTGGGCATTGCCCAGGTGCCAGGGTGGCATCGGTCACCCCCCACTTGCTCTCGGTCTTCCCAGGGAGCCTCAATGGCCTCACGTTCCACTCAATCAGAGCCCGTTATTGCACATGGGAAGATAGAAAAAGGAAAATTATTATAGATTTGCATCCATCTTCCCATGTGCAATAATTGAGAACCACAGATGGACATTATTCAGGTAGACTTCCTATCCCTTGCAAGCCAGAAGCTGTTTAAAATGGCTGTAATACCATGTGAAGTCCTTTGGGTATTGAGATTTTTAAAACGTATCTCATCTTTTAAAATGTGCATTTTTTGTTCCTTTTAAGTCTTTTTCATTTTCTACAGCATTTCCTCACCATGTTAGTGCATTGTTCCAGAAATGGAGAGAGACAAACTGAGCCGGAAATGGGGCTGATTAATATATTCAAATTTATTTAAGTATGTATTCCAATGTGATTAGCGAGGGGGGGTGGGGGGGCAGGCACTGTGTACGTAAGAAGAAACATTGCGGTTGTGGCAGGGCGGGGCATTCCATGGTGGGGGAGGAGGAGGTGGTGGTGTGGGGAAGGGAAAGGACTATGTGAGGCTATGTGAGGTGTTTTAAATCGGAGGCACCTTTTTTAAAGATCTTGTAAAACCTAAGTTACTCAATCAGAGCCTGCCCCACCAGACTGGTGTTATAAGACCCATCCCAACTTTTGTCCAAACTATGAGCCCAAAAATCTGTCGGACTCTGTTACCCTGGGAGCTGGCAGCTTCCACTCCATTTTTCATGCCTGCTGCAACATTCTGCAAAACAAAACAGGAAGTTCCACCCACTGTGACTAGGTATTCCATCCTTGATCGTGAATTCAACTTGTCATTTTGCAGTCACGGTGAGAGGATATTACCAACTTACCCATTTTTCAGGACATTTTTGATTGCACACATAGGGAAGAATGTTCTTTGTCCCACAAGTTTAAGCCGGAGGAACTTATAGGAAAGGTGTGTCGGGTCAGTGACCCAATACATTCCCACCTGCAGGTCTGCATAATTAAATGCACTTTTGTGCATCAGTAAGAGCTGCCACCATGATAGCCACTGGCCCAGAAAGCACCTGGCAGCAGACTGTCAGTGACTAAACTCCTATCTCCCGCTCCCACTGGAAACCATCAGCAAGCCACAGCTGCTGTGGTCAGGGATGGGGTTCCCCTCCAAAGAGGCAGCGTTGCACAAGAGCACCCCCCCCCCCCTCCCCCAGCACCTTAAATAATTTACTTTATCTTGTGCTACCCTCTGAGCACATTTGGATTAAATAGAGCATTTGTCCTTCAACAGCAGCAGTGCCCACCTCTGGCAGTAGGCCTCCTGGCCTTCTAAGACTACAGGTTCTCTGATTATGTCTGCACCCACTATACTCAACTGGACAACAGACCGAAAACAGTCTCTTAATTTTCTCTCCCTGTGACGATTTTACAGGCAGTTGCTCTGACAGGCACAGTGGGATTGAAACCCCAAAATGGTCCTGGATGATGCTCATAACTTAAGGACAGAAGATTCCAGCCATATAATTGTCCACCAGCTAATAATCTAATATGTCAATTGGATAAGATATTCTTCATTAAACATCCATGGCAGAAATTAGTTCCAGACAATATCAATTATTTTGAGAAAACCCGTGAGTTAACTTAGTTCAAAGGTGAAGGAAGCGTCGAAAGTTGATTCCTTGAAACAACGAGACTAACTTTACTACTATGTCTTATGGTACCTCACACCCAGTTGTCTTTTTATTTCCAGTTTATATGCTGTTCTCTCGAAGGTGTCTTTGCAGTTCCTCTGTGGACATGGTGTACTGATACTATGTTTGTACATGCGTTGGCCCCAAAAGCTTCATCCACTTCTCTGAAAGGAAACTCAGGGAGAAGTGGCTGGTGTATTGTGTTAAATGACTTGTGGCTATAATAAAGGATGACCTTTACCTCTATTGTATTATATTAATCTTAATCACTGTCAGGAGCTTCCTTTAACTTGCTGGTTCTCAGTGTTTACTGAATATTTACTAGGCTATCATAAAAAGCAGTTTGTGTAAATCTTCATATTGGCACAAAGCTACTGCAGGCACCACTGTTACTTGGCTGCTCTTGTGACTCTGCTCTCCTGGGACTGCTGGAGGCCGTGCTTTCTGGACACATCTTATCTGTATGAAAACAGTGTGCCTATATGAGGTTTTGGAATCCCTCACTAATGTTTGTCTCAAAAATTTCACCAATGGGTTCTATGGGCTGCATTACAGTGTTGGCGACTGTAGTTGCCAATGGAGCTGTTTTTTCATTCAGAAGTATGCATTCAGGTGACCTTGTATTATTCTCTATTAAAACACTGGACCAGTAAACAATCGTACTGGCTGATGAAACAAACCACATCTATCCCATGCCATTCCTGGCCCCACATGACTTCTGCAATTACCTGTCACCAGTGGACTATGCTTCACCGAATTGAGCCCTAATCCCCTGAACATCTAAAATTCTCATGATGTCTCTGGGCTGATGGATAAGACAGATTTTAGTGGGGTTGTAAATGTAGTTAAATGTGTTTTTAAGGGACTTATAGCAGAATAATGCTATTTGTTTCATTTAGAGTGTAGTTCCTCAGAGAAGTCATGAAACTGAAGCCCTATGCCTGTTCAAACAGATGTTAAAGATCCTACAACATAATTTAAAGAACAGCATGAATTTCTCCCGATGTCCTAGCCAACACTCCTCACTCAACCAACACCATCCAAAAGCAGACTGAGCAGTCATTCATCACATGGGTCTTCATGGGAAAGTACTGATGGCTACAACATTCTCCAACTTTACATTTGAGTCACTTTACAAAGTAATTCACCCAGAGTATTGATGTGTTTTGCCATGGAAAACACTATACAAATGCAAGTATTATAATGCATTGAATGTCTAAAAAATTAAGTGAATTCAGAGTTCACACAGTACATATCCAAACTCATGCTTAGAGAACATTTTAATTAATAGTCATTAGGAGTACCTTAAGGATAATACATATGCAAATAACTGTAACATAGGGAAATATAAGACTGGATGTCACATACAATGCACACACACAGCAGGTAATGGCAGGTTTACTTTCTAAACTGTCCTGCCCTATAAATTTGTTACCTTTATGCTATGCATTGGAATGACTTCAGTATTAAATAGAATACATCTTATAAAACAGTGTTATTTATCTCTTTGTTAGTTTTAGTTTTATTGAAGACAATACCTGCTAGAGGCTTTATATCCTGTAATGACATCACATTGAATGTACCTGCATATCAATGTTGTTTCACTGTCAGTTTGAGCCCAGAGAGTCAAAATGTGATCATTGCATTAGCATTTGCAGTTGTTATAGTTACCAATTGACAACTGTGGACATTGATATTCACATAATGCAGTTTTTAAAGTAGTTTTGGCAGTGGTTGAGCAAAAGATACAAATCATATGAATAGAGGGTGTTGCATGACTATCAGCTGCATTGGAGAAATATTTCATAAATAAAGCAGCATTCATTTTAAATGGAGGCATGTTAAATAGTGGACAAAGGAATTTCACAAAATTGTGTTTGGTGTTCTCATGCTAATATTGCACAGCATGACTTCACCCAAACAAGAAAGAATTTGATGCATCACATTGATAACTGATTGCTGAATCACTGAAATATGTTTTACATTCTGCTCACAGTAAAGTAACATCCTCTCTTCATTTGAGTTCAGCTGTTGCTGCATCACTGCCAGAACTACTTTTCAACAATTGGATTATAAGATCACTGATGTAATCAGCAATTTTTATTTGGTACCATGACAACTATTGTGCTGTGTTGCTATAATTTACAATATGGAAAACAGCTCATTAATTTTGTGGGACTGGGGAAATCAAGCCAGGATGGGTGCTAAATTTCCAGCTAAAACCACTTCACCATAATCTTGGCATGAGCAAAATGAGTAAATCACCGACGGTTTAGCTCATTTTGTATTTTCCCAGCTCTGAAATTTTGACAATGAGACAGTTTTTCTGCCATCTGGTGTTAGATGTAGACTCCACTGAAGATCTACCTGCTTTCTCAAACATGTATGATGTAGCAGGATCAAGAAGTAGTTTCACTCAGGTAGCAGACTGGCAATGTTACTGGATGGGTAATTCTGAAGCCCAGGCTAATGCACTGAGTATGAGTTCACTGCACCACAGTCTCATCAATAATGACTGGATTGTCACAAACACCCATCTGGTAAAACAATGTCCTCAGGAGAGGAAATCTGCCTTCATTATCCAGTTTGGCCTACATGTAACTCCGGATCCAGTGCAATGTCACTGATTCTCAACTGCCCATGAAATAGCCTAGCAAGTCAGTGCATTATATAAAACCACAATGGAAAAGTTAAAGAAAAATAAAACAAGGAGGACCAGTCTGCATTGACCTAAGCACCAGAAACAACCTGCAATCTTCCTGCCTGACATCAGGGGACTTGTGCCAAAATTGGGACAGCAGTCCCACAGACCAATCAAACAATAGCCTGACATAAACATACTTAATTATACATTGCAACCAATGTCCTAGATTCACTATTCCTATCTATAGGCCCTGTCGCTTCCCGTCATGAATGTTGGTCTACAATTAAACAACTAACAGTAGAGGTAACCACCACCAATATCCCCTTATTAAGTGATGGGGGAGCCCAGCACATCAGTTCAAAAATCAAGCAGTAAGCATTTGCAACCATTTTTATCCACAAGTGCCGAGTTGAGGATCCACCTCCTAATGTCCGAACCATTACAGAAGCCAGTCTTCAGACAATTTATTCCACATGATATCAGGCAACTGCTGAAGGCACTGGATACAGCAAAATGTATGGCTGTGACAACATCCCACCATGGTAATGAAGACTTCTGCTCCAGAACTAACTCCTACCCAAGCAGCTCCAGTATAACTACAATACTTGCATCTATCCAACGTTGTGGAAAATTACCCAGAGACATCTTGTCCATAAAAAAAAGGACAAATCCAATTCAGCCATTTACCAATCCGTTAGTTTATTTTCGATCTTCAGTAAAGTCATGGAAAATGTCATTGATAAGCAACTCAGCATTAATCTTCTAACCTGCAAAGTTTACGTTTCACAAGAATCGCTTGGCTCCAGATCTCACTCTAGTCTCAGTCCAAATGTGGACAAAAGAACAGAATTCCAGAGGTGAGAGTGACTGCTCTTGATATCAAAGCAGTTTCTGACCAAATATGGCATCAAGGAGCCCTCGCAAAATTTCAGTAAATGAAAATCCAAAGAAAAATTCTCCACTGGTTGGGGTACATATCTAGCACAGAGGAAGGTCATAGTTGTTGGAAGTCAATCATGTCAACTCCGAACATTCCTGCAGGTGTTCTTCAGAATAGTGTCCTCGGCCCAATCACTTTCAGCTGCTTCATCAATTACTTTCCATTTAACAGAGAATCAGAAGACAGAAGTCGGTTGATAATTACAAAATGTTCAGTACCTTTCGCAACTCCTCAGATACTGAAGCAGTGCGTGCCCACATGTAAAAAGATATGGAAAACATGCAGGCTTGGGCTGATAAGTAGCAAGCTCTATTCACAACACACATTACCAGTCAATGCCAATTTCCAACAAGAAAGGATCTGAACATCTCGCCTTGGCTTTCAATGCCATTCCCAACTCTGAATCCCCCTACCAGCAACATCAAGGCCATTGACCAGAAAGTGAATAGGACTAGATGCCCAAATCCTGAGGCCACAAGAGCAAGTCAGAGGCGTGGAATTCTGTGGCATATAATTCAGCTTCTTACTCCCCAAAGCTTGTCTACCACCTTCAGGACACAAATCAAGAGTGTGATGGAAAACTCTACATTTGCCTGGATGAGTGCAGCTCCAACAAAGCTGGCTATCATCCAAGACAAAGCAGCCCATTTGATTAACACTTCATCAGCCAGCTTCATCCCACCACCACCAGTATGCAGTAGGAACAGCACCTTCCAAACTCGTGATATCTAAGCCACATACCATCCTGACTTAGGCTTATATTGCTGTTCCTTCAGTGTTGTTCGATCAAAATCCCGGAGCTACCTCTCTAATGGCACTGTGGGTGTACTGCAGCGGTTCGAGAAAGTGGCTGACGATCACCTTCTCAAGAGCCATTACAAAAGCTCAAATCAAGAGAGTTAGCATAGTTTTATGAAGAGCAAGTCATGCTTGACAATTTTGCTGGAGTTCTTTGAGAACGTAACCATCAAGGTGGATAATGGGAATGCTGTGGATGTGGTATATCTAGACTTCCAAAAGTCATTTGACAAGGTGCCACATAAAAGACTAATCCAGAAGAACCCAGGGAGTTGGGATAAAGTATTGGCATCGATAGAGGATTAGCTGACTGATAGAAGGCAGAGAGTCGAGATAAATGAGCCCATCTTTGGATGGCAAACTATAACAAGTGGGAAGCTGCAGGTTTTAGTTCTCGGGCTACAACTATTTACAATCTGTATAAATGATTCACATGCAGGGACAGAGTGTAACATAGCAAAAATCTAAAATAGGTGGGAAAGCAGGCTGTGAAGAAGGGATAAAGAATTTTCAGATGGCTGCTAATAGGCTAGGAGAACGTGTCACAATCTGGCAGATGGAGTTTAATGTGGATAAGTGTAAGGTTATCCATTTTGGCCAAAAAAAGGCAAATTATTTTTTAAATGGGAAACAGATTTAAAGTGTACCAGTGCAGAGAGATCAGGGTGTCCTTCTGCATGAATTGCAGAATGTGGGTATGCAGGCGAAGCGTATAATAAGAAAACAAATGGAATATTGACACTTATTGCAAAAGGACTAGATTTTAAAAGTAAAGAAGTGTTGTTGCAATTGTATGAGGCATTGGTGAGATGACACCTGGAGTATTGTGTCCAGTTTTGGTTTCCTTACTTGAGGAAAGGTGTGATGGCACTAGAGGCAGTTCAAAAAGGTTCACAAGATTGATTCCAGTGATGGAAGGTCTGCCATAAGGGGAGCAGTTGGATAGCTTGGGATTGTACTTGCTGGAATTCAGAAGAATTTGGGGGGGGTCCTAATCAAGGTATATAAAATGCCAAAGGGGAACGCTGAGCAGCTGTTCCCCCTTGTGGGACAATGTGGAACAAGAGGTCATAGTGAGAAGAGATAGATTCAAAACAGATGAGGAGAAATTACTTCTCTCAGAGGGTTGTGAATTTGTGGAACTCACCACCCCAGAGTGTAGTGGAGGCAGAATTAATCAACAGATTCAAGAAAGAGATAGATAAGCTTCTGATGGAAAGCAGGATAAAGAGCACACAGGAAAGTGGAGTTGAGATGAGGGTAAGATCAGCAATGATCATGTTAAATGCTGGAATGAGTTCAAAGGGGTAAATTGCCTATCCTGCTCCTAATTCCTATGTCCTCATGTCCCTATGTTTCTCTTAGGAATGGGAAGTAAATGCCGGCCTGTCCAATGGTGCTCGCAGCAGAAGTCAAAGAAGGTCTTGCAGTTCAGCTGAAATGAGTCTCTTCTGGTTTTGCTGTAAGAAATCAGTATGCTTCGGCAAGTCATTACACTTATGATGTTCTGCTCTCAAACAAAGAAAAAGATTTGGCAAAAATTAGGTATTCTACATTGATCAATACAAAAAATGTTACCAGGCGAATGAGCTACCAGTATCTCTACATATATCAAAACTTTACAATGCACAAAAAATGGTATCCTATTTACAACTTGACTCATGAAATAATTTACACCCTAAAATCTCCAGTAAGCCACCTCATACTTTCAAAACTGTAAAGACGAGCAAATAAATATGAAGAACAGAGACACTCCAACAAAAATGTGATTATATCTACCATATCTGTGTGAATCTTGATCTAACAATATTCCTTTGAGACAAACATCGCAACTGTGAATATTTATTATGAATATATGCATATCTCCTTTTGTAACTAAAACAAATTAAAATAAATTCGCAGCTCCACACAGCCAAAATGTAAAGCAACACCTGCGTCAAAAATGTGATCACTTTTTGCATCTATAACACAAGATAAAAATGCAATGGGATTAAACAGTAGATGCACTAATTATAATACATATCATTGTAATTCTTATTTTAACTCTGTTTTTGGATCAGTAATGATTTTTTAATACAGCAATTTGCATAAGCAGCATGGAGATTGCTCTCTTTCCAAACCTACACACTTACGATTCAAGCTAGATACATCACAGCTCACAGCGATGTAAAATCACTGTGCTAATTAATAAGCCATTTACTGAACGCAGCTAGTTAAGGTGGTCCTACAGCTGACCTTATGGAAGATGAGCTGTCCCAGAAGTGTGTGTGTGTAACTACAAACATAATGATGTGCCAGGAGGGAATCATTAAAAATAATTTACACAAGCCTTCATTTACAAGATCTTTTGATAGCACGCTTCCCCGGTGTTTAGATACAGAGTGCAGCCTCTACCATTTGGAAAGCACCAAGTGAGAGAGCAAAAAGAGATACCTAAGTGGTTAATTAAGAGCTGTTCGGGCGCCACAAGAGCCTCCTGCAAATCCCTCTGATGTCTGCTGTGTCAAGTGGCTCTCACAGGCAAAAGCACAAGAGGTAGCCACCATGGCAGGCTAATTACGGGAGATTGAGAGCAGCTGAGAACGGCCCGGTGCTGGCCACTTGCTGTGAAGCACCAGAGAGTTGGTTTGAGCTGAGCAGACTTTTGCACATCTGTCCTCAGTGTCAAACATTGGCAGATAAGGTATTGGCACATAGTGCAGAATGTAAGGACCCTGCAAATTTTGTAATTAATTGTTAATAGCAACTTTGATATTCACCAATGATAGAATAAATTCAGGCTATTGTGTTGAATATGGTGAACGTTATTAAATGCAACTTAGGAAAAGTCATATGTATGGACTTGCATATACCTAGGTCATCAATTACACCTAACAGGTGCGATTTTACTTCCGTTTACATAAATTAATGCAGAATTCGTCAAGGCCAAGGTTGCCTCATAATCAGCAATTGTAACTAACTTTGTAATTAATTAACCAACATACTGCAGGCTGAAGTGTGAAAAGATTACTTGGTTATTCTATTTATGATATTATTTTATAATTTTACATATGCATTTAAGTAATATATAAGTAAACCAGCCACATATGTTGCCATCTTCCCCTGGAGGGCTAGTTGATGTAGTTATTGCTAAAGCATTTCCTGGTTCCTTATATCTTTTTTATGTATTTAAATATTAAGCATGTGCTTGGATGTGAGATGAAGATGACTCATGCCACACTTTCTTCTGACACACCTGGGTTTTCTACAAAATAATAAAAAAAAGGAAATAATCAAACTGAAATGCTGCAAAGGATCAAAACAGTTCTGATAAATCTATTCACTACAAAGGTCTGCTTTACTTTAAACTATTACCTGTAGAGGTAGTTGTGTAGTGAAAATCCTCAGGGATGGTGCACCTCCTTATCCCTTAGCTGGCAATTAAAAATACCTCTTGAATGCAGACAGAACTCAAGTCACCCAATTATCTGGAACCAACAGGGATTACAGTATGATATTAAGTGTGTTTAAGTGATTTTGGTGTGAATATGAATACCTACATTACTAGGTTTTACTAAAAGGGATTTCGTAAATGTGGTGGTTCTGTAGCAAGTTAATTAATACTTTCAGTGACTGGGATTTTTGTTTGACAGACAGAATGCTATTAGACACCAAAGTGACTCAATAACTGAACAGGCCTTTTTTTTCCCTTCCGCAATGCAAGAACAAGCTTGTTATGCAACAACATATTAATAATCTGGTCTGCAATCTAACACAATTGACTTCTGTCTACTTAACTCACATTGAAATAATGATGAGGAAAACATGTCTTATTTCATGGTAACCATTGTCTCTTCCTTTTAACTCTTTCAGGGGTGCTGAAGCATCACCTTAGCCAAAATGAAAGAAAGAAGAATTTCACTTGAAATCATTGGCTTAATGCTTGTTTGCCACGGCCAGGGTTCTGCCATGCCTCTCACCCAACGGAACAGTATGGCCCCACTTATTTGAATGACCTGCCGCATCTGCCAGGGGGAGGCACACCATAGCGGGTTGTAAAATCCTGGTCCATATTCCTCAAGTATGGTGCTTCTCCCCTCCCCTCGGATCTCCAACCCAAAGAACGTGATTTAACTGTAATGTCATAACTATATTCTGTGTTGTAAGTTTTAAACAGCAAGGAAAGATGTGGTTTGGACACATGGGCCGAAATTTTCGCACCCTACCCGCCACAAGAATCATAATGGGCAGGACACAAACCATGTAAAAATCCATTGACCTCAGGTGGGATTTTCTGGCTTTGTTCAGAAAATCCCACCCGTAGATCCAAAGTAACACACAGCAGGTTTATTGAAAAGCTGTTCTCTCCACAGAACAGAAAATGAAACTTATAGTAGCCCGTGAAACCATCACCAACACATCATGGGATCAGTCATAAAGCAATCATGCAAACTGTTAAATATATAACATCCTTCCCCTTTTATTTCTGTGGTCATGGCAATTAATTACTATGATGTTGTACATAGAATCAATAATGCTCTAGACACAGTATTATTTATTCATCCTTAATCATTATACACAATCAATAAGAAAGTTGATCAGGAAAATGTCTATTCCTCTCTGGTTCTATAAGTTGTTCAGAAGTATGGTTGTCCTTGACCCAAGAAGTATGATCTGGAACTTCAGTGGACATTTCTCTTGGAACTAATTTTGCACTATACCCACTTGTTGTAGTAATATAAACACAATCATTAAGCAACTCAGATTCAAGTCTTCCATTGTAGTACTTGCAATAGTAGGGACATCTGAAGATAATTTGGAGAAAATTTTTTGAGATGACAAAATAGTGTTTCTAAGCTAATTAATGTTTGTTTTGCACCGTGACACTGTCCCTTTAAAAAAAATGAATTTTAAGCATGTTATAAAGAACAAAGAAAATTACAGCACAGGAACAAGCCCTTTGGCCCTCCATGCCTGCACCGACAATGCTGCCTGACTTAACTAAAACCTCCTACCCTTCTGGGGACCTTATCTCTCTATTCCCATCCTATTCATGTATTTGTCTTAAAAGTCATTACTGTACCTGCTACCACTACCTCCCCCGGCAACGAGTTCCAGGCACCCACCACCCTCTGTAAAAAATCTGCTTCGTACATCTCTTCTAACCCTTCCCCCTCGCACCTTAAACCTGTGCCCCCTAGTAATTGACTCTTCCACCCTGGGAAGAAGCTTCTGACTATCAACTCTGTCCATGCCTCTCTATCTCATAGACTTCTATCAGGTCTCCCCTTGCCCCTTTTCTCCACAATGTTAAGCAGGCACTGAGTTATTCGCCCTTTTATTGTTGCTAGAGCCTTTTGTTTATTTTTAATTTGGGTCTAATTCAATGTCCTGGAGTTTTACAACCCTTCTGAATTATCAAGGGAAGATTGATTGATAGGTCAAGGTCAGGTGGTACTTTGGAGACAATCTAGAAATTTTTATTTTCAATTTGACTGCTGGCTAAGCGAAACATGTTGGATTCCAGACTCCAAGCAATGTGTTATTGTGTCTCTCTCCCTGGTATTGGTGGCTGTCTAGCTAGTGACTAGAGGCAAGGAGAGCCTCTGTCTCTCAAAGTGCTGAAAGTATCAAGGACAGAAGGCCTCAGTGTTTTCAACTCACCATCCAAAGGAATAAATCACAGAGGGGGTTGGAAAGCCGCAAGATCTAGTATCACATCAGCGCACTCATTTTCTTTGCTAAACCAAAACTGGGATGTTTGTGTTGGAACAGTATAGTTAGCTATTAAGGTTTATACAATATCTCAGTTTTTTTTTCCCTTGCTTTTAATTGGTAAAAGTTCTTGCTAATTTTCTTGCTATATGTTAACTGTTTTCTTAAATAAACTTTGTTTGATAAAAGCTCCTTAGTGTGTCACTTGAATCATAACTGGAATGAAACATCTTATGCTTACCCATGCCAAAGTTCAAAGTGCAAAATTTATGATCACGGCTGACTTCATAAAAGACCTTGGAGTTTCTGATCTGGATTATGACACAAGAAATTAGGCTTGTTTTTGCTAAAACTTTGGTAGGTACCCATTTCTCATTTGTGGTTTAATTACGTGTTAACCCTTGATCACCTTGTTGAAATGAGTGCTCACCTCCCATCCAGCAAGTTGAGATTGTTGCTGACGCTCTACTGTCTCTGAAGTTTCTGGAGGTAATAACAAATCAAACGTAGTTCTTCATTTTCTCTTTAAGAATATTAATGCAAGTGAACATTGGGTAGTTGCATGATTAATATTTTCATAAGATGCCAAAAAGCAATTCTCATGATGTGATAATGAACCTTGTTCTCTTGGAGATTTTAAAGAATGTTTCAAGGATTGTACAAATTTTGAGTTAATCCATTGGTGGATGGATGATTAGGTGCAGATTTTAAATGCTGAAAAACATTTATTTTGAGATAATCCTCCAACTCTTGTGAGGTAAACTGTGATCAATTATCACTAACAATCTATTCTGGTTTCCAAGTCTTTCAAAAATGTTGTTGAGGTTTTAAAAGATATAGTAGATCTTGTGATAACAAATTCTGGCCACACTGAGTGTGCATCAATTAGGACTAAGAATATGTAACCCTCAAAAGTACCGGCAAAGATTTACATGCAATCATTGCCAGGGTATTTTATCCCACTCCCAAGGGTATATGGTGTATTTTTATATAGTTGAGAGCTTCAAGTTTTTAGGTGTCCAGATCACCAACAACCTATCCAGGTTCCACCCCATCCCCACCCCCCCACACCCCACCCCCCCACCCCAATGCTGACAGTACAGTTAGGAAAGCCCACCAGTGCCTCTACTTCCTCAGAAGACTAAGGAAATTTGGCATGTCAGCTTCGACTCTCATCAACTTTAACAGATGCACCATAGAATGCATTCTTCCTGGCTGTATCACAGCTTGGTATAGTTCTTACTCTGCCCAAGACTGCAAGGAACTACAAAAGGTTGTGAATATAGCCCAATCCATCACGCAAACCAGCCTCCTATCCACTGACTCTGTCTACACTTCCCTTGGTAAAGCAGTCAACATAATTTAGCACCCCACACACCCCGTACATTTTCTCTTCCACCTTCTTCCATCAGGAAAAAGATACATAAGTCTGAGGCCACGTACCAACCAATTCAAGAAGAGCTTCTTCCCTGCTGTCATCAGACTTTTGAATGGACCTACCTTGCGTAAAGTTGATCGTTCTCTACACCCTAACTATAACAATAACACTACATTCTGTACTCTCTCGTTTCCTTGTCTATGAACTGTATGCTTTGTCTATATAGTGCGCAAGAAACAATACTTTTCACTGTATGCTAATACATGTGACAATAATAAATCAACTCAATTATGCACAGCATTGACACTGTCCCTATTCTTCTTCGATCTGGATCCAGACAAGGCCACCAAAATAACTATGTGCTAATTTCTCCATACGGACCTTCATGCAATTGTTCAAGAACTCTGTGATCCTGTGGATTAGGTGGGCAAGTCAGGAGATTTCATGCATCAGTCCAGACTTGATGGGCTGAAGGGCCCCTTCTATACTGCAGTATTCTATCATTCTATTCTGTGACTCTTTGAATTCTTCCAAGCAGATTAGGAGGAATGATCATTTGGATTTTCCACAGTAAACACACACCTTGGATGGTCAACAAGCTTTCTTGATACATATGGATTCAAATCAGGATGTGTACAATTCGTTCCAGCTATCATTCCTTCCTTTCAAAACCATATCCATCATCTTCCCCATCACAAGATCATTTCTGGTATGTCTTTGAACGTGAAAAGCTGTCACAGGCAAATGATCGACTCAGGAAAAATAAAAGCTGGGTCTTACCACCATTCAAGTGACAAGTTTTTCCCATCCTGCTGCAGTGAACGGAGATCAGGCTGGCTGCCAAATTCTTCGACGGGAGTGTGGCATGAAAGGCAGATAACATCACATTCATCGAATATTAGCAAAACTGGTCAGTGCAGATGCTCAATACATGAAGATAAGTGTGATAATGCATCAGCATTAGCATAGCACGCAGACTGCTGATACTTTATATCATAGGAGTATAACATTAGTGACCACCTTTACAATGAGATAGCAGCTAATGAAGGTATGCTTTTATACAGCCCGAAAATAATGGTTAAGGGTTGATGATCAGTCAATAATGTGAAATGACAAGCATATAAATAATGATAAAATCCTCTTATGCCAAAAATGATAGATGTAGATTCAGCCCTAGTTAGAGTATATAAAGCAAAAGCTATCGGTCATTCTTTTCCCAAAGCATAACATGCAAAATGACTGCCCCTACTCCATAAAGTGAAGTGTCACAAGAAAACAGTAATGTTAGCTTTGGATGAAAATGAACCAAAACTTCAGACTTCTGCAAAGTGTGGGTGGCATGTGAGACAGTGGTAAGCACCCAGGTTCAATTCCAACCTTCAATGACTTTCTGTGTGGAGTTAGCACATTCTCCCCATGTCTGCGTGGATTTCCATCCCCTACACAGTCGAACAATGTTCAGGTTAGGTCAATTGGCTGTACTAAATTGCCTGTTAGTGTCCAAGATATATAGGTTAGATGTATATGGTACGGGGATAGAGCCTGTGGAAGATATTCTGTCAGAGTGCTGGTGCAGACTCAATGGGCTGAATGGCTTCCTTCTGCACTGTAGGGATTCTATGACATCCTTCTATGCTTTCTTATAATCTGTTGTCCAGTCCATGACTGTTTCTGAAAAATAAGTTATGCAATGGCTTCAACAATGTAGCAATGTTCGGGACAAATTTGCCATAATAATTTACTAATCTTAGAAAGGACCTCAATTGTGTCACATTCATCAATGTTTCTAAAATAGCTTAGATTTTTTTGGTGCTTTGTGTAGGCCTTTACTATTAATGACATGACCCAACTAGCATTTGGAAAAAGTCACACCTTTTTTTCTTGATATGCATACCCTGTGTTTGAAGATGTTACAATGTTATTTCTAAATTATTTAAATGCTCTTGTTCACTGGACCCTGTAATTAGAATATCATCCAGGTAACATTGTAGGCCAGAGAGCCATTTAGAACCTAATTCATCGATCTTTGGAATAGAGCTGGTGTGGATGTTATTCCAAAAGGCAATCTTTCATTATTAAAAAAAACCTTCATGAGTAACAACAGTAAGCAATGGTTGAGATTCAGTGGCTAGATTCATCTGTAAGTATGCTTATAAAAGATCAATCTTGCTGAATTTCTGCCCACCTGAAACACCAGCAAACGAATCTCCAATTAAAGGAAGTGGATGTTGATTAGCACACAATACTGGATATATGGCTGTTTTAAAATCATCACAAATATAAAGTGAACCATCTAGTTTCACAACAGGTGTGATGGTAGTAGCTCAGTCACTCATTGTAAGTAGCTCTAACACACCAGCGTTAACAAGTCATACTAAGTCTTCTTTGACCTGGGGATGAATTGACACTGAACATAGTTAGGACATTAGTCCGATCGCACCACTCTTGGTTGAGACCTTTTGGTTGACTATAAGATAAATCTTGAGTTTCACTTGAACTCCATCTACTGAGCCAAGCATCTCTTCGAAAACACTCGTATTTATTCAAAAGGTACTATAGGTCTGTTTTGACATTGACTAATCTGTTGGCAGCAATTCCATCAAGCTTTATCTTCTCCAACCATGATCTCCCAAATAGAGCTGGAAAATTACCATGGACCACAAGAGGCAACTCTGCTGTTTGTCCATTCAACTTTTCATTGATCACAATGTAACCTTTGAACAGCATGACCTCTTCTGTATATGCCCTTAAAATCACATCTGCTGGTTTTAAAGGAAAATACTTCAGCTTTTTCTGGTAAGCAGTCTCTGGAATTATAGATACAGCAGTGCCAGTGTCAACCACCATCCGAATACATAAATTATGTGATCTACCTTGTATGGATAAAATGTTCAGTTGGAGATCTTCAGAATATTTCTGGACGTTCTCTTCTTCACAACTGTACCTCTTTACTGGCATATTATTAATTATTTGAAAGATGTAACTTGTTTTCCTCATTGAAACCCAGGTTATTCTGAATATTCTTCTCAGGGGAAGTTGATCTAACCTAACAAGTTTTTGCAATGTGACCCATTTTGCCATACTTCTTGCATTGACTATCTATGCTCCAGCATTCACTCACTGGTCCATTTTGGCACATCTGTAACATGCTTGTTGCTATTTTGACTTCTTATGAGCAGTTCCCAATTTGTGGACCTTCATTCATGCACCACACTATGAAGCCTCTTTCGTAGCCAGTTCCATCAACACTGCAATTCTATTGCCTACTGAACATGCTTAAAGACAGCAATCTTCTTTGGATAGCTTCATTGTGGAGACCACAAACTAGACAATCTCAAAGGTCATCTTCTAATGACTCACCAAACTCATAAAGTGCCAGCTTTTTTTAAGGTTGCCACAAACTGAGCAGTGCTTTCGCCTTCCACTTAACTCCTTTGGTGGAACCCAAAACGTTCTTCAATGATCAGTGTACTTAACTTTGGAATCATCCAGAACTTTTGCGCTCTACCTTATATGGATAAAACATTCTGTTGGAGTTCTTCAAAATATTTCTGGACTTATTGACCTCTTTTCTGTCATATTATAAAATTCTCTGTAGCATGCAACTTATTTTTCTTCTTGAAGGAACTCAGATTCTTCTTCTGAATATTCTTCTCAGAGGAAGTTGATCCGAGCTTTTGCAATGTGACCCATTTTGCCATACTTTGAAGAGTAATGCCCTTCAAGGATCTTTGTCAAATCGTCATAAATTTTGGTACCTTGTTTCGCTGGATGAGCTAAGTTCTTGAGCAAACTGAAGGTTTTACTTCCTGTTGTACTGAGAAAAGATAGTATAAGCAACTCATTTGCCATTTTATTGGCTTATACAAAGTATTGACCGTGCTCTGCTTAGAACTCCATGTTTCATTTTCTTAATTGAAAGGACCCATGGCACCATGACCCACCATTTCTCTTGCAGGCACGAGCAACTCAAGACTGCTCAGTATTTTTTTTTAACTTCTTCTCCGTATTCTCATTTTTACCCTGGAAACGATTGCTTGATGTCTGTTTTTCAAATGCATCCCTTCTCTTCAAATATACCCGAAAATGCCTCGAATCTCACCCTTTTCTTATGAATTAACCAAATTCCAGGGCAAATTGAAGATTTTACTTCCTATTGTACTGAGAAAAACTGTTACAAAAAAACTGTTAAATTCATTTGTGATTTTATTTGCTTGTACAAAGTACTGAAAATGCTCAGCATAGGAATTCCATGATGCATTTTCTTCACTGAAAAGCCCCATGGCACCTAATTGACCAACATTTCTCTTGCAGGCAATAGTAACTTGAGACTGCTTAGTATATATATTTTTACTGTCTTCCCAGTGGTCCCATTCTTACCCAGGAGACTGTTTAATTGCTGTTCTTTTTCTAAACAACCCCAACACTACAATAAAGCATCCCTTCTTTTTAAATGGGCCAGATACTGCCTGGAATCTCACCTTTCTCAATTTGGAAAACCCCCTCCCTCTTTTAAAAGCACACAATAATTTTTTCTTGCTTGGCCTTCCTGCATTAGCTCTTTAATCTTGTTATTGGTTTTCCCCAGCCTTCTAATACTCAAAACATGAGGACTCACAATGTTCTTTTCTACTACTTAACATGTTTCTCAATGAAACAAAATCCATTCACATTAGTAAAAGAAAATTGGCAACATCCTAACTACGTCCAGGGTTGAGAGTTTTAATCAAAAAGAAATGGTTTGCATATGTAGATTCAAAATAACTGAATATTATGTGTTACCATCGCATATGCCCAGACGTGAGAGTCTCCCTCCATGCTATGCTAGAAAACTGGTGCAGCGAGATGAAAGAATCGCATCCCCCCACCCCTGATTTCTGCGAACATAGAATCTTTTGAGTGGATATCAGAAGCATACTGCATATTTCAATCAAGTGTATTCTTATCTTAACTCAAACTCCTGGGTGGGGATGGGCCCCACCCCCTGAAATCTAATGAGGTTCACACTAGTGGCCTCTGCAATGCACAGGATGTGGGAGATTCTAGTCTGAACTCCCGCTGAGAAAAGCAGCATGAATTACTCCAGTTTTCCCACGAATTCCACACTTAGAATGTTCTGGGGGAGAATCACCCCCATTGCGACAAAAGACATCCATAATGCATCAACTTTTATAAACCATGAGAATGTGACACAATATTGAATTAGATTTCTGACATATCTCTTAGACTTTATACAACAAACTGCAGATATATCTTTTTTCATAGTTGTTTGATATCAATTACCAACTTTAAAGAGCGCTCCTAAGCACTTGATATAACTTGTGTTATTAGTTTGCATTTGATTTCTCAAGGTTTTGGTATTATCTTTGGGATTTTTATTTAAGGTGGATTACCTTGCCTTAGGTTCAAACAAAATCTGGATAGAATGTGAGTTTCACTTCATGCACAGTTATAGTAACATAGGAAATGATGTAGGCCATTCACGTTGTTGTGCACACTGCCATTGTTTAGATCCATTTACCTGCCTTTGCTTCATATAAGTTGATATCCTTATCTGACAAGAATCTATTGACCATAATCTGAATATATTTAAGTCACGGGTAGATAGGTTTCTGATAGACAAGGGAATTAGGGGTTATGGGGAGAAAGCGGGAAAGTGGAATTGATCCACGTTAGATCAGCCATGATCTTATTGAATGGTGGGGCAGGCTCTAAGGGCTAGATGGCCTACTCCTGCTCCTATTTATTATGCTCTTATGTTCTTAATCTAGGAAATTTCAGTGATTCATCCTCCATTGCCTTGTGGGAAGAGATTTTTTTAAGTTGATTTATTAGTGTCACAAGTAGGCTTACATTCACACTGCAATGAAGTTACTGTGAAGATCCCCTAGTTGCCACACTCCAGCACCTGTTTGGGTACTGAGGGAGAATTTAGAATGGCCAAATCACCTAACCTGCACATCTTTGGACTATGGGAGGAAACCGGAGCACCTGGAGGAAACCCATACAGACACAGGAAGAATGTGCAAACTCCACATGGACAATGACCTAAGCCTGGAATTGAACTGGGTCCCTGGTGCTGTGAGGCAGCAGTGCTAACCAATGTGCCACCCTGTGCTATGCTGCTGTATTTTGCCTATCCCTAATTACCTTTGAGTAAATTGTGGCCATTGTAAGGGCTGCCTTCTTGAACTGCTGAATGTTAAGTCATATACCTTACAGTGCTGTTAGGGAGGGAGTTCCAGGATTTTGACCATGGCTGTGAATGAACAGCGACAAGTAGGATGGTGAATGAGCCAGAGGGCAACTTCCAAAAGTAGTGGTGTTCCCACATGTCTGCTGTCCTTGTCCTTCTAGATGGTAGTGATTGTGAGTTTGGGAAGCACTACCTAAGGAGCTTTGGTGAGTTCCTGCAGTGCATCTTGTAGATGGTACACACTGCTGGTACTGTTCCTTGGTGATGGAGGAAGTGAGTGTTTGTGGATAGGGTGTCAATCAAGTAGGCTGCTTTGTCCTGGATGGTGCCAAACTTCTTCTGTGTAGCTGCACATATCTAGGCAAGTGAGTGTATCCCATCACACTCCTGACTTGTGCCTTGTACATGGTACACAAGTTCTGGGGAGTCAGGAGGTAAGTTACTCACCACACGATTTCTAGCCTTTGACCTGCTCTTGAAGCCACGGTATTTATATGGCTAGTCCAGTTTGGCTTCTGGTCAATGGTAATCCCCAGCATGTTGAAAGTGGAGGATTAAGTGATAGTAATGCCATTGAATACCAAGGGGCAATGTCTAGATTTGCTTTTGTTGGAGATTGTCATTGCATGACATTTATGTAGCATGGAAGTTATTTGCCTCTTGTTAACCCAAGCCTAGATATTATTCAGATATCGCTGAATTTGGATATGGACTGCTTTAGTATGTGAAGACATGAATGGTGCGGAACATTTTGCAGTCATCAGCGAACATTCCCACTTCTGACCTGATGATGATGGAAGGTCATTGATGAAGCGGCTAAAGATGGTTGGGTCGATGATACTACCCTGAGGAACTCTTGCAGTGACCATAATTGAGATAATTGAACTCCAATCGCCATAACCATCTTCCTTTATGCCATACATGAATACAACCAGAAATTTTTCCCTGATTCTCACTGACTCCAGTTTTGCCAGCACTCCTCAATAGCACTGCCATCACTTTACTGACGGTTGAAGACTGATGGATTAGTAATGGGCAGGGTTGGATTTCATAGAATTCTTACATTGCCATCCGGTCCATCAAGTCTGCACCAATTCTCTGACAGACTATCTTACCCAGGCTTATCCCCAACAATCCCATAGATTTACCATGGCTAATCCACCTAACCTGTACATCATTAGACCATGGGAGGAAACCCATGCAGGTAGAATGTCATTACATAGTTACTCGAGACTGGAATTGGACCCTGGTGCTGTGAGACAGCAATGCTAACCACCGTGGGACTTCTTGTGCTTTTTATGTGTAGGACATACGTGGGCAATTTCCCACGTTGCTGGATAAATGCTAGTGTTATAGTTATATTCAAACAGCTTGGCTAAGGGCGCAGCAAGCTCTGGAGCACAATTCCTCAGTACTAATCCCAGAGTATTGCCAGGTCCCATGGCCTTTGCAGTGTCCAATGCCTTCAGCCATTACTTGATACCACACGGAGTGAATCAAATTGGTTAAGTCTGGCATCTGAAGCCTCTGAAAAAGGCCAACAGAGATTGCTGACTTGCACTTCTGGTCAAAGTTTGTCAAAAATGCTTATCTTTTGCACTGATAGACCATTCCATTATTTGTGGAGCCTCCTCCTCCTCCAATGAGCTGTTTAATTGTCCACTATCTTTTATGATCGGACATGACAAGACTGCAGAGCTTGGAGATCTGATCCATTGGTTGTGGAATCACCTGGCTCTTTATGTTACTTGCTGCTTATACTTTTTGGCACGCAGGTAGTTCTGTGTTGTAGCTTCACCAGGTTGACACCTGGTGAAGCTACAACAAACATTACATTCAAGTGCTTAATCCCTTAAGACTGACATTTGTATTGATTGCTCTGCATCAAATACTTTATAACCACTTGGAGCTGTCAATCAAATTGTTAACTGACGGATACCCCATAATGATAATGATAGTTGTGGAATCAGTCATGCAGCATGATTCCTAAAATGACAACTATCAGGTGTATGTCTACAGAACTCCAGATGCCATCTCCCTAGCCCTGCATGCAACCTGGAACACCTAGATAACAAAGCCACCTATGTCAGACTCCAATTTACTGACTACAGCTCAGCCTTCAACACCATTATTCTCACAAAATTCATCTCCAAACTCCATGGCCTGGAGCTTGGTACCTCTCTCTGTGACTGGATCCCTAATTTCTGAACCCATAGACCACAATCAGTAAGGATAGGGAACAACGCCTCCTCCACAATCATCCTCAACACCAGTGCCTCACAAGGCTGTGTCCTCAGCCCCCGACTATGCTCCTTATATACCTATGACTGTGTGGCCAAATTCCCTCCAATTTGATTTTCAAATTTGCTGACAAAACCACCGTAGTGGTTCAGGTGTCAAACAACGGTGAGACAGAGTACAGGAATGAAATAGAGAATCTGGTAAACTGGTGCAGCAACAATAATCTCTCCCTCAATGTCAACAAAATGAAGGAGATTGTCATTGACTTCAGGAAGTGTAGTTGACAACATGCCCCTGTCTTCATCATTGGGGACGAAGTAGAAAGAGTGGAGAGCTTCAAGTTTTTAGGTGTCCAGATCACCAACAACCCATCCTGGTGCCCCCATACCAACACTATAGCTAAGTAAACCCATCAATGCCTCTACTTTCCAGAAAACTGAGGAAATTTGGCATGTCAGCTACAACCCTCACCAACTTTTACAAATGCACCATAAAAAGCACTCCTTTGTATCACAGCTTGATATGGCTTCTGCTCTGCCCAAGACCACAAGAAACTACAAAAGGTTGTGAATGTAACCCAATCCATCATACAAACCATCCACTGACTCTGTCTACACTTCCCACTGCCTCGGTAAAGCAGCCAGCATAATTAAGGACCCCACGCACCCGGACATTCTTGCTTCCACCTTCTTCCATCGGGAAAAAGATGTAAAAGTCTGAGGTCACGTACCATTTCACTCAAGAACAGTTTCTTCCCTGCTACCATCAACTTTTGAATGGGCCTACCTTGCATTAAGTTGATCTTTCTCCACACCCTAGCTATGACTGTAACACTACATTCTGCACTCTCCCATTTTCTTCTCTATGAACCGTATGCTTTATCTATATAGCGTGCAAGAAATAATACTTTTCATTGTATAATAATGCATGTGAAATGATACATCAAATCAAACAGAATGAAATAGTAAGCACTGATTTTTTTTAAACTACAGATTTGTTTCTAAATTAATGGTGAGGAGATATCATGCCCTTTACACTACCATTGTCCCAATGTACATTCATGTAATTAAAAGTCCCCCATTAAAACTACTAAATAGTGTTTGCATCTGAGAAATTCTTCCTGTCTCGATGGCAACATGAATCACATGGTCCTAGAAGAAGAAATGATGATTAGCTATCCTTGAGACCTCAATTCCTTTTCACCTTAGAAGCACGTGAACTGGTTGGAGCTCTATTGTCTACAATAGAATAACTCTTCTAGAACTTTGGGGGATGCACAATCTGTCCACTGTTAACACAGAAGTTGCTGCCGTTACCTCCATGTGTAAACACGTTGCATCTTCTTCCCAGTAAAACAATCTGCGTTATCTTTAATCATTAATAATCAATTCATCCAGGTTTGCTATCAGGCAGACTTTAGAACAAGTCTCATGACCCCTTCCATTTTACCTTAAATTAAAGAGGCAATCTAAAGTATAATAATCTTATAAATGTCAAAATTTTAACACAGCTGCCTTGTTTCTCTCTCTGTCTTGCGTTAAAAATTGGAATGATGTTTATGGTTTTCCCAATCCAAAGATATAGGAATGATTCTCCCAAATAAATTCTAAGTGTCGAATTTGCATAAAAACTGGAGTAAGTCACACTGTTTTTCTCAACTGGAGTTAAAAAATGAATCTTCCACATTCTGTAAACTACAGAGTGCACTAGCATGAATCAGTCCAAAAATACATGGGGGGTCTATTTCTGCTGGAGAGGCCAGTCACAATGCTGAGCATCCACTGTGCATACATCGATCTGTCAGCGCTGAGATCGATACACGTTCAATGGCTTCTGTCTGCCTGCCTCCTGATTGCAGGCCAGTTCGATCACTGACCAGCCTTGCGACTTCCACATTGCTGGCCCCCCCAGACATGTCCGGGTCAACCTTGACCCTCCCCAGTCCCAATATGCCTCTCCGTCCCCAGCCCCCGCTGCAACGCCGATTTCCCTAGTAGGCTTACTCTCCCCACCCCTCCGATGGCCAGCCCCAATCGCTGGCCTCCTTCCCTCTGTTACTCAGCTCAAATACAGAGTGGCAATGAGACCCCCCCCATTGCCTGATGCCTAATGGGCAGTGCCAAGATGCCACCTGGGCATTGGCACTTTGTCCTTTGGGCAGTGCCAGGGGCCCAGGCTGGTGCTGCGAAGGCGGCAATGCACAGGGGACACCCTTTCCCACCCCCTCCCTGGTGCCCAACACTCTGGGGCTCTGATGGTCTCTCTTCACCCCAATGGGGATAGCACCACTAGCTTCCCACAAGCGCGGAGGTATACTAAACCCCACTGGAGCGCAACACACCCGGCAAGGTGGGGGTGGGGTGGAGATGCTCATGGGCCCAGGGCTTTCAGTCCTGGGCCCGCTAATTACATTTAAATTGCATGGTCATGCTTATTTAGGTAATGTATGCAATTCCTTGCTGATTTTTGGTGCGGATCTGGTAGCATCGGAAATCCAGCTGCCGGAGACGCGCGGAGGCCATGGCGCCCAGCGGGGAGCTCGTGAAACAGCCTCTGCTAGAATCTCCTGGCCCACTGCACTACAAAAGCAGCACAGCAGGCTGGGAGAATCACACCACAATTCCTGAAATCAGAAAGCTTTGGAAAGTTATGGTAAACCGATCTTAAAATTCCTCACCTAGTTCTTTTGGTACTCTGGGATAGAAAGTTTTGGATACCTTAAGTCCAAAACATAAGAATTAGGAGCAGGAGTAGGCCATGAATGCCATTCACCTGACAAAGGGACAAACCCTGAAAGCTTGTCAGCTTACTCTCAAATAAATCGGTTGGACTTAAACCTGGTGTTGTCAGAATTTCTACTGTATTTTAGGAATCAGCAGAAATGTTTACTGACACAGGTAAAAACACTCAAAGGCAGCAAAGTTTAAGAAGTGGAGGAACAATGAGAACAGATTGGATGTTCAAGATATGTAAATGTTGGATAAAGACAGAATCAGACTTGACTGTAATGCTCTTATGTTCAAATAGTCTGCTAATCCTCATTAGTTACGTCACACATGAAGCGTACAGTGCAGTAACTGGAGCCCATGAATCCAGCAAGTCAGCAAATTTAAGGAAGAAAAGGCATATCAAGTCAAAACAAGTAAAAATATAAGAATTAGGAGCAGCAGTAGGCCATCTGGCCCCTTGAGCTTGTTCTACCATTCAGTAAAATCATGGCTGAATTCAACAAACTGCTTCACTGAGCAGGGAATTCCAGAGATTCACAACCCTTTGGGTGAAGAAGTTCCTCCTCAACTAAGTCCTAAATCTGCTTCCCCTTATTTTGAGTCTATGGCATCTAGTTCTAGTTTTACCTGCCAGTGGAAACAACTTCCCTGCTTCTATCTTACCTGTTCCCTTCATTTTTACATGTTTCTATAAGATCTCTCCTCATTCTTCTAAATTCCCATCAGTATGATTCCAGTCCACTAAATCCCTCCTCATAAGCCAACCTTCCCAGCACAGTATCAACCTGATGAATCTCCCCTTCACCCCTTCCAGTGGCAGTACATCCTTTCTCAAGCAAGGAGACCAAAACTGTGCACAGTATCCCAGCACCTTATAAAAGTGCAACCATAATCTCCCTGTTTTGAAAATCCACCCCTCCAGCAATGAAGGATAAAATTCCATTTGTCATCTTAATTATCTGCTGCACCTGCAAACCAACTTTTCATGACACATGCACAAGAACACTCAAGTCCTCCTGCATAGCAGCACACTGTATTTTTTTTACCATTTAAGTAATAGACCATTTTGTTGTTATTCCTACCAAAATGGATGACCTCACATTTACCAACATTGTACTGCCAGACACTTACCCACTCACTTTGACTATCTATATCCCTTTGCAGACATTCAATGTCCTCTGCACACTTTGCTCTACCACTCATCATGCCTTTTCTCCCAGTCTACCTTAGCTAACTCCTCCCTCATTTCATTGTAGTGTCCTTTGTTTAAGCACAAGACACTGGCATTGAATTTTATCTTCTCACCCTTCATCTGTATTTTAAATTCAACCTTACTGTGATCACTCCTTCCAAGAGGGTCCCTAACTGTGAGATTGTTAATTAATCTTGTCTCATTACACAGGACCAGATCTAGGATAGCTTGCTCCCTCGTAGGTTTTGTTGCATACTATAAGAAAAAGGAAGAACAAACTTGTATTTATTTCATGATCAAAAGACATCCCAAACAATTTACATTGAATGAAATAGTTTTTAACCATAATTACTATTGAAATGAAGGAAAGATAGAAATGTAGGTGAGATAACCAGAGACTCATAGAATGCCTACAGTGCAGAAGAAGGCCATTCAGCCCATTGAAACTGCACCAACAACAATCCCACTTAGGCCCTATCCCCATAACTCCACATATTTACCCTATTGATCCCCCGACACTAAGTGGCAATCAATTAGTATGACCAATCAACCTAACCTGCACATCTTTGGACTGTGGGAGGAAACCAAAGTACCTGGGGAGAATGTACAAACTCCACACAGTCACCTAAGGCTGGAATCGAACTCGGGTCCTTGGCACTGAACAGCAGCAATGTTAACCACTGTGTCACGATGCCACGTACAAACAGCAGACAGAAACTAATGACCTGATTACCTGTTTCAGTGATGTTGGTTGGGAATAACTATTGATGAAGATACAGGGAATTACACAATGGAACATCTTGTGCTGCTTGAGGGGGCAGGCAGGCCATTAGTTAGATATCCATTTTGAAAGATGGCACCTCAGATAGTGCAACACTTTCTCAGTTCTGCATTGAAATATCAACCTAGATTTCGTACTCAAGTCTCTGGTCCAGAACACACACGTTTCTGTCTCGGTAAAATCCAACTGAGGGAAGCTTAACAGTTATAGATTGTGAAGAAGTTTTAGATTCTTCAAAGTAGGCATCAAAAAATGAGGATTCAGCTGTCTTACAGAGGAGTCATTCAACCCTTCAAATATATCATATTTCACAGGGTTCACACAGAAAAATTGCAGAAAACTGCATCTTTATTTACTGTAGAAACAGATTGCATTTTAATCATTTTGCACTTATCCACTATAGTAGTGTTCAATTCAAAAGAGAAAATAGCGATTTAGTTTAAAGATCATCCCTCCAAAAAGAATAACCATTTCATTTTAACGGATGAAACCTCAGTTTTCTTTTTGGAAGAACTACCTGATTATTGCTGTGGATCCAGCTATAGATGGCAGTCACTCACCTGCCAATCACTTTTGCTGTAGAAAGTCTTGTAGCAGAACATAATTTAAATTATATGCCACGTTATTTCAAAACACGTCAAATCATTCTTCAATTTTGATTTGACAGTGGGAGTCAAAAGTGCCCAAGCCCAGCAACTTCTTGAATCACTTAAAAATGTTTAAGTGGTACAGAAACTACTGCCAACATTCTCCAAAAATGTCAAGTATAGACAAATATAGGCACTCCAAACACATGATCAGAAGGTAGTTAAAACAGAGCCATGGAGACCAATGACAATAGTTACACACTGAGAACGTGGATGCAGTGCCACAAGGTGTGCAATGACTTGCATGTCAGGTCAGCGAACCGACTTTCAAATGCCATATCCCAGCAAAGGCATCCCCTGCCTGAGACACTGCTCAATTCAGCCTGTACTAGGTGTTGATGAGACCATACCTGGTGGATTGTGTGCAGTTTTGATTTCCTTATCCAAGAAAGAAGGAGGGAGTGCAGCAAAGGTTCACCAGGCTGATTCCCAAGATGGCAAGATTGTCATATGAGAAGAGATTGGGTTGACTGGGCCTATTTTCACTGGAACTCAGAGGAATATATAACTGAATCAGATAAAATTCTGTCAGGGTTGAAAAGACTGGATGTAGGGACATAGTTTTCTGTGACCAGGGTCACAGTCTTGTGATATGAAGTTTCCTATTTAGGAATGAGGTAAGGAGAATTTTTTTCATGCAGTGGGTGGTGAACCTGTGGAATTCACAGCCATAGAAGGTTGTAGAGATCAAGTCACTGAATATATTTAAGAAGGAAATAGATCTCTAGACTCTAAAGATGTTGAGGAGTATGGCGTTGAGACAGAAGATCAGCCATGATCATGTTGAAAGGCAGATCAGACTCAAAGGGCCAAATGGCCTATTCTTACTGCTATTGTCCATGGTTCTATGTTAACATTTATGTCAATTGACACTCTCAAATTTCAAATTTGATACAGGAGTAAGTGTAACAGTTTTGTTCAATAAAGAACTGTGACCACGGTGGCAGAGTGGTTAGCACTGATGTCTCATAGCACCAGGGACTTGGGTTCAATTTCCACTTTGGTCACTGCCAGTGTGGAGTCGGCAAGTTCGTGCTGTATCTGCGTGGGTTTCCTCCAGTTTTCTCCCACAGTCTGAAAGGTGTGCTGGTTAGGTGCATTGGTCTTGTTAAATACTCCCTCAGTGCACCTGAACAGACGCTGGAATGTGGCGACTGGGAGATTTTCACAGTACATTGAGAACAACACCCCAATACAAGAACAAACAGATATGGGAAGAATTGCATGTGCTTCACAACCAAGAATCCTCTCTTCTAAGTCAAAAAGCCTGTGTCAAACTCCAGCTTATCCAAAAGAACTACAAAATCAACCAAGAAGGATCTGAATACAGCATAACTCAGAGAAAAGATGCAAACCCTTATGATTCCTCACACTGAAGGGGACACCGCATCCATTCATGAAACAGGTTGAACTGCATCTAGTCCGAGATGACGAAGAAGGGAGTCATCTCCCTGGTCACTAGGCTGACAGAATAATGCTCCAGGATCATTCCAGTTCCTGAACAAAATGGATTCCTTCATTTTTGTGTTAACCCGACGTTACTCAACAAGGCTGTGATGAGCAAAATCCACCTCTTGTCCTCAGTGGACAACAGCTTGACTATGATCTCCAAGATTACAGTGTTCTCGAAACTTGAAGCCAATAACAGCTTTTGGCAGTTACTGTTTGATGAAAAGTCTGAATCATTGACAACATTAATTATCTCATTTGGCAGATTTCGCTTTGATCATTTATCATAAGGTCGACATGCAAAATATTTCAGTGAAAAATACCTACCACCTTGCAAGGCCTGAAAGGCATAGATTGCCATATGGATGAAATCTTCGTCCATGGATCAACCATCAAAAACATGACATGAGATTTAAAGCTGTCCTGAGCTGTTTGCAGGAAACAGGACTAGCATTTAATGATAATTGTGAATTCTCCACATTGATTTTTAGGCCACATTGCGAGTAGGAGATGTCAAGGCGGACCCACAAAAGCAAGGCCCATCAATGAATTTCCGACCTCTCATTTGTTCCAGGTTTTCAACGATTCTGGGGTATGGTAAGTCACCTAGCACAATTCCTGCTGAACTTAGCACAAGTCATGGAACTCGAGAGACACCGAATGAAGAAAGCTCAAGCATGGTGCTGGGATACACACCAAGAACAAGCATTCCACCAGATTAAAGATATGCTGCTTTCATTAGAAACCGTAGCTCATTACTGCCCATAATTACAGTTAATGACTCTTTTACAAGACAAATTGACTACTTTTCCAGGTGGATGAAATGAAGCATTTACACGCAATAACACTAAGTTGATCATTAGGTACTTGTAAGAAGTTTTCACAGCACATGGCGTTCTGGACCAGATGGTTTCCGACAATGGTCTGCAATTCGCTGCTGAGTACTTGCCCATTTCGCTGAGAACTACTGATTTCTATATCTCACCAATTCTCCGAGCTATCGCCAATCCAACAATGAGTCAGAAAGTTGAACCTGCACAATGAAAACCATCTTAAGAATGAGGATTTTCCAACAGCTCTTCTGACATACAAGTCTACTGCACTGCCATGTGGCTTAGCAATGTCTGAACTACTGATGGTCAGGAATCTTTGTACTCAACTTCCTATTCTACCCAACAAATGAATCCCAGGGTTAGCCAGGTGTAGGGATTCTATGATCCTCCTAAAAATAAAAGGTAACATACCAGAAACCTGTTTTGGCTGAACAAAGGAGACAAAGTTTAAATGAGAGACCGAGGCAGAGAATGGATGATGATCAACAATGGTTTTACTTAATACGTACCCCAAAAAGGAAGAACAGGTGAAATCCTATCCTCATTCCTTAAAGCGATGCTGCAACTCTTACCAAGTCAAAGCAAAGCAATCCAGGCCCTGATTTTACTCGAGGCTCACAGAACAGCATTTTCCGTTGGTCTTGGGCCCGATCTTATGAGCCTCAGGTGGGCGTGCCAGTAAAATTCTGGCCAATTTTACAAGGTTTGGAAGAGTTGTGAAACCTCCAGATGGATGAAACCTGTGAAGTCAGAGACTTGTGTGGATAGGAGTAGTATATTAGTGTGAAATATATAATGGACAAAGACTTGGGGAGATGTAGTACTAGGGTGTTCAGGGCAGAAAGGGTTAATGTGTCGAATTGGAGCAACAGTACCAACACATGATGATGTAAGAAGTCACATAATGAGGAATCTGGGAGGAGAATGCTCATGGTTCAGACTGAATAACATTTAGTCTTATACATTGTAAGAGCATAACTATTTACCAATAAACCAGTCATTCTTCAGATATATCTAAATGTCTCTGCAATAAAGCTGGTCCCTTAGCCAGTCAAAACTAACACAACAATATACTGATCCCTGACTTCCCAAAACCTGTCTGCCAATCAAAACCAACATCCAACACGGCACGGTGACACACTCATTAGCATTGCTGCCTCACAGCTCCAGGGGCCTGGATTTCATTCCCTGCTTTGGTTATTGTGCAAACTGCACACAGACATTCTCCCTGTGTCTGCATGGGCTTCCTCTGGGTGCCCAGACTTCCTCCCATGGTCCAAAGACGTGGCTAGGTTGACTGGCTGTGCTAAATTGCCCCTCAGTGTCCCGGGATGCGTACATTAGCGAGATTAGCAAGGTATATATGTGGGGTTTCGGAGATAGGGCCTGCTGGGATTGTTGTCTGCGCAGACTTGATGGGCCAAATGGCCTCCTTCATGACTGTAGGGACTGTATGATTGTATGGACAATATGCTGACCCCTGACTTCCCAAAACCTGTTCATCATCTACAAGACATAAGTCAGGAGTCTGATGAAATACTCCCCATTTGCCTGGATGAGTGCACCTCCAACAACATTCAAGATGTTCAACAACATCCAGGTCAAAGCAGCCCACTTGATCAACTTCCCCTATCCGATACGTTAAATAGTCACTCCCTCCACCAGAACTGCAAAGTGGCAGCAATGTGTGTGCCATTAGCACTTTCCAAACCAATGATATTTATCACCTAGAAGGACAAGAGCAGCAGATTTATGGGAACAGCAGCACCTGAAAATTCCTCTCCAAACCACACACCATCCTGAGTTGAAACTAGATTGCTGATCCTTCGCTGTTGCTTGGTCAAAACCTAATCCCTTTCACTCAAATATCTGTACTGCTTGGACTGCAGTGATGCAAGAAGGTGGATTATTCACTACTACCATCTCAATAACAATTAGAGATGGGCAATAAATATTGGCCTTGCCAGGAACGCTCACATCCCGTGAATGAATTTTTAAAAAATGCTTCACCGTATCTCAGACATAATACTGCAGCAAGCCCCATAGCCAATTCTCAAAGTGTGTACTAACTGCCAACTATTCCAATATCACAGCCACATAACCTAAACAGATTGCACTACATTCATGGAAACATTTTCCTCTCTGTTACAAGATAATGTGATACACAATCAGAGGCAACAGGAGCTAACCAGAGGGGGACATACATGACTGCATGCAATAAACTCCATGAAGGAGACACTGTCCCATTATTGTGGCAGTCATTGCTGAGACAGTGGCCAATGGGGGAACTAAAACTATTAAAAGTGAGAGTGTTCTTGTACCTGATTCTCCTTCTCACATCCCACGCTCCTTTCTCATTGTTAAGTTGTAGATGGGTCAAACGCGCACCTTCTATTTTCACCAACCCCCTCCCACACCAGGTCGTACATTTGTGCCTTTCTCTGTTCTACGAGAGTAGTCTAGCGTGGCAGTGAAGGAACAATAAGAAGACAATGATGATGAAGATGCACTTTCACTTTATTTCACACTCAGATAGTGACACTACAGATCATTCTGAGGAAGACACTGAGGTGGTAACAGTTTATGGTGAGGTACGAGGTATAAATGATCTGCAGCCAGGGCAGGGGGCAAAGATCCTGCAACTCATCAGCAAGTGAAGTCACATGAGTACTGCTGCAGACAATTCAGATTAATGGGACAGCTTGAAGGCTGATAGATACGTACAACAGGATGTTTGATGAATTGGCAGGTCTGGCTGAAAGACTACTATCACTTTAAGAAACAGATGAGTCTGGCCCCAACTTAGTACAGGGTTTTGAACAGAGCCTCAACCTATCCCTTTATGGAAATTGGAACCTAGACTCCATTAACACATGCTGACCCAACTATAATGCAGTTTCTGATGACCAATGCTGTACAAGCAGCAACCACCAAATGTCTGAGGGCTTCAGTAGGAGCTCAGGCTACAGCCACTGTGGATTACAGTGTGAAAAGGAACTTTCAGGGTGTTGTAGCAGGCCAATGATCTATGCTCCAATAGTTTGTTCAGATAGCTGAAGCAATGCCTCAGAAGAATAACTTGGTTCCATCAAATTTGTCACTGCTGTTTCTCTTTGAAAGACAGTTGTCCTCCCACCAGAGCAAACTAACCCAAAAGTGCATGTGCTATTGAATCAATTTTCAAGAATATTTATAGCATCAAAAAATGGGTGCAAGTGATCCCACATTCTGCCTCATGAATTTGAATAGCAGGGAAGTCATGATGAATACCATTCCAGAAGAAATAAAAGAACCAATTCCTGTACTTAATTCTAAATGTTCAGAATTGAGGGTAAATAATTGCTCTGTGTGTACTGATATTGTAAAACATCCAAAGAAGATGTTTTTCCAATGTTGGTGCATTTCACAACCAGAGTAATATTTCCCACAGAGCAAAGAAAAAAGAAGCATAAATAGAAATAACAAAAACATGGTTTAGAGACTTTCCTGGATAACAAAGAGGTGGGAGTCCAATGCTTTACTGAGTTAGACTGAACATATTAGGGGAATCTGAATTTGGAGCTGGGATGTAGAATTGGAATTGTCTTTTGCTGATTTCCCAACCCAAAATTCAAATTGACATTAATTCATCAGCTTTCCACGGTATATGTGCAAGCTATAAGTAGCCAGGTTTTGAGCTTGTAGTAAATGGACATTGAATTTAACCTCAAATGACTGCCATCCAAGTCAGATGGATTTGAACAAGGCTAATTAAAATTTAGTCAATTTGGATTTATGAACATCTGGAAGAAGCTTAGAAGTTCAGCCCTTATACTAAATTTTGCCAACATATAACACAAGAGTGTTCTTAGTTTGTTAATAGAATGATTTTATTGGGCTGCATTTTACGGCTCTGCATTCATCACAACAGGGCTGTAGGAGTCCGCCCATTATGCCTACCTATGACTGCAGTGCAAATCAACGCACGGCTTTCACTGAAGAACCATCTCAGGATGAACACTGAACTGTTTCGACTTGTCCTTCTAAAGACCCATCAGTAAATTCTTCCAAAAACCTTTTATACATTCACCAGATTCATTTTTATTGTAATTTTTTTATCACAGCTGAGAATTTACATTAAATGTAGGATCTATTAACAAGATGGAAATTAGAGTCACTGCATTTGATGCAGTGTCTCTGAGCCTGCCACGCTTCAGGACCTTTTCTGAATAAACAGCATCATGATTTGATTGCACAAGAATACTGGCCTTTCTCCACCACCATCGACTTCCATAAAATGTGTTTATCAAACTGCAAGCAAGTAGGGTCATAAAAGCAAAATGCTGCAACAGTACTAAATCCATAATTATTGATCTCAGTGAAAAAGGCATTAGTTAAATGCTCTATTATATAGAGATTAAGCAGTTTGGATATTATACCATTAACCTAAACTGACTTCATAATTCTTGTTGGTGCCTTCAAGTCATTTCAAGTTGTCCCAATGAATAGATCTGAAGATTCTGTATACTAGTATATGTCTCCTCAATTTTAGCACTATTTTGTGCTTTGGAGTAAACAATAGATCAGAAAAAATATTTTACACAGCATCTAAATTTAGAGGGTAAGACTAATTTATCCAAAATAGATTTTTTTCCAAATCTATTTTGGAGAAGTACTTCTATTTGAAGCATTTGTTTTAAGTAACAAATATTACTGCACAATGCAATGCATTAAATTCCTATCCCACTGATTGCTTAGCTGCTACATTTCCTGGCTGTGGAGAGTTAAGCAATACAGATCAGAAAGGTTCTGCCGATCTTTGTTGAATTAGTTGATCTCTGCCGGTGAAACTTTGGAACTTTGCAAATGCATCAAAAACATTGTGCACATTTGATGTTGAAAAACATCCCAAAAAGGATGGTGAACAAAAGAAGATGGCGTCAGGTGATTTGACAAAAAGCTTGATAAAAGTGGTGTATTTTTAAAAGTATTTTGAAGGATGATATGAGGTGGCAACAAAAGAAAGGTTTAGGGAAGGAATTCCAGAACATGAGGACTAGTTGGCTGAAGGCATGGCAGCTAATGGTTTGATAGAGAAACAGGTGATGAGTAGAGGCCAGGCTTGAATGAATGAAGTGTTCAAAGGAGGGCGGTTGGAGAATTAGTGAAAGTAACAGAAACAGGGAGGCAGGAGACAATGGAGTAAATTAAGTATGAGGGCAAAGATTTTAAGTTTGAGACTTGGGAGTGGGATGGGGGAGGTGCAGGAACCAATGTAGGTTAGCAAGGGTATGGTATTTCATGAATATGATTCAGTGTACAAAAGGAATGAGGGTAACACCCTGAGCTAGAAATGAATAAAATAATCAACCTAGTTTTTGCTCCTGGTAACTATCCAGTAGCTTTGGCTGAAATATGTTTGCATATCAGCTGAGGACTAATTGGATTTGGCATCGATACCCTCTTTCCTCCACTCAGCCTCCTGCTGACACGCACTGTCTATGTTCATACATAAAGACTGGATGAGGTAAACAAGGTGGCTGACACCAATAGATTCCTATTCCAAAGTGAGTGAATGCCTTCAGGATATGAGAACACTGGAAGGACACGGAAAGAACTCTTGTCTGAAACAAAAGGAGATTTGTGCAATGCAGCATCGACTTTGCTGTAAATGTTAATTCAATACAAATCATTGTGGACCAAAGGCTCATCAATTACAACTGCACAATTTATAGTGAAGGACTGATAAAGTGACAATCTAGAGACAGGGTAGTAAATTTATGATCTAAAACAATCATCAGCTTTACTCCCAATATTTCCAGGTGGGTAGAGACAAAAAAAACTTTTCAAATTTGTGGTATTAGTTGATGAATAATTAATTGGTATGCATTGTTTAGTCTTGCTCCACAAGCTCCCTCCCCCACTCTTTTCTTCCATTGAAACAACAAAAGCAAAAGTAATCTTCACGTTCTACTTTTTTTGGGCATTTACGTTGCCGTGATTTCCTGTGTTCATATATGTTTCTACATCATTAATTTAACATCCTATTGATCACTGAACCAACATTCAAAGCAAGGAGGGAATTTTAATATTTAGGAGTAAAAAATAAGTAGATCATCCAGAATGACAGCCCTCTATAAACAGATCTGCAAATCCGCATTGGAATTTGGAATGAGTTTATGAAACAGCAAATTATGTGCAGCTCAGTATTATGAACTACATAGCGATTTCATGACAAAGCAGCCCTCATCCTTACACGCTTTGCAATATTCTACTACTGATGTCAGAAAGAGAAATAAGAAGAGAAAATAATTAGCATATTAATCTTTTTTATAACATCATCTTTCAGGTCCATGCAACCATGGTGTAATTTAAATCTAAATGCTTTCTTGGCATTAGAATTCATTTTAGATGGGTCAATTGTTCCATAATAAAGGGATAGAAGGTGTACTTCATGCAAGAGATTTATGTTTGCCATTTGTTTATATTCATGTGCTACTGAATACCCTCAATTCAAATGGTGATGGCTGCTCATATCAGTATACAGCCAGCACTGCAGATCACTAACCAGCAGCAATGAATTTCATTTGCAGGACAAAAAATACAGCGAAATTAACTCCAACAGTTTATTGATTTTTGCTTAACAGAAGCTGGTATAACAGCTCTATTGCCCTCATAATGATTAGTGACAAAAGTTTAATTAAGCAATTATGAAGCCAATAATAGAGTTGTCTGGTTTGCTTAGCTTTAGTCCGTTTAAGACTTATCTCCCTCTTGCACATCATAGCAGCTGGAATGTGCTTGAAGAGATTAATGCTCGGAGAACACAGATGCCGACTTTAATTCTGCTTCACGATGCTGTTTGAATGGAGTCAAGAACACAAGCTACCCTTTATCAAATTACAAGCCAGCTTTTCATGAATATGTAGTAAAACTCAGTTGTGGCTTCAAGGTGTAATTATAAAGACATACAACAAAAAAAGACACACAATTCTGTTGCAGTAATCCCTTCTATGAAATATGCATGATAATGTACAGCTGAATAAAGTCTTACAATGTAATAAGGGGCTTTGGCATCATTCGGTTACACAAACAACTGGCAACACTTTCGTAGTACTAGTATTCTGACTCTGCTGACTGTTTTCCCCCTAACCCTCTGTGTTGTCATTGGTTACAGATTGGTTTTCACTGGTTAGAAGGGACATTCTTGTGGTTTTGAAGTAATGCTATTTTCAGGATGCAATTCTCAGCCTTATTGCAAAACAAATACAACTGATTACGATCAATGTTGTGACTGACACTCTCTTTTACTCATCAGAAATATAATGCGTCATAGCAGTTCAACACAGATCCACTGGGTGGGATCTTACAGCGAAGTAGAATTTTTCACCTTGTTGAAGAAAAGAGGGGATGGGTGCAGTCATTCATTTCCCGCTATGGACACTGGAAATAAAAGGCATGTCCGGAATTCAGTTAGCTATTGGAACAAGTTGGAAAAAGAAATAGGGTGATTTTGTGGGAAAATGGAAATTAAAATATTCCCTTGAACAGACTCCTCCAAGTATTTCTTCAATCTATCACAAAAGTTCTTTGTTTCATTTTACAAAGCCTACCTGTTAGTTGGCAACTCAGTGAGCCGTGATATAACAAAGAATTCAAAAACCCATTTCTTGTAGCGATTAAACAGTGAGCAGCAAGTTTTGCAAATTCTGCAGTTAATAGACTGACTTTGGCCGCTGGCTAGGTGAAATAGCCTGGGGCAACAATTCCAAAAGGTGTGCTAATGACTGGAGGGGGAAAGCAGTTACATAAAAAAGAAACAAAATAGTGGATGTTGAATTAATAATCTGGGAGTGTCACTAAGACTGGACTGCGGCTGAGGGAATAGTAACGGTCTATGTGGGAGATAGAATAACAGAGAGGGAATGGGTTGGATCTTTTACTAGCACTAAAGAAGGTCAATGACAACCTGTGTTCTTTTCCTCTAATGAATATAAATCAGTGGCAAAATGATATAAAAATTATCCTTGTTCAGGGTTAATTAACACCATGCGTATTTTTAGTATTCTGTGGCCTATAATGCTTATTCAGAGGCTCAAGGTATATAATGCAGTAGTATATAATTATCATAATGCTACGCACAATGACTGGGCTCACATTTGCTCGGTGCAATGTTGCAATATTTGTTAGTCTGTACAACAGCTGAATAATTCAGAAGCAATACTGACGTCACAAGTACAACTGCAAGCTACCTACGCCATTGAAGTCAGACCTAATGTGGTAAATAGGAACATAGGAAATACGAGCAGGAATAGGCCACGCTTTGAGCAGCAGATTTTATTTCAGAATAATGAATATTTGAGAGCAATTACAAGGTGCAACATAACTTCAAATCTTGTCAAAAACTACAATCAAAATTTATTACAAAAACAAACTATTGCAGCTGCTGGGAATATGAAATAAAAACAAAAAATACTGGTAAGGCCCAGCGTTAGGTACTATGTGGGAATGTGCAGCCCAGGTCATGGAAGAATGGCACTAAAAGAATGTCTGTGCTGCTCTTTCATTTTTAGTTATCACTGTTCTCTTGCAGGTCTTTGGAAACCAGTTGAATGGATGGAGACTGATTTGTTTCTGCCTCTGGGAGTGTCTATTTGCAAATATGTGATGTCCTTCAAAATAAATGTGGCATCTTTTGTAACAATTAGTGATCACTGATTTTGATATTTAGCTGATTGCACATGTTGGGGGTGACTTTACTATCACATTGCGCCCATTTTTGGGCGGGATGTGGTGGTAAAGTCAGGCATAAAGCGCTTAGCATGATTGCTGCCGGTTTTACAAGATCCGAATTTCCGACACTGTCAGCTTCTCCCTGGAAATGGGCGGAAGGCCGGTTAATATATGAAATTTATTATAATGCTGTTTTACGTCTGCTTAGTGAGCCCAGTGCTAAATCATCCAGGCACCCCTCCCCCTTTATGACCTCACCGGGAAAGGTTTGCACCGGCGAGGAATAGACATGCTCCCCATGAACAGGGACTAGCCGACTTCGACTCACTGATAGAAACGGAGGGTACTGAGGCCCCGCAGGGGAGGTCAAGGGCTACGAGGGGTACCCCTTGGGCAGTGCCAGACTGGCAGTACCACCCTGGTACCTGGGGGTGGGGCTAATGAAGGGAGGGGACGCGCTGCCACTCTGATGGGATCGGTCATGGGAGGGAAGAAGTGAGAGGGGGCCAGCTGTCACTCTGCAGCCATTGGTGTGATGGAGTGAGGGAGAGGGGGCCTGCTGATGGTCTGTAGCTAATGGTGTGAGGGAGTGAGGGAGAGGGGGCCTCCTGCCATCTGCAGCTATTGGCGTGAGGAAGTGAGGCAGAGGGGGCCTGCTGATAGACACTAGCCATTGGCGTGAGGAAGTGGGGGAGAGGGGGCCTGCTGATAGTCTATAGCTATTGGCGTGAGGAAGTGAGGCAGAGGGGGCCTGCTGATAGACTGTAGCTATTGGCGTGAGGAAGTGGGGGAGAGGGGGCCTACTGATAGTCTATAGCTATTGGCGTGAGGAAGTGGGGGAGAGGGGGCCTGCTGATAGTCTATAGCTATTGGCGTGAGGAAGTGGGGGCCTGCTGATAGTCTACAGCTATTGGCGTGAGGAAGTGAGGCAGAGGGGGCCTGCTGCCACTCTGCAGTTATTGGTGTGAGGGAGTGAGGGAGAGCGGGCCTGCTGATAGTCTGTAGCTATTGGCGTGAGGAAGTGAGGGAGAGGGGGCCTCCTGCCACTCTGCAGCTACTGGTGTGAGGGAGTGAGGGAGAGGAGGTCACTCTGCAGCTATTGGCGTGAGGGAGTGAAGAAGAGGGGGCTTATGCCAATCTGCAGCTATCGGTGGGGAGTTGAGGAAAGAGAACGGGGGGTCCGTGGTCAGTGGAGGGGGGGTCTACAATCAGTCTAGGTGGCTGAGTGGGGCAGGGGAGGGGGAAGAGAATCAGTGAGGGCTATGTCTCAGGCCCCCATGATTGCAGAGGTGGTGGTGGGGGGGGTGGGGTGAACATTGCTTCAGGCAGCTTGCAGTAGCAGAGGCTCGAGAGCTCTCTCTTTTCTGTCAGATTTCTGCAAACACACATGTGCAGCAGAGGCCTGCACACGTGCACTACCTCCCTTTGCAGGGTTTTGGGTGTGTTAAGCCCCACCCACAGGCTTGCGCTGCGAGCAACAGGCTTGCTGATATTTTTGCAGGACGAGTGCTTATGTGGTGGGGGGGGGCGAGGTGGGGTGGCAGTGGTGGTGCCTGAAACATGTCTCAAAGATGGATCTGAAACTCTCCCAGTTTCAAGTCTGTCCAGCACTCAGGAAAAAAAAAGGTAAAATCACTTTTGGTTCCATTTGATAGGAAAATAAATCCAGAAATTTATTTTTTAGCCATTTCAAAAAAGATAGAGCTTTCTGCAAAACCAAAGAAGGATGGCTGCTGCAAGTCACATGACCACATGGTTGGTCCTTTGTTCTGGGAGCTATCACCACAATTTATAAAAACAAAAAAATCTGTGGAATCTCACACCGCTTCGTACAGATCCTTTTTAATCAATATAAGCAGAGGAAGTGCAGATGATTTAGCTCCTTCAATCACAACTGTCATAAAAGAAAGTGATCAAAACTCATTATACTGGAACAAACACTTTTACCTGTCTGCTAAGGAGGAATCATCAAATTTTGTCCAGATGCCCAAAAACTGTTTGTTAGGCTGGAATTGGCCATTAATGTGGTATTCTCATGACCCAGGCCTCTGGCCTTTTGGATACAATCTTACAAAATAAATTCTAAGTCCCAAACGCGCATCCAGGCTCACCTATGACATGAAAAAATGTAATTAATATTGCAATCGACTTCTGGGCACAAAGCCGATTTTGCTGGCAAGGCAGGGTTGATACAATCAGGGGAGGCGAGAAACCGAGCATGAACCCTATTTTTCATGTCTCACCTTATCTCAGCACCTTGCCTCACCAAACGATGGACAGGACAAGGTCGTAAAGTCACACCATACATTCTTAACCTCATAAGCAGTCTGCTATTTAGCATCCAACTGGTGAGCCACCAAGAAGCAGCCTTAGAGGAAGAGCAGCTAATCCTCAATATTGTCCCTGCTGAAAAAATTCTTATCATCACCTGCAAAACCAACCCAGTCCCTATGTTGCTACGTCCTCTTTCAGTATCAGCACAAACTGCAAAGTGAATCTTACTACTCTAATCTTTAAGCAGCCAACCTCAAAATCCTACATGAAAGAATTCCTCGTGAGGACTAAATTACTTTCTGTAGTTTTTCTTCTGTGACTTTGTAAATTGTAAAACTATTTCTTTGATCCCCTCACTTAGCATGTGCTGCTGGGAAATTATTGAAACTTTGGTTTAGAAGAATCCATCCAAATCTTCACTTGATGCCTTGGACATTTCACCTAGCAAGAGGCCAATATGTCTCATCTCACTGGGTATGCCAGTACTGTAAGAAGTCTCACAACACCAGGTTAAAATCCAACAGGTTTATTTGGTAGCACAAGCCACGAGCTTTCAGAGCACTGCTCCTTCATCAGGTAAGTGGGAGTTCTGTTCACAAACAGGGCATATAAAGACACAAACTCAATTTACGAAATAATGGTTGGAATGCGTGTCTTTACAGGTAGTCAAGATTTAAAGGTACAGACAATGTGAGTGGAGAGACAGTTAAGCACAGGTTAAAGAGATCTGTATTGTCTCCAGCCAGGACAGTTAGTGAAATTTTTGCAAGCCCAGGCAAGTCGTGGGGGTTACAGAGAGTGTGACATGAACCCAAGATCCTGGTTGAGGCCTCATATGGCTTGTGCTACCAAATAAACCTGTTGGATTTTACCCTGGTGTTGTGAGACTTCTTATTGTGTTTACCCCAGTCCAACACCGGTATCTCTACATCATGCCTGTACTATGTAGAGTTCCAAATTAATCAGAGCTGCAGGAATTCTTGGCATGTGCTTTCCCTGGCACTAGTGCTGCACACTTGATGCCATTTGTTGTATAAGGAGTAAGGCAGAAGTTCCATCCATTAAAAGACAGACTGGAAAAGATCCCAAAAAACAGTACAAACCCCTCAGAACTGGGATGCTGCCACTTGCTGCTAGATTTCATGGTCTTTTGCCAGAGTTTCAGAAGAAAACTGGCAGAATCCCAGCTGATTTTCAGGACCCAAATCTATCCAGGACTTGAGTAACATTCCCTATCTAAGGTGTCTGCTGACACCTGAATCAGTAGCCAGTTTCACACTCCTGTGGATTTTTCTATTAATATTCAATTCGTGGGAAATATAAGTCAGGATAAATAAAATAGATTATTGATTCATTTGCTCTCATTTTATATTATCAACCCAAAGTCAAAATTATCCCCCATTCAGTCCTGCCTGCTAGCCTCCAACTCTCCTCTCCCTTTCTATTGCAATATTTGTGTCACTTAACATTATAATATTGATATGAAAAGGGACAAACTCAGCGACAACATGTCTGATGGTTTAACCTTAGTAGTAGGAAAGCTTTTAGAGATGATACTCTGACACTAAGTTAACAGTCACTTAGTCAAGTGTAGGTCAATTAAGAAAAGGCAGCATGGATTTATGAAAGGCAAATTATGTTTAACCAGTTTAATTGAGTTGTTTGTTGAGATAGCATAGATGGCAGTGCACATGATGTGGTGTATATGGACTTCCAAAAGACATTTGATAAAGTGCTTTGTAATTGGCTTGGCAGCAAAGTGAATAGAATGGATAGTGATAGCATGGAAAGAAAGTTGGCTGAGTGACTTCTTATTGTGTTTAACCCAGTCCAACACCGGCATCTCCACAAGTGACAAGAAACAGAGTCATGGAGAAAGTTAGGTTTTCAGAATGCAGCAAGGGTTCCCCAGAGGTTCAAACTAGAGACATGGTTTTTCTTGATATACATTTATGATTTAAACTTTGTGTACAAGGCACAATTTCAAAATCTGCAGATGCCTTAAAACTTGGAAATATTGTGAACTGTGAGAAGCACAGTGATAGAATTCGAAAGGTCATGGAATGGGCGGATGTATGGAGGTTAACATTTAATGCAGATGAGTGTGAAGTGATACATTTTGGTAGGAACTTGAAAGCAATATCAAATAGACCTAAATATTATTTTTAGGCCCTTGCGGTTGATAGCCCCTCCTGTCCACCCCCTCCCCCAACTTTATTATATTGCTCATTCAAATCAGTGTGCCATGACCATAGCAAAGGTGCAATTCTAAAAGGGAGTAGGAACCCAGAGAGCTGGGATACATATGCACAAATTATTGAAGCTGGCAGGGCAAGTTGAGAAAATGGTAAGAGGCATATAGGATTTTGCATCTTATAAACAAAGCCAAGGGGTGGGATTTTACTGTCTCACTTGACCCAAGACTGGAAAATCCCACTCGAGGTCAACAGACTTTTCTAGTGTCCACCCCTCGCCCATTCTGATTCCCGTGGCAGGCGGGGCAGTAGAATTCCAGCAATAGGGTGGAATTTTCTCATTCTTTGGTAGAGTGGCACAGTGGGCAAGAAAAATGGGCAGATGGCTATTGACCCCAAGAGTGGTTTCCTTTGGCATACTTTGAGCCGCTTAGAAAAAATAAATGACAAGAGGCTGATAGGTGCTGATTGAGCGCCTCCCACCAGCAACTTACATTTTAGAACATAGAACATAACAGCGCAGTACAGGCCCTTTGGTCCTTGACGTTGCGCTGACCTGTGAAAACGAATCTAAAGCCCATCTAACCTACACTATTCCAATATCATCCATATGTTTATCCAATGACCATTTAAATGCCTTTAATGTGGGTGAGTCCACCACCGTTGCAGGCAGGGCATTCCACGCTCTTACTACTCAAGAACCTATCTCTGACACTTGTCCTATATCTATCACCCCTAAAATTTAACGCTATGTCCCCTCGTGCTAGCCATCACCAGCCAAGAAAAAAAGGCTCTCACTGTCTACCTTATCTAAACCTCTGATTATCTTGTATGCCTCTATTAAGTCACCTTTTAACCTTCTTCTCTCTAATGAAAGCAGCCTCAAGTCTCTCAGCCTTTCCTCATAAAACCTTCCTACCATACCAGGCAACATCCTGGTAAATCTCCTCTGCACCCTTTCCAATGCTTCCATGTCCTTCCTATAATGCGGCGACCAGAACTGTACACAATACTCCAAGTGCAGCCGCACCAGAGTTTTGTACAGCTGCAACATGGCTCCGAAACTCAATCCTTCTACCAATACAAGCTGACACACCGTATGCCTTCTTAACAACTCCATCAACCTGGGTACCAACTTTCAGGGATCTATGCACATGAATACCGAGATCTCTCTGTTCATCCACCCTACCAAGTATCTCGCCATTAATCTAGTACTCTTTATTCCTGTTACTCCTTCCAAAATGAATCACCTCACACTTTTCTGCATTAAACTCCATTTGCCACTTCTCAGCCCAGCTCTGCAGCTTACCTATGTCCCTCTGCAATCTGCAACGTTCTTTTGCACTGTCCACAACTCCACCGACTTTAGTGTCATCCGCAAATTTATTAACCTATCCTGCTACACCCTCATCCACGTCATTTATAAAAATGACAAACAGTGGCCCCAAAATACATCCTTGCAGTACACCACTAGTAACTGAACTCCAGGATGAACATTTCCCACCAACCACCACCCTCTGTCTTCTTTCAGCTAGCCAATTTCTGATCCAAACTGCTAAATCACCCTCAATCCCATGCCTCTGTATTTTCTGCAATAGCCTTGGGGAATCTTATCAAACGCTTTATTGGGGGATGGGGACGGGGAATGGGGGATGGTGGTGGTGGAGCTGACTATCATGTGCAAGGTCTAGAAATTACATTTAACTCTACACAAAAGGAGATTTGCATTGCATCATTGATGAGGGGTGAGGGTGGCGGTGGTGGTGGGGGGGGTGGGGGAGGCAGGGACAATTGATTGGGGAAATCTTGACAGTTTAAAAGCCATTTTGGGCCTTGTGTGGAATTTTTTGCCCTGATGCCATTCCCATCTCCTCAAGTTGGGAACAGAAATTCCACCCTCCATAACAAACAAAGTGCAAAAAAAAGGAAATGACGGTGAACATTTATAAAACATTGGTTCAGCTGCGACACAGAACTGGACTATCACCTGCCAACCACCTTCCTCCCTCATCATAAATGGAGATGATGAGAGTGGGAAGGAGTCATTAGAATGTGAGTACTCATAATGATTGCCAAGCTGGGACAGATTACAATTCTCCTCCCAATTGAGGTCAATTACACTGATTTAAAAGCCCACTAAGTACTTGTTGGAGGGGAGAGCTGGAATATTTAACAATGTGCATGGACTTTAGAAGCTGGTTGTTTTTCATCAGCTGAAGGAAGTTGGGTACAAAGTTGAAACAAAACCAAGGCTACCCCAGCGTATCACCATAACCTCAAAAAAGGGTGAGTGGAGCAAAGAGGGATGCAGAATTAGGTATGGAATTGCCCTTGGCAATCGCAGGTGATGGCATGAATGGGCAGTTAGTGCCTACTTATTGAATGGGATCATTACCCCCTCTAACATCATGGTGGCAGAAGGATAGGGGCTATCTTGCCAATCAAATTTGGGTAGCCACCTGTCCTACACTTGGCAATGGAGGCATGACAGTCTGACTTTGGCTCAGTTAATGACTGGGGACAATACTGTCCACAGGAGGGACAGAGACCTGAGTAGCAGGAGGGCATGGGAGAGAAAAAGAACTGAGGGAGTCAACAAATGTAGAAACCTCAACAAAAAAATATATCCCCAAAGTAGAGATGCTTGAAGGTGACAGAAAACAAGTGCCACAGGAGACTATGGCTGGAATTTTACCGCCCATCATGGGAATCGGAGCAGGCAAGGGGTGGACTAGAGGATTTTCACAGTAACTTCATTGCAGGGTTAATGTGTGCTTGTTATGACACTTAAAAAAATGGGAAGGTCTGTTGACCTGGGGCAAGAATTTATGGCTTCAGGATTATCAACACCGTAAAATCCTGCCCCATGACTCTCCAGATAGATGTTCACAGGCACCTATGATCTTATCACAGAAGATCTTACATCTTACAGCACCGGCCACAGTGTCTAATCGGTAGCCAAAAACCGGTGTGTGGCCTTGAATACCTTTACTTCTAGCTCACTCCATGGATCGGCTTAGTATTTTGGCGACATCTTGCAAGCAGTTGCATACCAATGTATCTCACAGGTCACTGATGCCCTTTTTGCCGAGGCTAAACAATAAAGTTTCATAATAGATGAGGCAGAATAATAGAGGGCAATGGATTTCATACAATCGCACTATTCCCCCAGTGTGGGCATCTTCAATTTCACCCGTGTGACCATCATGGCAGCCAGTGGCTGCTCACTCAGAGTCATCATCATAGATTCACAAAATAATTCCAGTGTAGAAGGAGGCCATTTGGTCCTTCCTGAATGTGCTAGCTCTCCAAAGGTGCAACTTACCTAGTGCCATTCCTTCTCTCTGTAGCCCTGCGCATTCTTCCTTTGCAGTTAGCAGCCTAATTCCCTCGTGAATGTTTCAGTTGAACCTGGCTCCATCACAGTCATCATTCACAGGGGAATATGTTTTTCCTCATGTCGCCATTGCTTCTTTTGCCAATTATCTTAAATCTGGAAAATCTGATCCTTCTGCCAATGGGAACAATCTTTCCCGATTTGATTTGTCTAGCCCCTCATAATTTGAATACTTGTACCAAATCCGTTCTCTAACATCTCCAAAACGATTACAATATCTCCAATCTAACAATATAATTGAAGTTCCTCATCCCTGGGGCCATTCTTGTAATTTTTTTCCTGCACTTTCTCCACTGTCTTTAGATCTAGACTAAAGTGTGGTGCTCAGAATTGAATGTAATACCCCAGTTGAGGGCAAATCAATGTTCTATACAAGTATTCCTTAATAGACACAGTTACAATTTATTCAGAAAGGTGCAACTTTGCCAAAGCTTCGTATAGTGAGATTAATAGTGTAAGGGTTGAGTTTCTTGTCAATTTGATAGGTTTCTATCAATTGTAGTCTGGAGCTGCCTCAACAATGTATCTTCTGGTGAAACAGCCCAGATCTTCCTGTTAGTGTCAGAGAGGATGTGCACCTGCCAGTGACTGTGAGTTAAACTGCCCCCTTGCCATTTTACACTGGAGGCTTTTATACCTTCCTGTCCCAGCTCATGTTTAAATACAGTGATGATTAAAATTGGGAAGCCAAGCAGCTGGTTTAATTCCAGTGGAGCCAGGGTCTCTTTTTCATCATGAATTGAAGACAAGCCCTTAAGGTCTGTCTATCTTTAAATTGATTTATTCTTAAAAATGGAACTGTCACCACAACTTTACAGAATCTCCCCCACTCCCAATAATGTTTACCACTAATCCTGCTGACACTGCACACACACCCTCACCATCCTGTCAATACTCACCCTCTCCTTCAAGCCCCAACAATGCTCAGCACCCCCTTACCTCCTGACACGTTCATCCCCTCACTCTGACAATGCTCACCCTTTCACCCGACCCATTCCCCGACCATACTCTCTCCTCCCTTACCCACCAACAATACTCACTCACCTCATTCCCTGACAATACTCACTTGCTCCTGACAAAGGTCACTCCCTTCCACATCCACTGAGGAGTCAGAGGCTAGCACATTTTCTGATGCAGTGCTGGAGGCATTAGTACAATATAGTAGCAAACTGCCACAAACAGCAATATGATAACGATCATATAATCTATTTTTGTGATGTTGATTGAGGGATAATTAGTGAGGACATTTGGAATAACCCCCACGCTCATCTTTGCAGTAGTACCAGGGGATTTTTTTTAACAAACACCTAAGCGTGCAGACAGGGTCTCAGTTTAATGTCTTAACTGAAAGATTGCACCTCCAACAATGCAGCACTCCCTCAGTACTGTACTGAACTGCCAGCCTAGATTTTTGCGCTGAGGTTCTAGAGTAAAACTACAAGAACCCCCAATCTTGTGATTCAGGGGCAAGAGCCAGGTTGAATGCTGGAGGTATTTCCCCTGCCATTTTTGCAACTCCACCTTCCATACATTGGTTCCAATTACACTACAGATACAAATATTTCAATTCTAATATTCTATGACTGCCATGATGGAAGAACTGCATTGAATTATATGAAGCATCAACACAAATAGGCCGTTTAACTCAGTTTCCCATTCTATTGACTTTAATGGAAAGAAAAATCATATGTGGTTTCTTGATACAACTAATCTGCTTCTGCCCATTTTGGACTATCCCAAATTTCAATTTAACACTTAATTTGCATTTCCTCCCACTTTGAGATTTTTAAACTCAGTATGTAACTTGGCCACAATGATTTTTATAAATGAAAGCAAGGATCATTAGCATACATTAGCAACTATAATCTGTACTTAACATGCATTAATATCAGTTTCCCGATCGGTTTCTATATTTTACTTCGGTTGGAGTCACTGGCCGAAGGTCATTAGCATAAATTAGCATGTTATCTGCATTCAGCATATAAAATATCTTAATCCCAGTTGTTTTCTTCGGTTTTTCTGCAAGACTTTGCAATTCCAGCATATCGCATCTAAAACTACTCAGCAACTGAAACATTTTTTTTGCATTCTTAGGAATGAGACAACGGATCTATGTTGTATAAATTGTAACCTTTGACAATCTGACCCTTCAATTCTTTAGCTAGAAGTATTAACTTTGCTAAAGCACATTCGTGGTATTTTATATGCAAGCCCTGGCCAGCAACATAGCTTTAAAGATAGGCAGTACAGTATTCAAACATACTTCATATTATAAATGCAAGCTCAAGGAAGTGGAAGTGTCAAAATTTGTTAGCAAACAAGCACAGAAAAAAAACCACCTTTTCACCAAGAAAAAGCGCACTGCTATGTCTGGCAGTTGAGACGAGGTAATTATAACTGCTGACTTGGCTGACTTGCCCCATTGATTTGCTTTGCTAATAATAAAATAAAGTGTGAACGTAAAAAACGATTACAGGGCTTTGTAACGGACTAATTGGAACCAACAATTATCATTTGGTTAACTGACTAAATAATCATTGCTCCCTTTCCTTTTGTTATTTCCAACCTTGTCAACTTTTTTTTTCGCCTACTGCTACGAGTGATTGGCAGCATTATTATTTTGCGGTTAATTGCAGCTTGCCGTTGTGATGTCTGCAGACAGTAGTTCAGTTGAGGCATCAAAGCAGTACTGTAACAGTCATCAGCAATCAGGAGACAAAATTCTCCTGTTACTGATCAGATAGCACACCATACAATATGTGCAAAACCCTGTGCCACATTACTCAACAATCCAAACATTTTTGTCCCGGCATTGCATGGCATGCAATAGAATTGTGGCCCTGAATGAAATCACTGATGTATTTTGATGGATTCTGGAGCACTATATAACCTCGCCATCCTATTTCAGGAAGCCTTTCATGTCAGTGGGAACATATCCAGAAGCAGTAATTCTTACTTAGTGAATCTATAAGACAAATTTACCCATTCCTATGCTTCTATTATTTGGAACTGAAGAAAATGCAGGTTGCTGAATCAGCATCTTAGCATTGTATCCCTTTCTCCAATCTGGAAAATTACATTTACCCTCATATGTTTAAGCCATTTTGCCCCTTCAGCAAGTGCCCCAACTTATATTGACTCAGGCCCCTGGATATCTGGCATCTCTTTTGTTTGTCCACTGGCTGAAAAATATATCTTTGGACTCTTCAGTTACGGATTGCATTACCACATAGGGTTCCATACATACTGGCAAAAAATGGCGGTAGTTAGCTATCAGGAACAGGTTTCCTGATTCTCTTCCTTAGCTCAGCAACTCCACAACCAATTGTAGTAGGCTACTTACAACTCCAGCAACAAAGATCAAGATTTGAACATGTACTGCACTCAGCTCAGAGTTATTGGCTGTACACACATCCAGTAACATATGGGCAGAACTATGTTTAGAGCTTAAAATGAATAAGTTGACTGCTCCACAAAATAAATAAATTTTTTATGAAAGAATCTTAATAATAACAGATTTGACTTTGTTCATATTTAGTAAATTGGTGCAGTGCTTATCGATTGCAAAGATAAATGATAGGTGTTCTACATTGGGAAGCATGGTAATGATTTTGTCAGTCAATTACAATGCAAGGATAGGCTGGGTGACAGATGTAAAATCATTATTATATGCTCATGTTTTTATGCTCCTTGAACTCTGTCAGTTTAATGTTAGTCATTTCCAATATAAGAATATGTCACTTCATTGCACTATATTATGAGATGACTTAAAGATATCACCCAATCATGACACAAAAACTGCGTCACTCCATCATATGAGGGCCAGTTACCATGGCAGCCAGATGGCACAATGACCTGATGTATTAATGGCAGCCTAGTGTGCTAAGACATATGATTACCAATACATTGAATTCCTGAGAGTAATTGTGAGGTGGCAGGTTGGGGGAGGGGGGCTTAGTGGGTAGAGTGTTAACCAGTGAACAAATGTTCGTGGGTAACTCAGTATAACTTCTAGCAATCAGTAACAGGCAAGAACTGCCCTTATTTAACAGCGAAATAGTGCATTACAAACACCATAAAATGAGAGAAGAAGGAAATCGAAACAAAGGAGGAAAGGTAATAAAAAAATTAACAATGAGGCAATTGGTATATTTAAAAAAAAGACAAAACAAACATTTTAGTCACCATTTTGCTTGGCTAATAAACATGTTTCTGACTTGATAATTATTGCTTTTAATGTAATTCTCAATTTAAATCTGATCATTAATGATGCTGGTTGTCAAATTAAATTCTAACTCCTTGCATTACCTAAAAGTGATCAGCATTTGAGTTTTCTTCTTAATTTTGTTATTTTGGAGAGTTCAGGGCATTATTTTAGTCAAATTTCTCTTCTTTTCCTCCTATCACTTCTAGAACTAATGGCTATTTCTAGCTTAGCATTCCACTAACTCCCGCAGGTTTAGATTACATGCAAATATTTATTCTTCAATTGTAGCCTTAGCTATTAAGGATTGGAGTTTCTACTAGAGTTGTGCAGATTCCCAGTAAAACTACAAGAAAATGCAATGGGAAACTCTTCAGGGGCTGCTCAGTGCTGTATTCCAGCACTCCCAAAATTTGTCTCCGGAAAAAGTAAGGGTTGGAGAATATTTCCACACAAATATTGGTGAATGGATTACAATAACATGCAGATGTTGAGTTACACCTGAACAATTCTCTTTGCTGGAAATCCAAGATTGCCAAGAAGAATTTTAAGTATAAAGTCAGTTTAATCAATTGTAGAGTAATTGGTTTCCTGGGCTAAGGCTATTTAAAATATGCAAAAAGACACTCGTACTTTTTGCCTCAGCCGTAGATGATATATGGTGCACTGTGTCAGATATCGAAGGCTCACCACAGCCATTTCTGTTGACATGTCAGCCATAGCTCAGTGGCCGCGCTCTGCACTGAGCAAGAAGATTGTGTGTTCAAGGCCTATTTCTGAAGCCTGTGGACAAAATCCAGGCTTAAATTCTAGTGCTATAGATATATAGTATTGAGGGAATGCTGCAAGATCAAAATGCCATCTTTTGGTTGAACATTAAATTAAGACCTTGCCAGCTCTCGCTCAATTGAATGTAAAAGATGCTCTGATGTTATTTCAAAGAAGCGAAGGGGAAATCTTCCCTCATGTACTCACCAATGCTTATTCTTCAACAAATTCACTGAAAAATAACAGATTATCTGCTCATTTATCTCATCGTTGTTCGAGGAACCTTCAAATCTGGGAGTCTTTCGTTCCTACTTTACTACCATGATTACATTTGAGTAGTATCTCATTGATCACGAAGAACTTAGGAACATCCTGAATTTATGGAAGCCGCTATGGGAATTAATGTCTTTTTTTCACCAAAAATCGTTGGATTCTGTAAGAATGGGTGGTGTTTTGCATAGGCCAATTTGCAGTCCAATTACTGTATTCTAAAAGCAAAAATTCTTGTTTGCATATCTGTAAGGTTTTAAACTGCAGAGTGCATCACAGTCTGGCCCAGATTTTTCCTTTTCTTTGTATGTCACCATACGTACTGAGGAGCTGATAATAAGATGGTCAGCTCTCGTTGTGCTGAAGCACATGGAGAAAGAGTTAAGAGTCTGGAATATATTTAAATAGGCCGAACCCTGTAATGCATGAACAATAAGTAACAAAGGGAGGCAATAATGTAAAGATATTTTTAATTCTGACCTTGCTACTATCCCTTTCACAATTGAAAATAAAAGGTTAATTCTTCTCTAGTGCAATTATAGCTCCTCTCCTTTCGAACCCAAAATATCTTTACCCTTTCCATGCCAACAACTTTGTTGTAGCCCATTTGATACCCTAGCCAAGATCAGGTAACTGATAACCAATAACCGAACCTGTAATTAACTTGACATAACAGGGATTTGGATGATGCACTTGTAATGCCACTGAGATCAGCTTTTTCAGATCAGTAAGAGTTTTGTCAGCATGAAGAGTAGAACCATAAAACATTAGAATGGAGAGAAGGAAATCACCATTCCTGCTAATCATTGAGTGAATTCTTGTGAAAAATGTTATGATAACAGTTATTTCAATTGGCTGCAATTACATAAACAGTAAAAGCCCCAGAACAAATGGAAAACTGGAGGTGAAGGGAAATAACATAGGTGAAACATGGAAATATAGTCAAATAGGAATCTCCAATTTTACCTTGTATATTTTGATTACTGGGTTTCATGCCTCCAAACTGCACAGTTTAGTGCCTCCCATTAATGTAGAAATGGAATTCAGAGTTTGGTGTTTAGGGTATGAATGCACTGAAAGCAAGAGAAGGACCCAAGTTTAATGGTGCACCCCTGAAGTTACTGCTGATTCAAGAGGAACATACTTTTTACAGAATAGGGAGGAAGAAATCTCTGAATAGCACCAAAGAGAAATATTTGGAGGGAGCTAAGGGGATGAGCAGGAAGAGCATTGAATGCAATTCCGGAAGCGATCTACTAAATAGGTCAGGAAAAGTGGTTCACCATATCCTTGGATTTGGAGAATAGTGAAGAGCAGGAGGAGGAATAGATTCATCGGTAGATCAGCTATGTATATTGTCGCCCCAGATATCCAAATAGTTTGACGATTCAGTTAATTATTTCAGAGGTAGAGACCATGGGTTTGGAAGGTGTTGTCAAAGCAGAAGTGGCTAGTTGCTGCAGTGCATTTTGTATTTGGCACATATGTTGCTACTGTGTATTGGTGTTGCAGGGAGTAAATGTAGATGGTGCTGGATCGAGGTGCTAATTAAACAGCCAGCTTTGTCCTGGATAATGTTGAGTTTCTCGAGTTTTGTTGGAACAGTACTCATTCAGGCAAGTAAGAGAATATTATATCCTATTCTAGTGGAGAGCTTTGACAAAGGGTCATCTGGCCTCAAAACGTCAGCATTTTTCTCTCCTTACAGATGTTGCCAGACCTGCTGAGATTTTCCAGCATTTTATCTTTTGGTTTGGAGACTAGTCTATCCTTATTTGTGCTTTGTAGATGGTGGACAAGCTTTGTACTGAAGCTTTCCCCTAGATTTACCTGGAGCTACTTATTGGCCAGAATTTTATACATCCCCCTTGAATGGCTGTGAGGTTGGGGTTTGCAAAATTGGGTGAGATGACAGAGGGAGCTCTGCCTGTTACCTTCCCACCTCCACTGATATTGGTGAAGGTGGTGGATGACCTTCCTGACTTTAGGCCAGGTGAAGCCCTGCAATGGAAAATTAATGGCCACAAGGGCCTCTTCCCATCACCATTGTCCAGTAAGATATAGCAACTTCCCTCTGGGCATGTTGGCATGCATCCCTCCTTAAGGAGCACCCTGTTTTCCATGGAAGGTGGCCATCCCATTCTGATGTAGGCCACATGTGTGGGAGTAAACCCTTCGTGTGTGGTATCAAACTCATGCCCACCCAACTAGTTCTGGCAATCCCTGATATTGCTTATTCGTACTCTCAACTTGCTCCAGTATGGCTGGTCCAGGGACTATTACAGTCCCAGCAGTGGTCACTGCTCTCATATCTCAGTTAGCTGTCCTTGAAGGTGGGACACCCTGCCTTTGAGGCATGGAAGCAACAACTTCAGGCAACATATTGTCTGATCCACATAAAATAAAGCGGTAGCTTCTAGGGCCGGCGTAGTCAGGCTCGCCCTGATTTTCCAAGAGGCCAAAACCTTCGCATAAAATCCTGGTTGTTATCTCACATACTAGACAAATCCTAGAATAGAGTGCTCAGTATACAATTATACTGTATAGACCAGGAACATTCCCAACTCTCTCCATGATCTTTGCTGGGCTAGTTGTTTTCAGTCTAAAGCTGCAGTTGCAATGCTAAAATTGGTCCTCAATGCTGCAAAACAACAGAGGAGTAAAAAAAAAATCCATTATTCCCATTTTGATTCACTGTCTGGTGACCTCACACTGAAGATTGCCACATGAAGCATGACCACTTGGGTGGGTTACAAGGAAGTTGCTAGCAATGAGCTCCATTTTTCTATCTGTGTTTCAGAAAATATGGGAAGAAATTGAGAAGGGAAAGCTAAATACAATGTTATAATTTTGATTATTATGAAGGGAGAGCGATTGTCGAAGAAGCAGTCGCTGGCCTTCCAGATGAAAAATGATATCTTGGTTCCAATGACATACTTAACTTCAGGCAGTCATCAATGTTCCAGCTAACAGCTCCAGTGTCTAAAACCCCACAATGCAACCCTCAACAAAATTAATTACTTATTTGAAAAATAATTTGTTAAATAATTTAATTCAAATAAAAATCAAAACAGACACAGATATGCAAACTCTGTTCTTCCCCAAAGCACCACCATAAACTGACTGCACTAAATAAAAGGCAGTTCTTAAAGCAATTAAACTCATAATAAGCCTGGAGAATGGCAAAAATTGTGTTTTAAGCATATGGCTTCAGAAGTATGATGGCCTGTGGATGGTTCATTTTGAGTTGCCAGTGATCCATCCTCTCAGTTTCTCTATCCACCCTGTTATACAAACAGAAGCAGTTTGAAAAATGCAGCTGCTTCCTAATGGAAAGCCCAGCTTGTTACTGGCACTTATTTGCAGTTTTCCTTAACTTGCCATGATTACATTCTAGGGACCTTTCACTTTTCCCCAGCTGATCCTCGTCTTGTTACACTGCATTAATGACACTTCAGTCATTCGGGCTTTCAAGTAGAGCCCTTCCAGCCTGAACAGAGGGTTGACATTTCCTGACATTTTCCGAACTAATTACAGTACAAATAATTAAGCATGTTCTCGTATGTAACAAACGAAGGCAAAGCCGTCTGTCAGCTGCAGTGATTGATGACACTCCTGGAGACTTTATCTGATGGGTCCTGCCATGAGGTACAGGGGAAGCAAATTTATGAGAATGAACAATGCAAATTCCACTCATCTGATGGAGATGCGCACCCAGTCAGTATTCGTGTCAAGGTGAATGTGACAATGAAAGCAAAATATTTGCATTTTGTTTTACCAGTCGAGGAGGGAAATCAGAGCAAAAGGATGACAGGCCTAATTATTCTTGATTGCACAGGCCGGGACAGCTATTTCTGCTGTCCAGAACAGGGATGTCACTGAGGTAACTAAGCAGGGCTATGTATTAGCTTGTGTCCAACACTGTACAATAACTGCCTACCTGCTCTTGCTTGCATTGATGTTACTGCCATTCCCTTCAAAGCATTATGTGTGTCAGAGTGTAATCTCTCTGTGTGGCAGTCATCTTTCTGCTACATAATTACTTGTTAGTAAATTAATTCCTATCTGTCAGTATCTGTGGCACAGGCAGCATCGACCATGACAAATTATAATGTCACTATAGCAACACCTCCCACAGCTAAGGACCAAAAACAACTGGGCCAGCAGGAAATAGGCCTGCTTAAAGCAACATCAGTTACAGTAAAGCTGCAATTCAAGTATTGTTTATGGTGTAATCCCAAGTCTAGCCTGTCAAGTAGATAACTACAGTAGAATATTATTGCAGTGTTTTTACAGTTTTCTCATTATAATGTCCTTCTGCTGTAATACAATTGGAGGTTTATTGTAGAGTTTCTGAAACCTCTGAGATAAAGCCATAACAGCAACAACATTATTGGTCTTGGAGAGTTTGGGAGCTATAACCATCAATGAAAACAATTTTTCTTCAAGTAAACAAAACATATGTTAGCTGCCATTGTTTCATTGAATTTTAAACAAATAAAATCAAATAAATAAAACATCACATTTGCAATATATTGTGTAAATACAAGTGATGGAGATTTGGATCTAATAATAAGCAAATAATTAAACCAAAGCTTTGGTTAAATGCTTTGCCAGTATTAATGGTCCCAGATCTCACTAGAATCTTACACACACAGTATATGCATCTAATTAAATTGGTTTCATGGTCTCATTAAATTATCTCCCTTGTTTCTTAAACTTTTGCCTCATCCAAATCAAGATATCTCTGTCTACTCTAATTCTGGTTTCCCTACCAATCCTTGACTTGTGTTCGATTACAACTTTGTATTTCCCACCGATCAGACAAAGTGAGTGGAGCCCACCTTCTGGGACCAGATCTGGTCAAAATGTCAATTAAGATTTGAATTCAAAATTTGAACACAAATTTTCTACTTGGGAGTGATTTTGCTTAGTACTTTTTAAAAGTGATTTTGAAATCAAACTTTTCTGAACAATTAAGGTTCAAAGTGTACTTACCTAAATGTAAAAGTTTTTTGTCCATTTGTGGATGTAAATCAAATTCCAACAAAGGCTGAGTTTCTGTGCCAAGGCAGATGAAAAACACCTATAACTAACTGAACACGGCATTAGGCTTCTTTTCAAACCTGTGACTCAGGTCAAAATAGCAGACCTTAAATATTTAACAGCTTTATAACACAACAATTAAGAAGCATTGCAGGGAGCTTTCCACTGAAATGGTAAAATTAGGCATTATTGTAACCTTGTGAACTAAGGCCCAGTCACCCACTGACTCAGTATTACTGACCTCAACTACTCCAAAACCACATGATTAGCTCCTAAATCTCCCAACTACATCAAAACTGACTACACCCTCTGTTGCCCCCAGCTATTCAACTCCACCCATCTCACCCCCGATTCCCACAAGCTGCTCGACTAATCCCCAACTACCCGTCGACTCAACCAGCTCCCAGTCTGACAATCCTCCGACCTACATGTCACCCACCCACCTGCTGCCCTAACCCCTCATTCATTTATCTACCACCTACTCACTTGCCCATTCAAGTTTCTTGAAGTGCTTGTGGGACGTTTAGACTTACCAGAATACAGCAGCTTATGCCAAAGAAAATGTAACTTGGCTTCCCTGCAGCTCCTGCACTACGAAGAAGGACTCTGAGAATAGATACATTCCACATTTCTGAGGAGATCTGTTCAGAAGGCTGGTGGAGTAATGTGGAGCACTTGTGCAAGGTAAGCAAAAAGGAGTGAAGTGGCAATCCAATAATGATATAGGCCCATGTCTTTTGAAGCAAGAAAATTGCATAGGTGCAGAAAATGTCTCCTTGCTGTCTATTGTCCAACACATTCACCGAAAGAGTAAATTAACTTTCACATTTCTCTGTCGTGTTAGTTTCCACAGCTGGTCTTTCCCTGCCTGTTAGTTTTGTATGCTTGGGCATAGAAAAGCACACTGAATACACAAAATTTCAGATTCAGTGAGTCTTTATTCCATTAGCATCAAACATTAAGTTAAAAACGTTATGTTAAGGTTATTAAATAAACTTAAACATGTTGAGAGCTCATCCTTTCCAAACAATGCCTAGTCAGCCTGCCTTCATGCATGTAGATTTTCTGCAGCCATGGGCAGCCCTATGCCAATGCCACCATTGATGATCTTGCAGTACTAATCAAGATGATTTATCCAAGGATTTATCCCTCTCAGCTTTCTTTCTAAAGTCACTGCTCAGATAGTCACTTGGTAGGAAAGTTTAGATCCTGAATTTACCAATTGGGCAGCTGTTTGGCTCTACTCCTCCGCTTAACAATCTCTCCAGGTTTTCTTCAGCACAGCTTCTGGCCTTCTTCGCGCTAACCAAAATCGTGCCAAAGCGGGAACAGCGGGTGCAACAAAATCTGCGTTCTCCCCCACCATCACCACTTGCTGCTAGGACTGCCCTTCCCACCCCCACCCAGGCTGAGATGTCCTGCAGCTGGGGACACAGCCTGACTCCCTGTTTGTTGTAGAAGCGAAATTATTGACTTATCAACAAGTTCACCAGGAGACAGCTGGTAGAATGATTTACACTTTGCTTTTGATTCTAGTTAGTCAGGTAAGTAGTCAGTTACTGAAGCTAGAAAAATTACTGTGGTATGCCTGCCATTGCAAGCCAGTTTACATAGTATTCACATATAACCAAGTGTATACCTGGGTCAGAGTCATTATTTCAATGTTATGATCAAGCCTCCTACTATAAATTTTCCCCTCAAAAATATATTAATACTGATGCAAGAGTAAAATTAAATCACCAAATAACTCTATTTTATTAATTGAGGGCATGATCAATAAATTACCTCTGAAATGGCAATCTAATTTAATTGTATATCATTAGAACTACACAATTTTTTTGTACTACCTACATGTTACATGTATTACTTTTGCATTGTAATTAGGTAGTTTCTTAACTCATCATAAGACATTCATCAACAATACTATAACAGATACTGGTAGCTCAGCAAAATTCCTGCTTATTGATTGGTTTGCTAAAGGCTTAATGAAAATGCGCATCTAATACCATTTACATTTTTAGAAAGCAGGAACCCTGTTGTGCAATATGTTTTTCAACCTTTATTTTAGTTAGAATGTTTTCAGGCTTCTAGTATGCAAAAGACTGGATATTGATGTATCTATCATATTTCATTGGGTAGGTATTCTGAATTCAGGAACTGACAGAGAAATCCTCCAAGACTGCTGAATTCTACAGCCAAATTTCTAATATATAGTCCAGATCGGGAGTATATGTACTATAAATAAAGCTGGTTTTGGATGTGGAGTGGGGGTGAAAGCACATTGGCATAGATACAAGATGGAAAAGCTATAAAATAAGTTAATATATGTATTTTGTACATTATTAACAGAAGAATAGCTGTTCCAACAACTTCACACTGAAAAAAATCACATTTTGAAATGTTAAAGATTTCACTTTTATAAAATTTATATATTTTATATATAATTATATATTTTTCTTATTATACTTTCCTTCCCGAAGGTGGTGACTCATGTTGCAACATAGTTCAGTGTGTGCTGCCAACTCTTAAGTTCATTGCCAAAGAGGCAATTCTTCATGTACAAACCTGGACAGTTGATTGTTGGCAGTCCATTTAACCATGTCAGCCATTGTCACAGTGCCAAATACAGTCCTCAACCAGCATTTGTATTTATATTTGCATTTCCCCAGTCTTGGCTTTGATCCACCAATCAGGATTTTTCTTCTGAAACCAGTGAAGCTTTAATATTGCTGCCATGACTGAGTTTTGTGAAGCTTTCACAAACTATGCATTATACTTAGAGCCATAGAATCATAGAGATTTATAGCATGGAACCAGGCCCTTAAGATCATCTTGTCCATGCCATCCTTTTTTTAACCACTAAGCTAGTCCTAATTGCCCATGTTTGGCCTATATCCCGTTATACCCATTTTGCCCATGTAATTGTCTAAATGTTTTTTAAAAGACAAAATTGTACTTGCCTCTACTATTACCTCTGGCAGCTTGTTCCAGACACTCATCATCCTCTGTGTGAAAAAACTGTCACTCTGGACCCTTTTGTGTCTCTCCCCTCTCACATTAAACTTATGTCCTCTAATTTTAGGCTCCCTTACCTTTGAGAAAATATGTTGACTATCTAACACATCTATGCCCCTGATTATTTTGGAGACCTCTATAAGATCACCCCTAATCCTTTTATGCTCCAGAGAAAAAAGTCCCAATCTATCCAGCCTCTCCTTACAACTCAAACAATGAAGACACAGTAGCAGCTTAGTAAATCTTTTCAGCACTCTTTCTAGTTTAATTATATATTTTCTATAATAGGGTGACCAGAACTGTGCACAGTATTAGAAGTGTGGCCTTTAACTTGACTTGTACAACTTCAGGACTTCACAACTCCTGTATTCAATGAGCTGACCAGTGAACTTCACCACGCTGCCCACCTGTAACTCTACTTTCAAGGCGCTACGTACCTGTTCCCCAAGGTCTCTTTGTTCTATAACTCTCCCCAACACTCTACTATTAACTGAGTAAATCCTGCCTTGGTTTGATCCACTAGAATGTGTCACCTTGCATTTATCAAAATTAAACTCCATCTGCAATTCATCAACCAATGGCCCAATTGGTCAAGATTCCATTGGAATCTGAGATAACTTTCTTCACTGCCCACTATGCCACCAACCTTAGTGTCATCTGCAAACTTACTAACCATGCCTCCTAAATTATCGCCCAAATCACTAATATAACTGACAAATAACAATTGACACAGCATTGATCCCTGTGGTCACAGGTCTTCAGGTCACCCTCTGTCTTCTTCCATCAAGCTAACTTTGTATCCATTTGGCTACCTACCCCTAAATCCTGTGACATTTAACCATATGCAACAATCTACCATGCAGTACCTTGTCAATTGCCTTGCTAAAATTCCATGTAGATAAAATCAACTCCACAGCCCTCATCTACCTTCTTGGTTACACCTCCAAAAAACTCAATCATATTTATGAGACATTATTTTCCACTCACAAAGCCATGCTGACTGTCCCTAATCAGTCCTTGCGTCTCTAAATGCCTGTAGATCCTGTTTCTCAGGATACCTTCAAACAACTTACCCACTACAGATGTTAGCTTCAATGGCCTGTAGTTCCCAGGCTTTTCCCTGCAGCCCTTCTTAAACAAAGGCACAACATTTGCTAACCTCCAATCTTCAGTCACTTCAGCTGTGGCTGTTGATGATTCAAATATATCTGCTAGGGTACCCACAATTTCCTCCCTAGCCTCCCACAACATCCTGGGAAACAATTCACTGGGGTCCCGAGGATTTATCTACCTTGATGCACTGACCTGTATTGGATTGTATGCCTTAATACCATATTGAACAGATGCATTTATCCATTGAACCATCAGGCAGATTCAGCCTTAAATAAAAGCACATAAAGCGGAGTAGCCCATTCAGTTCCTTGAACCTGCTGCACCATTCAGTTAGATTATGGCTAATCTGTAGTTGATTCTATTTTACTTCCTTCTCTCAATATCCCTTAACACTCTTTCCTAACAAACATCTATCAATTGCAATCTCGGAAGCTTCAGTTGTCCAAGCATCTATAAACTCAAAACATTCAATGACAAACAGAGCATGAAATTTGACATTGGTCACAGTGCAAAATGAAATGTTGTGAATCAATATCAAAGAGAAATTAAGTGTGTTGCTGATTCATTATTGCCTATTTTGCACTAATATTCAAGACCAATGTCACCCCCACAGTTTATACAAATTGTCCACTTAATAAAGAAAACTTAATAAAACAATGCTCACTACACAATTATGAAAGATGTTTGTTTTGAAACAAAAGCCTGAGTTTTCCAAGTAGATGTCAACATAATTCAGGATATCAGAAATAGTTAGTATCTTGTCACTGGTGTATACTTCCATCCCATTAGATGTTTTGTATTGAAAAGAATTCCAAATCTCATGGATAATATACCCTGCAGTTGTTTAAAATTGTAGTGGTCTGTTTTACTACAACTAGTTGCTTGCTTCTTATCCAGGTCAATCTGGAATGCTGCCTGTCATATGACAGGCAGATCTCAAATCTGAATATAGACTGACAACAAATAAAAAGCTCAGCCACAGGTCATAGTACCATGTACATAATGACCTAGTGAACCAGAAATGTCTCATTGTGGTACTGGAAAGGGTCAGTGCTTGGCCTCTGTGTAAGAGTAAGTGCTGAGATGATTTATTAGTTGAGGGCACCTTCATCACCATTTGAGAGTTTACACTTGAGACAAATGAGAGAATAGCTCAGATAACCTTTAAAGCTCAAAAAGGCAAAGAACCTTCCCTTGTAATACTTCCCATGCACCAAAATTGAAGAAACTCATGAGGAAATGTGTGGTAAAATACAATAGATGATGCATTTGTCACAAGCTGTTAATGTTTACTTTGAATAATCTTAAATCACATAATTATCATATTTTAAGACACAAAATTCAAGCCATTTCACCAATAGAAAATATATTCAGCTCAGTTGTTATGCACGTCAACATTTTTGGTTAGGGGTTGGGTAAGGAGATTGATCTAAACTCTCAATCATAGAGTCAAAGAACTTAGAGCAAAGAAGGCCATTCATGTTTATTTTGGCTCTTAGAAAAAGCAGTTGTTCTTAAGTGTATACACTACAGTTTTGGCGGTAATCATACAAGTTCCTCATGTTCAAGTATCTGTCCAACTTCCTTTAAAATCTTTCATGGATTCAGTTTCCACCATCCTTGAAATAATGGGCTAGATTTTACGGCTTCAGTCAACCCAAAACCATAAAATCCCCCCCAAGGTCAACGGACATTTCCATTGTCCACCCCTCGCCTGCTCCGATTCTGTGGCGGGCGGGGTGGTTGAATTCTGGCGAATGAGTTCTAGATCATAACAATACTCCAGCTGAGACCGGAAAATGTGGTGAGGAGTCAAAAGTCTGTTGAATTTGGATAGGAATTTGGCAGGACTGAAAAACCCCACCCTGTGACTGAAAAAAATGATTCTCTTCATCTCCATTCTCAATCTTTGAAAATGACTTTGAATCTGTTGCCCACTTACCAGAGAAAATAGTTCTTTTCTGGCTGCTCTAATAAAGCCTATCATGTCAAAAACCTCTGTTTGATTATTTTGTAATTTTACCTGTTCTGAGGAGAATCAACCAAGCTGAAGCCTGCCACCTTAAGTAACACCCTGGTAAGCCTCCTGTATACTTTTATCCTGAAGTATGATACACAAAATTGTTTATAGTGTTCCAGCTGAGGCCTAAACAGTGATTTATATTGTCCTAGCATGATCTGCTTGCTTTATTCCATTCTGTTTAAAAATCCAAGGAACTATTTCTTTTTTTTACCATCTTATCAACTTTCCATACCACCTTTAAGAATTTGAGTATATAATCATCAAGGTGTCTCTCTGTCTGCACTAACTAAAATTGTGCCATTTATAATAAACATCCACCCAAAGTGTGTCACTTCGTACAGCTCTGCCATAAGTCCATCCGTGATATTTCTGCCCATTTCATCATCCTGTTCATGCCATCTTGAAATCTATAACTTCCATCTTCGCTTTTTTTTAATAATATGAAGGCACCAGTCACATATCAGGGGCTAAGTAAATATATTGTGGGTTCATTTATTGTGGGTTCATTTATTGAGACAGATATATGGGTATAAAGCTTGAAGCAGCAGAACTGTGGCTGGGATTCTCCCGAATTCGTGTAAAAATTGGATTAATCCCACTCGTTTTTTCAGCAGAATTTTCAAAATGAATCTCCCACACTCAACAGAGAGTGCATAAATCACACTGAAGTTCCAGGGCCGGGGCCTATTCCCGCTGGAAAGGCTGGAAGTATAGCAAACAGACTAGCATATGGCAGCAATCGATGCACGCATAGTAGCCCTGCACTGCTGGCCTCTGATTGCTGCCAGCTCATTCGTTGGCCTCCCGGACATGTCCAGGCCAACCCCGATCAGCCCTTCCCTCCTTTCCCCACCGATCTCAGTACAGAGTGGCAGCAGGACCCCCAACCTCCACCCATCGTCCCCAGAGGCTCTGCACACACTCGACCCCCAGCCCTTCTGCACTGCCCGATGTCCATTGGGCATTGCCACTCTTGCCCCTTGGGCAGTCCTATTGGGCCAGGCTGGCACTGCCAAGCTGGCAATGCTGAGGGGGCACATCCTCCTTACCCCGACCCCCCCCAGGACCTTACACGGCCCCCCTTTACTCCAGTGGGGTTGGGACTCCAGCTCCACATTAGTGGGCAGCTTTTGTAAAACTCGCTGTAGTGAAATGCTTCTGGCGGTGGATAGGGAGAGGCTAGCAGGCCCAGAAACTTCAGTCCCGGGCCCACTAATATATGGTAATACTCAGTTAAATATTCTAAACAGCCCCACGCCAATTGCTGGCTGACGGCGTCAGAGATCCGGTGGCCGGAGGCTCGCAGAGGCCATGGTGCCCAGTGGGAAGCCCACTACACAGCTTTCGCCTATGTCCCAGACTTCTGCACTCCTCTGGGAGAATTGCCTCCTGTGTCTGTGTATGCTCTGCTCAAAGCAAAAGCAGAACTGAAATTAGATTGTATGACACACTTCCTTTCATGTGAAGTCAGGCTGCAATCCTTTAAAAGCATATTAAAACATTGTTTTAAAGAAATTTCCCCTTTCCAAAGAAGTATAACTACTTACGATATATGTTCATGTTTAGTTACTATTACTTAAGAGCATGGAACAAATTAATCTATGAGTCTCTAAAGATAATCTGCCATTTTGCCCAGAACTTGTGATGGTAATACTGTCTGAGGGTTTCTTCAATTTCTCACACAAATCTATGGAATTGTCATTCTTACATGTTGTTCTTGATCACATTTGTGGATGGCATGTTGGCGCAGTCGTTCGCACTGCTGCATGACAATTCCACAGACCCGGGTTCGATTCCAGTCTCGGGTCACTGTCTATGAGGAGTTTACACATTTTCCAGTGTCTGCCAGGTTTTCAACCAGTTTACCCTCAGTCCAAAGATGTGCAGGTTAGGTTGATTGGCCATACTAAATTGACGTAGCATCAGAGGGATTAGCAGGGTAAATATGTGGGGTTACAGGGATAGGGTGGGGTTGTGGTCAGTGCAGACTCAATGGACTGAATGGCCTCTTTCTGTACTGTAGGGACTCTATGATTTGGGATTTTACCGTGGTGCAATAGGACTGCAAACCATTTTAGGATCTGGAATGGATCTGATTTGTCCTCGGGTATGTCTCACTATTGTCCCTGCATGTGTAATGACTTTTTAGGACAGCTAGTTGGCGTGCATGTGAGGATTGCTTTATACTTACGTCCACCCTTGACTAGCTCTTCAATGCTATATGTTTAGGCTTGTCTAGCAGATCTTTCTGGAATTCTTCCATGGGATTGGATGCAACCACTAATTTAATAATTCTTCCATGGGATTCTGTCTGCTTGTTCTGAATTTTTAAAAAAAATCAAAGTACATACTTTCTCCACCTTTTCTGATGAAGTGAACTATCTATTTTGTAGACTGTTGTTGAAATGACAAACTTAACCTCATACTGAACTGGTCTTCCAATGTAGTCCTTATCTCCTGGGGATCCTTCCAGCCTTATACTATTGATCCTGATGTAGCCTGCGTAGACCTTCATTGATTGTTAGGCAAATTTTTATGCTTATTTCTCTAGTTCAGGCATACTTAAATCAAGAAATTATAGCTTTTTATGCTGTTTAAATATGTTAGAGGTGATCTTACCTTCTCGTCTCACCAGTCGATAGGTGGGGCGAGCCAGTAAGATTGCTGGAAAAGCGAAAAATCGGGTTGACCTCCTTGATGGCAATATTTAAATAAAATTTAAATATTATTAGTGAGCTTAGGACAGAATCATCCAGGCTCACTTGTTTTTGCGGCCTTGCCAGTGAAGTTCCATCAACGAGAATCTGGCATGGTGGCCTTGTCAGTAGGACTGGAGGCTATTGAGGCCCCACCCCCCAGGACGTATGGGGTGGGGAGGATTGCCCCAGGGCAGTGTCAACCTGGCACTGCCAGCCTAGGATCCTAGCAATGCCAACCTAACACTCTGGTACTGCCCATCGGGCACCTTTGAATTTGGATATTAGGCCAGCTGCATCACAATTCAATCTGGGGAACTTTATGGACATTTTCTCTGATAGTACCTAGAATGAGTATTGCTATAGCTGTTTTTATACATGTCAAATTTCCTCAATGTCCTGAGAAAGTAGAGGCGTTGGTGTGCTCTCTTAATTATAGTGTTGGCCGTGGAGGGACCAGAACAGGTTGTTGGTGATCTGGCTTGTACTCGTTAGAGTTTAGAAGAATGAGGGGAGATCTCATTGAGACGTATAAGATGATGAATGGGATGGATAGGATAGAGGTGGAGAGACTCTTCCCGCTCAAAAAAGACAGTAGGACTAGGGGGCACAGCCTCAAGATAAAGGGGAGGCGGTTTAGAACGGAGTTGAGGAGGAACTTCTTCACTCAAAGGGTGGTGAATCTCTGGAATTCTCTGCCCGTTGAAGTGGTGGAGGCTGCCTCGCTAAATATTTTTAAGAAGCGGGTTGATGGGTTTTTGATAAGAGAAGGGATTAAGGGTTATGGGGAGAGGGCGGGAAAGTGGAACTGAGCCACGACAGATCAGCCATGATCTTATTGAATGGCGGGGCAGGCTCGAAGGGCTAGATGGCCTACTCCTGCTCCTATTTCTTATGTTCTTATGTTCTTATGGACACATAGAAACTTGAAGCTCTCGACTATTTTCACTTCATTCCCATTGATGTAGACAGGAGCATGTCCTCCACTATGCTTCCTTATTATCCTCCTTCCTTTTCTTGGATAATGGCGCAATGTTAGTGTTATTTGTTCATGCCTTTCATCCAAGGAACATTGCTATATTTTCATTCAGCAGAAAAGTGTGCATTGTTTGACCTCACAAACAAATGGTTAAGTGCCAATTAAAGCTAAGCTTCATCCCCATGAATCCATCCAACATAATATAGGACACACTCGATGGACCACCTGGTTTTACTATGCCCATCGGTTTCCTATGAAAAATGTTTAGATGCCTTAGGATTCCAAATAGAAATTTCCAAATAACAATGGAACATAGATATTTTGAGTCTATGCCATCATACAAACTACTGCAGAACACAACACTACAGAAACAACAATTCCAATAATTAAACCATTCAGGTTAGGTATTCATTTTCGATGCGTAAAATCATTATTTGTATTTCTGAATGAGCTCACAGGACCCTTATCAATTTCCTCCCTGTGGATTGAAGATGTACGAGGATTTGCAACTTGTACAGAAGTTTTCTCTGCTTCTTCTATCCCTTCCATTTGGTCTTCCTGATTTGTGATTAGTCCTTTACCTAATATCCCTTTCTGAATTTTATTATCTGCCCACCTCAGTGTCCTAGTGCCAAACCCAGGTGGAAATCCCAACCTACTTTCCCTCTTTCGCAGTGCGGAATATCTAGCCCCAAGTACTGGGATGTGTGGGAGACACTGGTATCACTAGGCCATGGCATCTCACTTGAGATGCACTTACAAAAAGAGAAACGGAAGTCACATTAAAATGCAACTTCAGTTCAAATATGACCACATGATTATTGCTTAATGATAGAGCAGCTGAGCAAATGTGGCTTCAAGGAAAGAAAATACAAGAAAAGAGCCACATCTCCTTCTTAGCAACTGTTTCCAGCTCTCACTTATTCCACAGGAATCCCACCTGAAGTTTCACTCTTCATGTTTTGGATCCATCCATGATTGCAGGTACCTCCAGGCCTCCTTGGTCCACTTCCTGAGATCCCTATTGAAGACCATGTGCAACCATATACATGCTCTTGACATCTTTTAGCAACATTGACTCACACTCTTTCAGAATTGTTTAAAAACAGGACTGTCATGTTGAAGGAAAATTCTGAATATGGGAGATAAGAAGTTAATAGTCAAAAGGAAATGTAAGAGTAAAATAGTGACGAGCAGGTAGAATGTAGCAAACTAAAGTGTTGGCAGAAAGGCAATTTTGCTTATAGTGAATGGCATGCAGATGCGTTTTGATATGTCACAAACTATAATTAGTGATAATGTGATCAAATGATGATACGGTTAGATAACTGTGTACTTTGCATTTATTTTTGAAAACTGCAATAGCACATTATGTACTTTTGGGTGTGACTAAGATGTGTGTGACAAGAGCTTTACAAATATGGAAGCTTTGTGTAACATTGTCAGATCATTCTCCAGATGGATTTGGAGTAGTGGTCTCCCTGCATATGCTTGTCTGAGCTCTGAATAAACCATCACTGTTAAAGAACTCTGCGTCTGTGTACAGCGTCTGTTCTGTAAGGGACCTGTGAGACCCACATGAAAGCCAAGTCCCAAATCAGTGCTTGCATATTTTGGACTAAGAAGATCAGACCCCCCAGCGGACCCATTGTTTCAACCTATTTCAAATTTATTTCCTGTCCGAAACACAATTTTTCTCCCCTTCCCAGTCTCTTCCGAACAACATAAATGACAGTTCCAAAGCCACCAACACTTTACCCTAACCATTTCCTTCACAGTGTGTTCATCTGCCCTTTCACCTTATCCTTTCTCATTATCCAGGACCCCAAATAGTTATTTCAGAGACAAGCAATTTACTTGTACCTGTTTCAATTTAGCGCATTGCATTCATGGCTCAGAATGTGGTCTACTCTACACTGGGTGACCAAATTGTGTGATTGCTTTGCCAAACACCTCCATTCAGTTCACAAGGATCATCCCAATCTTTTGGTTGCTTGCCATTTCAATTTTCCATCCTCATCCCATTCTGACATCCTACAAAGTTCCAACAAAGCTGGACAGAAGTACCATTATATCCTTCTAGACTCAACATCGCTGAGTTTGATCATAATCATTGCTCCTATTTTTCAAACAGCAAATGATTCAGTTGTTGCCTTTCATAGTCCCTCTTCTATTTCTTCACTTGTCCTATTAACATCTCCTTTTGCCTTGAACATCATCCTTTCTAGTAATTTAACTCACCTGCCTTCCAGAGACTCCTTTTTTCTTCTTTCCTTCCCTCGTTTTTTCCTGTCCCTGTAGTTGTTTAAAATTTGTTACATCTCAAACATTTTCCAGTACCAGAAACATGCGGTTGAATTAGGATTGTTCACTGCATCCGGAGATAATATCGGCGTTCCCGACATCATCATGCCAATTTAGGATAATATGGCAGGCGGGTGGGCTTAAGAATCGAGAGCCAAACGGTTATTTAAATTTTATTTAAGTAGATACTTAGATTGGTAACAACCCAATTGACTGTCATAATATGGTGTGTCAGCAACAATATACTTACAGAGTCAGCTTCATGCCATGTGTAGTTCCCATGTTTTTTAGAGGAAGCTTGATAACGCCAATTTAAAATCTTCATCTGAGCATTTAGCAGTTCAGAGGTCTACAAGTGCTGGGAATATTTAATTCAACAAGCAGAGTTTCCATTGCCAAATTGGATAAATAAGAATCCTTTTATTCAGCTGCTGAGTCCTCTATTTAGTCCTTGGCCATCATGCAGGGCTATAAATACCTGAGAGGAATGTGCATTGTGGTCTCAGTGGAAGACACATCTCCAGGATGCACTGATGGTGCATAAAGGGGCCAGAGCTGCACCAGGACATGAGGTTCATGAAGGCACCAGACCTCCTCAGTGGAGGTACAGAGGGTCTTATACAGCCCCTCAAGTCTCCAAGCAGAGACTGACCTATCTGCAAGTGTCAGAGGCTAAATGCAGGAGAAGGATCAGGTAATCAAGTGCACAGTCATATCGCCCTTCAATTGCTTTGAGGGATTGTTGGGGAGTAGCACCCGATGCCTGTCACTCTGAAGGTAGCTGTAGTGCTCAATGTATTTGTTGTAGGTTCCCTTCAGGCAGCTTGTGAAGACTTCAGTGAAATAACACAGCGTGCTGCATCAAGGTCTTCACTGATTCAATGTTCTGAAAGGCAGTGAATTACATATCCTTCGTACTGGATAACCAGGGTCAATGGAATATTTGCAATTTTTATAAGTTTTCCCAGGGGTACGTTGGTTGCACTTACATTGCCATAACAGATTCTGTATGTTCATTAACAAAATGTACAGGGACTTCCACTTGTTGAATGTCCAGCTAATCTGTGATCATCATCAGTGGATCATACATATAGGTTTGCACCAGGTATGCAGGCAGCAACCGCAACTCCTTCATCCTTCAGAACTCTCAGCATGCAAATATATTCAGTTATCTTGAGAAATGACTGAGTTCCTCCTTCCCTTCCATTTCCAAGTGTAGCTGCTTTTGGGATTTTACTTATATCCTTTATAAAGTTCATTAATTAGTCACAGCTATGGTTACATTCACACTGCAATGAAGGTACTGTGAAAATCCCCTAGTCACCGCACTCTGGTGCTTGTTTGGGTACACTGAGGAAGAATTTAGCATGGCTGATTCACCTTACCTGCACATCTTTGGGCTGTGGGAGGAAACTGGAGCACCCTGAGGAAACCCATGCAGACATGGGAGAATGTGCAACATGTGCATCCACACAGACAGTGACCCAAACCAGGAATTGAACCCCGGGTCCCTGGCACTGGGAGGCAGCAGTGTTAACTACTGTGCTACCATGCCACCCATATAGTGAGGTCTAATGCAAAGTACCAGTTCAATTCATGTGCTGTCCTTTGTTTTTTATTTTCCTGTCCAGACTTACTTTTTATATAATCATGACTCATTTTGTTAACTCTTATTTTTTTTTATAAAATCTCTTTGCATTTATATTTCCAACCTTCTTTCTGATTAGGTACTTTGACCTAAACAGGTGCCACTGGACTATGGCCACCAGGGGAATTTCACAGTAACTTCATTGCAGTGTTAATGTAAGTCTTGTGATTAATAAATAAACTTTAACTTTTTTCTCGTACCCTATTTTCTTCCCTCCTTATTAATTTTCTGGTCATCCTTTGCTGTTCCTTCTGTCTCTATCTTCAGTTCTGCCAACTGTTTTTGCAGAGATATATGTTTTTTCTTTATGTTTGATACTGTCTTCAACCTTTCTAGTCAACAATGGATGGCCCTTGGACTTTTTCAAACTTGTTAGAATATATCTATTCTGAACACTCTGAAATATTCCCTTAGATGTTTGCCACTGCACCTGTATTGACCTACCTTAACCAAATTTGCCAATTCACTTCAGCCAGCTCAACTTTCATGCCTTCATAACCGTTCTTATTTGAGTCCAAAAGTATAGTCTCAGACCATCTTTCCCTCAAACTGAACAATCATCTGAAACTTCTGATAATGAATCTTGGCAAGGCCTGCCTGAACTATATTAATGAGATTCATTGCATCATGCTGACCCTCTACCTCCATCCAACTTGCCCTCTCCTCTTTTCTGTCAGTCTGTGCCTTTGGCCATCTCACCAGACCCAGGCTTTGTGGGCTTGCTTCTCCTGAAGAGATGTGTAAGGTGGCACCTATGAGCAATTTCAGCCTACCATTTATTAGCAAAAGGCATCTTAGCCTAAATACTGTGCATTCTGTCAACCACCCACCCTCCAATGGATCACAGCTTTAAGTGTACAATAGCATGGTCACTGATGGTTTTGTCTTTGCGCCTCAAGTTGCCTTGGAGCTCCAGCCAAACTCATTTTCCTCCTGTATTTGTGACTGTGCCCTATAGCACACTGGCACAAGAATGCACATATTCAGACCTTACTCTGATTGTCCTCAGGAGATCATTAAGCCATTTCTGACATTGAGACCAGATTCTGCTGACAAACCCAACACTGCGGACGTCCTTAACCACCTTCTCTTGTGTTGGACTTCCCACCAGTAGGCATCAATTGCACACCTCAGGTGGACACTGCATATTGGAGAGCTCTGAGGGAGTCCATGTTAATCTGAGGGGCTGGTTTGGCATTTCTCCACTGTGTGTCCCTTGTTCCAATGGTGCATACATCTCTGGAAGGAAACATGTAAGAACTAGACGTCTCCATTCAAAAATGTGGAAAACTTGTTCAGGTTCAGGGGTAATGCCTGGAGACAGCAGAACTCAAAATAATAGACACTGACCTGAGAAGCCAGGAAATAGCTGAGGTCCAAACAATCCTGAAAACTGTGAACAAATCTGGCATTGGCCAAGTCCCCTGAACCTGTCCCATGCTAGCAATTATTGGCTGTGGCTAAGAACAAGACACCGCCAATGATCTTGGAAGTCAGACATCTCATTCTCCATCACTAATTGGGCAGTATGAGGCCCTCCATCCTGGAAACTAAAGTGACCCAATTAACAAACATTTCAAAGGCAGGCCCAGAAGTCAGAAGGCTGCAGGCTTATGGGTGTGGAACATGCCCGAGCACATTCATCAACCCACTAACTCTATTTCTTCCTCCACAGGTGTAGCTCAACGTGCTGTGTATTTTCTATATTTTCTGCTTATACTTCAAATTTCCAGCCTTCACAGCACTTTACCTTGTAGAAAATATGGGTATGAGCCTGCAACCTGGCTTACTTGCTTCATAGGGGTATAACGTCTCCAAACTTTGCCTTCCCAATGCATTATATGGTTTAGTTTGAAAATAGCATGAGATTATCGCCTCATATACAGGACTTTGACGATTGCAGAGACTCTGCTTGCCCTGATCATCATCTAGTTGATGTGTGCAAGCCTTGGTGTGTGAGTGGAGTGAAAAATATTAGAGCTACTTGCGTGAATCCCAAAAAGCAACTGTGTGCCATAGCACCTACCTGCACTTCATTAAAGGGGTCACATTCTTTTCATGCCATAGTCCAGAGTTAGTGTACAATTTGACAGTAGTAAGTGAAAGGGTAAGTGTAGTTTGCATCTTCTCTGCTAGATTTGAGAAACCATGTTGACTTTCTTTCATGAAATTTATGCTGCCTTTGTTGGGAGGGTAACCCTCTGCAGCAAGGAGAGTAAGTTACTTTGCTGTACTAAGCAGGACTTTGAGGCCTTTTATCAGTGAAAGGTACAGATTTGACCATTATTCCTTGCAGTCTTGTGTTACTTTGGAATGGAAAAATTGTCATCATAAAAGGGTAGTCACCATCCTATTAAATTCAACTCGTTAGCCAGATTTTATTAAAAGGCTTTATGGGAAGCATCCCTGCCTCTGACCTAGAAGCTCGGGGTTTGAGTCCTACCCAAGCATGTGGTAGCTAAGGAAAGTGCATTTGTAATGTGGCCACACAGATTGTGTATTAATCTGCAAATCCTACCAACATCAATGTCACGTGGTAAGAATGGGAGAGATTCCTGGTGAGCCATTTAATGGAAAGAATGTTACAGTCTCGATCATTGCTATCCGTAACTCCCAACTGCAACATTAATGTAATGAGTGAACTGTACTACTACAACACACCTCCAGACAGATTTTGCTATTAATTACTGCTCAGTTTCCAATACTGACACCCTGCGCTTGACTTCTCTACTCAGGATATTGACAAATAAAGGGCTTTTTTTTAATTCATTCATGGGATGTGGACATTGCTGGCTGGAACAACATTTATTGCCCATCCTTGGAGGCATTGCTGTGGTCTGGAGTTACATGTAGGCCAAGCCAGATAAGGATGGCAGGTTTCCTTCCCTAAACAACATTAAGGAACCAGATGGGTTTTGTGAAAATTAACAATGGTTTCATGTCCCTCATTAAACTTTTAATTCCAGATTTTTTTATTACATTCAAATTTCTCCACCTGCGGGACCCCAGAGCATTACCCTGGGTCACTGGATTACTAGTCCAGTGACAATACCACTATGCCACTGCCTCTCCCCACCGCAACTCCAAATAGCACAATATTTGAAGTTGCCAGCCCCCTACACAGTTCTGGCATGGATTCATCCTTCCGAGCATGCATTGCCCAAATGTTGTTAGGGCCATAAAACCTGGCCTACTTTCCTTAGAAGCAATAAGGAAGTAGTGTTGGGGGTGTGGGGTGGGGGGAAGGCATAGCGTTCTGAAGAAAAGTTTATGTAAAGTGGCCATTACTTACTCATTAAATACCATGGAGAAACAGTACAGCATTTTATAAGACCCTGCACTGCTGTCAGGAAGAAGACTTTACGAAACAGCTAAGCACTTAAATGCTGAAAAGGAATGTAAAAGAAGCTGGTTATGTGACAGTGGAATCAATACTAAATGGATAATGATATCTCCAGTTCCTATGTAGCCCAGTGGCATTATTCCAAAGACGGTAAATGAAAATAATGGGCGCATATCAACTTCATTTGTAATGGGAGTCTACACTTTACAAAATAGTAAATACATTTATTGGGCCCTATTTATTTTTGTTTCACTAGCTGTAAACTGTATTTTGTTGCAGTTACTGCCTTTAAAAATTATACTTGTGGTGGCATTTCTAATGGGAGTGCAGGCCATAGGTCAAATGTCAATTTCTGGTCAAAAGGGTAGCTCACCAGCAATGAAGAAAAGCTGGTTTATGTGAAAGAGCTCTTAGCCTGTGTGGGCAACATTTGACGCTATTTATTTTGTGGTTTGCCTTCCTAGATCCCAGTGGTCTAATAATTTGTCCCAGGACTTTTTAGTTGAATTTAATATCATAAACCTTTCTAAGGCTGAAAGAAGCAGCTTCATCAACATTAAAAAGCAACGTCTCCTCTCTTGCCCATCAAATAATATAGATAGGAAAGAAAATAGGTAGGAAAAAAAGGAAATCCTCCAGATTGATTAAATGCGCCATAGCTGAGCATTCATCCCAACAAGTGAAACTTGAATGTGTTTTGTAAATTGTGGTCAGGTTTTCTATAATACACAAAGATAGAAATTTTTACTTTTCAATTCAGTGCTCAATTTGAAAGCAAAGACATTCGCTGGAATTCTACTGCTCCACTCACCACGGGAATCAAAGTGGGCAAGGGGCAGACAATGGGTTGGTCCCTTGACCTCAGGCGGGATTTTCCGGTCTCTGGTCGAGCGTGGCCATAAAATCCCACCAATTGACTTAAGAGACAAATAGTTCTTAATCTTTGGCATCTCAGTGAAGATTTGAATTGGCTCAGAATAGTCCTCTCAAGGAGATTGGCAGTTTATGAGGCAGTGTGGCCTCATCTACAGGCCAGAAAATCAGGAGAAACTTTACCTCAGCTGTCTCTGACAGCCCAGAGTAGATTTTACATGCATCATGCAACTAATGAGCTGCTGTTGGGGCTCTCATTTCTTTAACAGCTGTGATCCTGCTTCCAAAAGTGTGCCAGCTAATTGGAGGTTGGAAACTTTCCTGTGCTATCGGGACCAGCGACTGCATTTGACCTGGAGAAACATCTTGGGCGTTGACCTACAGCCAAAATAAATTGGGTAGTCAGGTGGGCTCCAGTGATGGGGGGTTGTTTGGTGACGGCAAATAAAGTCTTCTGTGGAGATGGTCCTCCCCCCCACAAAAGCGCTCTGTCTGCCTTAGGATGTCTGATCAGGATGGCATCTCTTTTCCCCACCACCCCCTGTCTATCTCCCAATTCTCCCACTACCACTCCCCCACTCTCCCAACTGGATCTTCGAGGGCTCATAAAATCCCAGCCAGACTCCCAGTTGGAGAATTATGGGCTAGTGACGTATGATCTCAACAATCAGGTTCCACTGGCCCACATTGTGAGCATTGTTTCAGCTTCAATCAGTCCTAATATTGGATGGACTTTGCTGGTTTTATTTTTGCACAGTGACGCAGTGGGTTTGAAAAACAGTGTGGAAGCCATTGACCCTAATGGCAACTTCTTTTGCCATAATTTTAGCTTAGTTTCAAAAAAAAGGTAACAGGCAGGTCCCATGATGTCACACTGGCAAAGTAGGCTGTGACTGAGCCCACCTCACCAGCAATGCAGATCTTTGGAAGAGAAGGGCACCCTTTTTCATAAGAAATAAAAATGAACAACCCTCGGCCCTCCCACCCCAAAAGGGACAGAGCCAGGATACGTCTTGGCCATGACCCTCTTCCCCCCCGACCCCAGCCCTCCGCGCCCCCCCCCCCCGACCCCAGCCCTCCGTCCCCCCCCCCACCAGCTAACCCCCAACCCCCATCAGTGTACCTCCAGCAGGTTCAGCTTGCCAAGTGCATGTCATGGGACACTATTGTGATTCAGATGGCATGCCAACATGTGAATTGACACTGGGGTTGGGGGGGGGGGGATTACTATCAGGCATAAAGGCCTGATATGATATTTAAATGTATGCAAATGAGGATCCCAACTTTTCATGTTGCAATACCCATTACATCATTGATGGGGGGGTGGGGCGGAGGAGGAGGCGGGGGACTATCGCAACAAAAAACCCTGTCAGCGTAAAACACGTTTTGGGACTCCTGCAGGATTTCCCACCTTTGCTGTCGATCCTCCCGTCTCCCCGCCCCCCCCCCCCCCCCCCGCCCGCCCCCCCCCCCCCCCCCCGCCCGCCCCCCCCCCCCCCCAAGAAAATTTTAATAAAAAACACCCACATTTGGATCTGAATTTGTATCACAATCTTCAAAGAGTTAATAAATCAGTATCATGTCACCAAATTCCCATGTAACTGTTTTGCGATTGTTGCTAAAAATAGAAAGTTCACAGAAGAATTGGAGTGTGAGAGTGCTGTTAGGTTGTGAAATGCACCTCCAGAAGCTGAGCCAATAATAAAGATTTCAAACAAAAAGTGGATAAGTATTTTGAAAAAGGCTGAAAAGGTATGGAGAATGAAACAAAATAAATGAACTTTTAGAGTGCAAGCAACATAAGTTGATTGGTCTACTTCTGTGTTGTAAAATCATATGATTTTATGAGTTTCAATTGGCCGAATAGTATTTACTCATCCCTGATCTTATGATATCAGAACAGAAGTAGGCTATGTGACCCCTCGAGCATGCTTTGCCATCTCATAGAATCGTGATTGATTTTTGACCTCAAATCCACTTTTCCGCCCAATTCCCATATCCGTTAATTCCCTTTAAGTCCAAAAATCCATTGATCTCAGTCTTGAATATAATCAATAACTGAGCATCCACAGCTGTCTGGGATAAAGAATTCCAAAGATTCACAACCCTCTTAAAATTCTCCTCATTTCAGTCTTAGATGGTTGGTTCTTTATCTGCCCTGCAAGCAGTCTACAGTTTACAGTGCAATAACCTAAAACGTTTATGTTCAATTTCATTTTTTACAATCCCTTAACTAATGTCAGGTATTAATCGGCAAAACTTCAAAAATCCATGGATTAAAATTTATATCTAATTTGCAGCAATGTTCAACAATCAATCAAGTCAGACCATGTGTAGAATCTTAATCATTGAGTAAATTCAATGATCTCCTGCACCCCTGGGGAAACCACAAACATGGGTTAGGGAAGTGACATTGGCTTTGTACTCGCTATTCAGTTTGCACTGAGCATGCAGCATTAAACATTCCCTCATATTCTATGGCTTTCTGTCTTTTGTCACCAAACAACGCACTTCCTTGAAGTAGCATAAGGAACTACTTGTCGGATTGCCACTTTGTACCCACATACTCGTGCTAAAGTTCTTAAGTCACTGTCTCACCTGATCTTCCTGACTCATGTTGAATGGGATTTGGGCAACACAGCTTATTCCCGACTCCAGCATCAAAGTCCAAAAGAAGCAAAACAAATGAGAACATGACCCTTTTTTATGGCATTAGTTGCTGCAAAACAGATAAGTTTAAAGGATCCACTGAAAGTAACAGGACAGGGAGAGGGTAAATGGAAAAGATGTGTGGGGTTGAGATTCCAACATAGGTGGGGAGGGGGGAGGGGGGAGAGGGTGCGTCGGATATCTGGAGGTGATTGGGGTGGGGGTTCAGACATCGAGTTGGGGGGTGTTTGGACATTGGTGGTGGGGGAATTTGGTCAAGTCCTGAAGGGGGTGTGGTGGTCAGGTTGGGTGTCAGAGTGAGGAAGTTGATTTGGGTTGAGATGGGTCAGGTGGTGGGAGTCAGCTTGGGGGCTGAGGGTCACGTTGAGTTACGGAGGGTGGGGTTGAGTCAGGTTGAGGGTGTGGTCAAGCCAGGAGGGTGGGATCCAGCCAGATCGGCTGATCAGGTTGGGGGGTGGGATCTGTGCAGGTGGAGAGTGAGGAATTTTGAGGGGGGGGTTACTCAATTGTGGGGGTGGGTGCAGGGGGGCAGCTCCAATTTCCATGGTGGGTGGAGCAGTAGAATTCCAGCAACTGTCTTGGCTTTCAAATTGAGCACTGAATTGAAAAGCAAAAGTTTTTGTCTTTGTGTATTACAGAAAACCTGACCACAATTTACAGAACACATTCAAGTTTCTCTTGTTGGGACGAATGCTCAACTATGGCGCATTTAATCAGATGCCCTGTGCAGTGCTCATTGTGGATTTTTAAAATAGTTACGCTGAAGTGTTTCTGCATTTCTTTTAACTCTTTCAACAAAGGACATGTACAGATTTTCCTTTTCTGTGATTGGGCACTGGCATCAAAGTTGTCTGAATTAATTAAAATTTGAGGATTCCGCATATGGAACAGAAATAGAGCAATTTTGACCTTTTCCATTCTACTTTACATCATTCCCAAGACAAATCCAATTTCTTCAATTACTGCCTGAAGAATTTTCTCTCAGGTATCATTGACAGTGACATCAAGCAGCACTTGCTCTGCAATAATCTGTGCACCGATGCTTGGTTTTGGTTCTACCAAGACCACAGAAATCCAGACCTCATTGAAGTCTTGGCTCAGACATAAACAAAAGAACTGAATTCCAAAAGTAAGGTGAGGGTGATTGCCTTTGATATCAAAGCAGCATTTCACTGAGTGTGTTCCTCAAAGAACACTAGCAAAATTGAAGTCACTGAGAATTGAGGAAAAGTCTCCTCAGTTTGGAGTCATCTCTGATACAAAGGAAGATGGTTATTATTGTTGGAACCCCATCATCTCAGCACCAGGACATCACTGCAGGAGTTCCTCGGGGTTGCATCCTCAGTCCAATCATCTTCATCAATTACCTTCTCTCCATCATCAGTTCAAAAGGGGGGAGGTTTGCTGATGACTGCATGGTGTTCAGCACCACTTGCATCTCATGAGAACAGAAACAGTCCCTGCTCACATGCACCAAGACTTGAGCAATATTTATGCTTGCACTTCTAAGTGGCAAGTAAAATTTGCATCACACAAATGCCAAACAATGATGATCTCCCACAGAGGAAAATCTAACCATTTCCCCATGACATTCAACTATCCCTGAATTCCCTATTATCACAATCCTGGGGATTACCACTGACCAGAAACTTAACTGAAACATTGTAAATGCTATAACTAAACGAACAGGCCAGAGAATAAGAATTCTGCAGTGATTTACTCATCTCCTGACTCATCAAAGCCTGTCCACCATCTACATAGTACAAGTCAGGAGTGTAATGGAATATTCCCCACTTGCCTGGATGAATGCAGCTCTGATGGCAGTCAAAAAGCTGAATACCATCCAGGACAAAGCAGTGACTTGTTCAGTGCCCCGTTCACTAAATTAAACATTTACTCCTTCTTGCACTGGTGGAAAGTGGCAGCAATGCATACCATCTACAAGGTGCACTGCGGCAACTCACCAAGGCCTCTTCAACAGCATCTTCCAAATTCATAACCTTCACTGTGGAGAAGAACAAGTGGGCAACAGACACATGGGAACACAACCACTTTCAAATTATCCTCCAAGCCACACACTGGCCGGATTTGGGATTATATCACTGCTACTTTACTGCTGCTAGGTCAAAAACCTGCCTTCTTCTTCACACTGTGGATGTACATACACCACATTGTACTGCACAGGTCCAAGAAGGAGGCTGACCAATGCCTTTTCAAGAGAATTAAGCGATGGGCAACAAATGCTGACCTTGCCAACAATGTTCTCATCCCATGAACAAGTATCAAAACAAAGAGTGTGATACATTAAGAGCATAATATTTCAGTTACAAACTATTACCTGTTGCAATGTTAAATGTCAGTACCGACCCCTGGAATTAATAAAGGAACTTGGGCTTCTCGCACTGAGAAGGATGTAAAGAATGTTTTGATAAATTTAAAATACAATAACATAAAAGTAAAAGGAGGGTAAAATTTACATTGTTTGGGCTTGAAACTGGCTGTTATACACCTCTTTCAATATTTTTCTCTGTCCAGACTGTATCTCCCCACCTACTCCCCCAGCATGACATGCTCAGGAAATTACACCCATCAACAGCATGTCAGTGCTCAGCTTGGGAACAACGCTTTAGTTTCCAAATGGGATTTCTTTCCATTTCATAATGAGGACAATGAAACAGAAAATCAAAAGAGAAAAGCATATTGCAGAAAAGAAGGAAACTAAAACAGGCTAATAAATTTGTAGCTGTTTAGTATAATGTACTCCCCATCCACACGTTTTAATCATCACAATCTAACAATTTTCCTGCCAACAAACACAAATTTATACTAAGAGCATCTCAATGTTCCAAAATATACATACATTAGGAAACTGTAGTATTACCAGGAGTGAGTGGATGCCTCACATTTTAATCATGATTACACTTGCAAGTAAAACAACAGAGTTCCTCTGGTACAAAATAATGGGATGTGATGTAAAAAACAATAATGTTAACAGTAAATCATATTAAGTCCCTTTAAGTCCCTTATATGCATTTACTGGATAACTAGGTCACAACAATATTATCTTAATTGATTTTTCAAAAGAATCCTGACAGAAATATGTCAATGCATGAATATTTCTTCATGCATCATTAAAACAAGATTGGCTTTTAACAAAAGAAGAACCCTTTGCAGAATTGATTCTTGCTTCAGGCTGCCTGCAAGTAAGTGTATTACATAAAAATCTATACAGGATATTAAAACAACACTACTCTGCAAGACAGTTACAATTAAAAGCTGACACCCACACCACTATGTCTACTACAGTGGATTGCCAGCAAGCACGATTAAGATCTTGAAGGCATCTGTAATCAATGTATGAATGCATTTTGGGCTATTGTTTAAGCTTATGGAAGACTTGTCAGTGAGTCGGCAGGTGTCTCAGTGCTGTGCTGTGCAGTGAAAAACAGAACTGTCAGGTGATGGAGCTTTACACCATATATGTGAACAGGGAATTAGAAACAATTCTACGAGCCAATCCCACCGATAGAATGTCACGGACTAGCATGTTGTATTCCATTCATTCTCAGGATGTGAGTGTTGTTGGTAAGGCCAACAGTTATTTTTCATCCCTAGTTACCCTGAGAAAGTAGTGGTGGACCTTCTTCTTCTGACCTGTTGTAATCCATGTGAAGAAGGTGCTGCTTGTTCTTATGAGGGCATCTTTCAGCTTCTGGAGGTGCCTGTTGCGATCCTCCTCATCTGAGCAGATCCTGTGTATAAGGAGGGCTTGTCTGTAGGGGGATGCCTTCTTTAATGTGTTTAGGGTGGAAGCTGGAGAAGTGGAGCATCGTGAGGTTAACCTCTGCAAGACGTGCCGGATCATTGACACGATACCATCATCTCACGTGAGAACACCATCCACCAGGTACACGGTACACACTCTTGCGAATTGGCCAACGTTGTCTACTTGATACGCTGCAGGAAAGGATGTCCCAAGGCATGGTACATTGCGAAGATCGTGCAGACACTACGATAATGGATGATAACACCACTCGATAATCACCAGGTAGGAGTATTCTCTTCCTGTTGGGGAACACTTCAGCAGTCACAGGCATTCAGCCTCTGATCTTTGGGTAAGAGTTCTCCAGGGCGGCTTCACAACACATGACAACGCAGAATCGCTGAGCAGAAACTGATATCAAGTTCCACACACATGAGGATGGCTTCAACTGGGATCTTGGGTTCATGTCACTCTATCTGTAACCCCCAGAGCTTGAAAAATCTCACTAACTGGAGACCATACACATCACTTTAGCCTGTGCTTAACCCTCTCTCCACTCACATTGTCTGTATCTTTAAGACTTGATTACCTGTAAAGACTTGCATTCTAACCATTATTTTATAAATTGAGCTTGTGTCTTTATAAGCCCTGTGAACAGAACTCCCACTCACCTGATGAAGGAGCAGTGCTCCAAAAGCTGTGGCACCAAATAACCTAACTTCTTACTGTTTTTTAACCAAGGCAGCCTGGATCCATCTAGCCAGCCCACCCTGAATCCCATGTGATTTTAGTTTATGGCAGACTGGCACAAAAATAAAGAAGTTATTCATGAATTTGGTTGCCTGATTCCATTGAATTGCTGTGATGTAGTTATGATGTAATAAAGAAATTGACATAGATGATTTCTATATATGCAGTGTATCTCATAAAACTTCAATTTTTGGACATATTTTAAAATCACGCAAAGTGTTTGGAACTATAGTATTATCAATTTATCTAAAGTCAAAATTATGGTGGTAATCAGGAAGCTGAGAGGTACTCTTGCTATGATTAATTGTGTTTAGATTTAATTGAAGCAAATAAGATGAGAGTTGCAATGGAAGTTGCATTTACACCATGAAAACATTTTCTTTCAAGATTTCTGTATAATTTATACAGAAGAAGCAGTAGCTATGTACAACAAGGCAAATATACATTACAGGATTCAGATCACTCCATAAACCCATGGGACTGGATTTTCTGCCCCCAATCCCCCACCCATCCACTCACTGTGTTTCCAGTGGCAGAGGCAGCTTGCCATCTCAAAATCCTCTGGTCCCACCGATGTTCACATTATCATGCATGGCTCACCCATCCACATCCATTGAAGATGGCCTTTGATGGAACCTGAAAATGCAGCCAGTGGGAAGGGCTGGAAAATCACGTTTCTCTCTTATGGCTTATTTTATCATCTGATCCAAATATATTTGTTTCCTAATAGGTTTATGGGCACAGGAGCAGGAGTAGGAAGGCTTGTTGTGATATTGTCACTAGACCAGTAATCCAGAGATGTAGGGTAATGCTCTGAGGACCTGTGCACAAAATCCTACCACAGCAGATGGCAAAATTTGAATTCAATAAAAAATCTGAAATTTAAAGTCTGATGATGACCATGAAATCATTAGCATAAAAACCCATTGGGTTCACTAATGTCCTTTATTTTGTTGCAGTAATTATTTTTGAAATTGGTCAGTTGTTTCTTTCGAACCGCGTTTGTCGGTTATGTAGCAGCTGCCAGTTCCGCAGAGTCCCTGGAGACCCTTTGAGGACCCCCAGGGATTTACACAACCCCAGTTTGGGAATCTTTTGAGTAGGATATTATTCATGATAGTATTTCAGCCATGTAACTGCGATAATGAATAATGAATTCCCAAAATGATGGCATATTATGTGGCCCCATTTTTTGGCACCAACTCTCATGTTTAGGCCTATTGTCAGTGTATATGACATACCCCCACCCTCCTCACCTTTCTCTGCTATTAACTTTTCTGTCTCTGTTTGGATTATATCAGTTTCAAAAACATCATGTTTGAAAAATGTTGTAATGCAATATGACTGTTTGAATTCAAACATACCATGAGGAAGCAACTAAATTTTACAGTTACATGAAAAATAATGATTTACAACTTAAAATAAATAATTTATTAGAACAAAAATTTACAATAAAATATATGTTAAAATTTTTCTTTTGGTTATTAACATTCTTCTCACAGGTTATGTAAACTGTAAAACTAACCAGTGAACAAATCCAGTGTATGTATATTTCATCACATCAGCCCTGGGGATTGCTAGAACCAACAGTAATTTTGTCATTTGCTGAAACTTGAGGCAGAGACACTGATGCACAGTAAAACTGCCTTAAATGTGAGTTGGGTTTAACATACATTGAAGAAGAATCTTGAAATTGAATTAATGAATAGTTTTTATGTTAACTGAATATGTAACATTTCAATTATGTTGAAAGCAGGAATATGAGATTTTGTAGAATCATAGAATGCCTACAGTGCAGAAGGAAGCCATTTGGCCCATTGAGTCTGCACTGACCACAATCCCAACAAGGCCCTATCACATGAACCCCACATATTTCTCCTGCTAATTCCCCTGATACTAGGGTCAATTTAGTGTGGCCAGTCCACCTAATCTGCACATCTTTGGACTGCGGGAGGAAACTGAGGCACCCGGAGGAAACCCACACAGACACAAGGAGAACGTGCAAACTCCACACAGGCAGTAACCCAAGGCCGGAATTGAACCTGGGTCCCTGGTGATGTGAGGCAGCAGTGCTAACTACTGTACTACCAGGCCGCCCCAGAGTTATGGAGTTACATGTGTGTGAATTAGTCAAATACAGATTGACAACCTCTTATGTTGATTTATGTTGAATTATAATAGAGTGGAAGGTAAAGATTGAGTTTCTGTAGTAGAATTTAACATATGTTCAATGCACCTCTTGTTTCCTTTGGTGGGTGCAGCTAGATGTGTGGGAAGTGATTTATTTTCTTTTGATACAAATGTCTATTGTGAGGCATCAGGACAAACTGGATTTTATCAAATAAAATAGTGGAAGTATTTCCCCTCCCAAAAAAGAGCAGACTTCAGCTTTACAATCTTCCCATATAAAAGGTGTACAGTTTTTCAGTGCCTCCCAATGAAGATGGGTCCTAATATTTACATTTCTTGTTGCTGCTTAGTTTGACACATTTGATACTCGGCAAATGATTCAACTCTGGTCTCTGGAAGGATTTTTTAAACATTAACATGTAGATCTGTTGAACTCTGTAGTTTATTAGAAATTTGCTGCTTAGGAACAATTAATGGTAGACATTACCAGAATAACTTTGAAACGGAGAAGTGTTTTATTATTTACCAGTCTTTTTATTCATTATAAAGTAGATATCTCTCATCTTTCTTACTCGGCCTTCCATACACTGCCAAAAATGACTATGCCTCCAGTCCATTTTTGAGATGGATCTTTATATTGTCCATGTTACAACAGTACACTTAAATGCCATCAATCACACTCAACTTCATTGACCTACATTGACTTCCTGTCCACCAAAGGATAAAAGTATCTTGGCTGCAAAATTTGGCTCCATTGTATCCATATTTCTGGCACTACGGGTACAGTTATGTGTCCAAAATGACATAAGTGCCATGTATGCACACTTCTGACTCAGGGACATCATATGCTATTTCAAGCAGGTTGGTTGCACATGTGCTGGAAGTATGCAAAGTGTCAATCAATGCATAATGATGATTTGACTCTTCAACAATCTAGTGCTCTTTTTAAACTTTGTACATTAAACATATGTCAGTAGCACAAAGTTCTCTTAACGAATGCTATTCAAAGGAATCATCAACCACACTCAAAAAATGTCAGGTTAGTTGCTGCTGCTGGGTTAGTAGAGGAGATTCATAATTTGTACTCACATTCAAAGTTCCTGAAGTGCACAGGGAATGGTGTAGTGTGTGGTGGAATCTTTGCTTTTCACTTCAAGGCTTCTGCTTGGATCATTTAATAGTAATAGACGCTGTAGTTTCCCCATGGCTTACAACATGACAAGGAGACCTAGTAGATATGACATTGAAAAGAATAAGCTGCTTGAAGAGGGAGCAGGAAGAAGGGGAGTAGGGCTCTTCATAACAGGAAATAATCACCCATACTCCTCAAGGATTAATTTTCCTATCTCTACCTCAGTTCAATAGAGTGCATTAGACACGTTTGTTTCATAAAGGAGGTGCTCCCTAAAACCTGCCATCTGTTGAAGGCAGAACATCAGTCACAGATTTGGGTGAGGACAGCATTGTCATGGCTGGGAATTTTACCATGGCCATAGACATTTTACACTGGGCTACTTCCAGATTAGATCAGGGAACATCTCCAAAATCTAACAGTTTATCATCCACTGTTGGCAATAAATGCTGGCCGAGCCAATGATGCCCACATCCCATGAAAGAATAAACAAAGCTGTTGTGTGAAATAACTGAATAATGCATTGGATGTAAGAGAGAGAAATACAGTGTTTTCTTTCTATTTACAGCAGGCAGAATATATACATTCGATAGGATAATTGGGTTCACTAGGATAAGGTGTTATTGACTGCCTTGTTGACGCTACATCAGAATTCAAAGTGAATCTTAAAGATAAAGGACTCCACTTCCACAATGTCCAATTGGTGTGCAGCCACACTCAGCACATCTTGTGGATCTATATTCAGTATCCTGGCAGCAGTTATAATGGACAGAATTTACTCAGTTTTTGACTATGTATTTTAAAGTGTAGCCCAATCTATTAAAAATAACCCATCTCTGCCCCATGCACATGGGGAACTCTTCCCTCCCATGCACAAGATAAATCCTCGAATACAGAGAACCCTGCCTTCACATACACCGGGAACTCTTCCCCCAAGACAGGCATAGGGAACCCAACACGCACCTGTCCCCCCCCTCCCCAACATACTCAAAGAGCTCCCTCACTCGCATGGGTTACAGGAAACTGTACCCCCTTTCACACAGATAAGAGCTCCCACCTCTCAGAAAGCCCCCTGACATTGCCCCTTTGTACTGCTCTCTGGCCGTGTCACTGACTGACCCTTGGCAGTGCCAAAGAGCAATATCAGGCTACTGCCTGGGCATGATCCTGTCCCTTCTATGGAACTATATTAACTTGTGTGCCCCTGGTAGGGACCATTCACTTGGTTCTCATTTTGTAAAGCCTGGAGAGACAGTATTCTTTGTGTATTAGGGGAGTTTTTCCATATTCGTGTCTGTGAGTGGAAAGGTTGGGCCACAGCAGTACCAATGCCAGGGTATAACATCAGCTTTCATTGTCTTATAATAAGAGCAAACTGTATTTATAAAACACCTTCAAATAGTGAAATCACAAGGTGTTTCACAGGAGCATTATCAAACAATACTTGACATCAGCCACATGAGAAAACTGAAGAGATCTTTAGAGGATTGAATGAGTGTCTGAAAAGGGAAGGAGAAGTAAAAAGGCAAGAGGTTTAGAGAGAGAATTCCAAACCCTATCACCTATAGGCAACTGAAGGCATGGTCATTTATGGTGGAGCCATCAAAATAAGGGTTATTCAAATGGCAGAATCAGAGGAATGCAGATATCTGAGAAGGTTGCAAAATTGGAGGAAATGACAGAGATCGGGACATGGAGGGATTTGAACACAAGAATAAAAAGTTTAAAATCAAGATTTTCCTTAGCTAGTAACCAATGTAGGTGAAAGGGTTAAAAACAGACTTGCATTTATATAACATCTTTCACCACCACTGGATGGCCTGAAACAGTTTACAGCCAGTTAAATTTATTTTGAAATGTATTCACTGCTGTAATGTAAGAATTATTGTTGATAGATGAATGGGCCATGGTGTAGCTAAAGATATGGACAGCAAAGTTTTCGATCACCTGAAGCTTCTTAAGGGAAGGATGGGGGAGGCCAGCTAAGAGTGCATTAGAATTGCCAGGTCTATAGATAACAAAGGCGTGGATGAATGTTTCTACAGCCAGTGAGCTGAAGAAAGGGTGGAGTCTGGCAACTTGACCGAGGTGGAAATATACTGTTTTAGTGATAGCATTGATATGTTGTGGGAAGCTCATCTTGGATTAAATATTACTGTTAAGATTGTAAATGATCTTTTTCAGTCTCTGTCACTTTCTGGGGAGAGTGATGGAATCAGAGTTTGTAGTGGGGCCCAAGGACAATGACTTCAGTTTTCCCATTATTTAATTGGATTAAATTTCTGCTTATCTAGTATTGGATGTTGAATAGGCAGTCTGACAATTTGCAGATTTACAGAGGTCGAGTGAAATGGTAGTGAGGTAGATTCTGACAATTTAGATACAGTGTAAGCATCGAGAGAATTGGTGGTAAGTTGGAGCTGTAACTTGTCAATGTACAGGTGAAAGCTGACATTGAGATTTCAGATGACATTGAAGAAACAGTTTATAAGTGACAGCAGATGTGGGAGCTTTTTCTGGTTCCTATTAGACCATGGAAACTGAATTTTCCCCACCCAGCTCATTCCCATCAAGCCAGCTCCTGATACCAACCTCATTCCCTGGCCTTGAGGTGATGTCCTTGACCCTGACAGCAGACAGCCATTATAACCTTCAGAACACTTGATCACAGTTACAGAGAAGAGTCTCTTTTGCTCTGGCAATACTGTCTTTACCAATACCACAGCACTTTTCATTCCACCATTTGAATGGCCTCTTGTGCTATGCTGCCATGGCCAGTTTGTTCATCCATCCTGCAGACTTTGCGCTCATCCACACAGGCAGCAAAACAAAAACCATGCTCATTGAGTAAGGGTAAAGGCCAAGGCTTCTCCGACACCACACCTACGACCCCTTTACCTGGATGTACACCTGGGGTTCCTCAACTGTCTTTTCAATTGTTTGAACACAGTTTGTGCATCAAAACATTTGAATTAAAACCATAAAATGTCAGAAACACTCAGCAAGTCATGCATCATTAGTGGGCGGCACCATAGCACAGTGGTTAGCATTGCTGCTTCATAGCTCCAGGGACCTGGGTTCAATTCCTGGCTCAGGTCACTGTCTGTGTGGAGTTTGCACATTCTCCTCGTGTCTGCATGGGTTTTCTCCAGGTGCTCCAGTTTCTTCCCACAGTCCAAAGATGTACAGGTTAGGTTGATTGACCATGCTAAAATTGCCCCTTAGTGTCCTAAGATGCTTAGGTTAGAGGGATTAGCAGGTAAAATATGTAGGGATATGGGGGTAGGGCCTGGGTGGATTGTGGTCAGTGCAGACTCAATGGGCTGAAGGGCCTCTTTCTGCACTGTAGGGTTCTATGTTCTAATCTGTGGCAGGGACAAATGGGTTAACATTGCAGGTTTAGACGTCTCATCAGAGCTGGCCCTACCTGTAGTACTTTACATTTAGGACTCTTGAGTTAAGAAGATAAACAAGACAGAGGAACATTGTTGCTAAAAATCGCACATCAAGATAGGAAGTTGTGTATCTGTTCTCCCAGATTATGAATTAAATTCTAAGAAGCACATTTTGTGATTTGTTTGTTGCAGTACATAAATATTGATTGGTGTTGTGAATAACATTTGAGAAATAACATTGCTGACATTTACACAAGCTGTTGATAGGATACTTCAACGCTTGAACCTACAAGTCAATCTCCTGGAGTAAGGGCAAAATCTTTAGCACGATAGCTAACAGGACAAAATAATGTGTTTTTTTTAAAACATGGACTCAGTCTAAATTTCCCTTAGCTTTACAGAAACAAGACACTAGTGACATCCATTGTTGTTATCTCCAACAGAAAGAATCTTGTAAAAATAACAATATTGAGTATAGTTAGAAAGAAACAGCTTGGTACTTGAGACCATTATGTACCATTGGACATTGTACAAGCTACAGTTAAGTAACTGCTGGAAGAAGGTTAGACAGAAGTTCTGTTAGTGATAAGTTGGTTCCGTGTTTGAAGTTGTATATTTTGAAAAGCTTCATTCAGAAATAAAAAAGACAAAGATCAGTAAATAACCTATTGAGTGTGCTGTGGATCAAGACATCAGAAATCCATATTCTCAGCTATTGCTCCATTTTGCTATTAACCAAATTATAATTAAGATACAGGCTAAGCCACACAAATTGCTAAATAGAAATGTATTGGTGGGGATAAACTTGTTTTTGCTTTTATAAAAATCCAATTGTTTGAACTTAATAAACTCCCTTCAGCGGTAATACAGCTGGAAAAAAAAAGAGGATTAGAAGGATTAGTTCCTGTCTATCCGGCTGTTACACAAACATTTCAGTAACTACTGATAGTACTGTCAAAGGAGCTTTTTCTGATATGAAAACTCTATTACAGTAGCTTAACCCTGGAAATTGTGAAAACATTCTGAAACACTTATATTGCTGGTGTTGTTGTCCTTTGCTTTATTTTCTACACTTCTAACTCCCAAACAATTTTGTAATTTATTCAAAAATTCAAGTACTTTTGTAAGGAATCGAGGGACCTAAGCGTCTAAATTAGGTGCAATCCGAGCAGCGCAGAGGATGTAGCATTGGAACAGAGAGGTCTGAGGAATAAAGTCAATTTATCTTCTGATTTCATCAGAATGAAGCAAGTGAGCTATGGGTACCTTAGGAATTCAGACCCACACCAAGGTCCAGTGGTATGTCTGGTTGGGGGGATGGGGTGGCAAATAAAAAGGGGGCAAGGATCAAATGGCAATAGCCTGCAATTGTTTTATGGAGATAGGAAGAAACTCATACTCGTGACTCCATAAATACTGAAAAGGTTCAAAATTTTTGGCCCTTTCTAAGTGGCCTCCTGCAAATTTTGGTACAATTATTCAAGACCGGGAAATGTCAGTTGCAGTATGCACTTAAGCTCTGACTAGAGCAAGGACATCTAGAGTCCAAGTCTTATATGAGCTCATAAACCTCATTTTAATGCTGCAATAAAGGCCTCTATTTGCTACATTAGCCATTGCACCCATTTTAGGCCCAAAATAAAATGTCAATTTTGATACAAGTTTCTGATTGATGAGTAGTTGCCTAATGTCTTGGTTGCATAAACTGTAACTTAAGCCATCTGGATTTGAAGGGCTGAATTTTACTGAAAGAGAGCAATTTCTGAAGTTGTGATCCAATTGTGATGACTGCTAGAATAGGCATAATAATGGATTTTGCTATCAACATCAAGTTAATGATTGTGGGAGGTGTGGGAGCCACAGTTAAAGGGAAAGCAGCAAGCATAGCCAAGGCATCACTATGGGGGCAACTAGAAGGGAGGCCATCAAATGAAGCTGTGAAGGAATGGAATTGGAATTAGAAGAGGGTGGCTAACTCCCTGTCAAGGCCCTGAAAAACTGCCACTGCTGCCTCATAACCTATTGCAGCCTTTGTGTGGACATCTCAACTATTCTTCTGCAATCCCTGTGAAGATGTAACTAAATTCTGCAGCAAATCCAGGAACTGATCACAACAGCTCCAAATGCAATTTACAGAAATATCAGAGACTTTGCAATTGCTGAAGATCATTAAAAGTACCTTACTGGTAATGTAGACGCCTGTTCTTTTACAGACTGCTAATGCAGAGCCCCTCTTGCAACGTCATGCTTATTGTCAGCAAACTAACAAGCAAATAGACTTCCTGTATCTGCCCGGTCCAAATTTTGTACCTTGGTGCTGCATCAGCCAATCGAGCAGTCTGATGCCAGGGTGATGTTCCTTCACAGCCTTCCAACATACAGTGAGGGTGCAACACAGATGCGCCACTCATGGGACCTCCTGGGAAAGCTGCAAAGGAAGTAGTGGCCCACACAAAATGGCACTAGGTGTTCATTCAGAGATGAATTTCTAATCCATTATGTGTATAATGATACACTATATATATCATCACAAACCATATACACAATTGCATACTATATACAGTAACACATATATACAACTGTAAATCACATTCATATTAAAATGTCAACTAACTATTGTACAGGAACCATCATTTGAGATCAGATTTGTTTGCAGAAGGTGCTGTTAGTTCTTTTCTGCATCAGTTCTTTCTTGCATACAACAACATTTTATTTGTTCAGCAATTGTAGAGGCTCACGTATTATCAATGGACTAAAAGCATGTAACACAAGAAGGATTGTATCAGAGAGGCTAAACTTTGTAAACAAGTAACAGTGGCTGTGTAAATTTGATTTTCCTGACATAAGTAACGGAAACATATGACCCAAGACAGGAAATGGCAGATACCTGGATAGATTAATATCCTGCTAGACAACTGGCTATATTTATGACACGATACTATCTGACAGTGCAAGACGAAGGAGAAACAACTAATGACTTTTTCATGAACTTGCTGACAAAAGGCATTTAACCAGCTAAAAAGCTCTGTTTGACGAACCAATTCTTTGACCTTTTTGAGAACAAATGTTTTTAATGATGCACAAACTACTGCAGTGGTATTAGTGACTTAGGAGTAGCATAGAGATATTATCAGCTTGCTGCTGGAATGTCACCCCACAATTATGATGTCGTCATTGGAGGGCTCAGTCTCCTGATTATTGGGTCCTGTGATAAATTTTAAAAATTACCTTGCTTTAGCAGGCATCTCAACATGGAGGCACCATCTTCTTCTGCAGCCTCAATAGCAGTCATCTCTATTGGTGGCACTGCCAAGCTGCAGGCCCTCTGCTTGGGCTGGCAACTCTGGGGCAGGGTGACTGCCAAACTCAATGCGCACCCAGGATCCCACCATCAGTCCACATAGGCTTCAGCCCTACTTTCCATTCTGATTCCAGGATAAAACTTCAGTAATTGTTCCAGTCTAGGAGAGTGCTCTATTACTTCAGCTGAGACCCTAATGGCTGATTCATCAGTGTAATCCAATGACATGAATAAAGTGACAGTGCAAATACAGGACATCTGCGACTGAGCTTTGTCTATCCCTCTTGCAAGTTTGTCTTATATTGAATATTTAATGTGGAGCAAACCATAAAACGGGCAGAAATGCAGTCATTATGTGGAATATATTTTACATTGAGTAATATTCTATGCTAAACATGGGCCAGATTTCCACAGCTCCCCTATATCCCCTAAAAAGCTGTAGCTTTCAAATTTTTTAAAGGCAGAGAAAATGTTCATTTTGGCCGATATGCTGCCCAGTGCTAACCTTGTATTTTACTAATCATAGAATCCCGGTAGTGCAGAAGGAGGCCATTCGGCCCATCAAGACTGCACCAACCCTCTGACAGAGTATCTTACCCAGACCCTCTCTCCTACCCGACTCACATAACCCCATATTTACTAAGGCTAATCCATCTAACCTACACACAGCCTGGGACACTAAGGGGCAATTTAGCTTGGCCAGTCCACCTAACCTATACATGTTTGGACTGTGGGAGGAAACGCAGACACAAGTATAAACTCCAGACAGACAGTCACCCAAGGCCAGAATTGAACCTGGGTCCTCAGTGCTGAGAGGCAGCAGTGATAATCACTATGCCACTGTTTTATCGCCAGATATTCTAGCACTGAGTGAAAAAAAATCTGTCAGAGAGCCATGCCAAGCTCTCTGATACCAATATCACTGAGACAAGATAATCCACTCATCACCACAGTGGTGATTCTTGGAACGTGCTATTACCTGCCATGTTTCCAACATAAAGGGTGGGATTCTCCAAGAAAATTGTAAGTGTTGAATTCACATAAAAATTGGAGTAAATCCCATTGGTTTTTTCAGCAAGATTTTCAAAATGAATGGGGGTGATTCTCCTGGCCCACTCCGCTCAAGCGGAAGCTGTTTTGCGGGATATCTGCTGCGCCATGGCCTACACGAGTATCCAGCCACCATATGTCTAGCGCCATCATGCCTGTGCCAGAAATCGGTGCAGAGCTACATAAATTGTGGGTCCAAGACTGAAATCTCCAGGCTTGCCATCCCTCCCCCCAACATCCGCCAGCTGCCAGGTGTATTTCACTCCAGCAGGGTTTACATTAGCTCCAATCTTGTGGGGTGCTTGCAACCTGAGGTGACTGGAATGCCCCCCCAGGAGGTCAGGGGTAAGAGGGAGTGCCCTCTGGACATTACCAGTTTGGCAATGCCAGCCTGGCCCTCTGGCACTGCTCATGGGGCAAAGTGGCAACACCCAGGAGCATCTTGGCACTGCCGTCTGTGAAGGGGAGATCAGTGAGGGTGGGAGGTCCCCCCTGCCACTTAGCATTCACCAGTGAGAGAGGGAGCAATCGAGGCTGGCCACTGGGGAGGGGGGAGGGAGGTGGCCGTGGCTGCTGATGAGAGGGGGTAGGGAGATTGAGGTGGGCCTGGGTGTGGGGTTCGAGGCTGGCCCGGACACATCCGGAGGGCCAATAATCGGAGAGTGGGAGGGTCGGAGGGGCACCAACATGGGGTCGCAGGGCTGGCCAGCAATCGAGCTGAGCAACAATTGAGAGGCCAACATTGAGGGGCTACTGCACATGCAATGATCTCTGCTCTGATAGATTGACAGCACTGTGCTCCAGGGCCCTCCAGCAGAAATAGGCCCTGCCCCCTGATTTTAATGAGATTCACACTAATGTACTGTGTGGTGTACAGAGTGTGGACGATTCACATTGAAAATCCTGCTTAAAGAAACAACAGGATTTACTACAGTTTTTATGTTTATTTGATACTTAGCATTTTTTTTGGAGAATCCCACCGAATGAACTTTTGAATACATTATACAGCTGCGTAATTTTTGGCATGGAGCTGATGGTGTTGGAGACTCACGGAAGCTGTGGTGCCCAGCAGGAAGCCTGCTAAACAGGGGGGTAATATGGGATTGTTGTGTCCTGCCCCCAAAAACAATGACTGCACTTCTAGTACCTGTGAAATGTTTTGGGACATCCTGAGTTTGAGAAAGGAATTCAAGTTTTCTTTTTTTGTAAGAATCTGAATAAACTTTAGAAGTGTTAATATGCATGTTTGGCTAAGTGGCTGTCACTATGATATACTCTTGGATTCAGTAAGTTATGTCAATGATTTACAGGAGTAGAAATTCATATCAATGTTGAGATAAACATTTAAAATCTACAATTTTCAAAACTATTTAAGATGGTTTGGGGCCTGTGTAGAAATGGATATTAATTCAGGTTCCAGGGTCTGAACAATTCATATAAATGAAAGTATGTCGGCAAAATATATCAATAATCTATCTATAAGTACAAACAAAGATTGTTTAAGATTATAGAGCAAAGCATAAGCATGAATTTACATTGTACATTGTTGTATATTGTGCCATCTGAATATTGATAGCTGATTAAAAACTAGTGAATCTTAGTTTTTTTTAACAACTTTTAAGTAAGAAAAGGGGCAGTTTTTAAAACTGATGCACACAGAGAGATAGACTGTGAGGTGATTATGTTTAAAACTCAGGCCAGGATTTTAGGCACAGAAATGGACAGCAATATAAGTTGGTATGGAGGTGCATGAAGGCTAAGTGGGTGGGGGGGGGGATGTGGGATTGTGTGAAATGGTATTATGTGGGGCTCCTGATGTCATCATGCCAGCTCCCCATATATGAGCAGCAGGCAGCAAACCACTTGGGAATTTTGTTGTGTTCAGTCATTTTCAGCTTTTCTTGTGCGTATCTGTTAGTATTGCACCATACTGTCCCTCACTTCTGGGTGTGGTTCTATCAAAACTAAAATTAAATTGAAGCAGGAAGCTGGAGACAAGAGAGTAGACAGTTTAGAAGCACTTGTAAAACAAGCTTCCATTTAGACAAAGATGTTGTTGTCATCTTTGCATACCTCTGAGGCATAAAACATAACTGGCAATGAAGATGACTCAAAAGAATGAAACCGCTAGTGAGAGAATATATCAATTTGTGTGATTTATTTCTTCTCCCTCAGTTCTTCTTTGTATATTTTGTACAACGGCTAGCCTATTTACATTAAATTTCTGAATCTATCACTTAAATATTGTTGCTAATCTATTTAAAACAAACTGGTTCATGACTGCTTTAAAATGGTCAAGACCGAGTGACAGAACAAAGGATGTGATAGTGCATCTGTTTTGCATTGAGTTTTTTTCATTGAAGGGACACACTCCACTTGGAATGAAGATAAAGAGACTTTCCCTGATTACAGGAAGTCTACCATGGTCAACACCACATGTAGGCAGTGCTTATTCTTGGATACCACTGCAATGGATTTTCAGCTCTGTAATGAGTTCATCTAAAACTCTTCTCACAATTATTTTAGCAGAAATTCCCTGCAGCTTAAAAATAATAGATTAATACTTGCGTCAAAGTGGGGCAGGAAGAAATTTCAAACAAATATTGTCAGTATTTGTGCATTAATATTTTGTGGCATTATATTGGAACCTCGTGTAAAGCTGAATATTTAGTGCCTAGTTTGAAACTTTTTAAATGTAAAAGGTGATGAATATACCTGTTATTTTGTGCAGTATGATCCATATCTATATTCATTGCTAACATCTTGGTCTTGCCATCTCATATGACCTTTGTGTCACATCCTCGTAGAGTAGGCCTTATCTTGTGTCCCTCAGCATCCATCCCCTTTTCCCCCTTCAAAACTCATTTCCTTCATTAACTGCTCCTAGAAGAAAACCTATGCAAGTCATATACAATGATATATAATGATAGTTTCTCGGAGATGAAATTAGGTTTGGTAACAACCCTTTTTTGGGAGCTCTAAGGCCCATTAAAATTCTTTTAGCACTAAGCATTTTGATGTGTATGTCCATCAACTTTCTTCTCTAGCTAGGTCCAGTGAAATCTTATTCTGAGTCCTCTTCATCAGAATTAATGTGTAACCTCCCTTTTTGGAGAAAGAGAATCTGTACCCTCCTTTGCTCCTGGCCCTGGTTGTAGGCTAATTTTGCCCAGCATCTCACGTGCAGACTCTGCCTCAGTGCTCTATCCTGAGTACTTCTATGTTTTAGAAGTTATGAACATGATTTGCCATTACTGGACACCATGCCTGGAAGGTAAAGGCATTTCAAAAATCTAGGTAACAACTAAAGCTAGCTACTTCATGTGAATACAATGCAATAGTAACACAAGTGGTAAGTTCCACTAACAGAATGCTGCTGCAAAGCCAAAACATTGTTTTGCCTATCACGCAAATGAATAATGTGGTGTATGAATTTAAGTGTCGGTGTAATGCCAGGTATATGGCAGATCATATCAAACAGCACATCTCTCCAGCTGTTTGCAATATGCAGAGTATTGAGTACATCATGATCAACCAACCTATGCTTGCAGAACTTAGAACCCAATGTTTAATGTTAGATGTCATTTTGCAATTGTGCTGTATTTGCTGAACAATCCCCAGTGCGCAAGGAATTACACTAACAACCAATTTAAGACTATCAGTCAGGCTTGCAATGTAGCTTATTAACACTTGCTTGAAGCTATATATATTCACATGCATGAACCTGTCCTCTGCAGACAAAATAAATACATCCAGATTTTGCACTCTTTTGAATGGACAAAAGAATGCACCAACTCCCTGGTGCATTCATTATGGACAATGTGGAGCTAACTTACCAAATAATCAGCGTCCCTTTCTCCTGTAGTATAAATTACTGTTTCTATTGAAGTTTGGCATTCTTGAATTTGTCCTGATTGCATGATAAAAAGCTTTGGCAACATATCTCTTTTCCTGGCATTACTAAAATTATTTTTTTTGATGTAGGCTTTTATCAATTCCTTTCAGGAGCATTGGTCATTCTCTGTGTGAATCATGGTCTCCTGATTGCACTTGGTCTCAGGAGCCTAGTTTTGGAAAATGAGCATTTGCAAGTGCCTGATACAGATGGAGGCTCTTAAAAGCCTCTTATTTTCCAGTATGGTGGTTGGTGCACCTATGACGCTAATTTTGGGAATGTATGCTTTTCCCTGTATGTGAATGCTTTGGTGTCCATTTATGCCTGTACAAGTGATGCAGTGTCCATGAACTCTTGGGTCTGTGTGTCTCAAAAATGAATCAGAAGGCACAAGCTGAATGGTCAAATCAATACCTCTGTTGTTCAGCAATTAAGAAATGTAGTTCAAATAATATTTTGTGTTTCTCTTACCCAGTGTGTTTATACCCTTGAAGAAACTTTCTTCACTTTAATAATTGATCCAACTCATATGCTTATACAGAACTTGCCTGTAAAGCGGAAACTGGTTATAAGTTGTATGGCTAATATTTAATGGTTAAATCTTAGATCTAAACCTTCCAGCAGAGTAACGTATTCCATATATATTACAAACAAAAGTAAATAAGCATTGCATTAGTCACCAGTGAATTGCGGCTTGATAAATAAGGTGAAAAATTTTGAAAGCTATATGCGAGGTAATATAGTATAGTCATTTTTTGAGTTTTCTCCTATTTGTCAATATGCTTTATACCTGACTGCTGCATTAAAAATCAAAGTAGGTGAATTACTTTAAAAATGCGCACAAGAACTTCACAAGTACGCATTATCTGTTTTGCTAATATGTTGTACAAAAGAGTTTCACTCCAAACTGAACAAGGAACAATAGCTGCTGAAAATATTGGTCAGCCATTGGGGGAGTCTTCTGAACTGGCTAGTGCCAAAGTGGGTGATTCTTTGCCTACCCACCTCCTTCCATATGCTTCTAATGTACTGGAAAGCCTTCCGCACTGAATGCTTTTGCTTGCATCTCAAGACATCCAAGGCTGCCGAATGTTCCAAGTAGAACAATCTTGCCTTCTCTTCTAAAAACCCTCTGGACTGATCATTGTCAAGTTAAGTTATGTTTTAATAGCAAGCATATCAATGCTAGGTTTGTGCACAGCTGTGTTAAAATCAAGAGGCCTAAATAAGCAGTAAAGCCACCAGAGTCTTTCCATTTATCACAGCTTTCTGACAGAAACTCTGACAAGCTAGTTTGTGCTACTGTGTGTTCCATGCCAGGATATTCCCAGAATCCATTATTCCCAGGCCAGTGAATATATCTTCTAAATGGTGCAATAATTAATGAAACATTTGCATTTTCCTCTTCCAATGACTTCACATGCAACCAAGCTGAGAAACCAGAGAAAAGACAAACTATTATTCACGACAGATGGCAGAGCTGAAGAACTCAACCATAGTTTTTTTTCCATCTTTCTAAAGTAAACGCACCAACATAAATGAGGTTCAGCTGAAGCCAACAGCGATTAGATTTTTTTCCATTCAGACATTCACATCACTTTCCATGTGGATATAACATTTTCTGAGTGTGCTTGAGAAACTCGTGTGTGTTATTTTTGCACTTCAAAGATGGAATGTCACCGTGTTTTCCAAGTGGAAGCAACAAACCAAAAGCAGTTATAGCCCTTATTCAGGAGCACCAAGAGTCAAAGGCCAAATCTCAAGACAACAGTTGATCATCGTGATCCCAATCAAAGGATAATACAAGAAGAACATTTTCCATAGGGTCTTAAATCATACTCACGGATATCGTGGAATGCTGGGAAAATGAAGGTAAGATTTGGTTGACTCTGGTGAAGAATGTGCGTTCTGTCAAAAATATATTGTTTTAAGTAACAAATTAGCTGTTTTTCTTTAAATCTATCAATAGATTCTGTATTTCAGTTCATGAAAATAGAAAATAAGCACTAAAGGGAGCAATTTTGTTGAACACTTGCACTGTAGCGATCAGTAAAATAGAGGAATGTCACAAAGAAAGGCTAAACAAGAGACATTGCAGAATCGTGGGATACCAAGGATACAACGGAGAATATTGGGGCTAACAGTATAAAACATGAGAAAAGCACTAGAAAAAAAGGATTTGCATGTGTGGCACCTTTCACAATCAATATTCCAAAGTTCTTTAGAACCAAGTACATTCTTTTGAAGTATTATGATGTGGGAAGCATGGCAATACTCAGCTAACTCACACACAAATGGCAATGAAATAAGTGGCTAGTCATGTCTTTTGAAGTGTTGTGTGTAAGATAAATATTGACCAATTCAAAAGAAGAACTCATGTCTCTTTCTCTGAAAATGCTGTGCAATGTTTTATTTCTAACTAAAGGAAGAATGGGGCCAATGTGCCCACTAAGTTACACACTTGTTTTGGATCAAATACCACACATGCACAACTGTGCAAAAAAAAAATTAAATGTGCTGCACATTGCAAGAATTTATTGTGCACTATAAGTTTTTCAATGAGCATTGGGTAGGGCTTCAGGTTAACTTCTTACCTGAAAGACAGTGGCGCTATTTTCCAGCCGCACTTGTCCCAAAACCAGAAAATCCCGTCTGAGGTCAACGGATCTTTGCATGGTCTGCCCGTCCGCACCACCCCCCCCAACCACTATGACTCCCATGGTCCTGGCAGAGAGGACCAGATAACTACCCCCCAGTACCTCCTACCAAGGTAGCACTTTCTCAGTACTGCACTAAAGTGCAAATCTTAAGCATGCGCTTAGGTTTCTGGACTGGAAAGTCATTCCACAGCCTTCGGTAGGGAGAATGCTACCACAGACTCAGCTGATACTCAAATCCTGTGCACTATTAAAAAGTTTGAATTGGAACATATATACTCCAAAGCATAGACAGAATAAGAAAAAACATGGGCTGGAAGTTTACGCTCTCCCCTCTCTCACCCACATCCTGACCCTAAGGGTGGGAAGGCAGAAGAGGTAGCTGAAAAATTAGGTGCCATTGCAGTGATGCTGTGCCTGTGGCCCCACACCCAATTCCCCACCTGCCCCTGTTGCAATTTTACCTGTGTGGTGAGAGGCTAACTGCTTCCAGCAGCGCTGCTGGGATAAGAAAGCTGCCAGCCCTCTTGCTCACAGAGACAGGTCTTCTTCCCTTAAGGGGGAGAAAGGCCTACCTCAAGCCAATTAATGGTCCGGTGGTCATTTAATGGCTGCAGGGAAAGCCAGTTAAGCAGGGGCAGGCTGGCCCATAACTTTTACACAGATGGTGTGGGGATCCCACTCACAGTGTAACATTCAGCCTGTGGGGGTCCTAGAGTAAATACCATGGCAACTGTGGAATTCTGAGGTCAGACCTCAAGACATTCTGTTATCGTAGATCAACTCCGCACATATTGTCTATTAAAATGGATGTATCAATAACTCCTCTTTGCTGTTTGTGCGCACAGTTATTTAATAAATGATGAGGTCCTCAGAATTTCTGACTGATAGAGCCAAAACCAAGTTAGCAAGGTTCCTATATAAGTGCGTTATGCTACTTGTTTTCTGTAACCTATTCTACCAAATGGTTCATATTGAAGTGTTGGAATATTAAGGCTTGCAATTGCAGCAGTTGTGAAAATACTGAAACTACAGATTATAGATTGAATGTTCTCAAGAAATGAGGATACTGTAGAATCACATTCAGAAATGGTGCAAACAGTTTGTGTTGCTGTGGTTGAGTTTGTAGTAACCCGGTTAAGGGTTTCAGGTGACATTGTAAACTAAGCAATGAAGCTCAACAACATATAAATAAGCCCTTCACGCCTGCCATTGCTTTATCTCATGCAGCACATTCAAGGGTTATCTAGACTTGAAACATTGGCTCTGTTCTCTCTCCCCACAGATGCTGTCAGATCTGCTAAGATTTTCCAGCATTTTGTTTTTCTTTCAGATACCAGCATCTGCAATATTTTGCTTTTACATTCTTGGCTCTCTGCTGTGAACACAAGATGGTGTACACCACTTCCCTTCACCTTGGTAAAGGCAATGTAACCATTAGTCATCAATGAAGATATAAAATCATGTGTCAATTGGATGCAAATGAGGGTCTTCTTACAGGAACTTGACTTTCTTTTGCATATAACATCCCCAACACAGATTACTGACCAGTGTAGGTTCACTTCTTAGGGATCTATCCAGTTCAGATAGCTTGAACTTAAAAAGGGTCAGTTCTTCCAGTCATTTATAAGTTTTCTGCAAATGTTTAGCAGAGAGTCTTGCTCCCAATACTATTCTAATGCAGGCATCTGGGAACTTCAGAACAGACTTAACAGGGTAGATATTTTTGACATTACAATGGAAGATCATCACCATGAAAGAATGGCATGCTTGTGTTGGGTTCAGCGTAAGAAAGGTGCTGAGGAGAGACGTGCATAGAAGATAGGTGATAAGAGTGAGGTACAAAGGAGTGAGGTACACAGGAGAAGATTGTAAAGGAAGGGAGCCAAATGATAGAAAACACTACCTGTGAAACAGAATGTTCAGAGGATCAGCTCTTTTGGTAGAGCAGTGCTCCTGCAATTTGTCACATCAGGAGTTTGTATTTACCTGCATCCTCTAACAAGAAGACTTGGTGCTTGTTTGACCTGACCCTCACTCATTGCTAGTGGTTGTAAAAGTGAGCACCACTTTTTGCCAGCGGTATATTCCGGAGCATTACCAGAGGCAATCTAAGGGTTTTGCAGTACTTTGTACATAAATGCATGAGGACAGTTGGATGGATTGTTTGCCATGGCTAGCAGTTATGTAAACTTACTTTGTGCTGTCAGCAGCCATAATGTATGGTTACTTGCATTTGCTGCTGTGACTAACTTCGCACAGATTCAGGATATTATTGATTGCATGCATGTAGCAATCTGAGCACCACTACAGTTAGCAGGAATTTTTATAAATACAAGCGATATTTATTCCATCAATTTACAGTTGGTCCATTACCACAAGAAGGAGTTCATGTTTACTAAATTCGCTGGAAGTTGTGATGCAGCAATCCATCTTTTTTCGATTTTTTTTTCAAGGCTGCAGATTTAAGGTCAAGGTCATAGGAGACATAGGACATCCACATCAAAATTACCGCACTGAGGAGATGCAAGAACAATACAGCTAGAGCCATTAAGTAAGCATTAGAATGTTGGTGATAGGTTTGGAGAAGTGTGACAATTTTTGTCAGTGAGGGTTTACAAAATGATAATGGCAAACTGTAATAAACTGCGCAGAAAGAGGACTTAAGATGGAAGAGGATGTAAGGTGACTTAACTTTGGATAAAGAGAACATTGAAGCAGAAGAGAAGGTGAAAGAGGACAAATATGAACATAGGAGATCTATCACCAGACCAGAAGTGCACTTTGCTGCCCAGGATGCCAGAGATATCATAATAGTTTAAAGGTTCAGATAGTGGTCAGTCAAACAATGAACCATTACAAATAAAATCTTCACACTTTCTCTCAACACCAACACAAAAGCCCATGCATTCTCCGTTTGCACTAAATAGGCCTTCAAGCACATGCCCAACTCATGGCACATCTGCCCAACAGTGAATATTAACATTCATCATGAAACAACTGGAATCAATGGGTGCTATTCTGGTTGGCAGTTGGTGGATAGTAGAGTGCCGCAGGGATCGGTGCTGGGGCCTCAACTGTTTACCATTTACATTGACGACCTGGAGGAGGGGGCTGAGTGTAGGGTGACTAAATTTGCTGATGACACGAAAATGAGTGGAAAAGCAAATTGCGTGGAAGGCGCGGAAAGATCTAGATAGGCTGAGTGAATGGGCGAGGACCTGGCAGATGGAGTATAACGTTAGCAAATGTGAGGTTATCCACTTTGGTAGAAATGATAGTAGGAGGAATTATTATTTAAAGGGTGAAAAGCTGCAGCATGCTACAGTGCAGAGGGACCTGGGGGCCCTTGTGCACGAATCGCAAAAACCCAGTCTGCAGGTGCAGCAGGTGATCAAGAAGGTGAATGGAATGTTGGCCTTTTGTAGCGAGGGGGATAGAATAGAAAAGCAGGGAGGCCTTGCTGCAATTGTACAGGGCACTGATGAGGCCGCAGCTGGAGCACTGTGTGCAGTTTTGGTCACCGTATTTGCGAAAGGATATATTGGCCTTGGAGGGAGTACAGAGAAGGTTCACTAGGCTGATAGCGGAGATGAGGGGATTAGCTTATGAAGAGAGATTGAATAGACTGGGTCTGTACTTGTTCGAGTTTAGAAGGATGAGGGGGGATCTTATAAAGACGTATAAGATAATGAAGGGGATGGATAGGGTAGAGGTGGAGAAATTCTTCCCACTTAGGAAGAATAGCAGAACTAGAGGGCACAGCCTCAAAATAAGGGGGGGGGGGCAGTGTAGATCAGAGTTGAGGAGGAACTTCTTCACTCAAAGAGTGGTGAGTCTCTGGAATTCTCTGCCCATTGAAGCGGTGGAGGCTACCTCGCTGAATATATTTAAGTCACGGGTAGATAGGTTTTTGATAGACAAGGGAATTAAGGGTTATGGGGAGAAAGCAGGAAAGTGGAACTGATCCACTTCAGCTCAGCCATGATCTTGTTGAATGGTGAGGCAGGCTTGAAGGGCTAGATGGCCTATCCCTGCTCCTATTTCTTATGTTCTTTTGTAAGTGAACATAAAATACTGGTTAGGCCACAGCTTGAATTGTGTGTACAGTTCTGGTCACCACATTGCAGGAAGGACGTAATTTCTCTGGAGAGAGTGCAAAAGAGGTTTACAAGAATGTTGCAAGGGTGTGAAAATTACAGATACGAGGATAGGTAGGATAGGGCCAGGTTGTTTTGTTAGAACAGAGGAAGCTAAGGGGTAATCTAATTGATGAGTACCAAATTATGAGGGGCCGAGATTGGGTAGACAGGAAAGACTTGTTTCCCCAAGTTGAGGGGTCAATTACCAGAGGGCATATTTTTAAAGTGATTGGTTGAAGGATTGGAGGGGACATGAGGAAAATCCCTGTCAAGGAGAACACCTGTAATATTTGTGAGTCACCTAAGAAAGAGGCAGCCAACGCTCCAAAAGTTAGTGGCTTTTGCTACCAAATAACCCTGTTGGACTTTAACCTGGTGCTGTGAGACTTCTTACTGGGAAAGATAGATACATCACTTATCTCCTTTATATTCTCCTCTGTATTTGAAAGCTAGACCTTTTGTGGAAAGCCACCCATAGTCTTCTCCCCAGTTCCGTGAATTTTGCACTCTCTTCTCTTTTTCCCATCCCTATCTCCCCCTCCCTCTGTCACTCACCTCACCTTTTGCCACTCCCTCTCTCTCATCCCACCATGCTTCCACTGAAAGCAAAGGGCATGGCTAAGGTACTAAATGAATATTTGCATTGTCTTTAAAAGAGCAGAGTGCTACCACGGTAGCAGTAAATGATGAGGTAGAAATAATACTTGATAAATAAAAGTAAAGATGAGGAACCTGTTATATATAAGAACATAAGAACATAAGAAATAGGAGTAGGAGTAGGCCATCTAGCCCTTTGAGCCTGTCCCGCCATTCAATAAGATCATGGCTGATCTGTCGTGGCTCAGTTCCACATTCCCGCCCTCTCCCCATAACCCTTAATCCCCTCGCTTATCAAAAACTCATCAACCCGCGTCTTAAAAATATTTAGCGAGGTAGCCTCCACCACTTCAACGGGCAGAGAATTCCAGAGATTCACCACCCTTTGAGTGAAGAAGTTCCTCCTCAACTCCGTTCTAAACCGCCCCCCCTTTATCTTGAGGCTGTGCCCCCTAGTCCTACTGTCCTTTCTGAGTGGGAAGAGTCTCTCCACCTCTATCCTATCCATCATCTTATATGTCTCAATGAGATCTCCCCTCATTCTTCTAAACTCTAATGAGTACAAGCCTAGCTTATTCAGCCTCTCCTCATAGCTCAACCCCCTCAACTCCGGCATCAGCCTAGTAAACCTCCTCTGCACTCCCTCCAAGGCCAAAATATCCTTGCGTAAGTGCGGCGACCAAAACTGCACACAGTACTCCAGCTGCGGCCTCACCAATGCCCTATACAGCTGCAGCAAGACCTCCCTACTTTTATATTCAATCCCCCTCGCTATGAAGGCCAGCATCCCATTTGCCTTCCTGACCACCTGCTGCACCTGCAGGCTGGGTTTTTGCGACTCATGCGCAAGGACCCCTATTTAAATAGTTGAACGATTGTTTTAAGAGCTGATCACGCGATTTGATGGTGAGCTTTTGTTTCAGTTTGGAACTCTGTACAGACAAGAGTGCCTCAAATTAATCTGTTGAATCTACTTGTGCAAACTACATATTTTCTTTTTGTGTATAACTCCTAGCATAGTTAGGACATTATAGTGTCTAAATAATTGGCAGTCTACAAAGCAGAAAGTCAACTTATATGAATGAGATGCATCCTAAATTGCTGATGGAAGTAAAGGTGGGAATTATGCAGGCTTTAGCTATATTATTACAATTCCTCTTGGATATGAAGATGGTGTCATGGATTGGATGATTGCAACTTTACATCCTTGTTTTATACACCCAGCAACAATAGGTTAGGCAGCATAACATCGATGGTTCAGAAATTTTTACATGATGGTATCCAAGGATAAAATTAATTGCCAATTAGAATATTGTAGGGTAATGAATTAAAGTCAGCATGGATTTGTTAAAGATAAATTAGGTTTAATAACGTAATTGAGATCTTTAATGAAGAAAAGGTATGGTCTGTTGAATGAAATAGTGTGGACAATTTAGTAAAATTAAATGGACAGTGACAGAATGAATGTAAAACTGGCTGCGGGCAGGGAGTAAAATGTTGAGGTAAATTGTTGTTTCTCACATTTGAAGGAGGTATAATGTAGTGTTCCCCTGGGGTTGGTATTTAGGATCACCTTTCTTTTTGATGCACGTTAAAGATCTGAACATGGGTTTATTGGGCATAATGACAGATGGTACAAAAGTCAGAAATACAGGCCAGGATTTTCCTGTGGTGGAAGATCTCTCCATTGGCTGCTAGTGGGATTTTCAGTCCTGCAGGTGTCTGAGGTGTTTTGTGTGGCTTGCCTGTCTCGCCAAAGCGGAACTTGCTGTGGAACAATGTCCTTTGGTGGGACTGGAAGATCCTGCTGGTGTAAAGGGCCAGAAAATCCTACCCATAGTAAAGAGTAAGGAGGACTGTAACAGACTTCATGAGGACAGACAGAATTAATACATTTTGGTAGCAACACTATCAAGAGAAGAAACATGAACTAAATGGTATAATTTTAAAGGGAGTGCAGGAACAGAGACTTAAAAGTGAGCTGTTAGCAGGTTTGAGATGGTGGTATTTTGTTTAGAAGTTAAGAACTTTTAAAGCTTGATTCTCTAATTTGGATCTTGATCACTTGAAGAATACTGTTGAGTTTGGAATTATGATGTGGGTATGCCGGCGTTGGACTGGCGTAAACACAGTGAAAAGTCTGACAACACCAGGTTTTAGTCCAACCTATTTATTTGATAATATACTCACAAGCTTTCGGGTTAGTCCCTTTGTGCTTTATATGCTCTGTCTGAGGCCAGAACTCTCCATTCACCTGACGAAGGGACTAACCCGAAAGCTTGTGAGTATATTATCAAATAAATAGGTTGGACTAAAACCTGGTGTTGTCAGACTTTTCACTGAGTTTGGAATTAGTCAGTGCACACTTTCTGAAATTAGTTTTGTTGAACTCGCTGAAAATAGAGCAAATGTTTTTGTAATATCTGGAAAGCCTGCTTTGAAAATAAAACTTGTTGTATCTCTTTCTTTCTTGCCCTGCACCCCAAATTGTCAATCTTCCTGGACTGGGAGCTGCAGGCCATCCATTTGGTATGTATAATAGACAAACATTGTAATGCTATTTGCAGATTGCCAAGCAGAGATGAGTCTGGTAACTTGTATTGAACAATTATTTTGCTTGAAACAAAAGGTTGGTGCCAATACATGTGGCCTTGGATTGGATGACACTGTCGATTGTTAAAGCCTGTCAGCATTTTGAATAGAGGGAGCTGGCCATTATCAGGAAGAAGAATGCTAGAAATACTTTTACTAATAGGCTCAGAACTTTAGTTTTTGGCTTTTAATTTGCCCCTGGGATGTCTGTGTCACTGGCAAAGTTAACATCTTGCAGATCCCTAATTCATCTTGAAGATAGTGGGTTGCTGCCTTTCTGTGGTGTGCACTGGAGTTCGCAGTCAGTGCTTGAATTTGAAGCTGAACTCTTTATCATCTCAACTCCAAACACCTATTATTTCGAATGTGACCTTCAATTGTAACAGCTTGAGGCTACAAACAATTAAGAGGAAATGTCAGACTACATTCGTTTCACATTCAAGACTATGCAGAAAGTGCTGCCAAGTACAAAATGTTAAGCCAAAGGTTGCTTTATTTTCTATCATAATTCTCCACAGTGATGTGCGTTGTAACTTGTGGTCCTGTGCAAACTCCAAAAACGCAAAAAGGATCCTTGGATTTACTAGTAGAGGACTTCAGTTAAAAACACAAAAATGTTATGCTGAACAATTATAAAGGACTATTAGAGTTCAGTTTGAATATTGTGCATATAGATTGGGATGAGTGGCAATAATGTACAGATAAATGGGGAAGTAATGAAATGCTTTGGAGGGTGTTTTATTTCTGTAAATGGTTGAGCAAATCTATTCTTTATACCCAACCCAGTTAGGTTGTTAAATTGCTTCCTGCACTGCATCGCATGGGTGCATAACATTGTGCAGCTTGGAAGTTTATTTATTAGTCACAAGTAGGCCTACATTAACACCGCATTGAAGTTATTGTGAAAATCCCTTAGTTGCCACTCTCTGGCCCCTGTTCAGGTTCACTGAGGGAGAATATAGCATAGCCAGTTCACCTAATCTGCGCATCTTTGGACTGTGGGGGGAATCTGGAGCACCAGGAGGAAACCCACACAGACACGGGGAGAATGTGTAAACTTCACACAGACAGTGACCCAAGCTAGCAATTGAACCCAGGCCCCTGGCGCTCTTAAATAGCAGTGCTAACCACCATGCCACCCTGGAGTCTTGTGGCAGAGCTTGGAGTCACAAACCCAGAAGTCACTGTTAAAGCCAAAATGCCTCAATCAAGCAGAAGTCAGATCAAACGTGCTACTTGACTTAGCAAGATTGTGGAGTCACAGAATATTATTACATTTGCAATCCTTTCATGAATCCAAGCAGGTCCTGGGTGGGACACTGGAAAGTTTTATTTAAATGAAGCCCTTCTATTAAGATTAGCAAAGCCTCCATACTTTTGAACATTCTAGATTTTTCTGCAACATTCCTATCCTCCAGTAAATATCACTATTAATTTTATATTTTTAGAAATTGACAGGACACAATCTGTAATCCTGAAGCCATTAAATGACTTTAAAAAATTCTGGCCTCTTCCCCTACTTTTTCCTGACTCTGCCAAGGTTGAACTGCATTGGAAATGAAATTATTCAAATAAACGTCACACTTTAAGGAACAGGGATGGGGATCCAATTTGGAAAGTTCCTGAATTTCAGTGCCGGGATCGTAATGCACAATTATCCCTCATCCGATTGAAATGGTGCAGGAACAAGCAAATGTTGTGTTGCTTATTCATTTTCATGGCTGTGGAGTGCAGCACTGTACTGGAGTGCCTCTGAGTGGCTGCATGCCTCAACATAGAGCTGCAATACATGAGATGCATACCAGCTGTAGCTGTGGCTGAGACTGCCGGGGCAACATTTAAACATTTACAGGGAGAACCTAAAATGGCACAACAGGCAACAGAACATGCCACGAGGTTTTTGGATGCCACGCTGAAGTCACTCATGCAGGAGATGGATAAGAAATGAAAGGTTATTTTCCCCAAGAGGGCAAGGAGATACTTCAGACAAGTCCTTGAAGACAATAGGGGCAGGTGGTTATGATGGTCAACATTTACATTCTGGCAATGTGGATCTAGCTGTCACAAAAAAATTAATAACCTCACATGATGGTCAAGGTCAGTGAATGCATCCATACGTGCCAAATCCTGCCATCTGCCACACGAACCCCACACACTCCACCACCCACCACAGCTCCTTCTTTCACTTACCAACAGTTCAGATTACTCATGGCACAAACCTCATGCTGAGCATTGCTGGAAGCTACGCACTAATCTCTCAACTTGCACATCCTACCAGCAATTTAATTGTGCCAGCCACACCACCGAAATGCATTGCCACAGACACACTGACACATTTCCCTCTCCTGCAGTATATAGCAGCCTACAATAGATGGTGTTAGCAACAATCCAGCAAGGGGGTAGGGGCAGGCAAAGCTGCATGTGCTGACCCGCTGCCGTGAAAAAAGCTGTGCTGGGAATTTTTAGAGTGGCCAAGACTGAGGCCCTGGCCAGTAGCTTCACTGTAGCCATTCAGGGTGATGATATATTCCTATCAAATATAATTCTCAAATCTCATTGCCTCCTCATACTGCAACTCCCATGATGTAAATGGTGTAACCATTTGCTTCTTGTTTCAACAGCTCTCCCATCCCCATCACATTCCATACACCCTCACCTTTCATGACCCCCTGACTTCATGCTTTCAATACCAAAGAACCGTCACTTTGCCAGTCAGTGGCTCTTGAGACCAAAGGCCCAGAGGGAGAACAAGATGAGGAGGAAGAAACACCAAAACTTGATTTGATGCTCAGACTCCAAATCAGATATTGGTACTGCAAGGACTTTGGAGGTAGACTGTCTATGTGGTGAGTTTCTGAGCAAACGTGAGCTGTTGCGAAACCAGCAGGCTAAGATAGAATGGGTCTCAGCTCTCCACACGATAAGGATGCACACAAGCTCTGTAGCGGACTTAGATGAGGACTTTGACATGTAGTGTACAAGAAAACATGCATGGAAATACACAGTGAAATTATCAGTGCATTGGCAAGTCTATCACAAGGTTTGGTGTTAATGTCAAGGAACGTGCGGGAGTCTGACTTCAATTTTGCCTAAAGCATCAAGTGGAGGTGAAGTCTCCTTTTCAGCACTGAAATGGTAGTGATATGCATTAGTCCACTAACAGACCCAATCATTATGCAACATCTCATAATCAACATTTCAGACCACTTTGCAACACAAGCAGAAGTCTCCAATGTCTTAGTGCTGCAGTGGAAACCCAGACTGTGGTCATGAAATCTTTGTTTGACGCCATGCAGGCCCAGCTAGGTGTGCTGCAGGCTCAGACTGCTATCACCATGGCTGCAGATAGCAATGGTCAAGGGGTTTTCAGGGTCCCATTGTGGTCCAGCAATCTTTGCTGCAGCAGATTACCAGGAATGCCAAGGTACCTCTTCAGGTGTGGGCCAGTGACTATGTGAAGTACGAAATTCCTGTCCTCTGTCAGGATGATAGTATCTGTGCTCCCATTATTGTCTCTGTGCTATGTGCTTTATCTGATGTCTGTCAGCACAGATTTCTCCTACCCGTTCACAGGTTATTACTCGTGCCAAGGCTCAGAACTGCTCAAGATATTTTGCCAAGTCATGTGTGGTCTCCCCTTCCAAAAGTCAACAGCCTTTAGCAGCCACTGAGATAGAATTGCGTAGGATCAGTAAAAAATGGGCAAAACAGGCACAAAGGGGAATGAACAAAGGTAATCAATGGAGAATTGTATGGAATGTTGATGTATTGTTGGATAAAGTTGGTATAAAATGATTGTTTAGTGGGGATTATGGATTAGAAGACAGCGTAATGGTCCTGATTATAGGGATGGCAAGGTGGGCAAGGGCTGAGCAACAGAAATGCAGGATTTTATTCAAGGAAACCAGAGTCCGATGATAAGCAAGAGAACAGCCCATCAGAGCATCAATACGTTGATTGCCTCTTATCTTCTTCCTCTTCCTCTGGCTCCTCCTCCTTAAGTGCCGCAGAAGCCCTGGTGACAAGGTATGCACCCTGAAAATTGTGGAAGATACATCATCCACCATCAGTTAGGATACCTGGTTCTGTGAGGTTTCGTTTGCTTCTTCGTGGGATGTGGCTGCCACTGGTAAGGCCAGCATTTGTTGCCCATCCTTAATTGCCCTTGAAATAAGGGATTTGTTGAGCCATTTCAGAGGACAGCTAAGAATCAACCACATTGCTGTGGGTCAAGAGTCATATGTAGGCCAGACCAGGTAAAGATGATAGATTTCCTTCCCTAAAGGACATTTGTGAACTAGGTGGGTTTTTATGACAATAAATGGTAGTTTCATGATCACCATTGCTGACAATAGCTTTGAGCTTCAGAGTATTAGAGTACTGGGGGGGCTCCCTCTGAGCTCTCCGGGCAGTGGAACAGTTTCTTCAGCACACTGCTCAATGATCGTCCCTGTAACAACATTAATTTCACTGTATGAGCACTGGCATATGTGTTGGAATTGAGGAGGGATGTCACAAGCCAGGGATAGTGTGGATAGTCAAGCAGCCAACTTCTGGTTCAACACAATGGCTGGAAGACAGTTGGAACTGTAGACCGGTGCAGGCTGAAAGCTTTGTAATCATTGCCCACATTTATCAAGCATGATGTGCTGGCCATGGTTGTATATCATCTGCCTGTCAAGTAAGTGCTATCCCTTGTAGTTTCAGTGCATCAGAACCATGGTAAAACCTGCTACTCTGGCAAAATCACATGCCCAATCAGTTGTTTATCTCTGTTTAGAGAAAAGACGCTAATGTTTTGCTCCTGGTGTACAGAGAATCTGTGACCTCCCAGATATGGTGATGGATGCACGTTGTGAGATGTTGGCAATGTTACTTGTTCCAGCCTGGAAGGATTCATTGGCATAAAAAAATCAGGCCTATAATCATTCTGATGATCATCGGCATTGCCTTCCTTACTTTGTTCTGAGGCTACAGACCTGGGCTAAGAAATAGCACAGCCACTGAGCACTCTGCTTCTGGCTCGAGTGGAGGTAGGAGAAGTGTTCCCTGAAGACCCTCAGTGAATAAGACCTCCTAGTAAGACTCTCCTCCTTCCTCTCCAAACAGCTAACCTTCTCTGCTGCCTCGATTCTATCTTCCTCTGATGCTGCAGTCCAAGGAAACTGTAGATGAGAACAAGTGACTCAGAGGTCTATTGGAAGCACGCAATGCCTTTCCAACCCTAGCGCTATTTCCTGCTGACTTAACCAACTCCTCCCACAATGCAGTGCATGAAAAACTCTACAACAGCAAGCAGATAGTCAAAGGCAACTAACCTGCAAAGAGAATGGGTCCCTTTAATTCTTCCTGCAGCCGAACCCCTGTTCAGCTGTGGGTTCTTAAGAAAAGCTCTTCACAGGAGCAATGAGGTCCAAGATGAGAGCACATACGTCAAAACAGCAATTATGCCTACTGGCAACATAATCCGCCTACTCTGCGTATTCCCAGAAAAATCTTGTAATAAGGTGCATGATAGATATTGGCCAAGCCCCCCAGCCCACCTTCCCACCGCCCCACCCAGCTATTTATCACCTTCCTTGGCCCCCACAGCATCAAAGCTGCTGTTGCTAATGGATCCTAGTTTTGCAGCCCAGGAATACATTCTATCCAAGCTTCAGTGTCCAAGAAGTGTTCTCTGGAAAATAATTGACTGAAGTATAAATTATTGAGCTGCCTTGATTTCTGGATACAATGTTTGCATTTTACTTTGGTGCTGTAATTGTAACTTGACTGATTGCTTTGATTGAAATGATTTAGCAATACCCAATGATGTAATATTAGCAATGGGTGTTGTAAATAAGAACTGTGACTGTCTTTATTCCCATTAAATGATTGTTTTATATGGTGGTTAAACAGAGGAATGCAAAGCAATTTGACACAGCTTCTACATGACACATAATAACACATTTAACATTTCCTATTTGATTAAAGGATTATGCTAATTGAACTGTCCCACCAATGACTTGTTTACTTAAGATGACGATCAACTGTTAATCAATTTGCTGTAAGAGATTGCCTTCAAAAGATCATCGTGGAAGATTTAAAACCAAAGAACTGCAGTTCATACGCACTCAGGGATGATTTACATTTAAAACAATATCCAAATGCCTCTGAGATCAAACCTACAAAGTTGAGGGCCTTAAAAATTCTGGGAGCCACAAGTAATATCATTTCAATTAACTATACAGCCTTGTGACTCAGTATGGGGTGAACCTTTCTACCCTCTGAAAATCCTATTTGAAGGAAGTTAAGGCACTCAAAAAGGCTTAACATTGAATGTTATTCAATAAAAATATATGGCTAATACCTTTATGAATGATACATTTTAAATGTTATCTAATTACTCTTTTCCTTAATTCAAAAATATGTGTTCTCTTTTGTTATTAAAGGAATGAGTTGGTTTAGTGCAGTAGTATTGACAATAGAAAGAAAGAAGTTGGAGAGTACAAAAAGGATCAGGGTGATCTTCTAAAGAAATTAAATCCAGATTTAGAAAGTTAAGCTGCTAATTATCAATTAAAACTGCACCAAGTAAAATTTCTGCAGCAAAATGCCCCAGAGTTATAGACCATTAATAGGCATGCCTTGCCAGTTTCATGAATTACTTAATCTTCTAACGTCACCCACAAATGAATGTCTCAATTCTAAATTAATGCACATATGGTGCTCAGTACGCAATCTTTATTTTTAAAAACACAACACTCTCTATGTTAGCATTTCACTGTTGGCAATAAGCAAACAAAAAAATGACATTTTGTCCGATAATTTGAATAACATTCTAGATCGAGATGTGTGCTGTTGTCCATGTGGAAAATCCTGTATTCAGTTGCCTTTTGTGATTTCAGCATTTAGGTACACACGGTGGCACAGTGGTTAGCACTGCTGCCTCACAGCACCAGAGATCCAGGTTCAATTCGGCCTTGGATGTCTGTCTGTATGGAGTTTGCACATTGCCCCCATGTTTGTATGGGTTTTTTCCGGGTTCTCCGATTTCCTCCCACACTCCAAAGATCTGCAGGCTAGGTAGATTGGCCATGATAAATCGGCCCTTATAGTGCCAGGGGGATTAGCAGGATAAATACGTGGGATTACGGAAATAGGGCCTGAGTGGAATTGTGATCGGTGCTGACCCCAATGGGCCAAATGGCCGCCTCCTGCACTGTAGGGATTCTATTCTATGATAGAATGCTGTTGCTGGAAAGGCGAGCCAATTTGGGAAAATTGTTGTGAGTTTTTTTTTTAATTCATGAGTGTCATTGGGTGGCCAGCATTTATTGACCATCTCTAGTTGTCCTTGAGAAGGATGTGATGAGCTGCCTTCTTGAATTGTTGCAGTCCACAAGATGTGGGTTGACCCACAATGCCACTGGGGAGGGAATTCCAGGATTTTGACCTGGCAGCTGCGAATCAATGGTGAAATATTTCCAAATCGGGACAGTGAGGGGCTTGGAGGGAGTTTGTAAGTGGTGGTGTTCCCATGTAGCTGCTGTCATTGTCCTTCTAAATGGAAGTGGTCGTGAGTTTGGAATGTGCTGCCTAAAGATCTTTGGTGAATTCCCGCAGTGCATCTTGTAGTTAGTGCATCCTGCTGTCACTGAGCATCAGTAGTGGAGGGATTGAACGTTTGTGAATGTAGTGCCCATCAACTGGGCTGCTTTGTCCTGGATGGTGTCAAACGTCTTGAGTGTTATTGGAGCAGAAACCCATCCAGACAAGTGGGAAGTATTCCATCACACTCTGGACTTGTGCCTTGTAGATAGTGGATAGGCTTTGGGGGGTCAGGAGGTGAGGTACCCGCTGCAGTATTCCTAGCCTCTGACCTGCTCTTATAGCCACTGTGTCTATGTGGTGAGTCCAGTTGAGTTTCTGGTCAATGGTAACCCCAAGGATGTTGACAGTGGGGGATTCAGTGATGGTAACACCATTGAATATCAAGGGGTGGTGGTTAGAGTGTCTCTTACTGGTAATGGTCATTGCCTGGCATTTGTGTGGCATGAATGTTATTTGCCACTTTATCATCCCAAGCCTGGAAGTTGTCCAGGTTTTGTTACATTTGAAGATGGGCTACTTTCATTATCTAAGGAGCTGTGAATAGTGCTGAACATTGTGCAATCATTGTTGAACATCCACACTTCTGACCTTATGATGGAGGGAAGATCAATGATGAAGCAGCTGAAGATTGTTGGGCCTAAGACACTATGCTGAGGGATTCATACAGGGAAGTCCTAGAGCTGAGATGACTCTCCCTCCACAACCATCTTCCTATGTACCAGATATGACTCCAACCAGCGGAGTGTTTAACCCCAGATACCCATTGATTCCAGTTTTGTTTGGGCTCCTTGATGCCACAGTCAGTCGAATGCAGCCTTGATGTCAAGGGCTGTCACTCTCACCTCACCAATTATTGTGTAAAGAGATCAAAAATATATCAGCGGTTTTGCCACAAGTTGAAATTGTTTATAAGTGCATCACAGTTAATGTAAAACTTTTCTTTGACAACATATTTCACTTGCTCCTAAAATATACAAGAAGAACAGGATTCTCTGCTAGGTAACCCTTCTCTCCCCTTGAACTACCTGTAGTAATTGGAAGGGTTGGCAACTATCAGTTGGTAAAATGAACTATAAGAGTTTATTTACAAATAGAATATTTTTACGACATTAACATTTTCAGTTTTTGGATTGCAAAAGCCCACACTCTGCACCAAGATCCCTGTGCTCATACACTATTGGCCACTGGGTCACATGACCCTCCCAATGCACCACCCCTGAAAGGGGTCAGCTACTACACCACCAATCTCTCTCTATGTCTTGTTTTCTATTTTATTGGTACTATAAACTAATTAGCTTTCCTTTGAGATTCCCTTCATTTTTACCTCCAAATACATGCTATACATGTTTTCCCTTCCTACACACATTTTTCACTGTTTTTATTTGTTCATGGAATGTGGGTAAGATCATGGCAATATTTATTGCACATCTCAAATTGCCCTTGAGAAGGTGGTAGTTCTGCAATCTGTGTGTCATCGGTATAACTACAGTGCTACTAGGCACTAAGTACAAGGATTTTAGCCCATCAACAATGAAGGAACAGCATGCCAGGATGGTATATTATTTGGAGTGGAACCTGGATGTGGTGGTGTTCTTATGTATCTGCATCCATAAATAGTTCAGATTACACTTATGTATAAAAAAGTGAAAGCATTGTTATCTGTTGAGCTAGCTTAGTCAGAGTTAAATATACTGAAACACCTCATGGTTGGCATGCATTGATGGTTACAGGAAAGTTAGGGACATTTCCTTTATTCTGGGAAGAAAAACAATGTTGTGATTGTTGTTCACTCTTTATTTAGTGTTCCTATTAGTGTCCAGTGTTGCATTCATTATGCGACAAGGCTGAACTGGCAGGCTCAGCTGGCTCCCTTTTCTGTGCATAGTAAAGGAGATTGTCTGAGACCATTCTCAGTGAGATTAATTGAAGTGTTGAGGTGAACTCAAAGCCCTGTAAGAACTCTGCCAGCCAACACCCTGAAGTGGGCACATATTTGGATAGTACTGATAGGTCATTCATTTTTTTACCTTGATTGATCTTTCCACTACTCCCTTTCCCCAATGCCCAGAATGGCAGGCCCTTCCCACTTCACTCCTCTATGCTCTTAATGCCAAATTCCTCTGCATTGGTCTTCCATTCCTGCATGTTCCCAAATCCACATCACTTCCCCCACACCCACCATTGATCACTCTTCCAGTCCTGAGCCTCCATGCAAGCTGCCATTCTCCTGCTATCCTCTCTTATGCTGTAAATTTAACTGTGGAAAATCACTGACCTCAGGCACAGCTAAACGGCAGAAAGATCAAGACTTGTAGCCAGTCAGAGAGCAAGATAAATAGTATATGGGAGATGAAAGTAATAGGGTTGAAGATAAGATTCCATCACCCACAGGAGAAAACAGTCAGAGAATCACAACTTACATCATTTTGATATAACTGCAGTCATGTCTATTATCTCAGAAGGAGAGTACAGTAAGTCTCCAAGTCAAATTTTCTTCTGTAAAACTGGTGTAAAACTGATGCATTATTCCAAAAACAGTACTCCAGTGATTAATGAACTTAGTGTTAGAATAGAACATGATGATGTATCCTGTTACATAAAGTTAGTAGTAGGAGGGAACAAAGTCTCCCAGATATGAAAGAACTGGCTAGACAAGAAGTGGTTCAACTGGGCCAAATTATTTACAGTAGTGATCAGTAAGAGTATGTCTCTTATGGGGGAAATGTGAAGAGAACACAAAAAGGCCTTTGAGCAAGGAGAATCACATGATAAGATCAAGCATCACAAGGCTGAAGTCAAGATAAAGGACATTGGAATTGTATAGCAGACATTTTGCAAGGCCAAATTTATACAGCTAGAAGTAGAAAGTGAAGAGTTGGATATATTCGAAAGAACAAAGACGATTATGAAGGTAAAAAGTAGTAAATGACTACACTCAATGTGATAGTTCCAAAAGTGGATACGTCCATTCACATTAGTGGAGATTATACACAAATATGAAATCAGGCTGAGAATGATACCCATTGTTTATCAGTAAAGATTTGTTTTCTAACTTAACCATTGAAAAGGTGTTCAGTAAGACAGATTTGTTAGATGTGTATTTGCAATTAGAATTAACTGAGAAGAGCAAAGAACAGTTTAACATTCATACACACACAGTATGAAAAGTTATCTTTTGGGATATTCACTGCTTGAATAGTGTCCCAGAGAGTCATTGATCAGGTCCTGAGTGGGATCAAAATGTGTGCTGCTCCTTTGCTGACATCCTAATTAGCAGTAAGACAGAAAGAGCATTTCATAGAAACCATTTGGCCTATCAAGTCTGCACCGACCACCATCCCACCCAGGCCCTACCCCCATTTCCCCACATATTTACCTGCTAATCCCTCTAACCTATGCATCCCAGGACACTGAGGGGCAACTTTAGCATGGCCAATTAACTGCACATCTTCGGACTGTGGTAGGAAACCGGAGCACCTGGAGGAAACCCATGCAGACAACGCAAATTTGTAAGGTTGAGCCAAGTCCTAGACTGACTTCAAGAGTAATGGCATCAAAGCTAAAATAATGCAAATGTGGTTTCCTGATGATGAATTAGTGTAATGAGTTAGTGTTTAAGCACACTTTCAGGACAAGGTTTAGTTTGCTTAAGCCTAACATCGATAGTGAAGTCAACAAAAAGCAAGATAAAGTGAAAATGAGTTATGATCGATAAGACATGAAACTTAAGCTTTCACTGCTGTCAGAAGATCATGGTGAAAAACCACTGAGATAAGAGGTATGTGATTGGAGTTGTTGCAAAGAGTCTAGGTGCATTCACATACCTAGTGAATTTTGGAGACAGACTAAATCAATATCATGTCGTTCATTTGCTTGAAAAGAACATGATAAAGGGAGAATTTAAGAAACCTCCTACGGACCAAATTCCTCCAACAGCCCAAAGTGTAAATCAAAAATAAATTGAAAGTTTGCCAGTATTCATTGTAAAGTGAGCCAAGGTCTTTGATTAAGACAATTCAATCAATGTCATAATCACAACTGTTAAATGTAGTTGGTAGTCAAATACAAAGCATAGATTTGACACTGTCAGAGATATTGAGAGAGCGGGGAAAGAAGCCAGATAGGTTAATTGGAAGTATATAAGAAGGGAGGAGAAATAGGTTGATGTTTCCATTACTACTGTCAAATTATGATGTTTTTGTCAAAGATATGCTGGTGTTAAGGAAAAACATTTTTTACATGTAGGTCACTCTGGATTGTATTCTGATAATTTATATACATGTATCAGTTTTGTTTAAACATGTAAGTTACTTTTTCTCATCTGATGAAGGAGTAGCACTCGGAAAGCTCCAAGTAAACTTTAATCTGGTGTTGTGAGACTTCTTACTGTGCCCACCCCAGTCCAATGCCAAAATCTCTACATCTTGTTTTTTTCTAAAGTGGGGAGGGAATGTAACAAATTTCAGGATCTAAGCATGCAGTTAAAGTGCCCTCTCTGCTGAGACGTCTAAAGGAAATTAGTTCAATTATGGATGCCAGTTATTGAGCATGTGTTTGCTTTAATCAGTGAAATGTACACCACAGCACAAGGAGGCTCATATAGAACAAATGCAATGGCCAGGGTGACCAACCAGTCCGGACTTCGTGGCATTGTCCCATAATTAAGATGATTGTCCCATGATCTGAATTGTATGTTGCTTGGACACTGTTTTTCCCATATTTATATTTCGTGCATGCATTTATAGTGTCTGCGCTGCTCTCAGCTGCCTGATTTGACAAATTTGCCATTAGCCCTCTCCTACTTCTGCACTTGCAGGTTCAGCAGCTCCTTTCCATAAGCCAGACATTTGCCAGCAACCCCCTCCCACACCACTCCTGTGGGGGCGGCAGCAACCCCTGCCGACACATGTGGTCCCCAAGCCAAAGTGTCCCTTAATTTCTTTCCTAAGAATTGGTCAGCCTGACAATGGATCTATTGATCCAAATGCTCTGTTCTGCACTAATTCTAGCTTCCTGCACTTCCTGTCATGAAGGAAGTTTAGTCTATTCTTTGTGTCTTTCTGTGGTGAATGACTTGAGGATTGAACCCACATTCTGCTGTTCTGTGGCACCATGCATTGATTTTGAAACAGTACATCTAAAATCAAAGAGATCTACAATAGGAAAATTTGCACATGATTAATTGTCAGACATCTTATCCACCGACTTAAATGGCTGTTGTCAACAAAATAAACAAAATATGTGTGCAATTAAACCCTTGTTGACAGTGGAAATTTGATTAATTAATCCTCACTGATAGGAAAATTGAGCCTTGGAGTCAAGTATTTAATGGACAAGGTAAGAATGATTAAAACAAGTATGACAAAGTAAGTAAGAGTCAATTATGGGGGAGGTTAATAATGAGGTAAGGAGACAGACAGCAAGTTCAAGAAGTGTGGGTGGTAATAAGGAATGTAGCAGTGACAGTAATGATAAGTTAGTGCAGATTTAAAGAGCTCTAATTTGATAATGAGCAGCAGTGGAAATATTATTTGTGTTACACATTACAGGACACAGTCAATTTGCATGCTTTCATAGAAATGATCTATGCTTACGGAAACATCCAATCGTACAAAAACCACTCCCAAATTGTTCTGTAATATTTATTGACCTGTTGGCACAAAATATTTACCTGATCTGCAATGGGAATAAGTCTGTTCCTGCATGGTTTAACAAAATCACACAATCCGTGCCCAAGAAATGTCTGGAGTGTCATAGTTCGAGTCTATCCTAGATGCTTGTTTTCTATCATTCAAATTTGGATACTGAACACTTTGCCAAAGTTCTGCCAGAATATTGCACAACAGTGGAGTTTGTGGGTTTGGAATTAATTTGCCCAAACTTTTGGCATAAACACCATGATTTATAATGTTCCAGTGCCCATTGAAAACACCATTCAAGAATTCAACTACCTTCCTCCACAACTGAGGCATGATGGCAAGGTGCTGCCCCTATGGAACCCCAGTTTCCATTTCAGTGCTAGTTTGCTTTGCACATCCCAGTGGAGCAAGTAGCATTCTTTAGAAAGCAAAGAAGTTGGGACTTGTTAACAGGGAAGTTGCAGAAGTGTAATGCAGGCTGCTGGATAACTGGTTTTGGACATGGGAAGAGAAGCCCTGTCATAGCAAGGAAATGAGAGGAGTTCAAAGAATCAGAAAAAACATCCTGTACCCACTCTGCTAAGATGTCAAAAACAGGAAGGAGGCAATTATTTCAGTGGAGTCAGCAGGGTTGTGGGGGGAGGGGTGGTTTTGGGGGGGAAAATTAATTGTGACAAGAAGCCCCCCCGAGAAGGGAGTGGAATATATGGCCAGTATAGTAAATGTCCAGTATGTAGCACCAAGAATATGTTTAAAGTGCCAAAAGAAATGAACTAATCTCAGCTGGGTGATCAAAGTAGATAAATATATCTGCAGCACACCATGCCATCCACGTCTCTCAGTGTTCAATGTAGCACAGCCACAGCACTCTGCCACTTTGGATTCAATCCTAACACAATCACCCATTCTTAGCAGAGGCCTCGAGTCCATGTGTCTCTAACGTTAGTCACAGCATGCACATCTGAAAACTAGAGCTGCACTACTCGTTGGGGCAGGGGGGAATGCATTTGACTGAGGACCCCTAGCAAAATGGTGTCAATGGAAATCAGGGGTGAAAACTCAATGGTTGGAGTCATACCTGGCACAAAGGACGATGATTGTGGTGGTTGGGGGCCAATCACCTCAGCTCCAAGAAACCACTGGAGGAGTTCCTCAGGGCAGTATCCTAGGCCCAACCATGTTCTGCTGCTTCATCAGTGACCTTACTTCATGATAAGGTCAGAAATGCAGATGTTCATTGATGACTGCACAATGTTCAATATCACTCATGACTTCTTAGAAACAGAAGCATGACATGTCCAGATGCAGCAAGACTTGGACATTATCCAGGCTTGGGCTGACAACTGGCAAATAATATTGATGCCACACAAGTGTGGATCTAACCATCGCCCCTTGGCATTCAATAGCATTTGCTGAATCCACCACGAGCAATGGGTGTTAGCACTGACCAGAAATTGAACCGGACCAGCCATATAAATACTGTAGCTACCAGAGCAGGTCAGAGTCTAAGAATCCTGTGGTGAGTAACTCACCTCCTGACTTCCAAGGCCTGTCCACCATCTACAAGGCACAAGTCAGGAATGTAATGGAATACTCTCCACTTGGCTCAGTGAGTGCAGCTCCAATACAGTCAAGAAGCTCATTTAATTGCTACTCCTTCCACAAACATTCAATCCTTCCGCTACTGGTAAATTTTGGCAGCTGCGTGTACCACCTACAAGATGCACTGCAGGAACTCACCAAGGTTCATAAGACCATAAGAGGTAGGAGCAGGAGTAGGCCATTTGGTCCCTTGAGCCTGTTCCACCATTCAAAGGATCATGGCTGATCCAGCGTTCCTCACGTCCACTTCACTGCCCTTTCCCCAAGCCCTCGATTCCCCTACTGATCAAAAATCAATCTAACTCTGTCTTACGTATACACAGGACTCTGCCCCCACAGCTCTCAGTGGCAAGGATTTCTAAAGACTCTGAACTCTCTGACAGAAGAAATTCCTCCTGATCTCAATCTTAAATTTGTGCCCCCATTTTCTCTGAGACTATGCCCTCTGGCCCTAGGCTCTCCCATGAGGGGCAGTATCTTTTTCCGCATTTACCCTGTCACATCTCGAATACTAACACAATAGCATTTCTGAAACAGGCGGCAAGCTGTTGAAGCTTTTCATCTTGCACTTATTAAAGGGAACAACAATTTATACCGTGTGAGAAAATTGGTGCTGATTGGTTGAGGTATTGGCATGGAGAATGCATCTTGGAACTATTGTCCCCCAAGGTTTATATAATTCAAATAACATGCAATGCCGGGACATTTTTTTTTGTCTCCAGAGGATAGGTGCCTGTAGAACCATAGCAAAGTTACAGCATAGCCCATCTTGTCCATGCCAGTCCAGAGACATCCAGGTGCCCTTTGTAATGTCACCTTCCTGCACCTAGCCCATAGCCCTTACAGCACTTAAGGTGCAGATCCAGATGCTTTTTAAAAGAGTTTATGGCCTCCACCACCAAGTTGGTAGTGAATTTCAGACATCCACCACTTTGGATTCAATCCTAATGCTTTCCTTCGATGGCACCTTCCAAACCCACAGTGCTTACGATCTAGAAGGACAAGAACAGCAGACACCTGCGAACACTACCATCGGGAGTCACTCACCATCCTGACTTGGAAATATATCATTGTTCCTTCATTGTTGCTGGGTCAAAATCCTGGAACCCCCTCCTTAACAGCACTATGGATGTACTTACACCTCAGGAACTGTTGCAGTTCAAAAAGGTAGTTCACCACCACCTGTTCATGGACAACTAGGGATGGGCAATAAATGCTGGCCTAGCTAGCAATGCCCACATCCCATAAATTAATATTAAAAAACTCCCTGCACCATTTAGTCCAGTTCCCTCCAAAAGTCCAAAGATGTGCAGGTTAGATGGATTGGCCATGCTAAATTTGTCCCTTTGTGACCCAAGATGTGTAGTATAGGCAGATTAATAAGTTAAATGTGTGTGTAAAAAGGTCTAGAGATTGGGTAAGGTGCTCTGTTGGAGAGTAGGTACAGACTCAATGGGCCAAATAGTCGTCTTCTGCACTGTAGGGATTCTGAGTTTCTACGGAATTTGGAATCCCTCTATCCTGGTGCTTCTCTCCAGTTGGTGAGAAGTCTATGAAGCCCCCAGTACCAGTATTCAGGGTTTCTATGATCTGTCTGATATATAGAAGCATTATGATCTGCCAAGTGTTGGCAATGTTGCCAAGAATTCTAGAGGAATGTAATCTTCATGACCCCTGTTTGGATGAGGCTCCATTCAGCGATCGTCTCCTTCATGAAGTATAGCCAGCTCAGCCACTGCTCTTGCTTGAGATAGAAGTGGTTCCCGAGTATGCAAGATGGATATGGTGTCCTTCTGAGCTCTTGTCTCCTTTTCATTCTTTCCATAATATCCTCTATTTCCTGCCTGTTGTGCTGTTGCCTAAGTTGGACTGCAACTACAGTCCCTGTTAATGATACCAAGTTTTCCACTGACAAGTATTCACACTTCAAGACCTCAGTGAACTCCTCAGAAAAGTCCAGCATTACCCCCTTCAATTCCTTGTAAAACTCCTCCAATTAACATAATACTTCCACTAACTCTACAGCAGCAAAAGAAAATCAAAAACACACAATCTGCAAGACCCACACTGATCTATTTAAAAAACACTTGTGGAATGCAGTGTCCCTTAAGCAGCTGAAAGCATGTTAGGTGGTGGGTATTTAAAAAAGAGAATCAATGGAACCTGCAAGATCCGAAATGGTAGGTTGGTGCCAGATCAGCACTAGATACTGAATAATGTTATGATCTGCACAATCTATATGCCTCTGGGAGACACATGGCTAGCCGACATTAATGCCTCTCTAATCATTACTCTGTTGTACCACACAGTTTGCAGGAAAAGTGGCAGAAGGGTATCATTCTTCATTTTCAGGATTCTGGATTCATATACCTCTGACACCAGTGGCACTACAGGAGTCCAATTTTGCAGACAAAATGTTTCACATTCAGCAATATAACAGTATGTGCTTTGATAGTCTGTGGGATGGCAGAAAATATTTAACCAGTCTCCATTTACCTCATAAGAATACTTACATTTCAACCAATGAAGAGCAGCTATGCTGCATTAACATTAGTATAACACCCCTCAAGTTATTATCCTCAGCTTCCAAAGAAAACACAGAAACATGTGACAATCTTGCCCTGAGAACTTAGCCTCACTTAAAACTCCACTGAAACCAAAAGACACCTTTTCAATTTATAGCCCTTAATGTTATTCAGTGAAAGAGCAGTTGTTCTCCTTTGTGGATTCAGGACATAGCCAAATCCTGACTGTTTCACTTGGTATTTTCACTGTACCCACATGGGAACAGTCAGCCAAGACAGCTATACAATATAAAACTGTGGGGAAAAAGTAGAACCTATTTAGAATATAGGGGGTATTTTTTGCACAATCTGAAAGGTGGGGCTGATTCGAGTTGGGAAACTTGTTTTACAACCTATCCAAATCTACACCCATTGATTTGCTCTGTTGAATTGGCTTTCCAATGTTAGTTAACATTATCCTAGATATTGTATCCTTCATTTCACAAAAAACTTCATTTTTTAATGTTTGAGTATCAGAAATATACAGAAAAATAATGCTCACCAGATTTTATCGTGTTACATTTCATTACATTATACTGAGCATGATAATATTTGGGAACAGAAATGATCCAATAGGTCCAACAAATATTCCTTTTCACTGATCTGCCTCCTTCCTTATGAAATCCTTCCAGTCCTTCTCCATCTAGAAATGTCTCTTGAATTATATTGTGAAACATCGTTACCACTTTCTGCTACCTTAATTGTTTTAGAGTCTCTGTTATAATGGGCAAGAGGCGAATGAATTGTATCCTTGCTCATAATACAATAATTATCAACAGACATTCCACTGGATGAAGAGAGGAATTCAGCTGTCCAGAGCATCGTTGGACAGAACATGAACAAAATTTGAAGTGAAACATAGGTTTAAACAATCTCTATTTTGCCTGATATCAGCACATCATCATAGAACATTTAGGTGGGATGTTCACATTCATGAGAAAAACCTTGATAACATTTACAATGTGCATTTAATATACTGCTGATCCTGGGTGTACTGGCAAGGATGAAACAATTAGTGAATTTATAATCCAATTTTAATAACCTGTAATCATGTTTTGCATGTGTTTGTTAGTAAGTTTACATGATTCTTATTCAAGGTTTTCTTGATAATTATGCTATTTAGTAACTCAACATATCTTCAATCATATTGTGTAGACTTGCCAACCAGCTCAAGAAAAACATTGCAGTGGCTAAGTTTGCACAATATAGTCAAACAAAAACGGGAAAATGTCCTTTGAAAAGATACTATGTGCCTCAGCAAACAACGTTCATACCATACAACCTATTTATCTTTTTAATGTAGCTACACATTGTACTCTTTTATGGACTGCAATAAAATCACTTAACTACCAGTAATAAAATCTTGCAATAAATTAGCTTTAAAAGTGTCAGTGCTCAGTAAGGGTCAACAAAACTCTTCCAGTTATCCCAATTTGATTTTGTTTTAAAGATGAGTGAAAAATTGGAATTTCCTTCTTTTATTTTGCTGTCGCACCGCTTAAGACTGGATTTTAGTAGTTTTTGATACTGATGCTAGCTTCAGCAAGGACTGGTTACTGTGCCATTCACCTTGCTAACTTTACTGTTACGTTTGAAGCTTCTGCATTTTCTGATGGCACAACTTCCTGCTCTGTTTTGCAACTTCTGCAATCACATGTCATTAAAGAATTAGTTCTCTTGTCCGATGTCACCAGACTGACTGGCTATTATGTTGCAAAGATAATAGCTGTATTTGTTTAATAACTCATTTCACAACATCATCATTGGACAAGAACCTAATTATGAGGAATGCAATATTGTGCAAAGTCTTCATTCCAATAGGATGATATCCTGATCTGTTTTACGAGGTATTGCAAACCAATTTGTTTTGTTTCAGTTTTGCAACAATAAATACAAATAAGTATGATACAGAAAACAATTGTATTAACTCATAACCTCTCTGTGCATGCATAAATCAAGAATTCTATAATACATTCCTTAAAGTAATATAGTATAAAGTTGTCTCACATTGCTTCTTATGTCTCTCAATGCTCATAGAATCATAGAAACCCTACAGTGCAGAAAGAGGTCATCTGGCCCATTGAGTCTGCACCAATCACAATCCCACTCAGGCCTCACCTCCATATCCCTACACATTTACCCACTAATCCCTCTAACCTATGCATCTCAGGACACTAAAGGGCAATTTTAGCATGGCTCAATCAACCTAACCCGCACATCTTTGGACTGTGAGAGAAAACTGGAGTACAAGGAAACCCACGCAGACACAAGGAGAATGTGCAAACTCCATACAGACAGTGACCCAAGCCCGGAATCGAATCCAGGTCCCTGGAGCTGTGAAGCAGCAGGGCTAACCACTGTGCTACCGTGCCACCCTTGCTGTCTCACAGTGCTATGGCATTCTGGTCTTGCTGTTTCACAGTGTTATGGGCACTCTGTTCCTGTGTCTCACAGTGCAGTGGGCACTCTGCTTTTGTTGTCTCTCAGTGCTGTGGGCACTCTGTTCTTGCTGTTTCACAGTGCTATGGACACTGTGCTCTTCCTGTTTCACAGTGCTCTGCGCACTCTGCTCTTGACCTCTCATAGTGCAATGGGCACTCTATTCTTGCTGTCTCACGGTAACATGGGCACTCTGTTCTTGCTGTCTCACAGTGCTATGGGCACTCTGTTCTTGCTGTCTCACAGTGCTATGGGCACCCTGTTCCTGTGTCACACAGTGGTGTGAACACTCTGCTCTTGTTGTTTCACAGTGCTATGAACACTCTGTTCTTGCTGTCTCACAGTGCTATGGGCACTCTATTCTTTGTGTCTCACAGTGCTATGGGCACCCTGTTCCTGTGTCACACAGTGATATGAACACTCTGCTCTTGCTGTTTCACAGTGCTATGAACACTCTGTTCTTGCTGTCTCACAGTGCTATGGGCACTCTGCTCTTGCTGTCACACAATGTTGTAGGTACCAGATTGTATTCTGTCCAAGAAATATTAATACACGTAATCACATCTCATTTAAAGGTGTTCAGTGATGATGACTTATATTAAAAGGATGCTAACTTCATAAGATGATTTGTTTTTTTAAATAACTTTTTAAAATTTGAGATGGAGATAGTTGTAATATCATACTTGAAGTGGCACAATGATCTGCTTTGAATAAATGTATGTCATTGGATTACTTGTCTTTAACCAAGTGAAAAATTAAACTTGCTAAACATCTCTTCATGAACGTAGCCTCTTTAATGATTAATTTGATGATATCTCATAGTCTCACTGCTCTTTTGAACTGAAAGCAGCTGCTTACCTAATGGGCTAAAGTCCCACTCCAAGCCTGGAGCACAAAAATCTACATGGACACTGCAGTGCAGTACTGAGGGAGTGCTGCACTGTCAGAGATGCCAGCTTTCACAAAAGGCATTCAACCAAGGCCTTGGCTGCCCTCTGAGGTGGACATAAAAGATCTCATGGCACTACTTGGAAGAAGAGCATGGGGAGTTATCTCTGGTACCTTGGCTAAGATTTATCCAGTAAAATGGGTTAATAGAAAACTTATAATAATGACTTAGCCATATACATCATGATGTAACAGTGACAGCAGTAGTCACATGCTGGAGAAGTAATGACCTATTGGTATCATTGCTAGACTACTAATCCAGAAACTCAGCTAATGTTCTAGAGACCTGGTTTGAATCCCACCATGGCAGGTGGTGGAACCTGAATTCAATAAAAAAAATCTGTAATTATGAATCTACTGATGACCAGAAAACTGTTGTCAATTGTCAGAAAAACTCATCTGGTTGACTGATGTCTTTTGGGGAAGGAAATCCGCTGTTCATACCTGGTCTGGCCAACACGTGACTCCAGAACCACTTCAAATGTGGTTGACTCTCTACTGCGCTCCAAACAAGGGCAATTAGGGATGGGCAATAAATGCTGGGCAGCCAGCGACGGCCATGTCCCACAAATGAATTTAAAAAGAAGACACTGTAGAGCAGATGGAACATTCTGTACTCATGTATGCGGTGCTCATAAAGCAGTTTGAAGCAACCCTCCTGAGTCAGACCACTCAATTCAGACCAGTTACTCAGGATAGAATAGGCCATGCAATCAGCTTACAGAACAATTTATCCCTTAATCAACATCATCAAAACAGACTATTTGGATGTCATCACATTGCTGTTTGTAGTAGTGAGGCTGTGTACAAATTGATCTTGGGTTAATGTCACCCTATCTGTAACCCCCTCAACTTGCTGAGCTTGCAAAATCTCACTAACTGTCCTGGTGGAGACAACTCACACCTCTTTAACCTGCGCTTAACACTCTCTCCACTCACATTGTCCGTACCTGTAAAGACTTGGATATCTTTAAAGACTCACATTCCAATCATTATCTTGTAAATTGAATCTGTGTCTATGTATGCCCTGTTTATAAACACAACATTTCACTCACCAGAAGAAAGAGCAACACTCCGAAAACTTGCGCTACCAAATAAACCTGTTGGATTTTAACCTGGTGTTGTGAGACTTCTTTCTGTACAAATTGACTGCCATGTTTCCTGCATGAGAACAGTGACTATTTTTCAAAAGTACTTCGATGGCTGCAAAGTACTTTTGGATGTCCTCAGGCTGTGAAAGGTGGGAATAAATGCACAATGTTCTCTTTTCCTTTCCTTTTGAAGGGCCATTGGCAAAAACATATGTAAAGGAAAAAAAACAGTGTTAATCATTTGATGGATCTTGAGCAGTTCATTAAAATGGTTTTGAATAACTGTGTATGCCATAAATATCTCCGGATTCAGAAGATCACCTGCCAAGTAGCAAGCACGTACCTTGTGTAGCATTTGTACTCGTAATACCGAGGACAGAATACTTCTCAAAAATTTCTGATAAAGAATACATTAACTGAAGTAATAACATCCAGTTTTACATTCAAGTTAAATAGATCATGATGAACGAACTAAGTAATTGGCAACTTGAAGAACAAATTATTAAACAAAATTAAAATAAGTCAGATAATTATATTCCCAGTCTTCCCAAGAAATGCATTATCTGTAAAGAGACTGCGAAGAATACTGAACAATTAATATCAGAAAGAAATCATGCCTTTCTCATAGGCGGTAAAAAAAGCATCAAAGACAGAGGAATACTTAATTACTCACAATTTAGGTTCATGTGTCATAACAGATCCTTTGCGTCTACTGCGTTCAATTTATTCACAACTGAATGGAGCAATAGAGAAGCTATAGTAATCACCAATCTTTTACATTTCAATGGAAACTGTACCTAGGGAGACAAAATGGTGGATGACCTCCAAGTGGACTGGACAAGAGAGTCCTAAGGTGCACAATGGATTCAGAGGTAAAGAGCCAGTGAGGTGGTTTTCAGCAGCCCCACCCTTTCTCAATACAGGACCAGGCACATAGTGCCTTACCTTGAGGAAATTTCCCTGGGAAACTGTTGACAAAATTGGCTGGGTTTGATAGGTGGCCTTCTGAAGGCTCGGAAAAGTCATCACTAAATTGTGGTAGGGTAAGAGATAATAGGTGTCAATTGTACATTAATGAACTTTAGTGACCTGCCAGTGGTGGAATTCACAGCCGGGTGTCCCTGGAAAGGGAGAATGTAGTATCCATGAGCACCATCAAGGTCTTCCAGGTTCAAAGTTATGGTAGGACAGAACAATAGGGGGTGTTGGTCAGAAAATGGAAAGCAGGGAAGCAATGACATAAATCTTCACAATGAAGTACATGAACTTCTTGCATATTGTTCAAAGGATGAATGGAAGCGGCAATGTAGAGAGGTACCAGAGATGCTCAATGTGTGCCTCTTGAACATGAATGAGTGAAGTTAAGGGAATTTACCATTGAGAAACAATTAGAATGTGAGACAAAGCACATTTTTTGGGAGTAGAGTACCTGAAGCTGAAGTAATGGGTTGATCAGACATCTGACAACACCAGGTTTAAGTCCAACTGATTTATTTGATAGTAAACTCGCAAGCTTTCGGGGCTTGCCCCTTTGTCAGGCAAATGGAGAGTTCTGGCCTCAGAACACCGGCATCTCCACATCTTGATCAGACGTAGCATGGTGAATGACAGGTTAAAGGCAAAGCAGTTGGCAGGTGGATAGTGCAGACAGTGAGGTGCATTTTAATTTTTACTGTAGGCAGTAACAGATTTACACTTATTACATACTTGGAGTGGAATTCAAACTTGGGCAACCTATACATGACTACCATTTTACTAACTGGGATAAAAGTCAAAATATACTTCAATTTATTTCCAAAATTAAGTGACAATCTTCTTTTTAAGAAGTTGTTCCCTTTTGGGGAAGCTCGGCAGCAATGACAGATGGGAAGCACCCTTCTGTTTCTAAAATGATAGACCATTTATGTTCTTTTTTACCTTACTTCTATTTACATACACAGACATTAATGCACACATATCACACACTGTACCCTGCCTATATTAGCCCTGGTCTGCTTGATCTATTCTGGAGAAGGTTGGGTGTTGGAACAATGTTTATTTATTGGTGTCACAAGTAGGCTTATAGGACATAGAACATAACAGCGCAGAACAGGCCCTTCGGCCCACGATGTTGCGCCGACCAGTTAAAAAGCAATGACCCTCTAACCTAAACCAATCCCTTTCCATCCATAAATCTATCCACGGATCTCTTAAACGCCCCCAAACTAGGCGCATTTACAACTGCAGCAGGCAGGGCATTCCAATCCCTCACCACCCTCTGGGTAAAGAACCTACCTCTGACATCCGTCCTATAACTACCACCCCTTAATTTAAAGCTATGCCGCCCCCGTGCTAGCTTTCTCCATCCGAGGAAAAAGGCTATCACTGTCCACTCTATCTAAACCTCTAATCATCTTATATGTTTCAATAAGGTCCCCTCTTAGCCGCCTTCTTTCTAACGAAAACAACCTCAAATCCCTCAGTCTCTCCTCATAGGACCTCCCCTCCATACCAGACAACATCCTGGTAAACCTCCTCTGCACCCTCTCCAAAGCCTCCACATCCTTCCTATAATGTGGGGACCAGACCTGCACACAATACTCCAAGTGTGGCCGCACCAGAGTTTTGTACAGTTGCAACATGACGCTGCGGCTCCTAAATTCAATCCCCCTACCAATAAACGCCAAGACACCGTATGCCTTCCTAACAACCTTACCTACTTGATTCCCAACTTTCAGGGATCTATGTACACATACACCTAGATCCCTCTGTTCATCCACACAATTCAGAGTCCTACCGTTAGCCCTATACTCTACACATCTGTTATTCCTGCCAAAGTGAATTACCTCACACTTTTCCGCATTAAACTCCATCCACCACCTCTCGGCCCAGCTCTGCAACTTGTCCAAGTCTCCCTGTAAACTATGACACCCTTCCTCACTATCTACCACACCTCCGACTTTGGTGTCATCAGCAAATTTACTAATCCACCCAACTATACCCTCATCCAGATCATTTATAAAAATTACAAACAGCAGTGGCCCCAAAACAGATCCCTGAGGCACACCACTTGTAACTGAGCTGCATGACGAATACTTACCATCAACCACCACCCTCTGTCTCCTATCTGCTAGCCAATTCCTGATCCAATTACCTAAATCACCCTCAATCCCATACATCTGCATTTTCTGCAGAAGCCTTCCATGGTGAACCTTATCAAACGCCTTACTAAACTCTATATATACCACGTCAACTGCCTTACCCCCATCCACCTCTTTGGTCACTTTCTCAAAAAACTCAATAAGGTTCGTAAGGCACGACCCACCCTCCACAAAACCATGCTATCTCCAATCAATTCATTACTCTCTAAATAACTATAAATCCTATCCCTAATAATTTTTTCTAAAACCTTGCCCACAACAGAAGTAAGACTCACCGGTCTATAATTCCCGGGGAAGTCTCTGTTCCCCTTCTTAAACAATGGGACAACATTCGCTATCCTCCAATCTTCTGGCACTATACCTGTGACCAATGACGACCTGAAGATCAGAGCCAGAGGCTCTGCAATCGCCTCTCTTGCCTCCCAGAGAATCCTAGGGTAAATCCCGTCCGGCCCAGGGGACTTATCTATTTTCAAACCCTCAAGAATATCTAGCACATCCTCCTTATCAACTGCAATACTGTCCAGTTTACGACCCTGTAACCCAGCGTTCTCCACAGCTACATTTATGTCCCCCTGCGTGAATACTGAAGAGAAATATTGGTTCAATGCCTCTCCAATCTCTTCCGGTTCCACACATAACTTCCCACTGCTGTCTCTAACTGGCCCTAATCTTGCCCGAACCAATCTTCTGTTCTTAACATATCTATAGAACGCCTTAGGATTCTCCTTAATCCTATCAACCAAAGTCTTCTCATGTCCTCTTTTAGCCCTGTTATATTAACAATGCACTGAAGTTATTGTGAAAATCCCCTAAAGCCACACTCTAGCGCCTGCTCAGATACACTGAGGGAAAATTTAGCACGGCCAATGCTCATAACCAGCATGTCTTTCGGGCTGTGGGAGGAAACTGCAGCACTAGGAGGAAACCCATGCAGACACGGGAAGAATGTGCAAACTCTGCACCTCTCTTTACAACAATCTGAGGTCCCTATCTACTTCAAGAAGACAACTATCATCCCAGTACCTAAGAAAAATCAAGCAGCATGCCTTAATGACTATCGGTCAGCAGCTCTGACATACATCATTATGAAGCGCTTAGAAAGGTCAGTCATGGCACGAATCAATTCCAGCCTTCCGGACTACCTGGATCCATTAGTTTGCCTCCAACCATAACAGATCCAGACGCCACTTCCCTGGTCCTGCACTCAACCCTGGAACACCAAGATAACAAGAACACCTATGTCGGATTCCTATTTATTGACTACAACTCAGCCTTCAACATCATTATTCCCATGAAACTCATCTCCAAACTCCATGGTCTGGGCCTCAGCACCTCCCTCTGCAACTGGATCCTGAATTTCCTAACTCACAGACCACAATCAGTAAGGATAGGCAACAACAGCTCCTCCACGATCATCCTCAATACCGATGCCCCACAAGGCTGTGTTCTCAGCCCCCTACTATACTTCTTATACACCTGTGACTGTGTGGCCAAATTCCCCCCAAATTCGATTTTCAAGTTTGCTGCTGACACCACCGTAGTGGGTTGGATCTCAAACAGAGTACAGGAATGAGTTAGAGAATCTGGTGTGGCAACAATAATCTCTCCCTCAATGTCAACAAAATGAAGAAGCTTGTCATCGATTTCAGGTAGCATAAGAGAGAACATGCCCCTATCTACATCAATGAGAACAAAATAGAAAGAGTCAGGAGCTTCAAACTTTTAGGTGTCCTGATCACCAACAATTTGTTTTGTCTTCCCATGCTGACACTACAGTTAAGAAAGCTCACTAATGCCTCTACTTTCTCAGAAGACTAAGGAAATTTGGCATGTCAGCTATGACTCTCACCAACTTTTACAGATGCACCATAGAAAGCATTCTTTCTGGTTATATCACAGCTTGGTGTGGCTCCTGCTCTGCCCAAGACCAGAAGGAATTACAAAGGTAGTGAATGTAGCACAATCCATCACACAAACCAACCTACCATCCATTGACTCTGTCTACACTTCCTGCTGCTTCGGCAAAGCAACCAGCATAATTAAGGACCCCATGCACCCCATACATTCTCTCTTCCACCTTCTTTTTTTTTGTTTTTATTTCAATTCAATCAAATCAAGTCCAATTCAGTGTCTCAACAAGTTGAGACATTCCCGATCCAAGTTGACAAGATAGGACTCTCACCTCCTTTCTTGGCCTTAATCTACATGATCCAAGCTGATTGGAGTAGACATAGTTCCTCCTCCAAGGCTTGATCTCATTTGCATCTCAGCCAAAAGACCGAGATCCGCTTTTAAAAGTTGCTTCAAATGAAGCTAAAATATAACCTGATGACTTCAACCAAGTACAGCATGTCGATACTACACTTGCTCTTAACCAAAAGGACTTTAGAAACACATTTCTACAGAAGTCTGAGGTCATGTACCAACCGGCTCAAGAACAGCTTCTTCCCAGCTGCTGTCAGACTTTTGTATGGACTTACCTTGCATTAAGTTGATTTTTCCCTGCAACCAAGTTATGATTCTGCACACTATTGTTTTCTTCTCTGTGAACGGTATGCTTTGTCTGTATAGCACGCAAGAAACAATACTTTTCACTGTATGTTAATACATGTGACAATATTAAGTCAAATCAGAGAGTGATCCAAGCCAGGAATTGAACCCAGGTTCCTTGCATTGTGAGGCAGCAATGCTAAACACTGTGCCACCGTGCCACCGTGCCACCCCATATGAGACAGTAATAAAGTTACCTAGGATCTTGTGGTGCAGTGGAAGCATCCCTTTTTCTGGATTAAAAGCTCCAGGTTCAAGTCCCACCCCAGAACTTGATGGCCAAGCAATGTGCCTCCATAACGCAGTCAAACAGATGTCAAACTGCAAATCCTTTCAAACACACCAATGGCTGGTGGTAAGAGTGGGATAAACTCCTGATCAGCCATTCATGATGTGGACTTGTGCCCCTCAAGCTATAAGACACTGGCGACAGACTGGCAACCTTTTTCAGTAATGACCAACTTTGGGGATGGTCAGACGTCTGCCTTAGTGCAGCATAAGGTGCTGGGAAGCAAACTGGAATGGAATAAAGTCACCAAATGATGTACAAAGAATGCCCACCCTGTCATGACCACAAATGGCCACACTTTGTATAACACCATGGCACAAAATTCACCATACATTATTAATGCTGAACTATCCTTTTTTGGTATACTGGCAGCTGAAATGGGAATGAAAGAAATATTTTCTCTGAATTTTCTTTTTACTGAAAATATTTTTATGTTGTATTGCCATTGAGTTGTCTTAAAGACTTACCAGTTAGCTACTATAGGTACTAACAACAGCTGGACATAAAAAACATAAAACAATTGCATTCCAGACAGCAGACTAAGAAACATGTCGAGTTTTCTATTGCTTCTCAAACAAAGTGTTCTTTAAAAAACAAACCTTCTTGTAAGATTTTGAACTCTTGTTTAATTGTCAGAGTTTTTTTCACATTTTGCAAAGTTCTGGAACGCTATGACAGCAGTCTTCAGAAATTTTTCATTGCTTTTAGATTTGGAGCGAAAATATTGAACAAGTGAATAATGTTTAGAAAATATCACATGGGATGGGATTTTATGACCTTGTTCGTTCTGAAACCGTAAAATCCCACCCAAGATCAACAGACCTTTCCATGGTCCGTCCCTTGCTGGTTCCAATTCCCATGGCAGGTGGGATGGTAAAATTCTGGCTATGGTGTGGGTTACGTCATAGACAGCAGAGTTTTGGTTGTTCTCTCGTTTATGAAGAATGGAAGACAGAAGTGTGTTCGAAAAGTTAAGTCTAGGTGTAACAAAGACATGGATTAGGACTCAGTAGTCATTGCGCTGAGACTGTAACACATTCAGGCAATCGTATAGAGCTGGGAATAGGTGTTCTTAGTGATGCTGCAGGTACGTGGCTGAAATCTCAGCACAACACTAAGATTGCAAGAAACTTGTTTACTATCAGATCATAATTAAGATTACTCAAGTTACAGTTCAATTGTGCTAAGTGTTTTAAGGTTTGATAAGGCACCACATTGATATAAGTATTTTTATCAGCAAATTTGTACATTAGGACAAAATTATCTCACAGACTGGTGTCTACATGTGTTTGCACACCTTTTGCCTGCACTTTGGATATTTCTGCTGGAAGTTATATGTATAATATCATATAATATATATATATATACACACAAACACAATACTATATAATATTACATAATTTATGTTTACATAAAACTCAAACAGCTTCTCATGGAGCCAATTAAGAGTACTGAGTGCACACTCATCTAATGCTTAATGTATTTCCGTATGGGATTTTAAAGAGTGCTGTGTCAAATTAACAATATAGTTCACAACTACATTAATTATGGGAAAAAAAAGTCTTGTAATCAGAAGTTGGTCAATTGGGCCAGTGGGCTGATGAATGACAGATGGAGTTTAATTTAGACAAATGTGAGGTGATGCAACATGATTGATTGAGCCAGGGCAGGACTTACTCAGTTAACGATAGGTCTTTGGGGAGAGCTACAGAACAAAGAGATCAAGGGGTACATGTTCATAGCTCCTTGAAAGTGGAGTCACAGGTGGACAGAGTGGTGAAGAAGGCATTTGGCATGCTTGGTTTCATTGGTCAGAACATTGAATACAGGAGTTGGGACGTCTTGTTGAAGTTGTACAAGACATTGGTATGGCCACACTTCGAATACTGTGTGCAATTCTGGGGTCACCCTATTATAGAAAGGATATTATTAAACTAGAAAGAGTACAGAAAGGATTTACTGAGATGCAACTGGGACTTGATGGATTGAGTTATAAGGAGAAGCTGAATAGACTGAGACATTTTTCTCTGAAGTGTAGGAGGCTGAGAGGTGACCTTATAGAGGTCTATAAAATAATAAGGAGCATAGACGAGGTAGATAGTCAATATCTTTTCCTAAAGGTAAGGTAGTTTTACCTTTGGGAAAACTACAGGGCATAGGTTTAAGGTGAGAGGGGAGAGGTGCAGAAGTGTCCAGAGGGGCAATTTTTTCACACAGAGGGTGATGAATGTCTGGAACAAGCTGCCAGAGGTAGTAGTAGGAACGGGTACAATTTTGTCTTTTAAAAAGCATTTAAATAGTTACATGGGTATGAATGGGTTTAAAGAGATATGGGCCAAATGCGGGCAATTGGGATTAGCTTAGGGGTTTTCAAAAAAAAGGGCAGCATGGACAAGTTGGGCCGAAGGTCCTGTTTCCATGCTGTAAACCTCTATGACTCAATGACCCAATAAGCTAATTGAAGTGTTTCATTTCTATTTTTCACATTCCTAGTTGAAATCCAGAAACAAATTTTAATGCATTCTATTCTTATGTATTTAAAATAAAGGAACTCAAGTATGCTGGATAGTAATCAAGAACAGATTTTTTTTAAATCACAAAGCACCTATTAGTTTTCCATCTTTAAGATTGCATGAGGTTTTAGTTAAACATTTAAGTGCTGGAGGCTGGTCATACTTTAAACTACTAGAATAGGCTAAGCCTTCATGTTGGCTAGCTGAGATATCAGCTATAAGCTGACATGTAATTAAACCAACATATCTTTAACAACTGTCATCTTTCATTTCTGTGTAGCTGGGATGTAAAGCAAAGGTAAGGAAGCCAAGAAAAAAAAAATGACTTTACATTACTGGGCAACTGCTGAGTGTCTCTAGCTGAACAGTTTAGCAGACTTGGGCATTTAGAGGATTGTGGTGAAGATCAAAAGGGTCAGAGATCCTTTTACCAATTAACAGCAGGAAGAAAAACATCAAATAAGGTGTAAATTTCAGCTCTGCAGTCTTGAGTAAGTCAAGCGTGAAATGCATTCTAATACTCTCAAATGATAGCAGCTTTGGACCATCGGTGATGTCACTGTTCCACTGGACTTACAGAAAGCTTACGTGGATTTCTAGAGAGCATGCAGAAATTCTGCATCACAACCAGGTGTTAAACCCTGCTTCTTGTCTTTATGATACCTTATGAGTGCAGCCATTTACCACAATCGCAAACTTCTAGCAAGATCAGTGAGGTCTGCCAAAACCTTGCAGCTGACAACAAAGAACAGCAGCCAGTGACCAGCCCAGCAATGTTGTCTTTTGAACAGCGAGTCTACGCAGACAGAAGTAAATGACAGTTAATTACAAATTACATTCTGATCGGGACTATGGGGACTCACAGCTTGAATAACAATCAGAGCCTGAGGCACTCACCTGCTTGTAAAAAGAACATACGGAGACACAAGCTGGGGCACTATACAAGTTCCAAAACAAGCTGCTATGCACAAGAGCTGATTGGATTACAGAGATTTTAGGGAGAAGTTTCTCATTTTAAAAAATGCAATTACACATTGTAGGAGATTCTTTTTAAAATTAAGCTATTCTGAAAGATTTGGGACTTTTCAGGACTAGAATGCCAACAACAATGAGCAAGTACAGCTTGTAGATAAAACAAACTTTGAGTGGTATGTATAAATCTAGGATAGCCTGAGGCATCTAGTTGTAAATTCAAGATGGTCAAGCATATTCAAGAAGAACAGGCATTATTAACATAGCTCAGGGGCCATTCACAGAGGGTTCTAGCCCACTACATTGTTACTTTAGATTAAGCTGCTTATGTAGATAAGGCACATCATTAATAATAATGTGATGAGAAGGTGTGTGTGTTACTGTTATCATACATTTGGGTCCATATTAAATCTCGATAGTATTTTGCAGAAATCTGATCTAAATACCTGTTGTCAATGTATTTTCATAATTATGACTTAATCCATATTGTCCTGTCTTCAGTACTTTTGCTGAAGCAGTCAAGTTAATAAAAAAAATGAAGACACAGAAATGGCACAGATGGCAAAATGACAATCAAGCCTCATTGTGCAGGAAATATTTGTCAAGGACTGTTCATCAGCCTCAGGTACCGCTCCATTGTTCTCCTACTACTCCTTTACCTCACACTTGTCTGGATACAAAACCCACTTCCCAGCTGCATGGACGTTCCTTTACAACTGGCGAGTAATGCAGCATTCAACAATTATACATAATCCTGGGAATTTGCTTAGTGCTGCGGAGTAGGATCCCACCTGATCGGTCTGGGCAGTGGCCCAAAAAGCTTCCACGTTCCACCAGTACTCAGATGGAGGCGCAAACCTCATTGCATTCTCACTCTGCTTTGATATAGCAGTTCCAGGATGTTGTTAACAACCAGAACAGCAGGAGCCATCCATTCTTCAAATGGTTTTGGCACCATAAACCTTTACAAGCTGAAATGATCACGGTTGCTTTCAGGGTATCTTATAATTGCTTACAAATTCCAGTGTGGTGGTCTCTGATTTGTAGAATTGTGATTTATAAATATTTAGGCATTCTGATGGTAAAATGGGTCCTATCATTGACACCCTCAACTTCTGAGAACCCACTAATTCGATAAGAAATGCTGTGGTCTCTTCAGTTATCACCAGGGTTTCCAACTGTCTTGCAATGTCTTGAAATAAAAAGTGAATCACCTGGACGCTGTTGTGGTTTGTGTCTATGTAAGTTCTTTGACAACTAAGCAGGTCTTCCACTACCTTTGGATCATAGAATCATATAGCACAAAAGAGGCCCTTCGGCCCATCGAGTCCACACTGACATATCAGAAACACCTGAACTCCCATCTAATCCTATCTGCCACTACTTGGCCCATGGCCCTGAATGGTATGATGTGCCAAGTGCTCATCCAGATACTTTTTAAAGGATGTGAGGCAACCTGCGTCCACCACACTCCCAGGCGACGCATTCCAGATCATCACCACCTTCTGGGTAAAAGGGTTTTTCCCTCACATTCCCCCCAAACCTCCTGTCCCTCAACTTGAACCTATGTTCCCTTATGACTGACCTTTCAACCTAATAGGAAAATATATGATGTTCCCAAATGACTGACCATCAATTAACATTCTTGAAGTGTAGTCACTGTTGTAATATATATCTATCTGTGGAAATAAACAGTTTTACTAAAGGAACTATTTCCCCCACCAGCGATGGCCAGTGCACTAAAAGTGAGCTGAATTATTCCATCACCTCCTGCCAGCTCTATCATCTCATTCTTCCATCTTCTGAATCTTTTTAAAGCAGTCAGAAATGATAGAAATGCTGAAGCCATTTACAGCTTATTAAATACAGAAGGTTGGCTGATAATGGTTACAACATGAGTTAGTCTACAGGCAAGCCAAAGCTAATTGAAAAATATATTTAAAATATCTTTGCGATATTGGGAAAAATGTTATCAAAAATTGGCAGTGTTGATTTCGGTGAGAAAAATGACATGTTTCTCTCCAGAAACACACGCAAGTCTTCTCTCCAGATCTTATCATCATCTGCCACAAAAAAAATGGACGTGTTTCATGTCATCAAATCATTGGGGGAAATTTTCAACAAACCAGCAAAGCCCAGCTGCACTGAGATCAGGCTGCCATGTGTAAAGGGTGCCCCAATTAGAGTAACAGTGACTTGCCCTTCAACCCACCACAGAGGTCCCAGGCTACCTCCCCATCCCTTCCCCCAAACTAATTGGAGCACCACATGCCACCCCAACCTGATCAGAACCAACATTCCCCCCCTCCTCAGCAAGTCCCTTCCATCCCCCTCCCCTTGTTCCTCCCTGATTGGAGCTGGCAACCCCCTCCCCTCCACACCCTGATTAGTACCGGCAGTCCCCCCTGCTTTCCCCCTGAACATCAGCCCCTTCATACAAACCCTTCACCCACACACTCAGTGCCAGCATCCCCAGCACCCATGTCCGTTCCCGCCCACCACCACAACTAAACGGTTCCTCCCTCCCTTATGAGGCTCCCACTGTAGTCTGTCCCTGGCACTGAATGGTGCCAAGATGTACAGCCAGGGGGCCTGGCCACTTACTGGCCATGTCCCTCTCCCCCAGGGCCATTATATTTAAATTTGTTAAAATTAATGTAAATAAGGTTCACGCCTGTTATGATTGTGAACCTAATCATGTCACTGAAAAGGAGCAGTGAAAATCAGAAGTCACAGCGAGGTTTCTCCGAATCTTGCGGACTTGCCACCATTCCTGCAGATGGACAGCATAGCCTCACGATCAACCTCATTGTCCCTTTAATTAACTTTCCCACAGGTATGAAGGAAACAGCCCCTATTCACTATAACCATGCAACCCAAAAATCTGTTATCATTTCACTTTACAACAGAATGAATCAAATTTCAATGATAAAAACAAACATATTCTTAAATTTATTAAAATAATGCCTAATGTCTCAGAATCAAAAGAATATTTGACTTTATGCATTAAATATTATCATTCTATTCAGGTTCTTCACTCCAGGTGCATTTCTCTCCATTTCCTAGTGTGAGCTTAATCACAAAAAACTCAATTTACATTGTATACTTTCTGCAGTAGAATAAACCTCTCTCTATTACTGGATCTCTGTGCTCAGGTTGGTAAGGCTCATTGTTTAAAAGGGGCGAGGAGGAAGGTGTGATCTGAATAAGAGTCTTTAAAAGTTTAATATCAAAAATGCAATTCTGTGTAATTCGTACAATCTACTCTGTGTACTGTTTTAGGGAAAACTGAAATCATTTGAAGATTACAATTACGAAACAATTTAATATCTGCTTTCTTCCGTCACAGAATAGCAGCGGCTAGCTTTGAATAAACTCGTATACTCTGAACATAAGAACATAAGAAATAAGAGCAGGAGTAGGCCATCTAGCCCTTCGAGCCTGCCCCGCCATTCAATAAGATCATGGCTGATCTGTCATGGCTCTGGCTCTGGATGAACTAGTCAACTCTGGTTCCATGCACCATTTAATTTATAGATAACCAATAAACATTCTATAAGTCACAAGACTGATTCTAATGATAAACAGCTCTCCTTTATTGGTATTATGGTTCTTCCTGTTAATCACAATGGCACAGTGGTTAGCACTGTTGCCTCACAGCACCAGGGGCATAGGTTCAATTCCAGGCTCAGGTGACTGTATGGAATATGCACATTCTCCCTGTGTCTGCATGGGTTTCCTTCCACACTACAAAGATGTGCATCGGCTATGCTAAATTGCCTTTTAGTCTCAAAAGATCTGTAGGTAAGAGAGGTTAGCGAGAGTACGTGAGGTTATGAGGATAGAACCGAAATGGAATTCTCTGCTGGAGAGCTGGGGCAGACTCAATGGACTGAATGGCCTCCTTCTGTACTGTAGAGATTCTATGATATCCTCATTGACATCTCAAGCAGTCACAGTGATTCTTGGAGATTGGCATTGAGGACAAGAATAGAGAAAGACTCCAGTTTGCTGACCATTCCTAAGACAAGTACACTGAATATTTAATTGTGCTAAATTTCCAGGTGACCACTTAAAATATAGTCATAGTAATTTTAGTTTGAATAGGTCATCTGTTCTTTATTATTAATAATGATCTCCTCATATATGGGGAGTGGGAGTGTTTGTAAGAGATACCTGGGACAAAATATTAATCTATCAATGAGATTCTGGCCTTGTGTGTTCATACTCTAGTTTGTTGATTTGTTCTGGCAAGCTGCCATCACTTATTGATTGGATAAAAAAGTAGTTCTCTTCCTGAATATTTTGGAACATCAGTGATTTGCAGACTCCTGTTCTTTTTCATTGTTTATTTCATCCTCTGCTAAATTTGAATCAGACTCGCCCTCTTCTTATTCCCCATCTTCAATATCACATCTCATGATAAAAACCTCTAGAAGTATGTCGAACTACAGTTGACAACCCTCGTTTTTACCTCCCTCCCCTGTTCCAGACAGAAAGTTACATTTGTTTTGACCGTGGAATGTAAGTCTGAATACCTGATTGACATGACAGGTATTCCTAGTCATGCCTCAAAATGCATCTTTGGGACATCAAAGTTTAATGAAATGGTGATTTTTGGCATCAGAAAAAAAGGGATATTCATGATACTTACAAGCTGCAGACTCAAACCCAGTAAAGGACACAGCCTGGTGACAACCCCTGTGCTGATGCATACATCAGAGTCCTCGAAAGCTGATACCAAAAGTGGAAAGCTCTGAGAAGTTGGAACCCAAGGCCCATAAAACAATATTAGCTTAAACAGCACTTCCAGTTCCTGGCGTTGAGGCATTCTCCATAGGCCATTCTGGAATTTCCTCTCATTTCATGATGTTCTGCAGGTTCCCAAAAGCCTCATGAATATCTGTACAGATCTCAGAACAGCATTATTATATTTTGTGAACGATTCCATTTCGGAACAAAGAACAGTACAGCACAGGAATGGGTCCTTCGGCCCACCGCATCTGTGCCAACGCAGATGCCTCTCTAATCTATTATTTTCTTGCCGCTACAAGGTCCATGTCCCTCTATTCCTTGCCTATTCATGTATCTATCCTGATGCCTCTTGAACATTGCTATAGAATCTGCTTCCACCACCTTTTCCGGCAGCACATTCCAGGCATTTACCACTCTGTATGTGAAAAACGTGACCCTTACATCTCTTTTAAACTTTACCCCTCTCACTCTCAATCTACGGCCTGAGTAATTGACTCTTCTACCCTGGGAAAAATACTCTGATAGCCACTCTACCCAAGCCTGTCATAATCTTGTGAACATTTATCAGGTTTGCCCTCATCCTCTGACTCTCCAATGAAAACAATCCAAGTTTGTTCGACCTTTCTTCACAGTCCATACTCTTCAAACCAGGCAACATCCTGGTAAATCTCTTCTACATCCTTTCCAATGCATAAACATCCTTCCAGTCGTGTGGTGACCAGAATTGTACACAATTCTCTAAATATGAACTAACCGAAGTCTTATACAGCTGCAAAATGATTTTCCAATTCCTATACTCAACGCCCCGACAGATGAAGGCCAGCATGCCATATGCCTTTGTGTCCACCTGAGTTGCCACCTTCAGGGAATTGTGGATCTGCACACCTATATCCCTCAGTATGCTAATATTTCTAAGAGTTCTACCATTTGCTGTATACTTCCCTTCTGCAGTAGTCCTTCCAAGTCACATCACCTCACATTTGTCTGGGTTAAATTCCATGTTGCGGCTCAGGTGTCCAGCTGATTTATATCTTGTTGTATCCTCTGACAATCCTCCTCCCTATCCGCTACTCCCCCAATTTTGGTATCATCTGCAAATTTACTAATCAGACTACCTACATTTTCCTCCAAATCATTGACATATATATATATTTACAAACAATAGAGGCACCAGTACTAATCCTTGTGGAACACCAGTTGTCACAGATCTCCAGTTAGAAAAGTACCCTCCCACTACTACTCTCTGCTTTCTGTGCCCAAGCCAGTTTTGTATCCAATTTACCTGTTCACCTCAATCCCATTTGACTTCACTTTCTGGATCAGTCTATCATGAGGAACCTGATCAAAAGCTTTACTAAAGTCCATGTATACAACATCCACTGCTCTGTCCTGGTCAATTTGTCTTATCACTTCCTCAAATAACTCAATCAAGTTTGTGAGACCCAACCTCCCCTTCACAAAAACTATGCTGTTTATCACATATAAGCCTATTCTCTTCAGATGTCAGTACATTCTGTCCCTAAAAATCTTCTCCAGTAATTTCCCCATCACTGATGTAAGACTCACAGGCCTGTAATTTCCCAGATTGTCTCTTCTGCCCTTCTCAAATAGAGGAACAATGTTAGCTAATGCTCCAGTAGTTCGTGACTAAAGACGATACAACGATTTTGGCCATCGTCTCAGCAATTTCTTCCCGTAAAAAAGCTTGAAGGATTTTTAAAGATCTGCCTGAAGAGGTTCTACTGCTTAACCAATACAGCTGGTATGTAGTCTTGGTGAAAACCTAATGTATCCTCTAATAACTATCCCTCCTGATCACTTGCTGCCATATAAGTGTACTTGCATCTCCTTCTTATTAACTCTTCTGAACTGTGTTTTTCTTTGCTGATGTTAGCAGTATCTGAAGCAGATGGTTGCTGTTGTGATAAGGTTACTACCTTCCAGATGATAGCATTGTTATCTTGTGATACATCCCTATAAATAAAGAGGAACATATAGCCATCAGGTTTTTCTTCACTTTGTTCACTAGCTCCACAACCAATTATTTGGAGGACTTTTCCTCATGTTGGTTGAAGTGATGGAGGTTAGATGATGGAGCCCAAGCGTGGGTTCTCTTCTGATCAATGTGGATAGAGCAAATGAGTGATTTGACCATTGGAATCGAAGATTGGTTAAGTCTTATATCCAACTGCGAAAGGAATAGAAAATGTGCAAATAATTTAAGAAGCTAAAGCAAAAGGATAAAAAGCATGAGTTAAAGGAAGCCTGAGAGCCAAACTGAAGCTGCACGCTCACTGATGTGATAATATGAGAGTTTAATGTGAGTGTTGAATCCCATGCTTCTCTGATGTGGTAAAGTGCATAGACATGCATTTTGTTTCAGTAATCTTAATTCATTATAGCTGCCTGGGCATTTTTCCTCAATCCTGAAAACATTTTGCAAAGAGATCCTATGACTTGTAGATGTGGGAGACTGGATTGACCCTTTTCATTATCTTTTAACATACCTGTTGTACATTGAGCCGTACAGTCATAGTCATAGAGGTATACAGCGCAGGAAAAGCTGTTTGCTCCATCGTGCCTGTGCTGATCAAAGACAATCCACCCAATTATTCTAATCCCATTTTCCAGCACTTGACTCAAACAAGTCCTCCTCTTTATACCCAAAATGGATACTTCTTCTGAGAACCATCTTTAATATATCTCAGTACCAATTGACCTCCATGGAAACAAATGATACCTCATTTTAAGTGCAGCACCCCCTTAAAGCACAGCTGGACCTTGAAATCTGACTCCCACAACTGAACCAGCATTCCCCACACATTACTATAAAACTGAGCCAAAGCCATCAAACTTAGTAGAGTCAGACTTCCACTCAACCAAATCGGTGTGCTCGTGAATACCAAGGAGCATTTTTACTATATTTGGGAAACAAGTTCTAACATTTGTTCTCTATGGTGAAACAGATTCCAAGAGGAAGTGCATTATGGTGCTCTAATCTTGGGTGAGCACTATCGACAGTAGCCTTACAATTCTCCTGCACTAAATGGCATTCATCTATATAAAGATTTCAACAGCATAATGGATCCAAAGTTCTTTTGGGTCTTACAAGTTGTCACTAGATCAAATGCTTCCTGCACTCTAGCATACTAAATGAGCAAAACTAATTGCATGCTTCTGTGTGATATAAATGATGCAGGCCAACAAAATGTCATGCTGCTGATTCTGAGTCTAATCCTCTTCCTTGCCAATAGGCATTAACCCATGATTTTGCTAATGAAAATAAAACACTTCTAATAGCAAAACATTTTCATCTCAAGCTTAAACCAAAATTAGTTGTTTATGCTCAAAATATGCAGTTTATATTGAATCAAACTAAATTAGCCCATGCAAATTGTTTCCTTTGGCATGAGTTATCTCCCATATGGAATACATAATAATGACCTGTGTTATTATAGCTCTTGCGTATCTTCATATTGCTGAAGGTCTTGCTTAGAATACATACCCCCTACTAAAAGCCTTATTTTCCATAGTCACAAATTTTTTTGTGAACAGTAATCATGTTAAATTATGTCAACATTTCCTATTAAATCTGACTCTGGCTTTTAGATGGGTCTGTGAATTGACTTTGGGATTTCTTTTTCCTAACTCTATTGCCATTTTATGTAAAAAAAAACTCTTACATTTATATTTATTAAACAAACATGGACAACGCCACATGGAATTCACAATTATGTCAGAAGGACAGAAAATAGAGGATCACGATTGATAGTTACATCTTAGACTTATTTATTTTGTTTGTTTATCAGTGTCACAAGTAAGGCTTACATGAACACTGCAATGAAGTAACTGTGAAAATCCCTTATTTGCCACACTCCAGTGCCAGTTTGGGTACACCAAGGGAAAATGTAGCATGGCCAATGCACCTAATCACCTTGTGAGTCTAAGACTTGAGGATACAAACAATGGCAGCCTACGGTTCACTGTTAAGAGCGTGGTTCTTCTCAGTATTTATAAAAATGGTCTGCATTTGAACATAGAAACATAAAAACTAGAAACAGGAGTAGACCATTCGGTCCTTTGAGCCTGCTCCACCATTTATTATGATCATGGCTGATCACCAAATTCCAGATCTGATACTCCCCCTCCCCCATATCTTTTGATCCCTTTAACCCCAAGGGCTATATCTAATTTCTTCTTGAAATCAGTCAATGTTTTGGCCTCAACTACTTTCTATAGTAATGAATTCCACACATTCACCACTCTCTGGGTGAAGAAATTTCTCCCCACGTCCTTTCTAAAAGCTTTACCCCTTATTCTCAAACTATGACTCTTAGTTCTGTATTCCCCCAACAGGAAGATTCTTTCTGAATCTAGTCTATCTAACCCTGTTAGAATTTTATAAGGTTCTATGATATCCCCTTTCACACTTCGAACTTCCAGTGAACACAATCCTAACTGATTTAATCTCCTCTTTGACAGACCTGCCATCCCAGGAATCAGCCTGGTAAACCTTTGCTGTACTTCCTCTATAGCAAGGGCTAGGAGATTTTTACAGTAACTTCATTGCAGTGTTAATGTAAGCCTACTTGTGACACTAATACTTAAACGTAAACTTATCCCTCCTTAGATAAGGATACCAAAACTGCACATAATACTCCTAGTGTGGCCTCACCAATGTCCTACACAATTTCAGTAAAACATCCCTATTCCTTTACTCAAATCTTCTCACTATGAAAGTGAACATACCATTTACCTTCTTTACTGCCTGCGTGCTTACTTTCAGTGACTGATGCACAAGGCCATCGAGGTCTCTCAATTTACACCCATTCAAGTAAAATGTCTTCCTATTATTGCTACCAAAGTGGATAACCTCACATTTATCCACATTATATCACATCTGCCATGCATATGCCCATTCACTCAGCTTGTCCAAATCATGCTGAAGCATTTTTGCATCCTCCTCACAGCTCATCTTCCCATCCAACTTCGTATCATTTGCAAATTTGGAGATATACATTTAATTCCCTCTTCCAAATCATTAATATATAAAGTGAACAGCTAGAGACCTAGCACAAATCCCTTCAGTACCTGACTTGTCACTATCTGCCAATCAGAAAAAAAATCCGTTTATGCCAACTCTTTGTTTCCTATCTGCTAGTAAGAAGTCTCACAACAGCAGGTTAAAGTTCAACAGGTTTATTTGATAGCATAAGCTTTTGGAGCACTGCCTCTTCATCAGGTGAGTGGGAATTCTGTTCACAAATAGGACATATACAGGTACAAACTCAATTTACAAGATAATGGTTGAAGTGCGAGTCTTTACAGATAATCAAATCTTAAAGATACAGACAATGAGTGGAGAGAAGATTAAGCAGAGGTTAAAGAAATGTGTATTGTCTCCTGTTGGGGAACATTTCAGCAGTCACAGGCATTCAGCCTCTGATCCTTGGGTAACTGTTCTCCAAGGCGACCTTCACAACACACGACAACGCAGAATCGCTGAGCAAAAACTGGTAGTCAAGTTCCGTACGCATGAGGACCACCTCAACTGGGAACTTGGGTTCATGTCACATTCCCTGTAACCCCATAACTTGCCTGAGCTTGCAAAATCTCATTAACTGTCCTGGCTGGAGACAATACACATCTCTTTAACCTGTGCTTAATCCTCTCTCCACTCATATTGTCTGTACCTTTAAGACTTGACGACCTGTAAAGACTCGCATTCCAACCATTATCGTGTAAATTGGGTTTGTATCTATATATGTCATATTTGTGAACAGAACTCCCTAGGATTAAGGTTAGGGTTTGGACAGTGCTCCAAAAGCTTATGGCTTGTGCTACTAAATAAAGCTGTTTGATTTTAACATGGTGTTGTGAGACTTCTTACTGTGCTTACCCCAGTCCAATGCTGGCATCTTCACATCATGACTCCAACCTGCCAATCAGCTTTCTATCTATCTTAAGACATTACCTGCAATTCCATGAGCTTTAACTTTACATAGTAGTCTGTTATAAGGTATCTTGTTGAAAGCCTTCTGAAAGTCTAAATAAACCACATCCACTGGTTTTCCTTGGTCAACTCTACTAGTTACATCCTCAAAGAATTCCAGTAGGATTGTCAAGCATGATTTCCCCTTTATAAATCCATGACGATTGTGTTTGATTACCCTGCCTTCCAAATGCTGAGTTATGAATTCCTTGATAATGAACGTTAGCAGCTTTCCCAGTATTGATGTTAGGCTCACTGGCCCATAGTTCCCTGTTTTCTGTCTGCCTTTGTTTTTGAATAGCAGGCTTATGTTAGCTACCCTCCAATGTAGGAGCCAGTCGAGGGTCGAAAGAATTTTGGAAAATAAGCGCCACTGAATCTACTATTTCCAGGGCCATTTCTTTACTCTGGGATAAAGATTATCAAGCACTGGAGATTTATTCACCTTCAATCCCACCAATTTCCCCAAAGTAATTGCTCTATCAATGCTGATTCCCTTCAGCTCCTCATTAAAACTTGTTTCTCTCAGAACTTCTGGTACATTATTCATTTCTTCCTTTATGAAGGTTGAAGCAAAGTACAAATTTAATTCCTTAGCCATTTCTTTATTTCCTGATATGAATTCTCCTGTTTCTGACTGTAAGGGACCTATGTTCCTTTTTGTCAATATTTTTTCCTTTACATACTGATAAAAACTTTTACAGTCAGTTCTTGTGCTCCCTGCTAGTTTATTTTCATACTCTATTTTCCTGTTCTTAATCAATCCCTTGGTCCTCCTTTGCTGAAGCTTGAACTGCTCCTAATCCTCAGGCCTATTGCTTTTTCTTGCCAATGTGTATGCTTCTTCCTTGAATCTTATACTATCTCTAAATAAGGAAGTTACAATATCAACAATTGCAAACCACACAAAAACTGGGGATGTAATAGATGTGAAGAGGGAGATAAATGAATTAGGAAATTCCGTGGAGAATATCGGATGAAATTCCAATGTGGACAAAAATGAAGTGAACCATTTTGGTGGAGGAGTAAAGAGAGGATAATAGATACTGAATGTAAAGATTTTAAAACATCAGATGAGCCAAGAGAATTCAGAAATGAGATTTTTTTTAACTAAAATACCTAGGTATTTCAGATATATCAAATGTATCTAAATTTTTAGACCAGCAGCATGTAAACAATGCCAGTATTATGGGTTTAATGTTAGCAAAAATGGTTGTCTCAATATTTATATAAATGATCTGCACTTGGGCACAAGGAGGTGAAAATGGTAAGTTGAAAAGCTCGATTTTATTTAAAGTTACTTACTATTTAGTTAACACGCTGAAAGTTCAGCTATATGGAGAATTAGAAAATCAAAGTTAAAGGAGAGGGTAGAAGTGCAGGTTAATGGAACTGAGGGCTCAGGAGAGGTTAGTGAAGTTTCCAGACCACATAATAGAACAGAGAGAATAGAAGGTAGCAAGAATCAAACCTCAGGCAGACCAAAAAAGGTGACAAGTTTGAGAAGGAGATGGGCAATACAGGACTGAGGCAGGACTGGACCAAAATGCAAGCAGTATATGAAACAAAGTAAATGAGCTTGTTACATACATTGAAATTGGGCAGAATGGTGTTGTGGGCATCACAGGGATGTGGCTGCAAGGGGATTAGGGCTGGGATCTAAACATCCAAGGATATATGTCCAATGGAATGACAGGCAGATGGGCAAATGCATTGTAAGAAAGGAATGAAGTTAAATTGATAGCAAGAAGTGACATAAGATCAAAAGGCATAGAATTTCTGTAGGTAGAGTTGAGGAATCGTAAAGGTACAAAGACCCTGATGGGAGTTACGTACAGGCCCTCTAGCAATAGTCAGGATGTGGGGCAAAAAACAAATCAGGAGACAGAAAAGACATATAAAAAAAGCAATATTACAATAATCATGGGGGCTTCAATATGCAGGTGGATTGGGAAACTCAGGTAGGTAGTGGATCCCAAGAAAAAGAATTTGTGGGATATCTAAGAAATTTTTTTTTTGGAGCTTCTTGTGACAGAACCTACTAGGGAACAGGCAATTCTGGATTTTGTGACGTGTAATGAGACAGGCTTGATTAGAGAACTTAAGGTGAAGGAACCCTTAGGGAACAGTGACCACAATATGACAGAATTTACCCTTGCAGTTTGAGATGGAGAAGCTGGAGTCAGATGTACCTTAAATAAAGTTAACTACAAAGACATGAGGGAGGAGATGACTAGACTTGATTAGGAAGGGAGCCTAGCAGGGAAGACAGCAGAACAGCAACAGCAGGAGTTTTTGAGAGTTATTTGGGAGGCACAACCGAAATTCATCCCAAGGAGGAGGAAACATGCTAAGGGGAGGATGAAGCATCCATGGCTAATGAAGGAAGTCAAGAACAACATAAAAGCAAAAGAGAAAGCATACAAAGTGGCAAGGATTAGTGGGAATCCAGAGGATTGAGAAGTCTTTAAAAGTGAGCAAACGACAACTAAAAAAGCAATAAGTGGGGAGAAGATGAAATATGAGTGTAAGCTAGCTAGGATTATTAGAAAAGATAGAAAGAGTTTTTTTTCAATATATATATGGTGAGAGAGAGAGAGACAAAATAGCCATTAGACCACTGGAAAATGAGGCTGGAGAAGAAATAAAAGGAAACAAAGCAATGGCAGAAGAACTGAATAGTTACTTTGCATCAGTCTTCACGGTGGAAGACACCAGTGGGATGCCAGAGCTCTAGGAGAGTCAGGGAGCACAGGTGAGTGTAGTGGCCATCACTAAGGAGAAGGTTCTGGGAAGCCCAAAAGGTTTGAAGGTGGATAAATCACCTAGACTGGATAGATTACACCCCAGTGTTCTAAGAGAGATAGCTGCGGAAATTATCGAGGCATTGGTGGTGATCTTTCAGGAATCACCGAAGGCAAGGAGGGTAGCAGAGCACTGGAAAGTAGTGAAAATAACACCACTGTTTAAGAAGGGAGGGAGGCAGCAGATGTGAAATTATAGGCCGGTTAGCCTGACTTCATTCATTGGCAAGATTTTAGACTCCATTGGATAAGATCGCAGAGTACTTGGAAGTGCGTGATAAAGTAGGATTGAGTCAGCACAGTTTTGTCAAGGGAAGGTCATGTCTGACAAATTTGTTAGAATTCTTTGAGGAGGTAACAAGGAAGTTAGATAAAGGAGTGCCAGTGGACATGATTTGTTTAGATTTCCAGAAGGCCTTTGACAAGGTACCGCATAGGACTCTGTTCAAAAAGTTAAGGGTAAGATACTGGCTTGGATAGAGCATTGGTTGACTGTCAGAAGGCAGAGAGTGGGGATAAAGAGGTCTTTGTCAGGATGGCAGCCAGTGACTGGTGGTGTGCCTCAGGGGTCAGTGCTGGGATCACAACTTTTTACAATACACATTAACAACTTGGAGGAAGGAACTAAAGGCACTTCTGCTAAGTTTGCAGATGATACAAAGATATGTAGAGGGACAGGTAGTATTGAGGAAGCAGGGGGGCTGCAGAAGGATTTGGATAGGTTAGGAGAGTGGGCAAAGAAATGGCAGATGGAATACAATGTGGAGAGGTGTGAGGTTATGCACTTAGGAAGGAGGAGTGGAGGCATAGGCTGTTTTCTAAATGGGAAAATGCTTGGGAAATCAGATAAACAAAGGGACTTGGGAGTCATTGTTCAAGATTCTCTGAAGGTTAACGTGCAGTTCAGTCAACAGTTAGGAAGGCAAATGCAATGTTGGCATTCATATCAAGAATACAAGAACAGGGTTGTATCTCTGAGACTGTATAAGGTCAGACCCCATTTGGAGTATGGTGAGCAGTTTTGGGCCCCATGTCTAAGAAAGGATGTGCTGGCCTTGGAAAGGTTCCAGAGGAGGTTCACAAGAATGATCCTGGAATGAAGAGCTGGTCGTAAGAGGAACGGTTGAGGACTCTAGGTCTGTACTTGTTGGAGTTTAGAAGGATGACAGGGGATCTTATTGATACAGGATACTGCGAGGCTGGATAGAATGGATGTGGAGAGGACGTTTCCATTAGTAGGAAAAGCTAGAACCAGAGGGCACAACTTCAGGCTAAAGGGACGATCCTTTAAAACAGAGATGAGGATGAATTTCTTCAGCCAGAGAGTGAAGAATCTATGGAACTCTTTGCCGCAGAAGGCTGTGGAAGCCAGGTCATTGAGTGTCTTTAAGTCAGAGATAGATAGGCTCTTGATTAATAAGGGGATCAGGGTTATGTGGAAAAGGCAGGAGAATGGGGATGAGAGAAAAAAAAACAGCTATGATTGAATGGTGGAGCAGACTCAGTGGGCCGAGTGACCTAATTCTGCTTCTATGTCTCGTGGTCTTATGTTCTTATGAAGCAAGCGCTAATGCCAGTATATGTGATTGTTATGGAACCAAACTGCCCCTATTTTTCTCTTCTGATTGACTGAAAGCATTGACTCTTGGCATTTATTTTGGTCAAGGGGGTTTTTTGTATGTGCTAACCTAAACTATGAAAACTGTCGGGTAGTTTGACCGTGAAGGCATCAGAATAAAGCTTTACATTTTTCCTCATTAATATCTACATACAGATAGTTTTAGGCAAGGGTAGGTAGGAGTTTCTAGTCATGGATGTTGAAACACATTGTACCTTCCAAAATTATATCTCAGTGAGATCTGTTAACTCATGCGCTAGAATCCTGCTAATTAATCACATTGTGATGAAAACAGGGGTCCATATTTTCCTCATCTTATGTCACGGGTAATGAAAAGTTTTTCAGTTGAGGATAAAAACTTTTTAGTTAAACTGGGTCAGATATGCTCATGGCTTAACTCAGCTGAGAAAACATAAAAATATCAACACTGGAATACAATGGATGTTCTGCAAATCTCTCACCGAAACTCTGAATCTCAATCAAACCTGCAGGAAAATGTTTGAACCAAAATAAATGGAGTTAAAACAAGAGACAGCTCCCTGTGGAATTTCTTCATCATTGTCAGCGCCCTTTTCATCTGTATCAAATGATGGACATACAGCAAATCAAATCTCAGGTAGCTTCATATCTGCAACAATTGTCTCATATCAGGTGGTTATCAGGTGTCATTGTGAGTTGTTGTTTTAATGTTTGAGCCAAACTGCTATAGCCATTGATCATCATAGCGGCATGAGAAACACCATCGATAGCTTGTGAATGCTTCCAGTGACTACATTGAAGTGAAAACCTATAAAAACTAATGTAAGTGTGAATAGGCTCTTACTTTTGAATATGAATTGAGGCAGTACTGTGAAAAGGATCCCAAATTGTAGCACAGCACTAATATATTGTGAGACCTCATTGGCAATCCATAAACTGACCACATGGCAAGCATAAAGCACAACGACCCATGATAACCTTGGGTAAAAGTACCAAAATCAACCCTTCAAGTTAAGCATATGTTGGATTTCTGATGACTGAGATGTCAGGCCAATGGTATGAGCCATTCTTTGATTTATTTCATTCATAAGTTACTGAACCTAATGAATGAAGGGAGTTTCAACATGGATGCATATGTAAATAGAGAGTATTGTGATGTCTGTCCGTTATACACCAATCTAAGAACTGTAGATTTGATGCAAATGAGACAAGGATTAGGAGGGAATTCAAGAAAATTTTTTCATCCAGAGAATGGTGGGAGTCTGAATCTTTTTGCCTGAAAGATCAATCGAGACAGAATTCCTCATCTCATTTAAACATTCTACATTCTAAATCATGCAGTTAAAATGCTACAATCTATCAAGCTCAGGCTGTGAGCTATAAATGGGATTAAGCTGGATCCCAATTTTTTGATGGGTGCAGACACAATTGACTGAATTTTCATCTTCGAAGTAAGTAGCTAGAGTCAGGAAAATCCCTAGCTTGGCTGGCCCATCCCAGCAGAAAGTGCAAGAATGATAGGATTTTCATTGTGGAATGTAGCCAGTCCAGCAAACCTGGGAAAGAGTTTAGGGGATGCCACATGGGCTACCTGGTGCCAAAGCAGCCTGTTAAAAGGCCTGCCTTGATGCTGTTTTGACTTCAGAATTCAGTTATAAGGCAAACATAAGGCCCTGTAGTTCTCACCCCGTACACAGTCCCCATGCTTTATCCATGCCATCTCATGCCCCACCCACAACTGATTATCTCCCATGCACCCCGTGCCAAGCTATGGCACTTCTATATCCATTCACCCACCTACACACTCTATAGAACCAATGAACTCTATAATGACAATAGGATGTGAAAAAAAAGAAGTAATCACTTATTTATAACCTTGCACTTTCTTTAAAACGACAGATCAGCCATGATTTTATTGAATGGCGGGGCAGGCTCGAGGGGCTAGATGGCCTACTCCTGCTCCTATTTCTTATGTTCTTATGTTCATAAAAATGTCAATCATTCTGGCCATTTAAAGTATCAATAGCTGAAACTAAAGCACTTGAAATCTCTTCATATTGTTTACATAAACATTATGCAATTAACAAAAGAAATCAGAGAGCTAGAGCTGTCAATCAAGCAATGTTTTTCCCAGAGCTCAGGTATACGACTACTTTAATGGATGTTGGCCTGCCTGAGAACCCAGAAACCCAGAAATCGATTACAGTACTGAAATACCAGAGCCCTTTGCATGGAGGCCTGAGTGATATCGAGGTGGAGTGATGGGGCATACCTTGACTTTGAAGAGTACGAGGCGCCATGGGCAGTGTATAGAGGCAAACCTGACATGAGGGGCAAATTCCCATTCAAAAGGTTCTCTCATACAGGCTATGGTTCATAACATCTCTTAGGTACCATGAACCATAATTCTTTGAAAGGCTGGCATGATTCCATTATGGTAAGTTGTTGCATAATGTTAAATCTCATGGGATCCAGGGTGAGGTAGCCAAATGGATACAAAAATAGCTTGATGACAGAGGTCAGAGGGCGGTTGTCGAGGGTTGTTTTTCAAACTGAAGACTTGTGACAAGCGGTATGTCTCAGGGATCAGTGCTGAGTCCACTGTTATTTATCATTTATATTAATGATTTGGATGAGAATGTAGGAGGCATGGTTAGTAAGTTTACAGATGACACCAAGATTGGTGGCATAGTGGACAGTGAAGAAGGATAGCTCCGACTGCAACAGAATCTTGATCAACTGGGCCAGTGGGCTGACGAATGGCAGATGGAGTTTAATTTAGATAAATGCGGGGTGATGCATTTTCGTCGATTGAACCAGGGCAGGGCTTATTCAGTTAATGGTAGGGCACTGTGGAGAGTTACAGAACAAAGAGATCTAGGGGTACCTGTTCATAGCTCCTTGAAAGTGGAGTCACAGGTGGACAGGGTGATGAGGATGGCTTTCAGCATGCTTAGTTTCATTGGTCAGAACATTGAATACAGGAATTGGGATATCTTGTTGAAGCTATACAAAACATTGGTATGGCCCACACTTGGAATACTGCCACAGTTCTGGTCACCCTATTATAGAAAGAATATTATTAAACTAGAAAGAATGCAGAAGAGATTTACCGAGACTTGATGGTTTGAGTTATAAGGAGAGACCGGATAGACAGGGACTTTTTTCTCTGGAGCGTGGGAGGTTCAGGGTTGATCTTACAGAGGTCCATAAAATAATGAGGAGCGCAGATCAGCCAGAAAGTCAGTATCTTTTCCCAAAGATAGGGGAGTCTAAAACTGGAGGTTAGGTGAGAGGGGAGAGATGCAAAAGGGTTCAGAGAGGCAATATTTCACGCACCGGGTGGTGAGTGAATGGAACAAGCTGCCAGAAGTAGAAGTAGAAGCGGGTACAATTTTGTCTTTTAAAAAGCGTTTAGACAGTTACATGGGTAAGATGGGTATAGAAGAATATGGGCCAAATGCAGGCAATTGGGACCAGGTTAGGCATTTAATAAAAAGGGCAGCATGAACAAGTTGGGCTGAAGGGCCTGTTTCCAAGCTGTAAATGTCTATAACTCTATGACTCTATGACATGCCTAACCGCGCAATGGAGTTGGCCAGATTGGGAGTACAGGATGGGTGCAGGCTCTCAACTTATACCACTCACACCCTGAAAAGATACTGTTGAAAACTGGAATCCTCAGGAATGGGGTTGAGAACTCCAGACTCGTGTCATGGCCACTTTTCCACTCCTCGAAGGAGTCTCCCTGCCTCCATGACAATCTAGCCCAATGAGCCAAATAGCTTTTGTTTGTGCTGTAAACATTCTATGTTTCGATGTATAATCTTTTGAAGGTGTATTTTTCCAGTCTGTGTTCTCTTCTTTTCTCCTAAAGTTAATGATCCAAGCTGGATATGGACCCACAGAAGGCTGCAGCCTACTTGTACATGAGCCCTGCTCTCATTTGAGTCTGAGCGGTGAGTGACTGCAGGCTATTTAAACATTGCAGCTTTCGTCAACGAGTTGTCTCTTCACAAAAATCCAAATGTGCAGACGTTCAACATGTGCTACAATTACTGTATGGTAATTGTCAGCAGGAATCATGGCCATTTTTTTTTCTTCTTCCTACCCTAGGGACTCTTTCTCTCTCGATTATGCCAATTCCTGTCCAAACAACCGAGCATCAGTCACGGATCCAGACAGAAACCTTACTACTCTGAGTGCTTCAAGGCCGTACACATCATGCAGAATATTTTCTTTGTAAGACATCTTTTTTAATTTAAATCCTAAATTGTATGAAACAAAATTATAGTGGCATAGTGCCACAAGTATAACAAAAAGAGTTAAAAACGGGTCATATTATTGTCAGTTTTTAACACAGTTTTGTGCCAATTTAGCTTACACATCTCTTCCACGGTACTATTATCTAGAGGCAGGAAAACGACTTTCATAAAGTTGCTACTTTCGCTGCAAATGCTAGATCATAATAAATTACCGAGCTTTTGCTGTGGCAGAGCATCGAATAGTGTCTGCCATTATTTACCCTGTCATTTTTTCCAATTTTTCTGTGACAAGTTGGTAAAGTGTGAGCTTATAACATTGCTGCGAAGGAAACAAGGCATCTGGGACTGAAGCGATCACAATTAAATATGTATTTCCTTATTGATCGTACTGAAGATTTATGAAATAAACAGTGCAAGGATTGAGAATAAAGTATAAATTAGAGTGATTAAATTCAGAATGTGTAATTGCCTTGTGTTTGGTAGGGTCTTGCGATGTGGCTGTTTACGGTGCACCCTGCAAGGCAATCTTTGAAGATAAGGGTGCACACAGATACAATCCCTGCATATGCTGTAAGATGTTGATCCTGGTCTCATGAAGTCCAACCAGCTAATGTGATGCCAGGATCCCAAATTTGAGTAATGCACATGCAGCCAGCCTGTTCAACGTTCACTTCCAAAAATACAAACATTAAAAACTGTTTGGAGAGCATGTTGCCACATCCTTGTGGAAAAAAGTTAGAGGAGTAGAGGACCTATCCATACAAAGGCTGCAACAGCAAGGAGGACAGCAGGACAAGAATGGTGCAGAAGCTGCGGAGAGGGAAAGCACCATGCCATGTTCTCTGCCAAGTTGGAGCTGGTCTCCCCCATGATCCTTAATAGGGGCAGACTGGCAAACTTTGCCAGCCCATCCATGTCCTCCACAGCCGTATCAGTCTGTCATCTCACTCTCCAGTGAGCTGGTAGACAAGCCATCCTTTATCCCTTTTGGCCACTTTATCCTCCAGTGAGGTGGAGTATCTGGAACTTTGGCAGGAATCTGGAGTTCCAGCGAGTGCTACAAGGTAAGTGATGGGGTTGTGGTGCTTTGAACAGTGTGAAAAGTTGGTTTTGTAGTGGCTGGGAACTGTCATGATAAGACATGTTCACTGATTTTGACCATCAGTGTGAGAACATTATAGTTCCTGTACCAGATCACCTGATCCAGATTTCAGAGGCTGACCTTCCTGGCTGTCTGCTATCTCATCATTAAATAGGTTAGACTGAAATGGACAAGATTTAACTTTGTGAGCTGAGTCCAGTTCATATCTGCCGGACAAACAGAGCAGTCCCATTATTCAGTGCATTCCAAACCTGAAGCAGCAAGCAAGATTTCCAAAACTAACAGCAATATGGAGTAACTCTGTGTTTAACCTTGCATCAGCTCTAGCCTTTTCCTGTAGCATTTGTGCATAAATAATGGTGAGCCCTATTTGCCTTGTCATTATTTTGATAACAAGTTATGGGTAATTGTGTTCACTATGCAGATGAAATTGAAATAAGTCAAGGAGTTTCTAGCTAAGTAGTCTTTCATAACCTAACTGAAAGAGAATTGAAGGTTCAGATAAGTATAAATACTCTGTTCTATAATTAAATGCTCCAGTGCTCTATGTCACCTTGAATTTGCTTTTGTGACTGTATATAATTACCCGAGTATCATAAACATGCAACTATTTAACAGTGGCCTAGATCCCCTGGTCAGCACTGGAGAGGGTGAACCCAATCCTGGCTGTGAGTTAATCTGCCCATTTACCATTTTTTTACACTGGAGTCTTTGCACCTCCCAATCCAGCTCTCGCAGGCATGCAGAGGCAAAAACATGAATTGAAGAGCATGAGGAGCATGTTTATGAATTCCTTATTGAAACATCTTTTATATAAGGCTGCGTGCCTTCTAAACATTGCTCTTACTGTGTTTTTAACGCAGCAACAAACTTATGTAGTGCCTTTAATGTAATGAACCACCCCAAGCCACTTCACAGGAGCATTAAAAAACAAAGTCTGACACTAAGCAACAAAAAAAAAGGAGATATTAGGTCAGAGGACCAACAGTTTGATCAAGAAAGTTGGCTTCAGCGTCTTAAAGGAATAAAATGCAGTAAAGAGGTGGAGAAGTGTAGAAATGATATTACAGAGCTTAGGGCCTAGGCAACTGATGGCACAAGCACCAATTATGAAGGGATTAAAATGGGGATATACATGAGGCCAGACTTAGAGGAATGCAAATGTCTTAGGGGCTTATGTGCCTGGAGGAGATTCTAGAGATAGGAAGGGGTGAAGTCATGGAGGAAACAACGATGAGAATTTTAAAATCAAGGCATTGTTTGACCAGGAGCTAATGTAGGCCAGCGACTATTGGGAGAGGGAAAAGGGTTTTGGTATAAATTAAGACATGAGCAGCTTTGGGTGACTTCAAGTTTACAGAGGGTCGGATCTGGGAGACCAGAAGGGAGAGCATAAGAATAGTTTGTTCAGTGTACCAGCCAGAATTCTCTGATGTTGTACTGATGTTGCCACTGCCAGCAAGAACAGAGAATTTGGCACTCAGCCAAATCTTCATTTACAGCATCAGTACAGAAAAAGCCTAGCCGCGGATAAGTTCAGAGAACCCAGGCCAACAAAAGGCATGAACAAAAATTTCAGCAGCAAATAAGTTAAGACGGGGGGAAGTCAGGCAATGTTACAGAGGTTGAAATAGATGCTCTTAATAATGACATGTTTTTGAGGTGAGGAGCTCCTCTCAGGATCAAACGCAACACCAAGGTTGTGAGCAGAATGGCTGAAAACTGGCTGTTACTGAGCAGAAGAATGGAGTTGGTAGTTAGGGAACAGAATTTGGAGTAGAGATTGGAAACTGCAGATTGAATCTTCCCAATATTAAATTGGAGAGAAATTATTGGATGTCGGAGAGGCAGTCTGATACTTGGGGAGTTTATTTCTATTCTTGGGACGGGGGCATTGCTGGCTAGGCCAGCATTTATTGCCCATCCCCAATTACCCTTGAGAAGGCGGTGGTGAGCTGAATTCTTGAATTACTGCAGTCCATGATGTGTAAGGTGTCCTTCCTCTGTATAGCTGTGACATTCTCCCTAATCAGTAAAGCAATACTCCCATCTCTTTTGTCACCCACTCTATCTCACTGAAGTATCTAAATCCTGGAATGCTAAGCTGCCAGTCTTGCCCATTTTTCTTCCAAGTCTCAATAATTACCACAACATCGTTGTTCCATGTAGTAATCAAAGCTTAAATTCATCACTTTACCTATCATGCTCTTTGCATTAAAGCAAACACAGCTCAGACCATCTGTCCTGTCATGTTCTGTACATTCTCCCTGTGTTTTATTTCTCTTAGCCTTACCGGACCCATTCATTGAATTCTCCACGGTCTCTGTACTTTGTACTCTGGACCTTTTTGACTTTTCCCTTTGATTTCTCAGCCTTCCACTTTTCCCTTTACTGTGTTTTGTTCCTGTCCCCACATTATTTCCCTCTGACTTCCTGCATTAGTTCCTCCTGCCACATTTGTTTAAACCTTCCCCACTAGCACTAGCAAACACTCCCCCTAGGACATTGGTTGCGGTCTTGCCCAGGTGCAGACCATCCAATCTGAACTGGTCCCACCTCCCTCAGAATTGGTTCCAATGTCCCAGGAATTTGAATCTCTCCCTCTTGTACTATCCCATAAGTCATGGATTAATCTCAGCTATTCTGATATACATCTGACCAGCATGTGGCACTGGTAGCAATACTGAAATTACTATCTTTGAGGCCCTACTTTTCAATTTAACCCCTAACTCCCTAAATTCAGCTTCTAGGACCTCATCCCATTTTATACCTATATTGTTAGTGCCTATATCCACCACAAAAGCTGGCTGTTCACCTTCCCCCTCCAGAATACCCTGCAGCTGCTCCGAAACATTCTTGGTCCTTGCACTATGGAGGCAACATACCACCCTGGAGTCTCATTTGTGTCTGCAGAAGTACCCGTCTCTTCACCTTACAATTGAATCCCCTATCACCATAGCTCTGTCACTCTTTTTCCTCTCCTCCTGTGCAACAGAGCCAGCCATGGTGCTCATTCTCCATGGTGAGCTATCTCCCCCTACAGTATCCAAAACAGGTATACTGTTTTGGAGGAAGATGACTGCAGGGGACCGCTGCATTGCCTTCCTACTCTCCCTCTGTCTGATGGTCACCCAGTCCCTATCTCCCTATTAATTTTTATCTGAGGTGTGACCAACTCACTGAACGTGTTATCCACAACCTCTTCAGCATCTTGGAGGCTCCAAAGTGAATCCATCTGCACTCCAGTACCATCAAGCATTCTAAAGGAGCTGTAATTGGATACGTTTCTTGCACCGGAAGGTCCCTAAATTCTCACATCGCACAAGAGGAGCATGAGATGGATCTGGGACCTCCTGCCATGAATTACAACAACAACTACTAAGCCAAGATAAAAACAGAGAAAAAAGAAAAAAAAAATCTATTTACCAGTCATCAACCGATCACTTATCTGCTGGCAATGACACCATGTTTCAATTTCTTTCTGTCTCTCACTTGCCATCGAATCTCCCTCCTGGGTCTGCCTCTCCGCTCCTCCATAAAAACGAGCACCTCTTTCCTCTCAGCACCGGATTTCCACTCGCTCCAAATTTCCAGTACCCTTACTCTAATTTCTAATCATGCTGAATCTCACTCCGGCTGCATTATCTGTCCCACTGGCAAGCTCACTGCTTTACTTTTAAAATAGCAAAAAGCAGCTCTGCGCATACAGGGAGACGACCAGAAAGCCATAGAACCACCTGCAGTCAACAGAACAGCCAAGTAATAAACAGCAATGCCGTTTATTAATGGGAGAAAGACTCTCCCCAACTTGTTCCACTTCAAGTTGGAAAACCAAAAATAAGGTGCCTTGCAGCTTACTGTGAATCTTCTGCTGACAAGACCTTCACAAAAGCATCAACTCATCCAAGAAAATACAGGCCTGCAACACACAAGACTGAGACAACTACACTTTGTAATCATATTTTTTTCTTCATCTGTATCTAATCACTGCGTGGGTAATGTTTGTGCATAAGGTAATGAGTGAGATGTTACTTTTTTTTAAATCTCCGTGGCCAGTGTGGAACAATAAATAGCTTTATTTTTAAACTCACAAGATTGTTTGCAGCTGGAACTATTTCACGTGGGACAATCACACTGAGGGCAAGAAAATACCTGCAACTCAGATACAAAACACATTGCTCATGTACAGTCAAATAATCTTGAAATTTTGTGCTTAACAGAGATCGCAGCGTAAAATTGTTCCAATCTGACGTCATCCTTGCAATGTTTAGTCGGGCAGTATTGAGTGAAATCCATTCAATACGTCATCAATGTTGTACCCGACCGGAAAGAATTGATGCTTCAACTCAGTGAGTGAAGTGGGAAAATACTAGGGGGTGATTCTCCAAGCCAGCCTTGACACCCCACAGGCTGCCTCAACCCACCCCACTCCCGTCATCCCGATCTCCAGCTCCACTTCCCCCACATTGGCAGTCCCTCCCCCTCCCCCAGCAATCCTGAGTCTCCCTTGCAGCCCTGACTTCCCCAGCTGGCTGCCCCAGCCCCGACTGCTGGCCTCCCTCCCTGTCACCCAGTCCAAATGCATAGTGGCAACAGGAACCCCCACCCCTCCCACCAATCACCCCCAAATGGCTCGCACCATCAATCACTGCCCACCCCATTAGGCCCCATTCCCTTGGGACTACCCGATGCCTGATGAGCAGTGCCAAGTTGCTGCCCCTGGCTTTTGTACTTTGCCCCTTGGGCCCTGCCAGGGGGGCCCAAGCTGACACTGCCAAGCTGACAATGGCCAGGGGGTGCTTGCTCTGGCACCTGGCCTTCTGGGAGGGCCTCGATTGCCCCCATGCCACTCCAATGGAGTGGGGGTGCCAGCTCTCTGCAAGTGTGGAGCTACACCTCGCTGGAGAGAGCCATACCTGTTGGGCGGGGCATGGGGGGGAGGCGCTAGGGGGCCTGGAGATTTCAGTCCCAGGCCTGCTAATGAGATTACAATGGCATTGAAATTAGGGTCTGCATATATGATGCAGCTCCACACCAATTTCCGGCGGGGAACTGACAGTGCCGTAAATTTGGCGCTGGGAGATGTGCGGAGGCTGTGGTGCCCATTGGGGAGCCCATGAAATGGCCTCCGCTATAGTCACTTGGCCCGCTGTGCTTCGAAAGCAGTGCAGGGGCTGGGAGAATCACCCCCATACATTTTCATCACCATAGCATTTCTCACTTGGGTCACTGCAACAAGAAAAATCATTCTTTTTCTAACACCTTTCCCCTTCAATACATTTGAAAGGTATTTGATGCCAACGTAATAAAATAACTAGAATGAAGTTGGCTGATTCCCTGCTTTGAAGGTTTTGAGAAAAAAAAACTACGTGACATAAACTAAAGGTGGGGCAGGGGTTAAAATCCGCGTCTTGTTGAACATATAAATTCCAATCACAACAACTTGGATAGTGCAGTCATCCTGTCCCCATGCATTTTGCTTGTAAGAAAGTACCTGGTGCTGCACCATGAAATATATCACAAAGGCAATTGAGTAACATGGTAATTTTACTGGAATTCTGCTCCTTTATCTATGTATGATCAGATATCAAGATAACAATTTCCAGTACACAGACCAGGATGTGGATGGTTTGTGTATGCAAAGTGCTGACCTCAATTCTTCATTCCTGCTTCCTACCAATTACAGGAGATTGAGAAGCAAAAGCTGCAGTTCTTTGCACAAAATGTGCACTCAAACTTTGCTGGAAGAAAAATAAATACCTTGGAAAAGGATTTGGTTTCAAGTATAATATATTTTTCACACATCGCTCTCGTTCCTATTTACATATATTTACATTACTCAGGAAGCAATTAGAGAGCACTGTGTCTTTGACATTGCTTATTGCAAAACAATCCAGGAAATAACACATGTTTGGCTATGTTCCCATGAGAACTGACAGGGGAACAGTATCAGAGTTTAGAGCTTCATACTTTCTTAGCACTCTAATTAATCTGTCAATCACTCCATCCTGTAATCAACACATTCTGAAATCACTATTTTCTCAAGTCTCCTGCTCAAGTCTCCTAGCACCACACACTTTGCTATGCTGTGTCTGTCAATGTCGCTCTTTATTCAGTCTTTGGAAAGTGGGCAGAAGGGCAGCTGATTGTCATTTCCTGCGGAAAAATGAATACTATACTTTAAACTACATATCTGGTGTAATTGTACAGCATTAAACTAGTTTAAAACGGAGCTAAATTGATTTAAAATAAATTAGCTTGAAAGAAATCACACTGGCTGGGATTTTCATTCCCATGCACGTTGAGTGGGTTTGGTGGTGTCAGCAGAAAATCTCACGGGAAGGCCCTCGACAGGTTTCCCAGTGGTATAAATGAAGGACATAATCGTCACCTCCCTATTAAACTTTGGGGACCTCATTATAATACATTAGCATATAATTATCAGGCCCATATGCTGGAACTATAGCTCCACATCAAATAAAGCATCCATGGTAGCATAATGTATGATTGATTTCAGAAGGTGTGGACCTGGTGTGCAGAACCCCAAGGGGAGCCGAGAGGTTAGTGCACTCAAGCTGGCTTGCAAAGTGGTTTTGTCTCTTCAGAGGGGAAAGTGGGGGAGAAGGTTGGAGGTGAAGGGGTCACAGGTAAGTTTTTAGCAGCAGTGTGTTCTAGGCTACTTTCTGGCATAGGGCCATGGACTTCTTTGAGAGGGAAGTGAGGCCTGGGTCAGAGGCTTCATTGTGGTGAGGTGGTGGGAGTCAGCACAGACTGAAGGCTCCACACAATCACAGGGAAGGGAGGTGGGGCTTTAGGAAGTGCGATTTAGACAAGGCAAAGCTAATGGAAAAATGTATCAATGATCAGTACCCAAGACTAGTCATGCACTTGTGCCCATTCAACCTGCACTTATGTATGAAAGTGCCAATGTTTGCTGTTCAGCATTTCCCTTGACACACACACTTTCATATTCAATGACTGCTATGGCTTGACTGTACCACTGTACAATCAAGTACACTACCCAAGGATAGTCCTCCTAATTCTTGACTTTATGACTATGTGGCTCTTTACAAATGCCCCCACAATGGGCAAAATTGAGCACAAGGCTTTAGGTTAGAATAATGCTTGTGCCTGAGATGAGTGCTCAGAATGCAGTTGGGTGGCCAAAGCTGTAGCCATTCCGTTATGTGGGATGGACCACAATGGCTTTATCCAACTAGCTTGCAAACAAAAGATAGAACATCATTGTTGTGGCCATAATATCAAGAAATGGCTGAAGGCACTGGACACTGCAAAGGCTACGGGCCTTGACGATATTCCACCTATAGTCCTGAAGACTTGTCCTTCGGAATTTGCCATGCCCCTAACCAAGCTACTCCAGTACAGTTACAAACCTGGCATTTCCCCATCTATGTGGAAAATTACCCAGGTATGTCCTGCTTTTGAAGACAAAAAACAGGCGAAATCCAACCTGGTCAATTACCATCCAATCAATCCATTCTCGAATGTCAGCAAAGTGATTAAAAGGGTTATCAACAGTGTTATTAAGAGGCACTTACTCAGCAATAAGCTGTTCATGGATGCTTAGTTTGGGTTCTGTCAGAGTCACTCAGCTTCTGACTTCATTAAGCCTTGGTTCATACATGGACTAAAGAGCTGAATGCCAGAGGTGAGGTGGAAGTAACTCCCCTTGACAACAAAGCAGCATTTGACCAAGTGTGGCATCAAGGAGCTCTACCAAATCTGGAGTCAATGGGAATCAGGGAAAATTCTCCACTAGTTGGAATCATATCTCGCACAAAGGGAGATGGTTGTGGTTGTTGGAGGTCAATCATCTCAGCTCCAAGACATCTCTGCAGGAGTCCCTCAGATTAGTGTCCTAGGCCCAAACATCTTCAGCACTGTTCAGTAACTGTTCAGATACTGAATGCAGCAAAACATGAGCAATATCCAGGCTTGGGCTTACAAGTCATAAGTAACAATTGTGCCATACAAGTGTCAGACATGACCATCTCTAACAACAGAGGATCTAACCATTATCCCTTGCCATTCAGTGGCATTACCATTACTGAATTCCCCACTATCAACATTCTGGGAATTAGCATTGACCAGAAACTGACTTGCCACATAAACACAAGAGTGGGTCAGAGGCTAGGAATCCTGCGGAGAGTAACTCGCCTTTTGAAACCCCCCTGAAAGCCTATCTATCATCTACAGAGCACAAGTCATGGAATACTTTCTATTTGCCTGAATGAATTCAGCTCCAACAACATTCAAGAAGCTTGACACGCTCCAGGACAAAGCAGGCCACTTGATTGCTACCTTTCCACAATCAATTCCTTCACTACTGAGGAACAGTGGCAGCCATATGTACCATCTACAAGATACATTGTAGGAACTCATCATGTTTCCTTAGGCATAGCCTTCTAAACCCATAACTATTATCATTTAGAAGGATTTGAGCCACAGATGCCTGAGAGCACCCCACCTGGAGGTTGTCCTCCAAGCCACTCACAATCCTGAATTAAAAATATGTCACCATTCCTTCACTGTTGCTGGGTCAAAATCCTGGACATCCCTCCTTAATAGCACTGTGGGTGTATCTATACCTCAGGGACTGCAGCAGCTCAAGATGGCAGCTCATCACAAATTTCTCAAGGCCAATTAGGGATTGGCACTAAATGCTGGCCTAGCCAATGATGCTCACATCCTATAAATGAAACTTAAAAAAAGGTTGTGAGTTAATGGACTTTGAGAGGCAGCTGCAGATAATGAATGGGCAAAGAATCTTCTGCAGATAGATACTAATCGTCAAGTCTTTCTGTTTGATACTGCAATGAGAAGACCATCAGAAACATGAAACCTGGTGATCTCACTGTCATCCTTCACTGATAGGTAGGAGAGAAGAACAGGACTGGAGTTGGCGACGGGGCTTGTGGACCCACTTGACTGCTTCCCCAATGTGCCTCTGACAGAAATGAGAGCTCATTACTGCATGACAGGGGCCTGAGAAATAGGAGACATCACTCAGCATGATTGTCTGATGGATGATGCAGTTCTGGATCCTCACTTGGTTCAGTACTGCCAATCTCATCATCAGCACAGGAGCAGTAAGTGCTGTCCCGGACCAGCTGAATGGCTCTGTCCTCAAAGTCCACAAGGATCTTAAGTTCTGGCATCCCTCTGCCCGTCTGAGATCTCTCCCTCTTGTTGTGAGTCGGCTTGTCCTGCATGAAGACACATGGAAAGTGTATAAGCAGGACGTGTGCCAGGGAAATGATAAGAATGCTTGGCATTTGTGGATATTGAGTGAGACCAACAAGGTGGTGTGTGTGGGAGAGTAAGTGATGCTGTATTTGAGCTGGCATTGAGCGAGATCTCTCTATTGTGTGATTAATCTGTAAGTGTATGAGGTGAGAATGATGAGAATAGTGGATATCATTCATCCTCTTGCAGCACTGAATCATCCTCTTCTGCATGGCATTGGCACTGCCCACCACTGTCACTTCCTCCCATACCACACCAGCACTTTATACAGCTGCAACATAACCTCGCTGTTTTTAAACCCCATCCCTCTAGCAACAAAAGATAAAATTCCATCTGCCCTAATTTCCAAACGCACCTGCAAACCTGCTTTTTGTGATTCAACCTCAAGTAAACTGAAGTCCCTCTGCACAGCGGCATACTGCAATTTTTTACTATTTAAATAATAGTCCATTTTGCTGTTATTCTGACCAAAATGGATGATCTCACATTTACCAACGTTGTACTCCATTTGCCAGACCCTTGCCCACTCACTTTGACTGTCTATATCCCTTTGCAGACTTTCAGCGTCCTCTGCACACTCTGCCACTCATCTTAGTGCTATCTGCAAATTTTGACATATTACACTTGGTCCCCAAGTCTAAATCATCTATGCAAATCACAAACAATTGAGGCCCCAACACTGATCCCTGAGACACACTACTACTCACTGATCACCAACCAGAAAAGCACCAATTTACCCCCATTCATTGCTTTCTGTTAGTTAATCAATCCTCTATTCATGCTAAATACATTAACCATAACGCCATGCACCTTTATCTTAAAAAGCAGCCTTTGGTGCAGCACCTTGTTAATTGCCTTCTGGAAATCCAGATACACTACATCCACAGGTTCCCAACTTCCACTGCACACATAATGTTCTCAAAGAATTCCACCAAATTAGTCAAACATGACCTGTCCTTCATGAACCTATGCTGCATCTTCCCAATGGGACAATTTATAACCAGATGTCTTGCTATTTCTTCTTTGATGATAAATTCAAGCATTTTCCCTATTGCAGATAGAGCACAATAGAGCTTCAATAAATTTTACCACGTTTAAGTTTGTGCCAAAAATTGCTGACATGCTGAATTCTGATTTTGCCTGTGCCATTACACAGAAGCAGCCACTGGTTCTTCAACTTTTTTACTGTTTTCTTTGAAGTTTCAAATATAATAATCTATACCCTCTTTCTGCCATTTGCATTCTCATGCTATTGAAATGGAGAATTGCTTAGCTGTCTCCTTCTCTGACTCTTTCTTTCCTAAGGTGGATCTCTTAATGTATCTCAGTTTCCCTTCTACAATCTTCAAGCGTTTAAATGCAAAGTTACCATTTACTCTTGAGCCAAAATTCTTTGGCTGGAATTCTCCAATATTGAATGCCTCACCACTGCTACCAGTGAGAACAGAGAATTTGGCACTCAGCCAAATCTCCATTCACCACAGTGGGACCAGAGAATTCCAGCCATGGGACAGGTCAGGGAATTCCAGCCCTTATCTTTTTCACATCTTAGACCTTAATTTTATAATAAAAAGTAAATGAAAATTGACAGGTATAAGAGGATACAAATTCACATCCACCCACCACACCCTGCATACACATATGAAGAAATGCTCAAACACATGACTCATGCATATTAAAAAAAACTTTTATATGCTTATACATAAGCCTCCTACTCAAATAGTCTCCTGACAGACAGACATAAATTATTGGAAGCATTCAATATGTTGATACAAAGTTACATTTAATTTCCTTGTACTAAAGAGTTTGATGGAATGAGTCACGTACAGACAAAAGTTAGAATTCTGAAGGTGAACTGCCTTTAGCTATCATTTACCGCCACTGCACTCTTTATATAATTTCTTCAAGATTTATTTCTCCAAATAGCAGGTGGCTCAACCAGTCCCACTGGCAAGTCCTGCAGGCGTATCTGTTCTTTTACACAGCATGATGGAGTGTTGAGATTTGCACCTCAGATAACTTAAGAGCACACATAGCCCTGCAATTATTATTCCGAATGGAACACCAGTTCACGTTATTGACTTAATTTGTAAATAAAGCTGAAAAGGTCTCACAGCCTAATTGCAGTGTACTCCATGTTGAATTAATTTCATTATTGAATACGAGTGTTGATTTTTTAAAAAATGATTTGATTATATCCTCATTTGGATAAAGTAACTTTTATTTTAAGGTTGAACAGCTTCGGTCTGTATTCATTGGAATTTAGAAGAATGAGAGGTGACTTGTTGAAATATTTAAAATTCTGAGGAGGTTTGACAGGGTAGAAGCTGAGAGGAAAAATCCTCTTGTGGAGAATCCAGAAACAGGGGGCACAGTTGCAAAATAAGGAATCCCTCAAATAAGATGAAGATAAGGAGGAATTTTTTTCACTCAGAAATCTGTTAATATTTGGAATTTTCTCCCCCATTGAACTGCAGAGGCTGAATCATTGGAAATAATCAGGGTTGAATTAGACAGAATTTTGATTGATACAGGAGTCAAGGTTAAGGAGACAGGCGGGATAGTGGAGTTGAGGTCACATCAGATCAGCCATGATCTTATTGACCAGCATGGAAGGGCCAAGGTGTCGAATGGCTTAGTCTTGCTCCTATTTCTTGTGTTTTTATGTTTGTGTTTACGATTACCTGTTCGTAAGATTGGCCCATGCACTGTCAATGTAGCCAGGGAAATGGCAACTTTCTTCAGATGACACTTCTTCAATTTCCATCTGAAGTTCTGTAATGTTAAAACAAATACTTATTACAATAACAAAGATGATGGGACAGATTCTCCAACCTCAGTCGAGATTCTCTGGCCCTGCTGCAATGAATGGAGATTTGGCTGAGCGCCAAATTTTCTGTTCTTGCTGGCATCAGTGGTAGGCATGAATGGCTGAAGAATTCCAGCCAGTGCTTTTCTCAAAATACTGAGGCTAATTTAAGTGGACAATATCTTCAGTGTAGCTGAGATTAAATAATTTGCAGAGTGCAAAGATTGAATGTGAATTTTCTTCTTCATTATAGTTCAGTTGGATTAAGTAATTGAAGCTGAATGTAAAGCTTTTGTTCTGTTCAACCTTGGTATTCTTTCCCCCTCACTCTTTTTGTTCTTCTATCCCATTTTTCTTTCCTTGAGTACTCTCAACTTCGATCAAAGGTTGGATTAGGAAAATCTAAAAACAAAGAAGGGTGTTTATATATGTGGTTGAGTTTCCAATGACTTTCCAAAGCATTTGCATTTGGTCATTTGTTGTTCCTTATCTAAATTAATAATCTAAACATCAGAACTGAACGTAAGTTTGAATCTGCCGCTAATTCATAAATGTGGCGAACAGAAAAAATAATGAAAGCAGCAGAAAGGCGAATGGGATGCTGGCCTTCATAGCGAGGGGGATTGAATATAAAAGTAGGGAGGTCTTGCTGCAACTGTACAGGGCACTGGTGAGGCCGCAGCTGGAGTACTGTGTGCAGTTTTGGTCGCCGCACTTACACAAGGATATTTTGGCATTGGAGGGAGTGCAGAGGAGGTTTACTAGGCTGATACCGGAGTTGAGGGGGTTGAACTATGAGGAGAGGCTGAATAAACTAGGCTTGTACTCGTTAGATTTTGGAAGAATGAGGGGAGATCTCATTGAGACATATAAGATGATGAATGGGATGGATAGGATAGAGGTGGAGAGGCTCTTCCCACTCAGAAAGGACAGTAGGACTAGAGGGCACAGCCCCCTTAATTCTGATTGATCCCAAAAACCCAAAATTGAAACATAAACTCTACAAATTAAAACGAAGGCAGTAAAGGGGGTATTCAAATGGTAAAAGTTTTATTTTTCCAGTGTATGCTGTTGCTGAGTAACTTTGTTGGCAGCAAGTAAATGAAAAAATGAAAATGATAAACCTATGCATTTACATAAAGAAATAAGTTTAAAATAGAAAGTAAGAACTCTGATTTCTGTGGTATTTTTCACATCTTCAAGTCATCCAAAGTCCCCTTGTAATCAATGAAGCACTTTTGAAGTGTTACGAAAACAAGAGATTTAATATGCACGCGACAAAATCCTACAAAAATCAGTTGAATAAATGACCATGTGAATAGTTTGATAAGTTCAATGAGATATAAATTGTGAGAATTCCTCTGCTCTTCTTCAAGTTGTACCATGGGATCTTTCACTGCAGCGGGCAGGCTAGGTTTCAGTTTAAGGTCTATTTTAGAATGGAAGCAGTCAGGATTCTTAGGATGGCAGGGTTTCCCTTCCCAGCATCCGAATGGTCATTGGAGAACACATCCCACTGATACTGCCTGCCTCCACCCACCCAGCCATTGCCTATTCCAACAAATAATAATCGGCTGGAGGTGGGACCACAAGTCCTCATTCAGGAGGAAGTCCTGCCTCAGAGAACTGCTGGCCAATCTGCAGTGGACAGGGCTGGGACTGCAAGCTTAGAGCCTATATCCAGGGAGTCCAGGGCCACGTAAGTACGTGGAGGCCTCAAGACAGAATGGGGAAGTGGGCCAGAGAGTGGGCAGAAGTGGGTGGGACTGTAGGTGGAGAGGCTTAGACTGAAAGCAGCTGAATCTTTTTTGGGGAAGACTGGGGGGGATGGGGGGGAGACAGGGGAGTGGGAGTATGTGTCCAATGTTAAAAAGAAACTGCTAATGAAGGCTATCTTCCACCGTATGTGATTAATTTCCAGACATCCCTCCTTCCTGCTTGGGAATGGAAACTACTGCCCAGCAGCTCAACACTTTTTACCCCAGCCTCAGTTCTGAGCTCAAGTATCCGTCTGGGGCAACACATCAACAATCTTTATTCATATAATGCCTCTAATGTAGTAAAATGTGCCAAATGTTAGAATGTTAGAAAACAAAATTTGGCACCAAGCCATTTAAGGTGTTATTAGGGCAAACAGTCAAAAGTTTGTCATAGATCTAGGTGCTAAGGAGCATCTTAAAGGAGAAAAATGGTGGAGAAGTTTATTGGAGGAACTCCAGAGCTTAGAGCCTTAGCAACTCAAAGCACAACCACCAAAAGATGGAACACAATTAGAATCGGAGTTGTTGAAGTGACTAGAATCAGAGGAGTGCAGATATCTCAAAATGTTGTGAGGCTGGAGATCATCGCAAAGATGTCATGGAGGGACTGAAAACAAGGATGAGAATTTTAAAAATCGAGGAATCACTTAACCAAAAGCCAAACTGAATAAGAGAACATAAGGTGAGGGGTGAACAGGATATGTGGCAAACAAGCAGATTTTTGGGTAACCTCAAGTTTATGAAGAATGGAATTTGGGAGAACAACAATGAGTGTGTTAGAATCAGAAGATAACAAAGGTATGATTAAGGGCTTCAGCAGCAGATGAGTTGAAGCAGGAGTGGAGTCACGCGATGTTATAGAGATGGAAGTAGGTGATCTTCATGATGGCATGCGTATGTGATTGAAAATTCATCTCAGGGTTAATATGAGACCAAATTTGCAAAGATTCTGGTTTAGCCTCAGGGAGTTGACAGTGAGAGGTATTGCATTAGTGGCTGGGAGCACAGTTTGTAGCAGGGTCCACACAATGACTTCAGTCTTCACAATATTTAATTTGAGTAAACTACTGCTCATTCAATATTGGATGTCAGAGAAGCAGCACAATTATTTAGCAACAGTGCAGGAATCCTAAGAGGTGGTGATGTAGAGATGGGTGTTGTCAGTGCGCCTGTTAAAATAAAGCTGTGTTTTTAGATGGAGTCACTGAAGGCATCATTTAGTTGCAAAACAGGACGGGGCCAAGATAGATACTTGGGGGATGCCAGAGCAACGGTGTAGGATCAGGAAGAGAAGCAATTGCACGTGGTTCTCTGATTATATTCAGAGAGATCAAAATAGAATCTGGTTGGAACAGTCCCAGCAGGACAGAGGTGGATGAGCAGTGGGGGAGGATGGTGTTGTAAACCATGTCAAAGGTTCAAACAGTTGGAGAACGAGATATATATAAGATGTAATCTGTGACTTTGGTAAGAGTCACTGCAATAATGTGATGGGTGGATTGGAAAGATTCTAACACGGAGTTTTGGTCAAAATGGGCTCATATTTGAGAGGCTACACATTGGAGAGAAAAGGAAAGTCAGAGTTGGATCAGTACTTTGCAAGGATAGTGAGATCAAGATTTGATTTTTTTTGAGAAGACAGATAATGAACGTATTTTCATGGAAGAGTTTTCATTATGAAAATGATTACCACTTAATGAAAGTGGTTAGCACTACTGCCTCATAGCACCAGGGACACTGGTTTAATTCCTGGTTTGGATTACTAGCTGTGCGGAGTCTGAAAATTCTCCTTGAATCTGCATGGGTTTTCTCAGGGAGCTCCAGTTTTCACCCTCAGTCTGAAATACATGCTGGTCAGGTACATTGGCCATGTTAAATTCTCCCTCAGTGTAGCTGAACAGGGACCAGAGTATGGCGACGAGGGGATTTTCACAGTAACTTCATTGCAGTGCTAATATAAGTCTATTTGTGACACTAATAGATAAACTTTAAACACTTTTAGCAGTGAAGGCAAAGATTGAGAACCATTAATAATGTCAACCATTATACTAACATTGGGTCTAAGATAGGTTTGGGGATCAGCAATTGTACTTCATAGAAATAGGGTCGAGAGAGCAGGAGATGGTATTGTGGATAAGATAAGCTTGTTATGTGGTCCAGCCTCTTCTGAGTGTGAATGAATGATTAAACCAGTTATTGACTGATACTCCAGTGCTGCATTGTCAGGGATGCTGACCTGATTAGATGTTTAATTAAAGCTCAATCTGCTTACTAGATATAAAAGATCTCATAAATAACTTCCACTTTTCACTCTCTATAAACTTGAGATGATCCAAAACTCTGTCAACTTTGTCCATATCTTAACTCGTACCAAGTTCAATTCTTCTCTTACTCGTGTGTTTGCTGATGTATATCCAAGCAATATCCTTATATTAAAATTCTTATCTGTAGTTGCTGACTCCCTTAAGGGGCATACATCAGAAGGGTCATGTGGCCCAATTGCCTAATGGGTGAGAAACACAGGGATCTCAATGGAGAATGTGGGCTTTTGCAGCTAGAGTAGATCCAGTGCTGGAATTGTTAACATTGTAAAAGTGCTCTCTATATTTATCTGCTTGTAAATAAACCATTGTAGTCTGTTATACCAACTGCTGGGTGCTAATCCTTGTATTTACTACATTGGCGATGAGGTACATCAAAGCAACTCCATTGGCAGCAAGAAATTTGAAAAGGACATCATTGCAAAACTGCAGAGTTAATCAGATTGATTCAAGCCTGAAAAAGAATGAGCAGACATGCCCCCCCTTTGAGAATCTAGCAGCTTTTGATGTGATCACAGAGACCTGGGTACAGTATGTGGAATGGTGGGAGTATTTTTTAAGGGGAGGATAAGAAGAACAGGGCAGTACTGTTGTGCAGTTGTTCACGCTGCTTCCTTGCAACTTCAGGAATGTGGAGTTTGATTTCAGTCTCAGCTGTCTGTGTGGAGTCTACACATTCTTCCTCTGTCTGTGTGTGTTTTAGCCAGATATTCCGGTTTCCTCCCACAATCCAAAGACATGCAGGTTAGGTGGTTTGGCCATGCTAAATTGCCCTTTGATTTGTCTGTGTGAATGTGTGTTCTATGATGGATTGATGTCCTGTCCTGGGTGTGTCGTGCCGAGTGTCTGTCAGGATAGACTCCAACTCCCCGTGACCCTGAATTGGAGTCAGCGGTTAAGTGAAAGTGAAAATAAGAAGTAAGTTTGCTTACAGCATGTGGGGCTCAGACATATAACTTGATCCGAAGTTTAATGTCCCTGGATGCTCCTGATATGAAAACATTTGCAGAGCTCATTGAGCTAGTAAAGAGGCATTGCCATTCTAAAGCCTCGGTAACACTGAAAGATATAAGTTTAATGTGATGGAGAGGGCTCCGGGGTTGGGGGCTGGTGTGGTGCAAGGAGGTTGCTGAGGGAGGAAGACCATTACAGCCTTTGCAGCAAAACAGATTGCAGAGCGTTGCAATTTTTCAGGTCAGCTTGAAGCGACATGTTAAGAGATCAATTAGTATGTGGTGTCAATTATGTAGCAAAACAAGAATACTCTTGGATGAGTCTGAGTTGACTTTTAAAAAGACAGTGAAAATTTTGGCAATGATAGAGAGCACTGAGAGGGGCTTCCACGGTTCCAAAATGAGCAAAACGTCAAAGTCTGCCAGTTAGCGGGGTAAACAGCTAATAGTAATGATGTCAAAAGCAAAGGTGCAGGATCAAGCTCAAGCAATGAGTTGAATTCAGAATTGGGAAGAATCACTAAATACTGAAGACTTAAGCAGTTTTGGATTAACACAGAGAGTTTTTGATGTGTGGGAAGCCATTCTCCAGAAGTGTGTTGATTTATAGGAGCAGAGTGTTTCAGAAAAAAGATTGTTTGAGGTACAAATTTAAAAGCAAGTAGAGTCAGCCCAGTACAAGCAGAGTAAATAATCGAGCCCTAGGACATAGTGTGGAGGATTGTCCAGTGGAGGAACGAAACGTTATGTCATTAAGCAATGTGGACGCAGACAATGTAGTCCCTGTCACAGTAATGTTGTTAGTAAATGGCTGGCCACTGAAGATGGAGGTACACTTGGGGGCATCAACTACAACTTCGGTTGAGTGAGCTGAACAACCAGTGTCTTTAATAAGGAGTTCAAGTCCCTGAAGTTGATGAGTACTGCAGCAAGACCAGCTATATGTATAACAGAGAAGCCATAAAGGTAGTAGAAACAACTACAGCTCCCATGAGTTACAGACATCAGTCAGCTCAGTTACCACTGATGATGGTGTTGGGCCAAGAACTAATTTTAATGGAGTGTGATTGGCTTCAGGAGATTAAGTTGAGCTAGCTGGAGGTCTTTAAGGTAAAATGAAGGGGGCTTGCATGAGGTCATTAGGAAGTCCCAAGAATGTTCCAAGAGGAACTTGGAAAGATTAAAGGATTGCAAGTTAAGATCCACTTTTTTAGAGCAAGACCTGTACCTTACACATTAGTAGAAAAAGTAGAGATGGAGCTAAAATGACTGGAAGATTTGGGTATCATCAGGTCCATATAATTTGAGGAGTGAGCAGCACCTATTGTGCCAGTAGTTAAACCAAACAAGACCATCTGTATCTGTGGGGACTACGAGCTGACAGTAAACCAGGCTGCTAAACTGGATAGCTACCCAATCCCTAAATAGAGGATATGGATGTGAACTTGGCTGGGAGGTCTGACATGTACCATATTGTGGATGTGCCGGCGTTGGACTGGGGTAAACACAGTAAAAAGTCTGACAACACCAGGTTTTAGTCCAACCGATTTATTTGATAGTAAACTCACTAGCTTTCGAGGGGATTCCCTCTTCTTCAGGTGATTGGAGAGTTCTGGCCTCAGACAAAGCTAGTGAGTTTACTATCAAATAAATCAGTTGGACTAAAACCTGGTGTTGTCAGACTTTTTACTGTATGTACCATATTGGACATAAGCCACATTTACAACAGTTAGAACTGGACGACACATCAAGGCTTATGTCACCATAAATACACACAAAGGGCTGTATCGAATTACACATCTAACATTTGGGATTTCATCAGATTACAGTGATCTATGGAGAGTATACTTCAGGGTTGTTATTTATTTGGATGATGTCCTAATAGCAGAGTCCACTGAGGAAGAACGCTTAGCAAAATTTGACAAAGTTTTGAAGGCAGGAGTGCACCTAAAAAGAGAAAAACACATCTTCCAAGCGGATGAGATGGCTTATCTTGGTTATCTGGTCAATGCTCAAAGGTTATATCCAATGTAGGACCAAGTGAGAGTAATTAAAGAGGCAGCACGCACTAGAAACACCTCAGGCCTTCTTTGGGAATCTCAGCTAATATGATAGTTCCTCCCAAATCCATCGACATTGCTAGCATTGTTGCATGCACTATTAAAGAAGCACCCGAGATGATGTTCAGAAACTACACAAAAAGAGGCTTTAAACGGAGTTAAGCAGGCACTTCAATCAACATGCTTTGACCTCTGTAAGAAGTTAGTGCTTACATGTGATGCATAACCATATGGGGTTGGAGTTGTGTTATCCTACACAATGGATGATGGGTCCGAGAGATCCATCAGGTATGTATCAAGAATCTTGTCATGAGGATTCTCCTAGATAGAGAAAGAAGGCCTAGCTATTATCTGTGGCATCAAAATGTTTCATCAAGACACATACAGGAAACATTTTACTATCATCACAGACATAAACACTTGTCGGGGGGGTTCAAGGAGGTCAAGGTGATTTTCCCAATTGTTTAAGCTGTCCCCTGTAAAAGGGTGCCACTCTCTCTTATCCTGCAAGTGATTGTAATAGCCTCAAACTCTCTGGGCTCTGTACCTGTGATAGCACAAAAATTAAGTACTGGACTAACGGAGACCTGAGCTTTCAAGCAAGCTGCCATTCACCTGCTCCTTCCCTTCTGATGCAATGTGCAATAAGGAAAACCTCAGGTACAATTGCACAAAACCAATGACTGTACGTCACCTTGAAATAAACACAAGATTATTGCCAGTGTCTTATCTCAAAGGTCGGAGATAACTAAAAGAAAGTTTTCTGCAAATGAATATTTATGGCACGTAAATGAATTATGAATAGAAACATGCACACTGACTTAATCTCTGCATCATAATTCCATAGAATCTCTAAAGTGCAGAAGAGGCCATTCAGCCCATCAAGTCTGCACAGGCTCTCCGAAAAAACATCCTATCCAGACCCAACCCCTACCTTATTCCCGTAACCCCATGGCCAATCCACCTAACCTATATATCTTTGGACTGTGGGAGGAAACCAGTGTACCTGGAGGAAACCTACGCAGACGCGGTGTAAATTCCACACAGTCACCCAAGGCCAGAATCAAACCCCGGTCCATGGTGCTGTGAGGCAGAAGTAGTAATCACTGTGCTCGTAAATCAAAATTTCATTTTGCACCTAATTCAGTCAACCCACATGCCATTTTCATGCCCTTGGAGGCTCCGTATAATCCCATCTCACCCCGATTCTCTCTCCCCCCAACCCCCTGACACACACTAACACGTGTGCACACACACCCCACAGCATACAAGTTATTTTTCCTTCGCGACTCATTGAAATTTTTCGTATCTTGCAGATTTATTTCTTTCCCCAAACTGAACGGATACCTATGCCACCCATTATGTTTAGACAGCCCAACATCCATCTTTTGCAGAGACAGGTTTTGTCATTCACCAAGCAGATTCTTTTTTATTTAACACTGTTAAACTGGTATTGTGAATGACAAAAACACCAAAGAGTTTAACATGGAGCTCATTAGGCACGTTAGAGATATTTGCAATTCAAGGCCACACCACAAACTAAAACAAGCAAATTGAGAGAAAAGGAAACCCACGGAGCTCACCAAAAGAAACTTTTCTTTAGCTTGATTAAAATTCTTCGAATTGTTGTTGAGCCAATGTTTTTAAACGTTGTGTAAATGCTATCACTTTGTGCAACCAAATTTAAAAAAATCTATGTATAAACAAACTTGATGTTTATCGCCAGAGGCGTAATTTGGTTTTCTTTAGTTTACTGTTTTCAAAATACAGCAACAATTTGCACATTGAAGTCATGAGTTCCTAGTCGGGTGCATTTAATTTTATTTCAGCACAAAATGAGCTAAACCAATGCAAACCTTAACAGAATTTCAAGCAAATGTAACTTCCAGCATAAATTGAGTTTTCACAATCGTTTGCACTAGTTAAAACTTGTGCTAGACCCCACCAACAAAACTCACCACACAATCCCCCAATTATATTAATCATGATGCTGAGTTTCCACCCATTGTGCCTATTTGAAGACAATTAAGGAGACTCTTAAAATTAAACTGCTTTTATTGGGCACAAGGAAACTAATGGGGCCAAGTTCTCCTAGGATTCTCCAATCTCATCCATACCCACCCCACTACAGTTGGGAATGGAATTCTCTGCCCGTTGAAGTGGTGGAGGCTACCTCGCTAAATATTTTTAAGACGCGGGTTGATGGGTTTTTGATAAGAGAGGGGATTAAGGGTTATGGGGAGAGGGCGGGAATGTGGAACTGAGCCACGACAGATCAGCCATGATCTTACTGAATGGCGGGGCAGGCTCGAAGGGCCAGATGGCCTACTCCTGCTCCTATTTCTTATGTTCTTATGGAGGAGTTAGTGTTCCAGCCAAAATTCACTGCAGCAGCACTAGATAATCCAAGCCATGGACAAGAGTGTTATCTCTGGTGGGAAAAACTGAGAATTCTGCTGACTGGATCGGCATGAGTCCCAAAGAGAGAGAGGGACATTCCAGAGGTTGTGCCGGGGTAAGTGCTGGGTGGAGGTCTTCCACTGGGGAGATTCATGGGTGGGGGCATTTCCCTATGTGCATGGGAGGATGTCTCCATATTCGTAGAGGGATCATTGATTTATTTTTATTTCTGTTAGATTGGGGTGCGCTTTCTTTGATGACCAAGGTTGCTGGTGGGATGGGCTCATTCAAAGCCCACCACCCCACCGGCATGATGGCTTGGGGCCCACCTCCAGGACTTTTTTTTCCAACCAAGATTTTAAAAGTATGATTGAAAAGCCACCAGTGGAGCCAACTTTACCTGCCCAAAAATACACTTGTCAAAAAACTGGAAAGTTTGGCCCATAACTGTCTCAAGATTCTTAACAAAAGCTTTGTTAAACTAAATTTCATACTAAGGGGCATTTTCCAGCCTTGTTCACAGTGGACACAAATCCCATTTTGGCTGTGCACTCTTGCAAGAGGGCTATAACGGGATTTGCACTGAATGAAATATCCCCAGCGGCCCACCAGTGATGTCATTAGGTCCATGTCCATGGAAGGAGTGAACCTGATAACCATGGATTAACATACATTTCAATATTCAAAACTGGCTCCATGCCATTGCTTCCGGGTTTGCCGTATGTTCCCTCACCCCGCATATTGACATGCCACCATATCACTGGCAATGGCTACTTGTTTCCAAAAATGGAAACCAGTCGTGATGACCGTGCCAGGGAGGCATAGCCCCCGGGTGGTCAGGGCCATGGCCCCAGCAATGCTGACCATCAGTTCCAGATTGGCACTTCTGCAGGTGCTATAGCATAGGGCCTATAGGGGAAGTGCCCACTGACATCAAGATAGCACTTTACATTGGGAGTGGGGGAAGTGGGGGGGGAGTGATGTCCTGACGACCTAATGCTAGCAAATGTAGTGGGGGGTGTAATGCCTCGAAGACCAAATGCTGGTGAATAGCGAGGTGGGAAGCGGGGTGGTGGCTCTTTAATGTTAATTTGAGACTGGGGATAACATCTTTAGTCCCCGCTCCTCACAATAACAGTACAAAACACACCCCCTGTGTGTCATAAGGTCTGGAGAGAAAACCTGCCTGTTTCTCTGGAGAGAAACACAATGGTTATCAGTCAGAATCTGACACTTTGCTATTTTTTGGGGAAATCCCACTCAAAGCCTCATAAGAAGATATTTGCAAAGATGACCAAAAGCTAGATGAAAGAAGCAGATATTAAAACCTTCTAATAGGATTAAAGAGAATTGAAGAAGCAAAGAAATTTAGGGAGGGTTTTTTCTGAGCTTAAGGCCTGAGCAGCTGATAGCATGGCTGCTAATGGTTTAGCAATAGAATTTGGGAATGCACGAGAGGCCAGAGTTCGAGGAATACAGATTCTTCAGAGGACTGTGGGACTTAAGGAGGGTATAACAATATGGAGCGGTGAGGCCATGGAGAGATTTGGAAACAAGGATGAGAATTTTAAAATTGAGGCATTGCTCAATTATTAGCCAGTGTAAGTCAGTGAACACAGGGGTGATGGGTGAGTGGGACTGCAGCAGTTAGGGTACAGACTGCCGAATTTTAGATGATGTTAAATTCTTGGAGTGTAAAGGTTGGGAGGCCAGCCAGGAGTGTAATGGAATAGCCACAAATAGAAGTAATGGATGACCATTTCAGCAGCGGTAAATCTGAGGCAGGGATGGACTTGGGCAATATTACAGAGATATAGTCCATCTTAGTGATGGTGTTGATATGTGGTCAGAAGCTCATTTTGAACGCTTGGCGTTGAGGCTCTGAATAGACCATTGCGAGGGAAAGGAATGGAATCAGTGACTAAGGAATCAGAATTGTGGTAGGGACCAATTATGATGACTTCAGTCTTCCCAATAGTGTTTAGTCGTATGAAATTTCTGCTCAGCTTGTGCTAGATATCAGACAAGCGGTCTGATAGCTGTGAGACAATGGATTAAGCTGGTGGTGGGGTAGAGTTGTCATCAGTACACATACGCAAACTAAGGCTGCATCCTGGGATGATGTCACCGCAGTACAAAGTAGAAGATTAGTTCAATGAATCAATTTTTTTTATTATTGTCTGAGCTGAATCATTTTCAGCTGTATCATCAAACTGCACCAACTCAGTAGTCTTAATTATTATGTTAAGAATTAGGTTTTCAAGCAAAATCTTTCAAAACAAATAATATTCTCAAACATGGGGGGAGATTCTCTAGCCTCCCCATAGTGCTTTTCTCAGCAATGGGAGGTGGCATACTGTTTGTTGGGTGTGGGGGGTTGGGGGTGGATAATCTTCGAGATAAGATAATTCTACCAATGTGAATGATTAGAGAATTCTGACCATGGCTGAATTACACTGACTCATGCCAAATTTTATATTCAGTGATGTTCAAATTAGTTTAAGCAACAACTTGAGAACAATAAACACTTCTCAAAGGTTTGGGCACAACTTGTGTTCAACTGTCAAAAATTCTACTTTTTTCAGATTATAGATACTTGCTGGAAAATTAGAGATATGTTTCTCAATTGATAAAATGAGGTAAAAAGGTGAAGGCGAGAATGCAGGGCCTGAAATTTGGCAGAGTAGCACAACTCAGCACAAGTGCAGTTATTTTCCAGACCCCACTGACATTGCCAAAGATATCCACTTGCTTAATTATCATTACACTGGTGTGAACTGGGATCTCTTGTGCTGCATTTAAGACTTCTGTCATTGGTACTTGGCTGGACATTTTTTTGGGAATTGTTGGATCTATATCTATCAGGAGGTAATCTGTGACATCTTTGCAAAAGAGATCACTTCTAAAATAAAAAAAAGTCAGAAACTAATCTTTGAGTTCCAGTCTCAATCCACACATCCCTTCCTCCTCCCTCCCCCTCCCCCCACCCCCAAGTAGATGCTTGCCGACTGATCCATCTAGATTCAGCACATTACTGCAAAGTTACAGTGACAGTACACCTAATATTTCGTGCATTTTGCAGGCCATATTTTTTGGTTGTGCGTTTGGTATAGTAATTATGCAGTCTGGTTTGTGTTGTCACAGTGGAAGTGTTTGAACTGCTGTTTTCTTGCTACCCCCTTTCATATGAGAGAAGTACTTTCATTCAATTATGGGTTCTAGCTGTTTAGGTGGAATGTATTAGAAGATTAGCAAAGCTAAATTACGGTGGTTGATCTCATATCAAACATGTATATGTTTGCTTTATACATTAGTTTCCTGAATGCCAGTTAAATTGTAATGTTTGGTAAGAATCATAGAATACATACAGTGCAGGAGGCCGCCATTCAGCCCACTGACCCTGCACCAACAACAATCCCACCCAGGCCTTATTCCCTTAACCCCATATATTACTCTGCTAATCGCCCTGACATTAAGGGGCAATTTAGCACAGCCAATCCACCGAACCGGCACATCTTTGGACTGTGAGTGGAAACCGAGCACCCAGAGGAAACACACGCAGACACGGGGAGAGCATGCAAATTCTGCACACTCAGTGACCTGAGCAGGGAATCAAACCCAGGTCCCTGGCTCTGTGAGGCAGCAGTGCTAACTACTATGCCACCTTACCATCCTGAGTTGATGGGATAATTCATTCTTTCTTAACATACATAATTTCCAAATTTAAAATTTTCACATACCACTTGGGACCTTTTCAATCTTGGTTTCATATAGGATTATTATTATATTGTACCTGGTATATAACCAAAGTGGTGGGGAGAATATGTTCTTATAGTGGTCTCCCCCTACTTGCCTTCAGTGCCGATTGGTATTTTAATTCAATTACCCTCCTAATTTATGCACTTTTTCAATCATTGAACATCAAAGAGTTTTTTGGCAATTTTAATTTAAGCAGACTCATTATAAGATCATTTCAAGCATTCTTTTTCAGATTTATTGACCAAATTATACAATTGTCCATTTTCACTAAGTTAAGTGTGGAGTTTGTTAGGGAGTCATGCTATGTCAAATAAGATGTGGAAATCTGATAGCCTGGTAACACTTTTCAAAGTATAATCAAGGCAGACTAACAAAAGAATGGCGCCTGTCTCTTTAAGATAAAAAAAGTCTGAATTCATTCCGAGCAAAGCAACAGGCCCACATATCAGCAGCAGTCCAATTCTGACTGTACTGACAGTGACAAGAGTAATCCATCATGTCATCAGTACTCTGATGGCTGTAGCAATACCTTGTCTCTGTATGTGTGCGGAGGAGACTGTGGCAAGCCAGGAGGTAAGCAACACTTAACCCCCTCAAGCCTCATGTTCCTGCTGAGCCCACAACAACTTCTGTCATGTCAGAGAGGCCTACCTAGTGACAGCAAATCTATACCAACCAAGAAAATCTACAGTTGAGGTATCTCTGTATTATGTAGGCTTGTAACAACATGAAAACATATCATGACTATCACTGAAAAAGAACCTTAATCATTTGCTCTAACACACAAAAACAGGATCAAAAATATTCTCGAGTATGAAACAATCTATTTTAACTGGAAAGACATAGCCATATAAACAGTTTTTTTATTAAATCCCAGTGAGAAACAAACAAAAATAAATTAGAATTTCTTTAATAAATGAAATGTAATTAACTGTTGTTAAATTGTGAGGATATTTGTTTGATACTTAATTGTGCACAGATATGGTCATGATTTACTTGTGCTGGCAGTTATTAATAGATAAATTATAAGGTAACATTCACTAAAATCTTTAGCCATCTTCTTGGGCAATTATTAATATTTGCCCCCAGGAGGACATGATTCCTCTAATCTTCTTAATCTTTCATACTTATTCCAATTTCCTTTTTCACATTTTATTCTCCAAGAATTACTCAGGGATAGGCTGACCACATGGGAAATGGGAAGAGCTAAGGCCATCCACGGTCTTTCCATCAGGTTTAATTGGGTTGCAGCAGGGAAGAAGACGGGGGCCCTCCCAACACCCTGCCCGCCGTCACCCGATTAAATGTCCTCTCCGCCATCAAACACGACATGGGTGAAGGCATTGTATTCTGTTCTCTGTATATTGCACACTTAAATCTATAAAATGATTCTTGCTGATATACCCTTGTATCAACACACAACTAAAGTGCCTATTATAATTATTTGCTGCTTTTTTTTCAAATTGTTCAGCAATGATCTAAACAGGCAATGCCAATTCATTTTAGTTTGGGCAAGTTATTGAAGTAAAAAAATGAAACATGTTTTGTTCTTCTTTTCTTATCAGACTGACCTGCTGTGAGTTAATAAATTAAGTTCATGTATATTCAAAAATCTCTAATCACAGCTCAGTCTAATTAACATATATTTAAATACTGATGAATTGTCTGTAGCTAGTGGGGTGCTGCATTGATTGACAGCTAGGAATGCATATTCGGGTACCTGCAAAGACTATTTAGTAAGATCTCAACAGTCTGCATCACGCAGTGTCCTTTTATTTCATTATTGCTCAGCAAACAAACAAAGACTGAGCATCCACAGCTTCCTGGGGAAGAGATTTTCAAAGATTCACAACCCTTTCATAGAATCCCTTCAGTACAGAAGAAGCCATTCGGCCCATTGAGTAGACACTGATTCTGTCATAGAGTATCTTACTTAAGCCCTCTCGACCACCCTCTGCCCATAACCCCACACATTTCCCATGGTTAATCCATCTAATTCACACAACTTGGGACACTAAGGGGCGATTTAGCATGGCCAATCCACCTAACCTGCACATCTTTCAATAAAGAAATTTCTCTGCATCTCAGTCTGAAATGGAGGATTCCTTATCTCTGACAGGTAGTTTTGGATTCACCAACCAGAGGAAACATTCACTTAGCAGCTACTCTATCAAGCTCATTAAGAATGTTATTTATTAATCTACTCAATTCCAGAAAATATAGGCCTGTTTTGCTCAATCTCTCCTCATAGGACAAACACATCATCCCGGGAATCTGTCTAGTGAATCTTTGTTGTGCTCCCTCGAAAGAAAATATATACTTCCTTAGGTAAGGAAACCAAAACTGCAGCGAACACTCGAGGTGTGATCCCCCTAAGACTCTACAAAATAGCAGTAAGGCTTGTTTTGCTTTTATTCCTCAGTCCCATTTATAGTAAAGGCCAAGAGACAATTTACTTTCTTAATTGCTAGCTGTTCCTGCATGTTAGCTTCTGTGATTCATGTACAAGGACACCCAGGTCCCTCTGAATGTAAACATGTACTGGTTTCTCACCTATTAAAAACGATTGTGCTTTGCTATTTCTCCAACTCAAATGCAAACTTCACATTTTCTCCACATTATATTCCATCTGCTATGTTCTTGCTCATGCACTTAACTGCTCTATATCATTTTGCAATGTCTTTGTATTGTTGCAGTTTACTTTCTCCCAACTTAGTATCATCAGCAAACTTGGACACATTACATTCCAGTCTGTTATCCAGCACTGCTCAGACCATCACATTAACGTCTTCTCCATTTAGGATATATTGTAACATGGTGTATATCAGTACGTACACATTGCCATTGAATTATCACAATGCTGAATAAAAATTTGCATTATAAAAAAAACAGACAAAACTGATGAGCGAAGTAATAAATGAAACAGCACGTAAAACATTCAGCTGGCAACTACTCCAGATAACAGAGGGAAAAATGAAAGGCAAATCCCCACACATTCCTCCCAGGCCACTGTCTGTCGAAGTGAATTGGCAAAGGTGTAAGAAAATGCCACCTGAACACACTCTTGATCAGGTTATATTGTAAAACAAAGGAGACTAAGCGATGGATCCATTGACATGATGCATAATTACAATTATTTTTTGAGACACCAACAATTAGCTGTAGCATTACCAAAATGTAAGAAATGTAATAATTATCTCCAGGTCTGGAAAAAGCCTTATGGTCCTACACAAAACGGATAACAGCATAATACCATTCTTCATAAAATCAACAGCTTGATTTTGCTGTTGTCATGATGGTGAAATTGTTAGTGTTTGCTTTCATTATTTTGTGAAACTTCTGGAAACTACTGGTGAACTCACATTTGAAATTGAATGCGAATAACTGGAAGTTGCTGTCAGTATTCTCTACATTGTTTACTTTTGCTGTCTTTGTAGATGCATGCATCATAAAAATCAGTAGACTGGGCACAAACCATCTTTTTGCATACTTTCCTCACTATAAAAACTATTGACAATGTTGCACCTTGTTGAATGAGATATGATTGAATTTTTAATATAATTACTGCTGAACAACCTCTCTGGCCCAGAAAAAATAATTTTAGAAGTTTAAAGTTTCTTCACTGCTGCCTGTAAAATTTCACTTTTTTTTGTTTTTTTAAAATATTTTACTTTACTTTTACTTCTTGCAGAGTATATAATCCATTTTATTTCCTGCCTTATCTATAAATAACACCAAACTTCAGTTAACTAGACAGGCAATTTTTCCGCTATGCAAAATAAATGAGCATAGTAAAAGTCTACAATAAAATGACAAAAAATATGGGCCTATGGAAACAAACAAATGTACTCCATTAAAATAAATACAAGGAATTGTTTGTGCACTGTGGTTCTCAGCATTCACATGAGATCTGCAGAACTACAGAGATCTCTGTCCCAATTTAGACAGTAAAAAGGAGGTCAGTGGGTGAAGGTTATTCTCCTGAAACAGGTTCAAGAATCTAAAAGCACTTCTAGGGTTTCTCAAGGGTGAAAGGAGCTAGATAATTTACTCGCAACCTTCAGACAACAAACCTGAGTTTAACTTAAGGAAGACAAGTGCAAAAGACTCGCCAAGAAAGACCACCGTCTCCCCATTAGCATTTTCCCTGCCTGCCTCCATTGTTTGATCAGTAAAATTTCTGTATAATAGAGTGACTAAGATTAAGATGAGAGCTTGAATTTACATTGGACATCAAGGCACCAAAACGCTGCACTGACATTTCTTACTTTCCATTCTATATTTGCTAAAGCATTTAACTGGTTCAGCATAATACATGAAAAATGTTACTGATACACTATGCTTTGTGAAAAAAGAATTACATACAAACTACTAAAATGATTTTTAAGAAGTATTCCCTTTTGCTTACTTCCAGCATTTGTCTGTGTTTGTATATGTGTGCCTGCTAGTCAAAATGCTATTCATGAAGTCTGCTAAATATAAAAATTTGCTGTGGTCAAGTGGAATTGAGAGTATAGGTCAAACACCAAAACGCTACAAAGTTTACTTGCTACACGGGCATCTACACTGCCATCCTGTGGATTTTGTTTGGCTCTTTAAGATACAAAAATATATTTATTTCATTTTATGGCTTAACTTTGTTGTTCTGCCTTAAATTTTAAGCGATTATCATAGAGCAAGGCAGATTTTTTAAAATTAAGTTTGTCTGGTAAAACTCAAATGAAAAACATTCTCACTCCATTTTTAGTATAAGGAACAAGTCATCAATTACTCCTTTTCCTTCTTTAAAAGTTAAAGCCAATTAAAAATAATTTGGACGTAAAATCAAACAGCGATTGCAATTCGCACCTTTTTCTGCAATTTACATTTCATTTTCACGATTCAAGTGAGGCCTGCACTGCTTCAAAGAGAGGCTGCTTTATCCTTTAAAAAATGTAATCCTTCAGAGAGGCACATTAAGTGATAAAAATCAATGCCTTGAATAGAAAATTGCCTGGGAGGGTTCAAACCAGCTTCAAGATAAGGGGAGAGATTAAGGCATGCCTGCTTCAAACAGTGCTGCCAAACACTTCAGACTCACCTTACTTGCTGATGATCTAATGGGCAGCCATTTAATTTCCAGGCCCAAATGCCTATCCGTTGTCACCTCTGCTGTCCCATATCAAACTTTCAGGAAACTAAAGGCACTGAGAGTGCCTAATCAATAATGAGATCAGAAGATGTTATCATTAGAGAAACAGTACTTGGATGTTTTGTTTAGAAAAGATTGTCTTGGGGAATGCAAGTGCCAGGTCCCCTTGTCAGTGATCATAATGTTCGCTGTGTGATTGAATGAACCAAGATAAAGTCACAAGGAAATGTAGCAGAAAGAACAGAAAACAGTGAAGCAAAATAGTACAATAAGTGCTTTGCACTGTTTGGGGAAATCCTGAATGGCTTGGTCTTGATTACACAACACCTGCTAATGAGTTTAAATCACAAAGAATGCAAATGTAAGCATTCTGCTAATCTAAATCAACATTTATGTTGCAACAAAGGTCAAATTAGGTCAATGATACCAATTTACAAATTCTCACACTTTAAAATTTTAATTAAACTCTAATATATAAATATGGTATTATGTGACAAAAATTAGCAAAATATTTTCATATTTTACTAAATTTGTAGATTAAATCATGCAATTAAGATGTGATTGTTAGAACTGAAGAAATCTTTAAATCAAATTTAGCATCTACTGTTTACAGTTTCATATAAAAAGAATATGCAATGTCTAAAATCTAATTGCCATGAATTTTCTATTTTAGTGCATTAATATAGTCATTATCAATAATATTTCTTTCCTAGCTTTCCTCTATAAGCAAGGAAAGAAAGTGCATGCATTTATAAAACTCTTTCTGATTTTACAATTGTTTCACAGCCAGTACATTGATTTTGAAGTGCAGTGACTATTGCAATATAGGCAGATATAGCAGACAATTTGTGCACAGCAAGCTCCCACAAACTGCGAAAAGATGAGTGGCCAAACAATTTATTATTGAAGTTGTTTGTTTAAAGATAAAGTTTGGCCAGAATGATGAAGAAATTTCTCTGTTGTTTTTCCAAATGATGCCAAGGGGTATTTTACATTGAGGGCTGACGGGGGCTCAGTTTAATGTCTCACCAAAGGATGGCACCTCTAACTGTGCATCATCTTCTGCATTGCACTGAAGAGCCAACCTAACTAATTGCTTAAGTGCTTTGAGTATTTTCCAGTGCTGGTAGTATGTGTGACAAGCTATTCAACTTTGGCATGTGCCACAGCTGAATTCAATACTATCTGCAGTTGATGCTAACTGTATTCTAATGCTCCTTTCCAGTAGCAGTCATTGAACGCCAATTAAGGGCATAATTCTTCCTGGCCCCTGTCAGCAATTACAATGGCAGACTGGGGGATGAGGGTGGAGGGAGGGAGGGAGAGAAGTTGGCAGGAGGCCCAAAAAGTGGTTTCACATTGGTGTGGATTTATAGCGGGATTTTCCACTGATGCTTGCCAGGGCAGATCAGAAAACCTTCTGGAGGCCAGCGTGAAACTCTTCCCACTGGTGGGATGCAGATGAAGTTCTGACCACCTGTGGCACCAGCAGGAAGACACATCGGTGCAAAACATGTCAAGCACAACATGGCATGCAGATTTCAGAACTCAGTGAGCAATGCCTGGGGCTGACTTGGGAGTTTGGGATGGAGGCCGCCTGCAACCCTGGAACCTGGAACACCATAGCCGTGGGTCAGGGGAGAATCTGCAGATGGACCTCCCAAATCAGGAGGGGTCCATTTTCCAGCCTCAGAATGTTCCTGGAAATCCATCTTCAGTACCAAGATATCCATCTTCCAGTTCTAGAATGCTCCCAGAGATCTATCTTTTCAAGAGGTCCACCTTTTCTCAATAGTGGGTCAGTGATGTTGGGCAACTTTTTAATATGACACCTGGGTAGGATAGCAGAAAGCATGCCATCAAGCCTTCCCCGCCATGAGATACAGCTCAAAACACAAGGCTGAATAATTAATGAGGATAGGGCTGGAAAATTTGGCATGTCTTCCTGCTGGTCTCAGCAGCAGAAAACATCCCATGGTCTTGTCCCTCCAAGGGACTTAGCCCCAAAATTCTGCCTGAGGTATGGAAACCCTGCCTTATTTTGATCTCCCTAGGAATGCTAAGGTTAATCGCATGTGACCATAATTTAGATGAGCTAATTGTTAAACCACAAATGGGACATCAAACCTCGTTATTCATCAGAGCACCTCACAAATGTTTGTGTCTCTTATTGGGGCTCACAAAGGCCAATTGCATTACTGTTGACCTACTGCAGCTCAGGACTGAGGATCAACTAGGAACCCTCCACTAATTCCTTCAATAGATGCCAAGTTTCAGGAAATCTGGGGGCCTTGAATCATGGGAATAAACTTGTATCCTTCAACTCCAATGTCACTGTACCAAGAGACTGGAAAATCAAGTACTATGTGAGTACACACTAACATTTTGATTTTACCTAATGTAAAGACCTCAAACCTGACCTCAGTGCCACAGCATGTGAAGTCAGCTATATTAAAGTCAGGTTTATTGCATGAGTCAATAAAGCAAAGCATCACAGATTAGTTGTTATCGCAGATAGACTCATTTAATCTAAATAACTGTTAAAAAAACAAATGTTGGTTCACATGTCAGTTTCTTTCTCTCATTATTCCCTTCATCCCAGCAATATCTGCACTTTGAAAGTACTTAAATGTCTGTAAAGTGCTTTGGAGCATCCTGAGGTCATGAAAAATGTAAGTCTTTCTTTCATAATTTTACCATCACATTAGGAAACATTTTTCCTTTATTTGTCTATTCTTTATTCTATCCATTTTCTTTCCTCCACCGCTAAAAAGTGTTGATTCCTTTCTGCTCTTTGACACAGATGCTGATTATCCTTAGATATTGGCTTAGTGATGGCTCTTCATCAATGAATGCAGGCAGTAATTACTGACAAGTTTTATAACCTTGAAACTGCCTCAACCAATGCCCAGGCTTAGGATCTTTCAGGAGGTTGTCCTTTGATTACTACCAGTAGTGTGGCCTGATCTAATATCTACTTCCATAACCCAGGTACTAACAACTGATGTATTCCCTTTGTTATCATTCTGGCTGAGATCCACTAATGCAATACAGACTAGGGATTTAACACCCATCATGCATTGTAAAGATTCTGTGATCCTGAACCTGTATTTAAAATATTTTCAAATGCAAAAGTAGATTTCTCAAAGAATTATTTGATTATGTTACACAATGTTTCACAGAGATGCTCTTGTATTTCTATTTCATGGATGATACATCACAATTGGGAAAAGATAATATCAGAGAGATTGGGCAGTATTTAATAGAGGCAATGAGTGTCTCACCTGCTAGCTGATGGATTGATAGCTGCCCCAGGGGGCTTCTTTTAAGAAAGTGCAGGCAAATTAAGCGCTACTCAGGCGCTGAACTGGACAGGGAAGGGTCTTCCCTGGATCAACGACTGTTGAGGTTGAAAGTCCAATCTGCTTAGAGCCACCCATTAATCAGAGGTTGGCAGCTCTATTGAGCAGCAGCACCACCTGAAAGGTGATGCCATGAGGGGGTTACACTCATCTATGATCCCAGGCTGCATGTGAATGAAGGGGAGGGTCATGGGGGTGATGGGGTGGGGTGGGGTGGGGAGGTGAAGGGGAGAAGTATCACAGCAAGAGCAAGGGCCCACCCCTTCCTGAAGCCAGGTTCCTTATTCAGTCCCTTTGAAGGAGGGACACCTCCCCTCCAGGGTGGCAAGCAACCCTGCATGACTTTGCTTTTCAAACACCACCCCTCCATGCCCTCCGATCCACCAGTTGTTAATACCAGTGGTGGCATGATGAAATTCTAAAGGGGCAATTAGCCAAGGCATCTTCAGCAGCAATTCTCAAACCCACCACTTCCACCATCTAGAAAGAAAGATGGCAAAGTCAAGTCATCTTGACATATATCACTGTTTCTTCATTGTCACAGGATCATGAACCGGGGAATCCTGGTGAAACAGCACTTTGGGGGTACCTGACCATGCGGACTGCAGCAGTTAAAGAAAATCTTTCACTTTCAGAGGTCAAGTAGGGATGCCAAACTTGCCAACACCTCCTACTAGGTGTTGGCAAGGAATGAAGAAACAAGTCAACTCTTTCCTGTACTGTAGGAAATCTCTTCATCACATATCAGCTGTACAATTGGACTATTCTATACCAGAAGTTAGTTTCAGAATGGTGCCTTTTTAAGAACTAAATACTGTAAAAGGCACTTGCTATTGTTTTTTTCCTAAATGATTTATATCAGCTGGAATCAGATCAGTCTTGCAACCTGAAGAAACAGAATGCAAAGTCTTCATTTAATGAGTTTTTGAACCAGTGACAGGATCAAGTGGGGGGATGCATTTACTATAACTTGCTACATCTCTGTTTTCACCTAGCTATATATTTGCAGTGCTTACTTAGCCAGGCACAGTGAACCTCCTGAAATGGTGAAATGTGCCAATCAAGATTTCACTAAAAAGGATTCTACTGTGCTAGCTTTAGTAAATGCACAAGCATTGGTGAAGATGACAATTTGAAACTGAGGAATGTTTTATAAAGCACTTTGAGACTGGAGAATGACATTTTCCATGTGAATTATAAAATGCATAGATAAGTCGTGTTATTAACTGAGCTCTGTCTTAGGAAATTGATAGAATTATGCAAAAGAAACCACTTCTATACTCTCGGTACCTAGAAATATGAAATTTAAGGTTTATGACTCTAAAATAGGATCACACTAGCTCCACAGTGAAGAAAGTTATTTAAATCTTTGTCTCATGCTTAAAACTTCTGGTAATTTTTTTTCTGGTAATTTTACTACTATCAAAGGTGTCTGGATCTTTTGCAGCTGTGGCTGTTTTTGCTCTTAGATCAGTGGCTCACAGATTGAAGTTACACTGGTAACTGCATGTTGTTCAGGCCTCAGAAAGCTCTCTCAACGAAACAATTTAGCTATATTGTAGAATGACTTAAATGCAGAATTTTGGTCCAAGGTAATAATTTATAATATTAACAAAGAGTGAGTAGAAGGCCTCACTTCAGTTTGACATTGAAACAATGTAAACATTCTCAGCTGATGCTATGTAGTCCAATACCTGAGATTTCCCGTTACTTTCCCATCAATGAGCATTCAAAGGAACTTTACGTTATCACAAAAGTTGGAGTCGAAGAAGAAAGAAAAATGCTTGCATTTATATGGTGCCTCACAGGATCTCCCAAATTGCTTTACAGCTAATGAACTGCTGAGTTACTGTTTTAACATTGGGGGCTTTGTTGATCAGTGTAACAGCAGTCCTAAAGCTTTTAAAGTTAGGACTAGATCTTTTATAAGCTATTGTAATTTGCTAAAGTTGGTTTTACAATGCTGTTAAATGTCATACCCTCCTGAGTAATTTAGATTTTGCGAAGAACTCATGGACTTTTGTTCTGTTCATTATTATGCTATGTTAACCTATTTCTATAACACAAGGAAAATCAATAGCTCAAAAGATAATATGCAGTCAAATTCTGGATCAGAATATTGCAGGTTTAATTTCAACCTAAGAATAATATTATGGTTCAACTCCTGTTCTGGCTGAGATAGATCTGCCTTGCTACCCAATTCTGAGGGTGGAAGGTAATGGCAACACCACAGAAAAAAAAATGTTACTAAGAGAAACAGCTCAGGATGCTGCATCAGTAGAGAACGAGCCAAGGACCTGTCTTTGGGCAGAACCCACATGAAATAAGTGGAATAATGACCCCATTCCTGGCTCCCAGGTCGGGTGTGCAGGGATGGGAGAACTACCAGCGCCATGAACCCAACCTTTAAAAGTTGGCTGCATGGACAACAGATTTTTGGATTGGGGACAGACAATGAATGGGTGGTTGACTGGATTAGAAGATAGGATGGGTGACCTGAGAAGAAGTGGGAAGAATAGTGGATGTAGGGGTAGGTTGTGTGGAAGGCTTGCTGTGGTCTCCAACACTTTCCAAATTTTAAAAATCAAGATTAAAACTGAGATACAGATGACATCTTTCTGTAGTGCATTAGCATCCATTTCACAAACACAAACTGGGATGAATCATAAAAAGCAAGCCAATAATGATCTATTACAGCACATTCACAAAATACATAGGACACATTTCTGAACACTGGAAGCCGTTTTTAATCATATTTCAATCCTTATCAAAACAAAACCTTGTAATGAATCAACGAAAGAAGTGTTATGAAAAAGTTAACTAGCTTATTTCAACTTCACTTTTGCCATAAATTATATAATACTTATCACTATTATCAGCACAAGTTAAACATCAGTTACAGAGATGACCTACTGAGGATGTACATGAGTAAATGTGTAGTGATACACCATTTATTACAGCTTCCCCTCAGGCGAATACCCTTCCCTTAAGCTGAAGCATTGGGGCTTTTTGTTTTATTACTCCATGAGAGGAGTGAGAAAAAAAGCTTTCAATACCTTGGGAATTGAAATATTCATTCCTGCCATATCAATGTCTCTTCTCGATTTCATGCAGGCTGCATAATTATAACACTGTTCAAATTGAGCTCAGAAGAAAGGCAGGTTCAAGTGCAAATTAATTTCAGATTATCACAACAAAGGCAATCAAATCTCAACAAGCTTGCCAGCAAAATGCCTTCTTTCAGTCCCCAAGTCCCTTCCTACCCCCAACTCACAACAAAGACCTTTCAGCTCAAATTAGGCTAATGATCTAATGGAGCATGTCTGTCTACCTGGACCATTTTTTTTCTCTCTCTTGAAATCTGCAGTCGGAAGATGTCATCCCGAGGTAAAACCAAGCAAGAAAAGATTGCATGGGAAGGTCAACGTTTAGTATCTGTAAAGTGACAAAATAAAGAGACAGCAAACCCTGACCAGAAGTCTGCACATCATCAACCTGTCTTATTTTGTGGAAACAATCAAGGGACATTGACAGTGTTGAAAGAGCTTGGAATTTATTCAAGTGTTCACTACGAAGAGGAAACTCTAAAACCAAACTGCATGGATCACCTCCTCCTCCCGTCTATCAGCACAGCTTTCAAACAATCCAACAGCTTACTTTATCCTTTGGGAACCTGGTTAGGATAAAGGGACTAAAGTGTTGAAGTAAAATCAAGTCAAGGCTCATTACTTCCTCAGTACCTTAGCATAGAGAGAAAGACACACACAGGCTGACAAATAGAGTTTAAGGGAAAATTCAGTATGAGGAAAATAAGGTAAGGGAACCTTCTGAACTGCATATGCAAGTGTAACCATTCCTGCCTCCTTTGGACCAAAGTCTTTTTTCCCCATGTTGACATTTTAACAATCTGCTCATTAAAATATTTATAAAATCCTTGTGTTCATTATATTGTCAATCATTGCTCCTTGTCTTTGTGAGAATGTGTCAGTCATGCGGGTTTCAAAACAAACAAGTTTTCTGTCATGAAACATATGCAAGTAAAGATTCTCTGTCAATGATTGACATGGATTTTTTTTTAAAGCTGCAATTCACAGGGCTAACTGAATTAACTTAATATATAAATTTTGAGGCCAGCTACCTTCAATGTGATGACTAAGTGCAGTGAGTGCTCAAAAGGTTAAACATTATATTTGAATATGGTAAATTATTATTCATCCTTGGTGATTTTTTAACTTGTTTTGTGAAAAATGTAACAAAATATATCAGAGAAACAAATGCCAATGCAAGTAAGCAAGTAATGAATCTGGTACAATAATTCATTTTACCTTTAGCAATTACACTGTGGTTATTAATTTTTGAAGGCAATGGACAGCCAATAGGCCAGAATTCTACTGTGAACTGTTTATCCTTCCTGGACAAATTGCAATTATCACTCTTATGCTGGCACACAAAGCGCAATGAGCAGATGAGAGTTTTGTGTCCATTTTGTGTCTACATGTCTATTAATGCTATGATGGTTCTCTCATCTTAGCTACTATCTCCCTGCCCTCTAATGGTCCATCATTGCCCATCTAGTCAATGAACCGACCAATGGATCCGAAGTCCCCACTGCACCATCTCCAACTTCCTTTACTCTCCAAAGTCCTTGATCATGTAATCACCTCCCAGAATATTCATGGCCTTGCCCCTCATTTTCTCTGTGATCACCTCCAAACCTACCTTCTGAGAAATCTGCACTCTTCCAGTCCTGGTCTTTGGAGCATCTCTGATTTTGATCACTCCACCAGTGGCAGCCATATCTTTAGCTGCAAAGACCTTAAACTCTGAAATTGCCTTCCTAAGCTTCTCCTGTACTCAACCACAATCTGTATCTTCATGGCCTGGCATATCCCTCACTCTATCATTACTACTGAGCCAGTGAATCAACACTGGTTCAATGAAGAATGCAGGAGGACATGCCAGGAGCAACACCCATCATGCGTAAATATGAGGTGTCAACCTGATGAAGCTACAACATGGGACTACCTGCATGCCTAATCGCATAAGCAACAAGTGATAGACAGAGCTTGCGATTCCACAATGAACAGATCAGGTCTAAATCTGCAGTCCTGCTACATCCAGCTACTGACGGCATTACAATCTTGCTTCAAACATAGGTAAAAAAGTTGAATTTGAGATGTGAGGGCAACTACCCTTGACATCAAGGTAGCATCTGACCAAGTGTGACATCATAGATTCCTAGCAAAACTGGAGTCAATGGGAATTGGGTGAAAATTCTAGTTGGGCTCATACCTCACATATGGGGTGATTGTAGTGATTGGGGGCAATCATCTCAGTCCCAGTACAACATTGCTGGAGTTCCTCATGGTATTGTCCTAGGCTCAACCATCTTCAGCTGCTTGAAAATCACTTTTCTTCATAAGATCAGAAGTGGAAATGTTCGTTTATGTTTGCATTACATTCAGCACCATTCACAACTCCTCAGACACTGACGCAGTCCATGTCCAAATGCTGCAAGACCTGAACAATATCCAGGCTTGGGCAAAGAATTGGCAAGTAAGATTTGTGCCACACAAGTGCCTGGCATTGACAATCTTCAACCATTTAACCATTAACCCTTGACATTCAATGGCATTACCATCATTGAATCCCCCACTATCAACATGCTGGGTACATATGGTTACAAGAGCAGGTCCGAGGTTTGGAATCCTGCAGTGAGTAACTCACCTCTTGATGTCCACCAACCGCAAGGCTCAAGTCAGAAGTGTGATGGAATACATTACACTTGCCCGGATGAGTGCAACTCCAACAAAATTCAAAAAGCTCAACATCATCCATAAGACCATAAGGCATAGGAGCAGGATTAGACCACTTGGCCCATTGAGTCTGTTCTGCCATTCAATCACGGCTGATATTTTTCTCATCCCCATTCTCCTGCCTTTTCCCCTGATAACCCCTGATCCCCTTATTAATCTGCAACTGTACAAAACTCTGGTGCGGTCGCACTTGGAGTATTGTGCGCAGTTCTGGTCCCCACATTGTAGGAAGGATGTGGAGGCTTTGGAGAGGGTGCAGAGGAGGTTTACGATGATGTTGCCTGGTATGGAGGGGAGGTCCTATGAGGAGAGACTGAGGGATTTGAGGTTGTTTTCATTAGAAAGAAGGCGGCTAAGGGGGGAACCTTATTGAAACATACAAGATGATTAGAGGTTTAGATAGGGTGGACAGTGATAGCCTTTTTCCTCGGATGGAGAAAGCTAGCACGAGGGGGCATAGCTTTAAATTAAGGGGTGGTAGTTATAGGACGGATGTCAGAGGTAGGTTCTTTACCCAGAGGGTGGTGAGGGATTGGAATGCCCTGCCTGCTGCAGTTGTAAATGTGCCCAGTTTGGGGGCGTTTAAGAGATCCATGGATAGGTTTATGGATGGAAAGGGATTGGTTTAGGTTAGAAGGTCATTGCTTTTTAATTGGTCGGCGCAACATCATGGGCCGAAGGGCCTGTTCTGCACTGTAATGTTCTATGTTCTATGTTCTAATCAAGAATCTATTTATCTCTGTCTTAAAGACACTCAATGATCTAGTCTCCACAGCCTTCTGTAGCAAAGAGTTCTACAGATTCACCACTTTCTGGCTGAAGAAATTCCTCCTCATCTGTTTTAAAGGATCATCCCTCAAAAGGATCCCTATAAAGGCTCATCCAGAACAAAGGAGCCTGTTTGACTGGCAGCGGTTCCACATTCAATCCCTCCACCACTGACAAACAGTGGCAGTAGTGTGTACCATCTGCAAAACACACTGCATCTCCTCAACAAGGTTCCATAGACTAATCGTCCAAATCTACTACTGCCACTATCTAAAAGGACAAGAGCAGCAGCTACCTGGCAACACCATCACCTGGAGGTTTCCCTCAAAAGCACTCACCATCCTGACATGGAAATATATCATCGTTCCTTCACTGTTGCTGGGTCAAAATCCTGGAACTCCCTTGCGAACAGCACTCTGGATGTACCTACACCATGTGGACTACAGGGTTCAAGAAGAAAGCTCACAACACCTTCACTTGGTTAATTTGGGATGGACAACAAATGCTGGCCTATCCAGTGATGCAAACATCTGTAAAATGAATTTTAAAGAATTAAAGATGCTATGTAGAAACAAACTGTTGCTTTTGTGATGCAGGGATCCATATTTGAGGAGTGCAATGGGTAGTTAGATGAGAGTTTACAGCACTCCTCTTCCTGGCCTGCTAAATTTCAGTGTTGGAGAATACAAGTAAGATAGCTCATATGAAAAATATTTTATTCCAACATCACAAGTTCTCAATCAGCCTAATGATCAAAATGTGGTTGAATCACAAAGTCAGAATTATCTTGCGGCTAATGTGAACTCAAACTGGGGAGATTCATCCCCTGAAGAATATTATTTATTTATCATGGAACATGGACATTGCAAGCTAGGCCAGCATTTATTGCATATCTTACCTTGCTAAATTATACTGAGCTCAGACATTATAGCAAGTTGTATCATCAGTTTTGCTTCAATTTAGAATGGATTTTTTAAAAGTTTATTTATCAGCGTCACACATAGGTGTACATTAACACTGCAGCGAAGTTACTGTGAAAATTCCCTGGTTGCCACATTCTGGCACCTGTTCGGGTTAACTAAGGGGTAATTTAACATGGCCAATGCCCCTAACCGGCACGTCTTTTAGACTGTGGGAGGAAACTGGAGCACCCAGAGAAAACCTACACAGACACGGAGAATATGCAGACTCTGCACAGACACCAACACAAGCCTGGATTTGAACCCAGGTTCTTGGAGCTGTGAGGCAGCAGTACTAACCAATGTGCCACCCATTGGAACATCGCAAAGTGGTTTTGCTTTGAATGTAGGCTAAATTCAGTGTCAGGCCCAGACTGACATTAGAACCAAATACAATGAGAGCCACTGAAGGTGTGAAGGAGTTTAGACTCGAATCATTACTAAACATGCATCAAATTAGGTGGTTCAAGTCAAACTGATTCTGTAGTGAAGCAAAATGAAATTCATTACTTTGGCTTGAAACTTTAACCACCAGATTTACATGATGCAAGTTTAGACCTGATTGAATGACTGAAGAGGTTTATTCCTGTCCTTATGTTCCTCATGTAGTGTAAAGCCAAAATTACATTTTGCCACCATTAAATGAGTATCATAAATGAATCTAGAACACCTGTAGTGGAGAATTGTTTCATTTGACAAGGCATTTTAAATAGAAAATCTGCCATTTTAAAAGTATAAATATCCAAATCTTTATCATCACTCTCTAAAATAACATGGGGAAGTGATAAAGAAAAACTTGTCATATTACAAGAAGTTAATTTTTAGGCTTTTGTTCAGTGTTTGGAATTATACTATAATTAGGAGCTGATACAAAATATTATGCTTGGAATGCCTACAACTGGGATATGTCAGGGTTAAGCATCCTCTGCAATAAATGAAGTGGACAAGAGCCAAAGTGACCTGCTTCACTGTTGCAACAGCAGCTTTATCAGCTCAGCATGACTGCACAAACCTTTCATATCTAAATCCAAAACAAATGACTTAAGGATAAGGCTACCATCACAGCATCCTTCCACAAATTCTTCCAAGAAATGTGAGTTCAGCTCCGGATGTGTGATGATGTAGACACTTACTAGCATTACAGTGCAGTTTTAGTAATAAATCCATGTAATCTTGTAGCTATTCAGCCAAAACTCATTCCTATTTTAGCTCCAGCAGTGAACAAAACATTAAAATCAAATTAACTTAAGGTGATTTTTTTTAAATTTGGAGACAGTGGTTGGCACAATTTCAGATGCACTCCTGCCAGTGTTTCTTTTGTTTGTTTATACTGCAGTTAACTGCAGTTTATGACTGCAGTTAAAACATTTTACAATTGGCCAGTGTCAAATGACCTCTGTTTTTATAGGTAAATATGCAAGTAAAAATATAATAATTTCACAAAGCACCTTATTGAAAACCTTAGTAACATGAAGTTCATCAAAAATCCTATTTCAATAGATATATCAATATATTTTTAAAACCTCATCTCCTGTTTACTATTCTTTAATCACCTCACCATATGTAAAGTGCTTCACAGTATGCTTGTATCTGACCCCAAGTGGCTGAACTAGATTCCGCTCATTAGCATCTTGTGGACAGGAACCAAATTGGATGACCATCTGAAATTTTGTGCCCAGCCATTAGCAGGTGAGAATTAAAACCTGCTGCTTATATGGGATCTGGCCTTCGAAATGGTGTCAGCACCTGATGGGTTCATGATAGCATGAAAATGGTTGGCAACTGTTGGAGAAGCAGCAGGGCTTTCAGAATTTAAAAAAAAACGTCTGTTGAGGTTGTGCTTCTTTTTCCACAATATGACTATTGGATTCTGGAAACAGTGGGCCATGGAGCTCAGCAGAAGGTGTGAGATGCTGTGAGTACAGAGTGGCAGTGGGAGAATCTAGCTTTGATGCTGTGAAAAGTTCAATGATACCAGGGAGCAAAAAGGTCTCCATTGTTAACTCACACATCCTGGACTGCAACTGTTGCAGGCATGAAGTATTCCCTGCTGTACATACAATCCTTCACAATATTCCTAGATTCAGTTGAGGCTGCAATCTCCGTTACTCAACACCTTCCTTACCTAGCACCTGCTCCTTCAGCAATTCCTTGTGGAAGATAAGTTTCTGACAATTCCTTTATTTTTAATTCTTCTTCAATGTCAGTGACACTAGCGAAGCCATAAACATTACCTGTCCCTAGTTGCCCTTAGGATCTGGTGTGGAAACTTCTTCTAATTATTATTTTGAAGTATCTGAAAGATTTTATGTAGAACACCAACATGATGCTTCTTCCCAATATATACAGTAGCACACTTAAGATAGCACACTTCAGGTAGTGCACTTGTATACAGATAGCAGACTTCAAAGAACAAAGAAAAGTGCAACACAGGAACAGGCCCTTCAGCCCTCCAAGCTAATGCCAATTATGATGCCCTAACTAAAGTAAAAAAAACCTTCTGCTCTTATTCAGACTATATCCCTCTATTCTCTCCATATTCATGTACTCATCCAGATGCCTCTTAAATGTTGCTTATGTGCCTGCTTCTACCACCTCCTCTGGCAGCGCGTTCCAAACATTCACCAAACTTTCCCCCTACATTTCCCTTAAACTTTCCCCTTCTCACCTTCAATCTGTGTCCCCTTGTAATGGACATTTCCACCCTTGGAAAGAGCCTCTGATTATCAGTCTATGCCTCTCATACTTTTGTAGACCTCTATCAGGTTCCCCTCAGCTTCTGTCTTTCCAGTAAAAACAATCCTAGTTCATTCAACCTCACTTCATAGCCAGTTTCTTTCAAGACCAGGCAACGTTCTGCTGAACCTTCTTTACACTCTGTCTAAAGCTTCCACGTCTTCCTGGTAGTGTGCAATCAGAACTGCATGCAATACTCAAAGTGCGGCCTAACCAAGGTTTTATATAGCTGTAATAGGATTTACCAATCCTTGTATTAAATATACTGGCCAATGAAGGCAAGCATGCTTTATGTCTTCTTAATTACCTTAGCCATCTATGCGGCCACTTTTAGGGAACTGTGGACCTGCACATCTAGATCCCTCTATATGTTAATGTTCCTAGGGGTTCTGCCATTTACAGTATAATTCATACCTAAATTTGATCCTCCAAATGCATCACCTAGCATTTGTCTGAATTAAACTCCACCTGCCATTTCTGAGCTCAAGACTCCAATTTATCTATATCCTGTTGTATCCTCTGTCAAAACCAGTGCTACCAGCAACTCCACCAATCTTCATGTCATCAACAAACTAATCAGACCACACATTTTACTAGCAAATAAACCAGTTGGACCTTAGTCTAGTGTTGCAAGACTTCTTATTGTGCTCAAATTGGTTCCCACGGGTCAAGTCGCATTGTCAGAAAATTTGACGAATAATGGACAATAGAAGTCACTGAAGGAAAAGAATGCAATTAGCAAAGATCACTGAAATGATAGCGGAAGAAGCATGATATCAGGACAGTAACAGAGAGAAACATAGAGAGGAGAGCTTGGAACATCCCACCCTTCATATTATAAACACCACCAGTAACATAATCTCCTAGGAGAGGAGAAACAGAAACATTAAGGAAAACTCTGAGAAATTCATCTCCAACCTTTGTAGGCAATCAAGGATTCTCCAAGAGACTTCTGAGTAATGCCATAATCCAGTTTAATGCCTTCTTAACCATCTTCAGCTGAGATCACTTCTACTCACAGGAATTTGTCCAGCTGTTTTATTTTCAGAATATTTTCAGTGACGTTCTGTCAACTTGTTTCAGATGTTGAACTCTGCAAGTAGAAGAATTTCTTGCTATTAAATCAAATTGTTTTTATAACTTGTGCCTAGTCTTGTAGTTTTCTTATTCACATAGAACATAATCCTTTCATAATACGAAAGCTCTCAATCATATCCCCAAAAAGCTGATGCTTTTCCAAAGTAAAATGTTCCAGATTTCTAAGTCTGCTCTTATAAATAAGTCTTCTCCCTCTTGGGCAGTTTCTCAGGGTTGAGGGTGACTTGCCTCCATGCTAAAAATTAGTTCTCAGCTGATTGAAGAGCCCAACATGCAACCTACAGTCTCTGTCACAGTTGGGGCAGAAGGTGGTTGGAGAAGTGGGAAGGTGGGATGCCTGGGTTGCCACGCATTCCTTTCACTGTCAACGTTGGCTTCTGCTTGGACTTGATGTTGAGGCTTAAAATGTTCAGCTCCTTCACAAATGCTTTTCCTCCACTTTGCGTGGTCTTGGAATTCCCAGGTGTCAGTGGGATGTTGCACTTTTTCAAGGAGGCTTCAAGAATGTCCTTGAGTTGTTTCCTCTGCCTCCTGAAACTCACCTGCCATGTCGAAAATCTGAGTGGAGCACTAATTTCTGGAGTCAGGCATGCAGATGATGTGGCCCACCCAAAGGAGCTAATCGATTGTGCTCAATGCTTAAATGTTGGGGATGTTAGCCTGATCAAGAACATTGTTATTGGTGTGCTTATCCTGCACAGGCACCTTTTTTTCAAATTTTTAAACGGCAGCCTACTTAAATTACTTGATTGCTTGACAGTTCGATAGGTCTTATTCACACCTTATGAGTATTTCTGTCTATTCTAAAAATTGGTAATTCACACCCTGAGGGAAAAAGCCTTTGCTCCAGTGAAAATTGGGTCAGTTTAAACTATTCAGATGGCCCTGTTGAATTTGGGTTTCCCTCATGTGTGAGGAATGCCACTGTTCCCAACTAGTAAAAATAGGATGTCGGTAAAAGGGTCCTCCAGATCCAGTTTCATTTTGGAAATGCCACAGAGATTCCTTGGCACCATGAAAATTTAGGCCAATCTAGATGTAGAACATTAAACCCTGAGAGATGAATAACTGGAGTGATACATAGTTATTATAAAGTTAGTTATTATTAGATTTTTCAATCCTGCCCTCGGACCAAATCATCCCACCCGAGGTCAACGGATCTGTCAATGTTCTGTTAAATTGTCCGTGCTACGCCCGACAATTACTTCGGAATTAGACAGTAGGACTAGGGGGCACAGCCTCAAGATAAAAGGGGGGCGGTTTAGAACGGAGTTGAGGAGGAACTTCTTCACTCAAAGGGTGGTGAATCTCTGGAATTCTCTGCCCGTTGAAGTGGTGGAGGCTGCCTCGCTAAATATTTTTAAGACGCGGGTTGATGGGTTTTTGATAAGAGAGGGGATTAAGGGTTATGGGGAGAAAGCGGGAAAGTGGAACTGAGCCGCGACAGATCAGCCATGATCTTATTGAATGGCGGGGCAGGCTCGAAGGGCTAGATGGCCTAATCCTGCTCCTATTTCTTATGTTCTTATGTTCGGTGGGCAGGTTCGGAAAATTTACTCCATAATTCATTACAACATTGTAGAATGCAATTAGTTAATATACATTGGACCTGAAACTCCAGAGCCAGAGCAGGGCATAAAGATTGAATAACACCTCCAGAAAATCAGAATTCGAAGTTGGTTGGAGGTTTCTACCCTATCTACAGGGTGTCAAACATTTTTTGTCAACACTTTTGAGGATGGGCTGGATAAGTGATGTCCCATGAAGAAACTGGATGTAGATTGTGTACTCTCAAAGATTGGTGAAGTGCTGAAGTATTCACCATGATTAATATACGTTGTAGATGCATTGCACAAGTGATGGAAAAAGTTGGGTATTGAGCCCAGTGGTAATGGTGTGATTGCTACGCCCTCCACGGTAACAAGGTTTTAAATGTTGTTGTAGATGCAACCATCCAGGTGAGTGTTAATTATTCTTTCACACTTGTAACAAGCCTTTTGGATGGCAGAGAGGCTTTGGAAGATTAGGAGTTGAAGCAATTGTTGAAAGTACCCAGTTTCTATTCTGTTCTTGTCAAATTATTGATATGACTGATCCACTTAAGTTCCAATTGATGGTGATCTCCAGGATGTGAATGATTTTGTTGTTGCAGGTTATGTGATTCGAAGGGCCTTTTCCTGCTGTATGCTTGCATGATTCAGAGTTTGCCATTCAGCACGTTTCAACTACACAAGTTTGACCAGCAAGAAAGCTAAGAGCAGAAAGATCATAGAAAGGCAAATACCTTTCAGGTTTCCTCTAAGTGACACATCATTCTGACTTAGACATATACTGCATCTCCTTCATCATCACTGATGAAAATCCTAGAATTATGGACGAACACTATCATGTGAGGACCGTCAGAAGAACATTATGCCAAGGTGAAGACTCATCGATTACCTTCTCAGTGTAATTAAAAATATTGCTTTTGCTACATTGATTAAAACCAGAGAAGGGACACTCAAAAGAGAAAGCCACCAGAGCTGTGAGCATTTAAACTTGAGGCTCATTCCACAAAGCTACCAGAAATTTCTGTTAGGTGTGCAAATGTGCTGTCGACATTTACATTGAACACTGCGATCTTTTTTGTTCTGTTTGCACAGATAGTGATTCCAGTGAGATCACTGAGAAAGCAACCAATTTATTTTTCTTCTTATTCCTTCATGGGATGTGGGCATCGCTGGCTGGGCCAGCATTTATTGTCCATCCCTGAGGCCATTTAAGAATCTGCCACATTGTTGTGGGTCTGGAGTCACATGTAGGCCAGCCCAGGTATGGATGACAGACTTCCTTCTCTCGTGGATATTTGTGAACCAGATGTGCTTTTTATGACAATTGACAATGGTTTCATGGTCACCATTAGACTTTTAATTCCAGATTTTTATTGAATTCAAATTCCATCAACTGCCATAGTGGAATTCGAAGCTGGGTTTCCAGACAATTACCCTGACTCACTGGATAACGAGTCCTGTGACAACCTCACTTCACCTCTGCCAAAGAGTTGCAAAGTTGAAGGGGTTATTAATTGAACTTATGTTGAACAATTGGCAGCCCAAATGTGGACCCCATTTTTTATATAAATTACACACACTGTGCATTCCCTGAACATTCAGTTGATGTGTGGATTCCTTGCACATTAATGTTGTCAAAGCTTTAATAATTCAACAGTTAAATGATCCTGCTCTATTTCAACAAAAAGGATAAATGTTTGGCGTGAGTAGAGGCTCCATTAAACTGAATTCATAGTATAAGGCCAAGACTCAGCAATTCTGAAATTTGATATGGCCAGGAAATAGGCGCAAAGTAAAGGGTGAGGGTATGCAGTTAAGGGAAAGTTTATAAATCTAAAGAGACTCAAGCTCATGGAGCAGGACAGCAATTATGGTAAAGATAATCGGTGTGATAGGAAGGGACAAAGTTTAACAGTAACACTGAATCAGTGAATAAGATTGAATCAGGAAAAAATAGTAACAGTTTAAATTAAAGATGCTCCATCTGAATCCATGAAACATTCATAACTAAATAGATGAATTAATGGGACAAATAGAAATAGAAATATGGGGCTGATTTTTTTATTTCCCAGTGCAGATAAAATGTGCAAGGGAGGAGGAAATGGGAAGTGTGGGGCTACATTTTAAAATATTTTGTCTGATTCCTGCCTCCTGCCATTTCCATTGGGTTGATCATCTTGGCAGGTCACAACCTGATACTCACTTTAAGTGATGTTGGGCTTAAGATTTAAATGTCTGCTCCAAAATCAAGTCTCCCTTTGGTATTTTTGTGGGTGTGGGTGGGTTCTTGAAGGACGTGTGAACTTGGCGGAAGCCTGATTTGTGGAATTTCGAGTCAGATTAAAAGTTCTTGCCAATTTCAGTTGTGATAGTGTAAGAGTTTGTGATGATTTAAATATGTTTTCAATGCAGTGGTTTAGTTTCCACATTGACTTAATGTCCTGCTATCTGCTGTGTCTTAGAAGTATTGTTGCAATAACCATGAGATACAGTATCAATGAGCCCTATAGTAACACTGGCAAGTCTTTGAAATGAAAACTCAAAAAAAATCAGGCATTCAATATTCTCTTTGAATAAGATCATAATTTTGTCTATGGCCAGAATTCTCAAACCTTACCCGCGTCTGGGACTTTGCATTTCCGCTGCAACGAACAGAGATTTAGCTGAGTGCCAAGTCCTCCGTTCTCGCTGGTGGTGGTTTCAGAGTATATGAGACCGAAGAATTTTGGCCCGTATAAACAAATGAGAATTGAAAAACCACTCCACACAAAGATTGACTTATTACTAAGAAAGCTGTTACTCAAACAAAGCCAGTAAAATTCCCATTGAAAGAACCTTTAATCTTGTCCAAATAAAAACACAGGCATTGAAAAAAAAACACTTTACACAAAGACCAAGTTATTACAAGAAAATAAGGCTGTCAGTCAAACAAAGCTAATGCAGTGTAATAGATTAATAGAATAATTATAGTAATGAATGATGTAGACCATGGGGTAACAGAGACATCAGCAATCATGTGATAGAGAGTCCGTACAGAAGGAAGAGCATGTAGCATTCAGAAGAGGTGTGTCTACTTTGTAGCTCATTGTGAAGAAAATGCAATTGTTTATATAAACAAATTTGAAGTAACTACTCACAAAACGCTAGAGACCCTCCAGAGAAGACAAATCACACCATCAGGATATGAAACATGACAGCAACCAAAGGTATGGGAGTCTAAAACTAGAGGGCATAGGTTTAAGGTGAGAGGGGAGAGATACAAAAGTGTCCAGAGGGGCAATTTTTACACAGAGGATGATGAGTGTCTGGAACATGCTGCCAGAGGTAGTAGTAGAGGCGGGTACAATTTTGTCTTTTAAAAAGCATTTAGACAGTCACATGGATAAGATGGGTATAGAGGGTTATGGGCCAAATGTGGGTGATTGGGATTAGCTTAGGGCTTTAAAAAGAGGCGGCATGGACAAGTTTACTCGATGACTGACTCTATAACAGCCGTGAAACCAGTTTACACAAATGTTGATGTTCTGCAAATGTGGGTTTCCAGATCAAATTGTCTTCTATAATGGCCCACAATTTACCAATGCTAAAAGCAATGGGGTCACTCCTGTCACCAGTACTCCTCTTGACCCAAAAGCTAAATGAAGAGGATGAAAGAATGGTGAGGACCATCAAGAATTTAATGGCAAAGAATTCTAACTGACATTTAGACCTGCACTACTGAGCTACACCTCTGTAATAACTCCACGGAGGCAAATGTTCTGTTACCAAGTTACTTTATTTACACCATACATCTGTACGCATCTGCTGAATGCAGGCTGGGAGTCTGACAAACCTGCTTTAAATAGGGAGCATGAGGCTCCCTAATTTAACCTTCAAATAAGACTTATCAGGTAGTTCATACTTTAGAAAGCCAACCTCATTAGCCTGGCTGAAGTCATCACACTCACCTCCCCCTCAAAGTCCAAGGAATCCCCTCAGTGTGCTTCCCTCAGGATCCTCTAACTCATCCTTCGATGTTGACGATGTGTAATGGTTGGGCACCTGTCTCTTCTGCCATGAATGCCGGAATCTGGTTCCTAGTCCCCTTCAGAAGTTAGGGGAAATTGCTGCAGCTACATCCCCTGTGTCCATTTCAGATCCTGAGGTCCCCATCAAAGGTGCAGGGAAGGCGGTACTGGCTTGTCGAGGGGGACTTTGCTCGTTCCAATGGCTGCAGAGCGGACTAGGTCCTGCACTGGGCTTCTTCTTTTCACCTTTCCTCCCAGGTTTGGCAACAACAACCTCAGTGTGGTGTGGAGCCATCTGCTCATCAGTAACTCTGCTGGCGCAGTTCCCATGGTGGTGTGTGAAGTGGTCCTATAAGCAAATTGACATGGAGTCGCGACCATGGTCTGCCTGGGCATTCCCATGGAGTGGATATGCCGACATTGGACTGGGGTAAACACAGTAAAAAGTCTGACAACACCAGGTTTCAGTCCAACCGATTTATTTGATCAAATAAATCGGTTGGACTGAAACCTGGTGTTGTCAGGCTTTTTCCTGTGCATTCCCATGGATGCAGCAGGGCTGCCGGTGGTGTCTTCTGTTGGCACTTCTGGCACTGTCCTACCAGTTTTGCTATGTGTGCACCCAATCCTGGCCACCAGATGTAGTTCCTGGCCAGCATATTCATTTTTGATATTCCAGAGAGCCCATGGTGTAGTTTGGCCAGTATGTCCTGACAGCCCTGCTTTGGGATGACGACCCGTGCTCCCCACAGCAATATTCTGTCTTCCATCGTGATCTGCTCCCTCCTGTTCCAGTATGGGTGGAACTGTGGATGGACTGGTCTTCCCAGCTGCTCTGTGCTTTACTGTCACCAACACAGGGTCTTTCTGCATCCACTGGCGCATATTGTGTGCATCCACCGGGAGGGTGTCCATAAAGTTTAACGTCATCATGGTCTCCTCCATTCCAGGTACCAATGGTGGGGTGTTTGGTAACAGGAGTCAGCGTAAGACTTTGCCATTTGCTACTCTAGTCCCTGGTCGGTGCTCCAATCAATACTGATGTGCTGCCAGCGATAATGCCCAACACTGGATCTGGGCTGACGCTATCTACAGCACTGCTTTGTCCTCCTTCAGTAGGCCCAGCAAGAGTTAATGACCTGTTACGATCATAAATTTTCACCCATAAGTACTAGTGAAATATTTTGACTGCGAAGATTACGCCAGTCCTTCCTTTTCAACCTGGGCATACCTTCGCTCTGTCATTGCCAGGGTCCTGGAGGCATACACTATTGCCGCTCTTGTCCATTCTGCCACCTGTGGTGCCAGGATTGTGCCCAATCCATATGGGGATGCATCACAGGTGAGTACCAATTCCTTCTTGGGGTCATAATGTACCAGTACATTTTCAGTTGAGAGTTGCTGTTGAATTTTCTTGAAGGCCCTGTCATGGTGGGCCGACCATTCTCAAGTTTGTCCTTTTTCTGGCAACTGGTGGAGGGGATCCAGAATGGAGGCCCTATCCTGTATAAATTTCCCGTAGTATGTTACCAGTCCCAAAAACGACCGTAGCTCCTGGATGGTTGTGGGGGTCTTTTATTGCTCGTATCCGATCCTCCACAGGATGTAGGCCAGACTTATCTACTTTGTACCCGAGTAGGTTACATGTGATGCTAAAAAGATGCATTTCTCCCTTTTCAGATGCACTCCCGCTGCTGCAAATCTCCTGAGAACTTCCTCCAAGTTCTGCAGATGTTCCACCCTTGTTCTACTCATAATGAGGACATTGTCTAGGTAAATTGCAACCAGTGGTAACCCCTGTAGGATGCTCTCCAAGGTCCTTTGGAATATGGCACAAGCTGACAAAACCCCGAAAAGCAATCTTTTATACTGGAAGAGGCCTTTCAGCGTATTTATTGTGGCAAATGTTTGCGAATCCTTGTCCAGCCGTAGTTGCAGGTGTGTGTGGTTCAAGTCCCGTTTTGTGAATAGGAGTCCTCCTGCCAACTTTGCTCACAGGTCCTCAATCCTGGAATTGGGTATATGTCTAGCTGAGTGTAACAATTTATTATCTGTTTGAAATCGCCGCAAAGGCACACTAAGCCATCTGGATTTAAGATAAGAACCACGGGTGCCGCCATTCCGCAGATTGAATTGGTCTTTATTATTCCTTCATGCGGTAATCTTTTGATTTCCGCATCAACCTTTTCCCTTAATACTAATGGTACCGGGTTGGGCTTTGCAAAACTTTGGAACAGCCTCCGGGATGACATGTAATTTTGCTTTCACTCCTTTGTCCCTAGGCCTTCTCGAAAAATCTCCAGATACTTGCTCAGGGCCTCACTCAGGCAACCATTTTCCAGCTGGAAAATATTTGTCCAATCAAGCTGGATTTTTTAGACAATTTTGCCCTAATAAGCCCGGTCCTGAACCTTCCACTACTATTAATGGGAGTCTCACTAATTGTTTCCCATAAGCAATTGGCACATGGGTTATACCCATCACTTTCAGTGATTCCTCCGTATAGGACCTCAGGGCTAAGGGTTGGAATCCAGTGTGTATCTTGTTAAACATCGTCTCCCCTATGACCAATATGGCTGCGCCTGTGTCAACGTCCATTAAAGTTGGACATCCGTTCAGTCTCAATGACAACTTGATGGATTCTGATTTCGTCATCGCTATCCATAGGAGCTGTTCCTCATCAGAGGTATGGGGAACTTCCAGGTTGTGCATTCTCCTGTCCCTCGGCTATGTGTTCTTTTCAGCCATGTTGGCTAAGGAGACTTGGTTTTCCTCTGTGCATCCTGTCGCTGGCAACCTTCACAACTTCGTGTCCAGTGAGGCTCTACAGGAACTGCTGTCACTCTGGGCTTAACCTGACCTTGTTTAGGTGCGGTTCTAATAGGCAGACTTTAGCTCCCTCATATCTGAATCCTTCCTGAGGGCCGCTATGTAGTGGCCTGCCCCAGAGTAGTAATGCCCTAACCCAGTCTCCCTAATGTTGGCTTCTACCTCCATTGAGATACCTTGGAGCTCATGCACTCTGCTTGCTGCTTTTCCTAATGACAAGGCCAACTTTAATGCCTGTTTACAGTCGAGCTGGGCCTCCGCCAACAAGTGTTTAAGTATAGTCATATTGTTAAGTTCGCACATCGATCAGTCTCGGAGCATCTCATTTAATGTCCTCCCGAATTCGCAAGCCTCTGCCAGACGTCTTAGCCTGGTTAGGAAACTGATAATTGATTCTCCCGCTTCTCTAAATGTGGAGTAAAAATGGTACCTCCGCAGGATCAGGCGTGGCTTAGGGCCATAATATTCTTGAATTAAGTTTGGTAACCCTTGAAAGGACTTTGTGTCTGGTGCCTCTGGGAAAGTTAAATTGTGCACAACGCAAAAACTGCTAGTCCACACACAGTCAGGAGGATAACCCTTTTCTTCTCATCTGAGGTTATGTTATTTGCCCTGAAGAAGTACTTCATCCTTTCCACATATTGGGCCCAATATGTGGAGTCAAAAGAGTCCAACTTCCCAAACAGCGGCATGTTTTCTCAACAATGGCTTACTGTCAATATGTGCCGTGATTCAGCAAGTTCCTTCACGTGACTCCTTTTTTCTCATCGTCACTGTAATAACGCCACAGAGGCGGAAGTCCCGTCACCAAGTTAGTTTATTTACACCATACATCAGTACACAGCCAGCATTGCTCCCTGCTGAATGCAGGCTGGGAGCCTGACACAGCTGCTTTGATAGGGAGCATGAGGTTCCCTGATTTAACCATCAATTAAGACTCACCAGATTACTCATGCTGTAGCAAGCCAACCTCTTTTACCTGGCTGAAGTCATCACAACCTCTAGAGAATGTTTTCTCAACAGCGAAACTGCTCATGGGCTGATGTCTGAAGACACAAATTCCGCAGTTGCCAAGGAACTGCAACTCAACATTAACCCTACTGTCCAACAGGGAGTAGAAACAGGGAGAACAACTTCAATGGGAGATAAAAACACTAGTACAACTCCAGACATAGAGCCAAGATACTAGTTCCCCTAACACTAAGCCACAGGGTTTGGATTTGGAGTTATAAATCGGAAGTTATAGTCTTTCAAAGACTATCCAGGATAATCCTTGATCCAAACACCAACTGTACTTTCTGATGCTATTAGAGAGCACTAATTTCATTTTTCCCCACGAGACCACAGGCCTTTGATTACCACACAATATAGGGCAGAGAACCCAAGGATACTTTCAGTGACTTAAAAGATTCCAACTCAAGCCCACTCACCCTGTTCTGTAGTCACAATGGTCCGGGATAGTGATAAAGGCACTGTAAATTCTTAAACTCTAACTGGTGGACTTTGAGGTGAGGAGCTGGTAGAGGCACTACAATGTAAACAGATAGAAACAAAGTTAACAGACAGAATTGAGTGGGCTTGTTAGCTACAGGCATAATCCCATAATGGCCACAAAATGTCACAAGAGGCCAAAGACATAAGAGCTGTTAAGATTTCAGAACGCGATCTTTCCCATCTTGCACTGGTGACATGACCAGGTTCATGCACAGAAAGGGCATGAGCTGGATTTGCATGATTTCAAATACATCTTAATATCATTAAACAGCATTACACTGTAGTGTCTGGCCACATTGAATCCACCTCCACTGGCAGCGTGATATCACACTGGTGTAAATCGTGACTATTTTTCAAAAATGAAAACAAATCATGATGGCCATGGTGCGGGCGGGTGTGCCCAGAGGCCTCAGGTGTTGATGTCGCAGGCTAGGCAATGCCCCTGTAGTTCCAAGGAGTATTGCCAGGAGCATTGACAGAGAGCATTGATTGGGGACATTGCCGGGGACAATGCCAGGGAACTATGCTTGGGGCAGTGCCAATATGCACATGAATGGAGCACTGCCAAGGAGTTTATTGAACCATAGAATCCCTACACTGTAAAACGAGACTATTCAGCCCATCAGATATGCATATACTCCAAAAAGGCATCTCACCCAAGCCATATCCCGGTATTTACCCCACTAATCCCCCCAACCTATACATCTTGGGACACTAAGGGACAACTTAGCATAGCCAATCTACCTAATCTGCACATCCTTGGAGTGTGGGAGGAAACTGGAGCACCCGGAGGAAACCTAAGCATACACGGGGAGAATGTGCTAACTCCAAACAAACAGTCACCCGAGGCCAGAATTGAACCCGGGTCTCCGATATTGTGAGGCAGTTAACCATTGTGCCAAGATGTGTGCCAAGGGCAGTGCCAGGGGGGCATGAGAGAGGGTGGCATATGAATGAGAGAGACACTGTCGGGGCAGGCTCTGCAGAGTGGGTAACCCTCCTTGAATGGTGGGTTCCTCTAATGGCGGGAGGGAGGCGAGGGCTCTGATGACAGCAAGGGAGGAGGGGAGAGCCCCAATGACAGTAAATGGGGGAGGTGGGGAAAGTATGGTGGGCAATGGCTGTGAAGGAGGAGATGTCCCCTAATGCTTCTGTGGTGAGGCGGGTCACCCCTGTGCTTGTGGTGGTGGTGGGGGGGGAGGTGGGAGGTGGGGAGGTGGGGGGGGGTGGGGAGGTTGGGGGGGGGGTGGAGAGGGGGTGGGGTGGGGAGGGGAGGTTGGGGGAGGTGGAGAGGGAGTGGGGTGGGGAGGTTGGGGGAGGTGGGGGGGGGGAGAGGTGGGGGGGGGGAGAGGTGGGGGGGGTGGAGGAGGGGGGGTGGAGAGGGAGGGGGGGAGAGGGAGGGGGGGAGAGGGAGGGCGGGGGGGTGGGTGGGGAGGTGGGGGAGGTGGGGGGAGTGGGTGGGGAGGTGGGGGAACCTCTGTGGAGAGGTTGAGGGAACTTATTTTAAATGCAATTCAGGACATTCTTTAAAAATGGTGTCCTGGTTTCAGTGGAGTCAGTTCTATCAAACCCTGCCTCACTTTTCCAAAGACACAGCATTAACCATATCCCCAAATTTTTCTGTGCACTAAATGTCGGAAAATCTGGTCCGAAAAGTTGGTTGTGTTTCTGAAGAGAAATATGCCGCTTTGCAGTCAGACCCTGACATGCAGGCATTTTTTATGAAAATTTGCGCAAGATCATAATTTTAAAATGTCCAACATTCACAGGAATGGAAAAAGATTTGCTGATCCATCCAGACATAGGCTGCAACAGGAATGGAGACTGCAATTGCAATGCCTGTGCCTCCATTTGTGCAGCTTCTTACATGCAGCCAATGTCTGTACAAACAATGAACAATAAACTGCATGCAGCTCCCTAATAAAAGTGAGCAAATACTTTACAGGGGGGAAAACTGACTGCACCTTGTGATATCTGCCCGTGCTGCTCGGCCCCTTAATGAGCAGCCAACATTGTAGTTGGCACGCCCATGGCAGATTATCATGATTCAAAGCATTCAAAGCTGACATGAATAGACAGTTTAACATGAGGGACAATCAGGCACAAGTGCCCAATTTGCATATAAAACTGGATGTACCAGGGGATTCTCACTTTTAAAATCAGGAGGATGCCCACTACCACATTGGCGATGGGGGCAAAGCCCTTCGAGTGGGGAAATCCCACTGGTGTAAAAGATGTTTTGGCTCTTCTGCTCAATTCTCTGCCTTCTCCACCATTCCCGTCCCCCACCACCTCACTGTCCCTAAGACACTTCACAGGAGTTTTACTCAGATAAAATGCTACTACAAGTCAAAGAAAGAAACCATTATAATAGCAAAAGCTTGGAACAAGATTTTAAGGAATATCTTAAAGGAGGGGAGAGAGACAAGGAGGGAATGACAATGTTTAAAAGCTACCGTCAATGGTGTGAGGTAAATGATGATGCCCTAGAGACCTAATATAGCGGAATGCAAAGTTTTGGAGGGTTGTAGGACATCACAGATGTGGGTATGCCGGCGTTGGACTGGCGTAAACACAGTAAAAAGTCTGACAACACCAGGTTTTAGTCCAACCTATTTATTTGATAATATACTCACAAGCTTTCGGGGTTAGCCCCTTCGTCAGGTGAATGGAGAGTTCTGCTCCATTCACTCCATTCACCTGACGAAGGGGCTAACCCCGAAAGCTTGTGAGTATATTATCAAATAAATAGGTTGGACTAAAACCTGGTGTTGTCAGACTTTTTACTGTGTGGACATCACAGAGTCAGTGAAGGGAAATCCATTCATCCAGTTGAAGAAAATGCTGGAAGTAAGATACAATAAATAAAGATACAAAAATCAAAAATAGGCCAGGGTTCTCTGGTCTTATCTGTGGCTGGGATTCTCCAATCCCACTGCGGTGAATGGAGATTTGGCTGAGCGCCAAATTCTCCATTCTTGTTGGCAACGGTAGGGAGGCATGCAAGACCAGAGAATTCTAGACATAACTGCATTTTAGTTTGAACATTAAAGGTTATAAATAGCAAATACTAACATTCTTAAATCATAACATTAGAATACAAAAGCAAGGATGTAGTGCTAAGGCTCTATATGGCTCTGGTGAGACCTCATTTAGAATATGAGAGCCATTTTGGGCCCCGCATTTAAGGAAGGATGTGCCGGCCTTGGACAGGGTCCAAAGGAGGTTCACGAGAATGATCCTAGGAGTGGAAAGCTTGATATACGAGGAGCATCTGAGGCCTCTGGGTACTCAATGCAAAATGGAGGAATGAGAGGAGCTCTCAGTGAAACTTACAGAATAATGAAAAGCCTGGATAGAGTGGACGTGAGGAAGATGTTTCCATTAGTGGGAGAGACTAAGACCCGAGGGCACAGCCTCAGAGTAAATGAATGAGCCTTTAGAACTGAGATGAGAAGGAATCTCTTCAGCCAGAGGGTGGTGAATCTCTGGAATTCATTGCCACAAAAGATTGTGGAGGTCAAGTCATTGAGTGCATTTAAGATAGAGATAGATAGGTGCTTGATTGGTAAAAGGATCAAGGGAGAATGGGGTTGAGAAATATATCATCCATAATAGAATGGCAGAACAGACTCAAATGACCTAATTCTGCTCCTATGTCATAGAATCATAGAAACCCTACAGTACAGAAAGAGGCTATTTGGCCCATCAAGTCTGCACTGACCACAATCCCACCCAGGCCCTACCCCGATATCCCTACATATTTTACCCGGTAACCCCTCTAGCCTACGCATGCCAGGGAACTAAGGGGCAATTTTAGCCAGTCAACCTAACCCGCACATCTTTGGACTGTGGGAGAAAAGTGGAGCACCCAGAGGACTCCCACATAGACACGAGGAGAATATGCAAACTCCACACAGACAGTGACCCAAGCCAGGAATTGAACACAGGTCCCTGAAGCTGTGAAGCAGCAGTGCTAACCACTGTGCTACCGTGCTGCCCACGGGCTTTAAAACTGAACACATTACCACACCTCAATGGAATGACGGGGAAATGAAAGGATAGCGCAGAAACCAGAATTCTACGTATGTCCACATATATCCAATATCCTTATACAGCAATAAAAAGTAACATTTTCACAAATCTCCTTGTGTCCTAATCCTGCTCCAATTTAGCCTTGCAGCTACAAAAAAAATCTCCTGTACCTAGAACTTCTGAGAAGATAAATCAAAGCTGGATAACACCACTGAAATATTCTGCTTTCTCCCCACCCCAATTAAAAGTTCATCATGTTAGTTATCTCTTTAAACTGGAAGCATTTAAAAACTCTGGGGAGTTCTCTTCTGCAAGCAGAAGTCCTGAGCCAAAGAACACAACCAGAAAGGATTATTACATCAAGATCTATGTCTAATAATTAACAAAGAAGATTATTGTCTCTTTGGTAGAAACTAATTCCAAGTGGGCTATATAAAAGCATGTGTCGGATTAATAGAAACATTGAACATTGAGACTTGTGAAGCAGGTTTCAATAATTCAATTTCCAGCAACGTCCTAGGATTAACCCAATCACTCCCAACTACCAATAGGGCATTCAAGCTAATTTAAGAAATATAAGAAATAATCCTAATTAATTATTCTTATTCTGTTGGATCCTGACTTGCACGGAATTTTTATCCCTGAATAAGCGATTGCAGCAAAAGAATTAAACAACTGCAATCCATTTCATGCAGTCGCTATTACTACAGTCATAAAGTCAATAGAATCAAACAGTCCTGCCCATAATGACAGTGGGAATTCCTTCACATTCTCACAAAGAATGGTTGCAAAATTCTACAGATCATCAACCAAAACTGTCAGGCACAAGAGCTACCTTGCCACCTTTAAGCTATTACACTTTTCTCCAAAACAAACAGAAAAGTAAAGACTTCTACCAAAAGCATAAATTAATAGGACAGGTTTATTTTTAAAAATCTAATTTGAGAAAAGCTGTATGAAGTGTCAAAGCTAAGGATTTCTCTAGGGTTCTGCTGGACTCCTACTGTAATTCTGGCAGGATCTTCTGGAAACTGGCAGTGGCGTAGTTTGACTGAGAGCCTATCACTTCTGGGATGTTTTATCCCTGTTAAAATAACACCCAAAGGATGCTACAATTCTACCTATTATATCTAATAACTGTTGATATAATTAATTTTAAATGTCCTGTGACATTGCTTGGTCAGATCATAATTATAAAAAATATTTTTACAGAGTAAATGGCAACAGCGAAGGGGGAGAACATTCAGAAAATGCCTCCCAAAGTCATGCAGGCATTTTTTTTTGCTGATCGGACGTACAGGCGGCCTTCCCCCTTCAGTTTGCAGCTGCCCTATTTAGATTGACAGCTCACCTCAGAGCTGCTGGCCCAATCAAACAGTTAAGAGGTCAGGAACCTCAGCAGCGCCACCAGGAAAGGCCTGCTGCATCAGCAGGTGAGGAGAAAACGCTTTGAAAATTGGATAAGCTGATTGCTGAAGGAGAAACCCCTCCAGGGAAATCACTGGGGCTACGAGCTCTGTTTTCCCTGCTTGTGGTCTTCTGTATGTTTCACAAATCCATCCAGGCTGGGCTGCTGCTGGGATTCTGCTTTCATTAAGCTGATGGCCTTCCCCACGTGGTGGGGTTGGTGTAATGATGTGGAGTTGGGGGATTGTGATTGGGCACGTCAATCCAATGTTGGCAAAGTGTCAGCAACCTGGTAACATGACTTTTAATCAGGTCTAACCTACTTAAATTGGCTGACTACCTCCCTTGGGTGAGCAGCCTACTCGATTCCAATGCTCTTGTGGGTAAAATAACCCAACAATGGGCAATGGTGAGGGACCCTATCCTCTAAGGCTCACCATAATTTTACTGGGCCACCACAGCTCCCTTCCTTTGTAAAATTCTGCCTTTCATATTAAAATTTTGCATTTATATTTGTGCCATTTGATGAAGAAAACTATTGACATAGATATGTTGGGATGAATTTTACACTTGTGATTGGGGACTGAGAGTCTGACCCAGAAGTGCATTGTTCACCAACTTCCCCCTGCTTTTTAAAGTCACAAAATAAAGCATCTTGCAACCAATGCATGGCTGTCCAGCAAGAAACTGGACAACCGTAAGGGAAGAGTGGGCAGTGTGCCCAATTGGGTCTCCAGGCCAGACATCTGGGGGCTGTTAGGTCATTAATTGACTTAGGATGAGGTTTGTGTCCCCCTCTTGGAGGAGGTCCCACTGCAGAGTGTTCCATTCATCCATCATCACTGTGTTTGCTGAAATACATTGGCTCTTAATTAAGTAAATCCTAGATTTTAAAACTCTCATCCTTATGCAACTGTCTTTCTCAGTAACATTCGGCAGTCTTTTGTGCTCATTTAATTCTGACCATTTAAGCATCCCCAATTTTAATTCACTCCATCATTGGCAGCCATATCTTTAGCTGCCAAAGTCCTAGGGTATGATTTTCTGTGGCTCCTATGGTGTGGTTTGCAGCAGTGGAATGGTCTACCATTGGTTGTATCAGGAACTTCCAGTCCCACCTTTGTCAATGAGATTTCCCGTTGTTCGCTGGGGAACCTGTGTGGAAGGGTCGTTGTCAGCCAGACCAGAAGATACCGCTGGCAGGAACAGCCAGAAATTTTCTGCTCTTAGATCTAGAAATCCTTCGCTGTATCTCTGCTTTAATCTACCTATCTTCCCTGCTTAAAAACTACCCCTTTGACCAAGTTTTTGATCAACTGCTCTAATGGTTCCTATGTGGTGCAATGACACATTTTGTTTGCTAATGCTCCCACAAAGCATCTTGAGGTGTTGTGACAAACTAAAACATTGAAAGTTCTTGTTGTTGTTATTGTTACTAATTATATTCAAGTGTTCCAGCTTGATTTGATCTTTCTTCTTCTTCTTTCCTGAAGGTGTTCACTGCTAGATAGAATATTGTTCTTTGGTATTTGCCACCTTTCAGTAGCTTGTTCAAGTAAGGCCATTCTTCATTAATGAATGAACTTAGACAGCGAATACCAGTAGACTAAGCATCACTACGAAATATCCCAATCATCCTTGATGTAAAGATCCATAGTTTCACACAGAGATCACTGAGTTTCAAATGGCAGCTAAAACCTTCCCCTCCGTAACCCAGGTAACTGAGACCAATTTTAGCATGGCAGGGCCATCCCAGCTAAAATCAATTAACTCATCGCAGCCCATGAATTGAATTTTGAATCTTCCGGCTGTAAGGCTAACTTGCCTTCAGCAACTGAGCCACCGGGGAGGCTTCAGTAACTGTTACAATATTGCTCACCAACAATTCCATTTTGCTTTTTTAATTAATAAGCCTCACTTTGTGAAACATTTTATATACTCGTTGCTCTGCACAATGTGTGTATCCTCTTTCACGGTCAACCCAGCTTAGCCACCTTAACTTAAATAAGAATGATTGATTGTGCAGTAAATGCCTCAGCTTTTATCATGCTTACAAGACAATAAGGCTGAGATACAATAGACCAGTGATTCATAATTGTATTTTGACAGTCAGATGACTGATATATAGTTTACATGAAAGTTTATTAAAAGGCTACAACCATTTTATGTTACGAAAATATTAAATTTCCAGTTTTCACTAAGTTCCTGAAATGTAATACGATATTCAGTCCAAAAATAGCAACAAGTTTTCTAAACATTTCAAGAAAATCGCTGCTACATAATCTAAGCACAAATGGAAAGTAAAAAGGAACATACTACTTGCACTGAACCCTTTGTAACAGCTATAATATGTGGACTATGCAAAATTATCTGTAATTCTAAGAGTATGATTACAAAGTTCTGCACTAAGTGGTATGTTGTCAGAGCATTGGAGGTAGACATTGGTATGTGTTCTATCTGTTTTTTCATACATAAAGTAGGTGCAAAGCATTTACATGTAACAATGGGTTGGGACGTGCCCGATGTGTTGGTCCCACTGTTGTATCTGTCAGAGTTGCCTCTTAAGAATTTCAGACCTGCCATACTTAGGTTCTTCAGTTAATCTCAATTAGATAAGTGTGTAATCTTAGTTTTCTTTAAATTACAATTTTTGTACAGACATGAGGAGCAGTATTTGTTTGTCCCAATATGCCCAGAGCAAAATGAAGAGAGAGAAAGAAATATTAGATTGAGAAAGAGAGAGAAAAGGAGATGGGAAGTTAAAAAAGATAAATAAATTTCTAACAATAATTAAATCTGGAGGGATAAGACAGCACGTTTGTGGAAGTTAATGTTCAGTGCCCGAGAAGTTCCTTGGCTATAATGAAGGGTTACCATACTGTTAAAGGTCTGCTTAGACTGAAATGGACTTTGCTGCAAGCTAAGTCCATACCAGTGCTGTTATTTAAGTAATTTTACTGCTTCAAGATATTTGAATAATGACACACACAGTGAGATGCCATTTTCACGCAGTTTATGAATGGCCGGTAGATATCTGAGCGCAGCTTCTGGATTTTCATGTTTAAGTGTGGATTTACTCTCATTGGTGCTGTTCAATTTTTAAATAATTCTGAACACTGATAGCGTCATTATTATTTTCACAGCCAGTGCATAGAAACACAGAAAATAGCAACAGGAGTAGGCTATTCAGCCCTTTGAGCCGGCTCCACAATTCATTTCATAGAATCACAGAATCCCCACAGTGCAGAAGGAGGCCATTTGGCCCATTGAGCCTGCATCGATAACAATCCCACTGAAGGCCTATCCCCGTAACCCCATGTATTTACCCTGCTAATCCCCCTGACACTGAAGGGCAATTTAGTGTGGCCAATCCACCTGACCCGCACATCTTCAGACTATGGGAGGAAACCGGATCACCCAGAGGAAGCCCATGCAGACTCGGGGAGAATGTGCAAACTCCACACAGACAGTGACCTGAGGCCAGAACTGAACCTGGGTCCCTGGCACTGTGAGGCAGCAGTGCTAACCATTGTGCCACCATGCCTCCCCATGATAATCATGGCTGATCATCAAATTTGATATCCTGATCCCCCCCTTTCACCCCATATCCTTTTTTTTAAACTTCAGACATTGCCTGCTTTGTGAGACCCTGGTTCTTATGGTCAGCTTATGTCAACACAAACTGACTTTACATTAAAGGGAAAGCATCCAGTATTATCATAGTCATTTCTAAGGTTCTAGGTTTTATGTTTTGCACTGCCTATGTTATGTGAGGAATTTAAGATTATCTCTCCATAATGTTCATCAGTTATTTAGAAACCATTGTAAGGAAAGAAACAATTATTCCATTTTCCTATTTTGAAATAGTTTGGATATTATGCAAGTCTGTTGGAGCAGGACACTGCTCACTGTTCTGACCACAACTCATTTTCTTTTATTAGTGACAAAGCTGATTTCTGGAGATGACCATTTAAAGAGGGATAAGCAAGATGAGCTTTAGTGGAGGAAAATACTTGTTTTTTTGTTTGCAGGGGCTCTATATTACTTGCGCAGTTTAACCTATAAGCAAATTTAAATAGTTGTTTTAATCTTCTGAATTGGATATTGCAGTAGACAAGAGAACTAACTGACATCCCATCTGATTTCTTATGCAATGTACTACCTTGGTAGAGGGGTAATTATTACTAATGTGATATCTATTTTACTCATGGTATACTTATGGGCACAGGCTTCAATTCATAGGTGACTACACGTGTATTAAATGAGCACCTCTGCCTTGAGCATTGGGTAAGAGGATTGACAGCAAGTCAGAACAATAGCAACAGTTGTACCCAATGTTGTTTCTGGTGCCTCATAAATTCAATGATTTTGTCCAGCAGAAACTGAGCAATAAGAAGATTCCTGTGTTAATGTTAAGTTGTGTACTTCTCAAAGAATTAGTTTGTGCAGTGAAGTGATAAAATATAGCATGCAATAGTTATTCACAACTTTCATAAACCTCTGTTACCTGACTGTGATTACGATGTCCTTTGTGAAGATATACATATGAAACATAGTGAAGTGTTTGAAAAAAAACGGGCAATAAAAGAAAAAGAAAATATGTATCTTATACATTGACATCAAGAGATCCCAAAAAACCCTACAGCGATGAAATGCTTTTGGAGTTGTCGAAATGTAGGGAATGCAGCAGCCAATTTATATACAATGAGGATTCTCTACAATCATAGCATGATAATGGTCAGATAATCTGTTTTATTAATATTGGTTGAGTAGTTATGTATATTGGAGTTTCTGTGTGACAAGGTGTTTGAAGCCAGAAGACTAACAGGATGCCCAAAGCTTTGTTTCAATACTGCTTCCAAGCTTTACATGAAGGTGCTCAACATAAATTTTCACATCTGGGAAACACTCGCCATTGACAGAGGAAATGATAGAGGCCTGACATTTGCTACCATGCTGATCAGTAGCTACAGTGGCGTAAGGACAGGTGGCAAGAAACAATCCCCATTGACACCAGAGAATTACACCCAGAGACAGTGAAGGAGTGGTGACATGTTTCCAGATGAGAACAATGAGTAACTGGGGAACTTTGCAGGTTGTGATGTAAGTGCGTCTGCTGTTCTTGTCCTTCTATGTGTTTGGTATGTGCCTTTGTGGATTGCTGCAGTGCATGATGTAACTGGTGCAGACTGTAGCCACAATATACCAGTGGTGGAGAGAATATTTAAGGATGAATGACCATCATTTTACCCTGAATGATATTGAGCTTGTGCTACTTAACAATCCCTGTCAGTGGCAGGGATTCAATCACTATATCAGCCAAGGTGGTGTTCCAGACTTGCTTTTCTGCTTGCCCCATTGTGATATAATGGCATAATTGAGATATTAGCGACCCTCAGGCAACTGAGGACACTACAGAAAGAGAGAGAGGCATTAAGCTTCTCAAGAGTTTTGGGGATGTAGACAGCAGGGCAAGTGCAGAGCATTCCATTACACTCTGACTTGCAATCGTAGACTGTGGACAGGCTTTCAGGAGTCAAGAAGTGAGCTGCCTTCCACAGATTAATCAATCTTTGACATGCTCTTGTAATCTGAGTATGTGTGTGGCTGGTCCAGTTAGGATGGCGATTCTCAAGATGTTTTTGCCAGAGGATTTGATATTAGTAATGCCATTGAATGTCATGGGGATTTCATTGGACTCTCTTCCATTGGAGATTGCCATTGCTTGGCACTTCTGTGCCACAAATGTTACTTGACACTTATCAGTCCGAATTGAGATGTGATTCAGGTTTTGCTGTGTATAGGCACATACTGTCTTATTACCTCCATTTCTAAGTGCCTAGCACATAGTAAATATCTCTAGATGTTTCACAGAGGACGTGCATATTATGTAACAAGAGATGGTCCGAAGCATCGATGGAAACATCTTGAAAAGGTTTTAAAAGGTGGAGGGAGAAGTAGAGAAACAAAGGCACTGCATAGTTTACAACTCTACAAAGTAGAAACAGGTCATTCCATCTAACTGGTCAACAGTCCAACAAAGGCTAACCCTTTCTAATTAGTTCTCCCCACACTGCCCCATATGCATCTATTTCTTTGTTCTGCATGTTCACATCAAACCTTACCCTTATGTATAAATGTCATTAGCTTCAATTCCTCCATCTGACAGTGATTTCCAATCTTACCACTCTGCGCTTCAAATTCCTCCTAAATTATTTATATTTATGGTTAAGGAAAACATTTCCAAAAGTACAGTTGAAGGCTTTGTAATTGATTTGGAGTTGAGGAAGGGGAAAATGCAGTCTTTATCATAAATTAGAATGTCAATTTTCTGTCAGCGCTATGGGTGGCACATTGGCTCAGTGGTTAGCACTGCTGCCTCTCAGCACCAGAGGCCCGTGGGTCAAGTCACTGTCTGTATGGTCTTTGCACATTCTCTCCATGTCTGTGTGGGTTTCCTTTGAGTGCGCCAGTATCATCCCACTCCACACCAGTGGCAGTTTAGGTTAATTGGCCATATTAAACTGCCACTTAGTGTCAGAGGGGACTAAGAGGGCAAATACCTGGAGTTACGGGGATAGGATGGGTTTGTTGTCAGTACAGGTTCAATGGGCTGAATGGCCTTCTTCTGCACTGTAGGGATTCTATTCCATGATTCTATCAAGGCAGATATATTTAAAAGAGTCAGAAGGAACATAATTTTTTTTAAAAAATTCTCATAACATTTATATTGTGTGCCACAAGGAAGCATAAGGGAGTAGGAATAACTGGATAGCCCTCTCAAGATCTGTCACAGGGATAATGTGCTGTACGGGCACCTTCAGTGCCAAATGATTCTATGAGCATATTAAATTTCCAATAGAGCATTACATGAGTCTTGCTGAATGCACTCTGCCAATAATGTCTACTGATGTCATGTCCACAGAGAGAAAAACAAGTATAGTAGGATCTCCAGTGGAACCAGAGCAACACCACAAAGAGTCTTTGGACTAAAGATGCTGACCTACATCAATAGGAGACAGTGGAAAGTAACCGTGATCTGGAGATGAGATGAACATGTGCACCAGCTGTTATGCTACAAATTTATGCTACCTTCTCCAAATTTACCTTCAGGCATGTCTTTTAGTAAAGAAAGTTAATTCACATGAATAATTATGGTGTATCACTGCATAGCAGCTGAGTCCTGCCAGTTTTTTTTAATGAGTGCTTGACGGTTGTTGGTGGGATGGATCTGCAGAGAAACAATTACTGTGTTTTGTGCTTAAAACTGTTGTCAGCAGCTTCAGTGGCAACAATGGATGATTGCTTTATTGAATGCCTGAGCCTCAGCAGGCAGGTAGGTGTTGTTAATGTACAAATCAATCATATGCTAATTGAATGGTTTAAAAGGTTTAAGGAGCTGAATGAGTCCTGCTGCAAACATGGCACTTTCAGTTTTCATGGAGTTAGAAATGGCAGAAGTTTTTTTTTGTACCTGTGTGATTCATTGGCACATCTGGTCATTTAGATCATCATTGCCTCCACTCATGACTCACTTTGGTAGCACAGGAGTGTGAAACCCAAAGGATGCAGACAAGATCTAGTAAGAGCAGATCTGCACTTTTTGCTTTTCTATGGATAAGCAGGATACCCCTTTGGAGAGCAAAGTACCCTTCTGGATCTGGCCCCAGGACATTTTGGAGGAGATCAGGCGCCTCTGGAGGAAGTAAAGTGCCTTGCTGGGGGAGATCAGATACTGTTGGAATTCTTGAAAATAGTCATGAAAGTGCACAGAATGTGCACACACTCACTAACTGTCTAGCTAATTGGAAATGCCAACAGACCTGTCAACTGTTGGGAGCAGTTGTCAGGAGGACCTGTGAAACATGTCAAAAGGACATGTCAAAAATGCGTAGAAGACCTGTCAAAGATGTCATGACAAACTGTCAGGAGTACATATCAAGAGGTCCTGTCAAAAGTGTGAAGAGAACATTTCAAGAGGACATGTCAAAAGTGTCCAGAGGACATATCAAGAGGATATGTCAAAAGTGTCATGAGGACCTATCAAAAGTGCCAAGAGGACTGATCAAAAGTGTTTTGAGGATTTGTCAAAAGTGTCGAGAACATGTCAAGAGGATCTATCAAAAGTGTCATGAGGAACGGTCAAAAGTGTCATAAGGAACTGTCAAAAATGTCGAGAACCTGTGAAACATGTCACGGGAACCAGATAAGAGGACCTGTGAAAAGTATCATAAGGAATGGTCAAAAGTACCTGCCAAAGGGAGCTACAAAGCTCTCAAAGCATTTAAAAGTCCTGCCCTTTAAATTTTGAAAAAAAAAACTGGTGTGTTTAAAAAAAATTGCTTACTATTTCACTTTGTCTGTTGACATAAGCCTGACAGCTTCCATTACTAGATTAATGCTGATGACTGATTTCATAACTATTCATTATCACAGCAAAGTGCCTGCCATTTCACACCTTGTTTGACAGTTACAAGTGGTTATACATTTTTTGAAACTATGAATTCCAATGTTCCCTTGACATGTTTGACAGGTTCTCGACAACAACTCATACTTCCCAACCATCAACATTGGCCTCTGATGCCCCACCGTGCCAACTCATGGCACTTTTGTATACAGTTATCCAAGGTACATTTTTTATAGAACTAATGAACACATTGTAACAGTAGCAAGTGCGGAACTACATAAGAACACTTATTCTTAATTTTCTCCAACTCTATAAAAATGCCATTCACCAGACTTTTGAAATGGACTAACAATGAAACCACATGAGCTAGGTTTTTCTGTCATTGGCTCAGTGTTTACTTACACAAGATTAAGTAATGTCAAATGCTTATAGTTTCTGTTAAATATACTTTAAAGGTTAGGTTTATTGATATTCTTAAAGGGTTGTAGTAATAGTGGCTTTTTTAAATCAAACAATGACTTTTTTTTAAATAAATAGTTCCACCCAGGTTCATTGGTTCTGTGTAGAGTATACTGTAATGGGTTAAAGGATGTGAAAGTGCCATGTGTTGTCGTAGAGAGTATGGGGGTCATTGGGGATGGTAGGAGGTAAGATTTGGTATGGAATTTATGAGGAATGATAGAGTGTGGGGGTATACATTGGCGTGCAGGTTATGATGAAGTTGGAGGTGGAAATGGGAGTGGGCGAGGGGTGATGAAGTGTAAGCAGTGAGGGCTAGAAGATCTCAAATATGAGTAAACAATCTGGACAAGGTCCCAGAGAACTGAGGTGAGCCTTTTAACCAGCTCACCTTGGCACTTGGCTGGCCCTAATCTACTTTCAGGGGAACCACACCCTATGTCCCAAGAGCAAAAATTGGGCCTGAGAGGATACTTTCTACTGAGACAGGACTGCAAAGCTGGGAAATTTATTAAGTTGAACTACCTGCCTCGGTGGAGAAAATCAAAGCTTGGTCAGAAAGGCAGGTTTTAAGGATTGCTTTAAAGGATGAAAGTGAGTAGAGAGGTGTAGAGAGGGAATTCCAGAACTTGAAGACTAAACAACTGAAAGCAAGGCCAACAAGATTGGGAATCTACAAGAGACAGCATCAGGACCTTTGATACCTTGGAAAGTTGTGACGATGAAGGAGATTACAGACTTAGAGAGGGGCAACACCATGGATGGATTTCACAGCAAGAATGAGAATTGTAAAATCAAGATGTTGCTTCACTGGGAGCCAATGTAGCCAATTTGCACACCATAAAAGGGAAACGGCACTTGTTGCAAGTTAAGACATGGGGAGCAGTGTTCTGAATGACCTCAAGCTTACAGAGGGAATAGGGGACACCAGGAAGGAGTGTATTGCCAGGTATGGCTCAAGGTGGACAGCAGATAAGCTAAGACAGGGGTGATGTTAAGCAATGTTACAGAGACGTAAATAAGAGGTCATAGAGATGGTATGAATATGAAAGCAGAAGCTCCCCATATCCATTGATTTCTGAAAGTCCAAAGAGCTATCTATCTCAACCTTGAATAAAGTCAATAGAGAGCATCCATAATGCATTGAAGAAGGCAATTCCAAAGAATCACAGTGAATGAAGAAATTCCACCTCATCTCAGTCTTAAATGACCAAATTCCTATCATGAGATTGTGCCTCTAAGTCTATTCCCCCCGGGGTAGACAAGCTCTCTGCATCTACCTGTCAAGCTGTCTTCAAATCTTATAAATTTAGCTCTTCTAAACGCTAAAGGGCCAATCCACTCAATGTCTCATCATAAGATGATACTCGCATCCCAGATTTGGAGAAGCTCCACTGCATTGCCTCCAAGGCAAACATATCATTCCTTAGTAAAGAGACTGTGCCTAGTACTCTGTGCAAAGTACTCCAGGCATGGTCTCACAAAACCTTGTACAGCTGTATCAAATGGGTGCCTAATGCACCATTCAGAATGGCCTGCACTTTCATCTCCTTCCCCACCTGAAACAACTTAACACGCTGTGGCTGCCATTTGCCCATCAATAAATAACCAATGTTTTTATATGTGGGACCCTTGAAAGGTGCAAATGTGGCAAAGCTTCCGATTATAAATTTAGCTTGGAAATAAAGTATGGATTGGAGAACATAAAATAAGAGTAATGTAAAACTGTATGATATTTTGCCATGGATACTTATGGAGCAAGTTGAAAGGCAATATTTTTTGACATGCTTTTGAAGACTTGGTATTTTTTTTCAGTGTGTAAATTGCTTCTTTTAAAAGAATCAACATTATAATAGTTACACTTGGTCATAAAGGATCAGCTGGATGCAGTGTATAGGTTGGGGAGTATCATATGATCATAAGAGCTTGCCAGATTCTGCTGTCCACTTAAATTAATATACAGAAATTTTTACAGATCTGCAATTCACTCGCCATCCTTATTTTTTTGGCCAAATGATCTTTTCATCTGAGGAACAATACGGTTCTAATTACTTTGTACAGAGAAGAACATATTCCTTGGACAGCTTCATTCACAAATGTCAAGGTTGACTAAATGAGAGTACCATCCTCACAAATTGTTATTAAATTGAGGAAAACACTGTTTTCAATACAAAATGGCTCAAACGTATTATCAGCATTGGTAAGCAGCAAACAAACATTTAAGAAATTTTCATTTGGTTACATTTATGTAATTAGCATCTCTGCACAAACAGGATAAAAACAGCTTTGTATGATTAAAAATGTTGAATGTGAATTTATGAAATCACTCAGTTTTCTTACCAAGATTTTCCAGTTGAAAGTTTTAAATTATGAGGGTTGCACTTTACTGAAAGGGGAACTATTTTTCCTCTGGTCAGGAAGTCAGTGATGAGTGGCTATCAATTTACAATTATTCTTCAGAGAAATTCTTTTAGCAGTGGGCTGTGGGAATGTAGAGTATTTTTTTCTCCAAAAGAGGGATTGCGGAGAAACACATTAGAGTTTTTTTTAAAAGAGAAAACAGGACAAGTATTTGAAACAGAGCAAAATACAGGCTGTGGAGAGAGAACAGAGCAGTGGTATTAGTTTTGGACTGTTGTAACAAAAATAGTCTTAATTGCATCCTGTCGTGTTGCAGAATTCTCTGATTCAATGCATCTTTCCGTAATGGATTACAGAAATATAGACTCCTTGGAGTCGTGTAGCCATTTGCTTCCTTTTTAACTGCCACTGATGAGTAGAAGTCATATTCTCTAAGTAGGAAGCAGCATTCTCACAAAGATTAAAATACTAGCTCCATTGATTGCAAGAGTGACACCTAATTGGACCCCTGGCCTGCTGAGAACACTCATGCCTGATTAAAGATGGATCCTGCAAATTCTTTTTTAACACTTGTGCTAAGATAAGGCTAATCTCTACCTGCACCTATCTCTGACATTGTTATCTAAATGAAAAGTCAGGTGACAGATCAATAGTTCTACTGAATGATCCCTATTAACCAATTCAGTCTCCATTCCTCTGTCTCAACAGTGACTGTACAGTATCACATCCAGAGAGAAAAATTTAAACTTGGAGCAAGCGAGAAGATCAAATTAAAAAAAATAGCAAATTTTTGTCAATAACGTTCTTCTCGATTACAGGCTATAGAGAGAAAAAAATATAGCCCTTGGAGTCTTGACTTTGAAGCATGGGCTCAATTGACATTTTTACTTCAGTCAGCTTTTTCATATGGTGAGGGGGTGTAATTTAACCTCAAAAATAAGTGCCAGGTGATATAGAACTTCAGACTCAAATCTCAAACTCATTTCCAGTTTAATAGAGATGGAGTAAGGGTGGGCAACCAACCCACTCCCAGGAAGCATGTTGCTCCTTTAAATATTTTAATCAGGCAATATGTTGCAGATTGTTCCCTTCTTCTAGTTTTGACCTGAGCCTGTCAGGACTCTCAGGTCTGAGTGCAACTGATGTCTGGAGTGGAAACAACTTGGCTTTGGGTGGTGGAGTGTGTGTGCATTGGGGGTGAGGGGTGCACTTCAGCTCCTTCTGGCCCACAAGCATATTTCCACCTTCCTTTAACTGCAAGGTTTCCCCAGAGTCTGGGAATCCTGGATCCTCACAATCACCAAGCCACTGCATCTTTCTCTCTTGATCCCCCTACAATCACCCTCCAATCCTTCAACCCCTCACACTGTCTACCGGGAACAGCAAGAAATCTACCCACTCCTGCATCGTGGCCAAGTCTGCTAAACAGGTGATGAAGCTGTTAAAAGAAACATTAAAATCCCACAGTGTTTGGGCCTGATCAGATCTCCTTCCAATGACTTGAATATCCCACTCCACTAAATATTGGGGCCTATTTATTGGAAAGGGCTAGACAAATTTGTAGAGTGTGGATTGTTATCCTTCCTATCCACAATAGTGTCCATCATCTAGCTCATTCCATTAACCTGATGATGGAGAATAGAGATCAATAGGAGAATGGAGAAAGGTATCGGTGATGTAAAATCGTACATTTCTGATAAATAAAAATAAGGTGATCGGCTACTGGATGTAAGTGTCAGTGTATGATGAAATATGAAAATATATTTAGACCAATGAGTACAAGGAAAATACAAAATATGGTCACAGGTGCTGGATCATAATAATGTAATTTCTGAAGTCATCATAAGAGGCCTATTTTGATATTTAATGTTATGGTTATGTTACAGAATCACATTAAGAACCCTAAAACAAAGCAGTCTCTATGATGGGCATATTGTTTATATCTAACACTGGGGAAATATTTTCAGAGGAGCTGGAGGAAGCAACACTGCCTCATTTACCTCATTACTATTAGAACTGCTGTTGGCAAAAGCATTTCAAGGCAACAGCAATTTTCGATGTGGAGGGTGAGCAGAGATTCCATTTGTGTCTGCATAATCATTTTACCCATTTTTATTTCAAATTCTCAAGGACATATAGGAACTAAATGGTTCATGGCACCAAATGGACTGATCAGTGGCAAATGGAATTCAACCTGGATGAGTGTGAGATGATGCACTTGGGCATGACAAACAAGGCAAGGGAATACATAATGAACAGAAGGATCTTATAAGCATCAAGGCTCAGTGGGACCTTGGTGTGCATGTACACCGGCCTCTTAAGATAGCTGGACAGGTGGATAAAGTGATTAAGAAGGCATATGGTATAGTTACCTTTGTTAGCCAAGGCATAGAACTTCAGGGCAGGGAGATATGCTGGAACTATATAAAATATTGGTTTGGCCATAGATAGAGTATTGTGTGTAATTCTGGAATCCATGTTATAGGAGGGATGTGATAGCATTTGAAAGGGTGCAGAGGAGATTTACCAGGATGGAGGGTTTTAGTCATGAAGAGAGATTGGATGGACTGGAGCAGAAGAGACTGATGAGATGTACAAAATTATGAGGAGCATAGATAGACAGGAAGAGATGTTTTCCTTTAGTGGAGGGATCAATGGCTAGCAATTATGTTAACTAATTTGCTAAAGTTCTTCGAAGATGTAACAGGCCAAGTGGATGATGGGGATCCTGTAGATGTACTGGACTTCAAGAAGGCATTTGATATGGTGCCACAGAGAAGTTAATACACAAGATCGGAACACATAGGGTTAGAAATAGAAGATTGGCTAACTAGCAAAAAGCAGAGAGTCAGGATAAATGGATGTTTTTCTGGTTGACAAGATGTAACAAGTGGGGTCCCAACTATTTACAATCTATGTTAATGACTTCAACACAGGGATAAAAAGGACCATAGCCTCATTTGCAAAACACATTAAAATAGGTGGGGTAGTAAGTTGCAATGGGGAAATAAGAAATTTACAAATTGATGTGAGCAGGTTAGGTGAGTGGGGCAAAATATGATAGATGGAGTCTAATTTGGATAAATGTGAGGTTATCCATTTTGGTCAGAAAAATGGAAAGGCAATTGATTATCTGAATGGAGAGAGATTTTGGGGTGCTTCGTTGCAGAGGGATCTGGGTGTTTTCATGCTTGAGCTGCAAACATCTGGGAAGCAGTTACAGCAAGTAATAAGGAAAGCAAATGGAATTTTGGTATTTATGGCTAAAGGAATCGAGTATAAAAGAAAGAAAGTGTTGCTGCAACTATATAAGGCATTGATCAGGCTGCACCCGGAATATTGAGTGCAGTTTTGGCCTCCTTATTTGAGGATGGATGTAGTAGCAATAAGGACAACACAGGAGGGTCACTGAATTGATGTCAGAGATTAATGGTTTGTCTTAGGTAAAGATACTTAGCAATTTAGATCTATACTCTTTAGAGTTTAGAAGAATGAGAGATCTCATTGAGATGTATGAGGTGATAAAAGGCATTGACAAAATAGACATAAAGTGGATTCTTCCTTTTGTAATGCAATCTAGAACAAGGGTCATAGTTTTAGGATAAGGAATATCAGATTTAAAACAAAGATGAGGAGAAATGGCTTCTCTCAAAGGCTGGTGAATCTGTGGAATTCAATATCCCAGAGTGTGGTGGATGCCGGGACATTGAGTAAATTTAAGGAGGAGTTGAACAGATTTTTAATTAGTAATGGGTTGAAGAGTTATGGAGAATGAGCAGGAAAGTAGAGTTGAAGCTGAGAGAAGATAAGCCATGATCATCTTGAAGAACGGAGCTGGCTTGAGGGCTGAATTGCCTGCTGCTGCTCTTAGCTCTTCTGGTTTTATATTGGGGCATAGATTTAAGGTACTGGCAGACAATTTAGTGGGGGTGTGAGGAAAAGCTTTTTCACGCAAGGGGTGGAGGGAGTCTGGAACTCACTGCCTGAAAGGGTGGTGGAGACAGAGGCCCTCAACACTTAAGACGTTTTTGGATGTGCACTTGCAATGCTTAGGCATACGAGGCTATGGACTAAGTGCTGGAAAATGGGATTTGTCTAGTTAGGTGATTTGTGTTTGACTGGCATGGATACAAAGGATTAAAGGGCCTTTTTCTGTGTCATATACCTCTATCACACTAAATAGATTCCTTTTTTGGTGTATTGGGCTACTATCCACATCAGAAGCAATAGAGGCAGATCTTCATTCCTACTGATCCATTTTTCGTTTCCTGTGATAAGGTTGTTGATTTTTATTGGGTATGATTCCACTGCCTCTAGTGGTCCTCCAATATCTCACCCTAGTGGTCATTCTTCACAAATGAGGCTAGGTAGTAAATGTCAATGGGCTATTTGATCATGGAAGGCATTGCAGCTATGTCAAATACACATGAGTTCCAGCTAAGGCGGATAGATGGCTAACAGAATTGTAACCTAGAGACCTTCTTTTCCACTCAGTGATGCTGAAGATGATTGTAGCACTTCTTCATTTGAGGTTTCTTCAGATCTGAGACCTGGCATAGAGAGAGAATTGGATCTTACAACTTTGTCTGTGCTCAGTATATCTGGCACACCCTTGGAATGATTAGCCATTACCATTAAACTTAACATAGTCTATATCAGGGAAATATGTTAGCAATTTATTCTCATAGGTCGAGAACTCTATATAGTTTTTTTTACAAGGATCAAGAAAACAATTTATGATTTAGAAAATGTCTTTTTACCCTGACACAATACTCATGCTGCTATTTGGCACAAAAAAAAATTTGTACACTCACAGGAAAAAGTGCAAAAGCAGAGGATGTTTCTAAAATTAAAGTCGCCATAATCCCAGATGAATATCGGCTGACTGATGGTGATTTTAACTTGAAGATTACCACACATCAAGCCTGGCAGGTCTTCATGAATAACCTCAACTGTTACAGGAATTGAACCCTGGCTGTTGATGTTTCTCCACATCATAAACCAGCCATCTATTCAACTGAGCTAACCAACCTGCAGCCCACCAGCCCACCTCTACCCCCTGTAGTATATCTCATCAGGTCAGTCCTGAAAAAACAGTAAACTGTAACTGTAGGAATATTATATAGAGCCCTGTTAGTAATTACTTTTTAATAAACATGTATTAAAATGCATTTTAATTAAAAAAATAAATCTCTGAATGCAGAATTATAAACTGACGGCATTATCTGACATACTAAAACATTCTAATTAATATTAAGATTTTTGCTATGCTGCCATAAATCTTTCTATGACAATGTTCTGGGGGGATTTTACATGTCTGGGTACTTCATAAAGAATTGTTTGCAAACAGTATCTGATAAAAGATTCATGGATATATTCAAAGGGCAAGTTTCGCAACATTTCAGATAACAGCTTTACTTCAAAGGGAATTGAGCTGTTTGACCAGTACATCTTTTAATGAAAATTATGCTTTTTGTTTTCTCCGGGTCTTGCAAGGAGTTTTGTTGTTCCCAAGCTTGGTTTCATTCATGACATAAAAAAAATGTTAAGCAAAAAAAAACAGGGAACATCTATATTTAATGGCAAGGTTAGTAGAACAAGAAGAGAAGGTAATGTCAACTGCCACTTAACACTAACTTTAAAGGTTCCTTTGTTGTCCCTGAGAGGCAGTGAAAGGCTAGATATGTGGTGCATATTGGCTGTAATGGGGGTTGACTGAGATGTGATCATATTTCAGCAACGAGCATTAAGAACATAACTATTTTTAGCAACAGTGAAAGGCCAATAGATCAAACAAACTCATTCTTTTTATGATTGTTCAAATCATTTGACGATTTTCTTGCCACATCCCTCAAACTCAACTCTAGAGAGTAATGTAGCTGATTACATTTTGAAACTATTGATATTATTTTCCATTACTTATTACTGAGCCCTAATACTCTTTCTGTAAAACGTTCTAACTTCTGGCATCACTCCTGATTGTTTAATGTTTCCTTTCTTATTCAGATTCTTCATCATAGTGGTCAGTGCGCTTGAATCAACTTTGTCAATTCCTTTCATGATCTGAAAGGCTTTTATTAAACTACTACAAAATAAAGAAAATATTTCCTCATGTCTTAAATTCCTGCAACCATGGATCAAATTTCATTGTCTGCATCTGCACCTTCTCAAGGGCGAGTCTTAGGTAATCAGTACTGTCTGCTCTGCCTCATTGAAAATACTTGGAAAAGCAACAGTACAACTTATTTTGATTTACAATCTATTTCTACATTAACTGCACAGATTTGTTAAATATAAGCCTGTGTTTGATAACGTTAATAGAGATTTTGAAGAAGTAACTGATTGGATAGCTATGGGCATAGCATGAGATGTAAGATACATGCATTTCAAAAGATGTTTGTAAGGTCTCTCACATAGGTTTGTTAAATATTTCAGGAATATTGTGAAAAACCAATCACTGGAAGACAGACAGGTTTGCAGAATGGGCAGACAGATGATAGATGTGGATAAGTGGATGGTAATGCATCCTGGCAGAAAAAAACCAAGGGTGGAGTTTATAGCAGCATATGGATGCATAGAGGGCCTTAGTAGTCAAATGCATTATTTTCTGAGTAAAAGATGACTGGAGCTGGTCTTATTTATTTGCTCAACGAGCCAGGTGAGAACTGATGGGGGTGTTTAGATAATCAGAGTAAACCTGGAATTCAGGATTCCACAAGCCTTAACTTGCACGTGTTGTTCCCGATTCAACAGAAAAGCCCAATTGGTGTCTCCAGTTCCCAGTTATTTGGAGAAAATCAATTGGTGAAACATGCAAGAGAGGTCCATTCATGAGGAGGCTCGCAAGAAGGGATTTTGATCTGGGAATGAGGTTCATGTTGCGAGTTTGGAAGCCTTGCAGAATATCCAAGTGCGACTGGTGTGGTAGAGGGTTGATGACCTTATGTTGAGATTGGTGTTTTTGAGAAAAACGTCATTGAGGATGGGGTGCTCAATCGAGGTGACTCCTGAGGCAAGCACCTGGAAGAGGAGATAGGAGTAAACGCTCTCAGCTCCAGTGGCTGCCAAGTCCTCACCTAAATGAAGCTGGAAGCTTGGCAGAGCAGAGTTAAGTTAAAAACTTAAATTACAATGGAGCTCCGCTCCATCCTTCCGCTTTGAGCTTCAGTTAAGGTCACAAGTGGGTGGGTTAAAGGTGGGTATGGATTAGGAAACAGATCTTTTGGGTTTTAATCCCTTCTACCTGACCTAATTCATCCGTCTTTTTAGGTTAAAACTTCCCTTATAGAGGTCTATAAATAGGATTATAGAATGTGAGAGTAAGGAAATAATGATGAATTCAGACGTAATATAGATTAGGTCACTGTTAGAATATTATGTGATGATTTGGTGTATCCAATTATAGAAAGGACATAAAAGTCATAGTGAACGTACAGATTAGAGTTGCCAGGATAATGCCAAAATTGGAAACTCACATTATGAGGAAAAACATGAGATATTGGGACTATGAATGAGAATGAGAATAGATGTTGGGAGAGATTTCTTTACATAGGAGCATTGAAGAATCTTTGCATATATCAGTGCCAAATGCCTCAATCTATTGGTAATAGATCTTTGATAATAGATAATTGTTCAAAGATATGAATTCAGGATGTTTCTCGTAGATTGAAATATGAACAAATCATTATGGCACACCCAATATGAAGAATCATAAGAGTTCTTCGTACCAGTTTGGATGTTTATTTTATTTTAATAAACTACTGCTGATACGCTTTATAGAATCCAGGCTAATAGAAGGTTTACCATTTTTAAAAGTCACTTGTATTAGATTTTGCTAAAGCAAATTGCTTCAGAAATGACCTGATTATGTCTCATTTGCTATAGATGAAATCTGAGCAAAAAGTGATCTCTCTTTTTGGGATTTTCAAGCATCCCAGTCTACTGATAAGCTGATGTAACAATAAAACTAATCTAGCATTATCTTTACCCTCTGAGGAATAAAGATGGAGTAAATAATAAATAGAATACAGTTTAACTTTACCAGTCAGGAATACACTGCATGACAAGCACAACTTAAGCTGAAGGAATATTTCCAAGTAACCAAATAAGTAGCAGGCAGACACGGGTCAGACCTATCAGCGCACTATGGGGAGTAACATTTGCCAACATTGTGAATGTCCAATACATGCTGTCTACCAGGCAAGTCCACAGTGCATCTTAACAATAGCAAATCCATGATGAAGAATATTCATTTGGAGAAAGATAAAGTTAACATCGGGAGCTGCAGTTCAGATTCAAACCGCCTGCAAATGTTAAGAAGACATATCACACTGAGCCTTGTTTTGCTGACTTCTTCCTTTCTGATCAGTTTTAGGATAGGGCAGCAAAAGACATTTCCCGCTGCAGAGTAATAAGATCTACAGTTATCACCTACAGCCCTGGGCCCAAAGAGAAAGGAAATTGGAAAGCCCACAGAAGGCTTGCAGTAATTAATCATCGTACCATGAAACCTGTCAAAACAGTTTCTGAAGCTGATATCACTGTCAATTGTAGCCAGCGCCTCACCATCTGTAATTGTTTAAAGGAGCATACACTGGAGCTGACAGACTTAAAACTTTATTTACATTTTTTTGAGCCACAGTTTCTGAATAATTAAATAAAGACTTAATTGGAAGATTTTATTTTGTTGTTGTCACTTTAAAGCATTGTTCTGTAATGGCATGAACTAATGGAATGTTCTCTTCACACTTGGAGCTGTCAAATCATTATCACACTGAAATATCCACATCTGTATATAGTTTCCTGTAAATTCAGATTATTTTATTACTAGCTGTAGAATTTACAATAACATCAATTCGATGAGATATACAAAACACTGTATACATATAACTCTCTGAAAAGGGTCAGATTCTGCCAACTTGGAGTATGCAGGAAACTCGTACAAGTTCTGTGGTCTCCTCTTTTTACAAGGTGACAGAATAATTATGAATCTTCCTTAATAGAGATGAGACTTGCAATTCATGAATTTGCCACCTTGTGGGTATCTTAATTACATTTTCAAAGTACTGCTTGTTACAGGCCAGCTATATAGTTCGGACTGTCTTGACACAAAACAGCTTGGACTTTTTGCTGAGCAATGCTTTATGATGTAACTGAGATGTAATTTCACCCAAATCTAATCAGGAATGTGGCGTGAGATCACAGTTTGATGATAGTCTCAACTATGGCAACTTCACACTTGCTGAGTATAACTCTCATCTGGTTCCAAACAAAGTTTGAAAGATTAAGTATCCCAATTGAATTTTTAATTTGTGTAATGTAAACCAGTCATATTGGCATTAAATTGGACCTGCCTTCAATTGTTATTGTGTGACACTGTGACATTGGTTAATAGTACAGTGATTGTGTGCTTCCACCTGTGTAAGATTATTGCCCTTAGTTGTCTTTCTGTAGCTTGGTGGTCTTCAACAATTTTGAATAGAATTATGTACGTTAATTGAACTTCAATGAGTGGGAAGAAGCCTGTAAATTTGAGATTTTACCATTGCTTTTGGTAGAGAAAAAAAGCTGACTATTACAACTATCATGCATCTGGTACTCCCCCTACATAATGTGTTCCTTCTAGATCATTACTGGGATTCCATTTTTTAACCTTTTACAATAATAATATTTTGTTTTTGGTAAAATAAAGCTTTCAAGTCATATGGCCTTTAATCTATAATGATTGTTAGTCACAACAACTGCAGCACAATCAGTTCAGGATGCACAAAAGGTATAATTAAACAATCTAAATGTGACCTATGTGACTATACTAAGACTCTAAGATGCTGTAAGGCTACTCAGTGCTGACATGAATACCCCTGCAATCTAATAGATTTCATGACATTCCCAGTCAGATGCAGACATCTCAATAGGAATACAACCTATACTTTTTCTTAAAATTCAAAAATACTAATATCTCATATTTAAATATTATTTCATTTAGAATTTGTGCACTTAAAATAAGGTTCTCATGGAAATTAAGTATTATTTTTAAAAGACTCAGCTTGTAATAAAAAAAACTTGACTTTTCTACATGGCAAGTGTCTATGAATATGAAACAGCCATTCTAAATCTTTTGTGCTAGTGTGTTTTAAATACTCTTGTTGCCTTCTTCCTTCAGTTTTCTGTCATGCAATTTTTGTTTTTTTATTGTTTCATTGTGTGGTCGTTAAAATTCTATGGACAAAAATAGAAAATAACAAAACACTGCACATATTAGTAACTCTTGAATGGATCACATTTTAACTCACTTTGTTGCTCTTTCCATTAAATAAAGAGAAAATTAGAATCCCGTGAAAGTGTTTAATGCTTTAAAGACCCAGTGACCTATCTAAAGCCCTTAGGATTAGTCTGAAAACTGTGTGTGATTGAAAATTATTATACTGACCTAATTAGCATAATGATTTCCCACCTCATCTACTTCTTAGTTGTTAGCCATAAACTCCCAGAGGTCCTTAAGTATTTTAAGCTTGTTAATAATCATTAAGGATGTGCAGTGAACTGAGAAGGAAAATGAACTCACCTGAGCCCTGTGAATTTAACCCTTTCCATTCTCAGACACCTCATAGCATAAGGGCTGAAATAGAGTCAAACCAGCAACTATTGGCGGTGTCTGTTAACTCGTCTTAATGATCATTCAGCTGCCTCTGGCTTAGGATTATTAAACATGAGAGCTGGCATTCCAAGTACGATATAATGATATATTTAGCTTAAACTGGAATATTGATGGTTTATTGCTATATTTTCACTAAAAGATTTGTAACTTTAATCCCAAACCTTTTATTCACTGCAGTTGTCTTTGAGGGGTAAAGATTCACAGATCACTGGGTCACATACTTGTGTGAACGCTTGGCTCATTTCCCCTGCAAAAAACAGCAACACCAGATAAAAATACAGAAAACTGAAACAATCACCACCTAAATGCATGCAGCTTTCAGTGTGAATAGAAATGAAAGAAAATGTTTGCAGATACATATATATGAATCATTTTCCTTTTCATTTTAGATGATCAGAAGTGCAAGACATAATGTAGGTTAAATGGAACCAAGCTGATAGAAATGACCTCAAATGAAATTGTAATGTGTCCTGTGTTTAAGGAAGCTGTTAATTTATTCTGCTATTGTAAGATCAGCTGTTGTGCTCGGAGAATAGGAGCCAGTCTCCCCCCACCCTCTAATAGTCTTAATTACCCTTTCCTAAGAAAAATTGGATTAACTGGATTTTAATATCTTTTCTATGTGATGGTTATTGGTGATATAAATATAATATCATTAAACCCACTAACCCTAGTTATTACCTTAAATAATTGAAAAAGAATGAATAAAAGCAATGGCCAGTATATGGTATTTTGTTAAGTCTGCAAAGTTTAATTTTTAATGACATTATAAATGAAACATTAACACAGAAGCTGATTATAATTCACATTAAAAATAAAAAGGGCGAAAATAAATGTATGCGCCGGGGAATCTAAATATTTGCCCATGTAGCAACCACAGTTGTGGTGTGGAAGCAGTGATTACAATGCACAAATTGGTTATAACTGTGTTGACTAAACATGGTTTGTAAATTATTCTATCCCTTCTAACCAAAATGAGCACCTTCCTTTTCATGCATAGTCATTTTGTGATGCTGATTTTAAAAAGAACTCAATTAATGCTTAAAATGTGGTGCCAAACTTTGTAGATGCCAATAATCAAATCTATGAGAAATAAAAAGGAATTTCATAGAATGGTCACAGTACTGAAAGAGGCCATTTAGCCCATTGTATCTGTGCTGGCCCTCTGAAAGAGCAATTCACTACATGTCAATCCCCTGCTTCCTCCCCATAGTTTTGCATTTTTTTTCTTTTCGGATAATAATCCAGTTCACTTTGAAAGTCTCATTTGAATCTGCTTCCACCACACTCTCAGGCAGTGCATTCCAGATCCTAACTGCTTGCTACAGGAAAATATTTTTCCTCACGGTTGCTTCTTCTGCTAATTTGTGCCTGCTGCATTACAACCATTCTGCTCCCTATTTATCCTGTCAAGAACTCTCATGGTTTTGAATATTTCTACCTCTTCAAGGTGAATGGCCTCAACTTCTTCAGGCTTTCCAAAACCTCATCCCTGGAACTATTTTTAGAGATTTTTTTTTGCATCGTCCCATTTCACATTCATTCTAAAGCGTGCTGTCCACAATGGGACACAATGCTCCAGTTGAGGCCAAACCAGTGTTTTAGACAGGTTTATCATAACTTTCTTTATACTCTGTGCCCCAGTTGATAATAAAGTATATGGCATTCTGGGCTTTAACAGCTCCCTCAACTGTCTTACCAGCTTCAATGATTTGTGCACAGGTCTCTTTGCTCCTGCACCCCCTTTAAAATTGTACCCTTGCTTTTATACTGTCTCTCCATGTGCTTCCTACCAACATTAATCACTTCACACTACTCTGCATTAAATTTCATCTGCTATTTCCCCTCCCATTCCACCAGTTCTAACCTCGCCCATTCAGGTTCACAATACTTCCAAATTATCATCTGCAAATTTTGAAACTGTATCCTGTACAACAAAGTCTAGGTCATTAGGAAGAGCAGGGGTCATAATACCAGTGCTTGGGAAACTCCACTATAAATCTTCATCCAGTCCAAAAATAACTGTTCACCATAACTCTTTGTTTCTTGTCACTCAGTCAATTTTGTATCAATGTTGCTAGTATCCCTTTTATTCCGTGAGCTCCAACTTTGCTCACAAGTATGTTCTTCTGTACTTTATTAAAAGCCTTTCAGATGTCCATGTATAATACATTAGCATTACCCTCACCAACCTTCACTTACCTTACTATCCTTGAGCCTATGGAAGACTGAAAAATAATGGTCTTTGCAATTTCCACATTCCTTCAATACCTTTGGATGCATCTACTTCCGTCTTAATGCCTTAACAATTTTAAGTACAGACAACCTATCCAACGCTACTTACTTCTCAATCTTGAACCCTTAAAGTTTCTGAATTATCTCCTCTTTTACCATGACCAAGAAAGCATCTTCTCCTTGGTAAAGAAAAATGCAAAGTATTCATTTAATATCTTGGCTGTGACCCTGCCTCCATGCATAAAGCCTCTTTTTCATCCATATTTATCCTGACTCAGCCTCTTGCTATATTTTTATGCATGTATACGTGTAGAAGACTGATTGATTCTTTTTCTGCCTCTTCTTATACCCTCTTTCTTTCTCTTATTTGCTATTCAGTTCCCATCGGAACCTTCTTTATCCAGCCTGATTCTCAATTGTATTATCTAACTGGTCTGTCATCAGCATAATTTTTCTGCTTCACCTTATCCTCTTTCTCTTTTGTCATTCTGGGATCTCTGGAATTGTTTGCCCAACCTTTCCCCTCCATGACCATACACCTTAACACTACTTGAACTATATTTTCTTTAAAGACATGCAAATCATGGATTCCAATTTATCTGGGTCAAATCCAATTTTACCCCACTAAAACTGGATTACCCCAAGTGAATTATTCTTACTCTGGACTGCTCCTTGACCTTTTCCAAAGTTTCCATAATCCTGAACAATGATCTCTCCTCTAAAAGCTCCTCGACTGATCCATTTTGTCCACTGCGCTCCCAAGAATCAAGTCCAGAAGAGCCACTTTTCTGAATGGACTGGAAACACATCACTGTAGAAAATTGTATTGAATATACTCTTGCCCCTCTCTGCCCTTTAAGCCACCACTGTTCAGTCTATATTCAGATAATTAAATCCCCCTGCTGAAGGAAAATTCTGAATATGGGAAACAAGAAGTAAAGGAAAATATTATAAGGATTGAGTAGGTAGGACATAGCAAAGAAAAATATTGGCAGAAAGGCAATTTTGCTTACAAAGAGTGGCATGCAAATGCTTTTCAATATTTTGCAATATTGCAATATTTTAGAGATGATGTGGTCAAGAGATGGTGTGGTCAGTTAATTAACTGTGTACTTTGCATTTATTTTTGAAAATTGTAATAGTTCACTTTTAGGAGGATGAGTAAAGTGTGTGTGACAAGAACTTCATAAATATGCGAGCTTTGGGTAACATTGACAGATCGCTCTCCAGATAGACTTGGTGTGGCGGTCTCCCAGCATATGCTTTTTTGAGCTCTGAATAAACTGTCGCTGCTTGAGAACTCTGCATTTGTGCTCAGTGTCTGTTCTGTGAGGGACCTCTGAGCTGCAGTTAAGAAGGCAAATGCCCCACACAGAAACCAAGTCCCAAATCAGTACTGACACATCATAGACCAAGACAGCCAGACCCACTCTATCAATCTTGTAATTTCCTTGCAAATTTGTTCCTCTACATTTTTCCAAGTGGCTATTGCCCGACAGACAACACCGAGCCAGGTAGTTCTTCCATATCTGCTCCTTGGCTCTGACCAAATTTGATTCTGTCACCAGCCCCTCTGGATCATCTTTTATTTCCAGCATTATAATCTTCTCCTTAATGAATACCACCAATCCTTCCCTTATTTTTCCTGAACACTTTCTGTTCAGAAATACTGAGTACCTAATCCTGCACTTTTTTAAGCCAGGTTTGTGTTATCACCACAAAATCATATTTCCATGTGGTATCTGCAGCTGCAACTGAATATTATTTGCATATTCATGTTTATGGACTGTCACCTTATTTTAGACTTTGCTTTTTTCATCTTATGCTGAACCTAGCTAATACTTTACCATTTCCTATTCTACTATTATCTATTTATGCTAATCTTCTTTTCATCTTGGTATTCCTCTCTTGTAATAACCCCGCCAAGTTGCCTTAAGCCTTTCCCTATAGCGTTAGCCAATCACCCATTTGGAAATTGTTCTTGCCTCTGCATAGGTGCAAACTATCGAGCTTGTGCAGGTCGCATATCCTAATGTCCCAAGAATCTAAAGGTATACCATCCCTCCAGCTATGTATTCATCAGCTTTATCCTCCTATTTCTTACCCACTTGAACATGACTTGGAGTAATCCTGTGTTTATTACTTTTGAGATCCTGCTTGCTTATTTCTAACCTAGCTCTCCAAATTCTGACTACAGGACCTTTGCATGCCTATGTCATTGAGATGTGGCTATTATTGGTGACTGTTCACCCTTACCCCTCGGGATAGAAATATAGAAAATAAAAGCAGGAGTGAGCCATTTGGCCCTTCAAGCCTGCTCCGTCCTACATTTTGATCATGGCTGACCATCAATATCCTGATCCAACTTTCCCTCCCAAAGGGTTGTGAACATAGCCCAGTCAATCATGCAAACCAGCCTCCCATTCATTGATTCCGTCTACACTTCCTACTGCCTCGGAAAAGCAGCCAGCATAATCAAGGACCTCATGCACCCTGGACGTATTCTCTTCCACCTTCTTCCATTGGGAAAAAGATACAGAAGTCTGAGATCACGGACCAACCGACTCAAGAGCAGCTTCTTTCCATACTGCCGTCAAACTTTTGAATAGAGTTACCATATACTAAGTTGAACTTTCTCTAGACCCTATCTGTGACTAACATATTTCCTTCTCTCCTATGTACTCTATGAACAGTATGATTTGTCTGTATAAAAATTCTGTCTGTGGAACTAACACCTTGTTTGAGGCACTGCATCCTAGTACAACAATGAACACTTGACAGTTGCAGGTTCAAAACCATGTTCTGCAACCTCCAAATATGGAAAATAGTCACCTCATTAGATCTTCCTGCCCCTGCTCAATGTCAGTATTGGACACAGGTCACAGAATCTTCGAGAAGAGTGCAAAGAGGGGATTAAAGTGGCAACCTGGAGCCTCAGCTCTCTCCCTGCTTATAGTGTCTTCAAAGGCATTGCTAGAGAACACATTCAGCAGCTGAGCAGCACTGCATCTCCAGTTCCTTGTATCACATGGCGAGCATGATCAGATGGATCAGACCCAGAAGACCACCATGCTGAGATGACCTGAAGACCAAAACCAGCCCAAGACAAGAGGGGAAGCCCAAATTGATGACTGCAGATCCTGAAACATCAGCCAACTCTCAAAGACTGAGGAACAGTCTGTCCTAGCCTTATTGAATTGTTATTAGCAGTCTTACAGAAAAATACTTTAAATATAGTAATAGGGTGTAGCAAATCCTTGGATCTTTGTGTCGGAGTCTGAATCATTGAATGGTGTCAAGAAGGAGATACATATATTTCTAACAAATAAGGGGTAAGGGGATATGGGCAATAGGTGGAAAGGTAGATTTGAGGCCTGGGAGAGAAAGATCAGCCATGATCATCTTCTGCTCCTAATTCCTATGTTCCTATGTTAGAAGTAGATAGCTAATTTAGGTCTGGGACTACTTCCTTAGAGCTTTAAGACGTTTTCTAAAGAGTATTGTGAAGAGATTAATTAAACTCTATCAAACTCGATCAAAGTGTAATAGAGAGTCTGGTAAATATTGCTTTCCCTCAATAAAATGTTCAATAAAGTTACGTTGGACCTTCACCTGACTCTTGTCTCCTTTGTCTATCTCACTGCATAACACACCTGAGTTAAAAAAGAGTTAGTGCAAACTGTTCAAAATTAGTCAGAGGACACTCACCCACCTTTTCACTTTACAACATTGGTGTTCCATGGCTGGGCCGGTAACAAGTACCCAAAAGGATACTCTGGTAAATCGGACCTCACCTAAAAGGAAAGGTAACCAACCCGAAACCAGTGCTTACATCATGAGAAACACATGAGACATGAGTCCGAGAAGGGAAGATGAAGTGTACGCTATGACTTGCAGTATGAATTGGGAGGAAACACTTAATGAAATATTTTAATGAGAAGTGACTCAAATGGGTAAAGCTCTGCGATAAACCAACATTGAGTCAGCAAGCCAAGGGCCAGAATTGCTTGGAGGAAGTGTATCATTTAAGGAAACACGCTATTAAGGTAGTTAATAGCACAGTTAGTTATGTGGAAAGGCTCCGTGGTAAAGTGGAAAGCTTAAACTTGAAGTATACAAGAGAGTGAGAGAGAAGAAGTGGTTAATGCCACATGAGAAGTTGGGAGAGACAGACAGAAAGACAGACACACACAGACAGAGATCCTCAGATGTTCTGAAATTTAGAGGGCACTAAGTTAGAATTAGACAAAATGAATTTAAAATTCCTGGAACTGGTGCACCCAGAGCCAAGACGAACAACTGCACATGGATCAGTTTCAGGCCCAGTTTGAGAAGGCCTATCAGCAGGAGTAGCATGTGGTCAAGTATCACGTTGCTACCCAGAGAAACACGGCCGAGCTTGCAGAGTAGTGTAGATCTGCAAGTGCAATCAGGGTCCTGCACCAAGCAGGTAAAGAAAATAAAGCCAGCTCTATTGATCACCCAAAGTTCCAGGGAGAGATCGACATCATTGCTGTCTGTACAGGGGACATAATGTGCACCTTTGGCCCTGTGGGACACCCAGGGGATAGCGCCCATATCGTAGATTGGGAGCATATAGGTGGGGAAGCACACTGGTATGGTGCCCGGATAGTGACTGGGGTCCCCCACTTTTCTTTTTAGAACAACTTGAACACCTTGGCCTCTACCCACTGAACCTCTACGCCCATTCTCGTCCCAATACAGCCTCCTGTCCAATCGAACCTCTTGCCCCAAAGAAACCTAAACCTCCAGACCCCACAGTTTAGCAGCCTCCGATTCCTACTCCTGCTCCCACCCTGATGAAATCTCAGACCACCAGCCACCAGAATGGTTATAACAACAGTCCCATCTTGTGCACCACCCCTTTCTCCATCACCCACCTTTCAGAGATTACTAAACAAAATCCCTGTGTTTGAGCCACTGACAGACCCATGTGCGTTCTTCAATCACAGGTATCACTATGGGGTCCAGCACGTGCTAGATGACTCCCAAGAGGTGAAAATAACTTTACAATGTTTGAGTCAGTTGTCCATTCCGCTTGTCCTGGTGCCCAGAATGTAGGGGGAGCCTCTGTGGCAGACATCAAGGAGGCAATCCTGACCACAGTAGGTTACAGTAAGACAGACCCAGTGGAAGGATTGAATAAATGCAGGCAGAGGATAGGAGAGCGCTCAATTGCATTTGCCAGGCGCCAGTGAACATAATTCACAAGAATCCTTGCTGACCTGGACAGAACCACTCTAACAGCGTCACAAAGGGCCAATTGGACCGAACCCTTATTTCATCCACCGCTGAGACAGTAAAGAAGTCGTTCGATAATTTCAACCCACATGATCATGTGCACACTGAAGGTTGGATATTTAGAAGCCCGGGCCTGGGAGATTGAAGTTCAGGAGTGAGAGCACCCTAAACAAAGCAAGGGAGGTATGATAACTCAAACAAATTTGGGAAATGTGACACCTATCCCTCATATCCCAACTCCGTACATCCCAAAACCACATACTCCAACCACACATATACCCAACTCTGCGTACCCTAACCTGGTATACCCCAACCCTATATAACCAACCCTGCATACTCCAATCCTACATACTCCAAGCTTGGATACCCCAACCCTGCATATACCCCAAGCTTGTACAAAGAACAACACAGCACGGGAAACAGCCCCTTTGGCCCAACAAGCCCGCACCACCATTTTAACATTACGAGTCCCCTCTCCACCCATGACCCTTGTCTATGCTTATGGCACTCCACATTGAGGGAAGACTAATTTAGGGACAATTTGTTACACCAGTTTGTTACAACCTCACATATCCCAACATTGCATACCCCAACCCTGCATACCCCAACATTGCTAGTCCCAACCATGCATACCCCAAACCCTGCAAAGCCGAACACCACATATCCCAATGCTTCATACCCAAAACCCCATAGGGCAATACCCAGATGCAATGTGGCAGTTTGAAGGGAGTGACAGAAATAGGGGAGGCTGCCACCGGAGTTATCCATGCTCATAACCCCATCCCTCAGAGAGAGGTTGGACCCACAGCAGAGAGATCCTAGGCAGCAGCCGCCACAGGGAAAGTGTTATCATTGTGGGTGCTGAGGCCACTTTGTTAGAGATTGTAGGGCTCCCCATTGGCAAGCATCACCACAGAAACAAAAACAGAGACCCTGTCCCTTGCCACCAGAGAGACCGGTAAGGCAAGCCGCGGTGAATTTAATGGGGAATGACACAGTCCAGCCATCAGTATCTTCAATTAGATACACGCCCCAGAGCGTGACAATGCCAGGCCTCTCCACAGTGTGTATGTGGTGCCAAGTGGAATATTATAGGGTGACTCCTGTAGAAAGTGAGGTAGGAGGCCACCCCATCAAGTTCCCGTAGGACTCAGGGGATCCAGAACGATCCTTAACACATCCTGCGATTTTGATAGTACATGGCAGTCCTGTAGGAAGGTTATTCTTAATGGTTTCACAGGGCATCTACAGGAAGGGGCAGAGACTCTTTAGAATTTAAATTGGAAAATGGGATTTGTCACCACCCAGCAGTGCTAATGAGTCTCCACCCAGAGGCAGAACATATCCAGGGCTCGGACCTTACGCAGTGCTGTAACTTGTCATTCAACCCAGCAAACTGCTGCATTTGGTGAATACCAATAAGACCCCAGCAGAAGTTGCCACTGGTATATATTTAGAAAGCATTTTTGAAAGACTGGGGGAGTTATAGATTAAACCCAGCAAGATGACAAATGACCGAGTAGTGCAGGCAATTATGGTAAAGCACACAAAAATTTGTTGTGGATAAGGTAATCCCATCAGTGTTTAGAATTAGACTGGTTCCGGATGGTATCATGTGAGCCAAGGCCAATGGAGCTCAGAGCAATAACCACCAGTTCTACCTGTTTTTAGAGGGATTGGAAGATGCAGACCCCAATCCTAATCCTGTGTCTCCTGTTGTTCCAATACCAGTCCTAGGCACTGCCCCAGATCCTGATCCCAGGCCAGTCTCATTCACTATTCGTGATCCTGATCCTGGGCACTGCCCCAGACCCTGATCCCAGGCCAGTCTCAGTCACTATTCGTGATCCTAATCCTGGGCACTGCCCCAGATCCTGATCCCGGCCAGTCTCAGTTACTGTTCATGATCCTGATCCAATGCCAGTTCTGAGCACTGCCCCAGATCCTGATGCCAGGCCAGTCGCAGACACTATTCACATGTGATTCTCTCCTGTCACAGTGGCCAAGTACAATGATGGTATTCTCTGGGTCGATCTGGACCACACCACAATATATGGATGTAACAATCAGCGAGCAGTGTATTAGAGAGTAAATGGGAGTCAGGACATTGTTATAGGTGTGTCAAACTCACAGGTGACTGGTGGGGATTCTCCACCAATGGGTGCACTGAATTGGGATGTTTGGCCATTGGTCTGGAGAGAGGATTGGAGCTAGGTCAAAGATGCCCCAAAAACTCATAGATAATATATAGCTAGTATATGGAATAAGGAATGGACCAAAACTTGCCACATGTGCACCTCTCCACACTGGATCAAGAAGTACTCCAGGACTGCAAAATGGGTTGGTTTTAAAACATAGAGACAAGATCCTATATGTCAACACCTACCATGAACTGGTACCTCTGGTGTTAAACATATCCAGAACTCAGCTGCCAGAGTGGTGCCCTCCCCAACTTCTGAAACTGTACCTTTATTTAACATGGAGTTACTGGTATGGAAAACAGGAATTGGTATGGGTAAGGCCAACAGAGACAATAAACTCAGGATTTTAACCCAACAGGTTAAACAGGCCTTGAATAAAATCAATCGACTCAATCGGCAAGATGCCAGACGGGAATTAAAGGAGAATTAGGCTAGCCAACAATTGGTAAAATTGCTAGAAGGGTACACCAGGGCAACAAATGAAATCATCCAAGGAAAAATAGATGATGTCAGCAGGCAGCAGAATTGAACCCTATGTAGTTTCTATTGGCAGAGGATGATAGAACAGTGGAAGGAAAACCTGGAACAGGCTAACAAAGGATAGGTCTCATCTTGGATCAGTGATGAGAAAAGAGAGCGCTTGATCAGTTGGAAGAGACACCCCAAAATTTTGAATTGCCAGTTACGGGTCTGATTTGAAGGGAATCCCAGGAAAGGCTTTAGGCATGGCACTAGAGATCTCAATCATAATGCCAAATAAAAATAGGTTAGAAGTTTTTGAAGTTGAAAATATTGTCATTATCTGAGAGAAGGAATGTGGTTAGACTATGATGGCTCCTTACCACACACTGTTGAAAAAGGGAGAAGGCTTGTAAGTACCACTCTGGATAAATGTTAACAAACCAATCAAGTAATTGTGTGCCCTATCCTAACAGTGTGGCCTTGTGGCACAGCGGCTAGCACTGCTGCCTCACAGTGCCAAGGACCCAGGTTTGATTCCCAGCTTGGGTCATCGTCTGCGCAATCTTTGCACATTCTCCCTGCATAGGTTTCTTCCGGGTGCTCCAGTTTCCTCTCAGTCAGAAAGGCATTCTGATTAGGCTGTGCTAAATTCATTGCACCCAAACAGGTGCCAGAGCGTGGCATCAAGGGGCTTTTCACAATAACTTCATTGGAGTGTTAATGTAAGCCTACTTGTGACACTAATAGGTTAATAAACTAAAAGCTATCCTGTGTATTCAAGTAATCATGCCTTGTGTGGTTTTCGGACAAGCACCAGTTTAAATTGTGTCATTGAAATCCGGAACCAGGACTCTGGCATCATCGTAATAGCTTACAGTGGGAAGGGATATTACAGCATCACAACTTCCCTAAAGTATTCTCAGTACGTAATCTTCACCTATGACACCCAAAACACCATTTTCTGCATCAGTATCCAGATGTGTGCATTTCGAGAATGGGTTGTTGCACAACCACTAAAATGGGTAGCATGATCGATGTCCCCTCCCCTAACTCAACTGCACTATGGCTATATGTAGCTTCAGAGTAACGGCAACTGATATACACAACAATGCTATCGAGAAACAATGAACAGTGAAGGCGAAGCTGTAGACAGTGTTGCTTAGAATCATAGAATAACATGAACATGACGGGCAGAGACCGTCATTGCACTGGCAATGAGTGCAATGGCAGAAATTTGTGTAATGGTGCAAATCATTACTGTCAATGAGTCAGATTGCTTGATTGAAGTGGATAGGGAAAAAGAGAAAGCTGTGCATGGATTAATATTGACGGGATGTAAAATTAGTAATTGTTTTCTTATATGCTCATTAATCCAAGCAGCAGAAACAATTAAGATTAGCACCAAATGCAAGTCGAGAAATACTTCTTGCACATTCACTGATTAGAGGACTACTGATGCAAACTTACTCTTGCAATCAAAAGTAGTCTATTCATTATATTGTAGTAATTCTTTCATTGTAGCAATGTAATAGAAATTTCAGAAACCCTATTATGCATTCCTCCATGGACAGCTAACATGCAAGTTATTTGTAAAGCTCCCACCTTCTGCAGACCAGCTACCATCTACCATACCCTGGATTCTGTCATCTGAATTAACTTCCAGAGAGACAATTCGACAGAATTATTCCTTAATCCCTTCAGGATGTCAAACAGAACTGCAGAAATGACTTTATGACAAGATATAGCTAGAGGCAAAGTTAACTGCTAGTTGCTGAGAGCATGGAAGAACCTGAAGAATTACGAGTGAGATACAAGTGAGAAACCAAATCTTGCACTCATCAAATGTGTACACCAGCAGCCCTGATTCAGCAAAATCTACACACGAATTCCTGTGCACAAGTTGCTGATGAGTGCATACTGTTCTCTCTCTTACATATGTCATGGGTACATAAACAGCTGCCTGCACAAAATATAGCATCCCAAAATTTAGAAAATGTGATTATGAGTGCAGAATTACTGGATGAAAATGCTACAATAGCTTCAGGCATACAATATACACAGACCATTGAACAAATATATGATAACAGAGTGCTGGCCCTGAGTTACAAGACCATAATTCAATTGAGCAGACCTGTGGATGTCACAGGGCACAGGAGAGAAAAGGATGTTAGCAGATTCATATAAGTGAATTGTAACTATACAGTTATTGCCAGGCATTTGTTATTTTTTCCATTATGAAGACAACCATTTTGCTTCAAAAACCTCAGCAGAATCCTTGAACTATAATGGAGTTGGTTTACTGAGCCTGCTAGAGATGACATTAAATGGATAAAATGTTAATGTGGAATCACATGATGCTCTCAAGGATTGTGTCCCCATACATAATTAATGGAGAAATAGGCAAAACATTAGATCCTACAATATGAGGACATGCTTTTGAGAATTTTGAAGTTTTTTGAAAAAAAGTTTTTATTTGTGTCACAAGTAGGCTTACATTAACATGGCAATGAAGTTATTGTGAAGATCACCTTGTTGCCAGATACACTGAGAAAGAATTTATCATGGCCAATGCACCTAACCAGCATTGGGCTGTAGGAGGAAACAGGAACACCCGGAGAAAACACATGCAGTTATGGGGAGAACGTGCAGACTCCACACAGACAACGACCCAAGCTTGGAATTGAACTCAGGTCCCTGGTGCTGTGAGGCAGCAATGCTAACCACTGTGCCACCATGCCACCCTGCAGATGACACTCCGAAGAAAAGGATTTGAAGTTACAATTTTTATCTTGAGATTTTTCTTTTCCACTGCTACATTATAATAGGAGAAAAAAGAACTTTATACAAATGTGTAAAATATTACTCTACTAATATTGCCATAGGCAACATCTAGGCTGCAAAATTTGTAGTTAAGCTAGCATGGTGAATTGTCCTAAATTGTCACGGTGATCATTTAAAAAAATTGTAGCAATGATTTATGAAAAATATAAATACACCTCAGTAAATGATTGCATTGTAATATAGATCCTACTTTCCACAAAATAATTCTGAACTTTGAGATAACTTTTCAAGGCATTGTCTGTAACAGGGAATAAATATTGTTATGGCCCAGGTGAAGTGGGGTGAGTTGGGCCCTCTTCTATTCAGTCCCCTTGGTTGGCCACAGCAAAAGTTCAAAATAGATTATTTTACCTGTAAATGCCTTTTCCAATCCAAATGTATTCATTTTTAATAAGGAACCATTCAAACTAATTTTTTTGAGTCAAAGAAAGAATCAATTTATTGGTTACTAAACCAGGTAATATAATAAAATCACCATGTCGCACATTCATAAATGTGTACACACACACACACACACACACACACACACACACACACACACACACACACACACACACACACACACACACACACACACACACACACACACAGAGTAAGAAAGTTAGAGTCCAATGAAAGGTTAAAAGAATATGGGGGCGATTCTCCCAGCTATTGTGCTGTTCTAACACTGTAGTGGGCCAAGAGACATCAGTGGAAGCCATTTAGCGAGCTCTCCATTAGGCACCACGGCCTCTGCACGTCTCTGCAGCTTGGGTTTATGGCATCGCCTGGCGTCGAGCTAATTTAAACATTGTAATTCACATTTTAGTATCTTTAGCGGGCCTGGGATTGAAGTCTCCGGACCCGCTAACGTCTCCCCCAGTCAAGAGTGGTTCAGTCCACTAATGGGGAGCTGGTGGACCAACCCCACTGGAGAGAAGGGGGACAATAGAAGGCCCCCATAAGGTTGGGGGTAATGGGGAGGGGGGGAACCGTGGGCTTATAAGCCTGGCAGGGCTTACCTAGCTCCCTAGCACAGCCAAGGGACAAAGTAGCAATGCCCAAGGGGAACTTTGGCACTGCCTACCAAGCCAAGGAGCTAAGGGTGGTGGCCTACTGAGGGTGGGGGCCTGTGGGGACAATTGGTGGGGACCCCATTGCCATTCTGCATAGAGATCGGTGCAAGGGAGGTTTTGTTTAGCTTGTCTTGCAGTCAACTGTTGCAGATTAAATGATCCCGTTTTTGATTTTTTTCCATCTTTGATGCATTTGTAGATATAAATCAACAGGGGATGGGATTATTTTGTCCTCCACAGGGTTTTTTGAATGTCTGATGAGTATCTGGCTAGTTAACACTTCCTGTCATTCTGATCAAGCTACAGCTGACCAAAATCCAGCACTTTATATTTTTAATGCTTTCCTTTCAAGAGAATCTCTGTCTTATATAGATCTTCAAATCTTGCAGGGGATGAAATTCTATACAATATGTCAGAAGTGCAATTCAAATAGAAACTCCTCAGAGAAGTCATCAATTTAGAGTGTTAGACATCAAGTGACTTGTGGCAGTCATTTTTTAAATCAGTGTCATTCTTGTATTTGTTTTAAAACAGGTCTTTTTTAAACAGTCCGACATGCCTTTGGTTATTGGTGAAGTTGTAGGTAGGTCTCACTGTCACTATTTCCCAGCATTGTGACAATATTAACACAGCCCTCTGATTGTAACAGCCTTATTAAAAACAGGACATCTGGAGTTTGAGAAATTATCAAAGACTGTATAGCAAACACTTTCATTCTTAATTATTCTGAAGCTCATTTGCTCACTTCCCCAATATGTTGAAATTTGTTCCTTTCTAGAGAACACTGGAGCTTCAAGTCCCACTCCAAGACTCGAATACAAGGATCAAGGCTGCTACTCCAGTGCAAGACTAAGACAGTGCTGAACCATCAGGTAGGCTTGCTTTACAATGAAACATTAAATCAAAGCTCTGTCTGCTCTCTCCAGTATAAAATAGTTTATGACGTTATTTTGAAGAAGAGTATGGGAGTGCCTAGCCAAAATTTACCCCTCAATCAAAGTCACAAGAACAGGTTATCTGGTGATTACCATATTGTTGTTTTTAGGAATTTACTATTGTTAGTGTACTGGATCCAAACCCCAAGTTACATTAGGACACCGGAACTAGATCCCAACAATTTATCTAATTCACATAATTGTGAGGATAGGAGTGCTCCAGGAGTGATTCCACTGATAAAGAAGGAGATCTTTTACAGTGAAACTAACTTAATTTAGTAATAAAATTACTAAATATAGATATAACTCTAACAAATGAATCAGTTTATCAGTTAACAGGTGAACAATATTTTAAAATGAAACAAAACAACCTTACTTTCTAGTTTATGACTGTCCCAGTTCCAAATAAATCATGTTTATGCATAAATCAAATCCAGTTCTCCACTTACCTGATGAAGTGTCAGAGGCCTGAAAGCTAGTGGCTTTTGCTACCAAATAAACCTGTTGGACTTTAACCTGGTGTTATGAGACTTCTTACTGTGTAAATCAGGACTGCCAGGGCTGTGGGGGGAGATCGAGGTGTACTGGGGAGTGTGGGTTCGAGGCAGCTTGGACACGTCTGGCCTTCACGACATAAGACAGCACAGAGTCACTGAGCAGAAACTGATAGCCAAGTTCTGCGCACATGAAGACGGCCTCAACTGGGATCTTGAGTTCATGTCACACTATCTGTAACCCCATGACTTGCCTGAACTTGCAACATCTCACTTACTGTCCTGTCTGGAGACAATACACACCTCCACTCACATTGTCAGCACCTTTAAGACTTGAATAGCAGATTAGCTGTAAAGACTGTCATTCTAATCAGTGTTCTGTAAACCGTGTGTGCCTTTGTATGCCCTGTTTGGGATCAGAACTCTCCACTCACCTGATGAAGGAACAGCATTCCGAAAGCTAGTGGTGTTTACTACCAAATAAACCTGTTGGACTTTAACCTGGTGTTGAGAGACTTCTTATCACATCTGTGTGGCCAGTCATGGTAAGGTGGAGTGGTCCCACAGCCAGCGATGGCGGGTTGCTGTGCTGGCCAATGATCAGGAGGCTGGCAGTGCAGGCTACTGCGCATGCACCGATCTCAGAGCTGACAGATCAGCACATGCACAGTGGCCCACTCAGCGCTATGCGGCAGCCTCTCAAGTGGGAATTGGCCCCGCTCACCACTTCCGGCATGATTCATGCTAGGGCACTCTGCAGAGCAAAGAATATGGGAGATTCATTTTGAAATCCTGCTGAATAAAACAATGGTTTTACTCCAGTTTTTATGCAAATTCAGCACTTAGAATTTGTTTGGGAGAATCCCACCCTATATATATTTGCTCTGCTATCATCACACTATGCACACCTTTGTTGATGCATTTCCTACCTTACAACAGTGACTAAATTTCAAAGGTACTTTATTGGCTGTAAAATGCTTTGGTATTCACTACGTAATTACAAGTCTTTCTAAAGAAGTGCATCGAAGGCAAAAATGTAAATAATACTAGAAACAGAATTTCATACCCTTGTTTATAGAAAATATTTCACTGAAGACAAAAAACTGCTTATAATTTGATTCCAATTTTTTGAGATACTCAAAACTAAGCTTAAAATTAAAAATACACTTTATTGTTCATTTTGCCAATATTTCATTGCTAATTTTCACTCAGTTGGATTTCTGAGCTAAAATTTAGCATAAGGAATTCATTTTAAAAATACATCCATTTTAATTGTGTGATTTCTAGAAACCCTTTCTGTCTATGCCACTGCTTGTCAGACAATGTCTATCCCTTGTGTACCTTGCTGCAAGGCTTTTGAATCATAGAAGAGAATCATAGAATCCCTACAGTAAAGAAGGAGGCCATTTGGCCCATGGTCTTTTGAGGAAAGATTGAGGGAACTGAAGCTTTTCTCTTTGGAGCAGAGGAGGATGCGAGGTGACTTAATAGAAGTTTATAAGGTGAAGAGGAGGATAGATAGAGTGGACGTTCAGAGACTATTTCCTCGGGCAGATGTAGCTGTTACTAGGGGGCATAACTATAAGGTTCATGGTGGGAGATATAGGAGGGATGTCCGAGGTAGGTTCTTTACTCAGAGTGGTTGGGGTGCGGAATGCACTACCTGCTGTGATAGTGGAGTAGGGCACTTCAGGAACTTTCAAGCAGTTATTGGATAGGCACACGGAGCACATCAGAATGATAGGGAGTGGGATAGCTTGAGCTTGGGTTTGGACATAGCTCGGCACAACATCGAGGGCAGAAGGGCCTGTACTGTGCTGTACTGTTTCTATGTTCTATTTGGCCCATCAAGCCTGCACCAACAACAAATCCACTCTACCCCTGTAACTTCCACATATTTGCCCTGTTAATCTCCTCAGAACTAGGGTCAATTTAGCATGGCCAATCAACCCAACCTGCACATCTTTGGACTGTAGGAGGAAATCAGAGAACCGGTGGAAACCCACACAGACACAAGGAGAATGTGAGAACTCCACACAGACAATGAACCAAGCTGGGAATTGAACCTGGGTCCCCGGCACTCTAAGGCAGCAGTGCTAACCACTGTGCCACCGTGCCACCCCCAAATCTACTTGATCACCAACAGAAGGAATTTCTGAAGGTACAATAGCACCACAACATATAAATCTAACAAAAGGGATTAATTTCAGATGCCTCCTTGGCAGATTTCAGCCAACATTATAGTCATGTGTCCATGAAATACAAACTTAGTATCACATTGTTGAGAACTACAAGAGCAGGCTCGGCTGGGCCATAAATGCCAGCATGGGTCGAATGGTCTGTTTCTGTGCCACATATCCTAAATATGTAAAGCCTCAAATATAAATTTGACTTATAATTTTACTATAATAAATCAATCCTTTATAAAACAAAGCTTTAGTAGGTGTTTATATTTCTACAAATTGAAAACCCATTGGTGTTTTAAATGAGAGCATCCTCCTCAAAAAGAATTGCTGGGTCTTGCTTATTACTTCAAGGTGAAGGTAGAGTACTGCCTTGTCTGAAGTCTCGGTATGCTACTTTCATTTTTACTGCTTCCCACTGAGATGCAAGAGCTTAGACATATGAGTGTAATAAATTAGGAAACATTAATCTGTAAGAGGATGAAAGGATGAAGTACAGAACCATCATAAAGAAAGAACTGAGTCCACGTAACCAGGTTAGTCAAAACTTTATTTTTAAAATATAATACACTTGGCTCTCCTTCTGTCAGGAAATGGTATGAAAACAGCACGGAAAAGAGACTGCTAAGTAACTGTCTTTTGGAGGCTTGCTCCAAGATAAACTTGTGGGAAAAAAATTATGTCTCGAACAGTCTGAAACCCATCAGGATGTATATATGTTTTTGTAACTCGTCCAAATCTTTACAGTCGGTTTGGCATTGCGCAATCATTAACACTTGAAAGGCAACTGTTCAAATGTTGCTCTTAACGGAAGGACTGTAATTCCTATTGTGCCTAAAGCTGATGCATATCTCATAAGGAGGATCCCGAGATATTTCAGGTGGCAAAAATCTCCATTATAACTCTGAATGATGAACTCACAAACGTAACATGCAGATTGCTCATGCACCAAATAGTTTCAAAGACGTGTGCTGTTTTGGATTGGGGTCCATATTAATGTAAATCAAGGGCCAATCTACCTCCACAGGATATCTTGATGGCTCTTGTGAGTGATGGTGCATGCAATTTGCAAACACCCATTTAACAACAGATAGTAAAGTCCACCCAGTGAATTTTTGACTCAAATACTATCATCACAGTCAGCAGTTGCCAAATGGAAACCTCCACTTCCTATGTTAATTTGGGGTAAGAAAACATTGCTTTCATTTTGAGATGCAAGAGAAAAGAATAAACTAGCACAAAAATATGATAAATATCCCAAAGCTGGACATTTGCAAAAATAATCCTCAAGACAATTGAGGCTCCAGATGTGCTGGGGGGACCACAGGTGAATGAGAGTCAAGCTGCAACTAGTGCTCAGGTTGTGTAATGAATAACGCTGCTTTTTCAATTTTATGTCTGTCGTCAAAAGTAATGCTGTTTCTCTCTTAAACTGGTCATGTTTTTCCAACTCCATGTGTAAGTACAGATCCACCATAAATTTATTTCCCGTGTTGTACAAATATTCAAATTGAGTTGAAGAACAAAAACAACCAAAACAAAATAAATTCTGTGAACTGGATAGAGGCCAAAAGCAACGCATTGAATTGAATGTTAAATGTGTGTTAATAATAGAATCCAGAACTTTGATAAAATAATTAATTGCATCCTGAAAAATAAATGGGGCAATTCTCCCAAAAAAATTCAAAGTGTCAAATTCACGTAAAAACTGGAGTAAATCACACTAATTTTTTCAGCGGAGTTTCAGAATGGATCTCCCACACTCTGTGCATCACAGAGTGTCCGAGCATGAATCACACTAACAATGAATGGGCATGGCCCATTCCTGCTGGAGAATCCGGCAGCATATCTCAGTAGTCCCATATTACTGGCCTCCCAGTTGTGGGCCAGCTCGATTCCTGGTCAGTCCTGTGACCCCCACATTGCTAGCCCTCCCATAGCCCAATTGCTGGCCCCCAAACATGCCTGGGCCAACCTCGAAACCCTCACCCCACCCCCCAGTCCACCTCAATGTTTCCCCCCACCTCCGCAACCCCGAGCTCCTGATGCCCCCTCCCCCCAATCCTCACTCCCCTGAACACCGGCAGCTCTGTCATTTCAGCACAGTCCCAACCACCCTACCTGCAGCCCTAAACCCCCTAGCAGGCTGACCCTACCCCTGACCCCGATGGCCAGCCCTGATTGCTGGCATCCCTGCCTCTGTCAGTCAGCCCAAATGCAGAGTGGCAATAGGACTCTCCACTCTCATTGATCTTCCTCCAGTGGCTCAGCCCTATCACATCCTGCCCCCATTCAGCTGCACCCCCTTGGTATTGCCCTATACCCAGTGGGTGCCCCCTGAGCATTGGCAGTTTGTCCCTTTGGCAGTACCAGGGGCTCAGGCTGGCACTGCCAAGATGGCAATACTCAGGGGACACTGCCTTGGTCGCGACACTCTGGGGGGGGGGGGGGGGGGGGGAGCTTAATTGACCCCTCCTTTACTCTGGCACGGTCAGGTGACTAGAGCCCCACAAGTGGGAAGTAATGCTACACTCCACTGGAGTGAACCACCCCTGGCGCGGTGACGGAGGGGCAGGAGATGGAGGGTTGGTGGGAGTAGAAGCTAGCGGGCCTGGAAATTTCAATTAATTTCAAGTAGATTCAAATGTGCATTATAATAATTTATGTGGCTCCGTACTGGAAATTGGCACAGAGCTGATGGCGCCAGAGATGTGCAGAGGCAATGATGCCCAGCGTGGAGTCAGCAAAATGGTCTCTGCTAGAGTCTCCCGGTCTGCTGAACTACAAGAGCAGCATAGCAGGATCGGAGAATCAGGAACTTAAATAATCCAAGTTTCTCATCATTGAACCAGGATCCTTTGCACTCTTTTCATTGTGGTGTAACCATTGTACAAAATGTGACAGGAATCTTATTGCTTCCCTTGTCAACTTTAACTGTTATTGTGGGATGAATAAAAAAGCAAATAAATATGTTTCTTCATCAGCCTGAGCCAGCTAATTACAAACCTTGATTGATTGTGTTATCACCATAATGGTGTATATTGGGAAAGTATACAGACCTCTCTGAGAAACATCAGCAACAAATCTATCTACAGTCCACATTTTATTCTGTTGAACCATTCCATGATTGTTACTTCTGCTTTTACATATATTGCTAAGTTATAATTGTTCTGTACAACAGTGGTTGAAAGTCTGGACATTATCTTAGATATGACAGATGTGATAGGGCAGGTTATTTTTCCCTTAGTTGTGCTGAAATTAAAAGATCAAGTCCAGAAAGTATAAGTGTTTTTTTTTTGCTGTTTAATCTATTTTGCTAGCAGCATGCAAGATTGTGTAATTCTGCTGGAATAAGCTTCCAGGTTTCCACCGTGATCTATACTTAGCTCAGCGGGTATTAGATTTTGTTGTGGATGCTGAGGTGGCTGTATCAGTGACTAAATTCATTTTACACTTTCTGGTCTATGTGCAGCCTACTGCGAAGCAGATGAGGCTGTAAGTAAGTTGTCAAACTATCTGTGACATCGTACTTTTTGAGACAAGAAAGTAATTCCCTGAAATTATTGTGACAGTGGGTGCCCTATTCCCTCACATCTTATCAAACCATAATGTGAGGTGGATCATTCCAACATACTTCTTCACATCATTCATCTCAGGCATTTGACTGCGACTCTTGTAAATTTCATATTATCTTCATCCTTATATCCGTCGCATCCAAATTGAATGACAAAAATTCCTTTCACATTACACCTAATGAAATTATTAAATAATTTTGCTCTGATTGGAGCGCCTTTATTAAATATCAATGCCTGCAACTAACAAAACAACAGGACTATGGGTATCTTCACCTCCAGATGATATCTATCAGCATTATTAGGTTAAGTGTTGAGTGTAACCGACTAGCTTACTGCAAAAGCTGCATTCCATGGGATGCTGAGTGAGTGTCAGTGTAGGACATTGAGGGCGGGATTTTACAGTCTCGCTCGACTCAAGACCGAAAAATCCTGCCCAAGGTCAAATGGATCTTCCCATTGCATGACCCTAGCCTGCTCCAATTCCCATGGCAGCGAGGACAGTAGAATTCCGGCACAAGAATCTGACTTTAAGTTTTCAAATTTTTCTGCAAACTTTTCTCCCTTCATGTCTTAGGTAGTGTGTGCCTCTATATGTGTACAGAGAACCCCTGCGCATCCCCCCCCAGTACTTTGTTAAAGAGCTATTCTTGGCCTAAACTTCCATCTAAACATTCTTGCCTCCATCTAAGCTGGGACAGAGGCAGAAGGGCTTTAAAATTGGAGGGTGGGACCCAATTCCAGGATTCTCCCCCCATTCCTGTTTTCAGATATTTTTGCCAGCATAGGATAAGGGTTAGGATAGTGAGCCCACGTACAGCACTCTCGCTCTTGCCACCTCCAATGTGAGAGTGGGCATTTTAAACCCTGTGCAATTTTGACGGAGTCAAGTTCATTTTGTTGAGAAATATGGTTCACAACACGCCCCAAAAAGGTGGCATTCATCATTTCCTTTGAAAGGCATTGTTCCTCTTACTTTCTGAAGCTACTAGTCAAACACAGAAATTGAAAGTAAAGTTTTGATCCACTTCACACTTTCAATCTTAGCCAAATAAATGTAGTCATTGAAAATCTCATCAAATAAAAATTAGATGATGAAGTTGTCTATCACATAAAGCTTCCTTTTGCAACTGAGTGAACAGAACGCTGAAGAGCTGATTCCATTGGCTGATCTTGAAGCTCAGTCAAGAATTCATAATGAAATCATCTGGAAAAATAGATATCTGACCATCTGCTCAACCTGCTTTTGTTGATAGTTATTTTGTAATAACATGATTTTTAGTTGAAGACTTTTTTCAATGCCTATATATTTATTTGGATAATTACAACTGGACATCTGTGTCAGTAAATAGAGATGAGACTTCCAACCTGCTGGCCTTCAAACTCGCCAGTCTTGCCTTCCACTCACCTTCATTGCTGACTAGGGCCTGCTACCAGAGGAGGTAGCCTTGTCTCCAGTCCATACCAATTCCCTGACACAAAGACAAGGCAGGCTCCTACAGATACAAGATTGCAATATCGGTAAAATCTCCAATTTGCAATGACCATCTCCTTCAAGAGAATCTGGCCCTTTATGCACTAATTAACTAAACTCAAGTAAAAATAACGCTGCAGCATAAATAAAATGTTAAATGTTGAGTTTGGTTTTGATTCAAAGACTCACTATTTCTCAGCTTTGTCCTTTCTCCTGGTCATGTCACTCTTCGTTTCCCTGCTATCACTTGGCAATGGGTCAAATCATCAAAACTGAGTGTTAGGTTTGGGGTTTTAGCCTCTTCTATGGAAAATAGCAAAATAATAGGTAGCAACAACGTGGATTACTTAAGTAACACGTCAGAGTTTATTTCCATAGGTGTTGCTTTATCACAGTCTAAGAAGGAAGAGAGCTGGAACCTTGTGAAAGGCTCTGATGATGTCACAGCATGTCATGTGACTAATCACACAGAGATGCATTGCTTTTCAATACATAGCAGAGATTGTACCTTTGGTATAAACTTTAAAGACAGTTGGATCTGAAAGGAATTGGCTCCTAAGCATAGCAAGCCACATCAACCAATGTGTAAGTGTTGCAAATGTTTGCTCTTGCAGCACTGTCAATTTCTAATTAAATTGGAGTGGGGAAACGACAGACCTCATAGCATTATTTACAATAGTACAAATCTACCAGATGCAACATTGTTATAGAATTATAATACTTATGGATGAAGTGATTTTATGACGACATGCTGATGGGGGTGGGGCAGGGTGTGAGGAGAAGGGATGGTGGTGTTGCAAACTGGAAATGCATGTTGACAATACAGGCACATACTACTAAAGTCTTAAAACAAAGACAAAAACGTTATGTAACAGCAAGTCTAAAATGCACTGGGGACAGTGACGGTCCCGCTCAACACCACAAAATCAGAATATTCTCGCCATATGCTTAAACATGTGGCAATTGATTATACAACAAGGTTGTGTATTTAAGAGGTGGATCCATTGGCTGTTGTATCCATGTTACATTTGACAGCAGTAGCAAAGCACTCTGGTACAAGGACACTCAATGTTTTTGTGTATGAGGTCCATTTCTCATGTTATAAAAACACAACTGAGCCCTATTTTGGTTCAGAAATTAATTGTACAATGCCGCAAATATATCCAGTATTATTTATTTATTACTTAGTTATTTATTAATTTATTATTGTTTTTGATTTGTTTGATTAATGTGAAAATGTTGATGACACTGAGCAACAAGTCAATATTTTAATAGACAGAGTTGCCCTACCTAGGCAAGCTGTGCAATGCTTACCAACTGATAATATTCTGTACTGGTAACTTAATGGCCTTTAGCTGGTTAAACTCCAAAAATATCTCAAGTGACACTTTGGGGACACTTGGGTGTCATTCAGCCTTGGCTTTTACCAATCTGCAGCTCTGTCCTTTGGGTTAGTAGCATGTATGAATGTCTCAACATCAGAGTCTCAATTTCATGTTAAAAAAAATGAGGATTTCAGTAGTTTCATTTACTCTTAAAATAGTGTCAGAGTTTTCATATGGCAGAAAAGCATTAATAAAATACTGCCAGTGAATGTGGCAAGAATACTGTAGGAGGTCACCTAGACACTGCTCAATAGAGATTAAAAGGGATACAAAAGATAGTTTTAAATTTGAGCATGCAAATGCAATTAGTCTATTTAAAAACATTCTGTGAAGGAAATTCATGGAAAAACAAGCAATGATTCAGAATTTCCTCAGAGCTGCTTCTGCACCATCACCATAAATCCTTTGGTATATGTCGGAAAATCTGTTTACATGTATAATTGGAGTTTATCTTGCACCAGAAAACTTATGGCAAAGTATGGAGAGCAACTCTGAGATAACTGCCAGTCAATATATCATTTCAAAGATGTCAAACCATGTTTAGTGAAAAAAGTGAAAACTAATATTTAAAAGAATGAAACAGCCAAGACTTTGGGTCAATGTGAGATTTTTCTAACAATCAAATGAAAAGGCCCACTAACACCAAACAGTGAATAAAATGGTAGGATGTTGATGTTAATGGGGAAATAAAAGCCTAAGAATTGGGGAAGTAACACATCACCTCATTTAAACTGGCAAATGGTCATCATGACTTTACCTTATGGAGGTCAAACTACTTGCATGGGCTACTTTTCTATAAACCTTGGTCCTACAGACAGAGTTAGAATTCTGATTGTATATTTCAGAGGTATGTAGACACAATTGGCGATGCTGGCGTCTCTGAACTGGTGGTCCGATAGGGAAATTTCATAAAGCATTTTGAATTGATTTTTTAATGGTGTTAGAAGCTATCCGATCTCTACAAAAATGCAGGAGGAACTGACCTCACCCACCTTAACAGCACGTTTCCCACCTTTCAATGGCCTATTTGAGAGGTTCTCTGTTTTTCATTGTAAATCAATATTCCAAAAACCAAGGAACAGCAAACTGCTTTGGGACACCACACCTCAGGTATTAAATAGAAATGAGGCTTTTGCTTCAAAATTACTTTACTGACTGAATGGTTTGATCCTTCAATCAGCTGCTCAATAGTCAAAATCAATCCTGAGTGCTTTACAGTAATGAGGTAAAGCATTTTCAGCCATAAGGACACTATATAGGATAAAGTACACAATCTTAAAATATATTGCATGTCATTGAACATTTAATACGTATTGTTGTCCACAGTTAATAACTTTGTGCATATATATTTTGGAACACAAAATATACCAACAATATATTTCTTTCATGCATGGCTGAGAACTACAATCTGTCTAATGGTGTCAATATTTATAATATCCAAATGTGTGTTGCACCTATATCTTTGTGCATGACATAAGAGCTCAACATCACATGACTTTTTTGATTCATCCCTACCATGGAAACTGAATAGATGAAAATATAATTGATCTGTTCTTTATAGTTAAAACATCTTTTTTGTAGTGGGTAGTGATTTAGTGACGATAATATGCACAGGTCATTTTTCAATGAATTCTCAGCATTAAAGATACTCTAAAGCATTTCTCTTTGTATTTAGGATTGGGGGACATTATTTCATGGCTCTTTAAATACACAAAGCTGATCAATTGGAGAGAGGCATATTCCCAGATTGTGTTACACGTTACGGTTTTTTTGTAAATCAAAGCATACATTTTTCTGTTTACTCCAACTTTGCTTTGATGTTTTGTGCAGTGTAACCACTGGACTGGAGTCAACTTGAAGTGAGTTAGTGTAGCAATCTTTTGAAGTTTCACCATGTAAACATGCCTACATTCGACATTAAATAAACATACAAATAAATGAAGTAAATGTTTCTTCCAAAGGACAAAGTGTTAATAATTAATAAGCATTTCATACTGGGAATTTTTTTGGCATAACTACAAAGCTGTTCAACCTAATCTCAGGGAACGTCTGAAGATGACGAACAAATGAAATCAATCGATCAAAAAGCATGCAGTGAGATGTAGATTAATGCACAGCCAATCTGAGGAGCGATTTCCTGCAGGATTTTCTTTCTTCCAATTTATCTGTAAATTATAAATTAGGCATAACTGTCCTAACAAACTTTTTGTACATGTTTTGACAGACAATTGTTGATTCAATAGTGCACAATATTTAGCCATCAACAAAAATGCATTAAAAACCTTGGATTATGTATAACAAGTTAATGCATGCTGACGTACAACTTAAGGTAGTAATGAGTGCTGCAGAAATTTTTTTTTAAATGATCAGAGGTGAGATTCTGAGGTCCATTTGTGACTATTATTTAATCAAAAGTCCAATCATTGATATTTTGCTCAAATTCTATCGTGAAGACAGGCTTCAACTTTCTATTTGAAAAATATGCCAGCAGAAATCCCACTGAGCAATAATAACATTTGAAGCCCATCGTAGAGGTGTTAACTTGAATACCCCTGTTAAATAAATAACAGTGGAACTTCTGGGTCAAAACATTGCTTTAATAGAATTGCACAATGCATTTTCTCCTTAAAGAATTATGATTAGCAAAACTAAACTTCTTAGAGTTGATTATTGAATTCTAAAGCCAAGTTATCTGAATTGAGAACAAAATGACCTATTTTTTTCTTTGTTTAGCAAATTGCCAAGTTATTCTCGAGCGCGAAGGTACATTTTTATCAGGTCAGTGCTGGATTATCACCAATTGAAGAGAATATCATTGGACTCAAACCAGACTTCACTCAAGCAACCAACAGCTCAAATAATTATTTTGGCAATGGTGACACAACTGCTGTTGGGAAAAATTAGTGTAACATAACATTGAAACAAAGAAGAAACAAAGCAACTTATTCATCCTTCAAACCTGCTAGGCCAATTAACTTAATCAAGGCTGACCCACAACTCCATTTCATTTATACAGCTTTGTTCCATACACCTCGTTTGTCGCAAAATACTATCAATCTCAGTCTTGAAAATTTCAATTAACCCAGCATCATTTGGGAGTAAGATGCAGAAGACTTGATCCTGTTTTAATTTGATTTGATTTATGATTGTCACATGTACTGGAATACAGTGAAAAGCTATACAGACAAAACATACCATTCATGGAGTACATAGGGGAGGAAAGGAAAGGAGAGGGAGTAAAATAGAATTTTACGGTATGCTGGGGACAGCTCACAAGAAGTGCCATGCTCTGGTGCCATCTTGTATATACTATTTCTATTTTCTCTTCGAAATGACCAGTTTTGTGCCCTTATGTTTTGGAGGACGAGGCAGTAATTTGTCTATCTACCTTCATCAAATGCCAAAAATCATTTTAAGCATCTTGATTTAATCATCCCACAGCCTACTATAAACTCACAGGAAGGCAAGTGAAGGTTATTTAACTTTTAAATTATGTCATTTAAACTTTTCAACTCCTGTATACGGAAAATCAGTGCAGTACCACTTCCAAGGTTAATACATTTTCCTACAGATCAGAATTAAAAACTGAATGGAGTAAACCAAATGGCATCTGATCAAGGCTCTGTACAACTGAAATATGTCACGACCCCTGATATTGTTATAAATAGAGAAAGGTCCCAGAATGGAACCCTGGGTCAAAGGACCATAACTTCTATTTTGTTTTATCAAACGTGAAGGAACAGAGTCATAGGATTGTTAATTTTTTTAACAACAAGGGATATAACATTTATTAAAAATGAAAAAATGAATTATTATACAATACTCCTTTACTCCTTCTTTACTTAATTAATACACACAGGTTTTAAGATTAATATGGATGATAAAGTGTGTTTGATTCTGCAATGGCTTCATTTCCACAAAGTTAGTGTTTATGGATTTTGCTCAGAATCCCCCAACTTTTTGTCATATAAGAGTTTCTAAGTTCCACTTCCAAAATATGCTTTCAAATCTTTCATAACAATACATTCATTTAGTCATCTGCATTCCAAAATTGAGTTTATGTTTTCCAAAAGTCCCATTTGATCAGAGCTTCTGCTTCACTTTTAGCAACAAATCCAGGTCAGGATTTTGGATTAACCCTTTCAGATTTTCATTGTTGCACCAATTCTGATATCCAATCAATACATTATAATTTATTTCTAGATGATAGTAATACATTTCAAACTTTAGGATTACTTTCTCCAGTATCCTCACCAATCAATTTATTCTCATCTTTATCTGATATCATTGAACAGAATCCTATTCTATTTCACAGATTCTTCTTTGTTCCCTCTAACTCTAGACCTACTGGAAACTTTTCTTCATTTCTTTAGCTTCTTAACTAGTTGCTCTTCAGATCTTTGGCACTGCCTGTCTGAACCATTATTCTGTTGTAGGGTTTTTCTACAACAAAACTAAAATAATGGTTTCTCTTTAGCTTCCCCTACCAGAGCTGAGAGATCGTTGTTTACTTCTTAGTTGTCAATCTTCAACTGCTAGCTTTTAGCTAAAACTAAAGAGCAAAGAAAGCTTCTGCTCCACTTACAGATCCTCCCTGCTTGCTAAGCAACTATCTTTCTTCATGCCATAGCTTTCTAAATACAATAGTATCTCAGCAGGAACTGAAACTAATCCCCATGTGGATAAACACTTTTGTTCAGCATGATATCTAACTACAACTCCCTTCCAGGCACAGTAACGTTAAATTAAACCTATCTAAAATGATACCTTATTTCCACTGTTTACCATGGGGTGGGGCATGAAGGGGGGACCCACTGCAGCTTGGGCAGCTCTGGAGGTGGTGGAGGCTGGAAGTCTATGTAATGTGAGGCTCGTGATTAACCGCAGGTCCTCTTGATTGCGGGAGGGGGGTGAGGTGGTTGAGGCTGCCTGCATTTTCAGGGGCCTTACAGTTCTCTCACTCTGTTTGTCAGACCCCTGTAGTTGCTTTTGAGCATGTATAGAATCTGAGCTCTGCACAATAGCCCAGCCTAATGCCTGCAGCAGCTAGACTCAGCCAGGACCATTTTTAGTGACTCAGTGCGTAAGATTGTGCTTGAAAAGTCACCCAAAAAACAGATGAGGAACTCACCCATTTTCATACTACTGGACATTTAGAATCAAGTTCATAAAATTCTGTGCAATGAATTGAATCTGCGTGACTCTTCTTCAGAGCTCCAACTGTATTATTCTGTGCTGTTTGTTTGTACCTGTGTTATCCTGGCCAAGTCCATAAAAGAAACGTTGCTCCAGTGGTAATGGTGATGAAACTATCAGAGGATTGACCTTAAGGAATGCCATTCCCATAAGTCCAAATATCCATTGTGAAATAAATGTAAATTTTGAATGATATGGGGATAGAATGGCAAACCTGAGATATGAGAAATTTTTGGTACCTTCTTTCATTTTCTGTTCAGGTTTGCCATCATTGTTTGAACAACCTACAAACATAGGAATTAGGGACAGGAGTGGGCCGTTTGGCCCTTCAATCTGCTCTGCCATTTTATAAAGTTGTGATTGGATCTTAATGTAGCTTCAGCTCCTCTCCCATACTGAGCCCATAAACACTTTGGGTGGAATTTTCCTATCCTGCCTACCATGGGAATCATCATGGGCAAGATGGAAAAAGTGCAAAGGTCCATTGACCAGAAAATCCTGCCCTTTGACTCCCTTGTTAGTCAAGAATCTATCTAAGATTGTCTTAAAAATATTCAGTAACTGTTGGGGTTTTCTTCAGTAATGCTGAAACTTCAGCTAATACAAAGTCTCACAAAGCCAGTATCCTGGTTAAAGACATACCTTTATTTGATCAACAGCCACTGGAAAGGTAGTACTGGGCAGTCTAACACCTCTCTGAAGAGAAGGCCCTGAGCATTCCCATACCAGTCTGAATTTAAAATCCATCAGACAGGACAATTATACACTTTTCCCGCCTCCCCGTTAGTTATGAACCAGTCATCATTAGTACAAATCAATCATTGTTAACAGTTGTCATATACCTTAGCCAATTACATTCTACCCTTTGACATCATGGAATTTCATTGGTCCATAGAATCCAGATACTTCTTCCAGCTGTTGCTTAGCTACCCCAATGCTTAGCTATAGAGTTCAAAGGTGCTGTTCTCACTAACTCTCAATTACATCAGTGGTCTAGTTAAAGAGTTGATGTTCCCATGTCTGAGAAGTACTGTTTCACTAGTACAACTGAACATCTCTATTCACACTATGGCTTTGGGAATCAACACGGTCTGTAATTAACGCTGATAAGAATATACACATTCTGTGGTTTCGTTGTTCCGAAGAATGTGGTTCATCTCACTAAGTCTTCATTCCCCCATCAGGCCCTTGGAGCAGTCTGCCTTTGGCTAAAGTGTACAGGCCATTTTAGGAATACATTTGAAATGCATTTTAAAATCCAAAATACATGTTTAAATCAAAAATATTTGTTCAAATCTCTTACTTGTTTAAATCTCTTACTGTGATTATATGTGTCTTTAAGCAGACAGTACCTTGTTAGTCTGTAAGTCTGATCTGGAGTCACTTCACTTAGTGTTAGTAGTTTTATTAGTTAAATCTCTGATAAGTTGAAATTTCTCTAACAATGACATGCACCTACTGCTCTCTGCAGAAGGGAATTCCATGGGATTATTGTGGGAGTGTGCCTCTTGAAGAGGCAAGGCCTCAGGAGGTCATGTGACCTATTTGGCCAATCAGAGCAGAGCACCTGAATTTTGGGCTGAGCACCCTGCAGTTAGGAGCCTGGCAGCTTTTATGTCATTATCTGTGAACACTTGTTTTTCTCTAAGAAATCATTTATTAGTTAAACCACTTGATGGTTACCCATCTTTGAAGATGCTACACTCATTTTCTGAGAGGAAAAAGATTGAATTTCAAAATTTCTAAAAGAAACTATAGTCATCGTTATCACCAGGTAATCAAGAAATTTATTTGTTCTGCTCCTTTCCCAAGTGAAAATTGATACTAATAGAGATGATAGAATCTGGAAAAAAGAAGTCCTACATGCAATTACTAAAGCTATTCTGTGAGGGTTCATGCTCCAATTTGTTGTGCAGATGGCCCTTGTGACTTCTGCTAGATAATGGGAATCAGGCAATCTGTCATATTAATATATGCCCTGGAAAGACTTCACAATGAATCATAACATGAGTTGTTACTTGACTGGGTACAGGTGAGACCTAGAAAAGGGAGCAAAGATTAATGTAGCTTAATAAAAGGACAATTCTTTAAAATATGAAAAAAAATGCAGGCCTTACCGCATGGATCCTCATGAGTAAATTGGCAAATGCTACATAGTAGGCAGCACTGAGTAAAACTGGACAGATGTCTTACTGAATATTGAAGGCTGGAAATGAATTTACCAGATGACCATGACCACAGAGTTACTGTTTTTGTGGAAAAACAAACAGAATTGTGGAATTTGATCCCAAAGCATCACTAAAAATCCTAGACTGTTATGTAATAAAAACTGTATTGAAGTTATTTATTGATTGTAAATCAGGAACCCAGCAGATAACTGAAGGATGTCTCATCAAGAGCCAAGAAACAGGTGTCCAATGATTTAGTGATTAAATTCCTCCCCCTCCCCCCACCACAGTGTAAACTGAACATATGTACCAAGAAGGTCCCAGTTAGGGAAAGGGGGTGTATTTTAAGTGCTGATCCACTGGGAACAGGGGTGGAACCCAGATGTCTCGGTTTCCCCACATGTTGTGAATGTTTAACTCCATAGAGAGCAACTTCTAGCCCTGACAGACTTCCTACCCAGAAGTAAGCCTGATTAGCAGGCTTGGCTTGCAGTTGGTTGGGAACAATCCAGGGGAAGTTACAGAGCCAGATGTGTCCGATACCATACCCTGGTGTGATGGCTGGTAGGCAGGCTGGCAGGGAGAAACTCGATCACAAAAGGGTTTCCAATGTGTGACCCTGGATAGTGGTGCTGATCTGAGGGATGATGACAGTGGTGGGTATTGATTCTGCTTTTAGAATTTGTATAACTTCATAGTTCATGGCGGTGTCCACTAATGGCACTTAGCTTCCCCCCAAAGCTGTCCTTGTCTTGCTGCTGCTGCTAACTTTATTTAGACCCAGGAAACCTAGTCAAAAACAGTTAAACCCACAAGGCAAGTTAAATTGGAGGCTTCCAGCCTTATTAACATATTTGTAATGTCAGTGTGCCTCATATGCATTGGGTTGGCTAAGTTCTTCTCGTCCTGCCTCAGTAAAACCCAGGAATTGGTAGCTTGGAGCTGGTTTCTGATGCACTTGGAAGGTTTGCATGTTTAACCTCACTCACTCTCATCCAAGCACAACTGCTCATACATTATCCCTTCAGTCTCTGTCTACCTGTGTTCCATTCCAAACAAGGAATCTTACCTCATTCAAAGCATTCATAAAGACATAGCAAGTGGTCTCAGGGTTCCTGTGCCAGGGAGCAGAAAAGAATGCCAAGTTCCAGAGAAGTATCTAGAGAAGTAAATCCTCAAACTATGTCATGACTGAGAGTTTCAATGTTTTAATTTTGTGATTCGGGATTTGAGATTGGAATTCAGTATTAATACTGACACGCTGATGGAGAATGTATAATATGTTGGATTGGCAACAAATGAGATGGTGCTTTGTGAAAAATTAGTCTGTCAATTGACTTTACTCTGTAATGAATGGATGCCCCAGCCATCAAATACGTCTAGACATTGAAGGAATTATTGGACACTGTTCACAAAATGCCTTGCCGCCATAAATTAACAGTCAGGGAGTAAATTGTGATCAGAGTGATCCATAGACAGACCTATAATCCTGGAGATGCAGTCATCTAAACAGCCTAGAGAACAGATGTGACCTTTGTCTTAAATTTCCTGTGACCACAGAGTGGACCATAACTTATCTTCAAGTGGCTAACAACCGATGCCATTTTCATAATTCCAAAACACCTGCTGCTAGACCTAAGAAACATCAAGTGGGTTGCCTGGAACCATACAGATGCAGGGAAGCACCCAGCTGAGTCTCTATGTGAACACTCAGAGGAAGACACTGAGCTAAGAAATTCCCAGGAAGTAGGCTAATAGAAGAGTATGATCCTAAAATACCCTATGGAGTAATAAATCACTGGTACTGCTGAAGAAGAGCTAGTGTGCGAATAGAACAATTTGAAGTACGAGAAATATGATAAAGTGATCCTTCACAGCAACAACTAGGTCGGTGTTAGTAGTAAACACAATTTTTCTTTAACATCCAGTCTTAATTTTGTTTAAGTGCTATCTTCGTGTAAAGATTCAAATGAATGTTTGTCAGAGGAACACAATGGGTGTACACGTGTGTTAATTTTAGCTTTTTGGCAAACATGATTGGTATTTTAGGAAAAGTCACGTTTAGTTCAATTCTAGAAACTTCTCAAAAGTATCAAAATATTTGTTATTCATGAGAATTAGTGCTAGTGGCAAATTTACATAAACGTAAGGAAGTGCAACCTTGTTGCAGCTCTAATTTTGTTATGCCTGGTTGTAGCTGTTCCATGCCCCATATCACTAAATAATTCATATTGCTAGTGCAGACTTGTTTCCTGCTCTTTATTGAATCATTTATATCCACATAACTGTTCACATCATTTATTTTCTCATGTTGCTGCAATTCAAGAAATGTTGACAAATCCTGGAAAGATTCGCCCTGGTACAGTTTATTTGGTATAGTTCCACCAACAGAATATTGCTGAGTTCCTGTGTGTGATGGAGTTCCTGTGGTTTTGAATTGGTACTTGTTCACATCAACATTCTTAAGATCCCACTTTAAAGGTCTTATCACTCCTTTAAGGGACCCCTAATCTGAAATGCACTGTTGAGGTGTCACGTTATAAACCCTTCCATAGGCTGTACTCAAGCAACTTTGGAAGAATAATTGGTAATAAGTGAGCATGCAGCTTCTCAAACAGAATTATCAATATGAACAGTGGATACTATTCATACTACATGGAAAACCAAAATTTCTTCCTGAAAGTATTTTTTTGCTTGACCAGCATCCAGATAATGAATAGACACAATAAATATACAGATAAAAGTTATTTCTTTCCTGAAATTTCTTTCACAATGCACCCAGTTGTGAGTTATTTTAAGACAAATTCCTAGACAACCACATACTCTATAATTACCATCAAATCGGGGGATCATCACTGGTTTACTGAAGGGTGCAGGAGAGCATGCCAGTGCAGGACCAGGCATACCTAAACAGGAAGTGTCAACATGTTCAAGCTACAACGTAGGACTGCTAGAATTGCCAATTAATGAAGACAACATGTGATAGATAAAGCTAAATGATTCCACAAGCAACGGATCAGATCTAAGCTCCGCATTTCTGACACACCCAGTCATAAACAGAGGTGGAAAATTAAACAACAAACTCGTGGAGGAGGCTCCACAAACACCTCTATCCTCAATGATGGAGCAGCCCAGTGCATCAGTGCAAAACTCAATGCCAAAGCACTTGCAACAATTTTCAGCAAGGAGCGCCGAGTGGATGCACCATCTGAATCTCCTTCTGAGACCCCCAGCATCATTGATGCCAATCTTCAGCCAATTTGATTCACAATACATGAATACAAGAAATGGTTGAGGACACTGGACACTGTAAAGACAATGGGTCCTGACAATACTCCAGTAATAATACTGAAGGCTTGTGGTCCAACTAGCCATACCCCTAGCCAAGCTATTCCAGTACAGTTATAACACTGACATTGAATTGGCAATAAGGAAAATTGCTCAGGTATGTTCTGAGCAGGACAAATTGAACCTAGCCAATTACTGTCCCATCAGTCTACTCTTGATCATCAACAAAATGATGGAAGGTATTGTCAACATTACTACCAAGTGGCATTTAGCCACTGACTGGCCCTCAGTTTGGGTTATATTAGGGCCACCGAGCTCCTGATCTCATTCCAGCCTTGATTCAAACATGGGCAAAAGAGAGTAGGTGATGGCCCTGTGGTATTACTGTTAGACTATTAATACAGAAACTCAGCTAATGTTCTGGGGGCCTGAGTTTGAGTCCCATCACGGCAATAAAAAATATCTGGAATTAAGAATCTCCTGATGACCGTGAAACCCTTGTTGACTGTTGGAAAAACCCATCTGGTTCACTAATGTCCTTTAGGGAAGGAAATCTGCCATCCTTACCTGGTCTGCCTACATGTGACTCCAGAGCCACAGCAAAGTGGTTTGACTCTCACCTGCCCTCTAAAATGGCCTAGCATGCCACTCATTAAAAGCAACTAGGAATGGACAATAAATGCTGGCCAGCTAGTGATGCCCATTTCCCATGAATGAATAAAAGAAAGTTGAACTCCAGAGGTCAGGTGATAGTGACTGCCCTTAACATAAAAGTAATATTTTACTGATTAGGCCATCAAGGAGCCCTAGCAAAACTGACGTCAATGGAAATCAAGGGAAAACTGCATTGGTTGGAATCATACTGAGTACAAAGCAAGATGATTGTGGTCATCTCAGTCCAGGGATATTGCTACGGTAGCTTCTCAGGGTAATGTCTGAGGCTCAATCACCAATGACCTTCCCTCCATTCAGGGATGAGGATGTTTGCAGACAATAGCACAATATTATGCACAATTTCCTACCTCTCAGATACTGAAGCAGTTCATGTCCTTATGTAGCAAGACCTGGACAATATTTTGGTTTGGGTTGTTAGGTCACAAGTAATGTTCGTGCCACACAAGTTCCAAATAATGACCATCTCCAGCATGAAAGAGTCTAACCATCTCCAATTGATATTCAATGCCATTACCATCACTGAATCCCTCACTAATAGCATCCAGGGTATTATCATTGGCCAGAAACTGAACTGGACCAACCATATAAATACTGTGCCTGTAAGTGCAGGTCAGAAGCTGGGAATTCTGGGACAAGTAACTCACCTCCTGACTCCCCAAAGCCTGTCTGCCATCTACACAAATCAGAGGAGTAATGGAATACTCTCCACTTGCCTGGATGAGTGCAGCTCCAACAACACTCAAGAAGCACAACACCATCCAGGAGAATGCAGACTGTTTGATTGGCATTCCATCCATCATCTTCAACATTCAACCCCTCTACCACCAACAAACAGTGGCAGCAGTGTGTATCATCCACAAAATACATTGCAGCAATTCACCAAAGCTCCTTGGACAGCATCTTCCAAAATCTCTACCACCTGGAAAGATACAGGCAGCAGATGCATGGGAACACCATCACCAGCAAGTCACATGCCATCCTGACTTGGAAATCTATCAGTGTTCTTTCATTGCTGCTGGGTAGAATTCCTGGAACTCCCTTCCTAACAGCACTTTGTGTGTTCCTAACACAGAAGGACTACAACGCTTCAAGAAAGTAGCAAATCACCACCTTCTCAAGGGCAATAGGGATGGGCAATAAATATTGGCCTAGCCAGCATCACTCAAATCCCATGAATAAATAATAAAACAAAACAAGACTCTGCCACGCACATCTCCCCTGCTGTCCCCATCCTTCAAACCACCACTCCCTGGGTACTAGAGATGCATCTATAGCGACTCTTGCAATAATCTGTTAAATGAAAATGATGTGTCTTCCAATAACCAGTGTTACTGAAGGCAATCCCAGTGGTTATGTAGGAGTGTATTTAAAGTATTTCAGTCCCTACCAATTTATAAAGTCTTCTAAGCACAAGTCAAGTCCAGTGTTATATTATGTGTTGTAACAATATTAGCTTATTTCCTAGTCGTCAACCACAGATTATCAATAATGTTGCATTAGCCTCCTTAATTCTTCCATTATGGATCCGTTTGATTGAGTACACATGTCACAGGTTTCCTTGTGAAAAATGTCTATACGTAAAATTCCTTCATGAAGAGGTTACGACCCTTAAAATGTTCAAATTCTGTTTGTTGCACTGTTGACGTATGTGATTGTCCATAAAATATGCCACTCTGTGCCGATTTCTGGTGCGGAGTTGATGGCACCGGAAATCTGGCTGCTGGAGACTCGCGGAAGCCGTGGCACCCAGTGGGGAACCCGCAAAACAGCTTCCACTTGACTCTCCTGGCCCGCTGTGCTACAAAAGCAGCACAAGCGTGCTGGAAGAATCGCCCCCATTATTTTTAAAAATCAGAAAAGCAGAATTCAAAGCACATCTTGTGTTTTATTTTTCATCAGATTTCTATAGCTTCTCTTATTTTACTGTTCTGGCTGTTACTGGGATATATAGTCGCTGGTTATTATCCACTTAATATCTCACCTGATGGGTAGGAAGAGGTTTGCATTGGAGTGATCTAGTGCACACATCAGGAATAAGGGCCCAGGTGAAGGTTGACCAACTGAAGTGTCTTTGTTTTCACCCATCAGAGATTAGCCAACCACAAGACCGTAAGGAATAGGCTGTTCGGCCCCTTGAACCTGCTCTGCCATTCAATATGATCATGGTTGGACCAATGACATTCCCTATCTCCACTTTCTTGCCCTCTCCCCATAACCCTTGATTCCCTTACTGACCTATCTTAATCTTAAATATACACAAGGACTCTGCCCGCACAGATCTCTGTGGCAAGAAATTCCAAAGACACTCAACCCTCTGAGAGAAGAAATTCGTCCTCATTTCAGCCTTAAATCGGTGTGCCTTTATTCAGAGACTGTGCCCTCTGGTTCAAGACTCTCCCATGAGGGGAAATATCTTCTCAGCATTTACCCTGTCAAACCCCTTTACAATCCTCTATGTTTCAAAGAGATCAGATCTCATTCTTCTAAATTCCAATGAGTCCCAACTTGTTCAACCTTTCATCACAAGATAATAAGACATAAGAGTCAGCAATGACTAAGAATCAAACCTGGGATCTTCTGTTCCAAGCAGTTGAATTGAATAGTGCAATTAAGAACTAAGCTGGATAATGTTATCCACACTTTCTGGTGACCAGTTTGATGTCTGTGGGAGTGCAATTCTTGGCGTAGACAGTTCTTGGTTGACCTCGAACATAAACCAGAAAAATATAAAACTATTTAAAGTGAGGGTTATCCAGTTGATTCATAATTTTTTGTGCTAATATTTCACACTGTTTTAAATATAGAGGTACAGATTGAAGCTATGCTAAATGGTCACTTTTGCCATTTTCATTAAAAATCTTTATTATTATTTAAATGATTATCTGGAAGTGGTTTTATGTGTGGGCTGCTGTTATAAATAATTTAAATTTTAACTGCTCAAGAAACCACAGCCAACACTAAATCCCTAGCAGTTAGACTGGCATTTTTAATCAGAGTGGTACAGTGATTCTGCAAGTTACTGAAAGTGCATAAGTAATTTAGAGATTTCATAAGATCTGTCTCATACATCTGTCTGCATTTTATTGAGACTCCCAGATGACTAATTCACCCATCAACAGCCTCTACAATTATCATGTTTGATGGACTAAAGCTATGGGTTTAGCTTGGTATCACAAGGGTGTGAATCACGTTAGTAGTTGGCAGTGCTAATGGAGCAAGTTGTGTCCTTATTAACAACAGATATATTGGACTATTGTGCTTTTAGTTAGCTCTGTTTTCGTGCAAGTTCTTTACCCTTATGACAATTGTTCTGCATTCAGCCATATACTTTGCAAATCTATAAGCAGACCACTTTGACCTAGTTGTCCACCTTTAAGATACTCTTTTAAACATACCTTTTTGTCCAAGCTTTTGGAAATTTATGTGTCTTGATGTTACTGTTTTACAATGCTTCTCTGAAGCACTTTTCTGATTATTCCGCGCAGTTAAAGATCAGCATAATCTTCTCCCAGGAACATGGGGATTGAATTATCAAACCTTACAACTGGCTACTCACAGTTTATCTCAAAACATTACACTTCAGGCAAGAACGCAAAGTTCCCAAGGTTTATACGCAAAGACTGGCTAGTCACTGGGTGCCATTTTCAACCTTGTTGTTAGATGACCCCTAGGGTGCCACCTTCATTGTCCCTGTGACCAAGTTTACTCTCAAGGGATAATAACTCTCTTTCTATTCAGCACCATGAAATTATGCAAACACAAGAATTAATCCTTCAGAATTGCTTATGTCTTTCCCTTCACTCAACATGATGGCAAAATCCCCTCCACAGCCACGATCTGTCTGCATCAAAGAGGGAGAGGATACTCTGAATGATTTATCCAGCAATTGTTATATTCTCAACAGGTATCCACTTCTTCACTTTATTATAGAATCTGGAATAATTAGTGACCAAAGCCATTCGTGTCATGAACTGAACAACATAGGCCATAAACTATAAGGTGATGATCTTTCTGGCCAGTTCTTCTGTCATAGACATTTGGCACACATTGGACATGTAGCCTTCCAATAGTGGCTAATGAACACTGCTACCTGTGAGTGCCCAGCATTACTTTTCAATCTGTTAAATTGCAATTCAAGATTGGCTTCAAAAATTTACTGTCAATCTCAATCAGGTTATCAAGCAAAAACTACAGATCTTTGGAAGTGGATTTTCAATCATACATAGGGCTGCGGTCGCACCACATAAATGCCAAACAATAACCATCTCCAACAAGGGAGGATCCAACCATCACCACTTGACATTCAATGGCATTACAATTGCTGAATCCCCCACTATCAACATCTTGTGGGTTACCATTGACCAGAAACTGAACTGGACTGGCCATATAAGTACTGTGACTATCAGAGCAGGTCAAAGGCTAGGAATCATGTGGGAAGTTATGCACTTCCTGGCTCCCCAAAGCCTGACCACTATCTGGTAGAACATATATAAGAACATAAGAAATAGGAGCAAGAGTAGGCCATCTGGCCCTTCGAGCCTGCCCCGCCATTCAATAAGATCATGGCTGATCTGTCGTGGCTCAGTTCCACATTCCCGCCCTCTCCCCATAACCCTTAATCCCCTCTCTTATCAAAAACCCATCAACCTACCTCTTAAAAATATTTAGCGAGGCAGCCTCCACCACTTCAACGGGCAGAGAATTCCAGAGATTCACCACCCTTTGAGTGAAGAAGTTCCTCCTCAACTCCGTTCTAAACCACCCCCCCCTTTATCTTGAGGCTGTGCCCCCTAGTCCTACTGTCTTTTTTGAGCGGGAAGAGTCTCTCCGCCTCTATCCTATCCATCCCATTCATCATCTTATACGTCTCAATGAGATCTCCCCTCATTCTTCTAAACTCTAACGAGTACAAGCCTAGTTTATTCAGCCTCTCCTCATAGCTCAACCCCCTCAACTCCGGTATCAGCCTAGTAAACCTCCTCTGCACTCCCTCCAAGGCCAAAATATCTTTGCGCAGGTGCGGCACCCAAAACTGCACACAGTACTCCAGCTGCGGCCTCACCAATGCCCTATACAGCTGCAGCAAGACCTCCCTACTTTTATATTCAATCCCCCTCGCTATGAAGGCCAGCATCCCATTCGCCTTCCTGACCACCTGCTGCACCTGCAAGCTGGGTTTTTGCGACTCATGCACAATTCAGGAATGTAATGGATGAATGCAGTTCCAACGACACTCAAGAAGCTTGACACCGTCCAGCTCATTTGATTGCTATTCCTTCCACAAACATTCAATTCCTCCATCACTGACACTGGCAGCTGTGTGTACTATCTCAGGTAAAACCTTCCAAATTCACAACCATGACTATGTAGAAGGACAAAAGCAGCAGTTACCTCGGAATACCACCACCTGGAGGTTCTACTCCGAATCACACACCATCCTGACTTGCAAATATATCACCGTTCCCTCATTGTCACTGTCACTAGAACACAACGTGATTTTCAAAGGGGAGGTGGAAGTGATGGAGTCTCTAATAAAGAGTTTGTTGAGCTTGTTGTGAAGCTCATTAAAAGTCTGGTGAGGAACATCAGCTTGTGATTTTCAGTTGAGAAGCTTAGGGAAAGAGGAGACTCTGAGACATTTTAGGATGCAGCTGTTGAGAACAGAGCAGGGAGTCAGAAGTGCTAATGAATGTATTATTCAACAGTTGTGAGAAATGGGAGATTTAAACTCAGATGCTCAGCCAGTGGGCGGCATGGTGGCACTGTGGTCAGCGTTGCTGGCTTGCAGCGCCAGGAACCCGAGTTCAATTCCAGCCTTGGATAACATGTTTTCAGAAACGGTAGGACTCAGGGTATCCATTTGGGTGAGCATGCAAGCTTTAATGGTAACACATTATGTGTTTATCTGAGTACAGAAAGGATGTATTAGCATAAAAATGGGTTTTTATTCTTTAGTTTTGCAGGTGGAGTCTCCAACTTCAGCGTTGTAATTTACGGGGATGAATAATGGGATACCCCCAGATAAAAGCACAAAGGGAATCTGTCAAAACTCTGTTACAATCCCACAAGGATGACAATATATATTTGAAGCTACAATCTCTCTTTGGCAAACAAAAGCCAATGTTTGCAGATTTATCCTCAGAGTCCCTCCCCAGATGGCGATCACATGAGGGCATCTAAACGTCACTCCCAAAAATGCACTTTAAAATCTTCCCTTGAAGCGATACACTCACTTAGCAGTCCATATTCCAAAATTTTGTTTTTCAAAGACTTGGTTGGCCAGAGATTTTGCTCCACCTTTAGCACTGAGTTCATGTCAGGATTTCAAAGCAGTTCTTTGTCTCCTCCGTACTCTTAACAAGATTACATTCTTCAACCACTTTTTTGATCTTAGTCACTATTTTACAATTTGTTTACAGACAATAATAAAACTATTATGAGAGTAAGTTTTAGAACACTGTTTTCTAGTAGTTCTCACCAATCAATCTGTCACAACTATTTCTGATTCTCTGAACAAACTTCTGTTCTGCCTTTTGTCTCTACTCATGGAGTTTCAGGTTTTTCCTGTGATCTTCTGTGTTACAGCTCTCTGGGTCATTGATCTTTCCACTAGTCCCTCATTAGTTTCTCTGTAAATTTCTAGCCCTGGCTGTCTGAAACCCTTACCCCATCATAAAGTTCCAGCTTTGAGCAGACCTTGAGGTGTACAACTTCTCCCAGTCTTCAGTTGAACTAACTAGTTTTTTGCTACAGACTCCAGAACACAGGAAACTCCTCCCGTGGGTTGCTAGGCAATTATCAGGAGTTTGCATTCCGAGCTCTAAAGCGCAATAGAGTCTCAGCTGGATATTGAAATTAAACCCCCATACAGACAAACATTTGTTCAGCCTGAAAACTAGTCACAGCATCTGTGCTAGAACATAAACATTAAAGTAAACCTTATTTCTAATGTTTACCCAGACAAATATAAATTCATTGAAACTAACTCAGTTGTCCTAACTCCTCTGCCAAAGTTACAGTAATGGACCTGAAGAAGTCCCAAGGATTTATTTCTACTCCAAGTGGTTGACATTGTGACATTGAGAGGACCACAACACTATCACTTACAAGTTTGGGATGGGTGTGGGGAACGGTGTGTGGGTTCTGCACTCTCCACACTAGCAGCAGAATGCTGGCTAACCTGGAGCCTTTCCTCCACCCATCCAAACTCCACTCAAAAACAGCAGAATGTTGAATATATGAATCCTGAAAAGAGTTTAAAAATGAAGTGGTCTCTTAAGAGAGCTGTTTTTAAAAAATAAATAAACAGTGCCCAAAATTCAGAGGGTGCACACCTATCCTTAGTTGTGCCACTCAACTGCCAGTGGATCAACTGATAGACTGAGTCCTGTAAAAATGGAGAAACTCAACGTAGAGAGTCCCTGATTTAGTGTCTATCCCTTACAGCAATGGCCTTTTAAAGGGACAATAAAAATAGTTTCTACAAGGAATGTTGAATGCATTGGCAATAGCTCTTGGCCTAGTTTCCCACCATTCTGGCAGATTCCCACTTAATTTACAGTGGAAGTTTCTCTAAACAGTAATGGAATTTTAGAGTCTGTTATGAGAAATGTTTCGAGGAATAGTAGCAATACTCATGAGTTCTGAACTTTTCTGGTTCAGGTGCCTCAGGACCAATGTGGACATTATAACAATCATTTGTCTGTGTTGCTCCCTGTTGAGCTGATATAAAATAAAATCATACGTGAGTAAACTGATTTAATGTAAAAAAAAGTATATTGATTGGTCCCAGTGCTATTAGGGATGGGGAGGGAATTAATATTTGGTAACTGGTGAAGATTTATGCAGAGTATTACACTGGGAACAGTCAAATTCATAGGGACAGCTCAGTGGCATAATGGTTAGCCCTGTGCCTCACAGTACCAGGGACGTGGGTTCGATTCCGGGCTTGGGTCACTGCCTCTGCGGAGTCTGCTCGTTCTCCCTGTGCCTGCAAGAGTTTATTCCAGATGCTCTGGCTTCCTCCCACATGCGCATTGGCCATACTAAATTCTCCCTCAGTGTATCCGAACAGGCACCAGAGTGTGGAGACGAGGGGGATTTTGACTAGGGAATAGGGCGCAAAGTGCAATGCTCTGTGGATCGAGTGGACTTTTAAGGCCAATTGTCCTTTTGCCAGTTCTCATGTTTTCTCATAGTCCCATGTCTCTACATTAATAAACAATCTATGTGATCACAATTTAATATTCTCAAGGTCCTAAAATTTCTGAGCCTGAAAGAGAAATCAGAAATAAATTTTGCACCTGCAAGCCCAGAGGTTTATAATAAAACTTGGATCTTCCAGGTTTCTGAATCATGTGAAGCTCTTGTTGAAATTCTGGAGCGGGGGGACAGACCTTATACCAGCACCCCCCATTTCAAACGGAAATCCATCAGTCAGGATCTTGATCAAACTCACAACAGCTGAGAACTGAGAGCTGGTGAAAACCTTCTTGAGGCCTACAAAAAAAATCCAAACTTTTACGAAAGGAAAACAATCAATCTCAAACATCTGCATTAACAACAATTACGCTTGGAGCTGAAGACCTGTTGGATCAAATTTTCTCCTAAGCCAGAATTAATGCAAAAATATTTTGACCTAAGCTGCCCATCAGGAAGCAGATGAAACACTAGTTCTCCATCTCATCTGATTACATTTTCCATTAAAGCCAATCCACAGTAATAATGAATGGGGGTTGGGGGGGGGTGTTAAACTGGCACTCCACTGATCTGATGGACGAAAGGTCATCTAGACTTGAAACATTGGTTCTATTCTCTCCCCACAGTTGCTGTCAGACCTGCTGAGATTTTCTGTTTTTATTTCAGATTCCAGCATCTGCACTATTTTACTCCACTGATCTTGTCGTTTTCCCACTTGGTGAGTTAGTTTAAAATTCCTTTCGACATTTCTCTGTTACCCTTGTTATCATAACTCCCGATATTTTTTAAATGATCAGCTCCTTTTGTAAGTTCAAAGCAAGAACTTCAAAATGAATCAGATAGAAACCGAGCTGATGGCACTTCTGGATTCCAAGATCTATTGTATCACTTTGTAGCACTTTCTAACGAGCTTCAGGCAAGATAGAATTTCTCATGAGACTTCACAGTATTTTACTGCTCCAAATGTTTCTGTAAGTGAAAGCTGACCCCAAAAAGCTTAAGTAGACACCCTTTGCTATTCTCAAGTTAAAAAAAACAAGTGCTGTAGTAATTTGCTCTTAGCTGCAGACTTGCAGCTGTCTACATTTACAAGGTCATACTATGGCAACCTAAGCCAAACTTTTCAAAGGCCTGAGGTCAAGTTTCAAATAACTGCACATTCTTACTTTAGCTGAAAGCAAGGCCCCAGACTCAGCATGATTTAAGATTAATGTTCATCTTTTCTCACATTAGAGACTTCAAAGGTACCAATTACCACTGGTCTGACAAGGGCTACCGCTTATACTTCCTGTTTCATTTCTTTCAGCCATCATTTACCTAATGTCTTTGAGGAGATTTGTTGTCTGTAGCTAAACACAAAAATGAACAGCTTTTTTTTCAATCAGCAATATCTGTGTTCAATGATCTCAAATAACAATAGTGTTTAAAGTGATACAATGCAGGCATGTTTGACATGCTTACATAAGAACATAAGAAACAGGAAAATACCAAGTTTTAACAACTGCAAAGCCAAATGTCCTGGGGAAGAATTGTACACAGATATAAAAGGACATTTCTTTATTTGAAAGCCTGAATTTCAGTTGAAAGAATTGTGTGAGTTTAACAATTTAACTTCTATTGGAAATGACTGAGTGGACGGAATATGGCAGTTTGGCATGAAGCTATTGCATTTATTATGGAATTAAATGGAAATATTAGGGGCGCGATCTTACTGGCTGTGCATGCCATGCTTCTGTTGTAGCAAGGTTAGAGAATTTATCACCCAGCCAAATTTTCATTCACTACAGCAGGATGGGAAAATCCTGCCAGCGAGAACGGTGGTAACATTGCAGCCTAGGTATTCAAAATAACTTTAAACACTTCCCAAAAGTGTACATTGTTGTTTACCACAGAATTATTAGTAATGGTTTAATTTAAACACTTTACAGCTCGTTTTAGCCCTGGTTGTTCAATGGCAACAATGTAACTAAGAGATTAAAATGGCAATTGCTTGCTTCACTTCCTATTCTCAATACTCAACAATGTTTTTATCACACTTCTTTCACTCTTAGGAAAGGTATCTGCCTCAGATACACAGGAGTTTTATTAATATATAATCATTGGGGTCTCATGACATATCAGCCTGTAACTTCCTCAGTGTGGCCATCACCCAGTGGTTTGCCACTCGGGAGTGACTTACCCTAATTGAAATTCTAAAGCCCCGGTTTCACCCGACCTTCCTCACTCAAGCTGGGTGAGACAGGAGCAATGAAGGGGGCCCCCCCGACTGCATCAGTGCGGAGTAAGTGGAGTGCAGAGAGAAAAGACACTTTACAGCACTAGCTGCCATAAAGCAGATGCTTAAAGGGACAATTTTAAGGGTGGAGGTAAGTAGGGATTCGTACCAGTACAGGGGATGGGGAAGGGGAGACCTGGACAGCGGGGTGGTATGGAGTGGAGTCAGAGTCAGAGCAAAAGAAGGGGCTATCTAGCTTTGGGCAAGGCCTGCTTGCTTGGGGTGAGGGAGGTTATGTTGGGAGACCCTTGGGCATTGGAGGCAGGGGTAATGTGGTGTTGGATCCCCTGGTGGGGTTGAGGGTGGGGTGGTATGAGAAGGTCCCTTGGGGCTTGGGGGTAAAGATTGTGTGGGGAATCCCTGGGTATGTGGGGTGTCCCATGCGGGGCTTTGTCAGGGTGTTTAATAGTTACTCTGACATTAGAGGTGCTTTTCTCCCTTTTAACTCTTTCATAAATCATAGATCATAGAACCCTACAGTGCAGAAAGAGGCCCTTTGGCCCATCAAGTCTGCACTGAACACAATCCCACCCAGGCCCTACCCCCATATCCCTACATATTATACCCACTAATCCCTCTAACCTACGCATCTCTGGATACTAAGGGGCAATTTCTTAGCATGGCCAATCAACCTAACCCTTTCAGAGTCACTATGAGTATAAAACTGGTAGAACTATCTGAAGTTAAAGATTTATATCACTTTGTCAGGTGGTTCCCAGCCCAGCACAATTGTTCAGGGGAAAGTAGCCTTTTCTGAATAATTTTTTATGGGTGAACTTCCTAGAAGGATTCTCCAGTGCTCCATTGGTGTACTGCCCAAATGCAACGCTGGAGAATCAGGAAGTTATGCTCCCACATTTTAATTCAAGATAGCAGCAGCTCATCACAGTGCTGATGAAACTTGGTGACAAAAACAGGAGCTCAGTAAAAAAGGTTCAGTCAATAGGAGTGCTCCTCCAAAACCCTCAAGAGAAATTAGGGACATCCTCTTACAGACATCCATCCTGCACCTCTCAGTGATCACTTCCAAACATATCCCCACATACCAACCACATATCTTAGCATTAAGCACCATTCCGTCTGGTCATCAATGGCAGCCACCCACCAGCTGAAATCCTGCTCCTGAACATGTCAGCCAGTAAAAAGTTTGACAACACCAGGTTTAAGTCCTGGTGTTGTCAGACTTTTTACTGTGTTTACCCCAGTCCAACGCTGGCATATCCACATCGTGTCAGCCAGTTCATGGTTCAGGACCTGTTTGGGTGGAAAGTAAATGGCCAACATGGAAATGACTCTTGAAACCTCCCAAATCCCTTGGACCACAACTCCATGACACTGGCTAAAAATTCAGACATCTTTGTTCACCCTGTGTTTTCTTTTAATTCTTTTTTTCAAATTTCCTCTCTAGCTCTTTACTTTCATGAATGTAAGTTTGCTTTTCCATTATCTCCATTCTATCAATTATTACTGTTCTGTGCTGTTTGCCCTAATGTTAAAAATCAGACAAATTTTCTTTCCTTATTCTGCAGTTTAGAGTGGGTGGAATCTGCACCAAAACGAAAGCTCTCTGATTACCTCCAGAGGCTGTTTTTCAAGCTAATTCAAAGGGAGAAATCAGACATGTCAAATCTGCAATGTAATTAATTTCTGAAACTTTTTTATTAGCAAAATATAGGTAAGGACTATTGCAGGATAAGCTACCACACTCATTCTTTACTTTTAATATCCAACCATTGTTCACAGCATTAAATGATATATTTTGCTTCATTTTCGTGTCTCATAACCTGACTGAGAAGGACACTTGAGAAGAAGATGAAGACCTTGCTCAATTTATTGCCTCTTTTAGTTGTAAAGTCATTGAATTCAAACTGTTCCTTTCCCTGAAATCATAGCTCGGATTAGCAGGCCAGCATTTTGTGAACCCACATGTTTTAAATCTCTAGTGCGCTGTACTGCTGTTTGATAATCTGCACTTGTGTGTAATCTCACAATATTTTTACATTTGGAAAATTGCTCCATTCCATCATGGTGAATATATCCAGAAAATATCACCCATATTGAAACATTATGGGCAAGATTTTCCAGCCCCCCATGGTGTATTTTCCAGAATCCAGGCCCTCCATTGGCTGGTCACAAGATCTTCCAGTCCCGCCAATGTCTACAGGATTTTGCATGCCCCGTACCTTTCCACCACCGCGAGACACACCATGGGAGGGGTCTTCATTGACAGGACTGGAAGATCCCACTGGTGGGAATGGCCAAAAAATTTAGCTGATGAATTTCTTGTTATTTCTCAGGCCTGTTTTTAAGCAGTTACATCAAAACTGTTCTCTTGTTCTTGTATATTTTTATTAGAAAATTATTTTATTTGTTCCAGCTGCTGTCGTAACTACTTTTGTTAGACAGGATTGTATCGCAATGATCAAATGAGAAGGATGTACAGACATTGCAGTCAGGGAGGAGGAGTGTGAAATATTAGATTAACATAGTGAGAGAGGAACTATTAAGGGGTTTAGCAAATTTGAAAGTGTATGGATCCCCAAGCTTGGACAAAATATCCCCCAAAGCAGTAAAAGGAAGCAAGAAAAGAAATAATGGAGGCCCTGACCATCATTTTCTAATGCTCTCTGGCCACAGCTCTGATACTAGTGGACCTGGAGGGAGCTAACTTGATCAGAGGGGTCATGAAGATGATCAGAGGAATAATAGGGTGGACAGTGAGAGCTTTTATCCCCGGATGGAGATGGTTAATACAAGGGGACATAGCTTGAAATTGAGGGGTGATAGATATAGAACAGATGTCAGAGGTAGGTTCTTTGCTCAGGGAGTAGTAAGGGTGTGAAATGCCCTGCCTACAACAGTAGTGGACTCATCAACATTAAGGGCATTTAAATGGTCACTGGATAAACAGATGGACGATATTGGAATAGTGTAGGTTAGATGGGCTTTAGATTGGTTTCACAAGTTGGCGCAACATTGAGGGATGACAGGCCTGTACTGCGCTGTAATGTTCTATGTTCCATAACATACAATTATTTAAAAAAGGGGAAAGGGAGAGATCAAGTAACATTAGGCCAGTCAACCTAACCTCAGTGGTGGGAAAATTAATGAAAATAATTCTAAAGGACAGAATAAATCTTAATTTAGGAATACATGAATTAATTAAAGATATATTTATTAGGGGAAGGGTATGTCGGACTAACATGATTGAATTTTGTGAAGAGGTGACAAGGGCATTGATGAGGGCAGTATATTACATATAGTTTATATGGATTTTTACAAAGCTTTGAAAAGATCCCACATGGTAGACTGGTCCTGAAGTGAAAGCCCATGGGATCAAAAGCAAAGTGGCAAGTCGGATCCAAAATTAGCTCAAGAGCAGGGAGCAGAGGATTATGGTCAATGGATATTCTGGTGAGTAGAAGGCTGTTTTTAGTGGGCTTTATCCCTTTCTTTGATTTTGGCTGGGGTTTTCCAGTCCCACCCACCACAGATCTGGAATTCCCACCCAAAGTCAGTGGTCCTTTGCCTGGCCTGTCAAATTGTCCCACCACCCCCTTCACCCCACAACAATTCCCACCACAGGCAAGACCAAGAAATCCCAGCCTTGGACCTGACTGTGGAGGGCAAGATTGCAGACAATACAAAATTTGGCCATGCGTTTGGTAATGAAGAAGCGAACTGTAAACAGAATTTATAGTCAGCTGGGTGAAATACTAGCAAATGGCATCCAATCTAAAGAAGTGCAAAGATAATACATTTGGGGAAGGCTAACAAAGCAAGGGAATACACAATAGATTGCAGGATATTGAAAAGTATTGAGAAGCAAAGGGGCCATGGGGTGTGTGCCCACTGACCCCTGAAGGTACCTAGACAGGTAGATGAGATGGTCACGCTAAAATATGGGATACTTGCCTTTATTAATTAAGACAAAGGTCAGGACAGAATATGAGAACCAGAAAGTTTTGCTGGAACTGTGTAAAGCATTGGTCCAAACACAACTAGAGTACTACAAGCAGGTCGCCACACTTTCTGATAGATGTGAATGCACATGAAAGGATGTAAAGGGCATTTATGAGGATATTGCTTGGGCTAGAGAATTTCAGTTTTGCAGGAACATTGTATAAGAACATAAGAACTAGGAACAGGAGTAGGCCATTTGGCCCCTCGAGCCTGCTCCACCATTCAATAAGATCATGGCTGATCTTTTTGTGGACTCAGCTCCACTTATCTGCCCGTTCACCATAACCCTTAATTCCTTTACTGTTCAAAAATTTATTGTCCTTGCCTTAAAAACATTCAATGAGGTAGCCTCAGCTGCTTCACTGGGCAGGGAATTCCACAGATTCACAACCCTTTGTGTGAAGAAGTTTCTCCTCAACTCAGTCCTAAAACTACTTCCCCTTATTTTGAAGCTATGTCCCTTAGTTCTAGTTTCATCTGCCAGTGAACAACTTCCCTGCTTCTATCTTATCTATTCCTTTCATAACCTTATAGGTTTCTATAAGGTTTCCCCTTCATTCTTCTGAATTCCAATGAGAATAATCCCAGTCTACTCAATCTCTCCTCATAAGCCTCTCCGCTCAACTCCGGAATCAACCTAGTGAATCTCCTCTGCACCCCCTCCAGTCCCAGTATATCCTTTCTCAAGTAAGGAGACCAAAACTGTACGCTGTATTCCAGGTGTGGCCTCACCAGCACCTTATACAGCTGCAACATAATCTCGCTGTTTTTAAACTCCATCCCCCTAGCAATGAAGGACAAAATTTCATTTGCCATCTGAATTACCTGCTGCACCTGCAAACCGACTCCTTGAGATTCCTGCACAAGGACACCCAGGTCCCTCTGTGCAGCGGCATGCTATAATTTTTTACCATTTAAATAATAGTCCATTTTGCTGTTATTCCTACCAAAATGGATGACTTCACATTCACCAATGTTATAATCCATCTGCCAGACCCTCACCCACTCACTTAGATTATCTATATCCCTTTGCAGACTTTCAGCGTCCTCTGCACACTTTGCTCTTCCACCCATCTTAGTGTCATCTGCAAATTTTGACACTCTACACTTGTCCCCAACTCCAAATCATATATGTAAATTGTAAACAACTGCGGTCCCAACTCTGATCTCTGAGACATACCACTAGTCACTGTTCGCCAACCAGAAAAATACTCATTTACCCTCACTTTTTGCTTTCTGTTCGTTAACCAATTCTCTATCCATGCTAATATACTACCCGTAACACTGTGTACATTTATCTTATGCAGCAGCCTTTGGTGCAGCGCCTTGTCAAATGCCTTCTGGAAATGTAGATACACCACATCCACAGGTTCCACTGCACATGTGATGTTCTCAAAGAATTCCACCAAATCAGTCAAATATGACTTGCCCTTCCTGAACCCATGCTGCGTCTTACCAATGGGACAATTTATATCCAGATGTCTCGCTATTTCTCCCTTGATGATAGATTCGAAACATTTTCCCTACCTCAGAAGTTACCTGCCTTTTGTCTACCTCCTTTTTTAAACAGTGGCATCACATTTGCTGTTTTCCAATTTGCGGGAACCACCAGAGTCCTGCGAATTTTGGTAAATTACCACTAGTGCATTTGTTATTTCTCCCACCACCTCTTTTAGTACCCTGGGATGCATTCCGTCAGGACCAGGGGACTTATCTACCTTCAGTCCCATTAATTTGCCCAATACTACCTCTTTTGTGATAATGATGATAGTCTGTGGATTTTTTTTGGAACAGTGGAGGCTGCGAGGTGATTTAATTCAGGTGCATAAATGTATGAGTTGTCTAGATGAAGTGCATAGAGAATGCCCCCGTCCCCTGGTTGATGTATCCATAAGCAAAGTGCGAGGTTAGACATTTAGATGGGATTTAAATAAAATTGTTTTCATGCAGACGGTGCTGATTGAAAACGTGATGCCTGAGAGGTTGACATAAGCGGAAACCCAAATTTGAAAAATACTTGGATATGCAGTAGAAGTGTCATAACTTACAAGGCTATGGATCAAGTGTGATTAGGCTGGATGGCTATTTGTCGGCTGCTGTGGACATGCTGAGCTGAAATTCTTCCTTCCTGTGCAATATATTTCTGTGATTCTGTGATCAAATTGGTAAAGTATTTTGCAAAACAACTAATTGGGTTTCAGCACACAAAATGAGTGAAATTTTGTGTCTAATGACATGGCAATCATAAATGGCTCAATATATCTATTCATTAGATGAAAGGCAAACTAAGAGCATTAAAATGTAAATAGGTTTGAGAGGGGGTATGAGAACAACCTTTAGAACTTAAAAGGTTCATGATTCCTCTGATGGGCTATGAGTCACGACTCCTTCAGAAGCTGGCCCATCTCCAAGAAAATTAGAGGAGTGGGACGTGCCTGGCTCCACAATGAAGCAGGCCAGGATATTAGTGTCAGATGCGGTCTTTTGACACAAACTGGTCTGCACTCCAAAAAGGCACCCCTGAAAATTAGACAGCTCAGGGATAGGGTTGGGAATCCCAGAATCGGAACCCACCTACCATTTCTAAATGGCTGCCAAGTCATCCTGACTTAATGAAAATCCACTCCTTGGTGTTTCTGTACTGAGAGTCTACACAGAGTTTAATGCAATCACACACACAGATGGCCACTGAGATCAGGGCAACAATGATAGAAAATGTTGGAAAATCTCAGCAGGTCTGACGGCATATGTGGGGAGAGAATAGAGCCAACATTTCGAGTCAAGATGACCCTTCGTCAGATCCCATCAGGATCAGGGCAATGTTTGCTTTTTTTACAGCTTTATCGAGCGTTTTGTACATCGTGCCCCATCGATATGGTCAAGTGGAAGATGACTCAGATTGCTGCCACAACACTGGAGTGGACTGTGGGACAGGCGTATACCACATACAGCAACACCAAGAGTGCCTCATACCTGATGACCAAGTTCATAGAAATCATATAAACCCTACAGTGCAGAAGGAGGCCATTCAGCCCATTGAGCCTGCACCGACCACAATCCCACTCAGGCCCTACTCCCATATCCCTACATATTTACCCACTATTCCCTCTAACCTACACATCCCAGGACACTGGTCATGCTTAAAAAAAAAGCCCCTTAATCAACCTAACCTGTACATCTTTGGACTGTGAGAGGAAACCGGACCACCTGGAGGAAACACACGCAGACACGAGGAGAATGTGCAAACTCCACACAGACAGTGAGCTAAGCCGGGAATCGAACCCAGGTCCCCGGAGCTGTGAAGCAGCAGTGCTGACCACTGTGCCTCTGTTCTTGCCCACAATGGAATGGGCTCCTTCACGGGCGCCGCAACAGCTCGGTGACTAGCACTGCTGGCTGTGCAGATACATGGATTTGGGCCTGTGTCTGTGGGAGTTTGTGCATTCTCCCTGTGGTTGCGTGGGTTTCCTCCGGGCGCTCCGGTTTCCTCCCACACCCCAAAGATGTGCTCTTAGGCTGATTGGTTTTACCAAATTGACACTATTCTCCCCTGAATCTGGCTGTTAGGGGTTCCATTCGTAGACATGCAGGGTAGAATAGGTGTAGGGTGATGCGGCGGCGCGGGCTCGTTGGGCCGAAGGGCCTGTTTCCCATGCTGGGTTGTTCTTTGTTCTTTGTTCTTTTATGTCCTATATCTGTTTCAACATGGCTATAAGTTCCTTCCAGTTGATGGCACACATTCTTCCCCCTCACACCTGCTTCCCCTTTACCCCCCCCCCATTATCCTGACTACTTCTGCCCCCATCTCCAAGAGCCCTTAACCATGTCCCTTGTATCCCCAGGTAGCCTGACCTGACAGTGGTGGGATGACTGTTGGCTGGCCAACTTCTGAGAAGTCATAGCCTCACTCATTGCAATTTACTTTTGCTTTTGAAGCCACTTCAAACTTTCAGCTGGTTGTACATAATCAAGAGTCTGTGAAACGACAGTGGATCTGAGCAGAATCTGGCAATGCCATCCATGTACAGGGAGACTTTGACCTGAGTGTTTCTGGTGCCTGTATTATTATCATCTGATACCTCCATCCTTCCTGATGGACTGAGCAAAAGGCTTGATATAATGCGTAGCAGGACAGATTGAGAGGGCAGTTATTGAAGCATATAATATTCTGGGTTTTACTTTTGAATAGAGTACAAGAGCGAAGGCGTTATGTTGACTTATACAAGACACAAGTTAAACATCAGCTGGAGTATTGTGTACATTTCTGGGTGCCACACTATAGGAAGGATCTGAAGGCATTGGAAAGAGTGCAGAGGGGGGTTACAAGAATAATCCCCAGGATGAGAAAATTCATTTATGAGGATAGACTTTAGACGTTGTGACTGTTCTCTTTGGAGAGAAGAAAGCTAAGAGGAGATTTGATAGCATTGTTCAAAATCATGAGGGGACTGGACAGAGTAGATAGGGAAAAATTGTTTCCTGTCATAAACAAATCAAGATTTAAGGTGATTTTCACAGGAAGCAAATGTGATGCGAGAACATTTTTTCCTCATGAGTAGTTTAGGGTTTGGAATGCACTGTCTGGAAGTGTGGTAGAGACAATTTCAATTGAGGCATTCAAGAGGACATTGGATGATTTCTTGGTAGAAATAATCTGTAGGGATATGGGGAAAAGGCAGGGAATGACGCTAAGCCATGATGCTTGTTTGGAGAGCTGGTGCAGACATAATGGGCCAAATGGCCTCCTCCTGCACCATAATAGTTCTGTGATTCTATGAACAAGACAGAGTGACAACATCCCTGGCTGACCCCCCAACTTGATCAGAAAACTTTCCAATTTTCACCCATTAATTGAAACTGCACCACTGACATTCGTGTAGTTGGGATCCAATTGGGGGTTCCTCCCCAAGGCCCATTTTGTAAAGCGCAGCTGTCAAAGTATTATTGATGCTACGTTGACATCAAGCATTCAAATAATTTAGGAGAAGAAACACATGCTAGGATAGAGGACTGAATTACTGACCCATGCCTTCTCTGTCATTCTGTCTCTATTCCAACTTATGGTTTTTACACTTTAATGATAATCAACTTGTCTTTTTATTATGGCCATAGTACAACTCAGAACACTACATAAATTTTGCTCTTCAGATTAAGTATGGAGTTCAATAATGTTCTTTGATATTTGTACCTCAACAATTTAATTCTAATTCTGGTAACTGTGAATGTTTTACATTTGGAACAACTCTTGATTCTATGTTCTATTTATCGTGAATAATATTTGACTTCACAGAAATTTGTAAAACAAGAATTTTATTTGTAATAGCAAAGTAATGATATGCTACTTGTTCAATTTGAGGTTACACGGTATTACTGTTTTCAAACATGCCCGAGAGTGAACAATGTAATTACTGATTTTTACATGTAATACAAAACCACTTTATCTCAAGGTGGTAACTATAGAAACAACCAATACAATGGGTTTTATATGAAATCCCATTTTCTACAGCAATCAGTTCATTATTCCAGTATTAAAATAATCCCCTAAAACAATTTTTTGTAGCAGTCTTGTCAAAACCCTTTCTATTTGATTGTTTCGAACACATGCCATTTTGTTGATTTTCCTTTTCATTTTGTTTTAACAGTCCTTAACTAGAACAACATAAAGTGGTTATATTCACATTGGCACATATTGCAATTTTTTCCAAGTAATGAGTACTTTAGTCTGACTTCCAGAGACATGGTTTTCTATTTAGCAGACAAAACAAAGAAGTCTATACTCGTCACAGGAATTTCCCACCACACCCTCCAAAGCAAAATCCATTTACTTCATCATCATCATTACTTTGTCCTAATGTAATACTCATTATTAGAGCTCAAATCTAAGGACAGAATTAACAAATACTGGGAAATGCATTGGTCCAAACATGTTCAAACGCCCACCAGAAGCGAGCAGACGGTAATTTTACCAGTTTACTGGTGACACTGTTGAAGTCACCTTGTCTAGATATTGAGTCATAGCAGCATTAGTTCTCAGGACAGCAAGTTGTGGCTCACATGTGGCTTGGCAGCTATTCAACAGAAAAATTAATCAGCCAGTGCCATTGACTCACATGTTTCCCTGGAGTTTGAAAATGGATCATTGTCACACCACATTCCTGGAAGCAAGAAAATTAATGATGTTTTAAATGTTACGCCAGTTTCAAGTATTTAATGTTTTCATTGTGCAAGTAAAAGAGTTTTTTTTTGAATTGATTATGTGAAATGAAATTTTACAGCTGAGAGTGAGGACGCAGATATTCTGCACATTAATATTTTTAGGTTATAAAATGCAAAAATCAAAATGGAATGCAAACTTTCACATGAAAGGCCATTCTATTTCAGTCTGCAAGGTTATGGCGAGAAAGAGAGAGAATGGCACCAAGGGAATTGTCCATTTGGAGAGCCAAATTGCCTCCTCCTGCGCTCTAATGATTCTGTGATTCTTTCCTGTTATTGAAGGATCAAAGTTGTTCCTGCAAAAGTAACATCCAACACGTATCTTGTGGAAACCTAGTTATTCAAATATATTGTTGCACATTAATATTTATTTTCTTGCCCATTTTGCTTTGCTGGCTAGTAAGTGTTTTCATTTTTACATGATTAATGGTAAGACATGAATTGAAGCTAAACAATAGGTCCCAGTGAATGGGGAGACTTGATGGTTGGGTCACTGAGAATGGGAGGCTTGTCCTTTTGTGGGACTGTTTTATATTGGAGGAATGGAAGTGGTGGAGTGGGACATGTATTGGAGAAAGTAACTATTGCATGTGGCTGTCAGATGGGTGGACTGGTTTAACCACAGTGAACTTTGTAATAATAAGAGAGTCCAAGGCAGCAATGTGCATCTCTTTTGGTGCATAGGCCACATCTTGTCCTGCCTCCTCCACCTCCACCTCCTTGAAATCATCTGGAGAGATGTTATGCCTTCTTTTCTGACAGGTTAAAATATCACTGTTCTGCAATGTTGTGCACAGCATAGCCACACTTTGACCATTCTAGAGACCCAGGCTGGTGGGTACAGAAGAGCACTTCAAAATGCCAATGTCTTGCTCAAAGATACATTAAAACGTCACATGGCTTTCATTGTCCACCCCTTGGCCTCATTGATCGAGTTCTTCATGGATATCCTCAGCCACATTTTAAGTGGTTATTCTATGTTTCTGAGCTGCCAGTCAATAAGTCTGTTTTGAGTTGTGAAGCAATTAGAAAGGATAAACTGCTGTAGGGCAAAAACATCATGGCAGCCACAAGCACACCCTTACATAAAGGTGTTTTTGTGGTTGCGCATCAGACATATGTAGATGGATTACAAAAGATGGCTTTGGATTTAAACAGAGAAACATGCCATTTGGTCCAACCAGTCAACTGTGGTGTTCATGCTCCACTTGAGCTTCCTCCTGTCTTTCCTCATCAAACTCTGTGAACATATTCATCCATTCCCTTTCCCCTCATATGTTTGTCTAGACTTGTTTTAAACAAGCCAGCATGATTTATTTCAACCATGCCCTATGGCAGAGAGCTCCAGATCCTTTCTGGAAAAGAAAGATTTTGCTAACTTCTCCATTTGATTTTTTTTTTGATGACTATCTCATATTGATTGCTTCTGATTATATGTTTCTGCACAAGAGGAAATATTGTCTTGGTACCCAGTCTATCAAAACCTTCATTATATTATTTTCAAGACCTCTATTAGGTTCCCCCTCAGCATTCTCTTTTCAAGAAAAAAAAGGGATTTATCCTCTCCTCATAAGTTCTCGTGAAACAATATGTTCTGCCAGTCTGAACAACTACACTTCATTCCTACATGTTGTTTTCTGTCTTGGAGTCAGCTATCAATCCATTTTGCCATCTGGCCCCAACCTCAGCATTCTCTGACCATATTCATCAGTCGATTATATGATAATTAATGGAAGGTCCTTTGAAAAATTAGATATATTGCATCTATCGCACTATCCTTATCTACTTTTTCATTTACATCCTCAAAAAATTCAACAAGGTTAGTAAAGCAAAACTTTTTTTTGAAATCATAATTCATTATATTTTTTGATATCTAGATATTCTTCTAATCTTTACTCTACTAGGGATGCTATCATTTTTAATGTTACTGATGTTAAACTGGCTATAGTTACCTGGACATGTTTATACCCCTCCTCAAATATAGGTAATATGAATCTGTCAATCATCTGATACCTTTCTCTAATGATGATGAAAAACATATACTAATACCTCTGCTATCTCTTCCCTAGATTTGTTTCAGAATGTATGAATATAATTCATCCAGACCAGGGATTTTACCTTCTTTATGTTTGATTAGTTTATTTAATATTTTACTTCTTTTTATTTTAAATACAGTTATCTCATTTCTGATCTCATCATTCACTGTTATGTCCACCTGTCCTCTTTCCATTGTAACTATTGAAACAAAGGGATGGATTTTCTGGCCCTGACACTGGCCAAATGGCTGTCCAAATTATCCCGTCCTGCCCGTGACGATGACTACCAGTGTCGAGGTCAGACAACCTGAGCTAAAGTAACTATTTCATATGTCTACTATTTAATTGTTGTTACATGTGATACTATACTGCCCATCAATAAGTAGCCCTATGCAAATCACAACTTTCCTTTTTTATTAATGTGTGCCCTTAAAATATTTGACTATTTTGTTTTATGTTCCTCTGATCATTTAATTTCACAAGTCCTCTTTGCCCTTCCATGTTTTTTTTTCTATTGCTATTCTAATTTCTCTTTTCATGCTCTCCTCTCTGTCCATATATTCTGTGTTCATCTCTTACTTTCAATTTTTTCCTATATTTTTATTCACCATTGTGAGCCATTAGCTTTTAGTTTGCTCTTGTTTTTTTTATCAGAGCGTTTTAAGAGTTGTTTTTGCTGATTGGCATTGGAAGGCCTTGTAGTTGATGAACACTCCTGGGTGAACTAAGGATACCTAATTGCCCCATATGTGCAATTGACAACATCCGACATCTGCGAGAAGCCAGCTAGAGGGGAAACCTCAAATGTCCCTCATTGTAACTGGTGTCATTGCAGATAAAGTTGACATAATTGCTGACCTGAGCAAACATGCCACCTAACGTGTGTTGAGGCTTTTATGACCGCAAGAGCCTGAGAATGTCCCTTGCAGAGTTCTGGAAGGATCTAAAGGTGAAAAGCTGGGGGGCTGGTGAGATGTGGGAAGCACTTGGCAACAGTCCTTATTCCAACAGGTTGCAAATGCCTGCCACCACCTGGCATGGCACCTGGGCCTCCTGAGACAATGGTGTTCTGACATGTCATGGATACTTACTCTCTGCTTATTGAGCCTTTATGCTGGAAATGGTTCCCTGTGAGCTATATCTTTTTGCCTCTGGCCTTTCTCCTGTGGAACCGCAGGCCTGTAGGAACAAGCTATTGCTCCTGTTGTCCTGCTCCTGCTGGTACTGCTGTTGGTTATTTTGATCTTCATCTGTGGTTCTCAATAACACAGTATAAGCAGTACCCATGCTAAGCTAACAGAGCAGAGCTCCAAAGTAGAGAAGTACACAAACCTCCAAAGTAGCATAAGGAACCTTGTAGGCAAGTACTGTGAACAAAGCCTTTCACATAAGCAGGCAAGAAAGCAATTATTCTTATTGGCTTACTTGCCTAACATTGTCTTCTACCACATTCATTGTGCTTTTGATTGCTATCACTGACAAAGTCCAGAAAACCCTCAAAATCCAGGGACCCATAGGTAAATTGCAAGAGCCATGTTGATGTCACCACAATTGAGCGATTGACATTTCAAAATTGACAATCTGTCTCTCCTGAGTGGGTTGCTTTTTTATCAGTCTAACGTGCTCAGCAAAATGTGGCTATTGACAGATTGAAGCCAATTTACCAGCATGCTGCCATTGTCTCAGGTTTAACCTGATCCCAAACCAGGGATCCAAACCTCTTCCCTCAGGTTATGACAAGAGAGTTAAGATAATGGGACCATTTTCACTGAAGCACTGCAAACTCACAGGAACAGATTCAATAAATAATTTTACAATTGAGAAGGATTTTAATACAGTCAATATGTAAAGACCGAATTGAGCAGTCATGTTAAAATGCCTTTAGGTTAAATTAGTAATAAATGGAGTGAGGAAAGAGATTAAAATAAATTAAAAACCCTTTATACGGAATGTTGAAGTATTGAAAATCTCATTACAGAAAATGGCTGAAGTGGGGAACATTGCCTCTTCTACGGAAGAAGTGTGACAAATCCCATGTAGGAACCAGTGATTGCAGTTGTTAGTATTATCAGTATAATAAAGAGAATGAAAGTTAAATGTTGAAAAAAGACTACTTCCTACAATCTGCAAGAGGAAGTGCCCCTTGTCTCAAGCGTTCAACCCTCTGTCACCCCTGTTATTCCACATTAACCCCCATGCTGCTATCTCGTTGTTTCCCAGCACCTGACTTCCCAGTGTCATCCTCAAATCATGTTCCATGCCTTGCAGGAACATCAATCGATGAGTCCTAGCTATCAATCACCCAACTTAGTACCCTATCCAGACTCTTCGCTCTGGGGCCCTATTCCCATAACACAACAATTTCCATGGCTAATCACCTAACCTACACATTTTTTGGACACTAAGGGACAATTTAGCGTGGCCCATCCACCTAATCTGCACATCCATGGACTGTGGGAAGAAATTGGAGCACCCAAAGGAAACCGACATAGGCACGGAGAGAATATGCAAACTTCACACAGGCAGTCACCTAAAGACAGAATCGATTTGATTTGATTTATTATTGCAACATATATTAGTATACAGTGAAAAGTATTGTTTCTTGCGCACTATACAGACAAAGTATGCTGTTCATAGAGAAGGAAATGAGAGACTGCAGAATGTAGAATTACAGTCATAGCTAGGATGTAAAAAAAATCCTTATTTCAAGGTAAATCCATTCAAAAGTCTGATGGCAGCAGGGAAGAAACGGTTGGTACATGACCTCAGAATTTTGTACCCTCTTCATAAGAACATAAGAACATAAGAAATAGTAGCAGGAGTAGGCCAACTAGCCCTTCGAGCCTGCCCCGCCATTCAATAAGATCATGGCTGATCTGTCGTGGCTCAGTTCCACATTCCCGCCCTCTCCCCATAACCCTTAATCCCCTCTCTCATCAAAAACCCATCAACCCGCATCTTAAAAATGTTTAACGAGGCAGCCTCCACCACTTCAACGGGCAGAGAATTCCAGAGATTCACCACCCTTTGAGTGAAGAATGTTCTAAACCGCCCCCCCTTTATCTTGAGGCTATGCCCCCTAGTCCTACTATCCTTTCTGAGCGGGAAGAGTCTCTCCACCTCTATCCTATCCATCCCATTCATCATCTTATACATCTCAATGAGATCTCCCCTCATTCTTCTAAACTCTAACGAGTACAAGCCTAATCTATTCAGCCTCTCCTCATAGTTCAACCCCCTCAACTCCGGCATCAGCCTAGTAAACCTCCTCTGCACTCCCTCCAAGGCTAAAATATCCTTGCGTAAGTACGGCACCCAAAACTGCACACAGTACTCCAGCTGCGGCCTCACCAATGCCCTATACAGCTGCAGCAAGACCTCCCTACTTTTATATTCAATCCCCCTCGCGATGAAGGCCAGCATCCCATTCGCCTTCCTGACCACCTGCTGCACCTGCAAGCTGGGTTTTTGCGACTCATGCACAAGGACCCCGAGGTCCCTCTGTACCATCGCCTGCTGCAGTTTTTCTCCACGTAAGTAATAATCCTTCCTACCATTATTCCTACCAAAGTGGACCACCTCGCACTTGCCAACATTAAATTCCATTTGCCGGTTCCTGGCCCATTCGCCCAGCCTATCTAGATCCTTCTGTAGACTCTCCCCACCCTCCGCACAATTTGCCTTTCCACCAATTTTGGTGTCATCAGCAAATTTCGACACCCTGCACTCGGTTCCCTCCTCCAGATCATCTATATAAATGGTAAATAGCTGAGGCCCCAGCACCGACCCCTGGGGCACTCCAATAGTCACCCAACAGAAGAAGGGATGCATGGGGTTCTTAATTATGTTGGCTGTTTTGCCGAGGCAGTGGGAAATGTATACAGAGATAATGGATGGGAGACTGGTTTGTGTGATGGACTGGGCTACATTCATGACCTTTTGTAGTTTCTTGTGGTCTTGGGCAGAGCAGGAGCCATACCAAGTTGTGATACAACCAGAAAGAATGCTTTCTATGGTGCAGCTGTAAAAGTTGGGAAGAGTTGTAGCTGACATGCTAAATTTCCTTAGTCTTCCGAGAAAGTAGAGGTTTTGTTGGGCTTTCTCAACTGTTCTAAGTTGTGGCGGATACAACAGATATCAACAATGCGGGAGACCCTCTGGGGAGTATATTGCAGGGCCCCACTGGACCTATGGAGGCAGCAGAAGTGTATCTTCAGCAGCCCGATGCACCGCTCAATCATAGACCAGAAGACACTGTGAGTGTCTTTGTAATGGGGCTGTACCTTGGTCTGAGCCTCCAAACACGCTCAGCTAAAATCTCAGCGGGGTACACCTTGCCCCCTACGAGCCTGGAGTGACCCTCAAAAATCCCTGGTATATGCAACTCCTCCAGGACAAAACTGTCATGCACACTCCCTGGAAAATGTGCACACATGTGCATGATGTTCATGCACTGACTCAGACACATGCTGCACTTTAAGGGAGTGGAGCACTTCCTGTTGAATTAGGGGACCCCCTTGTGCCATGGTGTGCAAATCACCACATGAATCCCATTAATGGCCTCCTGGACCAGTGGCAGACCAGCAATGGACACAAATCCTGCAGCCTTCTTGCCCTGATGGGCCTGGTCCAGGTCGAAGTTAATGTAGTCCAAGACTCTGGCATAGAGTGCGTCCGTGACCTCACGGATCCATTTATGTGCAGTTGACTATAAGATCCCACAGAGGTCACCTGTTGAGCCCTGGAACAGTCCGGTGATGTAAAGGTTCGGGTTGCCATGACTCTCATGGCCACAGTGAGCGGATGCCCCCCTCCTCCACGTGATGCAAATTTTGATAGAATGTGGCACAGGTGCCACTATCTCCATTGTGAGGCAGACTCTCCTGTGGCACATGTTGTCCGCCAGTTCCATGAAGGATGCCCGGGGCCTATATACCCTTGGTGTCCATCTTAGCACCCACTCTTTAGCCTGAAGGGTGACTAGTACTTGAGTTTGCCCAGTAGCCCCCTGGCCTCCTTGTACTTGGGTCGTCCTGGGTGCAACCTGTCTTACCTGCTGAGTCAGTGCTCATCAAGCGCTGTGATGAATATAATCACCAGTTCCACTGGCTCCAAACCGAAATATCTCAGAATTCTGTGAGGGATGAGAGACAGATAGAAAAACAGTTAGGTAGGTGCTCAATCCTGTTACCTTCAAACCCTCCTAACACTCAGCCATTTTCCACCATCCATTTTCAGTCATTGGTGTAGCACCTGATAGGACGCTAAACTAGACAAAGGTACCTATGAGGTAGACTCTAAGGGAATGTCCAACTTTAGCTAGTTCTTTGTTGCTTGTATAATTGTAAGTATTCTGTAAAGATTTCTGATGGTGATTTTGTTGTTCTTTGTCAGTCAAGGGAAGATTGTAGTGGGTAATGTGAAATCATGGCTCCATGTTAGGGTACGGAAGATATTAAAGCAGGAAGGGGAGCCTTTCAATTTGCTCTCTCACAACTTGCCTCCCGACCATTTCCCATTCCTCCTCCTCCGCATCCTTCCCTCCTTGCATACTTTCCCTCTTTACTTCCTCTTTGCCAATTCCTGGACATGCTGTGGATCAGGAGGCCAAAAAAACCAAAGAAAAGGCACTGTGAGGAGGACAAACAAAGTAAAAACAAGGTGATATTCTTACTCTTATTCTTTTCCAGGAAGCCTAGATGAGAAGAGCAGCCTGTGAGACCCGAATCAGCACTCATGAGGCAGAAACTGAGGACGGTAAGTGCATAAATTGAGCTTGTGGTGGACTGACGGCCTTGTCTTTTCCAGGAGGCCTAGCTGAGAGCAGCAGCCTGTGATATAAATTGGATATAAATTGTCCCATTGGGAAGACGCAGCATGGGTTCATGAAGGGAAGGTCATGTTTGACTAATTTGGTGGAATTCTTTGAGAACATTGCATGTGCAGTGGACAATGGGGAACCTGTGGATGTGGTGTACCTGGATTTCCAGAAAGCATTTGACAAGGTGCTGCATCAAAGACTGCTACATAAGATAAAGGTGCACGGTGTTACGGGTAATGTATTAACATTAATGGATAGAGGATTGGTTAACTAACAGAAAACAAACATTGTGGATAAATGGGTGTTTTTCTGGTTGGCGATCAGTGACTAGTGGTGTGCCTCAGGGAAGAGTGTTGGGACCGCAATTGTTTACGATTTACATAGATGACTCGGAGTTGGGGACGAAATGTAGTGTGTCAAAATTCACAAATGGCACTAAGATGAGTGGCAAAACTAAGTGTGCAGAGGATACTGAAAGTCTGCAAAGATACTCTGAGTGAGCGAGGGTCTGGCAGATGGAGAACAATGTTGGTAAATGTGAGATCATCCAATTTGGAAGGAATAACAGCAAAATGGACTATTATTTAAATGGTTAAAAAATGCAGCATGCTACTTGCAGAGGGACCTGGGTGAACTTGTGCAGGAATCTCAAGGAGTTGGTTTGCAGATGCAGCAAGTAATTAAGAAGGCAAATTTGTCCTTCATTGCTAGAGGGATGGAGTTTAAAAACAGTGAGATTATGTGGCAGCTGTATAAGGTGCTGGTGAGGCCACACCTGGAGTACTGTGTACAGTTTTGGTCTCCTTTCTTGAGAAAGGGTATACTGGCACTGGATGGGGTGCAGAGGAGATTCACTAGGTTGATTCCGGAGTTGAGAGGAGAGGCTTATGAGGAGAGACTGAGTAGACTATAATCATTGGAATTCAGAAGAATGAGGGGAGACCTTGTAGAAACACAAAAGATTATGAAAGGAGTAGATAAGATTGAAGCAGGAAAGTTGTTTCCAATGGCCGGTGAAACTGGAACTAGGGAGCATTGTCTCAAGATAGGGGAAGCAGATTTAGGACTGAGTTGAGGAGGAACTTCTTCACACAAAGAGTTGTGAATCTGTGGAATTCCCTGCCCAGTGAAGCAGTTGAGGCTACCTCATTGAATGTTTTTAAGGCAAGAATAGTTAAATGTTTGAACAGTAAAGGAATTAAGGGTCATGGTGAGCAGGCGGGTAAGTTGAGCTGAGTCCACGAAAAGATCAGCCATGATCTTATTGAATGGTGGAGCAGGTTTGAGGGGCCAGATGGCCTACTCCCACTCTTAGTTCTTATGTTCTTATGAATCCCAGTTCTCCAATACTAGGAGAACCTTCAGGATTAATTGTATCAGCACGGGGTATAGTGGTTAGCACTGCTGCCTCACAGCTCCAGGGACTCAGGTTCGATTCCCAGCTTGGGTAACTGTCTATTTGGAGTTTGCACATTCTCCCCATGTCTGCGTGGGTTTTCCCTGGGTCCTCCGGTTTCCTCCCACAGTCCAAAAATATGTGGCTTAGGTTGATTGGCCATGCTAAATTGACCCTAGTTTCAGGGGATTAGTAGGGTAAATATGTGGGGTTACGGGAATAGACCCTGGATGAGATTATGGTTGGTGCAGACTCACTAGGCCAGATAGCCTCCTGCACTGTAGAATTCTGTGATTCTACTTTCTATTGACATCAGACTTTCAAAGAGGCTCCTGATTGGTTCTTTATAAATCTGGTGTCCCATGCCCTTAACTCGTTCATTCCCAGATTCCCAGGAGTAAAATCTGAGCTATATTTTGTAAGGTAAGAGAATTTTTTCACACTTGCTAGAGGGTAGCAAGCAAGACTTAATATTTATGCCAACCTGTACTAATCACGAGCCACACTACTTTTAGGGGACCGATTCGTGAGAGCAGCAACAGTAATTTTTAAATGCCGAACTAGTATTTCGTTTTCAATCTAACAACCAATACAGGGAGAGAGATGTGCAAGGTATCTTTTTTACAAGATGGTGGTGGGGGGCCTGGGACACATTGCCAAGTGAGATGGTTGAGGCAGACACATTAGCGACATTTGCGACTTACCTGGATAGACACACGAACAGACAGGAAATAAAGGGATATAGACAGTTGGTCTAGATAGGACAAAGTGATTGGTGCAGGCTTGGTGTGGGGCCTGTTCATGTCCTGTACTGTTCTTTGTTCTTTGGAGGAATTTTCCCCATAGCTGGGTCAGGTAATCCTCTCTCTTTCTTGGCTGCATTCATAAAATGGCAATAAGACACCTCCACAAAAGCAATACATCACTTCCTCCAACTGTGCCAAACAAAACCTAACTGTAAAAAACATGGCCATCAATTTGTGGAGTGGCCCTTTGATTACATAAGTCTAAGTTCCATCAAAGTGCAAGTTTCCAATCATGACGTAACATTGGCAGTTCAGCCATATGGCATCAGGATAATGCCCATTTTAGATCTATTTGCTCCATGTCTCTGCTTTCTGTTATTTATGATATGGAGATGCCAGTGTTGGACTGGGGTGGGCACAGTGATAAGTCTCACAACACCAGGTTAAAGTCCAACAGGCTTAGTTGGAATCACAAACTGTCAGAATGCTGCTCCTTCACCAGTTGAGTTATTCTGTTATTTAGTCATCCCACCAGTATACCTTTCACAGCATTGTAACTTGGAAACATCAGGATAAGGTCTAGGCCACAAAGCCCAATGAAATTGCTTTGTAATTCAATTAGATCATGGCTACTCAACTCCATTTCCTACCTTCGTTCCCTGTCCGTTGAAACACTTATTTAATAAAAATCTAGCGTTCTCAGTGCTCTTAGTGTACTGGACAAAATTCACTGTTCAACCAATCCGTCATGTTTGCCTATATAAACAAATCATGACTTATCTTCAGATGAATTAATTGGCACTGCATTTCTTTAAGGCATCTTGAAGAAAGGAAATGCACAAAACAAAGGCAAATCTTCATTCCATCATACAAAAAACTTGATTGCATCAGATCAAGCACAACCCACCTCTTATAAATCTACGTTGACTATCCCTGTCTAAACATTCACTAGTGTGGCTGATTAAATGTGGTGGAGTGGAACACCCTGTCCAGCTCGGCTGAGAGCAGAGAACCCGACTTAATCTGTCATTATAAATTCCATCTGTCATGGAATTTATGCTGAGGGTGGGGCCCCCTGCATGGAGTGTCAAATACTGGGCCCAGCCCACCTCTGCTTAGCTGGCTCACTCCATTTTAATTTTGCAGGTGATGGTTCTCCTATTGGTAAAAGGCAGGACTTTCATCCATCTTCAAGAGGATGTCCCATCTCATAGAACTGCTGACCAATCAGATGCCAGCAGCACTGCCCAGCTGCCGTGGCAAGCATGAGCGGTAGTCACTGCTGTTACTGCGGGTAGGTCAAGGTGGTGACATTCAGTAATGGACTCGGACATTCAGGTACGTCAGAGATCTCTTTGGAGCCAGACTGACAGCTCCTGGGGTTGGGGGGGGGGGGGGCGGTGGGGCAGTGGGCATGTTGTACAGTGCAGAGAGGAGGTTGGATGTGAGGAAGCAAAATTGTGGGCAGGGTGCCTCCAATTAGTTGCCAGGGGACCACAAAAGAGGCATCCCCCTTTTGTTGTAAGATGCTGTCACTAATATCCACCTATTGCCCCACCCCAATTTGGACCCACACCCTTCCACATATGTGATAGGCACTGCCAAGGTGCTCCCTTTGATACTTTGCCCCTGGAGGTCCAGGTTGGCACTGCCAATATGGCAATGCCCAGGGGGCAACCCAGCCCCGGTGCCTGATCCTCTGGGAGGCATTGATGGCCCCCCTTTCATTCCAGCGGGATCAGGCCACCAGCTCCCAACAAGTGGGGAGTAATACTAAACCCCATTGGATTGAAACACTCCTGACAGGGTGGGTGGATGGTGGGGGTGGGGGGTGGGTGGGTGGGTAGTGGGTGGTGGGTGGGTTGGGGGGTTTGGGGGGTGGGGGTGTGGGGTGGGGGGTGGGTGGTGGGTGGGTTGGGGGGTGGGGGTGTGGGGTGGGGGGGGTGGGTGGTGGGTGGTGGGTGGTGGGTGGGGTGGGGGGGTGGTGGGTGGGGGGGTGGTGGGGGGATGGGGGGAATGCTAGCAGTCCTGGAGATTTGCAGAAGTAATATCTACCTGTGACCCCTGAACAAAAGTAGTTATCTGGCAGTGTTGAAGAACCACTATCTCTGAAGAGACACTAATGATACATTGTGGGTTGCTCAGACCAAATTCAAGCAGGGTTATAGAAAGGACATCTGTGTTTATAACCCATGACAGCCAACTAGTGTCTATAGGACCATGCAACCTTCCTTTCAATTCTTAATGGTTGAAACATTTCACTATCTCAGGGACCCAGATGAAAGGAAACAAAATCTTTGTATAAGAAGACATGGAGAGATGGGAGTCACCTGACAGGAACCTCTAGCTGGTGTAATCAAAGATATTGTGTTGCTCTCTTGAAAAAACTCAGTCTGTCATTTTACTGAAGCTGCCGCACAGAAAAGGGGCTCTGTCCACATTAAATACCTGACTCCATCCACATTGTTTCTGCTGGAACTTCTGTATATTGGCTACAAGATTGATCCATCTCTGTATGCTTAGCTCATCATGTACAATCAACTCCACCAGAAAAGCGAATTGTATAGCATTGATTTTAACCTGCAGATTGTCTTGAAGGAATTTCTCATTGGACTTTGATTCTGGACACCAGAACTCCCATGAAACAGAAATTAGTGATCAGTGATCTTTGCCTTGAAAGTGTGTTGGAGGCAATCCTCGTCGCATGGTTTGGGAGTGTGCAAATAAACTAACCCTTTGAGTTCGTACTTCCTTGACTTTGTTGTAAGGCTATTACTGGAAAATTGGATAACACCAAAACTGAGGGGTTGGGAAATATGCAGCCAATTATAAAAGGGGAAGCATATCAAAAGACCTTTCTGTTTAAGGAAGGATGGTAAGAGGTGAAATCAGTGCTGTTTAAATTAGTCTCACTCCTGTTCAAAACAGTAGGGTAATGAGCCTGTGAGATAGTCAACTCATTTTGTTATTAGAAATTGAATGATGGATCATCAGAATCCTTCAGATATTTTTAAATGTTAAGTTTAAATAATTGACAGTACCTTTTGTCATAGCATAAGGTCATTGCAATGTAAGGTCAGCTGGAGGTCAGGCAATTGATACCATACGCGTATTTTACATTGGTAGGGTCATAAAGAATATGTTATGCTGAAATCAAAAGGGGTGTGTAAACAAATATTAAAAATAATACTTGTCATACTTCTTTGAACTATGTGTGAATTGTTTAATTAACTCTTTAATTTTTACTCAACTAACAATTGCCTCATATCCCACTAAATCAGACAATTTTTTTTTATTAATTTGGAATGATGATAATATTCTCCATCTTCTTCCAGGTGAGACTGGCAAATGTACCATGTCTGACTTTACTATGCTCTTGGAGAATTTTTAACATTAGAAAATGTAGTCAATTTATCTGTAGCCTTAATAACGCAGAAGGAAAAAGATAGCACACAGCTTTAAAATATGAATGTTTTAATGCAGTATTTATCATTAGAGACCAGTAGGGGGATAGAGTCTCCCGCAACAGAACTTGCCAAGAAAAAGCTACAATAAACATGTGTTACAAAAAAATTAAAAAGCATGCAATTCATTCAATCAAAAGATATTACACAAATATAGACACATTAGCTCAGGTGTAAACATACTCTGTAGAAGACAAACAGATTCATTTTCTCTTGATAAAAGGGTATTTCCCTTAGAAATGTTTGCTATTAAAGTAAAATATTGCAGCTAAAACTTCATTCTCTGAAATTTAATGCATTAATTGGGACAGATTTCCACACAAAAAATAGAGAAAGAAAGATCTTTCATTGACTAATGACATGGCATGTTTATATTCTGTGTTAGTTTAGTGATACATTCTCCTCTGATGTTTGAGTTGTTTAGCAAAAGTCCAATATTACTTATTGTAAGGTAATGTGCATGCTGCAGCGATGTAGTGCGTTGTCCAGCAACCGCAATGAACCACGCGATGAAAAATGTACGTCTGACACTTAGCATCGTCAAGCACAGAGACAGACTGTACCTTTTTCACACCCAAATTGCAACCGACTCAATTTTAAAAATGGATATCAATCTTTATTTGCCATCATTGGCCATTCTTCAAATGCCAAGCAACAATCTCATAAAGCTATTGCAAATGTCCTTCCAGTTCCATTGTACACCTATATGCCAGACTGTGTGCCCACTTAAATTAACTACAGTAAACAAGACATTCACTCTTGATGTCCCTTTCACGTCCACCAGCATTTTTCTGAGAGTACAATATGTTAGCTTATAATCAGAATTAAAATCTGATACATACATTTATTAGGATAGCAGAAGAAATATGTATTATAGAAATAAAATTATGAAAGATTGAACATCAATTTCTTAAGTGTGAGTGTATATACATGGACTACATCAAAAACATCACATACAGTATCCTTGTATATTGAAATCCGCACAGAATTGCCCATGTTATTTTGTTTAGGACAGTACAGCAATTTGGAAGCAGGGTCAATGCAATGGGCCCCATATATTTGAATCTTGTACATGATTTTCTGAATCAGGTTCCATCAGAACAAAATCAAGGTACATTTTTAATTTTGTTCCCACATAACAGTAATACTGGAGAATCAAGAAAGAAAAATATCATTCATTATACTTTCCTTTCCAAGGCAAGTTTTGTTTTGCCATTTGTAATTGTTATCCTCAGGAGGGTTTAATTAGTGCAAAATTAATCTTTTAGGGATTTTATCCAGTTTTTTTTCTCCCACTAAAAATGGCTCTTCCTGGTCTTAAGCTGACATTAAAGAGTTTTGAACAGCCACAGACAATACTACGGTGGTCTTTCTTCATAGGTATCCTCTTCTTATAGACTGACTAGTTTTTGATGTGTTTTTTTCCCTTATCTGTCAAACACTGGTTGTCATGACTTGCGGACTCTGACTTATCCCAAAACTGGGACACAAGACTTTCCCTTTGGATTCTGCGCTGGAGATGTAAATCATAGGCATTCATGAGCACTTAGAAGCCAAAATACTCATACTGTGTACACAGGAAGGTAGATGTCAGTATTCAAGATCAAAACACAGGAAAAATAATACAAAAGAATTATGTTTTGTTTTCGTTCATTTTTCTTAGTAATGGTAACATTGGTTAAGAAAGCATACAGACTGCCTTCTTTCTACTAGGAGAAAGAAATGATAACAGAAGGGATTGTTGGAATTTATTACTGCTGTTCTTGAAGTCAAACTAATTCTTCATTAATGTTACTGCTTCAGGAACCCTTAGAGTCCATTTACCTGAATGATGACATTTTTGTTTCCAGGAACAATAACATAGAAGCTCCAATTTTTCCATGCCAGCAACCACCCAACAGCCAATGAATATAGGGTGACAGGAATCTAAAATTCTTGCAGTGACTTATCCAGCTTTTTAACAGGTGCACCAGGCAGGCGAGAGCCTCATTGAAATTTAAAAGTTGGACAATTTAAATGTTATAAAATTGAAGGTGAAAAAGTATTTGGCTGACAAATGACCTAGGAAGGGAACCACAGGAGTCAGGAAGAGCACAAGTTCTCCTCTGGGTCCCACCAGAAAAGCTGTGACTTGATTTTAATTAGCTATTAACCCAACACTTAAATAATTGCCTGAAAATGTTTCTGCAGATTCTCAACCTGGCTTTCTACCCTACTCACCCACTGGTCTGATGTTGTTCGAAACCAGGTTCAGACAAGTGTTAGACTTTGCATACTTAAGTGTGGCCCAGGTGTTAAAATTGTCCTGGCCTCATCTCAATGAACTACACTAAACCAGTTCCCAGTTAAAATTGGGATTTATGCCTGTTGCTTAACACATTAAAGCATTGTGCCATGTCCAAAGTATATGTAACAAATACATAAATTCTTTTTCAGATTTCCAATTACATCGTATATGATGCACAGAGAAAACAGCTTTCCTCTTCAGTCTTTTCTGCTAACTTTCTGCCCCTGAAACTGTTAGCATTTTCCCCTGAGTTCTGTTGGATGCCCTTTAATGTCTGATTGAGATCACCATTATTCAAAAAGTCACTGACTTTAAACATTAACTCTGTTTCTGTCTTCACAAATGCCACCTAACCTGCCTAGCATTTGCAGAATTTTCTGTTTGTCTTTCACATTTCCAGCATCCACTGTAATTTTGTATCAACACACACACATATCAGGAGTCAATGGAAGTCAGGGGCAATCTTTGGAAGAATGCATGCTCCTGAGGGTGCACTGTCGCAAGATTCATATATACTATGCAACAACTCATATACTGACATTTAGGATTTCACCTGATGCTGGATGCAAGGAAAGTTGTGGAAAGTTTGTCTAAGAGGATATGTTTCTGATCAAGTTATGCTCAGTTAGACCTTGGAGGTCCATCAATGAAAAGGACAATCATTGAGGGGTATACTGGCATGCCTTCCATGCATATTGTTTATGATTGCAGGGAAAATAGGACCTTATTCCTCCTACAACTCCAATCTTCACTGCTATACAGTATTATACAGTAAAGAGTCTGACAACACCAGGTTTCAGCCCAACCGATTTATTTGATAGTAAACTCACTAGCTTTCGGGTTAGCCCCTTCGTCAGGTGAACCTGGTGTTGTCAGGCTTTTTACTGTGTTTACCCCAGTCCAACGCCAGCATATCCACATCATGCAGTATTATGACAGACAGCTCAATCGTGCTGGAAACCCTGCCTTCTCGTGGGCACCTACAGTTCTGCCTAAACAGCTTGCACGTGCCGATTGCTTGCTTAATATACATCCAATTATCATAAGGCTTCTTTGTTTGGGTTTCTTATGGGTATCATTAGTCAAGGTTAAAGCAGGATATCCTTTGTCCTCTAGCAGCCTTCTCTTAAATCAATTTGCAGGTCAAAACAGGTCAGGAAGCTTGGGCTGCTACATAATGGAAGCATCATGGCAGCTTGCTGGACATGTGGCATACACCTGCATAAATCTTTTTTTTGTGAATTCACACTAATTAAACCTTTATGGAATTGCGTTTTCTAAATACACAAAAATCATCTGGGGATATGTGGATTGTCATTTTTGTGCAGTCGATGATGCCCAGAAATGATGTGAAGCCAGCCAGAGACACAAGTGTCCGCTCATTCTAACAGACATCATTACAGGTCAAGTTAACATAATTGCAAGCTCTGTTGAACAACACTTCAGTATCCTGAATATGCATTTATATGCAATCAACTCAGAGCTCCTACAGAGCAGGTCTTCTTCTAGGATGCAGTGATTAACCTGATGCGACAACTTCAGCTTCTGAGACCATCAGTTGAGCACAGCAAAATCGTACAGGAAGAGGTCATCGCTTTTTACAGCATTGGCTGTAATAGCCTCTAGTAAGAAGAGGGCTTCTGATGGAAGACCTCTTGTTTTCATTTCCGATCCAGCTACCTTTATTTACACGTTTCCCTCATTGACCTGTCATCCGCCCGTCAGCCTAAAAATTGATACTTGGTGGGAATCAGATTTTTAACTGCGATTAAGTAGCAACTTAAAGACCACTTCAGGGCCTTTTGCAGGAGTAGGCCTCCTGTTTAAGGCCTTGTCCTCCCTAGCATAAAATAGCATGCAAGTTGGGATGGACAGAAACTCAGAGGGAATCCCTTCCATGAAATTTCATGTTACCCCCCCAACCTCAGAAGCCAGTTGTGTAGTGATGGGTGTGTTTGTAGGTTGGGATGGCAGTGGGGGGGCTTGCTATAATTATAACCATTCAAGCCTTTTCCAGCAGCTCTAAGGATATGTCACTCTTATTGGGTAATCAAATATACAGTAAAGTGTTGTCATTTTCAGGCTCTCGATTCTGGGTTTCGAAACTTGAGCAAGAGCTAGTGTGACTGCAGTGCAGCTGTGAGGTTAAGAGCTTTGCAGATGGCATGTTTAAAGATGTGGTCACTCCATAGCTTAAGAGTATGCAGGAAAACAGGTTAAGGGTTGACAACCAGATAGTCAAAAATGGAAAGAAAATCTGGAAGAATAATAGCAATAGATCATTCAACAGTTACCCTATTCTAGAAAGGATATTACTAAACTAGAAAGAGCGCGGAAAAGATTTACTAGGGTACGACTGGGACTTGATGGTTTGAATTGTAAGGAGAGGCTGGATAGACTAGGACTTCTTTCTCTGGAGCATAGAAGGTGAAGTGGTGATCTTATAGAGGTCTATAAAATAATGAGGGGCATAGGTCAGCTAGATAGTCAATATCTTTTCCCAAAAGTAGCGGAGCCTAAAACTAGAGTGCAAATTTTTAAGGTGAGAGGGAAGTGATACAGAAGAGCCCAGAGGGGTAATCTTTTCACACAGAGGGTGGTGAGTGTCTGGAACAAGCTGCCAGAGGTATTAGTAGAGGCAGGTACAATTCTGTCTTTTAAAAAAAGCATTTAGATAGTTACATGGGTACGATAGGTATAGAGGATATGGGCCAAATGCAGGCAATTAGGGCCAGCTTAGGGGTTTAAAAAAAGGGCGACATGGGCAAGTTGGGCCGAAAGGGCCTGTTTCCATGCTTGCTGTAAACTTCTATGACTCTAGTTAGTGGAATAGATGGGTGTTTTTGTAGCTGCAGACCTGAATCCAGGATGGTGTGTTGTCTGCTGGCGCCAAGACCAGGGATGTTACTGAATGTCTGCAGAATACCCTGAGGGCCGATGGGTGAACAGCAAGCAGTCATGGTATACATCGATACCAATAGCAGAGGTGGAAAGAGGGATGTGGTCTTGCAGTCAGAATCAAAGGAGCTAGGTAGAAAATTAGCAAGCAAGACCTTGAAAGTAATAAATTAAAGATTACTCCCAGTGCCACTCACAAATGAGTATAGAAATAGGAGGGTAAAACAGATGAATGCCAAACTGGAAAGATAGTGTTAGAGGGAGAGTTTTAGATTATTGGCTCATTATTACTCGCTCTGGGGGAGATGGGACCTGAGTAGATCAGACAGGTTACATCTGAATAGAAATTGAACTGAATTCTTTGGAGGGCATTTTGTTGGTGCTATTGAAGAGGTTTTAAACTAACTGAATATTGGTTTGGGAACCAAAAGATAATAACAGAGTGAAATATCAAGGTGTACAGAAGAAAGGGACAGTTAAGCAATACTAGAGCCGGGAAAAACAGGAAATCGTAAGGGTTGGATGCTTTTTATTTAAATAGCTTCCCCAGTTGTCCCTACTTTTTAGTGTGCTGCCTGAGTGAGTTTTGACTTGCTTTGTTTGCACGATCCAAGGAAAAGGGAGAACACGAAGAGGAAATGCACAGTAAATTTTGTTTGCCTGCCATCTTATTTCCAACTGGATTTGCTAGCTAGTTGCATAAAGAAATTTTACAAGCCCAATACAAGCAGGACCCACTGTACTTCCACTAATTTATTGGACAACAAAACCATATTTGGGTGAACAACTTGATACTACTCTGCACTGACTGACCAAGTGTCAGTAGCACAGCATTTAGGTCACAGGTTCATTGTATCATAGAGTTCAGATTGACTGTGGTAAAGGACAAAGAACAGTCTAGGGTAGAATAACTGACTGGGGCAAAGCCAACTTCAATGGGATGAGAATAGATCTGGGCCTCTTGGAATAAAGGCCCACATCTTGCAATGAAACCTCTTGCGATGAAGGCCAACATAACATTTGCCTTCTTTACCGCTGCTGTACCTGCTTGCTTACCTTTAGCAACTGGTGCACAACAACACCCAGTCACACTGGAGGTGCAACTTATTTCTTCAGAGTAGGTGCCTCGTTCCCTAGAATTGACTTCAAGGCCCTAAGAATCTGAAGCCCTCCCTCCTGCACCAGAATTCAAGCCACTCATCGATCCTCCCAAGCTTCTAATTTCTACTCTCACTGGCATGTAATCCAGACATTACTACTTTCAGAACTGTTCTGAACACGCCAAAGCGAAAAACCACACTGACCTCCTCAGAAGATAAACACGGGACGCAGAGGACAGGATACCCTTCATCGTCCAGTACTTCCCCGGAGCAGAGAAGCTACGACATCTTCTCCAGAGCCTTCAACATGTCATTGATGAAGATAAACATCTCACTAAGGCCATCCCCATACTCCCACTTCTTGCCTTCAAACACCCACACAACCCCAAACAAATCATTGTCCGCAGTAAACTACTCAGCCTTCAGGGAAACAGTGACCACGACACCACACAACCCTGCCACAGCAACCTCTGCAAGACGGGCCAAACCATCAACATGAATGCCATCATCGCACGTGAGAACACCATCCACCAGCTACATGGTACATACTCTTGCAACTTGGCCAACATTGTCTACTTGATACACTGCAGGAAAGGATGTCCCAAGGCATGGTACATTGGGAAGACCATGCAAATGCTACCACGTCGGATGAATGAACACCGCTTGACAATCACAAGGCAAGACAGTTCTCTTCCTGTTGGGGAACACTTTAGGGGTCACAGGCATTCGGCCTCTGCTCTTCGGGTAAGCGTTCCCCAAGGCGGCGTTCATGACACACAACAGCGCAGAGTCGCTGAGCAGAGATTGACAGCCAAGTTCCGCACTCATCAACGGGATCTTGGGTTCAGGTCACACTATCTGTAACCCCTACGACTTGCCTGGGCTTGCAAAATTCACTAACTGTCCTGGCTGAAGACGATACACATTTCTTTAACCTGTGCTTAACCATCTCTCCACTCACATTGTCTGTAGCTTTAAGACTTCATTATCTGTAAAGACTCGCATTCCAACCATTATTTTATAAATTGAGTTTGTGTCTTTATATGCCCTGTTTGTGAACAGAACTCCCACTTACCTGACGAAGGGGCAGCGGTCCAAAAGCTAGTGGATTTTGCTACCAAATAAACCTGTTGGACTTTAACCTGGTGTTGTGAGACTTCTTACTGTGTGGAGTATCCACCCTTAGAGCATGTAATCCACAAAATCTCCATCCTCCCTCATGTTCCACGCTGAATCCAGCTATCCCTAAAACTCCAAAATCCTGAGCTGGAGCTTATAAGCAATAGGAAAAACTTCCTACACACACAATTCTCCAAGGCACATGAATTGTCCTATGTTCCCATATGATGCAAGAATTGCTATCAATAGTTCTCAGCTGTTGATCTATGATTTGAAAACTGTTCTCCATTCTCTCTTTTAGAATCTAGTTATTACCATGTTTAACCATTAATCTTAATTAATGCTTTCAGACCTGTTTTGTGCTAATCCTCTTATTATTAAGTTACTTAACCTGATCGACATTTTCAATTTCCCAACTCCAAATTCAAACCATAGTCCTATTTGAGAGAGGAGAAAATGAAAAATGTTCACTAATCACTCATTTAACTGCTTTTCGCTTGTCACATTTTGATTTCCTTTTCCTCGAACCTGGTATGTCAATGCCCGATTGTCGCTCTGTTTATCCCCAACGGTCTTGCTCTGTTTTCGTTCCTGGTCCCAGTTCTATAAAGATATCTTCAAAAGTTTATTTTCTGCATTCTCTATGGTAATTTACTGCTGATGGCAACATAAGTTAGCCAATGGAACGTTAGATAAAGTAATTGAAATTAAACAACGTAACAGCCATAAATGCCCCACTTAACCTTTGGTAATGAGTCTGCCTGAGTTTATGCTGACATTAAATCCAGAAAAATGACTTGAACCAAACTAGTACATAAAATAGATTACAGTAAATAGAAGCTCAATATTTCAGTGCAATGTTTATTTCTATCTTAATTCAACTCTGATACAGTTACATTCTGATTGTCATACGTAGAGCTGAACCCTATGATGTCTGAGTTCTCAGATTTGAGTTTTTACCAGACATTCCACCACCCCTCACTCAATCCCCCCTCACCTCCATGTCCCTTCTGCTTGCTACACAATTCCATTCTGATTGTTGTACATAGAGCTGAACCTATGATGTCTGAGTTCTCAAATTTGAGTTTTTGCCAGCCATTCCAATGCCCCCCCTTCCCCCTCGCCTCACCCCCCCCCACCCCTCCATGTCCCTTCTGCTTGCTACAGAAAGTTCAGTGAATTTAAAACTCTGCAATATAAGTCATTTTGCCTATACTCCCGTTTGATCTATCCTTACCACTTTCTAATGTCTTTTGTGTTCCCCAACATTTTGACTTATGACTTTACACCTTTCCTATCTACGCATTGGACTATTGTTCAGTGGTAGTATTATCATCTCTGAAAGAGCGCTTCAAGTACCATTCCAGGGATTTGAACACTAGATCTGGGCTGACATTCCTGTGCCTGACTGAAGGAGTGTTGCACTGTGAAAGGTGCAGTCTTGCAATGAGGTAGTAAAGCCACATCTGCTCACTCAGAAGATGTAAAATATCCTATGACACTATTTTCAACAAGAACTGGGCGTCATTTCTAGTGTACTCATTTATACTTATCCATCAACCAACATTGCTAAAACTATCTGATCATTATCACAATTCTATTTGTGGGACATTGTTGCACATGAATTGTCTGCTGCAATTCCTACATCACAACAATGATTACACTTCACAAATTCTTCTTTGTTTCAATCTACCTTTGGACATCTGAGCTTATGAAAGACTTTAGATAAATGCAAGATTTTTTCTTTTATAATGGTCATCCTTGGGCTATTCAGTGCATTGTTAACCATGCTTCTGCAGGAGAACAGTTGGAAAACAAGTAGAGCTTAGTTGCACTGGGTACTATTGTTCCATCAGAATTCTCACTTGACTTTATAAGCTGCTGAACCTGCCACATGCCCCTCACAGCTCCAGTGATGTAAAGAAGGTAGAGCTTCAAACAGAAGCATTTTACATCAGAAATTTATCTATGTTTTGCTGTTTTTCTTTCACCTTGGATGTACTGATTGTACACAAGGATTGATGAAACATTAGTTCTTTATTTGAAGATACAACCACGCATGGATAGCATTTACTGGCAGACTCTGAGACACGTGACTGACCCCAACCATGTTGCACACAGACTGACTCTAAGTCATGGGACTGTTACATCACATCCTGTCAAGGTAGTAATGATTGACAGTAGTTTAAAATATGCTCCCTTAAAGGTGCATTAATCACATCACAGTATATGTCTAACCCTGGTCTTAAGATTTGAGCATTTAATGGTGGGAAAAGACATACCAGGTTCATCCTCAACGTGGGATCATTTTAGGAGACCAGGCTTTGAAACAAGCTAGATCTTTTACATTGAAAATGTTACTGTCAGTTTAATGTGACCCTCTTACAAAAGTTGTGAGTGGAGGAAAATTTAATTGCTTCCTACAACTGCTTGAAAACTTCCAACTTGGGCAATAAGACTGCATTTTGTATCTTTTCTTAAAAGGCAGACCATTGAAATGTTAGCCTCTGGGCATGGCCACTGGACATTTAAATAAGGTGACTTCCCACCATCCCAATTAAATGATTACAAAGTGAGCACAAGTTTATATAATTGTTGGTATCATGTAACTGAGCATTTTTAGAGCAATCAACTTTTAAATTGTATGTCTGATTTCTGCAGATTTCTTGCTGCAGCTATAAGGGGCACTAGTGAGGCCGCAGCTGGAGTACTGTGTGCAGTTTTGGTCGCCGCACTTACGCAAGGATATTTTGGCCTTGGAGGGAGTGCAGAGGAGGTTTACTAGGCTGATACCGGAGTTGAGGGGGTTGAGCTATGAGGAGAGGCTGAATAAACTAGGCTTGTACTCGTTAGAGTTTAGAAGAATGAGGGGAGATCTCATTGAGACATATAAGATGATGAATAGGATGGATAGGATAGAGGTGGAGAGATTCTTCCCGCTCAGAAAGGACAGTAGGACTAGGGGGCACAGCCTCAAGATAAAGGGGGGGTGGTTTAGAACGGAGTTGAGGAGGAACTTCTTTACTCAAAGGGTGGTGAATCTCTGGAATTCTCTGCCCATTGAAGTGGTGGAGACTGCCTTGCTAAATATTTTTAAGACGCGGGTTGATGGGTTTTTGATAAGCGAGGGGATTAAGGGTTATGGGGAGAGGGCGGAAATGTGGAACTGAGCCACGACAGATCAGCCATGATCTTACTGAATGGCAGGGCAGGCTCAAAGGGCTAGATGGCCTACTCCTGCTCCTATTTCTTATGTTCTTATGTTCTACCCTTGGTCTGTTCTATTCTTGCTCAGTTTCCTAGTTTGCCTCATTTTTAAACACTTCCGAACAAAGTTCCCGACCCCATTTCCCACTCAAGCACTGGATGGCAGCAATATAGACAAAGGGCACTGGATTCCTTATCTTAGACCATTTCCCTGGTTTGACACCGTACATAATGATTCTGTAGCTATGTTCCTGTGCTAGTAACAGAGAGGTTTGGACTAATCCATAGAATAGTTGAAGCAGAATAAGTTCTTAATTTCTCCAACTAAAACATATCAACTGTCCATTCATTGCAAGTCCTTTCATTTGTGAGTTACTTTTCCAAAACAATTTTGCTATATATTGTAACAAAAGCAGAAAATACTGGAAACCACCCCACCCCCCAGCAAGTCTGGCAAAATTGGTGGAGTAAGAAAGAGAGTTAAATTTTGAATCTATATGACTTTTCTTCAGTACATTGAAGTGTACTGTGCTCAGTTTCTGAAATTGTGATTGGAGCAAAATTGAAACAGTGTCTTCACTTATGTTTTTATTGTTTCTTGAACTATAAATTGCTTGATTCTTTCATTCATCGAAATGAACAATTTAGAAGTTACAGCTACCAAGCATGCAATTGGTTGTGAACATGATTGAAGGCTACAGGAATACATAGTTACTGAGATCATCCAATACTTAATGGGATACCACAGGTGGGATTTTCCGGCCACGCTCACCCCAAGACTGGAAAATCTTGCCTAAGGTCATCAGGCTTTTTCATGGTCTGCTCCTGCCTGCTTCGATTCCTGTGGTGGGTGTGACGGGATAATTTGCGATAATTTCCTACTCAGGGGAGACTAGGAGAAGGGATCTTGACTCAAGGGGTGGGTGGGGGTGCTTTGAAAAGGCCAGGGGATTGACGTGGGGTATCAGAGGGCTGACTTGGGAGTGACCATGAAGAGGGAGAGAGTTTAACCCTTGTCTAACCAAGTTTTGGGGCAGCACAATGTTAGTACTGCTGCCTTACAGTGCCAGGGACCTGGGTTTGATTCTGACCTTGGGTCACTGTCTGAGCGGAGTTTGCACATTCTCCCTGTCTGCATGGGTTTCCTCCGGGTGCTCCGATTTCCTCCCACAGTACAAAGATGTGCAGGTTAGGTTGATAGCTGGGAAGAATGTGGTGGGAAAAGTGCTATTCTTAAGGATGCATTCTCCTGCTGCCCCATAACTTTGTAAAGGGGCATCACAGAGGGATGGGAAGCCTGGGTCAGAGCCATGGATGGGTGGTTTGTCATTGGCACAGTGGCACAGTTGTTAACACTACTGCCTCACAGCGCCAGGGTCCTGCGTTTGATTTCTGGCCTCAGGTCACTGTCTGTGTGGAATTTGCACATTCTCCCCATGTCTGCATGTGTTTCCTCTGCATGCTTCAGTTTTCTCCGACAGTTAAAGATGTGCTGGTTAGATGGATTGACCATGCTAAATTGCCCCTTAGTGTCAGGACTAGCTAAGGTCCTGGGGTTAGGTTGGGATTATGGTAGACTCGATGGGTTGAATGGTCTCCTTCTGCACTGTAGGATTCTAAGTTCTATGTTCTATGTTCAAGTCAGGGAGGTGTGTATCTGGTAGTGGGATATTCACAACAGAAAAGATCATGAAAAGACATGTCAGTTATAAGTGCTACATTGCAGCTGAACCATTCAGCTGTAACACAGTTGACATGCCTGGAGCCAAACTAGTCGCACAATTGTGCTCGCTCAAGCACCATTATTGTATGTGAGTGCCGCTGACTGCTGCTCAGCATTTACCCTTGGTGTCCAGGCTTTCAAAATCGCTGACTGCCATGGTAGAGCTGTACCATTGCCTAGCTGCAAGAAACCACATTCCCTTTGAGATTTGGCAGTGGCACACTGCCCAAGGAGCACTCTGAATTCCTGGATATGTGCTGAGGTGAGTCTTGACAAGAGTCCCCTATAGACAAGTTTAATCCTTGTCTAACCAAGTTTTGGAGCAGCACAGTGACAGAATGGTTAGCACTGCTGCCTCACAGAGCCAGGGACTCGGAGGTTTGATTCCGGCCTTGGTTCACTATCTGTGTGGAGTTGCACATTCTCCCCCTGTCTGCATGGGTTTTCTCCAGGTGCTCCGGTTTCCTCCCACAGTTCAAAGATGTGCGGGTTAGGTTGATTGTAGGAAGCAGTTTCACAACGCCAGGTTAAAGTCTAACAAGTTTATTTGGTAGTACAAGCCACTAGCTTTCGGAGCACTGCTCCTTCATCAGGTAAGTGGGCGTTCTCTTCACAAACAGGACATATAAAGACACAAACTCAGGTTGATTGGCCATGCTAAATTGACCCTACTGTTGTGGAATTAACGGGGTAAATGCAAGGGGTTTTAGAAATAGGGCCTGTGTGGGATGTGGCCCGTATGGATGCAATGGGCTGAATGGCCTCCTTCTGTACTGTAGGGATTCTATGAACACCAAGTCTTGGAGTGAAGCTCCAAGTGAAGTGAGGAATATCCCGTCCAGTGACTTGTGATATTCGCTTATTTTATTCGTAGACGTGGATATCACTGGTAAAACCAGTTGTTGATCACAAGATGGAAATAAATAATGATGGAGAAATGATTTAAACAAGCAGCTGCTAATTCACTGTCACCCGTTTCATATTATCGCACAATGTCAAAATGACCCCTGTGTTTTGGGGAAATTTCAAGAGGTGACCAGATGTGTCTCAAAGTAACATAATTCAAAACTCGCAAAGCAAATAGCTTTGTATGAAAGACACAACAGATCTATTAAACATAAAACAATACAATACAAACATACAGCCAACTGGAGTTTCACGGAGGGTGAAATAACTCTTAAGGACAAAGCAACAGAGCCTTTCCGAAAGAACTTTTTCACACTCAATGCCTTTCATTAGCTTAAAATCAATTCCATTTAACAGTTAAACATCAATACAAATCTCTGTCAAATACTTCAGTGAATCATCAGATACTTAATAGCATGGTGATATTTTGTTCGTCCAACTGATTCTGGACGTAGTCTCCCCTTTGGCACTAACTAACTTCTTGTTGCTTGGTTTTGGCAGACACTACTGCAATGGACATTCCCACTGTCCGACTGCCAAGTTGAATAGACATGGGTTCCTGCATCAAGGTTCATATCTATTTTGTGTCTGGGTAATGAATACATCTATTCATAATATTGTATAATGTGCACCCTCTTAGGAATGCCACCCGATAAGATTTGCTGACTAACTCGTTCCCAGATCTTCGGTTTTAAACTATTGACTTCGACTAACATGCCTTTCGGTCACCTTGTTTACATTGAAATACATTTAAAATATCAGCATATATGTTTTATAATCATAATTACTTGTTTTGATTCACTTATTGCATTCACATATGTGTAAACTGTTTGTGTTAGCTTGGCAAATAATCATTTAACTCTTTATCGATTCCTTGTTCTCTGAAAGACTGCATTCTATCTATAAACCTTATTAGTTGATTAGAAATTGCAGTAAATTCCACAATATCACTTAGACTGAAGTGGAAATAGTGCTTTTGGTTGTGTAAGAATCCTAGATTTACTGTTCATTTGCACTGTTTTCTTTTCAGTGAAATAGACCTGAGAGCAACCCACTGCCGAAGCTGGAGGAATTTCAAATCTAACTTCTATCCAGTGAGAACTGAGTTTCAGAGCTCGTTGGTGACCATCTAGGCTGTAATCAGTTCCGACCCCCAAAACTGCCCAAGTCAAATTAATGACCAAATTCCTGCCAAGTGCGCCTACTGCAAGCCTTTGAGGAGGCGCTTCAAATTATTCAGTTTAGTTTGGACCTTATATTTGGGACTTTTTATAAGTTTTAAAATATTTTTTAAAAATCTATTTGATTTACTGTAGATTAGTGAATCTAGTAAAGGGTTCTGGACCATTTTTAAAGTTATTATCAGTTATTTGAAATCTGCTTACACTTAGTTGATGGACCAGAGACTCTGGCTTGATTTTACCATCAAATTGCACCTGTTTTCGGGCGCAAAATCTTGGTGAAGTCGGGCTTGAGGCGAATAGTGTGATCCACAACTGCCTCCACACCCCTTTAGCAAGGGCCTAAAATGGCCACCATCAGGATTGTACCCAAAACGGGGGCAACATAAATTTAAATGCATTTGCATGCATGTGTGTCAGATGGCTCTCTGGTTGGGGGGAGTGTGGCGGGTCAGATGTCTCTCTAGTTGGGGAGGTGGGAAGCAGATCAGATGGTTCTCTGGTGGGAGGGTGGGAGGTGGATCAGATGGCTCTCTGGTTCGGGGGAGAGTGGTGTGTCAGGTGGCTCTCTGGCGGGGCAAGGTGAGGGGACAAGGGCAGGAGAGGGTCCATTGCTACTTTGAATGTGATTGGTTGGGGGGGGGGTATGCGTAGAGGGTCTGCAGCCACTCTGCATGCGATCGGTAGAGGGGAAGGGGAAACAGAGGGCCACGTTCAGTCTGGGTAGCGGGACGATGGGAGGATAAGGAGGTCAGTAATGTGATGGGGGTGGGGGCCGGGGGAGGCATTATCTGATCCAGGAGCGATGTGACAGGGGGACATTTTTCAATTCTTTTTACTATGTATGCGCAGTTGGAGGTGCTGATCGGAGCTGCAGGGTTTCGGGAATGATAAGCCCCACAGGCTTCTGCAGCGTGATTCGGAATTACTGATATTTTTTGCAGGCAGAGTGTGCATGGGGGCGCCTGAGAACAGATCTAAAAGTCAGATCAGAAATATTCCTAGATTCAAGTCTGCCCAGCACTTAGAATCAAAATGGTAAAATCGGGCCTGCTGAGTAAAAATTTTTTTTTTTTTGTTTCCAGCTGCATTAATAAAACTGATGTGGATGTGCCGGCGTTGGACTGGGGTAAAGACTTTTTACTTAATAAAACTGCACAAGGTTATCACTTATAAATTATCAAGGAATATTCTTTAGTACAAAAGAATGTTAAAATTACATTCTAAATCATGATGTGGTGTTTCAGGGCAGATTTTGATTTCAGTGATATACAATGAAATTTTAACAAAAACTTCCATGGCGAGGCAGCGCAGGCTGAATAGCTTCCTTCTGCACTGTAACCATTCTGTGTTCTAAAAAATGAATCGTCCAAAAAGCAGTACGGTTTTGACTGCAATTTGCATCAGGTTGCCATTTGTTCCCAATGCAGAAACTCTACCCCAATATATACACAGTGTTCTCAGACTTGTTTAATCACCAGTTTCCATTGTTTAATAAAGCTGGACTTCTGATACGAAGAAAAAGTTCAAATAAACAAACCTTTATTTAATATCATCCCCAGCTGCTGTCGCTCTCAATTTGAACAATATGTTGCAAGATCTATGATTTGTTATTGGACTGAGACCAATACAGTAAAAGCAATCTATTTTCAAATAAAGTCAGTCATCTCTGAGCCGGACCCAGATCTTTCTGGGTTCATCTCTAGTCGAGTTATCATGCGCATGGATTTCATTTTTGTTTGTCTGAAATCTACCTCACTTATTTTTCAGGACCTCTTTATTCATTCATTTCACCTCCTATTGCAATTATCCTTAGATAAGCAGTGTCAGCTATTCTTGTTATAGCATCTGGTTGTGGTCCTTCCTCATTGCAACACTTACCAACAAATTGCCCTCATTATAATCATCGGCCTTCCGCTTATGCCAGTGGAAATGCAGTTGTTTCTCCCCAGTCTTCTTCCCTTTATATCATCCCTCAATGGCATCGAGCCATTGTGAGACAAACTTATTGTATAGTGATATAAAGAAAGTAAACCAACTGAAACATGCAATATATCAAACATTAATTTACTTGATTCGCATTAAACACATTGGCCAACATCGAGAAGTATCGATACTGATTGTTGGACGAAGCTGAAGATCAGGCCACCAATCAACAAATATGTTATTGTTTCATTATTCCTCATTATTTTTGACTCATTTTTACCTTGATATAAGACAAAAAGCACAGAGTAAACTAAAATACATTTACTGCTGTGAATTAATATGCAAATATGTCTCCATTGACTTTGACTCTGCGTCACTGACACAAAAACTGCTACATTAGTTTAGAGTCTGGATGGTTTTAGGAAGAGGGCTAGATGATGAAGACCTCATTACTGCACTATTCTCATTATATCTCCAAAAACTAATTGTTCCATGCCTGCTAGCATGATGAAGGCACAGTGAACACTAAATCATTCTTCCAGTGGTACCTCTGCAGAAAATAACAACAGTGGAAATCACATACAAAACACAATAACAAGTTACCTAATGCAAAATGACATAAAGCTGTACACGATTGAAAAACCTGCAGCAAATCTCCTGTTGCCATACCACTCACTGTCTAATGCAATATTTCACACTAACTGTTTTGAAGATTACAGCACCAAAAAGATCAAGGAATCACAATGCTAGCTGGCAATTCCATATTGCTTTTAACAACAATCTTTTGCAAAAACAATGAGTCACCTAATGCAAAATGTATCAAAATGTTTCCCTAACCTGATCAAAATACAGCAGAACCTTCTCTTGTCTTTTTAGTTCATCTGATAGATTATACAATTATGCGGCAAACAAATGATGGCCAGAAGCAGAATAAATAGCTAAAATTAGGAGACAGATGCTCTGTTGAGAAGCGAAAGTAAGTGAGGAAAAACAGCTGGAGAAGAGTTGTGAGTTTAAAAAAATGCAAAAGAGTTTATGTGAGGCTGTGCTAGTTACTTCAATGCAATTCACCAGAAATTGGCAAAATAAATTCACCAGATGGAGGAATTTTCACCAGATGGCGGGTATGTTTCAACTAAGGCAAAGCAAAAAAAACTGTGATGTTATTGTTTATTGTGGGGGGAATTGATTACAAAAGTTGGGAAGTTAAGCTTTGGTTATATAAGGCATTTGTGAGATTGCATCTGAAGTATTGAGTACAGTATTGGAGTCCTTACTTAAGGAAAGGTGTGAATACATCAGAAGCAGTTCATAAAATGTTTACTAGACAAATAGCAGGAATAGTCGGGCTGTCTGAGAAGGAAAGGTTTGAGAGTTAGGTTTGTACCCACGAGAGTTCAGAAGAGTAAGAGGCAACTTGATCAAAATCTTTTAAGATCCTCGGGGGTATTGACAGGTTGTATATGAGGAGGATGTTTCCACTTGTGGGAGAATCTAAAACTAGGGGTCGCTGTTTAAAAATACGGAGTCACTCATTTAAGACTTTCAGAAAGCCTGAGATCTATTTTCATTAACAATGCAGTCAATTATCAACGGACACAGAGTAATTGATGGAGGATTAGTGGTGAGAGGGTGATGGGAGTCTGCAACTCCTACGTCTCTTCCTCAAAAGACAATAGGAGCAGAGCCTTTGAATATTTTTAAGGCAGGGATTAATTAAGGAGGGAAAGTTTATCAGGGGTCGGCAGGAGTGTGGTATTAAGGTTACTATCATAGCGGTCATGATCCAGTCCCTCACAGTGCCAAGGATTCAGGTTCAATTCTAGCCTGTGGAATTTGTACATTCTCCTTGTGCCTGTGTGGGATTCCTTGCACAGTTCAAAGGTGTACAGGTTAGGTAGATTGGCCATGGTAAATTGCCCCTGAGTGTTCAAAGATGTGTAGCTTAGGTGGATTAGTCAGGGTTACGGGGATAGGGCAGGTAGATGGGTCTGGGAAAGATGCTCTTTCAGAGACTCAATGAAAATGTGATGGGCCAAATGGCTTCGTAGTGCATTGTAGGGACTCTATAGTTCTGTGATCTAATTGAATTGTGGAACAGGCTGAGGGGCTGAGTGGCCTAGTCCTGCTCCTAATTCATATGTTTGCATGTTTTACACAAGTTTAAAATCATTAAACTAGGAGTTAACATCTCCTACAGAACTGGCCAGGTCTTTAGATTGAATGATTCACCAACGCAAGTCTCCACTGTTGGTGGGCGTCTAAGCTTTAATCTTAAATTCAAGGAGGTTAATGTTAATTTACAAAAACTTTTCTTTTACTTAAAAAAACTGCAAAACTGACCACGGACCACTAATATGACTGGAAAGTTATTATTTTTTAAATTATTTTGAGTAATTTAAAATCAGGTTACTCCCAAGTAGTGGTCTAGTCTTTGGTTAGATTATTTATTTAGGGATAAAGCCATTTTCAGCTGTAATAATCAAGTAAAACCAAGTTACTATTCCTCAGTCTATCAAAACATTATTTGAGAGCATCTCTTTTAAAAAAGAGATTATAAAATGCTGAGTTTGTTCACTGCACATGTTGGGTGAAATTTTAGGACCTCATTGTGCCTGTTTTGCAATGAGAAAATGTAAAATCAGGTGTGATGCGACTAGTAAGAATGGCGCCCATTTTTGCGCCCATTCCCATTTTACCGAGAAAAAGAATTGGCGCGATCAGGAGCCTGCTCAAAACGGGCAAAACGTCAATTTGTATTTTTTTGCATCCAGCACAATATAGTTAGTGAGCTTCACTCCCAATTGTCCCAGCTCACCTGCCTCAATGACCTAGTTCACTGCAGCTGGATCAGTCAGGAACACACCTCATGTATAAAAGTCACATTCAGGCAGTTGAACAGTGAAGGTGAGCGAGGAGATAAGTCGCTGTGTTCAAACTGCTCCATGCTGCTCAGAGGGGTGTTGTTTCAGGGTGGCTGTGAGTATGTGAGGGGGTGGAGGGCTGTTGTTGTTCATGAGGTCCAACTTCTCACTCTCAACATGGATCCTACTCAGAGCACTGATGTTGAGTCTTAGCACTAACTCTGGGGCTTAGTGCTGGCCACTACTGCATGGGTTCTGTTGTGTGTTTGTGAATGGGGGGAGTGCTGTGTTGCCATTCTGGGATCTGTGAGGGGGCATGGGGAGTGTGTGTTGCTGGGGATCTGTGGGGGGAGGGGATGAGGAGCATGTGTTGCTGGGCTGCTGTGGTATGATATCGGGATTGTGTCTTGCTGGGAATCTGTGGGGTATGGAGGGGGTGCTGTGTTGCTGGGGGACTGTGGTGAGGTATGGGGATTGTGTGTTGCTTGGCTGGGGGCAAGCAAAGTTCTTTAACCTCTCCAGCTGTCTCTCCCTTCCCCAATTGCAGGTGAGGGGTGGGGGATGAGCAGGAGGAGGAAGAAGCAGAGACTCCTGCACTTAAGCACGCAAATGTCCTTTGAGCAACTGTCGGACATTGCGTGCCACTGATGACTCTGGCTCCAAAAGAAGACTGTGTGACTCCTGTTCCACTTGTTGCGGGACCTGGCACCTCGGGCAACCTACTACTGGTGGCTGTGAAAGTGATGACTGTCTTAAACTTTTACGCCACCTGGTGCTTCCTGACCGCCAGTGGAGATCTTTGTGGCATTTCCCAACCACCCGTCCACAAGTGTGTCAAGGAGGTCACGGATGCCCTGTATGCCTAAACTGGCCAATATATTAAATTGGCCAATATATAATCTAGGAAGAATGATGACCAGAAAGGGCTTTCATTCATTAAATGTGGAGCTAAGCATCATGCGTGCCTGCACCAGACAACCCGGCTGCATGCATGACATTGAGGAATTCCGATGCCCTGGATATCTTTGAGGAGGAGCCCAGGTGCAGTGATGGCTCCTGGGGGACATGAGGTACCCAGTTCAGACTTGGCTGATGACACTGGTATGGAGGCCTGAGACGGATGCAGAGACCTGATACAATGAGGTCCACATTGCCACCCATTCAATAGTGGAGTGGCGCATAGGGCTGCTCAAAATGTGGTTCAGGTGACTGAGCTGCTATGGCGGGGTCCTCCATTATAGCCCCCTGATATTGTCCCTATAAAATTCACAACCATAGAAAGTGGTTGAGGCCAAAACGTTGTGTGATTTCAAAAAGGAATTAGATATAGCTCTTGAGGCTAAAGAGATCAAGGAATATGGGTGAGCGGGGTTGCGGGAAGGGAGGAGCATGAGAAGGTGGGATCAGGATATTTAATTTGATGATCAGCCGTGATCAAAATGAATGGTGGAGCAGGCTCGAAGGACTAAACAGATACTCCTGCTTCTATTCTCTGCGGATGTTTGTATGCATGACACCTTCATCCTGAGGCCATCACAGGGGCTGCAGCTGTTCAAACCACGAAAGCGACTCCAGGGACAAGGAAAATGTAATGAGTCTGTACGTTCTGGTGGGAATGGAAAGGACGGTCAAGTTATCTGGAAAGTTAAAGGCCTCAATCACCACAATCATTTTGTTGCATAATCACACCTTTGTTATCTTAAATATTTCTAGAGGGTGAAATTGGTCATGGGAAAGGACATAAAGCAGGTGGCATCACATTGGCAGCCTGTTAAACAACTTGCCTGATTTTCAATTTGAATTATTTCAGTCCATTTAAATATCTAGGTGTGTGGTATAATGGGCAGTAAATGTGATTCAATTTACTTGTGATTCAATTTGCTTGTGCCTTTGCCAATGCCCAAGTTTAGCCACAATTAACTGAAATCATAGCAATTTTGGACAAAGAAGGGGAAAAAAATATTGAGCTGTTAATTTTGAGTGTTTTTTTTAAGTTCATCTGTGCATGATTGCAATTTAAAATAAATCCATTAAGTGCATCTAAATCCAACTGGCAACATTACAGACAAACCCAAGGCACACAGGAAATGGATGTTCAGGAAGCTGTGCAAATATTTTGAGTGTTGATCATTATACCTGCATATACACAGAACAAATATTGTCCACCTTTCTTCAATATGCAGAAAATTCAGAGTTGGATAAATTTAAATAATCCTGGCTGCACAACATCTGTTTGCAAAAATGTTCTCGGTTTGAAATTCACTGGTACATGTGTACAATAGCAACTTAAATGTAAGTGCATCTTCCAATCAAGAAGGACAAATCATGTTCGTGTCTTCATCATTAAAGTCAGCTAATAATGAGACAATGTAAATGTCATAAATATATTTTTGTTATGTCTTTAATAACATTTGCATACATTTTTAAACATTGAGCGTTTACGGAGGTTAAATGTTAAATTTTTTATAGCAGAATGATAAGCAACAATAGTGTAAATACATATTTTACAGCTGGAAAGGCTCTTCTCGTCGGTGAATTTATTAATGGCTTCTTCTGAGACTTTTAAAGATGTTTTGTGTTAGACAAAGCATAAATTTATAACTGCACTCTTTTAATTATTTACAAGAATAGAAGATTTAATGTGGTTTGTGTGAAGAACAGACACAATTGTGTGTACACACATGATTGGTTACAAGGTAATCTAATTAAACAAATGGACAGAATGTAATGGATTGGAAGTTCTGTACACTCAAAATTCTCTGTCACAAAGCCTCTATTTCAAACCGAATATCTGAACAGACCTTTAGCCCTTTAGTCCCGGCATAGATAATGTAGTCTATGACCACTGATGTTATTAGCAAAGAACTACATCATGGAACCTGGTTCATGTTTCAAGACTCACGTTAACTAGTATGTTTAAATGGATAATGCTTCTGTAAAAAGAAAATGCCCAATAGAATTGTTCATAGCAATTTATATGCCTATATGAAATGTTGTTCTATTTACTTTTGCAATTAGAGTTAAAGCTTAATATCCTCTGAATAAACTTCAAAAAACCTTGCACTTTCTTTCACATTCTCAAAAAGTGCCAAAGTATTTTATCAGTAATGAATTGTTTTTGCGACTGTAGTCAAATCTGGCAATCAATTTATGCCCAGCAAGGACCCACATCAACAAAGAGCGGATTGACCAATTAATTGATTCTTGATGGTATTGGTTGAGGGACGAAAGTCAAGTCAAGTCACCAGGAGGACACCACTGCACTTCTTTAAAATGTTCTGTAGGACTTTTGATATTTAGCTGAGCAGGCAGTGAGGATTCAGCTTAATCAAAAGATGGCACCACAAATGGTGAACCCTTCAACAATGGAACTCTTTTGATTGCCATTTCTCTGTCATCAAGTTCTGATGGTTGTTTGTTAAGCAAGGTTTCAGTTTAACTATGGGCTTCAAAATAACTTAGATCGCACATAGAAAATAGCAACTTGAGGAAAATTTCAGACTCACTCAGGCTTGCAATGTCTTATCATGAATCACTGAGTCACTACCTTCAGGAAATGAAGAAACCACTTATTGGAAGATAACCGGTGAAGCTTATATGCTTTGATTAGGACCATGTTTGTTCATCTCGACTCAAAATTTCTCAGCAATAGGATTAAATATGTAGTGGCTTTGTACAGCTGAATTATCAGGCATATCAGCACACAGAGTTATCAAAGCCACCATATCTCTACAAAATTTGTTTTGTTTTCCAGAAGAAGCCAAATCAATATTCAATGTTCCTTCTCTTTTCTAAAACTCTCTGATACCCTATCAACACTAATTCTAACAGCCTGCCATGACTTCCAAAGATGCACAGCTAGGTTGATTGACCATTGTAAATTGACCTTTAGTGTCAGGAGGTTTAGCACGGTAAACACTTAGGGTTATGAGGATAGGGCCTTGGTCGGATTGTTAACAGTGCAGGTTCAATGGGCCAAATGGCCTCCTTCAGCCCTCTAGAGATTCTACGAAGGTAAATGGAAAAATTACTGTCGACAAACTTGTGTGTCCCATATCCTTAATTACGTAGATTTTTGATGACTAGACAAATATACCTTCCCGGCTGGGCTCTCGTCTTACAGAATGTTTGAGAATCATATATTGATGTTTTAAATGTTTATTGTAAATATTAGCTTGAAACAGAACAATTTACTTCTATAATATAAAGGAAACTAAGGGAAATAAGCAACAATCAATCAATTCCTATTTGAAGAGAATCTGATTTTTATGTCTACAATCATCCTGGTTCAAGCAAATGCTTGATTTTGCATATAGACAAAGTTAACAACAGATGCAAATGAATAGCTCCTTAATTATATGGGCAGAACAAAGATAATACACAAAAGAGTGAAAAAAACAACTGTTTTTACCCTGAAAATCCATGATCATGAATGAAAGTATTACTTTTCAGTGCTGTCAAAACTAAAATGCTTTATATGTCTAATTGTAATAGTGTAATGAGCTTTATGAAGCAGAAATAATTCAATTTATCAGGATCTTCACACAATCTGGTCTTCATTATGTTTATGTTTAAAATTTTAGATGTTGTATTTAGAGAAACTGAGCCTCTGAAAATTAGTACAGAGCTGATAAGGATAATATTTGTGCAAATGGTAATGAATCAGCATGTGACAGAGAGGACGTGTGTGTGATAGTGAACAACTATGTGACAAGGAGGACATGTGTGAATATTCGTGAATAACTATGCAACAGGGAGGACATGTTTGAGTATTAGTGAATAACTATGTGACAGGGAGGATGTGTGAGTATTAGTGAATAACTATGTGACAAGGAGGACATGTGTGAATATTAGTGAATAACTATGTGACAGGGAGGACATGTGCAAGTATTAGTAAATAACTATGAGACAGGGAGGACATGTGTGAGCATTACTGAATAACTATGTGACAGGACGTGTGTGAGCATTAATGAATAACTATGTGACAGGGAGGATGTGTGTGAGTATTAGTGAATAACTATGTGACAGGGAGGACATGTGTGAGTATTAGTGAATAACTATGCGACAGGGAGGACATGTGTGAGTATTAGTGAATAACTATGTGACAGGGAGGACATGTGTGAGCATTAATAAATAACTATGTGACAGGGAGGACATGTGTGAGCATTACTGAATAACTATGTGACAGGACGTGTATGAGCATTAGTGAATAACTATGCGACAGGGAGGACGTGTGTGAGTATCAGTGAATAACAATGTGACAGGGAGGACGTGTGTGAGTATTAGTGAATAACTATGTGACAGGGAGGACGTGTGTGAGCATTAATAAATAACTATGTGATAGGGAGGACATGTGTGAGTATTAATAAATAACTATGTGACAGGGAGGACGTGTGTGAGTATTAGTGAATAACTATGTGACAGGGAGGGCGTGTGTGAGCATTAATAAATAACTATGTGATAGGGAGGATGTGTGTGAGTATTAGTGAATAACAATGTGACAGGGAGGACGTGTGTGAGTATTAATAAATAACTATGTGATAGGGAGGACATGTGTGAGTATTAATAAATAACTATGTGACAGGGAGGACGTGTGTGAGTATTAGTGAATAACTATGTGACAGGGAGGACGTGTGTGAGTATTAATAAATAACTATGTGATAGGGAGGACATGTGTGAGTATTAATAAATAACTATGTGACAGGGAGGACGTGTGTGAGTATTAATAAATAACTATGTGATAGGGAGGACATGTGTGAGTATTAATAAATAACTATGTGACAGGGAGGACGTGTGTGAGTATTCGTGAATAACTATGTGACAGGGAGGACGTGTGTGAGTATTAGTGAATAACTATGTGACAGGGAGGATGTGTGTGAGTATTAGTGAATAACTATGTGACAGGGAGGATGTGTGTGAGTATTAGTGAATAACTATGTGACAGGGAGGACATGTGTGAGCATTACTGAATAACTATGTGACAGGACGTGTATGAGTATTAGTGAATAACTATGCGACAGGGAGGACGTGTGTGAGCATTAATAAATAACTATGTGATAGGGAGGACGTGTGTGAGTATTAGTGAATAACTATGTGACAGGGAGGATGTGTGTGAGTATTAGTGAATAACTATGTGACAGGGAGGATGTGTGTGAGTATTAGTGAATAACTATGTGACAGGGAGAACATGTGTGAGCATTACTGAATAACTATGTGACAGGACGTGTATGAGTATTAGTGAATAACTATGCGACAGGGAGGACGTGTGTGAGCATTAATAAATAACTATGTGATAGGGAGGATGTGTGTGAGTATTAGTGAATAACTATGTGTCAGGGAGGACGTGTGTGAGTATTAGTGAATAACTGTGACGGGGGTACATGTGTGAGTATTAGTGAATAACTGTGACAGGGAGGAAATGTGTGTGAGTGATAGTGAATAACCTTGTGACAGGGAGCATGTTTGTGATCAGTGAATAATCATGGATAGTAGGATGTCTGTCAAAGTGACCACAGGACAAGAATTATGATCATATAATAAATGCTAGACATATAAAGTATAATTATCATTACGATTAAAATTTTTGTAGCTGTCAAAACATCTCTTGCCTTTGTACCATTTACCAGCTTAGTCATAATTGGGCCAGATACTGAGAAAACTTACCCAACTGATCGAGGTTTGGATTTTGCAAGTCAAACCTCCAGCTTCCTGTTTTAGTATCAAATACCTGATTGTTTGGGCCACTGGGTTGCTCTGTACAAATTCTTCCAGGTAGGTTAGTTACTCTTTCGCAGTCCATTAGGTGTGGGATGGCTGACTTAGATTACATGTTTAGAACTTTTGTGTTTCCTTCACTTCAAAAGGCTTAGTTTACCAATTCTTCCATGCTGTTCTTAGCATCACTGAAGCATAATCAGGGGCAAAAAAAGAGCCAAGGCCTCTGAAACCAAAGGTTTCCTGTTCCACTTTGACAGACAGAAATGCAATATCTAAGTGCCGCTACAAATCAGTCAGGTAGAGATACTCCTCTGATCTGCGTGGCCACTGAAAGCAGTTTCTTTTAAGCAAGCTGTTTGCAATGCTAGAGCAATACTGCCACTTCACCTTGTTCCAAGAGATCTTATGCAAATTATAAGCTGTCACGTATCCCTAGCATCAGTTACCTATGTGAGGTTCACAAATGTAAGACCACACACTTTGGTCCAACTAATGAAGTGAATGTTTTCACAACATTTTTAATGGCAAATTTCAAACAGCAGGTTTAATCTGACAACCACATCAATGATGCAGGTTAATGTTTTGAAAACCTAAAATGGAAATTTGATGACACAGCACCCAAGTGGAGCAGCACACAGTATGACAGTCCAGCTCAGAAACATTCAGGCATACAACTCTGTGTCTGCATTTTTAACCATCAGATAGACAAGGAGATTCTGTTCCATATATTTTGAGATGTTTTACAATCAATGTAGTGATGTTTATTAATGAAAAGAATGAGAACAATCTATTCAACTTGAGCCAAGTGTCTCCATATTAATATTGTCACCAGCTTCATCGAAAGCAACGTTGAAAACAACTTCCAGGATTTTGCGTTCAGGGATTGGGCACGCAATTGACCTGGCCGAATGTAAAATATCATCAAATGGCATCTGATATCATTGTGATTCCAAAGATGAGTGTACAAATCAGATACACGTCCACCAACAATTAAGATGCACATTAAGGCCATTAAAAACCCAACAGACAGTGATCTCACACTGTTCGTGCAATTTTCAGTTCATTGTATAGGCAAAATGAGTGGGCGCTAATCAGGTTTTTGCATTTCCTCATCCAAAAGTTGGGTAAAAGGCCCTCAGAGCAGCAACACTTTCTCTGTCACTGAGAGTTCATTGCTGTGTGAGTGTAAAGTTATCTGTGAGTTTCCAAGTAATTGTTAAAACTTTCAAGCCCGCCATTCAACATGCCAGGACCTCATGTTCCCTGGATCATCATAAAGTTACAGAGTTTTACAACGCAAAAAACATCCTTTAGATCATAATGTCTGTGCCAGTCATCGAGCACCTATCTATTCTAATCCCATTTTGCAGCACTTGGCCCATTGGCTTTGTGTGCTATGGTGTTTCAAGTGCTCATCTAAATGGTTTTTAAATATACTGAGGGTCCCTACCTTTACTATCCTTTGAGAAAGTGAGTTCTAGATTCTCTCCACTCTTTGGATTAAAATGTTTTTTGCCAAGTCCCCTCTAAATCTCTTACCCTTTATCTTAAATCTATGCCCCTAGTTATTGACCCCTCTATTGAGAGGAAAGATTTCTTCCTATCTGCCCTATCTATGTCCTTCATAATTTTGTACACCCCAATCAGGTACCCCTTCAGCCTTCTCTGCTCTAAGAAAATCAAAAGGTCTCTTCATAGTTGAAACACCCCAACCCAGGAAACATCTTGGTGAATCTCCTTTGCGCCGTTTCCAATGTAGTCGCATCCTTCCTACAGTGTGACAACCTGAACCACACACAGTTCTCTTGCTGTGGCCTAACAAGCTTTTCATACAATTCCATCAAAACCTCCCGCCCTTATGTTCTTTTTCACGGGGACAATGCAGAAGGAGGCCATTAGGCCCTTTGAGTCCGAACTGACTCTCTGAAAGATTATCTTACTCAGGTCCACCACTTGCCCTATCCCATAACCCTGCACATCCACCTAACCTATACATCTTTGGACACTAAGAATAGAATTCCTACAGTGCAGAAGGAGGCAATTCAGCCCATTGAGCCTGCACCGACAACAATCCCATCCTGACCCTATCCCTGTAACTCCACACATTAACCCACTAGTCCCCCACCATAAAGGGATAATTTCAACTTGGCCAATCAACCTAATCTATACGTCTTTGGAATGTAGAAGGAAACCGGAGCACCTGTAGGAAACCCACGTAGACATGGGGAGAACGTTCAAAGTCCACAAAGACAGTGATCCGAGGCCAGAATTGAACCCAAGTTCCTGGCGTTTTGAGGCAGCAGTGCTAACCACTGTGTCACCGTGCTGCCCACAAGGCTGGAATCTTATCACCATTCATGCCAGCGAGAGTTTCCCATCTTGCTGCAGTGAACGGAGATTTGGCTGGCTGTCAAATTCTCCAATCTCGCTACAGTAGGAGATATGAATGGCAGGTAAGATCGCGCCCTAAGGGGCAATTAGCATACCCAGTCCACATCTATGGACTGTGGGAAGAAACCTGAGCACCTGGAGGAAATTACATAGACATGGGGAAAATGTGCAGACTCCACACAGATATCATCCGAGGCTGGAACTGAACCCGGGTCCCTGGCACTGTGAGACTGCAATGATAACCATTGTTCCAATTGTGTTTTCTTTAAAGAGGAAGTGAGGGAGGGAGAGAGAGGAGGCAAAGTGAGTGCAGGCTGACTCGGCAAAGCAGCCAGTATAATCAATGATCCCATGCACCTCTGGCATTCTCTCTTTCTCCTTCTTCTGTCGGGACAAAGATACAAAAGTCTCAGGTCATGTACCAACCGACTTAAGAACAGCTTCTTGCTGCCGTCAGACTTTTGAAGGATCTACCTTGCACTAAGTTGTTCTTTCTCTACTCCCTAGCTATGACTGTAACACTACATTCTGCACCCTTTCATTCCCTTTTTTATGAATGATATGCTTTGTCTGTATTGCACACAAGAAACAATACTTGTCACTGTATAACAAATCAAATCAAATCAAATCGAATCAGCCTCCCAGGCAGAAGCCTTTAAGAAGGCAGGCACAGGTTCAGTTAGCACAGGGTTAGCAGGGAGGCCAAGGCAGGAGGGGATCTCAAAGACACTATCGCCCTACCTCCAAATATCTGAGGTCCAGTGCCACAGGAGACGCTGACCAATTTGCGCTGCAATAGGTCTCTAAATCACTTCCAACCATGTGAGAGGACACCCATGCTGGTGGCTTAGATGGTCACAGTGTCCTGTAACCTCTCCACCTCTGATTCTTTTCAGGAGGGAGCAGGGAGACGCTCTATGCAGCATCTCGCAATCAGCCACACATAGTTTTGTCAAAATAGTGACTGACACCATCTTTAGACAAAGTAAAGTTTATTTATTAGTCACAAGTAAGACTTACATTAACACTGCAATGAAGTTACTGTGAAATTCCCCCAGTGGTTCCATTCTAGCACCTGTTTGAGTCAATGCATCTAGCCAGCACATCTTTTGGACTGTGGGAGGAAACCGGAGCATCCGGAGGAAACCCACGCGGACATGGGGAGAACATGCAAACTCCGCACAGACAGTGACCCAAGCCAGAAATCGAACCCAGGTCCCTGATGCTGTGAGGCAGTAGTGCTAACCACCATGCCGCCTGAACCAAACCTGAGGCTGGAATTGAACCTAGGACCTGGGGGCTGGAGGCAGCAGCGCTGATCATTGTGCCATCGTGTGAGTAATAATAACAAGTCCACATGTTTATCTGCTACTGGGCAGGCCAGGGCAGCTAGGCGGAGGGATCATGAGGGTTTTCAGTGATGGCTGAGTTTCCCTTCCAAAGGTGTTATATATAGATTGTGATCATGTGGCCTTGCCAACACCAGCGAGAGAGCTGGAGATTTTTATCAACAGGCAGGAGTACCAATCGTTGAATGTACAAATTGTCTATAACCACTGACACTGATTCTCCAAATTTAGCCCATTTTCAGGGAGATCACACTATTCATACATCTTGTAGCATTCCCAATACCAAGATTGTTCATGGCTCCTTCACAATTGGATGGATGTCTCCTGGGTGACAATGTCAACTCCTTGAACAGGTCGTTGAGGACCCCACTCCATCACCCAAGAACAGAGGACCGGAGTCGTGCATCCACAAGCATGCTGGAGAGGACCCAGGCAGCTCAAAATGTGTTAGTTCAAATTAACAGGTCAAAAAATGGCACCAATTCCTCTAACAGAAAATGTAAAGTAATTAACGCAAATGTAATCTGTGATACATTATTGTATGCTCAAGGTGTGCTAAACTTAATCCTGTGGGCGCTGCGACTTAGTGCCTGCCTCCCTGCCATCATTGGCAGTCTGCTGACTTTGCTGTCGTGGTGGCTGTGATGACCCTGGCATGTATCCTCAGGTCAGTGGAGTCCGACTTGGTTCTAGCTGTGCACACTTTACCTCCCTGCTCACCATTGATGGACAGGCATCTGCAGAGAGATTAGGTGCCTCATCCCTATCTCACATTGGCAGTGACCTCCAGAAGTCAATGACGGTGTGTTGGTTTGCAGGTCTGAGTGCAACCCTTGAAAGTCCTGAGGGGGTCACTGATGCAGCCTTCCCATGAGTGTTGCCATTCTAGTGGCATGAGCGCTAGTGGCTTGTGTTATCAACTAAACCTGTTGGACTTTAACCTGGTGTTGTGAGACTTCCTACTGTGTTTACCCCAGTCTAACACTGGCATCTCCACATCACTCTGGCTGGAACAGCTCACTTTCTGATAAGAGGGACATGTAATATTTTCTCTACCCTTGGCACACACATCTGAGATCTGCCCTCTTGCTTCCATTTGAGATCCCTCCTTCGCCACAGCCAGAGAAGAGGGCTGGCTGGGGCTGGCCAGCTCAAGAGCATCAGTTGCATTTGTTGTGAGCGGTAGAAGACTGGGGGCTCCCCCATTAGTTCAATGGTTCTTGGCAACATTGCAACTTGCCTTCTCCTAACAGGAAATGATAGAAAGCATCATTAGGGTTTCATCTTTCTTATGGTCCATTCCAGACATCCCCTCGCCATACGTGGGCATTAAGAGGGCCATTTCACTGTGGCACACCTCCCTCTACAATGCACTGAGGCCTATTATGCTGGCAGTCCAGCTCAGCAGCCAAGCTTCAAACCAGTTGGCATACACACTCAGGCCCTTGAGCATCCAGGGGAATAGACGCCTGACTATACCTCTCCACAGGTCTATGCCATCTCTGCATTAACCCTTGTTGACCACAGAAGATTGTTAAACCTTTTGCAGCACTACAGCTGGATGTAGCACACAACGTTGTGCCCACTGACCTGTGCAATGACCTCTGATCAGGCCTTCTTTGTCAGGTGGGAAGGCGACCTGTTTCCGGACATCAGAATGTACCATCTAGCATTGGCCTCCTGAACGAGGACAAACTGGCATCCATTGGTGAAATGGGGGGCATATAGCCCACCTGACCTGCCCACCTATGACCTGATGGTGTTGGTACTGAGTGTACACAAAACTACTTTAATTAAGCTCCCTCAGCCTCATCCACAACTCCTGGCATCTTTCAGGGAGCTGTCCCCTCTGATTTGAAAACCCCCTGTTAGATTCTCATTGGACCCAGTGGCCAGCACGTTCCCACCCTCACTCAGAGCGAGTGGACCTTAATTGGCCACCCAACATAATATCCCATTAACTATACAATCTCGGGTGAGAGCAGTTTTCACATCCATTTTCACTGCACTGATTTCAGGCGTACCCTGAAGGTAATATTCAGGCCCTAGTTTACTTTGAACTGCCGTAGAAGGACAATTAATTTTTAAAAGATTTGAATGATATAAGATGGACCACAGTTGATACCAGTAAGTTGACTACTGGGTTGCATAAGTAGCTAAACTGTGCTAAAATTGTTATCTCCAAAAATGATGTAGACACACGTACGTGGTCATGTTTTTAACTCCAGGGTATAAACTTGGACCAGGAGAGGAGATGAAAAAGAAGGTTACTGTTGTAGCATGAAAATTCTAGTCAATACTTTACTATATTTATGAGCCCTGCTATAAGCAATAGGATTTTTTTTCACTGAGGTGAGTTTCCACACATCATAGTCTGTATTTTGTGACTTTGGCAGTCTCCTCTATGTTTATGTTCCTGTTAATTATTAACATGTACTCGTTCAGAATATTGAAGTTTGAAGTCTGTAAGAATGTAGGAATGTTATATATTGCAATGGGATGGATTTTATATACCCCCACCAACGGGTCCTGTAGGTGGCCTTCTCTCCTGTACATCCCCTGACATATGAAAATTTAAAATGGGGTGTGGGAAGTGTGGAGCAGCCTGCCCAACATTAGGCCTGCTAATGCTGTTAAAGTGGCCAATTAATGACCGCCTAAAGGCCTCATTCCACCTTTGCCGCTATCTTACATGGCCCACACCACGTAGGAAGCCCATCAGTTTTAACTATTCAGGTTGCTAAAACCTTCTTTGCGGCCACCCTGGGCAGCTCACAGGTAACCCCTACAAATGTTATCTCCTCTTACACCCTCTCCTCTTGCTCCGTGAATGACAGACCCCACCGTTCTCTCACTCTCCACCCCCTCCAACTCTTCTGCTGAGTCCCCCTACCCTGAACTTAACCTGGACTCCTTGGCGTGGTGGAACTGCCTGAAGTTCATGCAGTTGCCAACACTCCATTAGGTAAACCTTGCACAAATATACTTCAGAATAGCTGTGGTGCCAGAAAATGTGTGTGCATGTATGTTTGTAAGATTGTGCATATTTGTGTCATTGTGTGTAAGTGCGTGCATCTGCAGAGAGTGTGTGTGTGAGCATGTGGGTGGATGTGTGTGAGTGCATGTACATGTGTGCCTTCCAAAATGCATTATCTCACATTTATCCGGATTAAACTCCATCTCTCCACCCAAGGCTTCAACTGATCTATATCCTGCTGTATTCTCTGATCGTCCTCATTACTATTTGCAAATCCACCAATCTTTGTGTTGTCTGCAAACTTACTAATCAATCCAGTTACGTTTTCCTCCAAATCATTTATATATATTACAAACAGCAAAGATCCCAGCACTGATCCCTGAGGAACACCACTTGTCACAGCCCTTCATTCAGAAGCACACCCTTTCACTGCTACTGAGCCAGTTTTGTATCCACTTTGCTAGCTCACCTCTGATCCCATGCGATTTCACCTTCTACACAGTCTGCCATGAGGGACCTTGTCAAAAGCTTTACTGAAGTCCATGTAGACGACATCCACTGCCCTACCCCCATCAATCATATTCGTCACTTCCTCAAAAAACTTGATCAAGTTCGTGAGACACGACCTCCCCTTCACAAAACCATGTTTCCTCTCACTAATACGTCCACTTATTTCCAAGTGGGAATAAATCCTGTTTTGAAGAATCCTCTCCAATAATTCCCCTTTTATTTAGTTGAAGGGTCAGTCATAAGGAGACATAGATTCAAGGTGAGGTGCAGGATGTTTAGAAGGATGTGAGGAGCACAGTGGCACGGTTTAGTGGGGATATGGGTGGCATGGTGGCACAGTGGTACGGTTGCCTCACAGCGCAAGGTCCCGGGTTCAATTCCTGCCTTGAGTGACTGCGTGGAGTTTGCATGTTCTCCTTGAATCTATATGGGTTTCCTCCCACAGTCCAAAGATACGTGGGTTAGGTTGATTGGCCATGCTAAATGTCAGTGGGATTAGCAGGGTGAATTTGTGGTGTTACAGTGATAGGGTTCCGGGGATAGGGTCTGAGTGGGCTTCTTATTGGTGCAGACTCGATGGGCCAAAAAATCTCCTGCACTGTAGGGATTCTAGGATTCTATGAGGAAAACCTTTCTTTGGGTCCCTGGCACTATGAGGCAGCACTATGTGTGCCACTACTGTAGCACCATGTGGAGCTGGTTGATGTTAGGAGCATTCATCAGTTGCCAGCAAAATGGAGTGCAGCCTCTTTAATGAATGGTGACACTTTGATTATTAGACAGGGTCTTAATGGTCTTCAGGGCAGCCATTGAAAAGAGCTGTTTTTCAGCAGTAGAAAGATGTATTTAGGCCTTGATAGCATTGCAGAAAAGAAGAAAGACTTGCATTTGTATAATGTTGTCCATGACCTCGGGTTGTCCAAAGTGTCTTACAGTTAATATGTTATGATTGTTAAAGCCTCAGGTGCTCGAGGGGCAATAGAAAATCTGAAGATTTGGTAAGATTGAGAGTATGTGACCCAGTTTATGGTAGCACTGGGAGAGGGAATCTGGAGACTGACAGCATGTTGGGTGGAGCAGGATAGAGAATCAGCATCTCCTCCCCTTCATCTTATGCACCTAGTTTTTCTCAACTCATCAGTGTCAGATGCAAAATCTGTTTCAGTCTCATCTCATACCATTAACTTTGGCACTTTAAAGTCATATAAAAATTGTTGGCACTTTCAATGCAAGATTACCTAGAAGCAACTCACTGTTCAGTCTGAAAAATTTAAAAAATGAAGCATAAGAGAAAACTATGATGAAAATAGCATGACATAAAATAGTCAGGAAATTGTTATACAAAGTGATGTCACATTTACAGAAATTGTGTCCACACACAAGGTTTAGGAGGTAACATAGAAACATAGAAAATAGGAATAGGAGTGGGCCATTTGGCCCTTCAAGCCTCCCCCCACTATTCATTATGATCATCCAACTCAGTAGCCTGATCCTGCCTTCCCTCCCGTATCCTTTGATCCCCTTCATCCCAAGAGCTACATCTAAATCGTTCTTGAAAACATACAATGTTTCGGTTTCAACACTAATAGATCTCCTGTGGCTTTCTAATTGTGAGGTAGAGGCTAAATTAAAGTGTGGTATCTGAAATCTGAAGTTTGAGATGTCACAATTCAAATGTGCCAAGATATAAACCACAACACTTGTAGTGAATGTGTGCTATACATAGAACTACATACAATATATTCTAAATATTTAAACATCAGAATTTCTTCTTTTTCATTTTTTCTTTTCTGTCAACAGGGATTGCACGACAGAAACATGCATTAGGTTTCCACAATAAAACCATATGATTTGACAAGTAGTAACATTGAGATTTATTTTATCAACTGGAATAGTAACTTCTTTCAAACAATGATGTTGAAGCAAGAAATAAAGCCCTGATTTCCAAATAAGAGCAAGCAAAACGAAACCTCTAAGAAAGGCAGAACAAGAAAAACAACCAAAGGGTAACAGCAAATTATTCCACAAAGTGTGTCGCAGACTGAACTGACAGATTGCCAGTTGACTGAATCACATTATCACACATATCACCACTATACACATAGTAGCGTCTGATGAGAAAAAAGCCCCGTTACAATGTCCAATATCTTCTTTTATTTAAGATTACTCCTGACTTTATTAACTATATGATAAAGGAATTAAGCTTCTGCAATGATCATAATAGCTGGGGAATATTGAATTGCAGATTGCTTATCCATTTGCGTGGCACAAATCTGGCCTCAATGCATATTCAAGACTTGGGTTTAATTATGTATTCTAAGCAAGCTCCCCACATGCAAATTAGCCTCTGATTTGGGAGTAATATGGTCAATCACCTTCTACCATTACAGATGCTTTGGCACCACTTTTTCAGATATAAATGGATGCAATTTTACTGATAGGGTTGATAGAATGGAGAAGCTAATGTACAATGTAAATAATAGTGTATCACTGATATCAATCAGTTATGTAGTATACTCTCGAGTGAAAGGTTGGAACACACTATGTTCAGGAGCAACATGCCCACAGTGCAACCTCTTTAGATGTAGTAGATTCAGATCTTTATTACTCTGAACTTACCAATGTAACACTTAGTCTGTCATTCGTTGTCCATGAAGAGTCTTTATAGAATCTCTACAGTGCAGAAGGGGGTCATTCAGCCCATCAAGCCTGCACCAACTGTCCAACAGAGCATCTTACCCAGGCCTTATCCCCATAACCCTACAAATTTACTCCAGTTATTCATCTTTGAACGCTAAGAGACAATTTAGCATGGTCAATCAATCTAATCTGCACATCTTTAGATTGTTGGAAGAAACCACAGCATTTGGAGGAAACACATGCAGCCACAAGAAGAACGTGCAAACTCCACACAGACAGTAATCCAAGGCTGAAATTGAATCTGAGTCCCTGGCGCTGTGAGACTGCACTGGCTAACTACTGTGTCACCATGCCACCCAAAAGAGAATATCTTGCTGATTCCATGTTAAAATCAGTAGAGGATCACACAGTCAAAGAGCCGTAGCTTCTTGGGGTGAAAGTCAGTTGAAGCCCATACCTCAGTCCCAGATGAAAATCTTCCCTCTAAATATTTAGTGCTTCTAAAACTTTGTAAACCTGTACAACAAGCTTGTTTCTGACTTATTTGTCAACTGGAAATTCATCTTCATTATATCATTGAAATTCATCCCTCTACAAAAGATGTGGCCGTCTTGTCTCCATACTCTCAGCAGTACTTCCCATTACCTATAATGGAGCAACCTCACACAGAGAGAAGTGTGACATGAAAAAAGTACACATTCCTTCCAAGCTACCATTGGAAAATCATCTTTTCTTCCTTACCTGAAAGGCTGGCTGGAATTTGTTCGTTTTTGTCCTTTATCATCCAAATTCATTGGAATCTCAAATCTTCAATAACTTTTCCATCTTCAATGTAGCAGTGAATAAAATAGTTGTGAGAATCTTTGCTGGAGTTGTAGATCACTTGCCTTCTGAATGTCTTTCTATGTATGCTTCAAGGGGACAAAATGTGTCTCAGAGTGTCCAGCTTTCTTTTCTTCCAGTCGCAGTCAGTCCAAGGCTTGATGCCCTTCAGACTCATTGTCCTTATCGATCAATAGTCCTGAAGCATACTCTCTGCTTACCTGCAGTTCTGCAAAATTGCTGTCCCGTTCTGCTGATGATGATATCGTTCAGAATGAAGAAAGCCTCTCCAAGCATCTCCAAGATGTCTCCTGTTAGGGCCAAGAATACTGTGGGAGACTGAATGCCTCAGGACTGTGACTTTGGGACAGGTTAGAATTTGTCATTGTAAAAAGAGAGTTATTTAGTCAGTTACATGGGTAAGATGGGTATAGAGGAATATGGGCCAAATGCAGGCAATTGGGACTACCTTCAGCGTTTAAACAAAAGGGAGGCATAGACAAGTTGGGCTGAAGGGCCTGTTTCTGTGCTGTAACCTTCAATGACTCTATGACATCAGGATCAACATGGCGTGCAAAAGTCAGGACTTGTCTGAGGAAGACCTACACTGCCTCCCGGTTCAGGATGGAGGCTGCCAGCGTTTCTGGATGCTGAAACTAGACAGAAGTGGATGAGGTGGAGCACTCTTCAGATGGATCTTTCAGTGTCATTGAGGAGATCAATCATCCAGCCTCAAGAGTGTTCTGGAGATCCATCTTTCTTCAATGGTGGGCCAATAATGTTGAGCATCTTTTATATATAGCACGCAGATACGATGGTGCCATCAAGCTCACCCTGCCATGGAAGATGGTGCAAAACCCCTGGATGCATAATTTATTACACCAGGGATGGACGATATCGCATGGTTTCCCAATGGTCTCTGCAATGGGTAACACATCCCATCCCCACATCCTCCATGGGACTTAGTCTCGATAGGAGTACGCTGCCCATTGTTTCATACTTTAGTTTCTAGATAACATACTTGTGGCATTGTGAGAGGGTGGTGGGGGAGTGCGGTGGAATGTAAGGATTAACAGAATGGACATGCAAAAGTATGGCATACATGATGTATCTCTGACATCAGACAGTCAAGCGTTAGACTCTTGAGGAAGTATTTGGAACACACCATGCTCAGGAGAAAAAGGCCTACTCTGTAACCTGCTTAGATGCAGTACTAATAAACAGACTAAAGGTCAAGTTGTCATAGTCCCAGCTGTCCCTTGAATGTTACTATAGAATCTGCTTCCACCATCTCCTCTGGCAGTGCATTCCAGGCATTCACCACCTTCTATGTGAAAATCGTGCTCTTACATCTATTTAAAACTTTACCACTCTCATTCACAACCTATGACCCTTTGATCCTGAGAAAAAAGACTCTAACTATCCACTCTATCGAAGTCTGTCATAATCTTGTAAACCTCTATCAGGTCCCCCCTCATCCTCCGACACTCCAGTGAAAACAATTCAAGTTTTTTCAACCATTCTTCATAGTCCATATCCTCTAAAGCAGGCAATATCCTAGTAAATCTCTTCTGCACCTTTTCCAGTGCATCAATATCATTTCGGTAGTATAGCGACCAGAATTGTACACAATCCTCCAAATGCGGTTGAACTAAAGTTTTATACAGCTGCAACATGTTTTTCCAATTCCTATACTCAGCGCCCCAACCGATGAAGGCTAACATTCCATACACCTTCTTGACCACCTTAGATGCCAACTTCAGGAAGCTGTGGATATGCCTAGATCCCTCAGCATACTAATATATCTAATGGTCCTACCATTTACTGTACACTTTCCTTCTGCAGTAGACCTTCCAAATCACATCATTTCACATTTGCCTGTGTTAAATTCCATCTGCCACCTTTTGGCGCAGGTTTCCAGCTGATTTATATCGTGCTGTATCCTCTGACAATCCTCATCACTATCTGCTACTCCCCCAATTTTTGTATCATTGGCAAATTTAATAATGACTTCCTACATTTTCCTCCAAATCATTTACATATATTGCAAGCAACAGAGGTTTCAGCACTGATCCTTGTGGAACACCACTTGTCAAAGATCTCCAGTTAGAAAAATACCCTTCCACTGCTACTCTCTACTTTCTATGCCCAAGCCAGTTTTGCATCCATCTTACCAACTCACCTCGGATCCTATATGACTTCACCTTCTGTGTCAGCCTGCCATGAGGAACCTTTGTGAAGGCTTTACTGAAGTCCAAGTAGATGGATGAGGTGTATTGGGTGGCATGTGAGTAGGGTGACAAGTAGACAGGGTGCCAGGAGTATGGTGGGTGCCAGGAGATGGATAGTGTGGTAGGTAAGCGAGGTGAGCACTGGTGGCAGGTGGGTAGGATGGCCATAGGGTGGTAAGTGGATGAGGTGGTCGGGATGGCAGAAGGATTGGTGGATGAGTGGTTGATATCATCATATAGTTGTTTCAGTGATTGTTCACCATGAGTCCATGAATCCAAATGTCATCGATGTATTTAGTGTATAACATCGGTTGAAGGTCCTGTGCAATGAAGAGGTCTTGATCGAACGTGCGGATGAAGATGTTGAGATGCAAATTTGGTCCTCGTGGTTGTTCCGTTGTCTGGATGAAGAGCAGGTTGCTGAAGGTGAAGACATTGTGGTCCAAGGTGAAGCAGATGACTTGTAAAATTGCATCTGGAAACTGGCAGTTGTCAGCGTTGAGTACTGATGCATCGCCGTGGGGGATGCTGCTGTGGGGTGCCAAGACATCCATTGCGACAAGGAAACAGAACAACCCACAAAATACAAGCTACAAAAGATATTTTAAAAACGTTCAGTCACATGGATCAGATCAGGAAGATCAAAATTTGAACTTGTCTGTCCAGGAAATGTCTGGTCAGAAATTTTAAAGGACAAATGTTGTATAGGTAACAAACCACTAAACCTTTGATAGTTTTAACAAGCAGCTTAATATTCAATATTTTCTGTTCAATTTAATAACAAGGATGTACTATATTAAAATTGTGCTTACAGTTTTTGTTTGGAAATGTTCCAATTAAATGCAATTGTCCAGGCAGTTTCCGACTATGGACTTGGACCCACTGGGAACTAAACTCAGACTGTCAAACTAATTTCACTTAGGAGTCTGAACGACCCTCAGAGAGAGGCCTAGCATCTGCATTGAATTTGAATTCTTGTTTCAGAGGTCATCTGTTGGTGTTCTAACATCCTCACCATGTGAACTAGTAAAGATTTTTGTTGAAGTATTGTCCTTGCACTCTTGCTTCTGTGTTGTTTCACATATCTGACTTATTGTTGCTTCTTTGGCAAAAAAGATCTGAATCTATAATATAATACACATATCAGTACATGGAATAATTGATTGGTTGGATAGGCAGCTTTGATAGCTCTGGTTATCCATCCAAACTATGATATCACTGCCTCACTGCCAACATTGGACAATATTTAGCAGATACTCTGCAGCAGCATAGTCAGAATTGTGGTTATTCCTTGCAATGCCACTTATTGAACTTTGTGTCGTGGTCACTGTTCTCCTGAAGGCTGGGTAGTTTGCTGCGAACAACGGTCTGTTTGAGGTTGTGCGGTTGTTTGAAGGCAAGAAGTGGGGGTGTGGGGATGGCCCTGGCAAGATGTCGTCTTCATCAATGAAGAAGAAGTCGTAGAAGATGTCGTAGCTTCTCCACCCCGGGGAACTGGTGGACGATGAAGGGTAGAGATGCCGGCGTTGGACTGGGTAAACACACACAACATCCTCTCCGGAGTCTTCAACACATCATTGATGAAGATGAACATCTCGCCAGGGCCATCCTCACACCCCCACTTCTTGCCTTCAAACAACCACACAACCTCAAACAGACCATTGTTCGCAGCAAACTACCCAGCCTTCAGGAGAACAGTGACCACAACACCACACAACCCTGCCACAGCAACCTCTGCAAGTTATGCCAGATTATCGACATGGATGACATCATCTCACGTGAGAACACCATCCACCAGGTACACGGCACGTACTCTTGCAAATTGGCCAATGTTGTCTACCTAATACGCTGAAGGAAAGGATGTCCCGAAGTATGGTACATTGGGGAGACCATGCAGACGGCAAGGGATGAACTAACACCGCTCGACAATCACCAGGCAAGACTGTTCTCTTCCTGTTGGCGAACACTTCAGCGGTCGCGGGCATTCGGCCTCTGATCTTTGGGTAAGCGTTCTCCAAGGCAGCCTTCACGACACACGACAGCGCAGAGTCACTGAGCAGAGACTGATAGCCAAGTTCCGCACACATGAGGACAGCCTTAACCGGGATTTCGGGTTTGCAGTATCTGTGAACCCCATGGCTTGCCTGGGCTTGTAAAATCTCACTTACTGTCCTGTCTGGAGACAATACACATCCCTTTAACCTATGCTAATGCTATCTCCACTCACATTGTCTGCATCTTTAAGACTTGAATAGTAGGTTAGCTGTAAAGACTTGCATTCTAATCAGTATTCTGTAAACTGTGTGTGCCTTTATATGCCCTTCTCTGATCAGAACCTTTCACACACCTGACAAAGGAACTATCAAATAAACTGGTTGGACTTAAACCTGGTGTGGTGAGACTTCTTACTGTGTTTACCCCAGTCCAACGCCGGCATCTCTAATCATGATTTCTCATACTCCACAGGGATGTGATGCTAGTGAGCACGGTGACTCTGCAAGCTTTGCGGCATTAACAGACAGGGTGGAGGCTCTGTGGATAACTAAAGTGAATTTTAATGATGAACATTCAAGACAATGTCTACACTAGTGTTTCTATTCATTTGCACCCACTAAGTGCCTACAGTTTGTCAACATTCCTGGAGGATCCAGACCTGCTTTCGGGCACAAGAGATGTTTGACACTGCTTTCATCAGTGTCAGGGATTGGGAGTGTGTCGCTCATGGGGAAGAGAGTGCTAGATGGGCTGGAAAGCCTCGTGTCTGCTGGCTCGAGGGCCCCAGGCTGTATTTTTGCCAATCCAGTTGGACTCTTGTGCTTCTCCATGAGATAGAGGGGCAGCTGGAGAGAGATACAGAAACCCCACCATCCTCTGACACTCATGGATTCTCACCAGTTCCTGCACTATGGAGCTCACACTCTCAGACACTAAGGTCATGACCTGAGCCATGATGCGGATGGACATTTCTTGCTATGGACTGCTCTTCTTGTGCCAAGGTCTCCACTGTGAACACCACCCTCGCAGTCTTGGCCTCGGACTATTGCAGTGACAGCTCGATCTCCTCAGAAAGAAGGTGATGGGATTCCTCCAGTCGGCCTTGCAGTCCAAGGAGGGCTGCTTTCAACAATTCCTGACATGTGCGACTCTGCCTTTGCAGCTCCAGCAGCGATGGGACAACTGGACCCAGGGGCACATCACCGGTAAGGGGCTCAGCAGAGTCTTAAGCTCTAGCATCCTTCCGAGTGCTGATTCCCTGGGACATCCCTGTCTCCGTCTGCTGTAGGTCATTAGCTATGAGGTGCTCACAAGTGAGTGACCCAGGAGGCTGCCTACTTAGTGAACCCACCGGAGGTGTGAATCTCTGTGCTGGCGCTGGGTGTGGGTGAGAGTTGTGATGCCTCTATATTGACGGGATTGGAGAAATCCCCCTCAGAGCTACTGGAGTCCGGTGGGTCTAGGGAATGTGAGGATGGTCCGGCTTGTTTGGTTGGTTGGCCTGCAAGAGAATGGAGATGGCATCAGTGCATTGCAGGGGATACAGACGGAACATTGATTACTCACTTGGGACTTGAGGATCCTCGTGTTTATCTGCCGCCTCCACTTCACCATTAGCACAGGCACGCTGATCCTCCTCCTGACCAGCTCCTTGAAATGCGTGAGTGTTCTGAGCTCAGACATTACATCAGCTGGCCGCAGCCACTCACGCTTGTTGTGGTTGAGTTTGTCCTGCAATAATAGGGAGGGAGTATTGATAGGCAAAGGAATCTGGATGTACAAGTACACAGGTCACTGAAAGTGGCAGTGCAGGTGGAGAAGGTAGTCAAGAAGGCATACGACATGCTTGCCTTCATCGGATGGGTTATTGAGTTTAAAAATTGGCAAGTCATGTTGCAGCTTTATAGAATCTTAGTTAGACTGCACTTGGAATATAGTGTTCAATTCTGGTCGCCACACTACCAGAGGGATGGGGAGGTTTTGGAGAGGGTACAGAAAAGATTTACTAGGATGTCACCTGGCATGGAGGGCATTAACTATGAGGAGAAGTTGAAGAAACTTGGTTTGTTCTCACTGGAGCAACGGAGGTTGAGGGGGACCTCTTAGAAGTCTACAAGATTATGAGAGGCATGGATAGAGTGGATATTCAGAAAACATTTCCGAATGTGAAAGACTCAATTACTAGGGGGCATAGGTTTAAGGTGTGAGGGGCAAAGTTTAAAGGAGATGTACAAGGCAGATTTTTTACACAGAGAGTAATGGGTGCCTGGAACTCATTGCTGGGGGGGGGGTAGTGGAAGCGGATACGGTAGTGACTTTTAAGGGGCATCTTGACAAGTACATGAATAGGATGGGAATAGAGGGATATGGTTCCTGGAAGGGAAGGGGGTTTTAGTCAAGTCGGGCAGCATGGTCGGTGCAGGCTTGGAGGGCCTTTGTTCTTTGCTCTTTGTAGGCAGAAGTCGTGGGAATGAAGATGGTGATGAAGTGTGGCAGGTGTGGGGCTTGAGTGGAAGCTGGAGTGTGAGGAGCATGGCAGCTACTGGGGGGGAACATGGTGATTGTGGGAGGGGTGGAAGGAGGGTCTCATGTCAGGCATTCACCATATCCTATGGTGGCTGGTGGGAGATGGAGTTGAGGGTGTAAGTGGTGTGTGAGAGCGTCCAGAAAGAGACTTGGAGTGGTTCACTTACCCAGTCTGAATGAAGATTATCATTCATCTTCTGCTGACACTGCTTTCCTGTCCCCTTCTGGACTGTGCTTGTGCTGACCATGGCTCCCATTGTATCCCAGGCGGGGGGGGGTGATGACTCTGCTGGAAGGCTGTCTCCTGGAATGGTGGCAGAGTGTGTTCCACCTCTGCTCCACTCCATCCAGCGGTCTGGTGAGGGCCCGCTCTGAAAAGTCTTCTTGCCTACTATCTCCGGCAGTCATTGTAGAACAAGTGATGGGGAGCCAGTTATATGGAGCTTGCAGTGATTAAGATGTGGGGCAACCAAATCAGAGGGAACACACTGCTGGTATAGTGTGATTCTCATGGGAATAAAAATTTTCTCTAATGGAGCATAAGATTTGGTCTGAAATCACACCAGCGCTATCAGCGGGAATCATTCCATTTTCCCCACCTGGATCAGTACTCTGCCATTTTTTGGCATGATTCCCCCAGATTCTCTGCTTATTAATCTCATTGCCACTTATAAGACCAGGTTGTGTGTAATTTGCTTGCTGCATTTCCTTATAGTATAATAATGACTACATTTCAAATATGATTTATTAGCTGGTGAAACATTTTGAGATAGCTTGTGATTGAGGTGCAACATAAATGCTATTTCTTCTGCTCTTTAGCTGGGTTCGGGACATCAAACCCTGTTTGGACAATCTGTGCTTTACTCAGCCCATATTGCTGGGATGACAGATTGCTTCTAGTGCTATCATATCCTGGGCATATGCACTATTAGTAATGTACACTTCACACTGCCTCCTTTATTCTGCTTGCTGACCATGTTACTCACGCAATAGTTTGATTTAAAATCCATTTGTTATTTATAGAGGCACAATAGCAAGTTGCACCATTAAACAATGTCTGTGCAGCATTATTGCAGGTACTATCATATGGTTGAGCACCCATTCCAACACATTCCACCTCCTGTGAGCAAATTAATAAATGGAGGGAAAATTGATGGTGTCCTTCCTAAGCAAATGTTTTTATCTGTCCAGTCTTCTGGTGGTTCCTGAATCAATTTTGTACACTGCAGGATGCACACCCAGGAACATCTCCCCTTTCATCATCACTTATAGTTTATGTAATATAACATACTGTTCTGATAAATTAATATGAATGTATTTAATTGGAGGAAATTCATGGGGTTACTTTACAAGAATACCCTCCAATTCACCTAATTTACCAATACAGGATCATAGAGTTGAGCAGAATCATAGAATCCCTACAGTGCAGAAGGCCATTTGGCCCATCAAGTTTACACTAACAACAGTTCCATCTGGGCCCTATCCCTGTAACCCCATGTATTTACCCTGCTAATCCCCTTGACACTCAGGTAAATTTGGCATGACCAATCCACCTAATCTGCACATCTTTGGACTGTAGGAGGATACCGGAGCACCCGGAGGAAACCCACGCTGATAACAGGAGAATATGCAAACTCCATACAGACAGTGACCAGGGCCAGAATTGAACCTGGGTCCCTGGCACTATGAGGCAGCAGTGCTAACCACTGTGCTATCCCATGCCAGGTGATCAAACACTGCAAAGTTTCCCCAGAAAATGAAGAAAAATCGATCCCAACCATTGCCTGTATTTCACACACTGATGAGAAGTTCTAGTATCTGTGAAAAATTCAAGTTGAAATTAAATTAATTAAACCCAGTTATAGATTACAGCAGGAAATGGCAGGCTCAGGTGAGCATCACTGGTCTAATCTTTCACATATGTACTGTATCTTTGAATTCAACTGAGTGGCATTTTCTCTTTTTAAATCTCATTATGTCCAAGGACTACACATGCACATTCCAAAAGTAATTATCTAATAGTCACTTATAAAAGACCGTAACTTCTTAATCAGTTTATAATTACCATTTCAATGATCCTTTGCGTTAACGTTTGACCTTCAGCAACTCTGACCTGATCTTAATTAGCTTTAATATCAAATCATCACTATATAAGAAACTAGCCATGACCAAATGAATGAACCCCAGGTAAAGCTAATTTCTAGAGCAATTATCTTTTCATGTAGCGAGATTTAAATGATTATCTGCACAATTTCACACAGTTTCATGTCATTACAAATTCTGTTTTAAATCACTTTTCAAAGGCAAAGCTCCATGATCGGGTTTTAAATAGGGGCGAATCTGACATTTCCCATCTAAATCCACTACTAAAGCATCACAAGATGTCTCTGCATGATTGATGCAAAAAAACTGCACGTAATTAGCTAAAAAACATTTGTATTTCAACAGCACAGCAGTTAATTCAGTGCGCATCTCAACAAGGACACCAACTAAAAAGAAATTCTAACCGTAATCTGTCAAAGTAGACCATTAATCCTGTATGGTCAGGACTATTCAAATGTTAACTGTTTTCAGTCACAAGCCAAAACATTTGTCCTGCAGCCAGCACATAAAAATATTGGCCTGTTGTGGGTGATTGATCTGAAAGGTAATTTGAATGGAGGATGTTATGCACATCCTCTCAATGATACCACAGTGACAGAGCAGATGAGGTTCCCATGATGTATCACCTAGGTACAGAAAGCAGTCAACACTCAACTCTAAATAGCTGTTTTTTTTCCTCTAGTCTTTCTCTCAGTAACATTTTTCTTTTGTAATTTGAAATTGAGCTAAATCAGAATGATATACAGTCAACAACTGATGCAAGCACAGTGGTTAATGTCATCAATTATTTAAATGTTGCAATTTTAAAAAATCTAATGTTACCTCTATCCACAAGAGGTATTTCATCTTTTCATAGTGCTTTGATCTCATCAGATTTCCATCATATTTTTATTTTCTCTTTACCTGGAATCATATAGTCATGTTAACATATCTCAAAACACTTCACAGTAAATAAATGTGAGAACAAGCTTCCATCTGTCTCTTTGTGTTCCAGTTCAGAAATCTTGCGCCATTATTTAAAGATGGTCTTTCCTAAAGGATCATTTTTGTTCCCTCTACAGTTGATTTTCAACAGAACTGTGATGGGCAGAAGTATGAAACTAGTCACAGTTCCACTTGGACCTAAATTAGTCTAGGCAATGTATGGATACAAAATGGTACAATGCAAGCAGGTGCACATGCAAAAGAAGATAGGCCATATGATCATACTGGCTCTATGAACATCTGATAGCGGTCCCGAAGCCTCAACAATATGATACCAGCAAGCTGTGAGCAGCATGCTAATTTCTTGATGCACCTTGCTTGAATAACTGGATGGAAATTTGAACAGCTTGGATGTATCCATGGGTGGAAGATTGTTTGTGGAGGTGTGAGGTGAATGGAATAAGGCAGGATGGGCCAGGAATGGTCTACAATAATGTTGTGTAACAGGAGAAGCTCACACCAAATTAAGGTCATTACTTAACCAATTTCGAGAGAGTTCGTCCGACAGTCTATTAACTAGGCTGCTGTGAAGTACAAGCTCAAACTAACCTTCATGAATTTTACAAACTAGTTCTGATGTGAGAACAAGCCCCCATTTCAACTCTGAAGTGAAGACTACTCATTTCAGGCAAATACTAGAGCTGTGGCAAATTTAGCAGCAATTCTAATGCACATGCAGATCAAGTGTCGGAGGCTGAACTGTTACATTTGACATTGTTGCACCTATTCTAAGGTTGTAAATTGGGACAGTGATGTTAATTTTCATTTAATGGTAATTTATGTTCCATTATCTACCCACAAGTTGCCATCTTTCAGGATATATGTGCTGAGCACACACACCCAAACATGGTAGTGGGATTCAAACTGCTGAGCAACGATATGATTCCAAACTTCACATTTTCTGTCTTTCCACTGGACACTAACAGTCTGCAATTGCCAGCTGAAGATTATTTTGAATTTCACAAACTGCATTAATTAAGGAATGTATTAGTCCACATATAGTTCGATGCAATTGAATAGGGAATCTAGATTTTAACATGCTTTTCCCAAATTTGATTTGATTTATTATTGTCACATGTATTAGTATACAGTGAAAAGTATTGTTTCTTGCATGCTATTCAGACAAAGCATACCGTTCATCGACAAAGAAAGGAGAGAATGTGGAATGTAGTGTTACAGTCAAATCTCGGGTGTAGAGAAAGATCAGCTTAAAATAAGGTATGTCCATTCAAAAGTCTGATGGCAGCATGCAAGAAACTATTCTCGAGTCAGTTGGTACGTGACCTCAAACTTTTGTGTCATTTTCCCCACAGGCGAAGGTGGAAGAGAGTATGTTTGGGGTGCGTGGGGTCCTTGTTTATGTTGGCTGCTTTTCCATGGTAGCGGGAACTATAGACAGAGTCAATGGATAGGAGGCTGATTTGTGTGATGGATTGAGCTTCGTTCACAACCCTTTGTAGTTTTTTGCGGTCTTGGACAGAGCAGGTGCCGTACCAAGCTGTGATACATCCAGAAGGGATGTTCTCTACGGTGCATCTGTAAAAGTTGTAGAAGTAATTCTAATGGAGGAGAATTACGGTACTACTCCATTAATGAACTTATTACCAGCATCCTTAACATTAAACTGCAATCCAGCAACACTTAATGCTGAAAGAAAGTGATAGAGAATCATATTTGTTTATAATTCAAGAACTTTAATAAGTTTGTGTGCTTCCACAGACATAAAAAGCTGCAAAAGGAAATAGTCATATCCCCATCACTTGAAATTTTCCAGTCTCATCCTAGATTATTAAAGATTATAACATTTTCATTGTTAGGCAGGTCATGTCTGGTTTAGCCAGCAATAATGACATAAATTTGGCAGTGTTTGCTGCCAATGACGTTCGTGTGCAGTTGTACCAACGTGACGTCATTGCTAGCGTTGGAGAATAGAACATTCAGATCAGATCATTTCCCCAACTTCAGTGTCGTATTTCTCCTCCTCATTTAGTTTCTCATTTTTTAAAAGCAAAATTCAAAACAATCCTAATGAAAACTGAAAGTGGCTGTCTCTGTTTTTTTTAATATAAAGTCTGATAAATGGCAGCACCTTCAGAAAAGAAAGGAGCAAATTGAATCAGAATGTCTTGGTGGTGGGAGGAAATAATTCTTAGTTTTATCTTATGATGTATCGTAAGGATCCCTGCGGATGAATTATAGCATTTCTCCAAAACAGCAGAACTGCTCCTAGCACTTTTATTAAACCGAATAGAACATCAGGCACTCTGACCTACATATCAGCCTAAATAACAATTGCTGTTTGCTGATCTTCATGGTATATCCTCTGGTTGCATTGATGCAGCTCTTGGGTGGGATTCTCTGATCTCTTTCATCCTCCCCCTCTGCCAGCAAGACAGAGCACTCAGCCTAAACTCCATTCACTGTAGCGACATGGGAGAATCCAGCCATGGATGAGGTTGGAGGTTTCCAGCGCTAGTTTTCTTCAAGTGTGTTCTTTTACCACCTTTAAAGGAAAGACTTCAAAATGTTTTAAAATTGGTTTCCCGAGCAAGCTTGTTTTTATGCATGTGTGGACAAAGTGTGCATGCACACTGTTATCAGTGGCTATCTTGCATGACCATCTTGCATTGCTAGGTGTGTAGCTTTTGGTGGAGTATGGGTGCGTCAGTTGTGGTTTAGTGGGTAGCACTCTTGCCTCTGAATAACATGATTCTGGGTTCAAGTCATACTCCAGGGCATGAGCAGAAGTCTGACTCCCCATTCCAGTACTGAGGATATACTGCATTAAACAGAGGTTCCATCTGCCTGCTTAGGTATATATGAAAAATCCCCAGGTTACTAGAGCAGGGGGGTTATCGCTTGTGTCCTGGCTAATATTTATTTCTCAATCAATATCACAAAAAACAGATTGTCTGGTCATTATATTGCTATTTGTGGAAGCTTGCTGAGCACAAAATGGCTGTGCTGTGTTTGCTACATCGTAACAGGGATCACACTTCAAAAAGTACTTCACCAATATGCACACGTCTTTTGTTCTATCTTCTTAATGAATTAGAATAAGGTTACGATACTCTTACCTCAAGAGAAGGTTCAGGTGCTTTTGTGCTTTCTAAGCGTATCTAAAATGTAAGATTTTGTTATATTCTTTAATACTTCGTACCTCTCCTTGGCAATGGGGTGCTTGAAAAATTGGTGCCTTACTTGACCTCAAGCTGAGCTGCTGATCATATATTTGCAGCATCACTAACATCACCTATTTCCACCTCTGTTTCAGATTATCTGCTGGTGAAAACCTCATTCATGTCTTTGTCACCTCTGAGTTGATGATCCCAGTTGGACTCTTGGATGATCTTCCTCATTCTAGCCTGTGTAAACTTCAAGTTATCCAAAGCTGCCCTTGTCTTAACTCTCACCTGTCTCCATTCAACTATTGCCCTGTGCTCAATCACCCACTTTGGCCCCAGGTAAAGGTTTGAACATTCTCATCCTTATTTTCAAATGCCTTCACGGCCTCATCCCCTCCGTATCTCTGTAATCTTCTCCAGACCTCCATGATACCTCCATTTTTCTCATGCTGGCTTTGTGAGCATCCCCAATTTTTATCACTCCACAACTGGCGGTGTTACTTTCAGCCGCCTAGGCTGTAAGGTCTGGAATTCTCTTCCTGAGCCTCCCTAACACTTTTGGGGTTGTGGGGCTTTCCTTCTCCAAGACAGCAATGGCAACTGTAGAGAGGAGAGTCTGGCAGGGCAGCCCTGAACTCGCTGCTGCCAAACAGCAAGGGAGAGATCCTGAGGCCAAAGTGGTCTATAACTAGAGGATTGAGCATTAAATTGGCCCAGAATGTTTGTTCACTGACTTGATACAGATAGGGGCCTGCAAATGTAACTTAGTCACTGCCTAAATGCAGCAGAAGCTGACAGGTTATACTGGGAAGATGTGTTATGACTTCAAAATTTCAATCTGCCTATTTAACAGGCTCCTTACTCCAGAATAGTGCATCTGTTTAACAGGCGCTGGTAACTAGAGCAAGAAGGAGTTGTGGTGAGGAGCTGCTGAATGAGTGAGTTTGTGGGGGTAAGGGAGTTGGGGAGAGGGGCTACTGAGTGAGTGAGTTTGTTGGGTAAGGGGTGTTGTGGCAAGGGGCTGGTGTGTCTGCCTGTGGGGGAGAAGGGGCTTTAGGAAGAACTGTGTATGCGTATGTGTAGTGGGGGTGTGGGGCTGACTGGAATCTGTATATAGAGCGTTGTGGGGGAGAAAGGCTTCACTGAGCCTTCCAACACCAGGAAGTATGAAAAGCTGAAACCAACACAAGTATATAAAACAATAACATTTTTTACAAATACTCCAAAGGCACAGATTTTCATATTAGTATAATAATCTATAAAATGTGAAATTTTGTAATGATGCACTGAATGTTCCTGTATTGCTTTCTTTGCTGTTTACTGTCTGGTGTCATGTTAATTCTTAAGTGTTAAATGGAGTCACATTGCCTTCAAACCTAACTCGTTGAACAAGATTTAGATCATCTGACCTATTATTGTGTCATATGAATCAGTGTCTTATAATAGTCTGTGATTAACCTTGGAATGTTTTATTGTGTTAAAGGTGCTAGATAAATACAAATTGCTGCTGTTGCTGCTAAATATTCAAAAGCATAGGCCTATGTTGAGCCAGAGATCTCATCCTAAATCGCTGGGACAGAATAAGCAAGTTTGTGCATTGCACCCTCAAGGGTCCTAAATAATCAGCCAGAAAGTGGAGCAGCCATTCTTTACTTGAGATGCCTTCTGTCCGAAACAAAAATCTAAAAAACAATTTTCTCCACAGAAGCCTTAGTTCCTTCAGGATAAGATAATTGATGCCTGCCGGAATCAGTCACCTTACTCCAGTAAATGTTTGAGCCACAACAAAGTTCAGGCAGGCATTTAGTGGCCTAAGGCCCAGCAATGGCATCACTGGTAAACCACCCATGTTTCCATGTGAACTCCTCCAGACGTGTCTCTCTGATGTGGCAGAGGGACATCATTGCACGTCCTCTATCCTTCCCAGCAATGCTCTCCAACCCGGAATTTAAAGTTGTCTAGCAAAAAGAGCGGTATAATGTCTGAATTCCATCCCAAGTTTTTGGCCCTGCACGTGGAAATTGGGATTAATGTCACCCACAACTCCAGAAATTTTGGAGTCCCGCAATTTTGTTTGCTCCTCAATAATGACCACTGGGATTTCACATGCTACCAATCTCCCCTCACTCAAAAAAAAAATCATCGCCCTCAGGAAAGGTGGGATGGAAAGATAATTGGTAACAAAAAAAGAAAGAAATAAGGACTTAACATCTTCAGCAAATCCACGAATAATTTAGTCTATTAGTGCCCAGTGTGAAATATCAGAGTGTGACAGTATATGTATCGCCTAGTTAAATCAAATTAAAAACTTCTATAGTTCTCATTTTTTTTAGCCTTTACACCTAATATTTTAAAATTTCCCTTGAATAAGCCTTTTATTTTCCAGTTACTGGTTAATAATGGTGATAGGACGAGACTGATCACATAGAAAATTGAGTGTGGCTGCTATCGTGTATCAAGTGAAAAACTACATCTGGTTGTCCAGGCTCCCAGTGTTAATGATGGAAGAAAAAAGTAGCAGCAATCTCTACTTTTATAATGTGCAATTTGTAAAACTATCCTATTTAGCATGTAGAATATTATATTGTTCATTTATTTTACATAAAAGGCACATACATCTAATGTAGCTCAACAAGAAGTGCCATCAGCTTGAGGAAGAGTTATGAGATTTTACAAGAGCAATTTTCTTTTTAAAAACAGAACTAAAAATTGGTGTGAGCTGTTACTTGGGCACAGTGGTCATGATTTTTCTGATTTGAGACTTACCTGTGCCAGTTCTGGTAAATGTAGGCAGCACCTAAATTTGATGCTGCTATCTCATATCCCAGGATGTAATGTGGAGATGACCATTGACCATGTTGCTGGCTGGCTGTATGCAGGCAACCCTGCAGCACATTGTGTAGCTAGCACTCTGAATGAACTGACATCAGTAATCAATGCCGGTAAATGCAACTTCACATGACATCTCATACGCACAATGCTGCCCAATGCTGCACACTCTACCACTTAGCCAGCAGGACTCCCTGGTATTTGAAGCTCATGCCCTAACATCCAGTATCTCTATCTCACTCTCACAAAGCCTATCAATCCTGCAACCTTCAAATCCACATCTTGCTGCCTCCACACACCTCCAGCTACTCATCTATGGAAGATACATCACCAAACACAGTGGAGCACAATCACTGACATTCCTCCTTCTCCCTGACAATAATAGAGCATAAAGTTTAGCCGCAAGTAAGGCTTACATTAACACTGCCATTAAGTTATGATGAAATTTTGGGTAGGGAATAGTCGGTGTGAAATAGATATATCTGCATCATCCAAGCACTATAGAGGAGATGGTCCTGCACATAATGGGGTCAGCTGTGACAGAGCCTAAGGCATCTGCACCTGAATTCTAACACCCTGCCCGCCGTGGGAATCGGAGCAGGCGAGGGACAGACAATGGGAAGATCCGTTGACCTTGGGCAGGATTTTCCGGCCTCCAGTTGAGATGGCCTTAAAATCCACTGAGAACATTGAGAGTCGTGACATATTTCTGCCTTAAAGACCTTCTCAAATCTCAGTGCATCATTATCCTGCTATCTAACATGATGAGCAAACTGTAGATAATGTTTCATAAACTGCTATCTTCCATCTCACCTCCTTCATCAAACTGACCTTCCCCTGTCTGATTTTCTGCTTTCAGTCATCCCAGAACTTCCACCTACCCAACCACAACAAACCCAGGCAGAAGGGAGAGAGGTCAAAAGCTTCACACTGATGAAGAGACCCTGTCACTTGTTCTGACACCGGCAGCTTTCTGTTCAGATATCGGCACAGCACTCAGCTTACAGACTAGTTCAAAATATGGGCCAGGACATGATGATACTCACACAAGTGGAGTGCTGACAGGCTAAGGTGAGGTTGCAGATCAATTCTGATATAGGTGACACAGATGGTGAATCTGATGAGGGGCAGAGAGGCCAGGACATGGTGATACTCACACAAGTGGAGTGCAGAAAAGCTAAGGTGAAGTCGCAGATCAATTCTGATATCCTAGTGGCCTCACACACCACGATGCTGAGTGCATTGACTGACCTGGCAGACAATCCCCTATCCTGCCAAGGAGCACAGGACAGTCTGGATCCAAGTATCACCTCTGTTCCATTTCACTCCTGCAGAATCAGAAGAACAGTAGTTTCTGGTTTTTATGTAGTCAGTTCACTGACTCCTCTGGCCTCCCAGTGGAATACAGAAACACTCCCTGCCAAATCCAGGTATTCACCTCTTCATCTTTAGAAGCAATCAGAGTTCTTCCAGACACTTTACAATACCAGAGGTTCTTCAACATTTCCTTACTGACGGGTTTAGTGGCTGGCCCTTGAAATAAGGCTAGTGCTGATCCCTCTTGCAGTTGAACTTTTGATCTTTGGTACCTGACATGCAACTTTATTGAATGGGCCTGAGAGTTCCAAATTTGGAAAATGTTTGTTATGTCAGTTGGTTTGTGTGCCATCCTCACTGGACTAGTTCATCTGCATCTGGCATTTGCAGAGCACAAATGCACAAGTGTCCTTCTCAAGCTGGTATGCTGCATGGACTATTACAGAAGTGGCTGCAGTATAAGGCACATCCGTAGGAGGGTGATTGGCTTCCCTAGTGCAGTTGACAAAGCTACTAAAAATCCACATTTTACACCTAAAATGTTCAAATGTGAAAATTCTAATATATACATCCTAATATTTGGTAGCAGGTGGGCGGGGTGGGATTGAAGTGGCGAGGGTTTCAGAGTATGGATATAGTTACTGATGTCATGTCAGAAATATAGTAGTTTGCCTCACGGTCAAGTCTCACAAACGATTTTTACAAAACTGGGAAGAGACGAGACTGAAACTTCCAATTCCCTTGTGTCCATAATCAGTGTAGCTTAATTTCAATAAATCAGGTGTGTGTTTCTGGACTCCCATTAATATGCAATCAAACAGCAACAAATCTTTATGGATCTAACAAGAAGTGTAAATATTTAAACACACATACACACACCCCTTTGGAATGTCTATTGCTATGTCAATTGCACAATATACTCCTCAGAAAGATACAATTAAAGAGAGTGGTGCCAGTCAAATAGAATCGTTAACAGGTCACATGTCTTTGAGAGTCCAATGATTCTGGAATTGAAGTACAGGTAAGTTCTGATGACTGGGGAAACACCCCGATTAAAATGCAGGGTTGCTTTGGAATAAGGGTTGATTGGCCAAGTTAAAATTGCCCCTTCATGTCCTGAGATGTGTAGGTTAGAGGGATAAGTGGGTAAAATATGTAGGGATATGGAGATGGGCCTGGGTGGGATTGTGGTCAATGCAGGCTTGATGGGCCGAATGGCCTCTTTCTGTACTGTGAGGTTTCTATGATTCTATAAAGCTTGTCCAGCAGGTTATGTAGACATATCCCGATTGATGTTGTAATTAGAGGCCCAATTTCTTACAAATTAACTTGGGGCAGTTCAAAACAGGTTGAAGGTGGGTTTTAACATACTCCAAGCCTCACAGATCTTGAAAAGGCAAGAAGACACAGCTTTCCTATGGCAGCTGTGATGTTGGTGTCCTGTAGATTGCCTGGTCTCTCTTTATCTCTCAGCTTTTGGATGAAAGTATTTCAATATCAGAAGGCAGTTTTGATCTCATGATGAATGGCCTTTGATATACACCGGAAGGCAAATGATGGTTTTTCATAATGAAGAAAGAATTTCAGTCACATAGTTAAATGTCATTGATATATAAGGTCGATAGTGACCTTTAGCATTTCATTGTGGATACTCAATCTCTATAGCCCTCCTTGACTACATGGTGCATACAGAGTCAGTGCCCGTGTTGGAGATAAGCCTTGAAAATAGAAGGCATGAAATTCTGCAGTAGAGTACTATGTCACTCAAGGGAGACTCCTGCCTATTATAATCCAATTTTGGACTTTACAAGAAGCTTGTTAGATTGTTAAATTTGCAGTTGTCAGGTGACACCTCCTATAGTTTCAGGGTCTACCTTAAAAGGATTGGTTTAAAAAAGTTGTAAAGTCTTCATGCTTGCACTGGCATGGCAAAACTATGCAATACATGACCAGATATTCTGTTTTATATCTTGATGAATGAATCAAGGCAGTCTAGGATATCCTCTTCTATCTCAAGTAACATTTAACAACTAACATGAGGCCTCAGTTTAACATCTCTTCCAAAATATAGCATCTCTGACAGTACACGACAGTAATGAACTGAATGCTAGCCTAAATTGTGTGCCAAAGTGTCTGGAGTGAGACCTGAAGTCATGTCCCTGATATTTACTGGGATGGACCTTGTGAGCGGGGTTGTTGTTCTGGCAGAGAAAGCTGGAAGTCTTTATTTCAAGCTGCTACCCTATCTGGAAGCCAGCCTGATTGACAGGCCTAACTTCCTGTCTGGAGGGAGCACTAGAGGCAACAATGCTGGAGCGTGGAGAGAGCCCTCAGCTGGATTAACAAGAGAACGGGGGAATGAGACCATGGGAAGAGTGGTGGTCACCCATCCCTGGTGGTCAATGATCTGAAGTGAGTGTGATGGAGGATGCTGAGTGGACTGATCACTGATTCCAGTGTGGGTCTCACTGAGGTGGGCAGGGATGTCATAGTGATCGGGGAAGCAGTCAAACCTGGGTAAGTTGCATTCCTTGTCCTCCTGGTGCACAATGAATACCAAAAAGACAGCTAATTTTTCCACAAAGTAATTCTCATCCCCCTATAGCTAACAGATTCTCTGTGGCCTGGAGAACCCAGGCAACCAGGGTTAAACTTGAAAGACGGATTAAATATAAGGCACGCAGCCTTATTATAATATTTGAACAGGCAGGTCACCTCATGGGAGGGAGTTGGTTGCCTGCTTGCACCAGTTTCACTTCTCTTCAAACTGGAAGTGAACGGATTAGGTTCGGGTTTAAGATCTTTAAAATGTTAAGATTTCATCTGACCTCAATCCATCTGCTTAATCTTTTGTGGTTGGGAGTGGGTTCATTGAATCATAGAATCCCTAGAGTGCAGAAGAGATCATTCGCCCTTGCAGCCTGCACCAACTCTCTCCCCCACCTATGCTTGTTACCCCACACATTTCCCATTGCTAATTATGTTAAGGAGCAAGTTAGCATGGTCAACCCACTGAACCTGCACGCCTTCGGAAAGAATGGGCTAAATTTACCCATCATGACTTTGGCTCAGAAGCAAGTGTGCTGTCTCTAGGCATAACAAACATGTTCTTCAGAAAAATTTAAAGGAAAACCAGTACAGAGACTCATACATTCTATCCTCATCAGAATTGTATCCTTGTGAGGCAGGCACATTGCTTGTACTAATAATAATGAAATAATGCACAATGCAGTGTCTGTTCAAAAGTTCAGCAAAAAAACAGTAACGTGAGAATGGCAGGAACTGGGTCTTGCTACATTATACTAAAGGATGTGTCAGTAACTAAGCACCCCATGCAGTGAGACTGAAGTTTCATTTATTTTTTCAAGAAGTGTCATTTGTCATATTTAACACTATAATTCCTAAGCATATAATGCACATTTCATTACATGGCATATGTTCTCATTTTCACTGCATGAGCGCACCCCCCTCCCCCCCACCCCGCTGTCCTGCTCCATCAACAACCCCACTCCTGTTTACTGAACCCAGAAACAAGTATTATAATTTAATAATTCATTCCATTAAATGTGGCGAAGATGAAAATTCGTCTCACTAAAGCATGAAGAACCAACAACGCTACTCATGTAGTTAGGCACAAATCTCGAAACATTTTTTCTTGTTTTTTCATAGTTCTTTTTGTCTTTATCCAGGTGAGGAATACTAGTAACAGGTAATGGAGCACATTGTTTCAGCATCAAACACTGTCAGGTTAGAGACAGCCAAGCCAGGTAAAAGGTAAAATTCTGCTCCAAATAGTTCTTTTTACTGCAACAATGGAAGAGATTTTTCATTTATCACGAATATGATTGCCAATTAGTTTTGCATTCGAGGCTAGAATCACACATTATAGAAAGGTGAGGCATCTGTCAAGCACTACAATGCTGTTACAAAGGCAGAACTTTACAAGACAATTATGTTTTAAATCATTTATCAAGGAAGATGGAGTCACGGAGAGGGGCATTAGACCTCTTACAAAATCTGCCCAGAGACATACCCATGTGGCCTGGATGCCATGGCGACAGGAGCCCGGGTCAAAACTTACTGAAAGTAAGGTGCAAGTTTTAATACCTGGACACAAAAAAAAAAATCAGTTGATCTTTCTGCTTATAGATGTCTCAGACCAATTGTTTTGGGGAAGAAGATAGATGCAATTATGTTCAGTAGAAAAAAAGATTACTTTTGGGTTAATCATCCAGCATTCGGCTGCTGAGGATTCAACTTATGTTCAAGGAAAAAGGATTTTAAAGAATTAAAACCATGCAATCACCAGAAAACACCTTGCAACAGATGTCTATTCAATTATGCCGAAAGGGTTAGAATAATAGAATTCTGAGAGAATAGCAGGAGGTCATTTGGTCCATCGAGTCTGCACTGACTCTCCAACAGAACATCTTTCCCAGACCTTGCCTCTATAACCCCACGTATCCCCTTAACAAGGGTCACTAAGGGTCAATTTAGCATGACCAATCCACCTAATCAGCATATCTTTGGACTCTGGGAGGAAACCAGAGGAAACCCGCACAAAGGGAGAATGCACAAACTCTATATAGACAGTCACCTAAGGCTGGAATCGAGTCTGGGTCCCAAATGCTATGAGACTGCAGTGCTAACCACTGTGCCATCTTGCCCCCTATGTTAGCTGTGACTTTGTTTCAAACACTGGAACATATATCTTTGTGAAGTAGGGAGAAGAAATCCTGATAGATCCAGGAAGAGATTTGGAAGTTTAACTGAGAAATCTGTGGTTCCCGCAGGTTTGGAAACAGCAAATGTGATGCCACTGTTTATAAAAGGAGTAGACAGATGTTAGCTTAACTTCTGTAGTAGGGAAAATGTTTGAATCTATCATCAAGGAAGAAATAGCAAGATATCTGGATATAAATTGCCCCATTGGTAAGACGCAGCAGGGGTTCATGAAAGGAAGGTCATGTTTAACTAATTTGATGAAATTCTTTGAGAAAATTACATGTGCAGTGGTTAATGGAGAACCTGTGGATTTAGTGTATTGGATTTCCAGAAGGCATTTGACCAAAGACTGCTGCATAAGATAAAGATGCACAGTGTTACGAGTAATGTATTAACATGGATAGAGGATTGGTTAACTAACAGAAAGCAAAGAGTGGGGGTAAATGGGTGTTTTTCTGGTTGGTGACAGTGACTAGTTCTATGCCTCAGGGTTCAGTGTTGGGATCGCAAGTGTTTACAATTTACGATTCACATAGATGATTTGGAGTTGGGGACCAAGTGTAGTGTGTCAAAATTTGCGGATGACACTAAGATGAGTCGCAGGGCAGAATGTGCAGAGGACGCTGAAAGTCTGCAAAGGGATATAGATAGAACATAAGAACATAAGAAATAGGAGCAGGAATAGGCCATCTAGCCCTTCGAGCCTGCCCCGCCATTCAATAAGATCATGGCTGATCTGTCGTGGCTCAGTTCCACTTTCCCGCCCTCTCCCCATAACCCTTAATCCCCTCTCTTATCAAGAACCCATCAACCCGCTTCTTAAAAATATTTAGCGAGGCAGCCTCCACCACTTCAACGGGCAGAGAATTCCAGAGATTCACCACCCTTTGAGTGAAGAAGTTCCTCCTCAACTCCGTTCTAAACCGCCTCCCCTTTATCTTGAGGCTGTGTCCCCTAGTCCTACTGTCTTTTTTGAGCGAGAAGAGTCTCTCCACCTCTATCCTATCCATCCCATTCATCATCTTATACGTCTCAATGAGATCTCCCCTCATTCTCCTAAACTCTAACGAGTACAAGCCTAGTTTATTCAGCCTCTCCTCATAGCTCAACCCCCTCAACTCCGGTATCAGCCTAGTAAACCTCCTCTGCACTCCCTCCAAGGCCAAAATATCCCTGCGCAGGTGCAGCGCCCAAAACTGCACACAGTACTCCAGCTGCGGCCTCACCAATGCCCTATACAGCTGCAGCAAGGCCTCCCTACTTTTATATTCAATCCCCCTCGCTATGAAGGCCAGCATCCCATTCGCCTTCCTGACCACCTGCTGCACCTGCAAGCTGGGTTTTTGCGACTCATGCACAAGGACCCCGAGGTCCCTCTGCACCGTCGCCTGCTGCAGTTTTTCGCCACGTAAGTAATAGTCCTTCCTACCATTCTTCCTACCAAAGTGGACCACCTCACACTTGCCAACATTAAATTCCATTTGCCATTTCCTGGCCCATTCGCCCAGTCTATCTAGATCGTTCTGCAGACTCTCCACACCCTCCGCACAATTTGCCTTTCCCCCAATCTTGGTGTCATCAGCAAATTTCGACACCCTACACTCGGTTCCCTCCTCCAGATCATCTATATAAATGGTAAATAGCTGAGGCCCCAGCACCGACCCCTGGGGCACCCCACTAGTCACCAACCGCCAATCCGAATAGCACCCATTGACCCCCACTCTCTGCCTCCTATTTGACAACCAATCCTCTATCCACGCTAACACCCTACCCCCAAGTCCATGTCCCCTCACCTTCTGCAATAACCTCTTGTGAGGTACCTTGTCAAACGCCTTCTGAAAATCCAGAAAGACCACATCCACCGGCTCTCCTCTATCCACTGCCCTAGACACATCCTCATAGAACTCCAGTAAATTTGTCAGACACGACTTCCCTTTAATGAAACCGTGTTGCGTCTGCCCTATCAAGCAATTCCCTTCAAGATGCCTCACAATTTCCTCCTTAATGACAGATCCTAACATTTTACCTACCACAGGCGTTAAACTAACCGGCCTATAATTCCCCGCCTTTTGCCTGCCACCCTTCTTAAACAACGGCGTAACATTAGCTGTTTTCCAATCTTCCGGCACTTCCCCGGAATCCAGCGACGTCTGGAAAATAACCACCAAGGCATCCACTATAACCTCCGCCATTTCTTTCAGAACCCTCGGATGCATTCCATCGAGTCCTGGGGACTTGTCCACAATCAACCTCTCCAGTCTGTCGAGCTAAGTGAGTGGGCAAGGGCCTGGCAGATGAAGAATAATGTTGGTAAATGTGACGTATCCATTTTGGTAGGAATAACAGCAAAATGGACTATTATTTAAATGGTAAAAAATTGCAGCATGCTGCTGTGCAGAGGGATCTGGATGTCCTTGTGCAAGAATCACAAGGAGTTGGTTTGCAGGTGCAACAGATAATTAAAAAGGCAAATGGAATTTTGTTCTTCATTGCCAGAGGAATAGAGTTTAAGAACAGGGAGGTTATGTTGCAACTGTACAAGATGCGGTAAGGCCATACCTGGAGTACTGTGTACAGTTTTGGTCTCCTAACTTGAGAAAGGATATACTGGCACTGGAGTGGGTGCAGAGGAGATTCATTAGGTTGATTCCAGAATTGAGAGGAAAGGCTTATGAGGAGAGGCTGAGTAGGCTGAGCTATACTCACTAGAATTCAGAAGAATAAGTGGAGATCTTATAGAAACATATAAGATTGTGAAGGGAATAGAGAAGATAGAAGCAGGGAAGTTGTTTCTACTGGCAGGTGAAACTAGAACTGGAGGGCATGGCCTCAAAATAAGGGGAAGCAGTTTAGGACTGAGTTGAGGAGGAACTTCTTCACACAAAGGGTTATAAATCTGTGGAATTCCCTGCCCAGTGAAACAGTTGAGGCTACCTCACTGAATGTTTTTAAGGCAAGGATAGATAAGTTTTTGAACAGTAAAGGAATTAAGGGTTATGGTGAGCGGGCGAATGAGTGGAGCTAAGTCCATGAAAAGATCAGCCATGATCTAATTGAATGGCGGAGCAGGCTCGAGGGGCCAGATGGCCTACTCCTGCTCCTAGTTCTTAGCTTCTTATATTTTCATGTAGACTAATTATTTGCTGGGAGTGTAGCATTATCTGTATCAATGCAATTTGGAGTTTCTGTTCTATTAATTGGTTAATGGGTAAAACACTTTTCAGTTTTGTGTATTAGTTTATTATTGTGATTATTAAGTAATGTTTGGCTGTAATTAATTATAATTTGTTTGTTACAGTAAACGTCTCAAAATGTTAAAGGCTTTTGAGCTATTCCTTTGTGCTGGTTGCTGGGAAATTTGTATCTCTTTTCAAAAGTTCTCAGTATCTCCAGGGATTATAACAGCTGAATGGAGCAGAAACCAAGGAGTATGCGTAGGATAGATTTTTAGACCTTTTGAAACATCCTGTCTGTGAAAAAAAACACTGAGACACGGATGCTTTAGGTAAAGACAATTTATTGCAGAGAATATTTCTCCACTTTCACAACATCACACCAAGTGCGAGCTAATTCTTCTTTACATACACATCTGAGGATGATTAAATAACAATACCTAAAACCTTATTACCTTAAATTACTAGGTATTTAACATCCATATTAGAATCTATCAGATCCCCTCTAACAGATTCCCCCTATTTTCTTTACATTAAATTGATTTGCAAACAAAAAAAATGCATAAGAAAAAATACAAATTGTAATATGTCAGGCAGAATTTGTTAATTTTTAGGCAGGGTGGAACAGCTGGTGGGAAAATGGTGTGGAAGTCATCAGTACAATGATGATTTCCTCCGCTGTATTTTTATGCACTTTGAAAAGAAAGAGGTGGTTCCTACAATATCATACCCGGGGGTGGCATCCCCACAAAACCAACACCTCCCTCCCCAGTGGAATACCCCATTCACTGCCCCTGGCAATGCACCCTGGGTCAGTGCCTGAGTACTGTGCAGGCTTGATCCTCTTGTCTCTGCTCACCCTGGAGATGCATGTTCTGGGGGACCCATTGTGATTAACATTGGTGTGTCTTTGTGCTGACATGAATGGACAGTCAAACGAAGGGAAGTACCAGGTGTGAAAGCCAGATAATTATATTGAAACTCATTCAATTATGGAATACAACATTGAATGTGGGGATTACTGTTGCATCATTGGCAACGATGAAAACAATCAGAACAGGAAATGGTACCATAGTCGACTGCGCTTAGGGACTCCCATGTGACATTGCACTCCTGCTGACGATCCCCCCTCCTCCGAAAACAGGAGTGGAAATCCCCCCTCCCCTCTGTTATTTTACTATCCAACTGATTTTTAACATCCTCCATCTTGAAAACAATTGTTTTTAAGATTACAACATGAAAACTTCCTTGTTCTTGTAATCCATTTTTACACAAGGCATCACTAAAATTGATTAATTTCTTCCATTCCAGGCTATCCAGATCTGGAATTCTGATTATAAATTCTTCTAAACTTAATTTCTTTAATGTTTGATTAGCTTTAAGCTCTTCCCCATATTTCAGCATGATGCTTCATTCTGTTACCTGGCATGCATTGGTCGAGTTTGTGTGCAGTTCAAACATCAAATTACATTTCTTAATTGATCTGCCTCTTCTTTGGTTTTAGAATTTTGTTTTTGAGAGAAGCTGGCCTGATTTATTGGGATCCTATTTTTATCCTCCAGGTAAGACTATTGAGTTGGAGCAATTTCCAATTTATCTGCCTAATGTCCAAACCTATAGATTTAAAAGCTCCAGGAACCTGACCTTCAATTTTAAGTTTCTTTGTAATTTTATCTGTCACAAATTTCTCAAATGTCGCAGACCACAACCCTCCCCGCCAACATCGCCCCGCTACAGGAAATCATCTTTGTGAATTAAGAAAACACCTGTTTTCCTTCATTGTTCCAATCCAACATTGCTGGATCTGCTTTCAGGTGAACACAACCAGCTTTGTAAGAACAGGAGATCTCGTAGGAGACATAGAAACTAGAACAGGAGAAGGCCACTTGGCCCTTCCATCCTGCTCTGCCATTCATTTTGATCACGGCTGATCATCGAATTCAATATCCTGATCCCCCCTTCCCATCATATCCTTTGATCCCTTTAGCCCCAAGAGTTATATCTAATTTCTTCCTGGTTCTATGATTCTATGAAATCTGACAAAGCTTTGGCCTCAACTACATTCTCTGGTAGTGAATTCCACACGTTACACAAATTTCTCCTCACCTCAGCTCTAAAAGATTTACCCCTTATCCTTAAACTATAACCCCTAGTTCTGGACTCCCCCACCATTGGGAACATTCTTTTTTGAATCTACCCTGTCTAACTCTGTTAGAATTTTATATGTTTCTATGAGATCCCCTTTCACTCTTCTAAACTCCAGTGAATATAACTCGAACTGACTTAATCTGTCTTCATATGACAGACCTGCCATCCAAGGAATCAACCTAGTAAACCATTGTCATACTGCCTCTACAGGTATGTAAGAACTGACTTCATTAGTAAGTGTGTAGAAGACTGTGTGCCAAAGAAGCAAATCTGTATATTTCCCAACCGGAAACCATGGATGAACAGGTTGCTGAAGTCCAGGTCTAAAGTATTCAAGTCAGGCAACCCTGACCTATACAATAAATCCAGATATGATCTACTGAGATCCATCAAAGATGCCAAGAGATGGTGCGGGACCAAGCTAGAGTCCCAGGCTAGCCACACAGACTCCCACCATCTATGGCAAGGTTTGCAAGACAGGCTACAAGATGAAGGCATGTGAAATCGCTGGCACCAACGTATCCCTCCCTGATGAACTCAATGCATCCTATGCCCGTTTTGAGTAAGATGTCAGTGGGAGCATGCCTTCTACCCCGGGAGCCTTGGCTGAACCCATATCTAGGTCACCATCAGCAACATCAGTTCAGCCTTCTTGAAAGTCAACCCATGGAAAACAACTGGCCCGGATGGGATACCTGGATTAGCATTCAGATCTTGCACAGACCAGCTAGCAGGGGTATTAGTAGACATCTTTAATCTGTCTTTACACCAATCGGAGTTCCCTGTCTGCTTCAAGAAGACGACCATCATTCCTGTATCAAAGAAAAGCCAGGCAGTGTGCCTTAATGACTACTGTCCGGTGGCTCTGACATCCATCATTATGAAGTCCATTGAAAGGTTAGTCATAACACAAATCAATTCCAACCTCCCAGATTGCCCGGATTCACTACATTTTGCCTGTTGCCGTAACAGGTCCACAGCAAGCATCATCTCCCTGGCCCTACACTCAACCCTAGAACACCTGGATAACAAAAACACTCAGACCCCTATGTATTGACTATTGACAACATTATTATTCCTGTAAAAATCGTCTTCAAACTCCGTGGCCTAGGGCTTAGCTCCTCCCTCTGTGAGTGGATCCTAGACTTCCTAACCCACAGACCGCCATTAATTAAGGATAGACAACAAAACCTCTTCCATGATCATCCTCAACACTGGTGCCCCCAAGGCTGTGTCCTCATCCCCTTACTATATACCTATGACTGTATGGCCAAATTCCCCTCCAAATTTTTCAACTTTGCTGACGACACCACCGATCTCAAACAATGATGAGACAGAGTACAGAAAAGAAACAGAAAATCTGGTGAACTGGTGTGATGACAATAATCTCTCCCTCAATGTCAGCAAAACAAAGGAGATAGTCATTGACCTCAGGAAGGACATGCCCCTGTCCTCTCCCTCCTCTGCATGACACTGCTGGCCAGGTGCCATGGTATGACAGTGTCTCTGCTGCCGCTATATGGCAATGAGTAGGATAGCCAAATCAACAGGCTCCATGATCCTCCAGATCATGCATTGTAAAAAAGAGAAGACCACAGTGATCTGTAAGGATTGATTCCTCTGGGACTTCCACTGAATAGCAGCACACTCAGTAGGTATATCAACACCATCCCTCACATCCTCCAGTCTGACACGACAGCCACATCTCCACATTGGTCCCTTTCAACTCCAGCAGGATGCAGCATGTAGACCCATCAGGGTGTCAGTGACACCAAATGCCAGCATTCCCTAATCCCCAAGCCCCCTAAAGAAACCTACTGTCATATTAGAGGGGAATCAGGTGGCTGCCTGAGAACAGTGTTTGCATCCTGAAGGCGGACCTCACTGATGCACCATGTCACGACCTCAATTGGAATGCATGATGATATACATCACCTTCACACCTTGCATAGTGGTGCATACCAGTTTTATCTATGTGATGTTGCAGCCTTACTGGGAATATCAGGTCAATGCCTCGGACATTGGCTTGCGAAGGTTTAAATGATGGCCTCCACTAAATGACAGTGATTTTTGACTGCACAGCATTTAATGACATAATCAGCACTGAGAGGAGGCTGGTGTGGCTGTTCAGTCAAGAGTCTTCCTTTTGTAGCAGATAAGCCAAGGCTGAATCCTGAGGCCAGCAATGAGCATGCCCAGTGCATTCCTAGAGGGCACCCTGTTTCGCCTGGGTCACAAGAGGTGCAGAGCTAAGCAGTTTCCATGACCCACTGAGAGCTATCGTTACGCACAAGAACCCCTGACAATTGGTTTTGGACTGCCAGGCAGCTTCATCTCTTTGTCGTCACTCTGCTGCCTGAGTGTGGATTCCAATCACACTGCAGGCTTCCTCCAAGTGCAAGGCCTTCAGGCCACATGAAGGAAGACATAGCCTATTCCTGAATTCTGCACTCTGAGCTTGCAGCCCATCCTTTCATGGTATCCCACACTGTCACCCTCAGTGCTGACCCTTTTGTTTTCAAGCACCCCTTTTCCCCCCCCCGCTTCACCACAACCAACTGGCCATCTCCCACTAAAAAAGTGCACTCCCGAAGCTGGACAGGAACCCAGGAAAGAGGACATGGGAAATTGTGCCTGCAAAACAGCCTTCACAATCCCTTTGAAGGAAGGGACAGCTTGTCATGAAGGGAAGGTAATGCCTGTAACTGACCCCTCCAGGGTCCTCTCCCTGACTTGGCAATTCTGAGACCCCCATCCCCGGTGCCAAGTTGAACTTATCTATGTCTCCCGAGTCTTCTCCAGTGCTCTGTGAGCAGTGAACACTCTGGAGGGTTATGGCTGCCTGGGTGCCCACCTCCGAAATCCCCCCTGGAGTTGAAGGTTCCAGGTTCATGCTTATGTAGCGCTGTCATCACACTGGTGTTTGCTAAATATCCAGAAAAGGTGGACATCCTGGAGAGAGTGCTTGCTAATAACTTGCTAATGTATTGAAATGAGCTTCCTGAGGTCCTGGGCTGTGTGTCATGCTCCTGTGCCAATAAGGGGGCTGGAAGACCGAAACTCGAAAACCTGTCAGCGGGAGTCGCGTTTTACAAGTCTCTCCAGATTTTGAATATGTCCTGCCATTCTCATGGACGGTGTGCAGACTCAAAATCACCCCCATTGTTTCTTATGGGAAAATCAGTTCTGAGTTACAATGTCTCAACTTAAGATGCAGTTTTCAGGAACCCGTTGTATTGTAAGTCTGAGGATTGCCTTTATCCCTTACATTTTTAAATATTATTTTTGTAAAATACTCTAGTTTGTCTAACTCTAGAGATCTTTCATTATGCCTTCATGGCAAGAAGGAAAAAGAAGGCTGATTTCTATCACTATAATATTTGATGCAAGAGTCGAATGGCCTCACCTAATAGGAAACATTGCTTCTACTGAGAGGGGGATGTACCACTTCAGAAAAACACAGAAATGTTGCAACGCAGATGGAAGCTATTTGGCCTATCATGTCTGCACAGGTTCTCTGACTGAGCAATTCACTTAAGTCCACTCTCCTGCTTTCTCCCTGTAACCTTGCACATTATTTATTTTTAGTTAATTCTCTAATTCCCTTTTTAATGCTTTGAACCTCCCACCTCCACAGTCACAGAAGGTGCATTCCAGACTTTAGCCGTTCTCAATCCTTTCACATGTGGAAACAATTTCTCCCTATGATTTTGAATATCTCTATCAAATCTATCAAACCTCCAACTTGGTTTCTATTGACAGAATAATGGACATTGAGACCAATCACAAGTACCCTGTAAATGGATTACATTTTATCCTTTTTGACATTATAGGTGGGATTTTCCAGCCACGCTTGCCCCAAAACTGGAAAATCCAATAATGACAATGTCAACGGACCTTTCCATGGTCTGCCCCTCGCCCGCTACGATTCCTGTGATGAGCGGAATGGAAAAATCCCCCCCATGTTGTTTAACGTATGATACATACTGCAGGATTTACTTTTTAACCTCCACTTTACAAGTTTTTATAAACAACAACAAATACAATAAATGGCAGTATGGTAAATATAGTTTGCACACTCATGGTGTCCATACAGATACATTAATAATTGTGACTTCATCACTGCAAATTTATCAAGCAACAATTAACAATCGATTGCCAGTAAATGGTGAGAAACTATTAATCCAATTGAAGAGGGTCATGCACCAACAGTTTAAACATTTCAATAGTTCATACCAAAATTAACCTATTGACTTTTGAAATTATCTGTCACTTAATTACCACTGTTGGTGATGCTAGTTTCTAAATATATAACTTGTTTCCTCCAACACAAGATATAATTACTCAGGTAAGACCTAACAGTCTTACATGGCAGCGAAGGAGATACAATTTAAACAGGGTGCTGAGGATCCCGCGTTATATAAATTACACCCAAACTGTGTTACTTGCACATTGTGCAATTTCTGGATTTTCAGAAGGCGTTTGATAAGGTACCTCACAAGAGGTTACTGCAGAAGGTCAGAGGACATGGAGTTGGGGGTAGGGTGTTAGCGTGGATAGAGGATTGGTTGTCAAATAGGAGGCAGAGAGTGGGGGTCAATGGGTGCTATTCGGATTGGCGGTTGGTGACTAGTGGGGTGCCCCAGGGGTCGGTGCTGGGGCCTCAGCTATTTACCATTTATATAGATGATCTGGAGGAGGGAACCGAGTGTAGGGTGTCGAAATTTGCTGATGACACCAAGATTGGGGGAAAGGCAAATTGTGCGGAGGGTGTGGAGAGTCTGCAGAAGGATCTAGATAGGCTGGGCGAATGGGCCAGGAAATGGCAAATGGAATTTAATGTTGGCAAGTGTGAGGTGGTCCACTTTGGTAGGAAGAATGGTAGGAAAGACTATTACTTACGTGGCGAAAAACTGCAGCAGGCGACGGTGCTGAGGGACCTCGGGGTCCTTGTGCATGAGTCGCAAAAACCCAGCCTGCAGGCGCAGCAGGTGGTCAGGAAGGCGAATGGGATGCTGGCCTTCATAGCGAGGGGGATTGAATATAAAAGTAGGGAGGTCTTGCTGCAGCTGTATAGGGCATTGGTGAGGCCGCAGCTGGAGTACTGTGTGCAGTTTTGGGCGCCGCACCTGCGCAAGGATATTTTGGCCTTGGAGGGAGTGCAGAGGAGGTTTACTAGGCTGATACCGGAGTTGAGGGGGTTGAGCTATGAGGAGAGGCTGAATAAACTAGGCTTGTACTCGTTAGAGTTTAGAAGAATGAGGGGAGATCTCATTGAGACGTATAAGATGATGAATGGGATGGATAGGATAGAGGTGGAGAGACTCTTCCCGCTCAAAAAAGACAGTAGGACTAGGGGGCACAGCCTCAAGATAAAGGGGGGGCGGTTTAGAACGGAGTTGAGGAGGAACTTCTTCACTCAAAGGGTGGTGAATCTCTGGAATTCTCTGCCCGTTGAAGTGGTGGAGGCTGCCTCGCTAAATATTTTTAAGAAGCGGGTTGATGGGTTTTTGATAAGAGAGGGGATTAAGGGTTATGGGGAGAGGGCGGGAAAGTGGAACTGAGCCACGACAGATCAGCCATGATCTTATTGAATGGCGGGGCAGGCTCGAAGGGCCAGATGGCCTACTCCTGCTCCTATTTCTTATGTTCTTATGTTCTTATTGTCATCTGCAGATTATCAATAAACAAACAATGGTTTATTGCAACATTGCAGTTTAATTATCTGAAAATTCAGTTTTATTTAGCATTTAATTTTTAATTTGTTGTATGATTTATCTTGCTTATTTAAGTTATTAAATAATTCAATTTTAGTTTAGTACATCAAATGACTTTGAATTGTCAGCAAATTATGACAAAAAATACACCTATCAGATGTTGTTTAATGTTGACTGTTGTTACTGTATGCCATACATTAGACATAGGTCTTCACATGACATTTACCGCCAGCAAATGGGCTAAAAATAGCTTAGAATCACCCCAGTGATCAATTGAAAATTATAAAGAACAACTGATACATTGCTACTTTAAAACCTTATGTCAGGAGAAATCATCAACAAATTCTTTGTCCTGACTGATTTAACTGCGTTCATCCTTATCTATTTATGATTATTGATCAGGATCAAACTATGGTGGACATTATCAGCAAGGAACGTTCATATCAAATTCCTCAACCTAATTGTGTCAGTCATGGCTGAGTTGGTAGCATCTTCACCTCTGAATCACATGGCTCCAGGCTTAAACTCCACCCCAGGATTTGAGCACAGAAAGATCAAGGCTGACTCTCCACTGCAGTACTGAGGGACTCTCATGCTGTCCGCCGTGTCATCTTTAGGATGAGATGTTAAACGGAGGCATCATCTGCCCTTCAGCTGGTCATAAGGGAGCGCAAGACACTGTTTTGAAAAAGAGCAGGAAATTATCCATGTTATCCTGGTCAATATTAATTCTTCAATCATCATTGCAAAAAAGATTGTCTGGTCATTGCTGTATGTGGAAGTTTGCTATGTGAAAGTTTGCCATTACATTTTTAACACTGCAACAGTTTACAAACAGTTACTGCAGTGTAAATGAATAGGTACGGGTACTTATTTGGCAGTCAAATGCTTTGAGATGCTTGGTGATTACGAAAAGTGCTGTTTAAATTGAATTTTTTAAATTATTTTACACAGAAAATAACAATGTACAGATAAGAATAGACCATTGTCGTCCATCCAGCTGAATTGAAATAAATTTTGCTTGTTTCCTTTTACATAAGTGATGGACAGATGAATTTTATACGAATGTATTAATATGTTTATCAGTAATGTTGTAAAGCATATTCACACCCATGTATAATTTAGCAAAGCTTAATGTTCAACTGATGTGACTGGCATGTTGTATATATTACAGTAATATATTGTTTGATTGAAGACTATAATATGTTCAAAAACAAATCTAAATCTGAAGTGTCATATAATTCCTATCATTAAGTATGGCAGCCATTTTAATGTGAGACTGATAGCATAGTAACTTCATGTACCCACCCAGCTGAACCCAGCAGTATTACTCAAAACAAAAACACAATACGTTCTGGCCCTGAATTCATTTAAGATGGTGAAAACAGATAACATAAATGTATTCCACTTGCAAAGTTCATAGCAGTTATTCTTCATTTTTATGAAGCATTCTTGTCTAATCTGACAGAAGTCAGTGAAAAGAATCTATTTCCTTGCAAATCTGCCTGTTTAGCATTATCGTGTAAAAAAATTACTTATGCTTCACAGCGTGCTGTCTCTTTGGTACATTGCCAGTTCCAGAATTTGGCAGATAATAAATTAATGTTCAATTTCCCATCTAAGTGATGGCATGGAGTAATTGTGCAATGCAAGTAGACTGTTAGAAACTTGATATATGAATATTTAGGGATTCTTCTTTGTGGTATGTACAATAATAGTATGACTAGCTCCAGAGCATTTTCTCAATTACTTATTGTACATGCAATCATTAAACAGTTTCCAACAGCAAGTCTGGCGATATATTTATATTGTATGTTTCTCTGATGGGGTGAGGTGATTTTGGCTCCACACCAATATGAAACTAACAACATAAATCCAGGCTCACCAAATCTAAAGCAATTTGTCAGCACAGTACTTGTTTGAGATCATTAATAATGTTCTTAAAAAAAAGGTAAATTTTGAAGTGCTTATCTTTGCTACGACCTGTAATAATTTCAATGGGCTGAGAGCACTGGTGCTACAGTGTCTAGCTGTGAGTAAAGAGGGGTTTGAATCTTTCAGAGGGTTAGTAAGTTTGATATCAAATGGAGCATAACTGCAGTGTCTGCCTGGTTTACAGATTAGACTCCTTACAAACTTTCTAACCCCATAAACATAAATATTTTTCGTGTGATAATTTTATGGCTCAGCTCGGTGAACTAATAATGAATTAATTTAATTAATTCATGGGACATAGGCATTGTTGGCTGGGCCAACATTTACTGTCCATCCCAACCAGTTGCCCTTGAACTGTGTGGCTTGCTAGGCCATTTCAAAGGAATATTGAGAGTCAACCACATCGCTGTGGATCTAGTCATATGTAGGCCAGACTAGGTAAGGATGGCAGATTTCCTTCCATCTAGTGAACCAGATGGGTTTCTCTGACAATTGACAACGTTTTCATGCTCATCAGTAGATTCCTTATTCCAGATTTTTTTTTGTTGAATTCAAATTCCACTATCTGCCTTGGCAGGATTCAAACCCAGGTCCCCAGAACATTAGCTGAGTTTCTGGATTAATAATCCAGCAATAATACCACTAGGCCATCACTTCCCCAGATTCATCGCTTTGATTTTGGATATTGATTTGAGGTTGATGTCTTTTTGCAAATCCCAGCTTGTTGCTGCATACTCTATCTGGAAATCCAGGTGCACCAATGAAGAGAGAACTTTGCTCTTTATATCAGGTTTATGCAAACTTAAGCACACATACTTCTTTGGGTACTTTATTGTACATAATATTGCAAATCATCTTCCTTGCAGGAGTGCATGGGAATTATGATGATGGATTTTCTGTGATTGCTAGGCTACAATTTTCTGGCAAATTATCGATTTGTGCCTAGAAACATGTTTTATGTGTCAAAGTACATATGCCATTTATATTTTATATATCGCAGGTTACAGTAAAAATGTTACATTCTTTCACAGAATTTCTGTTTCCCAGTGACGTAACAAATATGAAAGAATTCATTTAGATATAAAATGAAAATTGCATTAACTGGGTAAATAATGAAGTGTACCTTGTTCTAAATGACAACTGCATACTGAATGATTACATCTTACTTTTTCCAGGGTTCAATGTCTGATGGATGTCTGTCAGATCGGAATTGATTATATTGACATGAACAGCGCAGAAATGTCCTGAGGGCTGATCTGCTCAACCCTTGAAACAGATAGAGCTTAAGTTAAGCACTATCCATTTTAGACTTTTTTTTAGAATGGTGTACATCTGCATTTGCACCATGTAATTTAGACTTAATTCATGCTGTAGCACCATGAGCTTGTGCTCAGAATCTTTGCCTACAAGCAGGACAATTTAAATTACGGAGTGGTTCATTATTTTACATATTTGTGTTCAGAGCAATGGTTTTTTTTAATATAATGACTTGTTCTCAGAATTTGCGTTATCATGAGATTTTTGAGGTTTCATCATTAGAAGAACTTCAACAAACAATGACCCTTCTTAAACTGAGGATATTACTTTACAGGCTTATTTTAAACAAAAAGTGCCTAATATTTGGCTTATATTTTAGGACTACACACAATCAACATTTGCATATCAGAGCAAAACTGCAAATTATGTACAAATTCTGATCCTTTCAGTAGCTTCCTTAATTTCCTAAATGTACAAGAAAATCAATAATTTGGAAGCTTTTAAAAACAAAGTGTAGACTGGCCTTACTTTTAAATAATCTAAGTGCATTCATTTTTTTAAACCTATGCAAGCTAGAAAAAGGGAAAATGGATTAGGTTTCCCCTTGGAGCAAGTAGGATATATGTCGCAGGCAAAAAAAACAACTGTGCAATTTGCTTCTCCCCTTCTTGATTGCCTTCTTGTGACAGACTTACCTCCTTTTGTGAGTTGCTATAAAGGGTGGGGCAGGGGGAGGGAAGTGGGGAGGAGGGTTGGAATCCAATGTGTGAAGCAGTTATGTAAGATGATTGGCACAAACCGATCTTGGCATGAAGGTTTAATGTTAGAATGTAAGAAGGCAAAGTTGTAAAGAAAAACAAAAAATGCCAGAAATAAGCAAGTAATCAGTCAGCATCTGTGAAAAGAAAGGACAAGTTAAAATTTTGAATGTAACCCTTCATATGAATTGAACACTGGATGATAACATGGCTACCTTGTTTACCCTTCGGTTTTCATTTCTGACAGAAGAAGGTACATGAAATGTTAACTTGTCTTTATATGAACTCTGACTGAACAGAGGTGTATTCCAGCATTTCCTATTTTTCATTTTCTTTGTATTAGAAATAGAACCAAGCTTAGCGCAAGTGTGATTCACATTGGGAAAAGGGAGTGAACATCTTGCACTGTGATAGTACAAAAGGAATCATCGAGTTTATATTTTGACTAAATTGCTTTTAGTGTTACATTTCAAATTGGTCTTAAATATTCAGTAATCTTCGTACGAATAATATTAGTTTCTGTACCATTTGTTTCATCCTCTATCGAAAACAGATTTTTGTGTCAATTCATGCAGGCTGTGTCTAAGTGTGTTTAAGCACATTAAGCACCATAATCTATTAAACATTTTTACAGTTCGTAATGTATTCACACTTCCGCTAAATGAAAGCAAGTCACTTAATGTAAAATGACTAGTGAGAAACATACCACCCAATTTAACATATTAAACCATTAACATTTAGAATCTGTTAAATGGCCGCGTAATTAAAAGAATGCCCCTTTTAAATGCTTTTTTTCCCACATGCATCAGAAGCAATATTCAAATCAAGGGGAAGACCTTTCACATACATGAGGCTATAATGGAGAGCTTAGCATAACTTCTGCCTGATTTCCAATTCAAATAGCAGCAGAGAAGTTCAGTGTGCCAATGCAGATTGGAGTTTATCCTTCTTTCACACCACAAGATTCTTCACGCTCTGGAAATATTTTGCTTATCAGTGAAAAGCAATGATCAACACCTCACATCCCAAAGGGATTTAGCCAGTTAGATCGTCAACATTCAGCATACATAGTCAAAAGCTTTTAGGCAATATCACTCCTGATCGTGAGCACATTCGCAATTTACGAAAATGTTAAGTTGTTTTTCTACCAAATTGCACAAATACGCTGATACAAATTATACCAGATTCTGAGTAAAAAATGGATTTGAGCAGAAAACCATACTGCACAGGCCATTTAGGCACAGGTTAGCATATTTTTTAAAAAGGTATTCATCTTCTTGGATTGCGATATGCTATTCTCTAATTTTTGATTTTTTTCACATTATACATTTTAATAAACACTTGTCCTCCCCTGTCAGTGTTCAAGTTAGAACACTTCTGTGCTTGGTTTTGGCATCCATTAAGCATCAAGTACTCACAGCTCACAAAAATATGGCTGAATGTGGAGCAGATTTCTGCTCATATTGCCTCAACAACGGCCCTGAATCATAAGAAAAAGAATGACACATCCCACTGCATAACATTCATTTAACTTGTAAAAGTTTCAATTCATTGCTATTCATTTTGAATTTTTGTCTGCTTTGGAAGTTGGATTTGTAACAGTGTATAAATAGAAAGGCCACTGCTGTGTGTTGGATTCTGTGCCTAAACCTACTTGCAAAGTTATAATATTTTTGTCTCATAATGCTGAATATTGGTTAGTGGGGATTGCAGGATTAACATTCAATTGCTGATTAGATACAACTTTTGCAGAGCGTTTTTTGCAGATCCCATGAATCCCCTCCTACTCAAGGTTTGGAATCAGATAGCAGACACAAAATGGTAGGTTTCAATGTGGCTGAAAGACCCATGGTGCATACGTTCTTGGACATGGCATGAAATTCATGGTGAAGGAGGTCCAGAAGAATGTCTGTCCATGTGGGGAGGAAGGACTCCACCTGACCAACATTCCAACACTGCACATCTTATTTGTTTAAGTGTGCTGCTCATTAAATTATTTTGTGTGACTATGCATGTGTGGTAACTTAAAGAAGGTGGCGTGTGCTCAATCTTCGCAGAAACTTACAGATTGCAAAACAACCAGCTGTCGAGAGAGAAATTGCATCTTATTCTTATGTCCTTTCTGTTCTTCTCTTCTGCAGCAGTTGGTACCACACTACCTGACATCGTACCTACTCCTATCTTCCTGCAAAGCAAAGTGCCAATAGCCAAGCACTTCTTTTCTTCTGGTGACTTAGGTGTCCAGTATGATGAAATGGCAATGTCCATTCTTAGATGCACATGTAACGTCACTGTTTAAAAAGCAAATGTGATGCCACTGTTTAAAAAAGGAGGTAGACAAAAGGCAGGTAACTATAGGCCGGTTAGCTTAACTTCTGTAGTAGACAAAATGCTTGAATAAGTAGCGAGACATCTGGATATAAATTGTCCCATTGGTAAGATGCAGCATGGGTTCAGGAATGGCAGGTCATGTTTGACTAATTTGGTGGAATGCTTTGAGGACATTACATGTGCAGTGGACAATGGGGAACCTGTGGATGTGGTGTATCTGGATTTCCAGAAGGCATTTGACAAGGTGCCGCACCAAAGGCTGCTACATAAGATAAAGGTGCGCAGTGTTACGGGTATTGTATTAGCATGGATAAAGGATTGGTTAACTAACAGAAAGCAAAGAGTGGGGGTAAATGGGTGTTTTTCTGGTTGGTGATCAGTGACTAGTGGTGCGTCTCTGGGATCAGTGTTGGGACCGCAATTGTTTACAATTTACATCTATGATTTGGAGTTGGGGACCACGTGTAGCGTATCAAGATTCGCAGATGACACTAAGATGGGGGGAAGAGCAAAGTGCAGAGGATGCTGAAAGTCTGAAAAGGGATATAGATAATCTAAGTGAGTGGGCGAGGGTCTGGCAGATTAAGTACAATGTTGGTAAATGTGAGGTCATCCATTTTGGTAGGAATAACAGCAAAATGGACTATTATTTAAATGGTAAAAAATTGCAGCATGCTGCTGTGCAGAGGAACCTGGATGTCCTTGTGCAGGAATCTCAAGGAGTTGGTTTGCAAGTGCAGCAGGTAATAAAGAAGGCAAATGGAATTTTGTCCTTCATTGCTAGAGGGATGAAGTTTAAAAACTGCAAGATTATGTTGCAGCTGTACAAGATGCTGGCGAGGCCACACCTGGAGTACTGTGTACAGTTTTGGTCTCCTTAGAAGGGATTCACTGCATTGGAGGGGGTGCAGAGGAGATTCATCCTCTCAACTGTGGACTTGAGAGGGTTGGCTTATGAGGAGAGATTGAGTAGACTGGGTCTATCCTCATTGGAATTCAGAAGAATGAGGGGAGATCTTATAGAAACATATAAGGTTATGAAGGGAATAGATAAGATAGAAGCAGGGAAATGGTTTCCACTGGCGGGTGAAACTAGAATGAGGGGGCTTAGCCTCAAAATAAGGGGAAGCAGATTTAGGACTGAGTTGAGGAAGAACTTCTTCACACAAAGGGTTGTGAATCTGTGGAATTCCCTGTCCAGTGAAGCAGTTGAGGCTACCTCATTGAATGTTTTTAAGGCAAGGATAGATACATTTTTGAATAGTAAAGGAATTAAGAGTTATGGTGAGCGGGCGGATAAGTGGAGCTGAGTCCACAAAAAGATCAGCCACAATCTTATTGAATGGCGGAGCAGGCTCGAGGGGCCAGATGGCCTACCCCTGCCCCTAGTTCTTATGTTCTTATGTGCTTATGAATTCTCAGAAATATTCCCATCAAAGTCACCTTTCATCAGAACTCCATTTTCCACTCTAATGACAGATCATTCGAGGATAAAGAGCTAAACAGATGAGATATGCTAATACCTGACATGGTGGCACAGTGTGGCCTCACGTACCAGGGACCTGGGTTCAATTTCTGGCTTGGGTCACTGTGTGTATGAAGTCTGCACATTCTCCCTGTGTCTGCATGGGTATCCTCCAGGTACTCCAATTTCCTCCCACAAGCCCAAAGACATGTGGTTAGCTGCATTGTTCATGCTAAATTATGCTAACCATGCTAACTACTGAGTGTATCCGAACAGGTGCCGATGCATGGTGACTAGGGGATTTTCACAGTAACGTCACTGCAGTGTTAACATAAGTCTACTTGTGACGCTAAATAAACTTTATTTTATCAGTCAGTTATGTGTCAGACCCAAAAGAGAGATTGGAATTGTGCCTAGGTGCTACATGCCTGCAAACTGTTTACATGTAGCCCTAACAAACAAGTGTTAAGCAGATACCAGTGTATGTCTACAATCTGTCTAAAAAGGAAGTAAGAAGTCTCACAACACCAAATTAAAGTCCAACAGGTTTATTTGGTAGCACAAGCCACTAGCTTCTGGAGCACTGCCCCTTCAGGTAAGTGGGAGTTCTGTTCACGAACTGAGCATACAAACATTAAGAAGGAAGTGCCATGCTTGCAGCCTAAGGTAGAAGGACCCATTACAGAAAATGGTGACAACTGTGGAGACATCAATGCTAAAAGAGACATCAGTGCTCTCAAAAAAAACCACAGAGTGAAGAGACATTTGGATGCAGCTTGAAAAAATGTTGATGATAGTAAATTCTCCCCCTTAATGTCAACAAAATGAAGGAGATTGTCATCGGCTTCAGGAAGCGTAAAGGAGAACATGCTCTTGTCTACATTAATGGGGACGAAGCAGAAAAGGTTGAGAGCTTCAAGTTTTTCGGTGATCAAGTTTTAGATCACCAACAGCCTGTCCTGGTCTCTTCATGCCGACACTATAGTTAAGAAAGACCACCAATGTCTGTCCTTTCTCAGAAGACTAAGGAAATTTGGCATGTCAACTTGGTCTCTCACCAACTTTACAGATGCACCATAGAAAGCATTCTTTCTGGTTGTATCACGGTTTGGTATGGTTTCTGCTCTGCCTAAGACCGCAAGGAACTACAAAATATCATGAATGTAGTCCAATCCATCATGTAAACCAGCCTCCCATCCATTGACTCTGTCTACACTTCCCGCTGCCTTGGCAAAGCAGCCAGCATAATTAAGGACTTCATGCACCCTGGACATTCTCTCCTCCACCTTCTTCCGCTGGGGAAAAGATATAAAATCTGAGGTCACATACCAACTGACTCAAGAACAGCTTCTTTCTTGCTGCTGTCAGGTTTTTGGATGGACTTACCTTGCATTAAGTTGATCTTTCTCTACAACCTAGCTATGATCGTAACACTACATTCTGCATTGTCTGGTTTCCTTCTCTATAAGCGGTACATTTTGTCTGTATAGCGCGCAAGAAATAATACTTTTCACTGTATATTAATACATGTGACAATAATAAATCAAATCAAAAGGAGGCATACTGGATAGAGATAATGAAGACCATACCAGGTGAGAATTCTTGCGCTCCTCTACCCATTTGACTGCCTTAATAGGCTGCAGTGGCCATTTGACTACCTTGATAGGCTGCAGTAAGACCAACAGTGGGAGATATGGCAATGCTATTTTCTCCAGTACTGGTCTACAGGAAAAAAGATAAAACTTCAAGCGAGTTCCTTTCTTTATACAGTAAGTCCTGTAACAGGTGTCATTCTCCCAAAGCAGGGTGTTCAGGACTTTGACTCCCTTATTAAAACCTTTGACATCTACTTTAGCCAAAAATGAAACATAGTAATAGAGCAAGCACATTTTAAACAGGAAATCAATGGAATTATTCCTATCTGATCTATATCGCCTTGCTAATTCTTGCAGGTATGAGGCACAGAGGATGAGCAAATCCATAATTGCATAGTCATGGGTGCTTGGGGTGAAATACTCTGATATTCTGCAGATCAAAGATGAGCTTACATTGGATCAAGTAGTCTAATATGTAAGGCAGGCTGAGCTTAGAATAGTTAACCAGGCTTTAATTCATGGTGACCCCAAGGATTCACATGACTTTATAGATTGAATAGGCCCACCAGCAATGACCCTGCCCAGAAGAAAGCCCATGAACTAGGCACAGAGCACGAAAGGATGGTGGCATGAAAATTAAGCATAGACATCAGGAATGCTCATTAGAGGTGTGGACTGATTTTGATCTGGTGAAACTGGACATTTCAAGTAAATCTAGCAATTTAATCAATGACAGAGCATCTAATGTTTATGAAAGACATTCCTTCTAAGAAAGGAAAATTCAGAAATTGACAACCCTTCAAAAGTCCTAGGGGAAATAAATAATCTTAATCCAGACTACTGGTCAGTTCCAGTCCAAGTTCAGGTCTTTGATACTGCTTCTAAAATTGAAATTAGAGCTTCATTAACATCTTTTTGGGCGGCATGATGGCACAGTGGTTAGCAGTGCTGATTCACAGCTCCAGGAACCCAGGTTCAATTCTGGTCTTGAGTGATTGTGTGAAGTTTGCACATTTATCTTTGTGTCTGCACGGGTTTCCTTTGGGTGCTCCAGTTTCTTCTTCACTTTAAAGATGTGCAGGCTAGGTGGATTGGCCATACTAAATTGCCCCTTAGTGTTTGGGGGATTAATAAGGTAAATGCATGGGGTTAGGAGGATAGGGCCTGGGTTGGATTGTTGTCGGTGCAGGTTCATAGAGCCAAATGGCCTGCTTCTTCACTGTAGGGATTCTGTGATTCTATGACTCTATCTTCACCAATGACTTTGACTGGCTTCAGTTAATGATGCTTCATTCATCAGACATTAAGTTACAATCGTAGAATTCTTTAGTGCAGAAGAAGGCCATTTGGCTCATTGGGTCTGCACTGACTCTCCAACACAGCATCCTACCCAGGCCCTATCCCCGTGACCCACATATTTACCCCACTAATCCCCCTAATCTGCATATCTTGGGGCACTATCGACAATTTCACAATCCACCCAACTTGCAGGTCTTTGGACTGTGGGAAGAAACCGGAGCAACTGGAGGAATCCCATGCAGACACAGGGAGAATGTACAAACTGCACACAGACAGTTATCTAAGGCTGGAATCAAACCCGAGTCCTTGGTACTGTGAGGCAGCTATGCTAACCATCCAGGTGGTATAGACCTTCCAGTCAAAGTCAGGACTATTGTTTCTCGTAGCTACAAGGAGAGATAGATCATTGATTTTTTTCTACATTCTTTACAATCCTCGTACATCCCTAGTAAATGATGATGCTATATACTTCAGAGAATTTTGGAAAACCGAGATGATACTCATCACTTAAATGACTTACCAAGTGAGATTTTCCAGTCTCGCTTGTTCTGAAAATGGGAAATCCCACCCAAGTCAACAACTTTCCCATGGTCTGCCCCCCACTGGCTCCAATTCCTGTGGTGGGTGGGATGGTTAAAGTTGCCCCACCATCTATCATGCAATGATCTTCATTCTTTTGCTTCAAAACAGTGTAAATCTAGTCTTCTGAAGCTGGGGAAGGTTATAAGGTAAGCAGTAAGTTCCTTTCTTTCACAATGACTCCATCCATTGAACTCTGGGCAGAGATCGAAGTTATGAATCTCTCGGTTCTTTACAAACTAAGGCCAGAGGTGATGTATACGGAAGGCACTGCAGCAGATGGTGAGAATCCCCATGATGACCTGCTGGAGCTGATTTGGCTTTTCCTACAGAGTGAAGAGGGAGAATCCCTTTGAGTGATCTCTTGGAGAATGAAGTCCTGGAGAGTGATTCATCTTTCTCATTAACGGAAACACCTTGTGCAGCTTCTGTTGCCTGTTTAGAAGGATGAGCAGGGTTTATAGTGGCTGAGCAGTTTTCAGATTTTAGTTCCAATGTATTTAGTTCCAATATATTGCTTACTTTATCTCCTGTTGTCTATGAAAAGTCTTCCAGAGAGAATTCTTTGTCTGCATCAAGGTTAGAGTGCATAAAGGATCACACTGTGAAAGAGCTGGTACTTTCCAAGTGTGAAAGTCAATTGGCATCCATACTTCAATCCCAGCAGGAAGTCTTCTTAACCCCCGAGCACAAAAGCTACAGCAGAATCTTTTCCATCTCTGAAGTTGCAGGATCCTGTACAGCAATCTTGTCCTTGAGTGATTTCTACTGAAAATTAGTCTCATTACAGAAGATGAAGTTATCTTGGCTCCATTTTCTCAGCAATTATTTCTATTAACCATAAAGGAGCAATCTCCTACAAAGAGAAATCGTGTTCTCTTACCACTGTGTACAGCAATAAGGCATTCCTTCTGAAATATCATCGGGACATTATCTCTTTTTCTTTTCCTGTCACTTTGACAGGAACTTGGTCATTTTTTCCCTTTGCTCACTAAAATCTCAGACTTTCAATGCCTTTTAGTCTTTGATACTGTAATTGATGACGCAGCTGTAAGTCTTTCTTGAGGTTGAAGACAATTCCCATTCTGACACTTCTTCTCAGAGTTTTTCAAGGGACAAACAAGTTTCTCAGAGTGTCTGGAGTTCTTCACTTCTAGCCCTAGAGAGTCCAAAGATCAATTCTCTTCAACCTTCCCTTTTAAATCAATCTTTCATCTCAAAGTCTTCCTTATCTTTGAAACACTGAAACCTAAATTTTCCCAGAAATGGTGACAACAATGATTCTAGAGTATCGTCCTATTCTGGAGATGCTGATTTCTGATGAGATGCAGAAAAAAAACTCCCATGCCTCCAAATCGTTTTCCCTGAGAGTGGCGAATACTGAGAGAGATTGAATCCCCTCAGGCTGTGGCTTAAGGAGGGGAAGAATAGAAATTGGATTTCATTAAACTCAGTAGTTGTAAAATGTAGATAGTTAAAAATCTAAAAAGTAATAGCAGTATAGTTGGGGGGAGGGGCTAGGTGTAGTATAAAGTGTTAGTAAACTGGATATGCTAATATATGATGTATATAATGATGCATTGTTGACATTATGAGTGGTATGGTGGCACAGTGGTTAGCACTGTTGCCTCATAGTGCAAGGGATCTGACTTCAATTCCAACCTCTGTAGACTGTGTGTGGAGTATGAACGTTCTCCCTGTGTCTCCATGGTTTGCCTCTGGGTACTCTGGTTTCCTCCCACACTCCAAAGATGTGCAGGTTAGATTGAATGACCATGCTAAATTTCCTCTGAGTGCCTGGGTGAATTAGCAGGACAAATACATGAGGGATAGGGCCTATATGGGATTGTTGTTAGTGCAGGTTCGATGGGCTGAATAGCCTCCTCCATAGGGATTCTATGATACTATGTGTTAAAGTCAAGTAAGAGAGGTTGGAATAATACATAGAAGCTCCATGTCAATGTAACGTGTTTAGAAGTATTGAAGGAAAAAATTTGAACGCAACCAGCTCCCAACTCATCCCTTCCTGTTTTAGTAAAGACAAGTCACGGGGTAGATGATCAACCTGTTTTCAGGAGCTGAGTCAAGACAGTAAGAGCTTAAAAGATTCGACATGTCTTCATTGTTCACTTTTCTTGTAAACTCAAAGAGCAACTTCCCCGATCCCCAGGAATCCTAGCATGTAAAGGGTGCTGGAAGGGCCAGGACCAAAGGTAGATACTTCTACAACAATGACTGTGGGTCGGGAGGAACAGCAATCTTTCATTTAGATCCAACAGGCTAACCTCTTTATGCACTTCATTGTTGGCTGCCCCAAATTCCTCTCCCAAAATCTTGAACACTCAACCTCTAGCAATCCCCTAACTTCCCTCAGTCCCAAATTGTCAACTGCCCTCATGCCCACATTCTTCAAATCCAATAGAGTAGTATTAAACAAGTGTTAAAGAAATACCAGCGAATGTCTACAGTCTGTCTCTGAACCAAGTCACATACCTGGAATTCAAGATAGAAGGATCCATCTCACAATAGCCATGACCTGAAACATCCCTCCACAGATATTGCCAGGCCTACTGAGTATTTGCAGTATTTTTGTTTTTATTTCAGATTTCCACTATCTGCAGTATTTCATTTCTTTAGTCACTTTACAGCATCTACACTGGGGCAGTGAGGGAATAAGAGCCATTTTGAAGTTTTGTTTTGTCATCACTAAATCTCTCTTACAGTGACCCGGATATTTACTCAGGGCCATGATGAGAACAGGAGTTAGAGTATCCAGATGGAAAACTCAGAACTGGAGGTTTCCCAGACATCCTGCTAAAATTAATCACAGGATGCCTTTTAAAATTTGAGTAGTTTTCCCACCCACAGCCAGCCAAAGTGACAAGCAGGAAAGCAGCTAGGAATGGATACTGGGTAAGCAGGCAATCCTAGGGGTGAAGTGGGGGCAGAGGGGAAGATTGAACATCACAGGGATGCGTTTTAGCCTGGCTTTTATTTGCAGAATGTGAGATATATTAGAGATTGAATGATAAGGAGAAATCAGCAATTGTGTGGAGATTTGGGAAGTGTGGGCATGTGGGGAATTGACAATCAGGGAGTGAGGGAAGTTGAGGGATTGCCAAGGGTTGAGTGTTCAAGATTTTGAGAGAGGAATTTGGGCCAGCCAACAGTAAAGTGTATAAAGAGGTTAGTCTGTTGCATCTAAATGGAAGATTGCTGTTTCTCTTGACCCACAGTCAATGCTGTAAAAGTATCTACTTCATGGTTCCATCCCTTCCAGCACCCTTTACATGCCAAGATTCCTGGGGACTGGGGAAGCTGGTCTTTGAGGTCACAAGAAAAGTGAACAACAAAGACATGTCGACTCCTTTAAAGCTCTAACTGTCTGATTCAGTTCCTGAAAACAGGTTGATCATCTATTCCCTGACTTGTCTTTATTAAAACAGGAAGGAGATGAGTTGAAAGCTGGTTGCTTTTGAATTCGAGACTTAATTTTTACTTCTCACCTATCCCCAAACTACCCGCCCTTTGGGTGTTAATATGTCCCTTCAGACACAGTAGATTCTTAGACTTAGCCCAGCACTTAACTGTCATTCATCCACTCCGAAACTGCCATGACTAAAACAAAAAGCAAAGAAAAATACAGCACAGGAACAGGCCCTTTAGCCCTCCAAGCCTGTGTCAATCATGATACCTTAACTAAACTGAAAAAAACACCTTCTGCCCTTACACTGTCCATATCTCTCTATTTCCTCCCTAGTCATGTATCCATCCAGATGCCTCTTAAATGTTTCGAATGTACCTGCTTCCACCACCTCCTCTGGCAGCGCGTTTCAGGCACCCACCACTCTCTTTATGAAAAACTTCCCCACACATCTCTCTTAAACTTTCCCCTTCTCATCTTGAACCTGTGCTCCATTGTAATTGAAACTTCCACCCTTGGAAAGACCTCTAACTATCTACTCTGTCTATGCCTGTCATAATTTTGTGGACCTCTATCAGGTCTCCCCTCATCCTCCATCTTTCCAGTGAAATCAATCCTAGTTTATTCAACCTCTCCTCATAGCCACTGCCCTCAAGACTAGGAAACATCCTGTGAACCTTCTTTGCACCCTCTCTAAAGTTACCATGTCCTTCTGGTAGTGTGGTGACCAGAACTGCACGCAATACTCCAAATGCAGCCTAAACAAGGTTTTATATGGCTGTGACATGATTACCCAATTCTTGTACTCAATGCCCCGGCTGATGAAAGTAGGCATGCCATATGCCTTCATAATTACCTTGGTCACCTGTGCTGCCACTTTCACGGAACTGTAGACCTGCATGCCCAGATCCCTCTGTATGTTAATGTTCCTAAGTGTTCTGCCATTTACAGTATAATTCACACCGAAATTTGATCCTCCAAAATGCATTACCTTGCATTTGTCTGGATTAAACTCCATCTGCCATTTCTGTGCCCAAGACTCCAATCTATCTATATCCTGTTGTAGCCTCTGACTACTATCACCTCACTTAATTGTACTATTTCCTATATCTCTTGTGAAATGACCAGAATCTGTAAGCAAATGTAATTGATGTCAATTATGTATATATTGATTTTTGTCTCTCTTATGGTAGCAAATATATTCCAATGAAGTTCTAAAAGTGCATTTTAAATATGTGTACTACTTAGGAGATGAGCGACTGCAGTTTTATCAGGGCCCTTCATTAGAATGGACCCATCATCATTTTAGTTTATCTGACACAGAAAGGAACCTGTGTAACTCCATAAATAAATGTAAAAGTATAGAGATTGGCACCAGTTTTATCCTTCATTAACTGAACATGGCAATGGAGAATAATTACCTAAATGTTGGAAGCCAAGAAAAGAAAATCAGACAGTAAACCACAATCCCAGTAGACATTTTGGAAAATAGTAGTAAACAAATGTTAATTGTTGAGGAATAATTATTCTCCAATATGCTCAGCACCTGTATAATATGACCTATGGAAGAATAAAATGAATATGTGAAGATAGATTATTACTAAAGAGGAAGTAATGTTTGGCCCTGATGTCGTCCAGATGCTAGTTTTGATGCATTGGAGTTAGCACTACATTAAACCACTCTAAAGTCAAGAATATTTTTAGGGAAAATAATATATTTTAAAATAAAATCAGGATAGAGTTGTACTTTAAATTTCTATCCTTAGATGACACAAACAAGCATAAAACTAGCCAATTTTAGCAAAGAGTCATATATTAGTCTTTGGTGGCTACTTCCATGCAGTGGGTGAAAATTAGAAATGTTGGGTGGAATTCTCCCAGAAAACTTTTAAGTCTTATTATGGAGAGAATAATCCATGCCAGTCTCTCAGGCAACTTCGCATCGCAATCTTCCCACACTCTTTTTTTGGAGTGTTGGGGGTTTTACATCGGTTCTGGGGGGGGTGGGGCGGGGAGGAGTGGGGGTGGGGGTGACTTAAACACATTGGTGAGCCCAGTTTCTGAGCACTTGGACACTGTTTCGCAAGGGCGCCCCAATCTCACAGTGCACAGGGAGCCTCCTTCCTCATACCACGGACATTGGGACACCCTTCCGCCCCCTCATCTGCAGCTTGTTTCTCCCGTTTCGTCCCCTACACAGTTCGCTGGCATTGGTGCATCAGAGCCTCCCGATAGGTCCCCCTGCCTGATTCCTGACATGACCCTCATCAAGGAACCTGCCATGCCCAGACATCAAGACCACCTTCACAATCCACCCCTACAGGAACCCACTCCCCAGTTAGACCCCCCTGCACAGAAACCCCCCATCATGTCCCCACTTATAATCCCCACTCAGTGCCTTGGCACCTCCCCAGTACACTGGATGTACCCAATTGATTACTACCACCTTCGTCGGCCATTGAAGACAGAGGGTAGCAGTGGAGGGGTCTTTTTCTGATTGGAGGTCTGTGAAATCATAGAAACCCTACTGTACAGAAAGAGGCCATTCAGCCCATCAAGTCTGCACCGATCACAATCCCACCCAGGCCCTATCCCCATATCCCTACACATTTTACCCACTAATTCCTCTAACCTACGCATTTTAGGACACTAAGGGGCAATTTAAGCATGGCCAATCAACCTAACCCACACATCTTTGGGCTGTGGGAGGAAACCAGAGCACCCAGAGGAAACTCATGCAGACGTGAGAACGTGCAAACTCTACACTGACATTGACCCAAGCCGGGAATCGAACACAAGTCCCTCAAACTGTGAAGCAGCAGTGCTAACCACTACGCTACCATGCTGCCCTAGACGAGTGGTGTTCCACAGGGCTCTGTACTGGGACCTCTGCTGTTTGTGATATATATAAATGATTTGGAAGATGATGTAGTTAGTTTGATTAGTAAGTTTGCGGATGACACAAAGATTGCTGGAGTTGCGGACAGTGATTAACATTGTCAGAGATTACAGCAGGGTATAGATAGGCTGGAAAATTGAGCGGAGGAAATGGCACATGAAATTTAATCTGGATAAATGCAAAGTGATGCATTTTGGTAGATCTAATGCCGGGGGTAGTTATACAATAAATGGCAGAATCATCAGGAGTATAGACACATAGAGGGGTCTGGGTGTGCAAGCTAACAGATCCTTAGAGGCAGCACAGGTGGAAAAGGTGGTGAAGGAGGCAAATGGCATGCTTGCCTTTACTGAACAGGGCACAGAGTATAAAAGTTGATATATGATGTTATATAGAACGTTGGTTAGGCCACATTTGGAATACTGCATCCAGTCCTGGTCGCCACACTACCAGAAGGTTGTGGAGGCTATGAAGAGAGTGCAGAAAAGGTTTACCAGGATGTTGCCTGGTATGGAAGGTATTAGCTACGAGGTGAGATTGAGCAAACTCAATGTTCTCCTTGGAAAGATGGAGGTTGAAGAGTGACCTAATAGAAGTTTATAAACTTATGAAGGGCATAGATAGAGTGAACAGTTGGAAACTTTTTCCCAGGTCAGAAATGACAAACACAAGGGGTCACGTGTTCAAGGTAAGGGGGGGGCGCAAGGTTCAATACAGATATGTGGGAGACGTTTTTTACACAGAGGGTGGTGGGGGCCTGGAATGCACTACCAAGCAAAGTGGTTGAGGCAGACACGCTAGGATCATTTAAGACTTATCTAGATAGCCACATGAACAGACTGGGAATAGAGGGATACAAAAGGATGATCTAGTTAGCCTAAAAAGCTGAAGTAGTAGCACCAGCTTGCTGTAAAATTGATCAAAACAGAGACAGAGTATGTTAAGAATCCTAGCCACTCAATACTGAAAGAAATTAATACCATCTGAAGAGCACTGGACTCCTTGCTGACTCAATGTGCTGAGAGGAGTATAAAGATGGCAAACAAAATCTATATGAGTTTGTAAATAAACTGAGTAGATATTTGGCTCTCCTTACTAAAAAATAGGTAGACTCTTGGGCTATTTCCTCTATGCTAGATTTCAAAGGTGATAGGATGATTAAGACAGAAGGATTAATAAGGCATTTAAAAGCTTCTATGTTGAGTTATACAAAACAGATCAGTCTGGAGATGCACTAGTACACATGGAACGTTTTTCTCTTCCTTTAAACTCCCAACCAAAGATCAACCCTATATACCCCCATTTCTAAGAGGGAAGTGGTCTTTTGCCTCAAGGGACCTGGTAAGGCCTGATAATTTTTGGAGTGAATTTTATAAGGAATTTAAAGACTTGCTAATTGGTCCTCTGATCAGAATGTATAAGCATTCATTCCAATCAGGCCTGTTGCCTCAGTCACTTTAAGAAGTAATTATCATAATTTTGAAGGCAAGAATCCTGAGGAATGTACAACTATAGGCAATTTCATTCTTGAAGGTAGATTTGAAATTGTTGTCTAAAATACTGGCGTTTCATCTAGAAAAAAATCTTCCTCCTGATAATCCAGACTGGGTTCATAAAAGGCTTTAATTCATGTAACAATGTGGAGAGGTTATTAACTATTATTCAGGTCTTCCAAAAACAGCAATAGAAAGCTTTGTGGTCTCATAAGATGCGGAGAAAACTATTGACTGTGTGGAGTGAAATTATTTATTCTACACTGTGCAGAAATTTGGGCTGAGGGATGGGGGAGAATTTGTTAAGTGGATTCAAGTGCTTTCGTGTTTAGTGTGGGCGAGGAAGGGTTGACCATTATCCCTGTTATTGTTTGCAATAGCTATTGAACTCCTCGTGAATGCATTCAGTATTTGGGTTATCCAGTGGTGGAAAGCAGCGTAAGATCCTGTTATACACTGATGATGTGTTGCTTTTCGTGTCTAAGCCAGATGTCTATGTTCCTGCTATTACTGATATCATGGGTAGGTTTGGTTGCACTTTGGGATATAAAATTATATTCACAAGTCTGAGTCTGTGCTTTTGGGAAGGCTTAGCGGGAGACCTTTCCCTCTTGTTCCCTTCCCCTTTAATTGGTCTCCTCCCCCATTCTGAGTCATATAAGGCAAAAACTGCCCCCTTACTTGCATCCATTAAGTGGGACCTATGTCATTGGTCCTTCTTACCGATATCATGGCTGGTCAGGATAGCACTAATTAAGATGAATGTACTGCTTAGGTTGTTGAATCCTTTACAGATGCTACAAATTTTGCTTTCTGCTAAGGTCCTAATGGATACTAATGGGATGTTTAGCTCCTTTATATGGAACAAAATAAGACCCCACTCAAAATTGGACAAATAGCAGCTTCCTAGTTCAAAGTGGAGCAGGATGCCAAATATTAAGATGTATCAATTACCCTCTCATCTAAGATTTATACAGAAGTCAGTAAGAGGAAACCTCATCAATATTTGGCTTGATATTGAAGCTGGCCAGCCTGAGGACCCCTTACATGCTCTGTTGGATTCTCTGTGAGAATCCAATAGCATTAATGCTCTGAGAGTGTAGAGGGTGGTCCGTGAATTGGAAGGAAGTTTTAATTTGACTTCCACCCTCTCCCTCTCCCGTTCAGAGTAATCCAGATTTTCCACCATATCTGATGGACCATGGTTTTGATATTTGGAAGGTTAGGAGACACATTAGATTGGGTGACTTGTTTAATGGTGCCTTGTTATCTTTTGAGCAACTGTGTCAACAATATAATATTCTAAGTTACTCCTTTTTCAGATATTTAGAACTCAGAAGTTTTATTCTTAATAAGATATTTCTGCATCTTGATGCAAGTGTCTCATGTTGGAAAGAAAAACATGATATCTATAGAACCAAAGCAATGAATTAGCCAGATTTATGACACATTGGGCGGAATTTTACTGGCACGTCCGCCCAACTTTTGCATGATCCTGCCTAAGGCCAGTAGAGAATGCCGTTCTCCAAGCCCAGCCTGCCCCTGGAATCGAGGCTGGCACGTTGGTAAAATCCCAGCCATTATGTTCCAAATCCTGTGTGAATATACCAGCAACTTTGTGGTCTTGGGAAAAAAGATCTCTAGTGGCTATTGGTGAGAAGACCTGGGGCAATATCTGAGAAAATGCCAATAGATTCTTTGGCTGTAATACAACAAAGGAGACTCAACTTAAAATATTACACTGTCTACATATTAGAACATAGAACATAGAACATAGAACATTACAGCGCAGAACAGGCCCTTCGGCCCACGATGTTGCGCCGACCAGTTACAAAAACAATGACCCACTAGCCTATACCAATCCCTTTTCGTCCATAAACCTATCCAGAGATCTCTTAAACGCCCCCAAACTAGACGCATTTACAACTGCAGCAGGCAGGGCATTCCAATCCCTCACCACCCGCTGGGTAAAGAACCTACCCCTGACATCCGTCCTGTAGCTACCCCCCCTTAATTTAAAGCCATGCCCCCTCGTGCTAGCTTTCTCCATCCGAGGAAAAAGGCTATCACTATCCACCCTATCTAAACCTCTAATCATCTTATATGTTTCAATAAGATCCCCTCTTAGCCGCCTTCTTTCCAACGAAAACAACCCTAGATCCCTCAGTCTCTCCTCATAGGACCTCCCCACCATACCAGGCAACATCCTAGTAAACCTCCTCTGCACCCTCTCCAACGCCTCCACATCCTTCTTGTAATGCGGGGACCAGAACTGCACACAGTACTCCAAGTGCGGCCGCACTAGAGTAGTGTACAGTTGCAACATTACACTGCGACTCCTAAATTCAATCCCCCTACCAATAAACGCCAAGACACCGTACGCCTTCTTGACAACCTTATCTACTTGATTCCCAACTTTCAGGGATCTATGTACACACACACCTAGATCCCTCTGTTCATCCACACTATTCAAAGTCCTCCCGTTAGCCCTATACTCGACACATCTGTTGCTCCTACCAAAGTGAATTACCTCACACTTCTCCGCATTAAATTCCATCCGCCACCTCTCGGCCCAGCTCTGCAACCTATCTAAGTCTCCCTGCAGACTATGACACCCTTCCTCACAATCTACCACACCTCCAACTTTGGTGTCATCAGCAAATTTACTAATCCACCCAACTATACCCTCATCCAGATCATTAATAAAAATTACAAACAACAGTGGCCCCAAAACAGATCCCTGAGGCACACCACTCGTAACTGCACTCCATGATGAATATTTACCATCCACCACCACCCTCTGTCTCCTATCTGATAGCCAATTCCTGATCCAACTTCCTAGATTACCCACAATCCCATACATCTGCATTTTCTGCAGAAGCCTACCATGGTGAACCTTATCGAACGCCTTACTAAAATCCATGTATACCACGTCAACTGCCTTACCCCTATCCACCTCTTTGGTCACCTTCTCAAAAAACTCAATAAGGTTAGTAAGGCACGACCTACCTGCTACAAAACCATGCTGACTATTTCTAATCAATTCATTACACTCCAAATAACTATAAATCCTATCCCTAATAATTTTTTCTAAAACCTTGCCCACAACAGAAGTAAGACTCACCGGTCTATAATTCCCGGCAAAGTCTCTGTTCCCCTTCTTAAACAATGGGACAACATTCGCTATCCTCCAATCCTCCGGGACTACACCAGAGACCAATGACGACCTGAAGATCTGAGCCAGAGGCTCTGCAATCACCTCTCTAGCCTCCCAGAGAATCCTAGGGTAGATCCCATCCGGACCAGGGGACTTATCTATTTTCAGCCCCTCAAGAATTTCCAGCACATCCTCTTTATCAACCGTAATACTGTCTATTTTACACCCCTGCAACCCAATGTCCTCCTCAGCTATATTCATGTCCCCCTGCGTGAACACCGAAGAGAAATATTGGTTCAATACTTCTCCAATCTCCTCCGGTTCCACACACAACTTCCCCCTGCTGTCTGTAACTGGCCCTAATCTTGCCCTGACCAACCTTCTGTTCTTGACATACTTATAGAACGCCTTAGGATTCTCCTTAATCCTATCAGCCAAAGTCTTCTCATGTCCTCTTTTAGCCCTTCTCAACTCACTCTTCAACTCCCTCCTAGCCAATCTAAAGCTTTCTAGTGCACTATCTGAGCCCTCCAATCTCATCCGAACATAAGCCTCCTTTTTCTTTTTAACCATCGACTCAACTCTTTTAGTGCACCACGGTTCCCTAGATCTACCAAATCCACCATGCCTGACAGGGACATACCTATCAAGGACTCGCAGTAGCTGCTCCTTGAAAAAACTCCACATTTCAGACGTTCCCAGTCCCTGTAATCCCCTAATCCAATCCATGCGTCCTAATTCACTCCTGATAGCCTCATAATCGCCCTTACCCCAGCTAAAATTGCTGACCCGAGGTTCATGCCTATCTCTTCCCATCACTAAGGTGAACGTAACCGAATTGTGGTCACTATCACCAAAATGCACACCAACTTCCAAGTCTAGCACCTGGTCTGGCTCATTTCCCAGCACCAAATCCAATATAGCCTCACCTCTAGTTGGCCTGTCTACATACTGAGACAAAAAACCTTCCTGCACGCTTTGTACAAACACTGACCCCTCTAGCGAGCTAGAACTATAGCAACTCCAATCAATATTCGTAAAGTTAAAGTCCCCCATAACAATTACCCTATTACTTTCACTCCTAACCAGGATTGTCTCCGCAATCCTTTCCTCAACCTCTCTAGAACTTTTAGGAGGTCTATAAAAGACTCCCAACAGGGTGACCTCTCCTCTCCTATTTCTAATCTCCGCCCATACTACCTCAACTGACAAGTCCTCATCAAACTTTCTCTCCGACACTGTGATACAGTCCTTGACTAGCAATGCTACCCCACCCCCCCTTCTACCTTCTTCTCTACTCCGACTAAAGCATTTGTACCCCGGAACCTGCAACATCCATTCCTGACCCTGCTCTATCCATGTCTCAGAAATGGCCACAACATCAAAGTCCCAGGTACTGATCCACGCTGCAAGTTCATCCACTTTATTGCGAATACTCCTCGCATTAAAGTACACGCATTTCAAACCCTGCTCCGCCCCACCCCCACTATGCCGTGCCCTGCATTCCCCAACTATGCCCCCCTCACTTTCACCCCCTTTCCTCACTATCCCTCCCCCCCTCCGAATCAGTTTAAACCTTCCTGCATCGCTTTTGCAAATTTACCCCCCAGGATATTGATTCCCCTCTGGTTCAGGTGTAGACCATCCCTCTTATAGAGGTCCCACCTTCCCCAGAATGAGCCCCAATTGCTCAAGTACCTGAACCCCTCCCTCCTGCACCATCCCCTCAGCCACGAGTTCAAACTTTCCCTCTCCCTATTCCTCTCTAAACTATCCCGTGGCACAGGCAAGAGTCCAGATATAACTACTCTTTCTGACTTCGCCTTGAGTTTCCACCCCAACTCCATAAATCTTTGCTTAATATCCCCTTCCCTTAATCTCCCTATGTCATGTGTCCCCACATGAACTATAACTTGGGGTTGATCTCCCTCTCCCCTAAGAGTCCTGAATACTCTGTCCGAAACATCCTGGACCCCAGCCCCTGGTAGGCAACACACCAGCCCAGAGTCCCTACCCTTACCTCCAACTCTCCTATCCGTCCCCATAACTGTGGAGTCCCCAATCACGAGGCCCAATCTCTTACCCCTAACCACCTGAGGCTTGCCAATAGGCTCACCCCCAGAGACCTGCTCCCTTTGGCTATCCCCAGTTGATTTCTCCTCAACTGTAGCCTCCAGGACCGAGAACCTATTTTGGAGGGGAACAGCCCCAGGGGATTGTCCCCCCAACTGCTTTTTGCCCCTCTTCCTGGCAGTGACCCAAGACTTATTCCTAGGAGTGACTATCTCCTTATAACTCCTTTCTATGTCCGCCTCCACTTCCCGAATTATACGGAGCTCCTCTAATTCCCCTTCCAGCTCCTTTACACGCTCCTCCAGAAACTGCAATCTAACACACTTCCCACAAGTAAAATCACCTGAAACACTGTGGGAGTCCCTCACTACATACATCCCACAGGAGATGCAGCTTACAGCCTGAACTGCCATCCCTGAATCAATTACCAGCAGAAAAGTAAAAATATTAAAAAAAAAACTTCCCTCACACTTATAATTAGGTTAGAGGAGGTGGAAGGGTGGGATTCTCTACCAGTGTAGAGAATCGGGAATCCTCTCTGCACTAATTTATAGTGTTAGGGGCACGAGCTTACACCAAGCTTAGGCTATTGGATAGATCCTGTGTATCCTCACTGTGTCAAAAATGCAAATTGGTGAGCGGTGACACATTGGGCAGAGTTCTCCCAAAAAAGTGCAATAACGGCAAGAATAATGGAGATTTCTGCACCGCTCTCTGAAGTGCACCCTCACTACAATTGCCCCACACTCAGTCACTTTTTTGGAGGTTTGGAAGTTCTGCACTGGCACTGGTGGCGGGGCCTAAACATGCTGCTGATCCTGGCTTCAGAATGCTTGGGTGCTGTTTCACAATCTAACAGTGCACTGGAAGACTCCCTCCTCTTCCCTCTGATCCTCCAGCTTCCCCACCGACCACCCCACTTCACTCCCTCCATCATCAGCAGCATGTTCCCCCACCTCCTTCCTGAATCAGGTTATCAGCATTAGGGCATGGGAGTAAATGCTACTTTAAATATGCTGATTGGCCTCATGCCCTTTCTGGGAGTGATCAAGTTCATGTCATTGGAAATGGGCTGGGAACATCGCAAACTGTCTAGCGCTGGGCACAGAACCAATATTTAAATCCACACACGGTAGCACGGGCGGCACGGTAGCACAGTGGTTAGCACTGCTGCTTCACAGCTCCAGAGACCTGGGTTCAATTCCTGGCTCAGGTCACTGTCTGTGTGGAGTTTGCACATTCTCCTCGTGTCTGTTTCCTCCGGGTGCTCCGGTTTCCTCCCACAGTCCAAAGATGTGCCGGTTAGGTTGATTGGCTATGCTAAAGTTGCCCCTTAGTGTCCTGGGATATGTAGGTTAGAGGGATTAGTGGGTAAATGTGTAGGGATATGGGGGTAGGGCCTGGGTGGGATTGTGGTCGGTGCAGACTCGATGGACCGAAGGGTCTGTTTCTGCACTGTAGGGTTCTATGAACAGTGGACACTATTATTCGGGATCAGTGCAACCTGCTAAAGGCAAAGCAAGGTCGGAGATTCTCTCCGTTTTGTCTGGTCCTGTATCAAAGTGACATCCTACTGGCTGGGCATATGTAAGGAGCTTGAGAAGAGATTTGATTTGGCCTTAGAGTTTATCTTTTGTACTTGATTCTGGGGCTCCCAGACAAAAAGATAATTCATACCAATAAGAAAATGCCGTGCTATATCCTAACATTTGCGGTGCAGAAGAATACCCTTTGCTCCTGGATTAGCAAGAAGTCTCTTTTTGTTCAGAATAGGCATAAATTATTATGGAATGTACCTCACTGGAATTTCTAACCTGTACACAGCAATCCAAATCAGATGCATTCCAGAAAGTAAGGAGCCTCTATCTCAAATATACAGGTTTTGTTATGTCTGACTTACTCCTAGAAGGTTCTCCACAGGTTAAGTAGCACTGTCTCCAATATACAAAATGCATCATTTTGCCATGTTTTCGTGACTTTATCTTCTTTTCCCCCATCCTGTTACTTGTCCTCTTCTTTTGAATACGTGGAATACTGAATTATTGGACTAACTGCATTGGTTTCCTCCTATCTTTATAGAAAATGAATCTACAGTGCAGAAGGAGACCATTTGGCCCATTGAGCTTGCACTAAGAACAATCCCATCCAGGTTTTATCCCCGTAACACCACATATTTGTCCTCCTAGTCCCCCGATGCTAAAGCGCAATTTATCATGGACAATCAACCTAACCTGCACATCTTTTTTCTATTTGTATGGAGAAATGATCAAGCTGCATCGTATGAATTTTTAGAGTGTGCTATATCATTTGTAAAATTGAGAAAACTCTAAATAAAAACATATTTTTAATAAATTACATTCACTCCATCCTAACTGTGCCACTTGGAATGGAAACTGTTGGCATACATAGAGCCTTCTCTTCCTCTATGCCCTCTGGTGACTTACCACTCCTTAGGCAAATCAGAAAATGCTTGAAATGCTGGATAATTGACCTTTTCCAGAAGAATTCCATTGGGTTCCTGCTGCAGTAACAGTGGAAAAGTAGAGAAACTTCTGAGCACTTGGTTTTGATTGATGTTATATTTCTGGTGTTAAAGGATAAGAGTTGTATGATTACCACACTCTCTTTTTCAATTCCACACACCATTCATTGGCTGGTGGATGTCCACTATATTTATTTAACTGCTTAAATCAGAAATGAAATGACAGTGTGGCTAATATGAAAAAATAATTTAAATGTCTGCCTAACACAAGTAGTAAATCAATTCTACAATATGACTGAAAATTGAATGGTATCATTTTTATTATGATATACAGAATACTGCTACTTTGATCTTACATCATGTAATGGATTGCATTTATAAACTAAGCAGATTATTTTTAAAATGAAAGCATTTTACTCCACAATGTATGTTCTTAACATGTAGATGATGAAGTATAATTAAAAGATATTCATCAAAATAATTCGAACTATAAAAGGAATTTTCTACAGAGATGGTATTTTATTCCAGCACATTTGCAAGCCACAGTGGAAGGTCAGAAGAAAGCACAACTAGGAACAGAAGCAATAAATAATTTGTGCTGTGAAGTGATGTGTTGCCAAGAACAAAATGCATCATTTTTTTTACAGTGACAATTTATATTTTGCATATAAATAAAACATTATGCGTGCTGAAAAAACTGTAATTCCCAGTGAAGGAGAGTAAGGTTAGGTTACCTTCAATATGAATGGCCTTCCTTATCCTTTGAAAAACAGGCTACATTCATCCACCTTCATGTGCATCTAAGGTATTGGTGACATCTCATCGGCAAATTATGTGGAGATATTGTCCCTTAGAAAATGACCTTTCCACCCCTCTTCCACTGTAACCCCTTATAAGCACTCTCCTCTCTGTTGTTCCCCTCTCTGCCATTGTCTTCTTTGCATCTCCCCTCTCTGCCACTTCTCATTGCTGTCGCCCCCCCTGCTGCTGCTTCCCCACCCTCCCCACCGCTCCCCCCTCTGCTCCCCCCCTCTGTCTTTGCCCCCTCTGCTGTTGCCCTCCCTGCCACTCCCCTCCCTGCCACTACCCATCTTGTTCTAATTGATTAAATTCCCTGTTATAAGTCAGTCTTCCAAAGCACTGAAGACATTTCCAAAGTATAGTTAGAAAACTCACAGCAAAAGTACTGCGAACACAGTCTCTTACTAACATGTAAGAACGGCACTGCGAGTACTGACTATGCAGCATCATACTTCACACAGATTCATGGACTCACTTAATTTGCACTATGTTCTTCCTTTGTTTTCATTGACAAGTTTCATGAAGGTCTGAAAACCCACAGAATCAAAAAAAACTTTTAAATCTGCCAGTATTGCTCTAATTTTTTTCATTTGTCCACAGGTGTCACTAGCAAAACCAACATTTATTGCCCATCCTGAAAAGCCCTTAGAAAGACGGTGTTGAGGTGCCTTCTTAAGCAGCTGCATTCCTGCAAGTGTAGGCACACCCTCAGTGCTGTTAGGAAGGGAGTCCCAGGATTCTGATCCAGCAAAAATGAAGAATTGGTGATATATTTCAAGTCAGGATGGTGAGTGGCTTGGAGGGGAATGCGCAGATTGTGGTATTCCCAGGTATCTGCTGCCCTTGTCCTTCCAACTGGATGAGGTCATCGGTTCGGAGGGTTGAAAGAACAGTGATAAGGTTCTGCAGTGTACCTTGTTGATGATACACAATGTACCACTGCATCTGTGGTGGAGAGAATGAATGGTTGTGGAGGAGATGCCAATATAGAGGGTTGCTTTGTCCCAGATGGTATCAAACTTCTTGAGTGTTGTTGGAGTGCAGGCTCATTCATCCAAGCAAGTGGACAGTATCCCACTACACACTTGACTAATGCCTTGTAGATGGTCAACAGGCTTTGGGGAATCAAAAGCTAAGTAACTCACCATACAATTCCCAGCTTCTGACCTGTTTTTGTAACCACGGTATTTATATGGCTGGTTCAATTGAGTTTCTGGTCAATGGTATTCCGTATTATGTTAATAGTGGGGGATTCAGCGATCGTACTGCCATTGAAAGTCTAGCTTGAATGTTGCCCAGGAATTGTTGCATTTTGATATGGACTGCTTGAATTTCTGAGGAGTTGCAAGTGGGAAAAAACATTGTGTAATCGTCAGCGAACATCACCAGCTCTGGCCAAATGATTGAAAGAAATTCATTGGTAAAGCAGCTGAATATACTCAGGACACTTCTGTCAGGAACTCCTGCTGTGATGTTCTGGGACTGAGATGATTGGCCTCCAACAACTGTAACCATCTTCCTTTGTACCAGTTAGGACACCAACCCCTATTAGATTTTCCTCCTCATTTCCATTGACTTCAAGTTTAATAAAGCTCCTTGGTACCACACTCAATCAACTGCTGGTGTCAAGGGCAGTAATTCTCACCTCACTTCTGGAGTTCAACTCTTTTGTCCGTGTTTGAAATAAGATGGTATTGACGTCAGGAGCCATGTGACCTTGGCAAAACCAAAACTATGCAGCAGTGAGCAGGTTATTGCTGTTTAAGTGCTGCTTGATAACACTGTCAACGCCACCTTCTTTCACTTTGTTGATGGTTAAGAGTAGACCGATAGGGCAATATTGGCCAGGCTGGATTTGTCCTGCTTTTTGTGGACAGGACATTCCTGGGCTATTTTCTGCATTATCACTAAACATTTGTGTTGTAGCTATACTGGAACAGATTGGTTAGGGGTTTAGCTAGTTCTGGAGCACAGGTCTTCAGCACTATTGTCGGAATATTGTCAGGATCCATGGTCTAATCAGTATCCAGTGTCTTCCACCACTTATTAATATCATGTAGACTGAATCAAATTGGCTGACTCCTGACATCTGTGAACCTGGGACCTCTAGAGGAGGCCGAGATAGATCATCTACTTGGTACTTTTAGCTGAGGATGGTTGCAAATGCTTATACTGATGTGCAGATCTTCCCACTCATTGAGGATGGGGATATTTGTGGATTCTCCTCCTCCTGTTAGTTGTTTAATTGTTCGGCACCATTCACGACTAGATGTGGCATGTCTGCAGAGTTTTGATCTGTTATGTTGTGGGAAAGATGTGTGAGGATGCAGTGGAATATCTGCATGTTACATCTGATTCCTGAATGGCAGTGGGTGCTGCTGGATGAATGATGCAGTTGTATTGCATCACTGTATCGTGAGAAGTTGCTAGTGTGGTGGGCAGATATTGTCATGTGAAGGTATATTCATTCTCAGTCACTCACGAGAAGTTATTATAATTTTTCTTGCACTGTTGCCATGTCTTCAGTGGCAATGTTTGTTTGCTAACATCCTTGGTCACCTGCTTCCACTTTCCTGAAGGCCTTTTGGTCTCATCCATGTGAACATGGCTTCACTCTGCCTGTCTACCTCCAGTTTTAAGATCTTCAGTGCCACACCTGTGAACCCTGGCATCTTTAATAACAGACAACAATACTGGCTATTCCAAGCACAGTCCAAAGGAAAAGCAGAAACACTTAACTTTCTGTTTTCGCCGAAGAGAACCTTGGAGCCATGGTAACCCGAGTTTCATTTACTTTGTTCAGAATTATGTTCAGCAGCAACCTCCTGTGATCAACACAGCTTCACTTAAAGCGGGACAGGCTGCCTTTAAGAAAAGCATGCTTTCAGCACCATATTACCTCAGAGCACTCAAGCAGCCAACAGTTTGGACTCTGCTCAGATCAACTCTTCAATCAGATGAATACAGAGGTAGCATCAATTTTACATTCTGTCTACCTCCACAATAACATATATGGGGAGGTTCTAAACAACTCTCATGTCCAAAAACTGGCTCTGATCAATTTTTGCCCCTTGTTTTTCTTGCACTCACATTCTCACAGAAATCATGGGATCTTCGAATAGGTGAGAGATGGTCAATTGCCCAGAAAAGCTAAAAAATTCCTTATTAGCTGGCCTTTGGGAAAAAAAAACAAATGTTATTAGCACATCAACCATTTCTCACCTGATTTTAGGTTTGCATCCTAGATATTGTGAAAAATGAGTGAGGCTTCATTCCAAATACATTACAAAATAATGACTACTTCTGTTTCCTTGTTGGGTATTTTATTCCAATAAATGAAATATTTGCAATGGTGGCCCACTAGCAGCATGTTTGCTTTTATGTAGAATTGTATGGGTTCAAGATGTAATTCAGAAGCCTGAGCCAGGATTTCACGCTTGTGGTATGGATAGTCTCAATCATTTGTGAAATGAGGACAATGGTGCGGGGAGGGGATCTCAATGTTATTACGCTACCTCATGACATTTCAGTCAGTGGGTTTGCGCGCAAGTTGGATGTACATCTGTTGGCAGATAAAGGGCCAATTAAGACTATTTAAAGACCAATACACTGTGATTTTGAGCAGCATGTGTGCTTGGCATACTGGCTGCTTGAATAGGCAGCCTTCACATTTCTCATGGATTGTACATCCAAGGTGGGATGAAAGGTCCACAGGCAGATGCAAAGATGAACAGTTAAGAGTTTAAAAGAGTGGTTTGTGTTGGTTTATAGATCATTTTTGGTACTCTTTATGTTGTTCTGTACTCTGTGAGCATTTCCAGAGGCTATGTGCCAATAAGCCCCTTCAGTGCTGATACCTGTGGAAACATTTGCACACAATTGAGGATAATGTCCCCTACTGGAGGGACCTCCTCAGAAGAGGAGGAGAGGGCCAGAAGAAGAGGAGACCAGTTGCCTGTAGGCAGCCACACTCAGTGGAACCTATAAACCAAGAGCTGTGTGCAGAAGGGATGCAGTAAGTGCAAAGCAGAAGGATCTGGCGAAGGCACTATTATTCAGCAGCGTCTACAGACAAAATTTGGACTACCTGGGCATGTCTGAGGTTCAGTGCTCACGAAGGTTCTGCCTCTTCATGCCTCTCCACCCTTCAGCTCCGTACGCCAGTAGCTTGGTCGAGAGATTGCCTCCAACTGGTTAGGTGGCCATCCTATGCCTGTGGCTCTGAACCTTTAGGTCCGTTTCTTTCCAGAGGTAAGTGGGAGATCTATGTGGTGTCTCCCAATTGGTTACCTACAGCTGTACACCCTGTTCCGAAGGGTCAGCACTTGAATTTGCTTCCTGAACAACGATGGCAACCAGGATGAGTGAGCCAGAGGCTTTTCTACAATTGCTGAGTTTTCTGGCAGCCACTGGCTGCACATATGTGCCCATGAAGGCGACAGCATGTAAACCAAGTGCATTCGTCAATAAAAAGGCTTCCACTTCCTTAATTCCCACATAGTATGAGATCACAAGACTCAGATACTGCAGATTTGTGCCAGTTATCCTGGAAACTGCCATGATGTCTACATCCACTGTCACTCCCTGGTGACAGGGTTTCTTGTGGCTCCAGTTCACTTGGGTGGTCTGGGGGGACAAAGGCTGTCTGTTGAAAAGGTAGCTCATGGCCCCAGTGAGACACAGTAAAAAGTCTGACAACACCAGGTTTTAGTCCAACCGATTTATTTGATAATACAAGCTTTCGAGGTTTCCCTCTTCGTCAGGTGAATGGAGAGTTCTGGCCTCAGACAGAGCATATAAAGCACAGACAGTTTAGAGATTACTGATTAGAATGCGAACCTTTACACCTAACCTGCTGTTCAAGACCTGAAGTGGCTGACAAGTGGCTGAAGGCCGCCTTGGAGAATGCTTACCCGCGCCTTCACGACACACGACAGCGCAGAGTCGCTGAACAGAGACTGATAGCCAAGTTCCGCACACATGAGGATGGTCTCAACAGGGATCTTGGGTTCATGTCGCACTATCTGTAACCCCCGTGACTTGCCTGGGTTTGCAAAACCTCACTTACTGTACTGTCTGGAGACAATACACATCTCTGTAACCTGTGATCAGTGCTCCTTCCACTCACATTGTCAGTCACTTCAGGTCTTGAACAGCAGGTTAGGTGTAAGGATTCGCATTCTAATCAGTAATCTCTAAACTGTCTGTGCTTTATATGCTCTGTCTGAGGCCAGAACTCTCCATTCACCTGACGAAGAGGGAAACCTCGAAAGCTTGTGAGTATTATCAAATAAATCGGTTGGACTAAAACCTGGTGTTGTCAGATTTTTTACTGTGTTCACGCCAGTCCAACGCCGGCATACCCACATCATGCCCAATGAGACACACAGGGACAGAAGCTTAATGGTGAATATAGCTTTCCTTAAAGCTATATTCACCATTAAGCCTTCACAAGGACAGTAATTGAGAAGACCATAGACCTACTGAAAATGAGGTTCTGCTGCTTGGATCGCTTTGGGGTCATGACGATGTGCCATCTGAAGAAGAAAGCAAACATGTCTGAACAAACTCCATACCCAAACTGCCAGTGTAGCTCTGTTTACTTGTCACTGCAAGTTGATGCCAATTTGGTAACTGCGGTTCCTGTTAAAAAATTTCCAATCAATATCCAAACAATAAATGTTAACTATGTAATCACTCCTTTTTTATTAGATTAAAAAGCTCCACGTTCATTTTGTTTTACAGTGTTCTGTTTCACTTGCATGGTCAGACTAGCTTACAACATATAGCCTCTGGTCATATCTGAAATGTTAAACTGGATGCCATTAGATACCATTACAGCAATATCAATATGCAACAGTTATTTTCGTGCATGTTAACATTTACTTATAAGTATTCTAAAACTGAACCATAATTGGTTAAATGTCATACATAACCTTCATGGAATCAAAATACAATTTTATTCTTTACATTAATATCATACAATTTTTCTACACTTTCCCTTTAATTCCACAGTAATGAAGGTTCCAGGCTGATCATATGTTTGATTGCTTTTTTATACCTGTTCATGTTAGCTTTTAGTGCTGCCATTTTAATAATAAAGTTCAGATTAATGTGGTTTCCACATCCCTATATGCATTGACAGCCATTTTTAACACAATGCCAAGGGTTGGGAACTATATTGCCCTTTCCCTTTATAGTTTGGAAATTACTACCATGTTATCATAATTACATGTAATGTGGTTATCATTCCCTTCCATTACTTTCGTGTAGATATTAGTTTATTTTAGGTTTTAACTTATTTTAATATAGCATCACCAGCAGTAATTTCTGACATGGGAGGATTAATAATTCCCAAAAAATAGGTTTGCAGTAGATCCAAAAGTAAAGAATGGCAAAGTAAAATTTCAAATCTGATCCGAAACCATTCCCTTCTGATTTTAAGAAAGACTGAATTGGTGGGTGCACATGAAAAAATCACTTTCAGGCAGTGGATGAGTCAGTCAGGAAGTTTATGAGGAAGACTGGAAGATTTTTTCATTTTTACCATTTGGTCCTGGGTTCCTGGATCTCAGGGAACCTGTTAGGTTAAAAAACAAGATTAGAAGTATCCCAACACCTAAGATTGCCCCAATGAGCACAAACTCCCTGAATTCTTCACCCTCCTCTGCTTCTCACAAACTCTTCATACTGAACAACATCTCCACCTACCCCACCTCCCCACCATATCATCACTCTCGCCCTTCCCATTCACACAACTGCAAATTTCCCCTTCCTCCTGCTCATCAGATATGGTCTTGCGCTGGAGGCTTTCCAACCTGATCAGGGGATCTCCTTGGTTAGTTGTCAGGAGGCTAAGCTGCCGAAAAAATGGAAGTATGTATTGCAGTGCATTGCCTGTACTTCCAGGATTCCCCTGCCAGAACTCAATGCTCCCTTCTTGCCTCTCAGGGCCTATTACGTCGGTCCTGAGAAAACATTTCTTTAAAAATAACCATTTACTTCTGTGGTCTTGCACTATTCAGGACAAAATTCCTCTTAATTGAGCACAACATGATTATGTATCAAATAATTACATATTTAAAATGATATGTAATGATGGTCAAAGTGCATGCTGGATCATCAATAGATCTTCCAGTGGGCATTGTGGAGTACAAATGAACAGAGTTTCACTCAGTGGTAAGTGAGCTGTGGGGAGTTAAAAACCTGTTGCCTCAACCCAGACTCATATTCTGTAGCCCCCCAGGAATTGACTTGCATGCTGTAAGCTACAGGTGTAGTTCTTTCTTATGTTATCCTTAGAGGGTTTTTGATGATGGAAGACTGATTTTGGCGGCATTATTACAGGAGCAAAAATTATCATTTTTCTTCTCTGAAGACAATCTTCATTTTCAAGAACAAGCAGTTCTTCCCTGGTAAGAAAAAGCATTATGTCTCTTTTCGGGAAACCTGAACCTTATGACACCAATGGGAAAGACTGGACCCAGAATGCTGAGCACCAGAGTTATTTCTTCCACGCTAATAACAGCAAAGAAGAAGGAAAACAAAACATAATTTTGTTGACAGCATGATATTCAACATGATAAAAAGTCTGACCCTACCCAGTTGCCCCCAATTCAAAAACATTTAATGAGATAGTAGCCTTCGTGAAAATCCATGATGACCTCTGCAGAGATTCTGCTTTAATACGGCAGGGAGAACCCCTGCAGAACATGGCACTGAATTTCTGAAATAATGTAGAGATGCCAGAGTTGGACTGGGGTAAAGACAGTAAGAAGCCCTCAACCACCTCATACACCAGCTCTAGAGCAAACGCCGCACTCTAACCTGGTGTTGTGAGATTTCTTACCGAATTTCTGGTCAGGTTACAAGAATTAACAGAATGTTGTGAACATAGAACATAGAACATTACAGCGCAGTACAGGCCCTTCGGCCCTCGATGTTGCGCCGACCAGTGGAACCAATCTAATGACCCTCTAACCTAAACTATTCCAATGTTATCCATATGCCTATCCACTGACCATTTGAATGCCCTTAAAGTTGGCGAGTCCACAACTGCTGCAGGCAGGGCATTCCATGACCTTACTACCCTCTGAGTAAAGAACCTACCTCTGACATCCGTCCTATAATTACCACCTCTTAATTTAAAGCTATGTCCCCTCGTGTTAGCCATCACCATCCAAGGTAAAAGGCTCTCACTGTCCACCGTATCTAATCATAAGAACATAAGAACATAAGAAATAGGAGCAGGAGTAGGCCATCTAGCCCTTCGAGCCTGCCCCGCCATTCAATAAGATCATGGCTGATCTGTCGTGGCTCAGTTCCACTTTCCCGCCCTCTCCCCATAACCCTTAATCCCCTCTCTCATCAAAAACCCATCAACCCGCGTCTTAAAAATATTTAGCGAGGCAGCCTCCACCACTTCAACGGGCAGAGAATTCCAGAGATTCACCACCCTTTGAGTGAAGAAGTTCCTCCTCAACTCCATTCTAAACCGCCCCCCCTTTATCTTGAGGCTGTGCCCCCTAGTCCTAGTGTCTTTTTTGAGCGGGAAGAGTCTCTCCACCTCTATCCTATCCATCCCATTCATCATCTTATACGTCTCAATGAGATCTCCCCTCATTCTTCTAAACTCTAACGAGTACAAGCCTAGTTTATTCAGCCTCTCCTCATAGCTCAACCCCCTCAACTCCGGTATCAGCCTAGTAAACCTCCTCTGCACTCCCTCCAAGGCCAAAATATCTTTGCGCAGGTGCGGCGCCCAAAGATGCACACAGTACTCCAGCTGCGGCCTCACCAATGCCCTATACAGCTGCAGCAAGACCTCCCTACTTTTATATTCAATCCCCCTTGCTATGAAGGCCAGCATCCCATTCGCCTTCCTGACCACATGCTGCACCTGCAAGCTGGGTTTTTGTGACACATGCACAAGGACCCCGAGGTCCCTCTGCACCGTCGCCTGCTGCAGTTCTTTGATCCTTTGATCATCTTGTATGCCTCAATCAGTTCACCTCGTAACCTTCTTCTCTCCAATGAAAATAACCTCAAGTCCCTCAGCCTTTCCTCATAAGACCTTCCCACCATACCAGGCAACATCCTGGTAAACCTCCTCTGCACCCTTTCCAATGCCTCTACATCTTTCTTATAATGCGGCGACCAGAACTGTACGCAATACTCCAAGTGTGGCCGCACCAGAGTTTTGTACAGTTGTAACATGACCTCACGGCTCCGAAATTCAATCCCCCTACCAATAAAAGCTAACACACCGTACGCCTTCTTAACAACCTTATCAACCTGGGTGCCAACTTTCAGGGAGCTATGCACATGTACCCCGAGCTCTCTCCGCTCATCAACACTACTAAGAGTCCTTCCATTAGCCCTATATTCTGTACTCCTGTTACTCTTACCAAAGTGAATCACATCACACTTTTCCATATTAAACTCCATCTGCCAGCTCTCGGCCCAGCTCTGCAGCTTATCTATGTCCCTCTGCAAACTGTAACAGCCATCCTCACTGTCTACAACTCCTCCAACTTTGCTGTTGTCAGCAAATTTACTAATCCATCCTTCTACACCCTCATCTAGGTCATTTATAAAAATGACAAACAGCAGTGGCCCCAAAACAGATCCTTGAGGTACACCACTTGTAACTGAACTCCAGGTTGAATATTTCCCATCAACCACCACCCTCTGTCTTTTATTAGCTAGCCAATTCCTGATCCAAACTGCTAAATCACCCTCAATCCCATGCATCTGCATTTTCTGCAATAGCCTACCATGGGGAACCTTATCAAACGCTTTGCTAAAATCCACGTACACCAAGTCAACTGCCTTATCCTTATCCAACTCTTTGGTCACCTTTTCAAAAAACTCGATAAGGTTTGTGAGGCACGACCTACCCTTTACAAAACCATGTTGACTATCCCTAATCAATTTATTTCCCTCTAGATGATTATAAATCCTATCTCTGATAATTCTTTCCAAAACTTTGCCCACAGCAGAAGTAAGGATCACTGGTCTATAATTCCCAGGATGGTCTCTACTCCCCTTCTTGAACAAGGGGATAACATTTGCTACCCTCCAGTCTTCCGGCACTATACCTGAAGTCAATGACGACATGAAGATCAAAGTCAAAGGCTCTGCAATCTCCTCCCTAGCCTCCCAGAGAATCCTAGGGTAAATCCCATCTGGCCCAGGGGACTTAACTATTTTCACACTGTCAAGAATTGCCAACACCTCCTCCTTATGTACCTCAATCCCGTCTAGTCTACTACCTGGTATCGCAGTATTCTCCTCGACTACACTGACTTTTTCCTGCGTGAATACTGACAAAAAATATTCATTCAGTGCCTCTCCTATCTCTTCAGGCTCCATGCACAACTTCCCACTGCTGTCTCTGACTGGCCCTAATCTTGCCCTAACCAACCTTTTATTCTTGACATACCTGTAGAAAGCTTTAGGATTTTCCTTGATCCTATCCGCCAAAGTCTTCTCATGTCCTCTTCTAGCTCTTCTTAGCTCTCTCTTTAGCTCCTTCCCGGCTAATTTATAACTCTCCAGTGCCCTAACTGAGCCTTCACGTCTCATCTTTACATAAGCCTCCTTCTTCCTCTTCACCAGAGATTCAACTTCCTTAGTACACCACGGTTCCCTCGCTCGGCCACTTCTTCCCTGCCTGACAGGTACATATTTATCAAGGACTCGCAGTAGCTGCTCCCTGAATAAGCTCCACATTTCAGATGTTCCCAGCCCCTGCAATTTCCTACTCCACCCTATGTATCCTAAATCTCACCTAATAGCCTCATAATTACCTTTCCCCGAGCAATAACTTCTGCCCTTCGGTATATGCCTATCCCTTTCCATCACTAAGGTAAACGTAACCGAATTGTGGTCACTATCACCAAAGTGCACACCTACCTTCAAGTCTAACATCTGGTCTGGTTCATTACCCAATACCAAATCCAATGTAGCCTCACCTCTTGTTGGCCTATCTACATAGTGTGTCATGAAACCTTCCTGCATACACTGGACAAAAACTGACCCCTCTAACGTGCTTGAACTATAGCATTTCCAATCGATATTTGTAAAGTTAAAGTCCCCCATAACAACTACCCTGTTCCTTTCGCACCTATCCAGGATCATCTTTGCAATCCTTTCCTCTACATCTCTGGAACTTTTTGGAGGCCTATAAAAAACTCCCAACAGTGTGATCTCTCCTTTCCTGTTTCTAATCTCAGCCCATACTACCTCAATAGACAGGTCCACATCAAACGTCCTTTCTGCCACCGTAATACTGTCCTTGACTAACAATGCCACACCTCCCCCTCTTCTACCACCTTCTCTGTTCTGACTGAAACATCTGAACCCCAGAACGTGCAACAACCATTCCTGTCCCTGTGAATTCGAACCGCCTCAAAACGAAATGTTGTGAGACAGATTGGTATGCAGCATACATAACCCAACTACCTAAAAGAAGCAGAACCCAACCTGGAATTAAATGGTTTACATCAGAATTTAAATTACAGGTCTGCAGGCACAGAAGGATTGCATTTAGGCATGAACAACTGGTGAGGAAATTGCAAAAAGGGTCACTGGGAAGTCTGGATAGTCCAAAAACAAAAAAGCCATGAGCATCAGTCACAGTGATCTGAAGCAGGAAGAACTATCAGTCTCAAGGCACCCATAAATGGAGGAAATTATTATCTTTCGAGTTACTGTTAGGTGCGAATGGAAAGTTTTGAGAGCTTTAATATTCAATGAGATAAATTGTATTGAATTTATACCACAGAAACAAGGCATTCATCCTACTCCAGTATTTTTTTCACCACAAAATCCTCCTTCCATTTTTCTTATTCTCGTGATAACAACATTTCATCTATTCATTTCTCCCTCATGTATTATTAAACTTCCTCTTAAATGTATCCATTCTATTTAATGACTTCACGTAGTAATACCACCCAGGACAAAGTAGCCTGCTACCCTTTCCACAAACTTTCAGTCCTCCTATCAATGGTGAACAGTGACATCTACAAGGTTCCTTAGACAGCACCTTCCAAACCCATGATCACTATGATTTAGAAGGACAAGAACAGCAGATATCTGGCAACAACACCACCTGGAGATTCCCCTCCAAGTTACTCACCATCCTGACTTGGAAATATATCTCCCGCCGTTCTTTTACTCTTGCTGGGTCAAAATCCTAGAACTCCCTCCCAAACAGCGGTGTGTGCGTATCGACATCTCAAGGACTGCAGTGCTTCAAGGAGGCAGCTCATCATCGCCTTCTCAAGGCCAACTAGGGATGAGCAATAAATGCTGATCTAGCCAGTGACGTCCACATCCCATAACTGAATAAATTTAAAGAATTACAGATTCCACACTCTCAACACACTCTAGTTAAATAAGGTTTTACTATTAAATTTATTTGTGACCATCTTTTACTAATGGTTTCTAATTCTCGAGTATCCTGTCAGTGAGAATCCTTCAAAAAAATTAAGCTTGTGTCAAGTGGAAAGTAAAATGTTAAAGTTTCAAACACAATCCCAGCTCTTAAACTTGCCAATATTTAATGGAGATGAGGCAGGTCATCGATGCACCTTCAGTTGGATCAACCAGTAAAAACTTTTAAGGAGGCTGTGTGCTTCTATTTGAATACATTTTCTATTTTAACTCAAGTTGGGTACTCAGGTCAAATGAAGAGAGATGTGGTGGTGGATCGGGATGAGCAGGAGCCTTTTTTACACATCGAATTCATAGACATATAAATACTCCTCACCCCATCTCTACAATCTTCCCCAAGAATACTTTTCTCCCCTAAACTATCCAATCTCTCCCCAACAATCTCCCACATGATCTACATCCATAATTTGTCAACATTTCCTCCTGATCACTGTTACCCTCCATCCGGTAAGATCTCTGATCAATGTCCTAGCCACAGAATCAAGCACTTCCATAATTCTAACGGTCTCGAACTGTTTATTTCCTCACTCTTATCTTTTATAGAGTAAGGATTTACAGGATTTACATAGATCCCTGAAAGTTGGGAATCAAGTAGATAGGGTTGTTAGGAAGGCATACGGTGTCTTGGCGTTTATTGGTAGGGGGATTGAATTTAGGAGCCGCAGCGTCATGTTGCAACTGTACACACCTCTGGTGCGGCCGCACTTGGAGTATTGTGTGCAGTTCTGGTCCCCACATTATAGGAAGGATGTGGAGGCTTTGGAGAGGGTGCAGAGGAGGTTTACCAGGATGTTGCCTGGTATGGAGCAGAGGTCCTATGAGGAGAGACTGAGGTATTTGAGGTTGTTTTCGTTAGAAAGAAGGCGGCTAAGAGGGGACCTTACTGAAACATATAAGATGATTAGAGGTTTGGATAGGGTGGACAGTGATAGCCTTTTTCCTCGGATGGAGAAAGCTAGCATGAGGGGGCATAGCTTTAAATTAAGGGGTGGTAGTTATAGGACGGATGTCAGGGGTAGGTTCTTTACCCAGAGGGTGGTGAGGGATTGGAATGCCCTGCCTGCTGCAGTTGTAAATGCGCCTAGTTTGGGGGCGTTTAAGAGATCCGTGGATAGGTTTATGGATGGAAAGGGTTTGGTTTAGGTTAGAGGGTCATTGTTTTTTAACTGGTCCGCGCAACATCGTGGGCCGAAGGGCCTGTTCTGCGCTGTATTGTTCTATGTTCTATAGCACTCTGGGGATGGTAAGACTGCTAAGGGTGATCATCCCAAATTGGATGGTGTACAGGCTGGGAGATGGGTGGTAGTGCCATGTCAGGGATGGCTGGGGGAGAAGATCAATGGGAGGGGGAAATAATGTGCAGACTTAAGACTGTCTTATGTTTCTCTCAGAGGACCGTTAGTTGTGGTCCCAACCCCTGAGAGGAATCCCACCTCAGACAAGTGGAAGAGACCCAGTTGTCTAAGGGTGCACCATCAAATCTCATGAGACCAATGTCCAGCCCAGAGACAACCCACCGGTTGGTTTTAGCACACAGTTAGATGCACTTACTGAAGAGGACAACACCCTGCTGGAGAGGTTTGAGAAAGGGGTGTACGTGAATCGAAGTAGCCTGCTCCGTCATTCAAAAGGATCATGGTAGATCCACATTCCTCATGTCCAGTTTCCTGCCTTTGATCCCCTTGCTAATCAAGAATTTATCTCCATCAGCCTTAATATACACAAGAACTCCGCCTCCGTAGTTCTCAGTGTCATGGAGTTCTAAAAACTCACAACCCTGCGAGAGAAGAATTTCATCCTCATCTCAATCTTAATTTGGCGCCCCTTTATCCTGAGACTTTCTCTTCTAGTCCTAGACTCTTTCATGTGGGGAAACATGCTCTCAACATTTACCCTGTTAAGTACTTAAGAATCCTATACGTTTCAATGAGATCACCTCTCATTCTTCTAAACATCAATGAGTCGAGTCCCAACCTGTTCAACCTTTCCTCAAAAGACAATCCATCCAGGCAGGAGATCAGCCTAGTGAACCTTCTCTGAACTCCCTCCAATGATGCAATATCTTCCCTTAAATAAGGGGACCAAAACTGCTCTCAGTACTCCAGATGCGGTCTCACCAATACCAGGACTTCTCTACTCTTATACTCTAACCGCCTTGAAATAAAGACCAACATTCCATTACCCTTCCCGATTTCTTGCTGCAACTGTGTGCTAGCTTTCTGTGTTTCAGGCACAAGTACCTCCTTTGGAAATACATTTCCAGGTGTCTAAGGAAAAACGCAGGCAGCATTCGGCTTTAAACAATGAATAATTCAAACTACTGGTCTGAATTTTACTGCCCCATCTGCAACAGGAATCGAAATGGGCCAGGGGTGGATAATGGAAAGGTCCATTGAGCTCGGGCACGATTTTACTGTTTCGGTTATCTCTACTGCCGTGAATTAAAACCATGGCATCATTTTATTTAATGATGGTAATCAAACATACAGAGACTAATTGGTAGAGAGTACACTAGCAATAGGGAATTTCACCCACCAGTTGTGCACCTCTGAAAATTGGGGGTACATTAACCTCAACTTTTCCTGCCCTGATTTTTACTCTGTAAAATCATAAGTACTTGGCATTCTTCTAATATGATTCTCTTTACATAAACTACTCTTAGAAAGATCCAACACTTATCTTGATAATATACAAGTAGACAAAGAAGCACAAATCTATGCGGTGCAAAAGAAATCTACAAATTTTACTACAGGATAAAACTCTCCTTAAGTCACATTAGTTTGTTTCTCTTTATCATCTTCATCAAGGCTTCACATATTATGGAGAACTTATTGAATTGATATTTACATAGTCCTATAAGCCATTGATTTTTGTGCTGTAGTTGGTAGCGTTGTCACTGTGCCATTGGCAATCAGTTTAAGATCTGCAGTCAAAAATGTTATGAAAAGATAAATAGAGTAATTTTTCAAGTCAGAGTCTTGCCCAGCGGCAATGTAAATCAGTAATTCATGGGGTACACAGCTCATGTATTTTGGACCATTCATTTTATTGGTTAGCAAATTGCAGGCAGTGCAGTCCTGAATTTCCAATTGATATTGGAAGAGTCTCTGGCTCAAAAGATTGGCCCAAAATGATGACTAAAAAAATGTTTGATTTCTGAAATGAAGCTTGAAAAAGCCAGTTATCATTTTAAATGGAATATTTTTAGATGATGATTGACTGGCTGTGAACTTCAAAAGTAATCTCTTTGCACCACGTTACAATACATTCTTGCTAAAATCATATTCTATTTTTAAAATATGAATACGTAAACAAACAAAGGTATTTTCAGAACTTGCAGGATAGAGTATATAAACTGCAAACAAAATCTCTGAAAGCTACTGCTCACTTTACAGAACATGACGTTAAATTGAACAAACTGGGACATACACAAAATTAAATTTAAAAGCTCATAACTTAGTATCATCTGAGTCAGAGGTGATAGATTTCATTTACAGAGTGAATCTAAAGCTGTTCAGGGTCAGTAGGATATGGACCATTTCAAGTCTACTGCAAAGTCTGATGGAGTTGATTAATTTGTTGGAACTAAGCTTTGTCTTCTCCAGCTCACTGAACAACTTCATTTCAGCTGATGAGTTCAACTCGGGGTCAGAACAATCCGCATATCTGACAATTCAAGTAAATGGGAATTAATTTTATGAGTTAGTGCAAGGCAGCATAGTTAGAACGGAACAAAAAACTATTGTGTCAAACAAGCATCAAACTAAAATTCATGTAGCGTGTTGAAATACATACTTCATAGTTGCATTCTTCTCCGACACTCTATGAGTTGTGTATTCACACAAATAAATATAGCTATTAATATATTGCCTGTCCTTTCAAAGCATTATGGTTAGGCTCACAAATAATTGAATCTCTGCCGATTATGATCTCACTAAATTAATAGACCTTTCTTATGTGATGTGAATGAACAGCGAGGGCCTCCACAGCTGTGTGCTGAAAAATTAATGTCCAGTTCAACTTTTATGTTCAGATAATAGCAAACTACAGTGCGGCACAGGGTTAGTTCTTCGATACCAGTGCGCAAGGAAATGGGTAGAACTGATCTTAACAGAAACGGTCTTTCATGTGCCGACAGCATAGCTTTAGAAAAGCCCTTAGGGAACAAATTACCTTTGTAAATCAGAATGCCCAGATCCTGGATTCCTCTTGGCTTCTCTTTTTCTCTCAGTAGTCGCTCCCTGGTGAAGAATAAAAGTACACTTCATCAACTTCAGAACACAGGAATAGTGCTGTCTTCAGACTTGAAAACATTTTCGCCTAAACAGCTTACAAAAGTTCACTGTTACTGCAGTTCAAAAACAATTGAATGATGCATTTGATGCGGTCTGGTCAATGGATCTGAAAAAAATTGAAGATGAATTGCATTTATACATTCTGAATATAGGAATATTTGGCATTTAAAATCTCCAGCAAATAAAACAATAACAAAAAGTATTGAATGATTCCATGTTTTAAATAAATCTAGGGAGGGCTAATGTAATTTGTCAACTTTCTGAGCTGTCCCAATGCACTTTTCAATATCCATCAAGCTTGTAACATAAGGGAAATGTCATTATGCAACTCAAATTACACTGTGATATCAATAACAAATACACTAGCATGTCATTATGGCTGTCAAATCATCCTGATATATCAGTAACAAATACAATGACAGATGCGTATAAAATTCTAGTCTGTTATATTAATCCATTTATTACGAATATCATATAGTATCATTTAAAACACTACAGCCAAAGCATTAAATTTGACATTATCAGCAGATAAACCATTACAGGAGCCGAAATTCACTTCAAGCATGGTTAAAAGGGCAATGCAATTGCCCCATCTTCCCGATGTTCCCAGATAGAGGCTCAGTGTTTTCAGAGAATGTTTAATTATCCATTTAATTGGGGAATTGTGAGGACCAAATTAGGTTCACAGACAGGTTGCAGACCAGCATGGACAGGAAATCCAGCAGCTCCCCTGTGGAACCCAGTTAGAAATAATGGATTGAAGGGGAGGGAGATAGATGTAGGGGACTGTGTGGGGCAGAAATGGGGCTTAACCATGTGGCGGGTGTGTGGGTCAGTTGGGATGGGTGTGTTTGTTACGGATGGGGAGTGGGTGACTATTGAAATGAAGTGAGGATTGGATGCCTAATATTTAGCAAAACAACCCGGACAAAGTCCTAAAGAGCTGAGGTGACATATTAATGAGCACACCATAGCACTCAGCAGCCCCAGTGGCCACCTCTAAACTGCTTTTGGGGGTATTGGGCCCCAGCATTAACCCTCCCTTCGGACCAAAAATCATGCTCTTCAAGGCACCTCTTCCCAAGACATTCATGCCAAACCAGGAGCTTTCCAATCTCCTGTTGTCCATCTGTAATATGAAAATCCAACTTACTGCCTTTGCATGGTTTACCACAATGGAAAGTCAACACTATCCAAACATCACATATGTCTGCCACCATCGAATGGAATGTCACTGATCAACTGATCTATATTGGTGTTAATGCTGCACAAGAACCTTTTCATCAAGTCTTCTTCTTTATTCCTCTGCTTGAATACAAGTCTAACCCACAGTATCAGGAACTCTGCCACAGATAGGGCAAGGAGACAAGTCCCAAATCAATCCCAACCAGAATGGGGATTGAATCCCATGCTGTTGGCGCCAATCTGATCCCATCAATCTTTATCTAGTTTTCTCCTGAATGCATTAGTGGTAACCACTATGGCACTGTGACACTTGGGACATCTGAACTTGTGAAAGATGCTTCGAAATGCGAAGATTTCTTATTATTTGATGATGGATGTGGATCCACAAGAGCCAGTCTGATGCATGTCATTACCGAAACAACTTTCAGGTTTTTTTGATGCTGATAAGCACAGAAGTCGAGGCACTTTAAATGGGCAATAAAATGACACCTTAGGAATGAAAATAACTTATCGAAGAATTTTTTGAGCTGCCAAGAGGTGTTGAAGATTTTGACATCTAAAACCAGGATTTTGAGGTATTGAGAAGATTATAGGTGCAAATTGCCTCACAAATGTTCTATTAATTGTGAATGAATGACACAAATTCTATGATAAAAATGGTTCAAGTTAAGGTCATTGAGGTAGATTTGGTGTGCAAAACAAGCAATTATAATGTTAGTTTTTGGAGTATCTTTATATTCAGTATAATATAATAATTTCTTTGATGTTTTTAAAGTGGCCTCCTAATGGAGACAATATGAGAATCCAAAGTCGACAAATATTTATGCTGCAATTTGGAGACAGACATTTAAATGTGTTTCGTTGCCATCATTGAAGAACTGACTTTGGCAAGTGCTTACAGTGCTGCAAATCAACGACAGCAGCAGGCATTGCCAGTTTCAGAGACTGACCATCTCACACCTCGCTGAAGTATGAAGAATGAAAATGGTCTTAACAGAAAAAATTCCCAGAACACGATAACCTTTAAGAAAGTCTATTCTGTGGCAAAGTTAAAATGCTCAAATAATTTGAGTACTGTTAATCAATGAGGACTTAAAATTAGAACTAGAGAGAACTCAGCCATAAGCATCCTACCTACATTTATAAAGGATGAAAACAACTAATCATGTCTCGACAAACCCCTTTCTACAATGTTGAGCACATGGCTTCCCAGGATGAATCAGGTAACAGATATATGCTGCAATGGGGGTTGGTGGGGGTGTGGGATGAGAGTGTTGACACAACAAAGAGAACAACAAAGATCAGCACATCACGGGAAACAGGCCCTTCGGCCCAACGAGCCTGCACCGCTGTTTTAACATTGTGAGTTCCGTCTTCCACCCATGACCCTTGTCTACGCTTATGGCACTCTACATTGGAAACCAGACTGAGGGGAAACTAATTAAGGGACAATTTGTTACACCAATCAGCCTAAGAACACATCTTTGAGGTATGGGAGGAAACCGGAGCGCCCGGATAAAACCCACTTGGAGAATGCTGAATGAAATAATACTTCATGTTTAATGGTGTTTGACTGGATACCATGAAAACATTTTCATGTAAAAATACATTACTGCTAACAATGATTGCTGAGTATTGCTGCCTTTATGCTGATTGACTTTAAATTTGCAAACAGAAGAAAGCATGGAATGAGAAAAGACTCATTGAGCCCATAACTTTCACAATTCCTGTGGCCTGTCCTCACCTTCTTAATTGCCTCAGAGACAGCTCCGTAGAAAAGATATATTGACCCTCACGTTCAATCATACAATGTTTGACTGTACCACATCTCAACATTGTTCAATGTTGGCCCTCACTACACCTGCTTTATTTCAGTCTAGAACAAAAAAGGCCCAATTTCAGAGTAAAATGTCCTTTGCCCAAGGATAGCACAACTACATTCAGCCTGAACACAGGTCCCTTGAAAATGCTAATAATGCTGGTTAAGGATTGTTGCAAGAAATTGCATTGCCTTACTAAATGAAACAGACCTTGTGCCTACTCCATTTAGGTTTCTGGGACTTAGACTGGGACTTGACAAGCACCAAAAATGTATGTGATTTGTTTTTAATTTCTGGGGATTCAGGAAGAGTGAAAGACTCTCCCAATCTCTACAGTTCTAGAAGTTTTGACAACTGTCAGCTTCGTTCTTGCTGCCATCATCCTCTCCGAAGAATTGAGAAGAACTGTGAGTGCAATAGGTTGTTTAAAATTGAATTCTTCCATCAGCGAGTTCACACTGGGTTTTGAGCAGCTAACCCTAAAGACTAAGATGAGAGTCTGGACAAATTCATTGTGACTCTTTGGTCTCTACCTTAGGGAGCCTAATTCATACCAGTGGGTCAACACTACTCAAAATCCACCCTGGTGCTTTCTTTTCCACACTCTCATCCAAAGTATGGAATGAATGTGAATTACCAATCAGGCCGGATAGAAGTCTAACTGCCCAAGGAAAATTCCAAAATGCTATATGATGTTGGACAGTGCAGTGTAAGTGATATGGGTTAGATCTTTTAGATAAGAACAAACGTCAAAATGAACTAGTCGGCATATATTAGAAGATTTACTACTGACACTTTAAAATCACAAGCAATTCTTTAAATGTAGTGAAAATTACTGCAATCTCAAACCTTCCAATTCATTCACGTTTGACCCAAGGATCCTTCCAAATCCTAGATTCAATTTTGCTTCAGGCTTGACCTGAGTATACATACATTTTCCATTTGATTAGAAGGCCTGCAGGGCATTTTGTACACACAAATGCAGTTGCTTACAGTTCACTTTACAATGGCTTTAAATAAAAATAGTTACTTTTTTTTTACAAGCACCAAGCTACTAAGGTTTTTTACTTTCTTACGAATCACTTAATAACATGAACACCAGCTGGTTAATTGTAACAGAGAGCTGAAATGTTAGCCCCCGCCCTGGAAAGGGGCACAGTGATTATGATGTGGAACTGAAATATATCAATTTCTCCCAATGGAAGCAGCCCACCAACTTCACGCTCTTTACTAATTAATATGATTGAATGGTACAGCCACTCCTGTAAGTGACTGTAGATCTGAAATCCATGAGAGGCTACCAGTTGAAGCAAACCTGCACTGTTTAAAGGTCATGATGTGGGTATGCCGGCGTTGGACTGGCGTAAACACAGCAAAAAGTCTGACAACACCAGGTTTTAGTCCAACCTATTATTGGACTAAAACCTGGTGTTGTCAGACTTTTTACTCTGTTTAAAGGTGCCATTTCTTAAAGGAGAGGTGCATTGCCGCAGGTGCTGGAAGTCAATGTGGAACTCATCCTGACAGGGGATAATGATGGAATAATGGAATAATGGATCAACATCGGACAGTGTGGACTCCTCAGATTTTCTGAAGCAGCACTGGAGGTCTTGGTCACAAGATCATCATACGCTGGAGCAGAAGTAGGCCATTAAGCCCACTGAGTCTGCTCTGCCATTCAATGAGATCATGACTGGCCTGATATGATAATCCTCAACTCCACTTTCTCACCTTATCCCCATAACCCTTGATTCCATTACTGTTTCGCTTAGAAAGGATAGCAGAACTAGAGGGTACAGCCTCAAAATAAGGGGGGGGGGGAGCAGTTTAGATCAGAGTTGAGGAGGAACTTCTTCACTCAAAGGGTGGTGAGTCTCTGGAATTCTCTGCCTATTGAAGTGGTGGAGGCTACCTCGCTGCATGTATTTAAGTCACGGGTAGATAGGTTTTTGACAGACAAGGGAATTAAGGGTTATGGGGAGAAAGTGGGAAAGTGGAACCGAACCACTTCAGATCAACCATGATCTTGTTGAATGGCGGGGCAGGCTCGAAGGGCTAGATGGTCTATTCCTGCTCCTATTTCTTACGTTCTTTTGTACCTGTTTTAAGAAAATAAGAACATAAGAAATAGGAGCAGGAGTAGGCCATCTAGCCCTTCGAGCCTGCCCCGCCATTCAATAAGATCATGGCTGATCTGTCGTGGCTCAGTTCCACATTCCCGCCCTCTCCCCATAACCCTTAATCCCCTCTCTTATCAAAAACCCATCAACCCGCGTCTTAAAAATATTTAGCGAGGCAGCCTCCACCACTTCAACGGGCAGAGAATTCCAGAGATTCACCACCCTTTGAGTGAAGAAGTTCCTCCTCAACTCCGTTCTAAACCGCCCCCCCTTTATCTTGAGGCTGTGCCCCCTAGTCCTACTGTCTTTTTTGAGCGGGAAGAGTCTCTCCACCTCTATCCTATCCATCCCATTCATCATCTTATACGTCTCAATGAGATCTCCCCTCATTCTTCTAAACTCCGAGTACAAGCCCAGTTTATTCAGCCTCTCCTCATAGCTCAACCCCCTCAACTCCGGTATCAGCCTAGTAAACCTCCTCTGCACTCCCTCCAAGGCCAAAATATCTTTGCGCAGGTGCGGCGCCCAAAACTGCACACAGTACTCCAGCTGCGGCCTCACCAATGCCCTATACAGCTGCAGCAAGACCTCCCTACTTTTATATTCAATCCCCCTCGCTATGAAGGCCAGCATCCCATTCGCCTTCCTGACCACCTGCTGCACCTGCAGGCTGGGTTTTTGCGACTCATGCACAAGGACCCCGAGGTCCCTCTGCACCGTCGCCTGCTGCAGTTTTTCGCCACGTAAGTAATAGTCCTTCCTACCATTCTTCCTACCAAAGTGGACCACCTCACACTTGCCAACACTAAATTCCATTTGCCATTTCCTGGCCCATTCGCCCAGCCTATCTAGATCCTTCTGCAGACTCTCCACACCCACAGCACAATTTGCCGTTCCCCCAATCTTGGTGTCATCAGCAAATTTCGACATCCTGCACTCGGTTCCCTCGGTTTTCCAGAGGACATATGCTGCTGCCAGTGTTGCTACTAATCAGAGACTGCTTCTCTCCCACATGCTGATCGGCTCACTGAGCAGGCAGGATTTTCCAGTCCCAACCACCCAGAATCCATCTGAGGTCAAGGAATCTTTCAATGGTCCGTAAAATTTTCCGTCCCATCTGTACTGATTTCTGCAGTGGGTGGGACCGGAAAATTTACTCCTGCACCTATTAACAAATGATGAACAAGAACAGTCTGTGATTGGAGGTGTAATTTCTTTTAGAACTTTCCACTTCACTAAATGACATTTTGCAAACTAGCAGCGGGGACCACTTCTGGAGGGCTTTGCAGACCACATCTAGCCCATAGGCCGCATATTGGACAAATCTGGTCAAGGTTCTACATGCTTTAGTATTAAGCATTCCAGAATGAAATACAAATATAACACTGATTTCTTATCCTTGAGTTGATAGGTTCCCATATCCTATCTGTCTTGTTGAGATGCACAGTAAAAAGTCTGACAACACCAGGTTTTAGTCCAACCGATTTATTTGATAGTAAATGCACAAGCTTTCGGGTTAGTCCCTTCGTCAGGTGAATGGAGAGTTCTGGCCTCAGACAGAGCATATAAAGCACAGACATATAATGCTCTGTCTGAGGCCAGAACTCTCCATTCACCTGACGAAGGGACTAACCCGAAAGCTTGTACGTTTACTATCAAATAAATCGGTTGGACTAAAACCTGGTGTTGTCAGACTTTTTACTGTGTTTACCCCAGTCCAACGCTGGCACATTCACATTGTTGAGATGCTCCATAATGTGTATCTACACCAGAACCTGTCACTTGCACCCAACTCGATTTGGCATTAAGACTCACCTACACGCTGGAATAAAGCTCGTGCAGATTTTACAAACATAACAAATTGGCTTGTTAGGCTTACTGCTCTCTCAGTGTTCTCATGTGGGATACTGTTGTAGGCTTAACTGCGAACGGTGTTCTCTGATATGTTCCATAAATGCCATTTTATTTGAACTTTGCAGTTTCCCTGGGTACGTCTTGCTCCTGTTACTCTTGAAATAAAAATGGTGTATTTTATAAATTTTTAACATTGCATACTTTTTGTTGTTGATGTATTCAGGCAAGTCACATCTGTGTCTGCATCTATGTATCTGAAGCAAGGAGGCTGACTGCCCCTATTTGTAAACAAGCGAACAAACATAGATACATTAGTGTCACTTCCCAGCAAACTCAGTGTTAAGAAATGCCAGAGTGTATGTTCGGCAAAACAGTTTGACACAGCAATAAGAGATTAATTATTTATTGTAGTGTTTTCTAAAAAAAAGCGATTTCCACATTTGCTGCTTTTAAGAAGGCAAGAAGATATATCACGAGTCAATTCGCTGAGAAAAACCTTGCTAAATGGCTGTGCGTTTGGGCCCAAAGCTTTCAATGAAAACACTCAACTGCCAAGTAAATACCAAGATTCTAACCTGATTTGTTCTCATTTTTTATTTAATTCATATGAATGGTCTAGCTAAAGAAAGCAACTGAGCATAGTGGAAACTGATGGTCGCCACCTTGTCAGTGCTGGTAGCAATGACATCTGACAGAATAGACTCATAAAACCAAATGGAGTCTTATAACCTTCATAATGCCACAGTATTGAAGGATCTGAGGCTGGTGACATTGATGGTGCACCAACAAAATGGATTTCTATTGATGAGTCTATCTCTGACCGTAGTTCATGCCCCCTTTTCAGCACGAGCGTTAACATCACCTGCCTGATGTCAGACACTGCAATGATCACTGCCAGGAGACAGGCTGATGGTCCCAGGTCTCCTGTGCTGATGATGACTGCTTTGCTGATACCATCAACTGAATTCAATCACTGTCACAGCTCGTTTCCATCCAGCCCTACCAATACTGCTGCTATGCCATAACATTTCAGCTTATACACCTTTACTTCCATTTCAGGCTTTATCTCGATCTAACATCACACTCACACAAAGAAGGCCACTAACACAATGATGCGGGTTAACAATCTTGCATTACAGCATTTAAATATCCATGCAGGGCAACATGATTTTGGCATGCTCTGGCATAGACCATGAGATTTCTGTATTTGCACACTTACTCAGACTTTACTGAATTCAAACTGTTTGTGATTTAATAAAAACAAGCTAAATCACATGTGAACAAACTCACATATCAAGCTATATTCCGCACTGGCTCAAGAATGGGCCACTGCTATAAAATCTAAATCCCACAGTAACTTCACCTGATGTGGATAATCTGAAAAATGTTTTTATTTTCCAATATGAAATAGCATAATGCTATTTCATATTGGAAAATAAATACCCAAATTGCCACAATTTTCAGTCTTGGACCTTATATTTCTTCCACATGTGAGCAATAAATAGGTGGCAGCTGATATTATTTTGATATCAACAAAATAGTTATTACCATAGGAGATATGGAAACAATAGCCCAGAGACTAAATTCCTTGTATCTCTCCATTCACCTGACGAAGAGGCTGTCCCCTCGAAAGCTTGTGAGAATATTATCAAATAAATAGGTTGGACTAAAACCTGGTGTTGTCAGACTTTTTACTAAGTGTAGTACAGCCATCCCCTATTGTTGTTTGCTGGTGCTTTACCGCAAGGGTGGCAGAAACAGATGTTAACACTGGTGAAAAATCAGGAGATAAACTGAAATTGTAAATTGTCACTTTCTCTGACACTCATTAGGCAGGATTTTACAGCCTCGCTCATCCCGAAACCATAAAATCCAGCCTGAAGTCAATGGAACCTTGCCTGCTCCAATTGCCGTGGCGGGCAGGGTGGTAAGATTTGAAGTTGTGACAATCTTTCCTTTTGAAAATTTGAGTGTCCATTGTGAAGGGTTTTCAGAGAAGGGCGGCACAGTAGCACAATGGTTAGCACTGCTGCTTCACAGCTCCAGGGACCTGGGTTCGATTCCCGGCTCAGGTCGCCGTCTGTGTGGAGCTTGCATATTCTTATCACCCCCGCGTGGGTTTCCTCCGGGTGCTCTAGTTTCCTCCCACAGTCCAAAGATGTGTGGGTTAGGTTGATTGGCCAAGCTAAAATTGCCCCTTAGTGTCTTAAGATGCTTAGGTTAAAGGGATTAGTGGGTAAAATATGGAGGGATATGAGGTTAGGGCCTGGGTGGGATTGTGGTTGGTGCAGACTCGATGGGCTGAAGGGCCTCTTTCTGCACTGTAGGATTCTATGAAGAAAGATGGAATCATTTTCTATTGGTGAAATTAAACTGATAGGGTAGGAATCAACTTGTGCTGAGCTGGAAGAAATGAAACACCTGAAAGCACTTGCCTGAGTTAATAAACATAGATTTTCCTCTGATTGTTGCACATCCTGGTTCAATGCTTTCACTGGTGGAGTAAGGCCTGCACTTCCCACCCTTTAAAAGACTACCATGCTTTCAAACAGCTTGTTACTTCACAATTATCAGCAATTAAATCCTTACAGTCACAGCTCAGGAACCCTTTTCAAGAAGGGGATGGCAAATTCTTGAAAAGCCCTCTCAGGGCTCAAAATGTGCACTGTTCAGCTGTACATTTCACGTCACATGAACGTCAAAAATCTCAAGACAAAAACAGAAAATTCTGGAAACCCTTTCGAAGAGTTACGCCGAAATGTTAATTCATCACTTCTCTCTGCAGATGCTGCACCTGGCTCTTTGAAAGTTTGCAGTATTTTCTGTTTTAGTTTTATGTTTCCAGCCTCTGCAGTCCTTTGTGTTTCATTTGAAAATTCTCAGGAGTTTACTGTTTAAAGAAATTACTGTGAGTAAAAAACAACAAACTAACTAAAATTCAATGTAAATATCACTTCTCATGTAAATTATACAAGCAGGCAATGCAGTCATCTCTTAGGACTTGAATTGGGAATTTATTCTTTGAAGAAAATTCCGTGATCTTAGGCACCAGTGAGGAGGCACCCTCAAAGGGAGCTCAGTCAGAGAATTGCCAATGTAACCTTAACAGTGTTGAAGATGTCCAATTCTGGATTCTCTCAAGCACAGCACTCACTGGGAACACAAAAATTTTGTTTCTGAATTCAAATATCAGGTGATGTGTGTGTGCGTAAGGAAAATATTTTGGTTCCAATGTCACCTATTTAGAAATCGGTCTTTCAAATACAGATGTCATGAAGTCAAGATGTTCACATTTGCTGCTGTGTTTAATTTCCTACTGTTTTCCAATTTCAAGGGCTGACTTAAAGAGCAGGATTTTCACCCCAAGACCGGAAAACCCCACCCAAGGTCAACAGAGCTTTGCATGATCCTGTCCCATCCACTATGATCCCTGTGGAGGCCTGGATGGGAAAATTCTGCCAAAGTCTTTGCTTGTCACTTGGCTGTTAACACGACTGTTAAGTCACTTGAGAGTGATCGAAATGCGCATTGCTGCGGTCAAATTCTAATTGACCAGCTTTTGGTCATTAAGGCTAATAAAACCTTATACAACAAACTCATCTCACTCTTGGCTGAGGTGATTTGCTTTATTATTTGTTTGTCTTAAAATAGGTTTTAAACTGATGAAAAATTACACCCCTTTTAGTAAAAGCTCTGTGTGCAAGCAGGCATGTTATGGAGTCTCACCTTTACCATGAGCAAAAGGATCTGCCTGATGGTCCTCCACAATTCTTCCTCTTCCTCCAACCATGGTAAGTCAGTGGATCAACCCACCAGTGCCAATAAGTGAAGGAAACAATAATAAAGGAAAACTTGTTTTTTATTCATTCATTAGATGTGGGCATTGCTGGCTGGGCCAGCATTTATTGTCCATCCTTAATTGTCCTTGAACTGAGTGGCTTGCTTGGCCATTTCAGAGTCAACCACATTGCTGTGGGTCTGGAGTTACATGTAGGCCAGACCAGTTAAGGATGGCAGATTTCCTTCCCCAAAGGGAAGTTGGTGAACCAGATAGTTTTTGGGGCATTCTTAGACTTTTAATTCCAGATTTTTATTGCATTGAAATTTCACCATCGACCATGGTGAGATTTGAATCCCTATCTCCAGACCATTTTCCTCAGAGTCTGGGTTACTAGTCCAATGGCATTAGCAGAAGGCCTCTCCCTTCCTGTGAGGAAGGCTCTTGAAAATTCCAACTGGTAGGAGGAAGCAACCCCATATCAGTAGGGCCGTTAAAAGGTTTGGTATGTACCTATAATGTCTATAGATCTTTTATAGCCCCCTTGGCCTGCAAGTCCATGCAAAGCTTCCTCATCCTCAGTTTTCATTGAAGCTATTGTGGGTTTGCTTTCAGCAAGTGTACAAGCTGGAAAATAGTGCAGGAGACTTACTAAAGTATTAAAGTTGCCTGTCTGCTTCAGACAAAAGAATCATGCATCTCCTCCCATCTTAACCCACTCTATTGCCCACCCCCAGACCAGACTGGTTCAAGAAATCAGTCCCACACTATTTCCTAGCCTCTACCCCTCCAACGTCAAAGTCACAAATGTTGCATGCTTCATCATCAGTGCTGTGAGGCACAGTGTTTAGCACTGCTGCCTTTTACAGTGCCAGGAATCTGGATTCAGCTGATTCTGGTCAGGTATATTCCTAAAGGTTTCACCGCTGTATCTCCTACCTTCAGTTGCTTTGTAAAATGAAATGGCCTTTCTTTCTCACCTCCAATATCAATACAATTAATAAACAGAAGAACGGAGGAAATTGAAGCAGGAGTGGACCACATAACTCCTCAAGGTTACTCCACTATTCAATATGATCCTTGCTGATCCTCAGTCTCAAATTTGACTATCTCAGATTTAAATATATTCAACAATTGTCCTCAACCCTCTGGGGTAGAGAATTCTAAAGACTCACAATACTGAATGAAGAGTGAAAGGTGCTCAAAGGAAAAAAAAATGTTTTAATGCCCCTTTGATTTTTTGCCTGCATTGTCTCAGGAGTGTTCTGGAGACTTGATGACAACTCTTGAGGTTTGCAAATCTCCCTCTCTATCATCTATACTATGTGCAAATTGATTGCCATGTTTCCTACAAGACAACCGTGCTTACATTTTCAAAGTAATTCATTGTTAATTGCTTTGGGACACCCGGAGATCATGGAAGGCATTATGTAAACACTACGCCTTTCTTTTTCCCCATGTTCTGCAATCAAGTGAGTTAATAGCATATTTAAAAATAAATAATCACAATTTAATTTCCTTCAATATTTGCTAGTGTTTTACGTCACCTGTCATTTAATAGGGTAATAGAGATCATCACAGATTGCAGACACTCTGCAAAACAAATTTGCCAGCTCCTATCATGGCTCAATTGGTAAAGCTAAACTGCTCAATATGATCATCAGAGCCAATTTTGTAGCAAACCAGCTAAAGAATTACATTTGGCTTCCTCTCATCTGGATTAGGAGTGGAAATTGACTGGAATTTCCATGCACGGTCATTATCTAATGACTCTTAGGAGAAAAGAAGCAAATGGCCATACAGCAAGTGCAGTTTCAGTTTTGTCAAGTTTAGGACATGGCTGAATGTGCTATTCATGAGCGTGCAGTTTAAGGTCTCAGCACTCGAGGTTAAAGCAGCATGGCTATAAATAGATGAATAGGACAATAATGTGAAATAAGTAACTATTTAAGTAATTAGTAGGAAGAATATAAGAAGAAAGGAAACTAGAAATTTACAGCTGCACAACTCAAACACAGTAAAAGAATTAACAAATAAGAATTCTAAAATGGAAATGTATTGAAACTGAAAATGAACTTAAATAGAGAAATCATTAAGTTGTTACGGATGGGACCTGCGGCTGGGATTCTCCAGTCCCACTGCTGTGAATGGAGGTTTGGCTGAGTATCAAACTCTCCTGTCTTGCTGGCAGCAACAGTGGAGCGCGCAAGACCGGAGAATTCTGGCCCACGTGTTTGAAGTATTCATTTAGGAAGACTTTTTATGATGTGGAAATGCTGGCATTGGACTGGGGTGGGCAGTCAGGAGTCTCACGATGTCAGGTTAAAGTCCAACAGGTTTATTTGGAATTACAAGCTTTTGGAGTGCTGCTCCTTCATCAGGTGATTGATGAAGGAGTAGTGCTCCAAAAGCTTGTTGTTCCAAATCAACCTGTTGGAATTTAACCTGGTGTTGTGAGACTTCTTACTGTTCACATTTTATGAGTTTTGACTCTTTACTTTGAGAGGGATTTTAGATGAGTTCATGTGAGGATGATAGCAATAGAGCCCAATAGCATATGACTTTATAACTTATCTTCCACCATAGAAAGAAATCATCCAGCAAGCACACACACCCTGAATAGTTCCTGTGCCACCCAAAGACACCCATAATGCCACCACTGCTGTCTACTGCTGATCCAACAAGTCCTCCCCTCATTGAAGCAGTTTCATTATCATATTTAAAATTATAGCCCACTGCCTTGGAGAAGGCTGCCTGCCTGACTAATCTCTAACTTTAGTTAGAACTGGAAATGGGTGGGTTTGATTTGGGTTTTCAGACATTAACCCCACTCCTACCCAAAGCACCTGTTTTTTTCAGCCCAAGTTTCAGTTAAAGTTAACATTTCAGATCACTTCAGGTCAACTTTTGACTCTAACTCGAGAAATTAGCTCATTTGACATAGTCTCAATTGAAAATATTAGAAACTAATTTCTAGATTAAATTTATTTATTAGTGTCACAAGTAGGCTTACATTAACACTACAATGAAGTTATTATGAAAATCCCCTAGTCACCACACTCTGGCACCTGTTTGGGTACACGGAGAGTGAATTTTTAGCATGACCTATTTACCTAATCAGCAAGTCCTTTGGAGTGTGGGAGGAAACCAGAGCACCTGAAGGAAACCCACACAGACATGGGCAGAATGTGCAGACTCCATACAGACAAGTGACCCAAGCCAGGAATCGAACCCGGGTCTCTAGCACGGTGAGGCAGCAGTGCTCTTCTCTGTGCTACCTATGTTTACTATGGGTGCAATGTAGCTATTCTGCTGTGTACTATATATTGCAATTTTTACTTTATTTTTGTTCCTTTCTGCATTGTTCTTTGTAAATTAACATTTTCAAAAAGCAAAAAAAAATTCCAGTCTTAAGTTTAAAACGTGTTTTTGATAAATGAAAAAGCTTTCAAAGATCTGTGTGTTCAGCTATTTCCATTTCAAGCATTCATCCTTGCATTGTTTTTCTTCTTAATCTTTTGCAGTTATCTGTTAGTTTTTATAATGCTCCGCAAAAGAGATTTCTATTGTAGTACTTGAACATGAAAGAAATGACTTTCATATTAAGCTTTTTGAGTCCAAATGCAAAGTCTTTCTTTCCTCATAGCATAAGATTATGTTTTTTTCTTTTAAAAAGCTATTGATCTTCTTTCCCACAAATATCAAAGGTTAAAATATCATTTAGGCTGTGTGAGCTAAAAAGAAACTATTTTAACCTTTTGGGTATTGCAAGCAGTATTTATACATGTCCAATATCTGCTCTGGCTCCATGTGACAAATGTATGTCTACTGTTAACTCAGTCCCAGGAACAGCTTATTAAATTTTAATAATGTATATCATCTATCAGTTTTCTGTTGAATTATTTCTTATTCTTATAGTGCTTTCAAGATTACAAATAAACAAAAGATTGTTTATAGAATGCACCTTCAAAATAACGGGACACTCTAGAAACCGAACTGGTCAATTTGAAACAGTAGGAAGCAGTCTTATTTGATATGAAAAACTGTTAATTGCAAGAGAGTCAAAAGAAAATAAACCAGCCTCCCCAAGGACTCTTATTTATTCCACTGTCTGCATTAGGTTATTCACAATGATTTGTGGCCTTGATTTGGTGACTAATTAGATGAAAGGATGTAAAAGTACACACATCACAAAACATATTCTGGCACAATTCAGTAACTGTAGCCCTATTTTCAGTCCCTCCCTAAGACTCAAGTAAAAGCAAGATAAAATGTGCAAGAAAATATGAAACACACTTGATGATATGAGAGGAGGGAGAACCTAATAATTCCACTTCTTTTTCATTGTTTTTGTTATTGCTAATGGGTGATGGAACCTGTTTGTCTAAAAGATGCATGGGTCAAACAATTGCAAACTCATACATGAAGATTAACGCACCAAAGCTACTTGTTTTAGTCAAGGAGTTATTGCACGAGCAGCTGAAGTGAATTGCAGTCCTCAGAAATGGGACTGCGTCTATGAATTAACTGTACAACATAAGTTTCCTTTGCCAGCAGGATACTCAGTGTCTGCTGATACACAATAACCACAAATGAAAAATCTCCATGTTATTTCCCTATCAAAAGTATGCATGTCATACTTTTGAATACAAAAAAAATTCAAAACTTTGAATTTCTTCAGCTAAATCTATATTTTATTTTAGCGTTTTAAAAATATTTTACCCATATTTTTCCTACTTTTTCTTCTAAAATAACCTCTCATGTCTGGGTAGATTTATTTTATTTAAGAGAGTGGGCTGTTAGAGGTGACTTTGTCATCACTAATGTGTACTATATTATAACTCCCTGGGAAGTGGTATTTCTTGGGGTAAAAAGAGAGAGGTAATTTTTTTGGATGTATAACATTCTGCCACTGTGATCGATTGCAGTCAGCATGGCTAAAATGCATGAAAACATGGCACCATGGTACAGGAAACCATTTAAGCTGGAGGAGTTGACGGGAATGTTTTGGTAGTAGGGACAATATAGTCAGGGATTGACAGTCCAGGAGGCTGTGTTGACTGGCCAGAGTTTGGGCTGTGTTGACTGGCCAGGGTCAGGCAGAGCATTTTGCAATGCGAGGGGAAGGATCCATTTGTCATAATTCACATGGCTACCAGTGGCATAGATATGACTAATAAAAAGATTTTGCTCAGGGATTATGAGCAAAACAAAAAGGGCTAAATCAAAAGGCAGAACCCTGAAGGCACTCTCTGGATTATTAGAGTTGACAAGGGGGAGCCAGTTGATGTAATATATTTGGACTTTCAGAAAGCGTTTGACAAAGTCCTGCCTAAGGGATTATCGTGCAAGATTAAAGCACATGGGATTGGGGGAAGTGTATGAAATGGATAGATAAAGGCTGGCAGAGAGGAAACAAAGAGTAGGAATTAATGAGTGCTTTTCAAATGGGCAGGCAATAACTAGTGGGGTGCTAGAGGAATCGTGCTAAGACCCCAGCTATTCATAACATATTAATGATTTGGATGAGGGAACAAAATGTAACATCTCAAAGTTTGCAGATGATACCAAGTTGGGTGGGAGGGTGAACTGTGACAAGGATGCAGAGATCGTTTAGAATTATCTGGACAGGTTGGGTGAGTGGGAAATCAATGGCAGATGCAGTATAATTTGGATAAAGGTGAGGTCATTCACTTTGGAAACAAAAACAAGGTGGCAGATTACTACCTGAATGACTGTAAATTGGGAGATGGGAGTGTAAAGTGTGATCTGGGTGATCTTGTGTACCAATCGCTGAAGGTAAACATGCAGGTGCAACAGACAGTAAGAAAGGCAAATGGTATGTTGGCCTTCACTGTAAGAGGTTTCGCGTACAGGAGAAGGGATGTGTTGTTGCAATTATACACGGCCTTGGTGAGACCACACCTAGAGTATTGTATGCAGTTTTGGTTTCCTTTTCGAAGGAAAGGTGTTCTTGCTTTTGAGGGAGTGCAGCAAAGGTTTACCAGGCTGATTCTGGGTATGGTGGGACTGATGTATGAGGAGAAACTGACTAGTTAGGATTGTTTTCACTGGAGTTTAGGTGATTGAGGGGGGGATCTTGTGGAGATTCATAAAATTCTAACAGGACTAGACAGGCAAAGAGGATATTCCCGATGGTGGGGAAGTCCAAAACCAGGGGTTACAGTCTGAGGATTCAGGGTGGACCATTTAGGACAGAGGTGACGATACATTTCTTCACCCAAAGAATGGCAAGCTTGTGGAATTCATTATCACAGGAAGCAGTTAATGCCAATACATTAAATGTATTCAAGAGGCAACTAGATATAACACTTGAGATGAACGGGATCAAAGGTTATGGGGAGAAAGCAGGATTAGGCTATTCAGTTGGATGATCAGCGATGATCATAATGAATGGCACAGCAGGCTCAAAGGGCCAGATGGCCTCCTTTTGCTCTGATCTTCTTTATTTCTATTACCTGAGCCACAGGCAAATTGGCATTGGGTAAATACAGTTTGACAAATCAATGCATGGCTCAAAGACTGGTGTGGGAGAAATCGAATTTTGATTCACAGGGCTCTAGCACTGTGGAAAGTAGAAGTTGTACTACTGGAACAATCTTCACCTAAACTGTGCTGGGACCAGTGTTCTGACAAGTTGTATAACTAGGGCAATGGAAATGGCTTTAGGCTAAATAATGCAAGGAATGGCGGGGCAGGCTCGAAGGGCTAGATGGCCTACTCCTGCTCTTAATTCTTATGTTCTTATGTTCTTAAGGGATAATGTGAAGTGAGATGTGGCAATTTAAAGGGAAAAGACAAGATAATAGGGCATAGTAGCAATTTGGCTAATGACAACCAGAGTGTGGCAGGAAGGGAAAGAGCTTACAAACTTAAGAATGCACGAGCAGTTAAGATCTGAGATTGCAAAAAAATGGTAAGTAGACAGAGTTAAAGGCTCTGCATGCAAATCCATGCAGCATTTGTAACAAAATGAATGAATTGTTCGCAAAAATAGCATTAAATTATGTGACCTGATAGCCAATACAGGGACATGGTTGCAAGGCGACCAAGGCTGGAACTTGAATATTGAATGGTACGTGACATTTTGGAAACACAGGAAATGGAAAAAGTAATTCAGTAGCTCTGTTAATGAAGTATGATATTAGTACTGTAGTGCAAGATGACTTTAGCTCAAAAGATCAAGATGTAGACTCAGTTTGGGTACAGAGTTCACACTGGGAGGAGTTCAGAAACCCCCCCAGTTTTAGTTACACTCTCGGATCGGTTGTACAGGAATAAGTAAATGGAGTATGTAGGCAAAGTACCACAATAATCACAGATGATGTTAATCTACGTGTAGATTGGTTGAATCAGACTGGCAAAAGTAGCCTGCAAAATGAGTTCAAACAATGTTTTTGGGACAATTTCTTGGAGTAGTACTTTCTAGTGCCAAATAGGAAATGGACCTGGTAATGTGCAATGAGAAGGGATAAATCAATAACTCAAAGTAAAGGAGCCACTGGGTAACAGCAACCATAACATGATAAAAAATTTCATGGTCAATTTGAAAGTGAAACCTTTGCATCTAAGACTAATATTTTAAACCTAAACAAAGGTAATTATGAAAACAGTCAGTTAAAGTGAACGGGGAAATGAGGTTATAAAGTAAGACATTAGAGATATAGGCCAGAACTCTACCACCTCGTCTGCCAAGGAATCGGAGCAGGCAAGGGTCCGACAGTGGAAATCTCCATTGACCTTGGGTGGGAATTTCTGGTCACTGTCAAGCGAGGCCATAAAATCTTGCCCACAGTGGTAGACATTTAAGGATACATTAAATAATTCTCAGTAAAGATTTATACCAGTGAGAACAAAAGACTCTTATAAAAGGATACATCATTCATAGATAAATATGCAAGTTGAGGATAGTAACAAACTGAAAGAAACACTGCATGATTTTATGAGGATTAATGGCAGGTCAGAAATTGGGTAGAACCAGCAAAGGATGATGGAGAGAATAGATTATGAGAGAATGATGCCTAGAAATATAAAAACCATACAAGAGTTTCTGCAGGTTTTTAATGAAGAAAATAATGGCTAAAGTAAATGTTAGTTCTCTAGAGAGTGAGCCTGGAGAATTAATAATGTAAAACAAGAATGTGTGAAATCATTGAATAAGTATTTTGTGTCTGTCTCCCCTCTGGAAGATGTAAGTAAACATTCCAAAGATACTTGAAATTCAATTGAGGAAAGGGAAAACAACTTAAAACAATCACCATCACCAGGGAAAAGGTTTTGGGAAAACTATTAGACCAAAGATTGACAAGTCCCCAGGACCTGATGGTATACATTCCCAGGGTCTTAAAAGAATCAACTGCAGAAACAGGAAAGGCATTGATTATAGTCTTCCAAAACATTTTAGATTCTGAAAGGGTTCCAGTGGGTTGGAAAGTAACATCTTTATTTAAGAAAGGAGGGAGACAAAAAGCAGGAAACTACACGCCAGTTAGCTAGAGAAATTGCTAGAATCATAATTAAGGAGGATATAGCAGAAAACTTAGAAAATTGTGATAGAATCTGTTAGAGTCAACATGGTTTTATGAAAGGGAAATTATGTTCAATTTCGTAGTTACCTGAGGAAATAACAACCAAGGGGAAACTATAGATAAGGGATACTTGGATTTCAAAAAGTAATTTGAAAAGATGTCATATCAAAGGTTACTACAAAAGATAAGAGCACAGTTTGTTTTGGGTTAACACAGTGGCATGGATAAAGGATTAATTAGCTGACAGGAAGCAGAGAGTTGGGATGAGTAGGTAATTTCCAATTATAATTAATGAAGCTCCACAGGGATCTGTAGTAGGGTCTCAATTGTTTACAATCAATAGCAATGACTTGGTAGCTTAATTTGCTGATGATACCAAGATAGGTGGGAAGATACATTGTCAAGGAGGTAAAAAATCTACAAAAGGATACAGATAGGTTAAGTGGGTGGACAAAAATCTGGCAGATAGAGTTTAATGTGAACTTGTCCATGTTAGCATGAAAATAGAAAAGCAGTTTACCACTTAGATGGAGAGAGATTGCAGAATCCAATTGTATAGAAGGATCTGGGTGTCCTGGTGCATGAATCACGAAAGATGAGTATGCACAGAGGTGATCGTATTAAAACATATATCCAGAGGGAATTTGATAAGGTGGAAAATGGGAGGATGTTTTCTCTTGTAGGGACGACGAGAACTAGGGAACACAATTTAAAAATAAGAAGTTTCCCTTTTAAGATAAAAATGAGATTTCTTTTTCTTTCAAAGGATTGATTTCCCCAAAAAGTGGAGGCTGGGGTCGTTGAACTTATTCAAGAATGAGTTAGATTGCTGATAGACAAGGGAGTCAAAGGTTATTGGGGTGAGGGGAGGCAGACAAGAAAGTAGAGTTGCGACCACAATCAGATCAGCCATGAGCGATTGAACGTGGCAGGACCAGAAGATCCCGTTGCCAGCTAACAGTAGGCAGCACCCACCACCAATAAACATGCTGCAGGGAGACCAGAGAATCCCATATTTGTGCATAATTTTCATGTGTAATTTCATCTGCTAAGTCAAAAGCATATGTCTAGAATGACAGCAGTTTTGTTTTTATACAGCAGTTTACACATGTTACCATCAACTAAATGGGAGGAAGAAGGACAGGCAAAAAGAAGAATGACAAATACAGAGTACATCAAGAACAAAGAAAATTATAGCACAGGAACAGGCCCTTTGACCCTCTAAGCCTGCACTAACTGAACTAAAATCTCCAATCCTTCCGAGGACCATATCCCTCTATTCCCATCCTGTTCATGTATTTGTCAAGATGCCCCTTAAGAGTCACTATCATATCTGCTTCTAAAGTGCAGAGAAGAATGTCTGCTGTAAAAGAAAACATCAATTACAAATTTCCATTGCTCTTCCTCCAAGCTGATAAGGAATTGATACTTAAAGTGGAGAAAATAATGACTTTTCTGGGTTCTGATCCAAAAGTTCAAATTAAGCAAAAAAAACCCAGCAAACTGACTTGCCCATTTCTCCAAAAACCAATAGCACACTCAAAAACATGTGCTGTACAAAGGGTGAAAGAGCATTGATAATAAGTGCCAACTCGACAAAATCCTTGGAGGAATGTCAGAATAAGAACGGTGGTGTAAAAATCTACAGTGGCTCTTCACTTCCTGTCACCCACCAAAACCATGTTCGGCCTTGAATGTTCACATCAGTGACAGGGAAATTCTACAGGAAATTATTTCTTTTATGGGAAACAAATTCTCCCTCATCTCATCAACTGCTATTTCCTCCTCCCTAAGAGTACCTTGCATTGTTGTGCAGTATCAACCATTGCTAGGGCAACATAGTGGCACAGTGGTTAGCACTGCTGCTTCACAGTGTCAGGGATCCGGGTTCGATTCCCAGCTTTGGTCACTGTCTGTGTGGAGTTTGCACATTCTCCTTGTGTCTGCGTGGGTTTCCTTCGGGTGCTCCAGTTCCCTCCCACAGTCCAAAGATGCACGGGTTAGGTGGGTTCAACATGCTAAAATTGCTCCTTAGTGTTAGGTGGGGACTAGCTAGGATAAAATTCATGGGGTTATGTGGTTAGGGCCTGGGTGGGATTGTATCAGTGCAGGCTTGATGGGTTGAATGGCGTCCTTCTGCACTGTAGGATTCTATGAGTACTCTACACCGTATCCATATGAGCATTTTCAATTTTTAGAAGAATGAAACATATAAGATCCTGAAGACAGCTTGACAGGATAGACACCGAGAGGTTGTTACCTTTGATTAGATAATTTAAAATCAAGGAAGAGTGTGAGGATAATCAATCAATTTTTTAAAGGCTTTATTTACTCAGAAGAATACAAACACTTGATATTCTGAACTCCAAAGGGTTGTGGATACTTCATTGGTAAATACATTCTACACTGAGATTGATAGACTTTTGATCATTCAGGAAACCAAGGGATGGGGGAGTAGACAGGAAGCAGAGGAGCAGCTGTGAACAAATTGAATGGCAGAGAAGGCTTGATGGACCGGACAGTATACTCCTGCTCCTACTTCTTATGTGTAATTGGGTGATACACCTAATGACTACAAGAAAGTTAACATTTTACACATTTGTAGAATGCTGCAGATAAAATTATCAATTGGTTGTCGCTCAGAATAAGATCATTTGATCCATTGAACCCATACTAGCTTTCTGCAAACAATTAGAAAAACAAAAAAGGATCTTGAAAAAAGAACTTGCGAACAAGATTAGGGAGAATCCTAAAATATTCATCCTAAAACATTAAGAGGAAGGGGTTAACCAGGGAAAGAGTAGGGCTCATTAGAGACCAAGGAGGCAATCTGTGTGTGAAGTCACAGGACGCTACTAGGGTGGTAAATGAATACTTTTGATTGGTCTTTACTCAGGAAAAGGCGAACAAAGGGTCACAATTCAGGAAAAGGGACGGTGAGGACCTTGAGCTTTTTAACATAAGAAGTGAGGAGATATTGGAGAATTTGATGAACTTAAAAATGGACAAATCCCCAAACCTAAATAAATTGAATCCCAGGCTGTGGTGAGAGGCAAGGCAGGAAATGCAAGGGCTCTAACACAAATTTTTAATTCCTTTCTGGCCACGAGGGAAGTTTCAGAGGACTGGAGGATGTGGTTCTGCTTTTCAAGGGTGGTATAGATGTTTCAGAAAATTACAGACCAGTGAGTTTCACACCAGTGATAGAGAAACTATTGGAGAAAATTCAGGAGAGAAATGATCTCCACATGGAAAGGCATGGGTTAATTAGAGATAGCATGGCTTTATTAGAAGAGGCAATGCCTAACAAACTCGATAGAATTTTTCAAAAAGGTGATCAAATGTGTGGATGTGGGAAGTGCAGTTAATGTAGTTTATATGGATTTGAGCAAAGCCTTTGAAAAGGTCCCACGTGGGGAACTCATTGAGGTGGCTGAAGCACATGGAAACCAGGGAAACTTGGCAAGATGGATCTGAAACTGGTGAATAGGACATAAATTGTGGTAATAGGAGGCTTGTGTGAGTGACTGGAGGCTGGTGTCCAGTGTTGTACCACAAGGTTCAGTGCTGTTTCTCTTATTGTTTGTTGTATATATAAATGATATAGATGATAACGTGGAGAAATGATAAGTAATTTTGCAGATGATATCAAGATTGGTAGGGTGGTTAATAGTGCAGAAGTAGGTCATAGTTTGCAGGAAGATACAGATCATAATAGTAAGAATCATGAGAACTAGGAGCAGGAGAAGGCAATTCAGCCCCTCGAGCATGTTCTGCCGTTTAATACCGTCATGGCTGATCCAATTTCCCTCTCTACTCCACTTATCTGCCCATTTACCGTAGCCCTTCAAACACTTACTAATTAAAAATCTGTCCATCTCTTCCTTAATTTACTCAGAGTCCCAGCATCTACCAAGTTCTAGGGTAGCGAATTCCATAAACTCACGACCCTTTGAAAGAAATAATTTCTCCTCATCTTTGTTTAAAATCTGCTAACCTTTATCCTGTTCGAGATTGCCTTACAACAGGAAACATCCTCTCCATGTTTACTTTGTCAATAGTTCTTATTATCTTGTACAGCTCATTAAGATCTCCTCTCATTCTTCTAAATTGCAGGAACTTAGCCTAAAACTGCCAAATCTCTCTTCATTAGTCAAACTCCTCATCTCTGGAATCAATTTAGTGAACCTCTTCTGAACCACTTCCAATGCAACAACATCCGTCCTCAACTAAGGGGACCAAACTGTACAAAATATTCTAAGTGTGGTCTCACTAACTCATTGCACAGGAGCAGCAAGACTTCACTACTTCAGACTAGATTAGATTTCCTACTGCACAGAAAGAGGTCCATCAAGTCAACACCGACTACAATCCCACCCAGGCCCTATCCCCATACCCCTACACCTTTACCCACTAATTCCTCTAACCTACGCATCTCAGGACATTAAGGGCAATTTTAGCATGGCCAATCAACCTAACCCGCACATCTTTGGACTGTGGGAGGAAACTGGAACACCCGGAGGAAACACGCACAGACACAAGGAGAATATGCAAACTCCACACAGACAGTTTTATGTTCTATTCTTTTAGCAATAAATACTGCTTAAATTATTATCTTGTGAATGGCCAAATGGTAGACAAGCTGTAAGCTGTGACAGATGGAGGTCTTCCCCCTCCCCCCGCTCTCTCCCTCTACTTCATCCCTCCCTTCCCTTCACTTCCCCTGTTCTACATTCTACCTCTGTCCCATTTTCTGCTAGGACACTACCCTGAGGAACTCCTGCAGTAATGCAAATGTATCATTTGTAACTTCCTAGTCCTCTGGCACCATGGTCCATCTAACAGACGTTAGAAGATTATAGAAAGTACCTCCACAATTTCTATCCTTACCTAATCAGTATCCTCAGATGTATCCAATCTGGTGTTGGTGATTTATCAACTTTAAGAACAGCTAGCCTTTCTAGTATATTCCTTCCAGCTGATCCTGAGAAGCTGAAACAAAAACAGAAAGTATAAATATGTTTCAGCAGGTCTATTTGCTCCGTAGATCATAGATCCCTACAATGTTGAAGGAGGATATTTGGCCCACTGAGCCTGCAGCGACAACAATCCCATCTTGCCCTATTTCCATAACACCAGATATTTACCCAGCTAATCCCCCAGAGAAAATTTAACATGACCAATCAACCTAACCTGCACATCTTTGGACAGTAGGACACCAGGAGAACATGCAAATGCCACACAGTCACCCAAGGTTGGAAGTAAACCCGGGTCCCTAGCACTGTAGTGCTAACCATTGTGCCACCATGCTGCCCAGATGCTGATTGACTTATTATGTTTTAAATACTTTGAGGCAATCGTATCAGACTTTTATGCGACGCTCCCTCTGCAGCAAGGTCAGAGAATTTGGTGCCCAACATTGCATAACATTTGGTGACATTCTGGCCATGTATTCTTGTTTCACTTTACACACTGGTGCTCATAGCTAATGAAAGATCAGCCAGTTCTGAAAGCTGGTGGCGTTTGCTACAAATAAACCTGTTGGACTTTAATCTGCCGTTGTGAGACTTCTTATTGTGTTCATAGCTAAACCCATGGCTAACCAATGAAGTAATGTCAGTCAATGATTATCTTTCTTTCTGAGGAGATATTTTTGATTTTGAGGTTTAAAATAGAGGATTTTCTTTATCAGTTCATGTGATAGGATTCAGAACTTCACTGAATACATGTTTTGATGAAGACAGATATCCCTTTAGAAGGCAAACTAGATGGTAAACCATGCTAGCAGGGTTTGATGAAGAGGTCTACAAGGCAACTTGTGCCATAGATGCCAGCATAATCTCGTTGGGCTGAATGACATGTTTCTCTGTTTCATACTTTCTATTTATATAAAGTTTTGGGTCTACTACAAAGGACTAGTGTCATGCCTTCTGTAGCTAAAAGTTAGGTTTAAATCCAGGAAAAGAACGGTGGTAGCAACAGCAGTGGCACTAGCTGCAAGGCTTTCATCCTGTCAAAATTGACATTATTAGCACTGCTGTTAGTTTATCGTTTACTACTAATTATTGCCAATTAAAGCCTTACTTCAAACTACTAACAACAATTAGAACTGCATTCCCTTGGGTGAAGTAAATTTTCAAATGGCACCCCTGTTCTACAGCTCAGTTGGGAGTTATTTAATCTCTAACAGAGGTAAAGATGCTTCCGGTAAGTGTAACCGCTTAAATTACTGCTGCCCTATATCTTAACAGTAATGGTTACTAATGAGCATGTGCTAATATCACTTGGCCTACACAGACAGCATGATATTTCAATTAGTGACAACATTTATTGCACATTAATACGTGCCCTACTGTGCAGAATCCTGATGCATCTATGCCGACTATTATAAAATGGATTTGGAGAACTGTATGGAAGGTTACAGAAAGGGGTCCCATGAAGTGAATAGGTGAGATAAAGTTCACAGTAAAGGAGGCAGAAAAATATGAACAACAGCAATATCTTCAACTTGCATTTATAGAGCATCGATAACTTAGTAAAATGTCTAAAAATGCTTCACAAGAGTGTCATAAAGTTCAGTTTGACAATGAATTTGAATACTAAGATTATAGCCTAAATATCATATTAAGTACAGAGCCTCTGCCATGAAATCATCAGAGATTATATAATAATTAACTCACCAGGTGAATGCCTCAAATCAAAACTAGAATTTGACTCCCTGTATTGCAGTTTTTTTTGTAAAATATCAACAAGGTTCAAAATGAAGAGATGAGCCCTTTTTCTGAAAGTGGAAAAATGAATTCTTTTCCTTGTTTTAAAGGCAACACGCAATCCCCTGAGGCTTGGGTATGAGTAATTGTGTGATTTACTAACCTTTTATGAAAATGAAATGCAAGCTAAATGACTGATATGATTATGGACCTGATTGAGACTGAATCCTGCAAAGCTCCTGTAAACTTTTGTTTTAGGATAGAGACATCATGGACTGTACTGCAAATGACCAGAGTTAAGGATCAGCTGTACTACTGCAACATCTGAAGAGAAAAACTGAGAGAATTACAGATAACTATTCCAATTCCGACAACATGATTTCTGATTGCTTATAACCTCTGGCAGTTTTTGGGTACGTTGGGGTGCAAAACATACATAGTGGTCCAAATTTGAGTCCAGGGACATTTTATGTCCTGGGCCTTCCCTTTATGCTGTTGGTTAGCCTTCCTGAAATGGGCAAAAAACACAAAAAAGTGTGGTAAAGGATGGTAGGTAAAATGCAGGTGGCCAAGGTGAGATGGTGGCATGGTTAATTTCACTGGATTATATGACAGGGACAAGGCTAATGCACTGGAGCTATGGGTTTAAATCCCATCACTATAGCACATGGAATTTAAAATAGCTTTAGAACTGGTGACAATGACAGCTATCACCTAATGGTGTAAAAACCCAACTGGTTCACTTTAGGGAAGGAAATCTGCTGTCCTTATCTGGTCTGACCTACATGTGACTCCAGTCCCACAGCAATAGGGTTGATTCTTATCTGCCCTCTGAAATGATCAAGCAAACCACTTATTTCAAGAGTAATTAGGACTGGGCAGAAAATGCTGACTTTGCCAGGCACACCTGCATCCTATTGCATGAAAGAACAAGGTCAGAGGCCACTGGCCTGCTGACATCAAAGAAAGGTTAAACAGAAAGCAGATAAATCACAGGGAATCCCAGATGGAAATGGAAAAGTCTACACAAAGAGAAACAGTGACTTTGCTTCAAGTTTACATCTACCTGAGAGGGACAATTCATTCTCTCAAATGCTGACAACCAGCTTTTAGCCAGCAGAAACGCCATGTGAGTTTCTCCACTAAGGTCCAGATTAAAACACAATCAGAATTTCATTAATATAATTATATCTCAATGTTCATAGAGTCACAAGGCTCCTGCATGCCACTTCAGCCAACTGACTGCCGTGAGCAGATTTAAAAGTGACCAGCATGTTTGCAAGGGAACAGGGTGGTGTGTTACAATTTTTTTATGTTAAAGTTCCCTCCCCAGCACTGTAGCCATGGTGGGGAGAGGGAAAGGGAAGTGGGGAGCAGGGTTTCTCTCTTGGTTGAAAATGGAGGAACGTTAGAAAATGTCCATCTACAGCACTTAGGTTTTGAAGCGTAAAATTAATTTGTCTCTTCCTGAAATCAAAGTCCGGATAATAACAAAGTCATGAAATTTTAACTAAAAGATGCCTTTTCTATGGAAGTTAGCTTGACTTAACTCCTCTATTTAAGGTTTTGATAAACTCACAAGATTCATCAGTTCTCCCAGGCCTTTACTACCATGATTTTTGATCCATATTTGTTTCATCTACTAAATGAAATCCAATTTAAAGCAATTAATATTAATGCACTTAGATGATGCCGATGATGAATTAATAAAAGACTTAGCCTGACACTCGGCTGTTTGCAGGTTGTTTTAATGGTGCTTTTAGCTGCAAAAGGGAAGGAAAGATGCATGCTCTATTCGGAGCCTGAAAAATGGAAACTATCATTCTTTGCCAAATGTTTTTAGGGACAATCAATTGAATTGATTTGGCAAAAAAAGGAAACCACTTGCTGAAGCTTTACTCAAATTGCTGCAATCTCAGTTTCAAAACTCTTCAAATGTCAACACTGGCAAAATTAGCTTTCTACTGCTCTAAACTCTTTCCTTACTAGTGAACTAAATCCTTGAAGTAAATGGAATAACTGTCATAAGGAAAGGGGAGAAATGAGACACAGTGTGCGGGTGTGGAGGAATTACAGGATCCCAATATCAGTCTCTATGGATTATAGTTATGAGTGGCTTAAATGAAATATTTCCAACTGCAGTTTTTCAGTGATGAAAAGGACATTGTTTCATTTGTTATCAAAGCCTTTGGCTAACAGGAATTGACTTAATTTTTCAATAATGAATTTTAGTTCAGAGCACTTAACTATAATGAAAGGGAGAAACCAATCTAACAAAGAAATTTTTTTTTCATTTAAGTTATCTTAACTCCGCTGCAGGCAAAAAGTACAAATATTTTCTATCAAGATTGTCCACAGTGGCTCTTTCCAAATGCCAGTATCAATCACAGATGACTGGATCAATAGCTGTGTTTTGGCCCCAATCTCCTGCGAGAGATGGCATGTCATCAGTGACAGACAAATATCACAGTTAAGCAAAATATCCAGCCAGGCCTAGTAACATTTTTATTGATTTTTGTTGTGCAAATAATGTCTTTTTTGGCTGAATGAATGGCTCAGAGGCAAACAGTCATTGTTTATGATTTCAAAATGCAATAAAGAGACTGGAAATACATTATGGCTGATGTCTCAAGGCACACAACATAATCATCCTTTGGTAGTGAAAAACTACACAGCTGCCCCCATCACTGCATATTTATCCCTGCTTAAAGGCACCTGTAGGACTTGCAAATCTTAAGCAAAATTACTCTAAACTTTAAACTATGGTGTCCTTTAACCTATAATTACCTCAGAGTCTGACAAGCGGAAAAAAGGCTTTCAGTACTAAGTCTCTTGGAATTTTTCGTAAACTTTGTGGAAAGAAAATGTTACATTGTCCTGATATTCCAACTTCATTGAGTCACCTTATTGTTTTAGGTTCAATACATAAAACTCCTTTGAGGCAGTAATGTATTTATCAATTAAATAAAATGGTGGCAATGCTTTTTCATTCTCCAATCACAAAAACGGAAATGGTGACTGCCCGCTATCCCCACCCCCCCACTCCCCGCTACCTACAACTGACAAGGGGAACATCACCAACCCCTCAAAAATGAGGAGAATCCTCCCCCAGCCACTCAAATAATGGGTCACATCGCACGCCACACACCACGCAGGTGATGAGGGTGACCTGACCAACACAAACTCCCCAGCATTCCCCATCAGACCCCCCCCCCCAACTCCTCTTAAGACCCCTCAGTCCTCCCTCAGCATCTTTCCTCCCTCAGAAACCCCTCAGGCCCCCTTACCCTTGACAATGCCAATGGTGCACTGACACCCTGGCCCGGTGCCTTGGACCCTGAAATCAAGGAGGTCAGCCCAGTGCCCCTTTGTCACTGCCAGGCTGCTGAGAAAGGCTTCCCGAGAACCTGGAGTTGGGTGAGCTCAAGCTGGGGGCAAAAGTGGAACTGCTTTGAAGTTGACTGCAGCTGCTTGTGGTCACAATACTGGGTATTTTACCCCAGGGTGGTGTCTGAATTCACTATCCTGAAATTGAACAACACCTGTTCCAGGCCTAGAAAGAGCAATCCAGCCACCAGACTTCCATCCTGAGGGAAGAGCGGGGAGATCAATTCCTTGCCCCCAGCCCGAGTTCCAGGACACACTCCAAAAGGCTAATGAATCTAACCCTGGTTTGATTTTCAATTCTAGCTCAGGAACCTGAAATCGGATCATTTTGAGGTCCTGATCTGCATCATATCAGCGTCAGTGATACAACATTATTTTAATATGCAAAGGCCTTAATTGGGTCAGAGATGAATTTATTGCCCAATTATTAGCAATGGACACTATCAGGAGTCAAAAACTGGCTGTGGAGTGCAATGTTCAAAGGCAGATTAAGGCCATGATTAGATTTGCAGTTGGGTTGTGGGTTGGAGCAGGCAGGAGAACAGAGGGACAGCAGATTCACAAAGCAAACACCTGCCCAAATTTTCAATGCTCAGGTATTTAGTACTTAATGCTCAAGTGATGGCAACTTCAAGTCAATCCATGAGGAGATTTTAAATCAGCAGTCACAATATATTAGATGGGATTTTCCAGACCTGACAACCACCAGGGTCGTTCAGTCCCACCAGAATCTTGGTTGGTCTACCAGTGCCCCCTCCGTGGGTCCCATTCGAGGGGGCTGGAAAATCCTGGCCAATGCCTCCCTGCTGTGTCCACTACAGCTGTGTTTGAATAAACCCAAAACCATTAACAGCAAGTTAATTGGAGGTCTGCAGGTTATTGACTGCCCTCCCCTCTTTTTGAAGTTTGTCGTATGTCCTCGTGATGCTGGAAGATTGAACGCCCTGTGAGAGTGCTACTTTCAAAGTGCGCCAACACCCAACCTTGTTCTCACGGGCAATTAAAAATCCCGTCTCCTTTGGCAGTGCGATATAAACTGTTTCGCCTGCTTGGATTATTGTTGTGGGTCTGTCATTTTAAGGCACTTTACTTGATATTTGAAATTTATAGGATAGATTTTGGTGGTAAGGGGATTGCATACAATTACTAATGGCAAGCTTGGCAACATATTCAGGCAATTTGTCTTTTCATTGAGTGGTGCGGCTGAATATTAATCCAAACTCCGATGCTGACTCAAAAAATATTAAATCTTTGGGTACAAGGTAGTGTCATAAATAATCCAGATAAGTAGATTCACATTTGGCTGCATCCAGACTGAAGAACAAAAGTTAAATACAACCTCACAAAGAAAAGCAGGAGGGTTAAAGCACACTATGTGCCTGGAACAATTATCCAAAATTAAAGAAGCATGCTTTGGAACATCTGCTCACTTTAATTTTGGCCTCAGGCTTTTGAGTATGGATTGGAATTTTGACCTAAAGCATTTTCCAGCTGCAAGATCATTTTCAACAATGTTCAAACTCACTACTTTTTTGAATAAAAATACTTACGAATCCAATACAACTGAAGCAGTTAATGAATCTGTGCTCCTCAAGGTTTAGTTGCAAACTGCCACTGCACTTAACTATTTAATAAATAGAAATAAAATAGATGAGGATCAGCGATTTACACAATGTAGAATATATGACTGACCTCATTCTAGTCTTGGTTCAAACATGGACAAAAGAATTCCAGAAGCGAGGTGAGAGTGGCAGTCCTTGACACCAAGGCAGGGTTTAACCATGTGGCATCAAGGAGCCCTGGCAAAACTAGAGTCAATGTGAATCAGGGGGAAACCTCTGCTGGTTGGAGTTATGTGTGGCACAAAGGAAGATGGTTGTGCTGGTTGAAGTCAATCATCTCAGCTCCAGGACATCACTGCAGCAGTTCCTCATAAGAACTAGGAGCAGGATTAGGCCATCTGGCCCTTCGAGCCAGTTCCGCCATGCAATAAGATCATGGCTGATCATTTTGTGGACTCAGCTTCACTTACCTGCCCGATCACCACAGCCTTCAATTCCTTTACTGTTCAAAAATGTATCTATCCTTGCCTTAAAAACATTCAATGAGGTAGCCTCAACTGCTTCACTAACCCTAACTCTGAGGCAGGTTCACAACCGTTTGGGTGAAGAAGTTCTTCCTCAACTAAATCCTAAATCTGCTCCCCCTTATTTTGAAGCCATGCCCCTAGTTCTAGTTTCACCTGCCAGTGGAAACAAGTTCCCTACTTCTATTTTATTTAGTCCATTCATAACCTTCTATGTTTCTATAAGATCTCCCCTCATTCTTCCAATTTCCAAAGAGTATAGCCCCAGTCTACTCAGTCTCTCCTCATAAGCAACCGTCTCAACTCTGGAATCAACCTAGTGAATCTCCTCTGTACCTCCTCCAATGCCAGTATATCCTTTCTCAAGTAAGGAGACCAAAATTGTACACAGTACTCCAGGTGTGGCCTCACCAGCACCTTATACAGCTGCAACATAACCTCGCTGTTTTTAAACTCCATCCCTCTAGCAATGAAGGACAAAATTCTGTGTGCCTTCTTAATTACCTGCTGCACTTGCAAACCAACTCCTTGAGATTTCTACTCAAAGGTATCCAGGTCCCTCTGCACAACAGCATGCTGCAATTTTTTACCATTTAACTAATAGTCCATTTTGATGTTATTCCTACCAAAATGAATGACCTCACATTTACCAACATTGTACTCCATCTGCATGCACTCGTCCACTCACTTAGACTATATCTCTTTGCAGACTTTCAGCGTCCTCTGCAAACTTTGTTCTGCAATTCATCTTAGTGTCAACTGACACCCTGCACTTGGTCCCCAACTCCAAATCATCTGTGTAAATTGTAATCAATTGCGGTCCCAACGTTGATCCCTGAGGCACACCACTAGTCACTGATCATCAACCAGAAAAAAAACCATTTACCCCCACTCTTTTCTTTCTGTTAGTTAACCAATTCTCTATCCATGCTAATAAATTACCCGTAACACCTTGCACCTTTATCTTATGTAGCAGTCTTTGGTGTGGCGTCTTGTCAGATGCCTTCTAGAAATCCAGATACACCACATCCACAGGTTTCCCCATTGTCCACTGCACATGCAATGTTCTCAAAGAATTCCACCAAATTAGTGGTAGTGCTCTAGGCCCAACCATCTTCAGCTGGTTCATCAGTGACCTTCCTTCTATTTAAAGGGCAGAAATGGGGATAGTTGCAGATGGTTACACAATATTCAGCACTATTCATGACTCCTCAGATTTGAAGCAGTCCATATCTAAATGCTGTAAGACCTGGATTATATCCAGGTTTGGGGCTGACAAGTGGCAAGTAACGTTCGCTGCATACATGTGCCAGGCAATGACTGTCTCCAGTAAGAGAGGATCTAATCATAACCATGATATTCAATGACATTACCATCACTGAATGATCCACTATCAACAACATGGCAGGTACCATTGACCAGAAACTGAACTGGACCAACCGTATAAATACTGTGGCTACAAGAACAGGTCAGAGACTTGGAAGCCTGCTGTGAGTAACTCACCTCCTGACTCCCCAAAGTCTATACACTGTCTACAAGGCAAAAGTCAGGGGTGTGATGGAATATACTCCACTTACCTAGATGAGCTCCAACAACACTCAAGCTTGACACCATCCAGGACAAAGCAGCTTGCTCGATTATCAACCCATCCACTTACATACATTTTGTCCACCACCGATGCACAGTGGCAGCTGTATGTACCATCTACAAGATGTACTGCAGGAACTCACCAAGGTTCCATGCACAACACTTCCCAAACCCATGATCTCTACCATCTAGGATGACAAGGACAGCAGATACATGGGAACACCACTGCCTAAAATCTTCCCTTCTCGTCACGCACCAATGTGACCTGGAAATACATTGCTGTTTTTTCATTGTCACTGGGTCAAAATCCTGGAACTCTGTCCCTAACAGCACTGTGGGTGTACCTACACCACATGGAATACAGCAGTTGAAGAAGGCAGCTCACTATCATTTGACTTTTGATTTGATTTATTGTCACATGTATTAATATACAGTGAAAAGTATTGTTTCTTACACACTATACAGACAAAACATACCATTCATGGAGAAGGAAACAAGAGAGTACAGAATGTAGCGTTACAGTCATAGCTAGGATGTAGAGAAAGATCAACTTAATGCAAGGTAAGTCCATTCAAAAGTCTGACAGCAGCAGGGAAGAAACTGTTCTTGTATGTGACTTCAGACTTTTGTATCTTTTTCCTGAAGGAACAAGATGGAAGAGAGTCCTTAATTATACTGGCTGTTTTGCTGAGCCAGCAAGCAAGTGTAGACAGAGTCAATGGATGGGAGGCAGGTTTGCATGATGGATTGGGCTACATTCACAACCTTTTGTGGTTCAGAACAGAACAAGAGCCACAGAAAGAATGCTAACTGTAAAAGTTGGTGAGAATCGTAGCTGACATGCCAAATTTCCTTAGTCTTCTGAGAAAGTAGAGGCGTTGGTGTGCTTTCTGGGCACCTAAAAACGTGAAGATTTCGACAGTTTCTACTTCGGTTCCCGTTGATGTAGACAGGGAGATGTTCTCCTTTATGTTTCCTGAAGTCGATGACAATCTCCTTAGATTTCTTGACACTGAGGGAGAGATTATTGTTGCCGCACCAGTTCACCAGATTCTCTAGCTCATTCCTGTCCTCTGTCTCGTCATTGTTTGAGATCTGACCCATTACGACGGTGTCGTCAGCAAACTTGAAAATCGAATTGGAGGGGAATTTGGCCACAGAGTCTATAGGTGTATAAGGGGTATAGTGGGGGCTGAGAACACAGCCTTGTGGGGCACAGCTGTTGAGGATGGTTGTGGAGGAGGTGTTGTTGCCTTTCCTTACTGATTGTGGGCAACAAGGGCAACCATTGACGAGCAATAAATATGATCCTAGCTAGCAATGCCCACATCCTGTGAATGAATTTTTAAAAAATCACAACAGTTACTCCAGAAGTCCAAAGACAAGACTTTTGATGTGCAATCATAGTTGTTATGTAAGCAATATTTAAAAGCATTATCATATCTAATTAGATATAAATGAATAAATATAAATATAAAACTATTCCTAACAGGAGACCTGCTGCATGGTGTCTGTCTTACACCATCCTTATGCATCCCCCTTATCTGCAATCGCTCTGTGACATCCATCACCCAACTACCTCCAAGTCAACCCTTCTTTCTGCAAACCTCCAGAAGAGATCACAATAGTTTCTTAGTTCAGATCAAATGGCCAAAATACTGGATATTCTTTCCTGGATGCCACTTTTTATAATCATTTTATTTAATTACATTGGACGTGTAAATATGTCAGACTGTCAGCTGTACATATAGCTATATCCTAGTCGACTGAAATATTAAATTCCTAATTCTAAAGAAACAATTGAAAATACATATTTGTTATTAATTCATAGGATATGGCACTACTGACAAGACCAGCATTAATTGCACATTCCTATATAGCCTTGTCAATATGTCGGTGGACCACCTTGAACCATTGCAGCCTTTCCACTGGTGTTAAACTTCATTTATTAGCCTCAAGTAGGTTTACACTGACACTGCAATGAAGTTACTGTGAAATTTCCTAGTCACCACATCTGGCGCCTGTTCAGGTAGGAAAATGCTTTGTTAAGATGGCGGTGCAGGCTCGTTGGGCCGAAGGGCCTGTTTCCCGTGCTGGGTTGTTCTTTGTTCTTTGTTTTGTACACTGAGGGATAATTTAACATGGCCAAGGTGTATTGTACCACACTCCTGATGTTGGGTGAAGAATGCTAGCATTTTGATCCAGCAACAATGAAGGATTGGGCAGGTATTTCCAACTTAGAATGGTGTGTGATTTGGAGAGGAACTGTATCAAACCTAATGTCTTATCTATCCACTGATCAGTTTAAGCTTGATTAAACTCCTGATAGGGCATCTCTTTGTCGGAATTGCCTGAAAAGCGCAAGTCCCACTCCTAAACACGAGCTTCCAATGTTCATGGGTGGGAGCAGGGTGTGTTTTGAGCAGGCACGTTTTATGGAGGCAACTGGCCATTTAAATCAGCAGCTGCCTCCACACAAGTCAAGAGTTGGCAGCCTACATTTGTGAGTATTAACAGAATTTGGTATGTTCCTCTGGTAGCCCTTTGGAGGTACCAAAGGAACCCAAAGGAATTGGCCTTAAAATTCTATTCACAGCCCTAGATGTGGAACAAAATTCAACAGCCTCCCCTTAATATAAGCAGCTGAAGCACAGATAAAGAACAGGCCTCCAACAGACCAATTTGAGAGATGAGTTGTCAATGGCTAAGTCTCTGTGCTTTGGAGGAGATGTCAATGCCTGGTGAGGTAAGTATCAAAATTGTAAATGGTCTAGCCGCGACACCCATCTTACTCGCAAGGCATCCCCTACTCTCCTGCTCACAGGATCCCTGGTACTGTGGCAGTTGCCAAGAAAACTTGTGCACACATGATGACATTGTGGTTACAAACCACATGTATGTTGAGTGAAAAGACTTTAGGTTGACAAAGGTGTCTGCATGTTTAGTTCATAAGATATAGGAGCAGAATTAAGCCATTCGATCTGTTGAGTCTGCTCCACCATTCTATCGAGCTGATATGCTCCTCATCCTCATTCTCCTGCCTTCTCCCCATGACCCTTCAACATGTTACCAAATAAGAAACTGTCTAACTCCTCCTTACATTTACTCACTGTCTCAGCATCCTCTTTGGGGTAGTGAATTCTACACATTCACAACCCTTTGGGTAATTTCTCCTCAGCTTTATTTAAACTTTGCTACCTTATCCTAAGACTATGACCTCTCGTCCTACAATGCCCCACAAGAGGAAGTATCCTCTCTACATCTACTTTATTCATAACTTTTATCATCTTTTGTACCCCAACCTGATCTCCCCTCATTCTTCTAAATTCCAGAGAGTTTAGGCCTTTATGGTAACTTGGGAGCAATGAGGAACACCCTATACCTGAACTAAGCAATATTGCTGCCCCTACTGCCTTATGGACCCAGATGCCGGGAAGAACTCTGTGCTGGAAAAGGGTGTGTGATGGAAGTTAAAAGGTGGGAATGGATGAAAGGCACCTGAGAAACCAGTCATTACGATCAGCTGGTGTGAAGCAGGAGGGAAGAAGGTGAGGAGGGAGGGGTTCATGCCTATGCACCAGGGAGGAACAGGGAAGAATCGGGACAACCAGGTACTGCCATGTGGTAAGGCTATACAGACCGAGGACATCCTACCTCAATATGAGAGTTTCGAAGGCAACTGAGGCTAAGTCATATGGTGGTGATATCTAAGTTGAATGGTACAGCAATTTGAGTCACAATCCATCAGTCACCTTGCCCTGCTAGTGGTCAGTCTCAATTTCTATGCCTCAGGATCCCTCCAAGGATCATTAGGAGGCCTATTTGGTATTCTCAATCAGTAGCACAGCTGCATTAAAGTGGTAACCAATGCCCTGTTTGTTTTCCCATTGCATTGGTATCTCAGATGTAGAGAACGATGACCTTTGCCCAGGCTTAGTTCAGGTATAGGGTGTTCCTCGTTGCACCCAAGTTACCATAAAGACCTAAACTCTCTGGAATTTAGAAGAATGAGGGGAGATCAGTTTGGGGTACAAGAGATGATAAAAGTTGTGAATAAAGTAGATGTAGAGAGGATACTTCCTCTTGTGGGGCATTGTAGGACGAGAGGTCATAGTCTTAGGATAAGGTAGCAAAGTTTAAACAAAGTTCAGGAGAAATTACTTCTCCCAAAGGGTTGTGAATGTGTAGAATTCGCTACCCCAAAGTGGATGCTGAGACAGTGAGTAAATGTAAGGAGGAGTTAGACAGTTTCTTATTTGGTAATATGTTGAAGGGTCATGGGAGAAGGCAGGAGAATGAGGATGAGGAGCATATCAGCTCGATAGAATGGTGGAGCAGACTCAACAGACCGAATGGCTTAATTCTGCTCCGACATCTTATGAACTAAACATGCAGACATATTTGTCAACCAAAAGCCCTTTCACTCAATGTACACATGGTTTGTAACCGCAATGTCATCAAGTGTGTACAAGTTTCCTTGGTAGCTGCCATAGTACCAGGGATCCTGTGAGCAGGAGAGTAGGGGATGCCTTGCAAGTAAGATGGGTGTCGGGGCTAGTCCATTTACAGTTTTGATACTCACCTCACCAGGCATTGACATCTCCTCCAAAGCACAGAGACTTAGCCATTGACAACTCATCTCTCAAATTGGTCAGTTGGAGGCCTGTTCTTTATCTGTGCTTGAGATGCCAAACCTATGCCGGGCCTCCTCTGACACCTTACTGTTTTCAGGATCACCCGCCCAAGTTCCTACTCTAGCTCACCATCCCAGACCAAAGATTATGAGTTCAGGTATAGAGGTCAAGTTTTCCGACCTCTGGGAATTCTTCTGTCTCTACACCCAACCTGACAGCAGGGCCTATGTATGGCACTTTTTCTCATTTGTGTTTCTACATTAAAAGTTAACTTGTGGGAGTCAATGGGGAACACTCAGCAAATAATGAACAGAAAATTGTATGGATACTATAAAGAAGGCCTGACTTCCCACTCTCCAATTCTCCTCAATAAACTCTACCTAAGTTCAAAAGAGCAAAATCCGTCCCGTATTTCCTCACGATAAATGTTCTTGGGGGGAAAAAGAACAATTCATTTGTTGAAAATTTCAGCCAGTTAAGAATAATTTAATACTTTAACATCTCTGATCACATTTCTCAGAAGTCTTTCCCAAAGTCTTTCAGGAGGGGTGGGGGCAGCATGGCAGCACAGTGGTTAGCACTGCTGCATCACAGTGCCAGGGACCCAGGTTCAATTTCTGGCTTAGGTCACTGTCTCTGAAGAGTCTGTACATTCTCCCCATGTCTGTGTGGGTTTCCTTCAGGTGCTCCAGTTTCCACCTACAGTCTGAAAGATGTGCTGGTTAGGTGCACTAACCCAAACGGGCACCAGAGTTTGGCCACTAGGGGAATTTCATAGTCATTTAATTGCAGTGCTAATGTAAACCTCACTTGTGACTAATAAATAATCTTTACATCTTGAAATTGGTAATCAGAAGATAGAACCCTACAAATTAATCTATTATATACACACAGTAACAAATATATACATATATAGATAGATATACATATTATAAGGAACTGAAAAACCAAGTTATTTACAAAGATAACACTAATTCATGCATTTAATACTTATGTGTCTTGATTATTACTTCCTCACATACCTCAATCTTCATCTGTCTCAGGAGGTTCCATTCTTTGTTTTGGCTTTGTCACCTGATAAGTACCAGGCATCCTTTACTGACTTCACATTTCCCCTAAGTCTTCAATTTTGCCTCCATAGGAATAACTTTGGAGGCCTCTGCAACGTGCACACCATACTTGCCAGCTGACCCTAGCTGTGTTTGGTATTGTTTTTCTCAAATCAATCTTTCCTGTTTTCTAAAAAGAGGAAGAATTAAATTGTTCATTGGAAGGAATTATGTTGCTAGCTTGGCTCCAACGCTCACTTGTAATCAGGTTTGTAAGCACAGAAGCTCCAGTTCTAGAGGTTTATGTGAGAACACGAGACACATTACCCCAAAGCCACAGTGGACAGAATCCGATTCAGTGATGGTGTGGTCAGTCTTGTAATAGCTTGTTCTGCAAGAATTGAAAGTTTATAGGTCACTTATGTGGAGTGTCCCCTTTTCCTATTCACCATAGAGAAATTGTAGGAACTGATGACACCAAGATTGGGGGAACGGCAAATTGTGCAGAGGGTGTGGAGAGTCTGCAGAAGGATCTAGATAGGCTGGGCGAATGGGCCAGGAAATGGTAAATGGAATTTAATGTTGGCAAGTGTGAGGTGGTCCACTTTGGTAGGAAGAATGGTAGGAAGGACTATTACTTACGTGGCGAAAAACTGCAGCAGGCGACGGTGCAGAGGGACCTCGGGGTCCTTGTGCATGAGTCGCAAAAACCCAGCCTGCAGGTGCAGCAGGCGGTCAGGAAGGCAAATGGGATGCTGGCCTTCATAGCGAGGGGGATTGAATATAAAAGTAGGGAGGTCTTGCTGCAGCTGTATAGGGCATTGGTGAGGCCGCAGCTGGAGTACTGTGTGCAGTTTTGGGCGCCGCACCTGCGCAAAGATATTTTGGCCTTACAAGGAGTTCAGAGGAGGTTTACTAGGCTGATACCGGAGTTGAGGGGGTTGAGCTATGAGGAGAGGCTGAATAAACTAGGCTTGTACTCATTAGAGTTTAGAAGAATGAGGGGAGATCTCATTGAGACGTATAAGATGATGAATGGGATGGATAGGATAGAGGTGGAGAGACTCTTCCCGCTCAAAAAAGACAGTAGGACTAGGGGGCACAGCCTCAAGATAAAGGGGGTGCGGTTTAGAACGGTGTTGAGGAGGAACTTCTTCACTCAAAGGGTGGTGAATCTCTGGAATTCTCTGCCCGTTGAAGTGGTGGAGGCTACCTCGCTAAATATTTTTAAGACGCGGGTTGATGGGTTTTTGATAAGAGAGGGGATTAAGGGTTATGGGGAGAGGGCGGGAAAGTGGAACTGAGCCACGACAGATCAGCCATGATCTTATTGAATGGCGGGGCAGGCTCAAAGGGCTAGATGGCCTACTCCTGCTCCTATTTCTTATGTTCTTATGTTCTTATGTTCTAACTGCTGGCAGTGAAACCTATGAGTCACTTGACATTCATACTATTTTATAACTGACTCCATTCTCTCCATTGAAAACAAATCAGAACTCCTTAGTCCCCACTCTATCTCAATTAATGCCTGTGAAAGTTCCAATTTCATCAGATTATGGAACTGTGCTGATAAACATTGTCTTTGCTGGGGTGCTGGTTGCTGTGCATTGCCGAATGTCTGCATTTAATTCAAAAGTATATCATGCTATTGTTATTATAAAGTCACAGTGTGCTCTGCTGAATTGCATGCTCAAAATAGGAGCTGAATTGTTTTCCATCAGGGAAGCTTGCCTCGTAGCGTTGGGTGCCAACCATGGTTTGCTGACGTATCATTTTCAGTCGGAAAATTGCGGGCAGTGGGTCAATCTGCCTCACCCGCGACAATTTCTGATTTAAACCATCCAGCAAGTGAGGTTCACCTTTGACAACTTGGACTTGTGTAAAATGATTCCTCCTACATACACAACAGAATCCTATTCTTGTATCTCTCGGCAGAACACAACCTGTTTTCCTGATCTATTCCTTTAGAAGTTCCAACCTAGCAATAATAAGCTTTATTGATTTACTTGCAACAGATTTCTGTTTCATTTCACTTAATAGAGGCAAGGACAATATATAACTGCAATTTAAAAGTGCTGATGCGCAGTCCTTAAATCTTATCATTCCACCTTCAGGGAAATATAACATTTCCACATACATTACTATAAATATAAAAAGGGCTTGTAAAACAAGAAAAGGACAGTCAGCCCATCAAGCTGTCTCTTCCCATCTGATAAGTCCTTTACCTGTTTCGGTGCTATCAATTCTATGCAAGTCTTTACCAAGTTAAAAAATGCCCTTGAGTTTAGTTTTTTCCCATGTACATTTTTGTCCTGAGGTAATCAGTTCAACTTGTGTTTTAAAATAAAAACTATGGATGCTGGAATTCCTCCCTAAACTTTTCTGCATCTCTAACTCTCCTTCAAGTTACTCCTTAAATCCTTCTCTTTTGACTAAGATTTTACTTATCTATGCTTATCTCTATGTTTTGGCATCAAATTTTGCCTGAAAACACTTTTACACATTCAGTAACACATATTTAATTAATGATAATATTGTTCTACTTATTTGCGTTAATTAGCAATCATATGTCTTTCAGTTGCCTAGATTTTCTGTTTCTTCAAGACCCTAATAGTATTATTCAATTACCATTTTAATTTATGCAGGAATTTGTGTTATTCGGAAGTCAGCTTTTAATACACTTGAGCCTATTTTGACATGTGTGGTTTTTATTACCTCAAAATGTGTTTGATACACTATCCTATTAATGACAATGCTCTGCCTGCTGCTATTTTGTCAGGGAGGTTTTGCTGGGTGGTCAGAGTGGCTGCCTCGTTCTGAATCCTTTAACAATGCAGATTGGAGTCTCGTGCATGTTGCCATTTTAAAACAGAACTGATCACAATGTGCATGGTGCACTCTCTGACCAGTCAGGCTGGCAGTACAGCAGAAGAGGCCAGAAACAGGTCAAGTTTTAAACTATTTCAGAGGGATATGAGAAAGAAGAGTGCTCATCCAGAACCTACCATAATAATCTGGTCTTGACCCAGATCCTGCTCCTCTTAGTCCCCTTGCCCAAACATATCTTCTTGTCCTGAGATTACCGACACTGTCCAGGCCTGTATCCAGTGAGTTGCATCCAGAAGCTTATTCATGGTGAACAATTCAGCTGTTCTTTTTAAATGAGGACCAGCCTTCAAAATGATCCAGGGTCTTTACTGCTGGAACAGATAGGCAACTGATACATTCTATCAATCAGCTGCCCAAAAGTTAAAATGGCCTCACTCATTTGGATCATTTTAGTTGCATTGCAAGTAAAATCAAGACTGTTCAATTTCACAGTATATACTCATATTTTACTTAATCATTATTCCAGTATCTGAAGATAACTCAAATGCATTAGACTGAATTACTCAACAAGAATGTAACTTTCTGGATACTCTGTGGCAGTGAAAGTTTTACAACACAATCAAAAAAGCACATGTAGTTGTTTAGGTAGTGAGCAGGAAATAATTATTCTTCATGTTAATATATCACAGACGACAGTCGTGAGCAATCTTCCCTCTAATTTCCCTTCGCTGTACCATTTTTTGCACTACATGAACCCTTTAACATTTCCATGTGCCTTTGCAAGCACACATCTTAAAGAGATCGCTGAGTCTATGGTCTGTTAGCCGCTGACTATAAGGGGCATATTCCTGCTTGTTGCATAGTCGTGCACCCGTGCAGCTTGGTTATCAATAAAGGATACTGCCCATTATTGGAGGCAGTGAAGCACAATGACTATTTTATTGTTATATTGTTTGTAAAGAGCTGGGAATGAATTGGTATGTTAATATATATCCTGGGGTGCCAAATTCACTGTCATACTGCATTAATAGGCCAAGTAACAATGTATCAGTTTATCAGTTCACTAGCTTCATGGAGAGCTGAAGGAAATGCATTTAATGAAGCTCTAGCAGTTTGAGTCCAAAGTCTGATTATTTCTGACTTATAGACATAAAGAGTTCACTGCCTTTTCTGTTTACAAAGAAAAAAAAGACTTCTGGTGTTTTTTGGCATTCAACTGCATAGTCTATCATAATTGAGGAGGAGGTAATCGTATTGTGATCATTTGTTACAGTTAATTCTTGTAACATTTTAAGCCATTGCATATAATTTGCAAATCATGGATAACTTCCATTTTAAATATCTGAAAAGAAAAGCTTTGAGTAAATTAAAACATTTTTTACTAACAAATGACACTTTTGAATTGCTTGCATTTCCTTTAATAAACATTTACACCACTCAATACTAGCTTAAATATAATTGTATTTGAAAAATATGTTTTTAAATCATGATCTCTAAGGGAATGGCCACCAAGTGTAATATAATCTGCTGCTTTTCCTTCCTCTTAAGGATTAGATCAGTAATTCAAACACTTTACACTAAAACTCACAAATATTCAGCCACATCTCCCTGGTGTTCGGTCACCCATGAGAATATATTATAACAATCTTATATTCTTGCTAAAATAAATCCTCTCTTTGCAGCGTCTTCTATAAGTGATAACTATGAAACTGTAATTGATTCCAGTAATTTAGACAGCACCCAAATAATATCTGATTAAACTCTTGTACATTTAGAGTATCAAGCTCAAAATAACCTGGCAAACTTGAATTTCACGGTTGCATAACACTGATGATATGAACGCACAGTATTTCTTTTTCATTCCTATTTCCATTTCCAAAGAATAAATGAAACAACCAGAATCCATATGTATATCTTTAAATGTAAAAAAGGGCACTTCAAACCTCAATGTCACAATGGCAAGTTGCTTTCTTTCACCCAAAGCAAATTGCAAAAAGATAATTAACACAATGGAGATTAGTGAATTCATTAACTACAGCACGTTCCAATTAGTACAATTTTCAGATGATCACATCATTCCAACATCAACATTTTCAAGTTAAATGTATTTTACATGTATGTCTGAGGTATATTTTTTTTGAGCAATCCACTCTTGGTCATCACTTGCTAACTTGGAGTGATTAGTCACAATTATTATTCTTTAATGTATCATCAAGAATCAATGATAATACATGCTGACAAAAAAGTTAGACTCAAACCACCACCATAGACTTCACTGTATATTTTATATGTATCAAAATAATGATGGCTGTCTTAGTGATTTTGAGCTGTTAAGTAATTTCAGCATTCAGGCAACAATTAGGAAATACTTGAGTTTTGCTCTTGCAACTTGTGACTTCATCTGAAGTCTGCAATACGATTAATGCTATCTCCATATAATTTAGCTCCTCAATGCAATTTTCTTGGTGTAACATCAACTTCCTTCTATATTAAAAGATGTGATTAATTACAATCCCTTGGCTGCCATTTGGTTTTTATAAATTTTTGGCGAGGTTACTGTGGTATCTTTATTGAATTAATCAAATTCTACTGTGTTTGAGAGCCCTAAAATTATGCAACTTTTCTGGCAGTGTATGAACTTGCCATGGCTGAATATCCAGTTCTGGATCCAAATGGCTAAATGCCAATGTTTCTGATGGATGAAAGGCAGGCAATGACAATGAGCAACAATGATAAAATTCAAGTTGTTGGTTTAACTGAAATGTTCCCTTTACCCATATAAAAAGGCTGCACAATTAAACCACTGTCCTTTATGATTTGATTTATTATTGTCACATGTATTAGTATGCAATGAAAAGTATTGTTTCTTGCACACTAAACTGACAAAACATGCTGCATATGGGGAATGAAAGGAGACTAATGTTACAGTCATAGTTAGTGTGTAGAGAATTGTCAACTTAATGTGAGGTAGGTCCATTCAAAAGTCTGAGGGCAGCAAGGAAGAACTCTTTTTTGAGTCGCTTGGTACGTGTCCTCAGTCGTATGCATCTTTCTCCCAGTGGAAGACAGTGGAAGAGACTATGTCCGGGGTGTGTGGGATTCTTGATTGTGCTGGCTGCTTTTCTGAGGCAGTGGGAGGCATAGACGGTGTCAATGGATGAGAGGCTGGTTTGAGTAATGGATTGTGCTTTGTTCACGACCCTTTGTAGTGTAATATTGTCTTGGATGGAGCAGGAACCATACCAAGCTGTGATACAACTGGAAAGAATGCTTTCTACAGTGCATCTGTAGAAATTGGTGAGAGGTGTAGTGGACATGCCAAATTTCCTTAGTCTCCTGCGAAAGTAGAGGTATTGATGGGCTTTTTTAACTATAGTATCCACATGGAGAGACCAGGACAGGTTTTTGGTGACAACTAAAAACGTAAACAACGCGACCATTTCTTCTTCTGCTGCAATTGGATTTTTAAAGCTGGAATTCCATTCTATAGTTTAGTTGGAACTTGATATTTTTTGAAATTTATTTTTATGTCTTCTCATGCAAGTTTCTTTTCTGGGTGGCACTACTTCTGCATCTGAAAAGAGAATATAGAATCCTATTAATAAATGCATAGCCAACCATCCTGGCTTTATCTAATGAACCAGCACATCATTTTCATTAGTCATATCTTCCTGAGAATTGCAAACAAAGGTCTCAAAATAGGCAACCCCTATTAAGGGGTTGGGGAGGGTTGGGGGGGAGGTGTCAGTTGCAAGGACAGAGGGTATCTTCTAGCAGCTCAAGCCACCATGTTGTCCTCCATGTGGCACAGAGCACACAATCTAGAGGAACACTTGCAAACCTGCAATGAGACCACCAGGCTTCAGTGCACAGTTGCCCCAGATGCTAAAGTCCCCATCTGCCCCTATAGCTGAAAGGCGATGCACACACAATTGTTTAGCATTCAATGTTAGAGCAGTACTTTGAACAGCATAAACACCTCATAGTTATTGACGGCTTTCTTGTCTTCAACAAGACAGAATAGTTATATGAAGAACACTTTCGCTTGATATTCTTCAAAGGAATAGGAAAATGTCATGTGAGAGCACAGCAATCAGTTGATGGCCAGCCATTACGCACTGTATAGGAAGAATGATTTCTAACTGTCTTCCATGTGCCATAAACAGCTATGAACAAAAAGGGGTACAATTACCTCCTGCCTTTCTATCAAAGCCATGGGAATGGGCTTATTTGAATTTAGTGGGGGGGCGGGGGAATCCTTTCTTTTTATCACTGATTACTATTCACTTATATAGCATCGTAGGAGAAGAAGCCATGCAATCCCCAAGGTGAATTCATACAACATACCATTCTACATAATGGGCTACAATTTCTTAATGAACTATTCCACAATTTCACAAACAAATTTGGCTTCATTTATGTAACCAGTTTATCTTGTGATCCTCAAGTGAGTGGAAAGCTGAACAAGGGGCACAAATCTCTTTGCAGATAGCAAACCTCACCACTACAAAATGTTTTCCCACCAGCAGAGTTACTAATGGCTAGGAGATTGAAAACATAGCTTCCATCTCGAGAAGAAAAACTCGAAGCCAATATCGCCACGAACAACGACAAAAGGTAAATCTGGATGAGAAAAAATAGAGAAGTAACCCAGGTCAGAAATTTAATCACAGGCATAGAACATATGGGTTGCCAGTGCTGAATGTAATACAACATTCTGCACTCTTTACTTTCCTTCTCTATGTACCGTATGTTTTGTCTGTATAGTGCACAAGAAACAATATTTTCACTGTATACTAATACATTAATAAATTAATTTTATTGATTGCTTACACAACAACTGGATTGGTTCTTCGCTGAGTTGTACATGGTTCCATTATTCACATTATTTCAAACAAATATTTACCACTAAGAACCAACATTTCAAGTTATCCTTCGGGGTTTTGAGACATTCTCACAGGTAACATCAGCTGGGTTAACGCTAACACTGTGAAGTCTACGACTATGGGAGGAAATGTCAGAGTATGTCAATATGTTAGGGACAAAGAGTTAGGAGGTGGATATAGAGTAAAGTGTTAACACCAGAAACATATAGCTGATGTAATAATGCTGTCAGATCACACAATAGTGAAGTCAGGGAGATCTGAAAGAGTGAGAAGTTCCAATGTCATGTAGAGTCCCAAATGTGTAAATACTTACAGTGAACAAAGAGTAATGGTTTTGAGACTCGGACAACATTCTTTGGGAGAACAGACAATCCCTCAAACCCCCATCTAGAATCTGACTACGCAGCATATGGTACTAATTTGATGAAACCTATTTTTCTGCCAAGTGCTTGTGACCAAGTAAAATATTAATCACAGGAAACTAATTTAACATTTTGCACTACAGCAATGCACAGTGGAAAGAACATTCTCAGTCATTACCTAAGAGGTTGTTCAGAACATTTCTGGCACAGGAGAGGATGAAGATTATGACAAATCCATCTGCTCACTATTGATAGAAAAGCCAAGGAGAAAACAGAAAACATCCTGGGCCCAGATTTTTGCCAGTATGGAGTGGATCTCCATCATGGGAATGGCCAAAAATTCCAAGTTCCAAATCCAGCATTTCCCATCTTCGTGGGAATGGGATTGGAGTTGGGCCACGGTTCAGACAAATGGGATTTGTGGAGGCAACTGTCATTAAATCACTAGTTGTCTTTACTAAAGTGGGATTTTGGAAGACCAGGTGTGTAAAGCTTATAGTGTGCAGATTAGAACAAGAGGAGGTCTGAACTTGGTGGGTTAATTTAGATAGTCTGCATAACCCTTTAGAGAGTAAGGTACATCTTTGGAGAGGATCCCTGGACACATTTGGGAGAGATAAGACATTATTTTGGATTGTTAGAATGAAATGTGTGTGCTTTTTTTAAACACACAAACTCATTGGAACTATGAAGCTGCCAAAGAATTATCCAGCTGTCAAAGAACTGTCCAGTAAACTGTCCAGCTGTCAAGGAACTCTCAATAAACTTCCAAGCTGTTCAAGAAGGTATTAAAGCTTTCAAACCATCAAAGGAATATTGATACTGTCCAAGCTGTCGAGGAAGTGTCCAAGGATACTTGCTGAGTTGGTACAGTTGTCATTTAGTGAGCACGGCACCTAATTTGCAAACAGCTGTGTGTTAATGATCAGATAATCAGTTTTGGTGATGATGATTCAGAGATAAATATTGGTCAGGACATAGGAGGAACTCCCCTGTTTGTGATATATATAAATGATTAGGAAGAAGGTGTAACCGGTGTGATCAATAAGTTTGCGGATGACACAAAGATGGCAGGACTTGTGGATAGCGATGAACATTGTCAGAGAATACAGCAGGATATAGATAGGCTGGAAAATTGGGCAGAGAAATGGCAGATGGAATTTAATCCAGATAAATGCGAAGTGATGCATTTTGGTAGAACTAATGTAGCGGGGAGCTATGCAATGAATGGCAGAACCATCAGGATTATAGACACACAGAGGGACCTGGGTGTGAAGGTTCACAGATCCTCAAAGGTGGCAGCACAGGTGGAAAAGGTGGTGAAGAAGGCATATGACATGCTTGCCTTTATAGGATGGGGCATAGAGTATAAAAGTTGGCATATGATGGTGCAGCTATATAGATCATTGGTTAGGCCACATTTGGAATGCTGCATCCAGTTCTAGTCGTCGCACTACCAAAAGGACATGGAGGCTTTGGAGAGAGTACAGAAAAAGTTTACCAGGATGTTGCCTGGTATGGAGGGTCTTAGCCATGAGGAGAGATTGGGTAAACTGGGGTTGTTCTCCCTGGAAAGATGGAGGATGAGGGGCAACCTAATAGAGATATATAAAATTATGAAGGGCATAGATAGGGTGAGCAGTGGGAAACTTTTTCTCAGGTCGGAGGTAACAAACACAAGGGATCACAGGTTCAAGGTGAGGGCGGCAAGGTTTAACACAGATGTCAGAGGGATGTATTTTACACAGAGGGTGGTGGAGGCTGGAATGCACTGCCAAGCAAGGTGGTAGAGGCGGACACGCTGGGATTCTTTAAGACCTATCTGGATAGCCACATGAACAGACTGGGAATGGAGGGATACAAACGAATTGTCTAGTTGCATGAGCGGCGCAGACTTGGAGGGCTGAAGGTCCTGTTTCCTGTGCTGTATTGCTCTTTGTTCTTTGTTCAAAGAACACAAGCTATGATATTCTGAGTTACTCTGGCTTCCAATTAAGTAGAACTTTCAGAAGCTGAACAATTCACAGCTAGGAAAAATGTTATAGTATATTCAAGCTGTTCTATGGAGAACTTGGCTGCCAATGGAGATGATTGGAGGTTAGCGAATGTTGTCCCATTGTTTAAGAAGGGGAACAGAGACTTCCCTGGGAATTATAGACCGGTGAGTCTCACTTCTGTTGTGGGCAAGGTTTTGGAAAAAATTATTAGGGATAGGATTTATAGTTATTTGGAGAGTAATGAGTTGATTGGAGATAGTCAGCATGGTTTTGTGGCGGGTAGGTCGTGCCTTACTAACCTTATTGAGTTTTTTGAGAAAGTGACCAAAGAGGTGGATGGGGGTAAGGCAGTGGACGTGGTGTATATGGATTTTAGTAAGGCGTTTGATAAGGTTCACCATGGTAGGCTTCTGCACAAAATGCAGATGTATGGGATTGGGGGTGATCTAGGGAACTGGATTAGGAATTGGCTAGCGGATAGGAGACAGAGGGTAGTGGTTGATGGTAAATATTCATCATGGAGTTCGGTTACAAGTGGTGTGCCTCAGGGATCTGTGTTGGGGCCACTGCTGTTTGTGATTTTTATTAATGATCTGGATGAGGGTATAGTTGGGTGGATCAGTAAATTTGCTGATGACACCAAAGTCGGAGGTGTGGTAGATAGTGAGGAAGGGTGTCATAGTTTGCAGGAAGACTTAGACAGGTTGCAGAGCTGGGCCGAGAGGTGGCGGATGGAGTTTAATGCAGAGAAATGTGAGGTAATTCACTTTGGTAGGAATAACAGATGTGTTGAGTATAGGGCTAACGGGAAGACTTTGAATAGTGTGGAGGAGCAGAGGGATCTAGGTGTATGTGTACATAGATCCCTGAAAGTTGGGAATCAAGTAGATAAGGTTGTTAAGAAGGCATACAGTGTCTTGGCGTTTATTGGTAGGGGGATTGAATTTAGGAGTCGTAGCGTTATGTTGCAACTGTACACAACTCTGGTGCGGCCGCACTTGGAGTATTGTGTGCAGTTCTGGTCCCCACATTACAGGAAGGATGTGGAGGCTTTGGAGAGGGTGCAGAGGAGGTTTACCAGGATGTTGCCTGGTATGGAGGGGAGATCCTATGAGGAGAGGCTGAGGGATTTGGGGTTGTTTTCGCTGGAAAGAAGGCGGCTAAGAGGAGATCTTATTGAAACATATAAGATGATTAGAGGTTTAGATAGGGTGGATAGTGATAGCCTTTTTCCTCTGATGGAAAAATCTAGCACGAGGGGGCATGGCTTTAAACTAAGGGGGGGTAGTTATAGGACAGATGTCAGGGGTAGGTTCTTTACCCAGAGGGTGGTGAGGGATTGGAATGCCCTGCCTGCTGCAGTTGCAAATGCGCCTAGTTTGGGGGCGTTTAAGAGGTCTGTGGACAGGTTTATGGACGAAAAGGGATTGGTTTAGGTTAGTGGGTCATTGTTGTTGTTTTTTTTTGTAACTGGTCGGTGCAACATCGTGGGCCGAAGGGCCTGTTCTGCGCTGTAATGTTCTATGTTCTATGTTCTAATGTAAATATCAGTATTTGATAAGTTAGTTATCATACAGTAATTAGGCAGTTATAACTCTGAAAAGATTAATTACATTAACAAATCCATCAAATACATTTTAGTCCACAGTCAAGCATTCAATAATAACAGCTTGCATTTTTATAGCATCATCAACTAATTATAACTATGCAACATTCAATATGAGATAAATTTGCATAACTCAAAGGTTCATCTACAAAAATGTAGTGCAAAGACTGGACATACCACCTGTTCTTAAACTGCAAATATTCCAAAATCATGTTCATAGAACCCTTACAGAAGGAGGCCATTCAGCCCATCAAGTCTGCACTGACCCTCTGAAAGAGCACTCTACCTTGGCGATTCCCCCATCTCATCCCCGCACATTGATCATGGCCAATTCACCTAACTTGCCCGACGTTTGGACTGTGCAAGGAAACCAGAGCACCAGAAAGAAATGCACACAGAAACAGGGAGAATGTGCAAACTCCACACAGACAGTGACCCAAAGCCGGAATCGAACTACTGTGAGGCAGCAGTGCTAATCACTGATCATATGTTGTCAAATCCACAATTTCTCTGATTATGCATGAGGATTGCTTTGAATCAAATGTAAAATATGAGGCTAATCACAATACAATTATTCAAATAGAAGAAACTGCAGCAAAACACAGACTGGAATTCTCCAACCTCACCAGCGACTGGGATTCTCCGTTCCTGCTTCAGTGAATGGAATTTTGGCTGAGTGCCAAATTCTGCACTCTTGCTGGCAGCGGTGGCAGGTCGAATAAATCGGAGACACCCGGCCACAATCTCAAATGTAAGAATTTGTGAACAGCAAAAATCTACACTTAAAATTGTGTTCATACGTACAGACAGTGAAAAATGTTTGTTGTGAAATCCACTTGTAGCTAACCAGGTCGATGAAAATTGTCTCCTAAATTTAGCAACAAAGCACTGATGATTACTTTATACGGAAGAACGAACTTTCATGACCTTCGGATGTGCCAAGGCGGCTTACATCCAATTAATTGCTTTTCAAATCATTGTTGCAATATAGGAAATACAGCAACAAATATGTGCACAGCAAGATCTCATGAGCAATAATACGATAACCTGTAGATAGGCTGATTTACTTAATTGGAGGGCAGGGAGAGGTTAATTATCTCAAGTATAACTCCGCTGCTCTACATCAAAATAGTGGATCATTTGCAATGACCTGAGAGGGCTTTAGCATAACATCTTATTCGAATGGTAGCATTTTCACTGGTGCAGCACTCAAAGTATTAACTTAAATTTTTGATTCAAGTCGCTTGCAGTGAGACTTGAACCTCATAACATTTGGACTCAAGAGGTCAGAGTGCTACTCATTGAGTCATCTCCGACAGCTATATAATGTCTGTACAGGGTACAGTGTCCACCAGTCAAATCAATACATTTGGCCTAATCATTAGTGAAACGTTACATTAACTTACACCGCAAGCATAATATTTCTTTATATAATCACTAAAGGAATTTACTTAGTTATAACTGAAAACCTCTGACAGATTTAAGCTGATCTTAAAACCAAGATATAAGCAGTGACCCAACAGCTTTGGATATTTTATACACACAGGTTTGACACAGTGCAGTCAACAGTACAAGCAGTACATGGAGTTACAGACAAATCATCTGATGGCAGAGGTTAAAAGAACCTTGTTACTATGACAACAGATAGAGTCAGATAACAAAATGAACAGCCACTTTTGATCTTCAAAAAATTTCTCATCCTTTTGCCCACTCCTGTTATCTGGGCCACTCCATCAAAAGCCTAATAGATAACAGAGTTGAAAACCCAATCGACCTTCAAGGAACAGCAGACAAGCTGTAAAGTCAATGGACAGGTTATGATGACAGCGAGGTAAACATTCTTGTCTTTCTGTAACTTACTAACAGAAAATAAGAGGACTTCAAACTGATAACCTGTGAAGAAATACGGAAACTCCATCAGGTTGGGTTTGCTTTGATATGAGGATGTTGTACGGAAAGATATCTACTGACCCTCAGTTTGATTGCTCTGTCCTTACTTGACCAAAAGTGCCCTCTAACCTTCATTACAACAGGAAAAGCACATCTTAAACAACCAACTGGAGAACAAGGAAAATAATGGTGATTCTTCCACAGTGACATATTGAAACCAATAGAAGTCTGAAATTATTTCTTCTCTTTCTTTGTCTAATAGTTTTGCTTCCCATACAATAAGCTACACTAATATATTATTAGTGGAACAGGAGTGGATAGGGAGGCATGAAGATGAAGCATTTAAACCATTAAAAATTATTGTCTGTCTCCAGGAAGTAGGCCAAAAAAATTATCAGATTTTGGACTGTTGTGTCTGCAGCAGCAACCCTCAGGTAGCATAGAATAGCATAGAATTCCTACAGTGCAGAAGAAGGCCATTTGGCCCATCGAGTCTGCACCAACGCTCCGACAGAGCATTCCACCCAGGCCCTACCCTCATCACTCCTTGCATTTACCCCTGCTAATTCACCCTAACCTGCACATCTTGGGACACTAAGGGGCAACTTAGCCAAGCAACCTAGCCTGCCCATCTTTGGATTGTGGGAGGAAAGCAGAGCACCCGGAGCAAAACCCATGCAAACACAGGGAGAATGTGCAAACGCCACACAGACAGTCATCCAAGGCTGTAATTGAACCCAGATCCTTGGCTCTAAGCAACAGCAGTGCTAACCACAGTTCCACAGTGCTACCCCATTTCTGGTAGTGGGGGTTGGGATAATTGGGGGGGCTAAAAGGGGCTAAACAGAAATCAACTTTCTGCACAGCAGTTGAACTGGGAGAGACACCCTTGCTGTCCCAATTGCACATTCAGGCAAGCTTTTCTTTGTACAAATTTACCACGTGGGAGGTGGTCCCCAGCAGTTCAGTTTCTTTCTGAATAATTGGTTAGGCTGCACCTAATCCATGTTTTCCCAAATATAGCTGACTTGTCACTGGCTGTGTTCAGGCCAGGCTAATTTTGCAAAGGGGGTCCTCACAGGCATTAAGATTATTTTTCTATATGTTCATGGGATGTGGGCATCACTGGCAAAATCACCATTTATGGCTTATCTCTAATTGACCTTGAATTGAATGGCTTGCTAGGCCATTGTCAGGCCAATTCATAGGGCACTATAGGGCTAGAATCACATATGGACCAAATCAGGTAAGGATGCAAGGTTTCCTTACGTAAACCAGATGAGTATTAATGACAATCAACGATAGCGTCATGATCATCACTGGACTTTTGAATCCAGAGTTCTGTTGAATTCAAATTTCACCATTTGCTGCGATGGGATTCAGACACAGGTTCCCAGAACATTACCCTTGTTCTCTGGATTACCAGACCAGTAAACACACAACTATGCCAACGCATCTTCTTTATATACATGCGAAAGGTTGTATATTTGTTTCATGTATTAGTGCAGCAGACCCCTTTATGTGCTTTTACCAATATGTCAGGTGTAGAACTTCCAGTGTGTGCATACTGCTAACCACAGTGAGCATTTCAGTGTCCATTTACACATGTACAACAGAAACAGATTTCATAGCTCTTTAGTACATTTTGATTAAATTTTCCATAAATTGACTTAGAAATTTGACATAATTATACTTAGAAGTTCACACTATTAATTGAGAACTTTGAACATATGAATAAATTGAGAGCAAATCCTTGACTCCTATTTTAAATCAGTTGTGTGACTATTACGGATGGTCACTGGTGCCATCTGTTTGCAGGACATCAGCAGCACAAAGATGGTGTGCAAGCGCTCATAAGCTCCTGCACATCATTTTCAGGGTGTTAATGCTCATTTCCATTCCTTTTTCCATCACCTGTGAAATCTCATCCTTTGACCCATCTATCGTTGTCCTCTGCAGTTATCAACCAAAATGTCTAAAATATGTTGTGGTCTTGTTAAATTTTTTCACAAAAATATTTAACCTATGACATGATGAGAAATTGCATAATGTCACCTCTGAATTTTAAATAAATTATCCAACCCACATAAATGGAATAATCACAGTAGAATTAATGTGCTCCAGCATCAAAATGCTTCATTTAATTTGCACTATAATTATTACTATGTTGTATGGATTAGCCCTTAGACCAGGTACACAAAACTAAAATTCTTGGTATGATTTCCAATATGATTTTGCTTTTCAGTGTCAATAACAAAATGCAGAATAATGGTAAGCTAAGCCGAATAATTGCCCAGTGGAGCAATTACTAATGACCACAAACTGCTCATATGGTAATTTACTTCTTTTTACTACGTCTTGCAGATCAATAGCAGTTTTCTGTTGACATTTAAAAATGCTGAACCACACACTGTAAGAACACTCACTGCATGCAAAAATACAACTCAGTATTGAGTACAGTGAATCAATAAACTTTGCCATTTAACAAACAACAGCATGTAAATAGTCACAGGGATTAGAAAGTGCACTGATTTTATACAGAAGGTTTTCAACTTCTGTTTGATAAAATGAAAGGATAATCAGTTGTGGCTTTATTTCCCCCGAATATTAAATATAAATTCTTATTTCATTCAGCAGAGTGGCTGCTGAGGAAGGGAAATTGGATAGTGCTGATATGCCAGTGCAAACTAGAGACAGGAAATAATCCCTACACCAGATTGGACAGGTCCAAGGCAGACTCACTACTGCGCCTTGAATCTTAGAACCCCTACAGTGCAAAAGGCAGCTATTCGGTCCAGTGACTTTGCACCAACCACAATCCCACCCAAGCTCTATTCCCGTAACCTCACACATTTACCCTGCTAATTCCCTAACACTAAGGTCAATTTAGCATGGCTGATCAACCTAACCCACACATCTTTGAACTGCGGAAGGAAACCGGTGCGCTCAGAGGGAACACACACAAACACAGGGAGAATGTGCAAACTCCACACAGATAGCCACCCGGGCTGGAATTGAACCCGGGTCCCTGGTGCTGTGAGGCAGCAGTGCTAACCACTGTGCCACCATGCTGCCCCAAATTAGACCAGAGCAACTGGAGGAAACTCATGCAGGCACAGGGAGGATGTGCAAACTCCACACAGACAGTCACCCAAGGCCGGAATTGAACCTGGTTCCCTGGAGCTGTGAGGCAGCGGTGCTAACCATTGTGCCAACCTAACCTAATCTCATATTAGGTTAGATGAGGGAACTGGAGTAGGGTTTCCAACCATCCCACTTTTAACTGGTGTCTATCTGAGTGAGTGATAGGTTTCCTGAGCACAGTGGCTAGCAACTCAGGAGAAATGGTCCTTGTCGACACAATTCAAGCACGTACAAGACATGTGTTGGTGTTTCACCCTTAAATTTTTGCCAGAGGAGACAGCAACAAAACACTAACAAGAGCAATAACACACAAGAGTAATCAAAAATGCATCTCCAATTATAGAATCTACAGTGCAGAAGGGGGTCATTTGGCCCATTGAGTCTGCTCCTACCTCAATCTCACCCAGGCTCTATCCCCGTAACCCCACTTATTTACCCAACTAGTCCCCCTGACGGTAAAGGGGCAATTGATCATGGCCAATCCACCTAACCTGCACATCTTTGGATGGTGGGAGGAAACCGGAGCGCCAGGCTGGAATTGAACGCAGATCTTTGCCGCTCTGATTCAGCAGTGCTAACCACTGTAACATTGCGCCACCTTTGGCAGGTCGAAAAAGATAAACTGGGTAAAGGTTTATAGAATTCTGTACGTCAAACTTGAACTGCCTTTCAAGAATGGTAAAGAATACATTCACACTGCTTTCCATTGCCTAGCCCACACATACAAATAGAGATGAAAAAATATCTGATGATGACCTTTTGGGAACCTTACTTTCAGGTTAGTTTTCAGCATAGCAGAGATGCCAAGATTACTTCTTACAGTCCACCAATGGCTGTCATAACTTCAATAGAAAATTGGGAGAAACCCCATTTAAACATCTATCCAGAGTTTTGGTCAGTCTTCCACCCGGGGGAAGGCTGCTGAAATTAACATTGCTCTTTTGCATGAAAGGCAGTTCTCTCTGCGTAACAGCTGAATAATATTCCTTTTCAATGCAATTGCTGATAAATAGCCTTGTGATTCCCTGACATATAAAAACATATATAATAAAGAATGCTTATTCTAACAAAGGTTTGCTGATTCTATTAAGCTGAGATTGCACTGGGGACGCTGTAGGTAGAGCTTGGATCATGCTACTTGTGTGATTGAAAACCTGGCTGGTTACAAGTTACCTGAGCAGCAGTTAGGAACTGAAACCTTCTGGTCGCTGAACTAATATTGGCAGTAGTCAATGCAGGATCAGTTGTTGAACCTACAGGATAACTCAATTTATAAACGTGATGAAAATCTTCAGACCCTGATACCTTTTCATCAAATAGGAACAGGAGTAGGCCATTCAGCCCATGAAGCCTGCTCCACCTTTCAATATGGTCATGGCTGATCAGGCACTTCATTGCTTTTTGCATCCACTAAATTCATAATTCTTTGTGCTATTGTTAATTTGAAATCTATAAATCTGTGCTTTAAAATGCTCAATGACTGAGCTTCCACAGCCCTTATGGGTAGAGAATTCCAAAGATTCACAACCCTCTCTAATCAGAAATTTCTCTTCATTTCAGTCCTAAGTGGCATCTCCCTTACTTTGAAATGGATAGATTTCAAATTAACAATAACATAAGGGGTTATGTGATCTTACCTATGCTCCAAGGAATAAAGTCCCAGCTATCCAGCCTCACCTTATAATTCAAACCTTCCAGTCCTGGTAACATCCTTGTACATCTTTTTTGCACCCTTTCCAGTTTAATAACACACTTCCTATAGCATGACAATCAGAATTGTGTGTGGTGCTCCAAAGCAACAAAGGCACATCATACCCAATGGTCCTTGCAAAGTCCTCTTCATAAATATCTGGAAACTTGTGGCAAAATTGGAAGAACTGTCCCACACATTAGGCAAACAATAGCCTGACATGGCTGTAATCACTAAATCATACCTCACGTCAATGTTTGAGACTCCTTCATCACCGTTCCTGGGTACGTCTTGCTCCATTGGCAGGACAGATCCACCAGAGGCAGCGGTGGTCTAAGGTTGAGAGAGAGAAACCCTGGGAGTCCTCAACATTGACTTCAGGCTCATTACCACCTACTGCCTCCCTCAGCTGATGAATCAGTATTCCTTTATGTTGAACATTACTTTGGACGAAGCACTGAGAATTACAAGGGTACAGAATATCGTCTGGGTGAAGAACCTTCAATATTCATCAACAAGAGTGACTCGGCAATACCACTATTGACTGAGTTGGCTGAGCCCTGAAGAACACATTTGCCAGTATGTGCCTGCAGCATGTGTTTAGAGAACCAACCAGTGGGAAAAGTCTGTTCAGCTCTCCTTCACCAATCCACCTGTTACAGATGCATTTGTCCATGGCAGTGTTAGGAGGAGTGACCATTGCACAGGTTTTGTTGAGAGAAAGTCCCATTGTCACACTGAGAAAATCATGCATCATGTTGTGTGAAGAAAATGGGATAGATTCAAAAAGATCTAGCAGCTCAAAATTGGACATCCATGAGTCACTGTGGGCTATCAGCAGCAGCAGAACTGTATTCAACCACAATGTGTAATACCATTGGTATACTTTTCCACCCTTATGTTATCATTAAGCCCATGAGTGGAATTTTATGTAGTGGGATTTTCGGTCCTTTGGATATTTGAATGACTTGCCTCATTTCACAGCCCTGTGGTGGAGTCACAAAATTCCACCTCATGGCTGTGATTTTCCCACATAGACTTAAGTGCGCACACAGATGGATAAATTGGCAGTTGTAGACAATCTGGAAAATGACTAGAAGTATTCTGTCCACAAAATGTAGGACAAATATAATCTAGTCAATTACTGCCCCATTAGTCTACTCTCAATCATTAAGAAAATGAAGGAAGATGTCATTGACAGCGCTATAAAGTGGTACTTGCAATGCAAACTCTGCTGACTGATTTAGGTTCTGCTATGGCTACTCAACTATGGGAGTCATTATAGCATTTGTGCAAACATGGACAAAAGAAGTGAACTCCAAAGATCAGATGAAAGGGTTTGCCCTCAAGCAGCTGCAGGCAACTTCAAAGCAGCTAAGTCCTTTCAGTTCCTCTTGTGTAAACATTGCAGTTCGGAACAATGGGGATACTTGTGATGCATTCAAGTGTGAAAGAAAAGACAAATAAATACAGCTGACTGGATGCTGAGTAAAAATCATTAAGCTGTCAGTCAAAGAAAAGGTAAAAGATAAAACGACTTGGCTGAAAGTCAATGGAAACAAAGGTTTCCAGAAGGTTTGAAGATATTTCTGTGGAGTCTCAGAAAATTAAAAGAAATGCTATGTCAAAAGAATGGGGCTAAATGAGCAGTTAAGGGGAAGAGCACTGGACCTACCTCCTTGATTCTCCTAGGAGTCCAAGGTGCCAAGCTAAGATCTCAGTGCCACGGAACAGTGCACCATTGGCACTGCCATGGGCTGGAGCCTGGAAAAGTTGGGGGGGGGGGGTGGAATCTGAGGAGGGAGCAGTCAGGTCCCCCTCATGCCTAATGAGTGTGGGGGGGGGTGGTGACACGTTATTTCTTTAGCAAAAGGAAGGATGCCTGTTTGCTGGGATTGGTGAAGCACCCCTGTGGTGTGGGGGTATGGGGGGGCGGAGAGAGGCAAGAGTCACCACCTCTGTTTTTGAGGAGGTGAGGAGGAGGAGGACAGCCTGCCAGTCAGCACAAAGATCGGGTTACCCTTTAAAGGACATCCTGACCTCTGAACAATGGGGGAGGCCGTTGTGATTCCTGAGATGCGTTCGTTTGCATCGATCAAGTGGGAGAAATCCACCTCAAAGCTGCTGCTAATACCAACGGGAACCACTCTAGTTTATCCACCAATGTGGGCACTCAAAGCTGATTTGGGAGAATTGCGGCCGAGTGGTGGAATTTTGTGACTCCATCGCAGTGGGGGGGCAGGGTTGTGAAATGAGGCAAGCCATTCAAATATTCAAAGGACTGTAAAATCCCACTATGTAAAATTCCACTTATGGATTTAATGATAACGTACAGGTGGAAAAATATCCCAATGGTATTACAAATTGTGTATTTAGAACTTGTGAGGTTTATAAATTTGAGCATTGTTCAAGTTTAGAGGGAAGCCTGCCCTCTTATTATTTATAGTGAATATAGGTTCCATTATATATTATATTTTTGACCATTCAGCATACCATCAACAGCTGGTAGTTCAGTCTATGTGGTGTTGAATGCCATTCACACTCAAGATTCATAATTGAGTTATCATAATTTGCAAAATTATTGGGAAATGTGGCTGGGATTTCCCCTAACCCTCATCTCATCACATGCATTGTTTGCCAGCCTCATCGCTGAGAATTCCGCCAGCTGGAAAACCTTCCCTAGAAGGAGTGGCAAATCCCAGCCGGCGTTTCGTGCATATATTGCAATATTGTTTCAATGGCATAAATGTAATGACTGAACAAATATTTGAAAAAAAACTACCGAGTTAGCTCTGCTGCCTCAGAGCACCAGGTTTAATTCCAACCTCAGGTCACTGTCTGTGCCGAGTTTGCACATTCTCCCGGTGTCTGCATGGGTTTCCTCTGCGTTCTCCGATTTCTTCCCACACTTCAAAAATGCACGCGTTAGGTTGATTGCCCCTTAGTGTCAAGGGCAATAGGAAGGTAAATACTTGGGGTTACGGGGATAGGGCCTGGTTGGGTTTTAATGTCAGTATAGACTCGATGGGCTGAATGGCTGCCTTCTGCACTGTAGAAGTTCTTTAATTCTGTAGTGCAGCTGTGTGTTAATGATTGCTGTCTGATTATTTAGTGCTGCTAAATGCAACAAAATATCCTATTAACACCCATATGAATTAGAATGTCACTTAAAATTGATTTTGTTTGCCTATTATTCAACAGCAAGAGCTAGAACATAAAGGAACAAAAATTCATACTGAAGAAAGATAACAGTGGCTGTATTTGGGGTTGTTCACTTGTTACACCACATTCAAATTTTAGAACAAGTGAGAGAATCCTTATTTTTAACTCAAACTCTTGAGATGTTATCAACAAGGGAACTAGAGACACTCCAGTAATGACATCCTAGTATCCTTTGATGTAGAAATCCATTAAACTCACTTCAGAAAAATCTCCATAGTGTCCATCAACACTGCAGACTCCTGAAAGACTTTGCTTGACTTCTGAAAAATGTTGATGAGACTCTGGAGAAAATGGGTCAAAAGTTTAAAAAGAGTCTACATTTTTGTCTCACAGAAACTTCAGTAAAAGTTGGATGTAACTTCAGAGGAAGAGAATGTGTTCAGTTTATCCAATCAGTACTATGAAGTAAATAGTACTGACGGGTACTTTAAAACCCTTTCTTCCATCTTTCTTTGGTTTCAAAAAGTGCTGTTAAGGTACAAGACAAAAACAAAAGTGTGCTTTCTTATCTTGGAAGCAACAAGTTTGCAAATTCCAAGGTGTTATCCTCAAGGCAACTAGTCACCGGGCACTGAACTGCCAGTTTCACACACATCTCATGAAGAAATAATGAAAAGCAACAAATGAAGCACATAATGTGGTATTCAACAATGCAGACCAGAAACTAAGATTGATGGTGAATGGAGAGTAAACTGATTCCAGCGAGAGCAAGGAGACCACTGAAGTGTTCCCAGTATCCTTGGCTTCAAAAAATCATTCTGGAATCCACTCTGGAATGTGCTTCAGGGAGGTTGAATCAGTCTTGGCAGTGATTCCCTTTTACGTTTATCTTTTCAAATTCATCGCTTAACCTCAAAAATGAACAATGACACATTCCTGAGTGAATCTATGGAACTAGGAGCACCTTAAGAAGGAATAAGTGGAAAAATAATACATAGAGGTATCATAATTGCAGTCTAAAAAAAGTAACAGGTTTTACAAGAATACAAAGGTGAAATTGTAGTTTGATGCATATGCTTCGCATGTTGAATTGGGATCCAAATTGGTCCAATTTGGGGATCAATCTCTCTCACCCACACATATCAGAAGCACATCCAATTCAAAGAACAAAAATCAGCCCGGTAAACAGGCCCTTCGGCCCAACGAGCCCGCGCCGCCATCTCAACACCACCAGTCCACTTCTCTACCCACGACCCCTGTCTAATGTTTTATGGCCATCCAGATTGAGGGAAACTGATTTAGGGACAGCTTATTCCTGCCAATCAGCCTAACAGCACATCTTTGGGGTGTGGGAGGAAACCGGAGCACCCGGAGAAAACCCACGCAAGCACGGGGAGAATGCGCAAACTCCCACAGACACCGGCCCAAATCCATGTGACTGCACAGCAATCAGCGATAGTCACTGAGCTGTTGTCTTGCCCAGTATCTGGTCCAGTTTAGGCACATACTAACGACATGAAGCACTAGGCCAATCTCGAACCACCAAGAGCAGCCCCAGTACGACCCATCGCGTGTATGCCCCTCGTTGGACATGAGGTGGGCCGACTTAAAACCTGTGAATGAAAAGAGAAAAAACATTATTATCATACTATACCCATTTACGTTACCAGGGACGCCCCAATGCTAATGACCCTTATTTAAAAGGATCTCCTATATCGATCCATTTCCAACCCAGTCATGTGCCTGTCTAAGTTACTCTTAAAGGACTCTAGCGTGTTTGTCTCCACCACCTTACTTGGCAGAGCATTCCATACCCCCACTACTCTCTGTGTGAAAAACCTCCCTCTAATATCTGTGTTGTACCTCTCCCCCCTCACCTTAAGTCCATGGCCCCTTGTCCTACATGTCTCTATCATAGGAAATAGCTTACCTCTGTTTACTCTATCTATACCCTTCATAATCTTATATACCTTTATTAGATCCCCCCTCAGTCGGTGTCTTTCAAGGGAAAAGAGCCCCAATTTCTTCAATCTTTCCTCATACCCCAGTCCTTCCATACCAGGCAACATCCTGGTAAACCTCCTCTGCACTCTCTCCAGAGTCTCCATGTCCTTCCGGTAGTAAGGTGACCAGAGCTGGACGCAGTACTCCAAATGCGGCCTAACCAACGTTCTGTACAACTGCAACATTAGACTCCAGCTCTTATATTCTATACCCCTTCCTATAAAGGCTAACATACCATAAGCTTTCTTCACCACACTCTCCACTTGCACTGCCACCTTCAAAGACTTGTGCACTTGCACCCCCAGGTCTCGCTGCGATTCTATACTCCTTACGGGCTTACCCTTTATCATATAACTTCCCCCTACATTATTCCAGCCAAAATGCATCACCTCACATTTATCCGGATTAAACTCCATTTGCCACGTATCTGCCCAATCAACCAGCCTATCAATATCCTGCTGTATTGCCAGACACTGCTCCTCACTGCCCGCCAATCCAGCCATCTTGGTGTCATCAGCAAATTTGCTGATCACACCACCTACTCCCTCTTCCAAATCATTTATATACACTACAAAGAGAAGAGGTCCCAGTACTGAGCCCTGCGGCACACCACTAGTGACAGACCTCCAGCTAGAAAAAGACCCCTCCACTACTACTCTCTGACTCCTCTTCGCAAGCCAGTTCTCTACCCATCTAGATACCTGACTATATATCCCATGAGCTTTAATCTTCTGTACCAACCTACCATGACGGACTTTGTCAAACGCCTTACTGAAATCCATATAGACACCATCAATGGCTTGTCCTTCATCAACCGTTTTTGTTACCTCCTCAAAGAATTCTACCAGATTCGTAAGACAAGACTTCCCCTTGACAAAGCCATGCTGCGTATCCTTAATCAGATCGCAATGCTCCAAGTGCGCATACATCCTCTCCCTAAGAATCCTCTCCATCAACTTACCTACCAGTGACGTTAAGCTCACCGGCCTATAGTTACTCGGGCTATCCCTCCTACCCTTTTTAAACAACGGTACCACGTTCGCTATCCTCCAGTCCTCTGGGACCTCACCTGTGTCCAAAGAAGAGACAAAGATTCGCGTCAGAGGCCCAGCAATCTCATCCCTCGCCTCTCTAAGCAGCCTAGGATAAATGCAATCGGGCCCCGGAGATTTATCGGTTTTAATGCCATCTAAAAGCCTTAACACTTCTTCCCTCGTAATCGATAGATCTTTCAATTGGTCTACCGCTCCCTCAATGACCGTACTAGACATCAAGCCCCTCTCCTTCGTGAATACCGACGCAAAGTATTCATTCAGGATTTCCCCCATTCCCTCTGCCTCTGAGCACAATTCCCCATGTCTGTCCCTGAGAGGACCGATTTTACCCCTAGCCACCCTTTTGTTCTTAAGATAGGAGTAAAACGCCTTTGGATTCTCCTTAACCCTACCTGCCAAAATTCATCCACCATTTTGTTATTTTCTATTATTAATTCTCCAGACTCACTCCCTAAAGGACCAACGCTCACTTTACTTACCCATTCCCTTACAAACAACCTGAAGAAACACATTTTTAGGAGTCAAGATTAGCGGCGTGAGTGGGAAGTCCCGTAGGAATCCCAAAATGCAGTTAATGCTGGTGGGACTTTCCGATTGTCCCTGCCCGTCTCCAATGATGTAACGGGAATTTTGATTTTGAACGTCAGGATCCCTATTTCAATGTATTTAAATATTATCGGGCCTTTATGCCTGATCTCTCCTGCCACCCTCCCCCTCCATCGCCACTGTTAGATTGTCCATTCACATTGATATGATTCCAAGAAGAAATTAGATAGAGCTGTTGGGACTAAAAGAAGCAAGGGATATGAGGGGGAAGCGAGGAATCAAGATATTGAATTCAGTGATCAACCATGCTCAAAATTAATGGTGGAGCAGGCTCAAAGGGCTGGATGGTCTAATCCTGCTTCCAGTTTATATGCTTCTATGTATGAGGCCGCAGTGACATGAACCACCCATAACATACACCTGGCGAGCAGAACCTGCTGGAAGTGTGTGCTGGTGAGTACATCATCTGGGGGAGGGGTGGGGAGAGTGGGGAAATCATGCCTGAACAGTACGTAGTGCTGCCCCTTGGCACAGCCTGGCATTGCCTCCTAGCCCTGTCCCAGTATACTGAATGTCCCAGTGCAGCAGAGACTTTAAGGTGGTGCCCCAATCAAAAAGTAATGATCTAACTTAACTTAAAACTGGACAAAAATCAGACTTAGACTTAGCACTGTCTCTCAGCCATGGTATGTTATATCCACAGTTTGGGAAGGGGAATGTGAGAGCAGAAGGGCTGGCATTGAAGAATAGCAAGATAGTTTTAACATAGTCCTATGTTTCACCTGACCTGGGAATCCTTGATGCTAATGTTGTTTGGAAGGGTGCATCTGCACTAACATCTCAGCTCAGTGGGCTCAAAAGCAATTCATAAATATAAAAAAATTGCAGTATTTTAATGAAGCAGGACCAAGTGCTTTTACTTTGCAATAAATAGGCTCATGGATAATGATAAAAGAAGTATAGTAAAAGCTTCTAATTACAAAGCATTAGTTATTTGATTTTTGTAGTATACTCATAGACCTGAAAGTCCTCTTATCCCCATTTTGATAAAGACCAATCATTTTGGCACTACTCTGGTTGGAATCTAAGCAAAGGAAAACATTGATTACCATACCATCAAATCATTTGATCTATCATTGAAAAACAGTAACAGGTTTTCTACAACTTTCTACAACAGGTTTGAGACCAAAGCCAAAAAAAAACTGAATCAAATAAACTGAGTGATAAAGTAAAAGGGGCAAGTCCCTTTAATGGATACTGCTTTAAATTTAAAAAAATCACAAATGAAACTTAAAACACCAAACTAAAATGTGATTAAAGAGGTCAATAAGGCACCTCAGTCCCTGCAGTGTCCATCAAACACAAAAGACCTTGATGGGGCTGACAAATGCAGCATGTTCCCTCTTCAGGGACACCCAAGCTGCAAATATAGCCATAGTAGAGGGGCAGATAGCCAGGTTGGGTGATTCCTCTGATTGCCCACTGTCTAGCCAGACCCAGGAGATGCCCCCGCCCCTCCCATTCCCCTGCCTCGCACTGGGTGCCAGTTGATCAGGAGTGTGCAGCTGAACTGGAAACAAAACCGCAACAGAAGATTTTTAAGTAACTGAAAAAGGAGTGCAGACCAAAACAAGCTATATATGCATGGTGCACGGACTGTACAATGCTGCAAAAAGGGCAGGCATGCTGGGAGTTTTCTCTATTCTGCGAGAATTTGCGAGCAAGTTATTGAATATGCACTATTAAAGTGAGGGTACCAAGTTCCAAAGATCTCAGTCTCTCGGACACAATGAGGGTAATTTTAATGTGGCAACTAGACAAAAAATGGATACATCACCTTAAAGTCAATGAAAGCATTTGAGCCAGGCACTTGACTCAGACCCGTCCATTTCCCAGCTGGCAAATTTGACTAAATTGGCCGCTCATATCAAAACATGATCAAAACAGGGCGACACAGTGGTTAGCACTGCTGCCTCACAGCGCTAGGGCCCGGATTCAATTCCCAGTTTGATTCACTGTCTGTGTAGAGTCTGCACCTTCTCCCCATGTCTGCATAGTTTCTTCCAGACGCTCTAGTTTCCTTGCACAGTCTGAAAGATGTGCTGGTTAAGCGCATCGGCCATGCTAAATTTCCCGTCATCTACTCAAACAGGTGCCAGAGTGTGGTGACTAGGGGACTTTCACAGCAACTTCATTGCAGTGTTAATGTAAGCCTACATGTGACACTAATAAATCAACTTTAAAAAACTTAAACTTAACGATCGATCAAAATCAAACTGTCAGGTTAAGTACACAGGCAGAATTTAAATGTCATTTTGGGTGAGAAAACTGGTGTGATCAGACAGTAATTGTCTCACACTTAGTGTATTGAAAGAACCCCATGTGAAACATGCCAGTTTGGCGACCCCAGATGTGTGACTCACCTGAATTGACTCACAGCTATGCACTGTTGACAAAGAGCAGCTGCATTTAGAAGCTCCCTCAGTCAGTCACGCTAGGAGCATGTGCAGAAAGTAGCTCCATGCTTCATGGTGGCAGATCTCACAAGGCTTCTGGAGGCCATAGAGGAGAGACGGGCCACCCTGTACCTCCAAGTGGGTACACAACCCAAAAGCCAGGAAACAAATGTGGCCTGGGATACAATGGCTTCAGCAGACAGTGCCAGCACCCTGACACTGAGGACTGCCATCCAATGCCACAAGAAAATGAATGACCTGGTTTGCCCTGCAAAGGTGAGTGTCCATCTGTCATATCCGGCACTTGCCCTGTCACACTTGGAATGTCCACATCAATCTACTGCCTGACACCCGACTGCCTTCCACAAATCCTTCTGGCTCTCCTTGTCACAACCCCTTCCTGTCTAGGAATGGAACCAAAATATCTGTCCCAGTGACCTGGGCAATCAGTGCATGAACTATGACTTGCTGCTCAACAGGGAGACAGATGTTCGCCCTCTCCCCCACCCTCTGGATGTCTATCTCGACATTCAGCGCCATGTGCTGGCAAGTTTCAGTTATGGGAGTTCCTCCCGCCCATATGCAGACCCCTGGCACCCCTGGCCATTGGCAGCAGCATGTATCAGTTTGGGCCGAGCTCTGTGGCACTTATGTAGACAGTCAGATTGCCTGTGAGAAGGCCCTCATTGAGGAATGTGATTTCTGAGTGTTACCATCTAAGCACCTGGTGCAATCTAGCCTTCAGTTCAGGCAGAAAAAAGATCCCTTCTATATTCCATGTGATTAGACATTATGGTGCTCATTGTAAGAAGCACTTCAGAGTTAATGCAGTGTAAAGACTTGTGCTGACAAGCTCCCTTGATTGAAGCAACAGCTGCCAAACCTGATGCTTGTAACTGTTAGTGGGACTTGGGATGGAATGTCAAAAAATAGCAGAGCCCTTCAAGCAGGGTAACCAGTGTGATAGTAGCAGACTTGCAAGTGACATCGAAGATAGTCCCTCAAAGGCATCTCAACAGCCAGTAGAATACCCACCACACAACCCCCAACCCAACAGTAGATCCTGACTTGCAGACCTCCAGCCTCGCCAACCCCCACCCTCCTCTCCCAAACCCTTGAAGCCCCCCATCCTCATCCTGCACCACGGTAGTGGCTGACTCGCCCTTTTTCACCCTGCAGATTAGTGCTGAACAGTACTCACCTCCTCACTCACCATCGTAATCCATGGAGCCTGGACCTCACTTCAAGGGACGAGTAGTGATTTGTGCCCTTGTGACTTTCTGCTGGGAACATTCTGGGAAGTGGGGGGGGATGATCGCGTGCCAAATCTACTAATGAGATTGAAATCAAGTCAACTTCATGCTAATCAGCCTCACACCCTTTCCGGATGAGATCTGACTTGCGCCAGCAAAAATGGACCAAGATGATCATAAACTGTTTGGCACCAGGTGCCAAATATAATTTTGGGCCTGCACACAGTTTTCCCCGATTGACGTGATCTGTGCCAGCAACAATGCAGCCAGAATCCAGCCACAAGAAGGACAGGGCCTCTGTAATAAGTCAGCATGAGCAGAAAGGTGGTAATGTCAGGAATCAAATCTCTATACATATTGATAATGGAAAATATCTGATGCTCTCATAGAATATTACAGTAAAGATTCTTATAATCGACCTTGACCATGCCAGATAGAGCATTTAAAATGTACAGAATTTCCTCTATCTTCACCTGATTACTAAAATAGATTAAAAGTTCATAGTTGTTTCCATTAAAATGAATGTTAAATTATTGAACACGCCTATTAAATAAGCAGCAATTTAACATAAAATTAAGGAAAAAAATCTGTCTGCACTTTAAACTAAAGAATTGCAGATGTAAATTGAAATATGGCTGGTGACTTGATTTGGGCCCTGAATTATAGTGTAATGTGTGATTTAGCACAAGGATTGTGTGAGTGTTATAAGACAAGGTTTGTTTATTCTTCTGGCATCAAAGTGGTCTCAACCCACAAGACAAAGCGTAACTCCAAGAAATGAACAGCCAATGCTCCAGATCTTTGTCCTATTCAGGGCCTCAGCTCCTCAAAGCAGTCACTCATCAGGCTTACTTGGGCTTGATCTACTGCCCAACTTCTGGCTGCAGTCCAGTTCTCTCACCCTCTCCCTCATGAAGCTTCTCAGGCATTGTCAATCAATTTGATGAAGGTTCCAATTTTCCCTTGGCTCCTTAGCCACCCTTAATGACTTCAAGCTGCCATTCACAAACCCTGGATTTTAATCTTGCTGCTTTCTCCCTCACATCACAACATCTGGATCTGCTGCTCAGATCATCCAAGACACTGCTGCCTGCAGAGAGGGAGCCAGGGGGCTGACCAGTTCAGCTGCTTCGTGGTTTCCCCCAATATCATCACCTGCTGCCGGAGGCCCTGTTATAATAGTTACTGATTTTTATGTGTGGTATTGCAGTGAGACCTTCATTTTGCCTACCCACTGTTGGCAATAGAGGCCTAATCAATTTTCATGATTGGGTCTCATTTAAATTTTTTGAAGAACCTGAAAGAGACCCACAGTTAAAAGAGTTGGAAGTCAATGAGAAGCAGAATGAGCAAGCCTGAGAGAGAACACAGGCATTCGAAGGATGTATTGTTTAGGTGCATTGACCCGATTGTGGCGAGTAGGGAAATTTCACAGTAACTTCATTACAGTTTTAATGTAAGCCTACTTGTGACTAATAAAATAAATTTTAACTTTAACTTGCAAAAGACCCATAATTAAAAGTGATGGCAAGGAGTCAGAGCTAGTGTGTTCAAAAAAAAGGTAGAAAATGAAAGTGGGTAATTGGTGAGTTTTTTTTCCCCTCTAAGCTAGATTTTGGAAAATTTAAAAAACCTATAGGCATAAATATAAAAATGGGTGAAGACTATTTTCAGCAAAGACATTAGTTAAAATTAATAGTTTAAACAAGATACAAATTAAATTACAAAAGAAAGAATAGGGATTAGTTGGATCATGGTTGTGTAGCTGAGACCTGAGCTTGCAATTCCTGTGTGATGTGGGACATTTAGGACACTAACTGTGTCTCAGTGCATCATATGTGTAGGAAGCGTATTCAGCTGCTTGAGTTGTAGCTCAGGATTTTCGAGCTTGAGGGGCAGCTGGAATCACTGTGGAGCATTAAGGGAAATGAGAGTTTCCTGGATCATATGTTCACCAATGGACGAAGAACTGCACAGGAGAATAGCAAAGAGCAGCAATATAATTGTTAGAGGTGATTCCATAGTTAGTGCGGTGAATAGGTGTTTCTATGAGACTCATATGCTAGTACCAGGGTAAAGAATGTCACAGAGATGGTGCAGAACATTCTGCAGGGGCAAGGAATTCTGCTGGATGTTGTGGTAAACATTGATACTGATGACATAGAGGGAAGATTTTGAGGACCTACAGTTAGATTTTCAGAGGTGAGGGAGGGAAAGACAAAGTAGGGCCTCAAAAGAATAATTTTTGGATTACTCCCGGTGCTACACATGAGTGAAAGCAGAAATAGGAAGACATGGAGGATGCCTTGTTTGCCTCGAGACATGGTGCAGGACAAGGGCTTCTGATTCTTGGGCTATTGAAACCCATTCTGGCACAGGAGGCACCTGTTCAAAACATGTTGCATTCTAACAGAGCCAGGACCAATGTCCACATGGGAAGGTTCACCATTGTGGTTGAGAGGGTTTAAATTAAGTTGGCAGGGAGATTCCTCCCACAGTTCAAAGATGTGGGATACAATGTGTAGGAGATGTGAGGTTATGCACTTTGATAGGAAGAATAGAGGTGTAGACTATTTTCTAAATGTGGAAAGGTGAAGCACAAAGGGACTTGGGAGTCCTGGTTCAGAACTCTCAAGGTTAACATGCAGATTCAGTTGACAGTTAGACAGGCAAATTCAATGTTAGCATTCATTTCCAGAGGGCTAGAATACAAGAGCAGAGATGCACTGCTGAGACTGTATAGGGCTCTGTCCAGACCTATTGGAATATTGTGAGCAGTTTTGGGGTTAAGAAAGGATGTGCTAGCCTTAGAAGGGGTCCAGAACAGGTTCACATGAATGATCCCAGGAATGAAGGGTTGTCATATGAGGAGCAGTTGAGGAGTCTGGGTCTACACTGTATGGTGGTTAGAAGGATGAGGGGGATCTAATTGAAACTTGCAGAATACCGAGACGCCGAGATAGAACAGACATGGAGAGGATGTTTCCATTAGTGAGAAAGACTGGGGTGGGTGGAGGGGGGAGGATTCTCCCAAAACAAGTTCTAAGTGCTGAATTCGTGGGAAAGCTGATGTAAATCACGCTTGTTTTTCCAGTGGGAGTTCATACTCAAACAGAGGTCACAATCAGGAATATAGTTAAAAGCTTGGTGGGCGGGGCCTATTCCTGTTTGGGAGACTGACAGTTCAGGGCCTCTGTGCATGCACAGTGGCCCCCCTATCTATCATTCTCCTATTTCTGGCCAGCTTGATCACTGGCTAGCCTGGGGCCTTCACAGTGATGCGTCCCCAACCCCCCATGGTCCAATCGCGGCCCCTATCCTGGGGCACCCACCAGCCTCTCCCCCACCACCGCCCCCCCACCCCCAGCAATGACAATCCCCCCAATCCCCGACTCCGGCAGATACCCTCTCCCCAGTGTGGAATTCATTACCACAGAGGGTGTGGAGGCCTGCTCATTGATTGTCTGTAAGACAGAGATGGTTAGGTTCTTGCTTAATGAGGAGATCAAGAAGTATCAGCCATGTTTGAATAGAGGAGCAGACATGATGGGCCAAATGGCCTAATTCCGCTCCATATCCTATGGTCTTACGGTCTTAAGTGCAGGTTAGGTGGATTGGACATGCTAAATTGTGTCTAAAGATCTGTGGGTTAGATGGTGGCCATGATGTGAAAATAGTCGTGTTGGATTCGGGTGGGCATAGTAAGAAGTCTCACAACACCAGGTTAAAGTCCAAGAAGTTTATTTGGAATCACGAGCTTTTGGAATGCTGTTCCTTCATCAGCTGATTGGACAGGTAGTTTCACAAACATGGCATATATAAACAGAGACATGATTGCAAGATAATGGTAGGAATGTCAGTCTTTTCAGGTAATTAAAATCCATCAAGAGCATCCTGAAGCCCATTGTACAAGCTTCTGTCATGACACTCCAGACTTCTTACAGAAACTCAGCACCCATGGACCAGCTGAACTAGGAATACTTCCCATCACAATCCACGTTTCGGCACTCTACACCAGCATCCCCCATGATGATGGCATTGCTGCAACAGCCTCAGTACTCAACGCTGACAACTTCCAACCTCCAGACACAATTCTACAGCTCATCCACTTCATCCTGGACTGCAACATCTTCACCTTTCACAACCAGTTCTTCATCCAGACACATGGAACAGCCATGAGGGCCACATTTGCACCTCAATATCTTCACGCACCAGTTTGTGCAAGACCTTTTCACTGCATAGGGCCTTCAATGGACGCTATACACGAAATACATCGATGACATTTTCTTCCTTTGGACTCACAGTGAAGAATCACTGAAATGACTATGTGATGACATCAACAAGTTCCATCACCATCAGACTCACCATGGACTACTGTCCAGACTCTCCAACGGTCAACGTTATCTACCTCATATGCTGCAGGAAACGATGTCCTGAGGCATGGTACATCGGCGTGACCATGCAGATACTATGACAAAGGATGAATGCAACAATCACCAGGCAGGAGTGTTCCCTTCCGGTCAGGGAACACTTCAGCAGTCAAGGGCATTCAGCTTCCGATCTTCAGGCAAACGTTTTCCAAGGCGACCTTCAAGATACATGACAATGCCGAGCAGAAACTGATAACCAAGTTCTGCATGCATGAAGACGGCCTCAACCGGGATCTTGGGTTCATTCACACTACATGTAACCCCCACCATTTGGCCTGGGCTTGCAAAATCTCACTGACTGTCCTGGCTTGAGACAAATCACACCTCTTTAATTGTGATTATCCTTCTCTCCACTTGCACTGTCTGTACCAATAAAGACTTGATTCCTTACTGGGTTAGATGAGATTAGCCATGGTAAATGCGTGGGATTACATGGTTATGGCAGGGGAGAGAGCCTGGCTAAGGACCTGAGAGTCAGCATGTACTTTATGGGCTGAATGACCTCTTTTGCATTGTAGGGATTTTATGAGAACTAACATATTGAAGCAGAACGGAACAACAAAGTGCGTAAAGGAATGAAAGTTTTGGACAGTATTGGAGAAGTAAGTATTATCATATTAGGTAGACAGAAGCCAAGGACTACTAAGTGTACAAAGAAATGTTTACAGTGCATGCATGTAAATCTACTAAATAGGTTGGAAGATTACATGAACAAATAACTGTGGGAATATGATGTAGTAACGATATCAGAAATGTGACTTTAAATTATGAGTGTTTAATATGCAAGGATATAAAATGTTCATCAAAGATAGAATAGGAAAATAGAGAAGTAGAGTAGCAATATTGATTGGGGAAAATATTGGAAAGAGAGAATGCCCTGGAGGGTGCAAAGGCAGATCCTATTTAATTAGAATTGCAAAGGTCACGCTAAAGATATTCTATAGGCTCCAAATGGTGAGACAGAGTAAGAGGAGCAATTGGCAGGAAAGTCATGGTGATATTCAAGAATTAGGGAGCAGTGAAACTGCAGAACTTCAATTACTCCAGTATAATTATGATAAGGTTGGAGTAAAGAGTAGGGAGAAGGAGAAATTTCTGATATGTATTCAGGTGAATTCCTTTGGTCAGTATGTTTTTGGCCCAACTAATAAAGAGGCAATGATGGATCTGGTGCTGGAGAAGGAGTTGAATAAAATGGATGAAGTGTAATCTGGTGTAACACTTGGGCAAGAGTGATCATTGCATTATAAGGTTTAGACCAGTAATGGAGAAGAGAATGGAACAATCTAAAGTAGAACTTCTAAATTGGGTTAACCTCAATGGCAATAAAACGAAAGATCAACAGGAAAAATATAAGAGAACAATGGATAATTTTTAAAGGAAGACATGTTTCAGGCACAGGCTAGATTCATTCCAAAAAGTGGCATGGGACAGCATGATGGCACAGTGGTTAGCTCACAGTGCCAGGGACCTGGGCTCAATTCTGGCCTTGGGTAACTGTCTGTATGGAGTTTGCAAGTTCTCCCCATGTCTGCGTGGGTTTCTTCTGGGTGCTCCAGTTTCCTCCCACAGTCCAAAGGTGTACAGCTTAGGTGGATTTGCCATGCTAAATTGTCCCTGAGTATCCCAGAATGTGTGGATTAGGGAGATTAGCAGGGGAAAGTCATGGAGTTACAGGGATAGGGCCTAGGTGGAATGCTCTGTTGAAGAGTCGGTACAGACTCGATGGGCCAAATGGCCTCCTTCTGCACTGTAGGGGTTCTATGATTCTAACAAGGGCAAAAAGTAAGGGGGAAGAGCAGCGGGTTCAATTGCCTGACTGTAGAAGAAGGCTTCTGATGGATATCCTTCAAAATCTGTTTCAGGGTCAGTGTCACATTCACAGAAAAGTAGCAAGTTATTCAGGCCAACATTCATAATTGAACCAACACAAAAAATAAGTAAGAATAACTAGACATCCACCTCAACTATTTGTAGCAACATGCTGTGAGCAATATGGCTTTCCTCCTCAGAACAATGAACTGCAGCTAACGGGGACGTTTCTGAGAGATCTGATCAAACACAATATAAAACAGCTTCTTTTTTCAATCTTACAGCATCCTGAAATGATTAACGTTGGAAATGATGAAGAAGTTGAGAATTGGTCACATGCAAACTACAATGTTATAATAACTAGGGTTTCAAGTAGTTTGTTGCTTCAAACAAATGTACAAATACTTTTCACTATTTGCTATTTTAACTCAACATCAAATAATGCCCAATTATTGTAGTCCTATATTTAGCTGAGACGGCAAGAACTGGTAAATTTTAGCGATCTATTGTTAACAGTGCTGCCTTTCTGTTTCCTTCTGTGGTTAATTGCTTCAACAGATGATTTTTTTTTGTTGCAATATTGACCAGCCAGTCACTCTGACCTCTTTACTGTTCACCAGTCTTAGGCAGGTACAGAAAAGAAGCTGTGAATTTGCAAGCAAAAAAAAATCAAATGTCACCATTCTTTAAAAGTAGACAAGCCAGAACAGTGCTAATATATTAATGTTCCAGTGTAATTTCCTGTTGATATCATACTGTTGATGAATAACGGAAACTGAATTACAATGCCTGCGTGATATCTAATATCTTTGATATCTTGTTGCTGCAAATTGGAAACATTAAATAACACCAACTTGTGAGTAGTGCTCTTTCTCCCCCAAGTTTATATATGGAGTAAGTACCATTCAAGCATTAGGTTATATTTATACTGCCAGCCTTGCCTTGGTTCACAAAGATTTCTGGTTCAATTCAATTCTGAACTGCATGTATAAATCTGGGCCAGAATTTTACACTCATCTATACCCTTATTAAAGCCCTGAATGGTCACTTAACCAACTTTTCCTGCTTAGCTGCAATTTTATGCGCCTGGCACTGTGAGGGCAGGAAACTGAAAATATTTTCACCCTTGATCTCAGGCTGGAAGGGTAGGGTGGGGTCCTGTATGGGGTTCATCAACCTGAAGACCCTTTCAGACAGGGCTGGAGAGCTCCAGCCCACCCTTCGCCACCTTTTGTGGAGATTCACAACTTTCTGTGTGAAGAAATTTCTCCTCATCTCAGTGCTAATTGGCTTCCCCCTTATTTTGAAATCATAATCCTGGTTCTAGACCCCCTAATCAAGGGAAGCATCTTACTGCATCTACCCTGTCCATTTCTTTAAGTATTTTGTAGGTTTTAATGTGATTACCTGCTATTGTTTGCAACTGTACAGAACAGAGGTCCAGTTTACCAATATCTCTTCATAAGACAGTCCCACCATCCCTGGACCAAGTCTGGTGAACATTCCTTGTGCTTTCTCTATGGTAATAATATATTTTCTGAGGTAAGGGGGCCAAAACTGCACGCAGTACACCAGGTATGGTCTAACCAAGCTTCTATACAATGAAGCAAGACTTAAATTATGAGGTGGAAATGGTAACATAGTAAGAACCTGGAACAGCAGCAGTCCACATTACAGTTTTGGAGCCTGAAGGAACATTATGACTCTTTGAATACCCAAATTAAACTGTTCATCCCAGAGCAGAAGCACATGGGTCAAATTTACAACTGCTAAATTTTGATCAATCTCTGTTAAATTTAGGAACAGTAGAGAGGACAACTAATGATCCTGCACCAAAAGTCTGCAGATTACTAACATAATTTGTTTCTTCAGGTCTTTTTGTATTTTGAGAAATAGTCCCAGCCACTTGCAATAACTGTATATAATGTGTTTGAAGGTATTTGAATGTATTTTTCAAAGCAGCTCATTTGAAATTATTTTTAACAGTACCTTCACAATGATTTTGGGTACTGCAATTTGTAAAGAGCCAGGAATTAATTTCTCTGAACATTCATCTGAGGTTTACACATCCATTTTTGCATTACAGTCATGTGTTAAAGAACAATATATCAGTCTATCAGCCACATGGAAAGCAACACTCGATGAAGATCCAGCATTTTGAATCTAAAGTGTGATTATTTCTACTTTATGGGAAAGAGAAGTCATGAGAGCAAGAAAACAAACACTGCAAATCTTGGATTATACATCCTTTATTGTTTTCCAGAATGAACTTTTCAGGAGTTGAACTCTGAAATTGAACAGGTCATAATGATTTTTAGTTTACCCAAAAGCAAATTTTAGAACGTGTAAAATGAATGCAATAAAACCCAATTTACTGTTGCTCTTTGTTACCAACACCTTAACATTGTGCTTATTTAGATAATCACACTTTAAAGGTTTTGGTAAAACCCTGACCTCTGACCACAGAATCAGTACAACAGATCACTGTAGGCCCTTTTAATGTTACCTTGTATTTAAAGTGTTGTTTATTTTCAATTACAGACCTGCAATTTGATAGTACAACAAAAGGACATGTATAAGACTTGCAAAGGTCACCCCAGAGGTATCATCATACCTTTTAGTTTCTAGAAACTGTACAAATGCAGCCTCTCACAGGCAAATTAAGGTTTGTACGGATTAATTGACAGTAACCCTATCAGCCCCAGTGCAGTTATCACAAAGCCTACTGACAAAACCTATCAACAGTTTTTTTTCCTTAAGAAAGCTATCTGTTTGATTTGGTGATACTAAAGTACCGAGATAGGGTAGCACATGCTCAGTTATTATTCATTGTATCCATTTCCATTGCTGTTTGATTTAAGGTGGCTCACAAAACCCATCAATCACCTTCTGCTAGCATAACCTGTGCTATAACATAGTTAAGTATTCGACTGACAATATTTAAAATAAAAAGGTTAGCCACGAAAATGCAGGGAATCACAACTCATCAACTACTTTTGGAAACCAAAGATGCTGCTGACATTTTGCAAATGGGTAAGTTAATTGGTCTTTGAAGTAGAAAAGAAAATCTAATAATATGGAGAATGAAGGATATGCCATGACTGACTGCAAAGCTGTAAACATATTGGGAACTCAGATAACAAAACAAAGGCATTAAAGCTCAAACAATTGTGCCAGTTTTAGAGTGATTTGTGCAAAGGGTTGGGAGCAGTTCAATTGATCGCAGTCCCAATTTTATATAACTCATTAGAGCAAGAAAGCGAAAAGGAAAAAAATACTGAAACAGAGAAATACTTCCTCTCAACACAAATAAAATTGGATTCCATTGAAATAAACTATTTTCAAAGTATATTTAGTTTCCTGACAAGGTGGGAAGCATTGATCCTTGCAGTTTTAACAGTAAAGAAACTGTCACTTTTATGTAAAGTTTCTAGATTCCCAGCTCAACCACTGGATAAGAAGAAGTTGGTCAACCCAAAGGGGCACATTTACCAAGTACATCCAAGGGAAGAAACAGCTTGCTGTTGGCAGGCGCACCGAAAACTTAAACTGTGAGATATATTTGCTGTGTTGCTCACATCTCTAATTTCAAAAGAATGAATTGTACACATCCAGATGAAGGATGTTAGTATCGGAAATGAAACACAATTAGATGTAATGTTCCACCTCTTTGATTTATTTTGTGCTGTAGGTCCATTTCCATTAGGACCTGGATTCAAAGCTCCAATTTATTTGATCGGGGATCCTGACAGTCAACAGGCAGCTATATTTAAACATAGGCCAGAGGGCCAATGTCTAACCCACCACATCACCCAGTTCCTACTATGAAAAATAGCTCACATTTACGCAGTTGTGTATTTTTGATACAAACAGAAAATTGCTGGAAAAACTCAGCAGATCTGACAGTGTCTGTGGAGAGAGAAACATAGATACCTTTTGTATCATTTCCAGAGTGTGCAGGGACATATTGGACAGAATGGACTGTGGTGCCATTCTGTGTGTGTGTGTGTGTGTATTGGGGGGTGGAGGAGGGCTGTGCATTTCTGGGAAGCTGTGTGCAGGGAAGTGGGGAGTGTGTGTTGCTGGGGGTTTGTCGGGGGGAATGAGTCTTGCTGGGGACTTTGAGGGGAATGTGGGGCGTGTGTGATGCTGAGAGACTGTGGGGAGTGTGTATTGCTGGGCGACCTATGGTGGGAATGTAGGGAGTGTGCGTTGCTGAGGGGAATATGGGGAGTGAGTATTGCTGGGGGGAATGTGGGGAGTATGTGTTGCTGGCATGCTGTAGGGGAACATGTTGTTGGGTTGGGATGATTAACCTCTGCATCTGTCTCTCTCCCTCCCCAACCTCCCCCTCTCCAGATTGATAAAATAGCTTTTGTTTAAACCATTGATCTAGCTGTTCTTTTTGTTGCTGCTGACAAGAAAGAAGAGCTGGAGGGTGATTGCAGGCACAGGAGGCCTAGGCCATGCCATTCACCGAAAGAGAAGGCAACAGCCGCTGGAGGCAGGACGTGATTGCCATTTGCTTCGAGGGGTGTCGGAGAAGGAGGGAGCAGAGACGTCAGTAGTTCTGCACATGATTGTCTTTTGAGTAACTATCAGACATCTTGTGCTACTGATGGCTCCAGCTCTGAAAGGAGACAGTGAGACACCTGTGCCATTTGTTGCAGGACCTGACACCTCAGGGCACAGGGGCGGCAACCACCACCGATGGCTGTGAAAGTAATGGCCGCCTTAAACTTGGACGCCACCAGTGGAGACCTTTGTGGCATTGAGCTTTTTCTGCGCCTGTGCAATTTGTGGCTTCAATCTGAGCTGCAGACTGTTTGGTGAGTTAAGCCCCCTGCACTGCCTCTAGTGGCTAGAAGTCATCTAGCATAATATTCTCAATTTCTAAATCCGTAAGGTTGGGAGTGAAAACTCACCCAAAAATCGGATCTGGAACACTCCTGTTTTCATGCTGGCTTGAGAAAAATCTCATAAAATTCTGCCCATTGAGTTTCTTGACCTGTCTGTACTGTTGCTGCAATACTTTAACAGATTTAGTGAGCAACCACAAGGTGAAAAAGGGAGTTGGTCAAGTCCCACTTAACCTTGTCCTTATCAATCTGTCTGTCATAGATACACCTTTCCGTGACAGTTTCGGTGGGAGTGATCACTGTACAGTTCTTGGGGAGACAATATCCTGACTTTCAGTGAGTACAGTGGATGGGCTCATTGGTTGACATGAATAGGCATCGAAAGAGCATGGAGAGTGATGGAGGACATAGGTTAGTATGGAGGGTATTTGAATATGGGGATGGGTGGAGGAGCATAGTTGTTACAGAAGACATGAAGGGGCAATGGGGGTAGTGGGGCCAATGTTTGCCCAGAGCTGACATGGATGGCTGCTGGGGAGTGACTAAGAGTTGAGGAGTTGTGAGAAGAGAAAGCTAAAGGGAATATTCAACAACACAACTGGAATGAAGTCCAACACACTGAGGCGAGCCTTTTAAGCAGCTCATCTCATCATTCAGTAGCCCCTGTGGGTCCAAGCCCATCACCCACACCCTGGAACAACAATTTGGGCATCTTTATGAAGGTTCATATCGCAAGCCAGGGAATTGCCAAACCCGGTGCACCCACCTTGGAAGCAAACATCTGAGCTATTAGCCTGGAATTTTCTGACCTCACCTGTGGCTGGGATTCTCCGGTCCTGCCGATAGGAATGGAGATTTGGCTGAGAGCCAAATTCTCCTTTCTCACAAGACCGGAGAATTCTGGCCACTGTCTCTGAACTGTGATAAATATTTTCATTACAAAAAAAATTCTAAAAGATTTTGCTGGCCTAACCTTGCAAACATTACTCCATGTAGAGCTGAGACTGTTATCTAAATCACCAACTACTTTGAACCACAGAGTTCATAAAATTCTTACAGTACAAGCAGAGGCCATTGGGCCCATCTAATCTGCAGCAGCTCTCCGACAGGGAATCTTATCCAGGTTCACCTGCCATATCCCAAATCTTTGTTTACTTATCAAGGCTAATTCACCTAACCTATGCATCTTTGGACACTAAGGAGCAATTTAGCATGGTCAATCCACCTTTCCTGCATGGACTGTAGGAGGAAACTGTAGAACCTAGAGGAAACCCATGCAAACATGGGGAGAATGTGCAGACTTTACACAGACATTTACCCAAGGCCAGAATCAAACCTGGGCCCTTGCCACTGTGAGACAGCAATGCTAACCACTGTGCCACCCACTCAGATACAAATAGCTAATATTACATTTACTTGTTGAGCTACAGAAGTGGGCTTCTACTTCAAAATGAAACAAAGGTTTGGGCAGCACCTCTGGGGTGCCTTGTTTACTCAGTCTTTATCTACCATGTCATGGTAGTAAGATCTCTGTCTAACAACCTTTCACACTGAAAATTAATTACTACAAATGTGCAGTCTCATTCTTTCAGCTTTCAATTATTTTTGGAGTTTTTCTTTCTGTCCTTTTTTTCTCTATCTTGTAATCCAATCTTTTCTTTTCATCCCTTTATTTGGCTTTCTGTATTTGATTTGACATTGAATTCACTATTCCAAAAATGATACGTCCTGCTTCAGCCTCTGCATTGTTCATTTCAAAATTCGACAAATTGTTTAATTCAGGACACACACTTTATCCTCTTCACACAGATCCTAGATGCCCTATAGAGGGCATGACGCCATTTCGATCTCCTGCTTATAGCAACTTGTATTGCAGAATGCCATTGGAAATGAATGAATCAATTGTCATTCACAGTAAATTTGTCCATTAATGTGTTTTTCAGAGGCACAATTCATAAACTGAAAGCGATGTTTTTTTGCTTGGTTAACCGTAAGAAAATTTGAAATCCACAACACACTTTGGGCGTCTTCTGGGGGATAGTAACATGTTAGAGTTGCTGTTTGGACGGACAAAAAGAGAACGGAATATAAACACAATCAGGGAACTACAATGCTGGTTGTAATTTTTTAACTGCAACAAAATATTCATAACAAAGCTCTGATGCTTGTATTAAGATTGTGATTTGATGTTCCATTATCAAACTTTACCATATTATTATATGAATGATTTAATTTTAATGCCAGTGGTTTCAGAACTACATTAAGCAACAACAGTTTGAATTGAAAAAAGGGGGGTTTTCTGGCCTCCCCATGACATGTTTCAAGGGTGGGAGACGGAGCACCATTTGCTTGTGGCAGGATCTTCTGGTCCCGTCGCTGTCAATGAGATCTCTCACTGACTGCACCTCATGCCACCAAGAAAACTGCAGCTGGGGGGGCTCGGTCAGCGGGATTAGATGATCTCATGGGCATGAACAGCCGGAGAATTCTGATCTATATATATGAAACAAGGTAAAGCATACAAGTCAGTTCATAAGAAGGATAATAAAAAAAAACACACCAATCCAAAGAAGGCAACATTAACAAGAAAAATTTAAAAGGACAGTCAGGAGACCATCAAATTCTGAGTACATTGTAGCTGGGGACTGCAAGACCAATTATTGCACATAGCCTCACATCAATTGCTCTACACACAGTGTGTAAAATGATCTCAGCTCAATGCAAACTTGGTTTATAAAGTGCTCAAGTGGTTCATTTAACAATCTAGGAGCTCTTGAAAGCTGAATTTCAATTCTTTCAATGCCAAGAGTGAGTAGACCATCACACCAACTTTCTGTTACTGTTAGAGTTAGCGGCTATCAGACTGTATCAGCTTCCTGACAAAGGCCAGATTACATCCTTACAACAACTGACAGATCAGTTCCACCTCAGCCAGCATGACTTATTCCACTACCTCCTAATTAAATGTTGCCTCCATGGTCCAGCCACCCTCAAAACATGGACTGACTTCCAGGAACTGTACCTTCAATGCTCAAGCAATTCCGATATATGCCTCTCCAGCCTTTATATTAAACTTGCTTTGTACTGAAAGCCAAGACTTAGGACTACATTTTTATCATCAGTAGATTCAGTTCCAGTAGTGCACTAGAACTGCCAGTGTTATATCACTGAGATCCTGCTCAATTTGCGCCAGTGCATCTTCATTACATAGTCTCGGCAGTTCCTAACGCTATTCATTCTCTCTGTAGGCAGCCTGCTTCTAGGGTAGTGGGGAGGAAAATTCAGCATTGCTACAGCAATAAGAAGATTCATGGCTGCAATTTTGTGGATCACTGCAGTATATGAGGCTGGTGATTTTTCTGGACAACTATTTAAAAGAATTTTCTCTTAAGATGTTAGCAAACAAAAGAAGTCATAGCATTTTGGTCCCAAGGGAAGGAAGCTATTAGGTTGGTAGGGTGTGCCACCTCACTCTTACTAATGAAGGCATTCTGAAATTTGGATTGTATTCACGATGATTTAGTACACAGTGTCTTCAAGCTCTACTTCCTTCTTAAAGAGGAAGCAGCTTATAACTGCAGACAAGGAAGTACCAGTTCAGTTCCCCCAATATGATTACAATTATTCATCAAACAATTCCCCAGAATATTCTATTCCCTAGGGATCAGGGTTGAAGGGGTACATGTATATTAGTCTGAAGAAATTTGCCAGGTTTGTTGTCAGGGAGATGTTTTTTTTACTGATGGGTTATGTGTCAAACATTTTGGGGAAAGAGAGAGAATGGTTTACAAATGGGGCCTTTGGAGATTTTTGAGGAGAGCCACAAGTGATTGAGTTCAGGTTGTTGCTAAAGTGAGTCATTAATGCCAAGGTTTATTTGATTTGACAGTGCACCTACTTAAATAGCTACATTTGTAGATGTTTAGAAATCTTAAAAAAAATCTTTGATATTAATTCATGAGGGAGATGCTTTGTTTTGAAGAATTGATGAAGGGTCATAATGAAGTAGCCATGTTTGGATTGAAAGCATGAAGGCATGGACACAAGTGGGTAATGTATGGTGTCTGTTCAAAGTCCGTGGTGGTTCTTCTGCTACTCCCCTCCTTTTTCCTCAAAGCAAAAGAATAGAGAGAAGTCTATACATCACAGAAACATAAGAGGAGAAAAAGGTGATTAAACTTCACTGCAACCAAGGCCTGATCTGCAGCTTAACTTTGTAATCATACTTCTTAGTCTGTTTTGTGCACAAAGATAAATTTTTGATCCAGAGATGTGTGGGTTGGGTCAATTGGCCATGCTAAACTTGCCCTTTAGTGTTCTGAGATAGCGTAGGTTAGAGGGATTAGTGGGTAAATGTGTAGGGATGTGGGGGTAGAGCCCGGGTGGGATTGAGGTCAGTGCAGACTCGATGGGCCCAATGGCCTCTTTCTGCGCTGTAGGATTTCTATGATTCTATGAAATCTTGGTTTTGAAATGAAACATTTATCCAGCTTCAAGTGTCATTTGCAGTAGAGAGTTCAAACTTCATCCACCTGTTACATGCAAAAGTATTTCCTCATTTTATTCCTGAAAGATCTGTCTGTAATGTTTGATATGGACCATGCATTCTGATGCTGACCCTTGATTCTGGGCCTTTCAATTCCTGCAGACCTGGATTTTTGTCTGCCAGAGCTAGGGAACAAACTTCCCTCGCAATACACAGGCTAGCAGAACTGTGACTATTCACTGTAAGATACAGTATCCCCTCAATGTGGCAGCTTTGAACTCATTTCTTTGCATGACCCCAAAATTTCTTCTCTTGATCCAGACAACTGTACCAGACAAGTCAGAATGAAACCAGAAACTCTCTCATCAAATTTTCCCATCGCAACACTCAACTTGTCTGGTGGGTTGGGTTGGGAGATGTGCGTGTTGGCCATTTTGCAGGTTCTCCACCAGCTTTTATGACCCATGCACATCTCCCAGCTGGAAAAAAATGGCGCCCGCCTGTGGGAACCCACTGAAAATCAATGGGTCACTGATTAGCATCAGTTTACATACCTTTACCTGCCACTATTGGCAATCTCTGCCCAAGGCTGAGTCTGCCACCTCTTTGGCAAGATATAACTTTGACACAAATCAGGCTAGGTATTTAAAAGTCGTAACCTTGGTAGCCTTGAACTGGCGTGAGGAGATAAGTGCTGCTAGTGGGATGTGGAGGATATTGCAGGCAGGCCTGGAGATGCCTAGAGGCCTTCCTCCTGCAGCCTTCAAGTGTTAGCCCATGGACCAGTGATATCTGTATTAACATCTCAAGAGGGGACCAGTGCATCTACTTCCTCACAACTCGCTGGGTGAGGTTCCGTCGGGGAGCCCCACTCCCAGCCCTCACTCCTGGGCAACTCTGTCATGCACTGTGAGAGGCAGCCTCAAGGACTCTCGTCCCCTCCCCTCCCCCCTCCACTTCCTGGGCAGCACTGAATCACACTGTGGGAAGTAACCTTGAAGGCTCCCGCTCACCCTCCTCCTCCACCGCAGTGACATTGTCTTGCTGAGGAGTGTGGTCAGGGACTCTAGTAAGTGCTGGTGTTCCAGGATGGGGACGGAGTGTACCATGTGCTGACTGAGGCCTAAACAGATGAAGCAGTTGCAGCTCCAGTCCGGGGTGCAGAGGTTCAGACATAGACTATATGGAATCTGGTGTCACTGGGCACACATCTGATGCTGATTTGCAGTCTGCCCCCACCCTGTGACACAGAGCAGCAACACATGCCTGTAACGGATGCTGCAGTTGCACACATAGCAATGGCTCAAGGGTGCGCATTGTCCACGCCTGCACACTGACTTGCATAATCTGTACCAGCATTTGTCATGATGGAAATCTCCCACAACCCTAATCGGGTCACACATGGCACCATGGATTGTGTGGGATTGCCAGCTCCCACAAGTGGGGATTTTTGCCCAGTTGAGTGATTGGGGTGGTGCTGGGTCTATGCAGTCAATGAGAATAATCCATCCTTCTAAGTTCTTTGCAAACCTCACTGTGCAGATGGATCTTGGTTTGCTGGATCTGAAGTTGGCCATGTTGGTGACAGCAGGGGTGGAGGAGGAGGCAGCGATTCAGGAGGTGGCAGGTGTGGAGAGACTGGCAGGTGTGGAGAGACCATCGCAAGAGCAGCCACCCCTAGACCCCCAGGAAGGAGGGCATGGGGCTGTCACTGATGGCCAGGAGATGGGTGAGCAGGCTCCCGAGAGGGTGCACAGAAGACGGAGGGTGCCGAGGCTAAGGAGGTACAGGCCCCCTTGGAGGAGATGTGCCGTTGCCAGATGCACCTATCCAACACCATGGTGTGACACCTTTGTAGGTACTCTCAGAAGCCTCAACACTAAAGCTACCTACTGTGGTGATTGTCTTTGTGTTGGTGGGTTGTGTAGTGCATGCTAATGATGCTTTAGTGGTGCTGTCCTCGGAGGAGTCCTCAGTGCCTCTTTCCAAGGTGTCATCCAGGGGGTCGTGGACAGTTTGCCCCAGAGTGGAAGGGGTGGTGTCAACACCCGCGGGGACGGGCTCCTCTGGGTCCAGAGCTGGAAAAAAGAACACACATTAGGGAGAGGGAGGCAAAACATTCCGTGCAGAATTGCACTTATTTAGAGGAGGACCGAGGTTGAGGGTACACTTCTGCTTGGCTCTGACCTTGCTGTCGGTGACCATTCAGTATGGCCCATCACTCACTCCTCCATGCTACTCAGCTGCCTCAGGTCAGGCACACCACCACCAGTATCACGTGCTTGTGGATTTTCTTGTGGGAATGTAAGATGGATAGCAAGTATTAACATATTGCAATGCATGGTGAGGAATGCGTGCTTGTGTCTCAGGTGTTGTGCTAACAGTTTGGGGGAAAGCGGTCACCACTGAGCAGTCCTCGTTGAGGGACGAAGGGAAGGGGTTAGATTCTGTTCCTGATGGAAGGGTCACTTGTTGCATGCCCTACAGCTGTCTACGCAGGATTGGAGATCCGTGCCAAGCATGTGCGAGGTTTCCAAGTGGGATGCTCACTCACCATTGCTGCTCGCAGGAGGTCATTCATTTTTTTGTGACACTGCCGGCCAGAGACGCAGTGTCAAGCTCCTGGCATTTACCGCTTCTGCCACCTCCTCCACAATGCCATGAGAGATGCATCCTTGGGTTAGGGCCCTGACCAGGGAAAAGATGATCATGCCTCTCCTCCACGGCATCTAGCAGGTGCTCATGGTCTACCTCCGAAAATCTGGGAGCCGGTTTCTGCGCAGCCAGCTTTGTGGTGTAGCCGGCTGTGTGTCCATTTGTGCAGCTTATGTACAGCTCTGGCTTACTAGGGGAGATGATGTGGGTATGCCGGCGTTGGACTGGCGTAAACACAGTAAAAAGCCTGACAACACCAGGTTTTAGTCCAACCGATTTATTTGATAATAGACTCACAAGCTTTCGGGGTTAGTCCCTTCGTCAGGTGAATGGAGAGTTCTGGCCTCAGACAGAGCATATAAAGCACAGACAGCTTAGAAATTACTGATTAGAATGCGAATCCTTACACCTAACCTGCTGTTCAAGACCTGAAGTGGCTGATAATGTGAGTGGAAGGAGCACTGATCACAGTTTAAAGAGATGTGTATTGTCTCCAGACAGTACAGTAAGTGAGGTTTTGCAAACCCAGGCAAGTCACGGGGGTTACAGATAGTGCAACATGAACCCAAGATCCCTGTTGAGACCATCCTCATGTGTGCGGAACTTGGCTATCAGTCTCTGTTCAGCGACTCTGCTCTGTCGTGTGTCGTGAAGGCTGCCTTGGAGAATGCTTACCCGAAGGTCAGAGGCTGAATGCCCGTGACCACTGAAGTGTTCGTCAACAGGAAGGGAACAGTCTTGCCTGGTGACTGTCGAGCGATGTTCATTCATCCGTTGTCGTAGCGTCTGCATGGTCTCCCCAGTGTACCATGCTTCGGGACATCCTTTCTTGCAACGTATCAGGTAGACAATGTTGGCCGAGTTGCAAGAGTATTTACCATGTACCATGCAACTCGGCCAACATTGTCTACCCGATACGTTGCAAGAAAGGATGTCCCGAAGCATGGTACATTGGGGAGACCATGCAGACGCTTCGACAACGGATGAATGAACATCGCTCGACAGTCACCAGGCAAGACTGTTCCCTTCCTGTTGGCGAACACTTCAGTGGTCACGGGCATTCAGCCTCTGACCTTCGGGTAAGCATTCTCCAAGGCGGCCTTCACGACACACGACAGCGCAGAGTCGCTGAACAGAGACTGATAGCCAAGTTCCGCACACATGAGGATGGTCTCAACAGGGATCTTGGGTTCATGTCGCACTATCTGTAACCCCCGTGACTTGCCTGGGTTTGCAAAACCTCACTTACTGTACTGTCTGGAGACAATACACATCTCTTTAAACTGTGATCAGTGCTCCTTCCACTCACATTATCAGCCACTTCAGGTCTTGAACAGCAGGTTAGGTGTAAGGATTCGCATTCTAATCAGTAATTTCTAAACTGTCTGTGCTTTATATGCTCTGTCTGAGGCCAGAACTCTCCATTCACCTGACGAAGGGGCTAACCCCGAAAGCTTGTGAGTCTATTATCAAATAAATCGGTTGGACTAAAACCTGGTGTTGTCAGACTTTTTACTAGGGGAGTGCGGGTGCAGTGAGTGTGGCCAGTCAAGGACCCGTTGACAACAAATACTTGAGAGATTTTGAAGACGCTCAGTTGAGTGTCATTCGTTCCTCGGGGTGTTGACTGGCTGCCACTCAGTAGGCTGCTGTATCCAGGGGGGTGCAATACTCAGGTCTCCTAACCGATTAGCTGTTGTGTCTGGGGGGGGCAGATTAGCTGTTGTGTCTGGGAGGGGCGGGGGGAGCGTTGAGCAGGAGGTGGGGAGGGGGGTGCGGTCAAGACTCAAAGCTCCCAATCAAGAGAGGAAATGATCACAAGCTAGAGTTGCGTATATCAGCACAACGCTAATTCCCTGCAGAGCAGTAGTGAGGACAGTATGTTCAAGGGATGGAGGGATCGTGGACCCGCATTATGCAGATCCATGAGGGGCATGGGGTGAGCATGGAGCCATGTCTGTGTATGGGGGAAGACAGGGTCGGGGGAGGCAGCGATGAGGCCAGCGATGTCTGTATGGGGGGTTTTGGGGGTCAGCAATGAGGCCAGGAATGTCTGTGGGAGTTGGATAGCAATGACCTGGGTGCTGGGACGTCTTTTCCGTGATCTCCCAATGATTTGCGCATGTGCGGGTTCCCACTCATCCCACCAATTTCAGGCTCTTTGGCACGAATAGATCCCATCCCCAAAGCATTTAATGATATTCGCTGGGACCTCTGCAGTGCACGGGGTGCGGAGATTTGGGTGAGAAGCTGAACCGAGGAAACAGTCGAGATTTAGAACAGTTTTCCCACCAATTCAGCATTTTTGGGAGAATCGCCCCCAATATTTCATAAAAAGCAAGAAGAAAGCTTGAAATGATCCATCACTATATCAAAAAAACCCTGTATATTCCTTGGATTGTTACCAAAGATCCAAAATCCCAGATAACAAAAAAGTTTTTAAGTGTTCGAACATGTATTCTTTTGTAAGTAGTGTGACTAATTGATAATGATTTTTTGCAGTTCATACATAGAAATGTAGAAAATAGGGGCAGAGTGGCTCTGTCGGCACTTTGAGGCGTGCGCGCGCGCGCATGTGTGTGTGTGTGTGTGTGTATATTATAGATAGTGGAAGACAGGCAGAGCTCTACTGTTATTGGGCATATTATGCAGTGCAGTCAACATCATCACTACTCAGGTTTGAGGTTTGAATTGCATTCAAAATGTTCTCTCATAACATTAATATATTCTGAAGAAGAGACATACAGCCTCAAAACATAACTCTGTTTCTCTCTCCACAGATGCTGCCGGACCTGCTGAGCTTTTCCAGCAGCTTCAGTTTTTATTTCACATTACCAGCATCCACAGTACTTTGCTTTTATTCTTATGCTGTGATGTGAGTGCGCATTTAAGAATTTTTTTAAAATTATGTTCTCTACAGTTAAGCAGCTTTGGGTTTTTCTCATTGCTGCTGAGCTGTCTGGTAAGAAGTCCTTTAATTGGGGTTTTGCTTATTTTTACTCTGGGCCTCAGATATTTTCTGGGATTTTTTATCACCCTGCATTGTTAAGGGCAAGAATGATTGACAGGTCAGGTGACAGCAATTCTTTCATTTTCAGTTTGGCTGCTGCTTTAGTTTAGAAGGTTTTTGGACATCAGACTGAAAAGCATCGTTTCTCTCTCTCTCTCTCTCGCCGGTATTGGAAATTCTGCTAGCTAACTGGAAGCAGGTCTCCTGGTCTTCCTAGGGTGAAAATTATAAAGGGAGGTCTTGCTGCAGCTGTATAGGGCATTGGTGAGGACGCAGCTGGAGTACTGTGTGCAGTTTTGGGCGCCGCACCTGCGCAAAGATATTTTGGCCTTGGAGGGAGTGCAGAGGAGGTTTACTAGGCTGATACCGGAGTTGAGGGGGTTGAGCTATGAGGAGAGGCTGAATAAACTGGGCTTGTACTCGTTAGAGTTTAGAAGAATGAGGGGAGATCTCATTGAGACGTATAAGATGATGAATGGGATGGATAGGATAGAGGTGGAGAGACTCTTCCCGCTCAAAAGAGACAGTAGGACTAGGGGGCACAGCCTCAAGATAAAAGGGGGGCGGTTTAGAACGGAGTTGAGGAGGAACTTCTTCACTCAAAGGGTGGTGAATCTCTGGAATTCTCTGCCCGTTGAAGTGGTGGAGGCTGCCTCGCTAAATATTTTTAAGACGCGGGTTGATGGGTTTTTGATAAGCGAGGGGATTAAGGGTTATGGGGAGAAAGCGGGAAAGTGGAACTGAGCCACGACAGATCAGCCATGATCTTATTGAATGGCGGGGCAGGCTCAAAGGGCTAGATGGCCTACTCCTGCTCCTATTTCTTATGTTCTTATGTTCTTATGCTGTTGGTGGTTTGCTAGATAGTACCTAGAGCCTCCCTCTCTCTCTCCTTGGTGTTTTGGGCAGCTGTTCTGACTTCAAGCTTGTCAGTGTGTGCGTGTATCAAGAGGACTGCAGCATTCAACCAAAGGACTAAGCTCCAGCATCACATGAGCATTTGTAGTTTCTGTGCTAAACCTGTGGCTAGAGTTTTATTTTTGAGATTTGTTTGGTTGGAATGGTATTTAGCTGTTAAGATTTATACAATTTTTTCTACAAATTTTTTTTGTATGTAATTGGTAAAAATAATTGCTAATTTTCTTTAACTGTTTTCTTAAATAAACTTTGTTTGATAAAAACTCCCTAGTGTGTCATTTGAATTACACCTTAAGTGAAACATCTCATGCTTACCCTAGCCAAATTCAAATTGCCAAACTTATGATCCAGCCAGACTTCATAAAACACTTTGGAGATTCTGACCTGAATTATAACTCTTGCCTGTTTCTTGCCAAGTAGGCCTCTTGTTATTTGGCCATTTCTTGCATGTAGCATTATTATTCATAGTCATCCTTCCATATGAAATAGAAAAAAGACCTGTAGCACATCAAATCTGTTGTGGATAGAGTATCTTCATATGGTGCACTTTTATTGATGGCTGCAGAAACTAATCCATGAGAAGTAAGTTCTGCCACAAGTGTTGCATTGTGGAAGGTTATTTTGTGCTGTTGTGGGATGTTATTTTTGATGTTGGCACCTGTTACTAAGACACTGATCATCATGGTGGTCTGTGCCAGACCACAGGTGCTCTTACCGTTTTCCTCTGTCATTAGCTAGTGTTTCCCATATACAAGAAGTAGCACCTTGATACCACACTAGTAAGAATTCCCTGAGGTGGAGTTTTGGGCATCCTGCTGGTCATGTGTCTCATGTGAGAGCCATAAAGAAAATTATTCGGTAAGCAACAGTCTTCCATCCTGTCAGCATGTCCAAGCCAGTGAAGCTCCTCTGCTTGACGAGTGCAAACATATTTGGGAGTTTTACCTTTGAGAGGAATGTCTCAAACAGTGAAGATGAAATATGTTGGCTTCCTTTCTTGACAGCTGTGAGTTATCTGTGTTTTACAGCTTACATCAAGATGCTGAGAACTTTGGCCTCATACACCCACATCGTAATCCAAAGAATCGGCTTGATGTTATTCCATACTCATCTAGTGAGTTAGCCAAAGGTGATGGCTGCTTCCCCATGTGTGTATCAAGTTCAGCAGCAAAGTTTGCTGACCACTTCCAGTGAGTTATTATTTAGAATAATCAAGGACAGAGATGAGGGATGTGAACAAGTAGCTTAACAGGGCTGGAAGTGTCAATGGGAGACCAACAAGTTACGAGAATGGGGATGAGAGAAAGATCAGCCATGATTGAATGGCGGAGCAGGCTTGATGGGCCAAGTGGCCTAATTCTGCTCCTATGTCTTATGGTCTAATAAGGGATTTTCACAGTCACTTCACTGCAGCATTGATACAGACCTACTTGTGACTAATAAATAAACTTCAACTTTAATAACAGGAATTGCGACCAGTGTCCTGCTGGTCACAATCTTCCCAGGCTATTTTTTATGATGATAACATCATAAAAAATCTTGCGCAGGGGAATGGGTGGAGGGGTCTGGGCCAGCGATTGTGGGGGAGAGGAGTTTGGACGGGCGATCGGGAGGCTGGCAATGGGGGATGGGGGGGAGGGAGAATGTCAACCTATCTCCCAGTATACTATATATATCGACGCACACCCAATGGCCCCCTGAGTATTCTGCTACTGGCCTCCACAGTGAGATTACCCCTCCGAGCCCCACTAGCATGATTCTCCTGATGGCCTTTAGGTTGCACAGAATGCCATAAGTTATCAAAAGTCAGTTTGCCCAATAAACGGGTGGGAAAACCTACCATTTTCCACCCATTGGGCACTTAGATTTATTTTGGGAAAATTGCGCCTGTGATATCCTGTCCCATAACCATGGTTTTGTTGATGCCTTTCCTCAGGGAGAACCAGTTAAGGTATGGGAGAGACAGTCCATGAATTTTTGTAGCTGAGTTTCTGTGTGAGTGACTAGCACAGCATTGTCAATGTACAATAGCTCTCTGACAAATTCACACTGTATTTTTGTCTTTCAGTCCGGACAGCTCGCAGACCAAGCATGCGGATAAACTCCTTTCATATCTGAATATCTCTCCAAATCCCCTGATATTCTGTCTCCCCCCTGAAATTGCCAAATGGAGAGGTATTCACTGACAAAAGCAAACAGATAACCTGCTGGTTTGAACTGAGCTGTACTCCCATAAGAATGGCATCTCCTGGTTTGCATCAGATGATGTCCAGCGGCTTCTGGCCATGGTTAAGTTGGGTAAAGAAGTCTCATCGCTTGAGCTTGAAAAGACCATTGGTTGTTTAGCCAGCAGAAAGATACGCGGCAAGGATGGAATTCCAGCTTAATCCTCAAGCACAGAAAGTCCCAAATACTGCCACACCTACATAGAACCATAGAACTGCGACAGTACAGAAGGAGGCCATTCAGCCCATCGAGTCTGTATTGAGCACAATCCCATCCAGGTCCTATTCCTACACCCCACACATTTACCCTGCTAATCCGCTTGACACTAGGGTCAATTTAGTATGGCCAATCAACCTAACCCTCATATCTTTGGACTGAGACAAAACCGGGGCACCAGGAGGAAACCTACGCAGACACAGAGAGAATTTGTAAACTCCACATAGACAGTGACCCAAAGCCTGAATGGAATCTGAGTCTCTGGTGCTGTGAGGCAGCAGTGCTAACCACTGTGCCACTGTGCCACCACCTTGACCTCCTCCTTCTTCTGCGTTGGAGGTATGATCTATTCCACAGGGTATGTGCACAACAAAAATTATCACATTATATAAAAACAAAGGTAACAGGAGATTGCAAAGCCTAGAGGGGCATTTTATTTCTTTGCATCACGAAGAAGGCCTTTGCTAGGGTCATGCTTGAAGGAATCCATCTACTTACAAACCTAATTTACCCAGAAACACAGTGAGGTTTCCCACGCTGGTATATCAACAATGGACATGACCTTCCTCGTACTCCAACTAAAGAGGAGGATAAGAAATAGGATATACCTCTTCCTCTTACTTTCATGAATTTCACTGAAGCATTTGACATTATTGCTGGTCTCCACAAGATTTTGGGGAAGTTTGGAAATCTACTGAAGCTATTCAGTCTAATCAATTCCTTTCACAACAGCGCGCACTGCAATTTATAGTTTGACTTCCAAAAGTTTCAGAGTGAAGAATGGAGTGAAACAGCACTAATATTGATCATGCTAACTATTCTGATTAACTTATGTTTAATATTGAATCCTAAGGGCACTATCAGACTTCCATGTCACTAGAAAGAAAAATACAACATGGCATGCATTTTTCACCTGATAACAAATTTCCTCTTGTAAGCAAAACAACTCATATTGAAACCTTTTCACACATAAGGCAGAATCTGATGAAGGTCAGTGTCAGGCTATTGGCATCATCCCTACCTGCCACCTTCCCAGCTGCCACTAAAGCTGTCACAGGGGAAGGCAGATGTTTCAGCCATAGCAACTGATTCGAGGTCAGGAGTTGGCAGTGAGTGTTCATTTTGCATTCTTTCTGCTTTCTAGGTTGAGAACCCAGGGATATTACAGCTGTACCCCAGGGAAAACAACTCTTATTGACAACTCTTGCTCTGTGATATGTACTGTCAATTGTACACTGTTTAGCTATACAAGAGAAAGAGATGTCAAGTGCTTGCACTTTCTGCTATTGACACTTCAAAGGGTATGGATGATTGACACTTTTATACAGTGATGGTAAAAATAGTTTTGATAAGAATGTGGAACTTATGAATGAGCAATGTTTAAAAGATTTTTCATACTTCCTATTGTTACTCTGGTGTTCATTGGTTCTATGCAGTGTATAGCATCGGTGCCCCCTTTACCAAGGCCCAAAAATGGCCAGTCAGGACTGTGCCGGAAATGGGTGTAATGACCATTTAAATGCACTTCTATGCATTTAAATTGACTTAATGGGCTGCACACCCAACCTTACCGGCTCTTCCCCCTTTATCACCACGTTCGCTCATCCAGAATCGGCAGGAAGCAGGCATACTCCACAAAAGACCGATTCAGGTGGTCCAGTTAGTGAGAAGGAAAGTGCCGAGCGTCCAACGGCTCTTTGCTTGAGATCGGTGGGGAGGGGGGAGATGGGTCTGATGGCTCTCTAATTGAGATCAGTGGTGGGGGGGGTGGGGGGGAGATGGGTCCGTTGCGTCTCTAATTGAGATCGGTGAGGGGGGGTGGGGTTCTGCTGCCACTCCACCTGAGGTAAGTGGGGGGAAGGAGGGTCCGCTGCCACTTTGCCTGTGATCAGTGAGGGACAAGGGGGTTCCACTGCCACTCTGCCTCAGAGCAGTGAGGGGGAAGGGGGAGGGGTCTGGTGCCATTCTGCCTGAGATCAGTGAGGGGGAAGGGAGGGGTTTGCAGCCACTCTGACTAAGATCAGTGAGGTGGAAGTGGGGTCCATTGCCATTCTGCCTGAGATCAATGAGGTGGAAGGGGAGGAAGGGATGGGGGGATAAGGGGTCAGTAATTTTGTGGGGGTAGGGCAATGTCTGTGGGGGCCAGGGGGAGGCGTTATCCACCCTGGGAGCGATGTGGCGGGGGAGCCGTATTCTCTTTATTTCTGCACGTGTGCAGTTGGAGGCACCGCTCAGAGCTGCAGGACTCCGTGCATGTTAAGCCCTGCCCATAGACTTCTGCAGCACCATTTGAAATTGCTGATTTCTTTTCAGACAGAATGCATTTGGGGATGCCTGAGAATGGGTCTAAAAGTCAGATCTGAAACATGCCCAGTTTCAAGTCTGCCCAACACTTCGAATCAAAATGGTAAAATAAGGCACAAAGTTTCAGTGGGATTGATTGGCTCACTCTCTTACTGACATCTGGGTAGGTTGTTGAGAAATCCATGGTATCTGTTAAAGGTACCCTGAATATTAAAGTATAAGATTGATATTTGTAAGTAGTTTAATCTTCCCATAGTTGTACAGTAAATTTTATTTTTGTTCAAAACCCAGCAATTCTTCTGTCTTTCTTCAGTTAATAAGTGTTTTGGATCTCAAACAAAATGTGCTTTGCCCCTAGTCAGATCTCACCACCTATTAAAGGTCTGGTCAAGGATCATAACATGGGTATCTTGTGACAACTACCCTAACATCATATCATTACATGTATGTAAATGCGGAGTCATTCACCAGGATACTGTTGGAACAATGCTTGTAGAGGAACAATGCAACTTGGCCAACAACTCCGTGACTCCACATTTAACCGCACATGTGCAGACACCAGAAATTGCTGTCCATCTTACGTCTTAATAACAGTGAGCACTGTTAGCCTCACCATTGTTCTGACAGCAAAATCTGGGCCATTAAGTTTGACTAATGACTTTAAATGAGCGTTCAGCCATTCAACATATGATAAAAATGAGTCAAAAGGACTTCAAAGATGAAACAATGGAATTTGCTGTCTCCATAGCAACACATTAACTGCTCTGTACAGAAGCTTTAATTTGTATTTTAATTAGTACTGTTCCAACCAATTATTTTTGTAATGGAATATTCCATTATTGAAATAATTAATCAAATATTCAAACCTGGAACCAGTTCAATATGATGCCAACACATTGCAACGTGAGACAATGAATATACTGTTAATCAGAAAAAGATATGAGAAAATCCCGGATCATTTGAGTTGTATTTCTTTGCCAGTGCATCCCAGTAAGTGAATTTTAATAAGAATTTTACATCAATAAGCTGTTTAAGTTTTCAGCATGTAAAATTGGCATTCATAACAGATTTAGTCACAACTATTATACATGGTAAAGCCTACAAACTAGATTTGAAGATAGCTTTTTATAGAATGCCAAGGATCAATGAAGAACAAATGATGAACACCTCACACATATCTGTTATATAAAGGAATTAATGCAGAAAGTCATACACTATTGTGATCTGTTTGCATATTTGTATGTGCTAAGTTCACAATCTTTTCTCTATCACAAGGACAAGCAGTTGCTCTATTTTAGAGAATACTAATCAGGATCATTACACAAAGGTAAATGGGCTGGATTTTTATCCTGGGGGTATGTAGCTGAGATTGCAAAATTTCTCCATTAGGCCCATCTGCCTCAAGAGAAAGTGCCCGAATTGAGTGATTTTCTGTCTGGAAGGAGGAGGTGGGGTTAAGTGGGAAGGAGGTGGTGCTGTGAGATAGAGTTGGAGCTGCTGCCCGCAAATGCAGATCAAAGGTGGCCACTGGGGGTGCTGAATGCTGAGGCCAGCTGATAAAAAGGTCCATCTCAGTTGTCTGAGATTTCATTACAGTTGTGTTGTAAAAATATTAGGACCTCCAGGCCTCACCTCTCACCATGTCTCATATACACCCGCACACACATTCGTTGTCTGAGTCATATCAATTCATGCTGACATGTGTCCTCAACCTACCTCCTGTAATCTATCATACCCTCTGTGCCAAGTCTGCTCTTCCATTCAACTCAATGGCCACTTATAACCCCTAAGCCAACTTAATGTCAACTTATGCCAACTCATGATACCGCACCCACCACTTCTTTCCTTTGCACTCTTGATGTCAACTGACCCAGTATCCATCATGGGCAGACCTAAGAAGCCATGTAGAGATGAAACAAAATAAAGTTCTAAACATATATTACAGACTTTACTATATGAAAGAACATACTCATTGATGAAAGCCCATTCAATACCCACAATTACTTATTCTTTAATAAAAACAAACATTTGTATTCCTTGTCCGATAACAAAGACAACATACCATTTAACAACTTCTGAGAGCTGTCAATCAAATTGTAAACTTGCAGCCTCCCCCCCCCCCCATTATAGTAATGACAAATTGTGGAAGCATTCAAGCAATAATTATGATAGTGCTGAGGATTACATCAACAAATATCCATTGAAACTGCTAGAACAGTTCCTTCTAACTCTCAGTGGCACAGGCAGGAGATTCATTTTAAAACACATAGGGCAGAGTATTCAAATAATTTGATAACGTGATAGTTCTACATAGCCTAGCCACCTTCATGAACATTTATATCTCCGTCAAAAAGTGAATACATCGATGGTTGAGACCATTCCTGGAATGAGAATTGGATTTTCTGGTCCTGTGCACTAAGTTTAAATGGACCAACTGATGCGTAATTTCTGCCTGAACGCTTCATACCGCATCTCATTTCCCCTATCAGTGAAAATGGGATCAGTCAGAAATGCGGTAGGACTGCTGAATCTGGGCCCTGTCCACTAATTTTAAAGATCCTCAGAGTCTTCCTAACTCTGCAAAAATCCAGCCCACGAAGTCAGATGTAAAATAGATCACTGATGTTCTATTAAGATAACCTTCACAATTTACTACATTCTCCATGCAACCTGTAAAACAGGGAGTTGAAGAAAATTCTGATGCTACAGGATGTCCACAGGTATTTGAAAGAACCGAGGAAACACGGGTGGCCATTAAAGTACCATATGGCAATCCCATCAATTTCAGGAACAAGAATGTCTTTCATTTGATCTTTCTTTGCTTAGAATGTGATGTCAATCATTTTATCCCAACTGGGAGACATGTAGATGTAGATGACCACCATATCAGTCTTAGTGATTCGGAATCAAGCATCAGAGTGGCTGATTAATTAGGAAGGCCTTATCCTTATCATGACTTTTTACTCCAGTAAGGCACCTGCAGACATAGCAGGATAATGAATATACTGAGGATGATGAGATTATATGAGTGCTCTACATAATATTACCACAAGAAAAATGTTAATATTTTGTAAAGATGAAAAAGCTGAAGAGAAACACAAGGCCTTTGATTCCCATATGATGTGGGGGTACACAGGAAGAATAGAAAATGGAGCAAAGGATCTATGAACGTCAAATAAAAAGGAGACAGAAATGTATAATTGAGTATTTTATGTAAATAAAAGTTGTGAAACTAAATGTGATTCCGGCCGAATTCCTTCCCCACTGCCTCACAAGGATTTGCATCATCAAAGGTGTATATACCTTGCATTGGTGATCCAGGAACCACAGACAACATTATTAGCTGTGTCCACTAAATTGCTTGGATCCACAAAAATGGGGATCAAACAATTTTTAGTTTCATTCAAAAAAAAAGCTTTAATATTGTAGCCAACTGAAACTGCAACTGAAGATTCATCAACCCTTTCTAACAGCTGTAAGGGTTGTGCAAGTTAAAGATTAAAGTTTATTTATTAGGATCAGAAGGAGGCTTACATTAACACTGCAATGAAGTTACTGTGAAAATCCCCTAGCTTGTCTGAGACCAAGGTGCAAAATAAATCACCTGAATCTCCTAAATAGGTTGACTAGAAGATTTTAACTCCAGGTCTCATCTGCACAAACCCCTGCCCAAAACGGACAGAGTAAAAAGTCTGACAACGCCAGGTTTAAGTCCAACCGATTTATTTGATAGTAAACTCTCTTACTATCAAATAAATCGGTTGGACTTAAACCTGGTGTTGTCAGACTTTTTACTGTGTTTACCCCAGTCCAATGCTGGCATATCCACATCAAAACGGACAGAAACAGAGGCTAGCCATTGGCATGCAAGTGACATTGTGACTTCAGGCATGCAAGATCATTAGTATAAGTTATGTAAACATAGAGCCAGATTACATGTCAGGAGATTTCTCTTATCATAAAAAAAGATTTGCTGCACATAATCACATAGTGAGAGGAAGGATCTATATAAAGTTGGATTGTAACAAGACTTCGTGTGAAGCAGTCAGGTGTGCCTCACGATGGGGTTACATGTGGATGATGTAAGTCTTCATTCAATCCATGGAGTTTGGATTTGCTGCCAGAGTTAAAACCTCTGGGGGATTCCCTAATATTTAGTCCGTCCAAAACACTCTGAATTCAGACCTGCAAATATCCTTAATTGAAGCACAATATCGTAAATTATTAACACAGAATGCTAATGAGCAGGTGCTCAAGTCTTGTCTAATTTTCAAAGTCATATTAATGCTTTGACCAGACACAATTTAATTAGTATCTCAAATGGAACCCCTGGGGTCCATTCTTAAATGACCCCTAGCCGTAAAACAGATGTTGTGGATTGGCCTCCATTTCTCTGGAGAACACTATTCCTGTGCAGAGGAGGGCAGTGCAACTGGTCTCAGCGGAGGAGCCAAAAATCCCAGATTTCAGAGATACACAATCTTAAAAGTAGCAATGTTTGGAGGGCAGGGATTTCATCGGAAGATTGTTTCCATTTATATAGTTGAATTGATGGAAATTTAAATGGCCACTTTCCAGTAAGTTCAGTTACTCTTTCCCTTAAATATCAGAAGAGTTTACAGCAGATATTAAAAAAGGAAAAAGAGTAACTAAAGTAAACATTGGACTTCTAGAGAGCAAATCTGGCGATTTAATTAGTCTCCTGGGTGGAAGGCTCCAGGCTGTGCACCAGTGGATCCTCCTCACTTGAGGTGCTTGTAGGCCCTGGGCCACTCCATGGGATGGAGCTGCATGAAATCCAGAAGCCCCCATCATCCTCTGGTATTGCCACTCGAGAAAGCCCAGCAGTGTCTGCATCATGCAGTTGAAGCCCTCAGCCATGGTGCGCAGGGTGCAAAGCTTCGGACATTTTTAGTCATGGATCTGACTTCTAACCCCAGACTTTCCACTGCAGCCACCACCCTTGCAGTGTTGGCCTGGGTACCTTGCATTTCTGGCATATTCTCCTGTGACTGAAGGTTGTGCAACGCCTCCATTCGGCCTTGCAGTCACAGGAGTGTCGCTGACACCCTGTCCTACTATTTCCAGCTGTGCCTCTGCATCTGAAGCAGCTGAGGGATGAATGTGTCCAGAGGCATGGCACCTAACTGAGGCACAGCTGAATCCTCTAACTGCCTGACTTCCACCAGATCTCCAACTGCCCGAACCCTAGGACGTTCTTGCCAACACCTGATGCGCATCAGAGGCAATGTGGTGCTCACCAGAGAATGAGCCAGAAGCTTGCCTGCTACAATCGCCCACCAAAGAGCGTATCTCTGCATCGGTGGAGGCTGTGGGTGATAGGTGTGACACTTCACCAGTGTCTTCCTCCAACGTAGCCTCAGAGCTCATATCAATGTTTGGCAGTGGATCCGTGCTGGTGGTTGGACCGGGTTCCTTGGATGATGTTCCATCAAGGGAAGGGATGTGGTATTATTGTCTGGCTAGGGCAAAGGTTTGGGATACACAGAACTCACTTCAGTTTGAGCAGCTGGAAGAAAGTGCAGATGCTCCTCACTTTTCTTTTGCAGGTCTACCTCGCTCTCATCACATGCCTCCTCCTGCTCCTTGCCTGTGAGCTCTATGGCTTGCTCCTCAAATGGAGTCAGGATCCTCAGCTCTGCTATTCCACTGCCCATCCTCACTCGCGGTGGTTGTGAGCAAGCTCATCCTGCAGGGAGACAAATGGGGACAATGTTGATACAGGTCACCTGCCGGGTGAGATAGCGATGATACCTGGAACATGTGGGCACTGCATTTGAGCAGGGATAGATTATGAGGATGGGAGTTCTCAGGAGATACGAGGAAGCTTGTGGGAGGTCAGGTGGTGGGGCCCTGCTGGTGGCAGCGTGTTGGGTCCATGTGGCACGGGGAGGTTGACTGAAAGGTGGTGAGAGGAGACAAGAAAAATTCACCCTAACAGAACGAGTGGGCTACTCATTTATTGGGGGCATTGTATCCCTGTCCACTCTAGGACAGTGCTGGCAATCAACAGTGCAGCCATGGTCTCCCAAAAGCAGGGTTTGTGACCTTGCTGGAGAACCTCCTGCCAACCTGAGGGTGGATAATCAACTTGCTGTCCTCCAAGGTAGCCAACAACCTTGAGAGGGTCCCCCCAGGAATCATGGAACTGGTTTCTTCATTGACGTCCTCCTGGCTTGTCTATGACTAAGTAATATGGAGCCATTTAAATGCAGCACCCCCTAGATTGACATGCTCAGCTGACCCCCAGGATAGGCAATTCAGAAAGGTCATGCCACAGGCTTGGCCTTTTTCATGTGGGGATTTTTTTTTCAAAATGCCTACAAATTGCAGTCCGATAACACCGCTGGGGCAGATGAGATTTGCATTGGCTTTCGTGTTGAGAGTTACTCGTAGCCAAATTTTAGAAAAACTCCGCCCTTACTTTCTGATATCAGAAAATGATCTTTTTCTCCAAACTTCGTGGCCTGGGCCTCAGATCCTCCCTCTGTGACTAGAGCCTGAAGTTCCTAACTCACAAACCACAATCAATGTGGATAGGCAATAATACCTCCTTCACGATCACCCTCAACACCACAAGGCAGTGTTCTCAACTCCTTACTGTACTCCTTATACACAGGGACTGTGTGGCCAAATCCCCCTCCAACTCGATTTTTAAGTTTGCTGATGACACCACCGTAGTGGGTCGGATCTCAAACAATGACGACAGAGTAATGGAATGAGAGAGAATCTGGTAAACTGGTGCGGTGACAAAAATCTCTCCCTCAATATCAACAAAACGAAAGAGATTGTCATTGAATTTAGGAAGGATAGTGGAGGACATGCCCTGTCTCCATCAATGGGGATGAAGCAGAAAGGATTGAGAGCTTCAAGTTTTTAGATGTCCAGGTAACCTGTCCTGGTCCCTCCATGCCGACATTATTGTTAAAAATCCTACCAGCGTATCTACTTTCTCAGAAGGCTCAGGATATTTGGGACGTCAGCTACAACTCTCACCAACTTTTACAGATGCATCATGTAAACCAGCCTCCCATCCACTGACTCCGTCTAGACTTCCCCTGCTTCAGAAAAGCAGCCTACATAATTAAGGACCCCAAGCACCCCAGACATACTCCATTTCAGCTACTTCTGTCAGGAAAAACATCCAAAAATCAGGTCATGTACCAACTGACTCACGAACGACTTCTTCCTTGCTGCCTACAGACATGAGGGGGTTGAGCTATGAGGAGAGGCTGAATAAACTAGGCTTGTACTCGTTAGAGTTTAGAAGAATGAGGGGAGATCTCATTGAGACGTATAAGATGATGAATGGGATGGATAGGATAGAGGTGGAGAGACTCTTCCCGCTCAAAAAAGACACTAGGACTAGGGGGCACAGCCTCAAGATAAAGGGGAGGCGGTTTAGAACGGAGTTGAGGAAGAACTTCTTCACTCAAAGGGTGGTGAATCTCTGGAATTCTCTGCCCGTTGAGGTGGTGGAGGCTGCCTCGCTAAATATTTTTAAGAAGCGGGTTGATGGGTTTTTGATAAGAGAGGGGATTAAGGGTTATGGGGAGAGGGCGGGAAAGTGGAACTGAGCCACGACAGATCAGCCATGATCTTATTGAATGGCGGGGCAGGCTCGAAGGGCCAGATGGCCTACTTCTGCTCCTATTTCTTATGTTCTTATGTTCTTATGAATGGACCGACCTCACTTTAAGTTGACCTTTCTTTACATCCTAGCTATGACTGTAATACTACATCATGTTCTCTCTCCTTTCCTTCTCTATGAAAGGTATGCTTTGTCTGTATAGCGTGCAGGAAACAATAATTTTCATGGTATACTCATACATTTGACGATGTTAAATCAACTGAAATGAAATCAAATCAAGTCTTTCTTGACTTCCATGGGTAGGTTGATAGTTAATTGCCTTTTCTTCAGAAGCTTTATGGGAACCCATTTTGCATCCCGTGCATGCTCACTAAAAACCCCAACAGACTGCAATGGTGTGCTCCCATCAAATCTTCCACTGCACCAGCAGAAATTTACACTGTTCAGTTACCCGATTTGCGGTGTGCGTCCTGCAAGGGAGAATGTTAGAGCACGGAGCCGACAGTCGACGCTGCCTATATCACTGACTGCAGGTATGGTGTGCCCTGAAGAATGTTGGAAGATATGAAGTGGCGGTGGGTGGAGTGAGGGGGAAGGAACATATGATGGGGCTAGGGATGGGAGGAAAGCTTGAAAGGAGAGAGGGAGAGAGGAAGGAACGAAGGGGAATGTGGGGAATGATTGGGGGGGGTGGGTGTTGCGTGAGGACAGAGGAGGGGTTTTTCCCATCCCGCCTGCCACAAGAACGTAGTGGACGGGGGACCATGCAAAGTTCCATTGACCTCCGGTGGGATTTTCCGATTTTGGGGCGAGCGTGGCTGGAAAATCCCACCCAGAATATTTCAGACAGAAGGGTCAGTTGAGTCGATATAGAAGATCCTGACAATAGGAAGGGAAAGTAACAGTGGGAGGGGGAATGCGGAAACATGGTATCGAATCATCAGGCTCTATTTTACCATTTTGATTCTAAGCGCTGAGCGGATTTGAAACTGGGGATGTTTCAGATACGACCTTGACACTCGCTCTTAGGTGCCCCCACATGCACTCTGTCTGAAAAGAATCAGCAATTCCGAATCGTGCTGCAGAACCCTGGGGCAGGGCATAACGCACTGATAATCTGCTCCGATCGGCACCTCCAACTGCGCACGCGCATAGAAAAGATAAAAAGCGGCTTCCCTGCCACAATGCTCCTGGGTTGGCTAATGTCTCCCCCGGTCCCCACAGACATTGCCCCATCTCCACAACATTGCTGACCCCCTTATCACCCCACTCCCTCCTGCCACCCAGACCAATTGCAGACCCTCCCCATTCCCCCCACTGATCTCAGGCAGAGTGGCGACGAACCCACCCCCCTTCCCCCTTACTGATCACAGGCAGAGTGGCAACAGCCCCACCCTTCCCCCTCATCAATCTCAAGCAGAGAGCCGTCGGATGCTCGGCACTTACCTCCTCACTAACTGGAGCGTCCGAATCGGACTTTTGTAGAGCATGTCTGTTTCACGCCAATTCTGGATGGGTGAAGGGGGTGGAAAAAAGGGAAGTGCCAGTAAGGTTGGGCATGCAGCCCATTAGTCAATTTAATTGCATGCAAATGCATTTAAGTACTGTCACGCCCATTTCGGGCATGATCCCAATCGTAGCCATTTTTGGGCCTTGGTAAAGGGGAACTGGTGCAGTGGCAGGCACGGAACGCACTACTCATCTCATGCCAACTTTACCAACTTTTTGTGCCTGAAAACGGGTGCAACTTAATGGTGAAATCAGGTCCATAGAATCATAGAATCCCTACAGTGCAAAAGGAGGCCATTTGGCCCCTCAAGTCTGTGCTGACCATAGTCCCACCCAAGCCCTATCCCCTCAACTGCATGCATTTACCCTGCTAGTCCCCCTAACACTCAGGGGCAATTTAGTATGGCCAATCCACCTAACCTGCGCACTTTTGGAGTTAGGGTAAGAGTTTGGGTAAGGTGGGCATAGTTTTCATCCAGAGGGTCATTGAGAGGGACAAGGATGGTGGCATGGATTGTGAAAGTGGGCAGAATCAAGGTGTGTGTGTGTGTAGTGGCTGGTGTGAGTTCAGTAGAGTGGGGAGACATGTCCATATTGACAGTAATAGGATGCAATTTGATGGCGGGGGGTGCTGGTGGAGGGGAGATTCAAAGTTTGCTGAGGGGAGAATGAAGGTGACATTGGGAGGGTCGATGTTGATAGCAGTAAGTTAGTGAGAGACAGGAAGAGGGTAAAAATTATGGAAGTGGTCTCAGACATTACATGCACCATCCTGAGACACAGGCAGACCACCAGTAAGGCAAAGCACTTGATGTCTAACTGCTAACCATTGAGGTGGGGTGGAGAAATTCTTCTTGAGTGCGTGGAGCTGAAAGTCAGCATAAGTGGACAACTAAAGGGAAACCATAATAAACAAATGGGGACTGTGTAAGGGCTTTGCGCTTTGCAAATCTTCACTTTGTGGTGAAGGTCATGCAGTTGTGGGTCTAGACTAGAAGGTTGTCATTACAATGAGATGTCAGCAAGGTATAGAGCTGCCATTTACTCTGAGCCATTTGCCATTGGACCCAGTCAGTCAGGGAATTGTCGATCGATGAGTCAAGCACCATATCCTGTTGTTTTGAGGGCATCTTTCAGCATCTGGAGATGTCTGTTGCGATCCTCCACAGCTGAGCAGATCCTGTATGTACGGAGGGCTTGTCCATAGAGAATGGCTTCTTTAACGCTGAGAGTGGAAGCTGGAGAAGTGGAGCATTGTGAGAATATCCGTGGGCTGAGATGACTGAGCTTGATGCAGATGCGCGTGTCCAAGAATGTAACCGATTCCAGAGAGTAGTCCATGGTGAGTCTGATGGTGGGATGGAACTTGTTGATATCATCATATAGTTGTTTCAGTGATTGTTCACCATGAAGCCAAAGGAAGAAAATTTAATCAATGTATTTAGTGTATAGCATCGTTTGAAGGCCCTGTGCAGGGAAGACATCTTGTTTGAGCCTATGCATGAAGATGTTGGCATATTGAGATGCAAATTTGTCCCCATGGCTGTTCCGTGTGTCTGGATGAAGAACAGGTTGTTGAAAGTGAGGACATTGTGGTCCGGGATGAAGTGGATGAGTTGTAAAATTGCATCTGGTGTTTGGCATTTGTCAGCGTTGAATACTGAGGCAGTTGCAGCAATGCCATCATTGTGGGGGATGCTGATGTAGAGTGCCGAGACATCCATTGTAACGAGGATTGCTCCTGGTTCAACTGCTCCGTGTGTGCTAAGTTTCTGTAGGAAATCTGTAGTGTCACGACAAAAGCTGGGGGTTCTTTGTACAATGGGTTTCAGGGTGCCCTCGACGTAACCGGAGAGGTTCTCACACAGGGTCCCATTCAATCTTGCACAGCCAAGAATGACATGACCCTGCAAAGCACATGAACAAGGTTCACTCCACAAACACTCTAAACATCAATGTGGAGGCATCACTGATTTTGAGAATGATCTGCAAATGGGCTGCACACACTGTGGTGATATGGAAGGATACTACACACAAGAGGCAGATAGTAGTGACAACTGTGATAAGAGGGGTGGGATCAAGGTATCTCATATAATTGACTGTAACACAGCTCATCATAAACAGGAGGAATACACAAAAGGAAATATGAAATAGTCATGATTCTATTTACATTTATGAATATTACATATAGGGTGCAAACATCCATGCCACAGTGCTCCTAATTCTTTTTAACTTTCATAATCCTCCGTGTCTCAGTGCTTTTCTGACATCCACAAGAGATAGAGGTAGCCTGCTGCCTACTACATCCTGTTGTCTGTGATGATCTTGGTGGGCGTCCTTTGAAGGGCCAAGATTTTGAGGACCTCGATCTGTTTTGGGTGCCCCATTGTGGCACAGGTGTACCCTCCTCGACCTGTGGAGCTGGAGGTCATGGGGTCACAGGAAGACCGGATTTGGATCAGCTGGAGAGTCCTGGTGCCAAGCAGCTGGATGTCCCAAGGTATCCATCTACTGGCCTTCCTCACTATGGGTGCCTGAGGACCCTCAGTTGACTCCTTGAGGAGAGGAGACAGCTGGAGCGAGATCTAGGCGCATTGTTCCCAACTTGTGTAGCCAATGGTGGATGCCAACGAAGACTACAGCAATGGGGTACAGCTCTTGCAGCAGTGCAGGATCTCTCTTAGGGGAGATGGTGGTGAGATGGTATTGTCACTGCTCAGAAACTCAGGATAATTATTTGGGGACCCGGGTTTGAAATCCACAATGGCAGATGGTGAAATTTGAATCCAGCAAAAATCTGGAATTAAAAGTCTAAGGATGACCATGAAATGATTGTCACTTGTTGAAAAACCTATCTGGTTCACTAAAGCCTTTTAGGAAAATAAATCTGTCATCCTTACTTAGTCTGGTCTACATGTGGCTCACAATCCATATCAATGTGGTTGGTTCTTAAATGATCTAGCAAGCCACTCATTTCGCAGGCAACTAAGGATGGGAACTAAATGCTGCCCAGTCAGTGATGCTCACAATAAAAATGTCCTGGGCCAAGTCTCCATGGCAGCCACCAGTACTAACCTTGATATATTGGCATGCCAGTGGTGTCACCTCAGATTGAAGGTGGATGGACTCCTCCGTCATCCATTCCAAGCTGACATCCTTTCCTGATGATTCCATGGTTGTCACTGTATCATGTCATTGTAGGCCCAGCTATTGATTTAGGACTAAGTCTGGGAGCTCCTCATCTCGGAATCATAGAATTGTGTAAAAGGAGGCCATTTGTCTGCATCTGCTCTCCAAACAAGGATTACAACTTTGGAGAGCAGATGTAGACAAACTTAGTGCTATTCCACTGCCTTTTCCCCATGCCCCTGCATATTGTTTCTATTCAAGTAATCATTTCTGCAAAGTTGAGTAGAATATTAGAATTGGGTGTTTGTAAAATTATAAATTAAATTGTAAAATGCTAAGAGGTGAAAGTACTGTGTGGTGTCTTTAAAAGGTGATTTTTTTTCTGTGCTCAGAAAGTTAAAAAATGTAGGTGCATATGGAGAACTCAGACTGAAAGATCGTATCGAAGGGCAAAGCAGCATGGTTGCCTTGGCAACAGGCTTCAGGCATTTGAATGTTCTTGAATTCAGCCTACCTGCTTAAGTTAGGCACTTGGATACCAGCAACCTATTAGATTTGAATTGGATGGTTTTGGAACCAATCCTATTGTGGGGAATGTGGATATGCTATCACGAGTATAAAAAACAGTTAGTGGGACAACAAGCAGAAAAAGCACAAATCATCTGCCCAGTTCAAAGCTCTCAGCTTAAAGCACCATCTTGAAAGTGAAGGTACCAAAGAAGAAGGAAGTTCCAGACAGAAGAATCAACAGAGAAAGCCCAGAATATTCCGAAAGATGACAAACCTGATTTAGAGAGTGACGAAAATTTTATTTTTTTTGTTAATAAGTGGGAATTGTATTTATCTGAACAGATTTATGTTTTATTCAGTTTGTTAATAGTTTAGTTAACTTGTTCACTGTTAGTTAGGTAAATAAATTGTTACTTGTTGAGAGACTCAGGGAGTTATTTTGATTTAAGCACTAAAAGTTGCTGAAGCGCAGATATTACCACTTCACACTCATTTTAACAGATTATGAGGTAAGATACTCCTCTTCAAGGGCTTAGGTGTTAGCTCTCAGAGGGGGAATCAACCTCCACTTTGTAAAATCACCTAATGTCCTTTTGAATGCTTTGATTAAACCTACCTCCGCCACAGTTTCAGATAGTGCATTCTAGGCCAAACCAGTCATGTGGAAAATATTTTCTCAAATCCTATTTATTTATTTTGCAAAACACCTTAAATCTGTGCCCTCTCATTCTCGACTCTTTTATGAGAGGGAAGAGTTACAATAATCTCTCCCTCAATATCAGTAACATGAAGGAGAGAGTAATTGACTTCAGGAAGCATACTGGAGGATATGCCCATGTCTTCATCAATGGGAATGAAATGGAATTGGTCAAAACCTTCAAGTTCCTAGATGTCCAGATCACCAACAACCTGTCCTGGTCCCTCCATACCAATGCTATAGTTAAGAAAGCCCACCAATGCCTCTACTTTCCCGGGTGGCTAAGAAACTTTGACATATCTGCTGTGACTCACCAAGTTTTACAGTGGTTCCATAGAAAACATCCTTTCTAGTTGTATCATAGTTTAGTAAGGCTTCTACTCTGACCAAGGCTGTAAAAAACTACAAAGAGTTGTGAATGTACCCAGTCCATCACAAATTGACCCTGTCGGCACTTCCTGCTACCTCGGAAAATCAGCCAGCATAATCAAGGACCCCACCCATCCTGGATATACTCTCTTCCATGTTCTTCCATCAGGAAAAAGATACAAAAGTCTGAGGTCACATACTAACGACTGAAGGACAACTTCTTCCCTGCTACCATCAGATTTTTGAATGGACCTGACTTATATTAAGTTGATCTTTCTCTACACCATAGCTATGACTGCAACACTACATTCTGCGCCCTCTCCTATCCTTCTTATGTACGGTATGTTTGTCTGCATAATGCACAAACAAACAATACTTTTCACTGTATACAAACACAGTGACAATAATAAATCAAATAAAATCAAAATCCCTATCTACTCTGTCCAACCCTCTCATGATTTTCAATATCTCTATCAAATATCCTCTTAGCCTTCTTCTCTGTAAGAATAGTCCCAACCTCTCCAATCTATCCTCATAATTGAAGTTTCACATCCTTGTTACCATTCTTGTAAACCTCTTCTGCATGCTCTCCAATCCATCTCATTCTTGTACCCATTACTCTAGCTGTGGTCTAACGAGTGTCTTGTATACATAGAACATAGAACCTTCAAGTTCCTAGTACAGCATAGTACAGACCCTTCGGCCCTCAATGTTGTGCCCAGCTATGTCCAATCTCAAGATCAAGCTATCCCCTCCCTATAATTCTGGAGTGCTCCATGTGCTTATCCAATAACTGCTTGAAAGTTCCTAAAGTGTCCGACTCCACTATCACAGCAGGCAGTCTATTCCACACCCCAACCACTCTCTGAGTAAATACGTCTAGCATAATCTCCTTGCTCTTGTACTCTTCTATTAATAAAGGCTCAGAATGCTCTATGCTTTATAAACAGTGTCTCCACCTGTCCTGCCTTCTATGATCTATGCATACACACCCAGGTTCCTCTGCTCCTGCACCCCCTTAGAAATTGTACCCCTTATTTTTCATTGTTTCTCCAAGTTCTTCCTACCAAAATGCATCATCTCACAGTTTTCTGCATTAAGCATTGAACACCAGCCATCTATCTGCCCCCTCCATCAACTTGTCCATGTCCTTTTGAAGTTCCATACTGTCTTTCCACCATTTACAACACCTTTACGTTTTGTATCATCCGTAAACTTTGAATCTGTCCAGCACTCCAAGATCTAAATCATTAATATATATTGGGAAAAGCAAGGAAACCCAAAACTGACCCCTGGGAAATGCCACTACAAACCTTCCCCTAGTCTGAAAACGTCCATTGAGTATTACTCTCTGCTTTCTATTGTATCCATATTGCTACTGTCCCTTTTATTCCATGTGACATAACTTTTCTCATAAGCCTGCTGTATGGCACTGCATCGAATATCTTCTGTCCAATTATACCACATTAACAGCATTACCCTCATTGATCATTTCTGTTATCTCCTCAGAAAACTCTAGCAAGTTAGTTAAACTTGAATTCCCCTTTAGAAATCCGTGCTGGCTTTTCCTAGTCAACTGATATTTTTCCACGTGACCACTAACTCTATCCCGAATAATCGTTCCTAGACGCTTGCCCACCAGTGATGTTAATTGCTGGGATTTGAACAAGGGTGTAATGTTAACAATTCCCCACTCCTCTCCTGAGTCTAGAAAAGATTGGAAGATAATGGGCAGTGCCAGTGCAATTTCCACTATCACTTCCTTCAATGTCCTTGGGTGCATTTCATCAGGCTCTGGCGTCTTGTCAACTTTAATTACAGTCTATTCAACACTTCCTCCTTATCAATTTTGAACCCTTCTAACGACAGAATTTCCTCGACTGTCTTCATGTCCTGGGTAGCAACTGCCTCCTTGGTGAAGACGGATGCAAAGTATTCATTTAATCTATCAGCCATGTCTCCTGCCTCAATATTGAACCCCCTTTTAGGTCACGAATCGGCCCTACTCTTTTTATCAGCCTTTCACTATTTATGAGCCTAGGAAAGATTTTGGGATTCCCCTTTATGTTGGCTGCCAGCCTGACTTGGACTCAACAGAATCATGGCCCTACACAGTCCTACAACTACTGGCACCATGTGATCTCCCTGTCGCCACCTGCTGTGGAGAAGATTACGTTGTTCTCAGCAGACCATGACCCCCAGACTTCTCTGTGACTAGGTCCCACCTAGGCATGTGTCTCTGCAATGGCGGAGGATGTGAGTGGGTGCTGTGATTGGTCTTCTGTTGTGGTGCCCTCTGGTTCTCATCCAATATGTCTTTGGAGCTGGAGCTGACAGCCTGGGTTGTGGGTGCACTTAGAAGTTTTCCACAGGTAACTATGAAAGAAAGGAGAGATTATTAGTGCTTGGCAGGTGACTCTAAAGTAGGACAAAGCAATAACAATATGATTGTCTGATAGATGAACTGGTCCAGGATCCTCATTTTTATGTGCACTGCTACCTCACTGTTAGCACAGTCATTGTCGATGTCGACCGTGGCCTAAGGCTGTAGGCAGGGCTTCAAATTCTGTGAGGAATGAACACTCCATCCATAAATGGGTATGGGAACTCTCTTACTCTTCATGAAGACAGATGGAGAGAGTGTGAGCAAGATGCATGCCAGGGCAGATGATAAGGATGCCTGGTATGTGTGGATGGTGATGGGAGCCACGGGCAGGATGAGGATGCAAGCTTCAGAGTATATGAAGCCAGATGGACATGTGAGGGTATGTGTGAGAGTGAGTGGTGATGTCCCTCGAACTGGCAGTGAGCAAGATGTCACTGGGTGTGTGATGGACTTGTGAGTGTGAGTTGAGATGATGAGAAGGTTGACTTAGCCTAGTGAAATGGATCAAATCATTCATCATTCTTCAAGAATGTAACAAGCAAAGTGGATAATGGAGGTTCTGTGGATGTTGTATATCTGGACTTCCAGAAGGTGTTTGATAATGTACTGCACAAAAGGTTAATTCACAAGGTTAGATCACATGGGATTAAGGGTAATTTATTAGCTTGGATAGATGACTGGTTGATGGACAGAATGGGATGAAAATATTGGGATGAATGTTTATTTTCTGGGTAGCAAGAAGTAGCTAGTGGGGTGCCACAGGATTTGGTCCTTAGGGCCCAAATATTTACAATTTATATTAATAACTTGGATACAGGGATAGAAGGCTCTATAGCCAAATTTGCAGATGACACAAAATAGACGAGACAATAAGTTGCAATGAGGAAATAAGAACCTTACAAATGGATAGAGGTAGGTCAGGAAAGTGGGCCAAAACGTGGCAGATAGAGTTTAACATGGATAAGTGTGAGGTCATGCATTTTGGTCAGAAAAATGGGAAGGTGATTTATTATTTAAATAGGGTGAGACTTCAGGGAGCTCCGGTGCAGAGGGATCTGGGTGTCCTTGTTCATGAGTCACAGAAAACTAGAATGCAAGTACAGCAGGTAATAAAGAAAGTGCACGGAATATTGGCATTTATAGCTAAGGGAATAAAATATAAAGGTAAAGAAATATTGTTGCAACGATACAAGACATTGGTGAGGCCGCACCTGGAGTATTGTGCACAGCTTTGATCCCCTTATGTGAGCAAAATGTAGTGGCATTGGAGACAGTTCAGAAGACTTTCACTGGATTGATTCCAATGATGAGGGGTTTGTCGTATGAAGAAGGATTGAACAGTTTAGGCCTATACTCTCTGGAATTTAGAAGAATGAGGGGAGATCAAATTAAGGTTTTCATGACGACAAAAGGTATGGATAAAGTAGACATGGAGCAGATGCTTCTGCTGGTGGGGCATTCTAGGATGAGAGGTCATAGTCTTAGGATAAGGGGTAGCAAATTTAAAAGAGAGTTGAGGAGAAAGTACTTTTCTCAAAGGGTGCAAATCTGTGGAATTCGCTACCTCAGAGTTCTGTGGATGCTGGGACTTTGAATAAATTTAAGGAGGAATTAGACAGATTTTTAATTGGTAAAGGGTTGAAAGGTTATGGGCAAAAGGCAGGAAAATGGGAATGAGGAGAGTATCAACCATGATTGAATGGCAGAGTGGATGCGATGGGCCGAATGGTTGAATTATGCTCCAATATCTGATGAAGGATGAACTTATCCTCTTCCATCCTCTTCCTGCACTAGGTACTTGACATCTTCTGGACCCTATTGGGAATGACTACCACTGCCACCATTTCCCAAGCCAGATTGGTGTGATTGCTGGACCTCCTGGTGGCAGAGGACCTTGCAAGCATGCCTTGACTGCATCCAATATAGGCCCCGGCGAAGCAATTCAGAGCAGCATGCTTCTTCCCTGTGGGAGCTATGTCTTCTGTGGGACGGATCTGTACTGCAAACATCAACAAAGCTGCGCAGGGGCACTATTTAACTATGGAGGCACCTGGTGAGGAAGAAGTGAACTGACAGCAGGCAAATCAAAGGCTGTCTACCAGCAATCCAGTGTGTTTCCTGCACATGTGTAATTAATGCAACAGGGAGTGGGTAATATGATGAAAACATACCAGAGCAGGCGTTACTTGTCAAGACCACTCCTCCCTTAGTTCAATGGGGGGAAAATCCTGTACATTTTCTCTCAGAGGGTCATTGTGGAATTCTCTGCCCTACAGAGCAATGGAGGAGTTGGATAGATCCTTGCCTGAAAAGGAAGTCAAAGAGTATAGGCAGATAGGAAAATAGAGATTAGCTTAACCATAATCTTATTAAATGTCAGAGCAGTTTCAAGGGGTTGAATAATCTATATCTAATTCATATATTTATATTTTATTCGTGAGATTCATTACTTAAAATCTCAGAAATCATTTTTCACTGTTTGAACAGTATATAGATCATGCTGAACATTTGTCTGTTGTAGGAATTTTCACTGAAGAGATGCATAAAGTTACTGGTTAGGAAATCTACCCCATGGTTTACTTCTCATTAGTAAATGGGAATATTACCACCACTTCCCCCCCCCCCAACCACCTTGCACACTACCTCCTCCACCACCCCAACTCCCCACTACAACCCCCATCATGTTCCTGAGTCCTGGTTATGAACTGAACATTTGTTATGGTGTAGAAATCGGAACCATAATGAAAATGTACTCCTATGACAAAAAGTCATATTTGAGCTTTGATTTATATATTAAACTATATTAATGTAAATCCTTCATTGGAAAAATATTAAATCTATTTCACATGTGCCTCTGAGATATTATGTTTGTCAGAGGAAGCTAATAACCTTATTCTTCCATTAGAACACTAAACAGTGTCAACAGCGAACAACACGCTAATAAATATGAGTTTCTTTTCTTTTTTTCAAAAAAGCATGAAATGCCCATTAATCATGGGTATTTAATACCCACTGGTGATGTGTGATTACAGTTTTGGAATATACAGTTTTTAAGAAAGCAATTTTGTTAACAGGAACAATCTTGCAGCCATTTGAGATCTTTTAATGCTTCTTGGGGAGTTAATGAGGCATTTAAACAAGCGAAGTATTGAGAAGTTAATTATTGCATCTCTTTAGCATGGGATATTTGTGGAGAATTGCTGAAAGAAAATACAGAAGGGCACAATTGTCAAATCAGTGATAATTGCTGCAATGGGGTGTTTTAAAAAGAATTGTGGCAGGAAGGTTTAACCGACAGTTATGCTGTGGAGACATTGAGTGGGACAATTTATAATACAGTGATTGAATCCACAAAGACTTTCTGAAATCCAGAATAGGACTCTTAAAAAACCAAATGGAAAGTATGAAAATGAATGTAGGGCACAGGATATAAAGTAAAACCTAATCAATTGTCAGTTGTGTGGAAAACCTGATTTTGTTACAGATTAAGATTTAATTGACCAAAATCTGTATATTAAAAACATTCATATATTAGAATAGCTTTGCAAAAACTTAAAGATTTTGACCTACCTTATGCAGTGTATAAGTGAACAATTGTTCTATTCAAATGGCTCAAATTCAAATTTTCCTTAATGAATAATTATTTCAACAATCTTGAAAACATTTAATTCAATATCCATGCAATTAGGCACTGCCTGAAGATCAGTAACGAGTCTTCAGATGTATCATTTGTAAATAGTATGATGTGGAAGGGCCAAGTGAAACTGAACATGCCATACTTCACAGTGTTCAGACATTGCACCCTCTGTATTCACATTCAATGACCCCTTCCTTAGTCTGAAATAAATCTGCATAGGAATCTGGAACATTATAAATGTCCTGATTGACACATTGCTCTCTGCAACTGCTCTGTGTACCCACTCTTTACACTGCCCACACTCTGTGATCCCGCTCTTCAAACTGTCCCCACTCTACGTTCCCACTCTTTAAACTGTGAAATCTCACCGTGGAAATTGAGCAGCCCGTTGCAGGAGGTTTATACATTCCCACCCGAGACCATTGGAGAATGCTGTTCTCCGAGCCTGGCCAGCCCCCGGAATCGAGGCAGGAGTGCCAGTAAAGTTACGGCCTTAGTGTTACAACTCTTAGAACTGGCGCCACTCTGTGTTCCTGCTGTTTAAACTGTCACCATTCTGCGTTCATACTCTTTAAACTGCAGCCACTCTGTGCACCCAATCTTTAATCTGTCGCCGCTCGGTGTACCCACACTTTAATCTGTCACCACTGTGTGTTCCCACTCTTTAACCTGTAACCGTTCTGTGTTCCCACTCTTTGATCTGTTGCTGCTCTGTGTTCCCACTCTTGAATATGTCGCCGCTCTGTAATCCCACTCTTTAAACTGTCACCGCTCTGTTGTCCCAATCTTTAATCTGTCACCACTCTGTTGTCCCAATCTTTAATCTGTCACCACTCTGTTGTCCCACTCTTTATTCTGTCACCACTCTGCGTTCCTGCTCTTTAATCTGTCGCTGCACTGCCTCCCTGTTCTTCATATCTGTCATTGCTCTGTGAATCAGCTCTTTAAACTGTCACCACTCTGTGATCCTGCTCTTTAACCTGTCACTGCTTTGTGTTCCTGCTCTTTAATCTGTCACCGCCCTGTGTTCGCGCTCTTTAAATTGTTGCACTTTGTGTTCCGCTTTTTAAACTGTCGTCACTCTGTGTTCCCACTCTTTAATCTGTCCTCACTCTGTGTTCCCATTCTTTAAACTGTCACTGCTCTGTGTTCCTGCTCTTTAATCTGTCGCTGCTCTGTGTTCTTGCTCTTTAAACTGTCACCGCTCTGTGTTCTCACTTTTTAATTTGTCACCACTCTGTGTTCCCACTCTTTAATCTGTCACTGCTCTGTGGTCCTATTCTTTAAACTATCCCTGCTCTGTGTTCCCGCTGTTTAATCTGTTGCTACTCTGTGTTCCCACTCTATAATCTGTCACTGCTCTGTGTTCCTGCTCTTTAATCTGTCACCGCTCTGTGTTCCCACTCTATAATCTGTCACTGCTCTGTGTTCCCGCTCTCTAGTCTGTCACCGCTCTGTGTTCCTGCTCTTTAACGTCTCAGTCCTCTCATTTCCCGCTCTTTAATCTGTCGCCGCCCTGTGTTCCTGCTTTTTAATCTGTCACCTCTATGTGTTCCCGCTTTTTAAACTCTTACCGCTCTGTCTTCCCGCTCTTTAAACTGTCACCACTGTGTTCCTGCTCTTTAATCTGTCATTGCTCTGTGTTCCTGTTCTTTAATCTGTCATTGCTCTCATTTCCCACTGTTTAATCTGTCACCGTTCTGTGTTCCTACTCTTTAATCTGTCACCGCTATGTGTTTCTGTTCTTTAAACTCTTACTGCTTTGTCTTCCTGCTTTTTAAGTTGTCACCATTCTGCGTTCCCACTCTTTAATCAATCACCAATCTGTGTTCCCGCTCATTAAACTGTCACCTCTCTAGTTTACCGCTCTTTAGTCCGTCACTGCTCTGTGTTTCTGCTCTTTAATCTGTCACCACTATGTGTTCTTGCTCTTTAAACTCTTACCGCTCTGTCTTCCCGCTCCTTAAACTGTCACCGCTCTGTGTTCCCGCTCTTTCAATTGTTACCACTGTGTTCCTGCTCTTTAATTGTCACCAATCTGTGTTCCCACAATTGATTCTGTTGATACTCTGTGATTCCGCTCTTTAAACTGTCACTGCTCTGTGTTCCTGCTCTTTAAACTGTCACCACTCTATGTTTCCACTCTTGAATCTGTCGCGCTTTGTGATCTCACTATTTAAACTGTCACCGCTCCGTAATCCTGCTCTTTAATCTGTTGCCGCTCTGTGTTCCTGCTCTTTAATCTGCCATTGCTCTGTGTTCCCGTTCTTTAAAATGTCACTGCTCTGTGTTCTCACTCTTTAATCTGTCATTGCTCTTGATTCAATTCTTTAAACTGTTACCACTCTGTGTTCCTGCTCTTTATTCTGTGATTGCTCTGTGTTCCCTTTCTTTAAACTGCCATGGTTCTGTGTTCCACTCTTTAAACTGTCACCGCTCCATGTTCCCACTCTTTAAAATGTCACTGCTCTGGGTTCTCACTTTTTAATCTGTCACCGCTCTGTGTTCCCATTCTTTAACCTGTCACCACTCTATGTTGCCAGTCTTTAGTCTGTCACCACTCCGTGTTCCTGCACTTTAATCTGTCACCGTTCTGTGTTCCCGCTCTTCAAACTGTCACCGCTCTGTGTTCCTGCTCTTTAAACTGTTGCCACTCTGTGTTCCTACTCTTTAATCTGTCGCTGCTCTGTATTCCTGCTTTTTAATCTGTCACTGCGCTGTGTTCCTGCCCTTTAAACTGTCACCGCTGTAGGTTCTCTCTCTTTAAATTGTCCCTGCTCAGTGTTCCCACTCCTTAAACTTTCGTTGCACTGTGTTCCTGCTCTTCAATCTGTCACCACTCTGCGTCCTCACTCTTTAAACTGTTGTCACTCTGCGTTCCTGCTCCTTAATTTGTCACCGCTCTGTTTTCCGGCTTTTAAATTGTCACCGCTTTGCATTCTTGCTCTTTAAGCAGTCCCCGCTCTGTGTTCCCACTCTTTAATCTGTTGCCACTCTGTGTTCCTGCTCTTTAAAATGTCACCGCTCTGGGTTTTCACTTTTTAATCTGTAACTGCTTTGTTTTCTGGCCCTTTAAATGGTAACTGCTTTGTGTTCCCACTCTTTAAATTGAGGCCACTCTGTGTTCCCACTCTAAGCAGTCACCACTCTGTGTTCTGGCTCTTTAAACTATCACTGCTCTGTGGTCTCACTCTTTAAACTGCCCCTGCTCTGTCTTTAACCTGTCATCACTCTGTGTTCTCGCTCTTTAAACTGTTCCCGCTCCGTGTTCCGACTCTTCAACCTGTCACCAGTCTGTGTTCTTGCTATTTAATCTGACATCATTCTCTGTTCTTCCCCTTTAATCTGTCACCAATCTGTGTTCCCGCTCTTTAATTTGCCACCACTCTGTGTTCCCACTAATTAATCTGTCACCACTCTGTGTTCCCGCTATTTAATCTGTCACCACTCTGTGTTCCCGCTATTTAATCTGTCACCACTCTGTGTTCCCGCTATTTAATCTGTCACCACTCTGTGTTCCCGCTATTTAATCTGTCACCACTCTGTGTTCCCGCTATTTAATCTGTCACCACTCTGTGTTCCCGCTCTTTAATCTGTCACCGCTTTGTGTTCCTGCTCTTTAATCTGTCACCGCTCTGTGTTCCCACTTTTTAATCTGTCACCGCTCTGTGTTCCCACTTTTTAATCTGTCACCGCTCTGTGTTCTCGCTCTTTTAACTGTTGCCATTCCATGTTCCTGCTTTTTAATCTGTCACCATTCTGTGTTCCCACTCTTTAATCTGTCACTGCTCTGCGTTCTTGGTCTTTAAACTGTCACCACTCTGTGTTCCTGCAGTTAAATCTGTAACCGCTCTGTGTTACCACCCTTTAATCTGTCACTGCTCTCTGTTCCCGCTCTTTAAACCATCGTGACTTTGTGTTCTTGCTCTTTAAACTGTCACCACTCTGCATTCCCACTACTTAAACTGTCCCTGCTCTGTGTTCTCACTTCTTAATCTTTCACTGCTCTGTTTTCCCGCTGTTTAACCTATTGCTGCTCTGTGCTCCCACTCTTTAATCTGTTACTGCTCTGTGTTCGCGTTCTTTATCCTGTCACTGTTCTGTGTTCTCACTCTTCAAAATGTCACTGCTTTGTGCTCCCACTCTTCAATCAGTCGTCACTCTGTGTTCTTGTTCTTTAAACTGTCACCGCTCTGCAGTTCTGCTCTTTAAACTGTCCCTGCTCTATGTTCTTGCTTTTTAATCTGTCACTGCTCTGTTTTCCTGCTATTTAATCTGTTGCTACTCTGTGTTCCCACTCTTTAATCTGCCACGCTCTGTGTTCCTGCTGTTTAATCTGCCACCATTCTCTGTTCCTGCTGTTTAACCTGTCGCCGCTCTGTGTTCCTGCTTTTTAAACAATCGCTGATCTATGTTCCCGCTCTTTAAACTGTCATCACTGTATTTTTCCACTCTTTAATCTGTCGCTGCTCTGTGTTCCCACTCTTGAATCTGTCCCCGCTCTGTGATCCTGCTCTTTAAACATTCACCACTCTGTGTTCCCGCATCTTAAACTGTCACCACTCTATGTTCCCACTCTTAGCTGTCTCCGCTCTGTGTTCCTGCTCTTTACTCTGTCACTGCTCTGTGTTCTTGCTCTTTAAACTGTCGCCGCACTGTGTTCCTACTCTTAAAACTGTTGCTGCTTTGTGCTGCTGCTCTTTCATCTGTCACTGCTCTGTGTTTCCGCTCTTTAATCTGTCAGTGCTCTGTGTTTCCGCTCTTTAATCCGTCACTGCTCTATGCTCCCGCCCTTTAATCCGTCATCGCTCTGTGTTCTTGTTCTTTAAAGTGTCACCACTCTGTGGTCCAACTCTTTAAACTGTCCCTGCTCTGTGTTCTCAACTTTTAGTCTGTCACCACTCTGTTTTCCCACCGTTTAATCTATTGCCACTCTGTTCCCACTCTTTAATCTGTCTGCACACTGCGCTCCTGCTCTTTAATCTGTGGCCGCTCTGTGCTCCAGCTCTTTAATCTGTGGCTGCTCTGTGTTCCAGCTCTTTAATCTGTTGCCGCTCTGTGTTCCCCTCTTTAAACTGTCACCACTCAGTGTTCCCGCTCTTTAATCAGTCATCGCTCTGTGTTCCCACTCCTTAAACTGTCACCGCTCTGTGTCCCCCTCTTTAAACTGTCACCACTCAGTGTTCCCGCTCTTTAATCAGTCATCGCTCTGTGTTCCCACTCTTTAAACTGTCCTCACCGCTCTGTGTTCTCGCTCTTTAAACTTCCTCTCCATGTCTCGCTCTTAAATCTGTTGCCGCTCTGTTTTCCCACTCTTTAATTTGTTGCCGCTCTCTGCTCCCATTCTTTAATCTGCTGCCACTCTGTGTTACTACTCTTCAAACTGTCAGCACTCTGTGTTCCCACTCTTCAAATTGCCGCTCTGTGTCCAGTTCTTTAATCTGTCACTGCTCTGTGTTCCCATGCTTTAATCTGTCGCCGCTTTGTGTTCCCGCAATTTACTTTATCACTGATCTGTGTTCCCATTCTTTAATCTGTCACCGGTCTGTCTTCCCACTCTTTAAGCTGTCACCGCTCTGCGTTCCCACACTTTAACTATCGCCACTCTGTGTTTCCTCTCTTTCAACTCTCCGATCTGTGTTCCCGCTCTTTAAACTGTCACTGGTCTGTGTTCCCTCTGTTTAATCTGTCATCGCTCTGTGTTTCCACTCTTTAAACTGTCACCGCCCTGTGTTCCCACTCTTTGACTGTCACTGCCCTGTGTTCCCTCTCTTTAAACTGTCCTCGCTCTGCATTTCTGTGCTTTAAATTGTCACACTTCTGTGTTCCTGCTCTTTAAACTTCCATCACTCTCTGTTCCACTCTTTAATCTGTCATCGCTCTGCGTTGCCGCTGTTTAATTTGTCATTTCTCTGTGTTCCTGCTTTTTATAATGTCACCACTATGTGTTTGTGCTCTTTAAACTGTCATTGTTCAGCGTTCCTGCTCTTTAATCTGTTGCCGCTCTGTGTTCTCACTCTTAAAACTGTCACTGCTCTATGTTCCCTCACTTTAAACTATCACCACTCTGTGTTCTCCCTCTTTAAACTGTCACTGCTCTGTGCTCCCTCTCTTTAAACTGTCCTCACTCTGCATTCCCGCTCTTGAATTTGTCACAGGTCTGTGTTTCCACTCTTTAATGTGTGCCATTCTGTGTTCCCGATCTTTAGTCAGTCCTCGCTCTGCATTGCCGCTTTTTAAACTGTCCCCTCTCTGTGTTTCTGCTCTTATTCTGTCCCCGCTCAGTGTTCTCACTCTTTAATTTGTCGCCGCTTTTTCTTCCCAATCTTTAAATTATCTCCAATCTGTGCTCCCTCTCTTTAATATGTCACCTCTTTATGTTCCCGCTCTTTAATCTGTCATCGTTCTGTGTTCCCGCTCTTCAACCTTCCATTGCTACCTGTTCCTGCTTTTTATAGTGTCACCGCTCTGTGTTCCCACTCTTCAATCTGCCATTGCTATGTATTCCTGCTTTTTATACTGTCACTGCTCTGCGTTCCCACTATTTAATCTGTCACCGCTCTGTGTTCCCACACTTTAATCTGTTGCCGTTCTGTGTTCTTGCTCATTAAAATGTCACCACTCTATGTTTCCGTGCATTAAACTGTCACCAGTCTGTGTTCCCACTCTTTAAACTATCCTCACTTTGTTAACATTCTTTATTCTGTCACTACTCTCTGCTCCCTTTCTTTAAACTGCCGCCGCTCTGTTTTCCCATTCTTTCATTTGTTGCCACTCTGTGCTCTTGATCTTTAATCTGTCGCTGCTCTGTGTTCCAGCTCTTTAATCTGTCACCGCTCTGTGTTCCAGCTCTTTAATCTGTCACCGCTCTGTGTTCCCACCCTTACATCTGTCGCTGCTCTGTGTTCCCACTCTTTAAACTGTCAGGGCTCTGTGTTCTTACTTTTCAGTCACTGTTCTGCGTTCCCACTCTTTAATCTGTCACTGCCCTGTGTTCCTGCTCGTAAATCTGTCACTGCTCCGTGCTCCCGCTGTTTAAACTGTCGCCACTTTGTGTTCTCGCTCTTTAAACTGTCCCTGCTCTGTGTTCCTGCTTTTTAATCTTTCACTGTTCTGTGTTCCCGCTCTTTAAACTATCACCACTCAGTGCTCTCGCTTTTCAATCTGTCACCATTTTGTTTTCCCACTCTTTAATCTGTCACCGCTGTGTTTTCCCGCTCTTTAATCTGTCACTGATCTGCTTTCCTGCTCTTTAAACTGTTGCCGCTTTGTGTACCCGCTCTTTCATGTGTCACAGCTCTGTACTCCTGCTCATTAATCTGTCACCGCTCTGTATTCCCGCTTTTTAATCTGTCACCGTTCTGTATTCCGACTTTTTAATCTGTTATCGCTCTGTGTTCCCACTTTTTAACCTGTGACCACTCTGTGTTCCTGCTCTTTAACCTGTCACTGCTCTATGTTCCTACTCTTTAAACTGTCACCACTCTGCCTTCTTGTTTTTTAATGTATCACTGCTTTGTGTTCCCACTTTTCAATCTGTCACTGTTCTATGTTCCCAAACTTTCATCTGTGACTGCTGTGTGTTCCTGCTTGTAAATCTGTCACTGTTCTGTGCTCCCACTCTTTAAACTGTCGCCGCTTTTTGTTCTCACTCTTTAAACTTCCCTGCTCTGCGTTCTGTCTTTTTAATCTTTTACTGTTCTGTGCTCCCATTCTTTAATCTGTCACCGCACTGTGTTCCCGCTCTTTAATCTGTCACCACTCTGTGTTCTTGCTCTTTAAATCGTCACCATTCTGTCGTCCCACTCTTTAATCTGTCACTGCTCTGTGTTCACGGTCTTTAATCTGTCACCACTCTGTATTCCCGCTTTTTAATCTGTCATCGCTCTGTGTTCCCGCTTTTTAGTCTGTCACTGCCCTGTGTTCCGCTCTTTAATCTGTCACCACTCTGTCTTCCCATTCTTTAAACTATCACTGCTCTGTGTTCCTGCTCTTGAATATTTGCCACTCTGTGCTCCCGCTCTTTAAACTGTCACCGCTCTGTGTTCCCACCCTTTCATCTGTCACCGCTCTGTGTTCCCAGTCTTTAAACTGTCGCCGCTCTGTGTCCCTGCTCTTTAATCTGTCATTGCTCTGTGTTCCTGCTCTTTAACCTGTTACCACTTTATGTTCCCTCTCTTTAAACTGTCAGTACTCTGTGTTCCCGCTCTCTTAATTGTCGCTACTCTGTGTTCGCGCTCTTTAAAGTGTCACCGCTGTGTGTACCTGTTCTTTAAACAGTCGACACTCTGTGTTCCCACTCTTTAAACTTTCACTGCTCTGTTTTTCCACTCTTTAAACTGTCACCACTCTGTGTTCCTGCTCTTTAATCTGTCATCACTTTTTAAACTGGCCCCGTTCTATGTTCTTGCTTTTTAATCTGTCACCTCTCTGCTTCCATCTCTTTAAGATAGCAGTGTTCTGTGTTCTTGCTCTTTAAACTGTCACTGCTCTGTGTTTCTGCTCTTTAGTCTGTTGCCGCTTTGCGTTGCCACTCTTTAATCTGTCACTGCTCTGTGTTCCTGTTCTTTAATCTGTCATCGCTCTGTGTTCCCGTTCTTTAATCTGTCATCGCTCTGTGTTCCCGTTCTTTAATCTGTCACCGCTCTGTGTTCCCGTTCTTTAATCTGTCACTGCTCTGTGTTCCCGTTCTTTAATCTGTCATGCTCTGTGTTCCTGTTCTTTAATCTGTCATCGCTCTGTGTTCCCGTTCTTTAATCTGTCATCGCTCTGTGTTCCCGTTCTTTAATCTGTCATCGCTCTGTGTTCCCGTTCTTTAATCTGTCATCGCTCTGTGTTCCCGTTCTTTAATCTGTCACTGCTCTGTGTTCCCGTTCTTTAATCTGTCATGCTCTGTGTTCCTGTTCTTTAATCTGTCATCGCTCTGTGTTCCCGTTCTTCAATCAGTCATCGCCCTGTGTTCCCGTTCTTTAATCTGTCGCTGCTCTGTGTTCCCGTTCTTTAGTCGGTCACTGCTCTGTGTTCTCACTCAATAAACTGTCAACGATCTTTGTTCCTGCACTTTAGACTGTCACCACTCTGTGTTCCCACTCTTTAAACTGAGGCCACTCTGTGTTAAGGTGTCGCCGCTCTGTGTTCCCACTCTTTAATCTATCATCACTCTGTGTTCCCGTTTTTCAATCTGTCACCATTCTGTTTTCCCACTCTTTAATCTGTGACCGCTCTGTGTTCCCGCTTGTAAATCTGTCACTGCTCCGTGTTCCCGCTCTTTAAACTGTCACTGCTTTGTGTTCTCGATCTTTAAATTGTCCCTGCTCTGTGTTCCTGTTTTTTAATCTGTCACCGTTCTGTGTCCCCACTCTTTGTCAGCACTCTGTTCCCACTCTTTAATCTGTCATCGCTCTGTTTTCCCCCTCTTTAAACTATCGTCACTTTGTCTTCCCACTCTTTTGTCTGTCACTGCTCTGTGTTCCCTCTCTTTAAACTGTCACCGCTCTGTGTTCCCACTCTTTAATCTGTCACCACTCTGCGCTCCCGCTCTTTAAACTATTGCCACTCCATGTTCTTGCCCTTTAAACTGTCACTGCTCTGCATTCCCTCTCTTTAAACTGTCCCCGCTCTGTGTTCTCACTCTTTAATCTGTCACCGCTCTGTGTTCCCATTGTTTAATCTGTTGCTACTCTATGTTCCCACTCTTTAATCTGTCACCACTCTGCGTTCCCACTCCTTAGCCTGTCACTGCTCTGTGTTCTTGCTCTTTAAACAGTCCCTGCTCTGTGTTCTCACTTTTTAATCTGTCACCGCTCTGTGTTCCCACTCTTTAATCTGTTATTTCTGTGTTCCCACTCTTTAATCTGTCACCGCTCTGTGTTCCTGCTGTTTAATCTGTAACTGTTCTGTTTTCCCGCTCTATAAACTGTCACCATTCTGTCTTCCCACTCTTTAAACTATCTCCGTCCTGAGTTCCCGCTCTTTAGAATGTCACTGCTCTATTTTTCCAATCTTTAATCTGTCGTCACTCTGTGTTCCCACTCTTGAATCTGTCGCCGTTCTGTAATCCCGCTCTGTAAACTGTCACTGCTCTGTGTTCCCGCTTTTTAATCTGTCATTGCTCTATGATTCAGCTCTTTCAACTGTCACCACTCCACGTTCCTGCTCTTTAATCTGTTGTTGCTCTGTGTTCCTGCTCTTTAAGCTATCACCACTTTGTGTTCCCTCTCTTTAAACTGTCTGTGCTCTTTGTTCCCGCTGTCTAAATTGTCGCTGCTCTGTGTTCCCACTCTTTAAACTGTCACCGCTCTGTGTTCCCCTTCTTTAAAACATCACCGCTCTGTGTTCCCACACTTTAATCTGTCCTCGCTCTGTGTTCCCATTCTTTAATCTATCGCTGCTCTGTGTTCCTGTTCTTTAAACTGTTGCTCTTTGTTTTCCCGCTCTTTAGCCTGTCGCTACTCTGTGTTCCTTCTCTTTAATCGGTCACTGCTCTGTGTTCCCATTCTTTGAGCTGTCATCACACTGTGTTCCCACTTTTTAATCTGTCGCCGCTCTGTGTTCTTGCTCTTTAAACTGTCACCGCTCTGTGTTCCCATTCTTTAATCTGTCACTGCCTTTTGTGCTCATTCTTTAAACAGTCACTGCTTTGTGTTCCCCTGTTTACACTGTCACCACTTTGAGTTCCCACTCTTTAATCCGTCGCCAATCTGTGTTCCCTCTCTTTAAACTACCCTCACTCTGTGTTCCCACTCTGTAAAATGGCATCACTCTCTTTTTCTGCAGTTTAAACTGTCACTGTCCCGTGGACCTGCGCTTTAAAGTGTTACCGCTCCGTTTTCCCTCTCTTTAAACTGTCCTCGCTCTGTGTTCTTGCTCTTTAATCATCATGCTCTGTGTTCCCGCTATTTAAACTGAAACAGCTCTGTGTTCCTGCTTTTTAAACTTCCACTCCATGTCCTGCTCTTTAATCTGTCACCACTCTCTGTTCCTGCTCTTCAATCTGTCTCCGATCTGTGTTCCATCTCTGTAAACTCTCCGCTCTGTGTTCCTGCTTTTTAAACTGTCATCACTCTGTGCTGCCACTCTTTAATCTGTCATTTCTCAGTGTTCCTGCTCTTTATACTGTCACCACCATGTGTTCCCGCTCCTTAAACTGTCGCAGCTCTGTGTTCTCCCCTTTAAACTGTCACTACTCTGAGTTCCCACTCTTTAATCTGGCGCTGATCTGTGTTCCTTCTATTTAAACTGTACTCACTCTGTGTTCGCACTCTTTTATCTGTCACTGCTCTGTGTTCCCGCTCTTTAAAATGTCACCACTCTGAGTTCCCACTTTTTATTCTGTCACTGATCTGTGTTCCTCTACTTAAACTGTCCTCATTCTGTGTTCGCGCTCTTTAATCTGTCACTGCTCTGTGTTCGTGCTCTTTAATCTGTCACTGCTCTGTGTTCCCGCTCTTTAATCTGTCATGGCTCTGTGTCCCCCTCTTTAAACTGTCACCACTCTGTGTTCCTGCACTTTAAACTGTCATCACTCTGTGTTCCCTCTCTTTAAACTGTCACTGCTCTGTGTTCCCGTTCTTTAATCTGTCGCTGCCCTGCGTTCCCACTCTCTAATCTGTCACCGCTCTGCGTTCCTGCTCTTTAATCTGTCGCCGCTCTGTGTTCCTGCTCTTTAATCTGTCACCGCTCTGTGCTCCCACTCTTTAATCTGTCGCCGTCTGTGTTCCCGCTCTTTAATCTGTCACCGCTCTGTGTTCCCGCTCTTTAATCTGGCACTGCCCTGCGTTCCTGCTCTTTAATCTGTCACCGCTCTGTGTTCCCGCTCTTTAATCTGTCGCCGTTCTGTGTTCCCGCTCTTTAATCTGTCACTGCTCCGTGTTCCCGCTCATTAAAATGTCACCACTCTATGTTTCCACGTATTGAACTGCCACCACTCTATCTCCCCACTCTTTCAACTGTCGCCGTTCTGTGTTCCCTCTCTTTAAACTGTCCTCACTCTTTGTTAATGCTCTTTAATCTGTTAGCGCTCTCTGTTCCCTTTCTTTAATCTGTCGCCACTCTGCGTTGCCACTCTTCAAACTGTCACCGCTCTGTGTTCTCGCTCTTTGAACTTTCTTTCTGTGTCCCGCTCTTAAATCCGTCACCGCTCTGCTTTCCAGCTCTTTAATCTGTCACCACTCTGTGTTCCCGCTCTTCAAACTGCCACTCCATGTCCAGCTCTTTAATCTGTCACCGCTCTGTGTTCCAGGTCTTTAAACTACTGCTCCATGTCCCATTCTTTAATCTGTTGTCACTTTGTGTTCCCGCAATTTGATCTGTGACCGCTCTGTGTTCCGAGTCTTTAATCTGTCACTGCGCCGTGATCCCACTCTTTAACCTGTCACTGGTCTGTCTACCCACTCTTTAAGCTGTCGCTCTTCTGTATTCCCTCTCTTTAAACTGTCCTCACTCTTTGTTAATGCTCTTTAGTCTGTCAGCGCTCTCTGTTCCCTTTCTTTAAACTGCCCCTGCTCTGTGTTCCCGCATTTTAAACTGCCACCACTCTGTATTGCCACTCTTCAAACTGTCACCGCTCTGTGTTCTTGCTCTTCGAGCTTTCTTTCCATGTCCCACTCTTAAATCCATTGCCGCTCTGTTTTCCAGCTCTTTAATCTGTCACCACTCTTAGTTCTCCATCTTTAATCTGTCATTGCTCTGTGTTCCCACTCTTTAATCTGCTGCCGCTCTGTGTTACCATTCTTCAAACATCCATCACTCTGTGTTCCCGCTCTTCAAACTGCCACTCCATGTCCAACTCTTTAATCTGTCACTGCTCTGTGTTCCCAATCTTTAATCTGTCACCGCTCTGTGTTCCCGGTCTTTAAACTACTGCTCCATGTCCCATTCTTTAATCTGTTGTCACTTCGTGTTTCTGTAATTTGATCTGTAACCGCTCTATGTTCCGACTCTTTAATCTGTCGCTGCGCTGTGACCCAATCTTTAACCTGTCACCGGCCTGTCTTCCCACTCTTTAAGCTGTCGCCGCTCTGTGTTCCCACACTTTAACAATCGCCACTCTGTGTTCCGTCTCTTTCAACTCTCTGCTCTGTGTTCCCACTCTTTAGTCTGTCACCGCTCTTTGTTCCTGCTCTTTAAAATGTCACCACTCTATGGTTCCACACTTTAAATTGTCACCACCCTGTATTCCCACTCTTTAAATTGTCACCACCCTGTATTCCCACTCTTTAAATTGTCACCACCCTGTATTCCCACTCTTTAAACTGTCACTGCCCTGTATTCCCTCACTTTAAACTGTCTTCGCTCTGCATTTCTGCTCTTTAAATTGTCACAGTTCTGTGTTCCTGCTCTTTAAACTTTCGCCACTCTCTGTTCCCGCTCTTTAATCTGTCATCGCTCTATGTTGCCGCTCTTTAATTTGTCATTGTTCTCTGTCCCTGCTTTTGATAATGTCACCACTACGCGTTTGCCCTCTTTAAACTGTCATCGTTCAGTGTTCCAGCTCTTTAATCTGTTGCTGTTCTCTGTTCCCACTCTTAAAGCTGTCACGGCTCTATGTTCCCTCACTTTAAACTGTTACCGCTCTGTGTTCCCCTCTTTAAACTATCACAGCTCTGTGTTCCCATTCTTTAGTCTGTCGTCACTCTGTGTTCCTGCTCTTGAAACTGTCACCGCTCTATGTTCCCTCTCTTTAAACTGTCCTCGCTCTGTGTTCACGCTCTTTAATCTGTCACCGCTCTGTGTTCCTTTCTTTAAACTGTTGCTGCTCTGTGTTCCCACTCTTTAATCTATCGCCACTCTGTATCACCACTCTTCAAATTGTCACCGCACTGATTTCTCGTGCATTGAACTTCAGCTCCGTGTCCAGCTCTTAAATCTGTTGCCGCTCTGTTTTCCCAATCTTTAATTTGTTGCCGCTCTGTGTCGCCACTCTTCAAGCTGCCGCTCCGTGTCTCACTCTTTAATCTGTTGCCACTTTGTGTTCCTGTACTTTAATCTGTCACCACTCTGTGTTCCCACTCTTTAATCTGTTGCTGCTGTGTCCCTGGTCTTTACACAGTCACTGCTCTGTCTTCCCACTCATTAATCTGTCACTGCTCTGTGTTCCCACTCTTTAAACTTTCTGCTCTGTGTTCCCGCTCTTTAAACTGTCACCACTCTGTGTTCCTGCATTTTGAACTTTCACTGCTCTGTGTTCGCCCTCTTTAAACCGTCATCGCTCTGTGTTCCCACTCTAATGTGTTTCCGCTCTGTGTTCCCACTCTTTAATTTATTGCTGCTCTGTGTTCCCGCTCTATTATCTGTTGCTGCTCGGCGTTCCCACTCTTTAAACTGTTGCTGCTCTGTGTTCCCCATCTTTAATTTGTCACCGCTCTGTGTTCCCACTCCGTAATCTGTCATCGCTCTGTGTTCCTACCCCATAATCTGTCACCACTCTGTGTTTCTACTCTTTAAATTGCCACTCCGCTTCCACTCTTTAATCTGTCACCACTCTATGTTCCCGCTCTTTAAACCATCACCGCTCTGTGTTTCCATTTTTTATACTTTCACTGCTCTGCATTCCTGCTCTTTAATCTGTCGCTGGTCTGTGTTCCTGTTCTTTAACATGTCACCACTCTCTGTTTCTGCACTTTAAACTGTCAACACCACGTGTTGCCTCTCTTTAAACTGTCCTCGCTCTGCATTCCTGCTCTTTAAACTGTCACAGTTCTGTGTTCCCGCTCTTTAATCTATCGCCATTCTGTGTTCCTGCTCTTTAAACTATCAATGCTCTGTGTTTCTGTTCTGTAATCTGTCATTGCTCTGTGTTGCCGCTCTTTAATCTGTCATTATTATGTGTTCCTGTTTTTTATACAGTCACCACTAAATGTTCCCACTCTTTAATCTGTCACTGCTCTGTGTTCCTGCTCTTTAATCTGTCGCCGCTCTGTGTTCTCACTCTTAAAACTGTCACCGCTCTATGTTCCTACTTTTAAAACTGTCACTGCTCTTTATTCCTGCTCTTTAAGCTGCCACTACTCTGTGTTCCCATACTTTAAACTGTCACTGCTCTGTGTTCTCCCTCTTTAAATTGTCACCATTCTGTGATCCCTCTCTTTAAACTGTCCTCGATCTGTGTTTGCACTCTTTAATCTGTCACCACTCTGTATTCCTGCTCTTTAAACTGTCCTCACTCTGTATTCCCGCACTTTAAACTCTCACTGCTCTTTGTTTGCACTCTTTAAACTGTCACCACTCTGTGATTCCGCTCTTTAATCTTTCGCCACTTGTGTTCCCAGTCTTCAAACTGTCATTGCTCTGTGTTACCGCTGTTTAATTTGTCACTGCTCTGTGTTCCTGCTCTGTAATCTGTCATTGCTCTGTGTTCCCGCTTTTCATACTGTCACTACTATGTGTTCCCTTTTTTTAATCTGTCACCGCTCTGTGTTCCTGCTCTTTAATCTGTCGCCACTCTATGTTCTCGCTCTTTAATCTGTCACTGCTCTGCATTCCCGCTGTGTAAACTATTCTCACTCTGTATTCCCACTCTTGAAATTGGTGCCACTCTGAGTTCCCACTCTTTAATCTGTCCTCATTCTGTGTTTCTGCTCTTTAATCTGTTACTGCTCGGAATTTCTCACTGTTAAAACAATCCTCAGTCTGTGTTCTCACATCTTTAAAGTGTCACCGCTCTGTGTTATCACTCTTTAAACTGTCGCGTTCTGTGTTCCTGCACATTAGTCTGTCACTGCTCTGTCTTCCTGCTCTTTAATCTGTCACCATTCTGTGCTCCCACTCTTTAATCAGTCGACAACCGGTGCTGCCGCTCTTTAAACTCCCATAGCTCTGTTTTCCTGATCTTTAAACTGTCGCTACTCTCTGTCCCACTCTTTACGGTGTCATTGCTCTGTGTTCCTGCACATTAATCTGTCGCTGCTCTGTGTTCCTACTCTTTAATCTGTCATCACTTTGCGTTCCCACTCTTTAAACTATCATCGCTCTGTTTTCCCACTCTTTAATCTGTCATTGCTCTGTGTTCCCGCTCTTTAATCAGCCATTGCTCTGTGTTCCTGCTTTTTATACTGTCACCACTCTGTGTTCCTGATCTTTAATCTGTCATTGCTCTGTGTTCCCACGCTTTAAGCTGTCACCGCTCTGTTCTCACTCTTTAAACTGTCACCACTCAGTGTTCCTACTCTTTAATCTGTTGCCGCTCTGTGTTCCTACTCTTTAATCTGTCACCGCTTTGTGTCCCTGCTCTTTAATTTGTCGCCGCTCTGTGTTCTTGCTCTTTAATCTGTCATCGCCGTGTTCCCACTCTTTAATCTGTCACCACTTTGTGTTCCCACTCTTTAATCTCGCACTGTTCTGTGTTCGTGCTCTTTGGTGTGTCACTGCTCTGTGTTCCCGCTCTTTAAACTGTCACCGCTCTGTGTTCCTGCTGATCAAACATCAAAATTATACCTTAAAGGAAATGCATTAAAGGTTTACTGGATTGATCCCGAGGATGACCTAAGATCGAGATTTAGTAGAATGGCTTCATAATCTCTGGAGTTTTGATGAATGAGAGGTGACCTCAATGAAACATGTAAGATTTTGATAGGGTTTGACAGGTAGATGCTGCGAGATTGATCCCCCCACTCTGTCTCCATTGCACCCTCCCCCCCCACCTCTTTCTGCCACCCTGTCCCACAGGCTGCAGGTAAGCAGTGAGTAATATAGGACTAAGATGAGGAGGAATTTCTTCTCATCACTGTTATTGAATTTGCTAATCTGCCGGGTTGCCATCGCTCAGTTGTTGAATATATCCAAGGCTAACATTGGTCGTTTATTGAACTCTAAGGGAATCATGGATTGTGAGATGGGTTGGGAAAGTGGAATTAATGTAAATGTTCAGCCAGAATATATTCAAGAGGCTGCGAATCGGGTGAATTGGATCAAACGTTATGGGGAGAAAGCAAGATTAGGCTATTGAGTTGGACAATCAGCCACGATCGTGATAAATGGGAGAGCAGGCTCAAACAGCCAAATAGCCTCCTCTTGCTCCTTTCGTCTGTGTTTCCATGATCTTATTTAATGGTGAGCAAACTCAAGGGGGTCATGTGATGCTCTGCTCCAATTATTTATATATTTTTTTGAAATCAACCACACACTCTCCTCTCCAACCACATTCCAGAGCTTTATTTGTACAGGGAAAATTGTGAAATTGGCTCGGTGATAAGAAGTTTTAATAGGTTAAGAGTTTATGTTCCACTCCAGGGCTCAACATGTAACTTCTAGTGACATTTTATTGTAGTACTGAAAGAGTGCACTGCTTTGGGTGTTATTTTTTTGAATGAGGTGTTAAACTGAGACTCTACTTTCTTGCTTAGGTAATTGGAAAAGATCACATGGTATTTTGATGAAGAACAGTGAGAATTTCTCATGCTATTGGAGCCAACTTGGATCCCTCCAACCACCCCATCCCAGTCATTTGTCCTAATACTGCCTGTGGAACCTTACTATAAATGAATTGTTTTGATATGTGTCTTCCAAACAATCAGGACTTCAATTAACTTATCACGAAGCTGTGCAGCATAGCCTGATGGCATAAACAATGCTATAAAAATATAAATTTGTTTTTTCCTGTCTTCTTTGCTGCATATGCACTTACAGAATTTCAAGGCAAGATTTCCATGCTTCAATGTTGGGGATACTTGTTTGACAGCTGCTAGAGACCTGGCATGTTCTCCTTCCAGTGGATTGCATTCAGGCACTGAAATAAAGCTTTTAGGTGTTGAGGCACCACAGCAGTATCCTGTGGAGGGTCAGTTTAGCTCAGTTGGCTGGACAATTGGTTTGTGATGCAGAACAGTGCCAACAGCTTGAGTTCAATTCCTGTACTGGGTGAGGTTATTCATGAAGGCCTGCCTTTTCAACCTTGCCCCTTATCTGAGGTGCGGTGATCCTCAGGTTAAATCACCAGCATTAAGTTCTCCCTCACAAAGGGGAGTGCGGCTTATGGTCATCTGGGACTTTGGCGACCTTATCTTAAGTTCAACAGAGGAAGGGTTTTAACATTCGGATCAAGACCTGAGGGTGATGTGCAAATTGTCCTGTCTACATTTTAACTTTCTGAAGCAGTTTTGTGCCAAACCCCTCTTCACCCCTAGGGGCACATTAGACTCTTGCCCCCACCCATACCAAATTCTACAAACTTCTTCTCACAGCTGAAGTCCAGGATACAAGAAAAGAATACTAAGGCAGCAGACAACAACACAACTATAGGAAGCAGGGACAGTCTGGAAACTCTGTGTGTCTATATGCTCAGTAAGAAGTCTCACAACACCAGTTCAAAGTCCAACCAGTTTATTTGATAGTAATCCCACAAGCTTCCGGAAACGGTGTTGCTTTGACGGGTATGCCACACACCTGACAAAGGAACACCGTTTCCGAAAGCTTGTGGGATTACTACCAAATAAACTGGTTGGACTTTAACCTGGTGTTGTGAGACTTCTTACTGTGTTTACCCCTGTCCAACACTAGCATCTCTACATCATGTCTATATGAAGGCAGTGCCTAATCCTGACAGGGTAGAAAGCTGTACAGCTATTGACCTAGTGGACAGCCTCAATCATGTATAATTGAGAGGCTGGCGCAACAATACAGGAGGCTGTCTGCTTTGTTATCATCATTCTTTCTTCTTAATATTCTGAATGTAGGTTTTGTGGCAACAGGTTACAATGGAAAGGGTTTTATGGAATCCGCAAGAGTGGGAAACATGGTGCCTTAATTAGGTAGGATATGAAAATGTAATTTCTTGACAGTGGACTGAGATGTAAAGTGCCTGCTGCGTGTCAAGTCTGAAACCAGCCTTTGGTGGGTTCATACTTGTAACTTATGTTGCATGCCAGGAACATAAGTGCAACATGAAATAGAAGCAGGAGAAGATCAAACAGTCCATTATTGTTCAGTATGATCCTGCTCACCCGGATCTTCACCTCCATTTTCCTGCGAACCCCCCATATCCTTTGATTCGCAGAGAGACAAAAATATGTAGATCTCAACCTTAAGTATATTCAGTTAATGCACACCCACAAACCTGTGGGGTGGAGAATTCCAAAGATTAGTGTAAAGTATTTGAAAGTGTGTTCTATCTTCAAGATAATGACAAGGGCGCATAAGAATTTTGTTGCACTCAGTTCACACGTGTTTAAAAATGGTAAACACCAGTCAGTTTAGTGCACTTACATGTAAGGGGATTTACTTTGTTTAATTTGATGGCACGAGGAAGAGGAGGTGGAGAATGGCAGTTTGCATGTATCAGGAAGGGTGAGTCACTGGTTAGGTGGGGAATGAAGTGGGACCACGGAGGAGTGGAAGAGGGATCCGAGGTACCTCAGATAGTGAGGTCGGGGCATGAAGGAGTTAAATAAGAGAAGGGCCTGGCTCCCTGGGTGTGGTGAGGAGTATCATGGCAACAGTGGGTCAAGAAAATAAGAAGCAAAAAGACAGGGGACAGGATTTTCCCAAAAAATGCCTAAATGCCATTCCTGGCTGGAAAACTAATGAGATTCCTGTTGTGTTTGGTGCAATTCAGTCTGTGGTTCACCCACACTTAGGATTTTTTTTGAAGCCTGGGGGATGACCACAAAATTGACCCACACTTAGAATTTGTTTTGAAGTGCGGATTTAAAGATATTGGCAATACTGGCTCCTCAGAGGTCAGGATGCCATTTTTAAAGGGCCCCCGCTCTCCAGAGAACCCCATTATATTGTGGATTTTAAATAAAATGAGAAAGATAGCATCTGCATATATACATTCAAAATAACAACAACAGGTTTATTGTAGGAGCACTTGGCTGTAGGGAGTGGAAAACTGAAACTGAGGCAGGAGCCTGTGAAACACTCCAATGACATCACCATCAAATCATGCGACTGATTCTTAAAGCAATCATACAACCACATAAATATGTAGTATCTGAACCAACCCCCTCCCCCGTATCTACTTGCTGGCTAAGACCCCACCCCACTCATTGGTGCATGCACCTATCCCCCACCCCCCTTCCGGCATGTGGACAAAACACTGCTATGAGGTAACCAAAGGCCCTCCCTTCAGGTCCATCCTCAGGCCCTCTCCCCTTTCAGGAGTTCCCAGTGTCCCCCCCCCCCCCCCACCATGACCCTCCATTTCAGGACCCTCCCCATGTCCACCTTTTGGTCTCCTCTTCAGCCCCCCCCACCTTTGGCACTGTTGGCACTGCCAGGTTTGCACTCTCAGGTTGGCACTGCCAGGGTGACAGGGCCAGTGCCAGGGCACTACCCAGCTATTTCCCTGACAACCCATGGATTTCAATGGCCCCCCAGGCCCCTGGCATGGCTATCACAATTGGTCTCCATTTGTGGAGACTGGTAATGATTCACATTGAGTTCCAACTATACCTATGGGTTGGGAAATTGCAGGAGTCAGGATAATCCAGTTCCAAACCAACCCTGCTACTATATGCAAAATTTATAAAATATGCTAATCTGGTTGACACCCTCATTGGGTGTGAATCAGATTATGCTGGGACTGGGAGAATTCAAAAGGGTTCTTGCTGGCCCTTACCGTGCTATTGCCTGTCCCCCGTGATTCTCCAGTCCTAGTATGATCTGTGCATGAGTGTTCAGAGCTGGAGAATTATGGTCAGTGTCAGTATTGACCAAATATGAGTCCATATTAGGGTATTGATTGATGGAGTCCTTATAATGTTTTGAGTTCACCCGCAACATTTCAGTTATCTCTGCTGAGAGTGATCTACGACTGTGTTCTTTACAACGCATAGAAAGAAAAACCAGCTGAGTTGCTGCCTAACAGCATTGGCTGTTTGCCATGCAGGTGTTGCTGTTGCTTCTCCTGCGTTCTCTTCTTCTAAACAGGGAATCATTTGCAAAAAATGAAAGCACGTGTATTGGTGACAATCTTGTGGCCTGAGTCAGCAATTAGAAACATAAAAAATCTTCAGCACAATATGGGCCCTTTGGTCCACAAAGTAGTGCTGAACATATCCCTTCCTTGGAGATTACTAGGCTTACCTATAACCCTCTATCTTATTAAGTTCCATGTACTTATCTAAAAGTCTCTTAAAAGACCCTATCGAATCCGCCTCCACCACTGTTGCCGGCAGACTATTCCATGCACCAACCATTCTCTGAATGAAAAACTTACCCCTGACATCTCCTCTGTACCTATTCCCCAGCACCATAAACCCTGGGAAAAAATCTCTGATTGTCCACTCGATCAATAATTCTCAACATTTTATACACTTCTATCAGGTCATCCCTCATCCTTCATCTCTCCAAGTAGAAAAGGCCAAGCTCCCTCAGCCTATCCTCATACGGCATGCTCCCCAATCCAGGCAACATCCTTGTAAATCTCCTCTGCACCCTTTCTGTGGCTTCTACATCCTTCCTGTAATGAGGCGACCAGAACTGAGCACAGTACTCCAAGTGGGGTCTGACCAGGCTTCTATATAGCTGCAGCATTATCGCTCAACTCCTAAACTCAATTCCTTGATTGATGAATGCCAGTATACCATACACCTTCTTAACCACAGCTTCAACCTACGCAGCTGCTTTGAGCGTCCTATGAACTTGGACCCCAAGATCCTTTTGATCTTCCACGCTGCCAAGAGTCATACCATTCATACTATATTCTGCCATCTTATTTGACCTGCCAAAATGAACCACTTCACACTTATTAGTTCAGAGAATGAGGATAAAGGATTCATTCTAGCAGTCTATGACAAGTGACATTCCCTAGCAAACCATGCTTGTATCTCAGTTTGTCACCATATATGAACATGACTTGGATGGAGGGGGTCAGAATTGTGCATTCAAGTTTGTAGATGATGCTAAATTAGACACAACGGATGGAATTTTCCCATCCTGCCCACCCCGGGAATTGTAGCAGACAGGACACAGAACATGCAAAGGTCCTTTGACCTCAGGCAGGAGTTTCCGGTCTTGGGGCAAGCATGTTTGGAAAATCTTGTGTGTGTGAACGAAAGCAGCACTTTACAAAGGAACATAAAAAAAGGCAGGATTTTCCAGCCATTCCCACTGGCGGAATCTTCCAGCACTGCCAATGGCAATTCCCCCACTGAGGGTTTCCTGGCACGGAAGATGCGAACAATGGAAAACCCCATTGACAGTGGCGGGATCTTCCAGCTGATGGTGGGCCACCTCCACTGCCACTAGATACGCTGCGTGGATAGAGGGGGAGGGGAGGCGGGGAGAAGCGAATAAAATCTCACTCAGAGTATATGCTCAAAACCATGACAACAGGACTTCAAAATGAGGAAGTTTGAGGATAGTAACTTTGGACCCGCAAAAGATACACCAGGCTTTTAACAGTTATAAATTAGGGATTATAAGGAGCAAAAGGATTTGGACATTTATATAGAGAAATCATTAAACATTAGTGCACATATACAAAAAAGTTGTCAAATTGGCTAATGGAATGTTGGCCTTTGTCTCAGAGAGATTAGAAGACAGAGGTAAGGTAGTTATCCTTCAGTTGTACTTTGCCTTGGTCAAATCTTCTTTGGATTACTGGTCTCAGTTTTCAGTCTCAAAAGTATGAAAAAATACATGGGTCTTGACAAAGTGCAGCACTCATTAACAAAATTATACTAGGTTAAATTATGAGTACAGGTTACATAAACCTGACGTCTATATCTTGAAATTAGAATAGCCCAGGGTTCCTCACTCTGGAAAAGAAAAAAGAGACTGAGAGGTCACTGATAGGCATCTTTATGATTATGAAAGAATTTTATGGATTAGGTGCACAGCGAACGAGATCAGAATTAACGATTTTAAAGTGAGAAAATCACTCTTAAATCCAAAAGCGAATTCAGAGATATGTCTTTACCCTGAGAATGATTAGACTGTGGAACTCACTATCACAGCAAGCAGTTGGGGTGGATAGCATAGCATTAGGCAACACAGTGGAAGAGTGATTAACACTGCTGCCCCACAGCACCAGGGACTTGTGTTCAATCTCAACATCAGGTCACTGTCTGCGTGGAGTTTGCACGTTCTCCCCACATCTGCACGCTTTTCCTCTGGTTGCTCCGGGTTCCTAACAGACTCCAAAGATGTGTGGGTTAGGCCGTGCTAAATTGCCCCTTGGGGCCTGATTTAACATCATGTTGTGCCCATTTTTGGGCGCAAAAGCTTGGTAAAGTCGGGCGTGAGGTGACTAGTGCGATCCATGCCTGCTCCTTTACCAAGGCCTGAAAATGGATGCACCCAAATTGGGAGCAACAGCCATTTAAATGCATTTGCATGCACTTCAATTGACTTAATGGGCTGCACGCTGAACTTTACGAGCACTGCCCTCTTTAGCACCACATGCCCTAATCCTGAATCAGAGCAAAATAGACATGCTCAATAAAAGCCCGATTTGGGTGTTCCATCAGTGAGGGTTAGTGAGGAGGTAAGTGTGTAGCGTCCGATGGCTCCATATTGCTCAAGGGTGTCCTTTTGTTGCAGCCATTTTCTTTCTTGGGTTGATGGTGGCTCTGCGAGTGTATGTGTTGGGGGAGGGGCGGGGTGGTGGCTGTTATTCTGCAGGGTCTCCAATGTCCATTTTGCAGCATGGACCTGGGTCTCAGCATTGACCAAGGGTCTTGTGGATGCTGCTGGGTTCTCGTGCACTCAGCATTCTGCCGGCTGAAGGTTTGTGCACAAAACCCTTGCACATTGCAGTGCTGCAACCTCTCAACTTTGCAAGGAGCTGTGATTTTGGGGGGCATGTGGTTGGAGGAATTGTGGGGGGCTGTGATTGTGGAGAGCATGTGGCTGGGGGAATGGGGAGACCTGTGATTGTGGGGAGCATGTGGCTGGGGGAATTGGGGGGGTGTGATTGTGGGGAGCATGTGGCTGGGGGAATTGGGGGGGGCTGTGATTGTGGGGGGCGTGTGGCTGGGAGAATTGGGGGGCTGTGATTGTGGGGAGTATGTGGCTGGGGGAATTGGGGGGCTGTGCTTGTGGGGAGAATGTGGCTGGGGGAATTGGGGGGGCTGTGATTGTGGGGAGTGTGTGGCTGGGGGAATTGGGGGGGCTGTGATTGTGGGGAGCATGTGGCTGGGGGAATTGGGAGGGGCTGTGATTGTGGGGAATATGTGGCTGGGGGAATTGGGGGGCTGTGATTGTGGGGAGTATGTGGCTGGGGGAATTGGGGGGGGCTGTGATTGTGGGGGGCATGTGGCTGGGGGAATTGGGGGGCTGTGATTGTGGGGAGCATGTGACTGGGGGGATTGGGGTGGCTGTGACTTTGGGAGCTTGTGGCTTGTGGCAGTACGGACAGTGATTGCTGATGGGCTAGGGGCAAGCAGCGTTTCTTAACGTCCCTACTTCAGAATGATAAGATGGCTTTTGCAATGCAACCAATCGATCTTGCTGTTCATTTGGTTGCTGCTGGAGCTGAGGAGGAGGAGCTGGGGGAAGAATTGCGGGTACAGGAGGTCCGGGCCTTAACATCTGCAGGAGTAGCGGGAGACGACCACCAAGGCAGGAGGTGGCTGCCCTTCCTCCAGAGGAGGTGGCGCAGGAGAAGCAGGGAGCAGAGACCCCAGAAGTCCCGAGCATGAGTGTCATTTGAACAGCTATCTGACACTGTACGCCTCTGATGTCTCTACCCTTGAAATGAGAGAGTGCAACATCTGTGCAACCTGTTGCAGAACCTGGCACCTAGAGGCGAGGGGGTGAGGGGAGGGCAGGGGTGGGGGGTGGTGGTGGGCACCAACTCTCGGTGACTGTTAAATTGATGGCCGCTCTGAACTTACATGTCACTGGCTTCTTCCAGGTCTCTCGCAGAGATGTATGTGGCTGAGGGGATGGTGCAGGAGGGAGGGAGGGAGGGGTTCAGGTACTTGAGCAATTGGGGCTCATTCTGGGGAAGGTGGGACCTCTATAAGAGGGATGGTCTACACCTGAACCAGAGGGGAATCAATATCCTGGGGGGTAAATTTGCAAAAGCGATGCAGGAAGGTTTAAACTGATTCGGAGGGGGGGAGGGATAGTGAGGAAAGGGGGTGAAAGTGAGGGGGGCATAGTTGGGGAATGCAAGGCACGGCATAGTGGGGGTGGGGCGGAGCAGGGTTTGAAATGCGTGTACTTTAATGCGAGGAGTATTCGCAATAAAGTGGATGAACTTGCAAAGTGGATCAGTACCTGGGACTTTGATGTTGTGGCCATTTCTGAGACATGGATAGAGCAGGGTCAGGAATGGATGTTGCAGGTTCCGGGGTACAAATGCTTTAGTCGGAGTAGAGAAGAAGGTAGAAGGGGGGGTGGGGTAGCATTGCTAGTGAAGGACTGTATCACAGTGTCGGAGAGAAAGTTTGATGAGGACTTGTCAGTTGAGGTAGTATGGGCGGAGATTAGAAATAGGAGAGGAGAGGTCACCCTGTTGGGAGTCTTTTATAGACCTCCTAAAAGTTCTAGAGAGGTTGAGGAAAGGATTGCGGAGACAATCCTGGTTAGGAGTGAAAGTAATAGGGTAATTGTTATGGGGGACTTTAACTTTACGAATATTGATTGGAGTTGCTATAGTTCTAGCTCGCTAGAGGGGTCAGTGTTTGTACAAAGCGTGCAGGAAGGTTTTTTGTCTCAGTATGTAGACAGGCCAACTAGAGGTGAGGCTATATTGGATTTGGTGCTGGGAAATGAGCCAGACCAGGTGCTAGACTTGGAAGTTGGTGTGCATTTTGGTGATAGTGACCACAATTCGGTTACGTTCACCTTAGTGATGGGAAGAGATAGGCATGAACCTCGGGTCAGCAATTTTAGCTGGGGTAAGGGCGATTATGAGGCTATCAGGAGTGAATTAGGAAGCATGGATTGGATTAGGGGATTACAGGGACTGGGAACGTCTGAAATGTGGAGTTTTTTCAAGGAGCAGCTACTGCGAGTCCTTGATAGGTATGTCCCTGTCAGGCATGGTGGATTTGGTAGATCTAGGGAACCGTGGTGCACTAAAAGAGTTGAGTCGATGGTTAAAAAGAAAAAGGAGGCTTATGTTCGGATGAGATAGTGCACTAGAAAGCTTTAGATTGGCTAGGAGGGAGTTGAAGAGTGAGTTGAGAAGGGCTAAAAGAGGACATGAGAAGACTTTGGCTGATAGGATTAAGGAGAATCCTAAGGCGTTCTATAGGTATGTCAAGAACAGAAGGTTGGTCAGGGCAAGATTAGGGCCAGTTACAGACAGCAGGGGGAAGTTGTGTGTGGAACCGGAGGAGATTGGAGAAGTATTGAACCAATATTTCTCTTCGGTGTTCACGCAGGGGGACATGAATATAGCTGAGGAGGACATTGGGTTGCAGGGGTGTAAAATAGACAGTATTACGGTTGATAAAGAGGATGTGCTGGAAATTCTTGAGGGGCTGAAAATAGATAAGTCCCCTGGTCCGGATGGGATCTACCCTAGGATTCTCTGGGAGGCTAGAGAGGTGATTGCAGAGCCTCTGGCTCAGATCTTCAGGTCGTCATTGGTCTCTGGTGTAGTTCCGGAGGATTGGAGGATAGCGAATGTTGTCCCATTGTTTAAGAAGGGGAACAGAGACTTTGCCGGGAATTATAGACCGGTGAGTCTTACTTCTGTTGTGGGCAAGGTTTTAGAAAAAATTATTAGGGATAGGATTTATAGTTATTTGGAATGTAATGAATTGATTAGAAATAGTCAGCATGGTTTTGTAGCGGGTAGGTCGTGCCTTACTAACCTTATTGAGTTTTTTGAGAAGGTGACCAAAGAGGTGGATGGGGGCAAGGCAGTTGACGTGGTATACATGGATTTTAGTAAGGCGTTCGATAAGGTTCACCATGGTAGGCTTCTGCAGAAAATGCAGATGTATGGGATTGTGGGTAATCTAGGAAGTTGGATCAGGAATTGGCTATCAGATAGGAGACAGAGGGTGGTGGTGGATGGTAAATATTCATCATGGAGTACAGTTACGAGTGGTGTGCCTCAGGGATCTGTTTTGGGGCCACTGTTGTTTGTAATTTTTATTAATGATCTGGATGAGGGTATAGTTGGGTGGATTAGTAAATTTGCTGATGACACCAAAGTTGGAGGTGTGGTAGATTGTGAGGAAGGGTGTCATAGTCTGCAGGAAGACTTAGATAGGTTGCAGAGCTGGGCCGAGAGGTGGCGGATGGAATTTAATGCGGAGAAGTGTGAGGTAATTCACTTTGGTAGGAGCAACAGATGTGTCGAGTATAGGGCTAATGGGAGGACTTTGAATAGTGTGGATGAACAGAGGGATCTAGGTGTGTGTGTACATAGATCCCTGAAAGTTGGGAATCAAGTAGATAAGGTTGTTAAGAAGGCATACGGTGTCTTGGCGTTTATTGGTAGGGGGATTGAATTTAGGAGTCGCAGTGTAATGTTGCAACTGTACACTACTCTAGTGCGGCCGCACTTGGAGTACTGTGTGCAGTTCTGGTCCCCGCATTACAAGAAGGATGTGGAGGCGTTGGAGAGGGTGCAGAGGAGGTTTACTAGGATGTTGCCTGGTATGGTGGGGAGGTCCTATGAGGAGAGACTGAGGGATTTAGGGTTGTTTTCGTTGGAAAGAAGGCGGCTAAGAGGGGATCTTATTGAAACATATAAGATGATTAGAGGTTTAGATAGGGTGGATAGTGATAGCCTTTTTCCTCGGATGGAGAAAGCTAGCACGAGGGGGCATGGCTTTAAATTAAGTGGGGGTAGCTACAGGACGGATGTCAGGGGTAGGTTCTTTACCCAGCGGGTGGTGAGGGATTGGAATGCCCTGCCTGCTGCAGTTGTAAATGCGTCTAGTTTGGGGGCGTTTAAGAGATCTCTGGATAGGTTTATGGACGAAAAGGGATTGGTATAGGCTAGTGGGTCATTGTTTTTGTAACTGGTCGGCGCAACATCGTGGGCCGAAGGGCCTGTTCTGCGCTGTAATGTTCTATGTTCTATGTTCTATTTCCCAGTCAGCTGTGCACACCTATGTCAAGCAGGTCACAGAAGCCCTGTGTGCCCAGGCTGGACAGTACATCAAATTTAACCTGGACCAGGCCCATCAGGAAGCCTGGGCTGCGGGGTTCGCAGCCATTACGGGGATGCCTAATGTCCAGGGGGCCATCGACTGAACACACGTTGCCCCCAAGGCCCCCCTGCAGAATCCGCGGAGATTTATCAACAGAAAAGGGGTTCCATTCCCTGAATGTGCAACTGCTTAGTGACCATAACATATATATTATGCATGTCTGTGTGGGCAGTGTGCACGCCAGTTTGGACATCCCGGAGGCATTTGAGGAGGAGCCCAGGCTGCGGAGGTGACTCGTGGGTGATATGGGTTACCCACTTTGGGCATGGCTGATGATGCCTGTGCGGAGGTCTGTGACTGAGGTGGAGACCTGCTATAATGAGGCCCAAGTAGCCACCTGCACAATAGGGGGGCCCGCTGCCACTCTACCTGAGATCACTGGAGGATAAGGGGGGGCGTCTGCTGCCACTCTGCCTGAGATCAGTGGAGGGGAAGGGGGATCCGCTGCCACTCTACCTGAGATCACTGGAGGATAAGGGGGGGCGTCTGCTGCCACTCTGCCTGAGATCAGTGGGGGGTAATGGGGATCCGCTGCCACTTTGCTTGAAATCGGTGGGGGGGAAGGAGGAGAGGGATCCACAATCAGTCTGGGTGGTGGAAGGGATGGGGGGAATAAGGTGATCAATAATATTGCGGGGGTGGGCAATGTCTGTGGGGGCCAGAGGGAGGCATTATCCTGCCTGGGAGGGATGTGGCAGGGGAGTGGAATTCTATCAATTTTTTTCTGCGCATGCGCAGTTGGAAGCACTGATCAGAGCTGCAGGGTTTTGGGCACATTAAGCCCTAACGACAGGCTTGTGCAGTGCAATTCAGAATCCTGCTGATACTTTTTCAGGAAGAGTGCGACTGGGGCTCCCTGAAAACGGGCCTAAAAGTCAGGTCTTAAACACTCCCAGTTTCAAGTCTGCCCAAAACTTCGAATCAAAATGGAACGTAGGACCTTTAGTGTTAGGGGGATTAGTGGGGTAAATAGGTGGGGTTAAGGGGATAGAACCTGGATGGAATTGTTGTTGTTGCAGACTCGATGGGCCAAAAGGCCTCCTTCTGCAACGTAGGGATTCTGTGATTTGTAAGTTTAGTCAAGGGGAAAGCTAGATAAAAACATGAAAGAGGAAGGTATGAAGTGGTGGAGTTAGTGAAAATTAGTAAGAAAAGGCTCACAATGGAACATTAAAAACTTGCTGGGCCAATAGGGCCAAAAATGTGCTGCAATGTAATGTATCTGTGCTGCAATGCTTTGTAAGACCGCAAAACTTTGATCAAACTGATGTCTTTAAAAAAGTAAAAAAAAATTGGACAAGATATGGCAAAACTTTTTATTTTGGTGGCAGATCTCAAACCAAAGGCATCATTTTATGATGAGTTATTCTGGAGTGAAATCAGGAAGCAATTTTTTTCCAAATTAGTAATGGAATTTGGGCACTTGCTTCCTCAGAAGTTCTGTCGATGTTGGTTATCAGGAGATCCAGAACGAAGATGGGTAACTGGTATATATGGGCGGATCATCCATGATCTAATGACAGAACAGGCTAAAGGGGTTGGTTAGCTGACCCCCATGCTCCTTTATTTCTACATTCTCAAATAGAGTTGGGATGTTGAATGACACAGAACAATACAACATGACTGCTCCCAGTGTACCTTGCACATTGAGAAAGTGGAACACCTTCCTGTTCATTCAAACTGCTGGTTTACATGGTGCTGCCTCAGTCATCACATGACACAACCAGTGGAAATGTGGTCAGTGGAGCATAAAGTCAGGCAGTATCTGACCCAACTCCATCAAACAGGCTTTCTAAACCTATCACCTTGGATGTTCATGAACCCGATGAATGCTCTATCGTGGCAACTGATGGATGTTGATGTTCATTCTTCTCAGAGGATCTGTCACTTGTTTTATGTAGGCGTGTGTGGCCTGAAAGGGTCATGACTCAAAATGAATTGAGAGTGACTGTCATTTCCACTGCCATGGACAGAGAAATAACCAGATGGAAAAAAGGCTGCGGTTTATCCTCCAGCAGGATGCACAGGGTGTCAATCTGATGAAGCTACCAAACAGGACTACTTGCATGAAAAACAGCATTAACAACAAGTGATAGGCAAAGCTCAGCAATTCCACAACCAACGGATCAAATCCAAGCTCTGTAGTCCTGACACATGATATGGAGATGTTGGCATTCACTAATGTCCTTTAGGAAAGGAAATCTGCCGTCCTTACCTGATCTACCCTACATGTGACTCCAGAGTCACAGTAATGTGACTGACTCTCAACTGTCCTCCAAGGGCAACTAGTACTAAATGCTGGTCAGCAAACAATGCCCACATCCCACGAGTGAGTAAGATAAAGCTCCAGGCCATCTCTTCAGGAGTCCTTCAGGTGCCCAACCATCTTCATCTGATTCATCAATGACCTTCCCTTCATCAGAAGGTCAGAAATGGGGGTGTTCGCCAATGAGTGCATAATATTCAGTAAGTAGTCTCACAACACCAGGTTAAAGTCTAACAGATTTATTTGGTAGCACGAGCTTTTGGAGCGCTGCTTCATCATCAGGTCAGCTCCTCATCTGATGAAGGAGCAGCAGTCCGAAAGCTCGTGCTACCAAATAAACCTGTTGGACTTTAACCTGGTGTTGTCATTGGAGGAGGAGGTTCCACAAATATCTCCATCCTCAGAGGTGGAGGAACCCAGCACATCAGAGCAATAGACAAGTCTGAAGCGTTTGCAGAGGTCTTCAGCCATAAGTGCCAAGTGGGTGATCCATCTCGGACTCCTCCAGTAGTCCCTAGCATCCTATATGCCAGTCTCCAGCCAATTCGATTCACTCCATGTGACAACAGGAAACGGTTAGAGAAACTGGGTACTGCAAAGGCAATGGGCCCTGACAAAATTTCGGCAATAGTATGGAAGGCTTATGCTCCAGAACTTGCCACTCTCTAGCCAAGCTCTTTCAGCACAGCTAAAATATTGGCATCTACTTTACAATGAGGAAAGTTGCCCAGGAATGTCCTGTACGTAAAAAGGAGGACAAATACAACCCTTCCAATTATTGCCCCATCTGCCTACTCTCAATCATCAGTAAACTGATGGAAGGGGTCATCAACATTGCCATCGAGCAGAACCTGCTCAGCAATATCCTTTTCAGTGACGCCCAATTTGGGTTTTGCCAGAATCATTCAGCTCCTGACCTCATTACAGCCTTGATTCAAACATGAACAGAAGAGCTGAATTCCAGAGGTGAGGTGAGAGTGACAGCCCCTGACATCAAGGTCGCATTCAACCAATTGTGGCATCAAGAAGCCCGAGCAAAACTGGAATCAATGGAGATCAGGGGACAAATTCTCCACTGGTTGGAGTCATACCTGGCACATAGGAAGATTGTGGTTGTGGGGTCAGTCACCTCAGATTGGCAGGCAATGGCCTAGTGGTGTTATCGCTAGACTATTAATCCAGAAACTTAGTTAATGCTCTGGGGACCCAGGCTTGAGTACCGCCACAGCAGATGGTGAAATTTGAATTCAATAAAAATATCTGCAATTAAAATTCTACTGATGACCATGAAACCATTGTCGATTCCTCAGCACAACATTGAGGGCTGAAGGGCCTGTACTGTGCTGTAATGTTCTATGTTTCTATGACTGTCCAAAAACGCATCTAGTTCACTAATGTCCTTTAGGAAAGGAAATCTGCCATTCTTACCTGGTCTACCCTACATGTGACTCCAGAGCCACAGCAATGTGGTTGACTCTCAACTGTCCTCCAAGGGCAACTAGTACTAAATGCTGGTCAACCAACAATGCCCACGTCCCACGAGTGAGTAAGATAAAGCTCCAGGCCATCTCTTCAGGAGTCCTTCAGGGGCCCAACCATCTTCATCTGCTTCACCAATGACCTTCCCTCCATCAAAAGGTCAGAAAGGGGGATGTTCGCCGATGAGTGCATAATATTCAGTGCCATTCGCAACTCCTCAGATCTATGAGGACAGTCTGTTTTCAAATGCATCAAGATTTGGACAATATCCAGGCTTGGGCTGACAAGTGACAAATAACATTCGTGCCACACAAATGCCAGGCAGTGACGATCATCAATAAGAGACACTCTAACCACTTCCCCTTGACATTCAATGGTGTCACCAACACTGAATCCCGCACTGTCAATATCCTTGGGGTTACCATTGACCAGAAACTCAACTGGACTCACCACATAGACACAGTGGCTACAAAAGCAGGTCAGAGGCTAGGAATACTGCAGTAAGTAACTCACCTCCTGACTCCCCAAAGCCTGTCCACCATCTATCTACAAGACACAAGTCAGGAGTGTGAAGGAATACTCCCCACTTGCCTGGGTGAGTACAGCTTTCTTGATTGGCACCACATCCACAAACGTCCACTCCCCCCACTACCAACGCTCAGAGGCAGCAGTGTGTACTTTCTACAAGATGCATTACAGCAATTCACCAGAAGTCCTGTGACAGCACCTTCCAAACCAACAACCAATTTCATCTAGAAGGACAAGGGCAGTAGATGTATGGGAATATCACCAGCTGCAAGTTTCCCTCCAAGCCACTCACTGTCCTGACTTGGAAATATATCACCCTTCCTTCGCAGTCGCTGGGTCAAAATGCTGGAATTCCCTCCTTCGCAGCATTGTGGGTCAACCCACAGCATGTGGACTGCAACGTTTCAAGAAGCAGCTCATTACCACCTTCTCAACAGCAACGGGGGATGGGCAATAAATGCTGGCCATCCAGCGACGCTCAAGTAATACGAAAGAAAAAGGTCTGCTACTGTCTGTGGGAAAAGTGAGGTTGGGAGGGGGCAGAATGTGAACCTCCTTCCACGTTGTTCTTCAATGTGGAAGATAGGGCTGTGAGCCACCTCCTTCCTCAGTTGTTATCTGACAGACATTGCTTTCCAACCAGAATGTTCTTCTTGCTCCTTCTCCGTTCCTTTTCATGGCTAGGTTGCTCACATGATTCTCAAATTCATTCTCTCTGAAAGCAAAACATAATAATAGCAAGCTATGCCAAGCAAATTCCTCACATAGTCATTATGGCATTTCCAAAGCCTTCTACAACATTGAAATCTCCATATCTAGAGAAGTCCTGTTGAGTTTTCTGTGCAGATATTTACCTGTTTAAATTCTGCTCCTAAATTCCAATTACAACCTTCATTGCTAAGGATAACTTCTTGGATCTATGCCAAGATTTTGTCTGATAAAAATTGTTTTGAGATACTAATGGCATCCCAGAATCCCACTTTGAATAACCTTGTTAAGCCACCACCGTGTTAAGACAGTCACTCAGGCCATCTAACCTAAGGGCCTCTAAATGTTGGCACTTGCTTAGCAAGAATGGGATGGTATTGCCTTTCTCATTTTCATCAGGTTTTCATCAGGCTGGCCTCCTGAAAGTTCATCCCATTCTCCATTACATTTTAATGAGTTTGGAGAAGATCAGCCTTATTTGTATGAAAGTATACCTGTTTTAACTTAAGACTTCTACTTTTCAGTCAACTTTATCTTTCAATTTTTCGCTATGTACTTTAATCAGGATATTGAATTGTCTAGCCAACCTCAGGTGGTCACACTTTTGGAGGTAAGGCTAAAAGTGATGGTGACATTTGTCCTTGTGCAATATGTTGTCATGGTAACAGCATTAAGCTGAAAATCAATGGAAGATAGAACTGCATCCAGTATAAACCAGGTGAATTTGGTCTAAAGTGGAAATGATGCTCCTTCCCTTTTTCTTTCCGAAAAGATGCATTATTCAGAAGGACTTCAGATGTTCTTAACAATAAAGCAATATCACTTACTGCTGCAAAAATATGGCAGTGGCTTTAAAAATGTAGAGATTTAGATTCTTACTATGGAGAGTCATAAGTTTAAATTCCGGACTAGACTAACATTTGCACTTGTCAGCTACTTACTGGCCTTTTAAATCACGCTGTTAAAAAGTGATCTGCGCAGCAGCTTAGAGGAGTAAGGAGGATCAGGACAAGTGCACCTGTTGTCCAGTTCTGAAGTTGCACTGACAGCAGTTGCTGAGAATCCCACACCACAACTGAACCAGGGAGTATTGCAGGAGAAGGCAGCAAGATAAAAAGGGAAACTCAGTGGGAAAATACACAACTCAAAAATGCACACTACAAACTGATGAATAAACTTTTTCTGATCAGATTTTGGAATAAAACTTTCAATTCCTGATATATTTAAAACCAAGTTGAAAATAAGTGATTTAAATGAAGCAGAGTTATGGGCTGAATTTTACCAGCACACCTGCCCCTGAATCAGGGTGGGTGAGGCTCGCAGAACAGCATTCTCCATGGGTCTTGGGCAGGATCTTACGAGCCTCGACTGGGTAAGGCAGTACAATTCCTTCAATAATATTTGATTAAAATCCCTGTCGTATAGCAAAACAGGTAGCAACTTAACATTATAATGAATGCTTTTGCTTTTTAACGGTTAAGTCATGTAAATAGTAAAAAGATCAAATTTAGGTCAGATCATACTATCTTGACTCAGTTCCATCCTCATGCTTATATAAGCTTGACCAGTTCAACAGTTCTAGACACAAGTCAAATGTTTCTACATTTTAGCCTGGACTGTGTGAATTTAAATCATGTTTCGCACTGAATACAGAGATATCCATCATATGAACTGTCTAAAAGATAAATTTAAGGTAAAAAGCTGGGAAGAATTATCAAAGAGAAGAAAATTAATTAATGAAATGAATCTTTAAAAAAACAAATAATTAAACAATCAACACAAATCTCACCTGTGAAATTAGACATTACAGGTTCCAGGATGTCTAGAAAATGTTTCAAGCACTCAGCAGATCAGGCACAATCCTCAGAGAGAGAAACAGAAGATTCATGTTGCAGGTCAACAGCTCTTTTTCAGAACTGCATCTGCCACTTTAAAAGACAATCACAGTAGATCACTGAATTGTTTTGAACTGATCAATTCGCTAATCTTTTTCTGCATGACTAAATACCTGGTTCAGTTTCACCATGGTAAACATTACTAGTTATTTTCCAACTCTTTACACATGGATGGGGATTGAGATTTTGTCAGTAGGCCTATTGCTGCATATACAAAATAATCAGATTGATAAATTTATACCCTCAGTTCAATTATCTAATCATTCAGCAAATGAATATAAATTGAAGAGGATCCTTTTACATTAATTTATTGATGTGCAAAAAAAATGACTGGCTTGCTTTAGGGTGACATTATTCACTATGATTAGCTGAGAGATGTGAATAATTGGATAAGAATTTAGATCTGGATTGGAATTATTATATTTAAAAGTGGTATACTTGGACTATCATTTCTGCACAATAAGGTAGAGGAGATAATGCATGTTTCTGACTCAATAGAATTCTAAGTCTGGGTTGGAATTAGCCTTGGATTAAATCTGTGTTTATCTGAATTCAATTGTAGTTAAAGAAAATATATCGTTCCCCAGCAAATTCACTCTTTCCTATATTTGATCAAATAACTAAGTCCCACCTGAGATTATTTCAGTGGTCACTACAGCAATGCATGCCACGATGGGTGTAAAGCTTTATCATCCAATCCTAGACTATATTGATTTTGGGAGTACTTGCTATGACTATATAAATAAGCCATTTTTCTGCAACTGTATCCGAGGTCGGTCATGAACCCAAAAAAACCTTCACAATCTGGCCCAAAGTGAATTATGCCCTGCAGAAATAAATTAATAAAACTAACACAGCCGGCTTTTCTACTAACTTATTTTCACGTTTCAAGAGCTTAAAAATATAAAATCAATAATCATTTAGTCATAAGGGTAAATGAACTGACATAACATCAAAGTATCCCCTTTAGCCATTCAACTCATTCTCGACAATTTATCTCATCAAAAGGCAGTGGTAATAATCCCTTTCCACACTGACACAACCAGCCACACAGCTGCTATATTATCCAAGTGTAAACAAGTTTTGAGAAAATATTAAAAATCAATAGCTGTTTCCTTCTTTCAAATCAGTTGGCATCCATCATAAATTATATTACACTATGGATAACACTTGATTCAAAAGGGGGGAATGAACATTTGAATTTCCTATTTAATATATCTTATTTAATAAACTGTTCATGCACATATGTACACATATGTATAGAGTATATGTATAATTATGTATAGAAATATGTTTATGTGTACAGAGATACTTCAATATGCATCATTTGTGTTAGCTAGAACAGCTACTATCAATACAAATTCCATTTTACTGTTGCTGGGGTTCAATTATACCATGCTTAAAGCGATTTCTTCCTTAATATTTCTCTGAAATTTCAACATTTAAATGCACTGGAAACAGATTTTAAAATACTTGCTCACAAACTGCCAAAATAAGTTAAACTATGAAGTATGGGTAGAACAAAATAAAATCAGCTCAGTATCCATATTGTAGGCCTTTTGAGCTTTACTCTAATTTTGAAATTAAATGCAATAACGCAAAATAAATTTAGCAATTTTTAAGCAATGGTTATTTAAGATATTATTTTCTATGACAAATAAATTTTTCACTGAAAGTAATGTATTGGGCAATTAAATAGTCAGGGCACTCGCTTGTTCCTGACACTTACCGCTTAGTGAGGGTGCACTGCGTTATCTAATGTTTCAACAAGATCAGTTTATCTGGGTAAAACTAGGATAAGTTCCAAATGTCACCATCAGAGAACTTGGATCTAGTAAATTTAACTGCACATATAAAGAGAACAGATGACTTTGTGGTGATATCATATTATCAAAGCAGCAACCCCCTAATGACTGGAGATGAGCTGTTCAGATCAAACCTCCAGATATTGTTGTTGCATTGGGGATGGATTTACACTTTCCTAACACCCATATATGAGACCACATGAAACACACAGCCAGAAGATAAGGTTTTGGGACCAGCTTGATGTAAAAAATTACAAATAAAATTGTTTGATCCAAAATTGATTGGTTCTGAAACATTTCACACAACAGAATAATTCACCAGTGCAGAAGGAGGCCATTTGGCCCATCGAGTTTGCATCAACCACAATCCCCACCCAGGCTCTATTACAGTAACCCCACATATTTACCCTATTAATTCCCTGACACTAAGGTCAATTTAGCATGGCCAATCAACCTAACCTGCACATCTGTGGACTGTGGGAGGAAACTGGAGCACCCGGAGGAAATCCACGTTGACACAGAGAGAAAGTTCAAACTCCACACAGGCAGTGACCCAAGGCCAGAATTCAACCTGCGTCCTTAGCCCTGTAAGGCAGCAGTGCTAACCATTGTGCCACCAAGCACACATAGCAGTTTGATTTTCCAATTTTAGAGCAAATCCAAAGAGGTAAATAAATAAGGCAAGATACATTTGCATTGGCAGAAGTACAGCAAATGTTCGCTGGGTTGATACCTGGGATGAGACAGTTGTCCCACGATGAAATGCTGATTAATTTGGGCCGATTTTCTCTAAAATTTAGAAGAATGAGAGGTGAACTCAATGAAACATGCAAGATTCCGGATGGAATTGTCGCAGAATTCAGCAAGGTCTGATTTCAGGTGGGAAATGCTATGTTTGACCTGCCAATGCCAATTGTGGTTTTTCTGACATACTGTAGAGGAATTCATCCAGAATGCTCCTGCCATTCAAGCCACACCACCACTGCCAGAGTGAGCAGACAACTTGGTGTTCAGCCAAATCTCTATTCACTGCAATGGGACCAGGCGCGAGAACTTGGTAAAGTCAGGCGTGAGGTGAGAGGCGCAATCCGTGCCCACCTCTGCACTGGTTCCCCCTTACCAAGGCCTGAAAATGGACGCAATTGGCACTGCGCCCAAATCGGATGCGACAGCCATTTAAATGCATTTGAATGCATTTAATTTGAATTAATGAGCTGCACTTAACCAGCACTTCCTCCTTTACCACTGCATCCGTCAATCCTGATCAGCGTAAAACAGACATGCTCAATAATGTCCGATTCGGGCACTCCATCAGTGAGGGTTAGTGAGGAGATCAACTTGCAGCACAGACCCGGGTCTCAGCACTGACCTCGGGGCTTGCGGTGCTGCTGGCTCCTAGTACACTCAGCTCACTTCCACCTGAAGGATGTGCTCAAAGCCTTTGCAAATTGCACTGCTGCAACTTTAACTTTGAAAGCAACTGTGATTGTGGGGAGCGTGTGGCTGGGAGAATTGGGGGGCTGTGATTGTGGGGAGTATGTGGCTGGGGGAATTGGGGGGGCTGTGATTGAGGGGGGCATGTGGCTGGGGGAATTGGGGGGCTGTGATTGTGGGGAGTATGTGGCTGGGGGAATTGGGGGGGCTGTGATTGTGGGGAGTGTGTGGCTGGGGGATTGGGGGGGCTGTGATTGTGGGGAGTATGTGGCTGGGGGAATTGGGGGGCTGTGATTGTGGGGAGCATGTGACTGGGGGGATTGGGGGGGCTGTGATTGTGGGGAGTGTGTGGCTGGGGGATTGGGGGGGCTGTGATTGTGGGGAGTATGTGGCTGGGGGAATTGGGGGGGCTGTGATTGTGGGGAGTATGTGGCTGGGGGAATTGGGGGGGCTGTGATTGTGGGGAGCATGTGGCTGGGGGAATTGGGGGGGCTGTGATTGTGGGGAGCATGTGGCTGGGGGAATTGGGGGGGCTGTGATTGTGGGGAGCATGTGGCTGGGGGAATTGGGGGGGGCTGTGATTGTGGGGAGCATGTGGCTGGGGGAATTGGGGGGCTGTGATTGCGGGGAGTATGTGGCTGGGGGAATTGGGGGGCTGTGATTGTGGGGAGTATGTGGCTGGGGGAATTGGGGGGGCTGTGATTGTGGGGAGTATGTGGCTGGGGGAATTGGGGGGGGCTGTGATTGTGGGGAGTATGTGGCTGGGGGGATTGGGGGGGCTGTGATTGTGGGGAGGATGTGGCTGGGGGAATTGGGGGGGCTGTGATTGTGGGGAGCATGTGGCTGGGGGAATTGGGGGGCTGTGATTGTGGGGAGCGTGTGGCTGGGGGAATTGGGGGGGCTGTGATTGTGGGGAGCATGTGGCTGGGGGAATTGGGGGGGCTGTGATTGTGGGGAGTATGTGGCTGGGGGAATTGGGGGGGCTGTGATTGTGGGGAGTATGTGGCTGGGGGAATTGGGGGGCTGTGATTGTGGGGAGTATGTGGCTGGGGGAATTGGGGGGGCTGTGATTGTGGGGAGTATGTGGCTGGGGGAATTGGGGGGGCTGTGATTGTGGGGAGTGTGTGGCTGGGGGAATTGGGGGGGGCTGTGATTGTGGGGAGTATGTGGCTGGGGGAATTGGGGGGGCTGTGATTGTGGGGAGTATGTGGCTGGGGGAATTGGGGGGGCTGTGATTGTGGGGAGCATGTGGCTGGGGGAATTGGGGGGGCTGTGATTGTGGGGAGTATGTGGCTGGGGGAATTGGGGGGGCTGTGATTGTGGGGAGTGTGTGGCTGGGGGAATTGGGGGGGGCTGTGATTGTGGGGAGTATGTGGCTGGGGGGATTGGGGGGGCTGTGATTGTGGGGAGTGTGTGGCTGGGGGATTGGGGGGGCTGTGATTGTGGGGAGCATGTGGCTGGGGGAATTGGGGGGGCTGTGATTGTGGGGAGTGTGTGGCTGGGGGAATTGGGGGGCTGTGATTGTGGGGAGCATGTGGTTGGGGGAATTGGGGGGGGCTGTGATTGTGGGGAGTATGTGGCTGGGGGGATTGGGGGGGCTGTGATTGTGGGGAGTGTGTGGCTGGGGGATTGGGGGGGCTGTGATTGTGGGGAGTATGTGGCTGAGGGAATTGGGGGGGCTGTGATTGTGGGGAGTATGTGGCTGGGGGAATTGGGGGGGCTGTGATTGTGGGGAGCATGTGGCTGGGGGAATTGGGGGGCTGTGATTGTGGGGGGCATGTGGCTGGGGGAATTGGGGGGTACGGACAGTACAGTTGATGTATGAGGAGCAAGCAGCGTTCCTTAACTTCTACATGATTTCCTCTCCACCTCTACAGCCTGCCCCCTATTCACACTTCAGAATGACGAGATGGCTTTTGCGATGCAACTGATCGATCTTGCTGTTCTTTTGGTTGCTGCTGGAGCTGAGGAGGAGGAGCTGGAGGAAGAACTGCGGGCACAGGAGGCCTGGGCCTTACCATTTACAGGAGTAGAGGGAAACAACTACCAGAGGCAGGAGGTGGCTACCGTTCACCCAGAGGGTGGGGGGGCGGGTGGGGGTGCTGAGGGGGGCACAGGAGAAGGAGGGAGGGATGCAAGAGAAGGAGGGAACAGAGATCCTGGCAATTTTGTGCACGAGTGTCATTTGAACAGATGTCAGATACCGTGTCCCTCCGACATCTTTGTCTCTGAAAGGAGACAGTGCAACATCTGTGCAACCTATTGCGGGACCTGGCATCTAGAGGCAAAGGGAGGCACCTACTCTCAGTGGCTATCAAACTGATGGCCCTTCAACTGGCTCCTTCCAGATCCCTAGTGGAGATGTCTATGGCATCTCCCAATCAGCTGTGCACACCTGAAGCCCTGTATGCCTGGGCTGGACCGTACTTCAAATTTAACCTGGACCAGACCCATCAGGAAGGATAGGCTGCAGGGTTCGTAACCATTGTGGGGATGGCTAACATACAGGGGGCCATCGATGCATCCATATCGCCCTCAAGGCCCCCCTACAGATTCCGTGAAGGTTCATCAACAAAAAATGGGTTCCTCTCCCTGAATGTTCAACTTGTGTGTGTTACGATAATATGAACATTACGCATGGCTGCGCAAGACATCCAGTTGGTGTGCACGGCAACTTTATTGTCAGGAACTCGGACACACTGGAGGCATTTGAGGAGGATCCAGGCTGCGGGGGTGGATGGTGGGTAATATGGGTTACCCACTTCGGAATGACCGATGACGCCTGTGCAGGGGCTCTGACTGAGGCGGAGACCCACCATAGTGAGGCCCATGTAGCCACCCGGGCGATAGTGGAGTGGTGGGAGGGGTGTCCGCTGCCACTCTACCTGAGATCAGTTGGGAGTAAGGGGGTCCGCTGCCACTCAGCCTGAGAGCGCTGGGGTACCGAGGAAGGGGGCTGCAATCATTCTGAATGGCGGAGGGGATCGGGGGATAAGGCGATCAATAATACTGTGCGGGTGGGCAATGTCTGCGGGGGCCAGAGGGAGGCATTATCCGGCCCAGAAGCAATGTGGCAGGAGCTCAGACATCCCGGAGGCATTTGAGGAGGAGTCCAGGCTGCAGGAATGGATTGTGGGTGATATGGGTTGCCCGCTTTGCTCATGACTGATGACGCCCGTGTCTGAGGTGGAGACCTGCCATAATGAGGCCCATTTAGCTACCCGTGTGATAGCGGAGAGGTGCATCGGGCTCCTCAAGATGCGATTCCAGTACTTGGACCGATCTGGCGGGGCCCAGTGATCTCTTCCTGCGTAATGGTCATGTGCTGCGCCTTGCACAATCTGGCTCTGCAGAGTGATGACATATTGGAGGAGGAGGAGGAGGACGTGGAGGCTGACCAGCCGGGTGTCGCTGGGGGGGTTGACCAGCGGGAGGAGGAGGAGGACAAAGAAGAAGAGCACACTAAGGAACACCAACCAGCTGTTGAGGACCTGTGAGAGTAAGGCCCTGATCACCAGGCAGTTCAGTTCCAAGGGGCTTGTGTCTGTGGGTTTTATCTCCCCCCACCGACAAAATTCCTTCTATCTTCTGCAACATTGTCACACCAGAATGATGGACCTTTGTACTCTGTGTTAGCGAGTTTTTTGGTAGGCAGGAGGGTATTGATGACTTGCTAAGCACCATTATGATGCTATCCTAGTAGAAACTAGTCTGACTTCTACCTGAGCTCCACATTTATGCTGGAACCTGAGCCCACGTCTGTGTAGTGGGTAAGAGATCCGAAACCCCAATACAGGGCCCTGGGGCAGGTGTGGCGGAGCACAGTGGGAATCGCTCAGAGGGTCTGGGGAGTCAATGACTTCCTTTCCTCAGTGGCACAGCACTGAGGGGCCTCCCCAACTGACATCAACGTGAAGCATCCCTCAGGCAATCATCAATGGAAGACAAATTCGAGCAAGTCTGAGACAAATTAGCCCAGGTAGGTGGTGAAAAACATTTAATTGCAATAAAGGTGTTTAAATAAGATGTTCAAACATAAACCTTGTGAATGGAAAATGATAATACTTAATTATCTTTCTAACTAGTTCAGTCCTTCACCTATGCCATCTCAGTGCAACTACAACTTCTTAACCTTACGTGGCCTATCACTACGTCTCATTGACTTCCCAGAATGTACAGTGGACATGGAGGGACCAGCTGCCTACCTCACCCGTTGCCTGGGATACACATGGCAGGGATCCTCTGGAGGCTCTGGACCTTGAGGGCCCTGGCCTGCTTCCAGAGGTCTGAGATGTTTCCATGGCACCCTCTTCCATGGCAACAGGATAACTGCTGCCCCTGAGATGTCCCGGTGTCAGGAAGCGGGGAGTCAGAGGATATAGCCACAGTCTCCTGGCTGGAAGGCCCCAGGATGGGCTTGAGTCCTTCTTTCTCCCATAGGGTTCCTGTGGATGACGGTGCTTCTGCACTGAGCTGCACCTGGCACTGCCAGTCCTGGACCACCACCTGCATCCTACTCATGGTGGTCGCTCCCTCTCTGATGGCCACTTGAGTCATTGAGGGCCACCTCTCAATGGTGCAGCACATGCCCTCTGAGACTGGGCCACGTTCTACAACCCCTCAGCTGTGGCCCTCTTGTGACTGGGCCACATTCTCAACGACTGCTGCCATAGCCAGCTATGCCTCAGCGCTGTTCTGCTGCGTTTCCTGCAAGCTCTCGGGCCTCTCAGCCATGGGCCACAGAAGCTCGAGAATCCGATTCAGTCCCTCAGCTGTGGCGTACTGTGACTCGGCTGCAGCCCTCTGGGAGTCTGTTGTGGCCTGCTGTGCCTTGGCCATTGCTTGGAGCCTGCCATTATGGTCAGAATCCCCTGCCCTAGGCTTTCCACTGCTGACACCACGCTTCACGCAAGACAGGCAACAGCTGGCCTGTCTGAAAGCTTTGGGATTCCTCCCAGCAGCCTCGCATTTGGCCCAGTGTGGCTGTCAGGTTAAAGAGATGAAACCTCTGGTGTTGTGAGACTTCTTACTGTGCTTACCCCAGTCCAACGCCGGCATGTCCACATTGAGACAGAAGGAGCTATGAAAGAAATGGCGGTGTGACTCCTGCAGAGAGAGTATCAGGTGGTGGTCCTTAGAGGGCAAGTGCAGTGGGGCTCTTGGGGGGAAGAGGATAGAGGTGCATGGGGATCAGGGGCTGGAAGCATGCAGGGTGCTGGGGATGGGAGGGTATGGGGGAGATTTGGGGGAAGATGCAAGAAGGGGTTCAGCACTCACCCTTGCTGCACAAATGAGGTTGACTATTTTCCGGTTCGGTGGGCCTCAATAACTGAGGCGGCAACTTCCTCCCAGGCTGCATTTCCATCAGAGCCCTGGGTCTGCATCCTCCTGGAGGAAGAGGGTGTCCCACCTCACCTGTGCTGCATCGAGCAGCCTCCCGAGTTTGCCCTCGGTAAATCAGGGACCTGGCGCACATTTTGTGCAGGAATGCCTGTCTGCCTGTCCATTCGTGGGTTTCTTGTGGAGCTGCCCCTCGGTAGGGCAAATCAGTTGCAGGCAGACCATTCCAGCAAGTTCCATGCAGTTTCCTTGTTAGCATTGAGAGGAAGGCACGTGAGCACTTGCAGGTGTGCTGATGGGGAGGGGAGAGGGGTGGTGGATGAGTGCCTCAATAATTGGGCGCAGGGGAGAGGGAGGGAGGTGTCGCACAGCCATCGGAGTCCGGAGGAGATGGGGGCTTTGTGCGGGAGGGTCCGGGGCAGAGGTGAGGGGGGATGACCCTGCCTGATATCTGTCGGGTGGAGGGGACAGCATGGATCTCTCTGTCTGAGATCAGTGGGGGGTGGGGGAGAGGGGTCCACTGCCACTCTGCCTGAAACCAGTGGAGAGGGGACAGGGGAGAAGCTGTTGCATATTGCCTGAGATCAGTGGGGGAGAGGGAGAGGAGCCTGCAATTGGTCTGGTTGGTGGGGGTGGGAGGATAAGGAGGTCATTAATGTTGTTGGGATGGGACAATATCTATGGGGGGGCAGGACAGGAATTATCTGGTCCAGGACAGATATGGCAGGGAGCGTTATTCTATCTTTTTTTGAGCGTGCGCATTTGGAGCGCCGATCAGAGGTGTAGGGTTTCGGGCTTGTGCAGTGCGATTTGGAATCGCTGCTATTTTTCAGGCAGAGTGCGTATGGGGGTGCCTGAGAATGGGTCTAAAAGTCGGATCTGCAACACTCCCAGTTTGAAGTCCGTCCAGCACTTAGAATCAAAATGCTAAAATAGGACTGGGTGTAATATCAGAGCTTTAGCAAATAGTGAAAAGTCTTAGCTGCACAGAATAGGAACTCTTCAAGGGATTGGGAGCCACTGGGAACTCATGTCAGCCAGAGCCATGAAATATGTGCCCCTAGTTTAGCAACACCTTCCTCCAGTGTCTACTAGATGCAGTGGAGGGCCACTGCAGTGTCCTCTAATCCTATTTCACATGAAGACTACAAATCTCTGTTCACTGCATTGAGACTGGAGAATCCCAGCTGTGGGTGAAGTCAGAGAATCCAGGTGGAAGCGCAGGGGGAGGCAAGGATATTCCAGAGTCCCGGCATTCGGACTCTGGCCAGCAATCTGCTGAGTTCAATTCGGATGAGGAGCCTCTGGATTCGGTCATGCCACAATTCCTGGAATTCCAAATGCGCAGCTGGGAAAAACAGGAGAGGATGTCTGGTACACCCTTCAGATTGCAAGGCATGATGGAGGAGTCCAGCCACATTCAGACTGAAGTCATAGTGTCGACAGGCCAATGCACTGAGGTCAACAAGTTCGGGTGACAGCTGCTGCGCAGTCCTTGATCCAGACCATCGGTCCTGCACTGCTGCAGGAGCTGCGCTCAATGGCAGGGACACATGTTGGCATCCACTGCTGCCAATGCCAGACAGGGGTGGGGAATCTCAAACTCACTCCAGCTGCCCTGATCTCTCAAGGAGGCAGCCAGGGGTCTTCAGACACCCACAGGGATGGGAAACAACAGATGCACACCCCTGGGGCCATCCTTGCAGGATACTCCTCATCTGAATCGCCTCTTCTTGTGACCACTTCAGCTCCAGCTCCACAGACTGAGGAGGGTGGTACTGCCACACAGTAGGACACTGAAAACAGGCCCCCAGGTCTCGGCCCTCCAGAGGACTCATGCTACAATTGTCGCAAACAACAGGGCATAGCATTTGACAGGCTGCCTCTGTCTCCATTGAGGATGTTGGGTTTGCAACCAGACATAGTAGCAGGATTAGAAAGATCAAGAAGGTATAGCTACACAACACGGAAATAGCGTAAATAACCTCCTCCAAACGTCACCCATTCTGTGGCTGATTGCTATGATGAGCTGTGTTCCTGTCAATCTGAAGTGAAAGCTTAGTTCCCGCAGAAAATAACGGCAATGGTTTCAGTCCCAGGCTTCCTCCCTGTGCTGTGTTCAACCATTCCAGCGCATTGAACATATCAGTCAAGAGAAATGTGACAGTTACCATTTAACTGCGAAGGACCGCATTTTGTTCATTGCCTGCTGCTACCTTTCAAATCCCCTTCACGCATGCCACAGAGTTCTGGCCACAACATAGATGACCAGTGTCTAGTGCACATGATGATTGACCAGAATCCCCCACAGCAGCATCCCACTGCACGTGACTGAATGGCAATGGCTTTAGCTACTCAGCTACTTCATGAGTTGTCATCTCAGATGCAGACATTGTCCTAATCTTCACTCCAAGGCCTTGCACTTTGCTTGAATCATGAGGGGTACATGTTAATGTGAACTTTAACATAAAGCAAGGGATTATGACTGCATCCCTGGTCTGTGTTCTATGGCCATCTTTCCAAGGAGATCTTCCAGCTTGCCAGTCACATCCTGGAATTATGCCACCAGGAAACAACCTAGGACCATTCTCATGATATCATTGAAAATCCTGAGGGAATCATCAGGAGTTTCCTAACTCAAAGAAACCAGTTTGTCCCTACATCAGTTTTTTTTAAATTAATAAAGAGTAAACAGAGGTAAGCTATTTCCTATGTTAGAGACACACAGTACAAGGGGCCATGGGTTTAAGGTGAAGGGGGAGAGGTATAACACAGATATTAGAGGGAGGTTTTTCACACAGAGGGTAGTGGGGGTATGGAATGCTCTGCCGAGTAAAGTGGTGGAGGCAGGCATGCTGGAGTTGTTTAAGAGTAACTTAGACAGGCGCATGAGTGGGTTGAAGATGGGAGGATATAGGAGATTGTTTTAAATAAGGTTCATTAGCATTGGGACGTCCCTGCTAATGTAAAAGGATGTGGTATGATACTAATATTTTTCTCTTTTAATTCCCAGGTTTTAAGTTGGTCCGCTTTGTTGTCCGACAAGGGGCATACACGCGATGGGTCGTACTTGGACTGCCCTTGAATGTTCGAGAGTGGCCTAGTGCTTCATGTCATTAGTGTGTGCTTAAACTGGACCAGATGCTGGGCAACACGACAGCTCGGTGACTATCACTGTTTGCTGTGCAGACACATGAATTTGGGCCAGTGTCTGTGGCAGTTTGCGCATTCTCCCTGTGCTTGCGTGGGTTTTCTCCAGGTGCTCCGGTTTCCTCCCACACCCCAAAGATGTGCTATTAGACCGATTGGAGGTGATAAATTGTCCCTTAATTAGTTTCCCTCAATGTGGAATGCCATAAACAATAGATAAGGGTCATGGGTGGAGGGGGGACTGGTAATGTTAAAATGGCGGCGCGGGCTCGTTGGGCCGAAGGGCCTGTTTCCCGGGCTGTTTTTGTTCTTTGTTCTTTGTACTGTTTATCAGTGACTGCAGATACTGTTGAAGAATCCTGAGCACCCTGCTCTGCTCATTGTGAACTGGTTTTCTATTGGGGTTCTTCAATGTGTTTTAGGTTCCTGATGAGATAACTGCCTCCTGAAGAAGTCAAGAATGAGCATCATGAATTAGCAGTGGAACCAATACCTGCACACATAGGACGCAAGTTCATTCCGGTCTGTATCCTCAATACTGAACCTCTCTGCCATGAAGAAGGAACACAGTAAAAAGTCTGACAACACCAGGTTTTAGTCCAACCGATTTATTTGATAATAGACTCACAAGCTTTCAAGGTTTCCCTCTTCGTCAGGTGAATGGAGAGTTCTGGCCTCAGAAGGAAACCCCGCAACATGTTAATGAGATTCTGGCACTAAGAGCGGCAGGACTTCAATATAATGTGCCTTGCTGACTCTTCAGGAGATGTTGGCTTCCCCAGTTTCCCGTGAATATTGGAACCACAGAAAATTCAATTTACACTTTTCTTTCCAAAAGCATGGGAAAAGAAATAAAGAACACACCCTATCACTTTTAATTTAACCTTTTTCTCATTGAACTTTTAGTTTGAAAAGCTGGCCGTCGACATCTTTATATTTCAGTATGGGGTCAAGTGCCTTGTTTCACAGTTGCTTTTTCAAAACTTGATGATCCTTATATCCCTTCACCCTGTTAACTCTAACTGAAGAAGCAGCGGGACAATATCTCTGACACCTTCCTGCCCTGGAATCTGTCAACAGGCCTGTCAACCAAGCCAACTAGTCTGAATCCCAGGGGCATATCCACCATTGACATATCATGCTGTGCCCATGAATGATAAATTCATCCTCAGCACAGTAGGTGTGAATGTTTATTTTGTGAACTGAGATAATGCCCCCTGGTTATTCTAGGCAGAATGAGTTATGGATGAGACACAGATTCTCATTGTGTTAATGTAGCTTCACCCAATCTGCTTCATCTAGATTTAATACACTGTAACCACTCCAGTTCAGAAATCATGTGACCAAATCATTTCTGGATTTTGAAATTGTCTAGAAAGCCTAACCACAAGTGTGGAAACTTGAAATAAATAAATGTTTATCTGAAACTTAAAACAGGGACAGCCACATTATAAGACAATAATAAAAAGATGTTTTACTTATCCAAATACTGTATCTTCAATGTTTCCACTCACAAAGTACTTTACTAAAAAGATGTCAATGACATTGAAGGCATATTTGGGTGTGTCCAAAACAATTTCCGGACTCGCAGTTCTGAACAATAACTTTCTGGACAGGAAAGCTTACGGTGTACATACTCTTAAATGTCTGCAGCATACGGTCTTCTTTTAAGCCTGTTCAAATTCATATTATTTTAAAATATAAGGCGGAATTTGCTAACTGTGTTTGCTGCAAAACTGGCGAATCCTGCCTGAGGTCAATGAACCTCTACATAGTCCATAGTACATAGCCCACTACAATTCCCGTGGCGAAATGGGAATATTCCCCCCATAAACTTTAAACTATCAAAATCCTAGATTTTCTGAAGGAAATCTTGGTCAAACTGTGATTGTTCCAAATTTATGTGTATCCTTTATTGTTTATAGGGTACACTCAAGCTACAACTGCAGCACTAGTGTAAAGTAATTTGTTTCACTCCAATGATATTGTCATGGTGAAAATGCAACCTGAATCTAGGGTGAAGGCCTGTCCTAATAGCAAAAGCAAAGAGATTGCAAAACACTTGTGGAGAAAGTCTCACTCCACTTTGGAATCAATCTGAATATTCACATTCAATTTAAACTCTAAGGTTTCAACTAAACTTTTCATGAGTGCATTACATGCCTCTAAAACTGGGTTCTCAGTAATATCCTTTCAGGGTTAAAAATATACAGGGTAGATTGGAATCTTGGTGCATCCATTTTATGCACATAAAATGGGCAAAACAAGGGCCAATTTTACAGAACAATATCCTATGCCCTATGAATACCAGAAAGGCACTTCCCCCAATTGTCGAGTATCCCTGGTGACTGCCCACAACATGCAACAGCCTCGTACATATGTAAATGAGGAGTCCAACGCATGTACTAAATTGGACACCAATGAGTTGAGTAGGATCCTAACCAAGTAGGGATTCAGGAGCAGCCATAATGCTAAGTTTATTTCAAAAGAAGAAAAAAATCTTTACAATTCTCTTTTGGATCTAGAAGGAGAAAGGAAGGACTCCTGTTCCATTGTATCCCAATTGCCCTACACCCTCCCAGTCTCTGCATTCTCCCTCAATGCCTTCTCACATCCTTCCTGTGATTTACCTTTGGGACACTGTATGTGAAGGAATAGGCTCAAAAAATGCCTTTTCAAAATAGACATGATGAGAGGTCACATGACACCAGGTTATAGTCCAACGGGTGTATTTGAAATCACAAGCTTTTGGTGCAATGCTCCTTCATCAGGTAAAGTCACTTCACCTGACAAAAGAGCAGCACTCTGAAAGCTTGTGATTTCACAAATGTATTGGAGTATAACCTCGTGTCATGTGACCTCTCACCTTGTCCACCTCAGTCCAACATTGGCATCTACATATCAAAATAGACAAGATGGAGATATAACAGGAACCAGCACCTTGCCCAGTCTACATTAAAAAACTGGACTTAGGCCTCTGAGATGGGGCAAAATGCCCCTCTCATGACTGAAAATGGGCCTAAAGCAATCTCTACCTTCATATTACTCCATTATTTCATGATAAAATGCAATGAAAATATTGCATTAATTACAGAGAACATGCAGGAAATGTTCCTCCCTAACTTTGCTTTACTTATCACTATTTGTCTAGCACGTTCACTTCTCAGTCCGAAGGTTTATTAGCCCATTTTCTCTTAACCATATCTTTATACAGCAAACTGCCCAAAAGAATAAATCATGGTGTTATTAGGCTGGCATTGTACAATAAACACAGAGGAGCACAAGTGCTAAAAATTAAAGAGAGAGCCCAGCAGCATAACAGAAAACATGCATTTTAAAATTCAGAAGGTGCTGGATATTGGCCTTAGGCTATCTGACAGTCAAATCTGCCAGTCTTAATTGTGATATGCATTGTCAGCCCCAAGGGAAGGAAATATTGACATTGCTTATGTCAATGATAACTATAGGTACATATCCTGTCAGTCAAACGTGAAGAGGCACTGGCAGCAGCGAGAGAGAACATCATAGCCTCAGTGCCCTTTGGAGGAGTAGACTGAAATAATACTCATTTTATAAATGGTTGCAATGTTTTGCCCAGTGCTTTTCCAGTTGTAGAAATCAGAAACCCAGAAATGCACCCAGGTGTCCGTTAATGTACAAGCTCAAACTCTGAAGTTATTGATGAGAGCTATGTTTGGTTTTCCTTTATTCGGAACTTCCAACCCGGTGATGCAAGAAGCAGAAACATTAGTGCTTTTTGCACTCAGGAAACACTAATTCTTGAGGGTTAGTTGAAGCAAGAGATAAATCTATTCTCTGAAAGTAAAGGGAGATAAAAATACCTTTCCAAAAGTGAACAAATGTAACAAATTGATTGATTCAGGTGCTCATTCACCAGTTGAGGGAAAACACAATTTGTTTATTTATATGTTAAAACTATACAGAGACTTGCAGCCTCAAGGCTGCAATCAGCTCCCAAAGTGACTCTGAGTACAGAAGATGGCACTTAGCAGGATGATCCCCACTCTGCTCCCCAATTGATTCTCCAGGTCATGTGACCCTTACTGTTCAGATTGATCCTTAAATGGACACTCATCACAGATCCTTAATACAGACCCTTAATAACTTGAGTTATTATTCCCTCCCCCAGGTTACTGGTTTGTGTATGCACCTCTGGCTTTAAGGTACATGTGAGTGAGAAAGAAAGAAACTCAAAGGCAGGGAAAATAAATAACTGATCTAATGCTCGAATTGGAACTGATCACAGTGCATCAGTGATTTGCTGTACTGTTGATATTTTGACTGTTTTTTTAGTGGGGCACCTCAGTAGTACTGGGTTCCTGAAATGGTGACAAGGACTTTATAAACAGTCATTTCTTCACTAGCCGACCAACTAATACATGTTTATACATTGCCCATGCTCCTGGCAAGAACTCCCATGTTTCCCGACATGTGACCTTTTTGTAGGCATCATCATGCCATCACATGACCACTCAGCCTACACCTTGTTTTTTTTTTGTTTCTTTTACTTTTGGAGGATATATTTATCTCTTGCCCAAACTGACCCTCAAGAACTTGTGTTTCCTGAGTGCAAAAAGCATGAATGTTCCTGCTTCTTGCAACACCTGGTGGGAAGTTCCAAACAGAGGAAAACCAAACATAGCTCTCATCAGTTTGTACAACTGGTGGCATGAGATGTAACAGTGTGCGCAACCAGAAACTATAACAGTATATTTTGTAACATACAGCTTAAACAGTCCAACAATGCATCACTATTTATACCATAAGGCATGGATTAAGTTGTTGCAGCTGATGTATACCCCCTCCATGTTTTCCTCAAATTGACCAAAATCTATCACCAGCTAGAGAAAGACAAATCAAAGTGGCAGAGTTCCTTTGTGATTCTGCTGATTCCTACAAAAGCAGAGATCATCATGTAATAAAAGCAGGATATGCTGGAAATGCTCAGCAGGTCAAGCAAAACCTGTGGAGAGAGAAATAGAGTTAACAGTTCAAATTGATGACCTTTAGAACTAGGAAAAGTGAGAGAAGTAATAGGTTTTGAGCAAGAAGTAGATGGGACAAGAACAAAGGAAATTCTGTAATTGGGTAAAAGACCAGAAATTGAATGACAGAATATTCAGCAGTACAGTGCCCAATGGAATGATGATGGGGCAAGAAAAGAAACAAAGCATGTGCCTTGAACATGTGTTACTATCTGCAAATGGAAATGAGAGGAAAACTGAAACAGGCAAAGAAAACAAAATGCTATGATCAAATTTGCAATCTGAAATTGTCAAACTGAGCATTAAGTCCAGAAGTTGTAAATTGCCTATTCGAAAGATGAAGTTCTGTTCTTCAAGATGACAATGTTTTTCAGTGGAACAGTATAGCGGACCAAGGACAGAGATGTCAGTGTGACATCAACAACAAAAAGAAAGAGAAAGTGCACAAGAAACTGCAAAATGGTTTAAAAAGCTACAAAAGTGCAGCACAAAAACTTTCTTGCTTCATTATCACGCACAAGAAGTCAATATGCACCAGGCTTTGCCAACACTGAGGTGACAACCTGGTGGAACTGCAACACAGGACTACATGAGTAGTGGAAGCAGTATTCAACAGGCAGAGCAAAGCAATCCCACAACCAATGGATCAGATCAAAGCTCTGGCCACAATTCATCAGGAACCATGGTGGATGATTAAACAACTAACCAGAGGAGGAGGCTCCACAAATATCCCCATCTTCAATGAGGGGAACCCCAGCAAATCAGTGCAAAAGACAAGGCTGAAGCATTTACATTCATCCACAGCCAGAAGTGCCTAAGGATGATCATGTTGCTTTCTTTTAGGGGGCCCAATATCACAGATGCCAGTCTTCAACCAATTCAATTCACTCCACATAATGCCAAGAAATGGCTAAATGCATTGGATATTGCAAAAGTTACATGCCCTGAAAACATTCCAACTGCAGTACTAAAGACTTGTGGTCCTGAATTTAGCTATGCCCTGAGCCAAGCAGCAAAACAATGGCATCTGCTCAGCAATGTTGAAAATTGTCCAGGTTCACAAAAAGCAGGACAAATCCAATCCAATCCAAGGCCAATCATCTCAGCCTTAGGATGTTGCTGCAGAAGTTCCCCAGTGCAGTATGCTATGCCCAACCATCTTCACTTGCTTCAATATCAACCTTCTCTCCACCATAAAGTTGGAAGTGGGGATCTTTTCTTATGATTGCACAATGTCCTGTCTCATTTGAGGCTCCTCAGAAACTGAGGCAGTCCTTACTCACATGCAGTAAAACCTGAACAACATTTAGATTTTGACTGAGAAGTACCTAATAATATGTGTGCCACAAAAAGTACCAAGCAATGACCATCTCTAACAAGGCAGCATTTGACCATCTCCCCTTAAAACATTTTTTCAGTTCATTTTTACATTAGATTAACATCTCATTGTTCAGTCCTTCAACATTAACATCCAGGGGGTTGCCATTGACCGGAAACTTAACTGGATCAGCCATATAAGTACTCTGGCTACAACAGTAAGTCAGAGGCTGGGAATTCTGTAGCAAGTAACTCACCTTTTGACTCCTTAAAGTCAGTTCACTGTTGTGGCACAATTCAGGAGTGTGATGGAATACATTACTTACTTCTCTAACAAGATTTCCTGAGAACTGGAAGACAGTGTTCCATCATTCCAGCAAGTACTGGTCCTCTGCATCTGCTTCTTTGGAATAATGTATTCTGATGACGGGATCTCCTCTGAAGAATGTGAGAAGGGCAGGAGGGAAAGAAAACAAGGTGAGTGCAGGCAGTATCCCAGAGAAAGACCTGTAAGCAAAGATTCATCTAGCACAGAGACTGGGAGCCTCGTCCATTTCTCGCACTGGCAGAGACCTCCAGAGGTCACAGCCAGCATGCTGGTTTGCAGATCCAAGCGCAACCTCTGTACCCACTAAAGCAGGCTTGCCACAAGAGTTGTCACTCTCTCAATGGAGGAGTGTATGCAAAGAAGATACACAGAAGCTTTCCATATTCACATGGGTTCACAATGCATTGCAGAGGGCAATGTGCTTTTTCAATAGTTGGAACTTAAAGTAGAAAACTGTATGGAAAGTCAATGGGCAAGTGCATGCATAATGAACAACTGTTGCTGAGTGAAAATTTGTCTGTTATGTCCATTTTTTATATGTAAAATAGGACAGTAATTAACTTTTTAATATATGTCATACCCTTCACTCCAAGAATGCCTGAAAAATATTTGACACCATATTAGTCTTGGACATTTTTTTGACATCCAGTGCAGTCATGTAAAGCAGACATCCAGCAAATCTCCAAATTAGAACCCCTGTGAGCAATTAGACTACCAGCAAGAAAATATGTTTTAATTTAAAATAAATTATTTGGAACCAGGAGGAGCAGGAGTATATAAAAAGCTTGCCCAATGTGATGTATGAGGTCTAGGGCATATTTTCAGGTGAGAACCAAGCATCGCGATTCATATTCACATTATAGCCTCATTGTGTCCTTCATGCCAAAACCAAGCACCTACAAATTTTTACTGCACAGCCTGAATATTAAGAGTTTACTTTCGGAGCTAATATGTTCTGTTGCCTAAGCAATGCAGTACATTATATAGTAGTGCAATGGCATACCAGATAATATCACCATTTTAAATTGATCTTACTGACATCAACATTTTCTACAAGGTCCAATTGCTATTTTTTAATGCAACAACCATTTCTTTGTTATAAAAAAAAAATTTCACCACACGTCTGTCTCGAAAAGATGTAAACAATAGCTGAGGAGAGTTGACTGGAGCAGTTTCAGAAAAACTTGTGCCAAAAATTATTTTGCAGTTCAATTGAATGGCAAGCATTTTTGCATAGCTTCCCACAAGAAATGGTCTGGGAAAGTGATACAGCAAGAGCCAACCTATTATGAAAACAGAAAATGTTGTAAACACTCAGTAGGTCAGGCAGCTGCTTGAACTGCTGTGTATTTCTGGCATTTTCTGTTTTGTTTCAGATTTCAAGCATCTGCAGTATTTTATCTTTGCATGAGAGTGCAAGGTGTCTTTCAGACATGTTAGCAATGCAGTTGTTCAGCATGATTTCCTGTATCTTTTCTGTGCTTGGTTGAACCTGGGAAGGAAGCAATACTTGAGGCGTTCAGTGAGTGGCCTGAAGAAGCCGGAGTGTATGGCAGAATACAACGTTTCGATTTGATATGTTTTTGTTTTGTTTTATAGAAAATTCGGATTTTATTGTTTTCATCTTTAAAAATAAGGGGCTTTTGTTTAATTCTGACTGATGAGCTTAGATTCAGAGCAGAATAGCAGCACAAAACCTGCAGCCAAACTCAACATGCTTCCAGCTCCAGCACATTGCTCACGCATACAGCTGCCAAGCTACCCTTTCCCACATCTTGCGGAGAGGAGATGCCTTCTCTGTGCATGTTGGATGGGTGGGTATGGTTCAGCCTGAGTTGACCTTGGTGCTACTGGGAGCATGGAGACACACAACAAATGTGACCACTCCAACCCCCTTCAACACAATCCAGACACACAGGGCCATGCCCAGAACTATCACTTTCCAATAGAAACAATAGAATTATTGTTCATCTATTGCATATGGAAAGTAGGAAACTTTTTGCCTGCCACGTCTTAGCATAAATGAATATTTCTTCTTTAACTTCAGCCACTGGTAAAAATCGAATTTACAGTTTCTGAAAACCATGAGGGAGTGAGGGATTTAGCTAATTTAAAAACTAAATCAGTGCATGCAGCAGCAAAACCCCAATGTGTTGTCGTGATCGCTCTGCTCTAAGAGGGAAGTCTTGCTCCATGTGAACATTAGTAAAACAATGGGAAAACTGCAATCAATTTGGCACGAAAACTGCCGAATAGAAGACCGCACCTCCCCTCCCCTTCACAACACTAAACCAATGATCGAGTTTATACTTTCATGGCGAGGATCTGCTTTTAAATATCGTCAAACAACAGGGAATTTCTTGTAAATGATTAGAATATACAGCTCGACGAATTCTATCGTGGGCCGTCTATCAGCTAATTCATGTAAATAGTATTGGGAATTTATAAAGAATAATAGTATTGGCCTATCTCGTTTTCCAAAAACTTCATTGTATGGTTCTGCATATTTGTCATCACTAATCTGTGTAAAAGAATCCAGTGATTTCAGTAGGACTGAACTGGAAAGTTTCATTCACTACACCCACCAGTCCAAAAGCACTTTTATCTCTGAAAAAAAAATCATTAATATTCTATATTATGCACCTCGCGGCTGCAACAAGTTAATAAGCAATGAATGGGTATATATATTCCTAAACAACAGTATCGTTCATGTTGCATAGTCTCTGCACAAATGGGGATTAAAACATTTGGAGAAGGCAACATACTTTGTGCTATGCTGCAGCTACTGCGTGGCTGGAGAAAAGGCTTCCAGCTAAGCAACACCTAAACTCTCTTCCCAAGACATTCCACAGATTCTGAATGGATATATCAATGAGCTGAGCTCCTCTCTCGGCAGTTAGATTATGAAAGCATCGAGGGCAGTGTCTGCACTCAATAAATATTTATGTTAACAGGTGTTTTGTGCCTGCGAGGTCCACGGGACCCCTCTCTCTCTAAGTGAGTTTGACACTTTTGGAGTTATAGTGCATGGATGTCAAGCTAGGAAGTGTGATACATCAGGGAGTTCGCGTTGCTTTTCTCCAGGGACAGATTCGTGCTCTGACCCTCCATTTGTACTATAACTGCTTCAGGGACCGTATGGTTGGCGTGGAACCGAATCCTTCACAGTGCAAGGCGGTCAAAGTTACGAGGTTGCTTCATCCTGATTAACTCTCTCCCGCTATGCCATATTAGATTGACTAGTAAATATTAATCACTGATGGTGTTCTTACTCAGCCTGCGGAGGAACAAGGTCATATGTTCAACAATTGTTCTAAACCAATCACATGAACGGTCTGTAAGTTTTTTTTTACATTGGATCTATGGTGTAAAATTTGGCCTAAGGCTTATAACAGAAGAACATTCCGTAAGCACTGGCGCAAAAAAAACTTTTCATGAGGCTTCCCTTTAGTGTCGCATACCATTTCAGCATTGACTGCCACGGAATTCAGAGGTGTAAGTTTGGCGGACATTAACTGTGATTGGTTTGTCTGCTGTCACCTGATGGAGAAAAGCGTTTGTGAGCAAAATATTTTTTACAATTCCTGCAGGTGTGGATGTAGCGTTGGCTTATTGGCCATGCTAAATTGCCTCTTAGTTTTAGAGTGTTAGGGTAACTAAGTAGGGTTATGGGGCTAGGGCCTGGTTGGGACTGTGGTCATTGCAGGCTCGGTGGGACGATTGGCCTCCTACTTGCACTGTAGGGTTTCTATGATTAGAATCAAGGTGCTTCCAACACTTTCAAACGCAAAATCGCTTTAAAATCTTACAGTATCCATAAACATAAAAACGTGTGACACAAATGTATAATTCAGAATCAAACATGAGCATGTAGTGTGTTATTTATTCTTAAAATCTTCCCTAGAAGCATTGTATTATTTTAGAACATCAGCCATGGTCAGCTGGACGTCCAGATGTCTAACTTCAAATGGTGCACAGCGGAAACATTGTAATGTTCGCCGTAACTAGCCAAGTTAAAGAATCTAGTCTAAATGTGATAACTAAGAGTGTTATGGGCTGGGCATGTGAGATTGAAATGTAATTTCTTTTCTCTTGTCTCATATAATGCAATGCATTTGAACTGAAAATATAAACATGGCTTCTTTATAGGAGACAGTTCAGATGTAAACATTTGAGATTTATTTAAGCGTCTGACTAACCAGCACACGACGCTTCGAGATGTTTGGCCTTTTTTTCTGTCCATGACACCAAAGCAATTGAGACAATAAAATCTTGGATTGAGATTATGAACTTTGCTGGAAGAAATGCAAAACTAAATCATTTCACCCCTACTCTCGTCCAGAAATCACTATCGTCTGCTCGTCTCGTACAATGAATATACATGATTTGGAGATGCCCGTGTTGGACTAGGGTAAACACAATTAAGAAGTCTCACAACACCAGGTTAAAGTCCCGGAAGTTCGTGGCGTTTGCTACCAAATAAATCTGTTGGACTTTAACCTAGTGTTGTGAGGCTTCTTACAATGAATACACACACATGCAGTGCGACAAATATAACAGATAACTAGTAGAAATGCTAAGTGTCAGGTAAAGGGTCAGGTAAAGTATAGCAAACATCAACTGGGTGGTAACTAGCGACCCCAGTGTTCTCACAGTTGTAAGTTAGATAATACAGGAACTTGTTTGAAGACCCCCGCCCCCCGCGTCCACAAATATAATGATTCATGCCAGTAAGAGATATATAATTTGTGCTTCTCTTACGAATCAAACTTAACTTCTAATAGAAAAGGATACAAACTATTTGGAGCTTTCTAATGTGCCCCATACTTATTTTTGCCATTCAATTGCCAGAAGCAGCTGTAAAGTTACATCACATGATCGTAACCCATCCACTTGGATAATAACTGACGTATTCGGGAGAAGTCAGTCTTGTGTTTCGGAGGAAGTGCAGCCAGCAACCTATATAACTGCATTTTATATCGTGCAATAATATGTGTAAACTCTACCTGTATAAGCCAAAGTTCCGTTCGCAGTGAGTGCAACGCTGAATATTCGAGATTGACCGTTGTGTAGCGGGGACCATATAAACAGGCTACCTGAAGTTCGGTTCGGTCAAAAAGCGAGATACTTTGCATCACCTGCTTAATATTTCAAAGGATGGAGTCTTCCATTTGGCATAATGGAATAACTATATGGAAATAGGACGTCGACACGAAAGTCTGGCTTAGGGCATTCATAGCGTGGTGAAAGAAAAATGAGTTGTTGAACTGCTGGTATATTACTAAGAAATGTGTGCACCCAGATACACAAGAGTGGGCTGAGAGATAGGAACATATTTTCAGAGGTCTGCTGGATCGAGAAAGCGTCTGATAACTCATCTTTTCCCATGAATTTCAAAATTAAGGAAGCTTTTTTGGAAGGTTAAATAAATCACATGTCGTTTGTATATTAAAGAATTGTTTTACAAGTTTGCTAGACACTTTTAGGTTTAGCTTGGTTTCATTATACAGTATAACCCAACTAATGAAAATGCATTTTTTCCAAACGATATAGCCTATTCATAAAAAATTATATGAGTACATTATACAAGAATTCAAATATCAATTTGATATTAAATAAAGTGCATTACAAATCAATTTCTTTCAATACGCTACATGAGGTGCCGGACTATACTTGTCATTGCCGGTTATGTTTACACTGTACATTTGCATCTCATGTCAAACATTCTCTGGTGCACATACCCTGAGGGGCTTTACACAGCCTTCAGCTCTTGGGTGTACCATGTTGAGAAGCTTTAGACAGCGACTTTTTCCCTTTGAGCATTTGTGGTCGCTGCTCCAAGAGTTAGTGCGTCCCTCAGCACTTTATTCTGAACCTTGGATAATCCTGCCGACAAGCATACATGACCCAGCCGAAATTAAAAGGGCCTTTCACAGTCTTAGTATGTCCACAGCCCTTTCGGGCCAATGAAGCAATAAATAATGAGCTGCAAGGGACCAGGTAGCCAGGTTTACGTAATGTTATCTAGATAAAACTTATTTCAATAGTTTAAAAAGCTGTAAATACTATTGTATTCTATGTTTGTTATAATTTCGTACCAAGTAATGTCAAATGATAAAACGTACAATGGGTCTTTCACTGTCTAATTTTGGAAACTAGAAGGTAATAAATTAGTGACCTTTTACTGTGTATTACATAATGTTACAGAGGACCATTTTAACGATAGTCTTTCTCTCTAAAAGTAAATATTTATTCAGCTTTAGTGTTGACACACTTCACTGCGATGCGATAATGGTCCATTATTCAAATTTTCAACTATTCTATTTCAGTTTCACTAACTCAACAGATGAAAATTATAGTTTATTGTCTTCTGTTCTATTTTTTCTGACTGATGTAATTTTTTACGGAAAGTTTGAAAGAACTGCGAGTTCAATCTTGACGAAGTAAGGAACACTCAAATATTTTGGCACGCCATTCATGTATAATCGACTTCAAAATCAATGTTCCTTATATGACTGGCCGAAACTTCATCCGACTAGTCGTTCAAGAAAAAAAAGTGACATGATACAGTTGCTAAAACGTCTCATGTTTCATAATGCTAATATTAACAATATAAATTACATGAACTGCAAAATCACAGAACAAGTAACTGCATTTGCAACTTTAATTTGCATCTTATTTACACACCGACAAATCTGTCAGCGTTAATCTCTGAAATAAACTGGTTGATTCAACTAACTGGTGAACTTGAGTGAGATTGTTGTGACAGAACAACATTGATTAATTTTTTTTAGAAATACCCCCTCGGAAATAGTGTTGAGTCTTGCTATGTAATAGCATTTAATGTTAATAACCGTTTTGCTGCAGGTGATATGTACTCAGCGCATATTCCGGGGAAAAAGTATTTTTTTTAACTTAGTTGCAGTTGCACTGGATTTCATTGGCTCCAATATTCACAAGCGGCTTGCATTTAACCTCGAGGCGCGCCAGATATCCTTCTTCGAGCGCCCTCTCCCCACTGTTTCAGTCAGTATAGTCTCTACTTCGATCCAAGCTTTTATGAGCTGAAATCTGATCATCAAAACAGTGGAGAATTATGTATTTAAGTACTAGTATCTTAACCGTGACTGCAATAGAGAGTCGTGTAGCTTCTTGTTAAGTTTTACAATCGTTTGAACCTAAATTTAATAGTAAAGGAAATTAAGGGATTAAAGAAGTGTTTTTCGCTCAAACGTGAAAATATGCGGCGATTTCATGTTCACACTCTGGCATATTGGCATTATACTGGGACTCAACGCACAATATGAAAGGACTGAACACAAAATATTCACCGAGCAACAAGTTGGCTTGCAAATCCGCTCGATGGTTTGGGCTGAGATCGACTCTTTCTTTGGTGATGTGTATTAGAAAATACTCATTAATGTACGATCTGAGCCCATCTATAATCGGTCGAGCTTTTTTTTAAACCCTGTGTTTCAGAAAGTAAGAGAGGACCCCCCACGTGTGCCTAAATCAACACGAGCAAGCCACTTCCAATTAAATGGATAGAGCTGCAACTATCTATATATTTTCTTAAAGAATCGTGGAGATTTGGAAGAAGTGCTTCAAATGTTTAAAGTAGTGAGAATTCCAACTTCGAAATTTCCGGTTCCCCTCACAAAGTCATTTCTCAAATCCCAACTCTGCGCTGCAAATTGTAAATGTGAAAGCAGGGAAGTGCATCGATGGTCAAACCCTTGCTGCCCAGATCTCCACATATTCGAAACACACAAAGAATCAAACCAAAGTGACAGAATCATTCTGATTTCAACAACAAAGACTGAACAGCAACACAAAAAAAAAACTGCAATTGAACACAAAGTATTCTTCATTGAATCAGCGAGTTGATCTGAGGATTGTATCTGCCATCTGATAGTTGGCACGACTGAAAAAAGTTCATATTTTTCCAAAACGGCGAAAAGGGATTTTTCACTGAAGTTCTGGTAGGGATTGTTTAACAGATAACATTGCAGAACATAAATGTAGACGCATAGGAAGGAAGCAAACGTGCATATCTATAGAATAAGTTACTCTTTCTATACGAAAATAATGCCACTCTTGGGGGAAAAAAGTTTTGTTGCTAGTATTTGAATTGCAAACTACTGTACAACTCACTTAATGATAACACAGAAAAGTTTAAAACAATACTGACGCGACTGATTGTATTTCTATTTCCTACAGAACGTCGTTCGCACGTTGCAAGTTATGCAGGCAACAGTTTAGCTTTGGTAGCAATGGGAGTCCAGAAAGAGGCATGGCTTAAACACAATAAAACCTATCTCTGGCTCGTGCCGGCTAAAGCCCTGGCTAGGAATGTCCACCCTTCACTGACAGTGTTAATTAATTGAAGAGAAAATGAAAGAGCGGGTGAATCTAAAGCTGCGGCGGCTGGGGTCTCACCTATTTATTCCCCTGCTCTCCTCAATATTCTCGAAAGGGATTCTGTTCTTATGCAAAACATTATTTAAAATTCACTCTGAACACGAGCCACTTCCGAGCGCAGGATGGCGGCTAGACCGATGTGAGTTATCTTAAATAATGTTGCGTTGGCAAATGTGATTTTTTTTTTCACATTGTACTGGCGGCAGATGTGGCGACTGGAATGTCGAAATGGCTAACGGTATCTCTACTGAGGGTCGTACCAGAAGGAGAGGAAAACAGAAGTGAATTGATTTCCCGGTTACAAAACTGTTTTCATTTTAACGATGTGATAATGGCCAGGGCTGTGAATTAATACAATCTAATGCGAGGGGAGGCGATTTCCAACGGGACAGGGGCTGCTGTCATTTGCAAGTGTAGGTCCCAAGGGGATGCATGGAGGGTTTACTAATCTCGATTGTAATTGTATGTGTTAGTTGTCTTGATTGCAAATACACACGTCGTGTATGGATGACGGATTGTATTTAAATAGGAGAAGAAAACGGGAAGACGGGGGAGCTGTTTAAAATCGTGGTGTCTTGCAGATGCTTATGCCGACACCTCCGTGCTTAACATATTCAAAAACATAAGCGAATGTCTCAGGTGACATGTTGGTCTGCCAGTAATACGTCGGACACTTTGCAATTATTATAATGAAAACAATGAAACGGTGAGTGCTGTTAAAGAAAATCATGACAGCAGAATTAGAATGTTCAATTGTCGCGTATAATGCTGTTAGCTGCAGGTAAAGACTCCAGTAAAGATTCTCTTCCCGTTTTATTATTGTGTTGTTGGATACTTGCTTTCAACTAAGAGAATTGCCCCCTTTGCGAGTGGCGGTAATTAGATCAAATCGCTTTATTCTCTGCGTATTGCATATAATCCATTTAGTAATGATCCTCTCAGTGAGCCATACAGATTGGCTGCCGGTTTATGAAACTGACTATTAGTTGACTGGTAACCTTAAAGACGCAAACATTAGAATTATAGTGCGTCGCTCTCCCTGGGTAAATGCAAGGCACACTGCAGGCAATCAAAGTCAGTCAAACACAAGTTTTGCGTTCTCGCAAGCTAGAATTAGAAGCATGACAGCTCTCCAAAAAAAATATCGGGGCCAGGATGAAGTAATTATATCAAAAATAACATTTCAATATGTGACTAGTTTTTTTCCCCTCACATATGTCTCGAGATATTTCACCTTGAAAAAGTTCTCACAACATACAAGTGCTTAGATTTCACATCAGCTTTGCACACCAGTAGAAGTCGGTCTGCTTGAGATAACGTCAGTGGTAATATATTTAGCTTTTCAGTGACTCCTTTAGAATCCAATCTGCATTAAAAAAAACAAAAGCTGCTGAAGTGTTTCGGTAGGTAACTTGGCAGTCGGTTTTAACGTTAGCACGATCCGCTTCTTGAAGATCACGACCTCTCAGTGAGTGCGATCTGCGCATAAGCCATCAGCTCCCTCTCATTGCAACCTCACTGCTCCCACTGCCAAGTTCAAACTGCTTGGACACATTCCCTCATTTGACCCTTTAAGCTGGCGCGGGCTGGAGACGCATTCCTCTGATTTTACCGCCTGTTTGGTTCAAGTTCGTTAAAACCTGCCCCAGAGCTAGGCAGCCAACGCTTCTGGTCTATTTCTCGTCTTTTGCTCTTATCATTTCCTAATATACTCCGGCGTTCTGCAATTGAAAGACCCCCCCTCCCCATCCCCCCTTCAAGCTGATATCTCTTAACTAATTTCCAAGACCCTTTAAACGCCCCAACCTTCTCTATCGGCGGAGACGCAATTAGTCTTTCGAACAATCTTAAACAAACATTTAACGTCAGCTTATCCCGCATAATTTCCACACACGTCAATCTAAATTCATTTTTTATTTATAATCTCCCATTATTCCAGGCGAATTGGAATTCTAATATTGCTCCTCGAATTTAAAGAACAGTTTATCATTATCGTGGTGCAAAATCTCAGCACTCTGAAAGGTTCTCTGATAACACTCTGTGAAGACAGAATATATTGTACAATCCTAAAGCGGCGATTTAATTCCTCATTTATCTGAAAAATATCTGAGATATATATATACATAATTAAAGATAGGCCCCAAATGTCACTTAGTCACAGGAATAGCCAGTGGATGATGGCATTGTTTACCAAGAAACCTGCCTTGAAAGGGGGAAAGCGGACGTGCAAAATAAAACGAAAGGCACGGATGATACATTAATCAGAGTTTAACTGTAACAAAAGACACTAAAAGAAATCTATTGATGCCGAATGTGAAAATGCGACTGCCCTGTCCATTTTAGTTACCTGCCATATTGTGCACGCTTTATTTAGCAAAGTCGAACTTGAAGCTTTGTATTGGATGGTGCGCTGGCTCCCACCCCCCCCCCCCCCACCCCGCCACTTTAAATGAATCAGTTGAGTTACACTCTAGAAGAGACGCCAGTTATTGTCTGATTACCCCGATCGAGCAAAGGGGCCAGTGGAGAAACGGTGGTCGAGCAAGCGAATGGCAGGAGGGTAGGAAAGTGAAGCAAGCGCTGGCAAGCAGAAACGGTTAGACTGACAGTGAAAGGGAGAGAGAGAGAAACGGGAGCAAATAAAGGAGGAAGGGCGAGAGTGGTGTGGAATAAGACGCACGGTACACAAATAAAACAGAGAAAGAGGCGAGAATGGAACAATCTTGCCTGGTTTACATGAAGCAAGGGGAATGGTGAAGCTAAGGTAAGAGGGAGGGAGGGGGAGAGGAATGAATGGGAGAATGAGGGGATATGGAAAGTGGCCGCTGGCTGCTTAAAGCTTCCCTCAACAACCCTGAGCTGGGGAGGCCGGAGGGGGCGGGGCAGTGCTATGTAAATAGGATGATCTGATTGACAGGCGCTGCCCGCCGCCGCTCTATCTAACTAGAACTCAGCAGCAGCGCTTAGCAAAAGCACTCAGCCTGTAGAACAGTTCCTGCAGCTCCATGCAGACACCTTCCTAACCCAGCACTCAGCCAACTCAGGGGGCGGGGGGGCGGGTGGGGGAAAGCTCAGCTATATGCTGCTTCTCCAGTAACAATCGAATTCTCTTTTCTCTCTTTCTGTCTTGTTTTGTTTCTTTTTTTTGGGTTAAAAAAATTTTATTTTTGGAAAGCAATGTCTTATCCTCAGGGTTATCTGTACCAGCCGGCGGGGTCGCTGGCTCTTTACTCGTGCCCGGCGTACAGTGCTTCAGCGCTGACCGCCCCAAGGAGCGACGAGCTGGGCAGAGCCTCGTCCGGCTCGGCGTTCAGTCCGTACGCGGGCTCGGCAGCATTCACAGCCCCCTCTACAGGCTTCAATAATCCGCTCCAGTACTCAACTGATCCCGCAACTGGATTCCCGTCCTACATGGTACGTCAATAAATTTCAACTGACTACATTTGCGGATATTGAGTTTTTTTTAACATTTATTTTTTTAATTTTTTGAAAAAAAAGATTTAATGGAGTTTGGTCTTGGAAAAATGTTTTGAATGTGTTGCTTGTTAAATACGAGATCGTACTAACACTAGGCAGCCGTCCCCATAATTGTGTTTTTATTTTTAGTCGGGGAAAAGCATGAACCGATTTGCTACAATAAAATAAACGTTGCTTTTCAAATGTCCAGGATAGTGAGGGGCGGAGGGGGGGGGGGGGGTGGTGGTGTGCTGTCGTAGCTAGACAAAACAAAAGTTTGATGGTTTTGTTTTGGAAAAGGACAGAATACAATCATTCGGGAGGGGAGTGGGGAGGGAAAAAGTGTACTTCTGCACAGGATCAGAGCGAAAAGATTCCTAATTTTCGGAAGTAACGCCGGATGGTGTTTGTATCGCCGTTTGCACATCCTAGTCAGAAAAGGTCAGCAGCTAGTGTGGCCTCAGAGTGCTGCTCAGCACCACTGAACACAGCTACAAAATAGCAATGTCCGTGCAACCCGCAATGGTCCCAAAGTCATTCTACTGGATTCATTGTTTGAAAGTTTGTTAAAGAGTTTGATAATAAGGCACGAGGGAGAGCCGCCGCCATTTTTCTGTGGCAGGAAAATAGAACTTTAAGAATGAAAATTAAAACATTTACAGCAGTATCATCTCTTATTCCAGGCTGCATGGAAGCTATTCTCACACAGTTGAAGTTTATTAAAATAGGATTTCAGCTGGCATAAATATTAAGCAGACCTAATAAGCAAACGAATTTAAAAAAATTATATTTCAAGTTGCAGCGATTAGGAAATTGGAATTTCAGTGCTGATCTACTGAAACGCTGAATGGATGTGTTGTATTTTTAGGGTTCCCCGTACGATGCTCACACTACAGGGATGGCTGGGACCCTCAGTTATCACCCCTACGGTAACGCTGCTTATCCTTACCAACTCAATGACCCGGCTTACAGGAAGAACGCCACCCGAGACGCCACAGCCACTCTCAAAGCCTGGCTGCAGGAGCACAGGAAGAACCCCTACCCCACCAAAGGAGAGAAGATCATGCTGGCCATCATCACCAAGATGACCCTGACCCAGGTCTCCACTTGGTTCGCCAACGCCAGGAGGAGACTCAAGAAAGAGAATAAAATGACCTGGGCTCCGAGGAACAAGAGCGAGGACGAGGAAGAGGAAGACTTGGGGGAAAGTGAAAGAAACAAGGAGGATTGTTTGAAGAAAAAACACGACCAGAACGAAACTTCAGCCGAGGATGAAGGTTTGTGATGTTGCAAAATGTCCTTTCCATCACTCGATAATATGCAGTGACGGCTGCCAAAATAGCATTTAATTAAAACAAATGTCGGGATCGATATCTGATGTATTCAAGCTTTGTGTGACTTATCAGGGCAACGCTATACTCGCTACTATCCATGCATACCGATTTAAGCAACATCGACATAATAGTGATCGTTTGTTTTTGGAGGGGCTCACTTTTTTGGAGGAGCAGTTGAGACTAAATTGTGGCTTTCAGACCACAAATATTGGATTAAATATTTCAGCGTTTAACAGGGCAAGTTGTCATTGCAGAGTACATTTTCTGCTTTATTTGGAGCTGAAAGGGAATTGAACAATTCCCAGTTAGCCACATTGTAATATGGCTGTTTGAAGAACACGGCACTCAGTTTCTGGCTAACCCTTAAAAATGCGCACTACTTTTATGTTTTGAGTGAAAGGATAGCGCCTAATTTGCGGGTGTTTTCTTTTCAATCGCCAATGCTTCTGAAAAAAGCTTTCCTCTATTGAGAGGTGTAACTTGGTGGTCTGTCTTATTTAACCGTAAGCTGTTCTTGTTTTATTCCAGGCATCAGTCTACACGTTGACACGTTGACTGACAGTTCATGTTCCCCCGAATGCGAAGGGGAGAAGGTGAGCAGAGTGGAAGACAACCTCTGCGAATCCGGATCCGAATCGAAGGAAAAATGTGACAATTGCATTGTTGATGATGATGTTGTTGATGATGATGATGATGGAAGCGATGAGGAGGAGGAGAGGGACCTTTCTCACAAAACCATAACTTCCTCGCCTCTCTCTAGGGTGGATGCCACACTCCTTAGCGTGCAAGAAGACGAGAGTTCGGGGAGTCGAAATAAAAACAGCTTGAGCAGTATCATCTCCTCAGCCTCACAGACTCAAGTCAGCAAGCCCAAACTCTGGTCTTTGGCAGAAATCGCCACCTCGGATATTAAACAGCAGATCGGACAGATTTGTTCTTCATCGCCGAACTCCTCTTCATCATCGTCTAGCTCAACCTATCCGGCCACTTCAATCCTTGGCAGGCCCATTTACTACACTTCACCCTTTTACACTAACTACACGAACTATGCCAACTTTAATCATCTGCAAAGCCAAGGCATTCTGCGGTATAGCACCAACGAGACTGTCTTAAATACTGCTTCCATACACAAACAGGGTACTGACTCTCTGAAAAATACGAGTTCCCAGCTAGAACAGCACTTCAGGGCCACGAACTACGACTCCAAAAAAGGTACGTGCTGATGCAAGCTTTCTGCTTACAAGAGACCTGCAGTGAAAAAGCAGGCCATTAACCATAGCAATCAACCGCCCCTAAACTGTAGCTACAGTACAAAGCTCCCACTGCAATTATTGTATATTTTAATTGCATATGTGCAAGGTATATGAAATATTTATTTCCCAAGACTGAAAATGTTTACTAGCAATAGTAGTCGGTAGGTCGATAGATATACATAGAGAGAGCTGTGACTAAATGATGGTTGTATTTTTTGACAGACCCCAGTGATGTCTGCACAGTAGGAGTGCAACCATATCTATAGATGTATAATCAGCAGTGCAAGTAAGTGATCATATGCAATGAAGCGTCTAAATTACATAGTTTAGAATCTAAGCAGTAAAAACAATGTACTGCAAAATGCGAAAACGAAATCACACAAATTAAATATTGGTCCAACTGCAAATTGCGTTAACTTATTTCATGCCATTATTTCTTAGTAACAATAGGGTTTATAATAATGATGGCCCACCTTGCCACAAACCCTGCAATATTTAACGTGTGCTTTCTGTGTCTCTGAAATTGTGACAGCTGTGTGCTTACAATTGAACGAGTTGCTTGACTGGGATTCTCTTTTATTTCCTTGGTCTGCAGGTAGGTGTCACAATTGCTTTGAAAATGTCAGCGAGCCACCCCCCAGCTATTAAGCAAAAAAATGTATATAATACCGGATCACATCTTGTGCCACTGTATAGAGAAGACCCACAGAGCACTATTTTAAATTCCACAGATGATGTTATTAAGAAAGCAAATCCCTGCAACATATCTGTGCATTTGTTGGTTTAATTATTATTCTGTATATGTGACTTTTGGAAAATAATGTCTCCTCAGGTTTTCTTCACTTGATCCGTTTATTTGCCACGTTCTAGGTGTAATGCGGCTTTATTGTAAAACTATTTGTAGATATACAGTAGAACAATGTGATTGAAGAACTTGAGTATCTGAAAAGTGGAAAACATTTGATATTTATTTTTGTAATGATGACATAAAGCTTCTCGTAATTTATGCAAGTTGTATTGCAATGGAATCTGAACATTTTGTAAATAAATCTGCTTGTTTTTTTGGAAACGTGATGACAGTTACAATCTGTTTGGTTGTTATAGGGACTCTTTGCTAATTTATATCTTAAATGTAAATAAAATTGACTAGTCTGCAACTGCAATTTCTTGGAAATGTTTGAATTATTTGGCAATTCCTCTTCAAGGGTTCATTTGACTTTGAAATATCTCATTCAGCTTTGGTTTTGGAAACTGAATTAAACTATCTTTAAACATGCGTTTGATATTTATTTCAATTCAAAAAATGCGATGAACTAGTTTGGATGTAGGCAGCCGGGGAACGATATCAAACAGTCGGCAACATTCCAATATCCAGCTTATTGAATATATAAATGGCAGACAAAAGCAGTAAGGCATTAAATATTTTAAAACGGCATTTTTCAATTTCTAGATCATAGATAGGCCGCCTTTATGAGGGATGTTTTTCGTTTTTTTTAAACTGCGCCTGCCATTTACCTGTCGTGTTAGATGATCAAATAGAGTGCAATTATATTCTACTTCCGTAAAATCGAAATACTGACAATGTTCCATTTTAAATGGTGTATGAAGATGCTGTATCCGAGCTCGCACAGTGTCTTAATGTGGTAGCTAGTCAACAAAAATTCTACTTGATGGAACATTGTTACATTTAAAACTTTAATTTGAATATGTGAAGCGCAATGGTAACATGATACAACATGCAGTAGAAGAGAATACATCCCGGGAAAACGGGGGCAACGGAAGGTTGAAAAACTGCAGGCCATCAGCAGGTTGCTTTGTTTTATCCAAAATCTGTTTTTTTTAAGGCCACAATTTATTCGATGGCACGGATCATTATGTTTAACTAAAAGCTAAAGATGTGCAATTAATTATTATAATTAGCGCACTTTCTAAAGGAACATAAATATCTAAAATTAGCAAATGCGACAAGCAGACGACCCTACAACAACGCCGTTGACTTCGCTGTAATCAATCTCAAAATATTTCAAAGGCCCCATGCATTTCACTGCATGGAATGAGTAATAATGTTATACTCTGCGTTTTTAAAAGGGGAGTATCAGATCCCAGTGGGAGAAATACTAGTTGCTGTTCCGTTTGGAGCGGCCAGTCGGGGTTCATTACGGAGTATATTCGACAATTTATAAAATCTTGTCTAAACATCTGCCATCTCAAATGCCTCAATCTGGCGGCTGAGGAGAAATTGCTTTAACAGGAGAAATTGACACGCAGGCTCTGATAGCTTCCCAAGTGACTTATTTCGCTCTGAAAATTGTTGGCGTTGGTCACTTCTCGTTAGCGAAGGGCATTTGAAAGTGATCCCCTGCAACACTTGAAGCCATCAGCCTTCAGGATGTTAAGTGTCTAATGACCCATTAATTGATCAAGCCTGATATACAGTACTTCTCTGATTCGGAAAGAGCGATAGCCTTTTTCTCTTGCCGTTTATCATTTATTAGAAGTGTATTTCTCCATCGCTTGACAAGAAGCAAGCATTGTTAAAGGTGCTATAAAGCATTAACAGTGTTTGACAACCCCTGCAATCATAATCAGAGCAAGATTATCTTCCTGTTTGAAGATTCTAATTTTAGTTAGCAGGTATAAACTATACGCTTTTCTAAAAAAAAACTTTGTTCCATCACTCTACAACCTCTCCGCTCCCTTTAATGGCCTACATTGTTAGTAATTAAACAAAAGGTAGTGACCGAAAACAATCTGATGTCTAGTTGTTTAACTAGGCTACTCCCCTCCCCCTCCAAAGGGTTTAAGAATTTTTATTTGTAAGGAACTTGAAATCCAGTATTCAACAATATAGAATTTTCTTTTGTCAGAGAAAAACTGGCGATGATGTTAGCTTTTTTATATATCGCAGAGTTAATTAAAATAGTCTTATATATATATATTTGGCCTGTAGACCAAAGTAGTCGTTAATTCGGCAGTTGCATAACAGGGATTCCAAAGGTCACAAAGTGAAGAAAGTATAGTCTATTTAAATAGTGTTTGATATGAATAGGAGCGTGTCTCTAGGGCTTTAGAAGAACAACTCCAAAGGCTAGCAGGGGCGATTTAAGCGTAAAGACAAATAGTGCCCACGTCTAGTCCAGGCCGTTATAGTCGAGCTGTTTTATTGAAATGTAATCTTTAATCTCAGGTGGATTCCTGCGTGAATCTCGGTGTTGTCACATATTACTGGAGGCGGTTTCCAAATCGGACTGCCGCTGTACCTTATCTCTTGTCTCTTCAAATGTCAACATTTGTTGGAAATGAAAGCGTTATTGTTTCTGCGAGAGGGACACGAACCGCCCTTTTTTTTGCTAGGGAAAAATATTTACCTTGATCTTTGGTTAAATATAAAATGCAAGCTAAAAAGCAGAAAACCGCACGCAAATGTGACAATGTTACTGTGTGACAAGCTCCTTTTAGAAAGCCCAACATCCCTGCTGGACAGGGGTTGCAGAGATGTATGAGCTTATTCACGGCAGTTGAAGAAGCATTTCACAAGCCTAATGGGAACAGTTTGAAAGCCATAATGAAGACAATCAGCTGCATTTTCTACACTTTCGTTGACAATTAAATAGCCCAGAAATGCAGTGAAGTCTTCGCCTTGAATGAGCTAATTATCTTCATTAAAGGTAGAAAGTGCATTGACAATACCGTGCCACCCATTCTCCTTACTCTGCTTGCAAATCATATTCATCAGCCACATTGAACAGGAATGCCCATTAAATGCACATTACAGTATATTCATTTAGCAACATAGAGATTTGTTGTTACCGTAATGCGTTTGAGAAAAGACAAACACCCGCATTTCGATGGGAAGTCACTGCATATGGAAATAGTGGTGGTAATGGAGGGTTTTGCGTACGTATAGGTATGGGGGCTATATTAATCATGGCAGAGAATTCAATAATTAAGATAATCGAAAACCCAGTGTATAGAAAGAGATATCATTGGACGTGGTGGGTAATAACTTTAGCTATTTCATTTATGGTTATATTTCGGATTCACTGGAGGAACAAATGATACGTTCATGGCTTCCAATCCATACTACTGGCACCATAACTTTGATAAAGTCGTTTCTAAGACGAACCCCCAGTTGTTGTATCTTTTATTTTGGAACAACCACCCAACAAAATAGCCGATTATCAGTTCGGCGACTATCATTTGATAAATATACCCAAGTATGCATTTTACTTCAGTGAGATTGTTCTGATCTAGAGAGCATCGAGTCACAATGAACAACTATACATTTATTCTTATCGATTTAAAAGCATTCTACATAGGGTTGAGTCACTGGTGAATATCATGTGAGTAATGCTTTCCAAAAACAATAAATAAAAGTGGATTCAGTTTAGTCCCATCACAATTTCCAGTTGTCGAACTAGAGGCTGCTGCCAAAAGTTTTGCAGGGCGACGATTTATCTTAATTATTGCTAACTATAGCCAACTCATTACTTATACATAACTAGATTTGTTAAGAAGACTTTGGAAGGTCTTAACTTGCACAAAACACACCAGTTAGAAATAGTGGCTAAGATTAATGCATGACCCCATTCCAAGGTCTAACTTCCAGGGGCAGAAATTAGGTTTGCATCTGGACATTATTTCTTGCCTGTTGCCGGAATAATAATGTATACAGAAATGTTAACGATAGTTTTTTTAAAAAAATCCTGAGTGCAGAAGCCCCAAAAAAATGCTGTCATTTTTCTAATTTTGTACAATCACTGGTAATTAACCGACCGGTTTTGCCTATTGCTGGAGTATAACTTCATTCCACGTCAAATTAACTGCTGTAATCTGTATATACATTTAATCAAATCTAGAGCGAAATGTTTATTGCAAATACCGTATTATGTGTGCACAATATCTAAGTATTTGAAATAATTCATTTGAAATATTTTTGTGACAGAAACAAATCAAGTACCCAAATAAACTTCACATATTAAACGCCGTTAAAAATAACGATTAGTATAAAATAGAAGAAAATATTTAATTTAATAGAGTGCAAATGCATTTATTTAAAAAATAGATTAAATTAACAAATTATTTGTGTTTGGTAAATCATATTTGGCATGTAAAGCCAGTTAACTATTATCAGCAGTAATGTATACCGGTACAGTCTCTAATATGCATTGCAGATAAATGCAAGCAGTCGCTATGGGTATAAATAGAAGTTGTGTTTACTGGAGCAAGTCCCCTGAGTCCAGCCAATAGGCGAGGATTTGCTAATGAAGTCATTCCCGATCTGGTTATAATTTGGTAGGCAATGTTGCTTCTTGCCCTCGCCTGTTCTCCGCAGTGTCTGGCAAAGACAGGTTCACAGTGTTCATTTTGTAGCCTATAAATAATCATTATGATGGAAAAGGCCGAAATGACAAACAAATAGACGGCAGCTGGGATTGATGAGGGTGATCAAAGTTAGTGGGCAAGTCCTGTTCAAAGTATCAGCATGCCTAAGCCCCATAAAGGTGCCAGCAGCCTCTTTTTCTTTCAGATCAAGGAATGGGGCAAAAGCAGTGGATTTTTAACCCCTGACATTTCTCCAGAACAAAGACATGAGAACTTACACTATACTAATTACAGCACCTCCGGGGACCCTTGGAGACAGCAGGGTCAAATTAATGCAAATACATTATAGAAGAGGTTTCACCATATACATCGGAATTCATATAGACAAGCACACCTGATTATTTTTACTCCTGCGTCAGTTTAATGGCGCCTTCAGCCAAACTCTCAGAAATCGGAAAATACACTTAACAGACTGTTAGAAAATCCAAATAAATAACGCATAATCCAATAAGTAATACAAATATCAGGTCAGTGGGCAGTATGTAAAGAGCAGATAGACATTCCTACATTTACATAAAATAGCAACAGCTTTTTTTTCAAGCTGTGCTTGTGTTTCGTAAGCTTTCTTTCGCTTTGTCCCGCCTATATTTCGGCCTCCAAGTAGTGTCCTCTTGGAAACGGATGTGTACATTTCGTTTTGCGCAAATCCTTCAGGCTATTAAAATGTTTTATAGTTTCAAAGCCCTAATTGTTATTGTAAATCTTTAATAAGGCCCAAATATCCCAGATGCACAGAACTCTTCCCAGTGTTATGTCATGTCTCCTCCTGTCAGTGAAAAATACCACATGTAACTTTTTTTATTTGGGTGGAGTGGGGAGCAGCGCACTAACAAGTCCATTGCACATCATAACATACAAGATCTAATGTTGCCTTTTTTTCTGTTATTGGCGTTATATTTCACCGACATTAACAAAGCCCTGCCTACAATTAGTGCAATTTTGTGATTGCATCATTTCGTTCAAAAATTTTCCATTGAAGATGCTATTCCCCGCAATGTCCAGCTCAACGATGGCTAGGGCGATTTTGCCATTTAACTTCAGAACATGACATAGAGCACAAGCGAAATCTAATTTCTTACATTTAGGATTTAAGCATAAGCGCCTATCTATACAGCTGAAATCGAAAGGGATTTCTGTCTTGCCGTCGCGCGGGATAATAGGGAGTTCCCATATACCTTACACACATACATTTATTACCTTCATCTGAGGTCTTAAAGGCAGTTTTGTGTAGGGGTCTGGTAGGGGCGGTTGCCATAAATGTTCTTTCTGTACTGTAAACATTGCCTGGCCATTAGAGTCTGTGAGTCGGGCAGACTATACAGATTCCTCATCTGCAAGGATTTTTGCAATCCACATTAGATTTCTGTCATGCTTTGCAGCAGAACACGATATCCCCTAAAGAACCAAGAAAAAAATATCCTGACAGCTAACATTAGTTAAGAGTGCAATGAATAAACCCTTGCGCGCAGTTTCGGGCTAATTAAGATTCTGTTTAAAGTCCCTGTTTAGCAGATCTGTATGGAATGTTAATGTAGCTTTGACTAACTATAAGAAGAAAACTGCATTTTAAGAGCCATTCTTAGGCGATAACATCTCTCACTTCTGTATTCAAGGTCTGTCCGAGCCTGTTACGAAGTCATTATCTCAAATTACTCCATCACTTCATTTTAGGGTTTGGGCAAGCAGGCTCTCCTCAGTGAAGAGCTGCCTAGCCTCACAAAGCCTATACTCTCTGAGGGGATAAAGGATGAATTAACCCAGTATCTCTACCTTAGAGAGTTTGCTCCTTCGAGTTCCTGCACAAATATAGCCAGAATCCAGCAAGCAGATTATATCTATTGCTGGCGTCTCAGCCCAAATCCCCGAAGGCTTTTTGACCCTTTGAAGTTTTCTCTATTTTGCTTACACAGAAGTTTACATGATTAAGTCAGGTTTTTACAAGGCTCAACAAGGAAAATTTAATCACCTTTGGACACTCAACACCAAAAAATACACAAGGCGATAAATCCTGCAACTTCAGCAAGCTAAAGAAATACTAGATTTTGATTTTTTTTCCCGCTAAGCAGATAACTTTATATATTACTGGAGGACTAAACGTGAGAACAGAATGCAATTGTAGAAGTATGCTCAACTAACCACTGAAAGTGCAGTTAACTTTACCAAAATGTCCTATTCCTGGAAATGTTGATGGCCTATTATTATCTCGTGGTAAAATCTGTAACTTTTCAGTTCACAAGTGCAAATGACAGGCCAGCACTCTGAAAATAGGTTTCATTTGGGGTCGTATTCAATAAAAGAGCAATGTTTCACATGTCTTAAAATGCATTTGCAAAATGTCTGAAGAAGAATGCTATTTTTGGAAGCAGCTTCCTTGCAGAAGGCTAGAGCCCTGTAAACAAATGCCTGTTCGAAGCTTCATTACGCACTGGCTGAAGGCAAATGCAGCCAATACAACATTCGCTTGATAACCTGTTACCGTTCAGCAAGTTTCAACAACAGGGAAAATGGACCATTGTGGACACACATACATCAGCAAATCTTTTAAGGATTATCTCAGCATCGTTGGTGTAGTTATGCGCTGTGTGCTTGCAACATCAAACAAATGGCATTTTTTCCCACTGCATTTTTTACAAGAGGGAATTATTTATGCGCATCGTTCGTTTCGGAAAACTCGTTGCTGCAAAACTCCACAATCCTCGAAGTCCAGGAACGTAGCAGCTTCACGGCAGGCTAGCAAACTGTGTGCTGGAGCGGCATCATAACTCATTAAGGCTATGTTTAAAATTAGATTGATGAACCGAAAAGCCACCAAACCATATTCATTATTTTTTTAAAGTGGTATTAAATTGCAAAACAGGCTAACGCTGGGAACAGGTCGACCTACTGACTACTCCTGCGTCGGTGTATCATTTCAAATTCTTCCTAAGCTCATTTTGGCTATCGTATTAACTGGAGACATCTTCTGATACTGCAGCAATGAGATGTGGAGATGTTCCACCCACCCCGCCTCCACAACACACACACGAACAATCTTGCAGTATGTCAAGTCCCCAAGCAAGGCAAGAAGGCTCACTTTGAGACAAGCTTTGCTTTCAGGGCACTCGGCTTTCAGTGAAATCACCCAGGAATATTAGTCTTATTTCATTTAATCACCAAGTCCTAACAACGAAGATTTCAATTCATTAAAGGCACTCAAATATTCTGCCCAGCTGTTTCCTGCCGCTTGGCTGAGGACGAGGTGGAGAAAGATCCGCAACCCAATCCTCAGAAACGCTCGGCTGTGTTCAGCATAATTCATCCGCCTAATTACACTTTCATCTCTTTCTTCTTAAATGATCTCAGTTATAGACAGATGGCCCTTTCGCCAAGCCCCTCTGTTCCTCCGGTATTAAATAAAGAATGCGATACTTGCAGAAACCCCCGCTATATCTGCAGGCATTTACTACTCATTTACATCTATGATTAGCCGCATGAAAAACAAAAGTCGGAAAAACAAACTATATATTTAAATAAAACGCACAAACATAGCGAAGAACAATTAAACGTGCACAAAAGCGGATGCTGAGAGAAGTGCACGTTTAAGAAGCAAAACTTTTTTCCTTCGTAAAAAGTTTAGAATTGCCAACTGATTGGCTGCAAACCACAAACACGTGACAATGAGGACGTTCCTCTTGAATCTTGGTGCAATGGTTGCCCCAAAGTGTGTCTTTCACATCTTTGAGTGATAAGTTTGATGATTCCTCTTGGTCACATTACCATCACCAGCTGACTGGTGTCATATAAATTAATGTTCATCCATACATTGAATTGAGAAACCCTTTTTGATGATCTGGCTGCTGTATTTCACACATTGTATTGTAAACATTTTGCATAAAGTGTCATCGGAACGTTAAAGTTTAGGTCCATGAATGGCTGACTCTCGTGCCATTTAACCCCCCTAAGCAAGGCAGATCCTTGATTACATGTTTTTGAACAGAAAGATCATGTTTGCCAGCAAGAAGTTCCTGTTTCTACCCTGGCTTTACCTTCACCCAAATTTATAAAAGAGTGAGCCCCCAATATTTATTTTATTTATTAGTATCACAAATAGGCTTACATTAACACTGCAGTGAAGTTACTGTGAAAATCCCTGAATTGCCACACTCTGGTGCCTGTTCAGGTTCACTGAGGGAGAATTTAGCATTGCAATGCACTTAACCAGCATATCTTTCGGACTGTGGGAGGAAACCAGAGCGCCTGGAGGAAATGCTCGTGGATATGGGGAGAAAATGCAAATTCCGCATTTGTTAGATCCAAGCCAGGAATCAAACCCGGGTCCCTGACGCTGTAAGGCAGCAGTGCTAACAACTGTGCCACTTTGCTGCCTTGAATATCAGGACCTCAGAAATGTTCCTTGAATAAAACCAGCATCTTTGCAAATCACATAAGTAAAAGAAAAATGTGGTGCATACAGCAATCTGAAGATTAATCTCAATTTGGACAACGTGTCTAAACTAACTACGGCCTAGTTTCAGAACAAATTGGAAAGATTTGATGCGGAGAAAATCCTTTAGCCTTAAGATGCTTGGCAGTCGGATATTGAACCTTCTTCTCTGTTCTTTTCTTGAGACCACTTTATCTCTCGTCTCTGTCAGCATTCCTGAGCTTGGAGTTATCAGTTGCTTCACATCTCAAGAAGCCACAGCCCCTGGCTCTGATCCTGTGCACCTGTTAGGACCTGCTGGCACTGTCTGCACTTTGTTCAGCAAGTACAATTTGGCAAGTTATGCCACAGCTTGGGGCTTTTCGGTAATTGCCTACAAAGATTTTTTTCTTCCTTGTACATATCTAACAACAGATGCATTTAATTAACACCATAAACAGTGCTATTCATTTGGTTCCCAATAGCAAGACAGTGTGTATAGCGAAAGTAAACAGATTGTACAACAAAGTGTTCTGTTGCTGTCAGCAACAGTTCTGAAAATGAAACACTTCCCTTTGACTTTCAATTGGCTGACAATCAGCACATAATGAATATTAGCTCCCAGGCCTGAAGAGAAAGATGTGTGGGAAAACTTTAATTAAAAGCTTGTCAGTACAACTTTACCTGGGTGACATCATTTGACTACAATCTATTGCCGCTTTAGTCGTCTGTGGGTTAATGGATTGCATTTTTGTCTTGCCAAAAGCAAACCCTACAAGCTAGTTGATCATTAAAAATGGCCAGCAATAACATTCCAGGGAGCACTTGCTTTGCCATATTTATTTTATTAGCAAATGCTTTTTGTTAGTCTTTTAATAGCTACATTTTAGTAACAGTCTTTTAAGGTTAATTTCTTGAAAATATTATTTTAAAGCTGATTTTGGCACAGTGATTAGCACTGCTGCCTCACAAGGCCATGGACCCGGGGTGATTGCAGCCTCAGGTGACTATATGTGTGGAGTCTGCACATTCTTCCCATGTCTTTCTGAGTTTCATCCGGTGTTCCGGTCTCTTCCCACAGTCCAAAGATACCATGGTTAGGTGCATTGGCCATGCTAAATTCTCCCTTAGTGTACCCAAATAGGTGCTGGAGTGTGGCGACTAGGGAATTTTCACAGTAACTTCATTGCAGCATTAATGTAAGTCTATTTGTGGCAATAATAAGTAAACTTTAAACTTGACGCTTATATATTTAGTTTTATTGTTTTCTGTCAGACATGCTGTTTTCATAATGCAAATTTAAGTATTAAAATATGCAAGTGAGCATTTTAATTCTTATTAGAGATAACAAATGGTAAAAAAGAAATGCTTAAAGACTTACAAAAATCCCAGTTAAGGGTTTCTAAAAATAAGCTACATTATTGATGTAGGGGAAAAGGCTGATTATACACATAGCTGTCTTAATAACAAACAAGCAGAGTTTGTAATTGTGGGTTTGCTTATGGAGCAGACCACTCTCCATTGCTGTATTTGGCAGCCGTACAATAAGGGTGTCACTGTGAAGAGTGTATCAAAGTGCTGGTGCTTTATGTGATTTATTTATTAGAAACAGAGCTGTAAACAATGAGTATTATATTAGAGGTCATGAAGTGCATATCCTGGAGTGTTAACAATGATATGTTACTGGGCTGATTTTGCAGAAACATCATTGTTATTTGTATTATAAATCAGATCTTCACAAGAAGTAATTATATTCTTGAGTTCATAATTATATTATTCATAATTAACAATAATAACTCGGAGTAATTTGTCACTGACAGAATGGTGTAATACTCTGAATTCTCTCGCTTGGCTATGGGTGTGTCATGAACACCTGGGCAATGCCTTAGGCATGACAGACAGCCACAAATCAATGCATGCTCTTTACATTATCATAAGTTATTTTTAATGCACACCAATGCTCCTTAAACAAGAATTCTGTGTGTTTTAAAGACAGGGAGTCATTTCCCTTTAGCGAGATGGCTTCACATTTTTTGCAACCAACCTGGCCTTTTAGTAAAAACCAAGTGATAATTAATGTGCATTGGCATGCCTATTATCAGTCTTCACAAGATAGTTACAGGTTCTTCAAATGGAGACCTTTTATTTGAGGTATGGATTGGAATATAGAATAAATTTTATGCTCTTAGTCTAATCATTCTGGAGGTCTTGTGATGCAAAGGTTTGTGTCCCTGTCTCTAATCCAGAAGCTCTGGGCTCGAATTCCACTCCAGGACTGGGCCGTGGCAGGTATGTTCATAACCTTACCGAACAGGTGAGGTTGAGTGTCAACCTGCAAATCTTTCCATAATGCCCATTTGGGGTGGTAAGAATGGGATGGTCTCCTTGTCAGCCATGCTTGATGTGGAGTGGTGCTCAAGATATAGCCTCTAGTGACAGGCTGGTGACCAGTTCCAGATAAAACTATCTATAGAAACAGAGATAATCATGTGCTTTGTTGTTTCATGTGCCACTCGGCACTGGTAAGTTCAATGTTTGAGCATGGAAATGTTTGTTGCATTTGCTGATATTTATGACACCAAGGCTTTGTTAGCATGCAATGAATGTCTATTAAATGGATGCCATACTAATCACATACTCTTTGATCTTGCTGTTCCAGCATGTCAATATTAATTTAAAAAATGTAGCAGCATTTGTATTTGGCCACTAGATATCACCGGCACAATGATTATTTAAAGAAGGATTGGACACAATTTAATGTTTCCAATGCAGCCTTTACCCATTGGTTGGAGAACCAGTGGGAAATCAGTGTTTCTCCTTTGGGGGAGTTTTGACTGAATTATGTGCCTTACGCACTTAACTGAGCAGAGTCAGGCCTTCCTCATTATTGAGCACTCCACAGCAGAAATCCCATCCATTAAGAGCTATAGGCCAATCAGAGACTGGCAGCTCCCCATTGCTGACAGCGCCTCTGGTTGACGTGGCTGCTGCTGGTAGTGCAGCAGGGACTTCACCAGGGGTTGCTGTTGGATCTCTGAAGGTGGGATAGGAGTCATGGGCAGGTTGTCATGGGAGGGGTGTTGTCAGGGTTGGGGGGGTTGGAAGGAAACGGCATGGTTGACTCTCAGCAGCCCCCTTTCCCAATGCTGGGTCTCTGGATCAGACACTGACTGCCTGTCAACAAGGGGTCCCTTAACCTCAGTAGACTGCTGGCAAACCTGGCAGGTATATTGGGCAGCCTCCGGAGGGGGCGCATGGAAGCCATGTAAAGACATCCTACCTAAGTAAAGACATCCTACTTGATGGGCCAAATGGTCTCCTTCTGCACTGTAAGGATTCTAAGTACTTAGGCTTCCCATGTTGGGTCTACTTAATTGTGAAAGGTTTCCTCCCCATTGGGATATAATACACAGCTTGCCCCACAATTAAGTGGGCTGAATGTCATGATGCCTTTCACCATGGACTGGATTAGATTCCTCCCAATATTACTGCACTGATTTATTTCTGTCATCTCTAGTTTTCAATGTGGTATTACTTTCCTGAAGCTGGGACTATTTATACATTTCAAAATTCTTATGAACAATGAATGGACAGAGGTTTATATATAAATACAGTTTTGGTTAGAAATCTGATCCTATCGTGGGTGCAACTAATCTCCTAATATGGCAGCTAGGAGTGCACATTGATTTCTGTCCAGAGCTGAGCCATCCACCTTATTGGATAAGTCAGGCACACTGGTGGCTGAATAAAGTGCAGAATAAATAACTTAAATTAGGGAGTTGTGCAAAACCTGTTTTCAATTTTTAAATGCCCCAATCCTTCACTCACCAAGTCCTGAACTTTCAAAGAATCATTTGGGAGTAACTGGTAAAATGGCATCCATATTGCCTTAGCCTGGATTTGGGTGGAGTACGAGTGTACATCTGGCCTCATGTTAAAAATATGTGGGCAGCTACTCTCCCTAGCCCTAATTGTTCTAACCCGATTTTCAAGAACAATTCACTGGTCATTCTGCACTGTCATGAGCTCCATGAAAATGAATATTTGGGCCATCTTAGGACTCACTATTCAGATAATGGGATCATACCCTTCATACCAACTCCATAAAATGGTGCGCTTTGATCTGAATCATTGCGTCTCCAGTGTTAAATGTTTTTGTTTTGAGAGACCAATAAAATGTGCTTGTGGAAATTTAATGTAGTTATATGAGTGACATTCAGGCAGAGAACATTAATTTTGGAGTAAAAAATTGCAAACTTTGGCCCTCACAACCAATTTGTTTGTTTGATGTGACTTTGGGTTATTGAACCAAAACCGCTGTCAAATTGACAAAGCTGCACTGTTCCAAATAGTTAGAACATGCTGACTGAAATTTAAATGCAGTCAAATAAGAACATCATTGTTATTGATGAAGCATGGGGTAGCACCTTTGATACAGGGTACCACTAATACTGAAAATTAAAGAACAGAAGACAAGATAAATCAAGAAGGAATGGATAAGTGGAGGTGCTTGTGGCTATTAAGGTGCTTTTTCAGTACAATGGAACATCCATATATAACAGTGTGACTTTGCAAAAATACTATAGGCACAGTAAGTATAGTCTGAGACTGCAATCAGGGCCAATCTACCAGTGGAAAGAAACAAGAGTGACTGTAACAAAGGAATCACACGTAACCTCATTTCAGTAATTAGTGTCTTTAATATTCATGGTTTTCAAAATGTAGCAATTATTGGTACATGGGCATCATGAATGGATCTAACATTTATTGTTTATCCCTGACAAGGTAGTGGGTCAGACTTGGCAAGGGTGGAAAGTTTGTTTTTTCTAAATGGTATTACTGAGCCAAATTGGATATTTATGTCAATCCAACCATTTTATGGTGCCTTTCACTGCTACCAGCATTTAAGTCACTGATTTTTGAAACTGAATTCAAAATTTCAAATGGTATCTGAGAGCTCTTGTTCTTTGGATTCCTAATCCATTAACTTCCATGTAATTTTAACATCATTGCAAGAGCAAAAGCACTTCGCACCAACACTCAATTTTCAGTGTAAATAACCCTTAGAAGAACATTGGAGGAAAGGAAAGGTGAAGTGTTCATCAGTTTTTAGGTCGTGGGAAAGGAGAAGTTGGAGTAGGACAGGGTGAATTCAAATCAATCCAGATAAATGGACTTAATTCAGATCAATTTTGATATCAAAATGACTTCCTTGTTCCTTGCTGCTATACACAGCAGTTTAGGAATCAGTTTGTATCTTTCTGAAGTGGTCCTAAACATATGTGTTAACACCAACAAATGATTCCAGCGAAACTATAATTACATTTCCTGGAGAGGGGTTATTATGAGTTGGCCCCTGTGATTATGTGAAAAGGCTGAATTAATTCAGACCAGCATTCAGTGGTTCTTTGGCAATTTTCCCATTTAGCAGCAAGTTTATTTAGAAAGAATTAGTTTATTATAATACAGCATCATTATGTGCGACATCCACACTGTCAAACTGTAAAACAGATGAGACAAGAAACATTATCCTTCACCAATTTCACATTGTGCATGGTAGTTTTCTGATAGAAAGGTAATTTATATTGCAGTATTATAAAACTCTAAATCTGAAGTACAAATATTCTATAAAATATATAGCCTTGTAGTCTGCAAACACTTGAAAATTCTATTTCATTGATTAATACAAATGAATGGTGGGCGTACCTGTCTTCCTAAGCTAAGAATATAGTAGGAGAATCCATGCTTGGTGATATTCTGCATTTATCTGTTTACTGAAAACATAAATGTATCACTTTTGTAATATTATACAGGGAATGCAGAATAACATCAGCACATGATCCTTAATTTAGCAATTAATACACTCTTTGTTTTGCATTTATTAAAATATAAATAAATAAACTCTATCTCGTACTGTAATTTTGCAGTGGAGTAAAACATAGCAGAGTGCCTCAGAGTAGTAGGAAACAAATTTAATCACCGAATCTGCAGTGTAACTGTGCTATTTGGTGGAAGCTGAACTTCTATCAGGCATCTCACAGCAACTGATTGAGGATAGCCAGAAACCGACAGGCTCTTTAATGATGCACGCTACAAACTTTTTCAGGAACACAAAGCATATTTATTTACAAGGGAAAACTGTACAAAAGCTGATAACACCCCCCCTAGCTGCCCTGAAGCAACCCACTGGCTGCCCCAGTCCCTACATGTTTATGACATGCCTTCAGACTGTCTTCAGACTTTCTTCTGCCTAAGAGAGAACTCCACCCCCTGGGCTGATATCTCACTCTTGTCCTAATTGGTCCCTCGAGGCAGGTGACCCTCTCCTGCTGTGTTCACCACAATCACCACATACCTCCCCCTTTCACTCCTTCATACAATCTTTAATAACTAAGTTACATGTTCCTAAATTCTCATTAAACAAGTTGGACAATTATAAATTGAGACAGAGGGTTTTTACTGTTTCTTGTAACTCTGCAGTCTGAGATGCTTCCACAGGATTAACATTAACAGAAACTGCAAGTAATGGGCATCTCTTCTGGCATAATTAGTTCATTACAATTTGCTTCCACAAGGACATGAGTTATGTCTATAACAGGTCAATCAGGTATTTCACTGCTTATAGGTTCATGAACATTTCTTGATGCCTCATTGATGAGATTTTGAGGCTTGTGTGTCCAAACATAAACACTTTCACTAGTAACTTTTAAGTATGCACAGTTCCAAATATAATCTTACATTGAGCTATTCCGTACAGGTTTGCTGCTTTTCCATTTGTGTGACCAATTTAGCAATGTCTCCATAATACATCCCATTTGTGTCACCAATATAATGATGCACACTACAGGCTTTGTCAGGAATGTAAAGGGTATTTATCAACAAGGAAACATTGTATAGGGGCTGGCAGCTCCCTGGCTGCCCTGGAGTAGCTCATTGGCTGCCTCATTCACTGTATTTCTTCAATGTGTGCAGATTGTCTTCTGCCGAAGAGAGAACTGCACTCCCTGGGATGATTACCCACTCTCGTTTTAATTGGTCCCTCAAACCAGGTAATTCTCTTCTGCTAGGGACAATCACCATAATCTCACAGACGCACTTTGAAACAGGAAAAATGCAATCATTAATCTATCTGCACACTGAATCTTTCAGTTGCCATCTTAATGATTTTAGGATATGTTATTTCTCCTTAAGTTCAGCATTAGTACAAAGTTGGAATTACTGACTCCCAGGCAAAGTGGAAGGATCCCCAAGTCACTACACTCTGGCACCTGTTCATGTACATTGAGGGAGGACTTAGCACGACCAATGCACCTAACCAGCATGTCTTTTGGACTGTGGAGGAAATTGGAGCACATCAGTGTGCCTCACTTAGCTTGACTCTGGCACTATGTCACACACTGATAGTGGCCTCAAGCTGCATTTACTCCATAACCACAGCATTGGCTTAGAAGCCAAGCCATTTTGCACAGTGGGAAAAAAGGAAGTATTAGCCGGCATACTCAGCTGAAATGCATGGTGGCACAGTGGTTAGCACTGCTGCCTCACAGTGCCAATGACCCAGATTCAAATCCAGGCTTAGGTCATTGGGTAGAATCTGCACATTTTCTCTATGCTTGCATGGGTCTCCTCTGGGTGTTCCATTTTCCTCCCATAATTCCAAAGATGTGGTGGTTAGGTGCACTAACCATGCTAAATTCTCTCTCAGTGTACCTGAATAGGTGCCAGAGTGTGGCAGTTAGGTGACTTTCACAGTATCTTCATTGCAGTGTCAATGTAAGCCTACTTGTGACACTAATAAATAAATTAAAATTAAAAAGTTACCTGTATTACCTTTCACAAACTCAGGAATGTCCAAAACAGTTAGCAGCCAGTTAAGTCTCTTTGTGAAGCATTGCCACTGTTGTAATGAACACTATAATGAATTTGTACTTCTGGTGTCATCTTAAAAGGCAGGAGAATATGAGTTAGATGCACAATGAAGTACATTTTTATATAAATAACAGGGAAGGCAAAATGTTGCCAGAGATTGACTTTCTATTCATGGTAACCAGAATATATGACACTGTCAAATATATCAACAATTAGAAAACTGATCACGGTATAACAGAACTAGTGCAAGCCCCACATTTCTGATTTTAGTATGTATTTACTGTCAAGATATAGTGAAAAGAAAAGCTGCATATGAAAGGTGACATATGACTGGAATTATCAATTCACCACCCAGTTTTTCCTTTGACATGAAAAATTCACTGTTGACAGAGATGAGATCAACTGGTGTTGGCAGTGATCCCTTCCAAAGCTACTTTATTTCTAGTTCCTATATTAATGTGGGAAAAAAAGAAAGTATTAGTCAGTTTACTCAGCTGAAATCAACCTGTAAGAATATGTTCAGCTGGATTATCAATGAGATTCAGAAAAAAGAAGCAAACTAGAAAAATAGTTAGCCGAGGTATACTGAGAAGAATCAACAATGGTTGGCAGAGTGTATAACACTGAACATTTATTTATGAAGATAAAATTAATGGCTAATATCAGGAGGGGGAAAGTAAACAATCAAATAAGAGCAGTTTCCTTCTATAGAAAACAGTATTGACCATTAAGTGGAGAACTTTGCTCAAGGTATCTTATTCCCAACATTAAAATAGTCTACAACTGCGCAATTGAGCCTTTCTATTTTCATGCCAGTAATCTTTAAAGGATAATATTGTGAATGTTTCATTATTCATTATTTGTCCCATTGGCGGCAGACACAAATGATTTGATCAGTCCTAGTTTGGAAGCATTTATTGCCCATCCCTAGTGCCCTCAAGAAGTTGGTGGTGGGCTGCCTTCTTGAATCGCTGCAGACCAGGTTCTGTTGGTTGACTCACAATGTCGTTTGGGAGGGAATTTCAGGATTTTGACCCAGTGACTGCGAAGGAATGGCAATATAGTTCCAAATCAGGATGGTGAGTAGTTTAGAGGGGAACTTGCAGGTGGTGGTGTTCCCATGTATCTGCTGCCTTTGTCTTTCTAGATGAAAGTAGTCATGGATTTGGAAGGTACTGTCTAAAGATCTTTGGTGAATTGCTGCAGTGCATCTTGTAGATTGTACACACTGCTGCTACTGAGCATCGGTGGTGGAGAGAGTGGATGTTTGTGAATGTAGTGCCAACCAAGCAGGCTGCTTTGTCCTGGATGGTGTCAAGCTTTTTGACTGTTGTTGGAGCTGCACCCATCCAGACAAGTAGGGACTATTCCATCTCACGCCTGACTTGTGCCTTGTAGATGGTGGATAGGCTTTGGGGAGACAGGAGGTGAGTTACATGCTGCAGTATTCCTAGCCTTTGACCTGCTCTTTTGGCCACTGTGTTTATGTGGTGAGTCCAGTTGAGTTTCTGGTCAATGGTAACCCCAAGGATGTTGATAGTGGGGGATTCAGTGATGATCACACCATTGAATGTCAAGGGGCAGTGGTTAGAGTGCCTCTTATTGGTGATGGTCATTTGTGTGGCGCAGATGTTACTTGCCACTTGTCAGCCCAAGCCTGGATATTGCCCAGATCTTGTTGCATTTGAACATGAATGTTCAATATCTTCAATATCTGAGGAGTCCTAACTGGTGCTGAACATTATGCAAACATCGGCAAACATCCCCATTTCTGACCTTATGACGCAGGGAAGGTCATTGATGAAGCAGCTGGAGATGGTTGGGCTCAAGACATTACCATAAGGGACTCCTGCAGAGATGTCCTGGAGTTGAGATAACTGACCCTCCACAACCATAACCGTCTTCCTATATACCAGGTATGAGCCCAATCAATGGAGTGTTTGCCCCCAGATACCCATTGATTCCAGCTTTGCTAGGGCTCCTTAATGCCACATTCAGTCAAATGCAGACTTGATGTCAAGGGCTGTCACTCTCACCTGAGCTCTGGAATCAGCTCTTTTGTCCATGTTTGAATGAAGGCTGTAATGAGGTCAGGAGCTAAGTGACCGTGGCAAAACACAAACAGGGCGGCACTGAGCACATTATTGCTGAGCAGGTACTGCTTGACAGCATTGTTAATGGCTCCCTTCCATCACTTTACTGATGATCAAGAGTAGACTGATTGGGCAGTAATTGGCTGCATTGGATTTGTCTGCTTTTTGTGTACACGACATCCCTGGGCAATTTTCCACATTGTTGGGTAGATGGCAGTGTTGTAACTGCACTCCAAGAGCTCGACTAGGGGAGTGGCAAGTTCTGGAGCATGTTTTCAGTACTACTGCCAGAATGTTATCAGGGCCCACTGCCTTTGCAGTGCCCCCCCAACCGTTTCTTGGTATCACTTGGAGTGAATCGAATTGGCTGGAGACAGGCATCTGAGATGCTGGAGACCACTGGAGGAAGCCGAGATGGATCATCCACTCGGCACTTCCGGCTGAAGATTGCTGCTAATGCTTCAGCCTTATCTTTTGCACTGATGTGCTGGGCTGCTCCGTCATTGACATTGGGGATATTTGTGGTGCCTCCTCCTCCAGTGAGTTGTTTAATTGTTAATCACCATTCACGACTGGATGTGTGTGGCAAGGCTGCAGAGCTTAGATCTGATCCGTTGGTCGTGGAATCACTTAGTTCTGTTTATTACTTGCTGCTTATGCCGTTTGGCATGCAAATAGTCCTGCTTCATAGCTTCACCAGGTTGACACCTCATTTAGTATGCCTTGTGCTGCTCCTGGCTTGTTCTCCTGCACTCTCCATTGAACCAGGGAGTGGGGGATATGCTGGGTCATGAGTTTACAGATTGAGCTGGAGTACAGCGCCACTGCTGTTCATGACCCACAGCGTCTCATGGATGCCCAGGTTTGAGTTGCTAAATTGGTTCAAAGTCTGTTCTATTGAGAGTGCCACACAAGATGGAGATTATTCTCAATGTGAAGGTGGGCTTTGTCTCCACAAGGACTGTGCAGTGGTCACTCTTACCGATACTGTCATGGACAGATGCACCTGCAGCTGGCAGATTGGTAAGGATGAGGTCAAGAATGTTATTTCCTCTGGTTGGTTCCTTCATCATCTGCTGCAGACCCAGTCTAGCAGTTTCTTCTTTAGGATCAGTAGTGCTGCTACTGAACCACTCTTGGTGGTGGACATTGAAATCCCCCACCCAGAGTACGTTTTGTGCCCTTGCTATACTCAGTGCTTCCTCCAAGTGTTGTTCAATATGGAGGAGTACTGATTCATCAGCCAAAGGAGGACGGTACATGGTAACCAGTAAGAGGTTTCATGTTTAACCTGAAGCCATGAGACTTCATGGGGTCCTGAGTTGATGCTAAGGATTCCCAGGGCAACTCCCTCCTGACCATATACCACTGTGCCACCACCTCTCTGGTCTGCCCTGCTAGTGGGACAGGACATATCCAAGGATGGTAATGATGGTGTCTGGGGTGTTATCTGTCAGATATGATTCCATGAGGATGACAATGTCAGGCTGTTGCTTGACTAGTCTCTGAGGCAGCTCTCCCAAAGTTAGCACGAACCCCCAGACGTCAATAAGGAGGACTTTGTAGGTTTGACAGGGCTTTTTGTTTTGCCGTTGTTTTTTCCGGTGCCTAGGTTGATGCCAGGTGGTCCGTCTGGTTTCATTTCTTTATTGATACTTTGTAGTGATTGATATAACAAAGTCGCAAGTTCAGCATTAACATGAAATCTCACAATGTTTAGCCTTGTTCCATTTAATTGAACAGTGACCGGGTTTTTCACAGCAATGTCTCAATGTGCATATAAGTTGAAATGCTCAGAAACTGACCCTCAGAGAAATAATAAAATTGTATCAGCAAGGCAAAGATCTGACATATTTCAGTATAAATGCAAGATCTCTCTAAGAGTCTAAAATGATTATGAAAGCTCACACAAATGTGAAACAGGATCTCTCAGGAGAACAAATTCATCCTCTATTTTATGTGATATGATTAGATGTAAATTAAATCTTTATTCACTGTCACTTTAAATTTATAATATCTATTTAAAAGGGGTCTTTGTCTTCTTGTGGCAGAGTTAAGATTCTGTCTGTTGACTACAGCACTTGGTGGTAAAGCCAAGCTTGTGTACAGATGTTATTTATTATGGTGATTGATTATCATTTGTATGTTGTTACATTTGGCTGAGAGTGATGATCTTGGAGTTTTACCAGAATTCCACCACTTAGTAAGTGAATGCCATTTTACTAGTAACATACCATGCCCTATTTGATTTCACACGTATATAAAGTGTATTGCTAAATATAACAAATCCATTCTGAGATTGTCTCTAGAGGCTATACAACAATCATGCAAACATATATTTTGTATGGATTCCCTAGTGATATGGTCATTGCAGCAAATATACATTGTAATCAGAGCCTACATTGCAAAGCATTATAACAAGAGACAACTGTAATTGTTTCTGACATAGATGGAAGAAAATAGACAAAAATTGAACCAGGGCCTATGACAGTTAATTTTACAGTTTTATTTTCTGTCCCTTTCTTCCATGTTTCTTTCCTCTCTATAAATGAAACAATCTTCACATTTTCTTCTGTTTCCTCTTTATTTTGCTTTCCATTTTCATTTTTATCCATTTACTCTACATCTCTTTATTTCATTTGATGCATCCATCCGCTATTTTCATCTTTCCATCTTTGTTCTCTTTTTGTTTCCCATCCTTCATTCCTTTTTTATTTTCTTGGCACCTTTCAACATCTGTGTTATTGCATCTATTGAATTGTTTCTCCCTTCTCTCGTTGCTTGATGTTTTAAATTTCCTTTCTATTGCCATTCCTTCTTCCTTATTCCCTTATCTTTTATGCTATTGAAGCTCTGTTATATCCTCAAAATTTGCATCTTAGTTATTCATCTCAACTCATCTTGGATGAGCTTAGAAACCCGGAGATGCACATCTCAATTATTCGATTGATTTTACAGTAGCTTTTACACCATTGCAATATGATTTGATATTCATTCATCAATGTACTTTTCTTCCTTTTCCTTTTCCTAGTGGTCTTCATGCCATACCTTATTCTTCAGCAGAGAGGCTGGGAAAATTACCTGCTATAGAACTTCACCAATGATGCTTTGGACCCAGCTATATGAAAATAGTGCAGCTCTATTGGTTCTTTTTTTCCTCTTTCTGTGCACATGTGATTTCCCTGGTGGCATGGATGCCCCATTCTGTGTCGAGACCACGCTACACCTGACCTGAAAGTGCTAAGTATTGACACTTGGTACAAAGAGAAAGCAAAGTGTTCCATTCACCATCACTAACATTTCTCTTTCCATTTTACACATCGGCCCACCCCCACTTTTTTTTAATCACCTTTTGTTGTTTTCATTTTCGATTGTCTCAATTTTCCTTTTTAACCCCTGCTTTACTTCCATTTATTGAACTGTTTCTCTCAATCGTTATATTACCTGTGTAGTAATAAAACAATCGGTTAAACCTTCCCAGACAATAAGGATAAATACTAGTGGGCAATGATCCACTGTTCACTTCCACATAAAATCAAAGTGGCATCAGCATTTTAATTTTACTTCATTTAGTGATAGAATTCAAATGTTAAAAGAGCAATGTTACTGATAGCTAATGGAACACTTTGCTTCTTTTACAGAAAATTTCATCAAAGGGCAGTACAATGTGCAAATTGATCAGTTGCAGCTATGATCTAGATTAACTATGCTCAATTATCATAAAATGGACAGTTACTGAGGAACTATACATGTGAAACATGCATCATTGACTCAAAAAACACAGCATAATTCAAGTTTAGGTTGCCTACCCGAGGACACTTTGAACCTTGGCAAGTAGTGTGAGACCACATTGAGAAACTTACATTATCTGGGATAAATTCTCTATAGTTTTGATGTTAGTAAGCACTAAAACTGTACAATTAGCTGTTTTTAAATTGCAATATTTTCACCAGTGTACCTGAATGCATGTTGAAGCACATACAAACAGAGGCTCACTTTGCCAGAGCCATAGCCAGTGTTGAAGCGTATCCAGAGGGAGATGCACAAAAGGAGTTAGATGGACCTCCAAGTGGCTGCTTTCACAGTTGGAAATAGAATTGCCTTTTCACAGATTCAGCTGTAGAACAGAATAAGAAGAAAACAGACAATCTTTATGGTAGCAAATTAAGTGATAGCAATAAGAGAAAACATTTATACTTATGATCCCCCTCCCCTCATTGAAGAATATGCTCCTCATAATTGATGGTAACCCTTTTATGATTAATGACATCAATATTAATAAAATTTAGGTTGTAAACAAACTAAAATGATTCAAAGCAAATCAATATTCATAGTAGAAGGATATTTAGTCTCAATCAGAAGCAGCCAAACTTTGTGAAACATTGAAATACAGACAATAGCCCCCAGACAGTTGAGAGTTGCAAGACAGAGACAACCATTACAACATATTTTTATTACCACTGCCCTCCCTATCCAGTTTGAATGGAATGAAGTGACTGTCAGAGTACAAACCCAAGGCCCGCTTCTCAGCCTTCACCACATTCAGCCTCCCTGGCATCACCTGGCCTCACTATCAGTCCCCCTCCAGCCCTGGTCTCACACAAATCCGACATCATCCTCCCACAGCTGAGGCCACAGAAGTCAAACAGTCCAGTGGGGAAAGTATTATGTGGAAAGCCTGAAGAATCAATGTTGGAATCTCTATTGTTTCCATTGTTGTGCAGTTTCAGAAACACAATTCAGGCTAAAATAATTTTTGCATTTATATCTCTACAAAGCATATGTAAACTTTCCTGTTAGAATTTAAAGGTATATAAAAGATGTTTCAGGTAAACCACTTCACGACAAAAGTATTTCAGTTTTATTAATTCTTCCATGGGGATGTAGGCATCATTGGCTGGGCCAACATTTATTGCCCTTGAGAGGCTGGTGAGTTGCTTTCTTAAACGACTGCTGTCCATGTGGTATAGATACTCTCAGAGCTGTTTGAAAGGGAGCTCCAGGATTTTAACACAGCAGCAGTGAAAGGACCAGTGGTATAGCTCCAGCCAGGGTGGCATGTGGCTTGGAGGAGAACTTGCAGTAGGACAAGGAAATTTGGGCTCAATTAATGAAAGCCAAGTTTAACATCGTCAGGAAGTTTGTCACACAAAGGCCCTGATTTTACCCGCACAGCCGCCCCAAAACAGGGGCGGGCGAGGCTCGCAGAAAGGCATTCTCCATTGGCCTCGGGCGTAATCTTAAGAGCCTCTGGTGGCTGTGCCAGTAAAATCAGAGCCAAAGGGTGATTAATATGAGGTAAGATCTCCGTGTGGGTTAGAGTAATGTAGAAAGAAAATCCATATATTATTTAAGAAATAGATATAATCCACAACCTTTTTAACATACGTTATTTTGCAGGGTTGGATGCAAACTTGGCATGGAAATATACATCAGTTTTTAAAAAGTTAGTTTGTTACAGAAGAATTAGAAGTTAAAGTTTATCTTTAAAGTTTATTTATTAATCACAAGTAAGGCTTACTTCTCTGGGCAAAGCAGGAGAAACAAATGTGCCAGGTTTCCACTCTTATTCAATGACTCATACTGCAAAGTGCACATTCATTGGTTATGTAAATTGTTGGCTCAGCTGTGATACATTGCAACATGGTTGATATGTACTAACATTTAAATTTTGGTCTGACATATAAAAAATGTTAAATTTCATGTAGTCCTGGGCTACTGCCACTTGAAATGGAAACACATTACAGTAAAATGAGCTTTGCATAACCAATCACAAATGTACTTTACAATTAAGTTACTGTGAAATTCCCTTAGTTGCCACACTCCGGAGCTTGGTCGGGTCAATGCACCTAACCAATATGGCTTTCAGACTGTGGGAGGAAACCGGAGCACCCGGAGGAAACTCACACAGGGAGAACTTACAAACTCCACACAGAAAGTGACACAAATCGGGAATCAAACCCAGGTCCTTGGTGCTGTGAAGCAGCAGTGCTAACCACTGTGCCACCGTGCCATCCTTATATTCTCCTAATAGTCCTACCTTACATTATCTCCAGTTCAATATGTGCATCGCCAAATTTCTGATCATGTAACTTGAAACTATCCTTATAAACCATCAGTCACTGTTTCAGTAATGGTGTAACTTTGATCTTGTTGTAGAAGAATTAAGCTTCTAATCCTCACAATTCTACTTTGTATGTTGCATTCAAATGAACTAACCATAACTCTTTGGTTTGCCGCAAAGATTCACTACTGTTTTAGAACAATGCCAGAGACAAAGCATGTCATTAAGGTCAAATAGTAGCAAAAATGAGCTTTGTATAACCAATCACAAATGTACTCTATAATTACTGTTAGTAATTAATGCAGCTTTACTTGAACATGTTATTCATGCCAAGTCTTCAAATGTTCTCACAGCCCAAATATTAGCTGTGTGATATATATTGTAAAGTAGACTCAGAAACTTCCAGTTTCAATTCCCCAATCTGCCCTGAGTTAACTGACTTCATTGAATTGATTTGATTTGATTTATTATTGTCACATGTATTAATTGAAAAGTATTGTTTCTTGTGCACCTTACAGACAAAACAGACTGTTCATACAGAAGGAAACAAGACAGTGCAGAATGTAGTGTTACAATCAAAGCTAGGGTATAGAGAAAGATCAACTTAATTCCAAGTAAGCCCATTCAAAAGTCTGATGGCAGTAGGGAAGAAGCTGTTCTTGAGTTAGTTGGTACGTGACTGCAAACTTCTGTATCTTTTTCCAGAAGGAAAAAGGTGGAAGAGAGAAGTCCAGGGTCTTTAATTATGCTGGCTGCTTTGTTGAGGCAGTGGGAAGTGTAGATAGAGACAATGGATGGGAGGCTGGTTTGAGTGATGGATTGGGTCCCATTCACGACCTTTTGCAGAGCAGGAGCCATATCAAGCTGTGATTCAACTAAAAGAATGCTTTCTATGGTGCATCTGCAAAAGTTGGTGAGAGTTGCAGCTGACAATGCCAAATAGGTAGCACAAACAGCCACAACTTCCCTTGGCAAAGCTGGAGAAACAAATGCATCAGGTTTCCACTTTTACTCAGTGACTCATACTGCAAAGTGCACATGCATAGACCTTGGCTGTGTACATTGTTGGCTCAGCCGTGATACATTGCAGCATGGTTGATTTGTATTAACATTTAGATTTTGGCCTGATATATGAAAATTGAATGTCGTCCTGAGCTATTGCCACTTGAAACGGAAACACATTATATAGTAAAATTCAATTCCTTAAGGAAAAGAGTTGGGATGTAGTGGGGTAAAAGATGGGAAAGATAGTAGCATGAAAAAGTATTTCTTTCATTGGATAATATTCAGAGAGAAACAATTATTTGTTCATACTGTCCAGTATTAAATCTCTAATTTCAGATGAATCTTTAAGTAGTACACTGAGCATGCCCTTTCCTCAGTATATATCACCGTATGGACATAGAGCATATGGCAAGTACAAAATGACATTGTATTGTTGTTGATGTATTTCTGTTTTTATTTATGCATGTTCATTTTTGTGGCTTGAAGTACAGCCAAGCCTCATTATTATAAACTCTGATAGATTAATTAAAGGATATTTTCTTATTGAGGTCTGAAGAATTCGACTGGTTATGATAATGAAGCTTCAAATGGTATCAAGTAGTTTGTCACAGCAAGGGGTTTATGTATTACTGTTTACAAAAATAATTCTGCTGAAGTGCAAATTACCTAGTGATCAATCTGATACAGATAAAGTACTTACATTGATCCAAATTTAGAAATAGACTCAACCCACAATGAAAAAGATTCAATTTGATTAAATTGAACGTTGATTTACTGTCACTTGAATTAGGCCTGGATCACTTAAATGCTGATCTGAATTACAGTTTATGATTTGCGTTCGTAAAGAAGCTAACTTGGCTCCACCAGTTAAGACCAGACTATAAGTATGTATTAACAAACAGCAACTATTTACATGGTGATAAGTTTCAATGCTTCCAGATATGACTCTTGGGTCTAGCTGCTGGGACAAGTCCAGATCAGTTGGGGGTAGGGGGGTGGTGGTGGGGTAACGTGTGAAGCTCCAATTCATCTCCCAATTGGTCAACTTGGATCATATGACCCTTTCAGACATTTATCCCTTAAAGGGGCCAGACACCACACAATCAAAATTATTGGTTCAATAGTTCCTTTTGTGAAAAAATAACAATACAAGCCAGAACTTACTTCAGCAAATAGTTCTAAGAACTTGGGCTATGATCTACCAGCTTGAAGTGAAATGGTTTGGAGGGTGCACCATTTCTTTAGTTCTAAAAAGAATGAGTATTTCACATTGCAACTCATCATTTCAAAATGTGAGATAATTATAATTCTGATCTCAAGTCGTTTTGACAAATTGTTGCTGGGATATAAAATTGTTCACTGTGCCTTACAGCCTTTCCAGTTTAATTTGTGTTAACTTCTATTTTTATACTGTGGCAAGTGGATGGTCAGTAACAGAGGGAAAGTACGATGTGACATGTTTGTGAATGGAGAATTGGAGTTGTGATTACTAAATGAATGACTTGTTTTGGGAAAATCAAGCCAAAAAGGGGGCTCCATAGATTGCTTCCTCCCTTTCTCTTCCTTTTCCTCCTCCTGTTTCTCAGTTGTTCACCATGTAGTCAGTGGTAAGGGCTGTAGTGTTTTGATGGTGAGGTTGTGCAGCATGCAACAAATCTTGACACCCGCCTTGCTGAGTACTGCAGGACTGTCAATGCTCCATCAAAGTTCTCCAATACTTGGCACATCAGTCTCCGTAGACTTTCAAAACCTCTGGACAGAACCAAACAACTGTAGCAAGTTTTCGTAGAAATCAATCAGCAACTAAATTGAAAGTACTATTGATTCCTCTAAGTTATGATGGTTGGGTATCTTCTCTGCTGTGAGTATATGCCCAGCCATGTGTAATTAAGAGATGGTGTTACCTCGGGTGTTGAGTTCCAAAATGAAAATTCTGGCACCAGATTAGCCCTGATTGAATCATAATCGTCCTGTATTCCATACTTTGCGCAGATGGTCACTACATGCGTACTAACACCCTCACTAACATGGCATCTGGTGCCACCCTTGTGCCATGGATGTCATTTTAGAGCTTTATGGCTGCTCATAGAGCCCAAAGCAATGTTCCATGCTGCATTACTTCCCTTTATCTTGCAGCATCCTCTGTTCTTCCACCTTTTGTCTACTTCTAATTTACCTTTCTCTTCTTTTTGCCTTTGATGGGGAGAAAACCATCATTACCTGTGCATGCTGAAATTCTCTATCTCGACCTTTTTCGATTGCTGTCTCTTTTCCAGGTGTAAAAACCCTCTTCAGATTTCTGTCCATTCATTTCCGCCAAAGCCTCCTCATCTTCCTGTTCAGTGTCAACCACTATCCTTGTTAAGTGCCACAGGATGTTTTGTTCTTTGAAAGGTATCATTCAAATGTAATTTTGTTCGTTTTCCTGCACGCCAGTGTCCATGGTGCTGGCATATTGACGCTGGACAGAAATAGAAGAACATTATAACACACTGCTATAGAACATTTACTTGATAATCTCTCTCCTGGTTTTTAAAATCACTTTGCCTCAATATTATGTTTTTAAGGACATGAAGAAACCAGTTTGGTAACTTGCTGAGATTATATACAGTGAAACCCCGATTTTACACACCCCGATTTAGCACAAATTCAGATATAACGCAATGAATCATTGGATCCTTTTTTTGCTCATTCCGGGGAACTGAAAAGTTTTTGGTGAGTTAATTTCATGTTTTCTTAGATCAAAATGGAACAAACTGCTAGAAAAAGAAAATCTTTTTCTGTGAAAGATAAGCTTCACGCACTTGACATGATGAAGACTAAAAGTCAAACTCAAGTTACACGAGACCTCGGGATACTGGAATCAACACTTCGTGGTTGGGGATCTCAAGAGGAAAAGTTACATGCAACGTTTTGTTTTAATTTCTGCTGTAACAACAACAATTTATTTGTGAAATTCTTTAATTAAAAGGTAATTTACATTACAGGTGGTAAACATGCAAAAAACGGGACAAATAGGGCGATAATAGGGGTGTTTTAGGATGTCAGGTCAACATTGGGTCAGTTTGAATGCTGATTTTCTTGAACCCCGATTTAGTACGACCCCACTTTTCTCGCGATAACATTTTATGGACCCCAACCATCACGTTATAACGGGGCCACACTGTACTTGTGAAGATCTCTCGATGATTAATCCTCTAATTGTCCTTTTTTTGTATGCTTACATTGGCAATTTCTTTTGACAGCATTGCTAAGATCAGGAGTCCAGAAGTTGAATGTGTGGCAAATCTTTAAATTTAAGTTAATTTATTGGTGTCACGAGTAGGCTTACATTAACATTACAATGAAGTTACTGTGGAAATCCCCGAGTTGCCACACTCTATTGCCTGTTCGGGTACACTGAGAGAGAATTTAGCATGGCCAATGCACCTAATCAGCACATCTTTCGGACTGTAGAGTGCGTATGGGAGCACCTGAGAATGGGTCTAAAAGTCAGCTCTGAAACACTCTCAGTTTCAAGTTTGCCCAGCACTTAGAATCAAAATAGTAAAATAGGGCCTAACTTTTTTCCAAATTCATTATTGATGCCTTGTACCTTGTCCAGTAAATATGCCATGGAATTATATCATGATAATAGCATGACATCACAGACTATTATTTGGGGAAAAAATCTTATTTATTTGCAGATCTATGAACATTTTAGTACTCTGAATGAGGTTGCACTTCTGCTTCCCACCAGGTCTCAGTTACCTGATCAGGTAACATTGTATCATCATTATATTAGCCATTACAGATGCTCCCAATGTTAACTCTCTATTCTACATCTCCCCCTACATGTCTTTATGCTAACTATATACAACTCCCCCTATATTTCCCAAAAAAGCCTCAGACTTCACAGGGTTAGTCCCTGTGGTCCCTTGACCAATCTCTCTGATCTGGTCCTGAATTTGTTCTAAGGTTGAGAATGAATTATATTCTTCTGTCATTCAATAGAAATGGCTTTCTCTTTGATGGTTGTAGAGTTTCTACTTGTTTCTTGTTACTTGTTTCTATCCAGATCTCAATTGTACGTAGAAGGATTCATTGCTTTCCTTCTCAATTATGACAAGGTGCTTCGGTTCCATTTGATTGTTTTCTGGTTTGTCTTAATTCTGTAAGATCTCAGGGTGGAGCTCTTACATTACAATGTTTCCTCCCTGTTGATTTCACATCCACACTCTCTCCCCAGGCTGCAGTACTTTTGAGTCTTGTACCTTGTGTCTGAGGTTGAACTTACGAGTTTGACTGTCACTTCAGGACATAGAAAATAGGAGCAGGAGGAGATCATTTAAGTCCTCAAGCCTGTTCTGCCATGCAATTAGAATGGCACAGGATCCTGGGAAGAAACCTAGTCGTAATGGGAGGGTGAGAAAGGTTAAGAAACTCCAGGCATTTAGTGGGCACGGGTGAATATGGGCACTATTACAATAAGGTGTCACCATTTTGTTCTGAATGTTTGTCCATAAATTTCATTTTGTTCATCAACAGCCACCACCCTGTCTGTTCATGCCACCAAACTTGGGGGAAGACCTCGCTCTCCTGGTGCCTCTTCCCTATTGACTGTGGGAATGGCAGCACGATGTACTCCCCACCCTCTTGCCAGCCCCCACTAGGGAAGGGCAATCCCTCAACTGTGATATGGACAGGAATGCAGGAAGGAGGACATGGGAGACGCTACCTGCATACAAGCCTTCACAACCCCTTTAAAGCAAGGGGTATGAAGGTAAGATAAAACCTGCAAGTGACCCTCCCGAACCCTCTCCCTGAATGGCAGTTCTATGACTCCTGCCCCTGGTCCCGGTTTGAACCCCTTCAGAAGTGAAAGCACCAGGTTCATGCTTCTGTAGAACTGTTGCAAATGACGCTGGTGTGATGTCATGCGGGCACCAGCTTAAAATTCTGTGTGGGCTCAAAATCCAAAGACTGTGCTTACTAATGACATGCTAATGTATTAAAATAAGCATTCTAAGTCCCACAGTGTGTATCACACCATTCCACTAGTGAGGGACCAGGAAAATTGAAGCTCAGTAGTGTGAATTGCGCTCTCCGGATTTTGAGCATGTGCTGCCACCATTGCTACAGATGGAGAGTACGGGCTCAAAATCAACCCCATAGTGCCCAGGTTTCATTTATAACTAGATTCTCAAATTCTTGTGCACACGTATATATGCTGCAAGGGCATACCAGAAAATCCTTGGTTCAATAAGGGAAAAATCACCCCTTCCGAATGCACTGTTGCTGTAAAGCAAAACTTTTCGCATCCCGTGACAGTTAAAATGGCTGACTCTTGCAGTCAGTGGCAAAGTGATAACGAACGTTGAAGAAAACTGACCATTAAGATCTCACAATCTTGGTGGCATTTCCTGACATTCCTTAGATTTCAACATCTCCAGCTTCCAGAAATGGTGATGTCACCAAGCATGCTAAGCAACCATTCATATTGAAGAATTCTCACAGATAGCAAACATAGAAGTAAGAACCACTAATATTCCTTCATTTTAATTACTTTTATAGACTGTGAAATAAAGTTAGGGAAATGCATATTTGATCAAGATAGAAGCTAAAATTTCATAAACATCTATAGAATTTTCATCGGAATGGAAGCATTTTATATTCTGTAATACTGAAATGGGTTTTTCAGGGCCAAAGAGGCAGTTTATTCATAATTATAAATGAGTAACTTCTACACCTTAAAAAAAACACAGTTCCACCTCAATCAATAAGGTGTAACCTTTTCACAGAATTTTGAAATAAGACTTACAGCAATAAAATATATGCAGCGTGTGGGCAGCACGGTGGCACAGTGGTTAGCGCAACAGCCTCACAGCACCAGGGACCTGTGTACAATTCCTAGCTTGGGTTACTGTCTGTGTGGAGTCTGCATGTTCTCCCCATGTCTGTGTGGGCTTCTCCGGGTGCTCCTGTTTCCTCCCACAGTCTGAAAGTTGTGCTGGTTAGGTGCATTGGCCATGCTAAATTGATCCTCAATGTACCCAAACAGGTGTTGGGGTGAAGCGACCAGAGGATTTTCACAGTAACTTCATTGCAGTGTGAATGTATGCCTACTTGTGACTAATAAATAAATCTTACTTTAAAATAGAAGTCCATGTCAATTCAAGTGATTTCTAAAGCTTCAACAATGCACCCTGAACCACTAACAGCAACTTCTGGGCTTCTGTGTTTAATTGGCATGTGTGGAAACCAAAATTTTCAGTTAGTTTCACAGTTGTAATCATAGCGGATTCTGACAGTTTCATCATTATCACAACCACAAAATCTGGGCAATTGTAAATGAATACTTAGTGAACTATTCATTAGGCTCATCATATTGATATGAGTGCTTATCAATGAAAGCTCATGGGATTAATAGGATGTTGTTAATCAGATCATGAAAGATTAGAAAGTGTATTTATTGCTGGTAGCGACTAGGAAAACCCCTCAAAATTGGTTTTCTATTCAACAGCTCTGAATTTATTTTTGGGCTCTACTATTCAGCAACTGTTAGTCCAGCACTGGCAGACCCCAGGAGAAGTCTCACAACACCAGGTTACATCAAGACCCCAGGAGCACAGCAGGTCCCAGTTGTGTCCAGTGTTTGTTATTTTTGAGAGCTTCCTGGATACCCAACAAAGGGAGGAACCTCTACATTTGTTTACTAAGCAGATGTTGAAGAGCAGCAACTGGGATACCTAAAGCTGGGAGATCCAATTCCAAAGCCTCAATCAATAACTAGCAAAGTAGCAACAGTATGTGTATCAGCTTGCGAACGAATCGCAAAAACCCAGTCTGCAGGTGCAGCAGGTGATCAAGAAGGCGAACGGAATGTTGGCCTTTATAGCGAGGGGGATAGAATATAAAAGCAGGGAGGTCTTGCTGCAACTGTACAGGGTACTGGTGAGGCTGCAGCTGGAGTGCTGTGTGCAGTTTTGGTTGCCGTACTTGCGGAAGGATATCTCGGCCTTGGAGGGAGTGCAGAGAAGGTTCACTCGGCCTTACTAGAGATGAGGAGGTTGGACTATGAAGAGAGACTAAATAGACTGGGTCTGTACTCGTTGGCGTTTAGAAGGCTGAGGGGGGATCTTATAGAGACGTATAAGATAATGAAGGGAATGGATAGGGTAGAGGTAGAGAGATTCTTCTCGCTTAGAAAGGATAGCAGGTCTAGAGGGCACAGCCTCAAGATAAGGGCGCAGTTTAGATCGGAGTTGAGGAAGAACTTCTTCACTCAAAGGGTGGTGAGTCTCTGGAATTCTCTGCCCGTTGAAGTGGTGGAGGCTACCTCGCTAAATATATTTAAGTCACGGGTAGATAGGTTTCTGATAGACAGGGGAATTAAGGGTTATGGGGAAAAAAACGGGAAAGTGGAACTGATCCACTTCAGATCAGCCATGATCTTATTGAATGGTGGGGCAGGCTCAAAGGGCTAGATGGCCTACTCCTGCTCCTATTTCTTATGTTCTCATGTTCTTAAATGATACATTGTCAAGGATGCATTTTAGTCTTAGTATGAAGTGCCAGAATGATTATCATTATGCTTCAATGCCAGAATGACATTGGTATTTTTTTCAAATTTGATCAAAAAATATGAGAATTACTGTCAATGTCATCATTTGTTTGTCATTTTTAATTTCCGTTGAAAAGATGGTGATAAGCTTGCTTCTTGAACCACTGCAGTCCAAATGATGTAGGTACACCCACATTGCTGTTGTAGAGGGAAGTCCAGGTTACAGACCCAGTGACAATGAAAGAACAGCAATACAGTTCCAAGTCAGAATGGAGGGAAACTTGTAATTGGTGGTGTTCCCATGTATTTGCTGTCCTAGTCCTTCTAGATGGTAAATATTTGGATTGGAATGTACTGCTGAAGGAGGCTTGGCAAGTTGCTGCAGTGCGCCTTGTAGATAGTGCACATTGTGGTGGAGAGAGTGATTGTTTAAGGTGGTTGATGTGTGCTGATGAAAGAGTACACTTTGTTCTGGATAGTGTTGACCTTCTTAAGTATTGTTGAGGCAGCACTCATCCAGGCAAGTGGAGAATATTCCATCATATCTTTATTTGTGCCTTGTCAATGGTGGACAGGCTTGGGAAGTCAGGAGGTGGCTCAGCTGCCGCAGGATTTCCAATGTCTAACTTGCTCCTGTAAACACAATATTTGTATGGCTGGAGCAGTTACGTTCCTGGTCAGTTGTAATCGCAAGGATTTTGAGAATGGACAATTCAGTGACTGTAATGCCATTGAATATCAAGGGGACTTGGTTAGATTATATCTTGTTGGAGATGGTCATTGCCTGGCACAAGATGTTTGGGTCTAGGACACTACTCTGCAGCACTATCTTGTGGCTGAGCTGATTGGCCTCAGACAACCACAACTATCTGACTTTGTGCCAGATATGAGTCCAACCAGTGAAGAGTTTTCCCCTGTTTCCCATTAACTTCAATTTAACTAGGGCTCCTTAGTCAAGTGCTGCCTTTATGTCAAGGGACGTCAAAGGACTCTCAATTCACCTCTGGATTTTGACTCTTTTTTTGGAACTGAGCAGCGACAGATCAGCCATGATCTTATTGAATGGCGGGGCAGGCTCGAAGGGCTGGATGGCCTACTCCTGCTCCTATTTCTTATGTTCTTATGTTCTTATGTTCCATGTTTGGACCAAGGCTGTAATAAAATCTGAAGCCGAGTGACTCAGCTGAACCCAAACTAAAAATCATTGCAGAGGTCATTGCTGAGTAAGTGCTGCTTGATAATACTACTGAAGACCATTTCCATCACGTTGCTGCTGTACTGGAACAGCTTGGCTGGGTAAGTGGCTAATTTTAGAGCACAAGTCTGCGCCAGAGCTGGAATGTTATCAGCGCCTATAGCCTTTGCAATGTTTAGTGCACTCAACCATTTTTTGAAATAATGCAAAGTGAATTCAATTGGTTGAAGACTGGCATTTGTATTTCTGGGGATCTCAGGCAGAGACCGAGATAGACCATTCACGTGGCATGTTTGGCTTATGATGGGTGCAAATGCTTCATCCTTGACTTTTGCACTGATGCATTGAGCTCCTCCATTATTGAGGATGGGGCTATTTTTGGAATCTCATCTTCCACTTACCAGTAGTTGTTTAATTATCCGCTGCCATTCTGCTTTGGCAGCATGAGGACCAGGGTTCAATGTGGCACAATGGTTAGTACTGCTGCCTCATAGCATCAGAAACACATGTTCAATTCTGGCCTTGGGTCATTCTTTGTCCAGAGTTTGCACATTCTCCCCTTGCCTGCGTAGATTTCCTCCAGGTGCTCCAGTTTCCTCCCATAGTCCAAAGATGTGCAGGTTAGGTTGATTGGCCATGGGAAATTGCCCCTTGGTGTCAAGGGGATTAGCAAGCTACTTATGTGGGGATGCAGGGATAGGGCCTGGGCGAGATTGTTTGTCAGTGCAGGCTCAATGGGCTAAATGGCCTTTCTCTGTACTGAGAGGATTCTATGATTCATGTCTGGGTGTGGCAGGTCTTTAGAGCTTTGATCTGTTCTATTGGTTATGGGATCACTTTGCTCTATCGTACGCTGCTTATGCTTTCCTGCACTCCTTGTATCGGAACCAGATTGATCCTTTAGTTTGATGGTTATGACAGAATAAAATTCTAGATTGTGCTTGAATATTATTTTGCTGCTGCTAATGGCCCACAGTGCCTCATGGATGCCAAGTTTTGAGCTACTAGATCTTCTCTGACTCTATCGCATTTAGCATGGTGGTAGTGTCACACAACATGATGGAAGATATCCTAGTGAGAAGACATCATCACAAGGCCTATGTAGTGATCACTCCTATTAATATCCCAATAAAATTAAATGAAACATTATAAGTCTGTAATTATTTTTGATGATATTTGATGTAGCATACTCAATTTATGCAATGCATGATTATGATAAAGTCTGCTAATTTAGTGAAGGCGTTAAACTTTTTTTAACAGAAATCATCTGATTCATTCCTTTATGAAAATAATGGATATCACAAAAATGCATTGGGTTCCATCACCAAAAATAACTTTCAGGTTATTATCCTGAATATTATAAAGGTGATTTGAAGGAGGATCAGCAGCACATTGGGCTATAAACCAGTCTTTTCATCACTGGGACCTTGGTTTGTATCCAGCCCAGGCAGATGGAATGGAAATATCTGCTCTCTGCTGAATATAAAGGTCCAATGTGAAATGAGTGTTGGTAATCTCATTTCTTAAGTGGTGTGTGCATACAGTAAAGGTGTAAATTACATTAAATAAACAATCTTGGAGAACCGTTAGGATGGCCAATGTGAAAATAATCATGTTTACCATGCTGCAGTAGGGAATGCCTTTCTAAGGTTTGGGTTGTTTAGACAGAATATAAAGTTTTTTTATTCTGCATCTGCTACATGCCATACTTGACCTGGAAGTGTTTGCTGCTGACACTGGGCTTGCAAAAGAGGAAATGTGTTGCATTCTTTGGCAATGAATCAGCCTCCTTGAAGTGTGTATAAAAATAAACACGAAAATATGTACACAAATAAAGTAGTAATGTAAGTGAAAGCTTGATTACGTTGATATATGAACAGAAGTTTCACTATTATATTTTATAACTAATAAAATATTTGAAATCTTCACAGTTTTGGCTTTCTTACTGATAAACTACAGTAATTCCCTCAGGGACCAACAGAAAAGCACATTGTCATGGGAATGTAATGATATACGAACCATTGTTTTCTGATCCTCTTTAGTGCAGGTTACCTCCCGTCATGCTGTGCAAATCCCTACTATTTTACAGGTGGAGAGACCTTACAGCAACTGACACAGACAGATGACATATTTATTAGCTTGTCAAAGACTCCCTTGTTCATGGAACACTCACCTAGCTAAACAAAACAATCAGTTTTTCATTGGATAATTTGTATGGCTCCCATTGCGAGCCTCAGCAAAGTGCTTGATGAGGCATAAAATGATGATTAATTAATTTACTGCTCAGTTGATCATCAAACTGAGAGGTTTATGATTCTCTCAGCGGTCATTGGTCTCTATTCAATGTGCAGCAGCATGAAGAGTCTTTACTCTAGCCTACTGCTGCCTTTGGTTTGACCTAAAGCATTGCATCCTGACTGAAAGTTTCACAGCACAACATCCATACAGATAGTGCACCCTCTCTCCTGCCCTGCAGAAACAAAGAGGGTTTTCACATATCCCATTACACAATCAATTAATCAAGTTAAGTTTGTCTGATGTTGTTATCTTTGAGTGGAAGCTTAACATACAATAGATTCTTTAACACATACAGAATAGACCAGTTTGATTAGTTGAGCAAATATTAACTGTTGATAGAATTATAATGTTAATAAATGTATCAGCATGACAATACTCATGACAAAGTGATGACAATCCGATAGACAATGATGTAAAAATATTTATTTGGCGAGAGTAATGAGAATATAGACGGAGATGAACACAACAAGAATTACAACCCCTTTAAGTGATAACAACAAGCTTTCCCAGAGGCAGTTTTGTCACCATTTCAACAGAAACATGCTGTAGGACCTTTCTTACAAGACAATTACTGCATTTTAATGGTGCATGCTACCAACAGTAAATGGTCTAGTGGAAGCAAGGCAATAGCATGGAAAATGTCAACATACGTTATATTGTTGTCTTGAGAAGGCTCAAAAGTTTTGTTGTGTATTCTTTAATCGCCAGCCAAAAATCTACATTTGTTTTTACAAATGCTGCAGCTTTGTGAAACAATGCTGCATTCCTTAAGTCACTGAAGCAGCATTCAAGTTCTGGGGGAGGCATATACTGTGAGGTGAATAAACACTCCAGAAGCTTTGTGAGACTTGTCTGGCATGTAGCACGTTAAATACATACTGCATTGGCACAGAAATGAAAGAAAGCAGGGAACCAGGTGGGGCAGCCAAGGCCCTAATGAGATGGCATCTGCTCCCATTTCATGTTTCCAGTTCCACAGCAAATACATTGATAGATAACCAAAATTTGGAGAGCCAGCCAAACTCGCAGAATGTGTACTTGTCATTTTAACAAACCTTCAGTGTGCAAGCAAACGGTGGATAAAAATGTGCGTGCGCTTTTCAACGTTTTCATTCTTATTTCATCAAAGGGCACCATTCCTTACCCTTGGGCCCAAAGATATAATCAAGCTAGGGTATCAAATCACTAAAAATGTCAGAACTCCAGGAGCAACGATGATATAGGAGATAAGCCACAGGACTAGTAATAGAAATGCACAAGGTAAATGCTCTGTGAACATTGGTTTATCCCATCATGGAAACTGGTGGAATTTGAATTCAGTAAATAAATCTGTGGCATTTTTAAAGGATAGGCCTGCAAATGATGAAGGTACAAACAAACAAGAACTTTATTAGAAAGGTGTTTACAGGCTGTTGGGATAGACTGCTCATTTGTCCGTGAAAACGTCTGATGACATCACCAATAGACCACATGATTGGATTGTTAAAGTGATCTTGTTCCAACTAGACACAAACTCAAATGCACAACACTTTCCTCCCGCTTTACATTGGAGGTTCCTGCACTGAAACACAATATAATGTTAGCAATCAAAATTTACAACACAAGCAATTAGAAAACACAACAGTCACTAGGTTTGATGTTCCCCCAGAGGAGAAAACCGGCCTATACGGGTAGATTGAATCTTTAGGTAACATGGTGGCATGGTGATACATTGGTTAGCACTATTGCCTCACAACCTCAGGGACCTGGGTTCAATTCTGGTCTGTGTGCAGTTTGCACATTCTTTCTACATCTGCGTGAGTTTCCTCTGGGTGCTACGAGATGGTGGCGCAGGATGTGCATATCTTATCAGAGCTGTAAGCTGTGCCCAGCCCCTCTTGGAGGACAGAGGGCAGACTTGGTTAGCAGGCTGAGATACAGAACCTCAGGAGTCACAAAATGGCAGCTTTACTGCTCAATCAGCTTCACATGTGCCCACATGTCAGATTTACAGGAGGCACTGCAGAGTCAGGAATAAAAATGAAGGAGTCCATTCAAGTCTTGTGATCCATAACACCTGAGTACTCTGAGCGCATGAACTCATCCATTGAGAGAGTGTTCCATCTCATGGAATGTCATATGTGGCATCACAATATGGAATACATGCCACAGTGTGTAATGTTGATTAATCAGTGGTGAAAATAGTGCAATGAAGCATAGAGTGGATGGATGTCAGCTACAGTTCAACTGGTGGTCTCCATTAGCAATCTAATGACTGAAGAGGTAATAGGTGGAGTTCAAGATGCCACCCTTCATGGGGTTCTGTCATCTTTATCTGCTCTGGCTTCTCTAATAGGCGAAGCATCTGTAGAGTCAGTCTTTGTGACAGCAGCTGTCCCCTGCAGAGTTGCCAGAGAAATAACCCTTGGAGGTGTTGTACTGGCCATCCTGAACTGTGACATAGTACCAAGGGCATCTGAGGCCCAAACAGGCACTACCTCCAACTTATCCTCATCCACAGTGGAAGGACCTCATGGGGGTGGCTGTCAGTGTAGACCACTGTGTCAGTAATGTCACTTTATGCATCACCTGGTTGTTTATGATGTGAATAATAGTGAAATGTTAAGTTACATTTGGGTAAGTTGCACTAACTGACTTATGTGGCTCCATTTTATGTTGGTGAAACACAGGAGAATGGGAAGTGAGGGTTGGTAGAATGATGGATTGTACTGGTGATGACTGTGTAAGGTGGAGTGTCTGCAGTCTTCCTGCCCCTTCGACCTCACCCCTTGGCCAGATGTCCAGGGGTTTGCCACTGCTCCTGCTGATACTGCTCATCATCACTTATCAGAGCATGGTCAGGGAAGCTTGATCCCATTTCCTCTAATGCTCTTCCTTCAGTGCAAATGGAATTTGGAGTCTTCCTGAACCTCCCCATTCTCCAGTGCCTGTTCGTCCCCATCACCCCCGCAGAATTCCCTGGCCATTAACTCAGCTATGTGAAAAACAATTCTTCTCATGGTGACCAAGGGCCTTCTCTGAGCATTCCTGCGACAATACTGCGTCTCGCTGCTGTCCTGCTATCCCAGCTCACTTCCCACTCTCCCTCTTCTCCCTTCTTCCTGGTTCTGATGTGGCCACCTGATTATAATGAGTGGGTTGTCCCTTCCCACTCCTGATGCTGCAGTTTAAACTCAAGGCGTACAGGCTTCACATTGTGAAACTTAGGGTGGGTTATAGCCCCCTTTCCAGCCCTCAGCACAAAAATCCAACACTCATTCTCAATGGATTGGCTATAAATACTGGCCGTGCCAGCAGCACTCAAAATCCATGAACGAATACAGCAGGTGTTACTTCTAGTAAAGGGATCTCTTGCAGCTCAGCAGTGCAATGTCGAAGTCACAGTTATAGGTGAAATTTTCTGGCTATTCACAACAGCGGGGTTTTCTGGTCCCGTTGCAGTAGACGGAGACTTGGCTTACAGTGGCGGCGGGACATGAATGGACTAAAAATTCCAGCCATGAGATATATTTCAGTCATTTTAATGTTTTGATTTTTTTTGCCAATTGCAGTACTGAAACTTGAGAAGCTACCTTAGAATTTCATCAGCAATTGGAAAATTCTAAACAGCACATTTGCCTTTCTATATTTCCATGCATTTATGTAATTATATTCCTGCAGGACATGTGTTAAACCTTTAATTGACAGATGGAATTGTTAATGCATTTGTTAATAGTCAGTCTTTGTTGTGAGATATTTGATTAATCTTCAGAGTCTCTGTTGTAATCTTCTCATTGTTATAGACTTTCTCTGTACTTTGTTCATTTTGAATTATTTTGATCAAAATAACTGCACATAATAATTTTCTTGAATATTCAATCATGTTCATGGGATGTGAGTATCATTGGCAAGGCCTGCATTCATTGCTATCTCTCATCGCCCTTGAGAAGGTGATGATGAACCACTGCAGTTTGTGAGGTAAATAGAGTGCAATGGAAAGCTATAAATACCAAAACTTATGTTGTGAATATTATTATAAAATCATCAACTTACATTGCCTTTAAAGGCACTAGAATTTCACAACCAAACATGTAGGGAGATACGAAGGTAGATGAGCCAAAAAAATGGATTGTAAGGGATCAGCAGAGAAATTTAGGAAGGAAATTCTTGAGCTTAAAGTTCAGCAGTTGAAGATACATCTGCCAATGCTGGAGCAATTAAAATTTCTGATATTTGAAAGTTGGAATTAAAGGAGTGTAACTGTCTGAGTGGGTTGTGGGGCTGGAGGAAAATACAGAGAAAAGAAGGTGTAAGGCCATGCAGGACATCAGAATAAGAGTGAGAATGTTAAAATCAAGGCATTCCTTAACTGGGGGTCAATGTTGATCAGTGAGCACAGGAGTAACAGAGGGTTGGAACTTGGTGCAAGTCAGAAAATGGCAGCAGAGATTCAGATGGCCTCACATTAGGATATGGGAGACCAGCAAAGGATGCACTGGAATAGTCAAAATGAGAGGTAACAAAGCACATAGGGACATTTGAGCAGATGAGCTGCGATGGAAACAGAGTTAGGCAATGTTATGTAGGTGGAAATAGGCTGTCTTTGTCATTGCATTCAGATATTGGTTCATGAACTCATTTCAGGATCAACTGAAATCCATTCATCATCCCTCCTAATATCTCTTCGCTTGTTGCTGATTTTTGACTGATGGGGCTTTTGGGCAATACCTGTGAATGTTTTTATATTGGAAGGTTGCGTATATAAATGTAAGTCATTGTCAATACTGTCACTCACTGGAAATTGGAAACGTTGATTGTAAATCAAGTTTAACATTTTGGCTAGGGTAAATATATCATACACTCTGCATAGTCTCAACTAACACACGGATCTGTAGCTATGGGAATTGACTTAAATTTGAGTGCAACTAATTATTACAGAATAACACCAAAGAATTCATCATACCTCTTCCTTTATTCTTTCAATGCAAGTTGTGTAAAAACTGGTTTTTGATAATATTCTGACCAAAAATAATAAAAAATAGATGAAGCAACGATAAGTGTTATGCAACATTTACACTTTAGTCTTATTTTTACAGCAGGTAAAATAATGAAGAAATCAATGTATATTTTTCTGTAACTAACAGTAACTGCAATTCAGGAAAAATCCATTGACTGTAAAACTCTTTGTAATATTCTGAGCTCATGATAAGGCACGTAGAAATGTAATTCTTTCTGTCTTACACCACGTGTTTTACAACTTTCCCAAATGACAGTAGCAACATTGACAGTGTGTAGGGTAGTACTGATAAAGTACTACATTGCCTGAAGTGCCAGTTTTTGGATAAGATATTAAAATAAGAGCTGTTCTTCCTACTCCAGTACAAGTGAAATATTCTGTTACTATTATATAATGGGACTTCTCCCAGTGTCCTGGCCAACATTCCTTCCCATTTAATAGCACCAAAAATATATCCTCTGGTCAGCCATTCATTTGTAATTTGTGAGAATTTCCAGTGTGTAATTTTTCAACTTCTTTCGTTTACTTAGCACTGCATGTGTTATTGAGTGGTTGCATAGCATGCTAGTTGACCAACTGCTAAGCTATGGAACCCCCAAACCACTCTACCTCCCACTCTTCCTTGTTGACCAAGCCTTTGATCAATTGTCCTATTATCCATCGCCAGCTCTGAAGAAGTCATACTGGCTCAAAACATTATTTCTCACTCCACAGCTTTTTCCAGAGCTGCTGAGTTTTTCCCCAACATTCACTGTTTCTAATTCTATTATCTCCTAATATTTCTTGTTGTCAGATTTTGTTTGATAATGTTCTTGCAGTGTACTTTGGGATGTTTTACTATATTACTATATATGAATGTAAGTTGCTCTTGTTGTTCTTTGTGCCAGTAAGGTCCTCAGTAAATGCAGGTTCTTTCTTCTGTACGTATATTACAATATAGCTATGACACACTTTAAACAAGAGGGGGTTAATTTAGTCAAATGGGGGAACCGAGGCTAAATGGAGATTGATAAGAAAGAATTGTTTGTAAGGCTAGATTTGGCACCCAGCGTTTAGGTTAGTTGATGCTTATCATGATTTAAACATGCTTGCAGTTACTGGAACTGAAAACCTTAGGTCTAGTACTCAAACACTGATAGTTCGCAATTTTCCAGGGGTTGTATGTATATATATATCCTACCCTCACTCATTTCCAGCTAAGATGAGGGGTGAATTGGCTGCGGGTGGACTCATGCTGCTAAGAGCCAGAAGGAGAGGGCACAAGGTCTTTGATGCAGCATTAGACATCCTGGTTGAGAAAGTAGTAGGGAAGAGGAATGTCTTTTAAGCACAGGGTGAATGAAGGCCAGGTGATGCAACAGATTGTGGAAGGAAATTTTGCAGGAAGTCACAGCCCAAACCCCAGGACATAGAATCATAGAGCACTAATGTGACCCTAATGTGCAGAGCGGGCTGGGCGGTGAGGGTGAACTGAGAATTGAGATGGGAAGTGTTGGTGGGGGGAACCTCATGGTGTGATGTTGGGTCTATTCTTCTCCAGCAATGGAAAGCCTCAAAGGCAATGATTGCAATGGTGCAGGTGATTAATGATGATTTAAACGTGACTGGATGAGATGTATGATTGGGTCTGAATTCAGCAAGTGGTGCACAGGGAACACATACCATCAGATCTTGCCCAGGCAAGGTCTCAGTTTCACCTGTGGAAATCAACAAATTTGAGTTGAGTTCAGTGTATATTGCATTGCAGAAAGGGGAAAGGAGGCCATTGACAGGATGAGGCAGAAGACCTTGAGTTGAGGAGCAAGAGTTTGCGGGTCGCTTCTGAATATCTGAGGGGCAAAAGACTATGGGTTATTTTTGGGGGAATGGAGGTTTCAGGCCATTGTCTCTCAGTAGAGCAAGCAGAGGGACAGTGCCACAGAGTCCAAGGGATCTAGGGGATTTTTCTGCAAGGGCAGCTCACAATAAAAATAGCAGCAGGCATGAAACTCATCCATTGAATTCAATTGGAGCCCACCTGGAAGATGAGTGACCAAGTGGGAGGGAGGACCAGGTTCCCAAGGAGACAGCAGCAAATGGGTAAGGATCGAGCTGGGAAGCTGCCAAAGAATGGATAATGGATAGACAGAGGATTTTCACACCAACTCTGCCCCATGTCTTCTGGACCTGCTTGAACTATCTCCAGGCGTGAGAAAACCAGTGCCAATGAAGATTGTGGCTTTTGAGAAAAATCACCAAAAACTTATGTTTGATGGGGCAGAATGATCTGAACCCAAGGGAGTTAGTGGACACCCAATGCCCATGATCCTGAAATTCGCTGTTGCATTAAGTTTTTATGTATCCAACTCCTTCCCAGTGTCTAGCATGTGCAATTACTGACAGTAAGCCAGTCCCTGGTGCAATGACTCTCCAGCTCATTGCTGCATAACGGAGGTCACCAATGTATTGCTTAGAAAGGCTGGGGTGTTTTTGCATCCCAGTTTGGCATCATCTGCTTTGTGTTGCACAACCTTGCACTGTAGATGTGGGATGCCTTGCATCTAGAGGATGAGTATCTCTCCTTACCTGAAGAGGAGGTGGTGGAAGGGATGCAACAGGCAAGTCACGATAATGAGTCCCTTGAAATGGAAGCCAGAGTGATTGGGAAATGCAGAAGAAAGAGGGTCAAGAGATTTTAATTCATGTACTCTTCCTGAAGTCACGACGTCCTTTGTTTATCTGCCTAATAAAGCCTCCAGCCCATGTTGACATCCACCTTCTTCTACTTGTTACTCACATCACCGATGGCTCAGCCTCTCACTGTCATATCTGAGGTGACATTGATACTCTGCCAGCCCACACACAGGCATGCAATTGAGACTACAAGGGCATACATTCCATCTGAAAAGACACCATTTACTGCATCAGTGAACCACATCGCATTATATAACAGCAATTTATTGAAGCATTACTATCAATCTTTAAAATGTGCAAACTCTTTGCACATCTGTGAACCCAAGGTGTGCCCAGATAATTTTCTTAATGCCCTTATGGGTGCTTCTCTGAGGTATGATCTCTGTGTTTGCAGCTGAAGTGGAGGCAGTCTTTGAGGAGCTACCCCAAGGGTGACCTTGGAGACCTTCCTTCGGCTGCCTGAGACCTGGAGGCCCCCAGCAGAGGTACAGGAACTGTGCTCTGTCATCATGACTACTGGAGCTATTGTCACTGGCAGAGAGGTTGAGGAGACGCTGTCCATACTCGGAGCATTCTGACCAGATTCCCCAAATGTGGAAGGCAGTCACTTCCCTCCTTCTTGATGCATAATGGCCCCATCCACATGCCAGAAATGTGAGACCATCGGGAGGAGACTCCAGGTGCCTCTTCCCCTCTCACCTTTTTACTGCTGGCTGCAGCTCTGGTATAAGGCAATGACAAGTAGCTGTGTGTGCATCCACTGACAGGTCTACTGAATATGGCACCCCATAAGGGTCACAAACCTTTCAAAGAAGGAAGGAATGCAAGAACATGTCTGAGGCATGGTGACATTCATGGCCTGTATGAACTTTTCTGCACGAGCACACATGATCACTGACATCTCCACCAGATTTTCCCTTAACTGTTGCTGCAAATCCTGATTGACACATAAGTTCAAAGCCTCTTCACTCTTTTTGCTCATGCCTCCAGTTTCGCTATTTTGATTGCCCAGCTGTCTTGCCCTCCAGCCAATTTGCCGGCCCTCCCCTCTGTAGGAATCAGCACATGAATATCAGCTACTCCTAAACTGGCCTTGACCCCCTCCTTGGCTTTGTGGGTCCAGTTCTCCTGCTGGCAGAAGGTAGAACTGAATCGCCACAGGCAGATCTGCTAACCATAGATCCAGCTGACATTCCTCTGGCCAAAAATGGAGATTCCCAAATGTCTCACCTCTCATGGGATGTGTAGGGGTTGTCCAAGAAAGATGTCCAAAATGCTTATCACCCAGATGTGATCATGCTTCACCAGGAGGTGCAAATGCTAGGCACATGCGACGAATCCCATCCTACTTGGCGATCCATTCTGCTTTGTAAACTGTAAATCTCAGCGACCAGAGCAATAAATAAGACTCATCCTGGCACAGCCACTTTTGTGGTACTGCTCCCATCAAAGCAGCTGCTGCCCGCTATTTTAGATCTCTGCTGCTATCTCCATCCAGGCTCCTTTGGTCAGGTGGCGGTGGAGAGGCGGTTTCTCTTGCCATTTCTTTGTGAACAGTACTTCCCACTTTCCCTGTGCAGCCTGGCAGACAGCAGGCAAGAAAGCATCGCAAAACTGAGGGATCATTTGGATTCTTGGCTTAGTCACGTCTGCAGCAGAATCTTGAGGTTGGATTTAACATTACCCAGTCGACAGATTTGAATGCAGATCAGCGTATCAAGTAGTCAATCTTCACACTGCTTATTTACCCATCCCTACTCACACTGGAATTATCCCAGGGGCAGAGTTGGCTTCAGATGTCAGCTACAGGTGGCCTTCTTGCCGGTGGGCTAACTGAGACCCTTAAGTGAGCAACTAATGCTCATTAAATCTGGCCACTGTCAACATTTAATTGGTGGTGAGAGGTCCATGCCTTGCAGGCAGGCTGACACGTTTCCTGGTGATAGATGGCAGGAGAGGGGTATCTCTCCTTAACTCATCCCCTGAGTTCATTGGCACTCTCCTCACCACCACCACCCCCCCTTCTGTTCCCCACAGGTTTTACTGCCCTGCATCTTTCTGTCCCACCATGATCTCTCAAACAGCACCAGCAACCAATACCCCACCCCCAATTCTTTCCCTTACCAAACCCTGACAGCTTAGCAACCAGTGAGATACCCAAATCCTCACCAGAGCTAATTCATTGCCCCATGACTCTTTCTGGCTTGAATTGTTGGAAAGCTGCTGGCTTCTGATTGGCTGGCAGCTCTCTGAGGTGGGACTTCCTGTCTCTGAGCTGAAGAAATCCTGCCTTCTGCAAACTGCCAAAGTCTGAGAGGCAACCAGTATTCCCCAACTCAGTGCATCCCCTCCAACCTTTTAGCCCATGAGGGTGGGTCAGGGAATCTGTTGCACCAAATAATCCCATCCTTGCCTTGGGAATTAAACTCAGCTCACAGTTAATTACAGCCAGAAGGTGTCTGTTCAGCTTATCAAATCCATACTGGTATTTTGTAGAGCAATTTAGTCATTCCCATCGACCGTCTCTGCTTCCATTATCCTCATGGGGCAGAGAGTTTCAGGTCATTATTACTTGCTATTTCTTCCTCACATCTTCCCTGTATCTCCTGCACGGTATGTCAAATCTGTGTCCTCAGTTCTGTGCCATCAGTAAATGGAAACAGCTTTTCTTTGCTCACAGGACATTTACACCTGAAATATAAAACTAACCCCAGTTTCTTTTCCCGACCACAAATCATCATCTTAAAACCCTTCTATAAAACCAGAAGATTATAGGAGCAAAATTAGGCCATTCAGCCCATTGAATCTGCTCCACCATTCAATTGTGTCTGATAAGTTTCTCAACTCTATTCTCCTGCTTTTTCTCCATAACCTTTGATCCCTTTACCAATCAAGAGCCTATCTACCTCTGTGTTAAATACGCTGAATGAATTCCCCTCCACAACTTCTTTGGCAATGAATTCCATAGATTCACCACCTTCTGGCTGGCAATATTTCTCCTCATCTAATTTCTGAAGGGTTGTCCCTTGACTCTGAGGTTGTTTTTCTCCTAATGATTCCAGAAGATGTCCAATAAGGGAGAGAAGACAGCAGTTATTCTCTTTGGTGTAATCCTGGCAGATTTTGGGAAGATGTTGATTGAGTTTTGATCAAGGCTTCACAAATCACCCCAGAAAGGCACGCAATATACCCCAAAGTCCTCATCAAATGAATCGCAGTCAATGGATCTCGATCAGCAGGTGAGCATTGATATTTGAGCTTGGCTTGAAGTAGTTTTTGAAATTCTCAGCAATGAATTGTTTACTCCTATTCAGCTGGATGCTATTATGAGTGGTCACAAAATGAAACATAGTCCATTAAAATGCTATACAACCTCTTTAAAAAGCATGAGCAAACAATTTAATTGTAGCTTAGCCCTTAGCAATCCTTTGAAAGGATTGGGGGCAGCGTTGGATCATTTCTAGCACTGATTTCAACTTCTTTACCAAGATGGTGCCTTGTGTTAAAACATGCTAAACCAGCATTGTAGCTTTAGACCTCATCTTGGCCAACTCTTTATCATCTTCATAAACACCTCTCCCCGCCTCCTCCACCTTCACCTCCAACAATAAGTGCAAGGGGCTCATGGACTTCCTCATCACTAAAATTGAGATTGTTTAATCAATTATCTTTGGCATGCCCCTTCCTTCCGTTTTCCCACCAGGCCAAACTTCCTTTAAAATTCCTTGATGCCTTAGCACTGAACTTATATCTTGCCCTACTTTCAGTTCAATGCTCCTCATGCTTGCTCCAAGCTCACTTTGTCCATGGCACCAACCTCCTGTTCCACAATCCCATTTCTCCTCAACTACTGATCAACCATCTTCCCTTCCTGGCCTATATACTAGCCAATATTGTAAATGGTGTTCAGATATTGTCTCCCTCTTCGGGTGTTGTCCCTATCTCCTTTAATGCTCCCGCCATCATTTTTAAGTTTATTTATTAGTCATAGAGTCATAGAGGTTTACAGCATGGAAACAGGCCCTTCGGCCCAACGTGTCCATGCCACCCTTTTTTTAACCACTAAGCTAGACCCAATTGCCAGCGTTTGGCCCATGTTCCTCTTCTCATCTCACCCATGTAACTGCTTTATAAAAGACAAAATTGTACTCTCCTCTGTACTACTTCTGGCAGCTCGTTCCAGACACTTATCACCCTCTGTGTGAAAAGTTGCCCCTCTGGACTCTTTTGTTTCTCTCTCCTCTCACCTTAAACCTATGCGCTCTAGTTTTAGACTCTCCTACCTTTGGGAAAAGATGTTGACTATCCACCTTATCTATGCCCCTCATTATTTTATAGATCTCTATAAGATCACCCCTAAGCCTCCAATGTTCCAGGGAAAAAAGTCCTGGTCTATCCAGCCTCTCCTTATATCTCAAACCATCAAGCCCTGGTAGTGTCACAAGTAGCTTACTTGTGCAATGATGTTACTATGAAAATCCCCAAGTTGCCACACGTCGGTACCTGTTTGGGTACACTGAGGGAGAATTTAGTACGGCCAATGCAGCTAACCAGCCTGTCTTTGCACTGTGGGAGGAAACATGAGCACCTAAAGGAAACCCATGCAGACATGGGGAGATCATGCAGGCTCTGCACAGTTACCCAAGCTGGGAATTGGACCCAGATACCTAGCGCTCTGAGTCTGCAGTGCTAACCACTGTACCATCATGCTTCCACTCAAAAAGAACAATGATTGACACTACTACCATTGCAAACTACTGTCCAATCTTAATTTCCCTTTCCTCTGCAAATGTAATGTCACTTCCCAAATCCTTTCCTGAAACTCCATGTTTGAATCTCTCCAATCAGGATTCAAGCTCTTCCACAGTACCTAATCAGTTCTTGTCCAAGTCACAAATGACATCCCGTGTGACTGTGACCAAAGCAAACTATCCCCCTGCATCCTTATTGACTGGCTTCAGCCTTTGACATGGCATCATTCTCATCCAACAATGCTCCACTGTCATCAAGATGAGACCTCTTTCATATGCTTCCATTCTTATTGATCTGATCATAACCAGAGCTTTACCTGCAGTGGCTTCTCTTCCTGCTTCTGCTCAGTTACCTCTTTTGCCACCCACCCCCACCCCCACCCCCACCCCAAGGATGTATCCTAAGCCTCCTTGTATTTCTTATCTACATGTTGCCCCTCAGACACATGGGGTGATCTTCAGCTGGCATTTGCCGCTGGCAATGCTGGCAGAAAAATCCACAGGACTGTAGAAACAAGAATCTTGTTAGTGAGATTTCATTCTTGGATTTTCCCTTCCCCTCACCAACTCTGCAAAGAGATTCCTGCCCTTTCATTTCAATGAATTTAAATGCATTTAAAAGACTTCCCCACCATATGTTCCCCCAGGCAAGGAATTCCCCACTTGCTGACATGATATGTTGGCAAAAGTTGCTATAACTTTAGCAAGACAGGAAGCTATTGAGGGAACCCATGGGGTTGCAAAGGTAAATATAGCCAGGGTGGCAGTACTGGGGGCTGTGCTGGGGTGGGCTCTCTGAGGAGCCCCATTGGGGGGGATCCTCTCATGTGTGTGGGTGTTGTGCTGGTGCTTGTGTGGGAGGGGGTTGTGTTGCCCCATTGCTTGTGTTGAGGAAGGGGTTGCCCTGGTGCTTGTGTTTGGCAGGGTTGCCCCGATGATCATGAGCGAGGGTCTCACGTGTCCCTGGGAGGAGTTTCTTTTTAAGTAAGATCGGGGCATCTTTTAAGCATGGTGCCCCAATCTCTGTGGTGCTGACATTGCTGCCTCTATCAGGCCCAATCCCACCAGTACGATGGCAGAAATCACACAACCAGATTCTCTGTGCACAGAGTACAAGAGACCGAGAAACCTTGGTCATGCAATTTGAGAGATACATGCTGGTTTTCTCACTGAAACTAACATACTGAAAAAATATTGGAAGATTCTGCCCATAACCTGAAAACTCAGTGTTAACTTTCACATGTACACTGATGATGTCAAGGTTTATTGCACCATCATGTCTCTCAACTCCTCCACTGTCATTAAGTTATTAAATTCTTATCCTACATTGAGTATTGGATTAATATAATTCCTTCAATGAAATATTGGGAAGACTGAAGTCGTTGGGTGGGATTTTCTGCACACACTCTTCCCCCTGGCGTGTCACATGGTGGCCATTGGCCAGTAGGGGGGAATCTTCTGGTCTCACCATTGTTAATGGGGTTTCCCATTGACTGCACCTCTGAACCACCAGGAACACCAGGTTTACCTTTTTGACCAGACCATCTGACCTCATAGGTGGAATTTTTCCCATCCTCTCCATGGCGGGGATGGACCATGTAAATGTCCATTAACTGTGGGAGGGATTTTCCGAACACAGTTGGAAAATTCCATCCAGTGTCTCTTTGTGTGGTTTAGTGTTATAGTTTGTTTTACAACGTTCCTGTGAAGGGGTTTGGGACTTAAAGGGCTTATTGACTTAAAGGCACTACACAAATATAAGTTGTTTTTTAGCACTTAATTTATTCAACCAAAATTATCCCCAAAATTCTAAGAGCCAGGTTAAAAAAAGTGTTGCCTGCTAAATGACACCAGTGCCTCTTACACATCAGTGATATAGTGGAGGTTATGACTGCAATTATATATTGCATTCTCATTGATGTATCAATATCTACATTGATTTCTATCTCTCCCTTAATAGTGTTTACAGCTACATAAATTGTTGTGATTTTTTTGCCAGGGTAGATTAAGCACATTTTCCACCATTATCATAAATTGCTCCAATATAGTTTGAAAAATACCATTGAGCATTGCCAGCAAAGAGCACAAGGATGGGGTTGCAAGGTTCAGTGAAAGTAGATCATCCTCAGGAACAACAATCAAAAGCTTGAAGTTGTCCTGAGGCATATTGATGTGTCTACAGTAAGATGAAAGATGTATTCACATGAAACACCTGGATGGACATTTGAAACAGACAGTATCTCTTTTGATAGACGACATAGTTTAAATTTAAAAGTGTCAGCAATCAAAACTACACAACCTTCTCTGTTACACATCTCAGGCTTAATGTAATGTTCAAAGCATTTTAAATGAGTTTAGTGAGAGAAAATGGGAACAGAAATCAGCTGCCATGTTTATTTATGGCAGTTCTGAGACTGTTTTCTTTTTGTTGCCAAAACTAATGACATTTAAGAAATGTCTTTTCTTTAGCATCCTTTGTTGTCACTCACAAACAGTATACGTTCATGATTACAGTAACACAACTCTGCTTCTAAATGAAGTTTTCTAAATGTCCTGTTGCTACTTCTTTAATGATGAATTGCAGCATTTCCTAATGACAGGCTTATAGTTTCTCTTTTTTTGTCTTCCTTCTTTCTTGAAAAGGGGTATTACATTTGTGATTTTCCAGGCTTTTTGGACCATAATCTAGGAATTCTGGAAGACTGTAACCAACATGTCCACTGTCTTTGCAGCCACTTATTTTCCAACCCTAGATTTGTCAGTCTTTAATCCTATTAGTTTTGCCAGTACTTTATTCTTTTGAGCTCATGATCGTTTTAATTTTCTCCTTTTCCTTGTGCCCCTTCATTTTATACTCCTGTACACTTTTAGTATCTTCTACCATGGAAATAGAAATGCTTGTTTAAAGTCTTTCCTTTTTTAAAAATTCATTTGTGGGATACGGGTTGCCCATCTTAATCGTCCTTGAACTGAATGGCTTGCTAGGCCATTTCAGAGGGGCAGTTAAGAGTCAACCACATTTCTGTGTGTCTGGTGTCACATGTAGACCAGAGCAGGTAAGAACAACAGATTTCTTTCCCTAAAGGATATTAGTGAACCAGATGGGTTTTTCCTACAATCAATAATGATTTCATGGTCATCAGTAGATTCTTAATTCCAGATTTTTAAAAATTGAATTCAAATTCCACAATCTGCCATGGCAGGATTCAGACCTGGGTCCCCAGAGCATTAGCTGAGTTTCTGGATTAATAGTCTAGCGGTAATACCACTAGGCCATCACTTTTCCTATTACAACTTTCATCCTGTAAGAAAGCAATGTTTATTTTAGCTACTCTCTTCCTTTTTATATACTTAGAGGAGCTCGGAATGTTAATTACATTTCTTGCTACTGTATTCTCCTATTCCATTTTCCACATTTATTTTTTATCCAGAATTTGCTGATTTCTAAAATTTTCCAATCTTCTGGCCTGCCACTAATTTTGCGGAACTATAAGCCTTTTACAAACATAAAGCAATGAATTTGGAGTAGGAACAGCTCATTCAGCCCCTCTGTCCTACTCCACCATTCAATAATATCATGGCTGATCTAACTTTAACCTCAACTTCACACTCCTGCCTCCTGCTGGTAACCTTTCATGCCCTTGCTCATCAAAAATCTACTTCTGCCTTTAAAGACATTCAAAGACTACCTTTTGAGGAAAAGAATTCCAAAATCTCACAGCCTTCTAAGAGAGAAAAATAATCCCCTCCTACATCTTAAATGGGCTTTTATTGAATTTGATACCATCTTTAACTTTTTTTGTTCGCCATAGATGGTTCTCTTAGGATCCTTCTCATAGACTGTTTCATTCTCAATAGAAAATATATTTTGAGAATTATGAAATATCTCATGAATGTCACTGCTGCTTCTCTACCATCTCATCTTGTAACTCAATTTCCCAACTCAATTTTCATATTTTTGTAACTGTCTCCATTTAAATTCAAAGTATTAGTTTTAGATCCAAATTTCTCACACTCCAGCCGAACATGAAATTCTATCATGTTATGATCACTCTTCCTGACAGGACTTTTTACAACGAGATCTTTAATTAATGCCACTTTATTACATTTTATCAGGTCTAAAATAATGTGTTCTCTGGTTGTCTCTTCAATGTACTGTTCGAAGAAACTGACCTGAATATACTTTATGAATTACTTCTCAAAGCTACCTTTTCCAGTTTTATTTATCTTCTATGTGAAGATTAAAACTACTTAAGACTATTGAAGTTTCCTCCTTACAAGCCCCCATTTTATCACGATTTGTACTCTTTACCACAGTGTAGCCACAGTTCAGATGCCTGTAAACTATTATCATCACTGACTTCTTTCCCTTGCTATTTCTTATCTCCACCCAAATTGATTCTCCATCATGAGCTTATGAGCCATGATCGTGGACTGTAACTTTCAAGCTCCCAGCAACGAATTTGGGAGGTACCCCAAATACGCACCAGGGAATCCAGCAACATGGTAGCACAGTGGTTAGCATTGCTGCTTCACAGGTCCAGGGACTTGGGTTCGATTCCTGGCTTGGGTCACTGTCCATGTGGAGTTTGTACGCTCTTCTGGAGTCTGCGTGGGTTTCCTTTGGGTACTCCGGTTTCCTCCACAGTCCAAAAGTTTGCGAATTGGGTTGATTGGCCATGCTAAAATTGCCCTTAGTGTTGTGAAGTGCATAGGTTAGAGGGATTAATGGGTAAATATGTAGGGATATGGGGGTAGGGCCTGGATGGGAATGTGGTCGGTGCAGTCTCGATAGGCTGACTGGCCTCTTTCTGTTCTGTAGGGATTCTGTGATTCTATGAATCTCCTAAGGATGTTGCAATGTAAAGTTTGCATGGCAATTGCCCAGAAGCAAATATCCTCTGGGCAGATGCCTTGCACTGGGAATTATCCAAAAATGCAATATAAATTGCAAACTTTGAATGGTTCCAACTGAGTTACCTAGTTACCAATAGTTAGAAAAGGTTAGAAACATTAAAACCATTTCTAACTTCTGAATAATGATTATACAAATCCAAACTGACAGCTCCTCTCTTCCCCCCGCTCCCCACAAGAGGATTCCCCCCAAACATCACAGACCACCAAACAACCACCCTCCCCGGCGCCTTCCCTCACTCCCAACTACAACCCGAAAGGACTCTCCCTTCCCCCAGACTTTCTAGGACTTTCCTCCCAGCCCTGACGACACCTCCCTCCAGGAGATTACCCCCAGCCAAGTGGGACTCCTTAACACCAACCCCCACCCCTCCATGGGCCCATCTCTCAACCTGCCTACTTCCTAGGATTGATTCAATCAGAGGCCTGAAAGCCTCCCCTTGCCTGAGGTCTGACACCCTCTGCTCTAACACCCTTCCTGCAGGCCTGACTGGACCAGACACAAGGTCTCACCACTTTCCCTTCCCCCAAGGTCCATCCCTGTGAAACCTGAGCCATTCCTCTGAGGCCCAACAACATTCTCTGAAATCTGGCCCAATCCAAAGCCCGCCCCATCCTGAGGCCTGAAAACTGCTACCCACCTCCCATTTCCCCAAGGCCCGACTTTCCCCTGAGGTCTTCCAGGCCTGACCAGACCTAAGGTAAGGCACTCCTGACCTCCAAACCCCTGACAACAGATCTCCCCTCAGCCTCCAATACCACCAAACCACACCACCTCCCGCCCCTCCCCCCCCCCCCCCCCCCCCCCACCCCCCGCCAGCCCTTTCCAAATCCTATCTATTTGCCTTAGACACTTATTTCCCCCGGCCTCCCAAGGTCCTTTAAATTTTTATATACACTTAAACTTGTCTGCTTTACGACATCTAGTGAGGATTTACCCTTCTGGACCAGCCGTGGCACCCAAGAGCGTTAAAGTTTATATGACCATGATTGTTAAGGAGAAATGGGCATGTACCTTTAGACGCACTTTCTGTGAGGGTAGACCAGTTGAATGTTAATAATGTGGAATGTTAATAATGTGGTTTTGAAGGCTGCTGGTTGCATGCAATTAATTGCACTTTGCATTTAGGTAAATCCTTCAATGAACCCAAAGCCAAAGGAACTCTCTTCTGGGGTTGGTATGGTAACGTGCCAAATTTTTGACCTTCTTAAACAATGCATTGGTGATCTACATGATGCAATGGTGAACTGCAATCTGGAAGATCTTGCACAAGGCCTCAATGGATCCCTGGAAGGAGATGATGAGTTGAATTCAAAGTAGCCATTATCTTCAGGGCTATGGATATTGCTTGTCTCGCTGATTAGCATGCAATACAATCTCATTCTGCAGCAACGTGCATAGATTTGTGATTGCCTCCCTTGACAGTCACAGTCTTTGTTAGTACTGGTCTTCCAACATCTGGCAGCAGCTCAGGTGAGTCCAGAAGACATTTAGCTGCAGTTGGGCCTGTTTTGGCACAGCATCCTGCTGCCAATGCATTTGGATGGCCTTCTCTGGTCAGCCTAACTGGAGGTTGTCCCTCTTGCTGCTGTTGTTGCTCCTCTATTGGAGCATCTGGTACATAACTTCCCTCCTTCCCTCTCCCTCCTGTTCCTCCTGGGGGACTGGATGGATAATTCCCATGGCTGCTGGTCCCTCCTTTTCCTGTGCTACCCTTAGAGGAAACTGCCACTGGAATTCTGATCTTGTCACTCCCAGCAGCAATGGCCTTCTGCATTCCCTGCTGAGAGACAATGTCTACAATCCACTTTCTCAGCCCCTCAGAGACTAACCACAGGCTCCATCCCCTTTCTGAGAGGCCTCCTGTCTCATTTTGGCATTGGTCTCCCTCCATTTTCCTCCACCAGTATAAAGGACATCTGAAGCCAGCTGTAATATGGCTAGTCTCCACATTCAAACCTGAGACCTTACCTAGGTGCCAGCTACCTTAAGTTGGGGATCTGTTGGTCTGTGAACCCCCTTGCTCCACTATTGGATTGGAAACCTGAACTAAATTGCATATGCCAGCATTTAAATAATTTTAAATTATCATCACAGTGAGTTCAATTAGCTTCCAGCCGTGTTGTAACAGAAGTGCTACCTTGGATTTTATCCCTGTTGGTAGAATGCAGCCATGCATCATGCCTTTTGGGTTTTGCTGCAACATGTCCCATTCTATGGTCCCCTCTGTTTCACAACTTCTCCTGAGAGCCAGTGGTTGCTGTGGATCACACTGGTATCCACCAGCACATACATTATGCAGCTCAGTACATTGCCTATCCTGCCATCCCTATGTTTTATTTCACTAATTAGGCTTTTAAATTATGAAATGTCACTTCATTTGTAGCTTTATAAAGTAGTAGAACTAGTTAAGCCAGGGATTGAATACAGCACTTATGGCCGAGATTCTCCAGGCCCCGAGTCACGTGTTTCCCATCAGTGGTGTGGTGTTTCCTGATGGTGGGATTCTGTAGCCCCGCTGCAGTCAATGGGAATTCCCATTGATGTGACTCCCACACTGGCAGGAAACCCGCGGACGGGGTTATGCTGCTGGCAGGACTGGAAATCCTGCCAAAGTGAATGGCCAGAGAATTCCGGCCTATATCTCCCTTGTGCTAATTTAAACTGCAGCTCTAGCTTACACAGCATAAGCTCCCAGAAACTCAACAATCAGTCATCTACCTGCTCACCAAATAAACACATCCAGATCTCAGCTCACAGGTCTCGTTGTGTCTCACTCCTTGTTTTCTAAAATACCAAAAGAGCATGTCTTTCTTCACACTTCAAATTTCCTCACTCACCAAATCCCCAAGTTAAATATCCTGTAGAAGTCATACTCCGTACAAGTGGACTCTGTGATACTTGCTTACTTATTCCACAATAGTAATGCTATTGTAACAGTAACAACAATGGTAATAGACTGTCAGAGAGAGAGGTTTAGATTCTCTCTTATTGGAGATGGGCACTGATTGGCACTTGTGTGGGTGTAAATGTTATTTGCCACTTATCAGCCAAAGCCTGAATATTGTTCTGGTCGTGCTGAAAGTGGGCATGGAACCTTTCAGTTTCTGAGGAGCTGTGAATGATTCTCAATGCTATGTAATCATCAGTGAATATTTCCACTCCTGATTCCATACTGAAGGCATTGATGAAGTAGCTGAAGATGGTTGTCTCTAGGACACTACCCTGAGGAACTGCTGCAGTGATGTCCCGTGACTAAGGTGTTTGGCCTCCAATAATCACAGACACCTTCCTTTGTGCTATGTATTTCCCCAACTAGCAGAGTATTTTCTCTTTGACTCCCATTGGTTTCTGTTTTGTTTGGGCTCCATGATACCACATTCAGTCAAATGCTATCTTGATGCCAAGGGGAGTCACTTTCATCTTTCCTTCAGGAATTCTCTCTTTGTCCATGTTTGGACATTTGTGGATCTGCCAGCATTTACAGATCTGTAGTTGATTAGCTTTGGCAGAACTCAAACTGAGTGTCATTGCAGAGTAAGTGCCACTTGATAGTATTGTTAATGTTACCTTCCATCACTTTGCTGGTGACGAGAGTAGAGTATTGGGGCAGTTATTGTCCGGATTAGATTTGTTATGTTTTTCAAAGACAGGATATACCTGGACAATTTTATATATCCTGTGTTGTAGATGCCCCTGTTATAGTTGCCCTGGAACAGCTTGATTAGGGATATGACTTTGTTCTAGATCACAAGTCTTCAGTACTGCTACATGTTGTCAGGGCACATAGATTTTGCTGCCATTCAGCCATTTTGTGATACAACATGGAATGAATAGAATTGGCTGAAGACTGGCAATTGTGATGTTGGTAACCTCAGATGGAGGCTGGGATGGATCATCCACTTGACATCTCTGGCTGAAAATAATCACAAGCATGTCAGTCTTCTTTTCTTTGCAGCTAGATGCGGTACTCCACATCACTGAGGATGCGTTCTTGGTGAAGCCTCCTCCTCCAGTTAGCTGTTTAATTGTCCAACACCATTCATGATTAGATTTGGTAGGATGGCAGGGTTTTATTAGTTGTGGGGTAGTTTAGCTCTATCTACTGCATGTTGCTTCTGCTGATTAGCATGCTTGGTGCAAATTAGAAGAAGGGAAGGTTATTTTTAACATAGTAAAATTTGACTGAGGTTATTGATTCAGTTCTCTCGCCATCCCCTTAATAAGCTTGTATTTGGGTTTCAGGAGACTAGATTTTCTTTTCCTTTGACACATGTTTCTGAGTTGGGAGAGAGTAAAACTTTCACTGGTCAAGGACATGCTCCCTGACTCTGACTGACATTGAAGTCTCAAGGCCATTAACATTTTGCAGGCAGTGTCTCTGGAGTTTTGACACAGCAGGTCTCGGGAGCCTGCCATAGATCTGAAGGCAAGCAGTCTCTGCTGCTTGCAAAATGTTTTATTTTTTAATTAAAAACATCCAACTCCCTCCCTGGGGCTATGTAAAGCAGTGTACCTTGAATGCTTGCTCAGGCCCTTTTTGCACAAGACTTTCTGAGCCTGCCTGTTGCCACCCATTGAATGCTGGACACCTGGAACAAACAGGCTGTTCCTGCAGCCTTCCAACAGTAAAAATGTCAGGAAACATTCAGAGGACATGCTTTCCTTATTCAAAAGTAGTTAATAAGCACCTGTCCACATATCATTAGGTGTTTTCTGATCAACAGGACTGACTCTCACAAAATGATTGAGGAAAGCAACGTGATAATACATATCACTAGGTAACATTCTGCCACTGCATCTCACAAATGTACTGAACAATTGGCATTGCAGTGGGCAGTGAAAAGTCTAGGTGATATTTTTTCAATCACCTTGTTAGATATTTCACCTTTTCCAATTCAATCCCCTTTCTTTCTAATTCTTTGATGACTGCTTCTCTATCCGCCCTGCGTTCCTTCCTCTTTTCCATTAAAGTCCGTTGTTGGACCTCCAAAATAATCCTTGCTTTAGACGTTTTGGTAATTGTCAAACTGCATCAATCCCCTCTCCTTAATAACCTGAGACAGTTTCTGTTTCTGTGTTCTTTTGCTGACAAGCTTGTTCCTGATTTTCTGGGTGCAAGTAAATTTCCAGTATCCTTTGAATCATCGCTGACCAAACATGTCAAACCTTCTTTGCTTTTCCTAAAGAAAGTACAGGAAAGTAATGAGATCTGTTGTGTTACAGGCAATTGATTCACTGCACAATAACATGCCACAAATTAACTTTGTAGGATAAACATGGCAATTTACTATGAAGTGTATCATACAACAAGGTGAAATTGTGAGCACTCAACATGCTGCAGTTGTTTTGTATAATCAACAGTCAAATTATTAATACAGTTTATAGCATACATGTCAGTGTAATAATGAATTAATTTCCATAATGTTGCATTTTCAGAACAACTCTTATTCCTGAGTACAGCAACAGATATATGGAGCTATTTTGTTTGCCACATTAATTATCAATGTTTGTTTGGTGGTCATCTTGTACAAATATGGCATTTAAGGAAATGTATCATCGGTCAAAGCTTTAGATTTTAAAATGTGGGTATGCCGTACACTCAGCCCCAGCCACTGAGTGGAAATGCAAATAGGCTGAATATAAATCTAGCTGTCACTGGTATAGACTTTGAAGGATTTGGAATTTTTTGTACATTTATATGGAAACGCGGGAGCGGAATGTGAATTGACACTTTCAGTCAAAACTGAGCTAAGAAGTGACTGAAAATATGCCTCAATCAACTTCAGCTCCCAAACAAGAACTGGGGGAGTCGGCTTCCTAAATTTGAGACACTGCTATTGGGCTACCCATGTTCAAGCATACATGACATGATCCTTAGTTCCACAGCAAAGGCTGATCCTGGGGTGAGGGAACAAAATTTCCCTCTCAGGAAAATAACTATCTTAATGTAATTTAGCTTTGTAAAGTCCCTTTAAATCCATTCAGTATATAAGAAGGGAAAACATATGCAAAGTTTTTGTGGCAATGATTGTGCCCCCCTTATAATTCTTAAGGATGGGACCGGTTAAATAATAGGAGGAGACACACATGTCTAATGGAATGAAACAGGGACATCTGACTCTTAAGGCAATGTAATCTTGACATGCCCCGCAACATTTCACAGTCAATCTGTACCTTTGGGACCTAAATTTCAGTTTATTTCAGGTCTCCCAGCAAATGTGCTACTGAATCACCTGACAGAACCTCTGGCAGCAGTCAGATGTATATACAAACATAGTTTTGGATCAGGAGTAGGCCACTCAGTCCCTCAAGCCAGCTTTGCTGCTCAATAAATCATAGCTTATCTGACTGTAACCTCAACTTCACATCCCTGCCTACCTTGGGTAAGCTTTTTCACCTCTTGCTTATCTGAGATGTTCACTCCTGCCTTAAAGATGTTCACCACAATCAACTTTTGAGAAAGTCTCACAACTCTCTGAGAGAAAATCTTCCTCATCTCTGTCCTAAATGGTTGACCACTTATTTTAAAACAATGACTCCGAGTTCGAGATTCTCCCATCATCCTTTCCACATCTATCCTGTTAAGATCTCTCAGAACCTTATAGGTTTCAATCAAGTCAATTTTGGGCGGCACGGTAGCACAGTGGTTAGCACTGCTGCTTCACAGCTCCAGGGATCTGGGTTTGATTCCTGGCTTGGGTCACTGTCTGTGTGTAGTTTGCACATTCTTCTCGTGTCTGTGTTGGTTTCCTCCAGGTGCTGCGGTTTCCTCCCACAGTCCAAAGATGTGCAGGTTAGGTTGATTGGTAATACTAAATAAAAATTGTCCCTTAGAGCCCTGAGATGCATAGGTTAGAGGGATTAATGGGTAAATATATGGGGATATGGGGGTAGGGCCTGGGTGGGATTGTGGTCAGTGCAGACTCGATGGGCCAAATGGCCTCTTTCTGCACTGTAGGGATTCTATGAAAGTCATGTCTTTCTCTTCTAAACTTCAGCTGATACAAATTTAGCTTGGCCAGCCTTTCCACATAAGACAACCCACCCATTCCTGGTATTAATCCATTAGACGTCTCTGCTTCTTCCAATGCATTCATTTATTTCCTTAAATAAGAGGACCAATACTATACACAGTACTCCAGATGAGGTCCCACCAATGCCCTGTATAGCTGAAGCATAATCTCCCTACTCTTGCATTCAATTCCCCTCATGAGAAACAAAAGCATTTTATTAGCTTTGCTAATTATTTGCTGTACCTACTAATGATATGCGATTCATGCACTAGGACACCCAGATCCCTTTGCATCTCAGAGCTCTGCAATTTCTCACCATTTACATAGTATGCTTCTTTTTATTCTCATTTTCTGTTTGGATGGGCCATTCAACAGTATATCTGGTAGGATTCTGTGAATAGATCACATAATGCCTGATGCCCCAGATTGCCAATATTTTTATAATTTTGCAGCATTACTGGAGAAGGCATTCTGCTAACCATTGCGTCACCATACTATCCATTCTAAACAATTGCTTTGGCCACTCACTGACACCACAATGGCCTGCTTTGCATCTGCCCAATCTACTCACTATTCCAAGATGACCTTGGAATGCAAAGATAACAACTGTCTTCTCTAACATGTCTATCCATCTTCACTCAACTTCAAAATAAGTGTGAGGAGTCCCTGGATTTCTTTGTCACTAAGGTTGAGACCAATTGATTAGCTGCCTCTGGCACTTCCCTCTCTTTTCCTAGCCCACAGAGCCAAAGTTTCTCTGATGTTCCACCCTGCCCTAGCCCTGAACTATACCTTTCTCCAATTTCTCTCCAATCTCCCCCCATGCTCTTTATGTGTTTTATCCTGTCCATTAGACCCACCAGCTGCTCCCTTAACCCAATTCCCATTAAACTGCTGACTGCCAAAATTCCCTACTTGGCAGATATTGTTAATATTTCTCCTGTTCAAGCACTGCTCCCTTCCTGTCTTCACCTCCCTCCTAGCAAAATCATTATGGACCCCTTTGTCCCTGTAAACTACTGCCCCAGCTCTAACCCCCCTTTCCCTCCAAACTCTTTTAATGTGTTGTCACCTTGTAAATCTATGCCCATTCCACCACAACTCCATTTCTGAATCTTTAAAGTTTCCCCCCTCTCTGCTAAAGTATTGAAACCTCACTTATCAAAGTCACAAACCTATGATCTGAATCTTGGTAAACTGTCCTTACCCTTCTTGACCTATCTGTAGTCTTTGATACTGTTGACCACAATACCCTTCTTCATTAAGTCTCCTCAGTTGTCCAACTGGGTGACTGCCATTACTGGAAAGGAAATCTGGATCAGGTGTACAATTGATGGACTATCTGTCTCTCTCAACTGCCAAAGTTAAAAGCTCTGCCCGATTCACAGTCACATAGCTTTTTGGGAAGTGAAGAGAGTAATAACTGAATGGGGAAGCTCATTCAATACAAGACCATTTTACATCTACGCAAAACAGTTGTCAAAACAATAAAGATATCAAATTGCACTTATTTAGCATCTTTAGTGCGGATAACATCTTAAAGTGGTTCACACATGTATAATCCTAAAATAAAATCACTAAAGGCTTGGGAGTAGGTCAATCCATTTCTTTCGTAGAATCCCTACAGCGCAGAAAGAGGCCCATCCAGTCTGCATCAATAACAATCCCACCCAGGCCCTATCCTTGCAATCCCACACATTTACTATTCCCCTGACACTGAGAGGCAATGTAGCATAGCTAATCAACCTAACCCATACATCTTTGGAGTGTGGGAGGAATCCGGAGCACCTGGAGGAAACACTCACAGGCACAGAGAGATGTGCAAATGCCACACAGACAGTGACCTGAGGCCAGAATTGAACCCAGGTTCCTAGTGCTGTGAATCAGCAGTGCTAACCATTATGCCACCATGCTGCCCATTTCAGTCACAGTTGTTATGTGACTGTGAAAATTCAATCTTTAGAAGGAAGGACAACTTCAAATACAATCCATGTAAAATGATGTGTTAAACAAACCACAATATTAAATATTGAGGGAAGTATAAGGTTGATACGTAGTGCAATGCACTCTGGTGTTTTTAATCTGGTTTTATAACAAAATGGAGCTGCTTCTCATTGCACAAATGGAATTGCCGAAATCCAGAGAATGATATATAATCCAATTCTATGAGCATAATTTACATGATTAAAACATGTACTTAGGATTTTTGGAGTCAGTGTAAAAGGAAGGTTATGGTGATTAAATTAAGAATATTGGGCTCGTAATGTTGGCTCAGTGCATCAACAGAGAAATCAAGGAGGGAGAGTGGGTAAAAACTGACTTTGGATGGAAAAGAAAGTTTAAAAGGCTCTGCCGATTCATTACTGTTCACCTCGAAAACCTGTCAAAGACCAATTCTACTGCTGTTATCTTTGCTGGACATAAGTCGACAAAAATCGCCTGTTCTTAACATACGAGGGCCTAAAATGTGTGAATTTTCCTCAGTGAGGTAAATCAAAGGTTCTGATTTTAGAATATAGAGAGAAAATGCCATAAAAATATTCCGATAACAAGTTTGACCACATGTTAAAGTGCAATACCAGCAGAGATTGCAATGTCAAATATCACGTTATTAGGCTGTAAATGCAGTTATGCAAAGCATTAAAGACTAAGGCAGAAACTTTACCACCTTGCCCACCACGAAATCTCTGTTGACCTCAGGTGGGAATTTCCAGTCTTGCCAGAGTGAAGCCATTAAATTCTGCCCTAAGAACATAATGTAGATAAAGGCAATTCTGAACCAAAAATAGAAAATGCTGGAGAAACTCAGCAGTTCTGACGACATCTGTGGAGAGAGAAAACAGTCAATGTTTCGAGTCAGGGCTCAAAGGGTCATCCAGACTCAAAATGTTGGCTCAACATAAAGTAGATAATGGTTACATGAAATGTACATTATTGTATACTTCATGTTTGTTTACTGAGAAATGTTATATTTTTATATAAATATAGATACTCTTCAAATTTGACTCCAGAATGTTTGTCATCTTTTTACACAGTTCATTAATATTCTGTTTTCTTCATTTAATATTTTCATGATTTAAATTGTCAAAATTAAATGTATTAAAGTATTATTTTGTGGAACAAAATGGAAGGGGGCCATCTGGGTGGAAAAGAGATAAAATTTTGAAGAAGGGGGAAAGGAGAAGCAGAGGGGGAACAAAAGGTAAGGAAAGGGGCATAAAGTAGGTGGAAAGAGTGGAGAGGGAAGATAAAGAAAGACAAGAAAGAAATAAAAGGTAGAGAACAGTAAAAAATTAAATAAAATGAAAACAAAGGGGTCGAGGTGGAGTAGAGCTAATCATCTGAAGTTGTTGAATTCGATCTTGAGACTGGAATGCCGTAAAGTGCCTAGTTGGAAGATGAGATGTGTTGAGCTTCACTGGAACAATGCAGCAGACTAAGGACAGACATGTGGGCATGGGAGCAGAATCATGTGTTAAAATGGTGAACAACTGGAAGGTCAGGGTGCTGATTGCGCACAGCCCAAGAACCCCCATAGTGCTAACACTGTGCCATTGTGTTCTTGATCTTGTTTTTCCACGAAGAAACAAATAAAACTTTAAAACTACTTTGCTGGGCCTCCTCTGATCTTTGATCCAACTCACATCAGTTTTTCCTGGTGCACTTGACACTATGCACTCCAGATTCTGACTTTTGAACATTTCCTATTTGCGGCAAGAGACTCACATGTTTACCAAAACGCCAAGGAAAAGTGTCAATGTAAACAGAAAATGCTAGTAATACTCAGCAGGAAGAAATTGGTCATGTAAAAGATCATGTAAAATCTGTTGTGTGCAGTCTTTCTGTCTGTGGCTAAGTAAAATAAATTGACATTCTCAGGTTGTTAATAAGTAATATTTCTTTCCCAACGACAATAGAGATGGAAGTAACTGTTTAAGTAATTAGGATATTTACTAACAGCATATATATATAAGACAATTTTTTCACTAATGAACTGTACAACACGGCTAATATTAATCTATATGCTGTTGACAACTATTCAACACCATATAATTTCAGTGTTCCTTTCATCCACAGTACACCTAACCCTTCCCGAGTTAGGCTGGCGCAGGAACCAGAGCAAAAAGCCTCGAAAAAACCTTGAATTTAATTGTCATTTGTGAATTGAAGTTCTATTGCCTCCAGAATCTGCCTTTGTTTCCATTGCCTAGTCTAGCAGTCAGTCTGAATAACCTGAATGTTGTTGCTGGAGAAATTTCAGTGGAAAGATCAATAGACTTGAGTCTATGCTTTGAGTTACCAACCTTCGTGATTTTGAATACCATCACCTTGATCGGCTGAAGTTACTGAGCAGCAGCAGCAACAGCAGTTTATGTTTATTTTGATACTGTCCTTAACCTAGAAATATGTTAATGTAAGGTGTATTCCTCAGAAATGTGAAAAAAATGGATGACAAGCTAAAGAAAAAAAGATTAGGGAAGGGATTCAAAATCTTGGTCAAAGAGGTGGGTTTTCAAGATGTTTATGAAGGACAGAAAATGCTGGGAAAACTCAGCGGGTCCAACAGCATCTGTGGAGAGAGAATAGAGCCAATGTTTTGAGGCAGGATGACCCTTCATTAGAAGTTTCTCCATCTGTTTTTGTTTCTGATTCTAGCATCCACAATATTTTGTCTTTATCTTAGTGTTTATGAAGGTGATAGGGCAGAAGGATTTAGAGGGGGACTTCCAGAGTATGGAACGAAGGTGACTAAATGCATGACTTTCAATGATCAGGTGCAGAGAATGGGGAATTGTTTAGGGTATCTGAGTCAGAGGAACTGATAGTTCAAAGTAGGGGCTGGAGGAGATTACAAAGGTAAGTCATCAATGTTTAGTGATGATGTGCTTCACCTTTTTTCTTCCACTGTCTTGTGTATAGAGAAAGATATTTGACCCCATCAGAGTATCTTCTTGATTTATATCCTGCAACGTCTCCAAAGTTAATATTATTAATTTCCCATTTAAGGGCCTCAGTAGGCTGTGGGGCAGTCAGGCTGTCTATGAGCATTCCCACACAGACTTAATTGGGTTGGGGGCAGGAACAACTATCACCCTCCCTCCTGATTAAATGCCCTTCACCACCAAACTTACCAGGGAAGAGAGTACACAAATCCACCCTTAATCAGTTGAAATAAAACAGCAACCATTAAGCAAAACTACCTTGTGTTTCAGAGCATAAGTATGCAGAACAAGAGATGCAAATACAATTTTTCCTTTGAATCTAAAAGCCATAAAACTTTGCTTGTGAACAAGAAATATAATAAAATGTGCCACACTGATCATGGGTTTACCTGACTTTTCCCGATGATATTTCCAATTGTGATTGAATCTGAGTTTGAGATGAATGAGTTTCGCCCACTATCTGGGCCTTTCCTCCCAGATTGAGCTGGACAATTGACTGCTCATATTGCTCATCTCTTTCTGTGTTCTCAATCACTGCGTGGAATGTGACTCAAATATCTTTTTGCTCACAATCCGTGCAGTGATTTAAAAGTGTTGATGATGTTTGATTTTGATTTATTATTGTCACATGCATTATTATAGTGAAAAATATTGTTTCTTGCATGCTATGCAAAGCATACTCTTCATAGAGATGGGAAGGAGAAGGTGCAGAATGTAGTGTGACAGTCATGGCTAAGGTGTAGAGGAAGTTCAACTTAATATGTTTTAGGTCTTTCAAAATTCTGATGACAGCTGTTCTTGAGTCAGTTGGAATGTGATTCCCAGACTTGGAAAACTCTTTCCCAATGGAAGAAGGTGGAAGAGAGTATGCCTGGGGTATGTGAGCTCCTTGATTATGTGGCATATTCCTCCCTCTCTCCCACACATGAGTTGCCAGCATCAGGGCATCAGGCCCATTGGTGGGTCCCCCTTATGACCTCCAATATGCCCCCTATCATTACCCCTCAATATGATCCACACCTGCAGGACCCCCCCCACCCCCAGCCCCCCCGCATAGCTTCCTGTTAAAGCCCCCCTGAGTAGGCCCTTGTAGTAAACACAGCGAAGGTCCCATCCCCTTGGCACTGCTCCTGGCACTATCACTTGAGGGCCACTGCCAGCGTTCCTGGTGGCCACTGCTGGGGATCCTGGTAGCCACCACCAGGGTGCCTGGTGGCCATTGCCAGGTTGTCCGGTGAACACTGCCAGGTGGCACTGCCTAATGGACACTGTCCACCCCAGAATTTTAATGGCCTGTGACTCCCCCTGGCATTCATGATGTGGACATGACGGCGTTAGACTGGGGTAAACAAAATAAGAAGTCTTACAACACCAGATTAAAGTCCAACAGGTTTATTTGTAGCAAATGACACTAACTTTCAGAACTGGCTGTTCCTTTGTCAGGTGGGTGGGAGTTCTGATCACAAACAGGGCATATAAAGACACAAACTCAATTTACATGAATAATGATTGGAATGTGAGTCTTTACAGCTAATCAAGTCTTAAAGGTACAAGCCACACAGAGCATGACAATTGTCCGTACCTTGTTCTGAAAGCTAGTGGCGTTTGCTACAAATAAACCTGTTGGACTTTAACCTGGTGTTGTGAGACTTCTTACTGTGTTCCCCCTGGCGTGGCCACTGCACCAGGTCTCTGTTAGTGGAACCCATTCTCACTGTTCTCATGCAATGCCTGAAAGTCGGAGATTCTGTGCGCTAGGAGTTGAACGGGCTATGCATATTTAAATGCTACTTTAAATATGCTAATCAGCCTCACACACTTGTATGCGATCCGATTCGTGCCAGTAGAAAGGGGCTGGGAGAATTGCAAATGGTTTGGGGCTGGGAGCAAAACTGATTTTTAGGCCTGCATGTTAATTCCCAGGATCAGCACAATCTGTGCTAGGTGCAGCGAGGTAGGAGAATCAGTTCCGACGCCTGTAGTGTACTTCCATTCTTCTGGTTCCAGCCACAGTGCAGGTGCCATTTTGCTGAGAGTGTGAATGCTGACAGGGATGTCTGTTGGAAGTATACAGATTATGCAGAGCATTATATCATTGATATCAGAGTTCCAATTTTGGAGGCCAATGCTCCAATTAATATCATCTCTTGACTTAGCAGAGTTGGTCATGTGTTCTGCCACAGGAAGGACACCCCACTACTGCTGTTTAAAGGAGTCATCAACTATTTTCATGTAATTGCTCACTGATTCCTGTTGGTTCTTGCTGAACTGTAGAAGGACTTATTTGTTTCCAGAGTAGTTTAAAGTTGTTTAAGTCCACAGGACGTGATGTGGTACATGCTGAATGATGTCAAAGACTCTGCACAAACCATTTGCTCCCAGACATGACTGTGCAGTGTGCATTCCCCTTGGACTAAAGTATGATGGGGGAATGAGCAGAGGCCACACAGAGCATGACAAACTGCTGGAAGAGGAAGAAGAGAGTGAGAGAAGAGCTGCCAGCAAGAAATCATATTCAACCATTTAGCCAAGGCAGGATTTTCTGATTTCCAGCATCCACAGCATTCCGTTTTGAGTAGTATTAAGGCACAAGTACTATCTCTGCAACCTGCCCTGACTGCAGGTCATTAAGTATAGGTGCTTCGCCACCTACAGGTCCTGTCTCCCACCTATCCACGAAAGTAGGTAACTGAGTTTATGGATGCGAGTGTGACACTGAGTAATAATACTTCTTCCTCTCTCTCTTGCTCCTTTCCTAATTCTTCCTCCTCCATCAATCCCTGGCCAGGATACAGTTCTTAGCTCTCTGAAAGAAGAAAAAGATGAGGAAAGTATTGTAGTGACGGATGGGAAAGTAAATGGTGTGTGTCTGTATAAATAGAAAGTAGAAGCAGGAATAGGTCACTCAGCCCTTCGAGCCTGCATCTACATTCATTATGATCATGACTGATCATCAAATTACATTATACCTGTAGTGAGTAAATTACATAGAACATAGAACATAGAACACTACAGCACAATCAGACCCTTCGACCCACAAGTTGCGCTGATCACATCCATACCTACCAAGCCATAGAACTATCTGTAACTCCCAATCCCATTAGATCCCATGTACTCATCCAGAAGTCTTTTAAAAGACCCCAGCGAGTTCGCCTCTACCACCACTGATGGCAGCCGATTCCACTCACTCACCACCCTCTGAGTGAAAAACTTTCACCTAACATCTCCCCTGTGCTTGCTTCCCAGCACCTTAAGCCTGTGTCCTCTCGTAGCGACCATTTCAGCCCTGGGAAATAGCCTCCGAGAATCCACCCTATCTATTCCTCTCAACATTTTATAAACCTCTATCAGGTCGCCTCCCAACCTTCGTCTCTCCAGGGAGAAGAGACCTAGCTCCCTCAACCTATCTTCAGAAGGCATGCCTCCCAGTCCAGGCAACATCCTTGTAAATCTCCTCTGCACCCTCTCAATAGCTTCCACATCCTTCCTGTAGTGAGGCGACCAGAACTGCGCACAGTACTCCAAGTGGGGTCTGACAATGATGTTATAAAGTTGCAGCGTTACCTCCCAACTCCTAAACTCAATCCCTCGATTAATGAAGGCCAATGCACCATACGCCTTCTTGACCGCATACTCCACCTGTGAGGCCGATTTAAGAGTCCTGTGGACCCGGACCCCAAGATTCTTCTGCTCTTCAACACAGCGAAGACTCCTACCCTCGATATTGTACTCCTTCATCCCATTGGTCCTGCCAAAATGGGCCACTACACATTTATCCGGAAGAGATTGGGTGACAAGCAGGAAGTGGGATAGGACAAGAAGGTTTAAAATCTGGATAATCATTGTTTTGATTGTCCCACTCCCATCCCTGGCCACAGACTGTATGATGGTTGCACCAAGGATAGTCTCCCTACCAGGATAAGGAAATGGAGGCATGCCTTTCTCCCGCTGATTAGCTTCTGGGGCCTCTGCTTGTGCACAGTCCTGTAAGAGAGAGGGAAATTTGTCAGTGAGTGTGGTGTGAGTGTTTGGGTGATGTAGTTGTCATAGTTGAATAGCTGGAAATGTTTGCTAGATGTGACCGTGGGTTGGGGGCCTGCAGCAGTGCTAGGTGTGTGAGGATGAGGTGGAGTGCTAAATGTTACGTATCAGTTCAAGTTGATAGAGATTGTTGATAGGTGAGCAATGAGGGAGGGGGCTGGTGGTGAATTAAACAGTGCTTGAGGCTTGTTGGGGAGGATGATATTTGAAGATGAATTAATTGACCTTGACCATTCACGGGATGTAATTGAAAAGGTTGTGACATAACTACAAATCCTTAGACTTCTCACATTGAGCTACACAGCTATTTGCCCCCATTGCTTTTGCACAGTTTACTTTGAGAATCTGATGGCTCCTTTAGATATGGGATTTCTTTCCTCTTATGCACTACTTCCATCTGGGCAGTGATCATGGCATTGGAGAATCTTGAATCACATTGTCTGCACTGTTGCAACTTAACACAAATACAGGTCTAATACAGATAGGAAATGTACAGTAAATGGCAGAACCCTTAAGAGTATTGATAGGCAAAGGGGTCTGGGTGTATAGGTACACACGTCACTGAAAGTGGCAATGCAGGTGGAGGAGATTGTCAAGAAGGCATATAGCATGCTTGCCTTCTTCGGCTGGGGTATTGAGTTTAAAAATTGGCAAGTCATGTTGACGCTTTATAGAACCTTAGTGAGGCTGCACTTGGAATATTGTGTTCAATTCTACCAGAAGAATGTGGAGGCTTTGAAGGGGGTACAGAAAAGATTTACCAGGATGCTGCCTGGTATGGAGTGTATTAGTTATGAGGAGAGGTTGGAGAAACTTGGCTTGTTCTCACTGGAGCGATGGAGGTTGAGGGGAGACCTGATAGAAGTCTACAAGATTATGAGAGGCATGGACAGAGTGGATAGTCAGAAGCTTTTTCCCAGGGTGGAAGAGTCAATTACTAGGGTACATAGGTTTAAGATGCAAGGGTCAAGTTTTAAAAGAGATGTACAAGGCAGGTTTTTTATACAGGGGGTGTCTGGAACTCATTGCCAGGGGAGGTAGTGGAAATGGATACAGTAGTGACTTTTAAGGGGCATCTTGACAAGTACATGAATGAGCTGGGAATAGAGGGATGTGGTCCCTGGAAGCACAGGGGATTTTAGTTAAGTCAGGCAGCACAGTCGGTGCAGGCTTGGAGGGCCAAAGGGCCTGTTCCTGTGCTGTAATTTTCTTTGTTCTTTGTTCTTTAACTCAGTATTCTTCTTACTAGCACTTACTCCTGCAACCTGTTCCATCATCTAAGTTTATTTATTAGTCACAAATAGGCTTGCATTAACACTGCAATGAAGTTAATGTGAAAATCCCTTTGTCGCAACACTCTGGCACCTGTTTGGGCATATTGAAGGAGAATTTAGCATGGTCAATGCACTTATCCAGCACACCTTTCAGATTGTGGAAGGAAACCGGAGCACCAGAGGAACCCCATGCAGACATGAGGAGAACATGCAGACACACTGCACAGACAGTGACCCAAGGTCAGAAATCGAGACAGCAGTGCTAACCACTGTGCCACCTGCTGTAGCCTGAATGCTCCTCTGCTATGAGAATTACAATCTGTCTCTGTAGTCTGGCTTTAAGTATTGTTCACATTACACAATTTTGAATCCCTGCTGAACCATACCACCATTCAATAATGCACTTAATGCTACTTGCACACACTAACATGCAAATCTGCAGGTGGTATGGTTCAGTGTTTGTGTTTGGGAAAAGTAGGAACAGGTCAACTATTTATTCTGATATTCGTACATGTCTTACCTAATTTTGCAGAGTAAACATCCTGAAACATATAAATGGCATATGCACGACCAAAAAGGAGGAATTCACAACACTTAAAGGGCAAATAAAGGTGGAAGCATACACAACACAAGTATGTTAAGTTCCTCAGGACAATGTTTTTGACCCAACTATCTTCAAGCTGCTTCATCAATAACTGTCCTTCCATTGTAAGTCTAGAAGTGGGATTCTTGCTGATGATTGCACAATGTTCAGCAGCATTCGTAAATCCTCGTATACTGAAGCAGCCCTTGTCCAAATGCAGCAAGACCTGGACAATATTTAGGCTTAGGCTGACAACTGGCGGTAGCATTCATGTCACATAACTGCCAGGCAATGACCATCTCCAACAAGAGATAATCTATCCATCGTTCCTTGAAATTCAATGTCATTACTATCACTGAAAGCCCCACTATCAACATCTTGGGGATTACTACTGACCAGAAACTGAACTGGACTAGCCATATAAATACTATGGGCAGGTCAGAAGCTGGGATTCCTGTAGTGAGTAACTCATCTCCTGACTCCCCAAAGCCTGTCCACAACCTACAAGGCACAAGTCAGGACTGTATGGAAATAGTCTTCATTGGCCGAGATGATTGCAGCTCCAAAAACACTAAAGAAGCGCAACACTATTCAGGACAAAGCAGCCAGCTTGATTGTTACCTTCCCTAAAAACATTCAATTCTTCCACAAATAGTGGCAGCAAGATGTACTGCAGGAACTCAGCAAGGCTCCTCAGACAGCAACTTGCAAATCCAACGACCATTACCATCTAAAATGACAAAGGTAGCAGATACCAGGGAAAACCAGCACCCAGAGGTTCCCTATCCCCGGATGGTTCACGCACCATCCTGACTTGAAAATGTATCGCTGTTCCTTCACTGTCGCTGGGTCAAAATCCTGGAAGTCCTTCCCTAACAGCATATTGGGCGTACCTACACCCCAGGGTCCACAGCAGTTCAAGAAGGTTGCTTACCATCACCATCACCTTCTCATGGGCAACTAGAGATGGGCAATAAATGTTGGCCTAGCCAGCAACACCCACATCCCATAAATAAAAAGTGCAATTAATTTTATTTACTGTATCTTATTGCTTATTATTCTTATTCTTTTATCTCTCTTAGTTGTCCAGAAAATCAACAATTGACTGACTCTTGAGATATCCTATGTAGGTGCCTGGAAAGTCCCTCGGGTAAAGAAGTTGGAGACCCTCAGTGCTACTTGAATTGTGTGGCAGCTATGTGACTAACCCTGCAGGTTTATCATGGAGAAAGTGGCAGGCATGTTCTGTCAAACCTAGCTCAAAGAATGCTTGCGGTCCTGAAGGAACCACACATTCATTATAATGTTTAAAGAGCATGGACACTCCTTTGCTACGCTCAAGCTGTTTAAATTTTAAAATCCAATAGGGGAAGCTCTGCTTCTGCCTGTAAGAGATTTGTATGCAGGGCTCTGTCTTAAGCAGGAAAATTCCAGTCAAGTAGGGCAGTATAAATAAGGGACTATCGAACTTGATCCAATGCTGCATCTCAGTGAAACGATTCTGAAATGCCACGACCAGAAAATTTCCTATTTAACTGTTTTATTTTATACCAATTTAAATCTCAGGTATAGTGATGATTCCTTTGGGAAAATTTACAACAGATCATGCAAAGTTTTCTCTTTACAGGGTCTGAAGTATATTTCCAGTATTTTCTCTCTTTATTTCAGATTTCTGCTTCAGCAGCATTTATATCAATCACTTCCCTCAGAGCTGCTTCTATCGTGCCAACATGGCTTCACTAGAATTGTGGCAACAACTTGGTTTATGTATAAACATTGTTTCAATTGACGTGAATCACCATTGTTTCAACTGATGTGTTCAGTGAAATTCTCAGCCTTGCTCTTCATGAGGTTTGTTTCTGTTTGTTCCCCCTTTTTTTTCCCTTGGACTTAATTCTGACTCTCAAAAAATAAGCTCCGGCAAATGTCTCTCAATAGTAAAGCTCACAGTTGCTTGGTTTCATTAATAGATCCACAGAAACAAAACCAGAAGTAATGTCGTGCTTGCTCCTTTTCCCCTCTAAATTTCCTCATCCCACATATTATCCATCAGTCATAAGGCTAGCCAGATCACCTTTCCCCAGTGTGGTTCAGCAACCATGGGGAAATGATTTGACTGATTTGACTCAGCTTTTGATTTAAGGCAAAATATTGCAGTTGCTGAACTCTGAAACAAAAACAGAAAATGCAGGACCTCGGTCCTCCAGACTCAAACACTAGTTCTATTTTCTCTCCACATATGCTGTAAGACCTGTTGAGATTTTCAGCATTTTCTGTTTTTGTTTCAGCTTCTGACTTACCTATCTTTGCTCAATTCCATGCTTTTCCATTCCAAAGACTTGGGTTGCAAAATTTGACCGATGTAGGTATTGGTTTAGAAGCGAACTGGTGACCGCACCTTTTCTGTCCACTTCTAGAATGCTGAGCTCCAAATGCAATTTTAGGTGAGGGCATTAAAATAGTTACTGTGTGTTTGCAGAGGGTATATGAAGATGGTGACATGTTTCAGCATCTAAAGCTAGGTTGATGCCAGCCATACCATTTTGGACCTTGCTTCTCTCTAGTTAATGTCCTCTTGTAAATATATTCAGCAGCATGACGAATGCCCAACCAGCACTCTCTAAATGTACCATCATCCAACCTACAGGTTAGGTATGTTTTACTCCCTACTGATTCTGTTTGAGGATGTGTAAATGCTGGATATCTGGAGGAGGTACTTAGCTTGGACTTTAATGAACACTGTGGGGAATGTTGCTGCATGTGGGGAAGGTGTTCATTTGTTGCACTGCATGGGTTTGGAGCACAACACTTATTACCCATAGTAAGGGCTACAGTAGTCCTTTGGGCTGCAGCATAAGAGGGAAATGGGACATGGCAATGAAGGACAGAAGCTAATCAGAGTGGGATGAAGGGAAGTGGAAAGACATTCTCCCAGCAGGAGACCTCATCCACTCACAGTCTTCTCCACTTCCATCTCAGTCAGGAGCGAATTGTTTGGTGCCTAGAATTCACCATGAACAATGGAACTATTCACTATGGAACCCTGCCACTCCTATGCACGACCACCCAGTGGATGCAGCAAGGTTGGTGAGGCAGTTGTCTTTCAGTGGGGGTTCTGCAGATGCCCAGGATACCCTCTGTTGGCTCTGGGCCTGGAAAGCTTAACTTCGGGCTGAACCATCTCTGCATGGGTGGCAGCAGTTTGGGCTGGTTGGCTAAAGGGCAATATGAAGGCCATTGATGGAGAGCGATGATGTGAACATAAAAGCAGTTATCCTGAAATTAGCATGTTTGTGTTCCATATAATCACTGCCAGTCCTACAGAGCAGTGTTCCTCTTCTTTCCTTTCTTTCTCCTCTATGTACTCTATGAATGAAATGTTTTGTCTTTATAGTGTGCAAGAAACAATAATTTTCACTATATCCCAATGTATGTGATAATAATAAATCAGATTAAATCAGCACTCCTGGTAATCTCCTGGAGCACAGATCACTGAACTACTGTGATACCCTGGAAGTCTCTTTGAGAACTGGAATGTTCACCCATGTTGGCATCAGCATGGTAACAAGCAGAGTTCTCATGAACTCAGTCTGAACTTCCACTGCAGCACTGAAACATTGGGTTGATTTTACCACAGGCTTCAGAACCTCACAATCAGGACCAAATGGGGGAACTCACATATGACCCACCTTCCAGGAACTAGTACCCATGCAATCCTTTCCCTCTGATCTGTTTATGGTTCCTCACCGCATGCAGGTTGTGCCTCTATGCTAGCCTCTAAAATAAAGGCATGGCCAATTACAGTTGGTGACTGAAAGTGTCAAATCAAGTGATAGTGCTCCTCCTCAGTCTGTTCTCCCTCTGGGCCTTCAGCCTTTCAGGCCAGGAAGCAGTTCCTGGATATTAGAAAGAAAAAATAAAGACACAAAATTAAGGTTAGGGTCAGGGAAGTGGCAGAAAACAAGAATGTGATATTAAACCATGTGCCACTTACATGTTGCACCAGACAATGGATGGGGAGGTAATGGGATATAGGAAGGTGGAATAGGCAGGAATCAGCCTCATTGTTTTCAGCCCCACCACTGGCCTTATTAGTGATAAGTGTTTCCATTCCCCCCGACTCTAACATGGATTCTATCAAAGCACATCCTCAGTACCCGAGTGAGGATGTGCTTTGTATCTGTCATCAGCTGTTGACTGATATACCTGGCATTGCTGGCAAATGTGAATGTGCAGCGGGTGGCGGTGCCAAGTGTGTTAGGGAGACTATGAATCTGATGTAGGAATCCTAGTTGTAGAGATTAGTGGTACGTAAGTGAAGGCAGTGAGCTGAATGGAACAGTTTGTGAGGCTAGTGATGCAGCTGGAAGTATATGGAATTTGAATAAAAGCAAATTACTGCACATGCTGGAGGGAGAAAGGATCTTATCAACTTGTAACATCAGCTCTTTTCTCTCCTTACAGATGCTGCCAGAGCTGCTGAGATTTTCTAGCATTTTTTCTCTTAGTTATGAAATTTGAAGAGGACTTCTTTCAAACCTGCATCCAGGTCTTCATGGATATATGGCTGGCACTGACCATGACTTCTACCTGCTCTTTCTGTACCTGGCAGTGGGGCATCCTGGCCCTTTCTGGGTGGAGGACCTCTCTTCTCCTTGTAAGATCCTGCACCAAGCCCTCCAGCACCACATCCAAGAATGTTGGGGCATGTTCCCTAGCCTTTTGCGCCATGTCTTTTCATTTTAGCAGGTGTTCAATTTTTCTGTAACCAGCTCCAGCTCATGTTGCAGCCAATGTTTAGCTCATCTTTAAACTGTGCTGTCTGGCTTTAAGTAGTGGAGGCTAGTTATAAATGGTGCTAGCTTCACATCAGTGTGGGCTCCCTGCTGAGGCGTGCAGCCACTGATCAGCAGTGTGTTCAGGACTTGGCTGCACACCAGATTCATATTAATTAGCAGGCAGTAACACAATGTGCGGAGTTTTTACTTCCCTGATGTGCAGGGAGCAGGACAGTGATGGGGGACGGTGGTGGACAGTGCTAGCAAGGTGGAGAGTTCAGGGGGACCGATGACTGGACTGGCGAGACCAGGGTGGCACGAGGGGTGGGCGGATTGGTTAATCATTCACTCAATGAATTAAACTCCATGTGTATGCCACCTTGCACTCCCAGAGGAATCGCAGCCTTTTAACTTCAGTTGTGCAGCTGTGAAGGCTCCTTTATGGATAATTTCCATGCTCGAAAGTTATTAGGCAACAAATATGCTATGCTTGAAGTACAGAGCTTCTGGGGAAATTGGAGGTAGTCGACGACAGAATGACGCCCCTCACAGCATTCCACATAAAGTATACTTTCCTTAGTCTACCTCTTTGCCCTCCTCGACATTGTTATCACTGCTCCATCGGCATTCCACAGGTTACCCCGTCGATGCAGCTGGTGGAATTGGGTGGAAAAGTAAGAGGTGAAATTTGATGCAGAGAGTACAAGAAAGAAAATGGAGAGACAATACCAAATTAAAGGTACAATTGGAAGTACAGGAGCAGAGGGACCTGGTTGTCCATGCGCATAGATCATTGAATGTGGCAGGAAAGTTTGCACGTGTGGTTAATAAAGCACACAGTATCCTGGGTTTTATCAATAGGTGCATAGAATTTAAAAGCACAGAGGTTATGTTGTACTGATTTGGCCTCAGCTGGAGTGTTGCATCTAATTCTGGGTGCCACACTTTAGGAAAATTGTGAAGCTGCTGAAGAGAGTGCAGAAAGATTCACAGAAATGACTCCTAGGATGAGGAACTTCAATTACATTAATAGACTGAAGAGATTATTTTCCTTGGAGAAGTGAAGGCAGAGAGGGGATTCGACAGAAATATTCAAAATCATGCGGGGTCTGGACAGATTAGATGTGGAGGAACTGTTCCTGTTAATGGAAGCTCTGAGAATGAGAGGTCACAGATTTAAGGCAATTGGCAAAAGAAACAATGGAGACACAAGAAGAAACTTTTTCATCCAGCAACAGGAATGCACTGCCTGAATGAAAGTCTGGTGGAATTGAAATATTCAACAGGGAATTGGAGTATTATCTGAAAGGCAAACATTTACACGGCTGAGAGGAAGGCCAAGAAGTGACACTAAATATATTGTTGCTTCAAAAAGTCAGTGATAATTGTCAGTGCAACCTGACAAGATTCCACTTCCGAGCGTGAGAAGAAAAGGAATACTCATCTGCATGATAGACAGGTCCAATGATAATTGGAAGTAACATATGCCTTGGCCTGAGCTGGTAAATTTGATATTCTAGCCTGATCTTTCCAGGGCCAAGCGCACTTCAAAGCAGATCAAACAAAGAGAACATATTTTGTCTGCTATTAGCATAGTGAAGTGTGATTTTGCTATCCTGTTATCCAAAGTTGAGAAGTCAGGAATTACCACTTTAGATTAGCCAAGTGCATTCCTTCTGAACCCAGTGGTACTGAGACCAGTACCAAATAATCCTGTTGACTAATCCTGACAGCGCTCAACCATTTCAACACAAACGGGGGGGTATTGGCTAGAGCTCAGGTTTGGGGCTGGATCTCAGAGTGAGGGGATGTCGGAGCACAAACTCAGGGTTGGTCTTGGGGTGGGTTCAAGCTGAGCACTGAGGCGCAAAACGTTGGCTCAGAGAAGGAACAGAATGAAACAACGAGTCGTCAATAAGAACTTGGAAGTAGATGATTTTGATTATTATTAGTTGCTGACAGTTTTCCTTTTGGAGTGAAGTGTTTTAAGACTTTGTCTGCTCCCCTCCTTGAGGCAGAGTGGGCCTTTGGCAGCCTGCATGCTCAAATTCATAGTGTTCATGCACAATAAGCAAGAATACTCGGGCATTGTCAGAAGGAGATACCCCAACAGCCCCCCAGTTTCTGCTTGCGAAAAATGGGACAAATGGCATCTGGGGAGCAGACAAACAGATTGCTGACAAGCCTCATATTACAGGATGATCTCATAAAATACAAGTAGCTGGTCACCCCATGGATATAAAGGGGGAGTGTCAATCAGGTTTGAGAAGGGGCACTAACTGGATGGGTGAATTGCTGATCCTGGCAGAGGAGGGAAATTGGAGATCTTCAGGAGCTTGGGGAAGGTTGGTGATGAAACTGGAGGCTTCATGATGGGTTCATGTTGGAGGCTTGGGGTAGGGGGAGGGTAAAAAGTTTGGGCTATGACAGAAGATCTTGTGCTGGTGGGGGGAGGAGGTTGCAGGCTGCACTGATGGAGGGCAGAGGCCTTGTGGAGGATTCAGAGGCCTCAGGGGAAAGGTTGTGGTATGATGCCCAATCTCAAGAAAACTATAGGATGTAGGTGTAAAGGGATGCATCTCCTATATCCCAATAGGGCCCTTGATGCAGTCTGGCCAAAAGTAGTTAAAGTTGAGAATCTGAATGACAGTGAGGCTTGCAGCTTCCTATTTAAAGCTCCAACCCTCCTCCTTGGAGCAGTTTGGTCACTCCCATCACTTTCTGGCCTCAGTCAAAGCTGGGGACAGTCATGTTGGAGGCGTGTTTTGGGTGGGAAACATTTCTCAGACTTTAATCTCTAACTGGACACAAAGCCTCCCTTTTTTAAGTGCTAACATTCCCCTCTCGGTACCAGAACCCGGGAGTACAGACTCAAGGAAAAAAAGGACAAAGCGAGCCTTTTTTTCTTTCTTTCTTGATTCCTCAAAAATAACAGAAATCATAACATTCCAAATCTTCAACATATGGATCTTAAACAGTTTAGTTTACCCAAAATTATTTTGCTTGCTGGAATTCATCACAAAGAGGATTAGAAGCAGTTTTTGTATAGAAAACTGTGTCAGAGATGGCAATTGGAATGGTTATGAGTGGGGGTTATGGGGTGTTTATATCAAGTGCACAAGTCAAAACAATATGGTGTTTAGCTGCTAGCTCAGGCAGTCATTCTGTCTTTTCTGTGTAAGTAGTAATTGCTTTAGGAGTTTCTGAATCCACTTTTGAATTCAAAGCTTCAGACAAATAATTGGATTTCCTGCAAACATGCTGAGTTATGTTGCTCTCCCTGTCTTGCCTTGTCCTCAGGGCTATAGACTCTGCTTTATATCAGGCTGCACCTAGCAGGGTAGCTGGGGGAGGGGTGCATCACTTGAAATTAAGATGGTCATCTGTGCAAAAATAACCTGAATGCTTTCTATGATTTCTAAACTGAACCTCCACTTGAATCTTTTTAACAGAGAAAGTTCCATGGATAAAGCAGAAGTAGTGTGTGAAATGATCGCCAATTTGGGCAACTATGGTTTATAAACATTCAAAACAATTTAACACTTGAAAACAACAGAACAGAGAGCATACGGAAAGCTCACAGCAGGGCTTTGTAATTATCATATCAAGTCAGCTCACCTCAGGTAAATTGAATGAAATTCTGCCATATGCAGTTTAGTGGACTATTTACATATTTCCAAATCATGTGTAGGCGCTCATTAAAATGACCAGGAGCTATGGAAGCCTAAAGGTCATCATAATATACGCAGAAAGCAACTGTACAAACATTTGGCACTGAAAAATAAAATCCAATAGCAATGGTGTATGTATAAACTGGGATTAAGAAATGGGATGAAGCAGCTTGGATTGTTCGACTTTGTTGCATAACCATGTTGAGTACCCCCTACCTTCATAGGATATCCCTTTTTCCATACCTGTTGTAAGGCAAAATCAGAGACAAATATTTAGATTAGATCAGTAAGAAAAACAGATGTACAGTTTACGCAAATGTAAGACGGAATTGTAGGTATTCCAATAAAGCATCAAGATTGGAAGCCTCTAGCTCTCCAGGGATTCACACAGTATGGACTCATGGACTCATGGATATTCACTCATGGACCATGGATATAGGCTGGAATTCTCAAGCCTCACCCGCCGCTGGGATCCCCCGGTCCCGCTGCAGTGAATGGAGATTTGACAGAGTACCAAAATCTCCATTCTCGCTAGCAGAGGGGTGTGCAAAACCAGAGAATTTCAGCCGTAGTGGACTAGGGGAAGCAATAACAAAAAAAAAACATGTTTATCTACATACATAGCATAAAATAAAAACTATATTTTACATGATGGCGGTGTACATATTATATGGGGCAAAGTGTCCCATTGTACGCATGTGCAGCAAGAGCAAATGAAATATAATTGCCTTCATGTACAAAGAATAAAATTGGGCCTTAGTGCAAGTCAACCATTATGTTTTGCCATCGGAAATAAATTAAAGTTTAAAGTATTTTGTTTTTAAACATTGCATGACCTAATCTGTACAACTCCAGGTCTGGAATTGATTTTGGTGCTTTTATTTGAAAAAGGCATTGCCATAGGTTTATACAAACATATTTTAAAACAGAACTTGGCATTTCTTTGTTTACTAATTTTAGTTATGCAGGAGAAGCCCAGCAAATTACCCACGTGTGGCTAGTGCTACTTGCAAAGCTCCGTGTCGTCAAAAAAATGAGAGGTTGTCTAAAAGTAAGAAAAAATTAGCCTTTTACTTACTAAAAGTCATTAGTGATAAGCTTGTGTAGCAGTTTGCAGATGCCGAGTCAAATAGAAAAGTAAGGCCCAATTTTCCTGAATGCTGCTCCCCAGGGGATGTCCATTTCACAAAGTGAAAAGATCAAGGAAAAGGGGCAATGACCCATTTCAATAGATCTTCACCCTATGTATGCTGATACAGAATATTTAAAGCTTTCTGCATTGAACCCAACAGCTCTGTTTAGTTCTTCATCTCAAATGAGCACCGTTTGGACTTTTTTCCAATCTGTATACCAGTCACTTAATTTGGGTTAAGACTGCATAAACTCAGTTCATATGTGACCTTTATAGCCAGTAGTGAAAGGAGATAATCATTGATCAGTTCAAACCAGATTCAAATATGTTTTAACTTTACAGACCACAATTTGCCCTGTATATTCATTATGATGAGAAAGTTGACATGCCTAACAAGCTGCACCAAACCTGTTTTAAAAAAAGGGGCAAACTTTCATTTCATAGAAACCCTACAGTGCAGAAAGAGGCCATGTGGCCCATTGAATCTACACTGACCACAATCCCACCCATATCCCTACACATTTACCCACTAGTCCCTCTAACCTACTCATCCCTAGACACTAAGGGGCGATTTCTTAGCATGGCCAATCAACCTAACCCGCACATCTTTGGACTGTGGGAGGAAACCGGAGCACTCGGAGAAAACCAATGCAGACACGAGCAGAATGTGTAAACTCCACACAGACAGTGACCCGAGCTGGGAATCAAATCCATGTCGCTGGAGCTATGAAGCAGCAGTGCTTACTACTGTACTATTTGTACCATCGCTTTGAGTCTTGTTCTTATATTGAAATGTTTTCACACGGATTAGTAAAAATCGTTGTTGTTTGCTTGGTAAAATTATCTTAGAGGCTTCTCAGGAGTAATTTATGCAGAATTACATAAGGACATAACATAAGAAGGAGGAGCGAGAGTACGCCATACTCCTTGAACTTGCTCTACCATTCATTACAATCATGGCTGCCCTTTATCTTTGACTCCACTTTTCCCTCTGCTCCCCACAACCTTTGATTCCCTGTGAGACCAAATATCTCTCTGCTTCAGTCTTAAATATATTCAATGAAAGAGCATCCAGTCTCCCCAGCCTGGGTAACCTTATTATTGTGCTCTTCTTACATTCTGCTATTTTTGATCACCCCCCAGCACCCTCCACCCCACTGTCATGACCCCTGCTTCCACCACCAACTATTAGCATATACCTCAGTGCCCCTCATTCCCCACATGCCTGGCACCATCATCATCACCATCATCAAATAAACCCACGAACAGGCACACCTCTTAAACTGCCCGATCAAAATAGTCTTGATAGATATTGTTATTTCAGAGTTACTTAAAGACAGGTAAAAGTAAAATATTAGACAGATAATTTTTATAATTTAGCTGTTAGTAAAGGTAACCATGAATGGGCAGGAAGTTCTGCACCCGCTGAGGTATGTTTTATGGTGGAGACAGCGCGATATACTTGTCCCCCCATTGTCAACCAATTTTTCTGTTGTTTGCACCCTCTGCTGTCAGGGAACCCACTGCGTGGGTGGGGAGGATGATCCCGCTGATGGGAACGGCCAAAATATTTTGGCTATTGGCCGAATTGGTAAAATCGATCTATGTCAGCAGGGTGAATAGGTTCATAGTGAATCAGCAGTTAATTTTTCATTGTGCCTGATGGCACTGAAGTTCGCTGCACAATATTTCAAACTCTCTGTTTGGAATCTTACCACTGTTCATGCCTGCAGGATTTTCCCATCCCACTGCACTGAACGGAGATTTGGCTGGCCTCGCTGCAACGGGAGTGTGACATGAACAGTATGTAGGACCATGCCCATGTTTCCTAAACTGAGATGATGCTTTTATTCTGTTTAAAATAAAAAATCTTAGCAATATTTTCCAAGTTGTAAGACTCATTGCTCCTTTCAGCTCAGGCTAACAGTACTTAGATTTCAGACCTGTAATATGACTCATAGCTCAGGATAAAGATCTTAGGGTCCAATGGCAAAATTCTGCAGCTGTTGGAAATCTGAAATACAAGCAAAAAATGTGAAAAATACTCAGTAGGTCTGGCAGCATCTGCAGAGCGAGAAATAGGGTTAATGCTTTAACGTGTGACCTTTCATCAGAATCTCCTCAGAAACGTTAACTCTGTTTCTCTCTTTATTCAGATGCTGCCAGACCTGCTGAGTATTTCCAACATTTTTATTAGATTTCAGGGTAACTATTTTCCTTACTGAAAATCAATGATGATTACAAACAAACAATACTATCAATAAGGTTATAAACAACCATCAGCATATATACATACATAGTATGAACACCAGTGAATGATCAGTTCAGAAGTGACTAATTAATCCCTCTTTCTCTATGTCCAACTAAATCATCAACTTACTGCAGCAGTAAGCACCTTCAGACTGCTAATTTTTCTACTCCAAAACTTGGCAGGCCTGCTAATCCATACACATCCCAGCACTCGTTAACAATTGTTTGACATTGATAACTTTATCTGTAGCTAATGGACCTCAAAGACACCTCTTCAGGGGTTGAAGAAGTTCATCACTTTGCAATCGTTTGAAGGTTAGTCTTGCTGCATTTCTTCAAATCCATTTCATCTGAGACAGAACCTGGGGAGGGGTACAGAGGTGGGGGTGGAGCAAGAGGGCAGGATCCTCAACCCCTGACGTAAAGGCCTTATGGATTTCTAGTCTGATACTCTGGTCTCATTCTAATCATCTTGGTTTGGTGGTTTGCTGCAGATAATGACAGTTGCGCAGTCAGCTTGAAAATCTAGATCACTCAAGTAACTGTGTTTAGATGAGCAAGAATAGCTTTAAACTGCAGCAAACCGTCTTACAGAAGTTTGCCCAGCCACATGGCACACAGCAGGCTCGCTGGCACATTCAATTCAATCAATTAACAGCACAAACTAAATCTGAGATATCTATGCCGTCTTAAAAAGTTAATGGGAAATAAAACATGTATGGCGAACACTGGCTGCCGATCGCTATGAATCCCTTTCATTCTGCTGGTGTAGACCTGCTTCAGCTGTTGTGTGCTATATTGGAGATTGGTGTATTATTAGAGAAGATAATGCAAACAACTGCAATGAGGGAGAACTGGAGTGCATGCTTCAGAACAGCATACTATTGCTCATATTGTTGCCTCTGTTCTGCTGTAGCTCCATCCTAAACTTTGCAGACCCTTTCCTTGAGATGAAGCTGAGTAATTGGACAAGCCTTTTTTGTAGAGATCCTGAAAATAAAGAACATTGCTTTGAGCACTGAGGAAATTAGAGTGAATTAGCTATGTCACCATTGGTCTAAATGTCCACGTTGTAAGGCAGCCATATTATGGGATATTGGGAACAGAATGACATGGTTTGCAGAGGAAATGGGTTTGATGGGCTGAATGGTCATTTTATTATTTCACACTTTCCTCCATATGAAGGAGCTGTTTTATTATGCATTGGATTCAGCTTCTAATACTCTAGAGGGTAGCACCACAGTTATCCCTGTTCTGCACTGCTGCACACAGAATCATTTCAATCTTTTATAATCTGTGTATCGGGTCAGCAAGCCTGTGGATTTAAGGTTGATCCACAGGTCGCTTTTGTATAGATCCAGAAAATAAGGAATATTGATCTGATCACCTAGGACATTAGAGGGAATTAGATATGACATCATTGGTTCAAATGTCCATGTTGTAAGCCAGGCAGCATTATTACCATAAAACTGCTGGAAGGATATTGAGAATAGAATTTCTCATTTAAATTCTTCCCAGATCTTTCTACTTACATTAGAGCAGTTGGTAGGCAATATTATATAAAACTCAAAAGTTATCTCCCCTTGTATCGAACTGCTGAATACAGAAACAGCAGGAGTTATTCAAAGAGTTGGCAAAGGCACTTCCTATAAACCCTTCATACATACAACAACAACTTGCATCTACGCAGTGCCTTTAAAATGGTAATCACAAAGGACTCCACAGGAACATTTTCAAACAAAACTTGACACTTAGCCACGTAAGGAGCCATTAGGACATTTGCACCAAAGCTTAGTCCAGGAAGTAGGTTTTTAGAATATACTGAAGGGGGGGAGAGGGCTACAGAATGAGAATGGCTTAGGGAAAGAATTCCAGAGTTCAGGACCTTGGTACCTGAAGGCAAAACTGCCAATGTTGGAGTGATAAAAAATGGAGATGCTGAAGAATTCAGGGGCACAGAGGTGTTGTAGTAGGATTGCAGCAGGTTACTGAGGTAGGGAGGAGGTTCAAGACCATTGAGGGGTTTAAAAAGTATATAAATTTTAAGTCGGGTTATTGCTCTATATCTGTCTTTATATATTGGATATTATTGAGGGTGGGGAAGGTGCGGAGAGATGGAATAGCAGGGTGGTGTCCTCAACCTTTGATATAAAGGTTGGGGCTGACCAAGTCTATTTCCCATCTCCATCTGGAATAAATTTAATGAAAACACCAGCAGCTCTCTGTGGTAGGGAATTCCAAAGCTTCACAATATTTTGAGTGAAAAAGATTTCTCCTCATCTCAGTCCTAAATGGCTGATTCCTTATCCTGTGACGGTGACCCTGTGTTTCACATTCCCATTTTCTCAGTATCTACTCTGTCAGTTTCCAAGAATTTTCTATATATCAATGAGGTCAACCCTCTTTCTGCTACACTGCAGGGAATATAGGCCTATTCAATTCATTCTTATATCACAGGTCAATCCTGGAACCAGTCTAGCTAAGGATCATAACATTCCTTCTGGAGCAAGTATGTCCTTCCTGAGGTAAGATGATTAAAACTGCATACAACACTCCACATGTGATCTTACTAATTGTATATTTGCAATAAATCTTTTTTACATTGTAACCAAAGTTAACATACCATTTGCTCTCCTAATTAATTCCTTTCCCCATATTTTAACTTTCTGTGATTCATGTACAAGTGCACCCAGGACCCTCTGAATGCAAGGCTAGAAATTTCCAGCTGTTCATGCTGGTGGGATCTCCTGGTCTCACCAACAGCACATCCCAGCCACAGGTTTCCCGATGGCTTGCGGTGGAGTCAATGGGGAATCTCATTGATATCAGTAAGAGCAGAAGATCCCACTACTGGCCAATGGTGGGCTGCCTCTTACTGCAAGAAACACACCCTGGAGAGGCCAAATTATCCCACCTCTTGTTTTTTTAAAATTTTCCTACCAAAGTGGATAACATCATCACATTGTATTCCATTGGCCATGTTCTTGCCCATTCACTTAATCTGTTTATATCCCACTGTAGCTTCTTTGACTAAACCAGTGGCGACTGCTGGGAATGCATCCAGTTCCCAAAAGCACTCATTGATGGACCCAAATGCAAAAGGTAAGTGGGTAGAATATTACCTGGGCCAGATTTGCAGATCCCAGTGACAGGACCGAGTGTGATTGAACCCATGGTGAACAGGGAAGTGGGGGAGAGGAAATACACGAGTGAAAAAAATTTTGTAGGGAGCAGTTTTTGATGGTCACAGATAGAGGAGGCACTCCTCCCCATCATCTTTGACTGCTCAGCAACCCAAGTAGTGAAAACTGCCAAGCTGCTTTGGTGGCAGGGGTCTCTCCCACAGCTTATTAAATCCTAGTGGGTGGCAGGAGGTCCTTAAATGGCTATTAATTGGCCAGCATTTATGGCCAATCCCTAGTTACCCTTGTTCAGAAGGCAGTTGAGACTCAATCACATTGCTGTGGCTCTGGGGTCACACATGGGCCAGACCAGGTAAGGACGGCAGATTTCCTTCCTTAAAAGATACTACTAAATTAGATGGGTTTATGCAACAATTGACAATGGTTTCATGGTCATCAATAGATTCTTACTTCCAGATAGTTTTTAATGAATTCAAATTCCACCATCTGCCATGGCAGGATTCAAACCCGGTCCCCAGAATGGTAGCTGAGTTTCTGGATTAATAGTTTAGCGATAATATCACTAGGCCATCATCTCAATTGGCCCATTGATAGGTGGGTTTCCTGATGCCTCTCTGCTAGTGGTAAAATTGTTCTGGGGGCATGGATAGAAACAGAATCCACAGCATGACACCAATTTTATACCTCCCCTATCTGCCAGTCCACCCTCATGCACCATAAAACCTAGCCCTATGTTAACCCTAACCTTTTGCTAATACATTTTTATATTCTCTTTTCCCCTTTCATTATCAAATCTTGGTCCTGCTTTGTTGAATTCCAAAACCTTCCCAATACTCAGGCTTACTAATCTTTCTGGAAATGTTCTAAGTTTTTCTTTACAAGTAGTGCTCTCTTCAACTTTTCTCATTAGCAATGGTTGGATCACTTTTTTCTGGAACTTTTAGGCTTTACAAGGATATATATTTGTTCCAAATTATGTACGAATTCATTGTTTGATGACATAGAAAATGTGCCTCTTGCACCTATATAATTTGTTTTGTTTGGATTTAAGACCCTAGTTTTGTACTTCATTTTCAAACTCAATATAAAATTCTGTCATACTACGGCCACATTTCCCCAGAGACCCTTTAACCATATTATTATTATTTAATCCTTCTCATTACCAACAGTAGATCCAAAACTCTGTTTCTTAGTTACTTCTTGACATTCTGATCGAGAAAACTATTGGCCATGTATTCCATGAACTTGCCTTCTATGCTATTGCTGCTAATTTGATTTGATTTGATTTATTATTGTCACGTGTATACAGTGAAAAGTATAGTTTCTTGTGTGCTACATAGTAAGACATCTCACAACAGTAGGTTAAAGTCCAACAGGTTTATTTGTTAGCACAAGCCAGTAGCTTTTGGAGCACTGCCCCTTCATCAGGTGAGTAGGGATTCTCCCATAACCATTATTTTGTAAATTGAGTTATATAAAGATACAAACTCAATTTACAAAATAATGGTTGGAATGCGAGTCTTTACAAGTACTTTACAGGTTTCACTTCTTGTGTGCTATACAGACAAAGCATACCATTCATAGAGAAGGAAAGGAGAGAGTGCAGACTGTAATACAGTCTTACCTAAGGTGTAGAGAAATATCAACTCAATGCGAGGTAGGTCCATTCAGAAGTCTGATGCAGCAGGGAAGAAGCTGTTCTTGAGATGGTTGGTAGGTGTCCTTAGACATTTTCCTGATGGAAGAAGGTGGAAGAGAATTTATCCAGGGTGCAGGGGTTCTTAATTATGCTGGCTGCTTTTCTGAGGCAGCGGGAAGTGTAAACATTGTTAATGGATGGGAGGCTGGTTTGAGTGATGGGCTGGACTTTGTTTACGACCCTCTGTAGTTTCTTGCAGTCTTGAACAGATTAGGAGTCATACCAAGCTGTGATATAGCAGAAAGAATGCTTTTTATAGATGCCCTACAGTACAGAAGAAGTCCATTCACTCCACTGAGTCTGCACTGACCACAATCCAAGCCATGTCCTATCCCTAAAACCCCAGCTATTTACCCTAGCTAGTTCCCCTGAAACTAAGGGGAAATGTTAGCATGGCCAAGCAACCTAGCCTGCATATATTTGGATTGTGGGAGGAAACCTGAGCACCCAGAGGAAGCCCACGCAGACACGGGGAAAACACCTAATCTCCTCACAGACAGTCACCCAAGGCTAGAATCAAACCTGTGTCCATGGCACTGTGAGGCAGCAGTGCTAACCACTGTGCCACAGTGCCATCCACATAGTGCATCTGTAAAAGTTGATGAGAGTCACAGCTGACATGCCAAATTTCCTTAATCTTCTGGGAAAGTAGAGATGTTACTGGGTTTCTTAGCTATTGTGTCAGCATGAGGGGAACCAGGACAGGTTGTTGGTGATCTGGACACCTAAAAATTTGAAGCTCTCGACCATTTCTACTTAATCCCCATTGATGTAGACAAAGACATGTCCTCCACTATCCTTCTTGAAGTCGATGGCTATCTCCTTCATTTTGTTGACATTGAGGGAGAGATTATTGTCATTGCACCAGTTCACCAGATTCTCCATCTCTTTCCTGTACTCTGTCTTGCCATTGTTTGAGATCTGAAGCACTATATCAGATTTTGAGGGCAGGATGAAGGGATGGAAGTGGAAGAGGATGACATCAAGGAGAGAAGAAGAAAGGGAGGAGAGAGTAAAGAAGGAAAGGCATAAGAGGAGGGAGCTGGAGAGGAGAAGAAAAGTAGCGTGAAACTACATTTAGTCTGTTCGCGATGTGGGCTGTCTGCTGGACTGTCTGAATTTAAATTTTTCACCTACATGTTGAAGTGCCCTCAGAATACTGACCTACTTCAGCAGCACTCAGCTCTCCTAGGAGGTCTGCTGGGCTTTCAGAGTTTCTGGTCCTCATTTTGGGCTGAAAGCATCTATATCCTGCGCAGCCAATTAGGAGGTCACCTCTAGTAAAATCAGTGGATTCCTACAGTGCAAAAGATGGCCATTCAGCCCATGGACCACAATCCCACCTCAGCCCTATCCCTGTAACCGCCACATACTTACCCCATTAATCCACGCATTCTGGGACAGTGAGGGGCAATTTAGCATGGTCAATGCATCTAACCCACGCATTTTTGGACTCTGTGAGGAAACCGGAGCACCTGGAAGAAACGCACACAAACATGGGGAGAATGTGCAAACTCCACATCGACTGTGACCCAAGCCAAAAATCCAAACCAGGGTCGCTGGCACTGCGAGGCAGCAGGACTAACCACTCTGCCACCATGCTGCACACAGGTTAATTTATCCTGTATGTTACTTGACTCTTCTGAGGTTCAGAACAAAGAGACACAGGTGATTTAACTTTCAAACAGCTTGATACTTGTCAAACTTTTTTCAAAGCCACCAATGTCAAATAGTTTAGAAAGATTAACAACAATAGATTGGGACTAAGAGTGGATCAAGAATTACCTGGCAAAGGGAAAGGAAATTGAGAGGGAATTTAGCAGCACAGTGCAGTTTTGCAATGAAATTTGTAGTTAGAGTTTAACAATAGATTCAATAAAATGTGGGAAATTATTTTGACCCCATGAAATGGATGGGGCCCATTCTGAGGGTCAAATAGAATAAAGTGTGCAGTATGTATTTTGGACATAAATTGGGATGGAGGACTGAAATCTGTTTGGAGGTATGAACACTTAATTAAAACCATTATACTATTTGAACTTAGATTTACCTTTTAGAGAAGGATGTCAAATCTAAAACCTCTGTCGAAGGCCATCTAGAGTCAAACATTTGGCTCTACCCTCTCTCCCTAGATGAACTCTCCATTCACCTGACGAAGAGGGTGTCCCTCGAAAGCTTGTGAGTATATTATAAAATAAATAGGTTGGACTAAAACCTGGTGTTGTCAGACTTTTTACTGTCCCTAGATGCTGTCAGACCTGCTGAGATTTTCCAGTGTTTCTTTCTGTTTTTGTTTCAGATTCCACCATCTGCAGTATTTTGTGTTTCTGTCAGGTAAACCTGTGGCAGTCAAGGCATGAATCCTCGACATTGAAGACTCCCACCACAATGACACATAGAAGCATAAAATCCTTACAGTGCAGAAGGAGGCCATTTGGCTCATCAACTCTGCACTGATCACAATCCCACCCAGGCCCTATTACCGTAACCCCACATATTTGCTAATCCTGCTAATCCCCTGACACTATGGCCAATTCAGCATGGTCGATCTATCTAACCCGCACACCTTTAGACTGTGGGAAGAAACCGGAGCAAGCAGAGGAAACCCGTGCAGACATAGGGAGAATGTAAATCCTACACAAACAGTGACCCAAGGCAGGAATTGAACCCGAGTCCCTGGCGCGGTGAGGTAGCTGTGCCAACCACTGTGCCACTGTCCTGCCCCACACCCACTGGCACAGCTTACTATAAGCAGTACAATTGACAAAATTCCCATCAAAGTTGTAAATGAAAAGCTGCCTTCATGTACAAAATATATATAATTGAAGGAGGAGCCTCCCCCTCTGTGAGCCTGCAAAAATTATTTTCTTGTCACGCTCCTTGCATGGCAAGTATTTTCCCTGCCCGCTGCTGGGTTGATATCAAATTAGCAGAATGAGACTATGGTCCTCAGTTTAGGGCTGGGTGTGAAGATTAATTTGATTTATTATTGTCACATGTATTAGTATACAATGAAAAGTATTGTTTTGTTCGCTATGCAACAAAGCATACAATACATAGGGAAGGAAAAGAAAGAATGCAGACTTTCCATTGATCTTTTCATCACAGGCATTTTTAGGTTGAAGCAGGAAACTGCCCAGGATCCCACCTGCCATCCACTCACCTTATTAAATGGCCCCCTGCCACCCAACTTGCCATCGGGAAAGGCATTTAATTCCATCCTTTCTGTTTTATCACATTTTCTGCCTTCTACAAATGTCTTTGTTGGAATAATTTTCATTAATTTCCTGTGTTTTATATATATGTTTTTAAAACTTGATAAAAAAAATTGGTTTGATTTGATTTATTATTGTCATATGTGTTAACATTCAGTATTGTTTCTTGCACACTATACAGACAAAGCATACTATTCATAAAAAGAAAAGGAGAGAGTGCAGAATGAAGTGTTATGGTCATAGCTAGGGTGTAGAGAAAGCTCAACTTAATGCAAATGATTGTTTATGTGGGATTGCGTATGTCATCTTAGCCAATTAAAAGATGTAAGACTATAAAAATAGAAGAAAACATTTTCAAGACATTTTATTTCTTCTGCTTTTTGGAGAGAGAATATGTGAATATTTCCAAAGCATTATTTAGTGCACATGTTAATGTCTGTGTAGATGCTTTATAAGATTTATTTATTAGTTTTACTTATTAGTGTCACAAGTAGGCTTACATTATCACTGCAATGAAGTTACTGTGAAAATCCTCATGTCGCCACACTCCTGAGCCTGTTTGGGTGTACTGAGAGAGAAAAGGCACCTAACCAGCACATCTTTTTGGACTGTGGGAGGAAACTGGAGCACCTGGAGGAAACCCATGCAGACGCAGGGGGAACGTGCAGACTCTGCACAGAGACCCAAGCCAGGAATTGAACCCGAGTCCCTGCATTGTGAGGCAGCAGTGCCACCCACTGTATAGATGGTTATCTGGGAGAGGGGTGGGGGTGCAAGGGTTTATCTCATTGACTGCACTTGTCACAAATAAATTTCAAACAATGGGATATTCAATCAGAACCTTAAAGCAAAGGACCAATATTAGATTCAGCTATAAGATGACTGCTGGAAAACAGAAAAAGATTGATCTTTCAACATATGTGTACAATTAAAATAACCTTTGGCATCTTGAAAATGACAATCAGTTAGTGCCTTGGCCATTCTGGTAGTGCAGTCCAACACAATCAACAGAGAGGTTGCTTCATTCTTGTATCATGATATGTTCAGAATAACAATTCTATGGCTCATTGCATTAGATAAGGCTTTCAAGAGAGCGAGATCAATATTTCAGATGCTAACAGAGGATTTGTGGGCACAACCAAGTTAAGCCTCTCGTGAAACTGTATAATGTAATACATGGGAACACAATGGGACACCTTTTTAAAAAAGATAAAATTTGAAATTATCTGTGTAATACTTTCATAAATCTCTTGGAAAAAATGCAGAAGTGGCAATATCAACCATTAGCTCACTGCAATTGAGTCAGTTTTACTAGTACAAAACATCTTGTCTTGCCATTTTCTGAAACCAAAGGTATATTTTAAACCAAGAAAACACGTTCACATGGCAAATAAGGCAAAATATTATTAATTGTACATTATATCATAGATTTTGACTCTAACACCGTAACAGTACAGAATCATAAACTTTACAATGTGAGAGTCATTAAGTAGTGTATACTTAGAATTTTCTGGAACAATATAGTCTAAATTGTGTCTTCCCTGGCTTCAAATTTTTATCTACATAAAAGCTTACTAGAAAATCTTTCATAGGGTTATGAGTTTGAGGATAAGTTGTTCTGTGGCGTAAAGGAATTGAAGCAGACCTGAGCATCATGAATGAAAAATAACTGGAAAAACATTTAGAAAAATTCCGTCTAGTGATACTAAATAAGTGTTTTTTATTAAATATGAATTGAAAGGTAATGGGGGAAGTGGGAAGAGTTGCGGGGGTGGGGGGGGGGCTGTGTGGGGAAGAGGGGAGATCCACAGGAAGTAGGGAGAGCTGGGGGAAGCAGGGAGATCTGGAAGAAGCTGGGAAAGCAGGGGGCGGGGGGAATAGGGAGAGCTGGGGGAAAACAGAGACAGGTGAGGAAATGGGGAAAGCTGGAGAAACTGGATGAGCTGGGGGAAGTGAGTGAACTGGGGGAAAGCAGAGAGAGCTGGAGGAAGCAGGGAGAGCTGGGGGAAGAGGGAAGAGCTGGGAGGAAGTGGGGAGAGCTGGACGGAAAGCAGGGAGAGCCACAGGGAAGTTGAAAAAGCAGGGTGCCCATTCACCCGACTGTTTCGCTCTCTGTTTGTCCCCTTCTAAAATCCTCCTATCTCCCTCTACATACTCGCAGCTGCCAGTGTTCATTACTCCTCCATTCACAATTTGTTTCTCTCTTTTGCTGTTGATAGGCTCACTGGTGAGCCCATTCCAAGTATTAATCTAGTAAAACTTCCCTGAACTGTCTTCAACACCTTTATATCCTTCTGTTTGATCTGCAAACTCATTACATTTGCAGATATTAGTTGACTAAGCAAACATTTTGGTTTATGGGCAATGAAGACTAATTTATTGGCATGACCTTTAGCACTGAATGCAAAAGAAAGATCTAACTAAAAGACTCAAAAATGAGGGTAACATAACCCAACTGGGAAAATGTCTTCAAGAGAATTCTGACAGAGTTCTTTAACTTATCTTTTCTTTATCTGATACTAACCTTTCAAGCGGTGTTTCATTTTATGTTTCTGAATGGAGGGTGCATCCCACAAATGATTTATTGAAAGGACCATCTGAGTTTTATAGCTCTTTCAAAGGAAAAGACAAAACTTCTAGATTTATAGAATAAGATGTTTAATTATTAAATTATAAATGGAACAACGAAGCTCCAGATCAACAGTATTTTTTGAAACTTTCTCAGGTCCTCCTGAAGGTAGGTCGAAAACAGAGAGAATTATCCAACTAATTTGATTGGAGCAGGACACCAAGAAGAAATGATAAAAGAGGTGCAAAGGCAAACAGTATTATTTAAAGGGATACTCAGAAATATTTGGTGGGGGGAGACAAGGTACCACTTTTAAATATATCACTGAATATTTCTTAGTTGAAGATTCTAAATAAGTATGTGTAAAATGCTTCCCAATTGTACTGGTTCCCAGATGACTTTATGTTCAATGATGGGCAAATGCGTCAGAGTAGATAATTGAACAAAAAACCCTCTTTGCAACTGGGCTGGCATGGTGACACAATGGTTAACAATGCTGCTTCACAGCTCCAGGGACCTGGTTTCAATTCCAGCTTTGGGTCACTGCATGTGTGAAGTTTGCACGTTCTCCCTGTGTCTGTGTGGGTTTCCTCCGGTGCTCCAGTTCCCTCCCACAGTCCAAAGATGTACCTGTAAGGTTAATTGGACATGTTAAATTGCCTTTTAGTAACAGGGAGGCGATTTAACGGAGTAACTGTGTGAGATTAAGGGGATAGGGGCCTGGGTGGGATTGTTGTCAGTGCAGGCTCAATCGGCAAAATGGCCTCCTTCTGCACTGTAGAGATTCTACGAACTAGTGCAGTTTTTGAACACAATTTGGATCCAGGTTGCTGATTGTAATCAAAGCAAAAATTCTTGACTGATATGGTCAAATGTGATGAACAAAGTTAATGATCTGCAGGCATAAGGAGACAAATGAAATTATGATCTAGTGGCAATAATGTAGACCTAGTTCACATACGGGGAAGAATGGATTCTTAATTCCTGTGATCCCTAAAAGATTGGGAAGGAAATAAAGAGGGATGGCCAAATTGAACAGAGATACTGAGGTAAAAGGTTCTGCAGCTGCCCAATTGTAATGGGTGGGACAGAAGACTTGACGAACCATTCAGAGATCTGTTGATTTCGGGCCGGAATTTCTAATCTCAGGGTGGGCGGGACTGGAAAACCCCATTCACTGTTGCAGCACCAGAAAGAAAAGTTGTACCTCAGCGTTCAGAGACAGAATCTATTTGGTTAGAATTAACAAACAATGGAGGGTCCATTACATTGATGAGTGTATTTCATAGTGGGAAGGATACAGAGAAGAAAGTTTACAGACATATCGCAAAAAGGTGCAAAAACAATCGTGGGGACTTCAAATATCCTAATATAGGGTGGGAGAATAACAGTGTGAAGGAGAAAAATGGGGAGGAATTTGTGAAAAGCCTAAAAGAAAACTTTATTGATCAGTTTGTTACGAGTCCAGCGAGGAAGGTAACAGTGCTGGATCTGTGAAATGAAGTGGCAAATGGAGCACACTTTGATGGCAGAGCATTTGAGAAATAGTGATCACAATCTCAGTAGGTTATAGTAAAACATCAGAAACAATTAAAATTGAAACTACAGGAGGGACAATTTCAATGAGCTGAAATATGGACCTGGTTCAAGTGGATCGAAATCAATGATTAACAGGTAACAGAATAATTAAGCAATAGAAAGTCTTCAAAGCAGTGCCTAGTTTGGACAAACTAGACACATTCCCATGAGTGGGATTCAAAGTTAGGCATTCCAGGATGACGATAGATATAGGCCTCAGCTGCCTATTAGTTTGCATTTTTTTTTAGTTCCTTTCACTCCAAAGAAGCCAATCTAGCTGGAAAGGCTGAGAAATTTCAAGCGCAGGTTATATCCAGTATAAGTTGAGTTTTTACAATCAACTGCACTGCGTTAGTGGAGCAGAAATTGGATAAGGCTTGAATAACAGGATCCTGATGCACAATTGACCCAACGAGCTGTCAAATTTCATGTTACCTCCTCATTATAACAGCTAACAGCTACTGAGCAGTTGCATGCTTCAGGAGGGGGGACCAAGTTCAGATAAGCTAGACTCACTTAAAGCTATCTTGCGTCTCTTAAAGAGACAGCACATTCTTGCTGCAGCTAGCGCTGGAACTGTTTGAGTGCTTCAAACTTCATTAATGCACTGGAGGTCTTGGTGCTGGAGGTGTGCAGGTGGAGGGAGGTCCTCTTCCCAAAGGGGCCCAGACAACTCTCCAGACTGACATTGAGAATACGGTGGGAACAGACATCCATCACTGTCAATGCAGGCAGCCTAGCCCCGAGGATCTGACTGTAATGCTGGAAGAAGTTTAATGACTTCACTTGAGTGGTCAAGGTCAGTGAATGAACAGTAAAATTTAAGCAATATTCTCATAAATGAATCACTAACACCACACATAGCACCATTCATTACACTTGCCTTATGCATTCACCTCCAAATTTCTCTTTCAAGTATGAGGCATAACTAGCATTTATAATCTCATCATATCCTTACATTCTTAGCACTCTCGCAACTTGTGCAAATTGCCAGCTATTCAACAATGACAGGCACAGCATCCAAACTCATTGCTCCACGCTCACTGACACATTTCCCTCTCTCTTGCAGAACAAGGTGACTCATAACAGCAGGCAGTCACACCTATCTGGTGCAGGACAGTCATTGTTGGATGCCCTCAGTCTTATGGAGGAAACACATAAACATCCAGACAAACATATGAATTAGAAGTATGCCATTTGGGCCCTCGAACTTACTCCCCATTTAATAAGATCCATTGAATCCTTACAGTGCAGAAAGAAGCCATTTGGCCCATCAAGTCTGCACTGACTCTCTGAAAGGGCATTTTAACCAAGCCTACCCCCTCGCCCTATCCGCATAAACACATGCATTTACAATGGCTAATCCACTAACCTACATACCTTGGGACACTAAGGGGCAATTTAGCATGACCAATCTATCTAACCTCCACATCTTTGGACTGTGAGAGGAAACCGGAGCATCCGGAGGAAACCCACGCAAACATGAAGGGAACATACAAACTCCACAGTGAAAGTCACCCAAGACTGGATTTGAACCGGATTCCTGGTGCTGTGAGGCAGCAGTGCTAACCACTATGTCACCGTGCCGCCCATCATGGCTAATCTGTTTTTCTTTTGAATTCCACATTCCCACCTACCCCTGATAACCATTAATTCCCTTGCCTTACAAGAATCTGTCCCCTCCACATTAAAAATATTCAATTAACCTGCCTCCACTGCTTTCTGAAGAAGAGAGTTTCAAAGTTCCACAACCCTCTGAGGGCAAATAAAATTCTCCTCATTGCTGTCTGAAAAGGATAACTCCTAATTTTAAAACAGTGCCCTGTAGTTTTGGACTTGCCCACAAGAAGAAACATCACAACTGATTCTCCCATCGCAACCTCTAACTTTTCTGATGAGTCCGGTTGGGAGAATCGCGTCATCGGCATTTTCCCGGGATTTGCGCATGCGCTGGGAACGCATGTGCATCTCCCAGTGCCGGAGAACAGTTGGAGTCTGAAAACTGGCAAGAAGACAGGTAAGTGATTTGAATCTTTTTTAAATAAGTTTTGCATGTCATTGTCAGGAACTTACAGGGTCCCTCAATAATAGATTCTATCAGCTTCCTCATTATTGGCATCCAACTAACTGGCCTATGGTTTCTTTTTCTTGCCTCCCTTTCTTGTTGCGACTTTCCAGTCGATTGGAACCTTTCCAGAATCTAGGGAAATTTGGAAAATTAACACTCATCTCTACTAATTCATCAATCACCTCTTTTAAGATCCAAGGATGAAGTGCATCAGGACCTGAAGACATGTGGCAGCAATTCCATCAATTTGCTCAATACCGCTAGTGATTGGAATTTCATCAGTTTCCTCTTTTCTTTCAATCTGTTTATTTACAGATTTGGCTGGAATATTTTCGGTATATCCTCTGTAGTAAAGACAGAGGCAAAATATTTGTTTGTTTTACCCGCCATTTCCTTATTATCTACTATTAACTCTTCATTCTCATTCTCTACAGCAGAGCTTCCCAACCATTTTTACATCATTGTCACACCTTCATATTACAAAACATTTTGAGGCACATCTCTTATTTTCCCCACTGAACAGTCCCCTTGCAAAAGCCTTTCATCTCTAAAACCTCCTAAAAACACATCAAGCCACCATCTCATACAGATTTTGTTAGTTTAAGAAGTTTACCATGAAAGCCTTATCATCATTCGCATGTTAAATATGATACTGGAATCTGTTGCTCAAGAAGTGAGAATTAGATGAGTCCAGATATTACTGAGGATTGCTGGCCTGGAAGGGGGCACAAGGAGGGGTCAGATCAGGATGAAAATTTTAAAATCAAGGCATTCCTTGACTGGTGAGCGTGAAGGTGATAGGGGAATGAGGCTGTAGATCTTTGAATGGTTTTAACTTTACAAAGGGTAGAATGTAGGAAACCAGCCAGGAATGTATTGGAATAGTCAAGGGACAAATGAGGATTTCAGTAACAGCTGAGATGACATAAGGGCAAAATTAGGCGAGTGATGGAGGTGAAAATAGACAGTCTTAATAGTGCAGTGCTGTGATTAGATAACCATCTCAGGGTGCAACATGACACCAAAGTTGTGAGCAGCCCAGTTTAGTTGCCTGGGAGAGGGAGAAAATCAATGCTGGGCACAGAGTTAGGAGCAGTGACTGAAAAAAATGGGAAACACATTTAATTGGTGAAAATTTCTGCTTGTTTAGCACTGGATGTCAGATGAGGAGGTGTGTAGAAACTGGGTGAGTTGGTGCTGAGGTAATGCTGGAGTGAATTCTTGTAATGAAGGCCAACTGACCACTTGCTTTCCAAATAGCTTGCTGAGCCAAGAAGCTAGATTACTGTTCCTTGTTCGAACAAACCCAAGTCTCTCTGGACATCTACATTTACATGTGTATTATGTCTTTTTAAAAAATATTTTGCATTTCAATTCTGAATACCAAAGTGAATAACTTTACACTTCCCGCATTATATTCCAATTGTTATGATGATGGTGACAAACTTAACCTGTTTATATCTCTTTGCAGGTTTTTATGTCCACCTCACAGCTTACAGTTTTACCCAGCTTTGTATAATCAAACAATGTGGGTAGATTATTCTTGGGAGGGGGGGCAATTCTTCCAAAAAATCCTAAATGCTAAATTTGCATAAAAACTGGAGTAACTCCTGCTCGTTTTTTAGAGTATTTCAAAATGAATCTGCCACATACTGAGCACTGCTGAGTGCTCTAGCATGAATCACGTTAAAAGTCAGTGGGCGGGTCCTTTTCCTGGTGAACAGGCCATTGTGCATGCACCAATCTGTCAGAGTAGAGCTTGGCAAATGCACAGTAACCCTGCACTGCCAGCCTTGTGCTTGCTGACTAGCTCAATCATTGCCCCTCTACCTCCTGGGAGGGCAGTACTAAGGTGCCACTTTGCCCCTGGGGCAGTGCTGGGGCCAGGCTTCTGTCCATTTCAGCAGGGTCGGTTGCCAGTTCCAGATTTTTATAATTAAATCAGCTCTGTGCCGGACTCCAGAAATGCGCGGAGGTCATGGCGCCCTCAGGGGACCCCACTAAATGGCCTCCACTGATGTCTCCTGGCCTGTTGTGCTGCTAGAACAACATAGCAGGCTGGGAGAATCACTCCCTTGATTTCTTTAAGTCAGGACCATAGATTGTGAGCGTTAAAGCCCCAGCACTGCATCCTTGAGGCATTCCACTAGTCACAGCCTGTCAACCTGAAAATGTCCCTTTTATCTCTACTTACTCTCTATTTCCTGTTCATTAACCAATCCTCGATCATGCTAATGCATTACCTCCAACTTCATCAGCCCTTATGTTTCAAAAATTTGTTCATGGGATACAGGCATTGCTAGCTTGGCTAGCATTCATTGCACATCCCTAATTGTCCTTAAGAAGGTTATGGTGAGCTACTTTCTTGAACTGCTGCAGTCCATGTGGTGTAGGTACACCCACAGTTACGAAGGGAACTCCAGGATTTAGATCCAGTGAAGGAACAGTGATATGTTTCCAAGTCAGGATAGTGTGTGACTTGGAGGGGAACTTGCGGTGGGTGGTGGTGTTACCATGTATAATATTGCATATTAGTTTCTTATGTAGCATCTTATCAAATCAAAATCTATTGTAAATCTATGGATCCTCCTTTATCACTCTAATAGTTACATCCTCAAGTATCTCTAATAAACGTGTCAAGTATAATGCCCATTTTGTACAACTAAGAAAGACTTGGAGAGATAGTTTACCTTTGTCACAGTCACGCAGAATATTATAGGTTTGAGGATAGTGGCATTGTCACTAGGTTAGTAATCCAGAGACCCAGGATCTAGGAACTCCATTTGAATCTCACCATGGGTAATGATAACATTTTGTATCTACTAAAAAAAAGCTCTGGGATTAAAAGTTGAACTTGCCCACTGAACTATTGTCAATTGCTAAAATAATCTATCGGGTTCACCAATGTGCCTTTGGGAAGGAAATCTGTTGTCCTTACTCAGTCTGGCCTACATGTGACTTCAGACCCACAGCAATGTGGTTGATTCTTAAATGCCCTCAGTTCAGTTCAGTTCAAAAGCAATTAGGGAAAGGTAATGAATGATGGCCCAGCCAGTAATGCCACATCCTATGAATGAAAAGAAAATCTGAACTTGTCACTATGTGTATCCAGCTTGTTGTCTTGTAAGCTCAGGCTGCTATCATTGTCTCTAAGGATACAAGAGGATTTGAAGGGTGTCACAACAGCCCAACAATCTGTCCACCAACACTTCACTATGGTTATTGTGGCTGTCACCCTGAAGGAGTAGCAATGGCTTTGTGGACCATGAACCTGCTGTCCTCTCCTCAGGATGACAGCCGTTGTGTTCCCATCATTGCCCCAAGTGTTCTTGCTGTTGCCAATCAGCCAGCCCAGACTGCTGCCACTTACACTGAGCCGGTGCAGTCCAAATATGAGCCTGCCAGGCTTGGTTTTGCTTAAGGGAATCCTACAAATGATTCTGCAAAGCCATCAGCAGTCATCCCACAGAATGTCAGCAGCCTTCTACCAGCAATGCTGCAGACACTGGGGAATTGGATTAGAGCACATGGTCAGACAAATACTAAATGGCAGGCATTCAGTAAATGAATAGAGGGACAATTAGTTGTTTTGTGTGTAATATTGGATGGTTTCTTTCATAACATTTGTTTGGAATCGCTGTTTTGTGGTAGCTTTTATTTTCAGAATTGTGGATAAGAGGAGCGATAATCGCTGAAGGAAGTAAAGTGTGTGACTGTTGTAGAGTTGGGAATTTGAGCTGATTTGAATGGAGGAAATCATTGATAGCTTGGCCAGAAAGAGATTGAATTGGTTCTCTGCTCCCTCCCTCCTGCTCTTCATCTTACTCCTCCTCCTACTCCTGCATTGCTGTGGGACACCTGGTGGCATGACCCATGCCCTCAGGTGATGAGATTGTTCAGGAACAACAGACCATGATGATTTGAAACATGTGCTCCAATATGTATTGCCAGGCTTTTAAAAGAGTGATCCAAGCAGTGAAACCATTATTTGAGCACTCTGGGAAACTGTTCTGTAGTGTATGTCTCTGATTATATGTATGCTGGATCAATTTCAGTTAACAGCAGAGTCGAGAACCAGATGTTAAGCCTTGTGGCCTTACAGTCACCCTCTGGTTGAACGTGGTTGCTCACATCTTGAGGGAACAGCAAACTGGTGCAGAATGAGGGCACCATGGTTGCTGGGCATTCGCCTGCATAGCCCAGTATGGTTTCAAACCAATTGCATGTTCAAGACTTGGAAACCGCTGTAATTACAATATGTCTCAGTATTTTGATGTAAAACCAAAAAGCCACAAGCGTGTACTCATTGGTACCCAACACCAGAGCGAAGCTTGCTATGCTTGTCAAAGCTTCTCCATGGTCAGAGAGGAGAGAATACCTCCCTTGTGTAACAGCAGTTGACAAACTAGGTATTTTCAATGTCACCCACGCCAATGAAAATAAATTAATGGTTGCAGCCTCCTTTGCAGTTATTGGGAGTGCCACCCTCTCACTCATCCTGCTCTGATCTTTGTATGCAAGAGGTAGTAGATTTCCATGAACACTTCCCCCATAAAACAGATGATGCGTACACCAGTCTGACTTTGACACGGGGATGAGAGTCAGAGATGAGGTTGTCTACATTTGATCAGCTCACCCCACAGCCAACAGGAAGTCCCACCTTCAGGAGCTGCTGATTAATAGTACAGAATTGGGCATGATCATGTCACAATTGCAGCGCTAGCCTACTTTTAAGAAGAAGAACTTGAGGAGAAAAGATGAATAATATTTCCGCCAAACTCCAGTGCAATGGACCAAGGAAGGAACGCCATTTGCACTTTGGAGTTAAACCAGCACAAAGAAGATGGGTTCTGGTTGTTGGAGGTCAATCATCTCGGCTGCAGAACATCATTGCAGGAGTTCCTCAGGATAGTGTCCTCGGCCTAACCATCCACAGCTGCTTCAGCAATGACTTTCCCTCCATCATAAGGCCAGAAATGGTGATGTTGCTGGTGATCAAGCAATGTTCAGCACCATTCATGCGTCTTCAGATACTGAAGCAGTTCCTGCAGCAAGACCTGGACGCTATCCAAGCTTGGACTGATAAATGACAATTAACATTCATGCCACTATAATGCCTCCAACAAAAGAGAATCTAACCATCGTCCCTTGATTTCCAATAGTATTATCATCTAGGGGTTTAATACTGACCAGACACTGAGTTCGCCATATAAATAAAGGCACAATATGGCAGATGTTGGAATCTGAAACAAAACCAGAAAATGCTAATTTAGGTTTATTTATTAGTCACAGGTAGGTCAATTTAACACTGCGATGAAGTTACTGTGAAAAGCCCCTATTTGCCACATTAACGTGTTTGGGTGCACTGAGGGAGATGTCTGATAAGTCAACATTCTGCAGGAGGAAACAGGAACACCTGGAGGAAACCCACGCAGGTTCAGGGAGAACATGCCAACTCCTCACAGACATTGACCCAAGCCCGGAATTGAACCTGGACCCCTGGCGCTGTGAGGTAGCAATGCTAATCATTGTGCTACCGTACTGCCCCCTAGAAAATCTCAAAAGATCTGATAGCATCTGCGGACAGAGAATAGAGCAAACATTTCAAGACTTGACGACACTTCATCAGACTTGAAGAGAAGGAAAATTGGTCAAGATTTATATAATGAGGATGAGAAGGATTGAGATGGTTGTAATTGATAAGCCTGGCATAGATAAAAAGACAAAGGGAATGTAAATAGTGATGATAAAGGCTGAGAATGGTGCTAAGAGCATCCATTAAGAGATTGGAATGTGTGAATGGCAGAACAAAGACAGAGAGTTTCAGAGGACAACCTGATGAACGTGCTTTCATGGGGTGAGGGGATTGGGAAGGTAAGGTTTGGGAAAGCAAGATGGGAAGTGAGATTTTAGAAGTGAAAAAATAAAAATATGAACGTAAAGCAATAATGGTGGAAGAATAAAATGAAAAGAAGAAATAAAATAAATGGAAGTGGGGTGAAGATAGAGGGGAGAGTTCATGCATGAAGCTGTTGAACTCAATGTTCTCTCCAGAAGTCTGTAAAAGTGTCCAGTTGGAAGAAGAGGTGCTGTTCCTCCAGTTCAATGCTTCACTTGAACATTGCAAAAGGCCAAGGATCGACACATGGATGGAGAGCAGGGTGGTCTGTCGAAATGGCAAGTCTGGGTCCTGCTATGGATGGACCTGCTATGGTTACACACTACTTTAACAAATATTCATGCAAATGGTTGAAATATGCATGTACTTATGCATTCACTGTGAACCTGGGTATCAAAATTACATTTGTAATGTTATCAAATAATCATTTTTTTATTTACTATTGCAAAATGCAATTAGCCATACCTAACTTTCTAATTAGGCTCTGTGACTGGCAGTAAACATATTGGACAACATCAGATTTAAGTTCAGATCCAAGTTAAAATGTATTCAGAAGAATACTAAGGTGATTGGAGAATAGAACCATCTTCACATCTCAGTGGATTTAAAATAAATTTATTAATTAAATTATTCAGCTGGGACACTGTGAATTTTTCATGTGGTTAAAAACCTGGGCAATATTTATGTTTCTGACAGGGTGGGCCACAATTCAAAGGCTACTACATGGTGAATTGATTTGGTCGCTCTTGTGATGGAACATTTGATGTGCTCTAGAAATATGAACCAAAGAGCATCATTTTAGTTAGCTGTTATAGAGTCGTACTGTGCAGAAAGGCCCTTCAGCCCATCGAGTCTGCTCTGACAATAACTATCATTTTCTATTTTCCAGCACCTGTCCCTTGTCCTTAAATGTTATGATGTTTTAAGCTCCCATCCAAATATATTTCAAGATTGTATGTTTTCTGGCCTGCACTACAATGCATTCCAGATTTCCCATCACATTCTGAGTGAAAATGTTTTGTTTTCTCAAATCCCCTCTGAATCTCTTATCCCTTACACTAAAACTATGACCACTTGTGATTGATCCTGTAACCAAGGGGAACAGCTGCTTCCTATTCACCCTGTCCATAACCCTTAATCTTATGCACTTCAATCATGTCCCCCACAGCCCTCTCTACTCCCCAGAAAACGATCTGTGCCACTCCAATCGCTCCTTCTAACTCAAATGCCCCATCCCAAACAACATCCTGGTGAATCTCGTAATTATGTTGTAATTATTAAAATGCTAACATCATCACATCGTATTAAACTATTTCTAAGTTTTGAACTCAGTTAAAGAATACTTTCCATTTAAGCAGTATGAAATTTGAAGAAGAGTATTTTGTTAACAGCAGAATGAACATTGAGGTGTAAAAATGGTAAACAAAATATTTTTGTTAACCAAACCCCTTTGAAAAGTTGTTTCCTTTTTCTCTCAGGCTTTTTTTCAATTTAAACCAAGGCCCTAAAATGAGAGCAAAATACTGCAGGTGCTGGAAATCTGAAGTAAAAGCAGAAAATGCTGCCTGACAGCATCTGTGGAGAGAAAAACCGAGTTAACTTTTTGAGTTCTAAAGAAGAGTCAGAGGGACTCAAAATGTTAACTCGGATTCTCTCTCCACAGATGCTGCCTGATCTCCTAAGTTTTTCCAGCTCTTTATATTATCAATATAAACTGCAGTCCATATGTTGTTAAATAGTCATATAGGGTCAGAGCATAGAAGGGTGGTGGAAATTCATATAGGTGTTCAAAATGTTAAGGGTTTTGACAGAATGACTAAAGCATGACTGTTTCCACTGGCAGGAAGTCAGGAACCAGATTACACAGATTTAAGATAATTGGCAAAAGCATCAGAATATAGAACAGTAGGGTTATTTTATGTAGCATATTGTTATAGAAATATAGAAACATACGAACTAGAAGCAGGAGTAGGCCATTCAGCCTTGTTCCACCATTCGTTTTGATCATGGCTGATCATCAAATTCAATATCCTGATCCCATCTTCACCCCCTATCCCTAGATCCCTTTAGCCCCTAGAGCGATATCTAATTTCTTCTTGAAATCAGACAACGTTATGGCCCCAATTACATTCTGTGATAGTGAATTCCACACATTCACCACCATTTGGATGAAGAAATTTCTCTTCACCTCAGTTCTAAAAGGTTTACCCCTTATCCTCAAACTATGGCCCCTAGCTCTCTATATCTATCATTGGAAACACTCTTTCTGAATCTGCCCTGTCTAACCCTGTTAGAATTTTATAAGTTTCTAGAGTTCACTTCTCACTCTTCTGAACTTCAGTGAATATAATCCTAACCGACCTAATCTCTCCTCATATGACAGACCTGTTATCCCAAGAATCAGCCTGGTAAACCTTCACCTGGTAAACCTTTGCTGTACTCCTTCTACTGCAAGGACATCCTTTCTCAGATGAGGACACCAAAACTGTGACACAATATTCCAGGCGTGGCCTCACCTACTCCCTGTTAATTGCAGTAAAACATTTCTATTCCTATATTCAAATCCTCTCGCTATGAAGGCTAACACCACTTGTCTTTACCTGCTGTACCTCCACACTTACTTTCAGCGACTGATGCATGAGGATTCCAAGGTCACGTTGAGTGTCCACCTGTCTCAATTTACACCCATTCAAGTAATAATCTGTCTTCCTAAAATTGCTATCAAACTGAAAAGCCTCCCATTCATCCACATTATATTGCATCTGCCGTGCACATGCCCAAAGACAATCTGGAATGCATTGCTTGAAAGGGTAGTGGAAGCAGATTCAATGGTAACTTTCAAAGGGGAATTAGATGAATGCTTAAAAAGGAGAGATTTAGAGGTTTATGGGGAAAGAGCAGGCCAATTTGGATAGCTATTTCAAAGAGCCAGTACAGGCACAATGGGATGAATGGTCACAGGGAACAGTCACATTTTTATTCATTTGAGCTTTACTTTTTCATTTTTTCTAAGTACATAATCACAGAGCTTAAGAACATAAATTTATGAATAGAACAGAAGGGGGAAATAAGAGGATATATTTACTGGAGTTATAAATCATTTACGTTATTAACAAGCTATTACTTCAATTAGCTTCATCTAAATTTATGTTTTGATAACATTTGATAATTGAACTTCTATTCAATGGAAATTTAACATGGCTTTCATTGTGTCAACATGTTTCTTCCCATATTAGCAACATGTTTTATTGCTGTAAATTAATGTGCTAACGTTTAAGTATGAATTACAAATGTTGAGTTGTGCTATTCAAAGTTGGAATATAAGACCTGAGTCAATCCAGACCTCTCTTAAGAATGTAATTAGTAAGGATGAACAAAACAGGCTGGTTTTGTGGTAAAAATTTGTTCAGTATGAAGCTGACTCATGTGCTTGAAGCAAGAGATGACCTTTGAACCCAACCACCAGCGCAACCGCTGCTGCTATTTAAAGCTGCTCTGTCTCATAAAACAGGTTTCAACCATTTTAAGACTTACAATGAAAACAGCCCATATCCAATAAATTGTAGTGAGAACATGCTTTGTTACTAATTATTTTAATGTTTCTTTTTTTTTCTTTTTAAGATTGAATTTTAACAAGGAAGGTCATGTTTATAGCAGGAATGATGCTATCGTCAACCTAAATAGAGGTAGACATTAGATATCTTAAACAAAAACATTAAATATCCGAACAATACAATATAATTGTAATTTCAATTTCCTTCATTGATGAATTTTAAGCAAGAATAAACTTTCATATCTAGCAATGAAGCTTCATAATATGGTTAAGTCTGATACTCCTGCTACCGCTAGCGGCAGTGCATTGTAAAACACTGAGGCATGTAATCAGCACTACAGGCTCTAACACTCGCCTATACCCAACATGAAAGCCCTGCAGGGAACTTAAGTTCAGACTAGCATCCGTGTTACAGCTTCCCCTTCTCAGGTTTGTCGCTCCCTGCAGGTCAACGATGCTTCATCTTGCTTTGTTTCCTGCTGCAAACACAATCTACACTCTACTTGCCAGCACTTGCTTCTCTGCTGGCTAAATGCTTCCTGTCCACATTAAATGCCTCTGCACATGCTTTCCACCTGGTGTTCTGTCAGACGCAGTTTATAAGAGCATTATAAAAGTGACAAATCACTGTGTAGCTGGATCAAAACTCAGCAAAGTTTTCTTTTCTGCTTACACCCACAAATGGAAGATCATGGCATCAAGCCAAGTTTTTGATTTTGGTTTGACTTTCCTTAATTGGTGTTGTTCAGCTCAGGATTTTAATTCTGATGTTTTTTGTCCATAAGCTTGTGTTGGTAAAGTTGAAACTGTCCAACAAAAGTATTGACGAAATCTCAGCACGTGACTCAGCTGGGCAAATTTCTGGAAGTGAACCAGCTTCATCTCCATGTTTTGAAACGTATTGACTTCAATGGTAATAAAGTCATGAGAAATATCAAGTAGGTGTCATTCTCTTTTCACCCATTACATATTATCACACAAAGTCAAAATCTGAGTGTGCAAGTGTAGAGTAAGACACAAAACAGAAGCAGAAAAAGAAACCCCATCAAATTGGGTCTTGGAACTGTACTTAGTAAAGTGAGCAAATGGATTGACATTTTTTTCTTGTTCTTCCATATAATCTGCCTCTGGATTTGTAACAGATGCAAAGAAATCAAAGGCTTTTACTGTGATTTTAAAGGCTGAACTTATTCACAACATAACTGTTTAATATTGGGGCAACAGAGTTGTGTAAATATTCTTGATTTGTATCATCCTTTATGTATCGTCATCTACTTTTCATATTTCATACCAAATGCACAGCTTCCGATTAAAAACACAAGCACACAATGATTTGGAAAAGAAAACATTATATTGCTTGGGGCAATATAGTTTAGCCTTATGTTCAACAAACCTCAATGCATTTCAATATGAAATATTGTTTTTGGTCTTTGTTAAAATAACTCAGGTGTCTCCTTACTAAACTATTTAAAATTAGTTTTTCTTTTCAGAATGTCCTTTGCCCTTTAAGGAATGATGTGGATTGGTTGAAGTAAGTAGATGACAGTGATGGGGAAATGGAATATTTTACTGCATTTTAGTTAGTAATATGTTAATCACCTTGAAGTCAGAAATAACACTAGCTATTGTCAGGGAAGGTTTCCTGTCTATAAAAATGCACTTTCATAGATTTCATTGGTGAACACAAAAAGATATTTATTAACAAGAATTGTACAGGAACCGCATGTTAGCTCCTCCATGCCTCTTTGCCGAAGAGGACTCTACCACCTGAGGTGATTTCCTACTCTTTCCTAGTGCCCATTGATCCCCCAGGCAGGTGACCCTTACTTTGCTGTGTTTCCCTTAAAGGTCAAACTCTACATCCCTCCCCCTTTAATTCCGTTATATAATCTTCAATAACTAAGTTACACAATCCTAAGTCCTAATTAATCATTGTATACATGAGTTGGATAGTTATAAATTTAATCTTTGAGGGGTTTGCCTGTTTCCTGTAAGGCAGCATAATTCTGTAGCCTGAGATACATCCACAGGATTGATATTAAGAGGACCTGTAATAATGGGTACCTCTTCTGGCCCAGGCAGTACATCACTATTTGCTTCCACAGAGACATCAGTTATGTCTACAATATATTGATCAGGTTCTTTGGTGCATAGGTGTTTGAAAACATTTCTTGATAGCAACAAGGACCACTGGAGCAACTCTCTACTTTCAGATGGTCCACATGCTTACGAACAATCCATCCCTCCACGTCCACCTGGTATAAAAGGGGTCCATCATTAGAGACAATAATTCTGGTGATCTACTACTGAAGTTTCATATTATGTACTTAATGTGGGGTTTTTTTGTGTTGCAGTGGTAACACTCATTGATGAGATCTTGAGGCAAGTGTGTTTAAATATAAACACTTTTATTGATAGGCTTTAATTATGTACAGTTCCAAGTGGCCATGCTGCTTTCCGAGTTCTCTGACTATTTGACTACACCCTGTGGGTGGTGCCACTCTGCAGTCCCACACTGACCCTTGCTCTGTTGAGTACCTCACATTATATTACATGCAGGAACAGGTCATCAAAATACAACAAAGTCTTATGTCTTAACAGTTCTTTCACAATTTTGGTCTGTCACATGTAAAGAAATAGTCATTTGATAAAGTTTCTTCTTTATCCAGTGTTTCAATTCAGCTTCTTTCTCATTGAACATTTTATCATATTCGTGCTTGTGCTTTCCCATTACTGTGACCAATTCAACAATCCTGTACTGGCACATAATTTCTGGGCAAGAATCCAGTGGGGCTAGTAGGACTGGCTGGGTAAATCTGAAACACTCTGATGCCTGGTACGGATCCTGATTTGGAGCCAAGACCCTATTCAGCTGGCAATTGGGATTCCTGCTAGCAATGAACAGGGTCAGTGATGTAATGCCACATTATTAAGAGACTGAGATCCGACAAGAAGTTAAGACATCTTAAAATAGTCTGCAGATCCAAACATCCCATGGTTCACTGGAAGAAAGAGAGAATAAACTCAGTCTTGGCCTTTCGGCTAAGATTGAGCAAGTGTTAGATCAAGCCCAAGATCAGGTACAATGCCTTTTTTTCAGCTTGGATCTTGTGTCTCTTGTGGGGACGATGAATTAGATTCAATTTGAATTTGATTTGGTTTTTAATGTAAGTAACGAGATAGGTGAAGGCCTTGCCTGGTCCACTCTGCGCATTAGCTTTGTAACTTTAAGAATGGAGGATTTATTTTAATCCAAGTGGAAAAAACAGCTCTATCTCTTTCCATCTTTATTTTCAGATTTAGATACAGAATACCACATATTCCATAAATATCCCAAATGTCAATGATGGAGGAACTCAGCACATTAATGCAAAAGGTAAGGATGACACATCTGCTACAATCTTCAGCCAGAAATGATGAGTGGATGGTCAATCCATCTTGGTCTCCTATGAGTATTCCAGTATCACAAATGCCAGTTCAATTCAGTGCACATGATATCAAGGAACAACTGAAGGCACTGTATACTGCAAAGGCTTTGGGCCCTGACAACTTTCCAGCAATAGCACTGAAGATTTTTGTTCCTGAACTTTCCGTACCCCTAACCAAACTGTTCCAGTACAGCTACAATTCTGGGATCCACCCAACAATGTGTAAAATTGCCCGGGAATGTCCTGTAAACAAAAAACAAGACAAATCCTATTTGGTCAATCGCTGCTGCACCAATCTATTCTTGATCATTAGTAAAACAATCAAAGGGGTCATCAACAGTACTGGCAGTGGCATATGTTTAGCAATAATCTGCTCACTGATGCTTAGTTTGGGTTCTGTCAAGGGCACCCAGCTCCTGACCTCATAGCAGCCTTGTTTCAATCACGGACGTAAGAGCTGAACTCCAGAGGTGAGGTGGGGGTTGACTGCCCTTAACATCATGGCTGTATTTAACTGGCAATTAGAAGCTCTAGCAAAACTGGAATGAATGGGAATCAGGGTGAAAACACTGTGCTGGTTGGAGTTATACCTAGCACAAAGGAAGATGGTTATTGATTTTGGAGGTCAGTCATCTTAGCTCCAGGACATCACAGCAGGCGTTCCTCAGCGTGTCCAAGGCTCAACTATCTTCAGCTGCTTCATCAATGACATTCTCTCCACCATAAGGTCAGATGTGGGGATGCTTGCTGATGATTGCACAATTTTCAGCACCTTTTAAGATTCTTTAGATACTGAAGCAGTCTCTGTCCAAATGCAACAAGATCTGTACAATATCCAGGCTTGGGCAGACAAGTGTCAAGTAACATTCACAATGCCCATCTTCGACAAGAGAGGATCTAACCATTGTCCTTTGAGATTCAGTGGCATTACCATTGCTGACACCCCACTTATCAACATCCTGGGGTTACCATTGACCAGAAACTGATCCATATAAGTACTGTGGCTGCAAGAGCAGGTGAATGGCTCAGAATCCTGCAGGCGTAACTCACATCCTGACACCAAAAATGCTGCTCACAATCTACAAGGAATGGAATATTTTCCCCTTGCCTGGAAGCGTGCAGTCCCAATGACACCCAAGAAGTTTGATATCATTCAGGAAAATGCAACCCACTTTAAGTTTATTTATTAGTGTCACAAGTAGCCGTACATTAACGCTGCAATTCATTTACTTTGAAAATCCCCAAGTTGCTACATTCTGGTGCCTGTTCAGGCACATTGAGGAAGACTTTAGCATGGTCAATGCACCTAACCGGCATGTCTTTTGGACAGTGGGAGGAAACCGGAATACCCAGAGGAAACCAGAGGGAGAACTTGCAGACTCCGCACAGTGACCCAAACTGGGAATCGAAGCCAGGACCAGCACTGTGAGACAGCAATGCTAACCATTGTGCCACCATGCCGCCACCTTGATTCGCACCCCATCCACAAACTTGATTAGCACCCCATCGATAAACATTCACTCCCTGCACAACCAATGAACAATGGCAGCCATGTGTACCATCTGCATGATGCACTGTAAGAACTCACCAATCTTCCTTAGCTTCTTCCAAACCCATGATCCCATCATCTAGAAGGACAAGGAGCAGCAGACAAAGGAGAACACCACCATTATACTATAAGACATAAGAGCATATGTAGGAGATGTAAGGCCATTTTGCTCATTGAACCTGCTCCACAATTTAATGAGATCGTGACTGATCTGATATGATAATCTTCAATTTAATTTCCCACCTTATCCCCATTGCCCCGATTCCCTTATTGATTAAAAATCTGCCTATCTCAATCTTGCACAAGCTTACTGATCCAACATCTTCAGTCCTTTGCAGTAAATAATTCTATCGATTCACTACCCTCTGAGAGATGAAATTCCTCCTCGTCTCTGTTCTAAATGTGCAACCCCATATTCTGAGATTATGCCCTCTGGTCCTTGACTCTCCCACAAGGGGCAACAACCTCTCAGCATTTACTCTGCCAAGCCCCCTGAGAATCCTATACTGAGTGGCATGGTAGCACAGTGGTTAGCACTGCTGCTTCATAGTGCTAGAGAGCCGGGTTCGATTCCTGGTTTGGATCACTGTCTGTGTGGAGTTTGCACATTCTTCCTGTTTCTGCGTGGGTTTCCTTTGGGTGCTCTGGTTTCCTCCCACATTCAGAAAGACATGCTGGTCGGATGGCAACTTGGGGAATTTTACAGTAACTTTATTGCAGTATTAATGTAAGCCTATTTTGTGACTAATAAATAAACTTTAACCTTAACTTTTATATGTCTCAGTAAGGCCATGTCTCATTCTGAACTTCATTGATTACAGGCCCAACCTGCTCAACCTCTGCTCATAAGAAAATCCCTCCATACCTGGGATCAATCTTGTGAACCTTCCCTGGTTTACCTCCAATATATCTTTCCTAGATAAGTGGAACCAAATTTGTTTAGTACGTGGAAGTTCCCCTCCAAGCCACTCACCAACTTGATTCTGAAATATAACATTGCTCTTTCACTAGTACTGGGTCTCCTTCTCTAATATCACTATAGGTGTATCTACACCAAATGGACTGCAGCAATTCAAGAAGGCAGCTCACCACTTCCTTCTCAAGGGTAATTAGAGGTGGGCAATAAATGCTGACCTAGCCAGTGATGCCCACATCCCCAGAATGAATTAAAACAAAACACTAAGGACAGATGCTAAACCTATGTGTATCCCCACAGCTAGAGTTGCCTCTCACCCACTCTTCGAGAAAGTTCAAAGCAACATTGAATACATGCTACAACAAGAGGTCAGGTCTCCTGTGACAATACTGATGAAGTGGTGTTTTGGAATAGTCAAAGTATTAAAACCTATTAATTCCATTAGAATCTGTGTAGACTTGACTCAATTAAACAAGCCAGTGGAGCTTGAGATCCACCAGTGAGTGAAAGTCTCACCAAATTAGCATTCTTATAAAACTGGATACTGACAATTGCTTTTGGCAGTTGCCTCTGGGTAAGGCATCCAGATTGTCAACTATCTCTTTCACATGATTTAGTCATCATTGGACTGTTTTAACAGGTTACCATTTGGAATTGCTTCTGCACCTGAGACAGTCCAAAGCACGACGTCTCAGACCCTGGAAGACATTGAGGGAGTATGGATCACATACCAATTTCGTTGAGACATATGGATGAAATTCTGGTACACAGCACATTGAGAGAAGATCATGACCATTGAGTGAGAGCAGTCCAAGTGACAGGTTTGGCATCTAGTGACAAATGTGAATTTGCCAAGCCTACAGAAATTACAGCTGACCAGCAGAAAACAAAGATCATTAGAGAATTTGTATAGCTTGAAAGTGATGCAGAATTACAATGTTTCCTCAGGGTGGTCAATTAAGTACAAACGTTCCTATCAAACTTGGTGGAAATCAACAAGCCATTACAATATCTGTTGAGTCCAGGTCAACAGTAGTGCTGGGGAGTCAGTTTAGCTCAGTTGGCAGAACAACTGCTTAGTTATGCAGAGTGATGCCAACAGCACAGGTTCAACTCCCGTACCAGCTGAGGTTATTCATGAAGGCTCATTGCCTCAACCTTGCCTCTTGCCTGGGGTGTGGTATCATCGGGCTAAATCACCACCAGTCAGCCTATGGTCATCTAGCAACTTTTTCTTTAGTGGTGCTGAAAGGTGGACCAGCAAAATAATCCAGTACTGGGCTGATACTTCGAACAGAGAAAACACCTCATTTTCAGCAATGATTAAAATAGATTGAGATGGACAGGAAACTCATTTGGTAGACAGGAAAAAAAGAGTAGGAATAAATAGGTCCTTTGCCAAGTGGCAGGCAGTTACGATTGGAGTACTGCAGGGATCAGTGCTAGGACCCCAGCTATGCACAATGTACATTAATGATTTAGATTAAGGGAGTTAATGTAATATCTCCAAACTTGAAGATGACAAAGGACTAGATGGGAGACTTAGCTGTGAGGAGGATGCAGAGATGCTTCAGTGTGATTTGAACACACTGTATCCACCATTACAGCATGGTGTATACAGTGTAATGTGGATAAATGTGAGGTTATCTATTTTAGTGGCAAAAACAGGAAAACAGCTAATTATCTGAATGGCTATAGTTTGAAAGATCTACCTCATGCAAATTGCAATGAAACCTGGATGTCCTTATACAACAGTCGCTGAAAGTAAGCATGCAAGTGCAACAGGTGGTGAAGAAGCAAAATGGTACGTTGATCTTCATAGCAAGAGGATTCAAATATAGGAGCTTGCTGCAGTTATACAGGGCCATGTTGAGACCACATCTGGAATATTCTGTGCAGTTTGGTCTCCTTATCTGAGGAAAGATATTCTTGCTTTGGAGGGAGTGCAAGCAAATGTTTGCCAGACTGATTCCTGGAATAGCAGGACTGTTGATTGAGGAGAGATCGAATCGGTTAGAATTATATTCAATATTGTTTTGAAGAATGAAGGGGATTCTCATAAAAACGTCTAAAATTCTAACAGGATTAAACAAGGTAGATGCAGGAAGGATGTTCCTGATGGTAGGTGAGTCCAGAATCAGGGGTTACAGTTTAAGGATAGAGGGTAAACTATTTAGGACTGAGATGAGGAGAAATTTCTCCACGCAGTGTGTGGTAATCCTATGGAATTCTCCACTACAGAAAGTAGTTGAGGCCAAAAATTTTGTATATTGAGGTATAAGAAAAAGATGGAACAGGTTGTTGAGTTGGATAATCTGCCACGATCATAATAAATGGAAGAGAAGGCCAAATGTCCCCTATTTTTTATGATTTCTTAGCTTTTTGCAACAGGCTCATTGTCACCAAAACCCTTTGACTTGACATTCTCCAGAAAATCTATCAAAGTCACTTGGGAATAGCGAAATGCTGAGCAAAAGTGCAGCAGCCAGTCTGGTGGCCAGCCAACAGTCACTCCATTGAAGAATTCATCATGAATTCCCTTAACTGTGCCATGAATAGCCAACAGCAGAGTGAACTATTGACACCTCTATTTTTCCTTCAAGGCCTTGGCAGTACCTGAGAATGGATTTAGGCAAAATTTTCATCATTGCCATTGATTACTTCTCTAAATGGTTTGAAGTTAATAGACAACATCACAGCAAAGGCAGTCATTGCATCATTAAGATGAATCTTCATGATACATGGAATTCGGATATTGTCTGTCAAAGGACGTTGGTTTGTTAAAGAGCTGGTCTGTAACTTTACACAGGAATATCATTTCATGCATGTTGACTAGTTCAGCTAGATAACCTCAGTTGAACGGAGAAACAAAAAGTAGGGTTTGAATAATCAACGAATTGATGAAAAACAACAAAGATATGAATTTAGCCCTTCTTAGCTACAAACCCCACTGCTAAAAATTACAGTTCTAGCCATCAGAACAACTGATAGGAAAATGGTTATGAAAACAACTCGCAGTTTTACAATAAAAGTATAATCTAATATTATCTCAGATGATTCTGAGGAAGCCAGGAAGCATGAGGATTGACAAAGAGACAGTCAAACTTGTAATTTCAAATTCAGGCACACAGCAAGAGACTTGAACGTGCTACAACCATGGGAGAGAGTTTGAGCGAGAGATCAGCAGGAAGAAGGCATTATAACAGAAAGAGCTCCACAGACAAGATCTTATAGAATTGAGACAGACCAGGTTAATATCAGGAGGAACTATCATTGGGAAGGAACCAACGGAAGCTTGGACATGCTATTTTGATCCGGATGGAGACAATGAACCAGAAACAAATAGAAACTCTCAACCACCCAAATAGAAAACACTCCCATTGAACGATGAGAGCAGACAACTTGTCCTCAAACTTGTAACAAAATCAAGACCAGATCAATGAAATTGTTTAAGGCACCACAGGTACTTAACCTGGGAAGCCTGAAACTTTGAAGGTAGAGGTTGAAGTCTGATTATGGTTGGGATAAAGAACTGGGGGGAGGTATAGATTAAAGGGTTAGCACCAGGAGCACTTGATAGTGACCTGACTATGAAGAGATATTAAAATACCAAGAGACTGAGATTTGATGGGAAGCAGAAATAGAGGGGGTGATTCTCCCAAAATTGATAGGAAAACTGATCTAGATCATGACTGTTTTTTCAGTGCAGCTTCAAATCTCCCCATTCTGTGCACTGCAGAGGTCACAACTGTGAATCACATTGAAACCCCAAGGGGTTATTTGCACTGGAGTCTGACAGTTCTGGAACTTTGCATATGCGCACTGGCCCTGATCTGTCAGACTCCCTGTTTGGTGGCCAGCTCGGTTGTTGGCCAGCCCGGGACCCCCGCAATGCTACCTCTCCAGCAACCCCTTCCCCACTCCCCCACTCCCCCACAGCTCGATTGTGGCCCCCACGACAATTCCTGGGTCAGCCTTGAGCCCTCCACCTTGGAGCGCCCCGAAGTCCAGCCCCCCCTCAGGGTCAGACGCACATTCAGGAGGCAGACCCTCCCCCGGCAGAGCACCCGCCCCCAGCCCACTCTGATGGCTGGCCTCCCCCCAGCCCAGACTGATCCCTGTGCAGATTAGCAGTGGGACCCCCCAACCCCACCAGTCGTCTCCAGGCCCTGCCCACAATAGGCCCCATTCCATTGGCACTGCCCAAAGTGCCCCCTGGGCATGGGCATTTTGCCCCTTGGGCAGTGCTGGGGGCACAGGCTGGCACTGCTAGGGTGCCAATGCCCAGGGAGCACCAACCCTCCCTACCGCCTGACACCTTAGGGGGCCCCAATAGCCCCCACTTCATTCCAGCACAGTTTCCCACTAGTTCTCTGAATGTGGAGTGCTATTCTAAACCCTGCCGGAATGAAATACTCCTGACGGGGTAGGAGATTCTATCGGGTCCAGCAAGTTCCGTGCTGAGTCCAATAACGACATGCAAAACATATTTAACCCACATTAAAAAAAGATTCAAATCACTTAGCTCTCTTCCCGCCTGTTTCCAGAGTGGTCTGGACTGCAACTGTTCTCCGGCTTTGGGAGATGCACATGCGTTCCTAGCGCATGCGCAAATCCCAGAAAAAGGCTGACGATGCGATTCTCCTGACCGGATTGCCGGAAAAGTTGCAGGTTGCAATGGGAGAATTGGGCCCAGAACTTCAAACAGAGTACTGAGATCTGTATAGATGTGTAAATAAACAAGAATGTTTAATAGTGATAATGGTCTCTGTCAGCAATCTTAGAGTAAAGACAAACAATATAGCAACTCCATCTGGATGCCAAACCAAGTTTAAACAGACAGAAAGCACAGATTAAAAGTACAAGATTTGTGAAAAAAGCAAATGCATTTAATTTATCAGAATCAGGCATCAGGATCAGAATAGCACTAACAATAGACATATTTTACAAATAAATAAATTGGAATTGGGAATCGATTATAGTATAGAGCTAATATAAGCTTATGTGATTGAATATTTTCATAAATTCATAATAGTTTCATAGATTATGAAAATTCAGAATCAAAATAAGACCACATAACATAAAATATATTGGGCTGTAACTTCCTGGCTCCCCAGCATTGCATTTTGCGCTGGGGAATCCCTCCTGGAAGTTCCCATGTGAGGGTTTACCTTTTAATTATTGATATTCACTGATATTTGCATCTACATCAACAACAGGCATTATATCTTTATTGTTAAATAAACTTATCAAATAAGTTAGTCAACAATCATTGGTATACAAAAAGATTCATAAATACAAAAGGAAACTAGCAGAAAACAAATATATTAAAAGCTTCTACAAGTACATAAAAAGGAAGAGAATAGCTAAAGTAAATGTTGGCCCTTTAGAGGACTATACTGGTGAGGTATTGATGGGGAATATAGAGAAGGCAGAGGCACTAAACCAATATTTTACCCTTATCTTCATGGCAGAAAATAATGAAGACTTTCCAAAAATTGTACTTAACGCAAAGCAACTTGGTACAATAATCATCACTAGGGAGAAGATATTGAATAAACTAATGGGATTAAAGGAAGATAAGTCTCCAGGACCTGATGACCTGCACCTTGGAGTACTAAAGGAGGTGGCAGCAGAGATAATGGATGCATTTGTGGTGATATTTCAAAATTGAATTCTGGTAAGGTTCTGGTGGATTGGAAATTTGCTAATGTGGCCCCCATTCAAAAAGGGTGAGAGGCAACAGTAGGAAACTATAGGCCATTAGCTTGACCTCCATGGTGGGGAAGTTGCTGGAATCAATCGTTAAGGGGGAGATGATTGAGCAATTTTAAAGACAAAGCTCAATCCACCATTGTCAGCATAGTTTTAAGGAGGGAAAGTCATGTTTGACAGATTTGTTTGTGATTTTTGAGGATATAAAGTAGGATGGATGGGGGCAGGGGGTGGGGGGGCATTTATGGACGTGTTATATCTAGACTTCCAGAAGGCATTTGACAAGGTGCCACATAAAAGACTGATCAGGAAGGTGAAATAGCGTGGGATTTGGAGTAGGGTGCTAGATTGGACTGAAGATTGGCTGACTGACAGAAAGCAGAGGGTCGGTATAAATGGGTCCTTCTCTGGTTGGCGAAATGCAACTAGTGGGGTGCCATAGGGATCAGTTCTCGGACCTCAACTGTTTAAAACTATATAAATGAACTGCAAGCAGTGACAGAATATAACATAGCAAAATTTGTTGGTGATACTAAAATAGGTGGGAAAACAGGCAGTGAAGAGGAAATAAAGATTTTACAGACGATATAGATAGGCTAGGAGAATGGGCCAAAATTTGGCAGGTGGTGTTTAATGTGGATAAGTGTGAGGTTATCCATTTTGGCAGAAAAAATAGAAAGGGAAGTTATATCTAAGTGGAAAGCAGATTCAAAATGCATCCGGACAGAGATATCTGGATGCCCATGTTCATGAATCGCAGAAAGCCAGTATGCGGGTGCAACATGTAATAATAAGACAAATGGGATGTTGCTATTTATTGCAAAAGAACTGGAGTATAAACGTAGAGAAATGTTATTGCAGTTGTATAGGGTGTTGGTAAGACCATATATGGAGTATTGTGTCCAATTCTGGTCTCCTTATTTGAGGAAGGATGTGGTGGCATTGGAGTCAGTTCAGAGAAGGTTCACCAGATTGATTCTAGGGATGAAGGGGTTGATGAATGAGGGGAGATTAAACAGTTTGGTCTTGAACTCACTGGAGTTTAGTAGGAAGAGGGGGGATCTGATCAAGGGATATAAAATTTTAAAAGGGATTGATAAAATAAATGTAGACCAAATGTTTCCTCTTATGGGGCAATCTAGAACAAAAGGTCACAGGTATACGTTGAGAGGCGATCGTTTAAAACTGAGATGAGGAGGAACTACTTCTCACAGAGGATGGTGAATTTGTGGAAAAATTGTTGAATGGTTTCAAGAGGGAAATAGACATATTTCTAATAAAAGAGGGATATGGGGAACGGGTGGGGAGGTGGATTTGAGTCCAGGGAAAGATCACTCATGATCTGATTGAATGGCAGAGCAGGCTTGAAGGGCTGAATTTGCCTGCTTCTCCTATTACCTATGTTCTTATGTTCCTATAAATTATGAAATTACCATTTAAATCTGTTGTTTTCTTTAATAGCAAATTGTGTTGCGACTACATTTTTGATAAAAAGTTGTTACATTTTTTGAAAGATGGTTTACATTTCCAGGGGTAGCTTTGTTCTCCTTGCTTCTTGTAATTATTCCTATTGGGAAGTAAAGCAAAACTGCCATGGAAAATTCAGCACATGTTATAAGGTGAAGTCACATCTGTCACATTGTGATATTTATATCAATGACAATAATTTATACTGCATTTCATACCTGGTGTTTCATTTTCTTCTGTAATTTTGCAAAACTCTAGAGAAAGTTTTGGACAGATTTGATTGCATTATGGATCCTTGCTCTATGTGAGTGCAGATCAGAGTTTAGAGTGCCTGATTTGCAGTGCTGCAATTTTTCACCGATAAAGTTTAAAATGTAACACTTTAGAATGAACTAGTGTGGCTTATGTGTTGAAGTTTATAGCAATAAGGAATATATCTTTTTGAGCAGAGCCCTCTGATTGACAACTAATATTAGTCATTTCCTTTGCTAATCTGTCAACCAAAGTTATCTAGCTTCTGTTGATGTCAGTTAGGGTGCATTAAAAGAACTTCAGTTATTGCTAAACTTTTTATAGCCTATGTTATATGATCACTCTTAGACACGATACTGTATCCTTGATTTCTTGTTTGTAACTGAACTAATGTGAAAACTATAATATGAGATTAAAAGTGCCAAAATATATGCTAATATGTAATATTAATTTTAAATAAGTTAAATAAAATACCACAGACTAGGCATGTCCACAAACAAAAGACAAGTTTCACTCCTTCAACTAACGGAATGTAAGCAAAACTGTATTATTCACCCAGTGCAGTCTGGCATTGTTGATATATGCAAACAGATGTTACCAGGCAGATGCAGTTCTTTTGTTCGGCTTGGGCATCCATATTTAAGTCAACATCAACAGAAGACTGTACTCCAAAGCAGAGAGCAAAAGGAAAATGTATCAACTTTTCTAAAAGTTTTGATGGTCCTTTAGAAAGAAAATTAGGCTTCTTCCAACACCCATCATCACCATTGCCAAGAAACAAAAATAAAATTACTTGATCACACATTGTGCAGCGGTGATTCCTTCAGTTTCCAAAGTAAATTGAACTTTTCTCAATCCCACTACTCTCACAACAGCTCGATAGCTGGTACTATTTTTATCAATTGTTTGTTTGCAATATAAATAGAATCATCCTCTATGTGGAAGAAATATTTGTTCCAGAACCAAATATGAAAATAGGTCTAAAAAGACTTGCACACCGTTTTCCCCAGAAATATGAACTGAAAATCTAGTCCTAAATATTTAATTGAGACATATTTTCCAAATTAGCTTATCAAATTTTACCACAATTAAAGTTTGTTATTTGATGAGTATCTGAGATTTCTGTGGTTATATTCATGAACAATATGCCACATAAATTCATAAACAGGAACCCTTGTTTTTTTGATCCTCAAATAAATCCCCATCCTTCAATCCACCAACTCTCCTCTATTGGCTATGCTGCTCCCCAGTTTTCTCAATAGGAGGTATATTACCACAGTATGGAATGGGAATGCTCTGCCCTTTCCAAGAGCAAACCTATTACTCCTGTGTGTGCTTCAGTTAAAAGCCTTGCTGAGAACTGATTAACTCACCCCACAGGGGTGACAGTTAAAGGAACAGGAAAGCTAGAATTCAGAACTGTAAAGATTCTGGTCGAGAATCAGATACCATTCTGCTTCAGGTACTGTGTTACACAAGTGTATTGTTTTATTGCAATAGACATACACCAGAAAGAAGATTTAGAACTAATGAATTTGAACTGGGTTGCTAGTGCCTTTCCATAAGTATCAAACCTTCTCTTAGTTAAGCATTAGACTAATTTTGTATCTTCTTTATAAAGTTACACTAGAAATGTGCAGGAAGCACACAGGACAGCTCGATACATCAATCCTATCCTACAATTAGTTTCTGATAAATATAGCTGATAAATATAGCACGTGTAGTAATCAATGGGAGAAGAAAAGCAGGGCTTTTTAAAAGCTTTTTCTTCACAGAATAAAAAGACTATATGGCAGGACCTAAACTTATTTGGAATGAAAAATGGATGCTATTATATCAACTACTCATTATGTCATCAATGGCCACAACTTTATAGCATCATTAACATAATAAAATGTTTCAAAATATTTCATAGGAGTTTTGTCAAACAAAGTTTTACACCGGACCACATAAAGAGATATTGCAACAGGTGACCAACAAACTGGTGAGCAGTAGGTTTTAACAGTGTGTTAGAAGACGAGAGAGAGAGCAAAAAAGGCAGAGTCATTCAGGGAAGGAAATCCACATCAGGACCTAAGCAGTTAAAGGTTGCTGGCACTTGCGAAACAATTAAAATTGGGATGACCAACAAGCCTAAATTAGAAATCCTGCAGAGCTGTCTGCCTGCAGGATTTTACAGAGATTGTGAAGGGTGAGGCCATGGAAGTATTGGAAAATAAGGATGAGAATTTTAAATTCAAGGCATTGCTAGACCAGGGGTCAATGTAGATCAGTGAATATAAGGGTAATGACTGAATGGAACATGGTATGGGTTAAGATGCAGCAGCAGACTTTTGAATGTAGGGTGGAAGATGGAGCCTAGTCAGGAGATGATTGGAATTTTTCATTGGTGTGCCAATCTATGCCAACTCTGGCCTGGTCAGATGGTACTAGTTTAATGTAGATAAATATAGCTGATAAATATAGCACGTGTAGTAATCAATGGGAGAAACAAAGCAGGGCTTTTTAAACGCTTTTTCTTCACAGAATAAAAAGACTATATGGCAGGACCTAAAATTATTTGGAACCAAAAATGGATGCTATTATATCAACTGCTCATTATGTCATCTTGAAACACACAGAACCAAGTTTCAGTGTTTGACTCCACATGGGCTAATCAACTGCAGTGTTTTCCCAAGAAAGGTGGTCTGCAATGCAAATGTTTGTGATGTGTTTATGTATCATTTGTATTGACCATGATGTTGCTTTCCTTCAGGCAGTTCCACAGACGTTTGTAGTTTGCCATCGTGGAGAAATGGCCTGCCTACCTAAGATGAATTCTCTGGAGAGTTTTTAAAACCATTATCCTTGCATGAGACGTGGGCATTGCTGACAAAGCCAGTATTTGTTGTCTACCCTTAATTGGCTTTGAACTGAGTAGCTTGATAGATGATTTCAGAGGCAGTTAAGATGTTGTTTTCAGTCTGGAATCAAATGTAGGTCAGCATATTTCTTTCCCTAAAGGGCACGAACGAATCGGTTTGGTTTTACAACAACTGACAATAGTTTCATGGTCACCATTATGGACACTAGCGTTCAATTTCAGATTTATTGATTGAATTTAAATTTCACGTGCTGTAGTGGTGGGAATTGAACACGTGTCCTCAGAGAATTAGTCTGGGTTAGGTTGATTGGCCATGCTAAATTGACCCTAGTGTCAGGGGGATTAACAGGGTAAATATGTAGGGTTACGGGAATAGGGCCTGGGTGGGATTGTAGTTGGTGCAGACTTGATGGACCAAATGGTCTCCTTCTGCACTGTAGAGTCTGTATGATTACTAACTGATTAACATTACCACGTAACACCATTCCCATTCCAAAAGTTGTCTTTATTCTGTTGAACGTAGCATGATGAAGGCCATCATTGTGAACTAGTGAATTCTCATAATTGACCATAATTGGTGGGAGTATTCTAGAGCTTTAGAACTTCCAGCAGACCAAGGATTCTGTGCCATGCAGCACAGTGATAAGGACAATGGTTTGGCCTACTTCAATTTTAGTTTCTAATTTAATGCAATGCAGCTTCCAGATGTGATCATGGAGGCAGCCAGTGGCAGTGCTTACTTTCTAGATGTGTGCATGGATAACCTCATCAATAGTGACACCTCTCAAAAGCATGTTACGAAAGTATAAGGTTTTTGACAGCCTTGAGACAGGAGCCTTCTTGTGTGTGCCTGAGTCCTGGCTGAAACATAACCTCTGTCTTGAAAACACTGGCTTTGATTTGATTTGATTTGATCTGATTTATTATTGTCACATGTGTTAGCATGCAGTGAAAAGTATTGTTTCTTGCACGCTATTCAGACAAAGCATACCGCTCATAGAGAAGGAAACAAAAGAGTGCAGAATGTAGTGTTAAAGTCTTAGCTAGGGTGTAGAGAAAGATCAACTTAATGCAAGGTAAGTCCATTCAAAAGCCTGATGGGAACAAGGAAGAAGCTACTCTTGAGTCAATTGGTACGTGACCTCAGAATTATGTATCCTTTTGCTGATGAAAGATGGTGGAAGAGAGAATGTCTGGGGTGTTTGGGGTCTATAAATATGGTGTCTGTTTTGCTGAAGCAGCAGGAAGTGTAGACAGAGTCAGTGGATGGGAGGCTGGTTTGCATGTTGGATTGGGTTTTCATGTCCTTTTGTAGTTTTTTGTGGTCTTGGGCAGAGCAGGAGCCATACCAATCTGTCATACAACCAGAAAGATTGCTTTTTATGGTGCATCTGTAAAAGTTGGCGAGAGTTGTAGCTGACATGCCAAATTTCCTTAGTCTTCTGAGAAAGTAAAGGCATCGGTGGGCTTTCCTAATACTATAATGTCAGAATGCGGGTTGGTGACGGGGGGAGGCAGTAAACAGGACAGGTTGTTGGTGATCTGGACATCTAAAAACTTGAAGCTCTCAACACTTTCTACTTCTTCCCTTTGGATATAGGCAGGAACATGTTCTGTTCTATGCTTCCTGAAGTCGATGACAATCTCCTTCGTTTTGTTGACATTGAGGGGAGAGTTTATTGTTGCCACACCTGTTCACCAGATTCTCTGTTTCATTCCTGTACTCTGTCTCATCATTGTTTGAGATCTGTCCCACTACGGCAGTGTCATCAGCAAACTTGAAAATCAAATTGGATGGGAATTTGGCTACATAGTCATAGGTGTATAAAGTGTATGGTAGGGGGCTGAGGACAAAACTTTATGGGGCACCAGTGTTGAAGATGACTGTGTGGGAGGTGTTGTTACCTATCTTTACTGATTGTGGTTTGTGAATTAGGAAGTTTAGGATCCAGTTGCAGAGGGAGGAGCCGAGGCCCAATCACGGAGTTTGGAGATGAGTTTCACGGGAATAATGTTGTTGAAAGCTGAGCTATAGTCAATAAATAGGAGTCTGACATAGATGCCTTTGTTATCTAGGTGTTCCAGGGTTGAGAACAGGGAGATGATATCTACTGTGGACCTGTTGTGGTGATAGGCAAATTGTAGTGAATCCAAGTAGTTCGGGAGGCTGGAATTGATTTATGCCGTGACTAGCCTTTCAAAGCACGATGGATATCATGAATCATGATGGATATCAGAGCCACCGGCTGATAGTAAGTAAGGCACGCTGTTTGGTTTTTCTTAAGTACTGGGATGATGGTCATCTTCTTGAAGCAGATAGGGGCCTCAGATTGTTGTAAAGCGAGGCTGAAGCTGTCTGCGAAAACCCCCACCAGCTGATCCGTGCAAGATCTGAGTGCTCAACTGGGTACCCCATATGGAACAGTCCCTTTCTGTGGATTGACGTTCGGGAAAGCTGCTCTGACATTTGCAATGGTGATCCCAAATATAGGTTCATCCAGGTCTTCCAAGATGGAGGGCATACTCTCCCAGACATCTTGCTTAAAAAGGGGAAAAAATGCATTGAGCTTATCAGGGAAGTGTGCGTTGGAGCCAACGATTTTATGTGCCTTCATCTTGTAGCCTGTTATGTCTTGCAGATCTTGTGATAGTCAGCAGAGGTCTGTGTGGCTAGCCTGGGACTCTTGCTTGGTCTGATTTGGTACTGTCTTTTGGCATCTTTGATGGATCTCCTTAGATAGTATTAGGCTTCCTTGTATCGGTCGTGTTTGCCTGACGTGAACACCTCAGACCAGGACTTCAGCAAATCCATGGTTTCCAGTTGCCAGAGTTCTTGTCAGCACTCAAGAATTATTTGCCACAAGGTCTGGATGTGTTGTGGGCAACTCAGGTACAGTCTTCTGCATACAGAAGCTCTCTGGTTACTGCTTCTGTTACTTTGGTGGAGGCTCACAGTCTGGAGAGATTGAAGAGTTTTCCTGAATGGAACCTAACGTTGGTGCCAGCAGTCATGTTTCTAGTGACTTCCAGAAGCACTGCTGCAAAGAGAAATTGAGGTCTGAAGATAATAGTTTTGATCTTCCCAATATTTAGTTTGGTGAAATTTCTTCTCACCCCCAGCACTGAGACAGTGGAGGAATTAGGAGAGATGGTGGGGAAGTAAAATCGGGTGTCGTCAGCATACATGTGCAATCTTTTGTGTCTTAAGGTTGTAATTCGCTGCCAGGTAGTATGTAGCTGGGAATAGGCTAGAGAGAAGGACAGATGCTTGGGGATCTCCAGAGGTAATAATGCAAGAGCAGGAAGGGAAGCTTTTGGTAATTTTTTGACAATCTCTACATAGGGAATAGCAGGACCAGGCTGGGGTGATTATTTGTAGAGTCCCTGCCTCTGAGCTAGAAACTCTAGGTTCGACTTGATGTCAAGGTAAGTGTACTCACAACAGAGGAAACAGATTGAGTATCAACCTGCAAAATCCTTTCATTATTCAACAACGGCAGGCAGTAAGAGTGGAGGAGACCTTTGGTCAGCTTTGCTTGATACAGAATGGCGCACCTCAAGCTCTGGGCCTCTGATGATATTCTAGTGACCTATTACAGAAGAAATTGGCTATGAAAACAGATGAAAGTCTGCCTTGTGCATCATTAAGTGGGGGAATAAAGAAAACAACAACTTTAGTACTATGTCTACAATTAAAACTGGATTGTAGGGATTCTGATGTGGAGATGCTGCAAAGATGGGCATGGATATGAGGGAAAAGTCATGTTTAAGGATCTGGGAGTAGATAGGGAGATTGAGATGGGTAGTAGGTTTCACAGGCATATGGGTCAAGTATAGACTTTTGAGAAGGGGAGTGGAAACAGCAGGTTTGAAAGGGAGGGAGAGAGTATTTCAGGACAAGGAACAGAAATTGAGTAGTCAGCAGTTTATTGGAAATAGGACTAAGGGAACAATGGTGGAGTTCATGGACAAGGTGAGTTGGAGAGGGGATGAGGGGAAATAGAGAGAAACTAGACATATGTATGAGTTTGAAGGTTCAGGCAGGGGCTAGACCATTTGGGAAACTTTGACTCAGTAGACTAGGGACAGGAGATAAGGAAAGGAGGCAGCTGAACAATTTGTTTCAACCTTAGTGACAAAGAAGACCGTAACATTGTCATAATTGCACTTAGTGATGCACAAGGCAGACTTTCATCTGTTTTCATAGCTAATTTCTCCTGGAACAGGTCACTAGAGGCCCATAGCTTGAGGTGCACCTTTCTGTATCAAGCATAGCTGACCAGAGGTCTCCTCCACTCTTACTACCTGCCATCGGAGGTGGGGATGAAGGAGGTGGAGAGAAAATTTAAAAAGATGGTTGGTAGTTGAGGAGAGAATCCAGGAGTGACCCAGAATGATCTGGAAATAATGAACAGCTTTAATAAAGAACAGGTCTAGACAGATCTGGTGATGAATAATTAAACAATAATCCACCATAAGCATTCAAGTCTCTGTTCCCACCCGAAGTTCAGTTCTATTAACTGTTGTAGAACTGAATGTTAAGCAGATTGTGTAAAAAGCAGCTGGTGTGATACCTCCCTATCAGTGAGCTTGACTGCCCATGAGTAATTTCTATCCTAATATTCCAGACTTAACATAAAGTTGAGAATAATGATTCTAATACAAGAAGCAGATCACAGTGGTTTGAGGGGCTCCTCCATTGCAGCCTAAGAGAACAAAGAAACAAAATGAACTGAACAGCTTATTCCCACATTCACATCCCGATAAAACCAACTCTGAATCACTGCCCCTACCACTAAAAGGGAAATTTGGTTTTCAACAGATACCATCTTAAACATTGGAGTGGTGTGATGCGTAAACAAATGGATTACACTGGCTTTGTTTAATATATGCAATTGCATTGTGAAGAAGTAATTAATATTATATATCCCTGTACAAAATGTGATGATTAATCACTTGACCTTGCGCCTATGTTTCCGTTTAATGCAGAATGAAAAGTATTGTAGCTGTGTACAACCAGAGTCTGGTAAATGGAACCATGTGGAATAATTGATAATCTGACCAACCAATGCGGCTTCATCTAGTAAACTTCCAGACTACACTTTACACATTATTAATGACCAGTCCTCATTTTAATCAAATTAATAGTTTATGAGAGGTTTCATTACAAAATAAGGTCCCTGCTTAATTAACTTGCTTTTGTTCTGATAAAGTTTGAACTTTTTATTTCTGTCCAACAATAACGGTGTGATGGGGAAGGAGTGGAGTGGGGATCCAATCAAAGGGAAGGAATCATAGACGTAGAAACTAGTAAGCTTTATACACCATAGGGAATGATGCTTGCTCTTACAAGCATTGTTAACCTGTTATACTGAATCATATAATCTATAGTGGAGGAGGCCATTTGGCCCACTGAGTCTCCATTGGCAACAATCCCACCCAGGTCCCACCCCTGCAACCCCACATATTTGCAGTCCTAATCCCCCTGATACTAAGGGTCAATTTAGCATGGCCAATTACCTAACCTGCCCTAATCTTTGGACTGTGGGAGGAAACTGGAGCACCCAGAGGAAACCCATGCAGACAGGGGGAGAATGTGCAAACTCCAGGCAGTCACCAGAGGCTGGAATTGAACCCGGGCCCCTGGTCCAACATCAGTTATTCTCACTTCACTTTAGCTGCCAGGTTTCCTGAGGCCTGGAAAATCCCTCCAGTTTGTGTTAAATGCAGACGGGAGCTAAAGGGATAGAAACTCATTTGCCCTGATTTTCGGACATTAGGATTGCAATTTGTGATGTGCCATGCAATTTGGGGTGGTGTAGTGACATCGTGATTAGCACTGTTACCTCACAGCTTCAGGGCCACGGGTTCGATTACTGGCTTTGGTCACTGTCTGTGTGGAGTTTGCACATTCTCTCTGTGCCTGGATGGGTTTTCTCCAGGTGGCCTGGTTTCCTCCGACATCCAAAAATGTGCGGGTTAGGTGGATTGGCCATGTTAAATTGCCCATTTGTGTCAGGGGGGACTAGCTAGGGTAAAGGCTTGGCGTTATGGGGATAGAACCTGGGTGGGTTTGGGTCGTTGCAGACTCGATTGGGCAAAGGACCTCCTTCTGTACTAAGGGATTCTATAATTCTATGATATTCATTCAGATCAAGTGGGCAACACACAAAATTTGAGCACTCCCAACAATCGAAATATTGAAACACCATCTGGTATACTTGCAGCTCTGCACCTGACTTCAAAGCGTTCCCGGGAAACTTTGTTCATTGCAGAAAACCTCAGCATTGTTGTTTGTTGTGTGGAACAGCCTGTTCTTCATAGGAACATAAGAAATAAGGATAAGAATAGGCTGTTTGACCTCTTGAGCCTGCTCTATCATTCATTAAGATCATGGTTGATCTGATCGTGGTCTTAAATTCCACTTTTCTGCCTGCACCTCCATAATTAACTCCACCATAGATCAAAAATCTGTCCAACTCAGCCTTAAGTATATTCAATGAGCCAGCCAGGAATTTTCATGTTGGAGACGGGAAGCAGAAGTAGGGATTAATCATGATGTTGCTAGCCGGCCTCCATTCCAGCAGTGTTGGCAGGCAGGATTTTCAAGTCTTGGATGATGGGATGGCCTAGAGTTGGACATGCTACTGACGATAGTGAGGTGGAGATGGGTGTGGACCAGGGCCAATGCAAGCAGCTAAAAAGGCCCACCTCTGTTCCTTGAAACATTGATTGAGTTCTTCATGATAAACAAGGTCACTTGAAAGTGTAATTAAAAAATTGTAACCCACCAGAATATCATAAATCTGTCAAAATAAACAAACATCAATTGAATAAGCAATTGAAAAACTAAAGACCTCTTCAGAAGCTCATATATCTGTTAAAACCATCAAAATTACAAATCATAGAACAGCTGTATAAACAAACACTGCACTTCAGAATCTATTAGTGCTTTTGAAGGCAGTCAAAAGTTCAAACATCTGTCAAAGCTTCCAAATAGATGACAGAGCTGATTAAGAATTAATGAAAACAAAGGTGGGAGTTTAAGTAATTTGCTTTGGATCTCACATTGAGATAGCCTTTCAATATTGGGCAATGCAGTTAGCACTTTGTCCAGTGGTTAATCTGTTCCAGTGGGTTCGACAATTTTTCCACTTTTACAGTGCTGTTCTTTCACTTGTCAGCTTACCAGCTGTCACAAGTAATAACCTGGCAATAACTTAATGGTCACTTATACTTTCAACCTCCATACTGACATTACTGACTTTAGTAAATGCAACCACTCAAGTTACAAAATTTTATAATGAAAGGAAGCTACACTATTTCTGTTCACCTTTTCTCTTCTTCCTGCCTCCAGTCCATGGCTTTGCCTTCTACTCTTACAGTTGCAATTAGGAACGCTTCCAAATCCCAGGCTTCTCCATGAAAATTCCAGATGTCCTGAAATATGCACCTCGGCAATGGTCCCGGTAACTTCTAAATAGGAGTGTGTTGATTCTTGAGCTGCCCTCTTTCCCCTTTCACTGAAAATGGTTGGAGGTGGAAACAGAGGTGGAAATTCTGCTTTCACAATTCATTTTTTTATGAACTGAATCCATTTTGTCCCAATTCTGGCATAATTGAGAGCATTAAGGATGATGGTATGTTTCAGTTTCATATCCCCTCTCATGGTGAATGTTGATGGTATGATCATGGAACTCTTTCTCCTCCCTCATCCCTTTTTCTTCACACTAGCCTTCCTTTCCTGATTTCCTGCTATCAGGCGTCTGTTCAACTATACTGCCCCAGGATGAGGAAAGAGAACAACAGGACAACAATGATCAAGAGACCCTGTCACCTGATCTGATACATCACCACCAAGTCAGCTACTAGCACAGCATTACTTTGGGGGCATTAGTACAGAGTTGGGATCAGTATGTGGTGTGTCACCAGGTACAAAAGGCCAGGGGGACAGGCTAGTTCATTTGGCAGTTAGCAGAGGGAATAGGTGCATTGCCTGGTTGCCAGACATTGTCCTGTGAAGGAACTTGTGTATGCATAGCCCTGATGCTTCAGTCTATGCAAATACTTCATTTTAAGATGTTTCTGCCTATGCACAATTACATTTAAATGCCAGACTGCAGGGGTTAACTAACTTTGCTAAACTGAGCAATTGTAGCTGACCTGACTACATGTAGAATCAGATGGGTTAACTAAAAAAAAATTGACTGCATTCCTAAAGGGTAAACAATACAAGCCAGCAATAGTTTTCCAATACAGCAGCTGTGTGGATTGTTTTTCTAGACAGAGATAACATGCAAAAAAACACTTGCAATAATGAGATAAGGGTTGAAATATATTTTGATTTTAGAGTATGTGTGTTTATTTCAATTTTAGTTCAGTTCAATTCAGGTCTTAGATTCTGCTCATTTCAATACTTTTTTTTTGTCGAGGGCCTGGATGAGAAACCAATCTCCAAGTTTTTTTTTGCCTATGTCATGTTAATTCTTTAAGTTCTTTTCAAATAAAAAAAAAATTTAAAACTGTACCACTGTTGTCCTCTCATCTCTTCAAACAAATGAATGGAACCAACATCCTGTCATTGGCAAGGAGTATGGAAAGAACTGGCTCCAATTCTGCAGAGGGCATGGCACAAAGATTGTCCTCTCCACAGCTTTTTATCTATCTCCCTGTCATCCTACAGGTCCAAATGCACTGCACTTGCTGCTCCCACAGCCTTAGTGTGGGCCAAGTCACTGACTCCTCTATCCCTCCCCGTCATAAGAACGTAACAGCAGTCTCTGGTAAATCTGGCAATTCACCAAAATGCTGCCAGAATATTTTTGCATACTTTGCAGTACAAGATGTTCCAAAACCTTAACTCCCTTGCAATCAGGGTGTCTCACCATTGTAGAAATGGACATTTCAGAACTGCTGCATTTTTCATCTCTCTATTTCACATTTCATTTTTCAATATTAGACAAGGCCAACTTTTCCAGGACCTGCATGATCTACATTTGGTATCTTGGCACCATTTTAAACAGTTGGGTTATCAGGATAACGATACATCAACATGTTCTCTCTTGTGTATGCCATGCTATAGTTAAGAAAGCTCACAAGACCTCTACTTTCTCAGAAGGCTAAGGAAATTTGGCATGTCCACTACAAGTCTTACCAATTCTTACAGATGCTCCATAGAAAACATTCTTTTTGGTTGTATCGCAACGTGGTATGACTCCTGTTCTGCCCAAAACTGCAAGAAACTACAAAGGGTGGTGAACATAGCCCAGTCCATTACACAAATCAACCTCCCATGCGTTGACTCCATCTACACTTCCCGCTGCCGCAGGAAAGCAGCCAGCATAATCAAAAACCACACATCCCGAATGTACTCTCTTTCACCTTCTTCCATTGGGAAAAAGATACAAAAGTCTGAAAACACATACCAACAGACTCAAGAATAGCTTCTTCCCTGTTGTCATCTGACTTTGAATGGTCCTATCATACATTTAAGCTGATCTTTCTCTTCACCCTACATTTAACTGAAACACTATATTCTGTACCCAATCCTTTCCTTTTCCCCTGTGTACTCTATGAATGGTATGTGTTACTGCACAAGAAACAATGTTTTTCATTGCATCCCAGTACATGTTACAATAATAAATCACATCAAATCAGTGTACACAGACCACCCGTGCATCTGTTCATATCCCTGAAAAATGCCCTGACCATACAGTTAGGGGCTGGCAATATAGCCTGAGCCTGCAAAGCTATGTAATGCCATTAGAAGCACCACTAAGCATATGAAGTTTGTGCTCAATTTCTTAGGCATGCAACCTCATTAAAATATTTTAATACCCAGTTTGCTTCCAGAAACCAGATTATCATTTATCCCCCAACACACCTTTACTAAATACAGAAATAGTCTTGCTACAGGCAAAGTTTCCCACTTTAAAATAAAACTTCCCACCTGCCTTACATCCACCCCACCCTCAGTCCATCCTTGAGGGTTAAAACTCTCCCTCTGTGCAAGGAAGATGGCATATTTGCAAAAAGTTACTTTTAATATTATTAATGATGTCCCTGTTTCTACTAGGTAAGCCACCAGAAAGCCACTTCAATTTGAACAGTTGATGTGAAAGGGAAGCAGTGAGGGAAATATTTAAGTACAATTTTACAGCAGCAAAAAGTCACTTTAAATGTCCAAAGCTGTGATAGTCTTGAGTAATAGTTGAAAGGCTAACTACTGGATTGGCATATAAAATAATAGCACTGTGTTGTAACATGAGATTATAAATGACCAAGAACAGATCTGAGTCTGACTTTTAGACAAATCCAAAGTTAAACACCACCTTAATTACTGTCCTAATTGCATATTTAAAAAACAGGTTATCTTTGGCGAAAGGGAAAAGCTGACCGAAAATGGGAAATATTTTGGATCGATGTCAAAACGTTTGGTGGGGAATGGAATTTCAACCTGGAAGGGCCTGTGGGTTTGAATGTCGGGGGCTCCATGTGACAAAAATGAATGTTCATCAGGAAGCCAGCTCCAACCCATTAAATTCCACAGTGCAAGTGCATAGACCCAATCCCCTTAGTAGATGCAGGTTCCTTATTGATTTATCAGCAATTGAAGGAATAAGTTAAAGATCACACCCATAGGTTGTCAGGTTTTCCTAAAATTCACCGAGAGCTGGGTGGGAACACAATGATAACTGAGGTGACTATTCAAACTCCTGAAAACTTCACAATAAATTACTTTGTATTCAACTGCTTATCGATTAGGGGGGAAGGGCTTGTTCTGGGTTTGTTAAGAGTTTATTTCCTACCCTTTTGAGTTGAGCTGAATCATGTGAAGAAATGTGGCTCCTTGGCTAATTTAGATTAGATGTTACATCAAGAAGCAATTATGGCCAGCAACAACACTGTCAACAGCAGTGGTCTGTTCTTAAAAGACCCACCTGTAGCCAGAAAGCAGAGAGTGAACCAGAATTGGTCTGTATCAATTCATGTCCTGCCATCATCTTCATCATAAAGATGATGGCTGGTATTTTATGACCTCACTTGGGTGAGGCTCATAAAATCCTGCCGGAGGCCAGCAGAGAATTCCCTTTGGTGAGCCGTGCTCACCCCAATTTTGGGGTGGACATGACGGTAAAATTCCGGCAGACCTAACACACAACAGATGAGAATAGACAAGATGGGAAAATGGAGAGCCTAGTAATGTTGACTTTGCACTAAGGAACAGAAATTCATATGATAATATCTTCTCATGCATTGATGTGCATGCCCTTGTGTCACTTCATGCTGCACTCCTTTCACAAATTTGTTCTATACAGTGCAACGTCTATGCTTTCAACAGAGGTCAGTGTTGGATGCTCAGAGTGCTGCTCTTGACTGATGAGCCTGGGGCTTTGGAGTCAGGTTCATCTGAACCTGAACAGGGGTGAACTTGTCTATTGAAATATTAGGCAGCATGTGGGGTACTAACTAGTGGGTAGGTGCAAGTGGTGAGATGTGGGAGCACTTCGAATTGATTCTCACTTCCATGTTCCCACTTCTTAGGTCAAACACATGTTATTGATATTTTACTGGAGAGAAGTTGTGTCCAAATCTGCAAAGTGCTATAAAGTATATATCATCCTATTTAAGGCAGCAGACATACAACATTCAATATATATGTGGCCCTGATCAAGGCATGCATCTTAGTACCAGTATATCTTTGATTGCTTTGACTGACGCGCCATGGAAAAGACCATTCTATACATTGTCGCGGTGCTCTGTGATATCGTCACCACATTCTTGTGGCAGGCTGCTTTGCTGTATCTGCAATCATCAGATTAAGACTTGACTTAAACATCTCACATTCTCTACTGGTCTTCATTGCTTTTGCTTTCCACAAGTCATCCCAGCAGAGCAGAGCTTGGAGAGGTCTATGCTTCCTGACATGAAACTTCATAGCTCTCCCTTCTGCCGTCATCTGTACCGTCTGTCCTATTTATGGCATATGAGTCACCAAATCAATACCCAACAATCTCTCCTACAAAAGTTCAAACATCTGAGCTGGTGCATAGTGTGAGTCCTTTTATCATGCACCCTCAAATGAAATCAGAAGAATCATCATTCACGAGGTCCATGGACTCCTGCTGCATACTTAAAGGCCCTGGTGGAAAAAAATTACATAACTTAGTACTGGCAGGATATGTAAGTTGAAAGTTATGGAGTTGCTTGTATTTCAATCAGGTCAACATGATTGATTGTTATATGATTTGTGATCTCTCCTATTTAACTATGTGATTAGGCAGTTGAGAGGTTCTATCTCCAGTGGTCATGGAAACAAAATGGCTCTGATCTCTAGTGTTTTCCCTTCTGCAGTTGTTAGCTGGGCAACCTGTGGTGTATTACCTCTGCTTGTCTTCCACTCCCTCATGTTCTGTCCTCTCTTCTCCTGTATTGGGTACAAGACTAGGTCTATGAATGACTGCATTAGTGTGGTGGATATCAGGAAGTGACATTAAATTGCACAAAGTTAAGGGTTAAGTGGCAGTGTATGATAATTAGATTGGGGATAGGAGGAAGCGATTAGAAAGAGATGGATGGGTGCGATAAGTTGCATCGTAGAGTAGAGGCTTGATAAGGCATATTGGGGATTGAGGGTGGGTGGCGGTATTGCTGGAAACATCAAAATGTTGGTGAATGCGCAGCTGTATTCATCTTTCCTTTCCTTACCTGGCTAGGTCATGAAGATACTTCCTGCACTGATCGCAGAAATATGGCACAATGCCCCTGATACTGATCTCATTAGCCATCTCCAAGTGGGAGTAACAAATTTCTTCTTCCTATTCCAGAGAAAGAGTATCTCTCTTCTCGTCCTCACATCTTCCAGCAGCACACCAAGAGACACATTATTGAAGCAGGTGCAACCTTGAACATCCAAAATCTAGTGTCACATTTTGACCTTTTTTGTGGCCTACTTCAAATCTCTCTAAATTCCTCTTTGGTTTGGATCTTTAAATATTGGAGTTGACATTGTAAATCCTGATCACACCCACCGTCATGAAAGTGACACCTAACCTGAAAGTTAAAGCATTAACAGAGTGAATTTATTTCTGGGTGTCCTAAGTGATATCAGACCCCAGGATACTCATTCCACCTACCCATTCTTCAGATCTAATGTGTAAGATACAGCTACAGATGTGACCTTTAATGGCATAGGAGTCCAGCACCTTGGCAATTTGTCATCCAGTTGTAGATAGGACTTTGGTTCAAGTGTACAGTCTCCAGTGAGGCAATTTCCTCATGTTGGTTGTGCCATGAATTGAAGATATTGAACAGAACCATCGATGACATGGAAACATGGAGACTTAGTAGGAGGATTAGGCCATGTGGTCAAGTCTGCTCCATCATTTAATAATATCATGGCTGATCTGATTGTGGTCTCAACTCCACTTTCCCATAACTCTCTTGTCTATCAATAATCAATACCACCTCAATCTTGGATAAATTCAGTGGCCCACCAATGGACAAGAGGCATGCCATGCAAGGATCACAAAGAGCAAAACCTGGTGTTTGTTTATAAGGTGCTGGGTTGGGGGAGGGGGTATTGTCCTCAGATTCTCAGTACTGATCAAGGCACCTGGCATTAGGAAGAGGAGGGCACAGTCAGAGCCATACTCCTGATCTTGCAGCTAACCCCTCCTTAACCCTTCCCAACGACACACAACCAGCGACACCCGCCCTGCCAGCACTCACCACTACCTGGGTCCCTCCTTTATCTGAGCCTGAATGGATGCAGTACCAGTAGCAGCCACCACCTTAAGGGTGCATAGCCAAGTAGTGAAGAGCTACTGGCCTCTGCTTGGCTAGCAGCTCTTGTTGGGTTGGAGTTTCGCTCGTGGGTTCCGTGATCTTGAGGGAAGGCCCAACACTGCCTATTAAGTGTTGAATGGTAGGAGTAGCTGGCTTTCAAAAAAAGGTGGCAGCACGGGCATCTTGTCAACTCCTTTGCCAGCAGCTGAGATGCTCATCGTGTCCGTAAAATTCTGCACACTGTAATCAACCTCTCACCTCCCATTAACCCCCTCAGTCCCGGCTTCACACACACACAGACACACACACACACATACACACACACACACAAAACATCACCACACACCCACACACAATACCTTCCCTACACACACATACACACACACACACACACACACCTTCCCTACACACACACACACACACACACACACCCACACACACACACACATACACACACACACACACAACACCTTCCCTACACACACACACACACACACCACCATCCCACTCACATATTCATATGCTCACAATGTAACCCACTCCTCACCTCCCTGTACCCCTGCCACCCCCGCCACACACACACACACACATAATATAATCAGCCCCTCACCTCCCACATTCCCCATACCCACATTCATACAAACACATACACCTCCCCTATCAACACACAAAGACATACACACAATGTAATCAGCCCCTCACTTTCCCCTCACACATCCACATATGCATAAGCACACAAGCATGCACACACATACATAAATACGAGCAACATCTTCAGTTCATCAACTCCACCCACACCAAACACAAACAAATACATAGACACACACAGATATATACACATGCAAATACACTCACACAAAAACACATATACACACAGGCACACACAATGCAATCTGCCCCTCACTTTCATTTACCCCACTCATAAACACCCACACCACACATATACACACGCAGAAACACAGACACATTGTCATCAGCCCCTCTCCTACCACATCGTGCCCCCCCAACACACACACACACACATACAAGCCATACACATACATTCACGCACACATACACATAAACACAAACATATGAATATATAGATACACTCTTGCATGCGCGCACACACACACACACACAGAAAACATCTCAGACTGAGTGAGAGGCAAGGCAACAACAGTGCTGGATGTTACCTGGACCTCAGTGCCAGTGCCGTCTTAGAGGAGGAGAATCTCATGACCCTAATCATTCTTTCCATGACCCCAAATGGGCTGGCAGCAAACTGTTTGGAAAGCACTGGTCTATAGCAACTGGATGAAACAAATTAAAAGAGGCTGCAGAAATAGGAAGACCTGGGGATGTTTACATATAGATCTCAGAACGTGGCAGGATATGTTGAGAAAACTATTTAAAAACGTTTAGGATCCTTGGTTTTATTAGTAGAAAGCACTGAAACAACAATATTATGCTAAACCTATATAAAACTCAGGCTAAGCCACAGCTTGGGTATTGTATTTAAATCTGGATGTCAAGCTCTCGGAGGATGTACGAGTGTTGAGGGATTTCAGTCATGCAGAGAAACTAGAGAAGCTGATGTTGTTTTTCTGATAGCAGAAATGGGTAAAAAATTTGATAGAGGCATTCAAAATCATAAATAGTTTTGATAGAGAAAATAAAGGGAATCTGTTCCCAGTGGCAAAAAGACACAGATTTAAGGGTTATTAGCAAAAGAACCAGCAACAACACGAGGTAACATTTCTTTTTACAGCGTTATTTGGAATACACTATCTGACAGTTGGTGAGAGCAGATTTAGTCATAACATACAAAAGGGGATTAGAAAAATACTTAAAGGGAAAGAAATTACGTGGCTGGAGGAAAAGAAGTGAGTAGTGGGATTAATTAGGTAGATCTACTGTAAGGGTTGCACTTATATGATGGCCTGAATCATCACCTTCTGTTTTAGACTATTCCATGTCTCTAAAGGCTTCACAGGTGGAGAGGTCTAATGCTCCATTGCCAAAAAAGTTGCCATTTTATTGAGCTGCTCCATAGCTGGTTAATACTCAGAGGAGCATTTTGAGGGAGGAAGTGTTGCCAAGGAGACTGCTGGCCAAACTGATTGGTCAGTAGCTCTGTTGTCCTAGCAGCAGTGCCGAGAAGCAATGGCCATGGCTGAGAATTCATCAATTGCTGGAGAGCAAGTCCAGGAGCCAGCTGGGAGTAAGTTAGCAGTTCTCAGGGGAACCAGGAGAAGAGGCCTCCATGAGATGGCAAGGAAAAGGGTAAAGATGGGATGCACAGGGCAGGGGGGCAAGGATGTCAAAGGTGGCCAACTTTGGAGCATGGAGAGGGGCAGGGCGTGCTCTGAATGGAAAAGAGATCCTATGAAGGGATAAGCCACCTTTCCCAGCCTGGACCCATGCAAATTTACCGACTGGGCTTCCTGCCCATCGCCAACCTCTGCTCAATGACTGGAAAATTGGGATGCGAGTGAGTAAGTTGTTTGGAGCCTGTTAAATCCCAACCTGGCTGGGGGCAGGTGAGTGGGTGGTGGCAAAGCCAACAACAGATTGTTACTGGTGTCTCCCTCAGCAAACCCATTTCTCGAGGACTGTCAAATCTACCTTATTTTTGTATGCTCAGTGTGAACAATCTGAAATTGGATTCAGTATGGATTTAGGTTTCTGACTAGAATTGCCACTCTCCTGCAATTTTCTCTGGACAGGTTGAAAGTTTTACAAGCCTTGACCTATTGGTTGGTTGTGAATCACATGAGAGATGTGATTGTTGCCATTTCTAAAGACATGTGCTATATTCTGTTTCCAAGATGATGGAGCATGTAAGTGAGCAACTACTCAACTGGAGAACAATATAGAAAGTGAAAAATTGGTTTTGAAAAGAGATGTTGCTGAAGCCTTTCAGCTTACACTCATCGGGACAAACACTGGAATGCCAAATTTCAAACAACTTACACAAAAGGGTGCTGATTGATTGGCAAGCTGACTTGGCCAATCAGAGTCTGTTATGGCAAGTAGAGTTAATGTCATGGTCCTGAGAATGCAGCGTGAAAATGCACTGAAAGTGAATGTGCGATGGAGAAAGGCTGCAACATTGGCCCACAACTTCTGATCTCTGGAGTGTTGGACCCCGGAAGATATGCTGGGGACCCCTGCCAGAAATCCCCAGGCAAGGACTGCATGACAATTATCTGGGAAATTCAAATTCCCAATGGACAATTACCTTCACCTGGGACCATTTGATACTCAGATTTAAATCAGGTTCCAACTCGCTTAACAGAATAATTATTCAGGAAAAAGTAGAAGGGTTAAAACCACTTCTAGCTCCAGGATAACTATAGTTCTAACCATCTTTGCACCCCCTCAACTTCACACACGACACCCCTATATTACTTCCCCCACACCCTGATTACATTCCCTATGCCCCTGACTACCCCTACCCTTGTCTAATCTCCTGAATTCCTGACTACTACCCTCTACTTTGTGAATACTCTCCAACCATGATTACACTTTCCAACCCCCAAATGACCATTCAACAAGGTCCCACTGACCAGCCGGCACCTGCCTCAACCCACCCATCCCCCTCTCTCGCCATCCCAGTCAGTTACCTTACACGGTTACCTTCTCTCTGGTTTCTCAAAGCGGCTGGGATCTTCAAACCTACCTGCTTTGCACCAACTATAGCCTTAAAACCAAGGGGATAGGACTTTCTTTCCACTTTTACGCTGGGTTGACAACCTCAGGAATCCGCTGCATGACATTTTTCCCTCCCGGCCTGAGCCGAAAGATGGGCAAGGGAAGTGCAGCTCCATTCCAGTGTCAGTGAAGCAGGGTGGCATGCTGATTGTGGTTGCCACTCCTCCTTGTTTCCAACAAGAATGGCTCCCTAGTGGGAGTGTCATAGAATCATAGAATCCTACAGTACAGAAAGAGGACATTCAGCCCATCAAGTATGCACCGACCACAATCTGACCAGGCCCTATCCCCATAATCCTATGCATTTACCCTAGCTAGTCCCCCCTGACACTAAGAGGCAATTTAGATGGCCAATCCACCTAACCCACATATCTTTGGACTGTGGAAGGAAACCTAAGCATCTGGAGGAAACACACTCAGACACGGGGAGAATGTGCAAACTCCACACAGACAGTGATCCAAGGTCGGAATTGAACCTAGGCCCCTGGCGCTATGAGACAGCAGTGCTAACCACTGAGCCACCATGCCGATTAAGAACATAAGAACATAAGATATAGGAGCAGGACTAGGCCATCTAGCCCTTCGAGCCTGCCCCGCCATTCAATAAGATCATGGCTGATCTGAAGTGGCTCAGTTCCACATTCCCGCCCTCTCCCCATAACCCTTAATCCCCTCGCTTATCAAAAACCCATCAACCCGCGTCTTAAAAATATTTAGCGAGGCAGCCTCCACCACCTCAACGGGCAGAGAATTCCAGAGATTCACCACCCTTTGAGTGAAGAAGTTCCTCCTCAACTCAGCTGCTTCACAGTGCTGACTAAAAGCACATTTCTCCAGGAGGCAGCAAAATGGAGGAAATGAAAAGAGAAGTGACTACTGAGCAAGATCATGAGCCCATATTCTCCCTCCACGAGATCGCTGGTGGGGGTTCAAAATCCGACGAAATCACATCTTTCAATGATGTTATACCATGAAACATTAACTTACCTTCATACTGACACCCAATTCTGCTACTCTGCACATGTTCCTACCATTTATATCTCAAGAACACTTTCCTGCCTGCATGATGGGAGGACACAAAATTAAGAGGAATAGTCACCAACTGGAGGAAGGCTCACAAATCATGGATCCTGCTCTCCTCTGGTAAAGGCTACTCTGGACATCCTGGTATCATAGAATCCCTACAGAGCAGAAGGAGGCCATTGGGCCCATCGAGTCTGCACCACAATCCCACATAGGCCTTATTCTCATAATTTACTCTGCTAATTCCCATGACACTAGGGTCAATTTAGCATGGCCAATCAACTTAGTATATCTGCCTTCTTAGGAAGCAGGTGTCCTTGCTTTGTTAACTTCCTACTCTTACATCTTGCTCTCCTTTTCATTTGCTCTCATGTAGCCATACAAAGATCTCTTGCAGTGCAAGGTCTATTTTAAGACGTATAAGAAAGTTAAGACACTGACTTGTGCCCCTTCATCATCATTGTAAAAACAATGGGAAACTACCCTGCACCCAGAACAAGGAAATAGAACATATTATCTTATGCACTTCAATAAACGTGAACAGGTAAAATCAGGATACAGAGTTGAGGAAGATTAACTGATAATGGCTTTGTAGGATCAAGACCTTTCTAGCTAGATGGATATCATCTGTACTCTTCTGCACTCTTTCCACTCAAAACAAGAGCCAAACTAATGTCCTCTTTCCAGAAGAAAGTTGTTGAACATGCTGCCCTTTGCGAGCAAACCCTCTGTTATTTGCTTGATGCATCTGTGCAACACCAATTAACTGATTTAACATATGTCCCTGGTGGTATCTTGGAAAGATCTGGTATCATGAAAGTTTATGCAGTAATGATCTTCACACCCACATGAAGAGCCGTCTCTGTGGTACAAGTTGGCTACAGCTCATTTTCAAGAGGTGGTACCGCTATATGACAGACTCTGTATGCCTTCTGACATACATAAAATGGATTGGCAGTGTTAGCAAATATGAGCCCTGGGATAAGCAAGATTGTGCACGTGATGTTCTTGTTTCTTCAGAAACTACTTTGCCTCCTCAAAATCTATTGGAATTGGAATGCCCCCAAAAGAATTCCCATCCTGCCTACTTTGGTTGCTGCAAGTGAAGTAATATCTGGAAGCAAGGACTTTTGTAGGAAAAGGACTTGTAAATCGAAGCTTAGTTATACAAATACATTTTCATCGGTGCATTGTCCTTTATTACTTTAAACAATAATAAAAGATATCTTGCGAATGAAAATGTGGATGAAGTCTTCTCACACAAAATAAATCCAAACCAACTCAGGATAATGCTAAAGCCTTTGAAGGCGTCAACTCTTAAAGACCAGTTACGGAGACAGATTACACATTTTTTATGATTCAGCCACATTGTGGGAAAGGAATCCTGGCAAAAAGTGAAAAATCTGAAGTCGACCCAATTAATGTCGGGTTCACAATATAACATGATTCAGTATGGACATCAGCAATGGAGCACAGGATGTTGGGACGAGGTTGTCTCAACTAAATAAACATAATTGGATCATCCTGAATTGTGTCCATGGGCCTCTGTACCTCATCCTGTCAACTGTGCACCTGACCAGTGAAGACCTCATCTTGTTGCTTGATATACTTGTACTATCTTTGGCTGTACAGTTCTGCAAAGTTCAACCACCTATTTTCATATATTAGCATAAACAGTGCATCAGGACAGGAACTGTATATACTGGAGTCTGAAGTGTGGCCACTTTAAGATACCAGGTCTACCTTAGATTAAGTTTGAGCACTGAAGAATTGTGTTAATGTATATCATATTCAGGTGGTTAAGAGAGAATGAAGATTGCTTAAGGAGTTCTGATAACTTCTGAAGTAATTTAAAATGCTCATCTGGCTCCATATTGAAGGGATTTTGGAGAGTTGGTTTGAGTCACAGTAAATTTTCAACATGCAATAATCATTAACCTGTTACTGTTCTGCCCTACTATGATTGATTATCTGATGCCTTTTATCAAGTCAACAATGTATTGGCTATAAATGGAACACAGATATATGCTATTCCTGGTTTTATTAAAAATACACCCTTATGTAAGGGACAGTTTTCTGTGTGTAATGTTGTATACTGAATTAGCTACACAACCTCTTTATGTTTCTTTTATAACAGCTGGCTGGCTGTCATAACATGTAACACACTGGTTTTGGTAACTTGCCATCATTCCCCTTCAAATACTAACGGTGTTTGTAATATAGCAGTGGAAGATATCTTTGTTATGTCACCGGCAGAAATGGCAATGTATTATACCAGAATTTGAGATACCTCCTCTCTTTTCTCATTTGGAGAAAGTTTGTCTGAAATGGTTTGCCATTTTGTTGGGGTGTGTGTGTGTGTGTGTGTGTGTGTGTGTGTGTGTGTGTGTGTGTGTGTGTGTGTGTGTGTGTGTGTGTGTGTGTGTGTGTGTGTGTGTGTGTGTGTGCGCGCACGTGCGCGCATGTGTATATCAGAGTAAGATGGTGCCTGGGTGTACATCTGTTTGTTTGTGTGTGTGTGTGCATGTGTGTCTGGGTATGTGGTCTGTGCCCGTAGTGGAGTAAGATGGTGCCTATTTGTGTGCATGTGTGTGTCTGCATGCATGTGCACATGCATATGTATGTGTGTGTATAAATATAATATATGTATGTGTGTGTATGTTGTGTGTGTATATATATTTTATATATGTGTGTGTGTGTTGTGTGTGTGTATATATATTTTATATATATGTGTGTGTGTGTGTTGTGTGTGTGTGTGTGTGTGCCTCTCTACGGATGCTCAGTGCTGTCAGTGGCACTCTGGCGATTAGCCATCTGCACCTGCTGAACGTACGGATTTTGTGATGACATTGATCGATTTAACAGTAGGAAGGTGTTAATGATATTCGGCTCTGGTGGCTGAGCCACTTCACACTCATTTAAATTTCCATTCATCATCTCAGCATTTATCATTACGAGCCGGGTGCCAGATCTAATTAAAGTCTGGACTAACAGAGTGACAGAGGAGTCCATCTACTGCACATATGATGAAGCATGGGAAAGTTTCCAGCAGGAAGCACACCAACATTGCTAAAAACCCAATTAGCTTAATTCTAAGCTAAACTATTTAAAAACCATTCAATTTGCATTGTTACTGAAAAGGCACAGTGCTCTCTTAACACAGGGAATTCACATTTTGCCTGTTTTTTGTTATGTTATGAATATCTGTAAGTTTTTAAAAAATAGACCAATTTTCTTCTGCATTTTTTTTAATGGTATATTGCTACCTAGTACGTACTCTGCAGGTTAGGTACTCAGAAATAGCCAAGTAGTAAGTGCTGAGTGATCGGCTTTTATACCAGGAACTACATGTAAGAATGAAAAAGCACTCAAACTGTATCAAATTGTTTCATGGTGAACAATTCCGTTTTAAGCAGAGGGACCTTCTTTGTACAAAAGTCTCTGAGACGATATCAACACCTTTTTTTGCCTTCCGAGGTGTTGAACTATGATCACAGCAGAACCTCCATCACCATCAGATCCTCATTAGTTGCTACAAATCTTGATTTTAAGATCACACCAAGGATAAGAACGGTGATTTGGCTGGAATGGGATGACGAGGAGGATTAAAATTGGGTTTGGGAACTCATGCATGATTCTGATCACATGCTTACCATTTTAACTGGTGATATTTATCTGCTTTGAGCCAGTTGCTCTTCCTGGATATGTGGAGAATTGAGTACAAACACAAAGTGTCATTCCAGTGATACCATTCCAATTGCACATAAGACTTAAACCACAAGTAAACTAAAGCTTGCACAATTTAAACCTGGTGTTTCAGACTTCTTACCCAATTTCAGGGTTGCCAGCAAGAGTTGGCTTCAAGAAGATCCAGATAAGGGGAGATGCAAAAAGCTCGAATTAAAGATTTTGAGGCTTCTTGTGAGATGAAGAAATTGATGTGCTCTTCATGGCCCAATTAGGAAACCCTGGAATTCCTGGGTTCTGGGTTTTACCAACCCACAGCCATGATTATCTTGGATTCGCTTACTTTGCCAAGGGGCATTTCTTTCAGTCGGCCTTTGGGAATTCATCAGCGGGTATACATACATCAAAATGAGATCCATGGTTTAATGGCCACATGGTCCATGGGGCCAGAATTATGACTGCCTGCTCTGATGCATTTACCTTCAATTTCTCCCCATCACACGCCCACTGTTTAAAATTAGGATTATGGAATCAGTTCTAAGTAGACCTTACAAGACAGATTGAATCTCAGTGGCTGAATACAAAATTCAAATGATTGCAGTACAAAATAACATCCTTTATTTCATTGTCTGTTGTGTTTTTTGTGAGATTTTGTTGAAGCAGTGAGAGCAGATGATATGAAAGTGTTTTTGAGCCCCATATTGTGCATGGCACTTGAATTATTATAAGTAAACATGCAGTTATTAACCGGTCTAGTTGAAGTGTCATTTCAGCTATGCATATCAATTCAACTCCTTTGTTTTTTCGTTAGGGCTGGATGACCAGCTCACAGTTTAAACTTGCTTATTGAAAATAATTCATGGAGACAAAACAAATAAGAGGATATTAAAAATCAGAATTCTTCATATATATTTGTTTTAATTTTAAATATCTCAGGCCACACACTTGTGCTATCTGGGACAACTAGAGTTTCATAGAATCCCTACAGTGCAGAAGGGGTCCATTCAGCCCATCGGGTCTGCAATGGCCACAATCCCACCAAGCCCCTATTCCTGTAGCCCCATATATTTACCCTGCTATTTCCCCTGATACTAAGGGGCAATTTAGCATGGTCAATCAACCCTAACCTGCACACCTATGGACTGTGGGAGAGAACCAGAGCACCCAGAGGAAACCCATGCAGAGAATGTGCAAACTTCACACAGACATTCACCCAAGTCCGGAATCAAACCCAATGCCTGGCGCTGTGAGGCAGTAGTGCTATCCACTATGCTGCTGTGCCTCCCAATGGTACAATTCCTGAAAGATGAAGCTAATCCATGAATCAAGCGCATTCAATGTTTTTTTATTTATTCATGGGATGTGGACATCACTGGCTAGGCCAGCATTTATTTCCCATCCCAAGTTGCCCTGGAGAAGGTGATGATTAGCTAACTTTTATGTGGTTTAGTTATACCCACAGTGCTATTTAGGAAGGAGTTCCTGGATTTTGACTCAGCAGCAGTAAAAGAACAGTGATATTTCCAGGTTAGGATGGTGAGGTGAAGTGCAGAATTATTAATATAAATCATATTTATATGATATGTTATTATGAAAAGAGCCAAATAAATGTTCTTAATATTATTTTGATCTGAGACAGAAATGTCGAGAGTATATTAAGACAACATGAATGGAGAATCTTTGTGGGATAAAATGTTCTCCAGATACAAGAACACAAAGAACATTTGCCCTTTGTCATTGGTGTAAGAGGAAATTTGCAGCAGTCACTATTGTTAAGAGTTGTTTCCTGTCTGCCATTGACACTTGCCCCAAGACTGGAAGATTGGTAGCATGGCTATATAGAAAAGGGTATGTTAGGTCAAAACATTATACAGCAAAAAAACCTGGTAGAAGTAGGGAATGATTTTGCATTTAATTCTCAGATTCAAAAGTTGCACAGGGTATAATAGTCCCTACATACAACAGGCTTGCTTATCCCTAGATAATGCCATGATAAAATATTAACAATAATAATGAAGAACAGAGTTTAAAATATGATTGTAAGCTACTATTTCTGTTCTTTGTGTCTCATAGGATTGGTACAATCATGCAAATAAGGATTATAAGAAATATACTTCAACTGGAGCTGAAACAGCAGCAATAGCACGCATATACACTAATGCGAATCCAAATGTGTTGTGAGTGCATGAAGATTTCTGATTGGCAGTTTTATCAGGAGGTATCAAAAGTGAAACAAGCTGGGTTGAGCTGATTCAATTCAACAAAACAACATTTTAAAAAATTAATATCAGATGGATGTCCTCTGTCATAATCTGGATGAAGGGGGAGCAAAATGGGCAAGGAACCCATTACAAATGAGCTTTCTTCTTTGAGTACATATCAAAAATTCTGCTCGGTGTGGGAAAACTCACTTAATAGATCCAGCCATACTGGTGTGAGAATATCATGCAAATGAGAGAAATTTGTCAGACTGTGAATTTTGGGTATTGAGTGTCCCATGGAAAGCAGTGTAAGATACCGACCCAACATTGATCTTAGCACTCTATTATTTCTTCAATGTTAATCAAAAACACTCTGAATCTAACAGCACAAAACTTATACAATTAGTGAGCAATTATTAAATTGCAATTGTAATTAAGAGTATTTATATCCATGCATGTGTTGAGGGGAGGACACAGAACATTGAAGGTTTTCTTTCAGCATGAATTCATCTCTCATTTGCAGAACATATTCAACTGAAGAAACAATAGTTTGCAGCACCGCCTCGGTCAATGCTGAGAAAGTGTACCTTTCAATAATTACGATGCTAGTCTAATATCTATGGTCCTCCTCACTTGCACTGTGCATGTGTAAAAGTGTATTTTAGGGCACTTTAAAAGAAACCAAGACACGAGCATGACATTGTAATGACTGAGAATGACAGTATTGCATCCTGGTACTAGTAACATTCTATGCTCAGTTGCATCAAAAAATTGATTCAGTTGGATTCGGAAACAAAAAGATCATGCACAATATTCATAGACACAAAAGAGACAATAGTTTATACTAATATAGTGAAAAAAATGGCTTGCATTCCAGTTTGAATTGATCTCCTCTGATGTCAATGGAATGGCTACACAGGCCAGTAATGTTAAAGTTTCATTGATGGACTTTATGGATAAGTTGAGAGGGCTGATATGACAGATTGGCACATGTACCACTCCTGTCTGTTTCTTTTAGTTACTGCTACCCAGACGGACGACTCTTTTGCAAGGGCAGTCTTGATATCTCCAAAAATATTTGTTCTGCTAAATTTTCTCTGGAAGGTTGCAACTGGTCGTGTTAAACATAAGGACTCGGAGCAGGAGTAAGCCATCTGGCCCCTCGAGCTGCTCCGCCATTCAATTATATCTGCATTCCGCTGATCTTTTCATAGACTCAACTCCACTTACCTGCCCACTCACCATAACCCTGAAATCCTTTACGGTTCAAAAATTTGTCTATCCTTGCCTTAAAAACATTCAGTAAGGTAGCCCCAGCTGCTTCACTGGGCAGGGAATTCCACAGATTCATAACCCTTTGTGTGAAGAAGTTCTTCCTCAACTCAATCCTAAATCTACTGCCCCTTATTTTGAGCTATGCCCCTCTAGTTCTAGTTTCGCCTGCCAATGGAAACAACCTTCCCTGTTTCTATCATATCTATTCCTTTCATAATCTTATATGTTTCAATAAGATCTTCCCTCATTCTTCTGAATTCCAATGAGTATTGCCTCAGTCTACTCAATCTCTCCTCATAGGCCAACCCTCTCAAGTATTCATACTACATAAGATAAAAAGAGTATTTTGGTATTGCTATGCAAAACAAAAAATCTAGGAGTGGGAAATTTGAGCCCATTTAAATGCTTGGCTTCTAGGTAATCCCATTTCATTTTGAACGTCTGCCCACAATTTTTCTGATGGAAGAAGTTAGAATTTATGAAGCACTTTAATCCAACTGCAAGAACCCAAGTTCTTCAAGTAAGACAGTGAAGTGCCCTAACTGTTTTTATTATGATTATTCTATGGGATGCGGGCATCACTGGAAAGGTCAAAACCAGTTACTCATCCTTAATTATCCTTCAGAAAGTGGTTGGGAGACACCTTCTTGATCTGTTACCCATGGCAGTCACAGTATTGATAAGAAGGAAATGTCAGGATTTTGATCTAGCAACAGTAAAGGAACGGCCATTTAGTTCCAAGGTTGAATGATAAGTGACTTGGAGGAGAACTTGCAGGTGTTGGTGTTCCTATGCCTCTGTTATCTTGTCGTTTTAGATGATAGCGCTTGCAGGTGCAAAGGTGCCATCAAAAGAGCATTGGTAGATTGCTGCAGTGCATTCGAATATAGTTCACATTGCTACCACTATGCGTTAGTGGTGGAGGAAACGAAAGTTTAGGTCGGTGGATGAAGTGGAAGAGAAAGGTAATCCTTCTGAACACCTGCGGAACCCAGGCCTACAATTTAATATGCAGCCTCACACCCCCAATCACACCCAACTTCACGTCATTCACTGAGATATTTGGATTGTTATAAACATGCCAACACCCAAAATCATCAGTATTATTGCAGCGATTTAGGTTTAACCCAATCTGGAAAGCTCCTGGGGAAACTATTGTAAATGATATTGCCATGTTAAGACTGATCTCAGAGTACTGTGACTTTGGAGCTACATTCATTGATTGCTGCAGGACGGTTTAATCTGAGGGATAAATAATAAGGACATTCAAAGTAAACTATCAACAGAGGTAGAGATAATTTTTAAGAAGATGCTGGAGATAGCACTGGTGATGAGAAATGCAAACAGGAGCTTCAAAGCTTGCAAAATGACACACTTCACTAGTTAGGATGGGAAGCTACAGGCAGCAGTGTGCCAAAAATGAAGATGCAATTTCAAAATGGAAAGCAAATACAGCCATGAATAAAGCGAGAAGATTTTAAAAAGCTACACCAGGATGAAGGGATATTTTTTGTGCCAGTTCACCAACAATCTCTGCTGTTCTGCTGTTAAGAACTCGGGTGAGGACTTCAATGGAACTGTAAACAGGAAACACTGATAGATATACACATGTTGGAAGAATAGTTGGCCTAACAGACAGCTTCCTGTCTAGCAGCATGGAGGAGCCCAGCTCCAACTTGGCAGAGGGCATTCTGCAGAGCTGAATGTAGCTTACCCTCTCTGCAGCCTCTGTACCATCTGCCTTTGATGCTGCACATCCAGGAAAACTGCAGCTTCTGAACCCATACCTGTTACAACCTTTTGAGTAGACAAGTCACCTCCTTCTTTGCCTTGCTTTAAAGGTGCGGTAAGGTTCCCCACCAAATCTGGCAACCTCACTACAACACATCCAACAACATCTCATACTAATTCCACACACTTTGCCATAACAGATGCGATGTGAGAATGGCTGCTTTTGACATCATAACAGCAAGCGACTAGGTATATTATTAAGAAATCCTAGCAAAATTGGGGTCAATGGGAATGAGGGATAAAACTCTTCATGGATTTGATGTTGTACCTTGCAAAAAGGAAAGTGGTTGTGGTATCACCTCAGTTCCAGTTCATTACTGCAGGAGTCCTTCAGGGTAGTGTCCTATAGGCCCAACCATTTTCATCAATGACGTTCTTTCCACTGTAAGGTCAGAAATAGGGATGCTCTCTGGTATTTGTACAATGTTCAGAACCATTCATAACTCCTCATATTCTGAAGAGGTCTTTGTCCATGTGCAACAGATCTGGACCATATTCTGACATGGTCTATTAAATGGTAAATGCCAAGCAATGACAAACAAAAGAGGATCCATCTATACCTTCATTGACATTCAGTGGCATTACCATTGCTGAACCTCCCATTACCGACACCCCTGAAGTTACCACTGACCAAAAAATGAACTAGACTAGCCATATAAACACTGTGGCTACAAGAGTAGGTCTGAGACTGAGAATTCTGAGGGGTGTAATTCACTTCTGTCTCCTCAAAGCTTGTTCACCATCTGCAAGCAGAAGTTAAGAAAAAGGTAGAATCTTCTTCACATGCCTGGATGAGTGTGGCTCCATAAGCAACTCAAGAAGCTCAACATAATCCAGGATGAGGCAGTCTTTATGTTGGGGCACTGTTATATATTGAATTTGTCGGATTGAAGAACTTGAAGTAATAGAAGATGAAAACAATAATCTAGATTTATCCAATAGCTGTGATCTAACCTGATGCAAAAAAACTCGTGGAGCAGCCAATAATGTCATGGACTATACATATGACTAAATTCTTAAAATGACAGTGCAACAACACAACAGCACCAAATATGTAACATCATTCCCCCTTTACTTCTAAAGACTCATAGCAACAAATAACCATAGTACTTTTCCATAGTCATCAAAACATATAAACAAGGGCAGGTAATGCTGCATTACACAGTAACAATACAGTACATAAGCAAGGATATCTATTCCACATTGGTTGCCCGCACACTTCATGGATTTGGTTGTTCTTGATCTTAGAGTTACTCTCTAGTTCTTCAGAGGATGTCTCTACCCTAGAAGGTATAACGGTCTCTTTTGCAGAAGGAAAATTAATAGTAGCAAAGGATTCTTCAGCAATCTCAGTTTCTGCTGTTTGACCACAAGTCACAGTATCTGACTGCGTGGATGGCGATTCATCCTGAGGTAATCCTGGCGTTCATGACATTGTCACATTGATGCGTGTAGCTAACAACTGATCTGTAAGTCATCTCCACACTGACTCATCTTCAGTTTGCACTGTATAGGAGATAGGGCCAGTTTGAGCCAATACAGTTGCAGGAATGCAATTTTCGCAAGTGGTAGAGCAGCGCACCAAAACTTGTTGTCCTTGTCGAAACAAGTGTCTTTTGGAATTACCTTCTCTTCTTAAGATTTGTGACTGCTGGTTACATTCTACTATATCGGAAGTCTCCTGAAGTAAGACTAGATCAAATGTAATGCTTAGCTTTCTGTTCAGTAAAGCTGGGGATCTCTGAGTAGTCATGTGTGTGGTGTTGGGATGTGTTGCCGCGACACAGTTTAGACAGCAATTTTAATAATCCTTGATCCGTGGAGGCTTTCAGAAAATGCTTCAAGGATTGGCCAAATCTTTCAGCTAATCCATTCATTGATGGGTAAGGTGCTGATTTTGTGTGTTCAATATCACTAATCTTTGAATAGTTTTCAAACTCCTGGGCCGTGAATTATGATCCATTATCATTCACAATTTATTCTGGTTTCCCAAATCTAGCAAAAAATCTCATCAAGCTTTTTGATGGTTTGTTCCATAGTTGTTGACTGGCCATTTGGAGCATGCACCAATAACAACATGGGCCCCTCATATGGGCCTGCAAAGCCAATGTGTAAACATTGCCAAGACACTTAAGGCCACTCCCATGGGTGCAATAGGGACAATGCACATGACTGGCACAGCCCTGCTTTTTTCTCGATCCTGGCATTGAACCCAGGCTACCAGAATTAGTTTCTCCTAAGTTCTTTAATTCGAGCTACACCAGGATGTCCTTCATGGCCTTCCAATACTCTTTGTCACAAGTTGGAGGAATTATTACTATCATCCCCCACAACAAACATCCACCCTATACTGTCAACTTGAGTTTTTTGGAAACATGGGGCAAGATTCTCTAGCCTCCCAGCCACCTGCTTGCCACCAGTGGGAGGTGACACGTTGTTTACTAGTGGCAGAACTCTCTGGTCCCGTTGCTGCCAATGGGAATTCCCACACTGGCAGGAAATCCATGGGCAAGAGTGGGCTGCCAGCGTGACCAGAGAATTTTGCCAGTGTGAAAGGCCAGAAAATTCTTGCCATGGTTTTAACTTGGGATACGTTCCTGCTTTCCTCAGTTTTCCAGTACCTTCCCGACCACTGAGATGTTTCTATCTGTGAAAAATTGAAGATACTGGAAACACTACTGGGTGATACTTGATCAGTAGACAAATATAATTGTGACAATGCATCAGCATTGGCATGGCTTTTGCACTGACGGTATCTCATCTCAAAGGAATGTATATTGAAGACGATCGTTGAAGTCTGCTTTTGGAAAGCGATAGAATGATCTGAAGTCCCACCTGCACTCCTTTCATGGATCATAGGGCGTCCTCAAACCTATTGTATTTCTCTAAGATGCTCTGTTTATTTGTTTTAGAATCAACAAACCTGTACACAGCACTACAGTTCAACTTCATCTTCTCTAGCTGAGAGTGGCCTAAGAAAGCTGGAAAACCTCCTTGGACAACATGAAGTGGCAGCTCTGCATTTGTCCACTTTACTCTACTTTAACTGTGATATATCCTCTTAAAGGGACTATTGCCCCAGTGTAGGTCCTCAGAATGATATCTGCTGGCTTTAATGGTAGATGATTCAATTTTGCTTATAGATAGTCTCAGGAATTAGGGACATAGCGGCCACCATGTTGATCTCCATTATGATTGTCTGTCTATTTAATTTTGGAACTACCCAGAACCAATGTTATTCACCTTGAACTGAAAATACCATTTAACTTTAATTCCTCTTTAGAATTATGTTCTGTGGCTTAATTGCTCTTATTATTTTTCTCTTCCACATTGCAATTCCTTTTTCTGAAATTTATTTTATTCTTTTATTTTGATGTGTCTTATTTTCCTTCTTTCTGGAGGTATTAGTTTCTGCCAGCAAGCTCGTGCTATTTGGCCAACTTTGCCACAATTTTTGCATAGGCTTTGAATGGCCCCTTTTTGCACAGCAATGATACGCCTATTGCTGGGTAGACTTTCTCTGGGTGGTGGTCATTTTATGCATCCTCATGCCTGCTCCAAGCCAACAAGCCTCCTTAGCAGCAAGCTCCATCAAAATAGCTATCTGCAAAGCTGGTTTAGACCCAAATTCCATTCAGTTAGCAATCTCCACTGTATAGCCTCATTCCTCAGCCCACAAACCAAACAGTCACGAATCATATCATTCAAAGAGTCACAAAATTCACAATGCTCTGCGAGGCACATTAGGGTCATAACAAATTATGTTATACCTTTTCCCTCTAGCTGATTCACATCACGGAACCTAAAATGCTCTACAATAATGAACGGTTTGGGTGAATAATGGTTCTCTGGTATCTTAGTTAATTCCTGACATGCTTTGTTACTGTGCTTCTCAGGCAGGACCAGGCATGGGAATAAATTAAAAGTTTTACTGCTAATGTTGCTGAGAAAAGCAGGGACCTTGATTACTAGGATATAATATTCTATTTCATTAGGGTCTTTTAAGAGACTTCTGGATGAGTACATGGGACTTAATAGGATTGAGGGTTATAGATAAGCCTAGTAGGTAGAGATAAGATCAGCGCAACTTGTGGGCCAAGGGGCCTGTTTGTGCTGTAGTTTTTCTATGATTCTATGATTCTATAATACTGAAGTTTCTCTGCATAGGCCTTCCAATTCTTGGATTCTTCCTCAAATAGGCTAATTGTCTTGCCATTTTGCAGTGGCGCTGAGATCGGCTCAGCAACATTCCTTCAGAAGCTTTCCCTGATCTCAGTGGTCTGGCTTATTTTGCAAATTCTAACATAAGCCAATTGTAGCAGCTTTTCTTAGACTTAATGCAAAGCACAGAATTCTCTCTCTGTCTCGATCTACCTCCATGCCTCAATCCAACTGTGTATGTGGCGAACTCTGCTGCCTGAGCTCCATTTGGTGCCTGTTTCAATTTTCGGATTGGATTTGTTTCACTTTTTCTGCCCAATAACCTCACTGGTCTGATGCCCGGTGCAATGAGCTGACCCACTGTTAATTCTGCCCCAACATCAAAAGCATTGATGTTTCCAGTTGGTAAGTGCAGCTCCAATTTTCTTTTCTTTTGCTTGATAAGAATTTAATCTGCTTCTCGGTGCTACTATTATTTTTATCCTGTTACATTTATAGATAAAAGAACATGAAGTAATAGAACGTGGGGTTGTGTGAAAACAACAGTGCAGATTTGTTGAATAGCTATTAACGTTACAGAGACTGGGGGAAGCATAGGGTGGGTGGGATAGAAAATTCGATGGACTATTTAAAGGTCTGTTAAGCTTGGGCAGGAATTTCTGGTCTTGTGGCGTGTGCACGTGGAAAATCCCGCCCTTAATCTCGGCGCCTGTTTTATGGGCGGCATGGTGGCAATCGGCGTCATAGTGCCAGGGACCTGGATCCAATTCCCAGTTTGGGTCACTGTCTGTGTGGAGTTTGCATGTTCTCCCCATGTCTATAAGGGTGGGTTTCCTCAGGGTTATCTGGTTTCCTCCCACAGTCCAAATTCTCCCTCAGTGTACCTGAACACATGCTAAATTCTCCCTCGGTGTACCCGAACAGACACTGAAGTGTCATATTAACTTAATTGAAGTGTTAATGTAAGCCTACTTGTGACACTGATAAATAAATTTTAAACCTAGGTAAAAGCTCACAAAACAGCCACTGATTTCACAAAACTTACACATGACTAGATTCTTAAAGTGATAGCATAACCGCATAACAACAATCCCAAATATATAACAACACCCCATCCATCAACTTAAACATTTACCTCTTCCATCACTGATGCACATTGGCAACAGGGTACACTATATACAACATGCATTGCAGTAATTCACCAAGGCTCTTTTGACAGCACCTTCCAAACCCACAATCTCTACTACCTCAAAGGAAAAAGGCAGCAATATATTTGATGACTACTGCCTGAGAGTGAATAATAGGAATGTTCAGCAACCTCAAAGCAATGTTCAGTTTTATTAATATTTTGCAAAAATATTACTAATTCTGTGTATAAATATTAATGCTTCCCATAGCAAAAAAACAACTGAGGTAGGAGCAGGAGCAAACTATAATGCAATTGAATCTGCACTGAAGTTTAAGTTTATTTATTATTTTCACAAGTAGGCTTATATTACTATTGCTGAAAATAAAATATTGGCTAAACTGCTACATAAAGGCTACTTTCCAACTCTCTCCTTATATTTCTTTATTGCCTTAGTGCCCAAAAGTCCAATGACCTTGATCTAGAATGCATTCATTGACTAAGCATCCACAGCGTTTTAGAATAGAGAATTCAAAATATCCCCCGTATCTTCAAAATATCTCCCGTATCCTCTGAGAGAGAAAAAAAATCTGTGCTAAATGGTCAATCTCTTAACCTGAGATTTTGAAATTAGAGGAAACAATGAATTGAAATTTTTCAGGGCAGTTGTGGTCCTGATGCAGGCTAGAATAGGCAATTAACTGCCTGTTGTCTGGGCTCCTATGCCAATAATGGATGACCCTGTCTCTCAGAGCTTCTGGCTCTTATGGGAAATGATGGGTGTTTGTACAGGGATGGGGCCCTGTGTGTAGGCTACAAGATGACCAGTTAAGAGGGCGGTCCCCACCAACCTTAGCCTGCAGGATGGTCCCTAGGTTTTACTGGACAGTCTCTTCACCCCACGCTACTAGTAAAATGTCAGCGGCAGTAGGAAAAGAGTCGTACGCGGCCCTTTGTCGGCCATTACACAAGGCGCATTTCGTTAAACACTGGGAACATAATTTTAATACATTTTCATCTCTTTAGCAGATTTCCAAGCTCAATCATTCCTCCTTGTATGAAAGTCCAGTCATGTTGGCATGATTGTAGAATGGTGTGAAATATGAATGGTTCCCCCAAGGAGTGTACTTGAAGGTCAGACCTCCTAGAGTATTTCAGGTGATTGCATTGCTCAGGGGGAGAAGGTCATGCCCGGGTAGTGTCACAGGGCACTGGCAGAGGGCAGTGCTAGTGGGTAGTGCTGGAAGGAAGGTAGGGGCTGGTGGCCAGGGATGGGTGGTTCCTGGTGAACTCAATCAGATCCTGCCCCACCAGAGTTACATTGTGAGGATTTCCCCTTTAAGATTTTCACACTAAATCTGGGGTGATAGTTGGAGAAATCCGCTATTGCTGTTGGCAGCTTCAACAGTGCTTTTCCCATCCACAATTGGCCTTTGCTGAATTCTGGGAAAATTCTACCCAGAGTTAGCTTGGACAGACGGGAATTAGAAATCAAACATTTGCATTGAGCTTAAAATCTTGTTATGTTCTTCATTTCAATAAAAATGATTTACATAAAATAAACATGTATATTTATATTATTTATGTAATTTGTAATATGTGTGTATATTATTTACATTTGATGATTAAACGGTATCCTGCAGGCTAAAGTTTGGATGGTAGGGAGAAATGCCCTCCAAATAGGCCTCACGGTTTTCCTCGAGAAATTGTTTAAATGATATCTATTTTGCTTATGTTATAAAGGTTTTGGATATCACCTCATTGTTGGCACTCCAGAAAGGTCTATGGCAGTCCTAAATACCAACAATCATAAATAAAAGTAAGTTGTTATAGATTATCACTCCTATTTCAGACGTTCACCTACCTGGAGTAAATATGGGGAATTTGGTCACGGAGGTCAGCATATTCATCTGACTTGTCTTTTTTTATTCATTAATATTAATAGAAGTTCAAATTTATAAATCTGCTCTGTTTGTTAGTGTATTTTTACAGACAGGAAAGAGACAAAAGCAGTAACACAAGCTCAGGGTTCAGGTAACGTGTATAAAACCACTTAAACTTCAACCTTGCAGGCTCTTGTGCCACCTGAACCCCTCGGTTGTATTACTGCCTTGTAACTCCTTCCTTCCTATCCATTATTCAATGCAGCTGTCTGTTCTGAAGAAAGCTATAAAGAGAGGTTCTGACTGTCATCTTTGGAAAAACTTTGTAGAAGGTATAGATAGGCTGGTGCATTGGTTGTGAGCACGTGTTCATGGATCTGTGTGACTGTCTCCTGTGTCTGCTGTGTGTGGCTAGTGCAATGTGATGTAAGATATTAAATCAAGCTGAGAAAGGCCTTTTAATCTCAATGAAAATGAAGATCACTTTGATGAGTGTGTGTTTTATGTGCATATACATGCATAAGGACATTTCCCCCTCTGAAGTTGTTCTCACTTACTTTATAATATCGCAGAATTGCAAAATTATCCTTCAAACATTGTGCTAAATGAAGGATTGATTTGGTTGGCTATCCTATTACCTCAAGCACTAGTTAAAGAGCATTAGACCCTCATCCCTTGAAATGCACAAAAATACTCCAAAAACACAAAAAGATCCAGGAAGCAGATAATTGGAGATTGAAGGACAGTGGCCAAAACTTTGCTGAGGTACCTTGTGGAACTCCCAGTTGGTTGGATTTGTTCATTCATATTTAGATTTTAAAATTTTTGCCCACCTAGGGCCTGATTTTACCATTTTGATTCTGGGCGCAATTCAGATCCGACTTGGAAATCAGCTTTCAGGCGCCCCCATACGCACTTAGCCTGAAAAATAATTGGGAGTCCGAATTGCGCTGTGGGCGGAGCTTATCGCACCTGAAACGATCGGAGCTCTGAACTGTGTATGCGCAGTTAGAAAAGAAATTTGAAAATCGTGCTGCTGTCACATCGCTCCTGGGCCACAAAAAGCGGATAAAGTGGCCCAGGACCGATGGCGCCACAGACGTCACCCCACCCCTTATCCACCCACCCCCCAACTACCCAGATTGATTGTGACCCTCTGTCCCTCCCCCCCCCCACTGATCACAGGCAGAGTGGCAGCGGACCTCCCTGCCCCTGCCCCCCCCCACCCCCACAACAGAGAGCGATCTGTCCTCCCTCCCTCCCCATCCACCAGAAAATGATTGGGCCTCTCTTCTCCTGCAGCCCCCCCCCCCCAACTCCCCCGCTCACCAGGGAATGATCTGACCCACCTCCCTCCCCCCTCCACCACCAAGTCAGAGCCGTTGGAAGCTCTGAACTTACCTCTTCAGCAGCTGGAGCGCCCGGAAGAGACCTTTGCCGAGCATATCTGTTTCGTGCTGAATCTGGACGTGCGAACGCGATGGTAAAGGGGAAATGCTGATAAAGTTGGGCAGGCAGTTCATTGATTCAATTTAAATACATGCAAATACTGGATCACAGTCATTCCCAGGCCTTAGTAAAGTGGGCATCTGCACAGACGCAGATGCATTAATGGTCTCACACCCGACTTTACCACATTTGCACGCCCAAAAACGGGCACGACGCAATGGTAAAATCAGGCCCCTAGTTGCTGGAAGTACAAGCTGATAATGAGATGGCAGTGTGCAGGGTAATTGGGACCATGGTGAATAACAGGACAAACATTGTATCTCCTTAAACAGTGAGATTTAAGGATTGAGAAATAGCTGAGAAAGGATTGAGAAGGGGGGTAAATGAGTGTGAGTGAAATCAATGTCGGATCAGAAAGCCAAGAAGAAAAATAAAGAGGAACATGGGAACAAGAGATGAGTATGTAACCACTTGAACTTGCATCGCAATTCAATGAGATCACAGCTGAGCTATGATCTATTTCCATATATCCAATTTTGCTCCATATCCCTCAATCCATATGTCTAACAAAAATCTCTAAATTTTTGTTTATAGAAAAAAGTTCTAAAATGCTCCTACTCTTTCTATTAAGATCAAGAAAGGTGGAATTCTCATTTTTGAGCGATGAATTCAACAACTAGCCAAAATGGCTTCCCCCAATCTATCCTATCTATGCGCATTGAATCTTGAAAATTTCGATCAAATCACCCCTTAACCTCATAGATTCCTGGAAATACAACAATAATTTGTTGAATCTCTCCTTGCAGAAGCCAGGAATTACTCTCGTAAATCTATACTATACTCCCTCCAAAGTGCCACAATGCATCCAAAGTTGGTTCAGGGGCAGAGAGCAAAGCATAATGTCTACAGTTGATTTGTGACTGGAAGAAAACTGTTTCCATTGGGATTACCTGGGGCTCAGGACTAGATTCTTTACTTTTCCTGCAATAAACATCAGTGATTTAGACTCCTATGTAAGGGACATGATTAAGAAGATGATACAGAAATTGGCCCCATGCTTAATACTGAGAAAGAAAAGTGCAGACTGCAAGAAGACTTCAGAAAGGTCAGATGGAAAGAAAATGAGAAGTGGAATTTGATCCAGAGGAATGTGAGATAGTGATTTGGGGAGGACCAACAAGGCAAGGAAATGCGCAATAAATGGTAGGTTATTGAGATGTACAGAGGAACATTGGCATGCATGTCAGACCTATAAGGAGTGAAATTAGGAAACATGAAGTGTTAGAAGCTTGCAACTCTCTTCCACAAATGGCAATTGATACTAGATCAGTTCTTAATTTTAAATCGGAGATTGATAGATTGAATAAATGTTGTTAACAATGCCCAAAGGTGGGTATGTGGAGTTAGCACATCAGCCCTGAACTAAGTAAATAGCCGACTGAGCTCAAGGGGCTAAATGGCCCACTCTTGTCCCTGTGTGCCGATGTCCACAAATCCTAAAAGGAGCAGAGTAATTGAATAGGTGGCTAAGAAGGCATACAGGATACTTTCCTTTATTAGTCAAGGCATCTCTGAGCCTTGACAAAGGTTCTGCTAGACCTGTATAACGCACAACTGAAGCCAAGGTGTGTAGTTCTGGCCACCAAATTACAGGAAGGATGTGATCCCTTTAGAGAGGGCTGAAGAGATTAATGAGGATATTGATAGGAAAGGAGAATTTTGGCTATAAGGAATGATTGGCTAGGCTGATGTTGTTTCTTTTTGAATAGAGAAAGTTGAGTGGAGATTCAATTGAGATGTATAAGATTATGAAGAACTGAAATAGAGAGGGTAGAAAAGATATTTTTCCCTAAGCAGGGACAAATAAGTAATTGGTAGACTGATTAAAGCTGTGTTGAGAGGGGCATTTTTCAGCCAGAGAGCAGTGGGAGTCTGAAACTTGCTATCTGAAAGATTGGTAGTGGCAGGAAATCTTGCCCCATTTAAAAATTACTTGGATATGAGCTTGAGAAATCATGACATATAGAACTAGGGACAAAGAGCTAGTCAAAGAGGTTTTGACTGGACAGATTGTTTCAGTTGCTGCAGACACAATAGGCTATCTGACTGAAAGCTCAGAGTTGGGAAATTTTTAAGTTCTGCAAATGCAACCCAGGAGGTAATACCCCAGAAGATTGGATTTTCGTTCTGGATGGCGGGGTTCCCTGCGAGTTGAGCCAGGTGACCCCAGAATGAATGCGGAAGGTGCCTCATGTAGGAGAAGGCTGAATGGAAGGCTTACCTCAATGCTCCAATGCACCTTTGGATATGGTCTCAAGGTGTCCTTTACATCTCCAAAAACGTATCATGGCTATCCAATTGAATCCTGTTTCTATAAGGTCTACTTTGTGAGTATTGGATTTCACAGACCTCTTACATCAAAATCATACCAGTTGAAACAATTACTGATTTCTACGACCAACTGCTTTCATGAATAGCGCATGCACAAATTCTAATCCAGGCCCATTCCTGTGCTGTAGGAATGTTAAGTGCCATGTTTGGGAGTGGGATTTTTGGATTCAGGCCTCTTCCAACATTTTCACAAAATAAAGAGGATCTCATTTGGACGGAGTGAATGAGGTACCAAACAAACAGGCTGCTTTGTCCTGGATGGTGTTGAGCCTGCTCTTGTAACTGTAGAGTTTATATGGCTAGTGCAGTTTAGTTTCTGGTCAACGGTAGCCCCAGGATGTTGATAATGGGGACTTCAGCGATGGTAATGCCATTGAATATCAAGGGGAAATGGTCGCGTTCTCTCTTATTGGAGATGGTCATTGCCCATCACTTGTGTGGCATGAATGTTACTTATCACATATCATACATGTCTGAATGTTGTCCAGGTCTTGCTATATATGGGCATGGACTGCTTTGGTATCTGACAAGTTGTGAATGGTGCTGGACATTGTGTAATCATCAGTGAACATCTCCACTTATTAACTTATGTTAAAGGGAAGGTCATTGATGAAGCAATGCGGATGATTGGGCCTTGGACACTATTCTGAGGAGCACCTTTAGCGATAAACTGGGACTGAGATGATTGACCTCCACCCAACCATCTTCCTTTGTTTTAGGTGTTTTAGGTGACCTAGTGGGGTTCTGCTTCCCATTGATTCCAGTTTTGCTACTTCTCCTTGATTCCACACCTCGTCAAATAGTGCCTTGATCTCAGCTCACCTTCTGGCACAACATATTGTTAATTGGGGTATAGCGAAGGATTTTCCATCCTTCTATCAGAAGGATTTTCCATCCATTTTAATGGAAAACCCTGACAGACTCTGGTTTTTATGCACAAGTTTCCAAATTACTAAATTCTGCTCCCAGACAGCGAACTTTTTGTCCACACCGGGGCTACCTATGGGTGGGATTTTGCGGCCTTGCTCATCCCAAAACTGTAAAACCCTGCCCAAGGTCAACAGACCTCCCCATTATCTGCCCCTCGCGCGCTCTGATTCCCGCAGTGGGCTGGGCAGTAAATTTCTGGCCTATATTGCAGAAAACAAAGTCAGTTACCAGCATATTAGGTAGCATAAACTTCCTTAATCAGATCACATTTTCAGAAATGACGGATCAGCCACTAGGTCAATAAACAGCAAGTCAAAAATCTGCCTGTAATCTTCTTCAGAAATGAGACAAGTGCCTGGATCAGATTTGTGTGTAGCACTGCATCATAGTGATACGGCTGTGACATTACATCATTGATTATCTAATTAGAAAAAAATCAATAATATATAATAAGTATTTTACCCCCTGTATTCTCTGAAAGTGATACTCCTGTAAACTGTGCATTCGCTTGTCAGGACAGTACAGATAGTTTTTCCTGTAATTTTGCACCTCTGACATCAGACACCCATTGTTTTCTTGAGGCTATGACATCACACATTGATGTTTTTCAGTATCAAAATCCTCTACTGTTCTCTCTGATGGAGAATAAGTCACCACACAGACTGAAAAGGAAACAAGTGTCTCGTGCGGACAATACATTGAACAACATCTAGTTTACTGAGGTTTATAGATAAACCTGGAATTTACCCTTTGATTTTAGTGCTTCTGGGTTCATCGATGGGAACTTAAAACTAGCGTGCACTTATGCTTGAAATTCATACTAGTTATCAATTGTTATTTTCTCCCTATAAACTGAACCACCAAATCAGAAACAAAATGTTGATCTTTTCGCTCAGAATATCCCTTACAGAATGTTCTGGGGATTTTCACAGTAACTGCATTGCAGTGTTAATATAAGCCTACCTGTGAGACTAATAAATAAAATAAAAATAAAATGTTGCAAGTTCAGAGCTTGAACCATCTTAATTCTTTAAGATGATTATAAACAGATTAACACAAAAATGAATTGATCTGCTGGATGACTGTGCATGTTGATCCAATGTAAAGCATGTGTACATGTGATGCTCAGTGGGAGAATAAGGCAGTTTAGCTAAGTTTAATATTTCATTCACACTGGCAATGAAGGTCTGCTCTGATCTGCCCTGAGACTGAGTCACTTAAAAATAGCTGATGTTCTAATCAGAACCAGTAACAAGACAGTTTCTGTTCATTTGCTGTCAGGAACAGAGCTGTGGAACAGTGAGAGACACCAGTTCCTGTCCAAACATGATTGTGGAAGGAGAAACCAACCTGGAAGAAATAGATTGCAAATTTGCACTCTCAAACTGTTCTTATTCTAATCCAGATTAGCATTTTTGGCAAATAAAGCATTAAAATCATGTGTTGGAGAAACTAAGCATCTGCTTGCCCTAAAACGATAGCAAAGAGCACGGCTGTATCTGTAGTATAGTTTGGGGAAAAAATTGATAATAATTTACGTACTCTTACATAATTTTGGAATTGACAAAGAAATATTACTGTGGCCTCTGAGATCTAAAAGTTACAATATAGAAAACTTTAGGCGAGAGTTTTTTGTTTGCCTATAATCAAAGCAAAACAAAAAATACAAGACGTTCAATAAACAGACAGAATTCCCATTCATTTTTGCCTAGTTATTAGATGTGCCATTTACAACAAATCAGGAAACTGCAATAAAGAGGAAATCAGACAATTAATTTTCAAATGATCACACAATATAATTGCTTTTGCTTGTTCTATAGATCATACGTCATGTAATTCAGGAATAAAATGCAATAAATATGTTTAGGGAATTATTGGCCATGAATATTTCTTAGTTGAAGTGACCAGCTAGGTAAAAACTCTATCTGAAGCATCCGGGAGAATTTCTGTGCAGAAGACATGCCTCAAACTTTTAGCAACTACAGAGGCTAGTGCGAGAACAACTGTAAATTACACTTCTGTTACATACACGGCAACTACTGTGGTTGTGCAGTCATTAAACCTAACATGGAGGGAACAAAAGTCAGCCTTAGAAAAACAACTTTAAACAACTTGTTTTCCCTTGCTACCTTTGTGATAAGGGAATTGCTTCCTGAATGCTGTCAGGTCGGCACCATATGTTCCAGGAAACTGAGGACCCTTGAAGAGGAGAGGCCTCTGAATTATTGATCAATGATTAGCAAATGCAATAGAAATTTTATACTTGATGTTGTGTGGAGATTCATAATTTATGACTGGACAAAATAGGAGTAGCAGAGGTAGCAGTAGGTGATTTCAGTCCGGTATTGATTACTTTGAGCATCAGGAGGTAAGTGTAGTGTGACAGACAGGACAAAAAAAACTGACAATCTGCTGCTTGTCTGTCACAACCCAACAGCTGGGTAAGAAATTCATCACAATATGGAGGTGTACATTTCAGAACTTAGCTTTTATTGCTGTAGCATTAAACCAGCAACTCATTGCAACAAATGTTACCCAATGTGGAAAGACACTTAAAATGAATGAGATGATAAAGAAGCTGTTTAGGTTTGACTTTTTCCCACACATCTCAGCTTATTTTAAATGTAAATTTATCTTTTTAATGAAGGTCCAAAAACTTTCAAAGCCAATGAAAGGCGCAAAGGAAAAGTGAAAAGGAGTACACAGCTTATATAAGTAAAATACATGGATACATTTCTTTGAGCTTTCTTCAGATCCTGCATTCAAAGTGACAGTCAGTTGCCTGTCAATTATCCACTTAAAGTGGCAACCCTGATTCGCTGGATTTTATGTTCTGTGTCGTTCACATCCATGTAGTATCACTGTTCATTTCCACCAGATATTTAGTGAGCTACATCCCCATTCCACAGAATATCATGGGAAGAAAAGCTATTAGGTTGGTAATTCTGATAAACAAGCTCTAATAATATTCAGTGTGCTGGGCCTGGTGCCTCGAGAACTTCATTTGGCTTTTTATCCCTCACGTAGCTCATTTATCAAGAACTGTTAGTTCCAGCTGTCAAACAAACACAATTTACTTTTGCTCATTAGGTTGTAACTGGGGCCAATAAAAATCTATGCCAATGTAGTTCTAAAATGTACGTTTTTAGAGACCATTTTTTGAGGTCTTTTTGATGAAATTCTGTAGAGAATGTATCAAGATCTCTTACATAATTTCTAAATCTTTTCACTGGCACTCAAATCATGAAAAATATTCTGCTCACTGTTCTCCTAATGAAGTAGGAAATTTATCCAGTCAATAAACTGAGCCATACAGACCAAATTTCATCAACTTCGCTCTTCAGTCTGTGCTGAGTTAGTTACCTTGGTCAGGTTGTTGGTACAAAAATTGATTCTCATGACCCTAAGTAATATAGAAACAAAGAAAACAGAAGCAGGGCTAGCCATTTGGCCTTTTGACTCTGCTCCGAAATTCATTTTGATCATGGCTGATCATCAAAATTCAATATCCTGATATTGCCTTTCAGATAGTGTTCCTGCACTTCAATACTGGAAATGCAGGAAACATATCCTGCAGGGTAGGATTGGGCTTAGCTGCCATGGTCCTCATGGTCAAATAGTTTGTCACTTTTTGATATCAAGATTCACAAAAGACAATAGCTGCTTATTAGCTATATGTCAGAAACATAGGAATATAAGAATTAGGAGCTAGAGTAGGCAAGTCAGCCCTTTGAGCCCACTCTGCCATTCTATATGATCATGGCTGATCTCCATCTCATCCTAACTCAATTTCCCTGCCTTTCCCCCCTAGCCCTTTATCCCGCTTTTGAGCAAATATTTATCTACCTCTTTCTTGAATCCATTGATTGATTTAGCATCCACTGCACTTTACGGAAGTGAGTTCCATAGATTCACAATCCTCTCTGAGAAGTAGCTTCTCTTTATCTCTGTCTTGGACCTTCCCCTCTTACTCTACAACTATAACATCTTGTCCTAGAAGGGGAAAATTTGGTTAATTTGGAGGTCTTGCTGCGGCTGTATAGGGCATTGATGAGGCCGCAGCTGGAGTACTGTGTGCAGTTTTGGGCGCCGTACTTGCGCAAGGATATTTTGGCCTTGGAGGGAGTGCAGAGGAGGTTTACTAGGCTGATGCCGGAGTTGAGGGGGTTGAGCTATGAGGAGAGGCTGAATAAACTAGGCTTGTACTCGTTAGAGTTTAGAAGAATGAGGGGAGATCTCATTGAGACATATAAGATGATGAATGGGATGGATAGGATAGAGGTGGAGAGACTCTTCCCGCTCAGAAAGGATAGTAGGACTAGGGGGCACAGCCTCAAGATAAAGGGGGGGGTGGTTTAGAACGGAGTTGAGGAGGAACTTCTTCACTCAAACGGTGGTGAATCTCTGGAATTCTCTGCCCATTGGAGTGGTGGAGGCTACCTCGCTAAATATTTTTAAGATGCGGGTTGATGGGTTTTTGGTGAGAGAGGGGATTAAGGGTTATGGGGAGAGGGCGGGAATGTGGAACTGAGCCAAGACAGATCAGCCATGATCTTATTGAATGGCGGGGCAGGCTCAAAGGGCTAGATGGCCTACTCCTGCTCCTATTTCTTATGTTCTTATGTTCTTAATACATACATTATCAATCCCGTTGAGTATTTTATACCTCAATCAAATCACCCCTCATTCTTCTGTACTCCAGTGAGTACAAGTCCAAGCTACTCAAATACTCCTCTACGACAAACCTGGAATCAATCTAGTGAACTTCTTCTGAACCATCTCCAGTGCCACCACATCCTTCCTCAAAGAAGATGACCAAAACTGAACACAATACTCAATAGTGTGGTCTCACCAATACTTCATACAGTTGTAACAACACTTCTCTACTTTTATACTTTAGACCCTTTGCAGTAAATGCCAAGGTTCCATTTGCCTTCTTTATAATATTCTGCACCTGCATATCCACTTTCTGAGACTCATGCACAAGGACACCCAGATCCCTCTGCACAGACACCTTTTGAATCTGTTTCCAATTTAAATAGCAATTTGCTCTTTTATTTTTCCAGCCAAAATAGATAGCCTCACATTATCCATATTAAACTCCATCTGCCAGATTCTGGTCTATTCCCCTAGCCTGTCAATATCCATTTGTAAACTTTTTATCTGCTCGTCACAGCCTGTTTTCCCACCTACTTCCATGTCATCAGCAAAGTTCACTATGTTTCACTCTGTCTCTGCTTGTGATCATTAATATAGGTTGTGAGTACTTGTGGTCCGAGAACTGAACTCTGCGGGGCCGCACCAGTTATAGATGTTGGATGCTGACTTGTGCCTGTGAAATTGCAGCCAGTGGGGTGTTGCATTCCCTCAGGAGAGGAGAATAGTGAGGGAAACCAGCAAGGGTTAACAAAATGTATCCTATCCGGATACTTTTCACTCTCAGTTCAAGATTTGTGTATTCTTCATGCTCCTAAAAAAATGTGATGACCCATTGTAATAAGTGATTCAAATGTTCAGTAAAATTATTGCAATGAATTAATGTATGGTAGTTCAATAGATCAGTCACTGGTGCATTGATTAAATGAGTACATCTTTGCATAAATTGTACATTGCATTATTGAAAGTGAGTTACTAATTTTACTAATACCTTGACAAAGGAACATATCTTATTTTTGCTTAACAATGCAATAAGGTGTTGGATCCTAGTCACTCATGAAAGGCATGGGAGCTAAGGATTGAAAGAGTTAATACCCCATCACCTGTGCAGTATCTTCAGATACAGCTGAGATGATTCATAAGTTCACTATGCATATGCATAACATTGGGCAGATATCAAAAGTAACATGCAAAGAGGCCAGTCAATGGAGAACATCACAGTGTGTTAACTCAATCACAGGCCTTTGCCTGCCTGGTTAATGCTCTTTAAAAACTAAGCTGAAAAAACATATATTTTCATCAAGAGATTCCACCTCATTGATGAACATTCAGGCCAATCCACATCCAAAAGCGTGCTTTGAAAACTCTGCTCCATTTTGGCAGTTGAAACAATTTCTATCACAACACTTGAGACAATCTATAACATTCTAAAACAATTGACAATAATCCACATAAAATAAACCACAACATTCCAAAAGAAAAACTAATTTGCCTGACCTCCCATACTTTAAAAACTTCCAGAATCTAGATCAGCATCAGCAAAAACAAATAATTTCTTCCTTGGTCCATATCCTATCTCTGTGAATCCGTCCAGTATTTTTTTTGAGATATATTGTTTATTAACAGACTAATGGAGTAATAAAAGGGCAAAAAGATTACCAATGCCAGAATGGGTAATTTACAGGAACATAAATCGAGGATTGATGAAAGGCAATTTGCCCATGAAGTCTATTCCTTTTCTAGGGCAATGTACATACTTCCAGAGGTATAAAGACAGAGATTGACTTCTGTTATCTTCTTTTAAAATGGGACGAATTACCAAAAGCATTTGCAGCTGAGATAAGAACTTGTTTGAGGTTATCAGTAAACAGTTCTAGGAAACTGGAAGCTAAAGAAGACTGTATTATTCTCATGGTTAGAGTATAAATATTCTCATGGTTTTAAAGGAAATCCTCTCGGCATGAAGTAATCTTCTCTGGTCAAAGTGCAAAGATTTCTAATTGCAATAAGAAGAATTGTTACATGCTTCTGGCACTTAAAGGAAAGTTAAAGGCCAGTTGCTTGGCAGGAGCGCATGGCATTCAAAGAGTAATTAAGCAACATATTTAGAATTCTACAATGCACGAAATAAGCAGAAATCTCCCCATGATTGTGAGCTCTAAGGGTCATCATTAACATGCCTGTGACAGGTGTGAAAAAAAGCATATCTTACCGAAAACAAGGAGGTATTCTCCACTTCCCTCTCACATAATGAAATCCTAATTGAGTTGTTATCAGCTAAGTGATAAAATACTTTTCAAATTTATAAACAACGTGCTCAATGGAAGAAAGACTTCTGTATGCTTTCTGTAATAAATTATTCTAAAAGGCTCATTTAGCACATTGGATTGCAGTCAATGTAGTGGTAATATGAAAATCCTCTAAGAGAAGACAAACCATGAATGATATTCTGTCGAGTACGAATTGATTTGCCTTTCCACAACTCAATAAGTGAAAGTTCCATGACATCTACATCAGGCTGGGGACACTAGTGTAGAAATTCTTAATACATGTGTCTGAATCTCCATTTAGTGGGGCTTTAATCTCTTTAAAATTAATGTGTTGGTTTTTCCACTAAAATAATATAAAGACAAAATTTAGATAAACACGTTAAGCATTCATACTTTAGAATCCCATTGCATAATTTCATGGTCCAAGTGATTAGCAGAACAAATCTTGCAACTTTAAAGGTTAGTGTGAGCGCAGTTAATTTATTCACTTGAGAGTTGCATGGTAGCACAGCTTGTAGACACATTTACAAGCACATACACATATCTTCAGTACAAGGATAGCAATCAGCCTGTGAATCTGGCCTATTTTTCTTCTCCATAGCTTTAAATAGCAATGCCAACTGAAACACCAACTGGCCAAGGCCTGGCATAGGCCCAGGATTGAACCATGGATCTTTCTGTACTGCATATGCCATTCTGAGCTGCTGCCACAAAAAATTGATACCACAAATCATTTACACAGACTGTCTTTGAACAAAATGATCTAACTGCAAAACTGTTTTAGTTGCTATACGTGATAACATTCTGTTGTCATTTCTTCTAAAAACATAAGCAAGCAGCAAGAACATGGTTGTGAAATGCAACTTTGGCAGCTGATGCACATAACAAGCATTATCAGATCAGCTGCTATACGCAATGTTGATTATCCTTCCTATTGAAGTCAATGGCCAAGTTCAATTTCACCCCCTAGTATGTTTTATAATTTCACTAGGAAGGTTCGACACAGGAATCTTAACTGGTAAATTTCAGATTGAATGGGTTGATCCACTGACTGAAACACTGAAGAAAAACTAAAGGATGAGTACCTCATATGGCCTAGCTCATGACTATAATTACCAAAGACGGATTTTCCGATAACTTTCTCGGTTATGGTAAATGTGTAATGCAAAATGGAGAGGAGCAAAGTAGAGAGGTATGAAAAATGAGGCTGAGGGAAAATGAATGTCTTGCATTAATGTAAATTGAATTTTTCTAATTTTTTGTGAGCAGATCTTCATGCTTTATCATTTCGGTCTCTCTCCGTCAAAAATATAATTTTATTGTCCGATCACCCACGGTAATTAAGCTTTACATTTAGTGAAGAAAAGAAACGTGAAAATCGCATTTCAGAAGTAAACTGAACAATATCTTGAAAACATCCTTCAGGGATGAAATGAGAAGGGGCATTTTTTTGATCTGGATAATGTGTGAATATATTGTTATCAGATTCAGAAGTCTCCTGTGGCAAACTTTCCAAGGTAATATTGTTAACAATGATGATTTTTTTTTGAACAGTGCAATGCAATGTGGAACCCAGGGGTAATTTTAACTAAAAGGCAACACTAGAGAATTCCCTTAATAATCTCCATCACAGTCCTTCAGCAAACTGCAGTCACCTTGTAATAAGCATTCACTCCAAAATAATCTTTCCTTTCAAAAATGGTATAAATAGAATTACAACACAATTGCTTCCCTTTATCTGATGAATGCGGAGCAGGAATATTGTGTTAGTGAGCCTTTTTGGAAGATATATTGGACTTTAATAAAATTTGATCAATGCATTTAAGTCAAATTGAATTATATGTAAGTGGATAGGGTTGACATATGTTTCAATATCTCAGAGTGATACATTATTCTCCTGTGAGCATAAAATTTAATGAAATATAAATACCCATTAATCCTCATGTTTCAAACAATCAGTCACCAGTGCTCTAACCTGCTGTTAGCAGAGCTGCCCATAAAGTCATCTGTTTTTATCTATCATGAGCTTAAAAATGGAAAGACATCATGAAGCTAAGGAATTGTATAGGCGCAGGGGGATGGGAGGATGGATGGATGAGCTGTGTTCAGTTATAGAGGCCCTGCTCTGGGAGGGGAAGAAAAATCTAACTAAGTGCTGTGGCGCTGCGTGTAGTGGAGGTTTGTTTGACCTGTGTATAACATTGACAGTGAATGGAGAGTGAAGGTCAATCTGAAGGCTGATGCTGACAAGGGAGTGAAAGAAAAAGGGCGGAAATAACAAATGAGGTGAAGGTGAAACTAAACAAATGAAAAATGACAGGAGTTTTTCCAACAGGATTTTAACTATTTAGTGACTTGGGTGCTCCTTTTATGTTTGAAACATCGGAGGCAGGAGCAAGTACTGCCAAATGAAACATTAATAAGTCTCACACATTTAGCTGCATTGTTTTTGTCATATATTTAGTTGCATTGTTTCTGTTAATTATAAATCTGTTCAGCAATCAAATCCAACCCATAATTATGGTCACTGAACAATGTGCATTTAACTGTGTTTGGTATAGGACAGTACATTGTGGATGATGTGGTATGAAAATAGATTTAAGATAGAATGGAAATGATTCTTTTCCATGAGTTTAACAATGCAAGTTACAATGGCTGAGTGTTCTTAATCCATGATGTGGAGATGCCGGCGTTGGACTGGGGTAAACACAGTTTACTATCAAATCAGTGGGCTTACTATCAAATAAACTTGTTGGAATTTAACCTGGTGTTGTGAGACTTCTTACTATTCTTAATCCATGCAAGGATGCAATTAGGTTCTAACTCTGAGTCAGGAAGTCAAGCAATTATTTATTTTTGTAATTCCATGGATATGAATTAAGAGATTGGTAAACAATACGTAAAATTATTCTCATCTGAAAAAAAAACAAGTCATTTCAGTGTCTGCACAATCAATGTTTCACTTCAGGGAAAACTGGAAATTATCCACGTGTTTGAAGTAATATTTCTCCTTTCCTTATCTATATACTGTATGCTTTGTCTGTATAGCATGCAAGAAACAATCATTTTCACTGTATACCAATACATGTGACAATAATAAATCAAATCAAATAACATTTAATGGTCAAGACCTTTATACAGTGTTCCCGAATTTATTCAGGATACACTTATAGTCCTAGCTTTAGGATAAGAAGAATTTTATTTATTTTTTGCCGTGTGGTGTGGCGCCGTTGTGTATTTTTGCTTCCACCTTCATGCAGCTTTGGAAATTAATGTGGTGGATCTCAATAGTTTAGCATTAGCCAACCCCTTTATTTTCAGAATGGAAAATTGAAGAACACTACATTTACAGCAATTTACAGTTATTCCTTTATCCAACAATCTATTTTTGAAAGCAGCTTAAAGTGGAAAAAATGTGTCAGTTTTGTAGATGTTTGGATCCTCACTGTTACAGTACGTAGACTAAGCAAAATATATACTATATATATAAACAGTATTTGGAAAAAGCACCTTAGCTGTCAACTGCTGTTGTAGGTGAAGCAAAGCATTGATCCGTATAGCCATACAGTACGACCTTTGACTGGACCTTGGAGGTTTGATTACATGATTGATGACTGCATGCCAGTTGCAAATGTTGGGGCAATTCTCCCAGAAGTGCTGCATTGGTGGGAAAACTGGTCTAGATCACAACTGTTTTTCCAATGCAACTTCAGACCTGAATCTCCCCACTCTGTGCAACGCAGAGGTCACAATCGTGAATATCATTAAAAACCCAGGGAGGTAGGGCCGATTCACACCAAAAAGCCTGAAATTGGCAGTATGAGCGGGAACCCGCGCCTGCACACATCGCTGGGAGATCGCTGAAAAGACCGCCCAGCATCCAGATCACTGCCATCCATACCCCACAGGCATTACTGCCCCCCACAACCACTGCCCCCCCCTCACCCCCCAACAGACATCGCTGGCCCCCCCCTCCCCATATAGACATTGCTGCCCCCCCCCCAACCTCCCACCAACTATCCCCCCGCCCCACACACACAGATATGGCTGTCCGCTCACCTCATGCCCCCATGGATCCGGATAATGTGGGTGCGCAATCCCTCCATCCCTTGAACATACTGTCCTCACTGCTGCCCTGCAGAGAACTTGCATTGTGCTGACATGCAGAACCCCATCTTGCGATCATTCCCTCTCTCGAATGGGAGCCTTGAGTATTACACCCCACCTGGATACAGCAGCCTATTGACTGGCAGCCAGTCAGCACCCCGAGGGATGCTTGAGACTCAACTGAAAGCAGCCTTTCAAATTTCTCACAAGTATTTGTTGCCAACTGGCCCTTGACTGGCCACACTCACTGCACCTGCACTCCCCTAGTAAGCCAGAGCTGTCCATAAACTGCAGGAATGGATACACAGCCAATCGCAACACAAAGATGTCTGCACTCAAACCTGCACCAGATTTACAGCCAACTAGGTGCACCTGCTAGATGCCGTGGAGGAGAGATGTGAGCGGATCTCTCCCGGCCGGAGCCCTCACCCAAGGGGTGCCTCTGTCACAGCATTGTGGGAGGAGGTGGCAGAAGCGGTGAATACCAGGAGCCTGACACCGAGCTCTGGCTAGCAGTGCCAGAAAATAATGTATGATCTTCTTCGAGTAGTAAGGGTGAGTGAGCATCCCATTTGGAACACCCGCACATGCTTGGCATGGCTCTTCATATGGCAGGATGTCCACTTTGCCCCCTCGCTGTTCCTCCTCCTCCTCATTCTGCTCCAGCTGGTCTTCCCGCTGCTGGGCGATGTTGTGCAAAGCACAACTGCTACTGCAAAGTGCCCTGGAGGGGAAGGCTAAGCAGCGCTCCTTGAAGGTGCCTCTCACAGTGAGCTACAACGCTGCGCTGGTGGGGAGGGCTGAGCAGGACTCCTTCACGGAATCTCACCCAGGGAGCTCTGAGAAAATAGAAGCCCCCCCCACCATCCCACACCTCAGACATCACTAGTCCGTGGGCCAGCAATTGAAGACAGCAGGAAGAAACTCATCAGGCATCTCCAGGGCCTGACTGCAACATCCCCCATGCTCCTCTAGTAGCACTTGACTTCTCATGCCAGTTCAAGGCTGCCACGTGAGATTGAGGCTTAGATATCTACACTGATTCGAGCCACAGTGACATCACGCCAAAGAGTTGGGAGACGCAAACGTGGATGGAGATTGCCATGTCAATCCCAATAATGGCATGCTAAGGTATAGGAAGTAATGCAAATCAACGGCACACCGGTTTTTTGCGCTGTCCCAATGGTGCAATTTTTTCCGGTTGTGAGATGCGCGCAGGTCGTAAACGCTCTCGGGGAACCCACAAAATGGCTGAAATGCGCATCTCCCGACTCGACCCGCCAGAAAATTTGTGGGTTGTGATGGGAGAATCGCCCCTGTTATTGCACTAACTAATCTGTCTGCAATTGTCCTCTGTATCCTGGTCAAACAGCTGGCGTGAATAGTACACAAGGTTTTGGAACTGTTGGCACGGTTCAGAACACACAGATGCTAACACAAAGGGCTCGAACATCTTCCTTACTCAGGCCCTAGCTGAAAAAAACAATTGGGGTCACATGACATAGTAGGACCCTGATTTACATTAGCTCATGTGATCTTTGCTTGTTTTAGGTGGTGCCTCATCTGCCTGCAAAATTCAAATAGTTTGAAAAGTCCAAAGTCTGAACAATTAAATAATCTGCTTATTTTTAAGAGCTCAAAGAAGAGAACTGGAAGTTAGGGTGACGTGGTGGCTAGCATTGCTGCCTCACAGTGGTAGGGACCTGGATTCAATTCCAGCCTTGGGTGACTACCTGTGTGGAGTTTGTACATTCTCCCCATGTCCGCATGGGTTTCCTCTCACAGTCCAAAGATGTGCGAGTTAGGTGGATTGGCCATGATAAATTGTCCCTTAGTGTGAGGGGGATTTTAAGGGTAAATACAAGGATAAACAGAAAAGCTAAAAGAAAGACTGAGGACTGGTGTCAAGAAATATATTTTCACAGTAAGAGTGATCCACAAATGAAATAGACTTCCAGTGGAATATTGGAGCTGAAAATTCTGGGGTTATTTAAAAATAAATGTTGCAATGGCATGAGGAGCAATGTGAGGTCTTTCTCGATGGACAAATTAAATTTGGCTGTAATGATTTTTTCAAAACTTGTAAACTAAGTGGGGGGGGGGTGCAAATGCCTATTATAAGCAGAATGTATAAGAAAGGGAAATTGGGCAAAGAATTGTTCACCAGCTTGTCACTGCTCAATATCACTTTTAGCCTTTACCATTAGCAGTTTGTGACCGTCCAGATATATAGAAGTGTACTGTAATTAGAAGCAAATGACAGGGAAATGACCTATCTTCCATTATTTGTACCTTGGAGAGTTTGAATATAGGATGGCAAATTCAGTACCGTCATACATGCTTGCTCTGGGCTGTTGTCAGGAATTTAAGTTTCAAAGAGTAACTAATTACACTGCACAATTTGGAAAAATCAACATTAAATATATTTACTTTTCAAAAAGTCCTCAGTCAATGACACAGGCCACACTATGCTGTGATAGCTTTGCAGCTATTTTGCTCCCCTGCCCCAGGCATATGACCCAGCAGCACACGTGCCACTAAAATATATCCAAATTATTCAAATGACCCGATGCAGGGGATTGACCTTGATCGCAAGCCCCGACACATGATGGATATAAGTCCCACCCCATTAAATTACTACCTCCAAGCTCTGCAGCCAGTTTTCCATCAGGTGGGACTCTGAATCGGGGCCTGTAAAATCACCCTCCACTTCTTCAAATATTTGTCAGGTGTCAGCATTGGTTCAATGATGGGGCTCTTCTCTCAGAGTCAGGAGGTCATAGGTTCAAGACCCATTTCGAGAGACTTGAGCGCATTATCTAGGCTGCCACTTCAGTGTAGTACGAAGGGAATGTGACACTGTTAGAGCTGCTGTCATTTCGATGAGATGTTAAAATGTTAAAACTTCCGAGATAATCTTACGGCAATATTTGAAAAAAAGCAAAGGAGTTCTCCTGTCTACCATTTATCCCTCAATCAACATCATCAAAACACATTAACTGGCTAGTTGTCATTGAGCTTATGTGGAGCTGTGGGTCTTTAAAAATTTATTGCGGTTTCTGAGGGTTGGAAAATTTAAGTGGCACATTTTCTTTTAATATTTTGAGGTTTGGTATACTCCCACCACACTATAAAATGTACGTAATTTGTTTCCATGGTGTGGTGTTCTCCACATATGTCAGTAGACGTGTGCAGAGCTCTCTGAGGGCTGTAAGGATGTGACTGGCATTCATGAGCATCCCACAGGATAAGCTGTCTTGTCATCTGTGAAATGTGCTTGACATCCACTGGTTACAGACCAGTAGTGCAGCAATAAGACTACCCAAAGTAACTGGATCTATCATGAGAAACATAGGGCAGAATTTAAAATTCCCAATGCACTGGAATGGGTTGGGGTGCCTGGCTTTGTCAGAGCAACAAGTCTGACACTGACTTTTCAACCCAAACACATCAATGGCTTATTACGTCTGGGGTTTCCAAGCAATTAGTCTGAAAGGGCGAGATGACAAACTGCATGAATTGAGTTAAAGGGACATTTGATGGATTCTGGAGTTGGGAGAAGAACGCAAGAAATATAATAACTAGGGTACACACACTCAATCATTGTGCCTAATTTTGCTGACGACTTCATGGATGTGATGTTGGGCGAGGTAAGGGAGATACTAGTTAGGTTTTTTTATGAGGCTTTGGGGACGCAACAACTGGACCAAATGTGGCTCCCACGCTTGTGCTTGCCTGAAGCCAGGCCAAAGAAGCTATTTTCCTGGAGGCAGCCTCCCAAATAGCCAAAGTTCGCTCATTGTCCTTTTGTATAGCAGACTGGCACCCAATGCTGCTGGCCCAATCATAGGGTGGGCAACTTGAAAGCCTCAATAGCCGCACTGATAGATGTGGATGCTGCTGAAGCCAGTAGGAAAATATTGTGAAGGTATCCCAAAATGGAGGTGCCCACAGAACCATCAAAATATTAAGTGTTGAAGAGATAGGGGAGGCTCCATGAAGGGAAAACCTCTGCTTGGATCACTGGACTGCAGGAGTATCCTTTACAGTTCCCGGCACCCATGGTACCCCCAGCCAGCAAGAGGGAGGCTGCCTGCCTTCAGCTGGCCACCCTTACAAACAGCGAGAGGTTGCTGAAAAATTCTAAACGTCCTCTAAACTCCTCCTAATTATTTAAATTGGTCACTTGCTGTCTTGTAGAAAGCAACCAATATGCATTCTTTTTCAACCCTGGAAAATCCCTCATCTGTCTCTTTCCCTTCTTGCAGGAGAAGGCTCAAGGGATTGATGGAGAACTGGATGTGGCCCTTCAGCCACCACACAACAGACAGGCATAGAGGAGGTGCTGGTTATCAGCAAAGTCTCAGAGAGCTTGGTGATGAAAAATAGGAAGACTGGGGTCTCCCAACTACCTCGTGATAGAAGTATATAGCAGACTGCCACATGGCATACAACATTCACCCCTGTTGATCTGATGTCAGCAGCAGAATGAAATATGATCGTTTGCATAGTGCTCATTTAAAGCATTCCTATCTAATAGACCTAATTCATGACTTAATCTCCTAAAAGTCCATCAGGTGATTTATCTGATGAAGAAGCAGTGCTCCAAAAGTTCGTGATTCCAAATAAACCTTTTGAAATTTAACTTGATGCTGTAAGATCTCTTGCTGTGCCCACACCAGTCCAATGCCAACATCTCCACGTCATGGCTAACTTCATGCAAGACCTTAGAATCACCTGCTCTGTCATATTTTTGAAGTGTATGGCCTTATTATATCTGTTCTCCAGATCAATCTTTGGAATCCTCACTGGAGTCATCTGGCATGAACAGAGGGAATAGACAAAATCACCAATTAGTATGGTCTGGAATGGTGAATTTTCAGTGAGAGAAAGAGTCATGGTCCTCCTGTGGGATTAGCATATAGCACTGGGTGACTAGCATCACACAAGAGCTGCAGATTGATGGTGTATAAGAGATTTTCATCGGAAGATTTGAAATCTATGAACTCTATTTGCATTTACATTTGCAATGTAATTTGAAGATGTGCCTGGTATACCTTCAATTGGCAATGGTCAGCAATTCAAAAAAATAAAGGCAGAAATAAAAGTGAAGTATAGAACTAGCAATGGGTATATCAGAGTTTCCTCTTATAGCAATGAGAATTGTATAGCAATTCATGCTAAATTATTCTCCCTTTTCCCTTCCTCAGTCCAATATTTCTCTTTCTCCCCATGGAGCGGTTTTCTATGCCTTTCTGCATTAAAGGCACCATATATATAGGCATTTGGCATCATTACTTAAAGAAATGTTCAGAGATTGAATCAAATAAATCTTCAGCTGATTAGCCAAGATGGTATTGTTAAAACATCATACTAATAACTCAAATCCTTGGGTTCAAACTCTATTCTAACATGTGTCACTGTTCAACCTGGGAGTCAGTGGGTGTCATCCCATATGAATCAGGTAGCTTGGAGGTAAAGAGTGTGGATCTGAAGGAGTTTGATGGCAGAGCAGCAGAGTGGAAAATATAAAGAGCAAAACCCCGGGCTTCAATTGGAGAACACAGAGCTAAATTATATGGACCTGAACGAGTTCAAGATCAGAGAGGAGTAGCCTCAATCAGAGCGTATGGACTTGAATCAGTTCTGGGTCAGGGTGGATTTGATCCGCAAAGGAGTGGGAATATCAAGGAGTGAGGTAAAAAACCTAAGTAACACCAGCACAAGGGAAGCTGTTGATTAGTAAGTTGTCTAATTTATTTAGGAGGTACATTAATAAAGGCATGAAAATGTGAAGATTCTTTCTATATCCTGGACAAGATCTGATGCTAGAATATCATCAGCTGAGAAACCTGAGCTCCTGGTTATGCAGTTTGAGTAGGAGCAGTCAGTGCATAGATGAGACTGGTGGCTACATAGATAGCAGACTTCAGAAGGTGAAGCCTCCCTGCAGTTTAAAAGTATGCAGGCAGAGAGGGATTGAATGACCATCAGACAGACAAAGACGACCAGACTGGTAGTGCAGGAGTCCCCTGACTACATCTCACTTGCCAACTGGTTCTGAATATAGGTGAGGGTGATTATTCCTCTGGCGAGTATTGCCATCATCCAACCCATTGCATCATGGGTAGGTCAGCTTAATGGCAGCAGGTGAGGAGTGGGCAGTTTACAGGGAGGGAAGAAGATTGGAAATGTAATAACGATAGCGGATTCAGTAGTTAGAGAAGCAGGCAATTTCTTTTGGTGCAGATGTGATTCAAAGATGGTACATTGTCTCACAGGTGTCAGAGTCAAGGGTATTACTGAATAGCCACGGAATATTCTTGAGATGAGGTTGAACAGCTAGACTATGGTCTATATTGATACTAACAATATATGTAGAAAGAGGAATGGGATACACAGTGGCACTGTGGTTAGCACTGCTGCCTCACATTGCCAGATCTGGGTTCAATCCTGGTCTTGGATGACTGTCTGTGTTGAGTTTTCATGTTCTCCTGTATCTGCGTGGGTTTCCTCCAGATGCTCCGGTTTCCTCCCAGAATCCTATGGTGTGGAGACCATGCTAACTTGACCTTAGTGTCCCAGGATTAGGGGGATTAGTAGAGTTAATATTTGGGATTAAGGGATAGGGCCTGGTAGGATGCTCTTTTGGAGAGTGTATGCAGGCTCAATGAGTCAAATGGCCTTTGTCTGCACCTTTGGGATTCTATGATTCTATGAAACTGTAGGCCAATTAGGCAGTCTGGATGAAAATAATCAGCAGGAACTCAAAGGTAGTAAGCATCTCAATGTGCTGATCACACATGCTAGTGAGTACAGAAATAGGACAGTAGAGTAGATGATTTTGAAGATGGAAGATGGTGCATAAGGAAGGGGACTAAATTCCTGACATTGTGGCCAGTTCTAAGGAAGTGGAAACTGGACAGATGGGCTGGATTGCACCTCAACAGAGTTAGAATCAATATTTACAAGTAGATTAAAATAGAAAGTGCTAGAAATACTCAGCAAATGTGATAACACCTAGGGAGGGAGAATAGAATTTCAAGTTGAAAATGACTTCTTCAGAACTGAAGGATGGTGGAAATGCATTAGGCTATACGCTGTCAAAAAGGTCCTGTGGTTTGATTTTCCCATTGCTTTAATGTCTTGACACCTGCTCCAGTATCCCCGAAGTACAGAACCTGTGAGTCATATAATAACACTGGCAAGTCATGCTCAGGCATTCAAAATGCCTTTTAAAAAATTATCATGTTACAATATTGTTAATCAAATGTAACCATTCATACTCTACTTGAAAAAGCTTTGAGCTACTTAATAAAGGGAATTTTCCCATCTCACCTGCCATGGAGGCTGTGGGGGAGGGGGTGCAGTGGGCAGGGGGATGTCATAAGAACATAAGAACATAAGAAATAGGAGCAGGAGTAGGCCATCTAGCCCTTCGAGCCTGCCCCGCCATTCAATAATATCATGGCTGATCTGTCGCTGCTCAGTTCCACCTTCCCGCCCTCTCCCCATAACCCTTAATCCCCTCCCTTTAATGAAACCGTGCTGCATCTGCTCTATCAAGCAATTCCCTTCAAGATGCCTCGCAATTTCCTCCTTAATGACAGATTCTAACATTTTACCTACCACAGACACATACAAGCAAAGGTCTGCTGACCTCAGGTAAGATTTTCTTGCTTAGGGGCAAGTTGGAAGATCCTACCCAATGTCTCCAAATCCTTCCCAAATAAACAAACAGGTAGTGAAAATCCACAAAAAAATGACAAGTTCATAAAACTGTCAACTGTCAACTTTCACAGCTATGCAAACATTCCCCACATATGCATTGTTGAGTCTTGGAGCTCAGTGAAGCCACATGGTCCCATCTTACAAATGCATCAACAGATCAGGTTGGGCAGAGATGTGCTACAATCTGTTTTTCCAGCTAGCTTCATTATGAATGTCCATCGAGCCTACTCCACCATTCAATAAGATCATGTTTGATTTGAATGCAGCCTTCACTCCACTTTTCTGTCTGTTCCCCATAACCCATGACTACCTTATCAATCAAAAATCTGTCTAGCTCAGCCTTGAACACATTAAATGACCTAGCCTCCAATAATCACTGTGGAAGAGATTCCAAATACCAATAACCCTCTGAGCACATAAATTCCTCCTCATCTTTGGCATAAATGGAAGGCTCTTTGTTTTAAAAATAGACCGCTACTTTTAGATTTCTTCATATGAGGAAACATCCTCCTTGTTAAGCTCTTCAGAATCTTCCAGCCATTCATGTCCCACCACGGCCACAAGTGAGGATGGAAAGTTTGGCACACAGCCAAATTTCCGTTCACTGCAGCGGGACCAGAAAATCCTGCCTGTGTTAACGGTTGGAAAATTCTGCCCGTTATTTTTCAATAAGAATCACTTCTCTTTTTTCTAAACTTAAATGACTACGGGTCAAACTTGCTCCAACTTTCTTCATAAGACAATTCCTTCATCCAAGGAATTAATACAGTGAACATCACCTTTGCTTCAAATGCAAATATATCCCTCCTTAAATAGAAACAAAAACTGTACCCGACCTCACCAATGCCCTGTCCAGTTGTAACAAAAATTGCCTACCTTTTTATTACATGCTTCTTGCAATATGTGTCTGCATTCCATTTGCCTTTCAAAATAGTCACTGTGCTTGCATATTAATGTCATCTACAAGGACATCCATATCCCTTTACGTTGTAACATAACACATTTTTTCTCTATTTAATAATATTCTGCTTTTCTATTCTTCCTGCCAAAGTGGACAAGTTCACATTTTCCCAATGGTATACTCCATCTGCCAAAATTTTGCCCACTCACTTAACTTACTTTTAACCCTTGGCAGATCATTGGGCCCAAATTTAACATCACGTTGTGCCCATTTCCAGGTGCAAAAACTTGGTAAAGTCAGCCGTGAGGCAAGAAGCGCGATCCGTGCCCACCTCTGTGCTGGTTCCCCTTTTACCAAGGCCTGAAAATGGCCACGATTGGGACCATGCCCAAAACAGGTACGATGGCCATTTAAATGTATTTGCAAGCATTTAAATTGGCTAATGGCTGCATGCCCAACCTTACTGGCACTTGTCCCTTTACCACTGTGTTTGCCCATCCAGAATCGACGTGAAACAGACATGCTCCACAAAAGTCCAATTTGGGCCTTCTAGTTATTGAGGAAGTAAGTGCTGAGTGTCTGACAACTCGCTACTTGAGAGGGGTGGGGGGGGATGTGGTTGGAAGGGGCTCCATTGCCACTGCCTGAGATCAGTGGAGGGGAGAAGGGGAATCCACTGCCACTCTGCCTGAGATCAGTGGGGAGGGAAGGAATGGGGGAATCCACTGCGAATCTGCCTGAAATCAGTGGGGGGATGGGGGCGTCTGCTGTCACTTTGCCTGAGATCGGTGGTGGGGGGGAAAGGGGAGGTCCGCTGCCACTCTGCTTGAGAGTGGTGAGGGGGGTGAGGAGGGAGGGGCCTGCGATCGGCCTGGGTAGCAGAGGGATAAGAGGCTCTGTAATATGAGGGGGTGGGGAAATGTCTGTGGGGACCAAAGGGAGGCATTAGCAGTTCAGGAACAATGTGGCAGGGACGCCACACTCTATCATTTTCTTTCTGCGCATGCGCAGTTGGAGGCACCAATCAGAGCTGCAGGATTTCGGGCGTGTTAAGCCCTGCCCACAGGCTTCTGCAGTGTGATTTGGAATTGCTGATCTTTTTTGAGGTAAGGTGTCTACGGAGGCATCTGAGAACGAGTCTAAAAATCGAATCGAAACACTCCCCGTCCCAAGACTGCCCAGCACTTAGAATCAAAATGGTAAAATAGAGCCCATTGAGTGGGATGTTCTGGCCATACTCACTCAAAAACTGGAAAATCCCACCTGGGACCAACAAACCTTTGCATGGTCCCCTGCCTCCCACTATGTTTCCTGTGATGGTGAGATGGGAAAATTCCCCCATTGTATCTCCCTTATAACTTGCTTTTTTTCGTATTTTTGTCTCATCAGCAAATTTGGCTATAATACAGTTGGTCCCTCAACCAAGTCATTAACACAGATCATAAATAACTGAGATCTCAGTACTGATCCCTGCAGCACTCCCCAAATTACAGTTTGCAAATCTGAAAATGATCCATTTACCCTAACTCTGGAGTTTCTGTTGATTAGCTAATCCTTGCTCCATGTTAAAAATTCCTCCCCAGTGCTATGAGCTCTTACCTTGTGCAGCAGTTTTTAAATTAATTAATTACCTCAGAGTAAAAGATTCTTTTGGTAAGAGTGATCATAGCACGATAGAATTTCATAATCATGTTAAATGTATGAAATTTGGGCCTGAAAGTAATGTCTTAAATTTCAATAAAGGTAATTATGAGAGTACGGAGACAGAGCTGGCTAAAGTTCAAAGGGAAAATAGTTAATTAGGCAGTAGATATACACTTAAGGAGCTACTTTGTATATCACAACAAAAATATATTCCATTGAAAAAGAAAGACTCTATCAAAAAGGTGTATCACATGTGGCTAACTATGAAGTTAAGGATGGCATCAAGTTGAAAGAAAATGTGAACAAAGCTACAGAGATTAATGGTACCCCAGAAGATTTGAAAAATTTTAAACAAGCAAAATAGCTAAAAAAAGAGGGAGAAATGGAGGATGAGAGGAAACTATCAAGAAATATAAAAGCTGCTAGTAAAAGCTTCTATAAGTAAATACAGAGGAAGAGAATGGTGAAAGTACGCAGTGGTCCCTTAGAGGGTGAGACTGGATTAATAATGGGAAACAAAGAAATTGAAGAGGCTTTGAACATATAAATTTGTTTCTGTCTTGAATATAGAAAATATAGAAAACATTGCAACAATAGTAGAATATCAAGTGGCAAAGTGAAGAGAGGAAGTTGAAATAACCACGATGATCTGAGAAAAGTACTAGGAAAGGGACTAAAGGCTGATAAGAGCCTTGGATATCCTAAACTGCTGCAGAGATAATGGATACATTGGTTGTAATCTTCCAACATTGCTAAGGTTCTGCAAAGATCCACGTTGATTATAAATCTACAAATGTAACACTTCTTTTCAAGAAAAGAGGAAGACAGAAAGCAGGATACTATAGACCAGTTTAGGCTAACATCGGTCATTGGGAAAGTGCAAAAATCAATTGCATCCTCAAATAAATCTAATACATTTGTCAAATACAATTTCTCTTTCACAAAAGTATGTTGACTCTGCCTGATTGTATTGAGATTTTATAAATATCCTGCTACTGCCTCCTTACATTTTTTTCTATCAGTATTGCAATGGAAGATCAAGCTAAGGTCATGAGAACTATGATGTGGGTATGCCGGCGTTGGACTGGCGTAAACACAGTAAAAAGTCTGACAACACCAGGTTTTAGTCCAACCTATTTATTTGATAATATACTCGCAAGCTTTCGGGGTTAGCCCCTTCGTCAGGTGAATGGAGAACTCTCCATTCACCTGACGAAGGGGCTAACCCCGAAAGCTTGCGAGTATATTATCAAATAAATAGGTTGGACTAAAACCTGGTGTTGTCAGGCTTTTTACCATGAGAACTATGCCAGACTGCTGACATGGCTGCAGATACCTGTGCTCAAAGAAGCATACAGGATCTCACAGCAGTGCAGCAATCTGTCTTCCAACAGGTTACTGGGATTACTGAGACACAGCATAGAGGAGTGGCAGTGACTCTGTTGTGTCGGAGCCTCTACCTGCTCATGAAGGCAACATTTGTTCTGTCACCACAACCAATCATGCTGTTTCATGCCAGCCAGACAGCCTAGGCTGCTTTGGTACATGCTGAGGTGGTACAGTGCAAGCCTAGGCCCTCAAGGCTCAGAGGTACTGAAGCTCATCCTGCAAGGTGATATGTAACCTCCCTCAATGAAAGGCATCAGCCTACTACCATCCATGTTGTAGCCATCAGGAAAGCACTGCTTAGAAGCACTAGGCCAAGCATAGGAATTTGCAAGGTAGATGCTAAAAGGGTGAACATTTTTGGTTGCATTGGGTGTGTTGCTAGGGTAGATAGGTTTTTGATAGACAAGGGAATTAAGGGTTATGGGGAGAAAGCAGGAAAGTGGAACTGATCCACTTCAGATCAGCCGTGATCTTATTGAATGACGGGGCAGGTTCGAGGGGCTAGGTGGCCTACTCCTGCTCCTATTTCTTAAGTTCTTGTGTTGCTGGTAAAATTATTATAAAATGATTTTCCTGCTGTTGGCTTTTATTACAGGACTATAAAAGTAGGGATGTTTTGCTACAGTTGGTGAGCTGGAGTTCTTTGTACATTTTTGGTCTCCTACTTTAAATAACACATAAATGCATTAGAAGTAGTGTGAAGAAAGTTCATGTGACTGATTCATGGGGTATAGGTGTTGTCTTATATTGGAGTTTGTGACAATGAGAGGTAATCTTATTGAAATTTTGAAGATCCTGAGGGGATTTGACAGGTGGGAGCAGAAAGGATGTTCCCCTTGTGGGAGATACTAGAATAGGGGGACACAGTATGGAGTCTTCCATTTAAGATGGAGGTGAACAGAATTGTTTTCAGTCAGTGTTTAGAGTCTTGGAACTCTCTTCCCCGCAAAGTGTTCACTTAGTCAGGGTCATTGAATATTTTTAAGTCAGAGGTAGATAGGCTCTTGACTAACAAGGGAGTCAAGGGGGATGGTAGAAATGTGGAGTTGAGGCCGCAATCAGATCAGCCATGATCTTGTTGAATAATGGAGCAGGCTCGGAGGGCTAAACTGCTGACACCTATCCCAATTCATATGTTTTCATATTCATGGAATTTTGGCAAAGACCTCGCTGTGATAGGTATTGCAGGTCAATTGGAAGGTGGGGTAGTAGTATAGTGATAGTAATGGGAAAACATTCCAAAGGAAACTGGAGTCTTAGTAGATATTGTAGACAACCCAAATGGAGCAAAAGATTTCTGGACGCTTCCTTTGTGCCCCCTCTTCCATTTTTGTTTCCTCCCTCTACATGCCTATGGGCAAGAGTTGTCCCTCATAGTTTTGTATCTGTGGAGGATGCAGCTGATTACTGTGAATTTGGAAAGTATTATAGGGTTCCCCTTGAGTATTTCATGTAATGAACACTGAGGATTTGTTCCATAGCATTCCTGGTGGCAGGAATAGAAAATGTAAGAAATACTCAGCAGGCCAGACAGCTTCTGTGGAGAGAGGAACAGAACCAATATGCCCCAGAGTGATCCTGCATGATCGCATAATGGAGGGGAGTCACCAGCCATGTGACAAGTAGCCAGTCTCTTGTTTTTTGCAATGACCTGAAGATAGAAGGAAAGGCAGACTGCCTCAGCGCAAAGATATTGTGGCTATCGCCAGGATAATGGGCATTCAGCAACATGCAGAGTATCTGTACATTAAAGAGGTTGGACCCTTCCTGTACCTTCCCCATTTAAATGTGGAAATCACAGAGCCATATGCCTACAGTCAATGGCTCTCTGCAAAATTTGGGAATCTCACATTCCTGGGGAATAATTACTTGCTTATCTTTGGTTGGAGAGAAGATGACAGTACTTCTCCTGACATACGGAAACTCTTTACCTCCGAGATTGATGATAAACTGGGCGATGTTGGCAATGTCTCCTGCTCACACCTGGAACAAGCGGGACATTTGGAATTGAGAGCGATGGTGGCTTTGACGGTTAAAGGCAGTATCATCATCGCCCCTTTGTAAGCCTGCAGGTCCTATGGAAGACAATGAATCTCAAGTGCCTTAACCTTTGCTTCTGGCTCCAGCTGTGCTACAGAGCCAAACTTTGTGATCTGAATCTCACTGCTTTCAACTCTATCACAGACTTTCCTTTTTATTCCATCACCTTCCTCCTCTAATTCTGCCTTTGCAATTTTAATCCTTAAAACCTTTTGTACCTCTAAGTTTTTCCAGGAATCAGATGAAAGGTGATCAAACGAAATGTTGGAGGAAATTTTCTGGCCTTGCAGATTACACTGATCCTGGAAATTAGAGTGTAGGCCTAAAAATGTTTTTTCCACCAGCGCCAAATAGTTTGCAATTCACCCAGTCCCTTTCTAATGGTGCAAACTGGATTGCACTCAGAAAGGGTGTGAGGCTGATTAGCATATTTAAAGTAGCATTTAAATATGATTACACCATTCAACGCTGGATTCTCCCAGCTCCTGGGATCTTCTAACCCTTGGGCATGATCCAAGCCCAAGGGGAATCACTATTGGTTTCCACCAGCACAGATCAGGCATAATGGCCATATGGGGGGGGCTTGGAGGCCATTGAAGCCCTTGAGTGGTTGAGGACATGGCTGGACAGTGACTATCTGGCAGTACCCACATGGCAGTACCCATCTGGCACCCTGACAGTGCCCAAATAGCACTTGCTAGTTGGGCACTGTCAGTGTGCCTTGGACAGTGCCAAGGGGGTGGGACCTGAGTAGGGCTGGGGCCTGAGCAGGGATTATGGTTTGGGGGCTATGCACGGGGGCTATGAAGGGTGGGGTCATGAAGGGAGGGTTCGTGAAGAGATTGAGCATGAAGTGGTGGGATATGAAGAGGAGCATTTCAGGGAGTCATGAAGGTGAACCCATTGGGAAGGCCCCCAGTGCTCCAATGAATGCCAGCGATCGTGCTGGGGAGGGATTGGGGAAAATGCTACTGATGAGAGGGGGGTTCTGATGTCCATGGGGAGAGGGAGGAGCAGGGGGGTCTTCCAGCGCACTGTGAGATCGGGCACCCTTTCAAAACAGCGTCCGATTGCTTTGCAACTGCACTCACTGGAGCGTTTAGGCCTCGCCCCCTCCAGGGCTCAGTGTGCAACTCATAACTCTCCCAAAAAAATGAGTGAGTGTGGGACAATTGCCTTACGGTTTTCTCACCATTATGGCAATTAGACATTTTTTGGGAAAATTCCGGCCATTAACTCTGTTTCTCTCTCCACAGATGTCAACAGACTCAATGAATACTTTCACCTTTTTATGTTTTTAAGGCATATCTTAAAGTTTAATCGCAAGACTGGATTACATGCTTTGGGTACTACTTGTCACCATCTGACAGCTCTTTTCTGCTCCTCCTGACCACCAACAGGAAATACTCAATTCAATACTCATTTACTGTCAACTTAAATAAACTCCCAAATTGCAGCTAAATGTCAACAGTAAATTTCAAACTCCAACTTGGAGCAAAAGTCTGATTTTGTAACGACTAGCTGAATTGTACCAATGTTGTATAGCTGCACATTAAATGACATAACCAATATTCATTGCCCAAAAGTAGGCAGTGGCAATATGCTTTTACCAATATTTGCTAATTAGAATTAATGATGCCATTGGAAATGTTGATATATGGACAAAACTGCTTCATTAATGTAAGTAGACACAAACTGAGAAATATAAATTTTTACTGCTACTCCTAAAGCACGGTATATTCATCCACAGAAATCATTCTCAACCAAAAGCTTGCTTAAAAAAAAATAAATCTTTTGGACTATTGTAAATTCAGTCTTTTTCATCAGATTCAGAAGAATGGTTTGCTTGACAGGTAATAGCAAACCTTTTTTCACTGATTAAAAGTAAAATTGTAATAGTGATTAATCTATATTGTCACTATATGTAAGGAATTAAAAGTACACTTGGAAAACCAAGCTCCAAGTGGATTTGTTTTTGTTTTCATTTTTATGGTATTTTACTTTGAATGCTACTCTATTGAGCTCTTCAATGAAGATGTAATCTCAGATCATATCCAAGCATGACTTATTTTCCCCAATACAGTAAGAAATCTCACAACACCATATTAAAGTCCAACAGGTTTATTTGATAGGAAACACCGCTAGCTTTCGGAAGGCTGTTCCTTTGTCAGGTGAGTGGAGAGTTCTGCTCACAAACAGGGCATGTAAAGGCACACACAGTTTACAGAATACTGATTAGAATGCAAGACTTTACAGCTAATCTGCGATTCAAGTCTTAAAGGTGCAGACAATGTGAGTGGAGATAGCATTAAGCATAGATTAAAGAGATGTGTATTGTCTTCAGACAGGACAGTAAGTGAGATGTTGCAAGTTCAGGCAAGTCATGGGGGTTACAGATAGTGTGACATGAACCCAAGAGCCCTGTTGAAGTTGTCCACATGTGTGCAGAACTTGGCTATCAGTTTCTGCTCAGTGACTCTGCACTGTTGTAAGTCGTGAAGGCTGCCTTGGAAAACATTTACCCAAAGATCAGAGGCCCAATGCCCATGACCACTAAAGTATTTACCAATAGGAAGGGAACAGTCTTGTCTGGTGATTGTTGAGCAATGTTCATTCATCTGTCGTAGTGTCTGCATGGTCTCCCCAGTGTACCATACCTTGGGACATCCTTTCCTGCAGCGTATCAGGTAGAAAATGTTGGCCGAGTTGCAAGAGTATGTGCCGTGTACCTGGTGGATGGTGTTCTCACGTGAGATGATGTCATCCATGTCGATGATCCGGCATGTCTTGCAGAGGTTGCTGTGGCAGGGTTGTGTGGTGTTGTAGTCACTGTTCTCCCGAAGGCTGGGTAGTTTGCTGCAGACAATGGTCTGCTTGAGGTTGTGCGGTTGTTTGAAGGCAAGAAGTGGGGGTGTGGGGATGGCCCTGGTGAGATGTTTGGCTTCATCAATGACACGTTGAAGACTCCAGAGAAGATGTCATAGCTTCTCCATTCCCGGGAATAATTGGATGGTGAAGGGTACTCTATTCACCATGTCTCGTGTTTGTCTTCTGAGGATGTCTGTGCGGTTTTTCGCTGTGGCACATCAGAACTCAACCGATGAGTCAAGGACCATAGTCTGTTCTTATGAGGCATGTTTCAGCTTCTGAAGCTGTCTGCTGTGATCCTCCTCATCTGAGCAGGTCCTCTGTATATGGAGGGCTTTTCTGTAGGGGGTGGCTTCTTGAACGTGTTTAGGGTGGAAACTGGAGAAGTGGAGCGTCATGAGGTTATCTGTGCGCTTGTGGTACAGTGAGGTGCTGAGGTGATCATCCTTAATGGAGATGCGTGTGCCCAAGAATGCAACCGATTCTGGAGAATAGTCCATGATGAGTCTGGTGGTGGGATGGAATTTGTTGATATCATCATATAGTTTTTTCAGTGATTGTTCACCATGAGTCCAAAGGAAGGAAATATCATCGATGTATCTAGTGTATAGCATTGGTTGAAGGTCCTGTGCAGTGAAGAAGTCTTGTTCGAGCCTGTGCATGAAGATGTTGGCATATTGAAGTGCAAATTTGGTCCCCATGGCTGTTCCATGTGTCTGGATGAAGAACAGGTTGTTGAAGGTGAAGACATTGTGGTCCAGGATGAAGCTGATGAGTTGTAAAATTGCATCTGGAAACTGGCAGTTGTTGGCATTGAGGACTGAGGCAGTTGCAGCAATGCCATCATTGTGAGGGTTCTTCATCCAGGCAGGTTCTTCTTCAAGGCAGCCTTCATGACGTACAACAACGCAGAGTCACTGAGCAGAGACTGATAGCCAAGTTCTGCACACATGTGGACGGCCTCAACTGGGATCTTGGGTTCATGTCACACTATCTGTAACCCCCATGACTTGCCTGGGCTTGCAACATCTCACTTACTGTCCTGTCTGGAGACAATACACACCTCTTTAATCTATGTTTAATGGTACCTCCACTCACATTATCTGCACCTTTAAGACTTGAAAAGCAGATTAGCTGTAAAAATTTGCATTCTAATCAGTATTCTGTAAACTGTGTGTGCCTTTGTATGCCTTGTTTGTGAGCAGAACTCTCCACTCACCTGACGAAGGAACAATATTCCGAAAGTGGCGTTTATTACCAAATAAATCTGTTGGACTTTAATGTGGCATTGTGAGACTTCTTACTGTGTTTACCCCAGTCCAACGCCGGCATCTCCACATCATTATTTTCCCCAAGTCAGAGCAGGTATGGCTTCATCAGTCTTGCAATCAGCAATATCGAAAACTGGTTTGCAAATGCTTTCCTGGTTGGCAACATACTTTTCTGTTGATTTTCGATTCCTCCAAATACATTTAGGAAAGGGAAAATGAGTGCTGGTTGCTCTATTGTATACATTTCCCTGTGCTTTATCTACATTATTATACTTTTATTTTTCGGTGGCTTGTTTGCACCCAGTGGTCACAGAGTGTTGCTGGGGAAATCTGGCTTCCTTGTTCTTCAGAAATGAAACTTGTGCCTGCCAATTACCCATAGAACTGATTGCACCATAGAACAAGGGGTCAGCTAATTTAAGTGTTTGTTGGGATTGCTATTAGTGAAGCTCCCATGTAATCTAAGAACACTGCTTTCTGGGAGGAAACTTGTAAGGCAGGCCTTTATCAAAACTGACAAAGATAAAGGTTGCAGCAGCAGGTGATGGAGCAGCAGGTAGGTACTGAACATATTGCAAGGCTGAGGTAGCTGTCAGGCACATGTCAAAGAGGGCTCGTGTGAAATGCTGTGGCACTTTTAAACCATTGCTTCATTTAGAGGATATGACAGACGGCCTTAAGAGGGCACAGGAAAATTAAATCACACAATTTTACAGAGATCAATCTATAGGTACACTCCTGGCAAAACTCAACAAAAGAGAGAGAAGGCAGGTACACTTTCCTTTTCTTTCTTGAGTATCAGAGTTATCAGAATACTCTGCACCTTCTGAAATTAATAGAAACACAAATAACGCTTCATTCTGCAGCATGATTAAGGGGGTTGCAAACGCATCTTAAAGAATGCGTTCCCTCCCGAACGGCACTGTGGGTGTACCTACACCACATGGACCACAGCGGCTCAAGATGGCGCGGCTCATCACTACTCGAGAGAAACTAAGATCATAAGAACATAAGAACTAGGAGCAGGAGTAGTTTATCTGATCCCTTGAGCCTGCTCCGCCATTCAGTAAGATCATGGCTGATCTTTTTGTGGATTCAGCTCCACTTACCTGCTCACTCATTACTACCCTTAATTCAAAAATTTGTTCAAAAACTTATCTATCCTGGGCTTAAAAACATTCAATGAGGTAGCCTCAGCTGCTTCACTGGGCAGGGTATTCCACAGATTCACAACCGTTTGTGTGAAGTTCCTCCTCAACTCAGTCCTAACTCTGCTTTCCCTTATTTTGAGGCTTCGCCCCTTAGTTCGAGAAACAACTTCCCTGCTTCTGTCTTATCTATTGCCTTCATAATCTTGTATGTTTCTATAAGATCTCCCCTCATTCTTTTGCATTCCAATGAATATAGCCCCAGTTCTACTCAGTCTCTCCTTATCAGCCAATCCTCTCAACTCCGGAATCAACCTAGTGAATCTCCTCTGCACCCCTTCCAGTGCCAGTATATCCTTTCTCAAGTAAGGAGACCAAAACTGTACATAGTACTCCAGGTGTGGCCTCACAAGCTGCAAATTAACCTCACTGTTTTTAAATTCCATTCCTCTGGCAATGAAGGACAAAATTCCATTTGCCTTCTTAATTACCTGCTGTACCTGCAAACCAACTCCTTGAGATTCCTGCACAAGGACACCCAGATCCCTCTGCACAACAGTATGCTGCAATTTTTTACCATTTAAAGAATAGTCTATTTTGCTATTATTTCTACCAAAATGAATGGGCAATAAATGCTGGTTCAGCCAGCCAGGCCCGCATCCTTTCAAACAATAAAACAAAGTACCCAAATATCCCCTTTTGTACTAATAGTTGTCTGCAAAACTTATTCTGTCATTTTCTTAGAGTTACATTACCAGAGCTGCCATCTGGCAGGCACCTGTTAATCCGAAATCTAATCTATGAAACTTGCATAGGTTACCCATGAAGGTCAGGGGCCTGGACGGGGCATCCCTGAAACTGGAAAGCTTGCATCGTATTGGAACAAGATGCTGCGCTGCTTTAGCAGTGGGAAATGATGAAATTTAAGCTATAGTGCAGGCTGCAATTTCTTCTCAGAAATTTGCAGTTAACACAAAAAATTGACCTTGTAATTGATACTGAAGAGGATAGCTGTCGATTCCAGAATTAAATCAATGGTTTTGTTGATTGGCTAGAAAAGTGGCAAATGGAGTTCAATTTGGAAAAGTGTGAGATATGCATTTGGGGAGGGCAAACAAAACAAGTGAATCCTCAGTAAACGGCAAGAATTGAGAGGGATATAGGAACTGAGAGATCTTGGAGTGCATGTCCACACGTCCTTGAAGGTGACAGGACAAGTGAATGAGATGGTGAAGAAAGGATATGGAATGTTTTCCTTTATTGGATATAGTATTGAACAGAGATGTAATGTTGGAAATGTATAAAACAATGGTTTGGCCACAATTGGAGCTTTGTGTAGAGCTCTGGTCACATTACAGGAAAAATCTAATTGCTCTGGAGACAGCATAGAAGAGATTTATAGGAATGTTGCCAGGGCTTGGAAGTTGCAGGAGAGATTGGATAGGGTAATATTGTTTCACTTAGAACAAAGGAAGCTAAGAAGTGACCTAATTGAGGTGAACAAAATTATGAGGGGCCGAGACAAGGCAGACAGAGAAGATTTGTTTCCCCTCGTTGAGGGGGCAGTTATCAGGTGGGCATAGTTTTAAGGTGATTGGTAAAAGGATTAGAAGGAACATGAGGATAAACCTTTTTATCCAGAGGGTGGTGGGCATCTGGAATTCACAGTCTATGTTTGAGGCTGAAATACTGCATCTGAGGTGTTGCAACTGGCAAGGCAATGAACCAAATGCTGGAAAATGGGATTAAAATGAACGGCTAGTTTTCTTTCTCCCCTTTGGCCAGCATAGATATGATGGGCTGAATGACCTCTTTCTGCACTGACACTTTTCTATTGTTCTATGATTCTATAGTTCTTGCCAGTGCAAGTACAAATTTTCATTGTGTGCCTGTGACAGAGACAACCTGAAGCTTCTATATCCTTCTGCTAATACCCTAATCCCAAGGCGGTAATTCTTAACTATTGGTAGCAGATATCTTGCTTTCCTGCAGAATTATAACAGCAGGGGGAGGAAAAGGGTGGTGACAGGATGAGAGTCAATGGGGTAGTAGGGGGGACGCGTGGAATAGTGGGTGGATGAGTGGATGTGACTTAACAACTAAATTTGAACATGTGATGTTGATGAACAGGAAAAGATCAAACCCACCTTACATAAGATGGCCTAGCCGTCATAGCCACATACTTCAACCAGGACATCCCATAATTCCAAACTTTGCAATGTCTTGGAAGAGGCAAAAAAGCAAGGAAATATCCCAGGGTCAAAAAGGGGAAATAAAAACTGGAATTCTCCGACTCCATCCCACAGCTGGATCCTTTGGTCCCACTGCAGTAAGTGGAGTTTTGGCTGAGAACCAAATTCTCCATTCTCGCTGGCAGTGGCAGTGGAGAGAACAACATTGGAGAATTCCAGCCAAAATCTTTGGAAAATTGTTGAGGAGTAGTATTGTTTTGTTATTGACTATAATACTGAACACGACGATTTTGAGGATTAGGTCTCATAGAAGTCCTTGTAACAAGGTCTTGTACCTCATGACCAACCTGCTTGCCATGAAGCTATAATCACTTAGTTTCTAATTCCTGCTTCCAGTTCAAATACAGTCACCTGGAAGAAAATCAGATACTATTGGTGATATTATTAAGATTCACAGAGCCAGAGGAGTGGATATTAGGTGAACATTTTCTACCATCCTGAAGAAGTCCAAAGAGAATAATGCCCATATTATGGGACCACTTGATAAGAAGGATGTTGAAAGAACCTTCCAACCACATATCTTCAGAGATGCACAAGAACTGGCAGCTATAACCTTGCATCAACTATTCTCATTTGCAGTCATACACAAAGACACAAAAAGCTGCTCTTGAGTGAGTAGGGATAAGATTAGACAGTAGCCATGCTTGGCATAGATTGCACCTATTCTGGAAAATTGCACATTGGCCTTAAAATGCGTTTTATGCCCGAAGCCTAATGGTTTGCAATTGTCCCGATGCCTTTCTATTGGCACAAACTAAATCTCACCCAGAAAGGATGCAAGGCTGATTAGCATATTCAAAGTAACATTTAAATATGCAAAGCCGTTTGATGCTAGATTCTCCAGCTCTCAGGATCTCCCTGCCCTTGAGTACGGTGTAATCACAGCAATAATCATGACCGATCTCCACTACTGGAATGAAGGCATAATGACCATATCAGAAGGTTTGGAGGCTATTGAAGCCATTGACTGGTGGAGGACATAGCTGAGTGGAGCCCATCTGGCAGTGCCTACCTGGCACACTGGTAGTGGCCACCTGCCACATTGGTGGTCAGTGCCAGCTGGACACTGCAAGTTGGGCACTGCCAGTGTGCCAGGGTGGTGACAAGGAGATGGGATCTGAGTGGGGGTCATGAAGGGAGGCAAAGAATGCAGGGCTATGACTGGGGAGCTATGATGGGATGGCTATGAAGGGCAGGTCGTGAAACAGGAGAATAAGAAGGGAAATGGGGGATGAAAGGACAGCATGTTAGGGGTCATGAAGAGGGACCCATTGGGAGGGCACTGACATCATGATGCCAGCAATCTTTGTCAGGGAAGGGATGGGGAAATATGCTGCTGATGAAAGGGGGTGTCCCAATGTCCATTGGGAGAGGGAAGGGGTCATATAGTACAATGTAAGATCGAGGCAACCTTTCAAAATGGCGCCTTATTGCATTGCAGCCGGGCTCACTGTTGTGTTTCAGCCTCTAAGAACTGACGTGCCACTCACCACTGTCCCAAAAAGTGAGTGAATGTGGGATGATTGCAGTCCGGTCTGTGCCAGACAGACTGTTGTGAATCAACACAATTTTCTCACTGTTAAAGGTCATTTCTTGGGAAAATTCCACCCAGTATCTTCTGAATTGGCTTTTGGATATTGGGGAGCAGCAGTCAGATGGCTGTTTCATAGGCGTCTCAGGATCTGATTGTTTTTATTGGATGGGCCATTCCACTGTTCGGCGAGCACATAGTTCCAGCATGCAGTAGAATGGTGGGAGCTGGAGGTCTCTTGCAGGAAGCTGCCATTTCACGGTACATGCCAGGCAGCATTTCTCCTCAGAACACCAGGCAAGTGTTACCAGGCCAAACTAAGATGCCCAGGCACAAGCCCAAGAACCAGCAGCAACTCGCTCTAAGGATCAAGCTACTGGAACAAGTAGACTATTTTGGTTTTCTATGGCTATTGTAGCACATGAGCGGCCAACATCCATTCAGTACTGGCCCTCAGGATGCATCTTAGAGAAACACTGGAATGAAAATAATGGTTAGCAATTGAGGTGAAACATAATACCCCAGGCTGGCATCCAGTTCATTATAAGAAAGGAGAATGTGCATGTATCTCATTCTCATTTGTTCATGGAAACTGAAATCATGGGATAAAAAGTACGCTTATGTTGTGCTCACTCATTGAAGCAGGTGATTTGGGATTGCATGGTTTAATATGATATTCTCGGAGGGATACAAGGTTGCAGGATTTGTTATTTATAAGAGGATGGAAGATAAGATGTACTGGTTATGATGATAAAGGTAGACTGTGTTAAACAGATGAGAGCACTTTACTAATAAGTTGTGTTTGCCTGCACTTTGCAGCTGTCACTGAGAGTTCTCCAATTGTCGGTTATGTTAATGATGTATTCCCGGCTTATTTCATTTCCAAACAGATCAGAGCAGGCGCCCAGGAAACTCCGTGTCTGGCCCTTTTGGATGGCAATGTTTTGTGGGGCACAGCAAAGAATAGCTGAGCACAATATATGATGCTTATGCCCTCTTGATCCAACAAAGCAATTCGAGTGTCCTTTTAAGACTTCGATGGCTCAGTCTTTCACTACATTAATTAATTGAAGTACAGGCATTAATCCAGATCTTCTCCACTGCTGTTCCTGCAATTCTAGAATGTTCATTATCAATGGCACTCACAAGTCATGATGAGACCATCTTCCTTGAGGGCCCAGGGAATAGCAAAATTGCTTAAGACATGAACATCAAGACAGCTGCTAATGAATCTGACACTGACATAGAAGATTCTTTACACGTTGTCTGACACATTCTGGGCATTCATCAGATGATAGCCCATTATTAAGAATGTTGGGGAGTTAATGGTAGGAGTTTGCAATGCTACGTGGATGCCATTTGCTGCACCCTACACTTTGGCGAAATCACAGTGTGATTAAACCTCATGTTTATATTATCTGTCTGCCTTGCTGTTATGTAAAACTGGATGAATTCCTATGCTATCCTGAAAAGGCAGCATGGTAATACAATGGTTAGCATTGCTGCTTCATGGTGACGGGGACCTGGGTTCAATTCCTGGCTTGGGTCACTGCCTATGTGATGCCTCCACGGTCTCCTGGTGTCTGCATGGGTTTCCTCTGGGTGTTCTGGTTCCCTTCAGTCCAAGAGATGTGCTGGTTAGGAGCATTGGCCATGCTAAAATCCCCCTTAGTGCACTTGAACAGGTGTGACAATGAGGAGATTTTCACAGAAACTTTATTGCAGTGTTAATGTAAGCCTACTTGTGACACTAACAAATAAACTTGAACTTGAGTGTTCCAGCTATCTGTAAAATGTATGTCCAGACAGCACTCTGGCTGATTTTGTACATGGAATTCTCCCTCATGGTGACCTGAAATTAGCTGCCACAACAAAATGTAAGTTTAATTGTCATTTTCATAGACCCAAGCAGATTCCTTTGGGCAGATAATCCATGATCTTTATGCAGTAGCTGGCACAGCTCACATTTATTGTGTTGTGGCAAAAACGATGGACCCGATTTTACCACCGCATTGTGCCCGTTTTCGGGCACAGAAACTTGGTAAATTTGGGCGTGAGGTGAGTAGCATGATCCGCACCTGCCTCTGCGCTGATTCCCACTTTACCAAGGCCCGAAAATGGAAGCAATCGAGACCTTGCCTGAAATAGGCACAATGGTCATTTAAATGCAGTTACATGCATTTATATTGACTTAATGGGCTGCACGCCCAACTTTACTGGCACTTCCCCCTTTACCACCAAGTTCGCCCATCCGGAATCGGTGCGAAACAGACATGCTCCATATAAGTCCAATTTGGGTGCCCCATAGTCAGGATTAACGAGCAGGGAAATGCCAAGCATTCAACAGATCTCCCAACTGGAGATCAGTGGGGAGTGCGGAGTGGGGGGTTGGGGGCGGGGGGGGGGTGCTGGAAAAGGTGGGTCTGACAGTTCTCTGCTTGAGTTCAGTGGGGGGGGGGGTGTTGGTGAAAGGGGGGGTCCACTGCCACACTGCCTAAGATCGGTGGAGGGAAAGGGGGAGAGGCCGCTGATTGGTCTGGGTGGTGGGTGTGTGGGGGAGGATAAGGGGGTTAGTAATGTTGTGGGAGTGTGGCAGTGCCTGTGGAGGTCAGGGGGAGGCATTATCTGACCTGGGAGCGATATGGTAGAGGAGACGCATTCTATCATTTTTTTCTGCGTATGTGCAGTTGGAAGTGCTAATTGGAGCTGCAGGATTTCGGGCGATTTAAGCCTTGCCCACAGACATCTGCAGCATGATTCGATTTCGCTGATATTTTTTCAAGTAGAGTGTGCACGGGGGTGCCTGAGAGCAGGTCTCAAAGTCAGATCTGAAACACTCCCAGTTTCAAGTCCGCCCAGCACTTAGAATCAAAATGGTAAAATAGGTCTATTTGTTCAGAGGCAACCTCTGGAGAGCTGATGGCTGTGGGAATGTTGTCACTTCAATCCCACAGAGCTCCAACAGTTGCTTTTGTGTCATAGCTGAGCCTATGTGTAAATCTTTGGGATACAGAATGTACTGACTTCATAAAGTAGGCATGCAAAAGAAAGTGAAACAAATGATATTTGTGAGCTCTTATTTAAAAAAGAAGAATTACTATTCGGGTACATTGTAATGTTTCAGACAGCCATAGACAGGATTTTCCGGTCACACCTGCCATAGGACTGGAAATCCCCACCCGAGGTCAATGGATTTTTTTCTTTTCCTTTGAATTCTCCATCTCTTCCATAATGATTCCCATGGTGGGGAGAGTGGAAGATTTAGGCCAAGTGTTTCTCTTGCTCAGCACTAAGATGTGCTTCCATAGCATTCCCACATGCTTCCTGAGGCATAGAATAGAATCCTACAGTGCAGAAGGAGGCCATTCGGCCCATCAAATCTGCACCGACCACAATCCCACCCAGCTTCTATCCCAGTAATCCTACTTATCTACCCTACAAATCCCCCTGACACTTGGGGGCAATTTAGCACGGCCACTCAACCTAACTTGCACATCTCTGAATCAACACATGTATCATGCTGTCTGGGAGGTAGCATACCCCAGTAATAAACCTGTTCAATGTCAATTGGGACATGGGAAATTCCTGATTTCTTTAACTGATGAACAAGTTATGCTGTTTGACAGTATCGTGTAAAAGTTTCAGATCACGACATGGAAGGATCTGGGAAATCCTCCTTTATATCTCAAATAACAAACAATGGAGCAAATTTGTTAAATCATAATACAGTTGAAACAAAGCTGAAGGCAGCAGTTAAAGAACTCATGGGGTTGAATTTAATGAGGGTGCCAGAGCCCCAACATGCACCGCCAGAACTGGCAGAACCAACCTCCGCAAACCCCTTGCAGGGATTGATTGGCAGCAGGAACCCTGTCACCGGGACTCCTGGCTGCATTGGAAACATTGAACGCAGCCCCCCTCCTCCCCTCCCCACCCCCCCACCCACCCTCCCCACCTCCCCCCAACCCCCCGCCCCCCCAATCTCCTAGAGATACTAGCCAGTCATAGACTAGCAATTCTCAATTACTGGCAGTGCCACATGATGGTATATTTAATTAATTTTAACTTCTGTATGTTCTTCCTGAACAAGCAGAAAAATCTCTCCTTTTCCTCCAGTGTTTATCAAATGGAGGAAAGTGTTTCAGGCCAACCTGTATGTTGCAACTTCATAGATAGGGATCATAGAACCCCTACAGTGCAGAAGGAAGCCATTCAGCCCATCGGGTCCTCACTGATTGTCTGACAACCTATCTTACCCAAGTATCCTGGCCTATCCCCATGGCCCCACACATTTACCGTGGCTAATCCATCAAACCTAACATCTTGGGACACTAAGAGACAATTTACCATGGCCACTCCATCTAAGCTGCATATCTTTGGACTGTGGGAGGAAACCAGAACACTCAAAGGAAATCCACGTAGACATGAGGAGAATGTGCAAACTCAATGCAGTCTGTCCCATTTTTCTTTACATCACTATCAGTCTTCTCCACACCTGAGCAAGTGACATATTTATTGACAATACCTTGAGAAATATTGTAGGACACTTTGGACTTTAGCCTTTGTATGAGAAACTTCAACTGTGAACAAAAGGAACAAAAATGAAGAGATCTGAATCTGTAAGTCTGTATCATTATTACATTCAAACATTTTTTCTGCGGCATGCTCTTTGTATCCTTTGATGACTCTATGTATTTATACAGAATCTGATTCAGCATCCTCCTGAGAAATAAATATAACAACTGTATTCATTCATTCATCCACGTGTGCTCTGCCTGAAGGCAAGTCCTTGGCTGGCTGTCTTGTGATGCATCATCCTGAACTGTTTCTTTGGTTGTGTTTTTTTCAGGAGTGCATTCCACACTAAAGGGCAAGGCAAGGTGGTAGGTCCCAAATCTACAAGTCTTCTTGCCAGAACAAGAATCAAACCAACACTGTTGACATGAATCTGAATTGCAGATTATCAGCCAACGAAGCTAACTAGTCACCATACTTTATATCAATGACTTATATTAGGGACTATATGTTGTAATGGTTATATGTTGCATGGCAGCACAGTGGTTAGCACTGCTGCTTCACAGGGACCTTGGCTTGATTCCCGGCTTGGGTCACTGTCTGTGTGCAGTTTGCACCTTCTCCTCATGTCTGCGTGGCTTTCCTCTGGGTGCTCCGGTTTCCTCCCACAGTCCAAAAATGTTTGGGTTAGGTTGATTGGCCATGCTAATAAAATTGCGCCTTAGTGTCCTGAGATGCGTAGGTTAGAGGGATTAGTGGGTAAAATATGTAGGGATATGGGGGTAGGGCCTGGGTGGGATTGTGGTTGGTGCAGTCTCAATGGGCCAAATAGCCTGTTTCTGTACTGTAGGATTTCTATGACAATATATAACTGAAACTTAGCTACACGTATAATTGCTCTATGCAGTGTTAGGTGTTGGTATGCAGAAAGTTATCAGAATTTATCCCCATGTGGTGTTCCTGTTTCTATCTACTGATTTACATATAGTCAACTAACAAAATCTCTAATAAGATTCAAATAACAGAGAAATTACATCACAGAACTTGTCTTATCAAACTCACAATTCCATGTTGGATTTACCTTACACAGAAATAGTGGGTCAATCCCATTTACCTGCTTTCCTCCTATATCCCTTCACCTCCTTCCATTTAACCAGCTATCTAACCCTTTCTTAAACTTTGTCATGGTCTCTGTTTGGATCACTAATTCAAGTGCGACAAAAAATAGATACCCAAAGAAGACCCATGTTCTGGGAAAAGTCAATATTTTCTTTTATGAAATGTCCCTTTCAGACCAAGTGGGCTGGGGAGTAATCTGAAAGAAGGTTAATTTGTTTTCTCATTACAACAACATTAAATTTCAAGAAAATCCTATGTGATTTGGTGTTGCCATGATAAACAGCTAAGAAGCAAAGGATAAGTGGAAAGCTAATTACAACAGGGTAAGATTAGCCACTGTTTTATGTTTGGCAGTTCAGAACCCACTGAAAATGTGTGCAACAAGGAAACAAAGAAGCTTCTCTCTGACTGGACAGTTACTTGTTTGTCAGCTTTGACAAAGGGTCATCTGGACTCCATAAAAGAATAAGACATAGGAACAGAATTAAACCACTCAGCTCATCGAGTCTGCTCCGCCATTCAATCATGGTTGATATTTTTCTCATCACCATTCCCCTGTCTTTCCTCATAACTCCCGACCCTCTTATGAATCAAGAACCTATTTCTGTCTTAAAGACTTGAAACATCAGCTCTTTCCTCTCCTCACAGATGCTGCCAGACCTGCTAAGGTTTTCCAGCATCTTCTTTTTTGGTATCCATTTGGCAGTCATTGAACAGGTGCTGTTGTTAAAGCTGGTCACTGAGAATAGAGCAGAAATTGTGTTACTGTTCATCTTTTACTGTTGGAAAGAGTAAAGAACTGAAGAAAGGAATAGTTAGCATTTGTGGGATGGGAAAGACATATTGCTGCTATTTCATTGTTGCCAGAGTGCAACAGATCACCTGAGAAAGTTGGAGAAAGGAATCTATGGAGATTCTGTGCCAACATGACCAATGTTACCCAAGTGAAAGAGGGTTCATACTTGCTCACCTTGTCAATGGTAAATTTGTCAGGGGAAATAGGATTGAATGCAGTTGAAATTGAATACAGCTGAAAGCTGGGACAATTGGATATGAAGACAGAAACCCAGTAAAATGGAGTCTGAGGTATGAGGTTGCAGATGGTCCCACGTATGTGTGGGAAATAATGCGAGTGCTTGTAACTACATAAAGTGTATTTTTGCTGCTTTGAATATTTAAAGTGAAATGTACCCACCTGTCAATTAATGTTTGAATTATGTTGATTTATTCCACTAAAAGTTTTAATATCTTGTCCATCAGTTCCCTTTCCATTGGCTTCGTGGGAATTCATGGGAGGAAACCGGAGCACCCGGAGGAAAACCACACAGACACGGGGAGAACGTGCAAACTCCACACAGATCATCATCCAAGACTGGAATTGAACCCGTGAGGCAACAGTGCGAACCATTGTGCCATGGTGTCGCCTCCTTTTTCAATCCTGGGAGTAGGCACTGACATCTGCCTGGAGCTGTCGCGAATAATGGAGCTGCAGACCAATTGGGCACTCATCTCCCATTAGTGTGTCCCTGTAGAGCTGTGGGGAGGGTCAGTGTGGAGAATGTCCTCCAATTTTGTTTCCAGAGGTGTACATCTGCCGTGATCCCTCCCCGCCCCTCCTCCCCGCCCCACCATATGGTTCATGGTTACCAGAACTGAAATAAAGCAATAACAGAAAGGTCCTGATGCACTTCCTTCAGAATATGAAGGTGATTTCAAGTGTATTCTCATAGGGCTTACATAATCATAGCGTAATGTCTGAGGACTAGCACTACATTATTCATTATTTATTAGTCAGAAGTAAGGCTTACATTAGCACTGCAATGAAATTACTGTGAAATTCTCCTAGTCTCCATACTCCAACACCTGTTCGAGTCAATGTATCTAACCAATCGTCTCTGTATCATTCCAATTTTAGTATATGTGCTGCCAAAGCGAGCATATGTTTGCGTTTTGTTTTGCTTTTTCGTTATCAAAGCGTTATCGTGAATCTACCATCAGTCTCAGGGCTATGGCTAAACTTTCTTCTGCCATTTTATTTTTCTGTTGCAAACTTCTTCAACCAACATGCAATTTTTTTTGCATGTTATAAACAATACTTCCATTTAGATAGCCTCCTCATACATTTTTACCACCATTTAAAACAGAACCATTCAAAGCCACAAATCATAATGAAGATTGTAAACTGATTTTTCAGATTCTCAAATCCTGAAACAGCATTGACAATATGAAGTATGTTACAATAGTACTAGGACTCACCAAAATTGACAAATGTTGAGCGAGAGGACTCTATTTCACTAATATAAAGGTGTCTGTGAAATACAAATTTCAATTTTCTGGATCTGGACATTTAAGACCACATTGCAGAGGCAACAATTGGGTTTAGCAGCTTAAATAACAATAGATAAGTCAGGCGCCATTTGAAAAATAGAAACAAAATATTCCGGATGCTGGAAACCTGAAGTAAAACAGAAAATGCTGGATAAACTCAGCAGGTCTGGCAGCATCTTTCGAGAGAGAAATAGAGTTAATGTTTCAAGTTCGTATGACTCTTCTTCAGAGTTAAAGAGAGGGAGAAAGGTGTTGGATTCTATATGGTACAAGAGGTGTGTAGTGGCTACACACCAATCAGTGTCAGTGATTGGTGGGAGCTTGGAGTTTTTGCAACAAAGATGTGTAGGTCACAAAGCAGAGAGAGTATTAACTACAGGAGAAGGTACTCATAGTGGCATAAAGGTAAGATATCAGGATGTGTTACTGGGAGAATAAAGGTCAGTGTTCAGTGAAAGCAAAACTAGAGAACAAGTAAGAGATGGACTGACAGGAAGTGTAGTGGGGGGAAGTTGAGTGGGAGGGGGAGTGAAAGGGGCTGGAGGGCAAAGTCTTGACCTGAAGAGGAGTGAGGGAATGACTGTGGAAGACAGTACAAGACACATGATTGGGGTGGTGGAGGTGAGGGGAAGTGTGTGAAATCAGTCAGGTCTACAAAGCATAGACAGTCCTGTGGATATGTACCACCATTTAGAGGACTTGGCATGCCTGTCCCGGTCCCAGTCCACAGAAGGGGGGGCCTGTCAGTCCAATGTCTATCATGCCCAGTATCATGGACAGGACATGGTGAACCCCTCACATTATTGTGGATTGCTGGTGTGATACTGAACCACAGGTGGCACAGTCACAGTCAGGGAGGCATTTGCAGTCTGCAGATAGGGAACAGGTAATGTACGGATGGGCACTTGGTGGGCTTAATGGGAAATGCCTCCATAAGTCACAGTGTAATAGGCCTCAAAATGGGGAGGAGTCAGGTCTACATAGGGCTTTAAGTCTCCAGCCTAAAATAGCTCTTGGGAGAAGACAGTGATACCAATCAGTACAGCAATGGGATCAAGAATTAGGTGAGGAGTAAAGAGAGTGATTAGAGAGAGAGAAATCTGTACACAATGCTCCTTCAACATGATAAGAGAGATTTTGACTGTCACAGTGGGCCTCAAAGCTGGTCTAATAGTAAAACTTCAGCACCACCATTCTTCAAACTGATCCAAAAATGCAGCTGAAAAACAAGAATTATCATAGCAAGGCTGTCAATGCTTGTGAGAAGAGTCAGCTATTGGGTTTGTGCTAACTTCTGCTTAACTAAATGGAGAAGAAGGCGCAGCAGAGACAAATTAGCAACAGTCAAATGTCAGTTTAGGGAATGTGGTGCCTTAACTCATGTTGCACATTCTTGCGATAATATAAACCCAAATGTGGCCATTGTAGGATTGGCCCTTTTCATGGGAAATCCTGAATGTAAGAAGGAACCAACTGAAAAGGGGCAATGGCCCAAAGACCTCTCCATACCTCAAGCTGGCAGATTCCGGGATTGAAGCCCTAACTCCTGCCAATACTCCCATAATATAAGTTAAAGTTGGAGCTACTATTTAATCCAAAGAGAATATATTGACAGTGCCCTGACTGAGGTTTCTCTCATCTGTCAGAGCTCTGTGAGATCCATGCCCCTGTGTCAAAGCCCTGTCATGGTTCTGCGGTTTGAAGTAAGTGGGAGTGGTCATAGTGGAGTTGGGGGCTGCGCGGAGGTGGGTGGAAGGGGTTTGTGGGGGTGTGGGTCCTACTGGAGATCCTGAAGGCAGCAATAACCCACCAAGGGACTAACTGGGGATATAATGGCTGGAATAAAAGTAACCAATGGACTTCACAATGTTTGGGACTGGAAGCTGACCGTTGCAGACTTGTGTTCATTCATGTTTCTGTTAATTTCTGCAAAGAAGAGAATGAGAGTTTTACGGATGGAGCAGTCGATGTCTTGTTCATCCTGGCAATCAGGCAACTAAGAAGGAGAAGGAGGGCACCTCTCCACCAGGCTGAGAGGCAGCAAGTGCCTCACCTTGATGTATGAAGGCCAGTGGGTACCCCTTAACATCCAGAAGAGATGAACCACCCGGCAAGATCATGGGTATAAAAAAATCTCTCATACCTCCAGGTGAAACAGAGAGAGAGAGAAAGTGTCATAGATGGCTTTAGCCTGCCTAGGGATGTGATGGCCCACATCTGCCACATTTTCGCCAGGAATTACATGGACTGGGAGACCATTCAATGTTAATGGCTCTAAAGGTGATCACTGCACTCAATGTTTTTGCGAAGCTTATTGCGGGGCTCTATTGGGGACCTCTGCAGAATATCACAACTCCCCTCTCTTAGATGCATCCAAGAGGTTATAGATGCCCTATTTAGTAAGGGGCAGATTCATCCTCCACAGTCTGTGGAGCTGAAGCTGATGGGGTCACAAGCAGAAGGGATTGAGATTGGCTGGACACTCTAGAGTCACCTGAGTAGATGGCCTGGAGGTGTCCTGTGAATGGTCCTCCTCTCCATAGGTGGCTGAGGACCCAGGGCTGTCTCTGTGAGGTGAAGGGAGACCTGGAGTTAGGTTTTAAAGCAAATGATGGATGTCACATATGTTTAGAGTGAGGAAGTCTATGTCCTTGCTTATATCAGTAGTAATGTCTTGAACAAAGGTTTCCATGCTGATATCCCTCCTACTACTGTTGAGCTCAGTGCACTCATACATCAGCACAGGAACATAAGACTAAATGTAAGACTTATCCGGATAGCCACATGAACAGACTGGGAATGGAGGGATACAAAATGAATGGTTTAGTTGGACCAATGAGCGACGCAGGCTTGGAGGGCCAAAGGGTCTGTTTCCTGTGCTGTACTGTTCTTTGCTCTTTATGAACAGACTCGTCCATCATCTGTTGCAACCTACAGACAGAATCTGACAACCTTGTCTGATGTTTCTGTGTCAGTCTTTGCATCTGCAACAGCTGTATGAGAATGGAGTCTGCAGCCTTGTCATCTCACTCAGGCTCTGCAGGAACCTGGCCTCTAGCAATCCTCCGAGTGCCAGGATCTTGGATGTCCCTGCCTCCACCTGCGGTTATGGACCTGAACCTGAGCTGTGCGCTGTTTCACTGAGGTGTGTGTCTCTGTGCTGGTAGAAAGTGTGGGTGAATGTTGTGACAGGCCTCATCTTGTGTGTCCTCAGGATCCTCATCCTGGATGGTCTGAGGGCTGGGCCTGATGGGCTGGCTGTCAGTGACCCTGTTCCTTCTCCAGCTGGTGCCTGTTAAAGACAGAAGAGTTCATTAGTGATTAGCAGCAGAATGAACAGCATTACAAAGCACTTAGGTTACCGATGAACTGTTGAAGGGTTCTCACTGACCCGGGACAGGCATGGTCATCCTTGGCACAGGCATGGTCCCAGTCCTCGCCAGCCAGCTCTGCTGCCAGCTATTCATAGATGGTGAAGGACCTAAGCTCAGGCCTCTGATCTGAAATCTCTCCCCTTTTGTTGTGGATTATCTTCTCCTGCATAAAGACAAATAACAGATTGTGAACAGGACAGATGCCAATGTTGATGATAAGGATACTTGACTTATGTGGATACTGAATTTGACAAGTCAAGCTGCATGGGATGTGAGAAGAGATGAAGATATCAAAATATGTGTGAGAAAGTCAGTGATGATGTCCCTTATGCTAGTAATGTGTGAGATCCCTGTGGACTGTAACTCTGCAAATGCTTGATGGCTTTGTTGGACTTGTGAGAGTGTGAGTTGAAAGTGAAGAAAAGGTTGATTTACCCTGGTGGAGTGGGTGAGCTCATTCATTCTTTTCGTGCACTGGATGGCCATCCTTATCTGAGGGGCATTGGCACTGACTGACCTGGTGACCTCCTCCCAAGCTGGCATTCTGAGTGGATTTCTTTCTGCCATCACATGGGTGAAGGATGTCCCAGTCTGCCTCCACCTTGTCCAGAAGTGCCCATAGTGCATTGCTGCTGAACTTGCAGGCAATAGGCTTCTTCCTTCCCAGGGCTATCACTCACCATGACCCACCCTACAGTGCAGACAATGAGTGATGTGTGCGGGCACAACTTAAATATGGCATCTGGAGAGATGATCTGATGATGTCATTGTAGGGTGGACATATGACATCGTGCCCTACCATGAGATACAGTGTGGTTCGTATTCAAGCATAAATAATGAGTTGAAAAGGGGACCATCTGGGTGTCCACAAAACCCACCAAGACAGCTATTGGGAAATGTGCTGCTTTAATCACCCATGAACACAACTTCACTGGAATGGAAAATTTAACCCATAGTTAAAGCTTAAGCAGTCTGGGAAGGAAATAGGTAAAGGAACAAATAGTTAGCACTGCTGCCCCATGGCACCAGGGAGCTGGGTTTGATTCCTGGCTTGGGTAGCTGTCTGTGCAGAGTTTGTATGTTCTCCCAATGCCTTTGATTTGATTTGATTTATTATTATCACATGTATTACCATACAGTGAAAAGTATTGTTTCTTGCTATACAGAAAAAACATACCGTTCGTAGAGAAGGAAAGGAGAGAATGTAATGTTACAGTCATAGCTAGGGTGTAGAGAAAGATCAACTTAATGCAAGGTAAGTCCACTCAGAAGTCTAACAGCAGCAGGGAAGAAGCTGTTCTTGAATCGGTTGGTACATGACCTCAGAATTTTGTATATTTTTTCCAAAGGAAGAAGGTGGAAGAGAGAATGTCCAGGGTGCATGGGTTCCTTAATTATGTTGGCTGCTTTGCCGAGATAGCAGGAAGTGTAGACAGAGTCAATGGATGGGAGGCTGGTTTGCGGGACGGATTGGGCTACATTCACGATCTTTTGTAGTTCCTTGCGGGCTTGGGCAGAGCAGGAACTGTCAAGCTGTGATACAACCAGAAAGAATGCTTTCTATGGTGCAGCTGTAAAAGTTGGTGAGAATCATAGCTGACATGCCAAATTTCCTTCACCTTCTGAGAAAGTAGAGGCATTGGTGGGCTTTCTTAACTATAGTGTTGGCATGAGGGGACCAGGACAGATTGATGATGATCTGGACACCTAAAAACTTGGAGCTCTCAACCCTTTCTACTTCGTTCCCATTGATTAGACAAGAGCATGTTCTCCTTTATGCTTCCTGAAGTCAATGACAATCTCCTTCATCTTGTTGACATTGAAGGGGAGATTATTGTTGCTGCACCAGCTCACCAGATTCACTATCTCGTTCACCAGATTCACTATCTCATTCCTGTACTCTGTCTCGTTATTGTTTGAGATTTGACCCACTACAGTGGTGTTGTCAGCAAACTTGAAAATCAAATTAGAGAGGAATTTGTCTGCATAGCCATAGGTAGATAAGGAGTATAGTATGGGGCTGAAAACACAGCTTTGTTGTGCACCGGTGTTGAGGATGATCGTGGAGGATGTGTTGTTGCTTATTCTTACTGATTGTGGTCTGTGAGTTAGGAAGTTCAAGATCCAGTCACAGAGAGGGATGTGCCGAGGCCCTGACCACGAAGTTTGGGGATGAGTTTTGTGGGAATGATAGTGTTGCAAGCTAAACTGTAGTCAATAAATACATAGGTGTCTTTGTTATCTAGGTGTTCCAGGGTTGAGTGCAGGGCCAGGGAAATGGCATCTGCTGTAGACCTGTTCTGGCAGTAAGCAAACTGAGTGGATCCAGGTAATCCAGGGGGCTGGAACTGATTTGCGCCATGACTAACTTTTCGAAGAACTTCATAATGATGGATGTCGGCTCCACCAGCCGGTAATCATTAAGGCACACTGCTTGGTTCTTCTTTGGTACTGGGATGATGGTCTTCTTGAAGCAGATAGTGACCTCAGATTGTTATAAAGAGAGGTTGAAGATGTCTGTAAATTCCTCCACCAGCTGATCCATGGAGGATGAGTGCATATCCGAATCTCCCACCTGGACCAATTATTTTCCATGGGTTGACCTTCAAGAAAGCTGCTCTGATATCTGCAATGGTGACCCCAGATACAGGTTCATACAGGGCTTCCGGGGTGGAGGGCTGACCTCTTGCTCAAAACAGGCATAGAATGCATTGAACTCATCAGGGCGGGATGTGTTGGAGCCGGTGGTTTGACATGTCTTCATCTTGTAGCCTGTTATGTCTTGCAGACCCTTCCATAGTCAGCAGGGGTCTGTGTGGCTAGCCTGGGACTCTAGCTTTGTCCAGTATTGGCTTTTGGCATCTTTGATGAACCTCCTTAAATCATGTCTGGCTTTCTTGTATAGATGTGGAGATGTCGGTATTGGACTGGGGTAAACACAGTAAGAAGTCTCACAACACCAGGTTAAAGTCCAATGGGTTTATTTGGTAGCAAACACCACTAGCTTTCAGAGCACTTTTGCTACCAAATAAACCTGTTGGACTTTAACTTGGTGAAGTGAGACTTCTTAGTGTACTTTCTTGTATAGGTCAGTGTTGGCTGATTTGAACGCCACAGACCTGGACTTCAGCAAGCAGTGGATATCACTGTTCATCCATGGTTTCCAGGTGGGGAACACATGGATATTCTTCTTTGGCACACAGATTTCTACACACTTACTAATGAAGTCAGTTACTGTAGTGGCATACTCATTCAGGCTGGTCGCAGAGTTTTTAAATACTGACCAGTCCACTAACTCCAAGCAGCCCTGTAGAAGATCATCCGATTCTTCTGACCAACATTGCAGACTCTCTTTGATGGCTTCTCCCGCTTCTGCGTGGGATTCTTCCCATAGTCCAGGAGACGTGTTGGTTAGGTGCATTGGCCATGCTAAATTCTGCCTCAGTGTACTCAAATGGTCTTTCAATATAGTCAAATTCATTTACAGTGATACATTTGGACAGGTCCCTAAATTATCATTCACTGTCAGAAGTTAGGAATCCCATTATTCTCTATAGAATATAGCTGTCAACCCTAAACTGGGATTTTGAGTTAATTGCTGCTCATCTCTATAAGGTGTTGGTGAGTAACCTTGTTGAACAGATAAGCAGTGCTGTTCCACTTTAACCAATAAAAATTAAAACTCATTCAGGGCTGTTTGAATGTTTGAATAGGCATTTTGTATGACAGTTAGCACCTACTTATTTCTGCTTTTACTCATTACCCACTTCAAATCAGGAAGGAATCCAACTCCGGAAAAGAGTAAGGCTCTTTCTGATAAGAATTATCCCACGATCCATGTTAATGAAAACTTCAGTCCAGCGGAGCCGTTAAATCTTCACAGTGTAAGTTGTGCTCATTTTGTAAAATCAAACTTTACTAAATATCTGCACTGTAATTGACAACTCAGTGTGCTGGGGAAGTTGGAAATGAGGTTGACCCTTTTATTATTTTACGATTAAACCTTTCGTTGCTAGGCCATTGTTCAAATAATTAAATTGGTTAGAAATCGGACACAGAGTTTTATGGGCGCTCTCACTTGCTGCAATGTACAATAGGGTGCACAAAAGATTGCATTCAAAATGTGATAGATGTGTTTGTGAACTGCTATTTAAAAATGCCACTGTTCTATGTTCATCGGTTACTTACAGTACATTTTCTTGCAGCAACTGCTTGTGTGATGGTGGCTTTGACAGATTGAATCTGATTTTAAATTGATTAAGAGGTGATGTATTTTTAACTTCAAGTCATCGTCACACCAGCCAGCACGCGACAGACTGGCTTGGGAGAAGACAACACATGGCAACTTGAAACTCTGCAGCACATGATGTAGGCTCAGGTGACAAAGTCTGGGTTGCTGAAGGTATCAAATAGTAACTACACTTTGTTGAACTGAATATCAATTGTGTCCACAATTCAAAGCTGGGATTTTCCTTATTCAGTAATTAGCCCTGAAACAAGAACACTTGGTCCTCATGCAGACCTTCATTATCTTGTTTGGTATCTGTTGCATGGTGTAAAGAACAGGTACAGTATTTTGTAATCAGTATGGCACTGTTAATGCCTGTATCAAGTAGCATTGTAAATATGTTTTGGCCATATGACCATGATAAGCGTAAGTAACTTAATCCCTCGGTGTAATATCAAGATGACTATGGCTAATACTTTGTAAACTGGAAAATTGTAAACCCTCTTGTTTCATCCTGCAGTTCATGTCATTTAAGTACATCCTGATAAATTATTCCTTACTCTTCAAGAACCTATACCCAGCCTCTACAAGGTTTGTCAACAATAGACATAGTTAGCAGAGTACACAGAATCAGCCACAATTGATAGTCTTGCTCAGCAAGGTCACAGTTCTTCCTTCCTCTTTCACATCCTTCACTATTCATTGAGATTGTAATGATTTTGTTTTGATTTCTGTTCATGCCTTTCTACCTCAATGGGCATTAAATGATGATGTCCATAAGGAAAAAAATATCAAATGCTCAATATTCCATTTCAAACAAAAGCAATAGGTATCAAGATAATTAGGGGGAAAATATGTCCATGTGGAACTTTTCAAATGAGGGAAGTTTGGAAGGTATTGCTGGATGATAAATTTTAAAGTTTCTTTGGAATGAAATGACGTATTTGTAACATATGTTCATAAAATATATCTTCCCACTTTTAATAAGGCCAGTTAAACAAACAAGCTTTTGTTAAAGAGTTGGAAATGAGTTTCATATGAAAATTTCAGAATGTGACATCAGCAAACATTGCAATTTAACCCCTTCCACTATTCCAATCAGTGAATCAAACGACCCATATTTATCATTGAGAAGGTATTTTATTGTTATTATATCGCCTCTTTGTCCCTTTGTTCAAAGGATTGAAAGCTAATCTTCTGCACTCTGCCTGCCAATGCAACTCACCAGTAGCTGTTTGGAGGTTTCATTTCCTTTTCACATTTCCAAAAGGAAAATATTTAATTGAATTTAAGGTATTCTGAAATTCTATTCCTTTAATTTTCAATAATAATTTCTCGTACAAAATCTGATCAAATGTCTTCTGAAAGTTTATATATAGAACATCCATAGACACTTCTCCTATCCATCACGTTAGTGACTCCCCTGCCAAAAAACAATTAAATTAGTCAGATATGAGCTACCCTTAACAGGTTCATGCTAACACTGACCAGCTCATTCTAACTGCTCTGTCATTGTATCTCTCATGATAGATTTCAGTAGCCTGCGCACAACTGATGTCACTTTGGCGGGTCCGTATTGATGTTATTTCTCCGTCTCTCTCTCTCTTCTTAAATAATGGTTACAACTTATCAATTCTGAATTGATTTGGAAAACAATTAATGATGTGCATGCATTTTTTTCTCCAATTTCCTTTAATGTCCTGTGATACAAACCATCAAATCCTGAAAAATTGTTTTAAATTTCATTACTTTCTCTATCAATATTTAAATTTGAACTTAAACCACTAATTTCTTCTTATACATTTTGTTCATAGTCCCTTTTGCACTTCATTCATTTCTTTTTCTGTTGTTGCTGTTTTTTGTGGCTCTTGCTTTCAGTCTTCTGGTTTTGACTTTTGCTTGCACTTGTGTAAGCCTTTTATTTTTATTTATGTTGATACTACTGTCTCTTACTTTATCATTGACTATGGTTGCTGAACGACATAAATGGTACCATTTATTACCATTTTAGGAAATTGGGAGAGATTCTGATTCACTAGCATCTTATTTTTGCCTAGTGATAAAATGAAAATGACCTCCTTTTTGAATTTCATAAAAGGATGGGTGTTCACATTTGGACACACAACAATACTCGGATACAATCAACAATCTCCTCACAAGCTTGAGGAATTTAATGATGTCAGAAAATTTTATGGCTTTCTCAGTCATCTGTCTGGGACTGTGGTCAAACTCTATAAGTGACCCTTGGCTGTCTCACTGTGAAGTGTAGAGTGTCATTTGCTGACCTCTATGCCTTCCAGAATATGTTCGTGCTGTAAATTTTGGCTGCTGCATTCACTTTCTCTGTCATATTCTCTTATATCAGTGTATTGGACCATGGCTGCAAACACAGTAATGGAAATAATTCCAACTGAAGTGCCACCACATGCAATAGAGCACCTATGAAAGATCATGACACACGCACATGCACAGATTCTGCTGGATGGCTAGTGCAGGGATAATCTGGATCTCCTATGGTTCTGCCTATCTAATCTGATTTAAAATCATGGAATCACAGAATTTTACTTCATAGAAGGGGACATTTGGCCGTAAGAGCCATTGAATGTAGTCCCATACCCCAGCCTTTTTGTGCTTTAGATATTAACTCCAAAATGTTTTTAAATATAATGGGTATTTTGGAGGCTGCTAGCCTCCAATGGGAATTGTAAAGATCCATTGAATCAGGCAGAGAAGCTCATTCAACTTCTTCCAATGCTTCTGCCCCATCTTCTTCTGGAGGGCACTTGCTCTGCATCACTGGCAGGGGTGGTGACCTTGCAGGAAGACCTTCTCCCGGAGCAGGGGTAGCAGGTGTCCTGCCTCTGCTGCATTCCATCCAGTAACCTGGTGAGGGCCCCTCTGAAAAGTGCGGTGCTGCCTTCTCAGCTGCCATGCCCTGCAGTTGTTGTCGAATAAATACTAAGGAGTGCTGGAAATCAATATGGAGCTCCCAGCGATTGCAGCGATTAAGTCATTACGCAACAGGCAGATCAGAGGGAACGCGCTGCTGGAGCGGTGTGAAACTTGTGGGCATAAAAACTATTGTTTATGTAAGCATAAGTTTCAGCCTGAAAATATGTCGGCACCATTGATGAGAAACACTCCGCTTTTTGCACCAGAACCAACACTCTGCCATTTCTTGGCAAGATTTAACCATCATTGCTGGTTTGAAGACAAAATATACATAACCTCTGAACTGCCCCTTTTGAAATCTTTGCAAGTATATTTGTCCACTGATTGTTGGTCTGATTAGATCAACTTAACATCTAATTATTTATTTAACACAGTGTCTAGCTGGTGTAAATGTTACAATCCAGTTTCTTGAAATAGTCCGCTAAAGTCTTAGCAGTGTAATATAAATCAGCATTCCTCTAACTGCATTCAGATACTGTAATACAGAGGTGGACAGCTCTTAGTCTTGTTTTTGGGTGCATGTGGTGTGTCGATTGTATATGCCACAACCTGGAGGCTTGGAGCCTGCCTGAAATTGTCCTAAGGGTCTCTTTAGTTTTTTTTTGTATAAGTTGCTAGTACCTATCTTCCAAAGGCAGCTCATGTATTTTAGTAGTCTGGTTGCTTGTCCTGCTGGCAGTGGCTGGAAGGTAGTCCTAGAAGGTGGATTGGAAATGCCACAGGGTGGCAAGTATGAAGGTTGTAGTGGGTGTGTGTGGATAGCAAATGTTTGCAATGATTGGAAAGTCAAGGGAGCATAACTGTTCATACAAATGCATGCAAACATACAGACATACGAATTTGGAGCAGGCCACTCAGCCCTTCAAGCCTGCTTCACCATTCAATAAAATCATGGCTGATCGGAATGTAATCTCGACTCACTCGGGTTGCACAGCAATGTGTTTTAATTAAAAAGGTTTTTGTTCTTACCTGTGGGTGATGGCTGCAGCTTAGCCTGAAGAATCATAAACAGAGCAGCCTATCACCTGCACAGGTCAGTCCAGGCCAATTCTCGCAAGTGGGCAAAACAGCTCATAGATCCCCCATTTACCTAATGCTGGTACTGGGTAGCCAAGTGGGATAAAGGTAGTTCTAAGAAGGTGGTGCAATGGTACAGTGGCTATCACTGCTGCATCACTGTGCCAGGGATCCGGGTTCAATTCAAGCCTTGGGTCACTGTCTGGGTCGAGTTTGCACATTTTCCCCATGTCTGCCTGAGTTTCATAGACATGATGTGCAGATGCCGGCATTAGACTGTGGTAAGCACAGTAAGAAGTCTCACAACACCAGATTAAAGTCCTGGTTTATTTGGCAGCACTAGCTTTTGGACTCTCAAGCTCCTTCTTCAGGTGAGTGAGGACTTGTGTTCACAAACAGGGCATATAAAGACACAAACTCAATGTACAAGATAATGGTTGAAATGCGAGTCTTTACAGATAATCAAGTCTCAAAGGTACAGATAATGTGAGTGAAGAGAGGGTTAAGCACAGGTTAAAGAGATGTGTATTATCTCCAGCCAGGACAGTTAGTGAGATTTTACAAGCACAAGCAAGTCGTGGGACTTCACGACACACGGCAATGCAGAATTGCTGAGCAGAAACTGATAGGCAAGTTTTGCACACATAAGAATGATCTCAACTGGGATCTTGGATTCATGTCATAATATCTGTAACCCCCATGACTTGCCTTGGCTTACTTACCCTGCTAATCCCCCTAGTCTACATATCTTGATTTGATTTGATTTATTGTCACATGTATTAACATACAGTGAAAAGTATTGTTTCTTGTGTGTTATACAGACAATGCATCCCATTCATAGAGAAGGAAACAAGAGAGTGCAGAATGTAGTGTTACAGTCATAGCTAGGGTGTAGAGAAAGATCAACTTAGTGCAAGGTAAGTCCATTCAAAAGTCTGACAGCAGCAGGAAAAAAACTGTTCTTGAGTTGGTTGGTACGTGACCTCAGATTTTGAATCTTTTTCCCAATGGAAGTAGGTGGAAGAGAGAACGTCCGGGGTGCATGGGGTCCTTAATTATGTTGGCTGCTTTGCCGAGGCAGTAGGAAGTGTAGATAGAATCAATGGATGGGAGGCTGGTTTGGGTGATGGATTGGGCTACATTCATGACCTTTTGTAGTTTGTGGCAGCCTTGGACAGAGCAGGAGCCATACCAAACTGTGATACAACCAGGAAGAACACTTTCTATGGTGCAGCTGTAAAAGTTGGTGAGAGTCATAGCTGACATGTCAAATTTTCTTGGTCTTCTGAGAAAGTAGAGGCATTGGTGGGCTTTCTTAATTATAGTGTCAGCATGGGAGGACCAGGACAGGCTGTTGATGACCTGGACACCTAAAAACTTGAAGCTCTCGACTCTTTCTACTTCGTCCCCATTGATATAGACAGGGGCATGTTCTCCTTTACGCTTCCTGAAGTCAATAACAATCTTGCATCATTAAAGGGAAATTTAGCATGGCCAATCCACCTAACTTGCACATCTTTGCACTGTGGCAGGAAACCAGAGAACCCAGAGGAAACTCACACAGACATGGGGAGAATGTGCAAACTCCATACAGGTAGTCACCAAATGCTGGAATCGAACCCATGTCCCTGGCACCGTGAGGTAGCCATGCTACCCATTGTGCCACCCTAATATGCCCCATAGTTGAAAGTATTGTTCTTCAGATGAGACTTTAAACTGAGGCCCTCTCGGTTAACATGGAATTCTCCCATGGCGATTCTTTAAAGCAAAATAAGTAGTTTTACTAAGGCTGCCCGGCATTTCGCACTCAGTCAAAAGAGTCAAATTGAGTGATCATTCATTTCATTTCTGTTAACGGCATATTGCACATTCAGATCTATGGAGCAACAGTAACCATACTTCAATCGAATTAATTGAATGCAAAGCACTTTGGGATGCATCTGCTACATAAAATGTAAGTTCTTGAAAGTGAAGCTCTGTAAATAGAAACTTCTTTCGTCTCTGCTGAAGTTTGAGAACCAATGCTAACTGCGGAACAATAAATGTCGAGGATATCCTTACAGCCTTTAGACAACCGAACAAAATGACACCATTAAGCTCGTTTTCCAATTTTTGTCCAGAAATAAAATCATCTATTCTCAGGACATGACAAAACTTGCATGTAAACAGCACTTTTAATGTGCAGAGATATCCCAAGGTACACCACAAAGGCATAATCTGAAATGTTCTTCTTCTCAGGCAATCCCTCAGAGTTGAAGATGACTTGCTTCCACACTGAAAGTGAGTTCTCAGGTGACTGAGTCCAATGCATGACCACTAGTTTCTGTCACAGATGTGGAAAATGGTGGTTGCGTTTAGATAACCAGGGTGCAATACTGTTTGGTGGGGGCAGGTTGGCAGAGGACCTTCGTGTTACCAATGCTTAGTGAAGGCTCATGCTCTCGTAGCCTCGCTAAAGGTGTTGGTGATGTCTTGGAGATTGGCCTTTGAATTTGTGCAGATGCATCATCTGCATACTGTAGTTCAATGATAGAGAACAGGGTGATCTTGGATCTAGCCTGCAGGTAGCAGGCAGATGTTGAACAAATCCCTGTTTGTTTTGTAGTTTAGCTCACTCCAGCAGGAAGCTTACTGAGGGTGAGATAGAGCGCTGAAGCAAGGAAGATCAAGAAGAGTTTTAGTGTGATGTTACACCTTTGCTTGACCCCAGTCTGAATATGAATTGGGTCTGCGGTGGATTCATTTAGTCAGGATCATGGCTGGCATGTCTTTGTGGAGCAGACAAATGTTGAGAGCAGCCAAAACAGACGGATGCTCCATAATCCCTTGCGGTTGATTGTGTTGAAGGCTGTTGTGAGATCATAGAAGGCCGTGTATGAAAGTTGGTGCTGTTCTCTGCATTTTCTTGAAGTGGCTGCATGGTGAGGATCATGCCCATTGTAACCTTTAGTGGACAGAATCCATGTCAGGTTTCCAGGAGGCGCTTTCAGCTACAGGGAAAAGGCGACTAAGGAGAATTCTTGTGATGACCTTCCCTGTGGCTGACAGCAGGGAAATTCCTCTGTAATTGCGCAGTCAGACTTGTCACCTTTCTTGAAGAGGTCATGATTACGGTGTCTCAGATCTGCTGGCACGTTCTCCACCTTCCAGTTATGGGAAATAAGATTCTGTATTCATGCCTATAGTGCTTTGCTGTCATATTTTAATGTTTCAGTGGGGATTCGATCTGCCCTTGATGCCTTGTTGTTCATTAGCTGTCAGGTTGCCTTCTCTACTTGTGCTGATTCCACCTCCACAGAGCTCTGTGTTCTTTTCAACTCTGCCATTGAAGTTACCAAGAAGGAGCAGCTTGTCACCCATTGGTACTTGGGCCAAGTATTGTTCAAGTCTGGAATAAAATACCTCTTTGGCCTTGTCTGGAGCTTCCCACACTGAGGTATACACACTAAGGACTGCAGCTCACTGCTGCTGGGCTAGGGTGAACTGATGAGTCACGAGGCATTTGTTTATCCTGCAAATGGATTCTCTAGGTGGGATTTTCCAGTCCTCTCCACTTGTAGGATTATCCAGTCCTGCCAAAGATGACCATCTGTGGCATATTTCCAGGTGACATGGCTGGCAAGAAATGCAAGTGGCCATTGACTTTGATAGGATTACAAGACCCTGCCGGCAGCCATTGGCCTCCACCATCAGAAAATAGTGGGGCTGGAAGATCTTGGCCAACTAGTTTATTTCTAATTGCAAAGCCAACCATGTGGAGGCAGTGATCTTCTTCTGGCTTACCTTTCCAGAAGAAGATGTAGCCTCTACCATGAGCTGGCTTTTCCCTGTCCATTGGATCTCACACAGGCAGTAATGTCAAAGTGGAAACGCCTGAACTCCCATGCAAGTAAAGTGGAACGCTGTTCCAATCTGTCAGTGATGGGGTTGTCCATGTGGTTCCTGACATTCAAGGTGTCAAACTCCATTTTAAGGAGTGGTAGATGCCTGTGCGTAAGTTCTTTTAATGTATCCACTGCACACCAGCTACCACATGGTCTTAAAGAGCAAGTCCTTGATCCAGTGGCAAGGGGTTCTAAGATGACTGGAGTGCAGGTTCTGCTGTACAGGCCTAGGACATACAAGCACATGTACTCTGACTGTCAAAGAAAAAAATCTGAAAAATAAATGACCACAGGCCAAGAGGGATGATCAAGTTGGACAAGGAGATGTGTTTTAAGGGAGGTCTTAAAGATAGAGGGGGAGGTGGAGAAGCAGGGAAATTTAGGGAGAGCATGGGATTAAGAAAGCTGATGGTAAACCAGCTAATGATGAGTAATGGGGAAATGCACAAGAAGCTAAAATTAAAAGAATGGAGATTTTGAGGAATCGGCAAGTTTACAGATACAGGGCAAGAGTGAAATAGTGAATTCTGAGTTTAGGAAAGTCATTATAGAAATGCATGCTTTACTACTTATGTGGTTGACAAACACAAAAATGAGCAGTTCTTTTTCTTTGTTGGAATTTCTGTATACTTCTGTGTAAAACTTGATAACATCACTTTACAACCTGTTTTTCTACAGCTGAATATGATTGCTGCAAAAACATCTAATTTTTGAAGCAAAACCATTTCCCCAAAGCAATGACTGTTAACGTATATTTGTTCATGGGATGTGAGTTTGCTGGTTTGGCCACATGTATTCCCCATCCCAAATTGCCAAGGACTGCATGGGAATTGTCCAGAGAATCGAACTTCTGATGGGCAATTTCCCTACCTAAGGGACCATTCAAATCTCAGAATTAAATAGGAAATTGTGGATGGTTCTGACTCTCGTAGCAGAATAGTCACCCAGAAAATTAGAAGAATTAAAAACACGTCTACCATCTGGGAAACCAATGTACTGACACCCCACTGTCACCTAATGGAACCCCCCAACTACCTCTCTAGCCCTCACCGACTGCACCCCACCACTGACTGCACAGCACCACCCGACTACTCCCGAAACCTTTGACTACACTCCCTATCCGCTGATTAACCTTGAAACCCCAAACTACCACCCACTAAACTCTCAACACCCCAACTATCCTCTCACTCTGGACCCACATCTCCGACTGCTGTTGACAATGCCCCTAATCTGTATCTATCCTCCAGACCGTCCCAGCCTCAACTAACTTCCCCAAATCAACGTCCAACCATTGACTATCCCTAACTACCCCCAACTCCCCTAACTACCCTCCCAACCCCAAACTATCCTCCTGACCCTATTGAATATACCTCCACATTCCTGTCCCCCCCCCTCCCCCCCCCAACTAACATTGAACCTGTCCCATTAACCTATCAGTCAAACTTTCCAATGATACCCAGACAGGTCTAAACCCAACGACCCCACTAAACCCCTAGTTATTCATCCAGCCTCCTAACTACCTCCATCTCCTGACTTTCCTTCAATCCATTGACTACCTTCCATCCCTTGAATGACTGCCAGGCAACCCCTGACCCTTCACCTCCTGGAGATCTTCATGGGAGTGTCCTTGGCTCAACCATCTTTATCATCAATGATTTCCTTCCACCATAAGATCAGGAGGAGTGATGCTCCCTGATGATTGCACAATGTTTAGCACCATTCATGACTTCTCAGATACTGAAGCAGTCTGTATCCATCCGTATCCAACAAGATCTGGACTATATTCAGGCTTAGGTTGATAAGTAGCAAGTATCATTCACGCCACAAAAGTGCCAACCAATTACCATCTCCAAATAACCCACTTGATATCCCATGGCATTACAATCATGGAATTTCAAAACCCATTAACTAGAAACTGAACTGGATCAGCCATATAAATAATATGGCTACAAGAGAAGGTCAGGGGCTGGGAATCGTGCGGCAAATATCACACCTTCTGACTCCCCAAAGCTGAACCACAATCTACAAGGTACAAATCAAGGATATGATGGAGTATTCTCCACTTGCCTGGATAACTGCATCTTCAACAGCATTCAAGAAGCTTGAAACCATATGGTGTAAAGCAGCCTTATGACTTGCACCTCTTCCACCAACTTTAACATTCATTCCTTCCATCATCGATGCACAGTAACAGCAGTGTGTACCATCTACAAGATGCACACCATAATCTCACAAAGACTTCTTTGACAGCATCTTCCAAACCCATGGCCAGGGCCATTTGGAAGGACCATGGCAGCAGATGCAAACCTCAGCACCTGCAAGTTCCCTCCAAGCCACACACCATCCTGGCTTGGAACTATATCATTGTTCCTACACGGTCACTGGATCAAAATCCTGGTACTCCTTCCCCAACAGCACAGTAGTTGCACCTACAATATAAGGATTGCAGCAGTTCAAGAAAGGACCTCACCACCACCTTCTCAAGGGCAATTAGGGATGGGCAGTAAATGCTCCCATGAAATAAATTTTAAAAGTTATGGCTTTTATTGTTGAATCAATGATCTCATAATATGTTGACATGACTGTCTTCAGTCTCCTGTTTTAGTAGAGTTATTAATTGGTTTATATTAAATTGTTAATGTTTCCATTAAAAGAAAATAAAATGTAACTCAACATATTAAACGTTTGCAAGGTGATTTAGTCAACAATAATTTCTATGTTTACTGGTGTTAAATGAATGATGAATGAATTCAAAGTTTTCAGGATTCCCTTAACAAACCATGCTATGCAATAATAATGACTTTCTAGCCTCTTGTCCACAATAAAATGTTCACTAACTAGCCTGTAATCAGGCATACAGGAGAAGATAACTCTTCATGATGTAATCGCTTGTTAAATCTTTAACTTTTAATTTATTGCATCATCAGTAACCATTTAATTGAAGAAGTTTACAGTGATGTTGGATTGATTAATAATACATGAATTTATCTCAAAGTGCATTTCTGTGCTTGGCTGACTGTTCAGCTTCAGGCTGGTCAGAGAGACCCATACACACTGCCAACAAGGATATCTCTTAAAGCCTGCACTGTTTGATCTTTTTATCCACTTTTCTTACTTGATAGCAGAGTATGAAGACACCACAAATTTGCTGCTGGAATACATTTTAATTTGCCTCTGTTTGAAATATATTTTCACACTGCTAAATCAAGGAAGCATGGGCAAAAGCGACAGGACACCCAATGCACGAGAGCACGACTGGTAAAGTATCCCTGACAGCTCTAAAGAACTGAACTGGGACAGCACAGCTGGATCTCAACATTAATTCCTTAATAATTAATGATTAATCTGTCAATAATTAATGGTGAGTTGATAAGTAATGGTCTGGCTGCCATGTCACTTGATTGTAAATATAGCAAGTTGCCTGGAAATCCTCCATGCTTTCTTCTACCTCAACTGAACACAAAGGGGAACCAAGAGGAGAAAGAATGAACAAAGTTTAAGTGGAAGTTCAGGCTGCTGTTCTGGCAAATGCACATAACTAAAGCAATTTCTACAGGTTTATTTTCCAGTGCTTTACTTTTGACTCTTGCTTAGCGGTAATTGAATTCTCTGCGCGTTACATGTTACGACAAAATAGAATTCAATATGAAAACCAACACTAAGGGCTGATTTTCCCTTCCCGCCAGCCATAGGAATGATAGCAGGCGGGGGGGTGGGGCAGACTGAGCAAAGGTCCATTGACCTCGGGTGGGATTTTCCGGTTTTGGGCCAAACAAGGCTGAAAAATTCCACTGTTAATCTTTGTAAAAGAAATTAACTTTGCCTGAGAGACACATTCCGAATTGGACTAAGTACTTTTTCTGAATGTGAACTTTGAGTTGAACATTCTTTAATGTTCTGTGTAGCATATTGTAATTATGAAAATATGCAATTTGTAACAATGTATTTTCATTACTTTTGTTAAGGGTAAAATCTTCATGAAAACTGCTTTTGAGGTTATGTAGCAGTAACCACATACAATTGCAAATTATATTGTATCTAGTAATTATTTAATATAAACAATGTGCAAGGTGCAATTCTGGAACATATATATGTGTGAACAAACAAATTTCAATATATGATGATTACCCAACAGAAACACTTACAGGGAATGTTAGACTCAAATTGTTCTGCAGTGTAGTTTTACTTTTACCAGGCCTTTTAAATGGAAAGGATTGAGATCTGTTGACCTCACCAACCAGTTATTTGTAAATTCCTAAAAGGTATTAACAACACTGGTAGAGATCATTTGTCTTTTTATTACTAGGATATATCGGCTCACGGCTTCCGATCATACATCATACGATGGGCATCATACCAGCAGGATGTGCTGGAGGATGCCCACTCTACATGCCCTGCCAAAAGTCCCCACATAAGGTTGGCATGACCATTTGGGTAACTATCTTGCACTGGAAACTATCTGATACTCCTCTGATTTAAATCACAGACTTCAGAGATGTTTCTGACTATCTTATAGGAATAGTTAACCAGAAAAAGTTAGGAGACTTAAAACATAAAAATTCTAACTCATGAGTAACTATAGTATTGTCTAGTACATGTCCTCTTTGCTTCCAACGTCCTTGGATTCAACTGACTGCCTTGGGGAAACTGCACTAATCTCACTGAACCTGGATTGGAAAGACAGGCGAGAAAGATGTGATCGTGTTTAAGTGTAAGTAAAAAGGGTCAGAGGGGAAATCTGACTGTGGCTGCCAATACAAGAAAGTTATGGCGCATCATGTGAGATGTACAGATCACATGCAGCCTATGTCTTACACTTCATCTTTCTCAGGGATCCAATGTTACTCAGGTGCCACTTCTGATGCTTACACTCATTAGTGCTAATAGCTAGGTAACATACTGATATCAGATTGGCATAACATTAGTTAAGAACAGGAAAATGCAAATGCTAAGTTTTTCAAGAAGGTTTCAGGGTTTGCAGAAACCTCTTAAGGCAACTTACAATTTAAATAAACTTGAGTAATCTGTGCAAGATATTCCACTTGGACTGTTGGATGGCAATGTTTTCTAATGGATATCTGTATGAACTTTGGAAAACCCTTCCTTTAGGAGTCCCATCTTTTGCTGATAAAAATTTCAGCAGCCCTGAAAACTCAACATAAATAGGCCCTAAACCATTTCAAATAGGTAGATGAGTGAAATTGAAAGCAAGTGCAACAATGATTACTTGACAAAGCTGAATCTTGTTGTAATATTCCTTTAAGGGATAGGAATATACCATCACTAGAAAGGAAGTATGTCATATAGAACATAGAACATAGAACATTACAGCACAGAACAGGCCCTTCGGCCCACGATGTTGCGCCGACCAGTTACAAAACAATGACCCTCTAACCTAAACCAATCCCTTTTCATCCATAAACCTATCCACGGATCTCTTAAATACCCCCAAACTAGGCGCATTTACAACTGCAGCAGGCAGGGCATTCCAATCCCTCACCACCCTCTGCGTAAAGAACCTACCCCTGACATCCGTCCTATAACTACCCCCCCTTAATTTAAAGCCATGCCCCCTCGTGCTAGCTTTCTCCATCCGAGGAAAAAGGCTATCACTATCCACCCTATCTAAACCTCTAATCATCTTATATGTTTCAATAAGATCCCCTCTTAGCCGCCTTCTTTCTAGTGAAAACAACCCCAAATCCCTCAGTCTCTCCTCATAGGACCTCCCCTCCATACCAGGCAACATCCTGGTAAACCTCCTCTGCACCCTCTCCAAAGCCTCCACATCCTTCCTATAATGTGGGGACCAGAACTGCACACAATACTCCAAGTGCGGCCGCACCAGAGTTGTGTACAGTTGCAACATGACGCTGCGACTCCTAAATTCAATCCCCCTACCAATAAACGCCAAGACACCGTATGCCTTCTTAACAACCTTATCTACTTGATTCCCAGCTTTAGTTTTACTTCTGTTCTCAGCGAAGCACAGATACTCAGCTTTGTAGATCTGATGACTTCAAGCTTTATATCCATATATTTATGTATTCACATATGCCTATTAATAAATTAACCCACACGTGTTTACCCAAGTCATAATGAGCATTTGACCTTGTGGCTCAGTGGGTAGCATCCCTATCTCTGAGTCAGAAACTCTGGGTTCGATCCCTACCCCAGGACTTCATGGCCAAGGAAGGGGCATTCAAAACTCGATCAAACAGGTTGAGTGTGCCATCCTGTAAATTCTTCCAAACGCGTCAATGGCTAGTGGTAAGAGCAGGAGAGACTCCTGCTCAGCCTGGTTAGGGATGTGATATAGTGCCCTTCAAGCTATAAGCTGTCCGAGGCCCTGCACACCTCAGTGTAATATCATCCTCCCCCATCTCAGAAATGGCCTGAATTAGTGGGGAAAACATAAAATTCTGCTCATGGACGACATTAGAATACTACCATATCGATCAAGTAGAGTCAATTCAACAACAGCCTACAAAATCCAAAGACCTCTTAGTGAGCAGATGCTAGAAGAAGGGTGCATTATGTGATTTTTGAAATGCAGAGTCAACAGACAAAATGTTTGAGTTACAGAACACATCTACTTCCCTGGGAGCATTCCAGAAAGTTCTGTTAGACAAGCCCAAAACAGCTACTCAAGGATGGACACAAGATCCTTGCAGGTCACTGAAGCTTACATGTCCGAAATAGAACACAAATTGTTGACACACTCATTAGATCAGTTAAACCCAGCAAGACACTGGGACGCATGGTACCACATTGGTTAGCACAGCTGCTTCACAATGCCAGGGACTTGGGTTCGATTCCCGACTTGGTTCACTGTCAATGTGAAGTTTGCACATTCTCCCTGTGTCTGTGTGGATTTCCTCAGGATGCTCCGGTTTCCTTCCACATTCTGAAAACGTGCTGGTTAGGTGTATTGACTCGAACAGATGCTGGACTGTGATTACGAGGGGAATTTCACAGAAACTTCATTGTAGTGTTAACGTAAGCCTTACTTGTGACCAATAAATAAAACATTAACTTTACTTTTTAATACGTGGGAAGTGTGGGCTTCTGCATGCATCAAGACAATGCCCAGCTTTCTATCAGTCCTCTAAGGCATGTGGCAGAAAGAGCTATTTGCAGCAGCAATGCACTAGAGCAAAGGCTGATGCACCTAGAAAGAGTTGTGCATTGACCTAAGCAGACCATACACAGCAGGTACATGCAAACAAGAATGGCTATTTGGTATCATGGCAGAACATACACCATAATTGACCACAAAATGATGATATTGTGTATGATGAGATAAAGAGCAGCAGACACATATTTCACACTGTCACTCCCATGGAAAACGTAGATGCCATTTTGCCGTCCAAAGTGTTTGCCAAGATTAAAACTATCTGCACTAAGAAGGTTAACTACTCATTCTGGCCAAGATTGACACAAGCGTAATATGTATCAACAAACCACCTCTGCGAATTCTAAAAGACAGGCTACCACACACTTGAAAAGCCATGATGAAGCTTACTATTACACAACTTTCATAATACAATGGTTCACTGCAGTCTGATATCTCCAAGCTTTTTGTCCATATTTATCTGTTCACATTGCCAGAGTCTTACCACCATTCACACTGACGGGATTTTCCCATCTTGCTGCGGTGAATGGAGATTTTGCTGGCTGACAAATTCTCCCACCCCTCCGCAGTGGGAGCAGAGCGTGAATGGCAGGTAAGATTGCACCCCTTGTCTTAATGAGTGAATGTGTGTAATAAATCGACTGCAACTCGGTGAGGTTTCAGAGCAAAAAAAGCTTTATTGCTGAAGCACTGATTAATTGGATGCTTCAGTTTCCTCTCATGGAGGAAAGGCCTGATGGTTAGATGCATTGACCACGCTAAATTCTTCCTCAGTGTACCCAAACATGCTGGAGTGTGGTAACTATGGGATTTTCATAGTGATTTCATTGCAGTGTTAATGTAAGCCTACTTGTGACTCAAATAAATAAACTTTAAAACTTTAACCACATATTCAAATAGAGTCTGACAGAATAACTGTGGGAATGTACACCACTCCTTCCTGGTTCTAACTGCCAAACCTTCCTTAGTTGACCTTAGTCTTAGAGCGTTCTCCAAGGTGACCTTCACGACACGTGACAACACAGAATCACTGAGCAGAAACTGATAGCCATGTTCCACACACATGTGGACAGCCTCAACAGGATTTTGGGTTCATGTCACACTATCTGTAACCCCCATGACTTGCCTGGGCTTGCAAAATCTTGCTAACTGTCCTGGCTGGAGACAATACATATCTCTTTAACCTATGCTTGGCCCTCTCTCCAACCACATTGTCTGTACCTTTAAGACTTGATTACCTGTAAAGACTGGCATTCCAACCATTATCCTGTAAATTGAGTTTGTGTCTATATATGCCCTGTTTGTGAACACAACTTCTCACTCATCTGGAGAAGGAGCAACACTCCGAAAGCTTGTGCTACCAAATAAACCTGTTGGATCGTAACCTGGAATTGTGAGACTTCTTACTGTGCTTACCCAAGTCCAACACCAGCATCTCCACATCAAACCTTCCTGACCCAGGGTACACATTCTAACCCTCGATTGGTTCAGCTTCCCAACTCGGCACTCCATAGGATCCAGCTGGCTGTGTGGTCTACAGGGAACACCCCCTTAAAGGAGCCATGGCACCACAGTATGTTCACCTAATTCTTTATAAGTTATTGATGCCTTTGTATCCTTATCAAAATACAGAAAGTCTCAGCCTAAGTGATCACTTTGCAGAAGCTTCTTCAGTATTCAAAGGCTAAAGGTTGGACTTATTTTCAGTTTAGTGTGTTCGATTTCTGAACTATTAAGAACATGAAATGCATTGTTCCAACTTTTAACAGCAACTGTCTTTGCAGAATACTAGAGTTAACCCTAATTTTGTTCTACAATTAATTTTACTACTGGTAAATTCAGTGGACAAAGATAATATTCTACGGCAGTTATTCAAGTGTTAGCAATTTATTGTGGCGATGGAAACAACCTAGTGATTTACATCTGGTCTAGCTTAGTGCCACAAACTTCCTTTGAAGCACTCAGCTTGACTACCTCATTAACAGCAGATGATGTAAGTTAATATATTCTGTGAACTCATAGATTAGTTCTCACCTAAATGTAAAATAAATTTATTACATAACATTCTTCATTTACATTATTCTTCAAAGTAGTAATACTTGGACCCTTACTTTTTACAGAAATGTAACATGCGTACTCCAATGTTTCGGGAAGGAAGTACTAGTTATGCAGCTTGAGTCATTAACCTTTACTTTGCTCCTTATTCATTCAGTTCAATGCTTCATCATTCAGTGTCTTGAACAAACTAGCTCTTACCAAAAGACTCCATTGGCAAGCTAGTTTGTTGACTTTTTTTTAAGGAGTTAAGAATGTAAAATAAATTGGCTTCGCATGAAAGTCATTTGTTTCACTACTTCCTATTACGTTTTTGACACAGCAGTCAAAATACTTTATAGAAACATGGAAACATAGAAAATCAGTGCAGGCATAGGCCATTCAGCCCTTTGAGCCTGCACCAACATTCAGTATGACCATTGCTGATCATGCACTTTCAGTAGCCCACTCCCACTTTCCCTTCATACCCCTAGATCCCTTTAGTCACAAGGGTCAGGTCCAGCTCCGTCTTGAACATATCTAACAAACTGACCCCAACACCTTTCTGTGATAGAGAATTTCATACGTTTGCAAGTCTCTGAATGAAGAAGTTCTTCCTCATCTCAGCCCTGAATAGACTTTACGTGAGACTACAGTGTAAGATGGACCATCTTGATACTTAGATGGGGGGAATTTTACGAGGGCTGCACCAAATGTGAAATACTAGCTGTGAATCCGAAGTTTAATGGTTTCCATTCCACTCCAGACGCTTGAGTACAAATTCCAATGAAGTACTGAGATAGTGCTGCATAGCCAGGGATGCCCTGTTTCATATGAGATGTTTGACTTTGGAACAGCGTAAGTGGTTAAAAATATTAAGCTTTGTTTGGAAAGGGCAGGGAATTTGCCAATGTTATGACAGGAGATCACTACAGAAATTGAGGGACACAGCACCTAAATTAGAATTCTTCAGGAGGATCAGAAATGAAGGAATTACTGCATTCGTGCCCTTGGGGTTGTTTTATAACTTGGCTTCACAACAGAGGCTCAGATGTATGTGTAATACCTGTTTTTAACCTGCAAATTCCTGCTCAAAATCAAAATTATCCTCTGAGGAATTTAAGATAAAAAAAAACTTGACTGTTTGATTCACCATTAGGTAAAATGTCAGCAAGAGACATCCTTTAAGCATAGGATTAATTTTTTTTAGTTTTGTCGGGGAAAATGTTTAGTCTTTTACCTGAGGCAAGTTCCACAACATAATCTTTCCCCAAACAGTGTACAGCTAGAAATAAACATAAATTATGCTTTATATAATCAGGAAAACTCCAAACGGTCACTTTATACCAAGGATCTTCAAAAGGTATTTAAAAAATCTCTTTGCTTTCTCTGAAATTCAGCTTTTTCTGTCACCTCACCCATCAGAAACCAGAAGGATATTCTGGAATAGAATAGAATCAGCTATTTGGTTTTTACTTATTGGCAGATTACATTAGCTGAGGGCAAGGTGAGTGTACATCTTAGCCAGCTATGATCTGCTTTATAGGTGCTGTAGTAAATTCAAGGAATATGGCTTCAACAAGGAATTATTTATTCCGAAAAAAACACTTTTTTTTATTATACAGGGCAATATGATGGCACAGTGGTTAACACTGCTGTCTCACAGCACCAGGGCCCCAGGTTCAATTCCAGCCACAGGTGATCGTCTGTGTGGAGTTTGCACATTCTCCCCAAGCCTGTGTGGGTTTCCTCCAGATACTCTGATTTCCTCCCACAGTCCAAAGATGTGCAGGTTAGGTTGATTGGCCATGCTAAATTGTACCTTAGTGGGAACTAACAGGGTAAATACATTGGGTTTCAGGGATAGGGTCTGTGTGGGATTGTTGTCGGTACATGCTTGATGGGCTGAATGGCCTCCTTTCGCACTGTAAGGATTCTAGGATAGTCTAGGACAAGATAAGGGTCTGATAGAACTAATACACAGGTCTAGTCCCATCTCCTCCCTGACTCCAACTGAGATTCCACCTGTCCTTGCATTTCCTTGTTCCCAATTGGTTTGGCTTCTGGCACAGGCCCTTCATAGGTCCAGCCTGATCACATCTCCATCAGGGAACCAACCCACCCCTCCCTGCCCCTTGGGAACCCCCATCCCACCTTGAACAGCCCCCGCTTCCCATGGAAGCCCTTCCTGCCCAGGGAGCAGTGCCAGATGAAGTTCCAGGGGGCAGTGCCAGTTTACTGCCCAGCCGTGACTCTCTCCATGCTGGGGGCTGTTGTTGCATTCCCTATTAGCCTGACCTGTTATACACGCTGCTGATGTGACATCACCATACTGGGGACTCGGAGGGGGAATTTCTTGTGTCGGGAACCTCGGAAGTATATTTAAATGAATGCAAATGGCATTCCTTACCTTTCATGGCAGGAACCTCATTACATCATTAGCAGGGGCAGGGACTATCTCAAAGAAAAAAAATCACCAATGTAAAAACCGTTTGGGGACTCCCGTTGGATTCTCTGTCCCTTCTGGCTTTCCCACTCGCCAAAACAGGGTCAGAAAATTCTCCCCACAGTTCCTTGGAAAGGAGTTAGAAGAAAACAAAACACTTCTAACTTTACAGTAGCTATTTTAAATACCCAGGCTGAACTCTGCAGGGGTCACACCCCACAGTCCTGACCCCTGGGTAGGCGATGGCCGAGGGGTATTACGTTAGACAATTAATTCAGAAACTTAGATAATGTTCTGGGGACTTGGGTTCGAATCCTGCCATTGCAGGTGGTGAGATTTCAATTCAATACAAAATATCTGCAATTATGAATCTACTGATGACCACGAAACCATTATCGATTGTCAGAAAAACCCATCTGGTTCACTAATGTCTTTTAGGGAAGAAAATCTGCCACAACATGTGGTTGACTCTCAAGTGCCCTCCAAAGGCAACTAGGGATGGGCAATAAATGCTGGCCAGCCAGTGATGCCCATGTTCCACGAATGAATTAAAAAAAATTAGACTCCCATATCCTCCCTCAACTAAGCACCCTACTGCATGATATTCCCCATCTCCTACCTGAACACAATTCCCCACCCACTCTCTCCCTGACCCTCCTGACTCGACTTGGCCTGATTTCACACAGATCCAACAATTGCTCTAACCTGAATGACCCTGCTCCCTCATGTACAATCTGATCCTCTCCCAGGCTCCTACCCTCAACTCCCCACTGGCACCCTTCCCCCGCACCCAACCTCTCCCACTGTCAGACCTGACACGTCCCCCAGTGTTCATTTTCCAACCTGATGTCCAACCTTTCTCCTCTGATGTCCGTCTCCGCCCAGTGTCTGACCCTCCCCTCTTGTCTTTACACCACCACCCCCCCCCACACTCCTAAAGTCTCAAACCCCCACTCCCCTCGGTATACAACATTCCACACCTGGATGTTTGAATTCCCACTCCCCAATATCCTAACCTCCTGATGTCTGATTCTGCCCATCACCTGATGTCCAAACCCCTATTCCCCCCCCCCCGAGTGTACAACTGCCCCTCCCCGTGCCAGAAACTCCCATATCCAATTCCCCATTCCCCAATGTTCAAACCCCTGCTGTCTGAACGCCACCCTGACCACCCCCCCCGCCCCACCCCACAACTCACCTGCTTTATGGCAGCTAGTGCTGTAAAAAGGAGTTGTGTTCTCCTTCACTTTGCTCCTTTTGCACTTTCCCACCAAAGCTGGGGAAACACTTTATTCCTTCAGTCTGACCCAGCTCGAGTCAGGAAGCTTGGGCGAGAGAGGCACTTTACAATTTGAGTGGAGTTAAATTGGTATGGACTGACAATCCACTACTGATTGCCACTCAGAGGAATTTATGGGCTAATGTGTCATAATTGGCTGTCAAAATAACTGCAAGGCCAATAGTGTTCACTGCTAACAATGTGCAAATGCTACTGCAATTTCACGTGAGGATAGATGTACAATTAAATGCAACACTCTATGAGTTGTTCTCAAAGCTGCACCACACTACTATTAGATTACAAAACCAGTGGCCAGGATTTTCCGTTTCTTCCCGCATTGGGGATTGTCACAAGCGGGACAAAAAATCTGACAGGCCAGCCAAAGATCCACTGACTGTGGGCAGGAAATTTTGCTTCCAGTCACTACAGGACTGGAAAATCTCAGACAACGCCTCAGTAAAATAGTTGCTCTACTTGTTTAGTAGGTACAAACAAATTGATCCTACAGCTGGACTGAAGAGGCATAAAATAGCAGTTTTAGAGTCAATTACAGACTATGGGTGGAATTCTTCCAAAAATGTCTAAGTGCCGAATTCAAATAAAATTGGAGTAAATCATGTTAGTTTTTTCAGCAGGATTTTCAAATGATTCACCCACAGTCTCTGCTCAGCAGAATGCCCTAGTGTGCCTCACATGAGAATTCAGTGGACGGAGCCTTTACTGCTGAGAGGGCCACTGTGCACGTACCGATCTGTCAGCGCTGAGATCAGCGCATGCCTTGCACTTCTGGCCCCACCGATCACAGGCCAGCTCGAGCACTGGCCAGCCCCACCACCCCACAACACTGACCCTCCAATCCCCCCACCTCCTTGATCACTGGCCTTGTAGACATCTCCGGGCAAGCCTGATAGACCCCGGCCTGCCTCTGACTTACCTCCCCACCCCCGGCAGGGTCCCGGTGGATCAGGCTGCAGATAAACCCCATGGGAGTGAAAAGCTCCTGGCAGTGGGGGAGATGTCGTTGAGCCCGGAAACATTTGTCCCAAGACTACTAATCAGATGGAAAGGGTGATTGACATAATTTATTCAACTCTGTGCTGATTTCGAGCATGGAGTTGATGATGTCAGAAATCCAGCAGGCAGAGACGTGTGGAGGCCATGATGCCCTGTGGGAAGCTGGCTACACGGTCTCTAAGGATGTCTCCCAGCTTGGTGCACTGCTAGAGCAGCACAGCAGGCTGGGAGAATCCCCCCCTCCCCACCCCACCACCCCTACTTCCACCATGTCTATTTAATTAAACTTAAACTATCTCTCTGAGATAATGGTGTACACAGTAACTTGTCCTCGTACGAAATGTGAAGCTGGTAATTACTGTCAATAAACCTCTCTGGCACTGAAAAATAACTTTTAAAAATGTAGAGAATCATTTCAAGATTTACTTTAAAGAAAGGACTTATAAAGCACTTTTCACAATGGCTGGATGCCTTGCAGCATTTACAGCCAATGAAGCACTTCTGATTTGCGTGTAATGTAGGATAATTTAAAAATGTGAATTCGAGGCCTCCTTCTGTACTGTAGGGATTCTATGATTCCATGAAAACTCAGAACATTTATTTTTACTTGCCTTCTGTACTGTAGGGATTCTATGATTCCATGAAAACTCAGAACATTTATTTTTACTTGCCTTTGTTTTGTATAATTCAACATTTCTTTCCCTCTCTTTCTGTCCCTGATTTGATATCAAATTCACCCACTTTAATTTACAAGTTTTTCTCAGTCCTTGTGCTGTCAATGTTACAATCCGTAAATCTTAATAATTGAGGAAGTATACATTGTTGACCCTGTTTACTCATGATACAGATGCCAAGTTTCCCACACTGCAATACTTTCAGCTCACACTTCCAGCAACTTGTAGTGCAAATAATGGTTGAGATCTAACTGATGACATTAGATTCACACTAAGAGAAAATTGTAGTCCGTTTTCACTAATCTTTACTTCAAAAAAATATTTTTGTGCATTACACTAAACGCAACATTTACTGACTGCAGTCAATGTTAATGCTTTTAGAATTAAAGCAATTCAATTATTTTTTAAAAATGGTTTTTCACAATTGCCCAACATGGGTTAACTCATCTTTGGAGACAATAATGCAGACAGCTCAGAAGCTGACTGAAGACCAACCAGTTGGGCTAGCATTGAGCTGAATATTGTGGTCAAATATTCAGCCAAGTAGAATCCATTATAATGAGCAAACATTGATACAGTCTGATAACATTTTATTGAACTTGGATGCGTGCTAAACAATTCACTTGATTTGCAATTGGAGGGGCAGTGAAGGGCTTAGTTTTACTTTACATTTGAGGAAGCAACATCTGGATTTTGATACCATAGCTGAAAGTAACAGTAAAAATGGATAGTTTCAGCAGAGAATGAAACAGATTTCTCAGGTGCGATGTTACAGTTCTGATAAACAAACAAATTTACTCCAATAACTATACTGGATATTGGTTGCTGTAGTGCAGCACAACTTGAGTTGTTCATTCTCTTAATTACTGGAAGATCTCAGACTTTAAAACAGCTTTTTTTGAAGAGCAGAAGTGGAGGTTGAGATCTATTCAGAACTAAGTAGAATTCTTATTACATCATCGTGCAATAGCCCACATCCACCCTAACAGATGGAAAATTGCCACCATTTGGCTTAACACCAGAAACGTTACTACTATTGGGAGATTATGCCAAAGGAGTTCTTTACTAAGAAATACTTTAATAATAGAAAATTGAGAAACAGCAGGATGCATGTTACTGCTTTCATGGGAACAGGAATAGACAATTCACCCCCTCAAACCTGTTCTGCTGTTCAATTAGAACATAGTTGATCTGCTTTTACCTTACTCTTGGTCCCATAACTTTTGCCTAACAAAAATCTACCAATATGAATTTTGAGTGTTTCTCCATTTTAAAGACGCTTTCTAAAGGGTTAATCTGGCAGGATCCACAGCTTGCATCATTACAACATGAGAAATGACTTAGAGATTAGGTTTCTCAAATAACTTTTCAGCCCACTCCAAATTTGAGGAGTTAGATTGTGCAAAATGTCATGCCAGGACAATCATTAAAATGTCTTTACTTGTCTACCTGATTAAGGATGGAAGCTGAGTCCTGATGGGATTTAGGGCTTGAAATGTCAACTATTTCACTTGAGTGTTTTACCATCCATCCCCCCATCCATCATCCTGCACTACAGTCAAACAAGAAGCTACCTCTTACCACAGGGCTGATGGTATATGGTATGATGACATACGATATCATGTTTATCTCTACTCATGGATAGAAAAAGAAAAAAAACTATTGTATCAAGTTTCTAGCACTTATAATGTTTTGATATTATTGCAAGTTGAAGTGTTCAAGATTCAGCAGGGAAGTCTTGGCATCATCTGCTCCTAAACAGGTATCTGCTTGAACCTGGAGTCCATTGCTGTGATTAAGTTGCAGACTTCTAAATGTTTCTCTGAATTCATTGCCATAATCACTAGTCATCTAAACACAAACATTGCAAAAATATTCATTTCAGCACAGCATTCGGCCTACCCAAAGTCGGTAGACAGACACCTTTCTTGTGACTGAAAGGTGTTGTTTGGTCAAAGTTCATTTTACATTGCTGAAAGAAGCCTCACTATTGTATGAATTTATTTTGGAATTTTGAAAAACAATCTAATGGGAAATAATTTCTACAATCGGTGTTATATCACTATCTGTTGAACTTTATAAAATAAATTCCAAAACAGAATATTGTCTTTCTAGCCAGATAAATATCATTCCATTAACTACTTAATATGGACATGGAGCCAATATACTAGCACAAGACAAATGTGAAGAATGCTGTACATTTATAATAGGGAATTTGAAACCAATCTTCCACTTTTTTTTTGGAATTCCTAATCCATGGACTTAACTTCACAAAGCTGGAACTTGTCATGTCGGCACATCCTCTATTTTCCACCCTGACTATGAAACAGCTGAATGCTATTAACACTGATAAACTTACTTGTCATTGAGGCACTAGTAGCATTTATTTCTCATATCGATCAGCGGGAAGTACAGAGAGGATCGGTGAGTTACACAGGCTTAGGTGACCTTACTAGATAAAAAAGTTCATTGAGCGGATGCTTGCGTCTGGTTTAAAAAATAATGCAATTGTTGTCTTAGGAATGGTGATGTCGCTGTAAGATTCTGTGCCAGAAAGTATTAAGGACAATCACTGTATAAAAGATAATATTAATGAGGCATTGTTGATCTTCCCTGTAGAGAATTGTGGAAAATTGTGATAAATAATGCATTCATCAAAAGAGTTATGTAACTTCACCTAACTACTAGAAACCTCTTTCACTGAAATCTCCAGTTTCCAACTGTCATCTATTAACTTCTGAATTAGGGGGTGGTTTTGTGCCTTCGGCTGAGCTCCATTTCCGAGTAGTCTGAACTTGCCAGAATTCATTGCACTCAAGGCTGAGAGCTGATCTTATGTCACCCCTTCCCCTGGCTGGATTTGAATTTAGTTCTCTAGGCAATGAAATTTAGCTCCACTGCACCCAGTTTTTCAATGGTAAATGTGCTATTTTGAATTAAAAATGGTATCCATACCATATACATACACTTTTGGTGCTAGCTCTCTGGATACTATTTTGATGGCAGCACAGGCATATGTGCAGGGAATGTCCACCAGGAAGCTCACAGAGTAGGCAGATAGTGATTCCAGTTAGTATGCAATGCTGATTTGACACCAAACATGCCACTTGGGCTCACCACTTCAGCTAACATCATCTCTTAATCTCACAGGTATGAACACACCTTCAGCAGCAAGAACAATCCCCAAATTATATTTAAGAGAGTCATCAGGTTATTTTCAGGTTAATTATTGATTGATTTCCATTGTTTCTTGTTGTGCATCCAGAAGTGTTTAGGAATTTAACGAGTTGGTTAAAGTTGCTGAAGTCTGCAGGACATGTGTTCAAGGACTTGGCATTGACTTCAGGACCTCTGTACAGACAACTTGCTCCTAAACATGGGAGAAATAATATGCATTCCTGATGGATTACAACATGACTGAGACTGTGAGCAAAGGCAATACAGAGTAGGACAAGCTCACCAAAGAGGGAGGAACAAAAGGGGGATAATGATATTAGTAGGAAACTATATTCATTTATTGGGGTTCAGGGTATAATTCTTCCGCTGAACCTCAGTGCGAAATAGTGGACTGAGCTTTACGTGGGCTTCAGAACCCTAACATCAGGAGTCCCAAATGGGATCCCAAGCCCATATTTACCAGCAGTTGACTGGTTTAATGATTTCAACAAAGGGAACCTCCTAATTGGCTGTCCTTAGGCCTGCGCCAGGGCTAGGTCAATCAAATGTCCTGATGTTGTTGGGCCCAATGTGATTGGGCCAGCAGCTGGGAAGCTTAAGCACTGTCATTGGAAGAGGTGGGCATAGTCCCCTCCTCTTAGCCATGGAGCTTCTGATAGACTCTCAGACTGCCTCAGGGAGGCCACCTCTGTGATGCTTGTGGCCTCCCATGTAACATGGACCCATCCATCACTGACAAATGCCAGCAAATCTTACTTAATTACCCTTACTTAACGAGACCTTAGTTATGCAAATCACCTGCCTGCCTCTGAGAGTACCGGGGTTGCATTGGGAAGCCATCTTGATGGGGTTCCCCATGATGTTATTGACTGCTGTTCCCCATGATGTTATTGACTGCTGTCACCCACCTCCATACCTATCACCAGAAAGCCAGTGTATCAGTTGGGTGCACTTTACTAAGAATATCCTTTCTGAAGTTTGTTACCTTTCCCATCTATAAGTGCAACTTCAGAACAAGACAAGGGTAGCATTATCACTAACTACAGAGGTGATCACGGCCATGAACTTTTATGCTCCTGGCTCCCACCAAGCAGCACCAAATGATATTTGTAGCAACTCCCAGCACGCTGACCACTGATGCATAAGGGGAGTCTCTGTTCAATAAGGACTCATTACATTTATTTCTCTCTTACTAAACAGAGACAGGTGAAGCAAACCTATTTATTGACTACAGCTCAGCCTTCAACACCCATGAAATTCATCTCCAAAATCCATGGCCTAGGTCTCGGCACCCCTCTCTGCGACTAGATCCTGAACTTCCTACTCACAGGCCACAATCAGTAAGGATAGGCAACAATACCTCGTCCACGATCATCCTCAAGACTGGTGTCCCACAAGGCTGTGTTCTCAGCCCTCTACTATACCCCTTATACACATACTGTGTGGCTTAACTCCCCTCCAATTCAATTTTCAAGTTTGCTGACGACACCACTGCAGTGGGTCAGATCTCAAACAATGACAAGGCAGAGTACAGGAATGAGATAGAGAACCTGGCGAACTGGTGCGGCAACAATAATCTCTCCCTCAATGTCAACAAAATGAAGAAGATTGTCATTGACTTCAAGAAGTGTGAAGGAGAACGTGCCCCTGTCTATATCAATGGAGATGAAGTAGAAAGGATCGAGAGCTTCAAGTTTTTAGGTGTCCCAATCACTAACAACCTGGCCTGGTCCCCCCATCCTGACACTATAGTTAAGAAAGCCCACCAATGCCTCTACTTTCTCAGAAGACTAAGGAAATTTGGCATGTCAGCTACGACTCTCACCAACTTTTACAGCTGCACCAGAGAAAATATTCCTTCTGGTTGTATCACAACTTAGTTTGGCTCCTGCTTTGCCCAAGACCACAAGGAACTTCAAAAGATCGTGAACGCAGCCCAATCCATCATGCAAACCAGCCTCCCATCCATTGACTCTATCTATACTTCCCGCTGCCTCCTCAAAGCAGCCAGCATAATTAAGGACCTCATGCAACCCGGACATTCTCTCTTCCATTTTCTTCATTCGGGAAAAAGATACAAAAGTCTGAGGTCACATACCAACTGACTCAGGAACAGCTTCTTCCTTGCTGCTGTCAGACTTTTGAATGGACTTATCTTGCATTAAGTTGATTTTTTTCCACACTCTAGCTATGACTGCAATATACATTGCACGCTCTCTCATTTCTACGCTTTGTATAGCGCGCAAGAAACAATAGTTTTCACTGTACGTTAATAGTGACAATAATAAATCAAATCAAATCAAAACATGTGGCTTTGTGTGGATTGCAGGATCTTCATGATGCAAGGTACTATTGAATTTATGCACATCAATCACCATGCAGGCACTGTATGTCAACTCTGAGAACTACTGCAACCTGAAGTGTTTCCAACCCTTTAGGGTGGAGCAGAATACAACATATTATGCAGGTCAGTGCCCCAGCCCTGCATAAGTCATGATACCTTCCTTCTGTGGTAGTCTGCAGTAAACCAATGTGACAAAGCAGATGTGGCTATTGGATGCCAAAGGCTGTTACATCACCATATAGTTCTTACCGTGCAAGACATACATAAATAAACAGACAGTCATAAAAATTAGGAGCAGGGGAAGGCCACTGAGCCATTCAAGCCTTCTGCATCATGCTATAAGATCACGCTGATCTGATTGCAACTTCAGTTCCACATTCCTGCTTGCTCCTGATAATCTTTCACCCCTTTGCTTATCAAGAATCTATCTATCTCAGTTTAAAAATATTCAACGACTCTGCTTCCACTACCTTTTGAGGATGACAGTACCAAAGTCTCATGACTTTCTGGGAGAAAAAGATGCTCCTCATCTCTGTCTTATTTTTATTACTTATTCCTTATTTTTAAAGTGACTCCTCATTCCAGATTATCCAACAGGGGAAACATTTCCACATCTATCCTGTCGAGATGCCTGAGGACCTTATATGTTTCAATAAAGTTGCCTCTTACTCTCCTAAACTCCAGCAGATAGAAGCCTAACCTGTCCAACCTTTCCTCATAAAACAACCTGTCCACTGCAGGTATTAATCGAGTAAACCTTCTCTGAACTGCTTCCAATGCATTTACATCCTACCTTAAATAAGGAGACCAATACTGAATGAAGTACTTCAGATGTGGTCTCACATTGATATTATAACTACATTATTGAAGAATAACATCCCTACTTATGGCATTCAATAATGATAGCATTCTATTAGCTTTCCTATTACTTTCTGTAACTGCATATTAGCCTTTTGCAGATCATGAACTGAGACACCCAAATCCTCTGAAGCTCAGAATTCTCCAACGTCCCACCATTTAGATAATATACTTATTTTTTATTCTTGCTGCCAAAATGTACAATTTCACATTTTTCAACATTTGCCAGTATTTTGTCCATTCATTTAACCTATCTATATCGCTTTGGAGCCTCTTTATGTCCACTTCACATTTTACTTTCCTAGCTATCATTATGCCATCAGCAAATTTAGCAACAATAATTCTGGTCCCTTCATCCAAGTCATTTATGTGAAATTGTAAAAGTTGAGGTCCCAGCACAGATCCCACTGACACATCATGTGTTACATATTACCAACCAGATAAAGACCCATTCATGTCTATCTTCTGCTTTCTGTCAGTCAATCTTCTATCTAACTTATCAAATGTCTTCTAGAAAGGGGCAGGGCAGCACACTGGCACTGTGGTTAGCACTGCTGCCTTACAGCATGAAGGACCCAGGTTCAATTCTAGTCTTGGGTGACTGTCTGTGTGGAGTTTGCACATTCTCCCCATGTCTGCTGGGTTTCCTCCAGGTGCTTCAGTTTCCTCCCACAGTCCAAAGATGTGTAGGTTAGGTTGATTGCCTAAGCTAAATTGCCCCTTAGTGTCAGGGGTTTAGCAGAGTAAATACATATGGTTGCAGGGATACAGCCTGGATGGGATTGTTGTTGGTGCAGACTTGATGGGCGAAATGGCCTCCTTCTGCACTGCAGTGATTCTGTGAATGTCAAATGGTGATGATTAGATTATCTATTCTCTAAATCTAAGACCAGTACATCCACTAATTCCCCTTCATCCACAGCACAAGTTATCTCTTCAAAGAACTTCAATAAATTGATTAAACATGATTTCCCTTTCACAAAACCATGTTGACTGTCGGATTATCTTGTATTTTTCCAAGTACAGTAATGTCTTGAATAAAAGATTCCAACATTTTTGCTATAACAGATGTTAAGCTAATTGACTTGTTGTTTCCAGGTTTCTGTCCCCCTCCCTTTTTGAATAAAGGAGTTACATCCACTATTTTCCAATAAAATGGAATCTTCCATGAATCTAGATAATTTTGGAAAATTAAAACCAGCATATCAACTACCTCACTAGCCTTTGATTTTAAGACCCTAGGATGAAGTCTGTCAGGACCCAAGGATTTGTCAACCCACAGCCCCAACAATTTGTTTAATACCACTTTCCTGGTGATTGTAATTTTCCTGAATTCCTCCCTCCCTTCCATTTCCTGATTGACAGTTATTTCTGGAATGTTCCTTGTGTCCTCTATAGTGATGACCGTTGCAAAATTCCTGTTTGACTCATCCTTACTTTCCATTAGCAGTTCCCCAGACTCACTTTTTATTGAAACTCTTAAGTATCTGTCTCTGCCTTTCTAGAAATCTTTCTCTCATACTCTCATTTTTCCTTCCTTAGAAATCAATGCACAAGTGAGCAGCACACGTATAGCAAAAGCAATGCTGCCACACAAAATCTTTGGTGTGCATTAACAATGTTTCTGCTGCCTAGTCTGGTTTGGAGGAACCCCACAGCACTTGTCAGAGTATGTCAAGATTTGTCATAGTCTACTACATGCTGCATAACTTTGCTATTATGAAGTAAAGCCCTCGCCACCAGCTATTATAGAAATCGGCTGAGGGGAGAGGAGGAGGAGGAAATGGAGGAAGAAGACAGGAGGCAACCTACATGTGTTCTTTCTCACTGGGCTGCCTGCAACTGCTCTTTCAACTGTAGAACCAGTGAATGTAATCGCACTTGTCTATTCATAAATAGTACAACAATTTACCATCCCTCTGTTACTGACCATCAGAGTGTTCACTGTCACACAATATTAAAATAAAAGCCATCACAAAGCAAACATTCCGTACCAGCTTTGGAAATCAAACCATGACGTACTGCATGTAAATTTCTGCCAATCACCCATCTGCATTCCCTTAAAGCCAGTCTTTTAATGCCAGAGACTGCAAATCTCTCAATCACATTCTGCATTCCCTTAGTGCCAGTCTTTCCATGGAGGAGACTTCAAACTTCCTTGCAAGGTGACCTTGAGCAACTCTTGAACTAGAAACTATGATTTTGAACTGCATCATCTTGCCATGGGTGGCAGCAATCTGGGGTTGGCTTGAGACAAGAAACAGCAAGGACACTGACAGATTGGGCATGGTCGGAGGCCAAAATGTCGTTATCTGGAGAAAGGACAGAAGGTTCGTGCCATTCCCTCAGGATATCATCTCAGCAATGTGAGGGATGTGTTAGAGAACAGATTGTGGGACTGCCGTGAGCCCTGTCATTGGCTTTGAACAGTGGTGTTGTAGCTATGTTGACAGTTGCCTGACTATGCACGGTACGAAGCTGAGTATGACCTCAGTCAGGGTTCCTACACTTTGAGTGGCTTCTATTTTGTGCTGCATGGATGGTAGAACATTGGTTATCAGAGGACAATAGGTACATAGGAATTAGGAGCAGAAGTAGGCAAATTCAACACTTTGAGCCTGCTCCACCAGTCAAATACATCATGGCTGATCTCTCCCTGGTCTCAAATCCATCTCCCGCCTGTTCCCCTTATTCCACTTTCCCTTTTTTTTATTAGAAATATGTCTATCTCCTTCTTGAAACCATTCAATGATTCAGATTCCAACGTGCTATGCGAGTTGCACAAGTTCACTACCCTCTTTGAGAAATAGTTCCTCCTCATCTCAGTTTTAAATTACTAATTCCCAACATATACCTGTGATCTCTTGTTCTAGGTTGCCCCATAAGAGGAAACATTTGGTCAACATATACTTTATCAATCCGTTTTAAAGTCTTATACACATTGATCAGATCCCCTCTCACCCTTCCTAACTCCAGTGAGTACAAGTCCAAACTGCGTAATCTTTCCTCGTACGTCAACCCCTTCATCCCCAGAATCAATCTGGTGAACCTCCTCTGAACTGCTTGCAATCCCATCAATCCCACCAAGTCCTTCCTCAAGAGACCAAAACTGGACACAGTACTCCAGTTGTGGTTTTACCAACATCCAACAACACTTCTCTACTTTCTCCTCTTATGGTGCAATCTAGAACAAGAAGTCTTTACTTTTATTCTCCAGCTGTTTTGCAATAAATGCCAACATCCTATCTGCCTTTTTGTTACAAGCTGCACTTGCATACCAATTTTCTATGATTCATGATCATAAACAACCAGATCCCTCGGCCCGGACGCATTTTGAATCTGCTTACGTAATAATTTGCCTTTTTTTTCTACTAAAATGAATAACCTCACACTTACCCTCATTAAACTCCATCTGACAGACTTTGGCCCATTCTCCTAGCCTATCTATAACTGTCTATAAAATCTTTATAATCTCTTCACTGTCTGCTTTCTCAGAAGTTGCAAGTGTTCTCACGGTGTTACGGTCCAAGCTGATATTATAACTGGACCCGAAGATCCCAGAATGGAACCCTGGCTCAAAGACGGTAACTTTTATTCTTTTTAATAAGATGCAGGGAAACAGTCACAGGAGCACTACTTAGTTTTAACAAAAGGGAAAAAAATATGAAAACATGAAAACTAAATATACACAGGGGAGGTGGTGGTTTTAGTTGTATTTTTGCTGGACTGGTAATCCAGGGACCCAGGGTAATGTTCTGGGAATTTAGGTTCAAATCTCATCATGGCAAATAGTTGAGTTCAAATTCAATAAAAAATAGTGTCTGGAATTAAAAGTCTAATGATAACCACAATACCATTATTGATTGTCATAAAAACCACCTTGTTCACTAATGTCCTTTACGGAAGGAATTTTGTACTCTTTATCTGATCTGGTCTATATGTGACTCCAAGAAGGCTGACTCTAAACTGCCCTCATCCCATGAAAAAATTAAAGGATAACAAGGCTGCACAGGATATCTTAGGCTATAATTGTCTCAGTAACACACAGGCTGGCTGTGGTCAGATGAAATCCATTCTGAATCAAAGTGAATTTCTGTGGATTTCTCTTCAAATTGATGATTCTTATACCAGAAGCCAACCTGTCTCACTGAATTTCAGCTTCCACATAAGTGATTTCAAATTCTGCTTTCAAATATACACACTTCCAAATCTTCTTTTAAATAATGCGTTTCGTCACCTGCTTCCATCAACAATTTGCTTCCAGATTTAATGCTTCCCTTTTCAGGATTCCTTTTTCTGGATTGTTACTCAAAGTCAATTGCTTTAACTATTGATACTGTATTGAAATAGCACCAACTCTTTGACTTACCTCTGAACTTTGTTTTCCCACTTTAAATCTGCTTACTGCTGTTTCTTTCACTCTGAACACATTACCTGTTTTTCCCATGAATTCTCCTGAACAGTATCTTGTTCAACTCCTTCGGGGCAGGCTCGAAGGGCTAGATGGCCTACTCCTGCTCCTATTTCTTATGTACCTCCTTAGTCTGTGTTCCTCAATTTCAGTCTTCCTAAGACATTCTTGCTGTTCCACTTCCTTTGTTGTCTGGAATTTATCTAGTTATTTGGGAAGTCTGCCTTTTTGTAGTCCTCTTGTCCTGTTCAGCTTATCTTCTGGCAGAAGTGAGAGATGTTCACTCCACAGTTTGCTATCTCCAATTTCCTATATTCAGCTGAAACCTCATCTCAGAAAGCTTTCCTACCTTAAAGGTGCCCCCAGTTGCTAAGCAACAACTTTTATTTCTCCAAACTTTTATTTACTTTTCACACTGTAATTTTCCTAAGCACAATAGAAGCAGTTTTCCCTGAAACACAAAACGTCCAGATGCAAACACCTTTATCTAGCATGAATCTAACTCCGTTTACTGTTCCTTATACAGCAACACTAAACCAAACTGACTTAACACTACACCTTATTTCTAATATATTCACAATACAAATATAAATCTGTTAAACTACCTTTGTTTTCCTGACAGTGATATTGTTAACCACTGCTGCAGTGGGTTCCAAACTCTGCAGAAAGCCTATGCCAAAGTTGACGTTGGACTGCTCCATGATATTTGATATTGGCCACATGCTTTCTGGCAGATCTGTCAGTGCAATGTGCATTTCAATGTATAAACCCAATGGTCTTCTTCTGGGATGGTGACCCATGAATGAGTTTATCTGAGTCCTCTGAAGCACAACTTACATATGGTTTTCCCCTCAACTGGCTGGCGCCAGTGCTAGCCTTGTTCTCTCTCCCAACTGCAGCTCCACTCATGCCCAGGACCCCATTACATACAGGTCACACAATTAAACAGATGCTGTTGCTGAGTGGCATGGTAGCACAGTAGTTAGCACTGCTGCTTCACAGTGCCAGAGATCCAGGTTTGATTCCTGGCTTGGGTCACTACATCCTCATGTTTGTGTGGGTTTCCGCTGGGTGCTTCAGTTCCCTCCCACATTCTGAAAAATGTGCTGGTTAGGTGCATTGACCTGAACAGGCGCCGGAGTGTGGCGATTAGGGGAATTACACAGTAACTTTATTGCAGTGTTAACGTAAGCCTTTATTGTGACTCATAAATAAACTTTACCTTTACCTTTACCTTTTGTATGAGAGTGAGGGATGATGTTTGTTCTTCATCAGTGTCTTCCACCTTGTTCTGCTCGATCAATGCCTGGCTAGGTGTCCATTCCTGAGTATCTGAAGAAAAGAGGTGCAATAGAAGATTTGTGGTGAGGAGATGGGTGAAAGCAGGAAGTGCACACTTGTTGCATCTCCAACTTCTGAATCAGAAGGGATTGAGGCTAGAGGAAAATGGAATGTGAGAAGGAGGATTGTATCTAGTATGCATCCTATGTGATTGTTTCAGTCCCACTGCTCGCCACTGTCTCAGTCAAGGACGTTCCAATAATAAGAACATAAGAACATAAGAAATAGGAGCAGGAGTAGGCCATCTGGCCCTTCGAGCCTGCCCCGCCATTCAATAAGATCATGGCTGATCTGTCGTGGCTCAGTTCCACTTTCCCGCCCTCTCCCCATAACCCTTAATCCCCTCTCTTATCAAAAACCCATCAACCCGCTTCTTAAAAATATTTAGCGAGGCAGCCTCCACCACTTCAACGGGCAGAGAATTCCAGAGATTCACCACCCTTTGAGTGAAGAAGTTCCTCCTCAACTCCGTTCTGAACCGCCCCCCCTTTATCTTGAGGCTGTGCCCCCTAGTCCTACTGTCTTTTTTGAGCGGGAAGAGTCTTTCCACCTCTATCCTATCCATCCCATTCATCATCTTATACGTCTCAATGAGATCTCCCCTCATTCTTCTAAACTCTAACGAGTACAAGCCTAGTTTATTCAGCCTCTCCTCATAGCTCAACCCCCTCAACTCCGGTATCAGCCTAGTAAACCTCCTCTGCACTCCCTCCAGGGCCAAAATATCCTTGCGCAGGTGCGGCGCCCAAAACTGCACACAGTACTCCAGCTGCGGCCTCACCAATGCCCTATACAGCTGCAGCAAGACCTCCCTACTTTTATATTCAATCCCCCTCGCTATGAAGGCCAGCATCCCATTCGCCTTCCTGACCACCTGCTGCACTTGCAGGCTGGGTTTTTGCGACTCATGCACAAGGACCCCGAGGTCCCTCTGCACCGTCGCCTGCTGCAGTTTTTCGCCACGTAAGTAATAGTCCTTCCTACCATTCTTCCTACCAAAGTGGACCACCTCACACTTGCCAACATTAAATTCCATTTGCCATTTCCTGGCCCATTCGCCCAGCCTATCTAGATCCTTCTGCAGACTCTCCACACCCTCCGCACAATTTGCCAATCCCCCAATAATGGAACCTACCATCTCTATTGATTAGTTGTTATTGCTTCCAGTTATATATCAGTTTGAAGGAGAGAGAGGGAACTTTGTGTCAGTGATCGTGGTCTGATCTGTTTGGATCATCTGGCAGTCATGGTTAAAGAGCTGATAGTGTCTGCTGCATGGTAGGATGAAAGTGTGAGGTTTGCAGCACTACTAAGCATGTGACTGAGTGCAACCATTCCAGAACCTGCTGCAACCAGAATGCAACTAGTTAAGAACTGCAGTCTGTCTATAGGTTGCGCAGGCTAACTTTAATTGGTGCAACCATCACAGAGATTTGGGCCTCGGCTAATGCATCCAGCCAACCAGCAAAGCACTGGCTGCATGTAGTGATCATGTAAATCAGAAGGTAGCACAAAATTTGTGGACACCATCTTTCCAGCTCACTGCACTCATTGATCAGTGTGGCGAGCCGGGAAAGTAGCATGTGGGGCCAAAATTCCAGTTCGTACCTGCCACAAATCGGTTTTGTATCTTCCACAGTAAGAAGTCTCAAAATATCAGTTAATTTGACAGTACGAGCTTTCAGAGCGCTGCTCCTTCATCAGGTGAGTGGTAAATTGGGTTTACAAAAAGGGCATATATAGACACAAACTCAATTGCAAGATAATGGTTGGAATGCGAGTCTTAACAGGTAATCAAGTCTTTACAGGTATAGACAGTGTGAGTGGAGAGAGGATTAAGCACAGGTTAAAGAGGTGTGAATTGTACCTGAGTGGGTTTATGATCTGCAGTCCTTACGGGATCTTCTCTGTTTTCTTGCCTCTTTGTAAAAACTTGATGTCTGTGTTGATACGCGCAATCTTCTTGGAGATCCCCTCCACTTTGAGCTGGCAGTTTGCGGTGTTGGTGATAGCCATGATGTGGAGATTGTCTGTACCTGTAAAGACTTGATGATCTGTTACAACTTACATTCCAATGCTAGCATCTCCATATCATTGTATCTTACAGGCACTGTTTTGCTGGCAAGAATGGCTTCATGCCCAGAAAGGGAGCAAGGCCTATTAGAATAAGATTGACTTAACTTAAATACTATTAGCAAGTCTGAGATGGCTGATTTCACTTTCCCAGATGCTTCCCCCCTTGCCAGTGAGATGTCGCACTGACAAGAATCATTACTGCCCTGCAGTAACAGGGACCTGACACCATGGCCACATTTGGGGGATCAGAGCCCATTGAAGACCTTGGGTGGTCTGGGGCATGGCCAGGCAATGCCCATAAGGCAGTGCCAGCCTAGCAGTGCCTACCTGGCATCCTGGAAGTGCCCACCTGGCACTCTGACAGTGCTTGATTGAGCACGATAAGTGTGCTGGGGCAATGCTAAAAGAATGTGGATTGAAGTGAGGTTCTGGACTAAGTGCAGATGTGACCTGAGTGGGGTTGGGTATGCACAATGATTGGAGAATTTGTAGTGGGGAGCTCTGCTTGGGAGCTCTGCAAGTGGGGAAGCTCTTTAGTGGGGGAGCTCTTTAAGGGGGAGCTCTGCAATGGGGTCATGCAGGGGTGGGGATGGCCATGTGGTGAGAGGGCTTCCGGGGGGGGTGTGCAGGGGTGGCCAGCAGAGGGTGTCTTGGCATGGGGACGTGGAGCATGTCACGGGTCTATCAGGGGATTCATCAGAAGGGCCTTGATGCCCCATTGCCTAGGGGGAACAAAGCCACCGCTGATAATAGTGGTGGGAGGTTGGTGGGCAGGGGTTCGATGTCCATGGTGGGGGATGGGATGAGGTCTCTCAGTCCACTGTCAGATCAGGACATCCTGTGCAATGGCAGTGCCTTCCCTGGCCTATTTAGGCTCCAAACACCCTCCGCCACTGGCGCAATGCTCCCAGCTGTCAAAGAAATTGACAGAGCACCGGAAGAATGTAGTAACAAACTTAAGCAAAAGACTGGTGCGGTGCTTCCGTTTCCTTGCTCTTATGACACTTTGAAACTTTTTGGGAAAATTCCAGCCTTGATTTTTACGATTTGGACAGAAATGAGATTTCCATATACAAGATGGCGGTTTTGCTCAGTTACAGTACAGGTGAAGCTCCAAAATGTTGAAGTATTTACAAAGCAAAGGAGAGAGGCGGTTGCAAACTTTAGCTCACATCAACGTACGTGCATTTGCAGCACTCCTGCAAGCCCTCCATTCAAGCTCAGACAAGAAGGACTAAACTACCTGACCTGCTCCTATTTCTTTAATCTTTGCTGGCTGTATCCACTTAGCCTCTGTGCATTTGATTTATGCAGTGCACATACAAGTGGCTCCAGCGATGCCATATTAGTTAACATACAACTAGTGATATTGATAACACCAAGAATTCAGCCCAAGGTGATTTTATCAGATTTATTAGTGCACACTACAGAAGTCAAATCCTTCATTTTTCATATTAGCTCAGGATGATGTGCTGGCTTGCATATTTTCATTAATAATGTTTTAAAGATGATAGAAGCACAAAGTCATTTTTTTTGTTCTATTGTGGGAAAGCATTTCTGAGTATCTGGCTGAAAATGTAAACTGACTGCAGTATGTATTCCTCTTGAATGTAATACACAAGCAGATCAATAGCACTTTGCACCCAATCATTATATCCCCATTACAAGGTTTAGCTTTTAATGCATTGTTTGCTCCCTCCTGACTTACAGATAAAAACCAAGCTGGCTAGAAAACACATTTTTCCTCATTGAATTGACAGAGACCTCAGAATGTGTTTTTCCTTCCCACAACAGGGTGAAGAACTGTTTTATTCCTCAGTCACTGCAAACGTCTTTAAATTAAGTTGTTTCTTTTGCAGACGGGAGGGTCATATCAAAAGGAAGTTGTTTCTCAATGAATGAAGATAGCCAGCCAGAGAAGGGAAGAAGGAAATATTAATCATAGATGAAATGGTTACCTTGTTATTAACACACCACACAAAAGGAGGAAGGAGCATTTGTCTGATGCACACTTGACCAGCAGGCCTGCTTTGTTTCCTTCTGCCCCACCTGTGCCGGTTGAGATTTCCCATGAAGATAACAAATCTGAGGCCGGTCAAGATCAGTGAGGTTGTGGTGCTCCATTATACTTACAGTCTCTCCTGAGACTACACTTATGCTCTGAGTACTTTGTACTGCACCTCTGGTATTTAGCACAAGAAGGGCTGGAAGAGAAATTCAAAGACAGGCAGAATGGGGTTAGGGTGGAGGTGAAGGGTTAATCATAAGCAAATGCTTTTATTTAACTCCAAGGTTACCGTGCTCTACTCCCTCCCCCCGCCCCCAACCTGCAACCATCATGATCTTCATTATCGATTTACCTAAAATTGGTTTGGGAAAATAATGTTTGAGATTTAATGGAATTTATTTCCTTGAAATACACCACTAATATTCATTTACTACAGTGAGATTACATACAAAATGGTTGCGCATTTCAAAATGTGCTATTTAGTTAGCAATCCATATATGAAACCAGAAATCTCACCTGTTCTCAGTATATAATTATTGCACTTGAGACTTGTGAATATTACCACTGCTCCGTTGCTATGAAATGATTTGACTTTGCACCAATGTCACAGTCATCTAGTATAATTTTAGATATTTATGCTCCCAAAGAGGCGTTTCACCCGCAGATGAAATATGCATCATGGGAACACCATCATCATGAAGATAGCAACCTTTCAAAAAAGAAAGCTCACTAGCACTGTTACAGAGATGGCGCAAATAATGTCAACATGCTAAGAAAAAAAACAAACAAGACTGGGAATCCGGTTATGGAGTCAGTTTGGGCATTAGCTCTGGATATATAGTAGGCAAGTTCAGTGTACAGTGCAGAAACCTCATTGCATTGTCATAATAATGGAGGAAAAAACGCACGGAACTAATGTACTATAAATGATACCTGTGTTTTATTTTTTAAATGGATGCAAACTTCTAAATGGCTGAGAATGTACAGTCAGCCGTTGACAGGGTTGGCTGGAAAGTAATTCTCAAAGGCATAATGGAACCCCTTCCTGTTTCCAGGCATGGCATTTCTAAATACATCCAAAAACTGATTATCATTTCAAGTAAAGACACATAATAGCCATCGTATCTCAAGAGATCCTGTGTGTAATGCCTAGATGGGAATGTGGATTCACCATATACTTGGAACATATAAAGAATAGGTTTAAAGCCAGCAAAGAAAGCTGCCCCGGTGTTTGTCTAAGCCTACTCTATGAGGACAAGCAGCTGGAAGTTTTTCACACAGAAGTTGTGTGACATAGTAACAGAAGCAGCCAGCAGTGCCCCTGAAAAATAGCCAATTTTCAGAAGTATATATCTCTCTCTATCTGACAGTGGAAGTCAGCCTAGCCTGCAAAAGGATCGCAGCTGGAAAGAGAACTGAGAAGTTTCTCTGCCAAACCACAGAACACTGGAACCGAAGAATCAACTATCCGTCTTCAGAAGTCAAGTCTACTGGAATCAAATCATAACAGCAGCACACTTCATCATCTACTTACAGGTCAAGGAATGTTCTGTATAACATTTTACTTTCATCTACTTACTATTATACTCAATTCTCACTTCTAATATGTACAAATGTACCTGCACATGTTTACCATTTTTCTTCTCACTTATTTAATAGTTATTAAACTCACTCTAATGTTAAGTCAAAAAAGCTTAGATCAATTGGCTCCCTTTAACATATAACCATTGCGTCTGGAACAGGTACCCAAGGGAACCTTATTATGTTAACAGCAAAAACAGAAAATGCTGGAGAAACTCAGCAAGTCTGACAGCATCTGTGGAGAGAGAGAATGGAGCCAAGGTTTTTAGACAAGATAAGCCTTCATCAGAGCATTAGATTAAATCTGGGGGAGGAATGTTAGCAACTTCTGAATGCACGCATGTATGCACATGCACACATACTCACACCAATTTTACAGTACAGGAACCGCAGAAGTTAATATTACTTCATGTGATTTTCAGAGTTCCAAGTCAGGGTCCAGTGAGGAATTCTTTCCCATAGACATTTGAGTTCAGCTTGCTGAAGACTGGAAATGTAGTATTCACTTGTCAGTTGGAACTGATGGCACAGGGTGAAGGAGATGCACAGAGACTGAATCGTTTCTGTAGGCAATGATCTTCCAGCAGATAGACTTGATGATCAGGCTGGTGTTCTGGCTGCCTCTTGGTGGCTTGCCAATTGGATGTTAAAACAGCAGACTGACCAGTTCTCAGTTCTCAAAGGCACATAGGGATTCAAAATAGCCACTTGAGTCATGTGACCTTTCTCCTCCACAATGACTTCAAAAGGGATGTTTATCCAGTGTCTCAACATAGCTTTGAACTCAGGACTTATCTCCCGGTCATGAGTTATTGAAAGAGTTACCATCCAAATTGAGGCTCTGCGGTTGGGAAGCTATTATCTCGACAGACTCTGTTAGTAAGGTGACCTTATCAAATGCAGATAATGGCCCTAAGGTTACCCCTTTGAAATGGACATGGATGGTTCCAGGTGTGACATGAGTTTGTTAGCAGCTTTGCAAGCATAACGAGTTTTGATGTGCGAGCCTCCTGGTTGCGTGATTACAGGGGATCTGTAAAATAAGATGCAAGATTCCCCAGCTAAATAATGAGTTCTTGTAACTATTGTGAAGAGCTCCCAGACAAAGGGCCAAACTCTGGTCACATGACCTATAGCTACCATCTTTTTGGTTCAGCAGGAAATGCATCTTTTAAAACTAGCAAAAATGAGAAAATTTTGAACGCATGGTATTGAAGTTTTTCTCAAGTCAGAGGAACCCAAAACTATTTTGACATTCCATTTCCTCGCAGTGAACAGCAACATTTTTTTTCTTCCTAATTTTTCTTCCTAATCACTTGCTGTATCTGCAGACTAACTTTTCCTAATTGATGTACTAGTATACCAGATCCATCTGTACTACAGAGTTCTGCAATCTCTGTCTATTTAAACCAAATGCTGCTTTTTAATTCTTCCTGCCAAAGTGGACATATTCACATTTTCCTATTTTTGCCTTGTCAGTTTTACAAAAAGAATTCAAAGTGCCGAATGAGCGAGAAAATGGGAGAGAATAGCGCTGCTTTTTTGGCGAATCAGGAGTCGCAATCTTACAGCATTCAGTACTAAAAAAGAGCCCAGATGCGATTCTCACCAGTAGGAGAGATGGAATCTGAGCCTGCTAGTGAAGCTGGCTGCAGGATGCTTGTGCACAATGCACATAAGTTTACCAGGCTGATTCTGGGGATGGCTGGACTGATGTATGAGAAGAGAGTGACTTGGTTAGGATTGTTTTCACTGGAGTTCAGACAAATGAGGAGGGATCTCATAGAGACTTCATAAAATTCTAACAGACTAGATAGACGGGGTAGGTGCAGGGATGACGCTCCCAATGGTGGGGGAGTCTATAACCAGGGGTCACAGTCTAAGAATTCGGGGTAGACCATTTAGGATGGAGGTGCAGACACATTTCTTCACCCAAAGAGTGATGAGCCTGCAGAATTCAGGAAGAAGTTAATGCCAAAACATTGAATGTATTCAAGAGGCAGCTAATTACAGCACTTGGGGAGAATGGAATCATGGGGAGAAAGCAGGATTTGGCTACTGAATTGAACAATTAGCCATTCATATTGAATGGCGCAGACCAGGTTCAAAAGTCCAAATGGCCTGCTCCTGCTCCTATCTTCTATGTTCCTATGTTTCTATGTTTAATGTGCAGGTGCTCTGATCTGCCATTTCACTGACAGATCTCCTGTCATTGCTGCCCAACCCACTCCATGGACATCGCCACCCCCTCCCCCATTTCACCATCGATTGCTCCCAGTGCCAATCCCTCCCTCTCCTGCTGATCATCACCCAACAGAGTTCCCTCCTCTTCCAATCACCCCAATCCCATCTGCAACGCTCCACTCTGCAGAGTTCCACCCCTGCCGTTTTGCATAGTTCCCCTCCCACCAATTAGCACCTTTACAGAGCTGCCCCCCCCTTTGCAGAGTTCCCTCCTCCCCGTGAAACTCTGCCCTTGCCTCGCCCCATCATTGCCCTGCACTCACTCAGGCCCCGCCCCCTTGGCACTACCCCTGGCACAGTTATGGTTCCCAGTCGGCACTGCTAGACTAGCACTGCCCCATTGCAATGTCCAGCCAAGCCCCTAACCAATTGTGGGGTCTCCAATCTCCCTGGCGTGGCCATCATGCCTGGTCCCTATTTGTGCAGACCATGAGTGCTTCTTGTCAGCGAGGGAGAAAGCATCCAGAAGGCTCGAAGTGACCTTGCCGATCAGGTTAATGACAGGTAAAACATGTTATTAATATTTAAATTAGGTTTGCACCCTTTTTGGGCGTAAAGCCAATCACACTTGCAGAACAGGTCTGGAAAGATGCCTTTCGGTACCAGACCAGTTCATGCCCAGCACAAAATCCTCACGTACTATCTTCCTGGCTTGCTGCACTGATTGAACAGTGCAGGAGGCTGGAGCCCCTTATGTTCTCTGCACAACTTACTTTCTTATTTATCTTTATGTCATCAGCAAATTTAGCTCCTGTACATTTTGACATTTCATCAAGTCATTGCTATAAATTGTAAATAGTTGAGGTGCCAGCACTGACCCCTGTGGCACTCCATTCATGACATCTTGCCAACCCGAAAATGACTTTATTCACTAATGTCACAAGTAGGCATTACATTAACAATACAGCCTAATTACAGACTTACTGCGAAAATCCTCCAGTCGCCACGCTCCCGTATCTGTACGGGTACACTGAGGGTGAATTTAGCATGGCCAATGCATCCAACCAGCAGGACTTTCACACTGTGGCAGGAAACCAAAGCAGCTGGAGGAAACCCACAGAGGCACAGGGAGAAGGTGAAGACTCTGCACAGTGACCCAAGCTGGGAATCAAACCCAAGTCCCTGGTGCTATGAGGGACCACCTTGCTGAAAGGTGTAAGGATGGAAATTCAGAGGATCTGGCCAGAATCTTTATGTATGAGATTGGTACCAGAGGATTGCAGGATTGCAAACATTTAACCTCTAAGAACATAAGAAATAGGAGCAGGAGTAGGCCATCTAGCCCTTCGAGCCTGCCCCGCCATTCAATAAGATCATGGCTGATCTGTTGTGGCTCAGTTCCACTTTCCCGCCCTCTCCCCATAACCCTTAATCCCCTCTCTTATCAAGAACCCATCAACCCGCTTCTTAAAAATATTTAGCGAGGCAGCCTCCACCACTTCAACGGGCAGAGAATTCCAGAGATTCACCACCCTTTGAGTGAAGAAGTTCCTCCTCAACTCCGTTCTAAACTGCCTCCCCTTTATCTTGAGGCTGTGCCCCCTAGTCCTACTGTCTTTTTTGAGCGGGAAGAGTCTCTCCACCTCTATCCTATCCATCCCATTCATCATCTTATATCTCTTTAAAAGGAGGAGAAAAGGGAATGGGATAAATCCGGTAATTACAGACCATTCAACAGAACATCAATTTTAGAGATATTGATCAAAGAAAATATTAATTTAGTTCTTGGAAAAATAAAGGTTAATAAATGTGGATCTGTTAAAGGTACATTGCACTTTTCGGATTGGAGGGACTGAGCAGCAATTTCCTCCAGGGTTCAATGACTACAATCTCTTTGATAGATATTAATGGAATCATAAAACCATAACATGGTTCACAGCACAGGACAAGGTAATTCGACCTGTCATGTTCATGCCAACTCTGCAAGAAGAACCAGCTTGTCTCATTCCACTGCCCTTTCCCTGTAGCCCTGCAAATCTTTCCTCTTCAGATAATTATTCAATTCCCCTTTGAAAGTCATGATTAAATTTTCCTCCCCCACAATTGAGCATTGCATTCTAGATCACAACTACATGTTGCGTTGAAACATTTTCTCATCTCACATTTGGTTCTTTCTCAATTCACTTTGAATGCTCCAATTCTTGATCCTTTCACCAGTGGGGACAGTTTTTCTCTTCCTATTCTGTGCAGAACCATGATTTTGAACACCTTTTCAAACCTCCTCCCAACTTTTAATTTCAGGAAAACAGCTCTAACTTCTTCGATCTATAAATGGAATTGAAGTCCTTCATGCCAAGAACTATCCTGGTAAAATTTTACGAATGACTTCACACCCTTTGTAAAGTATGTTGCATCTCAACCAATCTTGGTAATGTATCAATTTTTAAGTACAGCCAGTCTTCCTAATAACTCCTCTTTGTCAATTTTTAATCCCATCCAATGTGTCACTATTTCCACTTCCATTATAACATCTTCTTTCTAGGAAGTAATCCTTTAGTACTTCAGCCTGCCCCCTGCCTTTATGTACAAGTCTACTTTTTGGTTCCTATGCCTCACCCCTCCTTTACAATGCTTTACTATTTATTTACCGATGGAAGTCTTTTGGATTCTCCTTTGCAAACCTTTTCTCATGCTTTTTAGTTGCTTCTCATTTTTTTTCATTTGCCCTCTGAAGTTTCTGTGTTCAGTATGGTTCTCACTAGCACCATCAACTAAATATGCCAAAGCCACCTTTTCCTGTTTCATCTTACTTTCCGTCTCTTTCATCATTCAGCGAACTCTGACGTTGTTTGCCCTAACTTATCGCTTGGTGTAAATGTACTTCAACTGTACCCAAACCAGCTTCTCCTCAAAGGCAGCCCATTATTCCATTATAGCTTTACCTGCATACCTTTGATTCCAATTTACCTGAGTGAAATCCATTCTCACCTCAATTGAATTTGGTCCTCATCCAGTTAATTATTTTTACTTTTCCAAATCTAATGTAACTCTATGGTACTATGATCATTGGTTGCCAATTATTCAACAACTGAAACTTGGGCTGGAATTCCCTCACCTTGCCCATGGCTGGGAATCTCCAGGCTCACTGCAATGAAACGAGTTTTAGCTGAGTGGCAAATTCTCTGTTCTTGTTGGCAGTGGCGACAGGCAAACAAGATTGGAGAATCCGACTCTTGATTAATGTAAACTACCTCACTCTCCAGAACTGAAACTAGCAGTATCACTTTCTTCGTTTGTTTGGAAACATACTGATCAAAAAAATTATCTTGAACTTCATTACAATGTTACAGTAAGCCTACTTGTGACTAATAAATAAACTTTAACTGTAACACACTTAAGTCTTCTCCCTCTCTTCCCTTTACACTATTACTATCCCAGTCTATATTATGGTAATTAAATTTCTCCACTATAACTACCCTATAGTTATCTTGCTGTAAAACTTGCATTCAAGAATATTTGGTACACAGCCTTGAGTTTTAATGAGGCATTTCTCCATTATTGCCATAACATGATATTCCAAGTTAGTTATCTGTATCTGTATTTGCATCACCATCTTATTTACCACACCCTGCACATTCACAGACATGCACTGTCAACGTTGTCGCGTTCTTTCTTACTCTGACCTTATCTAATTTGTTACTATTTATTACATTAGTGCTACCTATTTCTGCCAATGATTTGGTTAACTTGCTTTTCCTGTCTAAGGTGACATCCTGATTCTGATCTCCTTGCCAAGTGAGTTTAAACATTATGCAATCAAATTAGCAAACTACTCCACAAGGAAATTAGTCTCAGCCATGTTAAGGTATAGCCTATCCAGACTGTATAGGTCCTATCTTCCCCAGAGCTGGTCCCAATGTCCCAGGGATCTAAAGCCCTCCATCTGCACTATCTTTTCAGCTATGCATTCATCTGCTCTATGCTCCTATTCCTATACCCACTAGTGCAAGGCACAGCTAATCTAATCTTGGATATCCAAGAGACAATTTCAAAGGTTCCAGAGGACATGTTACTTGGAAATGTAGTAAGCGGTGAGGGGGATAGTTATAAATTTCAGGAGGAAATAAAAAGATTGCTAAAATGGGCGGACACATGGGAGATGAAATTTCATGCAGAGAAGTATGAAGTGATTCACCTTGGTAGGAAGAATGAGGACAAATCTCAGGGGTGCAAGAACACAGAGTTCCTATGCCTCACCCCTGGATGTGTATATACGCAAGTCTTTGAAAATGGCAGGCCAAGTTGAGAAGGCTGCGAAAAATGAATACAGGATCCTTGGCAGATGATAGTGGTGTGGATTATAAAAGTCAGGCAGTTACACTAAACCAGTGTAAAACATTGCAGCATTGTGGGTAATTTTTGATGCCACCTATTAGGAAGATTAATACAATGGCTAATTAATGGAATGGAGAGGAGAATAAATAGAATGGTGTCAGGGATGAAAGACTTCAGTTACGTGAAGAGACATGAAGAAACTGGAGCTGTTTGCCTTAGAATGGAGAAGGTTAAACACAGATTGGATGGAGGGGCCCAACATTTTGAAAGGGCCTGATAGATTAAATAAGGAGAAATTGTACCCAGTGGAAGGTGGGTTACTTATCAAAGAAAAGAGATTTGATATAATTGGAAAAAGAATCAAAGAACAAAGAACAACACAGCACAGGAAACAGGCCCTTCAGCCCTACAAGCCCACGCCGCCATTTTAACATTCAGTGAGTGCCTCATTCTAATCCTTCTTCTACCTATGACCTTTGTCTACGCCTCCTGGACTCCACAATAAAGGTGTGCAATCAGAGGTGACAAGAGGATTTTTGTTTTCAATGCAGCATTGTTATGATCATTGTTACAATCAACATTCACTTGGGTGAACGTTGGCAGCTAAGAGATATGGTGGCTTGATGCTGCAATGGTTGGGAGTGGGAGGATGTAGTTAAGATGAATTGATGACTCTTGCTAGATAGATAATTCTGATTAAGACAAATGGTTCATTTAGTGGCCTGTCACATTTAATTGCAAATGTGGTGCCACAAAACCTTTTCCGGAGCCGCTACAAATATAAATTTGTGAGATTGTTACATTTTTATGACTCATTTTAAGTTAGGGTGAAATGGAGGAATGAATAAGTGGGTCATGTGACCTATTCTGAATTGTGCCCTTCAGAAGCCTGAGTGTCTTGGTTATTAAAGGGAGGGCCCAGGTTGTCTTACTCGGAGGAAAGTGCAAGGTGTTCATGCCTGTGGACAACGGCAAGAGCATTTGTGATGACTATGGGTAGACTACTAGTCTCCAAACATCTTGGGGAGGTGTTAGGTATATAAGGTTTTATAAACGGTAATACTTTAAGTTGTCTATTTAATTGCAAGATAGAATCGAGTTGGGTGTCTAGTGGACAGCTAATTAGCATTTCTTTCCAGATACAAGGCCCACATGATTTACTTTACCATGGAGATGGGCTTTGAAAAGGAAAGTGTCCATAATAAACCATAGCTTATAGGGTTCCTCAAATCATGACCGAACCTCACAGACAATAGGTCAGTCTCCAAGAATCTGAGGGAGAGATCAGAGAAATAGAGACAACCAATCTCCATTGTTTGCCACATAGAATACGGGAGCAAGTTCACACTTGGATTGAAGTGACTAAGTTCCTGAGGATTTAATCCAAGCTAGAAGATTAGCCAGCTTTGGCTTAAGGGAGAAATCTCCAGGGTAACCTTTACTGTGAAAGTCAATTTAGGGATTAGAAGCTATCTGGCTGGAAAAAGCAAAAGGAAGCAAGCCATCAGGACTTGAGAATAGCTTTGGATCAGTTCTTGGAGAATGAAGTGTCCACTTAAGGAATAGAATTAAGTATAAGGATTGAGGGGGATTTTCAGTTATTTTAAAATTGGGAAATTTTTCTGTAACTTCAAAAATTGTGTTTTGTCAATATTGACAATTAAAATCTTAATACTTGTAACATTGTCTCGTGATCTTTTCAGTCAATCACTGGGAATTTAAATATATTTCTAAAAGCCATTGGTTTCTACAGGGACCATAACAATGTAGACACTTTTCTTTTGAAAGGGAATTAAATATTTGCTTGTAAAGAGTAGTTTTAAAGGATATGGGAAGTGAGTAGAATTAGACAAGGTAGAGATAAGCACTGGTGCAGACTTTGTGGGTCAAATGACCTGTTTCTGTTCTAGAACATTCTATAATTTCATACAACATGTTTAAATCATACAGATATCACTCTTGAGCACTGGCATGTGAAAAAGAAAATGATCGTCGATGAGATTTAGTGCATGAGATTACTCTGTATCTCTGTAAAAAAGTGTACAGTTTAAACATTCTGCATGGTAAAGCATTAGCCTCCTTTTCCTCTCACAAACAAAAGTTATCAGTGGGAGGGCCTCCAGGAAAGACTTCAAAGTTCTTTCCAGCAAAACCATTGTCAGACTACAAGGAACTACAATGCAAATTAGAATTTATTTGACCACTAATTTCAATAAATAGTACATAATTTCAAACCACAACAGGCCAGGCTGTATCCAGAAAGAGAGAAGCTGGAATAGGTTTGGATTAAACCCCTGGAAATATAAATCAGGAGAGATGTAAAATGAACTGTCGATTCAAATCACTTGTATCCTATCGCGCTGTCACAATTATCTCTGCGAACACCAATTAGTTCTTTAAATTAATTTTCAAGCTTCAAAGAACACTATAATTACAAATGCAGGAAATCTGAAATAAAAAAAAACATACAACAGTTCAACATCTGTAAATCAAAGAAAATCAAGCTTTTGGAAGTTCTCTCTGTATTTCTATTTTTCTTCTACATGCAGTTGACCTCGTCGTGAAGGTGAAACTCTGCTATACATTGAATGCTAACGATGCGTTAAGTGGTATTAATGAAAATTAGCATAGCCAGGACATTGACTCATTTTTGCTTACATCCATTCTGGAAACAATGCATTCTAATTACTGCATTGACCAAGTGTTAATTTTTTTGACTCATTAACAATTGTTAAGCATAAATTCATGGCAAGCATTTTAATGCTTTTTTCAACAATAAAAGTGATGTGAAGGCCTTTGTACTGAGTGTCAGAGTGCAAGCATAGAAAAAGCGGATGACATTGGACAGGGGGCCTCAAGTTTTTCATCTGTCCCTCCAGCCACTGTGTCAAGCTGGCTGTTTGCAATCTCGGCATTCTATTATCTCTGAGCCGAATTTCTATCTTCATATGTTATCCATCAGAAAGAATGTTGATTTCCATCTCCGTAACGTTGCTTTAGGGGGTTTGTTTGTTCAGTTAGGTCAGGATAAAGCCAGTTTTGGTTCCCATTCCAGCTGAGGTAGACTTGGGAGCTGCCGTCGTGCCCTGCCCTGGAAGTGGAAGACAATGGCAATTCAGCAATGACAAAAGCTGATAAGAAAACAGCTCAGAATGAGCCAAGGACCTTTCTTCAGGTCGAGCACATCACTGAACATTACGCATCACTGTGGCTACCTTAACTGATCTGTGTTTGAAATCTTTATCAATACCTTTACCACCTCTGATTCAAGTATTTCAATGCTCTCCTGGCTAACATCCCACTTGCTCCCCTCCATGGATTTCAGCTGATTACAAACACCAATGCCTTTTATCCTATTCTGTACCAGGTCTTGTTCAACCAATACCCTTAACTTTGAAGACCTGTTCCCAATTATTCCAATTTAAATTCTCATCTCTCCAATGGTCTCGATATTTTGTTTCTTTTCAAGTTCTGAAACACCAACAGGAAGTTTCTAACTTTAGCCTCTTATTATTGGCCTCTCTTCATGCAGAAATTGATGAATGCAGTTCCCCTAAATCTTCCTCTAAATCCCACCTCCATCTCTCTAACACCCTCACCTCCATCAAAATCATCTCCAAGATTCACCCCTTTGACCATGCTTTTGCTTAACAGCATTCATTTATTTTTCTATGGCCCAATATCAATATTTTTGATTATGTCTTCATGAAATTGTTTTTACATTAAAGGATCTACGTAAAGGCACGCCACTGTTTTTGATGGTAAGGAATTAACAAAGGCTGAACAGCATTCACAGCAAGTTGCATGGATTTGCCAAACCCTGGTTAGACATTTGTTCCTTGTGCTCTTAATGCTTACACTGCTAATGCAGGTCACTTTCCTTCATTCTTTGGCATGAATAATTTCTTGATAAAGATGAAAATGATGTGAGTTTGGGAAGCTCTACTAAAGAAGTTCGGTTGAGAGGCTGCAATGTTTACAACAAATACTACACGTTGCAGCCACAGGGTACCAGTGATGAAGGGGCAGATATTGAGGCTTGTGCAAGATTCTTCAGAGATGTTTTGGTGGGGAACACCAATAAAAAGTTGAGAACCATTGCTAAAACGAACTGTCAAAAATCAATCCAACGTGCTGTCTATTGTGTGGAGATTACAGTTTTAAAGCAGCATTTTTACAATAGAGCTAACATTTCAATTCTAACATTGGCTCTATTCTCTCCCCAGAGATGCTGTCAGACCTGTTGAGATTTTCCAGCATTTTCTGTTTTTGTTTCAGAGTCCAGCATCTGCAGTAATTAGCTTCGACCTTAGTGTTTAAGTTACCGCCACTTCTCTTTCAGAGATGCTTTCCCTGAAGAAGTACTGCTTTTCTCTCTGACAGGATTTCCATTTGACACTTTACCCTGTCCACCTTTATTACTTTCCATTCCCCTCCTGGTGTTTACCAAATTCTAACTGAATTTCCATCCTTCATGTTTTGTATCCACCCAGGATTACAGATATCTCCAGGACATACAATGTTTCTCGGAATTACTGTTCTCGCCTCATCCTGAGATTTACACTCAGTGCCATGTGCCACTAAATGTGCAGCCTCAATATCTCTCTCCAGCAGCACAGACTTGCTCTATCACAAAGGTGTCTTGGCCCCAGTTTCACTTCATTCTTCGTCTCATCCGATGCCATAACAAGAAACTTTTTCTCTTTCTTTCAGGTGTTAAGGAATAGAAGGTCCTTTATTGATACCAACGTCCATCCAGCACCCTCTTCCCCTTTCCATCCCTGGGACCCAACCCCCCTAACCCCAGCCTTTGTATTCACCATATTCTCGGACCTTTTCCTCTCTGAGGCTGAGCGTGCTGTGCTCAGCAAAGGACTAAGCTTCGTACCACTACGTCCTCACCTCAATGAATTTCAGGCTCTTCCGCTGCCTTCATTGCTGCGCTCACTTCTTTGGTCAGGAGTCCTCCCCCACCGTTCAGCAGATCCATTCACCCATCACCAGCATTCTCCCTCCACCCTGACCCCTCCCTCCAGCCATTTACCTGCTCCTGATCTTTTTCATTGAGAACTGTCACCCTAACATTGGTGGACTCAATTTTTCTGCTCCTCTCACCCACTCTAACCTGTCGCCTCCTAAGCTTTGCTGTACCAGATCCAATCCAGGCTTTGTCATCAAACCCACCGACAGGGGTGGGGTTGTTGTTGTCTGGTGTACTAATCTCTACCTTGCAGAGGCTGAGCGTTAACTCTCAGACGATTCCTCCTACCTGCCCCGGGCCATGACCCCACCACTGAGCATCAAGTCATTGTTTCCAAGATTGCCATTGACATCTCCTCCTCTGGAGATCCTCCCTCCACAACTTCCAGCCTCATTGTCTCCCAGCCCCAGACAGTCCACTTGTACCTCCTTCCCAAAATCCACAAGGAGGACTGCCCCAGTAAGCCCATTGTGTCAGCCTGTTCCTACCCACTGAACTCATTTCTTCCTATCTTAACGTCATTCTCTCTCCTCTTGTCCATTTCCTTCCCATTTACACCCAAGGTTCCTCTGACGCCCTACATAAAAAGATCTTTGATGAGGTCATCTAAGCTCGAAACAATGGTTTCATTCTCTCTCTCCACAGATGCTGTTAGACATACTGAGGTTTTCCAGTATTTTCCGTTTTTGTTTCAGATTCCAGAATCTACATATTTTGATTTTACTTTTTACAATAATTACCCAGAAGTTGGAAGAGGTTTTAATTCTTCTAACTTTTTTGGATTAACTATTGGCATAACCCTGACATAACCAGCCGAAGTAAACAATTGAAGTCACATTTTTGGATGGTTTCCAGCACAGGTTTTGCCTAGAAGAAGTTTCTACTTCTAGCAGTTCAGAGAGGGATTTCCCAGCGCATCTCTGGGGTGTTCCCCAAATTTGACATTTGAAAGCTTGGAGATTCACCCAGAATGACCCTGCATTGGACTATCCCCCACACACCTCACCCCCCAACCCACACAGTTTTCCCCACCACCCCAATTCCTCTGATCCTGACCCAATCTGCTTGCGACCCATGGACAAAATTCCCTACCTGCCTGACCCCCTATCCCCCCTCATCCCACAGACCTGACCCAAAGCTCCTGACCTACAAGCCTGGCACCCCACCCCCCTGCCCCCCCACTGCAATCCAGGGATATGACATAACCAAACCCTCAGATCTGATCAGACATTCCCACCCTGAAACACAGACCCAATCCGACCCCATCCCCAACTTGTGGATCAGGCCTGAAACCCCTGAACCGCAGAAACCAGCTCACCTATCCGGCCTGCGGACCTGACACAACCCCACAGCCCCTCAAAAAATGGACATGATCCAATGCCCCTCACCAAGAGAAGAAATCCAACCTCCCTGGCCAATGACCCCGACCCTCCCAACCTCTGAACCCCGACCTCTGACCTCCACCCGGCCAATTAATCCCATGCACCTACCTTCAACGTTTACCTTTTCTCTGCTCTGTCGCTCTCACTGGGCACTTTAAACTTAAACTGCCGTAAAGCAGGTATGCAGGGAAAAAAAGGACAACCATCCAATGCAACTTAAATGTATTTGGGCCTGCAGAGACTCTTTTGATGCAGGCCCCAAGCAGCTGTGGCTATTGGAGGTTTCGGCGCAATTGATGAGGGCACGTTTGCACTTTAAAGTCTTGTAATTCCAGCGGGCCATCATTTTCCAATGTTAATTGGAAGTTGTGACCCAGTGGCCGGAATTTTACTGCCTTGCCCACTCCAGACTTGGGGCGGGCGAGGCTCGCAGAACGGAATTTTCCATTGGACTCAGGTGGGATTTTACAAGCTTCACCCGAGGGTGGTCGTAAAATTCCGGCCACTATGAGCAAAGTACACAGCATCCCAGTTACATTTATAATGTGTACAATGAGAATTTCAGTGCAAAATGCACCCATTTTAATTAAGTGCTTTCTCCCCTCAAGTTTCTATTTAAACTCCTTTATATATATCACTGAGCCAGTGCAATTAAACATGCAATTGCAGAACATAATCTGAATTTTTAAAAAGATTCTATGTTTAATACTGGTTTAAAGTTTGATTAATACAGCGAGATGGCTTTCTCACAAGAAATAGGGATTGAAAATCAATCTACCACCCATGAGTAAATTGTTTGGAAATGACTGAAAATAAGTCTTCAAAAAAAAGCGATTATTTTCCAGTAAGATTGGGTTAGTGAAGTCAATTTTAAACAAGATTCTTTCAAAATATTTTAAAACATACTGTATAATGTCCTTGAGCTCAAAAGTTCATCCTTAAATTTTGAAGCCTTGTCAAAGGCCTGCAAATGAGCGCAATTAGTGGAAAATGATTTATTCAGCCTGGAGGGGTGTAGCCAATTATGTGGGTACAGGCTGCTTCTAGCACTTTTTTCTGGTATAAAAGATTATGCAGACTCGTATTGTGTTCAATATAATGTGCACTCATAATTCCACAATCTATTTCCCCAGTTATGCCGAGAGAATTGTACCAATTGCCACTGAGTGGAATCATTCAGCTATAATATTTTACCGCAACAAGAAACAAATTCAATTGGCATATTGACCCAGAATTTGTTGAGAAAATAGCAATGTCTGAATAGTGCATGCCATTATTAATGTGCTAATCAAGCAGCAACGTGTACCTAGAAAGAGATAGGCCATGAGTTGCAAATCCATGAAAACAGCATCTTGTCCTTAACTTCCCTGTGAGTTTCATGAATTTTATGCATTTGCATATTAATTGCACATTAAAATTGCCAAAGAAAATTAAGTCTCATAATTAATATTGTAAGTATCCTTTCAGTGACATAATTGTTAATGACTGCCAATCAACCTCTCTTGCCCAGAAACTGAACAATTATTTCATTCCTTCAGGTTGCAATGGAAGATATTGAAAATCTGGTTATGAAATAATTCTGTCTTAATTTTCCTTTCTGTCTCCTTTTCTCTCTGTTACTCTAAACTTTCTTAACATCTCTTACTTTTTAGCAGCCATTCAACAGGGTTTCTACTACAGCACCTGCCAATCACCTGACCTCTCCCACCTATAGCAACAAGAGTAACAAGGGCATGGAAACATTACCACCTCCATGTTCACCTCCAAATTAAACACATCCTGATGGAATTATATTGCCTGAATCAAAATCCTGGAATTTCCTCCCAAACGGTACAATGGGTCTATGTTTACCACATGGACTGTAAGAAGCAAGCTCACCATCACCTTCTTAAGGGCATTTAGGAGTGGGCAGTGAATGCTGGCATTGACATCTAGGGATGAATAAGTATGGGCAGCATAATGATACAGTGGTTAGCACTGCTGCCTCACAGCACCAAGAACCCAGCTTCAATTGCAGCCTTGGGTGAATATCCGTGTGGGTTCCCTCTGCATGTCGTGGGTTTCCTCCAGATGCTCGTTTCCTCCCACAGTCCAAAGGTGCACCAGTTAAGTTGATTGGCCATGCTATAAAGCCACTTAATGTCCCAGGATGTGTTCGTTAGAGGATTAGCAGGTTAAATACATGAGGTTATGGGATGGGGACTGTTGGAGCATCATTGTGGACTCTATGGGCCAAATGCGGACTCTATGGGCCAAATGACCTCCTTCTGCACTATAGCGATTCAATGACTTTATGAAAACCTCAATTTCACACCTCCTTCCTATCTTTCTTACTCAATTTTTACTTCTCCTTGGTTAAGGAAATGTTTATCCTACTTTTTACAAAAGGTGCTAGATGCCCCATTGCCCCATTATCAGTACATCTTTTCAACAGCATTTAGCACATATAATAATTGAGCTAAATGCTTAAGCGGTAAGTCATGCCATGAAATGCCCACTTCAGAAAATTCTGGACCAACTGTATGAAATAATAGTTAGATGTGAGTTTTTTTTCTATTGGTCTGGGTTTCGGCATGGTGGTAGCATTCTCATCAATTACAGAGACTTGGGCCTTGACTTGTTTGAGCTCACCATTTTACAGACAAGCCACTCAGACTGTGTTCTCTTCCACCACCTCTCTTCAAGAGGGAAGGAACACTCATCAAGGACGGTGAGCAGTTGTTAAAAGCAACACTCAATGCCAGCTTCCTGCTTAGAAGAGAACACTACAAATCCTCCTCATGGATTGTGAAGTCACACACTTTAGAAACACATTTCTCTAGGAGAACACTATAGAAATGATCCCCAAGAGTACAATTGGAGGCAGGGATAATAACAGTGCCTTCAGCATGCACACCATTCATTGACTCCAACAGATCCTGGGCCATTTTGATGGAGGTAAATTGTGGAGTGCAGCATTGTTTCCCACCTGCCTATTGCAGACCACCTAGTTTATTAATAACCACTTAAGGCTAATTAAAGGAGGATGACTGGGATTTTCCTTCAGGAGTTGGGGCTACTTCAACTGCCTGGAGGCATCCTTCCACTGGCCCACTATTTGAGGCATGTCTAGAAGCATTCCCTGCCCGCCCACTTGGCTGGTGTATCAACAGCCACAGTCTATCCCATAGAAGGGATACACCCACCATCCCACAGTAATGGCTATTGGCTGCAAAACTATGTTTTCATTTAAATTTTTAAAAAATGGTGCCTCTGTTTTGAGGTGCCCCTTCTCTCAGTTGCCTTCCATTGTAGCCTGTTCAACCTGAAAGACCTTTGTTCCACATTTTAGCTTAGAGAATGTGCCGTTCTCTTTAATCAGATGGATAATCCACCCTCTGAACATTGGTGACAACCTGTGGGAAAATCACAATGAGTGACTGTTTCACACATTTTGATTTTGATTTGATTTATTATTGTCACATGTATTAGTATACATTGAATTGTATTATTTCTTGTGTGCTACACAGACAAAGCGTACCGTTCATAGAGAAAGATACAAGAGAGTGCATAATGTCATGTTATAGTCATAGTTAGGATGTAGAGAAAGATCAACTCAATGCAAGGTAGGTCCATTGAAAAGTTTGATGGCAGCAGGGAAGAAGCTGTTCTTGAACATTGGTATGTGACCTCAGACTTACGTATCTTTTTCCCGACAGAAGAAGGTGGAAGAGAGTATGACTGAGATGCAGGGGGCCTTAATTATGGGGTCCTTTGCTGAGGCAACAGGAAGTGCAGACAAAGTCAATGTATGGGAGGTGGGTTTGCATGATGGATTGGGCTACATTCACGACCTCATGTAGTTTGTTGCGGTCTTGGGCACAGCAGGAACCATACCAAGTTGTGACACAACCGGAAAGAATGCTTTCTATGGTGCATTTGTAAAAATTGGTGAGAGTCGTAGCTGACATGCCAAATTTCCTTAGTCTTCTGAGAAAGAAGAGACGTTGGGTGGGCTTTCATAACTATAGTGTTGGCATTGGGGGACCAGGACTAGGACTGGATACCTAAAAACTTGAAGTTTTTGAACATTTCTACTTCATCCTTGTTGATGTAAACAGGGTAAACCTGTGTTTACCCTCGTCCAATGCCGGCATCTCCACATCATGATATAGACAGGGGCACGTTCTCCTTTACACTTCCTGAAGTCGATGACAATCTCCTTCGTTTTGTTGACATTGAGGGAGAGATTATTGTTTATGCATCCGTTCACCGGATTCTCTATCTCATTCCTGTATTCTGTCTCGTCATTGTTTGAGATCCGGCCCACTATAGTGGCATCATCGGCAAATTTGAAAATCACATTGGAGGGGAATTTGGCCACACAATCATAGGAAGAATAGTGGGGGGTTGAGAACACAGCTTTGTGGGGCCCCGATATTGAGGATGATCATGGAGGAGGTGTTGTTGTCTACCCTTATTGAGTGTGGTCTGTGAGTTAGGAAGTTCAGGATCCAGTCACAGAAGGAAGTGCCGAGGTCCAGGCCACGGAGTTTGGAGATGAGTTTTGTGGAAATAATAGTGTTGAAGGCTGAGCTGTAGTCAATAAATAGGAGTCTGACAGATGTTCCTTGTTATCCAGGGTTGAGTGTAGGGCCACGGATATGGCATCTGCTGTTGACCTGTTGCAGCAGTGGGCAAACTGTAGTGGATCCAGGTAGATTTGATGTTACTGTTTCTGTCTAACCATTGCTCATCCTTCTAGCAGACTAGTATTTGTAAAACAAAGTTAGAAAAACTTGAATCCTATATACTCCGTCATACTCTTACTGAAATTAGCTTGCATGTCTGCTAGAAGAAGCGAATGTCTTATCAAGTGATTGATCTGATAGTTCAGGCTTACAGAGTAGAGATGAATTTACAGCTGCAGCCATTCATTCTTCATAATATTGAATGTTATTAATTATTTTACAAAAGCATTTGAATCAAAAACATCAGGGATATTGAGCATATTCACTATTAAGGTTAGAGGTCAGCTTTCTTTCTCATTAAAACATTCCAGCACAGTCAGTTCCTATCAAGTGAATAATCTGTTTGGCACAGCCATTCATTCATTATGAAAAACAATTCACTCGCCATGATTTCACAATGGAACACTGCATTCATTCATGTCCTGTAGGCATTGACAGTGTTTTCCCAGTCATTGAAAATAGTTCAAAGTGATGATAATAAACATAATATGACATATCCTACAGCTTTCAGTTCTTTTGAACTTTGCTTTAAAATTGCAAAATATTTGCCTTATTCCACTCTCTTATGATTCATGTGACAACATCAGACTGCAATAATATATTTTAACTGATCGTCATATAGTTTTCATTTTATTAAGACTATAATATTTTTACAGATGCACCATTGAAAGCATCCATTCCGGATGTATCACGACTTGGTATGGTTCTGCTCTGACCACGATCACAAAAAACTACAAAGAGTTGTGAACATCAGCAGCCTACCATCCATTGATTCTGTCTACACTTTCTGCTGTCTTGGAAAAGCAGCCAGCATAATCAAGGACACCATGCATCTCAGACGTACTTTCTTACATCTTCTTTGGTAGGAAAAAAGATATGAAAGTCTGAGAACATGTACCAATTGACTCGAACAGCTTCTTCCCTGCAGCTATCACACTTTTGAATGGACCTACCACATATTAAGCAGATCTTTCTCTATAACCAAGCTATGACTATAACACTATATTTTGCAGCCTCTCCTTTCCTTCTCCCCTATGTACTCGATGAGTGGTGTGTTTTGTCTGTATAGCACACAAGATACAATACTTTTCACAGTATCCCAATACAGATGACAATATTGAATCAAATTACATCAAAAAACATTCTTGACATAAAAAGTTATTGAACGCAAAGAATGAAGAAAAACTTGTAATAACATCACCCAAGTTTGTACTGTGGTTCATATTGCTAATTGAAGACAAAGTTATATACTTCTTATAACCATCTATAGTTCCAGAGGGATATCAACACCATCTGTTGCACCAAAGTGAAGGTTTGAATGTTGCAGTTCTAATATCAGGCACTGAGATCTCTTTGGTAATCAGTGTGTCCAGCAACATATAATTTGCATCAATAATGCCTAAACAGCCAATGGACTTAAGGCTCATTGAGGCTTCATTTCGTATAGAGGTAAGGCTCCTATGATTTCATTGATAGTGAGCCGGAGGTCCTCCTGTGAGAAATGAGGCAGAGGAGGTACAGCTTGCTTTTCATCAAGGTTAATGACTGTAGCACTATAAAGAGTGGAGACAAATGCTATTGGTGTAATCTCCATGATTCCACCAGCTTTCGCCCAACACCTAGGACAGGTGTCCAGTGTTGGAATAATTTTTTTGGCTAAGATAAAAGAAAGTACCAGGAGGTTACAAGAATGCATTATTGACTAATAATTTAGTTTTCTTACTATTGGTGTTACCTTGATGTTAGCACCAATAATGCACCAACAGAGCAAAACAACAATGGCGTTTATGAGCGACAAATACACAAAGATTCTTTCTGGTTTCCATATTGATCTTGTGATATTTTTTGCAAAGCTTATTTGCCTATACTGGAGTGCAGATATGCATAAGACAAGCACAAACACAGCACTAGCAATTTATGTCAGAGCTGTAGATATAAATGGAATACTCCCCCAGAAAATTTGCTGCCGGTTGTCTACATTGTTTCTTGGTGGACTTTGATGTAAAGTCGGGAAAATTGCACGTCATGCATGTGGAGTGTGAAACACAGCAGTATGCAGCTTTGCAGTAGTCATGCTGCATCATTTAGTGACCTGACAAAAACCACTAGAATTTTCAGTTGTCCAGTTGAGCTTTGACATTTTACGACTAGGCCCATTGAACAAGAATTTATTTCTGATATATCAATCTCAAGGCACTGCATGTTCAGAAACTATGATTCATTTGCACATTTTCACCACGGTGTTCAATTTGGGCATCATCTGAATGTGATCCAAACATTTATTGTTAACACAATTAAGATTTGAATTATGCCTAACTACCTTTTGAAGTTAACATTAAAGATGTAGGTTCATATTACAGTGATATTAGCTGGGAAGTTCCTGAATGCTGTTTCTACTTTGCCAGTATTAGTTGCTGGTGGATTTATTCTGCCAGTGAAATATACCCTACGATGGTGATAGAAGGGGTGTGCTCTGCTGGATATGATTCTTATTTTCCTTACAGTGATTGCTTACAACTGTGCAAACAATCCAACTGGTCAATGGATGCTTTTGTGCCTGGCAGGCTGTTTCTGTAGGGTTCCAGTGTACTCTGTACTGAGTCACTGTAATGATGCACGCTTACAGACTTCATCAGCAGCACAAAAGATATTTATTAACAAGGAAAAACTTGTACCGATGTTCATAGCCTCACAACTCCCCAAGAGCAGCCCATCAGCTGCCCCAGTCCCTACATGCCTTCTGGACGTCTTTTACTTAAGAGGTGACTCCACCCCTGGGGGATTACCCACTTTCAGCCCCAATTGATCCCCCAAGCCAGGTGACCCTCTTCTGCTGTGTTGCCCTTAAAGGGACAATCACCACAGTTGCGTGTTGTTCGTGGTATCTATCAATGATTTAGACTTAAATGTAGGCAACATGATTAAGAAGTTTACAGGTTACATGAAAATTGCCTGTGCGGTGATAGCAAGGTAGAAAGCTGTACACTACAAGGAAAAAAAACAATGGAAATATCAGGTAGGCAGAAAAATGTTGAATGGGATTCAATTTAGAGAAATCTGAGGTAATGTATTTGGGAAGAACAGACAAGGCAAGAGAATGCACATTAAATGGTAAGAATCTGAAAAGTATAAGTGAGTTAAGGGACCTTAGAGAAAATGTCTACAGATCCCTACAGTTATCAGGACTGGGAGATTAGATGGCCAAGAAAGCACATGGGATATTTTACTGGTTAAGACATTAATTAGCACAGGAAGGATGTTATGTTAAAATTGTGTCAAACACTAAACAGTATCAGACACTAGTTAGGCCACAGGTAGAGTACTGTATGCAATTCTGGTCACCATCACAGGCAAGATGTGGTCACACCAGAGAGTTACAGAAGAGATTTACAAATGATAACTTTAAAAAAGATATTAACTTCCCAGTAGCTAATGGAAAGAATTGTATAATGCGATTTCACATTTTAAGACTTTTAGTGTAAGAAGCAAGCCAAAATCAACAATGATTAAACATTACTTAATGGACAACTGATCTACAGAACAAGTGCTTTTCCCATTAATTAATTAGCCCAACCAAAATCCCCATGTCACATTTATATGTTGCACCATACTCTCAGCAGATATGTACCCTTATAGATAAATCCCAAACTCCTTTCTGCAATTCAACAGGCTTTCTTCTCCCTGCAAATACCAGGGTAAGTTTTCCAGTGTACTTTGATAGCTGCTTCACTCAATTGCCTAAGTATCATCGAACTAACTTCCAAAAGCAAGGCACCTTATGACAACTCTTTGGTCTTTATATTATTACAAATCCCAAATCTTCAAATGAGGAATACATTCTCATCAGCATGTGACTTTGTGGTGGCTAGAACAAAAACTGCCTTTCTCTATTTGGAACAACAGCCGCTGTTTTCAATCTTCCTCGGAGGTTTCTCTTTCTATCTGAGTCTAAGGGCGGGGCTTTCTGGCTGCGTTTGTCACAATGGCTGAAAATCTCACCCAAGGTTAACAGACATTTGTCTGCGTCCCACCTACTATAATTCCTATGACAGGCGGGACAGGAAAATTCCACCCTGAAGGTTTTTGTCCAGCAAAACCTCTTTCGTGTCAAGGTGTGATTGGCACTGCCAGGCTGCCCATGCCAATTTGGCAGTGTCAATCTGTGCCAGGTCGGACCTAGTGGGAGCCTCATGGGGGAGAGAGGGGGTTCGTTTATTATGGTGGGTGGCAGGAGCAGATGCAGGAAGTCTGGATGCCGATCTTGGTTGTTTGGGTGGGGGTGCTGGAGAAAGATGCCGGTGATGTTAGGGGCACGGTGAGGGTATTGAGTATTTGTGGGATAGGTATTGGCATTGATGTTGTGGAAGTTGGGGGATGTGAGGACATTATTGCTTCTGACTACGAGACATGGGGAGAGCCTCTGAGACTTCCATGGGGAGGTAGAGGGTGTTGGGGATTGGGAGGGGAGGAGATTACTTTCCCCTCTGATTGGGCTGCCCTTTTAAACATAGCACCACAATCACAGCAAGCCAAATTTTACCACCGTATTTATGCCCCGTCCTTCTCTAAACTGATGTGAAACACAGTCACATTTTTTTTGACAAGAGTGTCAGAACCACTGAGAGAAGACCAGTCTGTTTCACTGGTGAGAAATACACTGGGGGCGATTCTCCCCAAAAATTTCTAAGTGTTGAATTTGTGTAAAAACTGGAGTAAATCAGGCCGTTTTTTTCAGCGGGAGATTCAAAATGAATTTCCCACACTCGGTGCACTGCATGTGAAAAATTCAGGGATGGGGCCTATTCCCACTGAAGAGGCTGAAATCAGCACATTGAGTGGATCCCCAAGCATGTGCCGACCTCTGGCAGATCACTAAACAAGTCCTCCCAGCATTGGACTCACTGGCTTCTCACCTTCTCCCCCCACACACTCATCGCTGGCTTCATCTCTGACCTCTTACTCTCCCCATGCACATCACTGGCCTAATCGCTGACCTCTCACTCTCCCCACACACATCACTGGCCTAATCGCTGACCTCTCACTCTCCCCACGCACATCACTGGCCTAATCGCTGACCTCTCACTCTCCCCATGCACATCACTGGCCTAATCGTTGACCTCTCACTCTCTCCGTGCACATCGCTGGCTTCATCGCTGACCTCTCACTCTCCCCACGCACATCACTGGCCTAATCGCTGACCTCTCACTCTCCCCACACACATCACTGGCCTAATCGCTGACCTCTCACTCTCCCCACGCACATCACTGGCCTAATCGCTGACCTCTCACTCTCCCCACGCACATCACTGGCCTAATCGCTGACCTCTCACTCTCTCCGCGCACATCGCTGGCTTCATTGCTGACTTCTCACTCCCCCACAGACATTGCTGGCTTCATCGCTGACATCTCACTCTCCCCACAGGTATTACTGGCCTGTTCGCCACCGCCCCCCCCCCCCCAATCTTCCAACCATAAGAAAATCATTGGTCTCCCCCATCTCCCACTGACCCAGTCATTGCCAGCCTCCCAGCATCCCCCCCGCACCCCCCACCACAACCCCGTCACACACACAGAGCACTGTGCTGTCATGCACACCCCCTGCCTGTCAGTATTCGCCTTTGTTGAGTGAGAACTTTGAGCATTGCACCCCCTCCCCTCTGGACACAGTAACTTGTTGAGTTAACCCAATCAGCACCTTTGGTGATGGCTCACCCTCTGTTGGAACCAAGTTGTCTGTACATTATTCACAATGAAATTTAACTAGCGGGTCCATGACTGGGCCAAGCTGATTGCACCTAGACTCCCTTAACAACCCGGAGCTGTATATAAGCTGCAATGACGGACACGCAGGAAGTCATGCCAGGAAGATGGCCCTCCGGAAAAGTAGTCCCAGATTTTCTGAGAGTGAGCAGATCCACCTGCTGGATGCAATGGAGGAGAGGTGCCAACTGCTGTACCCGACTCAGGATCATTGCTCAAGGGGGGACACAGCAAGCCAGTTATGGGAGGCAGTGGCATCTGCTGTGTATGCCAAGTCTCTGACCCGTCAGTCCAGAGAACTGTAATGCAAGAAAATGAACAACCTTCTTTGGGCGGCAAGAGTGAGTGCGCATCCCATTCTGAAACCTATACATGTGCTGTGCTTAAACTGTCAAACCATCCCAGACACCTCAAGTACAGCTACCAACCACAGCCCTTCTATCCTCTAGTACTGCTTCCAGCCCCTGTGGCACTCCCCCAACCCCCCAACCCCAATCAGCAGCCCTCAATAGGGACACATTTCCCAAAGTAGCCAACACAAGCTCTCTAACCCCGACACACATTGCACCCCACGCCCTTCCACGGATCACGCTTTCAATGCCCCTTATATCCCCAGAGGCTCACAACTGCCATGAGAGGGGGAAGACTGTTGGGACGTCCTGAGCTGCGGCTGTTGACTGATGGGGTGTCTCTGAGAAGCGTGACCTGGAGCTGGCAGGGAGGAACGCATCTAGAATGGTAACCGACAGCCAGCGTCCAGCATACAAGTGAGCACCAGCTGAACCCTATTCATTAGTCTTCTTTGACTTAAGTGTGCCGTGCTGTGTGGGCTGTTTTCTCTCTCTTCCCCGAATGCGTTTTTTCTTACAGTGCTAGATCCTGATGCACCAGGCCCTTTTGCTGTTACAACCCCCCCTCCCGCTGCTCCTGAACCAACTCCCCTGGACACCTTGGAGGAAGGCCCTGAAGAACCCTCCAGGGACAACACTAGTGAAGCAGCACAACTCACCAAAACAGAGGCTATCACCACAATGGGTACTTTTAGTGTTGAGGCTTCTGGGTGACTTACTGATGAGCACATCACAGACACTGATGCACATTGGGTGGAGGAGGGTACATCCAAGGGCTCAGGCACATGTAAGTCTGCTGAAGGCAAGGATTCAGCTGGCCCCAAGCCAGATGCCGGCCTCAGGGTTAATTTATCCAGAAGCTGGTGGAGATGTATCAGTAAACCCCAGGAGATGTGGAAGGGCTGTCAGCAACAATGCTGAGACTGCAAGGCTGTGTAGAGGAGTCCAACAGAGTACTGTTACAGAAGGTGGTGCCAGCAGAACGTATTAACCAGGCCAACACTGCAAGGGTGGCGTCCGCAATGGAAAGTCTGGCACAGGGATTTGGCCTCATGGGTGACAGGGCCCAAGCCATCCTGAGACACAGTGGGCATGGCAGAATCATAGAGTCCTGACAGTTGCAGAAAGACTGTTGGACTTTAATCTGGTGTTGTGAGATTTCTTACAGTGCAGAAAGAGGCCATTCAGCCCATTAAGCCGCACTGCCAACAATCCCACCCAGACCCTACAACCCCATGTATTTACCCTGCTAATCTCCCTGACACCAAGGGGCAACGAGCATGGTCAATCAACATAGCCTGCATGCAGATCTTTGGGCTACAGAAACTGGAGGAAACCCATGCAGACACGGGGAGAACGTGCAAACTACACATAATTACCCAAGGCCGGAAATGAACCTGAGTCCCTAGCACTGTGAGGCAGCAGTGCTAACCACTATGCTACTGGGCCAACTGTGCACAACATGGCCACAGTGAACTTAGTTAAATAAACATACACGTGCTGCTAGATTCTACATCAGAAGGAAAGCATTTTGGAGGGTTCTAACTTTGCAAACTCAGCCAGTCCAAATCTTCCACAGCAGTGCTGAGGGAGGGTTAAAACACTGTACTTTTCTCTCACTCACAGTCTGTTTTGAAGTTCAGATATGAAGTTATATAGCCCATAACACTGTAACACAGGCAGACATGGAAAATTAGCTTAGGAGCGGATAGCTTGAAATTTATTCGAAGAGGAGCAGCAGGAAATCAATGAATTTCAATGGGAAAATTGTGTTTCAAGTGAAATAAATCAGTTTGTTTGCTTTCAGTCTGTTCCATAAAGCACAGGAGAACACAGATATAGAGCATACTAAGTTAAAATAGCCTGTTCGTGTGGCAAAACTTCTTGACTAATACCCCTGAGTCACAGAATGTTTTAATCTGGTATTCAGCAAGAAAGGCACACTACATCATATGAGTCATATAGTCCACATGCAGGATGCTGAACACAGTTCAGGGGCTTTTATGAAGCCTGCAAGAGCTGGAGATGTGCAATAAGGTTTGACGAAATTAGGCAGGATGTGAAATTTCAATACATGATGGTGAGTTGAGATGCAAAGTTTAAAGTCAGGGTATGTTTGTCAAGGCTTATGGCCTGTGGTGGTTTATATTTGTAATATGTTTGCATTCCAAAAGTCTAAAGATGTGTAGGTTAGGTTAATTGACCATGCTAAATTGCCCCTCAGTGTGCCAAGATGGGTTGGTGAGGGGGATTAGCCATGGGAAATGTGTGGGGTTACTGGTATAGGGTAGGTGGGATGCTGAGTCGATGCAGACTTCATGGGCCAAATGGCCCCCTTCTGTGCTATCATGGTTCTGTGATTCTATTCCATTAATATTCATCAACTTTTAAAAGGTTAAATGGGACAAATTTAATGGCATATGAGGATCTTTTGGTTCCTAGTACACAATCTTCTAACGGTGGTATGCATCAGTGAGCTTGTAGGGTAAGCAGCATGTTGTATTCTGTGGCATGAGGAAAGGTAGGCACGCAGGTGCTGGCAGTGCATAAGAAGAAAGAGAGAGAGGGCACAGGGTGGAGTTCAGCCACTGGTAGGTGTGGGAGAGGGCAAGGGATGACATCTGCTGTTCCAAGCAGCCATGGTAAGGTGATCGATGGATCCAAAGGGGATGGCTGGTGCTGTCAATGTAAGGGTTCTGAAGGCTGAATTGAAGGTGCTGGGTTGTGGTGGTATCAGTCTCAGTCAAAGGGGCAAATTGTATTCTGAATGGGGGCAGTTCCAGAATCAGGGTCAGGCATTCTCCATTGGCCTCAGGCGGGATCTTATGAGGCTAGGGCTGATGAGGTGATAACATTCCGATATTGGTATCATCCTCACCAATTGCCTTCCAACCTATTTTTGTGTTGTCCGCAAACTTGACAGTAGTATATTCATTTCCTGCGTCCAAGTCATTAATATGTATTGTAAATAATTGTGGTCCCAACACTGCTCCCTGTGGCATTCCAGGATAGGTTGCCATCCTGAAACTGCTCCACCTTCCAGCTTCTATTAGTTAGCCATTTACTGAATGCTTGTAAAATCCCTTTCTGAAAATTTGATGATTGACCATGACGCAAAAGTAAGGTTTATGATAGTAACATGTGATAGCTCAGCGCCTACACCATGGATGGAATTCTCTGCTCTTGCACAGCCCACTGCCGTTGACAGTGAGAACAAAAAATTTAGTACTCAGCCGAAATTCCATTCACTGCAGTGGGACCGGAGAATCAGAGTTCTACAGGCAAGGTTGGAGAATTCTGGCCACCACCCACCATAGAATCAACGTGGGTGAGGGTCTGACAATAGGAATGAGCGAACTCACTCAAGCTCGGTATTGAACCTGGGTCCCCGGTGCTGTGAGGCAGCAGTGCAAACCATTATGCCACCATGTTGTTCTCCACAACCCCTACATTACTGTTCCCAGAAGAACAGCCAAATAAGCCAGTCATATCTTTATATCTCATCCATGAGGGGAACAGCAAGATGACTGAATTTATCCTGAAGCCTGCTAAGTCACCAAACTACAGGCCATTAGTCCTTTTAATTTTCTGGACTCTAATTTGATTAATCTAACATTCCTCACTCTGTAAGCACACTTTGAGTTTGTGTGTCTGCATGCAAGAGTCAGAGTGTATTTTATTATTTGACTTAGACTGAGTTAAGTACAATGAAGCTAACATTATGCTCAAGCAAACTTGACTGATTGCTGCTTTTATGATCACAGGGCATGAACAGTTAAACACTCACTGACTTGGCAAGTGTATCTTTTTCACAAAAATCCCTGTCACAGTACAATGAGGAGTGGGAAAAGAGGAAAGCCATTTGACCCCTCCTCACCTGATCGTAACAATTGTTTACAGTCATTAAGTTTTAGCATTCAGTTTGCAACAGCTGCATATTGCGTGCTTAATTCCAGGCCTGGTGTGCAAGCAGCTGAAATCCTGTAGTAAATTATCAAAAAATACATTTTAATCGAATTGCAAAATCTTTAAGTAAAGATAATGCTCAACACAAGCATTTGCAGTATTTTTCCATATGTTTTTCTGCAATGATTTGTTGTATTATTACCACATTAGCTTCGAGAGATGGTTCTAACCCTAGTTCTGTGATCAATGAAGAGTATTTCAAAAGATGATGTGGAGGTGCCGGCGTTGGACTGGGGTAAACACAGTAAGAAGTCTCACAACACCAGGTTTAAGTCCAACCAGTTTATTTGATAGTAATCCCGCAAGTTTTAGGAAACAGTATTCCTTCGTCAGGAACACACCTGACGAAGGAACACCGTTTCCAAAAGCTTGTGGGATTACCGTCAAATAAACTGGTTGGACTTAAACCTGGTGTTGTGAGACTTCTTACTGTATTTCAAAAGATGACAGTAGTTTTTAAATCACAATTTTTCATAAGAACATAAGAAATAGGAGCAGGAGTAGGCCAACTAGCCCTTCGAGCCTGCCCCGCCATTCAATAAGATCATGGCTGATCTGTCGTGGCTCAGTTCCACATTCCCGCCCTCTCCCCATAATCCTGCTTATTCAATTTATAAACGCATTCTGTAAATGTCTATTTTATAAAGCAGAATGTAAAACACAGTGAGCTGAACCAAATCAGATTTCTCAATTTCTACAATTGCAATAATAAACAAAACCTATGGGCACAATTTTCCTGTCCTGCCCAACATGGGAATTGTGGCAGGCGGGACAGGACCACGCAAAGGTCCATTGACCTTGGGCAGGATTTTCCAGTCTTGGGGTGAATGCGGCTGGAAAATCCTGCCCAATTACAGCTCATTTTAATCTTTGACCCTGATGCACTTCTCAATGTATTAAAGGTTTTTATTTTATAATTACTGGAATATTCACATTAATAATAGAAACCACTTAACTAACAAAGAAGAAAGTTCAAACCTTGTCAGTTGATCCAAAACATTTCAGCAACAGGAGAACATAGAGCAAAAGGCACAAAAATCAAATAAATGAAGGCAATATCAATGCAAAAAGTGCTTCAGTATAAGATTTCAATATCATATTAAATTGTAACATCACACACATGATCTCAAACATAATTAGAATGATAAAGAAGACCTGGGAAAACCTTTCATATTTCCTATTTGAAAATACAATTTGTCAAAACCTAAAAGGGATCATGCATCATTCACTGAAATTAGAGCAGAAAAAAACAAATGAATGACATGATTCAGCACATATGCATAGTGTGTAGTCTAACACGACTCTGAGAATTACATTTGATTCTAAGCTAGACATTCACAATTAACTTGACAATTTCAGTGTTTCAATATCAGATATCTTATTTGCCTAATGAAGCCTCAAGGTTAAGCCATGTTTAACATTAAACTATTTTTTTTAACCAAAAGGCAGTTTGGAACAGTTTTAATTCTGAAGGATAGAACAAAGAACAAAGAACAAAAGAACAAAGAAAATTACAGCACAGGAACAGGCCCGTCAACCATCCAAGCCTACACCAGCCATGCTGCCCGACTTAACTAAAACCCCCTACCCTTCCGGGGACCATATCCCTCTATTCCCATCCTATTCATGTACTTGTCAAGAAGCCCCTTAAAAGTCATTACCGTATCCACTTCAACTATCTTCCCTGGCAACGAGTTCCAGGCACCTCCTACTCTCCGTGGAAAAAATATGCCTCATACATCTCTTTTAAAACTTGCCCCTCGCACCTTAAACCTATGCCCCCTAGTAATTGACTCTTTCACCCTAGGAAAAAGCTTCTGACTATCCACTCCGTCCATGCCTCTCATAATCTTGTAGACTTCTATCAGATCTCCCCTCAACCTCCATAGCTCCAATGAGAACAAGCCAACTTTATCCAATCTCTCCTCATAGCTAATGTCCTCCATACCAGGCAACATCCTGGTAAATCTTTTTTGTACCCTCTCCAAAGCCTCCACATCCTCCTGGTAGTGTGGCAATCAGAATTGAACACTATATTCCAAGTGCGACCTAACTAATGTTCTACAAAGCTGCTACATGACTTGCCAAATTTTAAATCCATTGCCTGGGCGATGAAGGCAAGCATGCCATGTGCCTTCTCGACAATCTTCTGCACCTACATTGCCACTTTCAGTGACCTGTATGCCTGTACACCCAGATCCCTTTGCCTATCAATACTCGTAAGGGTTCTGCCATTTACTGTATATTTCCTATCTATACTAGACTTCCAAAATGCATTACCTCATATTTGTCTGGATTAAACCCCATCTGCCTTCTCTCCGCCCAAGTCTCCAACTGATCTATGATTCCTATGATGTCAATGATTTCTATGATCTATATCCTGCTCTACCCTCTGATGGTCCTCATCGCTATCCGCAAATCCACCAACCGTTGTGTCGTCCACAAACTTACGAATCAATCCAGTTACATTTTCCTCCAAATCATTTACATATATTATACAAACAGTAAAGGTCCCAGCACTGATCCCTCAGGAACTCCACTTGTCACAGCCCTCCATTCAGAAACGCACCCTTCTACTGCTACCCTTTGTCTTCTTTGACCGAGCCAGTTTTGTATTCACCTTGCCAGCTCACCTCTGATCCCATGCAACTTCACCTTCTGCACCAGTCTGCCATGAGGACGTTGTCAAAGGCCTTACTGAAGTCCATGTGGACAACATCCACTACCCTACCCTCAACAATCATCTTCGTCACTTCCTCGAAAAACTCGATCAAGTTCGTGAGGCACGACCTCCCCTTCACAAAACCATGTTGCCTCTCACTATTACGTCCACTTATTTCCAAGTGGGAATAAATCCTGTCTTGAAGAATCCTCTCCAATAATTTCCCTACCAGTGATGTAAGACTCACCGGCCTGTAATTACATGGATTATTCTTGCTACACTTCTTAAACAAAGGAACAACATTGGCTATTCTCCAATCCTCTGGGACCTCCCCTGTAGCCAATGAGGATACAAAGATTCCACTCAAGGACCCAGCAATTTCCTCCCTTGCCTCTCTCAGTATTCTGGGGTATATCCCATCAGGCCCTGGGGACTTGTCTACCTTAATGTTTCTCAACAATCCCAATACTTCCTCCTTTTTGATCTCAACATGAGTCAAACTATCTACACATCCTTTCCCAGACTCATCATCCACCAATTCCTTCTCTTTGGTGAATACTGACACAGGGTATTCATTTAATACTTCTATCATTTCCTCTGGCTCCATGCACAGATCCCCTCCCTTTCCCTGAGTAGGCCAACCCTGTCCCTGGCTACTCTCTTGCTCTTTATATATGTATAAAAAGCCTTGGGATTTTCCTTAATCCCGCTGATCAATGATTTTTCATGACCCTTTTAGCCCTTCTTACTCCTTGCTTAAGTTTCTTTCTTCTTTCCTTGTAAGCTTTCCAAATGATAGCTTCTGGGATTGGATAATAGACTGTTTAATATGTTGTGATTCTTTTTAGGCTTTTCATTTCAAATTACCTAGGGTGGGGTCAGTGCAGGTGTAGAGTCATTGAGGTTCATTGCAAAGCCTGTGAACTTACCTACTAATGGTAGCCTCAGGCTCTTCTGTTTCTTTAGTGCCATTAAATCTTGGGCTTATGACCCTTGACGGCAAACATCGTCAGTCATTATTTAACCATCCTGTTGAATGGAAAAAGAGCACAACTGTTTCCTACCAACAAGTTGTTTCTTCTATTCCACTTGCCTGGATGAGTGTAGTTCTAACAATCCTCAAGGAGATCAACATCATCCAAGTCAAAGCAGCCCATTTGATCGGCACCTCAACCACCATGATAAACATTCACTCCACCCATTGGTGTACTAGGACTACAGTGTGTGTCATTTACACCTTACACCTTCACTGTTACTGAGTCAAGTGTTTCTACACCTCACTGAATGCAGCAGTCCAAGAAAATAATTCACCAGCACCTGATAAGGGAAATTAAGAATGGACAATAAATTGCCAGTGACACTCATATCCCAGGAACAAATGAAATAAAGTTAACATTACTGGAGCAAAGGCCAGTAAGTGTTACGTATAATCTAATAGTGTATTGATTCATTAATTTTGATTCCAATTCTGTCACTAGCGAACAACTTTATCCCTTTGTTTTACTAATGTCTTTACTCTTGTTGTAATGCAAATGCATTCATGCGCATGACATAATACAACTGTACAAGACTCTCAGCCAAACTGATCTTTTATACCTGATAGGAAGGCCAATATGAGCACAATGTTAGCTGTTATCTGGTAATGTACCAAATGATAGATCACAAAGTGGTTCTTGTTTCAGTAATTACTACAGTATTAATCACCTTGTTTCAGTTCTGTCATTATTTCCTCCAAGTTCTTCAATAAAAATGACATCACTTAACTGAATTACTTACAGTTCATTAGCCTGGCTATTTCTACCCATAATGCTCTTATTTACAGTAACCATTATCACACAATTATGGAGCAGAGGATCTTCAAACATAAAAGTCATATTGTTATTTGGCCACAGAATTACTGTCATCCGAAAGCATTATTAATTCAGTACAGAAATAAGTTGTAAATTAAAATGCAAAAATGAAGTTCTTTGAAAAATGGATGGCACAGATTAGGTAGAGAGGAGAATCAAGGAGATAGCGCAATCTGTAACACATTTATTCATTTATATTATTATTCACTCTATTTACAAATAGCTCTCATATCATTGTGCAGGATTCTCCAGAAGGATTAAAAGGGATATAAGATAAATAAGTCAATGTAATTGATAGGAGCTGAGTCTTTCCAGTGACCGAAAACATAACTTTTCTTCACAAAAAACATGTTCCTCCAAAATCAAGAAGCCATGAACAAATTCATGTGTAAAAGTAACATTCTGCAAATTCTGGAAATCTGGACGACAAACAGAAAATATTGGAAATACTCAGTAGAGGTGGCAGCATCTGTTAACGTTTCAGTTCACTGATTCTTCAGTTCTGATGGTCATCAACATTAATTTGTTTCCTTTGCCACAGATGCTGCCAGACCTGCTGAATATTTCCAGTATGTTCTGTTATAAAAGAAAATCACATGGATGTGTGGCCCTTCTCACACGATAGCACTGGATATCTGGTCCCCACCAGGGCTGGGATTGGAGGTGTGTGGTGCCAAAAGCCAGCCCATCAGCTGGCATGTCCGTTCCTGTTCTCCATTCCTCCTTTGGGCCATTTTTGCGCAACTGTGATCAAAGATTGGCAGGGCTACCCACCAGCACCCCAGAGGCTCATTGAGACGCTTATTAAAGGGAATTAAAGGACACCAGCTGGAATTTTCCAGATAATCACCATGATTCTACCAGTGAGAAGGTCTAGTTTTGATGCCTGTTTTTTTTCCTCAGTGGCAGACCATGGATCAACACTCAGGCTGGGTTAGAGGCTCTGTCTATCTGCCAGGACGCAGGCCCAACTGCAGGCCACCCAATATAGAGCTACAAGGGTGGCTTGGCTGCTGAATGGATCTTTTTAAGTAAAGATTTAAAGCAGTTGGGGAGCAGGCACATCTATTTTCATGTGCACTAGCCCTCATTTAACTTCCATTGCCTCCTGCTGCTCGTCTCAAAGTGGAGGTGATTTAACCAGCCCTCTGGCTTTTAGAATCCGCCCACCACCTTTGATTGGATGGTGAACTTGCACTCTGGCCCTTAACTGGTCACTTTGGTGAAAATCGCAGGTGAGTGATTATTTTCCCATGGAGGTACGTTTGGCGCCCAGAAAGATGCAAGTCCGAATCTCTGTTTCCAAACCTTGGAGAGAAAATACAGCTCACAATTTATTAGAGTGTGATTTTGGTACAGGCAATGAAAATACAGTAGCCAGCCAAATTAAACTGTAATGACGATCCTGTGATGCTTCTTCAGTGCTAATGAGTCACTTATTGCCTGTGAATTTAAAGAAATGTTGGAGTTGATGCCAATATGTCTCAGAGATTGACAATGCCTCCGCACTGCCAGCTTTGCTTCAAGTCGACACATAGATGCTGGGAGTGCAAACCAAGTGTCAAAACCTCAACTGAGACCAAAGCAAAGTGCCCTGAGATTGTCTCCTCTGGGATACTTCTTACTCCTCCCTCCATTGTCAGGTCAGACTCTGATTCTGCATTCACATCATTCTGACAATCTATTAGGAGCATTGGTTTGAAATTGAAATTGTTCTCACCAATTCCACGTTAGAGTGTGAATGTGCCTGCAATGATAGGGCCCATTAATTGCTGAAACAACCATAATGGGCAAGATCACCATTTTATTTTTGGCTGAGAGGAAAATTTCCCAGGATGCAAAGAACGAGGGGAGTGTTGCAAGGCATCACAAACAAGGCTAATACTGTCTTAAATATAAGAACACTTAACTGAAGGTTGTATACATCCAGGCTTTGGAGTGTATTCCAGCACACTCCTGACTTTTGCCTTGTACATGTTGGTCAGGCTTTGGGGAGTCAGGGGTTACTCTCTGCAGGATTCCTAGTCTCTGGCTCTTGTAGCCCCAGTCTTTATATGCCTGGTCCAGTTCAGTTTCTGGTAAATGGTAATCCCCTGCGTGTTGAGATTAGGGGATTCATTAATCATAATACTATTGAGTATCAAGAGTACATGGTTGGATTCTCTCTTATCAGAGATGGCATTTTTGTGGTGTGAATGTTACTTGAAACTTATCAGCCCAAGGCTGGATATTTGTTCATGCCGCATATGGACATGGACTTCTTCAGTGTCTGTGGAGTTGGGAATGGAACTGAACATTGTACAATCATCAGTGAACATCCCAACTTCTGACCTGATGATGGAAGGAAGGTCATTGATAAAGCAGCTGAAAATGTTTGGGCGTAGGACACTAACCTGCAATGCTATTCTAGAAATGATGTTCAACAACCACAACTATTATCCTTTGTTCCAGGTATGATTCCACCAGTGGAAAGTTCTTCCCCTGATTCCCATTATCTAGGATCTTCCTATGTTTAACTGAGTTTTGCTAGGGTCCTTGATACAATTTTTATCAAAAGTTGCCTTGAGGTGAAGAGCAGTCTCTCTCATTTCACCTCTTAAATTCAGCTCTTTGTTCATGTTTGGACCAAGACTGCAGTCAGGAGTTGGATTCGAATGGAACACAAACTGAGTGTCAATGAGCAGATTATTTCTGAGTATGTTCCTCATGATAGGACCCCTTCCATCACTTTTCTGTTGATCGAATGTAGGCTGATTGTGTGGTAATAGGTCGGGTTGGATTTGTCTTGCTTTCAGTGTTCAGCTCGTATCTGGGCAATTTTTCACATTTCCAGGTAGATGCCAGTGTTGGCGACGTTCTGGAACAGTTTGGTTAGGGACATGGCTACTTCTGGAGCTCATTCCCTATTCCCTATTGTCTGATGAGAGTTCACCAAACTATGAGATGATGAAAAAGACAATTCTGAGTACGTACAAGCTTCTGCTAGAGAAGTACTGCCAAAAATTCAGAACTTTCTGAAAACACCCAATGCAAATTTACTTTGTTATAAATGATTCAGCAACTTTCTTTCTATTAATGAATATGAGTGCTTCAGTTTCATCTATGTGAGCCTCAGATCTGTAATTCTCCTTGAGGAGTTCAAAAACTTCCCATCCCTTTCCATGATGACCCATGTGGAAGAGCAAAGTGTCTCGCAAGCCAGTTAGGCAGCCATCATATCAAACCACTCCGTGTTTACCCACAGACCCCGAATTTAAAGTTAACTGGAATCTGGTAATTCTTATAGTTTAAGGAAAGAAAAGAGAAAGATGAAACCAGAACAGGTTTGAGAGAAAGAGAAGCAATGAAGGAAATTCAGGTCAATCCCCAACTTTTAAAAGAAGGTATCAAGTTGGTAAATGGTAGGGGCTGGCCCAGTCTGTTTACAATGTGGAAAATCTGACTACCTGAATTATGCTGAAGAACTTAGTGAAGTACAGTCAAGACAATCTGGGCATTAAAATTATAAGCTTGCATTCAAAAGTGACCAAAGGCCAGAATGCCTACCAGGATTTTGCATCTAAAGAAAAAATTACTCCTAATTTTTCATATTCTCAAGTTATCTTTTCTGAATCAGACTGCTGTTTAACAAGAAGATAAACAAAAATAATTAGGTTCAATTCCGGCCTCGTGTCACTGTCTGAGTGGAGTTTGCACATTCTCCCCGTGTCTGCATGGGTTTCTTCTGGGTGCTCCAGTTTCCTCTCATAGTCCAAAGGTGTGCAGGTTAGGCCACTTGGCCAGTCTAAATTGCCTCTTAGTGTCAGGGAGATTAGCAAGGTAAATGTGTAGGGTTACAGGTATAGGGCCTGGATGGGGTTGTTGTCGCTGAAGGCTCAATGGGCCAAATGGCCTCTTTCTGCACTGTTGGGATTCTATGATTCTATGAACATAGAACATCGAACATTACAGCGCAGTACAGGCCCTTCGGCCCTCGATGTTGCGCCAACCAGTGGAACCAATCTAATGATCCTCTAACCTAAACTATTCCAACGTTATCCATATGCCTATCCACTGCCCATTTGAACGCCCTTAAAGTTGGCATTCATTGCTAACTCATTGGGCAGAATTTTATGAAGAGTTGCCTGGCTGCAAATCCCACTGATGTTGGGTGCCTTGCAACCAATTAATGCTCTGAAGAGTTCAATAGGAGTAAAGACAGGAGGACAATCTATGCCTTACCCTCCCCCTTTAAAATTGTGGACAGATTGGCGGGGGGGGGGCAGGAAGATGGCAGAAAGGTTATCCATGGAATTTCACAGGCTGTACCCACCTGAAAATTTGCCAGAAGATGGATCTCTACTCCATGACATTAAACAGTTTTCTTCAAATGAGAAATTGGTCATTGCTTCATTTGGGTGTCGAGAAAACATAAAAGGTCCTGGGCTACTGAGTTATATTAAATTAATCTGAATATGTTCAATCATTTGTAAGATATATTACATTACTATATGCCTACAATTCTATTGTGCAGGAACCACGAATATAAGAAAGCCACCAAGAAATTCAATGGGGAGCTCAGGAGAAACACCTTTACCCAAAGAGTAGTGAGAATGTGGAACTCACTACCACAGTAATTGAAGCAAATAGTATAGGTGCATTTCAGGAGAAGCTGGACAAGCATTCGATGGAGAAGGTTTATGACAATGGAACTAGATGAGAAAAGATGGGAGGAGTTTTGAGTGGAAAAACGTAAACATCAATATGGGCAGTTTAGCTCAAATTACCTGTTCCTGTGCCATATATACTATTTATCCTTACATAATCCAATTATTTCAATTCACTTGAAGAACTTCAATTTAGTTGCAACAAAAACAACAACTGCTTGCATTATATTGTGATTTAATTGCATACTAAAATTTTCCAAGGGTGGACTTTTCTGGCCCTTCCTGCTAGTGGGATTTTTCAGTTCAACCAAAGGTGAGCCCCCATGGAGCTGAATTCAAGAAATGATTTGTGAATGTCTGCCCTTGATATCGAGTCAAGCTTTGACTGAATGTGGCATCAAGGAACCGTAATAAAATTGAACTCAGTGAAAAGCATGGAGATATCTTGACAGGCAGGATTCATGACTCGCATAAAAGGATGAGGGCTGTGGTTGTTGGAGATCAAATAAACACCAATTACAAATGCCAGCGAATGACCATCTCCAACATGAGAGAGGCCAAAGCCCTTGAAATTCAATAGAATTACCATTGTTGAATATCCCGTTATCAATATGATGGGGACCACCATTAATCAGAAACTTAACTGAACCAATAAGCTAAATACCGTGGCTGTAAGAACAAGACAGAGGCTAGAAATTCTGACTCACAAACTCTTGTACAACCTACATATGTAAGTCAGGAATGTGATAGAATACTTCTCACTTGTTGGAGTGAGTACAGTTTCAACAACACTGAAGAAGTTCAACACCATCAAGGTGTTGATGGTGAAGCCCATTTAATTGACATCCATCCAGCTACATAAACAGTCACTACATTGATCACTGGAGCAACTTGCCTCAAGGTGTGTACCATCTATACGACGCACTGAGGTAAATCACCAAAATTCTCCAACAGCACCTCCCAAACCAGCAATGTCTTCTATCTAGAAGGACAGGAATAGTTGATGGAACCAATACCTCAAATTTTCCCTCCAAGTCACATACCTGTTTTGGAAACATATCGCCCTTCCTTCATCATTACTGGGTCAAAATTCTGGAACTCCCTGCCTTACAACAATGTGGGAGCACCACAGTAACACTCTTATACTGATTACACAGCTCACATTCACTTTCTGGAAGGCAACTGGAATCAGAAAATGAATGTTGGCCCTAAATTCCATCAAAGTGAACAAAATAATTTTTTAAATGATCTCTGCTTCTGGTGCATTAGTTTCTCTCTTTGTTCATGATGCAGCATCAATACCAACAGCAAAGGGTAATAGAGTGCTCCATGTGTGGGAAGACATCGCAGATCACTTTAGAATAAATATCAATAAGACTTGGTGTATTCAAAACAAAGGGAAAGGTGCTTAAAAGAATAAGGAACAAAAGATTGGGTTTTAGCAAAATGCTTTGAAGAGATAGTTGGAGAAAAGAGGAACAAGGTTCTGAATGGCAAATGGCACCCTGGCTGGTGAAGTGATAAACTGTGATGTACCTGTCACTGGCTATTGCATTTATAGTTGTAAGATTTTAGGGATTCGAGGTACAAAACCCTTTGAATTATAAATTCTACGTTCCAAATACTTAATTTCTAACAGTAGGGCCCTCAGTTGTGCCTCATCTAACAAGGTATGAAGAACTAGCATCCATGAGTCAAGTAGAATTTGTTAAGCAAGATTTTACATATACTTAACAAAAACAATGAAGGCAACATATAAGATTCTTATCTCTCAGGTTTGCAGAATTCCTTGTCATCACAGGCTACGTCTTTCTCTTCTCTGTCTGTGATGTTGAACTGTGTCCAGAAGACTCATACACCAGAAGCCACAGTAACACTGTGCCAACAAAGATTACAATTTTCCAAATTTTATCTCCACTTTTCATTATTCCAGAATCCCTTGTTTGGAACTAGTCCAAATGGTGGCACAGTGGTTAGCACTATTGCTTCACAGTGCCAGGGACTTGGGTTCAATTCGGATGCCTGTCTGTGTGGTATTTGCTTGCTCTCCCCATTTCTCTGTGAGTTTCCTCTGGGCGCTCCAGTTTCCCCTCACAGTCTAAAGATGTGTGAGTTAGGCTAATTGTCCATGCTGAATTGTTCTTTAGTGTCAGAGGGATTCAAAAGGTAAATATGCGGGGTTACTTGGATAGGCTGTGGATGGGATTGTGATCAGTGCACGTTCGATGGACCGAATAGCCTCCTTTTGCACTCTAAGGACTCTATGATTCACTTCTTCTATTGGCTTAGGCTGCCAGTCATTTCATGACACACCACCTCTATACTGGAGTTGTGTAGTCAAAAGACAAATGTCCATCCCTTTTCCCCTGAGCCTCTAGAGTTTATTTTTATTGTGAAATAACTCATCCTTTAGATACAAAACCATTAAGAGTAAATGTGTAAAACAACTTTCTAGCATATCATCAGAAAAGAAAGAAATGTTTGCCTTTAATACAAATGTTCTGCTCCACAAATATAATTAATCAATGAAATTAATACATGGACTTCCTTTAAAGAGAAGAAGAGAGATTTGCTGCAGCCACCACCCTCCGCCCCCACCCCACGGTAACAGAGGCAACACTCCCCTCCCTTTCTGTGGCATTGAAGGCAGCCTGTCATTGGCCAATTTTGGGATCTTCCAGTTCTTCCGCTGTCAGTGAGGTTTCCTATTGTTCTCGCCATCCACTGCTGGGGAACTAGAAGATTCCACTGACAGGAACTGGCAGAAAATCCTGCCCCATTAAGTTCAAATTATGTTTAACCATTTCTTTAAAGCTGACAAAAGATTCTCAGTTACAACCTAGGACTGTTGAATCCATACTCTTAAGCAACTAATGTCATAAAACAATTCAGTGGAGCTTCTCACAAATGACAGCTGCCATCATGTTTTCCAATTGCATTGACTGTCCATTGTCTCACTGACAGAAATTCAAACAGAACTATATAAAAATGGTTAACAATAAATTCTATAGATATTACAGACCAACAACAATCCACAGTATTATAAAAATCTTGCATACTCTTGACAAAAGCTGCAGGTTCTTATGGTTGTGGTGATGATTTGAAATTATCAGTTCATTAACATCTTTAACTTCAACCTGATCTGTATTAAAACATTTATTTTTCCTTTCATTCTGCTGCTGCTGTGTGTGGGAAAAGGTCATCACGAATATCCATGGAAAGTGGAATTTGCCTTTCGCTTACTGTTCGCAGTTCATTTCATTCTCTCTCAAAATGCTCAGAGCAACTTCAAATACTGACAAATCACATTTTGACACTTTCTAGTAACATTTTATCACTCTCATCCATGTTTTTTTCTTCTGTTGAGGTAAGCAGAGGATATTTTTTCCCAGTTTAATTTCTCTTTTCCCTCTGTTATTAGCAATTATTGAAGGTATGGTCACCCCCATGACTTGCATGGAGAATCACTGATTGATCTCTCTGTAGGACTTGTTGAATAAGAGGTCCGTGGGGATTGGTAATTAACTAATCAGCTGGAGGTCATATACTGAGCCCTGTATAAAGCAGGCCCCTGAGTGAGTCCATATTTCCGTTGTCTTGGTTGGGTCCTGTTGTGATCACCGCAGGCTTGCTTTACTTTATTTTGTGCAAAAAGGCTCTGTTCCTTTAAGCTGATTCCTGGAGTTATTATAGAAGGTATCATAGAATCACTACAGTGCAGAACAAGGCCATTTGACCCATTGAGCCAGCACGAACAACAATCCCACACAGGCTCTATCTCCATAACTCCAAGTATTTATTCTGCTAATCCCCCTGACACAAAAGTGCAATTTACCTTGGCAAACCCACCTAACTCACTCAGCTTTGGACTCTGGAAGCAAACCGGAGTGTCCGGAGGAAACCCATGAAGACATGGGGAGAATGTGCAAACTCCACACAGACAGTGACCCAAGGCTGGAATTGAATGTGGGTCCCTGGCATGGTGAGGCAGCAGTGCTAACCACTGTGCTAGCGTGCCACTCAGCTTTATTGAAACAGCTTGCTGTTTAAACTGGAAGAACTGCTACAGGAATAAAAATGTTGTTATAATAACTTACAATCCATATATAAATGGAGCATGGAGCATTGGTCCATACTGTTGCTCTGCTGTTCTGCAATTGGTCAATATGTGAATTTAACTGAAGTCAATTTAAGTAGTTCAAGTCACACAATGCGGATATTCACTTTCATGACTTTTATGCAGCAGTCAGGACATTTTACTGATCTAGAAATTCCTGAAAACTTCTGCCGTAATGATTGATAAGTAATATTCATTTTCAGCATAAAATGAAAGAAATTCAGTCATACCTGTCCTACACAATGCTTAAATATCCTCAAACACTTACAGCAATTCGATAATAAAGAACAAAGAACAAAGAACAACCCAGCACGGGAAACAGGCCCTTCGGCCCAACAAGCCCGCGCCGCCGCATCACCCTACACCTATTCTACCCTGCGTATCTACAAATAGAACCCCTGACTTAGCCAGATTCAGGGGAGAATAGTGTCAATCTGGTAAAACCAATCAGCCTAAGAGCACATCTTTGGGGTGTGGGAGGAAACCGGAGCGCCCGGAGGAAACCCACGCAACCACAGGGAGAATGCACAAACTCCCACAGACACAGGCCCAAATCCATGTATCTGCACAGCTAGCAGTGCTAGTCACCGAGCTGTTGCGGCGCCCGTCTACCGGTCCAGGATCAAGCACACACACCGACACGAAGTACTAGGCCACTCCCGGAACCTCCAGGAGCAGCCCACGCACAACCCACCGTGTGCATGCCCCTCGTTTGACAACGAGGTGGACCTCCACCTGCGGAGTGAAAAGACAAAAACGTTAATCACAAGCCTGCCTTTCCAGTGTCTCCCGAGGTTCTAACCCTTATTCAATAACCCCTACCATAACCCTCCATCCTTGTTTCACTCATGTGCCTATCTAACTGAACCTTAAACGAGTCCAACGTTCCCGCCTCCACCACCCCACTCGGTAGCGCGTTCCATACCCCCACTACTCTCTGCGTAAAGAACCTTCCTCTCATATCCAAATAATATTGCCATTGAGTCCTTCTGCTGCTCATTAACAACTCTGGTCTCTTGTAAAACACCACTCACACAGATTTCCATTATTTATGACAGTTCTGAATGAACTATAATATACATACCTACATCTAAAATTTCAGGCAGGACAATCATGTTTCTGATGATTTGTGGATTTTGTTCCCAAGTTTTTACAAGTTTTTTCCCAAGTGAGTCAGAAAATATATTTTCTATATCTTTATGACATTGGAGCAATTTTCATTAAAAATGGAAGAATAAGCACAAGTTAATTTTCTTAAATACTCCCAATGTACATGAATAACATGATGGTTTCAAACTATAAGTTTTTTACTCAAAGAGAGACATAGAGGGGGAATAGCGTCTAGGCTTACTGCTTTTTCTGAATGCTAATTTCTACATTTTTATTATTTATTCACAGGATGTCGGCATCGCTGGCTGGGCAAGCATTTATTGCCTACCCCTAATTGCCCATGAGGGCATATTTAAGAGCCAACTACATTGCTATGGATCTGGACTCACATGTAGGCCAGACCAGATAAGGAAGGCAGATTCCCTTCCCTAAAAGACATTAGTGAATCAGATGGAGTTTTAGAACAATCGACAATGATTTCATGGTTATCGCTTGACTTTTAATTCCAGATTTTTATTGAATTCAAATTTCCCCATCGGCGGTGGCAGGATTTGAACCAGGGTCCCCCAGAGACCTTGGGTCTCTGGATTACCAGTCCAATGACAATACCACTATGCCACCCCTCCCCACATTTTATAATTATTCATATGTTCCTGGTCATGCTAACATGATTCTCGGGAAATTTGACATAACTCTCCAACAGGAAGATCAGTTTAAATTTCATTGTAAATCTTGGCCTAACATCCCAGTTTCACCTTTTGAAGAAATTCAAAGCACCTTGATTTCAAACCCACACTTAAGGTCACATTGTTCCATTTGGAGTAGCCCTCCAACCAGCAACCGAGGCGAGCAATCACAAAATTCACCCCTCCACTGAGAATAAAACAAATTCAAGCAGCAGGTAACTTTGCAAAACAAAAAAAAAATCCTGATTCTCTTTCGCTTGTCTCCCCAGAACCTTATTTTGTGTCACAATTCATTCGCCAAAGCTTGTAAAAATCCATTACTCAAATTGTAAAGTGAATTAAATTGTGAAGGACTTCTAAAGTTCAGTTGTAATAATTCCAGGCATATGTTTTCACATTTGAAGGCTTGTAGCTATTTCCCATACATTCCCTGGAAAACAAGTATCCGATGAATTCGCTTGATCTGTGATCCAAGCATGAATTAGAGAAATACACTTTTCAATCAAATTTCTTCAGTTACACATTCCTTTTTTAAGTGCGCCTGGTGAATAAACATTCCAAATAGTTACACGCTAACCTTTTCATGTCATGTTTAGTGTAATCCTAAAATTGTTTGCCTTTTGCTTAACCACAGCATAATTTAAGCATGCAGTAGATATTTATCCAAGTTGCTTTTACAGAGAATGTATTTTATGCCATGGCAAAACGTGTTGCTATTCTCATTGGATTAGCCATGGTAATTCACACTGATTATTTTTCACCGTATTGTGGATCACATTGCCAGCTGAAGTAATAAATAATGTGCAGCTGGCTGTGGCCATTGGTCATTTGAAGCCCTATCGCAGCCATCCCCCCCATTCAGTGTAGTTGTGAGGAGATAAATGTGATTTAAATTAATAGCTAGTCCTAAATAACTCCTCAGCTGGTAAACGATGCATTTATCAGCCATAGACAGGCAGTGTCCTTTGATTCATGGTCCCCCAACGACATGAAGGGTGCGAACAAAAATTGTTATTACTTTTTAATAAAGTGAACCAGTCAGTCTTCAGTCATTTATCAGGAAATGTGGCATTCTGACACTGCACAATATCTCAGCAGTAGATGAATGGAGGAAATAGAGACATGGCGATTTAAAAAAAACAAAATAACAGACAATAAAATTGAATTACATTTTCAAAAAAAAAGCTCTTTAAAGAAGTGCATGTTGAACTGAAGAGTAGAGGTCCTTTTTAGAAGAAAATAAAGGATAAAGAAAAGAGTCTCCCAATTTAACATTCTGACTGTGAAGATACTTCTGTGGAACACAAACACACATACCCACCATGTGCATTAATTACATTTACAAAACAACTCTAAATGCCCTTGTTATTGTAAGTACTTGAGTGCGATGTTCATGTTAAACTGAAAGAAGGAGCAGATCTATAATCTGATGGGGTTTAGGGTAGCATTTCCTGTCCCCTCCACGATGGGAATCATAGCGGACAGGGGGTATACCATACAAAAGTCCATTTGACCTCGGGCAGGATTTGCCAATTTTGGGAAATTCCATCCCGATATCTCAGAATTAACAGGGTGGAGTAAAATTTAAAATATTTATTCAGTTTGTTTTGTGCAACAGCTGTTTTAATGATGTATTCATTGATAATATGAAATCATCACCACAAATAAATCTAACCAGGTGATACAAACAATAACTTCAAAGGCCGAGAGGGCTGATTGTAATTTGGTGCAGGAATTGAGATGCAGGAACCAAGATGAATGGAAAACCACACCAACCCTCTTTCTCATTTGAGTCTGGATGACTTTTAGTTTACTCTTTGACATGATGTAGGTGTCAATGAAAAGGCCAGTAATTGTTGTCCATAGACAGAGGGGATGCTGCTGTGAATCTGGAATCAAATGTAGACCAGACTGGGTACAAACATCAAATTTCCTTTCCTAAAAGGACATTAGTGAACCAGGTGGACAATCAGTGCTAATTTCATGGCATCTCATTTCTGAAACTAGCTTCCAATTCCAGATTTCATTAACTGAATTTAAATTCCGCCAGCTACCATGGTGGGATTTGAACCCATGTCCCCAGAGCATTAACACTGCACCACCAGATTCCTCTGGCTCTTATTTTCATGTCTTGACTCCATTTGACACAAGCAAGAATTACTTTAATTAATGATAGCTGGAAACCAACTTTGCTGATTGTATGGAGAGTGCAGGGAATGGAGTCAAGCCATTGCTAGTACCTAAGAAAATGGCCCTCAGCAAGTTAAATATAGATTAAGGGGTAGGGAGATCATAACTGAGGATTACAAGGTACACTTGTGGACCAGGAGGAGCAATTTGAATTAAACCCCCTTGTTCCTTTGGCAGATAAAGGGCCTTCCCATGTCCGCAGTCAGGCAAATAAAAATGGTTGGGGGGGAGGGGGTGGGTGGGGGTGTGGGGGGAGGGGGGCAGGCTGGTGAGTGAATGGCAGGATTGTTAAGGCCATCATTGCTCACCAACCCCGTCCTCTTTCCCAGACTGTTAAAGGCAATAAGTGAAAACATTGTAGATACCCTAACAATAATCTTCCAAAGTTCTCTCAATTTAACGATTGCTCCTATGGAAAATTGTGCACATCACTATTATTTAGCTCATCATAGAATCCATACAATGCAGAAGGAGGCGGGTCAGCGCATCAAGTTTGCACCAACTTTCTGAAGAAGTACCTTACCCATGTCCTATCCCCATAACTCCACACACTTACCCCGCCAATTCCTCCCAACCAATACATCTTGAGATACAAAGGGACAATTTTTTGTGATCAATCCACCGAACCTGTACATCTTCAGACTGTGGGAGGAAACTGGAGCACCTGGAGGAGACCCACACCAATACAGGGAGAACATGCAGACTCGGCATAGACAGCCACCTGAGACTGGAATTTAACCCATGTCCCTGGTGCTGTGAGGCAGCAGTGCTAACCACTGTACCAGCGTGCTGCCCCATTTGAGGAAAAGTGACAGGGAATCCTGTGAACTGTAAAGCAAGGGGCCTAATATCTCTTGTCAGGACATTGCTAGAATCTAGAATTAAGGATAAGGTGACTGAATACTTTGAAAATCTTTAGTTGATCAGAGAGATCGTCTTTTTTAAGGATCAATACTTGATGAACCTGGTCTAACTTTATTGAAAAGGTGACTTAAGTGGTCAAGAGGGAAATGCTCATGGAAGTTATTTATATGGGCCTCCCAAAGACATTTGAGAAATCCCCTTTCTATAGACTGATAGCTGAAATTGCATGGAATTGAAAGCAAGTTATTGACCTGGTTAGGAAAGTGGTTGAGTGACATGACAGAGCGTAGAGTTAATGGATAATGCTGAAATTAGTGGGAAACCAGTGGTGTCCTTCAAGGATCTGTGTTGGAGCATCAACTATTCATTGTAATTATTAATGACTTGGATGTTGGGATAGAAGACCACATATCCACATTTGTTGTTGACACACAGATAGGTGGCTGCGTAAGCTAAATAATAGTGATGTGCACAATTTTCCATAGGAGCAATAGTTAAGTTGAGAGAACTTTGGAAGACTATTGTTAGGGTGTCTGCAATGTTTTCACAACGGAGATATAAAATTACAAAGACATTTTGATAGAGTGAATAGTTAAAACTGCATTTCAATGCAGACAAATGTAAGATCACCAAATTTGCTTTGAAAAAAGGATATAAGGGGGTACTTTCTAGACTTTAACTTGGGATGGAAAAGACCAAGGTATCCTTGAGGGTCAGAAAAGACCATTTAAATTAAGCCTCTAACTCCTCTGGGGTAGGCATTCTTCCCATGTCTGCAGTCAGGTAAGTAAAAAATGGTGATTTGGGGGTAGGATTGCTGGGAATCTTTTTTTAAATTTTATTTATTAATGTTACAAGTAGGTTTACATTAACACTGCAATGAAGTTACTGTGAAATTCCCCTAGTTGCCACACTTTGTCACCTGTTTGGGTATACTGAGGGAGAATTTAGCATGGCCAATGCATTTAATCAACACATCTGTGTGAGGAAACCGGAGCACCCGGAGGAAACCCACACAGACATAGGGAGAACATGCCAGCTCCACACAGTCATCCAAACCAGGAATTGAACCCAGGATCCTGGCACTATGAGGCAGCAATGCTAACCATTTGCCACTGTATTGCCTGTGGGGTGGGTCCATGGGAGTGCTAGCTGTGGGACCATCATTTAGAAGCATTGGTGGTGCAAAGGGACTTCAGGGTCCAGGTTGGTAGGTCATTATAATGTCAAAGGTGCCAAAAATAATAATGAATGCTCATCTCCATGTCTAAAGACCCAGAAGACAATAGGGTAGAAGTCACACTTCAATATACAAAGCCATTGTTAGGTCATAGCTGGAGATTTAGGGTTGTTTTCGTTGGAAAGAAGGCGGCTAAGAGGGGATCTTACTGAAACATATAAGATGATTAGAGGTTTAGATAGGGTGGATAGTGATAGCCTTTTTCCTCGGATGGAGAAAGCTAGCACGAGGGGGCATGGCTTTAAATTAAGGGGGGGTAGCTACAGGACGGATGTCAGGGGTAGGTTCTTTACCCAGCGGGTGGTGAGGGATTGGAATGCCCTGCCTGCTGCAGTTGTAAATGCGTCTAGTTTGGGGGCGTTTAAGAGATCTCTGGATAGGTTTATGGACGAAAAGGGATTGGTATAGGCTAGTGGGTCATTGTTTTTGTAACTGGTCGGCGCAACATCGTGGGCCGAAGGGCCTGTTCTGTGCTGTAATGTTCTATGTTCTATGTTCTAACTGCAAACTACTCTAGGCACAAGTCCTAAGGAAGAACCTATTGTAGGTACTGAAGCATAGACTTAATAAAATGTTACATCTGGAATCTGAAATTGTGAGAAGTGATGGCATAACCTAGGGTCCAAAAATTGCCAGGAATTTAGAAAGTTATAGAGTGATTTGATCAAAGTTTTTAAGATATTAAAGGGAACAGATAGAGTAGATAGGAAAGAAAGTATTTTTGGGAAGTCAAGAATTCATTTATCTCAGTGAATGGTGGGCTAGGCTAAATGACCCAATACTATTCCTATGTTCCTTCCACCAGTGGGTTGTAGGGCTGGAGGTCTTCAAAATGATTGATTTTGTGTTAATTATTTCTTTTTTTTTACAATTCTCATGGATGAATCAAATAAGATTCTGCTCTGTCAATCTTCTGAAATGATTTTTTAAACATAGATCTTCATTGTATTTCTCATGTCTTTTCTCATGTCCTTCTTCTTAGGCATTACCCGGAGTCAAGGATGACTTACTTCCACACTTAAAGTGATTTCTCAGGTGACTGAGAAGCCCAATGTGCGACTTCTAGTCTCAGTCACTGGTGGGACACTTGGTGGTTGGAGGAGCAGGGGGATGGGGTGTCCAGGTTTCCATGTTGTCTGCACTTGGCTTCAGCTTGGTTTCAGGGATGAGATTTGAGGTGTTCAACTCCTTCCTAGGTGCTTTTTCTCCACTTCAGGTGGTCTTGGGCCAGGTATTCTCAGGTGTTGGTGGGAATGTTGCATTTTTTCCCAAAGAGGTTTTGAGGGTATCTTTAAAACATTTTGATTACCGTTTTTGGATTTTGATAACCGGCAGTGCTACGTGTCGAGGCAGTTTGGTAGAGGAACTTTGTCTTACAGTCATTTAGTACAAGGCCCATGCTCTTGCATGCCTTGGTGAAGACGTTGATGATGGTTTGGAGCTTGGCTTCAGAGTGCACAGACACAAGCATTGCCTGCATATGTCAGTTGAATGTCAGAGGATGGGGTGACCTTGGATCTTCACTGCAGGCAATGGATGTTACACAGATTCCCATTTGTTCTATAGTTTAACTTCACTCAAGTGGGGAGCTTGCTAAGGATGAGATGGAGAATTGAGGCAAGGAAGATTGAGAAGCGCCCCATAATCCCTCATGGTTGACAGTGTAGAGGCCTTTGTGAGGTCAAAGAAGGGCATGTACTAGGGTTGATGTTTTTCCCTGCATTTCTCTTGTAGTTGTCGCGCTTGTGAAGATCATGTCATAGAATCGTGCAACCCATAGAATCCCTTCATAGTGGCTTAGTGGCTGGAATCCTCATTGCCACTATGCGGGAACACTTCAGCCACAGAGAGAAGGTGATTAAGTAGGACTTTTGCAATGACCTTCCCTGTGGCTGACAGCGGGGATATTCCTCTATAGTAACTGCAGTCAGACTTGACAGGTGCTAATGATTGTGACACCCTCTGAGATCTCCTGGCATGTTCTCCTCCTTTCAGATAAGGGAGATGAGGTCATGTTTTCTTGTTTCATGCTTCCTGCCATGTTTTAGTGCTCTAGTGCTTTGACAGAGATTCTATCTGCTCTTAATGCCTTGTTCTTCAGCCTTCAGGTGGAATTTTCTGCCTTTTGCTGGGATGGAGTCATGCTAAGATGATTGTGGGTAACATGCTGCAGGATGGCATTGAGAACACTCGCAATGAAGGAGATTTTTGAAGCGCTAAGGAGATTTTTGAAGTGTTCCTTCCAGAGGGCATTAACTGCCTATCTGTTCGTGAAGAGCATCTCGCTGTTCTTGACCAGCAGTGCAGTGGGGCCTTGGGTGTTTGGGAAATAGGTGTTCTTGACTGTGCTAAAGAAACCTCTTGCATCATGGTTATCGACTAACTACTTGATCTCCTGTGCTTTCTCCACCCATCATCTGTTCTTTAGGTCATGAGTTTTTTGCTGAACCTCAAACTTCAGCCATCTGAGGAACTGGTTTCTTGCTGTTGAGTTGGGTAGCTGTTTCAGATTGAGAAAAGCTTTGTGTTTGCTGCTTATCAGCTCTTGGATCTCCTGGTTGTTCACAGCAGACCAATCTCCTAGTCAAGAGGCCAAACATCTCTTTAAAGATGTTGACTAAGGGCAGGCCAGTTGCTGTGGATACTCTGCGTCTCTGGGTCACCAGGTGTTGTTAGGTTGGCAGTAAGACACAGGCTGAATAGGGCTCTCATGTCAGGGTCTTTGAATACCTCAATGTTGATTTATCTGTGGCATTGTTTCTTTTGCCATCGCTGCTTTACGCTGATACTGATGTTGACGACAGGGTGGATTAGACGGTAGTCTTGTCTCCTATCATGGCATGGGTGATACGTACATCTTTGTCATCTCTCATTCAGCTGATGATATAGCCGGGCAAGTGCCAGTGCTGAGAGTGAAGATTTTGCAGTGAAACCTTGTACTAGCCTCTTTGACAGAACAGGGTGTTTGTTATGACAAAGTTTAAAGTTTATCTATGAGCCACAAGTAGGCTTACATTAACACTGCATGTAGTTACAGTGAAAGTAACAAGGCCACGCTCCAGGCATTTTGTCAGGAGCAGGTTACCATTGGTATTGACTCTGTTGAGCCTTCTACTAGCCAGTTGTTGACTACAATCTTCAATGCTTAGCAAATCTGTGTTTTTCTACTCCCTGCTTAGTTATTTCTACTTTCATTAGCTACCATTCACATTTTGGGAAACATTACTACCAAATCAGATCCCATTATTAACTTCATACTTTCCCACTGTTCACCCTTGGGCACTGCCAGTGTGCCAGATGGACACTACCCAACCATATCACTGACCACCCACATGAACAAAGAATAAAGAACAAAAAAAATTACAGCACAGGTCCTTCAGCCCTCCAAGCCAGCACCAACCATGTTGCCCAACTTAATTAAAATACCCTATGCTTCTATCTCTCTATTCCCATTTCATTCATGTACTTATCAAGACGGCCTTTAAAAGTCACTATCATTTCCGCTTCCACTACCTCTCCCAGCAACGAGTTCCAGGCATCCACCACTCTCTGTGTAAAAAATCTGCCTCGTACATCTCTTTGAAAACTTGCCCCTTGCACCTTAAATCTATGCCCTAGTAATTGACTCTTCTACCTTGGGAAAAAGCTTCTGACTATCCATGCTTTAATGCCCTCCGAGCCCCACCCTCTCCCCCGCCCTCTCTATTGCCATCACGCCTGGTCTCCACTGTGGAGACCTATGGTGATTCTTGCTGGGTTCACACTACACCCGAGGGCTGGGAGATCCCAGGAGCTGGGGGAATCCAGCATTGAATGAGCTGAGCATATTTCAATGCTCCTTTAAATATGTTAATCAGATTTGCACACTTTCTGGGCGAGGTCTGATTTGTACCAGTAGAAATGAATTGGGATGGTTGCAAGCTGTTTGGTGCCGGGCACAGGGCTCATTTTTAGGCCCGCACACAATTTTCCTGGATTAGTGCATTCGGCAAGCCCAGAAAAACACCTCCAAACGTAAACTCTTATCCCCGAAACGATAATTAGCTCATGATATCTTAATTTGGGGGTCTTCCTGCTACTGGCACCATGGTGACAGTCAGTGCGAGGAACATCTCTTTAACGGTGGAGGGGAGTGAGAGGATCACTCATGCACCTGCCAGAACAGCATTGCCTCTGCAGAGCCAAATTAAAACTTAAAGTAGTCCACAAGCTGATGCAAGTGTAAGTGGCAATAACCGATCAAATAGTGAGTGAAGTGACAATGGTTGATAGAAGTGAGGCAGAGTGCAGCAGTTGTAATGTTTAACTGTCATCTCCAACAACAGTAACACCACTTTATGCAGCATATCATTCATAAGGATGACAGATAAAGTGCAGTAATTCAATGCTCACATTGTGATGTTGAGGGATGAAGGGAGAACCTGTTGAGCCTGGGGCCTAGAGGCACTGGGAGAAATATCCAACTGTGGGCAATGGGGCATCTTCTTTTCTCAGATGAGAGGGGGTGATTGTTTTCAAGTTTAGAGATTCCTTTTTTATTCTGTACGAGAAACAGTATGTACTTTTACTTCCCCCAAGAAATGTAGAATTCTGCTATCGTATCACCTTTCCAATTTCAAGATTGAAGAGAACTTTAAAAGGCAGAACAGTGTTGGAACATAGGACAACGTCCTAATGGTGGAAGCAAAATTCATTGAAAGCACTTAAATAGTAGAGGATAAATATTTAAAAATGTAAAATGGATAAAAGTAAAATACTGGGATGAAATGAGTATCTTCCTTCAGAGGGTTAACAAAGATGTAATGGGATGAATAGCCTTCTTCTGTTCTCTAAAATGTTTAGATTCTGTATAGAAAACAGATTTGTCCATCAATATTGACCTCAAGTAGGTAAGGGTCCCCAACTATTAAAAAGTACATTTTTTCTCAAATGGTGTAAACAAAATATTTTTCTTTGCAATGGCATAAACATGTCACCATACTTCTCAAAAATTTAAAACTAAAAAGTCACCAAGTGCTTTAACAGCATTAAAAAGGACTGTTCAATTTAGTTTACAGGAAAATAAGCCATGCAGGCAATCCTCTTGTGTATAGGGTTGTGTTAAACCCTGTGCACAGGTAACAGTCAATCCATTAACCTTTGCTTTAGCTTAACCCATATGTCGCCTGCCTCAGAGTCTTCCTTTTTGTTTTAATACCTTTTCCTTAATAGTTGCTCGTCTGTAACTGAAAAGGGCAGAAGCACTCTGATGACATTGACTGCGGCATTGTAATAATAAGCTCCTTTTTGCCTCACCAGGATGTCAGCAGCCATTTCGGAAGGTAATATAAAAGAGCTGTAAGCCAGGGGTCATGTTAAATTGTAACGCAAATGTTATTCCTCGATTATCCAGCTGGGTTAAATGTCAACTGCTGCAGGCAAAATCAGCTGGATGGAGAGTGTGTGTGTGTGTGTGTGGGTGAGATGGAGAAAGAGGCATGAACTGGGCTCAGTATCTGATGGGAATGTCAAAGCAGACACTCGCTTGAGTATGACTTTCTTATTATATAAGGCACTGTATCAGCTAGGAAGAGTGAACTCTGATTTAATAAACAGCCTTTCTGGAATTTGTGTTACTATTTACAAATCATCAGCTTCCATTTGACTTTCTAGAGATAGTTTTAGCTTTAGTTTTAGTTCATAGGAGAGAAAAACATAAAAGGATAGTGAACAAAATGTAGCAGAATCCCATTAGGGAAAGAATAAATTCAGTTCCTGACATAAATCCACTCAAATAATTCCACTTTTAGCCACCTTTGGTTAAAGAATCAAATTGGTGGCAATCTGACGATATCTGAAGAATTTAGCTGTGTACCACCTGTATTTTTGGTATTACGGGTGCTATTGTGAATCTAAAATGTTGTCTGTGCACACCTCTGACCAGCTATTATTTCGGGAGGCTATTAACATGGGTTCAGCAGGGAATGTGGGCTGAAGTAGGCAGAGTAGACAAATCGTCAGCGTTTAACACAATTTGATGCTGGCTAAGAGTGCCATTTTCAAACCAAATGCTCCAGTTAATGTCTTTTCTTATTTTTGCACAAGTAGACATACATTAGGCAGTAGAAAGAAACCCTCACCATTGCTATTTAAAGTGATCATCAGCTACTTTCAGGCTACTTGCTGATTGATTTCAACTGACTCATGTTGAGTTTGTAGAAGTGTTTGATAGTTTGTATTACTATTTCACATTGCAGGGGTCTATAAGGAGTCGTGTGCATATGTTAATTCTGACTTCAAGGATTCCACTTGTACCACTTGCTTCCAGACATGGCCACAGTAGTTGCTATTTTCTTTGACTTTGTGAATGGCAGGCACAATGCACAGAGGGGGACAAGATGCTCAAAGAGAGAGGAGGAGATGGAAAAAGGGACTCAGCAGGGGATCACATCTGCCCATGCTCATCAGAGAGCATTTCTCCACATCAATCTCAATGTGGAACAGTGCAGTAAATGCCTCCATTTTAGCAAGAGGAGTTCACTGAACTCTGCTACCTGCTGCAGCCAGAAGCACAGGCTGAGAGCAGGGCAAAGGCAGCATTTGATTTGATTTGATTTATCATTGCCACGTGTATTGGTATACAATGAAAAGTATTGTTTCTTGCACACTATATAGGCAAAGCATACCATACATAGAGAAGGAAAGGGGAGAGTGTAGACTGCAGTGCTATAAGGTGAAGAGAAAGAACAACTTAATGTGAGGTAATTCAAAGTCTGATGGCAGCTAGGAAGAAGCTATTCTTGAATAGGTTGGTAAATGACCTCAGACATTTGTATCTTTTTCCCGACGGAAGAAGGTGAAAGAGAATATGTCTGGGGTGCGTGGTGTCCTTAATTATGCTGATTGTTTTTCTGAAAGCAGCAGCAAGTGTAGACAGTGTTAATGGGTGGAAGCCTTGTTTGTGTGATGGACTGGGCTTCGTTCACGACCCTTTGTAGTTTCTTGCAGTCTTGGGCAGGGCAGGAGCCATACCAAGCTGTGACACAACCAGAAAGAATGCTTACTATGGTGCATCTGTAAAAGTTGGTGAGAATCGTAACAGACATGCTAAATTTCCTTAGTCTTCTGAGAAAATAGAGGTGTAGGTGGCTAGTTACTGCAGAGGTGACCGTGGTTATGAACTTCTATGCATCAGAGTTCTTCCAGGTAAAAACAAGTTCAATTTGTAACATTTCCTGGTGTATGCTATTACATTAGGGAGGTCTTTGAACTCTGTACATAAAGAGAGCTGAATACATTTCATACTCCTTTGACAGATAGAAGCAGACAGAGAGTGGCTTTGCCAGGAATGCACATCCCCTCTTGGCAGAGTGTGCCATTAAATGCATATATTTATAGTTTATTTAGTTGTCACAAGTAGGCTTACATTAACACTGCGATGAGGTTATGTGAAATTCCGCTAGTTTGCCACACTTCTGCGCCTGTTCAAGTAGACTGGGGGAGAATTTAGCAAGGCCGTTGCACATAACCAGCACAACTTTTGGACTGTGGGAGGAAACCAGAGCACCCAGAGGAAACCCACGCAGGTACGGGGAGAATGTGCAGACTCCACACAGGCAGTGTATCGAACCTGGGTCCCTGGCACTGTAAGGCAGCAGTGCTAAACACTGTGCCATCATGCCACCCCAGCATGGTTACATATGTAACTTTTTAAGGGCCACGTGTAAATTCTGAGATGTAAAGCAACTGGAAACGATTTCACTCTGTCAATATCCAGTTGGTGTGTCACCTTACGTGGTGTACCATACAGGTCATTGTCCGATATCTTGGCAGCAATCATGTTGGCTTCGTTCTGTGGCAGCTGCTGTGCCATCTGTATTGTCGTCACCAGGAAAAAGGTTAAAAGTCAACTCTCTAAATTTTCCTGTCCCGCCCACGACGATGCCTGCCATGTTGGGATGGAAAATCCTGATCACAGTGTAATGTAGCAAATCATTGAAGGGTGGGAGGTGGGGGAGGAGGTGTGGGGGGGGGGGGTGCTTAAGCAGAGTGGATCACTCTGGAGGAGGCCTTTGTTACTTGACAGAACACATCTCATGATTCATTCTTATAACCTTGTCGACATAAGGCTCGAGGCCTTGTCACAGAGCTGAAGGAGGCTGGAAGATGACAGCCAACACAGTTCTTCTTTCAGCAGAAATAAGCACTTTACCATCCTTCTGTTTGTGATTATCATGGTGTCTGCTTGATCTTAATATTGAAGTCAAAGCCACCACAAAACAGACGTTCCAAACCAACTTTATAAACCAAACCATATAATATTCCACACAAAAGAAAACTCTTGTGCATTTTTTTAGGGCCTTTTCCTGAGCTGGCATTCCTGCACAGTGTTACTCCAGTACCTGCAGCACGGCTGATGGAAGACTGCCGATCTTCAGTGGGGGAGATAATGATCTTGCAAGATAACCTCGAGCGGTCCTGACCCTAGAGGGCCCAGCTTTGGACAACACTACCTCAGCATGGGTGGCAGTGCCTGGCCTGGCTGGCAGCAACAGCAGAGCGGCAGTGGAGGATGACTGCTGGCATCCTGATAGAGGACAGCAGGTTCGTGTTCCATGGAACTGTGGCCACTCCAACAGGGCAGTGCTTCAGCAATCCTAACAACGTGTTGGAGTATAGATTTGTTTGATGGCTGAATGGAGCCTTCAAGCCCCTTTGAAAACTGACATCTGCAGCTTTGAAGACAGTAGTCTCAGCTTGTGTGGCAATATGTTGAGCTTGCAAGATATACCTTCTACTTGTGTTGCAATAGTTGAGACAAAAAGTGCATTCATGGAGTTGGCTACCAGTTGGATTTGGTGGGCCTTAGTAAGTTGCTCTTTTGGAGAGTCAGTGCACTCGATGAACTAAATGGTCGCCTTTTACACTGCTGGGGTTCTACGGTTCTGTGGAAAGGATAGGCTCCAAGCTTTGTATAAAGCTCTGTCCAAACTTAATGTCATGTTCTGCTATCTTCCTTGATAATGACAACAAGCTTTCTGATAGACATTCATACTCAGCTTTCTTTTTCTGTATACCACCTCATTGAGCTCCTCACCTCAGTCCCATGCCACAGACGTTGTGGGTGGCGTTGCCCACTGGTGAGCTAACGCCTGCATCAATCCTCCTTCCATGTTGGTTTCGAGATTGCTGATTTTGTGCAGATCCCACCTCTCAGTTTTACTTTAAAATATGTGTGGAGTCAATAACTGAGTTGGTGCCTGCAAATGTATGAGTGGCTGATAGTGTTGCCTCTTTATCATTGTCTCCCTCCAACCCCTCTCTCCGACCACTGCCTGGCCAGATTGCATTTCTTGTGAATCAGGAAGGAAAATGTACAAGAAAAGGGTTGAGATGAGGGGATGGGAAGATAGCAAGCAGTGCATGACCACACTGTCAACAGCTTGAAATTCAGAAGAAATTTTGGGATGAGGAGATACTGGGATATGAGGAGGAGTATTAGCTATGACTGTACCATCATCTTCAATAGATTCAATGCTGCTGCTAGCCATGACTCCATTCATCATAATAATGGTGAAAACCACCTCCTCAGTGGGTTCAAGGGCATGCAGCTATGCCTTTAACCAGCCAGTTAGCTTCTCATGCTCCAGTTAAACACCACCTGGGCTTGAAAGACAGGGGGAAGTGTGACACTGAGTGTACTAAGTGCATTTGGGAGGTACTCTCCTTAAATTGACCTCTACAATATTCTACTCCAACTATCTTCTTCTGGATTTGTCTGGTCCCTGAAGGTAGATGATGCTTCTACTCTTCTTTACCTCCTGGACCAAGGCCTCTAGTGCAGCATTGGATGATCTTGGAGCCCATCTCTGCCATGTTAATTTTTGATTCAGCATTTCTCTAGCTCAAATTCTATTCTGCAACAAATTCCATCACCTGTTTCAGCTTGAAATCACCTTACTTTTAAGGGATGTGGACGAACTTTAACTTGTGTTTGTCTCTCATGATTTTGCGTCATCTGCTCTGGTGATTAGCCAGTCAGTAATACTTTTAGCACTGACTGCATGCAACAAACAAAGAAATAAGTGAGCAGGCAGGCAGCATGAAGATTGCATGTTGTTTGCAACATAAGCAACAAGTACAGCTTAACCATGCATTCCGATTCTTGCGCCCATTCTCGGGCCTTATCAAATTCCTCTGTCAATCAAGTTTCCATATAGCACTAGTAGCTTCACAAATTTGAGATAAGCCTTAAACTTACATCTGAATTGAAAATACTGAGCAAAAAGGTAACACTCCTTCAGATCAGGAGTCTGAAACCCACAGCTTAGGAGTGACTCATGTGAGCTCCCAATTTTGATGGATTAAAACCCATTTTGATGGTAATTAAATGTCCTGTTTGTTTTCAAAACTTTAATTAACATGATCTTTGTGAGGGACTATTATTTAATGAACATACTTTATGCAGAAGCATGTAAAATTTGGTTGAAATGTGTCTCATGTTTTCAATACCATAAGAGCTTAAAAAACATCATTGCTGCTCTCAGGATATTGGGTCAGATTTATGGAGGAAAGAAGATCGAGTCAGGAAATTTCCCAGATTGGCAGATTGTCTTTTATTATGGAGAGATGGGTTGGAATAGAGTTGGGCCTATTATTTCTGGAGGAGGCCTGAGGCAGAGACAGAGATGGGAAGATAGTGAGGCTGGCCATCTAGAATGTTTACCTCCATTTACTGGGACATAATCCCTGTTTTAACAATGAATTTCAGTCCCTTAAACATTAACTCCTCATTTCCCGTCAACCACCCACCCTCCCCCCCATGCTCCATCTTACCTCCTGCACACTCCATTCTTCCTGATACCCTCCATAACCATTCACCCAATATCCACTGTGGGCAGACTTCAGGAGCCATGTTTTTAGATGGACGTTAAGAAAATAAACTTCTAACACTAATAAAGCTTTCATACAATCACACTTCTGACGGAAAAAAAATTCATAAAAAATAAACCATTCAAGAAGTGCAATCTCCTCAAGTGATTCATCTTTTAGAAATGCCAACAAATATATTCACTTACTACAGCAAAGATAGATAACCTTTTATTAACATCTTAAAATTCTCAATCAAATGCCTAAACAACAGTTACCCCAACCCCATTTTTGGCTGAAATAAGAGGATCGGTAGCTTTGGAAACTCACCCAAGAATGGGCTCAGCTGTCATAACAAGCCATTACAGGTCACAAACAATGAAACATATTGAAATTGCAAAACAGATGGCTATGTTAAGCTAAACTACACCCACTGACTCATCAATAAATACACTCTAGTAGCAGGTGTCTTTTTTTTCGTAAAAGCTGCAGATTGTTTCTTTTATTTTAAAGGGTTGGGGATTTAAATTACTTCAAATCCTGACATTTGGACCTGAATTTCTACTTGCGAGCCAGAAACGCTGGCCAGAACAATTGACAGCTCAGCAAAGCTGATCTGGGAAAACATGCCCTGAGAGGTCAGACCCCTGGTTGGAGTGTAGGTTTAAAAAGTGTGAGGTTCAGTAAGATCACAGCTCAATCTAAACTTAAAGTTGACTCCTCTGAGCCTTGCTCAGAGGGCAAACTCATTTTCCTGGCTGGTAAATTCAGGAAAAGAGGATGGAGATTCATGATTCCTGGAAGCATGTTCCAGGGTGGCACAGCGGTTGGCACCTCACAGTGCCATGGACCAGGGTTCGATTCCTGGCTTTGGTCACTGTCTGTTTGGAGTCCACACCTTCTCGCTGTGTCTGTATAGGTTTCCTCCGGATGTTCCAGTTTCCTCCCAAAGTCTGAAAGATGTGCTGGTTAGGTGCATTGGCCATGCTAAATTCTTCCTCAGTGTACCTGAACAGGCATTGGAGAATAGGGGATTTTCACAGTAAGTTAATTGCAGTCTTAATGTAAGTCTGCGTGTGATGCTAATAAAAAAGCCTTAACTTGAACTTTATGTTTCTGGGAAGTTTATGTGGACAGAGCTGAGCCTGTAGGTACAAGAGGAGTAAGCTTACTGTACCATGTTAATTAGAAGGATGAGTATGTTCCAGGTTTTTTAACTCGTGCTCTGGCTGATATATTGGCTGGATAAGCCAGAAAGGAATATTCAATGAAATTTGTTGCACTGACCTGGCCTTGGGCCTCATCCTTAGTTGATCAGGGCAGGGGAGAACTAAGGGAGGCTTGTCGCTACATTTTCATTTCCTTAGCCTATACCTGACAGTAGGTTGTGATTTATCTCCTTCTCACAGCAGATATGTCAGTGTCTTGTGTCCATCCTTACATGGATCAGCTATCTCAGCGGAGGCTCAGGGATTTCCTGTTCCAAAATGGTTCAGCAGCACACTGAACTGTGAACATATTCCTAAATTCCATTTTGACTATACAGAGGAATACACTGAGACTCGTCTGAACACCATTATTTATAAAACCATGTACCAATCCTATACTGAGTGTTTTGGTTTATTGCTTTACTGAGGCTCAGAGGAACAGTAATTATTTGAAGACAAGTCATCCTTCTATTGACAAGTCCTGCCTTCGTCAGCATGAAAGCATGAAACCCAATCCTTCTTCGTCAACTAACTCTTAAATTTACTTTAAAGTAAATTGCATCCCTGGTTAGGTCAGCAAGTATTGTCGACCTCCAGTTGCCCTTGATAAGGTGGTGGTGAGTTGCCTTCTTGAACCATTACAGTCACTGTGGTGTAGGTACATCCACAGTGTTGCTGGGGAGGGAGTTTGGGGGTTTTGACTTATGGACAGTGAAGGAACAGAAATATCTTTTCAAGTCAGGATGGTGAGTGACTTGGAGGGAAACCTCCGATTGCTGATGTTCCCAGGTATCTATTGCCCTCATCCTTCTAGATGGTAATGATCATAGGTTTGGAAGGAGCCTTGGGGAGTTTAACGCTACATAATATTGCATAAACACAACGTAATCAGTTACCTTTTATGAAAAGATTTGTGTGTGGGAAGGATTGTGTCCACTTGTGGAAATGTTGGATTTCTAGTCCACGCAGCAGTTTCAGCATCACACCAGGCCACTGCATGTACGTATCTGCTCAATAAGGCTTAATTGCTCCTTTTGCCCACAAACCTTCCATTATGTGATTTGCTCCTGAAAAAAAAATCTTGCAGGTGATGCTGCTTTGTTCACAGCTGCAGCAGGGATAATTTGTGGTATTATTACACAGGCATGACGGCAATGAGCTACTCTTTCAAAACACTCAAGCAGCAGAGATGGAAGGGAGACAAAAGTGTGTGGTAACAACTTAATTTGCAGCAGTGAACTGCAGTGGCTTTAATGAGAACAGTCCATCTTGATTGGCAGCTGAATGCCACGGCAACAGCAGCCCTCATACCGATTGAAACGGTGGTTGCTGTGATCCTGTTGGATCTTGCGACAGAATGGATTCCACTCGTGTGAAATTGCAACCTAAGAATTCTCAGGATTGTATAATTGTATCATTTAATAAAAGTTTCCCATTGCCCTTGTACTACAAAGCTGTTGCTACACGTTCAAAACATCAGATAAAGCATTTTGTAATGGAAGAAAATATTACGAGCTACAGAAACATATTCTCCAATGGATATTGTTCAACACAATTAACATATGATCTGTACCTCCCTCTTCTCCCATAACCCAGTTATTAAAAGGTACACAGTCTGGAATTGAGGCATACAGCACAGATAGATCTTAGGTTCTTTTGTATCAGCTACTCTCACTGCAGAGGTTGTACAGAGCTAAAAGTAACAGTGTATCCCAGTGTTGTAGAGAAGGAAAAGGGGGGGAATAAACCCGAAACTTTGACTTTTTATTGTTCAGTGACTGTGAGTGGGACGAAAGGGAGGACAGGACTAGAATCAGCTGCACACAGTTGAACAGCCTGTCAGCAGTCACTGTCTAGACTCATGTAAAGAACGGCTATTTGGACAGGGTAGCAGATGGGGTAGAGTTCCATCTCAGCATGAGTTCAAGGCCAAGAACTTCCTTGGAACTGCTCCCACTCCACTGCTGCAACTTTGTTACAAGTGCAGTGTAAATAGGATTTTTGTTGCACTTACACTGATGTTAAGCAGTGAATCAGCTGCAGCTCTGAAGAAATTCCTAGCCGAAACCCTATGTGGGGCAAGGGAGAAATCAAATAGAAAATGTTTTAAGAAAAATGTATAATTGAACAAAATGAGGAAATAATTCAATTATATATTGAATGCAATATATTTGGTTTCTCATTTTTTGAACAATATTATTTTTAAAGTTTATTTATTGGTGTCACAAGTAGGTTTACATTAACACTGCAATTAAGTTATTGTGAAAATCCCCTAGTCGCCACACTGTGGTGCCTGGTTGGGTACACTGAGGGAGAATTTGGTATGGCTAACCTTTCAGATAGTGGGAGGAAACCAGAGCACCCAGAGGAAACCGACAGGGAGAATGTATGGACTCCACACAGACAGTGATCCAAGCTGGGAACCAAACCTGGATCCGGCGCTGTGAGGCAGCAATGCTAATGACTGTGCCACCATGCCGCCCACACAGTGCGGTATTATTGTAATGAATAAATTCCAGCTGAAACAGTCTACAATGTATGTATTTTGCTTGTGGGCTCATGTTGAACTCAACTTCATCTTCTATGTTTCTTTGCTATCCTTTATGATGATTCAATTGTCAAATAGGATCCTGTACAGTGCTAATTCATGCATTTCAAAAGAAAAAGGAGATTTAGTAACTTGTTTTGGATTATTTGACAGATGTTTTTGAATGAAAGCTTCCATGAGCTGTTCCACAAAACTTCAGCTTGTAGTTATAGTTCATTGCTACATACAAATTTGCACACAATTAATAGAATGAAGTCAGACAACATGGGAAGTTGGACGAAAATGATGGCATTTATCAGCCATACCCTGTGATGTATGAATCTGGTCTGATCATTGATAAATCATCAAAGGAAACCCATAGTGGGTTTTTCAAAAAATACTAGGTCATCTATAACAAGCACATACAAACATATTCACTTTAACCTCTCACACTGTGAACTCACAGCTCTGTATTCTCTCAGGTCTATCTCTAACATTGTCCTTGAGCCAACTGACAAAGGTGGTGATGTTGTTGTTGTTTGGTGAACATCCTGCGACCTTGTGGAAGCCAAAGATCAGTTCTCTGATAACTCCTCTGACCTCCCCCCAATCTATAAACCCCCACTGAATGCTAAGCTGTCATTTCCTAGACTGTCGGTGATCTCACCACTTTTGGAAATTTTCTCCCCAAAATCTTCACCTTCATAATCCCCCAGTCCTATCCTCACCGTTCAACCTCCTTCTCAAAATTCACAAATAGGACTGCCCTGGTAAACCCATCAGACAAAATGTAACGCCTTTCCGGTATGAGATTAGAAGCAGAGAGGCATTTAATTAGAGAATGTCACCTCCTTCAAATAAAGTCCAGGTCTAGAAGACTTGGAGAAGACTTCTCTCCATTGTTGATTGAAGCCCTGAAGTGGGCAGTTGATGCCTACTTAAGGGCTTCATGTCATCCCTGCAGGTATTCAACCAGCAGAGGGTAAGGCTGTTGACATGTAGGGATCTCTGAAAGCAAACTCTGGCATGTTTGCTTGCAGGCTGTGGGAGGATGGTCTCTTGTTACGTACTTATTGCCTGATCAAGGGATCTGGCATTGCGAAAGGGGGGGGGGGGGGCTGGCTGTGAGCCATCCACTACATTTTCTTTTCACCTGCTTCTTCTTAGCCAGTGAGTCCATCCCCATGAACCCTGTCCTGCCCTCAATAACCAGTGGCCTGGCTCTCTAATTGGCAGTCCAAGGCCTCTGGTGGTTGCATCACTGGCAGTTTCTCCCGCTTCTTTTGGCATTGATAGGCAAGGCAGACCCACATTGATTGGCTGGAAGCTTTTAAGAGATGATATTTCCCCCTTCCGATGTTCAATATTCTAGGGAACACTTACCACTGGCTAGTTACATGCCCAAAGGGCATTTAATTCCAGCAGAGATGATGTGGAACTCCTGTTGTTTCTCCCAACTGCCAGGTAAGACCCCACCACTAGGATTAAATTCCAAACCATATTTCAAATCGTCTATGCTCCAAGCAACTTATTTTTTCCTACCTTGATTTTTTTTTCTGTCTTTGTCCAGTCTCTTCTGACCTACGTCCAAAACTCTCCAGCACTCTCCATCACGTTCTGTTTTGCTAGCCTTAATTACCTTCTTTAACTCTAAATGTTCAACCTGTCTACACCTTCAGGGGCAATGTTTGTAGGGTTATGGGAGAGAACAGAGAAGTGGGACTAATTAGACTATTTTTCAAAGAAGCAGCACAAGTAAGGTGATTGCCTTTTGTGCTGTATGGTTCTATGATAAATGTATGTCAATTCCATCAAACATCAAACATTCTTTGTCTCCTGCATTGCACTAACAATTCCACGAATCCTTGTACCATTTGCGATCTGACTATTAGCTCAACACATTCATCTAATTGTTTTATATAGTGAGCAATGAAGACCTCGAATACCACTGGTAACTGGTCTCCATGCTGATCCACAATCATTAATAATAACTTCCTCTCGTGGGCATGCAGCTAAATCTTAATCCACTTTGGCAACTTCCCACTAATTCCACAAGCTTCTATCTTTTATAAGATACCTTATCAAATGCTTTCTGAAAATCCAGATAGTCAACCTCCATTGGGCTACTCTCATCCATCAACCTAGTGATTTCTTTAAATAATTTATTGGAATTAGAGACATGACCTTCTTTTCCAGCAGCCATCAGGCTGAGGCTGATGACTCCCTCTCAGTTGAGGGGATTACGATGAGCAACTCTTAGGATTCCTTCGACCTCCTAGTTAAACTGATATGCCTGTGGTTACCTGGCATTGCTTTGTCTTCCTTTCTGAAAATTGGAAAAGTGCATATTCCAATCTCTTGTATCGGCAACCTTCATGGAGTGTCGTGTGCAAAGTGTCACATCTGGAAGGATTTGATGAAAAATCTATCGCAACTTAAGTGACATATCACTGAACCCATCAGAGGGACAACTATTGCCTCATGGGCCACCTACACTCCCAATTCCCAGCTGTGGAGATATACTCACTGGAACAGCATGATACTGAAAGCTGAATAACCACAAAGGCATGAGACAAGGGCACATATGCAGCAATGAGTTGCCTGGCTCAGAGCTATCTCTTCAATTTTCAGCTAAATATTGGTTCAATGCAACCAACCAGATGGGAAACATTTGCTCCTTTGATAGTTCAGTCCAAATAGCTGCTTTCATAGTAAATCCAGTGAGCAATGGCATTTCCTTTATGTGCATTAAAAACATCCAAACATCACAAACACCACAAGCTTTAATAGCAGAGAAATAACATCTGGAAATGCATCAGTGGTGATGTTTAAAAATATTATTCTGTATTTTTGCATAAAGCATGAATTGCTTCTTTACAGATTGACTCTAGAACACTGGGCATTGCTGCCAACTGCTAAGCAGCAATTCACATATGAATTATCATTCCTTGGTACTGCGTAGCGGCATCTTGCATCCCATGGGTAATGATATTCCCCATTATGCCTGTAGCAAACTAAATATTATTGAACACTAGCTTGTAGTGCAATGTACCAGTCTTCCAAAAGAAAATTATACTGCACATGACTAGATGGCTAACCTTTCCAAAGCATGCCAAAAATGAATATCCCATTTACCTTCATCTATCTCAGTCAGATACTGACCAGATGTCTACAACAGATTTTTTAAATGAGCTGCTACGGGTGTAATGATTATGAACATTAGTGATTGAGTATTCATGAACCATAATCAATTAGTTACCAAATCATCATTACGATAATCCAGCCCTTGTGCATTTGCTGTACAAAGCAGGCTGCATTGTATGGGTAATATTAGGACAAAATACCCCCAAAAAAGTCTGAATATAGAATAATGTTGATATAGAAAACATAAATTTAAATCCACAGATATGCAGGTATGAAATTATTAAATCTCTGCTAGCATTCTGATACACAGATTTTGTTGTAATTTTTCTCTTTGTATTATCAGTCTTCTATTTTCTAATAAGGCCAAAAAGGCATCTTGTTTTGAAAGTTGATTAATTGCAACTCACTACACACATTGCATCATGAAAAAAGTTATATATTCATATGCCTGATGATGAGTGGAACTGACAACTCACATCATTCTCTGGTATTTTCTTGACAAGATATCAGCTATTAATTTGTTATCACCAACTTTAGAATTAGTTGTCAAGTTGACTAATTTCAAAATTGTTGATGGCAAATTCATAATTTCCTTCTTCCCCTGATGCTATAGGTTTCATTGGAAAGAATGTACCGTGAGACAGATTGTATGCAACTGTACAATGAGGTTATTGTATACAAAATCTGGGAATAATTTACATTTTATCTGTTCTAACTCGCTGCATTTAGGAAGATCCATTGCAGTCTGTTTGGAATGAGGGAACAGAGCAAAATAAATGATTGCATTGCAATTTCCACTGCTGTTGTCTATTTTTCACGATAACATATGGGAACATTGACGTTAGCTTAATGCTAATGGCTCTCAAATCTGTCTCCTATGAGCAAAGACCACAAACTGTGCTACCAGCTTCACACCACCATTTGGATTGTAATGTTTAATTTGATTTTAGCCAAGAACGGGCTGATTGAAATTATGTTCCTGGGATGTGCCTCAGCTATTCCAGCCAACATCCAATAAGGCTCAGAAGCAAAATGTTTCTGTGAACATTCCTGTTATTTAGAATGCATGCCGAAAACAAGCTAGGCCCATTGCCTTTGCAATATTAAACAGGGACCTAATGCCTGTATAAAACCACCTCATGGAATTGCTTCCTGACTGACTGCACTACACAGCAGTCAAAACAACAATCCTTGAGCAGATTGCTGGTGACTTGTAGCTAAACAGTAAGAATTTTTTTTGTTTACTTGACTGTGGAGCCAGAAAGAGGTGGAGTTCCTCATTAAAACTAAAGTACTGTATACTAAAACTACAACATCAAAAGGAAGCTGAGAGCATCATACCTGAAAGTTGTGTGTTTTTTTTGAAATAATACTATTGTGGGAGAGAGGGTGGGTGGGGTGCAGATTGTCCGGGCATTTAAATGCATTACAGATGTACTTGTTTAAGAGAGGCTGTTATCAGACCTGTGAAGTTAAAAATGGCACCTAATCGGCATTAGAAACTCAATGTCATAACTACCTGACCATTTCCATGCCTTCATGCATTCATTGCCCTTCAGAATATGGCAATCAGAATCCTCCTAGGTGTTGGTTTTGGTTCTACCACAGTCTTTTGTCGCACCAAAACCAACAGTAAGTTTAAATTTATTTATTAGTGGCACAAATAGGCATACATGAAGTTACTGTGAAAATCCCCTGGTCGCCACACTTTGGCACCTGTTCAGGTACACTGAGGGAGAACTTAGAATGGCCTATGCACTGAACCAGCAGTTCTTTCAATCTGTGGGAGGAAACCAGAGCACCTGGAGGAAACCCAAACAGACATAGGGAGAACATGCAGACTCCGGACAGACAGTGACCCAGGCTGAGAATCGAACCTAAGTCCCTGGCCCTGTATTTCAGGAGTGAATTTGTGGCCAAGGATTTTGGACTGTTATCTTTCTCAGTTGGGTGAAGTTGGTATTAGAATGTCTGCAGCATGTGGTATCTTCCCATTCCTGTGTAATGTTTGACTTCTATTTACTTCTGCCTGAACATAATGGTGTGGTCTTTATTAAATGGGCAGAAGAACATGATGTGACTCCCAGTCGGTTTTGATTGCAACATTATAAGAGGTAATTGCTATTCCACTTTAAGCATACACAACTGTACAGGTTTCAGTTCACATGGGCTTTGACTTGCTTCTGGTAAATGTCTGTTTGCAGCGAACACTGGGCAACAGATTTGAGAGGAAACCAAATTATAGTAGTATATGAATTTTGATTAATCAAATAATTTACTATTTTTTTGAGTGGTGCAATTATTCCTAAGGCTTATTCTAAATTTGCTTTTCACTCATTTTTTGCTCTGGTGTTCTTCTTTAGTAAAATGAAGATTTTACAATAAGTTTTCTTTGCAGGTGGAGCTCTGATGATGGCAAAGCTCTTGATAATTTTTGTTTGCAAGCATTAAATTTTAAATTTATTGGTAAATCTCAAGTTGCTCTGTTTAGTATCTGTGATTTATTTTCTAATGCGAATTAAATATTGAAAACTAACAACACAATGTAACTGACATGCAGTGAACAAGAGGCTGGGTTCATGAACACAATGAATTGCCATGCCAAAACTGACAACCAAAAAATTAATGCAAGTTTAGTCCTCTTACATCCTCAGGATGCAACCGATATTTTGCAGATATCAGTCGCATCTCAAAAGGCAGTGTACTAGTCACAAAGAAGCCAGAAGCCAGCACTAGGTCAACTCTGTGTCAGGAGTTGGGCATGAGAATGTTGGGGGTGGAGGATCGCAGGGATGGCATGGATTGAGAGATGGGTGAGTGCTGGTTGTCAGCAGACCTTAGTTTTAATGAAGAACTGCACTTCCTTCTGGTTCCACAGTCAAATAGACAAAAAAAAATTCTTACTGTTTAGCTACAAGTCACCAGCAATCTGCTCAAGGATTGTTGTTTTGACTGCTGCGTAGTGCAGTCAGTCAGGAAGCAATGCCATAAGGTGGTTTTAAACAAGCATTAGGTCCCCGTTTAGGTTTGCAAAGGCAATGGGCCTAGCTTGTTTTAGACAGGCATTCTAAATAACAGGACCCCTATCTGGCACAGAATGGGCCTGAGAAAGCTGTGCTGTGTGAATCCATTTCCAGGTCAATGATGCTGAACTGCCTCTTTCATGTGTTTTTTAAGTTATACTGTCCAACACCTTTTGAGTTTTACATTTATCCGTTTTGCAATGACTCAATTGTTCCAAAATCAAGCAGAATGAGTTGGACTTCCTTACTCAGATAAGAGTGGGATAAATTTAAGGCATAATTTTTACATATGGCTATATCATGGCAACAGGTATTTGTAGGCAATCAATAGGAATCACTACCATAAAATGACATAATGGAGCTGGCAGAATTAAAAATGAATCTTCTGATCTTGTTTCTAAAAAGCCAACATTGATAAGGCTCCAAGTTGAGTACCTTTCCTCTTGCATTTGTTATCTACTGATCTAAATGCAAGAAATGCGTGATCTCAGAGGCCTGTGATATATTCAAAAAGATCTTCAATGTTTAAAACTCTGCTCCATTTAGTTGTTTTCCTAGACTTCCTGTTTGACCATCATAAACATCACCAGAACATTGGTGGCCAGTGGCTAAGATATTTTAATCGACTGCTTACTGCCACTTACTATGCAGCAGAGAGATTGCTACTCAGAAGAAAATGTTAAGGATTACAAAGGCTTGCTTCAATATAATGTAACTCTCTGCATGTTTCGAATTCTGCAAACAAAAGGCACTACTCAGTATGTTAATTAGCAATTGTAACATTTTCCTATAGCGGACATTGGTTTAATATCTCATCGGGAACACTCCTTTGAAGTGTCAACTTTGATTGTGCACTTAAGTCCTCGAGTAGCGCTTGAACCCACAACCTTCTGACTCAAAGGCACAAGTGCTGCCAACTGATTCAAGTTAACATAACACATAAACACTTAAGACTCAGGTTTGGTGATGAAAAATGTTGCAATGTCAATGTTTATGTGCATTTGGGCTATTGAAACTCTATGCAGTGTTGAAGTTTTAGGAAATGTGTTATGCACTTTAATATTGGTAATTCGTCATATTTCCACCTCTCCAATTCTGAAATGTTTTACCTCAAGCTACGAATTAGTAGCCCTCAAGGATCTCAACTAGTGACCACACTGTGTGCGTAAGCGAACAAATTGCATCAATACTGTTTGGTCATGGAGGCATCAGTGGTAAACACAATCCTCTTCTTATCTGCATCTCTGATACATTTTCCAGCAAGGGAAGGTGATCAAGAAGGGAACCCCATTCAGCCTAGAAGTTTTGAGGCCAATTGTCATGCTCTTTTCATTGTTCTGGCTAAGATTAACTAATATAGTACAGATCTGGAATTGAAGCAGATACTTTTTCTGATCTGTATTTTTCAGTTCTGCACTAAATGACATATTTACTTGCTCAATCAGTGGGGATCCCACAGTTTTTAGTTTCTATTTTTAATTCCTCTTTGTATCTACCACTGTGTCCCCTCATTTGAATGGGAGGATTGCCAAACCTGGATCACGGTTTTCTCTGCACATTGTGTCAATGTCACTCAATGACAAATCAAAAGGAGTTACAGTTCTGCAAAGATAAATGAGTCCATGTGGTTTCCTTTCACTTGGTGCTAAAAATGTCCCAATGTTGTGATCAAGTATTCCACTTAATAGTTAGATGGGAATGCAATGAGACAATGAAGCTTAAAACAGTCGTTCAGTAATACTGAACTCAGATACTCTGAATGGAAGTTAAAACAATCATGCCAGAGTTCACCACCACTTCATCTGGCAATAAATTGCACTGATCAATCAGAATAGAATGAAGATTGATTCTGAGTTTCTATTTTTATGTATAGTACATAATAAAATGTGGTTTCTTTGGATGACCTATAATAAATGACATACGCTGCAGTCTGTTTCTTAATTGCAAAGATCAGCACACTGCTGCAAATCCTGAAATATAAATGCTTGTACGAAGTGTTTCAGTTTCTGGTTTTGGTTAGAGAAAAGGCAATTATCAGTTCTGAGCCCGTTCTTTGGGCCAAAATAGTTTTCAGCCATTTGAATTCCTGTTCATTTGCATTTCTACAAACAATTCTGAGCTATATTTACACCTTAAATTGTGGCAGACTCGAAGCTTGGTGGAAGTCACGGGTAGCCCAAGGCCCACTCTAATTCTAATTGATGTAAATGAACAAAATAATGAAAGCTTGTGAATGTTGACCTTGGGGTGGCTCACCCCAATTAATCAAGGATCCTTTGGAGGATGCTTTAAGCTATTAAAAGGAAGGGCTGGCTCCAGTCCTTTAGAAAGTTAGATACAGTTGTAGGCAATACTTTCAATGTATTACAGAAAGACATCTGCAGCTGTAACTCATTGCCGCATCAATCCTTCAGAACAATGGGAAAACGTGTGATTGTTATTTAATATCTCGTGTAAATGATTGTTATAAAATACCACCAGATATTTGACTTCTTGATTGAAAGCAAACAATGCTGATGTTTTCATCATCTAACAAAATACATTTATGAATTTGTTTCCTGTTTGGAAATGAATTGCAGCTTTTTGTATGTTCTGGACGACTGTAGGATCTATTCACATTTAGTTACTTTGTTAATCATGAGTTGAGGAAATCTAAATTATTAGAATGACTATTGATAAAAATTGAATGCGCTATTAGGGTTCACTGAGTGTAAATACTTGTTCTGAAGTATCATCACCACTGGTGACATAGGTCTGTCAGTGGCAGTGAGGATATATATCTACACACATGAAGGTTAAATGTTGGAGAACCCAAAAACTGAAGGTGGAAAAACATACTCATGGTGAAACCATTAAAGTAATACTAAGCTGCAGAGTTGAAGCACAAGATACATTGGGGCAAAGATGTTTCTTCACCCCCAGCTGTATCTATTTCTTTTGGAATAGTATATTATCTTATTAAATGTTATTTAGAGTGCTATACATTGTAGAATGTGTGAAGAAGCAAAGCAGCCATTTAGCATGGAGTGGTTTGGTGGCAGAGTGGTTAGCACTGCTGCCTCGCAGTGCCAGGGACCAGCTCGATTCCCGGCTTGTGTTATTTTCTGTGCGGAGTCTGCACATTCTCCCTGTGTCTGCGTGGGTTTTCTTCAGGTATTCTGGTTTCCTCTCACGGTCTGAAAGTTGTGTTGGTCAGACGCATTGGCCATGCTAAATTATACTCAGTGTACCTGAACAGGTGACAAAGTGTGATAACTAGGGAATTTTCACAGTAACTTCAATGCTGTGTTAATGCAAGTCTACTTGTGACTAATAAATTAATAAAACTTTTCCAACTATTGATATTTGAAGGAACCATCTGCCAATGTGAGCTGTAGAAAACTAAAACAAATTTGTTGTGTGGGATGTGCTTTATTCAAGAATATGAATTAAACAGATAAATAGAAAATGAGGGATAAATTAACTTATTTTCATCCCTGCTCAGTGCATCTATTATGGGTTGGCGGGAGGCATATATTTGTTATTGATGTTGTTGATTTAACATTTCCCGTAGATTTTCCTCACTTGTAGCCAAGTGAATAAAAATATTAATTTTAAATATTAATTATTCACTTTAATGTTTTGATTCCATAGATAAAACAGAATAATGTGGGGCAGATTTTATAAATGGTACTTCCAATGCAATGCTTTGTGTGAGAAAAGAGCTTTCTACAAATCTGGATGCAAAGGTCTGCAGACTCTGTGAGGTCTTCAAGTATCAATGGATAGAAAATATTTCAGGATATCATAGTGCCTAACCTTAGTGCCAAATTTAAAATACACGTTGTTCTCCACTAGGAACATTAGTCCATATATCCCTTATATTTTTCAATATGAAGAAATACACCATATTAATGAAAGTTTCTATTGATAAGAGGATTGGATTTTACTGTGGAATTATATGTCTCTAACATAATAAAATATCCCAATGTATTTCACAGGAGAATGATTATTAGTTATTTTCATCACTGTCCATTATTTTAATGAGCTGTATACCTGACACCCTGAAGTCTCTTTGCACCTTGACATTTTCTAGCTTTCTTCCATCTAAAAAGCACCCCATCCTATACTTTTTAAGTCCAAAGTGAATGACCTCACATTTACTTACATTCAAATCAATTTGCCTCAGTTTTGGCCAATCATTTAATCTATCAATCTGATCTTGTACTGCTGACAATAATGCTTTGTGTTATCTGCAAATTTGACAATTTTACCACACCAATAAGGCTGCTAATAGAGAGATAAAAGAAATGGTGGAAGGTCATAATTGAAAAATGCAGAGTTCATGGAATGTTCTCAGGTTAGAGGAGGTCCATGAGAGGATAAGAGGTCAGAAGCGGATCTCAGCATCTGGCAAACTCTCTGGATTTCATCTAACACATTGAACAAGGAGTAGAATGGAATCAGTAATGAGGGAACACAATGTGTTGTGGGAACAAAAGATCATCCCTTTGGCCTTCCCAAAGTTTAATTGATGAAAATTACAGCTTATACAGGACTGGATGTTAGATAAGCAAGCTGAAAAGGCAGAGGCAGTGGAGGAGTCAGGAGGGGCAGTGGTGAAGTGGAACAGTGTCTCATCAGTTCATATGTGTAACCTGAAGTGACATCTTCAGGTGACTGTGCCATTAAGGAACAGCAGGTAGGTGAGTAACAATAAGGAGCAAATCTTTGGAATAGTTATGGAATTTAGGAAGATTCTCTGTGTATGACTGAATAGTAAGAATGAAATCAGCAAGGGCAATCTCATTCAGCTGGACAACAGGGGGTGGTATTGGAAGAGGGTACTGTGGTTAATTGTATCAAAGATTGCAGAGAGGCTGAGAAGGATAAGGAGGTATCAAGATAATAGAAAACATAATTTGTGATTTTGATTATTGCTATTCCAGTTCTGTGACAGGGACAATAACCTGATGGAAAAGGTTAAAAATCACTTGGGAAATCTTGGTATGAGGTAGCAGCTTGCAAGGACAATGGAATCAATGGTGAGTTTTTAGCTGGGGATGATGATGGCAGATTTGAAAGAGAGAGGGATATTACCTGAGAATAGGAAACATTTACATCTTACAGGGAAATTTTCACTGTCTTATAAGCGTGAAGTCATTTGAATAGGCCCTTCCGAATCTATGTAGAAAAAATCGAAATAAAATCAGAAAATGCTGGAAAAATTCAGCAGGTCTGGCAGCATCTATGGAAGGAGAAACAGTGTTGGCTTTCTGAGCCCATGACTCTCCTTCAGAGTTATGTAATTTCTGATGATTTTGTTTGAGTGGAATTGAACCATGGGTACATATACTGGTGGTATAATTTGGACTTTCGTATTATTGTACCACAGCTCCTGAGGTATAGGTAGATGACCAATAATATTGGGAAATGGGTTTACTTGCCAAGAATGTAGCTGTGGTCTGGTTCTTTGCCTTTGAATTGGGTTATGAAACACTGAGCTTATTGTGGGGCTTATTGAATGGAAGGGGGAGAAGGTGCTGATGATACGGGGAAGGGGGAAAAGGGCCAATGATTAGGGGATAGGGGCCAGTGTTTGGGAAGTGGGGGGGGAAAGGGTCGATGATCAGGGGGATGGGGTGAGAGAGAAGTGCCGACTCTGATTAGAGGTGGGGAAAGGAGCCCCTGACACCTCAGTGGTGGAATGGGGGGAAGGTCTGCTCCTGTTATGAACGGGGAGCCGTTTAATGATGGTGGCCTGATCTCGGTTTTTGCTGTTTTTTGCCGACATGTTGAGGCCCTTCCCCTCCATCCTGCATGGTGGTGTGAAACATGCCTCCTTGATTTTTTTTAGGCAATGTGTCTGGAGAAAAAAATGGTGTCTTCCCCTGAAAAAAAATGTCAGTTTTCTCACCAGAAACAACATTGCCATTTTTTTTGGCAAGAATTTATCTGTAATATTTTGTGCTGTGGTTTAAATGAATTGACAGCTCTGGCTGTTAAAAGTAAAAATTTACTTTTGAAAGTTGAAGAATGCTCTGCACCTGGTCCCTGTCCATTGATTGATAGGTACTCTGCTTTGAAATATAAATGGGATACCATTCTTTTCCATCAGTTTTAGGCAATGTAGCTGGAAGTTTTTTTTAATGACAGCTTCACAAATGCTTGGCTGGGTTTCAAAACCTCTTAATTGCTATTGAACAAGGAATGATTGAAACTGTAATAACAGAATATGCCTCTGACATTGTTTGTTGTTCATTTACAAATGAATGTTTACTAGATTGATGTTACGGAGGATATATGGGATATATAGGAATAGGAAACTGAGGGAGCAGGGGTGGTAATGAGAATGTGAGTTCATGGAAATAGCATGGGTAAGTTGATGGGTCACAGAGGTGGCATGATGTTCTGAGATCTGAAGGACATGGAAAATTTGAAGGGGTATGTGGTGGCATGTAGATTGGTGGGGATAAAGAGATAGATTTATAACTGAACCAACCCAAGTGTTAATGTAGGGGTAGTGTTGCAAGGTGTCCTGACTACAACTGAACGGTCTCAATTTTTGAAATAGTTCTGGAAAAAGGCTGTCACTCCTTAGAGAGGATTGTTGTTATTGCAAAGAGAAGCTTGAACAGGGAGAAGTGGGGTGAATAGGGGAAATATGTCCTTCCATCTGGCTTCAGACAGGTTAATTACAGCATTACATTTAGACATAAATGTAATGCACAGAGTCAGCAATGTGATACTGACTTTCAAATTAGGCCTGTGTGCATGTTGCAAGCGTAAACAATATTCCCATACAGGATCCAACCAAGGATACTCAACATTTTCTTGAAATAATTTCCATACCTTGAAGCTGTACAAACACCCTGACAAAAAAAAAATATACTGGCACAAAAGGAATCCTTCACTCGTTTATCTGAACTCCACGTCGTAAAACCATCTTGGTTTATTGCCCTTTCTATGCCTCAAAGTGAATGATACTTGAAGTTAGTTTGGCAAATTGCCTTTCTTCAGTTAGTTTGGATTATAGTAACATTTTCATACTGAACTTTTCAGGATCAACACAGCTACTGGGTGAATGAGCCAACCACTTCATGCCAATTACCAACAGTTGTTTCTGATGTTAGAGATGGGCCAGGGGTGGGGGGGTAGGGGGCGGGTGGGGTGGTAGATGGAAAGGATGGTTTTCCTTTTTTCGCCTCTTGACTGACTGAGACTAATGTACTTCAAAAAAACAAATTATTCAAACTTTCTAGAGTGCTGCAATTCTCAAAAAGACAAATGATACCTTTTCTTATAAGTTTTAAAGAAGAAAGATTTATTGTTCAATACCTGAAAGGATTCACAACCATAGCACTCGCACACTCATATTGGCGTATAGGAAGAGAAAATAAGGTTTAGTTTGGGTCGCTTGAGGATTACAAGGTAGCAAGGAATGAGTTTGAAAAAAGGGCTTAGGAAAGCTAGGAGGGGGTATGAGAAGTCCTTGGCAGGTTGATCAAGGAAAACCCCAAAGCTTTTTACTCTTACATGAGAAATAAAAGAATGACCAGGGTGAGGTTAGGGCTGGTCCTAAATGGAAACTTGTGCATGGAGTCAGAAGAGGTAGATGAGGCATTGAATCAATACTTTTCTTCAGTGTTCACTAAGGAGAGGGACCATGTTTTTTAGGATGAGAGTGTGATACAGGCTGATAGGATGGAGGAGTAGATATTCTGAGGGAAGATATATTAGCAATTTTGAAAAACCTAAGGATCGATAAGTCCCCTGGACCAAATGGGATACATCCTCGGATTCTTTGGGAGGCAAGGGATGAGATTGCGGAGCCTTTAGCTTTGATCTTTGGGTCCTCACTGCCCACAGGGATTGTGCCAGAGGACTGGAGAGTGGCAAATGTTGTTCCCCTCTTCAAAAAAGAAAATAGGAATGACTCTGGTAATTATAGGCCAGTTTGTCTTAATTCGGTGGTCGGTAAGTTAATGGAAAAGGTCCTGAGGGATACGATTTATGACCATTTGGAAAGAAATGGAGATGCTGGTGTTAGACTGGGGTAAAACAGAATGAAACCTCACAACACTAGCTTAAAGTCCAACAGGTTTATTCGTAGCAAACGCCCCACCTGACGAAGAGCCACCTGTGCTGCAGAGCATGACTGTGTGTGTGTGTGTGTGTGTGTGTGTTTGGGGGGGGGGGGGGGGGGGGGGGGGGGTGGTGGCACGTGCTGTTTAAACATGGTGCCTGGAACTTCGATCCAAAGATGTAACAATGGGGCGAATGAATCCCTACCAGCCCTGCCATGTAATATGTTGCACTTCTTGTTTATGGAAATATAATGAGGTGAAAAGCAGATGATCTGTGCAGCAACATGCCCCACTAATCAGTCAGAGCTGCGCTGACTTTCCAAACCCGCCCCCCACTGTACATAACCTCAAGGGTGCAAAATTCCACCTCAAGCCTTTATATTCATAGACATACATTAAAGAGTTTATAACCACTTGGAGCTGTCAATCCAACTGTGAACTGATAGGTTAGGTTGTGAAATAATTCGTGCAGTGCAAATACCATAATGACAACCCTTGGGCTTATGTCAACACATAAAGTTGAATAGCAATGCTCCTGGACTTATCCGAAGCATATCCTATATCTCCAAAAGGGTACCGTACCTCTCCAAAGAGGCCTTCTAAAAAGTATAAAGCCCACGAGTCTTTTTTTTTGGACAACTGGATCTGCACTTTTACACTTGCAGTTTCCTCCATGAATATGATGTGCAAACTGCAACCTGCCCCCATTCTCCATCCAGTACCCAGCTGACACTGGGAATGTCTGGATGTCTGGAATCAGAGCTCCAAGCTCCAACCCTTTCCATCATTATGAAAATTCAGGCCTCAGTTCGTAAAGACGGCAATGAGATACGCAGCCTGACAAACAAGTTATAAATTAATAGTTGTTTATTAACATTAGAATCATAGGAGCATTATTTTTCCTATGATCACCATATTGTTGGTAATATAATGAAGAAAATTGCAGATCAATCATGGATCCCAAACAATTTTTATGCCAATTTATCACCTCCACAATGGAGTTAAAAAATGTACCCTGTGGCAGCAGTTAAACATTAAATATTCAAATATTGAGTAAAAAGCATTCACAAAATAAGCAATAGAAGGTTAGAAAGGGTGTAACTGCTTACTGATTATAAACTTATAGTGAGATCATTAGCCAAGATTGATATAAATTAATTGTATTAATTTATAATTTGACTCCTTTGATAGCTGACAAGCTAATATCGTTCAGTGGAATTCACTCTATATGATGATAATGAGCAATGTTTCCAAAACAAATATACATGACTTAGTCCTAATGAGAAAAGCATGGATGAATCTGTTGTTTCACGGGGTGATTTTAACCTCCTGAGCTGTCAGAAGTGATGAATCTCCATCTATAGGGGTATTTCTGGTTCCTCCAGGAGCAACTCCTCACTAAATCCATTTTCCTTTTGATTTGACTTATTACTGTCACATGTATTGGGACACGGTGAAGTGTATTGGGGGCGGTTCTCCAAAAGTGCTGAATTGGTGGGAAAACTGTTCTAGATTATGACTCTTTTCTCATTGTAGCTTCAGACCTGAATCACTCAACTCTATGTCATGCAGAGGTCACAATCATGAATATTAAAAACTCAGGAGGCAGGGCCTACTCACGCCAGAGCCTGACAGTTCCAGAACTCTGCACATGCGCAGTGGCCCCGATCTGTCAGCCTCCTGTTTGTTGGCCAGCTCCATTGCTGGCCAGCCTGGGACCCCCGCAACACTGCCTCTCTAGACCCCCCATGGCTCGATCGTAGCCCCCACAAGAATTCCCGGATAAGCCCTAACTCCCCCCAACACCGGAGTACCCCAATGTCCAGCCCACCCCATCCCAGCAATGGCGAACCCCCCACCCTCTCGTCCCAGCAGATACACCCCTCACCCCCCCAAGTCAGACCCATGCCCCTCCAGGAGGCTGGCTCCTTTGCAGACCACCGCAACTCCCACCCCAAGTCCACTCCGATCACTGGCCTCTCTCCAGCCCAGACCGATCTCAATGCAGAATGGCAGCAGGACCCCCAATTCCGCTAATCGACTGGGCAGCACAGTAGCACAATGGTTAGCACTGCTGCTTCACAGCTCCAGGGATCTGGGCTTGATTCCCAGCTTGGGTCACTGTATGGAGTTTGCAAATTCTCCTCATGTCTGCGTGGATTTCCTTTGGGTGCTCCGGTTTTCTCCCACAGTCCAAAGATGTGCGGGTTAGGTTGATTGGCCGTGCTAAAATTGCCCTTAGTGTCCTGAGATACATAGGTTAGTGGGATTAGTGGATAAATTTGTGGGGATGTGGGGATAGGGCCTGGATGAGATTGTGGTCAGTGCAGACTCGATGGGTCGAATGGCCCCTTTCTGTGCTGTCGTGTTTCTATTTCTATGATTTCTAATCACCCTGGGCCCCATCCATTGCCTGATGCCCAGTGGGTAGAGCCAAGATATCCCCTAGGCATGGGCACTTTGCCCCTTGTGCAGTGCCAGAGGCACAGGTTGGCACTGCCAGGGAACCCATGCCCAGGGGGCTCCACGTCCACGAAAGCTGACTCCCTAAGGGTGCTCTGATTGCCCCCTTCACTCCGGTAGGATCTGTCGCTAGTTCCCCGGATGTGGGAAGCTACTCTATACCTTGCCGGAACGAAGTGGGGTGAGAGATGCGGGGTGAGAAATGCTATCGTGCCTGACAAGTTCCATGCCCGGCTCGATAATCACATTTAAAGTACACTTAAAATATATGTAAAACATATTCAAATGTCTTACCTCACTTCCCACCGGACTTCTGCGTGTTCCTGGCGGTGCGATTTTCTTCCACTTGGGAGGTGCACATGGGTCGTAAAAGCTCACGGGGAGCTCACGATAAAATGGCTGACATGCGCACCTCCCAAACTAACCAGTCAGAAAAGTTGCGGGTCGTAATGGGAGAATTGGGCCCATTGTGTTTGCATGCTATACAGTCAAAACGTATTGTTCACAGATTACATAGAGGAGAAGGAAAGGACAGAGTGCAGAACATAGTTTTACACTCATAGCTGTGGTGTAGAGAAAGATCAGCTTAGTATATGATAGGTCCATTCAAAAGTCTGATGGCAGCAGGGAAGAAGATGTTCATGAGTTGTTAGTCCGTGATCTCAGACTTCTGTATCTTTTTCCCAGCAGTAGAAGATGGAGGGGAGTATGGCCGGTGTATGTGGGGTCCTTGATAAGGCTGGCTGCTTTCTCAAGGCAGCTGGAAGTGTAGACAGAGTCAATGAACGGGAGGCTGGTTTGCATGATAGCCTGGGCTACGTTCTTAATTCCTTGTAGTTTCTTACAGTCTTGGCGACAGCAGGAGCCAAACCAAGCTGAGATAGATCTGGAAAGGATGCTTTCTATGGTGTATCTGTAACAATTGGTGACAGTTGTAGCGAACATGCCAAATTTCCTGAATCTTCTGAGGAAGTAGAGGTAACAGTGGGCTTTCTTATCATGCTGTATCCAGAGTTGTTGGCTTAAATTTTGCCTCCCATGATCTCAAGCAAGCTTGCACATCTAAATGACACACCATTATCTCTGTGTGCAGGTGTCTGGGATAACCATCCTAAAGTAAACTGCAATAACTTTACTCTTACTCTGTTGGAGGCACATTTTCCGTAGCATGGGAGAAATGATTTGCAATCAACTTGCAATAAACCTCTGGATGGAAGCTTTTGTCAAGTATGCTATTTATTTTTAATTAAAGTAAAAACAAAATAAGTGATATCAACCAACAAGATGGCCTTTATATAACACCTCTCTGAGAAATATGGACAGTTTAAATGGAAAGCATTGATAAACTATCCAGGTTGGAGATTAAGTTAAGTTGCCCATACTAATCAATTTGCTGACCCAGATGAGGAGAGGAGTATATGAAATCTAACAAAACACTTATGGAGCTGCACCAACTGTGGATAGTGAACATAAGAACTAGGAGCAGGAAGGAGTAGGCTATCTTGAGCATGCTCCACCATTCAATAGAATCATGGTTGATCTTTTCGTGAATCAGCTCCACTTACCCGCCCGCTCACTATAACCCTTAATTCCTTTACTGTTCAAAAATGTATCCATCCTTGCCTTAAAGACATTCAATGAGGTCGCCTCAGCTGCTTCACTGGGCAGGGAATTCCACCGATTCATAATCATTTGTGTGAAGAAGTTCCTCCTCAACTCAGTCCAAAATCTGCTCCCCTTTATTTTGAGGCCAAGCCTCCTAGTTCTAGTTTCACCTGCTAATGGAAACAACGTCCCTGCTTCTATCTTATCTATGCCCTTCATAATCTTGTACGTTTCTATAAGATCTTCCCTTATTCTTCTGAATTCCAATGAGTGTAGTCCCAGTCTACTCAGTCTCCCCTTTTAAGCCAACTCTCTCAATTCTGGAATCAACCTACTGAATCTCTTCTGTACTTCCTTCAGTGCCAGTATATCATTTTTCAAGTAAGGAGACCAAAGCTCTACACAGCACTCCAGGTATGGCCTTATTGGCATCTTATGCAGCTACAACATAACTTTGCTGTTTTTAAACTCCATCCCACTACTAATGAAGGACAAAATCCCATTTGCCTTTTTAATTACCTCCTGCAGCTGCAAACCAACTCCTTGTGATTCTTGCACAAGGACACCCAGCATGCTGCAATTTTTTACCATTTAAATAATGGTCCATTTTCCTATTATTCCTACCAGAATGGATGGCCTCACATTTACCAACATTGTACTCCATCTGCCAGACCCTCATCCACTCACTTAGACTCTGTCAGACTCTTACCCACTCACTTAGAAGGTCAGGCTGATCGGAAGGAAGGGGATATGGCAGCAGAAGGCTTCATGAAGAGGTACAAGAAAAGCAATCATTCTCAACCTGGCCCCAGAAAATCTCTACCAATCTTAAATTTGTACATCCTACAGGCCTTCCAACTATCCCCTTGAGGAACTTAGGCTTGACTGCAATCTATATCATTTTAGTGATGCACCTTGTACATTGCCAGATGTTGACAGAATAAAATGATGTTTGACTTGGACCTACAACATAAGACATTGATGACCATATAGTAATAAGTTTCCTGCCTATTTTTGGCAGGAATCTGGCCATTTATTTCACACCCAAGTTCAGAATGGCAATAGGCAGCAAACCACCAAATCAAAGCATAATAACGGGCCCAAAATTACCTCAAATGTCTCAAAGGCCTTTACAAGGAAAAAAAGATGAGACCAGGCAGAAAGGTGACTGGAACTTAAGAGTTGGGCTGTAAAAGGTTGAAGGCTGTTCAGAGGCTACAGAGTTTTGGCCGGAATCTTATCACCATTCACGCTGGTCAGGTTTTTCCATTTCACTGCAGTGAAAGGAAATTTGGCTGACAACAAAATTCTCTGACATCACTGCAGTGGGAGCATGGCATGAATGGGAGGTAAGTGTTTTGTTTGTTATTTTATAAGCATTTAGTTTAAGGATAAAAACAGTCCCCGAATTCTCTATAATTCCTTTCTCAAAATATTGTAGATGCTTTATTATTTATGTTTTTGACTTTAATTTGCTACTTGATATTAGAATCTGGAGGTTAACATATCAAAGCAAGTTTCAGACAATAGTGTTGTTGCAGATATCAAAAATCAAATGTCCAAGGAGTCAGTTGTGCTATGTAGACATTTAAGTTCCTGTTATTAAAACATGTAACTTAAACATTAAAATAGTAGGTTTCAATTAGCAAGCAGTGATATTGAAAATTGGTTTAACATTAATGTTTCACATATTAAATTTCATCCCTAATTACTGAAGCAAAGCTAAATTGCTTTAAGAACAACATATACTTACAATTCAAGCCAATGGATTTCAAGCTTTCATAAGTAGGGTCCCTTATGAATTCGATACACTCCCCCAAAACCTGCTGAAAATACCAGTACTTCCCAAGGCACCTTATCCTAACTTCTGAAAGACAGTGTCAACTGTGCTGATCAAAGCCGTACAATTATTGCAGTATTTTTTCAATAAGCACACAAGAGAAATAATATGCAATTAATTAATGATGAAAGATATATAGAAATACGATGACCTCGGGATCCTGCTGGGTTCCCCTAGGGTCTGGGAATCCCAATTTAAAAATCTCTGATCTGACAAATTTACTCTGCAAATTTAGCTTTGCTTCAATAATTAGGAACTAAATTTAATATGTGAAACATTAATGTTAAAATAGCCCATCACCTTCATGTACTTGAGAAAATTGATTAAATGTGGCATTCTGGCAAGTTGGGGTATTTCTATCCATACATCATATTGAACACATAGTAGAGTTTTCTAAAGATTACTTAGATGTTTGTCATCATTGCCATGGAAGGGATTATATTAGCTCACAGGATCCATGGGAAACTGACTAATAGCTAACTTAATCAAAACCTTGAATTTGTGAGTGTGCCATTTGTAAACTCCTGCATGGTGTGAGCTTGCAGTGAGCTTGCTGTGATCCTTGAAAGGACAAGGCCACCCTAATTATAAACTGAAAGGTCATATATAATTATAATATTCTTCTTCTTTGTGTCAAACAGAGCAAAGCTGTTGGTTTCAGAAGTTGCAGCTAAGACCACACCGACCGTGGGACATGGGGAAGGTGCCATTTGCTTTTACTCTTATGTAATTGTGTTTCAAAGTTGTCTACCTGCAGGATTCAGCTCTTGAGGAATAGACCTAAAAGAAGTGAAGTTCCTTTCAGTTGTGTTAAAATTTTCATCTTATCCATGAAAGTTGAGAGAAAAATGTCTCCACCGAGTCTCCTATCTGCTTGAGAAAGTGTTGCAAAGGTAACATCTTGAATATCGTTGTAGTGATTCAAGGAAATTTCTTAGGTACTGGTTAAGAATTAAACGAGTTTATGAGGGAAAGGGGACAATCAGAGTATTGAATTCGATGATCAGCCATGATCAAAATGAATGGTGAAGCAGGCTCGAAGGGCTGAATGGCCTACTCCTGCTTCTAGTTTCTATGCTCTTATGTTTACATTTCTTTTTAAAACCTGATTTAATGGGATGCATATCACATTAGTAGAAAAATAACAGGCATCAAGTCCTGGGAATTTTGTGCATTTCAAAAGCCGACGCTACTAATTCTAGCTAGGATTGTACAGTAACAACATAAATATGCAGTTTTACAGCTAAATGCATGTAACCGAAAGTTATGTGACATCACCATCATTATGTCTAGATTGTAAAATTGTTAACTGAGAGGGACTGACAATCTTCTGCCAATTAGTGCCATATTAGGCCTAGTTTTTTGCTGTAACCCTGTGATTATCGGGTACTGCACTGAGGCTGCCTAAACTCGTTTTTCATGAGAATCTCACAATCATGAGACAGAGGAGTCTTTCATCCCATCGGTCTGGACTCAATTGGAACCCAGCTCCCAAGCCCGTGGCTAACAGTCTCAGTTCTCTCTCCAATACACCAGCAATTTTCTCAGCAGGAATGTCATCACACTATATTTTAGAAAACAACTTCCTGGCTTCAAAGCAAGATATTTATTGACAATGCAATACATCAAGGACTCTTTGATTAGTTTATTTTCATGTCAAATACAATGAAATTATTCAATATTTTTAAATTGTCATGGATGTAACTAAAGTTGGATAGACTGATCAAAGTTGGAAGTACATCATAATCTGGCTCAACTCTGTACAAAGAAAACTGTTATGCAAACACAAACTAAACCACAAAGAGATGTGAACGAACTCCACTTCTGTTCGCTCACCATCTGTTTTTTGAAGCTCATACAAATGTCATGATCCAAAATTCCGGCACATTACTGTGGATGTAAAGCTACAGAGGGGTAATCTTGGAGGCTAGTCGAATTTAGTCATTGATACTACTTTGTTTTAATATTATCATTTACAGATATTTCTGCAATGCAGCATTCATGTTTTAAATAAGCATTTTGTTTATGAAGCTGTAGGAACATTGTGTTCGCCACAATTATAATCAAGCCACGGAAGAAGGGTTATAACCAGGGTGCATTTGCTAATAATGACAAGATGGGCTGCACATCACATCTGTAGCTAAATAAAAAGTGAAGATGGAAGTGGGGTCCTGGGATGCACCAGCTGTTGCTGTTGCTCCTCCCTGCTGAGCCCAGAGCCCTGAATCCCCTCCGGAAGGAAAGGCAATCTGTTGACATTCCCAACTCTCTACTACGACGGGACTCTTGACTGATTCTAAGAAGACAATCATCTGGCTGAGTGAACAAAAATCAATGCCTACAGTGAAAACTGGGAGGAAAATACAAAGCAGATGGCTGGAGGCCTGTGTGCTCCTGTTTCTGGAGCTGTTTACATTCTTAATTGACTAATTTCGACATGTAATACTACAATGAGCTTTTTCATATGATCCACGTAACTGTCTACAGCGTGAAGTGGGATTTTCTAGAATTTAAAGCAGCCTTTTCCCTAAATAATTCACATTCAAATACAGAGCCTCTCCTGAATATGACTGAGACAGTCGGTTGTCCACGCAATTTCAAAACTGCTTAACTACCACTGACAGGACCCAATGACAGTAACCCACCGAGCTCTACTTAGGAGATGAACCACAAGAGGTAGGAAATCAGTTTCTTCATTAATACTCCTGTAAAGAGTCCCTGGGCCACGTGCAGAGTAGGAAAGTGAGGCAGGAAATGAAACAACGTACACTAATTACACTAGCATCAGAGGGTAGTCACTAATAACACTGGCAACGGTCTAGAATCATAGAATCATAGAGTCATACAGCGCAGAAGAGGCCCTTCAGCCCATTGAGTCTGCACCAACACATTAGAAACACCTGAACTCCCACCTGATCCCATCTGACAGCACTTGGCCTGTAGCCCTGATTGTTATCTTGTGCCAAGTGCTCACCCAGATACTTTGTAAAGGATATGAAGCAACCCGCTTTTACCAACCTCCCAGGCAGCACATCCCAGACCGTTACCACCTTCTGGGTAAAAATGTTTTTCCTCACATTCCCTGTAAACATCCTACCCCTCACCTTGAACATATGTCCCCTCGTGACTGACCCTTCAACTAAGGGGAACAGCTGCTCCTTATCAAATTCATCCATGTGTCTAAAAGTCTCATAATGTACACCTCGATCAGGTTGCCCCTCAATCTTCTCAATGAAAAAAACCAAACCTATCAAACTCTCTTCATAATTTAAATGTTCCATCCCAGGCAATACCTAGTGAATCTCCTTTGCACTCCATCCAGTGCAATCATGCCCTAGAAATAATGGAAATAAGACAATTTGATTTGATTTATTATTGTCACATGTATTAGTCTATAGTAAAAAGTATTGTTTCTTGCATGCTATACAGACAAAGCATACTGTAAATAGAGAAACAAAGGAGAGAATGCAGAATGCAGTCATAGCTAGGGTGCAGAGAAAGATAACTTAATGAGAAGTAGGTCCATTCAAAAGTCTGATGGCAGCAGGGAAGAAGCTGTTCTTGAGTCATTTGGTACGTGTCCTCAGGCCATTGTAGCTTTCCTCGAATGAAGAGAGCATGCCTGAGGTGCATGGGATCCTTGATTATGCTGGCTGCTTTTCCAAGGCAACGGGAAGTGTAGATAGTGCCAATTGGTAGGAAGCTGGTTTGAGTAATGGACTGGGCTTTGTTCATGATCCTTTGTAGTTTCTTGTGGCCTTGGACGGAACAGGAGCCATACCAAGCTGTAATACAACAAGAATGCTTTCTATAGTGCATCTGTAAAAATCAGTGAGAGTCGTAGCAGACATGCTAAATTTCCTCGGTCTTCTGAGAAACTAGAGGTGTTTCTTAACTACAACATCTGCATGGAGGGACCAGAACACATTGTTGGTGATCTGGACCTAGAAACTTGAAACTCTTGACCATTCATCCCCACTGATGTAAACAGGGGCATGTTCTCTTCTACGTTTCCTGAAGTAGACGACTATCTCCTTTATTTTGTTGACATTGCGGGAGAGATTATTGTCATCGTACCATTTCATTAGGTTCTCCATCTGGAATGCTGGGCAAGGAATGTTGTGAAGTTCAACCAGAGTTACTGAGGGAGAACAAAATAAAATGGGATTGAGGAAAGAACTGGAAGGAACTATCTTGCTGAGATTGTGCTAAGTAGTGGCTTTGTTAATAATATCAATTTCACTGCTTGTGGTTTATTAAAAAAAACAAGCTTTAAAAAATTACTTATTTGGCCAGCTGGCCAACAGCTTGTATTATAGGCCCAATGGACAATTGGACACTCTAAATTAAACTGCTGCAGCAAACAGCAAGGATCAACAGGCCAGAGCCAAAAAGAATACAGGTCAGCCCCAGCAGCAGAGATCAAAAGGACTTGACTCTGACCATGTTTTGCAGATCTATTCCCTGGTTTTTGGCCGGATTCTCTGGTGCCTAGAGTTCCTGAATAAAATTGGGTAGAACTGTGGACCAAGACTTGTCCTTTCGTTCATCCTGAAAACCTAAGTAAAGTGGTTGAAATATATGAACAGGTCAAAATGTCTAATTTTTCTAGACAATACTTAGGAGAACATTCCCAATAAGAACATTTAGTGCATGGATTTTCTAAGCCCCCCACCTCTGTTGTCACAATGATGTGCAGGAACAGACATGGCTGACTCCTGACTGCATCTGTTCCTGACTTTGAACAGACGTGACGGATAGCAGTTCAATTCTTTTGAGTGTGTGCAGTCTTGTATTTGGTTGTTAAACTAACAGCTGCATTCTCAAAGGCAGAACTTAAAAGTTTACCTGTAAGATCTCTTGTTCATATTCACAAAATATCTATCAGACTTTACCAGCCAAAGCAGCACAAATGTGCTGCCATCTGTAGTTTTTGTCATCAAGGCTAAGAAGTACAAATTGGTCATGACTTCATCTCCTGATCCTTGTTAGAAAGTGTATGTGCTTTGAATGGAAATTCCCTTGTCGGTATCCTACACAAGACAATGGGCATGCAGCAAATCAAATCAGCCAAAGATGCATCAATGGTTGTACACCACATACACCACATGCATGAATAATTTGGATTCAGGAATTGGGGTAGCGGTATCAATTTAAGTGGTATTTTGCAGGATCAATTGGGGTGGAGTGGTGAGTTGCTGCAGATAGTGCAGAGGGGTGCTTGTCAAATAACTTGAAGGATTTCACTAAGATGCAGGAAAATGTAGAGTTGGCAGATCAACGACACTTTTAAGTTCAAAAATGAGGTGTCTCGCTTTGGTAGGAAGGATAAAGAGCCTATTTTCACAGTTGGTAATTAAGGCAAAGGGATCTAGGAATATTTATATATAAATAGATAAAGAAATCATCTGAATAGCAAAGAAAGTTGATGAATCTATAAAGATGGCAGAGTGTTGGTCCCAATGATAAAAACAGCATGCTTCTCTCCAGATTTTGCCACACCCAGTCACAAACAATTAGGTGGACATGTTTCACACTGCCATGTAAGGGGGTAGGACCTCAACTGGCCATCAAAGCCCAGCTGCAGTGAGATCAGGCTGCCACATTTAAAAGATGCCCCAATCAAAGCGAGGAATAAGCTCCCCCAATCCACATGATGTCACTTCAGCGTGGTTTGAACATATGCCTCAGGTGAAGTATATGGCGAGGTGGGTCTTTAATAATATAAAGGTGTTGAAAGGTACTTAAATCAGGTTCATGCCCACAACAGGCACCAACCTGATTATTGTCACCAGTGAGGTGTGGCAAAAATCGGAAGTCATGATTTCGCCAGCGAGATTCATCACTTCCAGATCTTGAGCTCTGCCTCCATTGCTTCAGGCGGTGAGCAAGTTCTCAAGTTCACTCTCATGGCACTCCCAGCAGAATGTAACAAGAGCAATGCGGTAACAATGAGTGATTTTAATTTTCACATGAACTAGGAGAAGCAGAATAGTGCAAACCCGGGTTACCTTCTACACTTTGTTCCAGTGGGTTTGAAGGCAGGGAGGCTTCAGCGAATGACCTTCCCACTGCCAACCTATCCATCCCCAACCTGTCTGTAATTTAAGGGACGGTTGGGGAGGTGTCAGCTGCCCTGGCCAGCCATGGGTCTATTGAGGCTTTTAAATGGCCAATTAATAGTCACCCACCAGTATTTCACATGCAGTGGGAGGATGTCCACGCCATTAGGAAACCCTGTAGCTTTATTTTCAGAGGTTTGTGCTAGGCATTTATTGAACACCTAGGCCCATTGCAGGCATGTCCCCATGTCATTTCCCCCTTTAATTCTCTCCCCTGGCATTCATAGGCCTGTCATCTCAGACTCCTCACTAAGATTCCCAATGCCAGACTGCCCTGGGCTCCTTGGCATGTTGGGACTGTCTGTAGACCCAGCAGTAGCCAACACTTCAAGATGGCATTGCTTGTACAATAAATATGTCAGCCATCTGATTGGCAGGCAGTTCTCCAAGATGTACACTTCCCAACCCTTTGCCCCCTGTACCCAAAGAAAGGTGTGAAACGTCGCCTTAAAGCAATTAATGCTGTTCCTAACAATAAACTGCTTACAGCGTAGCCATTAGTGGACTCCACCCCACTGACATTTTAGCTGGGTCACGCAAAATGGCATGGTGGTACAGTGGTCAGTACTGCTCACAGTGCCATGGACCCAGATTCGATTCCGAGCTTGGGCAACTGTGTGGAGTTTGCAGGTCTGCATGGATTTCCCCCAAGTGCTCCAGTTTCTCACAATCCAAAGATTTGTGGGCTACATCATAGAGTCATAGGGGTTTACAACATGGAAACACGCCAACCTGTCCATGCCACCCCTCTTTTTTAACAACTAAGCTTGTCCCAATTGCCTGCATTTGACCATATCCCTCTACAGCCACCTTGCCCATGTAACTATCGAAACACTTTTTAAAAGACAAAATTGTACCCGCCTCTACTACTACCACTGCCAGCTTGTTTCAGACACTCATCATCCTCTGTGTGAAAAAAGTGCCCCTCTGGACATTTTTGTATCTCTTCCCTCTCACTTAAACCTATGCCCTCTAGTTTTAGACTCCCTTATCTTTGGGAAAAGATATTGACTGTCTAACTGAACTATGCCCCTCATTATTTTATAGGCCTCTATAAGATCAAACCTCAGCTTTCTATGCTCTAGATAAAGAAGTCCCAGGTTATCTAGCTTCTCCTTATAACTCAAACCATCAAGTCCTGGTAGCATCCGAGAACATCATTTCTTCACTTTTTCTGGTTTAATGATATCCTTACTGTAATAGGGTGACCAGAACTATACACAGTACTCCAAGTGTGGCCTAACCAATGTCTTGTACAACTTCAACAAGGCGTTCAACTCCTGTATTCAATGTTCTGATCAATGAAACTAAGCATGCCGAATGCCTTCTTCACCACTCTGTCCACCTGTGACTCCACTTTCAAGGAGATATGAACATGTACCCCGAGATTTCTTTGTTCTGTAACTCTCCCCAATACCCTACCATTAACTGAGGAAATCCTGCCCTGGTTCAATCGACCAAAATGCATCACCTTGTGTTTATCTAAATTAAACTCCATCTGCCATTCATCAGTCCACTGGCCCAATTGATCAAGATCCCATTGCAATTGGAGATAATTTTCTTCACTATCCACTACGCTACCAATCTTGGTGTCATCTGCAAACTCACTAACGATGACTCCTATATTCTCATCCAAATCATTAATGTAAACGACCAATAACAGTGGACCCAACACTGATTCCTGAGGCACACCGCTGGTCACAGGCCTCCAGTTTGAAAAACAACCTTCTACGACCACCCTCTGGCTTCTGTCAAGAAGTGGCGATGCCGGCATTGGACTGGGGTAAACACAGTAAGAAGTCTCACAACACCAGATTAACTTAGAACTCTTCACTCACCTGACGAAGGAACAGCATTCTGAAAGCTTGCGGCGTTTACTATTAAATAAACCTGTTGGACTTTAACCTGGTGTTGTGAGACTTCTTATTACGTCAAGAAGCCAATTTTGTATCCATTTAGATACCTCACCCTGGATCCCGTGAGATCTAACCTTAGGTAACAACTTACCATGTGGTGCCTTGCTAAAGTCCGTGTAGATAACATCAGCTGCACTGCCCTCATCTACCTTCTTGGTTACCCTTTCAAAAAACTCAATCAAGGTGGATTGGCCATGCTAAACTGCCCCTGAGTGTAAGGGGGAACAACCTAAAGTAAGTGCATGAGGTTGTGGGAAAAGGGCCTGGGTGGGATTGTGGTAGGTACAGACTCAACTGGCCAAATGCCCGCCTTCTGCACTGTAGGATTCTATGAATGTTAGCTCAGTTCTCTCTCCATTGATACTATCAGACCAGCTGAGATTTTCGAGCATATTATGTTCTTATTTCAAATTCCAGTATGCGCAGTAATTTGCTTTTATCTCAGTAACAAACTAGAATTTGCTTACGATAAATGAACAACTTGCAAATAATGACTGTAACATGGTGAAATATGATAGGTGGGATTCTCCGACCTCCTAGCTGCATGTTTCTCAGCGCCGAGAGGTAGTGCACCATTCGCTGGTAGTGGGATTCTCTGGTCCCACTGCTTTCAGTGGGAATTCTTACGCTGCTGGAAAACCCCCAGAGGAGATGCGCTGTCAGTGGAACAAGAGAATCCCGGCAGCATGAACAGTTGGAGAATTCAGGGCAACATCACATTTGGGAGAGAGAAGTAAAGGTCATAAATAAAGCTAGGCAAACTACAAAGGGATCAGAAATTAATTGACCACTGTAAACTGGGCTGAACTGTTAATGAGTAAACCTACAGACAAACAGTGAGAAGTAGTCAAAGAAATAGTTGGCATAATGCCAACTGTGGTAAGACTGTTCAAGTAAAAACACTATTTCTGCAGCTTCAAAAACAAGGCACTATCAAAATAAAAGTAAATGTTCATACCAAAGCAAAGAAAAGTGGAGTCCCAGCAATTAAAAGACGCCAAGCAAAGCACCAGAGCTATACAGGAAAACCATCAGAGATGCAAAAATGGAATGTAAAAGAAAAACTAGCAAGGCTACCAAAGGTAAAATATATTGAGAAAAGTTATTATACATCAAATAAGGAAAAAAAAGTCACAAAAGGGAAGACAGAAAGCAAAGTACTGCAGTTGCTGGAATCTGAAACAGAAACAGAAAATGCTTGCGAATCACAGCAGGTCTGGCAGCATCTGAGGACGGAAAATACAGCCAACGTTTTGAGTCAGCTCTGATGAAGGGTGATGCTGACTCAAAAAGTTGGCCCTATTCTCCCTGAGAATAAGGACACGATGTTCAGGAGGAAGGGAGGGGGTGTACTGGCACTGACCGCTGGGGCGGTGAGGGGGAGGGAGGTTATTGGTTCCAATCAGGAGCAGGTGTGGGGGAGCTCCTGAGGCCTCCACATGTTTATTTGTTTCCTGATCGGGGCACCCAATCTAACATGGTGCCCCAATATCAGTGCATCCAAGCTATGCCGGCGTGTTTAGGCACTCCCCCCTGCATGACAGCATGAAACGCACTCTGCTGTCTTTTTTGACAGAGTGTGGTAAGATCTGGAGAGAAAACCAACCTGTTTCTCTGGAGAGAAAGACGGCACTTTTCTCACCAGAACCAACACTTTCCCTGAAGCTGCAGTGTAGCTTCTTTTTTTCAGGGTCATAGGCTACATAAGTTCAGCCTTTTTAAGAACTTTGTTCAGTTAGAAAATTTACAAAATAGTAGTGAGGGTACAGGGTGAAGTTTTAGTCCCACGTGATGATAACTTTTAAAGTTTATTTATTAGTGTCACAAGTAGGCCTACATCAACACTGCAGTGACGCTACTCTGAATATCCCCTTGTCGTCACAATCCAGCATCTGTTTGTGTACACTGAGGGAGAATTTATCACGGTCAATACACCACCTAACCAGCACGTCTTCTGGACTTTTGGAGGAAATCCATGCGGACACAGGGAGAACTTCCCTGAACCAGGCCAGGAATCAAATCTGGGTCCCTGGTGCTGTGAGGAAAAAAAAAAGGCAAGGAAGCGATGCTTTACGGTGTATCAAGTCTTGGTCAGATCTTGTCTGAAATATCGCATTTAGTTTTGGGCACCACACTTCAGGAAGGAACATTGATCTTGTAATGGATGCAGCAGAGGTCATAGATCATAGAATTTTAGAAGTTTACAGCATGGAAACAGGCCCTTCAGCCCAATTTGTCCATGTCGCTCTTTTCTTTAAACCCCCAAGCTAGTCCCAATTGCCTGCACTTGGCCCATATCCCTCTATACCCATCTTACCCATGTAACTGTCTAAATGCTTTTTAAAAGACAAAATTGTACCATGGTGTTCTAGGTTCGCAAGAGCAATATTGGGACTTGAAGGAGTGAATTATTAGGAGAGATTGCATAAACCTGTTTATATTGCATTGACGTTAGAAAGTTGAGTACTGCTCTAAACCAAGGAAGCACATTCTCAAGAATTCTTTCCCCTAAATGGCTGTGAATGTTAGTTCAATAGAAAGTTTCAAGATGGAAAATGGTAGAATTTTGTGAAATAAGGCTACCGAGGGATATTGCCTGGTAAGTGGAGTGGAGGTACAGATTAGTCATTATTTAATTGAACAATGAAACAAGCTCAACTTGTCTTCTCCTGTTCCTACGTTTCTAAAACGAACATCTCCTTATTCAAGTACTTAAAAAAATTATCTGTCTTAAGATTTTCCCTTTTTAACTGCCTAATTTACAAAGGTCTTATTGAACTGTACACGTTTCTTTTAATGCCAACAACGTTACTCATCAGAACAGAAACAAAACATGGCCATGATGATAAATGTAATTTAGACCACACACAGTTATAACCTTAGGTACCAAGCCACCTGTCAACTAACACTGGAAGGAGAGATTTCCCAGATATATATGGTAAAGATCCCAATAATCTGTAGTATTTATTTTATGTAGGAACAGACTTGATGCCTTCCATCTTATAACTGATGTTTGCAAGGACTATAATTATCTTATGGAAAAAAAGTAAAAATTTATTTTGCCACAAAGACACAATTATGTTATTAGGTGTCATGATCTCTAGTCATGATTAGAAGACTTTTTTTCCTCCTTTTTTTTCTTTTGCCAACTGAATTTGAATGTTTCCGTCATTCTCTTGATGCAGTATAAATAGTCAAGTCTTAATAGATCAGGTAAGAGAAGCTAAACGCTTTTGATAACCACATACATCTTGCCCTCACCCCAGTACCTCCACAACTGAATTTAGTTTTGCTAGATCTCTTCGGTATCTTGCTTTGTCAAATAGAGGCTTAATTGTATCTGTGCTCACCACTTTCCACAATTAATACATTGGAATATGATAATAACTACTACTGGGTATATTTCAGGCAGACTTCAGTGAGCATGGACAACAACTACAGACAGGTAAATGAGGAGGCAGCACCAGGCTTCTGTATTGTTTCCTTCAACAGCAATAGGCAAGGTCAGAAGCATAGAAACATGGGGGTATTGAAAGTAGGAGCAGGAATAGGTTACTCAGCCTTTTGAAATTGCTCTGCCATTCATTATGATCATGACTGATCATCCAACTCAATAGCCTGGTCCTGTCTCTGCCCTACCCCCCCACCCCCCCAATTCCTTTGATTTCCTTCACCCCAAGAGACATATCTAATTCCTTCTTGAAAACATATGTTGTGGTCTCAACTGCCTTATGTGATGGTGAATTCCATTGGTTTATCACTCTCTGGATGAAGAAATTTCTCCTCATTTCAGTTCTAAATGGTTTACTCCAAATCCTTAGACAATGAACCCTGGTTCTGGACATCCCCACCACTTGGAATATCCTTCTTGCATCTACCGTGTCCAATCCTGTTGGAATGTTATACGTTTGTAAACCTTGACCCCCGTGCCCCAAAACAGTGCACAATGAATATATCTTTAGCCCTAGTTGTTTGTTACATGTGGTGTTTAAGAAAAGCTCTAAAAAAAATCCAACTGTTAGGATTAAAGATGAAGAACCTATTGCTGCTGCCACTCAGCAGTACATCAGGACAGGCATGTGGTAACCAATGAGGCAAGTTACTTCAACTTGTGGTTAGAGAGGTGGCTAAAAACTCAGAGAAAGCCTGCCTCCATTTGTTACCATTCATTCTCCTTGGATAAGTCAATATCATGGGAGAAAACTAGTTGATGTTGTTATATTTAAAGAATGCCACATGCTAGAATGACATCAGCAGCGCACGAGCAATAGGCAGTTCAAAGTTCAACTAAAAAGCCATAATAGTCAAAACTGAATGCTTTATTATCTCAATCAGGACGTGAATAATTTGCCGGGTGTTAGCGATGGAAAGGTGGTAGGACTGGAGGGTCTTAATGACATTACTGTTACTAGAGAGGCGGTGCTCGACAGACTGGAGGGGCTGATTGTGGACAAGTCCCCAGGACTGGATGGAATGCATCCGAGGGTTCTGAAAGAAATGGCGGAGGTGATAGTGGATGCCTTGGTGGTTATTTTCCAGACGTCGCTGGATTCCGGGGAAGTGCCGGAGGATTGGAAAACGGCTAATGTTACGCCGTTGTTTAAGAAGGGTGCCAGGCAAAAGGCGGGGAATTATAGGCCGGTTAGTTTAACGTCTGTGGTAGGTAAAATGTTAGAATCTGTCATTAAGGAGGAAATTGCGAGGCATCTTGAAGGGAATTGCTTGATAGAGCAGATGCAGCACGGTTTCATTAAAGGGAAGTCGTGTCTGACAAATTTACTGGAGTTCTATGAGGATGTGTCTAGGGCGGTGGATAGAGGAGAGCCGGTGGATGTGGTCTTTCTAGATTTTCAGAAGGCGTTTGACAAAGTACCTCACAAGAGGTTATTGCAGAAGGTCGAGGGACATGGAGTTGGGGGTAGGGTGTTAGCGTGGATAGAGGATTGGTTGTCAAATAGGAGGCAGAGAGTGGGGGTCAACGGGTGCTATTCGGATTGGCGGATGGTGACTAGTGGAGTGCCCCAGGGGTCGGTGCTGGGGCCTCAGCTTTTTACCATTTATATAGATGATCTGGAGGAGGGAACCGAGTGTAGGGTGTTGAAATTTGCTGATGACACCAAGATTGGGGGAACGGCAAATTGTGCGGAGGGTGTGGAGAGTCTGCAGAAGGATCTAGATAGGCTGGGCGAATGGGCCAGGAAATGGCAAATGGAATTTAATGTTGGCAAGTGTGAGGTGGTCCACTTTGGTAGGAAGAATGGTAGGAAGGACTATTACTTACGGGACGAAAAACTGCAGCAGGCGACGGTGCAGAGGGACCTCGGGGTCCTTGTGCATGAGTCGCAAAAACCCAGCTTGCAGGTGCAGCAGGTGGTCAGGAAGGCGAATGGGATGCTGGCCTTCATAGCGAGGGGGATTGAATATAAAAGTAGGGAGGTCTTGCTGCAGCTGTATAGGGCATTGGTGAGGCCGCAGCTGGAGTACTGTGTGCAGTTTTGGGCGCCGCACCTGCGCAAAGATATTTTGGCCTTGGAGGGAGTGCAGAGGAGGTTTACTAGGCTGATACCGGAGTTGAGGGGATTGAGCTATGAGGAGAGGCTGAATAAACTGGGCTTGTACTCGTTAGAGTTTAGAAGAATGAGGGGAAATCTCATTGAGACGTATAAGATGATGAATGGGATGGATAGGATAGAGGTGGAGAGACTCTTCCTGCTCAAAAAAGACAGTAGGACTAGGGGGCACAGCCTCAAGATAAAGGGGGGGCAGTTTAGAACGGAGTTGAGGAGGAACTTCTTCACTCAAAGGGTGGTGAATCTCTGGAATTCTCTGCCCGTTGAAGTGGTGGAGGCTGCCTCGCTAAATATTTTTAAGACGCGGGTTGATGGGTTTTTGATAAGAGAGGGGATTAAGGGTTATGGGGAGAAAGCGGGAAAGTGGAACTGAGCAGCGACAGATCAGCCATGATCTTATTGAATGGCGGGGCAGGCTCGAAGGGCTAGATGGCCTACTCCTGCTCCTATTTCTTATGTTCTTATTTCTTATGTAATCACAGAATCAAATAATTTTAAGAGGAGGTTTATTTTAAAGAATAAGCTTTGGAATTCTCTCTATCTGTTCTCTGGAAGCTCAGTCATTGTGTATGTTTAATGTAGAGATTGATAGGTTTCTGATTCACAACAACATAAAGATTTATGGGGTTAGTGAATGTCTAAGGCATTGAGGTTTCCAATCAGCCATGATTGTATTGAATGGCGGAACAGGTTCGATGGGCTGAATAGCCTATTCCTGTTTGCACGTTCTTAAGCCAGTCGGCTACCTCACAAATATGTTGCATTTGCATTGGTGTCCTTGAAATCATACTTATGAAAAAGATTTGGGTAGGTCGGGTGAATTGGAATTCTTTGTTTTCATCTCTGGGAACTGGGATTGACGAACAGAAAAAATATTCTCATCCCAATAACAATAGGGGTAACTCACTTAAAGAAGTTTGCAATAGGCTGAAATTCAAATGCACTTTGGTCAGCAAAATAAAACTTGTTGCTATTAATGCGGAATTAGCATGAACATGAAAATAGGAAGGGATCAGGATTCTGGTGTGAAAACGGGAGTGGCTCACACTAAATACGGTGTAGAGATGCCGGCGTTGGATTGGGGTAAACACAGTAAGAACCTGGTGTTGTGAGACTTCTTACTGCGTTCGCACTAAATCGGGGCAGCACGGTATCACAGTGGTTAGCACTGCTGCTTCACAGCTCCAGGGTCCTGGGTTTGATTCCTGGCTTAGCTCACTGTCTGTGTGGAGTTTGCACATTCTTCTTGTGTCTGCGTGGGTTTCCTCCGGGTAGTCCGCTTTCCTCCCACAGTCCAAAAATGTGTGGGTTAGGTTGATTGTCCGTATTAAAAAATTGCCCCTTAGTGTCCAGGGATGTGTAAGTTAGAGGGATTAGTGGGTATAATATGTAGGGATATGGGGGTAGGGCCTGGGTGGGATTGTGTTCGGTGTAGACTTGATGGGCCAAAGGGCGTCTTTCTGCACTGTAGGGTTCTATGAAATACATCAGAGTATATTCTTCAGTATTTTGTGTTTTAGTTGCATTTCTGAGGCAGATTTAAAGGAGTCTCGATTACACCTGCTCTGTGCTATCTCTGTCTATGAACTCCTGGATCCTGACAATGGATGTCAAAAGCAGCAAATGTTCCTTTCTCAAGTACTGACATCCTCATATTGGGGATCATGAGTTTATAAAAAGGGTAGATATTCCATTTTCTTATGTATTTTGTCAAAACTGTATAAGGTTGGCACAGTGGCAAGTGGTTAACACTGCTGCCTCACAGCACCAGTGACTCGGGTTTGATTCCTGGCTTGTCTGTATGGAATCTGCACCTTCTCCCCGTGTCTGCGTGGGTTTCCTCTGTGTTCTCTGTTTTTCCTCTCATAGTCTGAAAGACATCTGACTATGTGCAATGGCCATGCTAAATTCTCCCTCCGTATACCTGGAGTGTGGCAACAGGGATATTCATAGTAACTTCATTGCAGTGTTAATATAAGCCTACTTGTGACACTAATAAATAAGTTTAAACTTTTAGATGTTTTCTGCTTCCATTGCATAGCATAGAACAACAAGAGCTGGTTCAACCTGAGCTGAGAGATCAGTAGAAATATCCATTTAAATCTAATTAGAATATTAACCAATGCAACTTCATTCAACTTAATTGTCTGGAGTCTTGAAAAATGGACAAATGCAAGTATAGGTAACATGAACTGTGTCGTGAGCAATCTTCCAGGCCACTAGGCACTTAACCTGGTTACTTCATGCCACAGTACTTCATCGATTCCATCAAAAATGGTAATCCTCTTTTGTGAGTTATGAGATCCACTATTGGAAAGCTGCTGAATCACAGCACTTAGCAAAAACTCCAATTCTGATAGTCAAAAACATAAGAAAACTTGAACTGAGAAAAGTCCAATTTAGTTTACAAAGGGAGATGAATTACCAGAGATACAATTCCTAAGACGCTAATCTTATAAAATTCCCTCCTGAATGCACTGTAAAAACATCAAGACACAATCTGACAATTCAATTTACATTATTCAACCCAAGCCAAATGAACCAAAAATCTATGCCAGTATTCCATGTATCAAATATAAAATATGTGTATCAGCATCTATGCTTACATAACTTTCAATCCACCTTTTAAATGTTTTGAAGAGGTAACCCTCATAACTGTTTCTGCTGACCATACTCAATAGGAAGAAAATAAGATTTATAGAATCATAGAATCCCTATAGTTCAGGAGGAAGCCATTCAGCCCATTGACCCTGTGCCGATGATAATCCCATCCAGGCCCTATCCCCTTATCCCCACATATTTACCCTGTAAATCTCCCTGACACTAAGGGGCAATTTAACATGTCCAATTAACCTTACCCACACATCTTTAGAGTGTAGGAGGAAACCGGAGCACCCAGAGGAAATCCACGCAGGCACAGGGAGAACGTGCAATCTCTATACTGTCACCTAAGGCTAGTATTGCTGTGAGGCAGCAATACTAACCACTATGCCACTGTGCAGCCCTAAATTTACTTGTAATATATCCTGCATTTAAGGTCCATAGGCTATAAAAAGGGGTCTGCATCTTAAAATGTTTAGGATAATGTTTCCCTCAATCATTTTACCAGCAAAAATGATTTCAAATTAGTGAATGCAGTTTTGTAGAGTCAGGGAGAGGTAAGTTAGAGCGAATCTGGAGAGCAGAAAAACAGAGATAGTCAATGTCATGCCAATAGCTCTCAATGCAAAGTTCCCATGGGCAAGAGGCCAGAGACAGGGATCTAGATAGAATGAGAATGAAATGGGCACACATAGGACCCCTGTGCAATCCATACAATAAAAGAACTAAATTTACCGAAGGACCTCAAATGAAGAAAATATTAAACAAGTCATCACTTTGTGTGACTTTAACTTGAACAAGAATCAGGATAAATATAAATTATGCACTAATTAATCAACAAATGGTACGCACGAACGATAAATTACACATGGAATAGCAGATAAAATAAAGATTAATTTCACAGACTTTATAGGGTATCTATTCTGTCTGTATAACACCAACTTCTACCAAATAATTCCTCCAAGTTTGGACCCCTTCATATAAAATTCCAGTCCATTTATTTCAAGGAATTAGCTGATTGTCCACAGGCAGAAGCTTCCGTGTTAACAGGGTTCCATTTATGTAATTTTCCACATAATGATGCATTTCTTTCTGGAACCATCTCAACTTTCAGTTCCCATCAGCCATGGTAGCATGGAAGTACTAGAATCATCTTTATATTTGTGTGATATTGCTAACTCTGGGAATTTTATCACACAGAAACGAAGGTGGCAATAGTCCTAAAGTGCCTTCTTATCACTTTGGGATCCGGCTCTTTAATTTAGCTTGTTGACTACCTTCTCTCGCTAGCTCTTCCCTTTCCCCTTTGTTCTCTCTACAATGTGGTTTCCTTCCTGTTGATACTGCTTGCTGGTCAAGGGTTAGCAGGTCACAAAGAGTCAGTAACAGCATTAAAGGAGGCTATTTAACCCACTGAATCCATGCCAGCTCCCAGTGGAGCAACCCAGTCAGTTCCATTCCTTCACTTGATTCTTGTATCCCTGTATGTATATTTCCTGGGTTTTCTTGTTGACTTTATCTAAGCCTGTCAGCATTTAGTCCACCTCTATCAAATCTCCCCTTCGTCTCAAAGAGAAGAATCTCAACCTTGGAACTAAAATCCCTGAAACCATTCTGGTAAGTTGCCATTCCACTCTCTCGAGAATCTTCACTTTGTTCCAAAAGTGTGACTTGAAGTGGATGCAATACTCTAATTGGAGCCTAACTAGATTTTTATAAACGTTCAACAGAACTTCTGTGCTTTTGAACTCAGTGGGGGTGATCTTGAGCCCATGTTTACCATCCACCGCGGGAACTCAATGTCCAGCGAAACCCAGAAGTCACAAATCTCGTTGGTGAAGTCACGATTTCAGATTTTCACTGCTCCTCAGAGGCGATGTAGCCAAGTTGACCTGATTTACATTTTCATATTCACTCTTTTATCCTCTGTCCACTGACTCCATTATAAAGTATTGTCCATCCTGTCAAACCTGGTACAGAAACTTACAAGAAATTGACTAAGACCCTTGAAGAACACTTCTTACCAAGACCATTAATCATTGTGGAGATTTCATTGATGAAGCCAAAAAGGTGAAAATATTCTCAAATTTGTAAGTGTACTACGGAAGCTAACAAAGAGTTTGGACTGATCTAGAACAAACGACAAAACCTGTATTTATTTATACATTAAACAATGCACATCTTCAATCATTCAAAAAAAAAGACTTTTTTAAATGAACAAATAACAATATGATTAACTACTTAAAATAAATAAAAAAGAAAGCTTCAACATACCTTATAGCAGCAGGGAAATCCTTTTCTGTTTCCAATTTGGAACTCAATGGGTATTCCCAGTCTGGCGGCATCATGAGGGTCTTCCTGTATCGTGTTGGGGCCTGCGGAGATGGCGCTGCTGAAGGCTGCTACACCCAATGGGAGTTCGGGTGGTATTTTTAAACTCAGGTAAGTATGCAAAATATTATTTTATTTCTGGCAGCCCCTTGCTTTCCACCGCTGATTGGAAGTTATGGGCCTGTGTTACTGGAAAACCTTTCTCTCTATGGAGGAATTTACAAAGTAAGGAGGAAGTTTGAATTCCCTGGCCAATAACTGTTGCCATAATATGGGGTTACATGTTTTCTGATCTGCATCATTATGTTAGAGGGAATATGTGCCTGTATGGATTTCTTATGTCAAGTCTGTTTTTTTTTATTCATTTGTGGGACACGGCCATCGCTGGCTAGCCAGTATTTATTACCCATCCCTAGTTGCCCTTGGGAGGGTGGTGGTGAGCTGCCTTCTTGAATTGTTGCAGTCCACGTGCTGTGGGTTGACCCACAATGCAGTTAGGGAGGAAATTCCAAGATTTTGACCCAGCAACTATGAAGGAACAGTGATAAATTTCAAGTCAGGATGGTGAGTGGCTTGGAGGGAAACTTGCAGGTGGTGTTGTTTCCATGTATCTGCTGCCTTTGTCCTTCCAGATGGAAGTGGCTGTGGGTTTGGAAGGTACTGTCTAAGGATCTTTCTGCAATGCATTTTGTAGCTAGTACACACGGCTGCTACTGAGTGTCGGTGGTGGAGGGATTGAATGTTTGTAGATGTGATGCCAATCTAGTGGGCTGTTTTGTTCTGTATGGTGTCAAGCTTCTTGAGTGTTGTTGAAGCTGCACTTATCCGGGTAAGTGAGGAGTATTCCATCACACTCCTGACTGGTGCCTTGTAAATGGTGGCTGGGTTTTGGGGAGTCAGGAGGTGTGTTATTCGCTACGGTATTCCTAGCCTCTGACCTCTTTTGTAGCTATTGTGTTTATATGGTGAGTCCAGTTGAGTTTCTGATCAATGGTGACCCCATAGATGTTGACAGTGGGGGGTTCAGTGATGTTAACACCATTGAATGTCAAGTGGTGGTGGTCAGTGTCTTTTATTGGTGATGGTCATTGCCTTGCAATTGTGTGTCACGAATGTTACTTGCCACTTGTCAGCTCAAGACTGGATATTGTCTAGATCTTGTTGTATTTGAACATGGGCTGCTTCAGTATCTGAGGAGTCACAAATGGTGCTGAACATTGTGCAATCATCAGCGAACATCTCCATTTCTGACCTTATTACAGAGGGAAGGTCACTGATGAAGTTTACTCCCCTGTTGCTTACAACGCCGGCATACCCACACCATGCTTACAAAATGATGCAGGAGACAAGCAGTCCATGGGCGACCTTAGCTGATCTGGTCATTAATAGACTGAGTAATCTAAGGGAAGTATTCAACCGTTCACTCAGGATGGTTTTGTTATTTAAAATCTCAACAACTAGGTCACCAATGCTGTATTTCTTACAATTTAGGACATTAGAATTTATTTTGATTGACAGTTTTGATTAATTATGAAAGGGTTTATCTACCTGGCTTCAAAAGAAACGAACCTGGCTACTTATACTCTTTGATGTTTCCTGCTTTTTTTTGCTTGGTATAATTGCTTGGAATTGCTAGGTTGATTGCAGTGGATTGGTTCCCATAGAAATATAGTGCAAACTTGCTGAAGAGAGATTTTTTTATCATTTTGAAACAGATGTTCTAACCTGTGAAATAATGCAAGAGATCTTCATTATTGCTCTCGTTTCTTCAAAAGACCTTAAAGATCAATTTTATTGTCCATAATACTTGTTGATTCACAACATTGGCTGGCCCAAACTAAAATAATAAAATAAATACCAATGCTGTGAAGAATGTATACATCAAAAATGTGGAAAGCAGCTTGAAAATTGTCAAGAAGAAATAGCATGGACTATAATAACCAGTTCTGAATCATCAAATACCAATAAAAGAAAACGAATCACAAACAAAACTGGAAACATTTACCCCGCCATTTCTTTCTGCTCAGTGGCTGAATTCCTAACGTTGTGTTAGATGTCCTGAATGAGAAAAAGCCATTCTTTTTCATATTAATTATTGGTGGAACCATCTCTGTGTACCTATCCTTCCCTCTTCACCTCATGGGAAAGGCCAAACAACACAAAGTCGTATTCAATACAGAAATTCCATATCAAAAACAAATCCTCTGAACTCAGACAGGCAATCAGACAAGCATCAAACCCATTAATTATTTCCTGGAATAATTAGTCTAATCTTTCTTTTACCATTATCATATGATTTCTTCAAAAGAAGATGCCTAAATGCTTTTAAAGAGCAAAAAGACTTTGGGGTAAATTTTCAATTTGGTCAAGCTGTGAATGTGGGGATTGTGCTGCGATTACTCCATGCCCAATCCCACTGGGATAGACAGCATGTAAACTTTGTCCTGCCTGCTCATGATTGTAGTGAATGGCTACACTCTCAGTAGCAGTGCAGCAGCATATACGGATAGCAGCTAGCCTTCATTTCTTAAAGGCAGCCTGTCTCTTTTATTGAGTAATGCACTCAGGTTATGCCAGCTACTGGAACTATGTCAGAAAGTGTTTTTTTTGGAAGGAAGGAGAATGGGAATGAAGCAATAAGGCCAGAGAGAGGACTGCCAGGTTTTCTGATATTGTGGCTCAAGGCTTTTGGCAAGAGGTCTAATCTTTTGCTCTATGACTCTATAGTGGTTAAGGCAGGTACAATGGCAAAATTTTAAAAATCATTTGGATAGGCACATGGATGTGAAAACACTAGAGGGATATGGGCCAAACGCAAGCAATTAGGACTAGTTAGAAGGGCAACATGGCACGGACCGCTTAAGCACAGTTCCAAAGGGCCTATTTCCATGCTGTATTGCTCTATGACTATGGCTCTAGATTCAAGAGTATAAGAGAGATCATATTTTCATGGGAGCCTGGAAACACTCAGAATTCTCTTCACCTGGTGAAGAGAATGAGGTATATTTAAGGAGTCTCATCACAAGTACCAGGCTGCAAAGAAAGAAAAAAATTCAATGACCTCATGTGATTCATCAACCTCAACGAATGCATGTTCTCAAGATATCTCCTACCCACTGCACCACCACCCTCGAATAGTTCTCAATGCACCAGAGCCCCGTCATTCACCCATCAATAATCAGGGTTCATGTTGAGCAGCCAGAGCTCACCATCACACACTTCCCACTGCTGAAAGACTTATCATCACCTTTGACAGGTTCCACATACTTCCAACTCTCCAGCCACCCCAGGCACATCATCCAAATGCATTGCTACACATTCATTGGTATTTGTCCCTCATTCTTGCAAAGCAATGTCATACATCACAGGAAGGATCAGCCCAGAACTGGCAGGGGACTGCCACATCTGCAGTTTTAAAGACCTTTGGAGCGGAGAGTACCAGCAACTAATACTTAATATTGCTGAAAATATTCAAGATGATGGTATGTTCCCACTTGGGTGGCATTTCCTGGGCAGCATGGTGGCACAGTAATTAGCACTGCTGCCTCACAGCACCAGGGGCCTGGGTTTGATTCCTGGCTTGGGTCACTGCGAGTGTGAAGTTTGCACATTCTCCCCATGCCTGCGTGGGTTTCCTCCAGGTGCTCTGGTTTCCTCTCACAGTCCAAAGGTATGCAGATTAGGTGGATTGACCATGCTAAATTCTCCCTCAGTGTATCCGAACAGGTGCCAGAGTGTGGTGACTAGGTGATTTTCACAGTACCTTCATCGCAGTGTGAATGTAAGTCTGCTTGTGATTAATAACAAATAACCTTTAAACTTTAAATTTTATGCACCTTTTCAAATCCCATTTCACCCTCATCCTGCTATTTGGCATGAAATATAGTTGAAAATGGTATGACCATGGGCCTTTTATTTTCCACCTCAACTCTCTTCCCTCACCCCAAACCTCCCTTATGCATTATTGCTTTCAGAAATGCAATAAGCTGCAACCTACTTCCCAATACAACCTCAACATGAAGAACATGAGCACCAGTTCGTATCTAATGGAGAAGCACCAACACTTACAACTCAGATATTGGCACTGGAAATACTTTAGAGGGCGGCATGAAGACAGGATCAGCGTACGGTATGATACTGAATCATAGAACCCTACAGTGCAGAAAGAGGCCCTTCGGCCCATCCAGTCTGCACCGAACACAATCCCACCTAGGCCCTAGCCCCATATCCCTACATATTATACCCACTAATCCCTCTAACCCATGCATCGCTGGGCACTAAGGGGCAATTTCTTAGCATGGCCAATCAACCTAACCCGCACATCTTTTGGACTGTGGGAGGAAACCAGAGTACCTGGAGGAAACCCATGCAGACACGAGGAGAATGTATAAACTCCACACAGACAGTGACCCGAGACAAGAATCGAACCTAGGATCCTGGAGCTGTGAAGCAGCAGTGCTATCCACTGTGCTACTGTGCTGCCCCTGATGTTCACTGGTCATGAGTGAGCTACAGCCAGACTGGGTTGGCCAAGTAACTCACTGGCGGAGTAGATCACAGATAGGTTTTGCAGCATTCAAGGATTTCAATCAGGCAGCATGCAGGAAATGCTGAATGCACACAGAAATACTTTACTACAGAATCTCAAGTCACTGTCAATGAGTTTGAAAAGGTCTCTTTGCACTTTGGCACAAGACTTTGTGCAAAACTTGGGAGCTCATATTGCCCAGTGTGGAAGTAATGGACAAACTCCATGACATATATCATTGTTCTTTCCTTTGCATGAAATCAAAATTCCACATATCCCGACAAGCAGCATTGTGTGAGCAGTATCATCATGAGGACTGTAGTCAGACAAAAAGCCTATCACTACCTTCTCACAGCACCAAGAAATGGGCAGTAAATGCTGGGCTTTTGATAATATTCACATCCTGAAAATGAATTTTAAGTATCATTTTAAATGTTTTCCAGACTAGTCTGTAAAGGTCCTATTTATTGACAAATGAAAACAGAATATGCTGGAAATGCTGGACAGAAGACTGGACAGCAACTGTGGAGAGAGAAGTATAATTAACGTCAATGACTTTTCTGTTCTGATCTCCACTGATACTGGCAGACCTGCTAAGTATTTCCAGCATTTTCAATTTTAATTTCATTATTCCAGCAGCTGCAATATTTTCCTTTTGATTTATTTTCAATCTGATTTCATTCCATAGTAGCAGACAAAAAGCTTTAATTTTGACTATTTTCCATTATTATCCTCTTGAGTTTAACATAGTTTGCTCTCTTTAGTGCCTTTCACTGCAATTTTAGACATTTAGAGATATCTCCTTTTGGCCACAGGTTTATTAAATGAATCTTTATGAAACTACGTTGGATTCCCCATTTCATATTCATAGAAGTATACACGTTATTAATTTTTTTAAAAAGCTTTTGTTTTGATAAATTGCTGTTATCATCATACACTTCCGACTTAAATGTCGCAAAGTCCGTAAGTCTAACTTCAGTTTTATAAAGCAAGTTTTTTATTCTGTAGGTGTGGCATTTTTATTCTGTAAGCTTTTAAATTAAAAGAACAGGGCAGTTTGAATGTGACAAATCCTACAACCAAGACCCGCCCCTCCCCCTCCCCCCAGCCACTGCCACTGCCACCCCCCTCCCTCCCCATACCCCCTCCTCCCTCCCCCTTCCCCTCTCTCCTCATGCTCCCCTCTTCTCCTCCCCCTCACCCTCCCCCTGACCTCCCTCTCCCTCCCCTTACCCTCCCTCCCTCCTCCTCTCACCCTCCCCCCTGCCACCCCCTCCCCCGCCCCACCCTATTCTCCCCTCCCCCTACCCCAATCCCCTCCCATGCTCCCATCCTTCCCCTCTCCTGCCCTCCCCCGCCCATCTTCCCTCCTCCCCAGCCCCACCTCCGCCCTTCTCCTCTCCCCCTCCCTCCCCCTACCGCTTCCCTCTCCCCTCCCTCCTCTGCTCCCCCTCCCCCATTTCCTGTCCTGCCCTCCCCCTCCTCCTCCTCTTCCTCTCCACCTCCCCCCACCTCTCCCTTCCCCCTTCCCCCCTTCTCCTCTCCCCATCCCTCCTCCCTCTTCTACCTCTTCCTCCTCCCCTCCCCTCTTCCTCCCCTCCCCCTCCCCATTCCCCACCCCCCTCACCCATTTCCTGTCCTGCCCTCCCCACCTCCCCCCACCTCCCCCTCCCCTATCCCCTCCCCGTATCCTGTCCCCCTTTCCCCCCTTCCCCCTTCTCCTCTCCCCCATCCCTCCTCCCCTTCCCTCCTCTACCCCTTCCCCCTCCCCTCCCTCTCCCCACTCCCTCCCCATTCCCCTCCTCCCTCCCGTCCCCCTCCCCATTCCCCTCCTCCCTCCCCTCCCCCTCCCCTCCCCATTCCCCTCCTCCCTCCCCTCCCCCTCTCCATTCCCCTCCTCCTCCTCCCTCCCCTTCGCTCCCCAACAGAGATCACAGATCAGATATAGCTCATTACTGAACACTGAATCCAAGATTTTATTCCCTGTAGTGTTGTACCTCATTTGCTGAATTAAGAAGTAATCATTGATTGCATCAATAAATACCTCCTGGGGGCCTTCCCGCCTTTTCCTTGTTTATGCATCAAAAGTAGTCAATTGAAATCTCCAGCACGACTAGCACTTTCGTTCATTGGCTACCTTAATGGGTAGATTAATTAGCTGCAGTTTTCCTTCGTCAAAGGCCCAAATTCTTCATTTGGATGTGTGTGAATCTTTCAAATTCCTTGCCTCAGATGGTTGGTCGATTATTATATATATTTAAGAATGAGATTGGGAGGTTTTTGAACACTGGGGTTATTCAGAGGTTTGAGGATAATGTAGGGAAGTGGAGCCGATTTTTATGAATGGTGGAGTAGTCTCTAAAAGCTGAATGATGTACCCCTGCTCCTATTTCTTATGTTCTTGATTCAGTGGTCCAGTGTAATCTTAGAAACAATGGATTATATTTTGATGGAGCAGGCCATCTAACAGCATCTGCCATTTGATTTGACCTGTAAAGTTCCAGTTTTTAAATTTGTGTGGCAGATTGCTGAAAGTGCAGGGTGGTAATGAGACAGCAAGGAAAACAGAGTATTTTATATCTGATTGAACAGGGCAACCAGCCAATTCCTCAAGCAATCAGATTGGCAAAGGTGATTTAATTGGGTAAATCCAATGTCAAATCAGACATAGAAAGGGAAACAAAGTGAGAGAAAGAAAAATTGGACTTTTAAATAAATAATGATACTAAAACAGTAATACAATGTGCTGAGGTAAATTATGAAAGAAAACTAGCACAAACTATCAAAAAGGATAGCAAAAGCTTCTACAAGGATATAAAAGGGAAGAGAGTCACCTTGGAAGATGAAACCGGACAGTTAATAGCGGGGAACACTGAAATGGCAGAGATGCTAAACCAATACTTTGCCTCAGTTTTCAAGGTGGAGGACACCAGTACCAGTGTTATAGAAATGGGTAAGTCAGAGGTAATAGAAAGGGTAGAACTTAGAACAATCAACATTGATAGGGAAAAGATACTCAGCAAACTATTGGGATTGAGGACAGACAAGTCCCCCGAGCCTGATGGCCTATATCCTTGAGTATTAAAGGATGTGGTGGCGGAGATAGTGGATCCATTAGTTACAATATTGCAAAATTCCCTGGACACGGGAAAGGTTCCAGTGCATTGGAAAAATGCTAATGTAATGCCCTTATTCAAAAGGTGAAGGAGGCAAAATGTGGGAAATTACCAACCCGTTAATTTAACATTTATTGTTGGGAAAGTGTTAGAATCAATTACCAAGGAAGCAATATCAGAACATTTGGAAAATCAAAATACTATCCATCAGAGTCAGCATGGTTTTATGAAGGCAAATCGTGTTTGATTAATTTGCTAGAGTTCTCTGAAGATGTAACAAGCAAAGTGGTTAATGAGGATCCTGTAGATGTAGTATATCTAGACTTCCAGAAGGTGTTCGATAAGGTAGTTCACAAAGTTAGATCACACGGGATTAGGGGTAATCGATTAGTTTGGATAGGTGACTGGCTGATGGACGAAAGGCAGAGAGTTGGGATGGTAAAAAGTAACGAGTGGGATGTCATAGGGTTGCTCCTTTGGCCCCAGCTATTTACCATCTGTATTAACAACTTGGATACAGGATAGAAGGCTCTACAGCCAGATTTATAGATGATACAAAAATAGGTGGGACAGTAACTTGCAATAAGGAAATAAGAATCTTACAAATGTATGTAGATAGGTTAGGAGAGGGGCCAAAAGATAGCAGATAGAGTTTAACGTGGGTGTGTGAGGTCATGCATTTTAATCGGAAAAATGGGAAGGTGACTTATTATCTAAATGGGGAGAGACTTTGGGCTGCTCCAGTGCAGAGACCTGGGTGTCCTCATCATGAGTCACTGAAAACTAGCATGTAGGTACAGCAGATAATAAAGAAAGCAAATGGAAATTGGAATTTACAGCTAAAGGAATAGAATATAAAGGTAGGGAAATATTATTGCAACTAAATAAGGCATTGGTGAGACTACACTTGGAGTATTGTGCACAGTTTTGGTGTCCTTATTTGAGGAAAGATGTAATGGAATTGGAGGCAATTCAGAGGAGGTTCACTAGATTGATTCCAGAGATGAGGGGTTTGTCATATGAAGAGAGATTGAACAGTTTAGGCCTACACTCTCTAGAATTTGGAAGAGGGGAGATCAAATTGAGGTCTACAAAATGATAAAAGGTATGGATAAAGTGGGTGTGGAGTGGATGCCTTCTCTTGTCGGGCATTCTAGGATGAGAGGTCATAGTCTTAGGGTAAGCAAATTTAAAACAGAGGAGAAACTATATCTCCCAAAGGGTTCTGAATCTGTGGAATTTGCTATCCCAAAGTGTTCTGGATGCTGGTACAGTGAGTAAATTTAAGGAGGTGTTAGACAGATTTCCAATTGGTAATGGGTTGAAAGGTTATGGGGAAAAGGCAGGAAAATGGGGATGAGATGCATATTAGCCATGATTGAATGGCGGAATAGACTTGATTAGCCAAATGGCCTAATTCTGCTCTACATCTTATGAACTTATGAACAAAGAATTCTATTTGCTAATTAAAACATTTAAAATTTCCTTCATTCTGAAGGAATGAGATTCTTAATTTTCAGTGCCAAATAGTCGATTGGCAGTAATTAAAATTTATCAAGCTGTTAGAAGCATACCTATACTTGAAATGACAAGACTTGAATTCCTGTGATGAGTTTAACTCCCATATATCATGTCGATACAGCATCCTCCTGTCAATCAATTCATTTCAATGGTGAGTGAGGGCAAGGAGCTGCCACTTGAGTGGCACAACTCAGACAGCAGCATCTCAACCTTAGATTAAGTGACTGGAGCATTTGCACATAAATAATGGTGGTTGCCATTAACCTTATCGTTATTTTGAGAACAAGTTCTGGTCTTCCTTTATTTCTGATGAACACAGTCAGGGATTGTGGAGGTGGTGACAGAAGAGGTTCTGTTGGTAATTTTAGTTTTCAGTACCAATCAAAATATGGACAATAGTGAATCAGAAGCTCCTGTTACACTCCATCTGATTTTGTTTTCCAGTGACTTCTACAGAAAAGAAAATCAGAGATATTGAAAAACCAACGGCTGATTCATTATTGTCAAATTTTGGCCAATGATAAAAATTAAAATTACTCCATTACTTCCTTGCTTACTACACTACTTCATGAAAATACTTTTATTCCTTTCCGAATGATACTGACCCATTCCCGACTCTATCCTTTCTAAGGAACATCTATTCAGGTCCAGTAAATTCAGACCAATTCTCAAACTTCATAGCAGCATATACAATAGCCACATGCACTGTATTTGCGTTAGCATTTAACATCAGTCTAAGACCACACTTTCCCAAAAGTGACTGGAAAACAAAATCAGGTGGAGGGTAACAGGAACTTCTGATTCACTATTGCCTATATTTTGATTGGTACTGAAAACTAAAATTACCAACAGAACCTCTTCCCCACTGCCTCCATAATTTCCTCCCACACCCCAAAGATGTGCTGTTAGGCTGATTGGAGGTAATAAATTGTCCCTAAATTAGCTTTTCCTCAATGTGGAATGCCATAAGCATAGACAAGGGTCATGGGTGGAGGGGGGGACTGGTAATGTTAAAACGGCGGCGTGGGCTCATTGGGCTGAAGGGCCTGTTTCCCGGGCTGTTTTTGTTCTTTTGTTCTTTGTTGTAACCCTGACTGTGTTTATCAGAAATAAAGGAAGACCAGAACTTGTTGTCAAAATAATTTTTCTTTCTATGGGAATGGGAATAACATTAGTGCGACACAGATTGTATTCCAGATTAATTAGTTTAAATTCTCCCAATTGCTAAAGTGTGATGTGAACCTATGTTACTGAAATATTAGTAAAAAGTCTGACAACACCAGGTTTTAGTCCAACCTATTTATTTGATAATATACTCGCAAGCTTTCGGGTTAGCCCCTTCGTCAGGTCATACCCACATCATGACTGAAATATTAGCCCAGACCTCTGGATTACTAACCTAATTACAGTATCACTGTGCTACAATCCTCTATCGTATAATCCCTTCGGTCTTTAGATGAACATCAATGGCATCCCATAAACTGATCTTGACCACTGATGTTCGACTGATGAGGGCAGACTTTATGCGCAGGTGTACTCCATGCAGAACGACAATTGTAGGGAGCTGTTGCCTAGAAATTGCCAGCCACAGAACCAATTTGGATGGGACTTCGTGCAGTATCGATTTTTCACTTTCCTGTAAGTCTCAGCACCATTCAAAATAGAATTAGCCCTCTCGTTCCCCAATCCACAAAACCATTCTGTTAATAACAAGATTACATTTCACATCTGCACTTCGGTAGTTACGCTTTTGCATCAATGGTGCACTTTAAAGTATTAAGCCAAGATTGACCTAATTCATTGCTAATTCACTCGAGGATGTTTGCAGCCAGGTCCTGATCCATGATGGATATTTTGGGCTAAAAATTAATTTGCTCTGTTTCTTGGATGTGGGGGGCCATGATTTACAAACTACGATTCCATGGGAAGTGAGCAGCACACAAACGTAGTGCTCTCACCTCATTTATCTGCTAGTGGAGTGGTGGAGTGGATGGCGGTACGGTGGCACAGTGGTTAGCACTGCTGTCTCACAGTGTCTGGGTTCAATCCCGACCTCAGATGACCGGCTATGTGGAGTTTGCACACTCTCCCTGCGTCTAAGGGGAATCTTTCGGGTGCCCCAGTTTTCTCGCAATCCAAAGATGTGCAGGTTAAGTGGATCGGCCGTGCCAAATTGTCTCTTACTGTGCAAAGATGTGCAGGTTAGGTGGATTGGCCGTGGTGAGTGTATGGGTTTATGTGGCTAGGGCAGGGAGAGGGCCTGGGTATGACATTCTGTCTGAGAGTTGGGCAGTTTTGATGGGTTGAATAGCCTCCTTCCGCACATTGTGGCTTCTGTGATTCTATGGTGTTGGTGGGTCCTGTGTGTCAGCTGCCTCTGTACACCACAGGGCCTGAACTGCATTGTGCTCAGATCATGTGGCACAGTCAGACTCCATTCTTAAAGGAAGCTATCCCTCTTAAAGAGAAATTATACTGAAGTCTTAAAAGATCTAAAATGGAACACAAGTCCAGGCAGAAGCTTCCAGGATGATGGATGTGGTGACAGAAGCATTAGTATTGTAGCTGGGCAGTAGGAGAGAGGCCATGGTTCCACATGTCCTCAATGACCATCTTCAGAAGGGTGGGAGCAGGTGGTCAGGAAGGTCAACTGCCAGAGGCTGATCCTGAGAACCTGTCAACACTGTCACAGTGTTATGTGGATGGCTAAGATCACTGAATCCACCTTCACATGACAGCTCCTATCTACTATGACACTAGAATCTTATGCCACTGAATACATTGCACCCCCATCACCCATCCAGTGCCCCTGCTTGGCATTCAAAACTGTAACATAGAGTCATAGAGTCCCTACAGTGCCGAAGGAGTCCATTCGGCCCATTGAGTCTGCACTGACACCAATCCCACCCAGGTTCTATTCCCACTTAGTTACCCTGCTAATCCCTCGAACCTATCACATCCCAGGACATGAGGGGGCAATTTAGCACATCCAATCAACCTAACCCGCACATCTTTGGATTGTGGGAGGAAATCGGAGCAGCCGGAGGAAATGCACGCAGACACGGGGAGAATATGCAAACTCCACACAGACAGTGATCCAAGCCAGGAATTGAACCCGGGTCCCTGGAGCTGTGATGCAGCAGGGCTAACCACTGTGCCACAGTGCTGCCCTTCTAGGGGCATCTGGATACTGTACCTCACCCTCACTTACATCCCAATAATATTAGCTGTGTCACCCACCCTACTGCCACTACAACTTCCGTAATTCAACTGTGCCATGTTCATCATCCAAACACCCTGGCTGGAATTTTTCAGCTGCTCCCGCAGGTGGGATCTTCTGGTCCCATTGCTGGTGCACCTCCGCCGTGGGTTTCAAGGCAGCGAGGGATGCATTCAACAGCAAACCCTGTTAACAAGGATGGAGCCAGAAGATCCTGCCGCCAGCCAGTGGCAGGCCACCTCCTGCTGACGTGAAACACGTTGCGTGATAAACTCTGCCCATTATAACACAATCGCTGACAATTTCCCCTCTCTCTTGCAGAATAAAATGTCACAAAATAAAAGAGAACAGAGCATGGCCAATGGGGGACACGGATGTCTGCATCTGCTTAGTCCTACAGGGGAGATGCTTCCTCATCCATGGCACCCCCAGCATCTTCAGATGATTTTTCTAACTACCAGTGCAGACAATGGAAAGTCTGTTGACATCAGGCGGGATCTTACGGTTTTGGAATGAGTGAGGCCATAAAATCCCACCAATTAACTTCAAAAGTAACAGTTATTCTTTCACCACTTGAACTTTCCTATTATGATTCATGATGTCACCCAAACCCCTCAATTAATTTAAGACTGTTTGTTGAATCAATATGTGGATGTGCCGGCGTTGGACTGGGGTAAACACAGTAAAAAGTCTGTGTTGTCAGACATTTTACTGTGTTGAATCAATCACAGTGGTTTAAGTAATCAATGCTCGACAGACTGGAGGGGCTGATTGTGGACAAGTCCCCAGGACCGGATGGAATGCATCCGAGGGTTCTGAAAGAAATGGCGGTGGTGATAGTGGATGCCTTGGTGGTTATTTTCCAGACGTCGCTGGATTCCGGGGAAGTGCCGGATGATTGGAAAACGGATAATGTTACGCCGTTGTTTAAGAAGGGTGCCAGGCAAAAGGCAGGGAGTTATAGGCCGGTTAGTTTAACGTCTGTGGTAGGTAAAATGTTAGAATCTGTCATTAAGGAGGAAATTACGAGGCATCTTGAAGGGAATTGCTTGATAGAGCAGACGCAGCACGGTTTCATTAAAGGGAAGTCATGTCTGACAAATTTACTGGAGTTCTATGAGGATGTGTCTAGGGCGGTGGATAGAGGAGAGCCAGCGGATGTGGTCTTTCTAGATTTTCAGAAGGCGTTTGACAAAGTACCTCACAAGAGGTTATTGCAGAAGGTCAAGGGACATGGAGTTGGGGGTAGGGTGTTAGCGTGGATAGAGGATTGGTTGTCAAATAGGAGGCAGAGAGTGGGGGTCAACGGGTGCTATTCGGATTGGCGGATGGTGACTAGTGGAGTGCCCCAGGGGTCGGTGCTGGGGCCTCAGCTTTTTACCATTTATATAGATGATCTGGAGGAGGGAACCGAGTGTAGAGTGTCGAAATTTGCTGATGACCCCAAGATAGGGGGAATGGCAAATTGTGCGGAGGGTGTGGAGAGTCTGCAGAAGGATCTAGATAGGCTGGGCGAATGGGCCAGGAACTGGCAAATGGAATTTAATGTTGGCAAGTATGAGGTGGTCCACTTTGGTAGGAAGAATGGTAGGAAGGACTATTACTTACGGGGCGAAAAACTGCAGCAGGCGACGGTGCAGAGGGACCTCGGGGTCCTTGTGCATGAGTTGCAAAAACCCAGCTTGCAGGTGCAGCAGGTTGTCAGGAAGGCGAATGGGATGCTGGCCTTCATAGCGAGGGGGATTGAATATAAAAGTAGGGAGGTCTTGCTGCAGCTGTATAGGGCATTGGTGAGGCCGCAGCTGGAGTACTGTGTGCAGTTTTGGGCACCGCACCTGCGCAAAGATATTTTGGCCTTGGAGGGAGTGCAGAGGAAGTTTACTAGGTTGATACCGGAGTTGAGGGGGTTGAGCTATGAGGAGAGGCTGAATAAACTGGGCTTGTACTCGTTAGAGTTTAGAAGAATGAGGAAAGATCTCATTGAGACTTATAAGATGATGAATGGGATGGATAGGATAGAGGTGGAGAGACTCTTCCTGCTCAAAAAAGACAGTAGGACTAGGGGGCACAGCCTCAAGATAAAAGGGGGGCGGTTTAGAACGGAGTTGAGGAGGAACTTCTTCACTCAAAGGGTGGTGAATCTCTGGAATTCTCTGCCCGTTGAAGTGGTGGAGGCTGCCTCGCTAAATATTTTTAAGACGCGGGTTGATGGGTTTTTGATAAGCGAGGGGATTAAGGGTTATGGGGAGAGGGCGGGAAAGTGGAACTGAGCCACGACAGATCAGCCATGATCTTATTGAATGGCGGGGCAGGCTCGAAGGGCTAGATGGCCTACTCCTGCTCCTATTTCTTATGTTCTTATGTTCTTATGTACTTGTATCTGTCATTGCAATCAGATGTTTTACTAAGATTCAGCAGGTATGAGAACAACAGCGTGATTCCTTCCACAGCAGCCCAATGTGTGGCCCATCCTTACTGCTTTTTCCCACAGCTCCTTATGTTTGGTATTAATGTTTACAGACATGCCATGCCAGATAGTGAGTGGTCTCTGTTTTGTTTACACAGCTTGCCCAGAACTTTACCTTCCCGCCCGCCACATGAACTGGAGTGGGCGAGGGGCAGACCATGGAAAAGTTTGTTGACCTCAAACAGGATTTTATGGTTTTGGGACTAGTGAGGCAATAAAATCCAGCACAACATGCCTCCCCCTGGCTCTGGCTGCACTCTCTATTGGCCCCTCGCGCAAGTGCCAGCCTCGAAAGCAGCACAGTGGATAAGACGGTGGAAAGGTTCATCAAGGCAAAGTGAACTGTACAGCGCAGCAACAGGGCAGCTGGAATCCCAGGCAGGGCATAGTGAGGAGGTGCAGATCATCAGTGTCCTCCTTAGGAAGATATTCAAATCTCCTGTGCTAGCTTAATTGTGTGAGTGAGTGAGTGATTCTGCATCAGTGTGTGAGTCTGGTTGATTGAAAGAGTCTGGGTGTGTGAGTGAGTCTGAGTGAGTGAGTGGATCTGAGTGAGTTAGTGAGTCTGGCTGAGTTAGTGAGTCTGGGTGAATGAGCAAGTGAGTCTGGGTGAGTGAGTGAATGAGTGAGTGAGTGAGTTAGTCTGGGTGAGTGAGTCTGGATGTGTGAGTGAGTGTCTGGGTGAGTGAGTGGATCTGGGTGAATGAGTGAGTGATTGGGGCTGGGTGAGTGAGTGAATGGGTCTGGGTGAGTGGGTGAGTGAATGAGTGAGTCTGGGTGAGTGAATGAGTGAGTGAGCCTGGTTGAGTGAATGGATTTGGCTGAGTGAGTGAGTCCGGGTGTCTGAGTGAGTCTGGGTGAGTGAATGAGTCTGGGTGAGTGAGTGAGTCTGGGTGAATGAGTGAGTCTCAATGAGTGAGTGAGTCTGGATGACTAAGTGAGTTGGATGAGTGGATCTGGGTGAGTGAGTGAGTGGGCCTGGGTGAGTGAGTCTGGGTGAATGAGTCTGGGTGTGTAACTGAGTCTGGGGGAGTGAGTGTGTTTAGGTGGGTGAGTGAGTCTGTGTGAATGAGTCTGGGTGAGTGAGTGAGTCTGGGTGAGTAAATGAGTCTGGGTGAATGCGTCTGGGTGAGTGAGTCTGGGTGAATGAGTCTGGGTGTGTGACTGAGTCTGGGTGAGTGAGGCTGGGTAGGGGAGTGAGTGTGTTTAGGTGGGTGAGTGAGTCTGTGTGACTGAGTCTGGGTGAGTGAGGCTGGGTAGGGGAGTGAGTGTGTTTAGGTGGGTGAGTGAGTCTGTGTGAATGAGTCTGGGTGAGTGAGTGAGTCTGGGTGAATGCGTCTGGGTGAGTGAGTCTGGGTGAATGAGTCTGGGTGTGTGACTGAGTCTGGGTGAGTGAGGCTGAGTAGGGGAGTGAGTGTGTTTAGGTGGGTGAGTGAGTCTGTGTGAATGAGTCTGGGTGAGTGAGTGAGTCTGGGTGAATGCGTCTGGGTGAGTGAGTCTGGGTGAATGAGCCTGGGTGAGTAAATGAGTCTGGACGAATGCGTCTGGGTGAGTGAGTCTGGGTGAATGAGTCTGGGTGAGTGGCTGAGTCTAGGTGAGTGAGTCTGGGTAAGGGACTGAGTGTGTTTAGGTGGGTGAATGAGTCTGGGTGCGTGAGTGAGTCTGGGTGAGTGGGTGAGTCTGGGTGAATGAGTCTGGGTGAGTGAGTGAGTCTGTGTGAGTGAGTCTAGGTGAGTGAGTGAGTCTGGGTGAATGAGTCTGGGTGAGTGAGTGAGTCTGGGTGAGTAAATGAGTCTGGGTGAATGCGTCTGGGTGAGTGAGTCTGGGTGAATGAGTCTGGGTGTGTGACTGAGTCTGGGTGAGTGAGGCTGGGTAGGGGAGTGAGTGTGTTTAGGTGGGTGAGTGAGTCTGTGTGAATGAGTCTGGGTGAGTGAGGCTGGGTAGGGGAGTGAGTGTGTTTAGGTGGGTGAGTGAGTCTGTGTGAATGAGTCTGGGTGAGTGAGTGAGTCTGGGTGAGTGAGTCTGTGTGAGTGAGTCTGGGTGAGTGAGTGAGTCTGTGTGAGTGAGTCTGGGTGAGTGAGTGAGTCTGGGTGAGTGAGTGAGTCTGGGTGAATGAGTCTGGGTGAGTGAGTGAGTCTGGGTGAGTGAGTCTGTGTGAGTGAGTCTGGGTGAGTGAGTGAGTCTGTGTGAGTGAGTCTGGGTGAGTGAGTGAGTCTGGGTGAGTGAGTCTGTGTGAGTGAGTCTGGGTGAGTGAGTGAGTCTGTGTGAGTGAGTCTAGGTGAGTGAGTGAGTCTGTGTGAGTGAGTCTGGGTGAGTGAGTGAGTCTGGGTGAATGAGTCTGGGTGAGTGAGTGAGTCTGGGTGAATGAGTCTGGGTGAGTGAGTCTGGGTGAATGAGTCTGGGTGAGTGAGTGAGTCTGTGTGAGTGAGTCTAGGTGAGTGAGTGAGTCTGTGTGAGTGAGTCTGGGTGAGTGAGTGAGTCTGGGTGAATGAGTCTGGGTGAGTGAGTGAGTCTGGGTGAATGAGTCTGGGTGAGTGAGTCTGGGTGAGTGAGTGAGTCTGGGTGAATGAGTCTGGGTGAGTGAGTGAGTCTGGGTGAATGAGTCTGGGTGAGTGAGTGAGTCTGGTTTTGTGAAGCCAGCAGCAGTAAATAGAAGCTCGGTGTTTGTTAAATCCAACTCTTTAGCTCAGCCTCAGTCCCTATCCCTTCCCTGCTGCACAGGACTTGGGGCCTAGTCTGAAATGGAGTGAGAAAGCATTTGAAGTGTGGTCCTCCTGTGAAACATTTGGAAAAGTCTGTTCTGCATCATCATACGGACAGTCCTGTATCCCCAGTCTCACATTTCTCTTACAGTCCCGGACACCATAATATTACGACCAGCACCTTCTCAAAGACAATCAAGGATGGGCAATAATTGCTGGCAGAGCCAGCAAAAGCCACATCCCATGAACAATTTTTTAAAAAACCCACAACCTCTGCCATCTAGAAGGGCAAAGGCAGGAGATGAAGGGGAACATCTTTACATTCAAGATGCCTCCAAGTCACACACCCTCTTGACTTTAAATATATCTGCATTCCTTCACTGTCTGTGAAGCCAAATCCTGGAGCATCACATCGACTGCAGTGATTCAAAAAGGCAATTCACTACTATCTTTTGAAGGGCAATTAGAAATGGGCAATAAATATTGGCCTTGCCAGAGAAACCCACAATCCATAAATTACATTGTCCAAGGTGCTACTCTCTATTTTTTCGTCTTTTTGTTGCTTTACATCAGAACAGACACTTTGGGTAGATTTTCACTGCCAAGAGGATGTGGGTTTGTGTGCATGGAGGTAGGATTAAAATTCCAAATGTGGCGTTGGATCAAGAATGCAACAGGATCCCACCCATTTCTGAACACAATTCAAGGTGGTTTGCAGCCAAGTAGGAATGGCAACATGGAGCTGTTGGGTAATTGACTGAAATACTCAAACAGATAATTATCTGAGAATTTAACCAGCGTTCTGGCTTTCAAAGCCAGTGCACGGATTTACATTTAAACGCCAAGTTTACTTTTGGATTGTAACTCAATTTTCCTGCTGTCAGCCTTCACTGCAGCATTGGGAGCAACTTGCGCAGCAGTAGAATGGGCCTCTGATAAGGATCAAGAATCGCACCAATAACACCAGGAACCACAGCAACAGCTGTATCACCAACGGCGTCAGAAGCAGCAACAAGAGTAGCAGCACAAGATGCAGCAGGTGTAGCAACAATAATAGCAAGAGTAGCAGCTTTCTCCACAGCCACGTGTCACTCCACAGGACAGTGAGGCAAACACAAAGCTCCAGTTTGAAGGAGATGATATTAGCTTCACCCACCATCTCCATCCCTCACCCCAGCACAGGAACAACATGCTTCCTCAACATTACAGAACAACAGTGTCTCAGGTGACTCCGGTTTTGGAGATAAGTTATTGTTGACATTTGCAAGCACCTGGAACAAGACTTTCAAGTCACTACAGCCCTGAATTTCTCCATCTCAAGATCCTGCCAGGGATCTCCAGGATCTCAAAGTCTTCTTCACACAAGTGCACCTCCAAACAGATTGATGTCATGATTGCTAAGGATACCACTTAGGTCCACTGTGGCACTGATGAGGCTAATCACCCACAGAAAGTGGTCAGTTTTCCTGCAAGTAGCTGGATTTCCACGGGTACAAGGAGTCTTGGACTGCACACTGCTCCAGGGAATATGGTATCAGCAAATATGGGTGCCCAGCCAGGTGCTGGCAGATAAATGGGCGACCACTAGAAGGAGCAGGCAGTCGGTGCAGGAATCCCCCTTAGAGCTTGGGTTAGTACTTGGAATTATGATGTTGTTGCTATTACAAAGAAAACAAAGAACAATACAGCACAGGAACAGGCCCTTTGGCCTTCCAAGCTTGCACCGATCATGTGTTCCTAACTAAACCACCTGTTTGTATCCCTCTATTCCCAGTCTGCCCCTACGGCTAACTAGATAAGTCTTAAATGATCCAAGTGTTTCTGCCTCAATCACCTTGCTTGGTAGTGCATTCCAGGCCCCCACCACCCTCTGTGTAAAAAACGTCCCCCGCATATCTGTATTGAACCTTGGCCCCCCCTTACCTTGAAATTGTGACCCCTTGTATTTGTCATTTTCGACCTGGGAAACTGAGACTTGGTTAAGGGAAGGATAGGATTGGCAACTTAATGTTCCAGGATACAGATGTGGGACAGAGGGGGTTGTAAAAGGAGTGGGGGATATGCACTACTGGTTAAGGAGACTATCACAGCTGCACTATGGGAGGACACCTTGGAGGACTCAGACAGCGAGGCAATATGGGTAGAGCTCAGGAAAGGAAGGGGGTAGTCACAATGTTGAGGGTTTACTAAAGACCGCCCAACAACAAGTGGGAGATAGAGGGACAAATATGTAGGCAGATTTTGGCAAGGTGTAAAAGTAACAAGGTTGTTGCGGTGGGAGACTTTAACTTCCCCTATATTGACTGGGACTCACTTAGTGCTACGGGTGTGGTTGGGGCAGCATTTGTAAGGAGCATCCAAGAGGGCTTCTTGAAGCAGTATGTAGATAGCTCAACTGTACTGGACCTGGTATTCGGGAGTGAGCTCAGCCAGGTGGTCAACGTTTCAGTAGGGGAGCAGTTCGGGGACAGTGACCACAATTCAGTAAGCTTTAAGGTACTGATGGATAAAAATAAGTAGTCTTCAAGAGAACATGCTAAATCGGGGAAAGGCTAATTGCAACAGTATTAGGCAGGAAGAATGTAGGTTGGGGGCAGATGTTTGAGGGCAAATCAACATGTGGGAGGCTTTCAAGTGTAAGTTGATAGGAATTCAGGACTGGCACATTCCTGGAAGATGAAGGATAAGTATGGCAAGTTTTGGGAACATTGGATAATGAGAGATATTGTGAGTTAGTCAAAGAGAAAAAGGAAGCATTTGTCAAATCTAGGAGGCTAGGGACACACGAAACAAGTGTGGAATACAAGGAAACTAGAAAGAAACTTAAGCAAAGAGTAAGAAGGACTAAGAGGGGTCATAAAAATTTATTGGCCAGCAGATTTAAGAAAAATCCCAAGATTTTTTATACATATATAAAGAGCAAGAGGATAGCCAGTGAGAGGGTTGGCCCACTCAAGGACAGGGGAGCGAATCTATGCATGGAGCCAGAGGAAATGGACAAGGTATTAAATGAGTACTTTGAGTCAATGTTCACCAAAGAGAAGGACTTAGTGGATGATGAGTCTGGGAAAGAGTGTGTAGATAGTTTGAGTCATGTTGAGATCAAAAAGGAGGAGATTGAGAAACGTTAAGATAGACAAGTCCCCGGGGCCTCATGAGATATTGGAAGAAGAAAGAGAGGAAATTGCTGGGGACTTGAGAGAAATCTTTGTATTCTTACTGGCTATAGCGGAAACCACAATGCCGGCATCTCCACATCATGACTACGGGGAGATCCCAGAGGATTAGAGAATAGCCAATGTTTTTCTTTGTTTAAGAAGGGTAGCAAGAATCATCCAGATAACTACAGATCAGTAGCATGACATCAGTGGTAGGGAAATTATTAGAGAGGATTCTTCGAGACAACATTTACTCCCACTTGGAAGTAACTGGACTTATTAGCGAGAGAGAACATGGTTTTGTGAAGGGGAGGTCATGTCTCACTAATTTGATGGAGTTTTGCGAGGAAGTGACAAAGGGATTGATAAGGGTAGGGCAGTGGATGTTGTCTACACGGACTTCAGTAAGGCCTTTGACAAGGTCCCTCATGGCATACTGGTGCAGAGGGTGGAATCAGAGATGTGCTGGCAAGATGGATACAGAACTCGCTCAGTCATAGAAAACAGTGGGTAACAATGGAAGGGTATGTTTCTGAATGGAGAGCTGTGACAAGTCGTTTTCCTCAGGGATCAGTGCTGGGACCTTTGCTGTTTGTAATATATATAAATGATTTGGAGGAAAATATAACTGGTTTGATTAGTAAGTTTGCAGTCGACACAAAGGTTGGTATATTTGCAGATAGCAATGAGGACCATCAGAGGATACAGCAGGATAGATTGGTTGGGCACTTGGGCAGAGAGATGGCAGATGGAGTTTAACTAGGCAAATGTGAAGTCTAATTTTGGAAAGTCTAATGCAGATAAAAAATATACAGTAAATGACAGAACCCTTAAGAGTATTGATAGGCCAGGAGATCTAGGTGTACAGGTAGACAGATCATTGAAAGTGGCAACACAGGTGGTAAAGGTAGTCAAGAAGGCTTACAGCATGCTTGCCTTCATCGGCTAGGGCGTTGGGTTTAAAAATTGGCGAATCAAGTTGCAGCTTTATGGAACATTAGTTAGACTGCACTTGGAATATAGTGTTCAATTCTGGTCACCACACTACCAGAGGGATATGCAGGCTTTGGAGAGGGTACAGAAAAGATTTACCAGGATGTTGCCTGGTATGGAGGGCAGGCAACATCCTGGTAAGTCTTCTAGCTATGAGGAGAAGTTGGAGAAACTTGGTTTGTTCTCACTGGAATGACAGAGGTTGAGGTTCGACCTATAGAAGTCTACAAGATTATGAGGGGCATGGTCAAAGTGGATAATCAGAAGCTTTTTCCCAGGTTGGAAGAGTCAATTACTAGGGGGCATAGGTTTAAGGTGCGAGGGACAAGGTTTAAAGGAGATGAAAGAGGCAAGCTTTTTACACTCTGTAGTGGGTCCCTGGAACTCTCTGTTGGGGGAGGTAGTGGAAGCAGATACAATAATGACTTTTAAGGGGCATCTTGGCAAATACATGAAGAGGATGAGAATAGAGGGATAAGGTCCCTGGAAGGATAAGGGGTTTTAATTCAGTCAGGCAGCATGGTTGGTGAAGACTTGGAGGGCCAAAGGGCCTGTTCCTATGCTATTATTTTCTTTGTTCTTTGCATTTCTGCATTCAGTTTTAAAATCCTGCCATTCGAGCAGATCTGGATTGCATCCGTAAACTAAAGATAACTTCCTTTCTTCACAAAACATCTAATAACCATATTCTTGCTCCACAAATGCTTTGGGGTGACATGGTGGTACAGTGGTTAACACTGCTCCTTATTGCACCAGTGACCCGGGTTTAATTCTGGTGTTGGGGCTTTGTCTGTGTGGAGTTTGCACATTCTGCATGGGTTTCCTAAGGATGCTCCAGTTTCCCTCCATAGTCTAAGATGTACAGTTTAGATGGATTGGCCATGCTAAATTGCTTCTGAGTATCCCAAGATATGTAAGTTAGGGGGATTAATTGAATAAATATGTTGAGCTATGGGAGAAGGGGCCTGTATAGGATCCTCTGTCACAGTGTCAGTCCAGACTCAAAGAGCCACTATACTGCACTATAGAAATTCTATGATTCTATGAAATGCTAACTGATTTGCTATACATTTCCACTATTTTGTATTGTAAATGTAGTGAACCCAAGTCATCGCTAACTGCAAGTGCATGTGTTACTGTACCAGTAGTGTTTGCTAACATGCTCTTCTGCCTCTAACAGGTCACACACGTACAGTACAAACCCAGCTCCAAATTCTATTGTAAATTTGTGAAGGAGTGAAAATTGTCAGCTAACACATAAACGGTGAATTAGAAAACTAAGTGAAAATGGGTCTTATGTGTATCTGATCTCTGTTCAGTTTGGAACATTGTCCTTCTACAATGAGCATAAAGAACATTGTCAGTGTTTACAATTCTGTCTCTAGTTTACTGTCTAATTATATACTATAAACATTCCCCAAGTGAGTTTGTTTCAGAACAGAATTCCCCTTGCTATGGTTGTAAGCAGTACAGTGAAAAGGAATTATTCATTTGCTCTCCAGAAAATGTTTTATTAATTAAAAAAAACACTTAAGGAACTGCTAAATAAATTTCATAAAGAGAAAATAAACATTTCAGAAACTCTCCGTTATTAGCACGCATCTGTTGAAAAAAAAATTAAATGATGGTTAGCAGTGCACTCATTGTGAAAATGGTCGGTTGTCGCTGTGTTTTACTCCTAGTTATTTCACTTTAAAGACACAGAAATAAAATCACTACATAAAGGAAGAAAATAATGAATCAGTTGTAACAGAATACAATATGATGATTATATTGAAGTCAAATTAGCATGTTGAATTCCAAGCTGATGGTCTATGAAGTTAAAAGCCAGTCAAGCGGATTTCTTCTTTAGACTTCACATAATCTAACTATGAAAAATGATGAACAAAACAAATGGCAGTGTTGCAAATATGAGGTTGAAGAGATTGTTGCATATTAGCACAGTGTCTATAATTTAGAGTAAAATGGAGAAATGAAAGGGTTCACATGACCAATTCTGAATTCAACTCAAAACAAGAATAGATAACTTGTTAAATCTTAAAGCGAGGCTTAGGATTCACTTTGCCATGAAGATGGGCTTTGAAAGGGGAAGAATGCATGGGAAGCCATTGTATCAGGATCAGGTTTCAAATACATCATTGAGCCTTAGAGGCAGGATCAATCCACAAGAATCCAAGAGAGAAGAGAGACAGCGATGAAAGCAGAGAGATAGAGGCATCAAGTCTTTATTGTTCACCAAGCTATAAATGCAAGGTCATGCAACTTAATGAAGTTGGAAGATTTACTTAGTGTTGGGTAAAGAGAAAGATCTTGCAGGTAACCCACACTGTCAAAGTCAATTCGGGACTAGATGTTAAGTGACTGGAAAAGGGAAAAGGAGCAGTGAATCACTGTGGCCTGTTTGTTGGAGAATGAAATATCATGTTAAGGCACAAAGTAAAGTATCAGTATGGAAGGAGATTTTCTGCCATTTTAAATGTTAAATAATCATTTTTTTCTATCGTTTAGAGTATAAATTTACCTGCTGAAATTGTGTTTTGTTAATGTTGCTTTTAGTTTGTGTGTTGCAGTAAAAGTCATAAAACTTGTGTGATCCTTTCAGCCATTCATTAGACCCTCCAATTCCATTTTAAAAGCTTTCATGCTCAATGGGATCGCAACATTAGAAATCGGAAATAATGGCAAGAAATGTCCCTTAGCCACAGCAGCTGAGTCACAGTAGGGGAAGAAAAAAATGGAGGAATGTTTTGAGTGGAGCTTTCATCCAAATCTGCTTCAGATGCTGTCTCACCTACTGGTCTGCAGCATTTATCATTTCTGTCATTGGAACACATGAATATGAGTCCCAAAGAAAATAAGACTTGGTAACGGAACAGCCCTTCTAACAACTTAGTTCAATTTACCAGCCAAAGTCACATTCTCAAGCAATATTAGCATTAAAACATTAATCTCCCATTTTCCACCTAACAAAGTCTCTTTGCAATTACATGTGATATTTCCCAACCCCCTCATCCCAGTATGCTGGAACAGTCCTGGTGTTCCCATCAAAACGAATTGACTCCAATGTATTAGCAGGCCCAGGAGAGCCCTCAGAAACTTTCCCAACATGACAATCCTTCTCTGAACTCCAGACTTCAAATCATTTAGTGTCATCCTAGCAGAATAATGAAACTCAGTGACACTCTGTCAAGCAACTAATCTTCCCATTGTGTAGTGAAAGATGATTTTCTTGACAGCATCAGACCAACATGATTTCTAAAAGCAGGATCCCACCTTACAGTCTTTGTTTAAAATATTTCTACTTGAAAAGGATCCTTTCTAAAAGTAAATTGAAAATGATGTCTGTTCCTTTTCATACGTGCATAGAAAGGATTTATTTAACCGAATTCCAAATTAGGGATGTTAACTTTAGTAGTGGGTTAGCATTGTACATTTGTGGAGGCTCTAATCTGAAATATAGGAGATTACTTACCATCCTAATTTTTGCTGTCTGAAAAAGAATCCCTTTTGGTCAGTGGAGTGATTTTGAGAAAGAGTTGCCTTATGTTTAATGGGGCAGAGTTCACACAATGGATCACAATTTCTTCCATCTTGAGGAAGATTGTCTGGAGTTAAGTGGAAAAAAAGTATGCTAATATAAGATTAATCTGGTTTCTAATGTATAACAGTGAGCCAGCAGGTGATTATTGTTCGCTGATTTCATACTACCAAAATTCTTTTGGCTGTAAGTTTCTTCAAAGGTCTCTGTCCGCACTTCCCGCTGCCCTGAAAAAACAGCCAGCACAATCAAGGACCCCCATGCACCCTCGACATTCTCTCTTCCACCTTCTTCCATTGGGAAAAAGATACAAAAGTCTGAGGACACGTACCAACCAATACAAGAACAGTTTCTTCCCTGCTGCCATCAGACTTTTGAATGGACCTACCTTATATTAAATTGATTTTTCGCTACATCCTAGCTATGACTGTAACACTAATCCTGCACCCTCTCCTTTCCTTCTCTATGTATGGTATGCTTTGTCTGCAGAGCGCACAAGAAACAATACTTTTCACAGTATGCCAATACATGTGAAAATAATAAATCAAATTACAATCCATATTCTGACACCTTGCCATACAAATGAACAACACAATGTTAAATTTCTTCCCTTGTGTACATGATTCTAAATTGTTTAACATGGGGATTGGAGGGGACAGATTCACATTCTATTTCCAGTGATGTAGTGTAAGCTTAGTTACTAGAGTTTTGCCATCAGGCAAGGTTACGAAAGCCTATTGGTTGTGGTACTGGATTAACAAACCAGAAGTTACGGGCAGAATTTAATCTAGGTGATGGAGGGGTCTTGCCACCTGACTGGAAAGCTGGCAAGAGACCCATGCTGCCTGCTTTGGGGAAGACCTGCTACATGAAATACCAGTAAGAAATCTGACAACACCAGGTTAAGTGGTTGTCAGATTTCTTACTGTGTTTACCCCAGTCCAACGTCAGCATCTCCACATATGAAACACCAGTCAGACACTTAAGTGACCAACAGTGGGCGTTCATCAGGATTAAGAAGCTGGAGGCGGAAATCCTGCACCCCCTGACAACTGACAGCCAATCAAAGAGACCGGCAATTCCTCATGGCAGGCAGAACCGCCAGGATTGATGATAGTTGCTGGAAACGCACCCACCACTGATCAGCGAGAGGCCCCCGTGCCACAGGAGATTGAGGGTGGATGGGATCACGGGGAGGGAGTCACTGGTGAGAGGTTTTCTGGGGAATGAGAAAAAAGGGCATAGATTGGCCCTCAGTGAGACCCCCTCTCCCAATGCTTGGTCCTCCAGTCAGACACTACTAAGTGCTTGAAAAGAGTGACCCCATGCCCTTGTCACCCCACATCCCTAGCAGCCTGCAATTAAACCCTTTGGTTTTCTTGCTTCTTATGCGGTGACTTCCCCATCGTTGCCACTGTTGAATGCCAGCAGCTGTGGAATGAGGGTCTTAAGGGGCATTAATTGCCACTTCAAAGTCTCAACTGGCATCAGGGCAGGAAGGCAGTACAGAGAGATTCCCTCCTCAGACTTAATCAGGAATGTGATGGGTCATGCCCACCCTGATCCTGTACCCACTAGAATGATTAAATGCCCCTGATCTCCAAATTTACCTTGAGAGAGGGCATTAAATTCTCTACATCTTCAATTCTCACCATGGCAAGATTTGAAGCTGAATTTAATAACATCAAATAAATTTTAAACTGCCATTGATATAAAGCTCATGAAAGCTGTTGATTATTGTTAAAAACTCAAATGGTTCATTCATGCCAAATGGCTTGTTGCCTGCGATCCATTAGCAGTCTGGTCCACACGTGACTCCAGTCCCACAGTCGACTCTCAATACCTCCTGTGAAATTAGATAGCTGAAACTCTCTATAAAATTACGCTTCTAAAACAGGCGTGTGACTGAAGTTTTGTGCGCACAGCGGGGATGGAGAATAAGAATGTAGAGTCCCTATAATCACCATTTGATAGGAGGATGGTGCTTACAGTCCAAGTGGTTCATTGGATTAGTGCAGTTGTGGTTTGTTAGTGAACATTGTTGATCATCATCAGTTCATTGGATTCATGGTAGAAGCTTTAAAATTGGTGTCAACAGCTTTGGAGACAAGGAAATTTTGCCACAAGTGGAAATTAAATAAAAGGTCTTTCTTTTTTAATACCACTATGATTAATACATTTCTAGTTTGCTTTCTCTAAATTCCAAAAGACTTCTTACACCCGAAAGATCCCCCCCTCAAAACACTTCTTACAAACATTTATTCTTCCCTGATTAGTGCATGATTCACTCTGCCATTCACTGACACACTTCCATCAGACAACTATTTCTTCATTTTCCTCACCCTTGTTCCTGCTCTTTCAATTCTTAATGGTATCCTGTACTATATGTCTTGCCATGGAATACATGGTTTACCATTTTTCAAAGAAGTATTACACAAAAAAGAACATTTATTAGTGTCACAAGTAAGCTTACATTAACACTGCAATGAATTTGCTGCGAAAATCCTCTGGTTGCCACACTCTGGCACCTGTTTGGATACACTGACAGATAATTTAGAATGGCCAAGGCACCAGACCAGCATATCTTTCAGACTGCGGGAGGAAACTGGAGCACCCGGAAGAAAGCAACGCAGACACAGGGACAACATGGAAACTCTGCACAGACAGTGACCCAAGACAGGAATCGAACCCTGGGTTCTTGGTGCTGTGAGACAGCAGGGCTAACCACTGTGTCACTGTGAGCATGCGTTCATAATTTGGAAAGGAAGGGTACTCTGAATTCTAGTACCCATGCAAACATCTTTATTATGTATGAGCCTGGTTTATAAAAAAACCTTCTGATCCATCCAGATCTGCTGCACATAATGGAATGTATATTTTTAAAAAGTGAGCTGCTGGTGGTTGTGCAGTTAGTTTCTCGTAAGTGCATCGGCAGCTTATTACCATAACATCGAAATGGCTTCAGGGAAAAATTACAAAAACTCAAAACGAGCATGATACACTCATTTCTCCCAACTCTCCCTGTGTGCCTCCTAAGGCCAACTTTAATAGGAATCATTATTAAAGGTACAATAAGCAGACTCGATCTGAGAGCCAGTGTGGTCGTTCATTCCGATAAGCTTCAATATCAAACACAAGTAGAAATTAATTCAAAAGTACAGTTCTTAACCCTAAACCCAAACCTAACTCAATCCTTATTCCAGAATCTAAATTAATATTGGAATTTAATCTCATTACATGTTTTCAGGCTCAACGTAATCACAATGACAAATCATTGAATTTCAATTATTTCTGGAGTAATCTGAAAATAAACTACCATTTTGCAGGCATAATACTTGAAAATAACTCAGGCCTGAATCATAATATTCAGTTGAATAGTACATGAAGAACTCTATGGAGTTGTTTCCCAGCTGTGCATGTTTGCTTTCACTTCACTTGCAGGTGGTTTAAGACACATATGTTGTTTGCTCTTTTACCTGAGTTGCCTGGATCCCCATGACTTTTGTAATTAATGAATCTTCATTATATTTTGTTTGTGTAATTTAATTACATTTGTTTTCTAAACTAACATTAGCCTTGGTAGGCAGCTAGCTCTGTCATTTAGGCTTTTTGCCAAAGTATCTGTTCTGAAACGACAGAAGCAATTTCAACAAGGCATTCTTTATAAATGCATTATCATTTGGCACAGAATTGTGATTTAGCTCCTGAGCCGAAAGAGATGAAATAAAACCTACCGAGGCAGTTCTGCTCACAGCTTGTGTGCTGCGCAGTGTGTTGATAGTCAACAGTGGGATTAAACTGTTGAATTATTGCACTCTGTAGGATATTTTGTGTTTTTCTTTATTCAACATCAAATTAGTAAGTCTGCCTACAATATTTGGATCATTGAACTATTTGAAGATTGTTGTATCTTCCTAATTGGTTGCTGGAATACTTCTATTCAAACAAGCATGGATTGCTCCATGAGATATATCAATTGCAAATCTGAACAATTTTTTTTATTTTTATTAACCCAGACTCTAACCCACATGCACCTAAACACGTGCCAATGGCCAACCACAGAGATGGACAACCCCCTGCCCCAAAACTCTGCAGTAACATTTGGGGACTTATTTGTCCGAAATAAATTTTGTTTCAATTCATACAATGACACTGCATTTATTGGTGGCCCAAAAGTAGACAGTTTGGAGTTGAAAAGTCCATTGTAAGTGAATATGAGAAGAAATTTTTCTAGAGGAAGCAGTAGCATTGGCAATGTCAGAGAGAAGGGCAGGATGGGGCAGTTGGGTTTGCTGTTTGTAAGGAATCAGTAACCAGTGCTTCATAGAGATTTCAGAGAATTGGCAAGATATCCACAAAGGATAGCTTTGGGCGTATGTGATCTGCGTGAATGAGACAGTGAGAGGAGAACAGGAAGGCAGAGAAAGAGTGAATGGTTAGGGTAGTGAGTATAGAGGACAAATTATCTGCAAGAGGATAAATTTAAAAGAGCAGGACTGGAGAACAGAAGGGAAGGAAATGGAGGAGTCATAGAGACTTACAGCATGGAAACATGCTCTTTGGCCTAACTTGCCCATGCCACCGTTCTTTTTTAACCACTAGCTTGTCCCAATTGCCTGTATTTGGCCCATATCCCATCTTGCCTAAGTAACTGTCGAAACACTTTTTAAAAGACAAAATTGTATCTGCTTCTACTATTACCTCTGGCAGCTTGTTCCAGACACTCATCACCCACTGTATGAAAAAATTGCCCTTCTGGGCCCTTTTATATCTTTCCCCTCTCACTTTAACATATGCCCTCTAGTTTTAGACTCTCCTAGTTTTAGTCTAGTTTTAGATTCTCCTAGCCCTTCATTATGTTATAGACCTCTGTCAGATCACCCCTCATCCTCCTACATTCCAGAAAAAAAGCCCCAGTCCATCCAGCCTCTCCTTATAACTCAAACCATCAAGTCTCGGTTGCATCCTAGTAAATCTTTTCGGCACTCTTTCTACTTTAATAATATCCTTTCTATAATAGGGTGACCAAAACTGTACACAGTATTCCAAGTGTGGCCTTACCAGTGTCTTGTACAACTTCAACAAGACATCCCTATTCCTGTATTCAATATTCTGACAAATGAAACCAAGCATGCTAAATATCTTCTTCACCATTCTATCCACCTGTGACTCCACTTTCAAGGCTCATGAATATGTACCCCCAGATCACTTTGCTCTATAATTCTCCCCAGTGCCCTACCATTAACTGAGTAAGTCCTGCCCTGGATCGATCCACTAAAATGCATCACCTTGCAGTTATCTAAATTAAACTTCATCTGCCATTCATCAGTCCACTGGCCAATTGATCAGATCCCATGCAATCCTTGATAACTTTTTTCACTGTCCACTATGCCACCAATCTTTGTATCATTTGCAAATTTACTAACCATGCTGCTTAAATTCTCATCCAAATCATTGACATAAAAGACAAATAACAGTGGATCCAGCACCAATCCCTACGGCACACCACTGGTCACTGGCCTCCAGTTTGAAAAACAACTCTCTACAACCACCTTCTGTCTTCTGTCATCCAGCCAATTTTATATCCATTTGGCTACCTTACCCTGGATCCCGTGAGATTTAACCTTATGCAACAACCTATCATGCAGTACCTTGTCCAAGGCCTTGCTAAAGTCCATGTAGACAACATCAACTGCAGTGCTCTCATCAATCTCCTTGGTTATCCCTTCAAAAAACTCAATCAAATTTGTGAGGCATAATTTTCCACTCACAAAGCCATGCTGACTGTCCCTAATCAGTCCTTGCCTCTCTAAATGCTTGTAGATCCTGTTTCTCAGAATACCTTCTAACAACTTACCCATTACAGACATTAGGCTCGCTGGCCTGTAGTTCCCAGGCTTTTCCCTGCAGCTCTTCTTAAACAAAGGCACAACATTTGCCAGCCTCCAATCTTCAGGCATCTCACCTGTCTCTGTCAATGATTCAAATATCTCTGCCAGGAGACCTGCAATTTCCTCCCTAGCCTTCCACAATGTCCTGGGATACACTTTATCGGGTCCCGGGGATTTATCTGCCTTGATACACTTTAAGATTTCCAGCACCTTCTTCTCTGTTATATGTATACTCCACAAGACATCACTATTTATTTCCCTAAGTTCCCTAACATCAATGCCTTTCTCAACAGTAAATACTGAGGAGAAATATTCATTTAGGATCTCACCCATTTCTTTCAGATCTGCACATAGATGATCTTGTTGATCCTTAATAGGTCCTACTTTCTCCTAAGTTACTCTTTTGCCCTTTATGTATTTGTAGAATCTTTTTGGATTTTCCTTTGCCTTATCTGCCAAAGCAATCGTATGTCCCCTTTTTGCCCTCCTGTGTTCTCACTGGAGCTATAAGTGATTTCCTTACGTATTTGCTCCTCAATTTCCTGCTGACTATTTGGGAGCCTCTAGTACAGGAAAAGAATGACCAAAGTGGATCTTGAAGAAAAAAATAGAAGGTTGGATCCAAAGTTCCAAATGCATCTCCCAAGCTCTTCAGTGACCAGCAAATGGCGATGGGAGGATGAGTCTGTTGTCTGGAAGCTTCTAGTCATGATTTGGCATGGAGGCAGCAGTTACAAGAATGTTGTCTAACTCTCGGACGAAATGGGGTGTCTATCATTACCTGTAACTGTGGATGACCAGCCCTCTTTAAGATCCACTCTGTTCATTCCTTATCAGGGAAGGGGCTGGAAAAGATATCCTCAACATAGTCTGATTCACCTCTCCTGACTGGATAGCCATATCTGTGGTAGAAACACACAAAAGACACAAGTTGTGAAGTTTGAGATTAGGAACATACATGTGAGTGAACACCCATCAATATGACATCTGCATCACTGCTCTGAATTAGACCAGCAAGACCCAAAGAACAGTGAGGAGCCTGTACTTTCTTCTGGAAAGGCAAGCCACGGGTTGGATTTATCAACAAGTATTAACTTGTAAACCTGTTTCATGAGATTCATCTTGGAAGAAATGAGGTGTCTCGTGACTCTTCATTTCAAACTGACAAGGGGCCAATTGGCCACTGTGATCAGTGCATATGCCCCAACTCTGGACACCAACAAAAACAAGGAAAATTTTTCTATACCAATTTCACCAAGGTCTCTGTGGGTTACTAAAAGAGGACAGGCTTATTCATCTTGGAGACTTCGCCACCAGAATTGGAAGTGATTCCAATCTCTGGAATGGAACGATTAGCAAGAAGGAATTGGAAATGTAAACTCCAATGGCATTCTTCTCCTTACCAAATGCACAGCAGATTGGTTTATCATCACCAAAATTTTGTCTCACCAGAAGAACAAATACAAAATGTCATGGCAACACCCAAAGCCCAAGCACTGGCTTGGCTGATGTTTTTGGCAAGGTGGTGGTGAGTTCCTTCCTTGACCCGCTGCAGTCCCTGAGTTGTAGGTACACCCACAGTGCTGTTAGGGAGGGAGTTCCAAGATTTTGACCCAGCGACAGTGAAGGAACAGTGATATATGTCCAAGTCAGAATGGAGAGTGACTTGGAGGGAAACCTCCAGGTAGTGGTGGTGTTCCCAAATATCTGCTACTCCTGTCCTTTTAGATGGTAGTCATCGTAGGTTTGGAAAGTGCTGCTTAAGGAACCCTGGTGAGTTCCTGCAATACATTTTGTTGAAGGTACATACAGTTGCCACTTTTTGTCGGTGGTGATGGAATTGATTGTTTGTGGAAGAAGTAGCAATCAAACTTTCTCTTGGGCGTTGTTAAACTTCTTGAGTGTCATTAGAGTTACACCACTCCAAGTTACAACATCATCCATGCCAGGAATCACAAAGATGTTTAGACCACCAAAGCCAGAACACAAAAGACTCTGGACAGAAACACGCCACTTGTAGTGTCAAAGATTAAAGAAGGTGCTAATAATGCCATAAAAATATGGTAGCAGAATCTGTTATTTACCTGAATGTTAAGTCCAGAAGGCTGTAAAATAGTGGAGGATGTTCCTTTGAATATGGAGGCTGATGGGGTGAAATGTGAGGACATGGGCTTCCTATCACTGGTGTGGGAAGGCTAGGGAAGAGGAGTCACTTATCTCATCTTATCTGGAGATCTTATCTCCACAGCCTCCAACCTCATAATCCCTCAACCTCACACAGCCCGCTTCTACCTCCTTCCCAAATTCCACAAACATGACTGTCCTAGCAGATCCATTGATTCAGCCGCTTCCTGTCCCACTGAACACATTTCTTCTACCTTGATCTGATTTTCTCTCCCCTTGTCCAGTCTCTTACCACCTACATTCCCAATTCCTCTAATGCTCTGTTATACCAACAATTTCCAGTTTCATGGCCCAAATCACCTTCTCTATAGATATCCAAATCAACAGGATGTTCCAAGGGCTCTCTGCTCCTTCCTTGATCAGAAGCCCTAAAATCCCCATCTACCACCATTCTCCTCCAGCTAGCTGGGCATGTTCTCTCACTTTACAATTTCCCCTTTAATTTGTCTCATTTCTTGTAAACAAAAAGTGTGACCATGAGTACCCAAATGAGCCCCAGTAATGCCTTTCTTTTGGTAGGGTATGTGGAGCATTTCTTGTTCCAGTCCTACTCCCTCCAACAGCTCTTCTTCCAATACACTGATGAATGTATCGGTACCACTTCGTGCACTCATCTTGACCCAGAAATATCTATTAATTTTGCTTCTAATTTCCACCGTTATCTCATCTTCACATGGTCTACCTCCATCACTTCTCTTCCTTTCCTTGACCTCTCCATTTCCATTTCTGGTGATAAACTGACCACCAATATTCATTACAAACACACTGACTCCTACAGCTCCTCACCTCAACTACTGTACCCTCTTTCCTGTAAGGATTCCATCCCATTTTTCCAGTTCCCCCCCCAAGAACGATAGTCATCCTTTTGTCCTCACCTGACCAGCCTCCACATTCAATGGATCATCCACTGTCATTTCTGTCAAGTCCAGCATGATGCCATCACCAAACATATCTGCCTCTCACCCTCTCTGTAAGCATTCCATGGTGATCTTTCCTTTCGTGACACTTTAGTCCATTCCTCTATTACCCCAAACACCATATCCCCTTCCCATAGCACCTACCCATGCAATCATAAAGGGTGCAACACCTTTACCTCCTCTTTCCTCGCTGTGCAAGGCCCCAAACACTCCTTTCATGTTAAGCAATGTTTCATTTGCACTTCCTTCGATTTGGACCACTGTATTCACTGCTCCCATTATGGTCTCTTCTACATTGAGGAGACTAAGTGCAGACTGGGTGACTGCTTTGTGTAACACATTCACTCAGTCTGCAATCATGACCCTGATCTTCTAGATCCTTTCTACTTTAAAATCACCATCTTGTTCTCATACACACATTCCTGTGCTTGGCCTTCTGCAATGTTCCAGTGAAGCCCAATGCAAACTGAAGGAACAGCACTTCATCTTCTAATTAGACGCTTACCAGGCTTCTGGGCATCAAGTTCAACAACTTCAGACCATGAACTCTTTCCTACATTTGAATAATGTTTTCCCAACCCTCTGTCCCACGGGACACCTGTAACTTGTTTTGCTTTCAGAGTGCTAACTGTAGTTCTATGATTAACAGATACTGCGTTCTGAATTTTATGCCATTGTTAGCATCTCTTTCAATCTTTAACACTACCATTAACACTCCCTTTGTCTATGACATTTTTGTCAATCTCTCCTAAGCCCTCACCTATCCCTGACCTTCTATTCCACCCCACCTTTTGCAAACCCCTCTCTAACACATTTCTGCCTTCTTCAGCTCTGACAAAGGGTCATACAGACTTAAAATTTTAACTCTGTCTCACTCTCCACAGATGCTGCCAAAACTGCTGAGTCTTTTGAGCATCCTTTTGTTTAAGATTTCCAGCATCACGGTATTTTATTTTTATTACTACAGTCTACCATACGGTCATGATCCCTTCCTCACTGTATGGAGCTGATTATCAGAACTCTTATAAGAAGTACCTCGAAGCACTGGAGTCATACCATCAAAGTTGTGCTCAGACAACATTACATATTAAGTGGAAGGGCAAATGCACCAATATTACTGTTCACTCACAAGCAGACACTACTGGTATTAGGGCTATGATCATACATTACCAACTTCTTTGGGTTGGTCGTACAGCCCCAAAGTCACCCAAGCACAACGCCATCCACGTTCTCAAGACCAACCACAATATTGTCATCAAACCAGCAGACAAAGGAGTGGCCACTTTCATACTGAACAGAACGGATAATTGCAAAAAAGTGTACAAACAACTGAACAACGAGGAACACTAAATAGTTACCCAGAGATCCTACCAAAGAGCACACCCACCAACTCAACAGACTGATCAAGACCTTTGATCTGGATCTTCAGAGCACCCTCCGTGCTCTCATCCTACATACTCCCTGCGTTGTAGATCTCTACTGCCTCCTAAAGATACCCAAGGCCAACACACCTAGCCGTCCATTGTATCAGGCAATGTGACCCTGTGTGAGAACCTCTCCAGTTACATCGAGGGCACCCTGAAACCCATTGTACAAAGAACCCCCAGCTTCTGTTGTAACATGACAGACTTTGTACGGAAACTCAGCACACATGGAGCAGTTGAACAAAGAGCACTCCTCATCACAATGGATGTCTCAGCACTCTACACCAGCACCCCCCCAATGATGGCATTGCTGCAACTGCCTCAACGCCAACAACTGCCAATCTCCAATGCAATTCTACAACTCATCTGCTTCATCCTGGACCACAACGTCTTCACCTTCAACAACCGGTTCTTCATTCAGACTCATGGAACAGCCATGGGGACCAAATTCGCACCTCAATAGGCCAACATCTTTATGCACAGGTTCGAACAACACATCTTCACTGTACAGGATCTTCAACTAATGCTATCCACTAGATACATCAATGACATTTTCTTCCTTCGGACTCATGGTGAACAATCATTGAAACAATTATATGATGATATCAATAAATTCCATCCCACCAGACTCATCATAGACTACTCTCCAGAATTGGTTGCATTCTGGACACATGCACCTCCATCAAGGACGGTCACCTCAGCAATTCACTGTACCACAAGCCCTCGGATAACCTCATGGTGTTCCACCTCTCCAGTTTCCACCCTAAACACGTTAAAGAAGCCACCCCCTGCAGACAATCCCTCCATATACACAGGATCTGCTCAGATGAGGAGGATCGTGACAGACACCTGCAGACATTGAAATATGCCCTCATAAAAACAGGATCTGGCACTCGACTCATCGGTCGACAATTCAGATGTGTCACAGCAAAAAACTGGACCGACCTCCTCAAAAGACAAACACAGGATATGGTGGACAGAGTACCCTTTGTCATCCAGTACTTCCCGAAGCAGAAAGGCTACGACATCTTCTCCAGGACCTTCAAAATGTCATCAATGGAGACGAACATCTCACCAAAGCTATTTCCACACCCCCAGTTCTTGCCTTCAAACAACAGCACAACCTCAAACAGACCATTGTCTGCAGCAAACTACCCAGCCTTCCGGAAACAGTGACCACAACACCACACAACCCTGCCACAGCAACCTTTGCAAGACATGCCGGATCATTGACATGGATGCCACCATCTCAAGTGAGAACACCATCCATACTCTTGTGACTCGGCCAACGTTGTCTATCTGATACGCTGCAGGAAAGGATGTCCCGAGGCATGGTGCATTGGAGAAACCGTGCAGAAGCTATGACAACAGACGAATGAACACCGCTCGACAATCACCACGCAGGAGTGTTCCTTCCTGTTGGGGAAGACTTCAGCGGTCACGGGCATTCAGCCTCTGATCTTCGGGTAAGCGTTCTCCAAGGCGGCCTTCACAACACACGGCCACACAGAATCGCTGAGCAGAAACTGATAGCCAAATTCCGTACTCTTAACCGGAATCTTGGGTTCATGTCACACTATCTGTAACCCCCCTGACTTGCCTGGGTTTGCAAAATCACACTAACTGTCCTGAATGGAGACAATGCACATCTCTTTAATCTGTGCTTAACCCTCTCTCTACTCACATTGTCTGTACCTTTAAAACTTGATTAACTGTAAAGACTCACATTCTAATCATTATCTTGTAAATTGAGTTTCTGTCTGTACATGACCTGTTTGTGAACACAGCTCCTCACTCAGCTGATGAAAGAGCCTGAAACTCCGAAAGCTAGTGCCGAATAAACCTGTCGGACCTTAACCTGGTGTTGTGAGACTTCTTACTTGGTCGTATAGTTCATACATCAGATGCCAGGTTCCAAAAGCAGGGATTGCTTTCCAGGCTCAGTCGTGACAGACGCAGAGGACGAAAGAAGCTCTTTAGACATGTGCTGAAAGTCAACATGAAGAAGTACAACATTGATGTCAACTACTGGGGGACCATTGCCTTGATGGCATCAGAATCTATGGGAATGATCCCAGCATTCTGAAACCCGATGATGACAAAATGAAGAAGAAAAGTGAGAACAGCGAAAACAACAAACCATGAAATGATAACACATGACCAGGCATCCCACATGACAACAAATGGCCCACATACCATAAATCCTGCAGATCCAGAATCCACCTCATCAGCCATCTTTAAGCTCATGGAGCATAATCATCCTCACCAATAACCAATACATTAAAATGATCCCAACGATGTGGAGAGAATAGGTGATTCTGTACATTGGTTCATTGCAGCAACAGTTGGAAGTGGCATAGAGAAAAGTGACTGATGATCACAGGTTTCTGGATTCTGAGTTTCACCCAGCGTGCTGTTGATGGGATTACACTTGGTTATGTTAATTGTAGGTGTGTGCAGTATCTTCATCAAATATTTGCTGCAACATTATTCTTTTCATATATTTTGGCTGCTCCTTTAACAATTGGTATGAACAAGCACAGCCAGTATCAAGAAGAGAAATGGGTTAGAACATAGAACATAGACAACTACAGCGCAGAACAGGCCCTTCGGCCCACGATGTTGCGCCGACCAGTTAAAAAACAATGACCCTCTAACCTAAACCAAACCCTTTCCATCCATAAACCTATCCACGGATCTCTTAAACGCCCCCAAACTAGGCGCATTTACAACTGCAGCAGGCAGGGCATTCCAATCCCTCACCACCCTCTGGGTAAAGAACCTACCCCTGACATCTGTCCTATAACTGCCACCCCTTAATTTAAAGCTATGCCCCCTCATGCTAGCTTTCTCCATCTGAGGAAAAAGGCTATCACTGTCCACCCTATCTAAACCTCTAGTCATCTTATATGTTTCAATAAGGTCCCCTCTTAGCCGCCTTCTTTCTAACGAAAACAACCTCAAATCCCTCAGTCTCTCCTCATAGGACCTCCCCTCCATACCAGGCAACATCCTGGTAAACCTCCTCTGCACCCTCTCCAAAGCCTCCACATCCTTCCTATAATGTGGGGACCAGAACTGCACACAATACTCCAAGTGCGGCCGCACCAGAGTTTTGTACAGTTGCAACATGACGCTGCGGCTCCTAAATTCAATCCCCCTACCAATAAACGCTAAGGCACCGTATGCCTTCCTAACAACCCTATCTACTTGATTCCCAACTTTCAGGGATCTATGTACACATACACCTAGATCCCTCTGTTCATCCACACTATTCAGAGTCCTACCGTTAGCCCTATACTCTACACATCCGTTATTCCTGCCAAAGTGAATTACCTCACACTTTTCCGCATTAAACTCCATCCTCCACCTCTCGGCCCAGCTCTGCAACTTGTCTAAGTCTCCCTGTAGACTAAGACACCCTTCCTCACTATCTACCACACCTCCAACTTTGGTGTCATCAGCAAATTTACTAATCCACCCAACTATACCCTCATCCAGATCATTTATAAAAATTACAAACAGCAGTGGCCCCAAAACAGATCTCTGAGGCACACCACTCGTAACTGAACTCCATGTCGAATACTTACCATCAACCACCACCCTCTGTCTCCTATCCGCCAGCCAATTCCTAATCCAATTTCCTAAATCACCCTCAATCCCATACATCTGCAATTTCTGCAGAAGGCTTCCATGGTGAACCTTATCAAACGCCTTACTAAACTCCATATATACCACGTCAACTGCCTTACCCCCATCCACCTCCTTGGTCACTTTCTCAGAAAGCTTAAGGAAATCTAAGATGAAAAGTCCAGAGTGGTGGAAGGATGTGCAGTGTATTATTTTTCTGATACAAACTTTAGTAGATTAATGTCAAGACAATGTTCGTTCATTTGTGTTCTCCTTATTCATATATTTTGTCAAAATAAGCCAATGAATTGGTTTAAAATAGAGCCTTATTATAAAATGTCATAGCAAGGGGGTCCCTAATTCAGGGGCAATGCTAATGAAAAGGCTGAACAATTGCAGACTGACTTGAAAATCAGTGCTGTGTATGAGTTCTCTCAAGGTTACTTGCAAATGTATTCAATTCTGCCTGCTTTCTATAAAAGTAGATGAATGCATGTGGCAATGCATAGAGAATCTTGGTATCTAGTACATAATAAGAGCATCATACCATTGTTCAACTGGATATTGAACGGTAAAGGTGCACTCTTGATCGTAGGCACCCGCAGGGCTACGTACAAGAAGATACTATCTACTATCGATCAATGAAATTTGTAACAGTTAACCTTGTCTGCTACGTTTCAAACATCAAGTGAAAGGGTATGACAGTTTGGAACAGGTTCAAAAATACCACAACTATGAGTTCTGTAAATTGTCCAAGAGAAGGATCCACTGATAGATATATCTGTGCCTGCCAACACTACACAGAAAAGGCTTTGACATTTCATTGTGAAACTTGGAGGCTCTACACTAACATAAAGCAGGCCACTGTCATCTAGTGATTCTTGGTCTAAAATAAGTGCCAAATACTGAATGATAGCAGGCGACTATTGACAGTCAAGGCTGCCATTCAAAGTCAGAATTTTCTATGTTGGAAATATAAAATGTAACAGTAATAGGCAAAGAAACCAACCACTTCCTTTTTTTTATCCAGTGGTAGTGTTATAGAGTCTTCGGTTAGGCATGACTTGAGTCATCAGATTCATCTCCAGGTTTGGAATAGCACCCCTCAGTGGAACCACATACTATTTCAATTATCAGGCACCTTTTTGCTATGAAATGAGAGAATAGCATTAACCATATTGCAAACAAAAAGCTTTTGCTTCTGGCTTTTTGCAGCTGTCTGCAGCCAGTCACTCTCATTCCCACAGTACATCCAGCTGTGCCAGGAAGCCTAGACCACAATAGGCTCTATTAATACAATGGGGCTCAACAACACTAAATAAAATTGGAATAATTTTATTTTTCAGCCACTATATTCCCATGTTTATTTGGATTTGCATGTGATGTCAGACCTTTTTACTGTATGATTACTGGTCTTATTAAAGTGACAGCATCCCTATTCACAATAGAAGTCTATTATGTTTCAAGAACGTTGAAAATAAAATAAACAGTAATTCAATATCCCTTCAATGTGGCCTAATTTTCCTCAGTAAAAACATTTCACAGCAAACTAAAACATTCTAAACTTATGTCCTGAGGTGTTTTGGCAATGCTGTCAAAAGATTATGGAAAGTAACAGCAGTTTTGTGAAGACTCTGACCATCCCTAACCCTTCGAGGACTGCAGTTACATCCTACAAAAATATACAAATGATAGCAGGCTTTCTGTGTTTTAGTTTGTTCCATTCTTAATTCTGAGTAACAATTTATTCCGTAGCCTACAGACCTGCTGAGTTTTAAAGTCACCATAAATATGTTACAGAAAGCTCTTTATCAGTTTTATAGTGGAGAATTTGTAAGCAATTTAAAATGCTATTTTTGTAATTCAGTTAACCACTGTTTCATTCTTTTTCCAAAATGCATCTTCATACAATATCTTGTTTTCTTTTTAAATCACCCTAATTGCAAATCCAAAGCTAATGGATCCCAGAAAACCCTAAGCACAACTAGCTGTTTTGCGAAGGAGTTATTTGCCAATGCTCTTCTTATGTGAGATAATGAATGAGGCATTTGGTCCACACTTTCTGACATCACTCATGAGAGTCGGGACTTTAAGATGGGTGGGGCACAAATACCATGGTAACTATGAGGAACAAATGAGGTTATAATAACCAGGAAAACTAGCAATTTCAATAACAGAGATGTCCAGAAAATGTTAATAGTAAGATTTCTTTTTTTTTAAATGTTCTGTTTCCCTGGCGGGTAGCCAAATGAGAGGTTATTTGCTGCTGAGTGTGACGGCCTCAACAGGTAGGCTGTAGCCTTGGAGTAGGGAAGACAAGGCCAGGGAGAAATTGTGGACAGTAGGGATATATAGTGAATGTTGTGTATGTGAGATCAGGGGTAGATCCTGCATCTATGCATTGCGGGAAGGGGGGTGGGGGGAGGTAGGGGAGGCTTGAGGAGAAGGTGAATGTTTCTACAATTTATCTCAATGGAAATTATCATTGCTGTTAGAATGATAACTGGCTGGCATCACAGAGTTTGCTCATTCTCCCTGTGCGCTCTCTACAACTTTGAGGTGTGGCTGCTCCCCCCATCCCAGCACCTTCTGCCTCCGATGACACTGTGGCCCTCAGGAGTCCAGCTCACAAAGGGTGCCATAGAATCAGGAGGAGTTAAAATTTCCCCACTGTATCTCCATGATATGATGCTGATCATTGAGAAAAAGTCAGATGCCATCAGCCAGACAGAAGTCAGACAAATTGACAGAAGCTCTGCGTGGATCTACGGTAACAGTTTGCAGTGAGGTCTGGGTATCCACTGTGTCTCCATGACAGGACCCTTTTCACAAAAAGTGTACGCTGCCATCAGTCAGACATGAGTGCACTGCTTACGGATGTCATGAGAAGATAATGGGATGTCCTTACTGCGAGTCCTCCTCACATCCAGGAATCTAGTGGCAATTAACATGTCCCAAGCTCATCTGGACATCACCGTGGCCTCATGGTTAACATCCTCTCCCTCAATGACTTCCTTAGCCTTTGATGTCCATCTCATTGGTGAAAACATGCCACACCTCCATCTTCTCCTCAGGCACCTCTTCCCCTTGGTAGCAACAGGTAGTGTAGGCCATAGCAGATGACGATTCTCATGACATCCTCTGCAGATTGTATTACACGGCTCCACCGATCGGTCCAGACACCAGGTCCTCATTTTCAGCATCTCAATGCCTCCTCCAGCGAACAGATTCCCAGGATGAGTCTCATGGTATCTTGTCTCAGCTGCATAGCTATCATCAGTCATGTCCTCTGTAGTCCTTGTCCCTGAGGAGCCAACCCAGCAGCTAGAAATGTCAGAGAGCTGAGAATGCAAAAGTCATGAACGCTCCCTGGGATGCATTTGGTGTGGTCGCAGATGAGCTGAACATTGAGCAAGTAAAACCCTTAGTTTTACCAGGCAAGGTGCTATCGTACTCAAAGTTCACTGCTTGATGCCATGAGTATGATAGTATCGTGCGCCTGTGGAAAATTTGAGATCTGCACAATTCCCATTGTACTTGTTTCTGGGGTGCCTGATCTCATTGTTTTTGTTTCCAGGCTTGCCTGTCAAAGTGCACAAAGTTGTATGCCCTCACAAAGATTGCATCCATCACCTCCTGGATAAACTTGTGTGTGGAGGCTGGCGAAAACCCGCAGATGTCACCTTTGAAGCCCGAGAAGGAGCCACTGACATAAAAATTGAGCGCTGCAGTCACTTTCAGCGACACTGGCAGTGAACGCGCTTCAAGTTCCTGTGGCGCCAACTCTTGCAGCAGTTGGCAGATGTGAGCAACTAGTTCACTGGACATGCACAGTCTTCAGCAACACTGGTTTCCAGGCATTTGCAGCTATCTCAAGTGCCCTCTGCAGATGCTAGGTCTCACAGTGCACCTACTAGTGTGGCTGGCTGGGGTTCATTCTCTGCATGTAGAGCAGGCCCTGCCACCCCTTCCTCTCGATGGTTCTGCTCCTGCTGTTGGTAAGTCGTGCACCACTACTGACACCTTTTTCCTCTCTCCTGCCCATAATCATGGAGGGTGACAGTGAAATCATCAGGCTCCATGTTCCTGCCAAATTATCACTGCAGTGTCAAAGAAAGAGACTTGATAGTTAGCATGTGTTTGCTAAGGACCACTCTTTGCACATTCATTGCCTGCAGCTGCCTCTCAAAGCCCATTGTCTCATGTCCTGGGCACAGCATTGGTACCCAGTCTTTTGTTTGCTTGCTACTAGGGCAAAACGGACTGGTGGCAGCTTTGGCCATTTGACTGCATCCTGAGCTCTCATCTCAGACACATTGTCCAAATGTTCACTCCAAGACCTTAATCTCAGCTTTGCCTATGGGGGCACTTGTCAATAGGCACTTCAGTATGGAATGAAGGATTAGGAGCATTATCCTTGGCCAATGTGCCATGGGCATCTTACTAAGGGGGTACTATCATTTTCCAGTTTGACATTGATAAAACCACACCAAAGCAGTCGTGGAAATTGGAAGCCTGTGCACCAAGGGTTAGATGCTGAGCAATCACTGATACTTTCACACATAAATACTACTTGAGGGGACATGATTGTTTGACTTGTCTGATTCCAAGTTTGTCAACTGAGTTCAAGGTAAATGGACTCAGCTGCAGCAGAGTTGCTCAACTTTGATATCTTTTTCCATTTACCTTGTCTTCATCTTCATTCCACCTCCAGACACACCCCACCACCACCTATGATGTGGCGCCTTCAGCAAATGCTGTTCCCCTACCCCTGTCCTCTCAACAGCACTGAAGCCCATGTCTTGGTCTGCCCTTCCCTCCCTTCATCTGTGCATTGAAGTCCATTGCCCAGCACAAGGCAGCCAAGAAGAAGACTGTCTCGTCCTACCTGTGACCCCCACCACAATCCTCCCCACAAAAAACACAGAGCTGCTTTGCAAGTGTCGTACCAGCTTATACATACTTACTGCCAAGTTCCTCTTGGAGTTCTGCTCTCCAGATGCATGCCTCATGGAACCATTTGTATATCATGCCCTTCTAACATCACGCCGCTGTGGAAGTGATTCTTGTATATGGACATGATAATGATATGCTAATGTGTAATAATGATGTTGCCTACGTTGGACAGTGGGAAATGCGTGCAGCCACTGACGGGAGGGGATGATCCCAGCTTGCATTTACACCACTGGGAAACGTATGTAGGATCTTCTCGTGACAATTTCCACTTGCACTGCCAAACCCGCTCGCTTGTGAATGGGAGCAGAAAACCCTGGCCATTAAGTCAGCAGAGGAATGTGAACATGAGCTTTATTGAACCTTAATACTAGCTACATCTTCTGTGAAATTGTACAAGAGAGCAAATCATGTGATTTTGCATCATTTCATGTGATGATGTGTACAGAATCTGATTGGTACATTAAACCGTGAGAATTAACCCCCATAATCATTAATTGTTAATGAAAGAGAGATTCTAAAAAGCAAGAATTACAAAAGTTTGCAAAAAAAACTTTACCTGTTTGCCAATAATCCCAACCATAGCTAGTTACAGATACAAACAAGCAAAACATTGTTTTTTTTGTGTCATTCTTTAACCTTCATTACATTTCTTGTTTCTGATGTCTGTTTTAAACCTCATGAGTTAGACAGACTTCAATAAAAAAAACACATGTTCTAGCCATTTGTACAAGAAGATGGTGACAGATTAAAGGTGTACCAATGTTTGGCATCTTATTAATGAAATAATATCTAGAATCACATGTACAAAAGAGAATGTAAATTTTGCAACCACAAATGCACACTGTTCCTGTTCCCAAAAGACTGAAGCATCTAGGTCATCACAACTAGACCAGATTTTAAACTTTCATGTACTGTAGATCATCCCTAGCGATAGCAGTGAGCCCTTTCAGCTATCACTGCTTTTGTGTGTTATACATCATTCATATCAGCTAGTTTCAAAAGGTCCCATGTCAGTGCAGAAGGTAGTCTGGCGACACTAACTGCTTACACCAGCCTATGCCGTTAACATAGTAATGAGGTCAACTCATTGGAATCAGATATGGTAGAAGTTGAGGATTGTGAAAGGCATGTTTAGAGCAGATCACAAAGTCAGAATTCTTCACAGAAGAACAACCATAATGAAGGAGGACAATTGGAGAAAGGGGTCAGAGGAGTCTGGGGTTTGCCAGGGTTGTTGGTAGAATGAAAGACTACAAAACACAACTCATTTAAGAAATGGCTGAATATAAGCAATGGGTTTGGTTTCTAAGAGAATAAAATTGAGGACCAAAGGCTCTTGTCATCCAGACTTGTGAAGATTATGGTGAGTCATCATAATCTTTCCAGCATCAGGCTTTTAAAAAATTTCATTGTGTGTTTTCGAATACATGCTCCGTAAGTCACATATTAGAAATGACTTTGGAATTTGCTGTTGACTTACATTCTTACTGCCATCTTTGTTGTCAACCGCTTGCTTTGTGTAGAGCGCGTTGTAAGTTTTCAATAACTTTAGCTTACAGTGAAAGTAATTCAACAGAGAGACAGACTCTGTCTCTTTAAAGTTGCTTTTATGTCCATCTAATTACAGCAGTTATTTAGTCCTCCAGGGCTCTCATCTCTGTAATAAGAGAATGTGGATTGTGAAATTGGACAGCAAAGGTGGAACAGTGTTACATTATCAGGTGACCTTTGCTACCAGTGTATTTACCAAAAATAACAATCTTTCCTCACTGATCCATAGAAAGAAAGCAATTTTTAGTTTAATAGGATTATTGATCAAAGGCTCGCCTCTTATGCAATGCGTAGCAGCCCTGGTGCTAACTCAGAGCTGCAACAAAGTGGGAGGAACAGCTGTCCTGCCTCACAAAAAAAACAGGTCAGGTCAGATTCCAGGTTCACCGTGCAAAATTAATGACAACCTTGCAATAAAGTAACAGCATGAATTTGAGCCTTGTAATACAACATGATTACTAGCGTTTTTATTAGCTGAGGGTTTAGCAGCAGGTAGAACCGGCTGCTACTTTACATCCTAACAGGGATGTTACAGGTGTGCCAGTCTAAAGTATCACATCAAAGTCGTAACCCTACAGGTTCAGTTTACACCTGATCCAATTAGTGCTTTAAGATCAGAGCTGCAGAAGAATATGACCCTCTGTTAGAACACTGAAAGACACTTGATCTCAAGTAAGCTGATCCACTGAAAACAATCAACGATAAATAGGAGCGAGCAGATACTGAACATCAAATAAAAACACAATAGTAAAACTGAAAGCGCAATCTGCCAAGCCTTTTTACACTGTGTCTTTGTCATTCTTTTGTTAGCAGCAAGGCTAATTGAAATGAAACAGTCTTCCTTCTGTTTGTTGCTACATAAAATACATTATAAGATCTGCAGCCTTGCTTCTTCTAAATTATTAAACATTAAACTTTTCAGACACAGCAATGAAACACTGCCTTGTTTATTTCATTAAAGTTACGTAGGCCATATAAACATATTTTAAACCAGTAATTTCCTCAGCATTACTCATGCATTATTTTAAACAAAAACATCTTTAGTGTCACCCATTTCCAAGTCACAACTAATATTCTGGCTGATTAAAGAAATATTTTGTGTCATTTACAATGGACAGAATTCCCACAAAATTTCACCCTCTTCTCACAGACTTGCATAAGTATTGAAAACTTCTGAAAAAGTAAAGCATTCAGACAGAAAAAAGGACAGATTTCCAATTAGACCAAGAGAAGAAGGAATGGGCAGGGCATCATAATCAAAGGAGATGGAAAACATCATCAAAGCAATCCAGACCTGAACAGGGCTGAATATCACTTGACTGCACTTTTCTTGTTCTTATTTTAAGCAGAGTTTCTGCTTGTTTCCAGTAGATTAACACTCAGATTTCAAGCCAATCACCCAAATCTGCAGAGAGTTTAAAGTTTTAAAGTGGGTTTACATGAACACTGCAATGAAGTTACTGTGAAAATCCCCTAGTTGCTGCATTCTAGCACCTGTTCGGGTACACTGAGGGAGAATTTAGCATCGCCAATGAGCCTAATCAGCTCTTTTGGACTGTGGAAGGAAACCAAAGCACCCGGAGGAAACCCACGCAGACACAGGGAGGGCATGCAGATTCAGGATAATTAAATATAAGTTTTCCCTTTCTCAACTTGCACCAAAGTTAATCCACCCATCATTCCCATCCTTATTGATTTACATTGGAACCCAGTCTGGCAAAATCACTTCATTACTTCTTCACTCCCTCTGTAAATCTCTTCTGGCCTACAGACCTCTGAGACATCTTCCTTCCTCCAATTCAGTCATCTCCTTCACTCCACCCTTACTGGCCATGCCTTCAGTTGCCTAGGACTTAAACTCTGGAAATCCCATCAAAAACCTCTCTGCCTCTCTACATTTTTCTCCTCCTTTAAGATGTAGCTTAATACCTGTCTCTTTGACCAAATGTTTGGCCATCTGTTCGGACGCTCCCTTGAATGGTCTGATGTCAAATTTTGTTTCACAAAAACCCTTTGAAGTGCCTTGGGACCCTTTTTGTTATCTTAAAGACACTATACAATACAAGTTGTTGTTGGGAGTAAGTAATACCCAAAACCACTTAGGTTCAAGTTTTTTTGCAACTTCCTACACTGTATCAGGTTCAAGTTGCCCACATATCAGCCCCCTTCCATAAAACTGGCCATGACCACAAATGGAAACTTCAAAATTCTGCCCGTTGTGGTCGTTTGAAATAATCCTTCAAATTGTATTATTTTCCTTTGAAGCACAGGTACTAATAAAACTTTTCCCCACATCAGAAAATATTCAATGTTTGGAGAAACTGAAAAATGGACAACAAATAAGTGATTAAATGGTTTATGGGAGATTTTTTACAATCATTTTCACTGAGGACAGGAGACCTTTATTCAAGATGTGTTTGCTGTGGTAATAAATACATTTTCAGCTGTATTAATAAAACTGCATAATTTTAAATTCATTACATAGTTTGCAATGGAAAATAAAAGAATGATTGCATTCTTTAATGCAGTTTGATAGTGCTAGTTCATGGATGATTTAGCGTTTGTAATTATGCACATGAATTTTAGCAGGAACTTCAACTGTAATTTAACCAGTACAATTTCTTAATTTCACCCAAAATAGAAACTCTATCCCCCTCGTATGCTTACTCGGCCAAATACTTTACAGTACTTTCACTGGAAGTGGGAATCAGTTGTCAGTTAGCATTTTTACTGCTCAACTCAAAATGGTTTTAATAAAGGAGCTACTTTCTTGAGCAGCTGTAGTGGTACGTCCACAATGAGTTTAGAAGGAAGTTCCAAGTCATAGAGGTTTAAAGCATGGTAACAGGCCCTTCAACCCAACTCGTCCATGCCGCCCTGTTTTTACCACAAAACTACTCCCAATTTCCCGCCTTCGGCCCATATCCCTCTGGACCAAGCGTTTACTGCCCTTGTCCGTGGGTGTTAGTTTAGTCAGTTGGCTGGTTAGTATGCAGAGTGATGCCAACGACATGGGTTCAATTCCAATACTGACTGAGGTAATTCATGAAGACCCACCTTCTCAAACTTTCCCCTTGCCTGAGGTGTAGTAATCCTCAGTGACCATCACCAGTCACTGCCTATGGTCATCTGGGACTGTGGCAAATTTACTTTTACCTGCCCTTATCCTTCTAGATAACAGCGGTCACGTGTTTAGAAGATGCTGTTGAAGGAGCCCTGGTGAGTTGTTGCAAAGCATCTTGTGGATGGTATACACTGCTGCCACTGTGCCTTAGTGGGGAGAGGGGGTGAATGTTTGGTTTGATTTGACTTGATTTATTATTGTCATGTGTATTAACATTCATTTTGTCTATATAGAGCAAGAAACAATACTTTTCACTGTATGTCAACACATGTGACAATAATAAATCAAATCAAATCAAATCAAACAGTGAAAAGTATTGTTTCTTGTATGCCATACAGTCTAAGCATACCATTCATAGAGAAGGAAACAAGATAGTGCGGAATGTAGTGTCACAGTCATAGCTAGGGTGGAGAGAAAGATCAACTTATTGGAAGGTAGGTCCATTCAAAAGTCTGATGACAGCAGGGAAGAAGCTGTTCTTGAGTCGGGTGGTACGTGACCTCAGACTTTTGTATCTTTTTCCTAAAGAAAGAAGGTGAAAGAAAGAATGTTTGGGGAGCATGCGGTCCATAATTATGCTGGCTGCTTTGCCGAGGCAGTGGGAAGTGTAGACAGAGTCAATGGATGGGAGGCCGATTTGTGTGATGGACTGGTCTATATTCATGACCTTTTGTAGTTTCTTGCGGTCTTGGGCAGAGCAGGACCCATACCAACCTGTGATATGACTAGAAGGAATGCTTTCTATGGTACATCTGTAAAAGTCGGTAAGAGTCATAGCTGACATGCCAAATTTCCTCAGTCTTCTGAGAAAGTAGAGACATTGGTGTTGGCATGGGGGAAGGACCAGGACAGGTTGTTGGTGATCTGGACACCTAAGAATTTAAAGTTCTCGATTCTTTCTAGTTCATCCACTTTGATGTAGAGAGGGGTATGTTCTCCTTTATGCTTCCTGAAGTCGATGGCAATCTGCTTCATTTTGTTGACATTGTTTGTGGATGGGGTGCCAATAAAACAAGCTGCTTTGTCCTGGATGGCAGCCAGCTTCTTGAATGGTGTTGGAACTGCACTGATCCAGGCAAGTGGAGAATATTCCATCACACTCCTGATTTGTGCCTTATACACGGTGGACAGGCTTTGCTGAGTCAGGGGTTCAGATTTCCAAGACTCTGAAGCCAAAGTATGTACATGGCTAGTCCAGTTCAATTTCTGGTCAATGATAACCCCTAAGATGTTGACAGTGGGGATTCAGTGATGGTAATGCCAATAAATATTGAGAGACGTGGCAGGATACTCGTTGGAGATGGTCACTGGCTGGTACTCCTGTGGCACCAGCTTGCCACTAGTCAGCCAAAACATGAACATTATCCATGTCTTACTGCAAATGGACACAGACTGCTTCAGCATCTGAGGAGTCATGAATGACCCTGCAGAACTCAAATTGAGCAGACTGTTTTTGAGTAAGTGCCACTTACGAGCACTGTGGATAACCTTTCACTTTGCTAATGATCAAAAGGAGACAGTTGGGGATGCAATTGGTCATGTTGGATTTATCCTGCCTTTTGTGGACAGGATGCACCTGAGCAATTTTCCACATTGTCGGGCAGATTCCAGTGTTTTAGTTGTATGGGAACAGCTTGGCTGGGAGCTCAGCAAGTTCTGGAGCACAAGTCTTCAGTATTATTGCCAGAATATTGTCAGGCCCAAAGATTTTGCAGTATCCAGTGCCCCCAGTCATTTTTTGATATAACGTGGAGTAAATCAAATTGGCTGAAGACTAGCATCTGTAATGCTGGGGACCTGAGAGGAGGCTGACATGGATCACCTACTCTGCACTCTGGCTGAAGATTACTGCAAATGTTTCAACCTTATCGTTCACACTAATGTGCTGGGCTCCTCCATCATTAAGGATCAGGATATTTGTGGATCCTCCTCTAGTGAGTTGTTTAATCGTCCACCACTATTCACGGCTGTATGTGGCATGACTGCAGAGCTTAGATCTGATTCACTTGCTATGGGATTGCTTAGCTCTATCTATTGTTGCTAATTCTGTTTGGCACACAAGTGCTCTTGTGTACCAAACACCAGGTTTCACCAGGTTGACACCTCATTTTTAGGTTTGCCTGGTTCTGCTCTTGACATGCCTTTCAGCTGTCTTAATTGAACCAGGGTTGATCCTCTGGCTCGATGATAATGGTAAAATGGGAGATGAAGTTGCAATTGTGGTCGAGACAATTCTGCTGCTGTTGATGGCTCACAACACCTCATAAATGCCCAGTTTTGAGTGCTAGATCTGTTCAAACAATTTAGCATGATTGTCGTGTCACACAACACAATGCAGGGTATCTTGGTGTGAAGATGGGACTTAATCTCTAAAAGGAATGTGCGGTGGCCACCCCTACCAATACTGTCTTGGACAGCTCTGAGAAAGGTAGATCGGTGAAGATTTTGCCTCTTGTTTGTTCTCTCACCACCTGCGATAGGTCCAGTCTAGCTGCATGTCCTTTAGGACTTGCCAGCTTGGCCTGTCAAATGTTGGGAAAAGTAGAGAGAAAGTACCCAAGCTTAGTGAAACAAAATTAGCAGTCCATTTCACACTGAGCCATATTTTCATGTTCACAATGTACAACTTTAAAAGTATAGTGGGTTGGGTATAACAGTATCTTAACACACTTGGTTGGTTTTCATTGTAATTCAGGTTTGATTAGGCCCTTGCAATTCGAACATACATCTCCCCTTTCTGCTAATTGTGCCCACCCGATTTGAACTGAAGAGTTTCATTCCAGTTCCGAATCAGCGTAGGCATGAAGAATAAACAACATTTGACAGTCCCCTTCAAGTCACAGAGAACAGTTGTGAAAAATCTCTTTCTTCGCCACCAACACACTCGCAAGCACATTCGCCAGAAATTTCCTGGCACGGCTCAATTGGCAGTGTGTATTGCAACTTACATCAACCTTTCTGTTGCAAACGTGCTGCGACATTCCCTGGGAAGGTGATTTGTAATGCTGCAGTGATGCAGGGAACTTGGAATGGCAGCACCAATGGCAGATCCTGACAAACTTCGCACGTCACGATAACAGATTGATGAATAAAATTGTGCAGTTATTCAGGGTGTCAGGGTGTCTTGTGGAACATCAACACCCTTCTCCTTCAACATGTGTCCACATTGTTACAAGGAGCTTTCAGCACTCTTATAATTCCCTCCACCATCAATTGGAAGTTGGTTGTTTGTGGTTGTACCGTTCTAGTGCTGTGCTACTAGTGATAGAAGATAGCATTATCTGTATATAAAGGCAAAATAGTATGGGTTCTGGAATCTGAAAGAAGAACAGAAAATGCTGGAGAAACTCAGCAGGCCTAACAGCATCTGTGGAGACAAAATAGAGCCATCATTTCGAATCAAGACAGGTTTGATTTGATTTGATTTGATTTATTATTGTCACATGTATTAACCTACAGTGAAAAATATTGTTTCCTGCGCGCTATACAGACAAACATACCGTTCATAGAGAAGGAAATGAGACAGTGCAGAATGTAGCGTGATGTGTAGACAGAGTCAATGGATGGGAGGCTGGTTTGCATGATGGATTGGGCTACATTCACGACCTTTCGTAGTTCCTTGTGGTCTTGAGCAGAGCAGGAGCCATACCAAGCTGTGATACAACCAGAGAAAATGCTTTATGTGTTGCATCTGTAAAAGTTGGTGAGAGTCGTAGCTGACATGCCCAATTTCCTTCGTCTTCTGAGAAAGCAGAGGCATTGTGAGCTTTCTTAACTATAGTGTCAGCATGGGAGGAACCATGCCGACACTATAGTTAAGAAAGTTGGTAATCTAGACACCTAAAAATTTGAACTACTTGACCCTTTCTACTTCATCCCCATTGATGTAGACAGGGGCATGTTTATGCTTCCTGAAGTCAATGACAATCTCCTTCATTTTGTTGATATTGTGGAAGAGATTATTGTCACCTCACCAGTTCACCAGATTCTCCATCTCGTTCCTATACTCTGTCTCGTCATCATTTGAGATCCGACCCACTATGGTGGCGTCGTCAGCAAACTTGAAAATCGAATTGGAGAGGGATTTGGCTATACAGTCATAGGTGTAGAAGGAGTATAGTGGGGCTGAGAACATAGCCTTGTGGGGCACTGGTGTTGAGGATGATCACGGAGGAGGTGTTGTTGCCTATCCTTACTGGTTGTGGTTTGTGAGTTAGGAAGTTCAGGATCCAGTTGCAGTGGGAGCTGCCGAGGTCCAGGCCATGGAGTTTTGAGATGAATTTTGTGGGAATAATAGTGTTGAAGGCTGAGCTGTAATCAATAAATAGGAATCTGACATAGGTGCCCTTGCTATTTAGGTGTCTAGGTTACCTAGGATCATATTGTCTCTCCACAGATGCTGTCAGACCTGCTGACTTTCTCCAGCATTTGCTATTTTAGTTGCAGTATTATCTGTCCTGGGCTTGAGTTTGTATTGAGTCAAGATACTGATGTTGGTCTTGGGCCCTAAATAGGTGCTGGAGTATGACGGCTAGGGAATCTTCCACAGTGACTTCATTGCAGTGTTAATGTAAGCCTACGTTGTGACACTAATACATAAATTTTTAAAAAACATTTGCCTGCAGCAGGCCCACCTTGGCAATGTTACCACAGGCTGCTTCCTGATTGGTTTACTGCAGGCACTCAGTCCAATGATAGATGGAGAGCAGATGCAATCAGCGAGTCCACAGCTCTGAAGCCTCAGTAGTTCACTGGGAGAGGTGGATGATGCTGGTGAGGCACAGCTACATTATTTTATTAGCCTCCGTCTCCCAGCCTGCCTTTGCCACGTTCTGCCCAATTGGCTTCAGGGGATTGACTTTGTTTCCTAGGGTTCTTACCATTGCCTCCTTGCTGGATACATCATCTATAGCAAAATAGTGAAGGATAACAGCAGCATGAAAAATTTCCTAGATGCTTATTGTTTTTACATTATTCTCTGTTGAGCATTGCTGCTTCTGATGTATTCTTTCAGGCAGTGGGCAGGAGTTAGGCTTGAGAGTGTAGTGGTGAGTTAGTTGAAAGCTCTGGCCATGGACACTCAGGGTCTGCACCCCATGCACCAGGATCTTTCTTCTCATCATCCATGATAAGACAGAATACAGGAACACTCGGCTGAAAATCCATTGCAATCCTTTGACATGCTGGGTCCATTTAGTGGCTGATTTCCTGAAAGTATTACCTTCAGAAACTTACAGGATTGCGAAAAACAGTAATCTCAATAAGAATAAGGCAAACCAGGTTGAAATTACAAAGCACACTTCAACCCAGGACTCAGGTGATAATGGACAGGAGTTGGTAGATTTGGGATTGAGGACACGATGATGAGCGCAAGAAAATGAGAGATGGGAAGTGAAAATGATGCAGGAAGGAAATGGACTGATCTCACTCTCCCATCTTCCATCCAAATGCACCTTCTGCCCCTCCTCAAAACACCTGATCAATAGCTCCACGCTAAAATCTACTTGGCAATTCATTACAACAAGAGACATTCTAAATATCTCACCTATATATTCAGAAGTGTTACCATCACTGGACCTCCCTCCATCAACCTCCCTGAGGGTTATCATTGACCAGAAACCCAACTGGACCAGACAGATAAATATTGTGCCTGCAAGAATGACTCACCTCCTGACTCCCCAAAACCATTTACGAGGCATAATTCAGGCGGAATACTGTCCACTTGCCTGCCTAAACTCAGCTCCAACTACAATCAAGAAACTACTACTGTCCAGGACAAAGCAGCCCATTTGATTGGCAGTCCATCCACGATCTCCAACATCCACTTCCCCTACTATCATCACATAGTAGTAGCAATGTTACATCTGCAGAAAGGACGTGATTGCACTAGAGAAGGTGCAGAGCAGATTCACTAGGGTGTTGCCGGGGCTAGAGCTTTTCAGCTATGAAGAGAGGCTGGCTAGGCTGGGGACCTGATTGTACAAAATAATGAGGGGCATAGATAAGGTGGATAGGAAGGAACTTTTCCCCTTAGGAGGAGGAGTCAATAACCAAGGGCCACAGATTTAAAATAAGGGGCAGGAGATTCAGAGGGGATTTGAAGAAAAGCTTTATTTGGGAAGGAGATGGCCTAGTGATATTATCACTGGGCTATTAATCCAGAAACTCAGTGATGTTCTGGGGGCCTGGATTTGAATCTCACATGGCAGATGGTGGAACTTGAATCCAATAAAAAATATCTGCAATTAAGAATCTACTGATATCATGAAACCGTTATCGGAAAAACCATCTGATTCACTAACATCCTTTAAGGAAGGAAATCTGTTGTCCATACCTGGTCTGTATATGACTCCAGATCCACAGCAATGCAGTTGACTCTCAACTGCCTTTGGGCAACTAGGGATGGGCAATAAATGCTGGCCAGCTAGTGATGCCCATGTCCCACAAATGAATAAACAAAAATAAAAATAAACGGAGGGTGGTGGAAATCTGGGACTCACTGCTTGAGAGGGTGGTAGATGCACGAACCCTCACAACATTTAAGAAGCATTTAGATGAACAGTTGAATCGTCATAGCATACAAGGCTATGGACTAAATCCTAGAAAATAGGATTAAAATAGATGGATGTTCTATGGCCTGCACAGATATGTTGGGCTGAGGGCCTTTTCTTGTAATACGACATAATGAATCTATGACACTACACCAAGTCACCGAACCCTCTTTCCACAGAACTTTCCAAACCCACAATCTCTACCACCTTTTTGCTGCTGGTTCGCCAAATTTTCTGCCTAATCATGACAGGCCCCATCATAACCCCAGCTGCTAACTTTGCTTCTCTCCACAGATGCTGCTGTAACCTGCTAACTACTTACAGCATTTTCTGCTTTTATTACAGATTTCCAGCATCAGCAATATCCTACCTTTCAATATCCTCTTTGGCTGGGATTTTTCGGCCCTTCTCACCTGAGGAATCTTCCGGTCCTGCTAAAGGCAAACCCCTCCCTGGCCCGCCAAGGCTTGCTCTCCGATGGGACGACGAGTGAGCTACGCAAATGACCATTGACTTTAGCAGGACTGGAAAATCTGTCAACAGCCAATGGGGGGAGGAGGCAATAAATCCTGGCCTTATTTCTGATTTATCCATCAACTTTCTATCGATGCGGCAACATTTCCTCTCTTACTATAGTCTAAATATTTCTAATAAATCTCATATCATTCTAAAACCTCTAATAAGTTATCCATATACTGCCTATCCAATTAGTCATCTTTTAGAAAAATTTGCTATTAGTTTGGTCATGTGTAACTTGCCTTTAACAAGTCCATAATAGTTGTTCTTGACTATCACTGCAGCTCTTAAGTTTGGCAAGGTGGCACAATGATTAGCACTGCTGCCTCATAGCACCAGGGACTTACATTTGATTCCTGGCTTGGGCCACAGTCTGTGTGGAGTCTGCACATTCTCCTCATGTCTGTGTGGGTTTTCTCCGGGTGCTCCGGTTTCCTCTCACAGTCTGAACGAAAAGTGCTGGTTAGGTGCATTGGCCATGCTAAATTCGCCCTCCGTGTGCCTGACCAGGCACCGGAGTGTGGCGACTAGGGGATTTTCACAGTAACTTCACTGCAGTGTTAATATAAGTCGACTTGTGATACTAATAAATAAACTAAAAAATGGTCGCTATTTTCTTCTTCAGTTATGGATTTCACATATTTGGCCACAATGGATGTTAGACTATCTTCTCTATGGTTGCTTGGTTTATTCTTTTCTTCCTTGTTAAATGAAAATGATAAATGTGCAAATCATGAAGGAACACTTCTTCCAATTCATGAATCAGATATATAGGAATAGAATGACGTATAGAGCTCCATGTCATTTGAAAAGTTCCACGTTTTGTTTTCCACTGTTGATAGAGAAAGTAATGTGCCCACTTGCTTTTATTAGCAAGAAATAAGTTAGCTACTTTAAGGGATCTCCCTAAATCTGGCGTACATTTAATTCGCTAAATTTCCACCCCCTTTATTGTGGAGTTCCACTAGAGGTAGACAAAAACGTTGATGAACAACAAAAGACTTGAATAAGGTGCTCACTGAGTGCGTTAAAATGGGCGACATGGGCTTGTGGGGCCAAAGGCCTGTTACCTGTGCTGTGCTGTTCTTTGTTCTTTGTTTATGCAGCGACGCATTTCATTCTGATTTGCTACAACTGTCACTAGTAGCATGCTGGAAAGAAAATGAGTTGCCATTATCCCAATCATTGGCAGTGAATGGGTAACCTGGAGCAGACCTTGTGGTCCTCCAATAACATTGCACAACAGCTCTGTCACCGACTGCCCTGGGAATTGAAGTCTCTAACAGCAGGACATCAGTCAGCTCCTAAATGTTCTATCAGGACAGGCAGATTTTGTTGAAGAAAACCTTCTCCAACATTATTGCCCCCTTTACAAAGCTTCTAAATATTCCACATCCAACTCCACTTCCATCAAGTAATAAAATTAAAGTAGGACCTTGCCAGTAACATCGTTCGGGGTTCTCTGAATCTTTTGCAGTAACATTGGTGAAAGTTCTGTAAGAATGTTGGAGAAATACAATCACAGAAGTCCAACGCAACCACCAATTTCTCCCACTTTTTCACCAAGCCACAGAGCTCCGTGATCACTGACACCTTCCCCATGATTACTCACTTCTTTATCCCCAGCTAATTATCCCAATTTTTGTCTCCAATTGCTCTCTCTGATCTCCCCCTCTAACCCTTGATCAGACCAGTCAGTTTAATTCTGACACTGGGTCTTCTTTAACCTGTTTCAAAGATTACCAACACTTGTGTTTCCTCAATCCTAATCTTTTACTGCCAAAGAAATTTCACAGTACCCAAGTATTAGGAAACTGCCAAACATACTGGATGTCCCTCAAGGCTGCAGACCTCTTTAACATATAATTCATTAACTGTAGAATACAATGAATAACCTTCTTTATACCATTCATGGGGTGCAGACCATTAACTAATTTTTTGTTCATCATAGTTTCAAATTTACATAATTTATTCAGCTCTGGAGAATGAAACTAATTTCCCAATAAATGCAAAATTACCTCAGTCAGCACAAAGCAGAAATGTTAACAGTATGTACTTTTTTTCTCTAAGTTTCTATCTGTGTGACTCATTCCAACATGAGTGAGTTAGAAAAGAACTAACACAGAATGAGTGATTTTATGGCATCTGTAAGTGCAGGTAGGGAGACTTAATTAGATGGGCTGTGACATCTCGATTTTCCAACAGCAAGTTGAAATGCAGAAATAAAGTCAGTGGTGTGCTTATGTGCGTCAAACGTCACACCAGCCTGTGACAAGCTCATATTTGTAGTACATTTGTATGCTGTGATTACTCATTAGGATTTAGGAAGTATTATGTCCTACTTTAAAGTCAGTGGTGGCACTCGGTTCATGTTTGTTTGAAGGTGGTGTACACAAATCCATTTTTTGCAATTGTGGCTGAGGCCAGTGGCTTTCCTTTTTTATCTCTGCAATGTAAGAAAGGGGAACAGTAGAATGGCAGCTTGCATGAAGGCTTGGGAGCAGCAAGGGTGAATTAATGGTGAGGGGAAGGTCGGGTACTCAGATGAAAGGTGGAGAGAAGTTGAAGAGGGATCCAGGGAAGGAAAGAGGTTGGAGTCACGAGCATGGATGAGTGAAGTGGGAAGGGCCTGGTATTCTGATGTACTTGGAGAGAATTGGTGGGAACAGTCAATCAAGGCAAAAAAATAAGGGGCTTACAAAACAGTTTCAATGTGGTCCAAATGTGTGGGTTCATCTCTGCATGTTGGCTGACAACGTCCTCACAGTGTTTTGGGTTCACCCACAATATTTCAGTTATTCCCACTGAGAATTACCTGCTTTACAATGCATAGAAAGGAGGGCCAGCTGAGCATGCAACTTCAGACTTGCCCCACAGATTGGTGAGTACTACACTGGACACTGACATCAACATTCAATAAAGAGTGAACACAAGAAACACATTGTTTCCTACACAATAAAGGAAATATCCCCGCATCCCTGGTATCTATTAATGCCTCTGATTAAAGTAGTCTTAATATCAATTCCAATGGGAATGCAATTCATCCATTTATGCAATGGGGAGCCTTAGTACTCTTTGTATTTGGAACTACTCCGCCACCTTTTAAAAGATAGTTCCTATGTTCAATAGCTTAGTATACAATTTTCTATCCGTAGCCAACAATAGTTGTGATACTCAACATTCCGCAACATTAACAGTGTGTGTTTATACTTACTAGAGACTGTGACTCTTTAGAATTATTGACTTACAGAATTCCTACAGTGCATTTGGCCCATTAAGCTGAAACAACAACAATCCCACCCACAACCTATCCCTGTAACCCCACATATTTACCCTTCCAATCCCCATGACACCAAGGCTCAAGTTAGCATGGCCAATCCACCTAACCTACATATCTTTGGATTGCAGGAGGAAACTGGAGCACATAGAAGAAACCCATGCTGACATGAGGAGAATATGCAAACTCCACACAGTCAAGAAAAGCCAGGTCAACATACAAGATTAATGCAACTCAGCATGTGCAGGCAAATGGTGGTCCAAGTTATACATTACATATCTGCCTGTATATGTTTACTTGGTACTCCTAATGCTCAGTGTATGAACAATATAACTTGGTACAAATACATTATATACTTTCTATTGACCCATTGCACCTTCATTGGTTTAGCCATCATCTTATCAATTGAGATTGTACAATGGTACTCCCATGCCAAGCCACTAGAATGAATGAGGTTTAACAGAGTTGACATCATATATCCAGTTTGGACTCAGTGATACCACGCTGGGATTTCTTTATTCATTAAGGCTATCCATACAACTTGAAAATCTAAATATAACAAGGACAATATACCTCTGCTGATGATACACTGGGTGTCCAACAAACATCAACAATGAGATTATTTATCTTAATGAGTCCAAACAAAATCAGCCCCAAAATGGAAAATATAAATTTAAAAAAGAAAAAAGACAGCTGAGAAGTTAAGATGGCATTAATAAACCACAAGACTGAAGGTCATCAGAACCTTTACGTTGTATAAAACCCCCAACACACTCATGAATATTTCATTTTATGTAATGTCTACATGACTGAACATTTTGATGGAAAACGGTGTGCTATTTTACCTTGTAATTTTGTTATCTCCCAGTGCTGTATATGAAGCTCTCCTTTTCTCCGTGTTTGCCTTTACATATTAGTGGCACACTGAAGAGAGAGAAAGACAAACAATGTTAATTGTATAGAAATTCATATTTGAATTCCAAAATAATTACTCTTCTCAGTGAAAAGCCTGAACTCAACAAAAACCTTAATATAAACTATACATTGTTCCTCCAAATGATTTTTACAAGTTGTTTCAGGTATATTCTCACAGGAGAATATTATGAAGTGATTGTCAGAGAGTTTAATTTCCTTACCTGTCCCATTACAAACGTAAGTGTACTTCAGGAACCTATATGACTTGAATGTACTTGAACCTGACTGAATTTCTGGGTTTCGGTAATTTGCATGGTCTGGTTTTCAGACAGGCAGGAATTCTGCCTATGTGGGTGGCATGATGGCAGAATGGGTAAACCTGCTGCCTCATTGAGCCAAGAACCCAGGTTCGATTCCAGCCTCAGTTTAATGTCCGTGTGGAGTTTGCATGTTCTCCCCAAGTCTGCTTGGGTTTCAACTGGGCACTCCAGTTTCTTCCCACAGTCCAAAGGTGTGCAGATTAGATGGATTGGCCATGCTAAAATGCCCCTTAGTGCTGGGACTAGCAAGGTAAATACATGGGGTTATGGGGATAGGGCCAAAGTGGGATTGTTGTTGGTGCAGGCTCAATAGGTGGGCTCCTCCTGCAGTGCAGTGGTTATATGATTCAATGAATGGCCTGAACAGGCACAAATGCCGATTGGGTATTCACCTTTCTGCTTGATGAAGGGGTGTGGAAAAAAATCTTTCCAAAGACTAAAATGTGGAGCTTCTGACTGATAAAAGAAACTGACTACAACTCCTTATCCCCAGTCTCTGTAGATGATTCTCTTGAGCAGAGTCCCAGGAAAATGGTGCAGGAAGCATTAGGATATCACTTCTATGTTACTTGCATTACATTTAAATACAGTGAAACCCCAATTAAACGCGCCCCAATTTAACGCAAATTTGGATATAACCCGATGAATCATTAGGACCTTTTTTATGCAGTTTATGCAGACATTTATAATATAAATGTGTCAGATGTGTGCAATCTGTTCTAAGATCTTAAAATAAAGGAAAATGAACCCAAACAAATTGATTTTCGTCAGATTGCAGCATTAAAATTACAAAGAAAGATAAAACTATGTTTGATAAAACTTAATGTGGGGGATTGGATCATTTGTGATTCCAACATCTCTCAGACCTGGGCTAAAATCAAGCCTGAATCTTGTCAGCAAGCTCAAAGAGTTCTTCTTGCTTGACTGTCTCAAAGCAATAACTGCTCCTGAAAAGACATAAATTGGCAACATCACTTACTGCCACAGAAATGTTAATGTGGGAAATGGAAGAGCACAATGGTGGGTGTTCTTCTGAGGCTGTTACCAAGACATATAGTCACTGCCAAGAGGAGAATTTCTTTACTCGCCATATGGTTGTGTGTCATACCTAACCCAGCAACCACCTAAATGATGCTGAGAATCTGGAGACAAAATGAGGTTTCATTCCTCAAGGCTAACATTCCTGCTTGTATAAACACCCACCTGGAGTGGATGGGGTAGTAAGGTGTGGCGGTTATAATATTTGGGTGAACATGGAAAATCAAGAAGGATACAAGATTATTATATAATGGTTCCCCTTTTCCTCCCCAGTTTGGCTCCTTAGGACACCATTGTAATGAGGCAAACTAATGACCTTCTCAACTAGTATCAATGGATTATCTTTAATTGTAAAAAGTCTGACAACACCAGGTTTTAGTCCAACCTATTTATTTGATAGACTAAAACCTGGTGTTGTCAGACTTTTTACTGTGTCCGAAAGCTTGTGAGTATATTATCAAATAAATAGGTTGGACTAAAACCTGGTGTTGTCAGACTTTTTACTGTGTTTACGCCAGTCCAACGCCGGCATACCCACATCATTATCTTTAATTGACCAGTTTTAGACAGGAGGTAGGGTTCTAGGCAGATGTTTTGCATGTCTTTCTCTATGTCAACTATAATTGGGAACATTTAGTTTTCATAAAAAATTAATTGCCCTTTCATATGTGGTGGAAAATCAGTTTGAACGCTGATTTTGTCGAACCCTGATTTAGTGCGACCCCGCTTTATTCGTGATAGTATTTTATGGACCTCAACTATCGAGTTATAATGGGGCCACACTGTAATTTAATTTGTTTCAGACAAAAACTCCCATCTATACTGTGAATGTTCCCAATGTGTAACAGATACAATGGGCATAGTAACCTGGTGAAATCTTCTTAATTCCATTTCCCTCTATCGAGTATCAGGGTGCACATATTGTGGGGTCAATTGGATAACCCTCAAAAATGGGCTCAATAATCACGAAGTACTTTACATATGCCAGATGATAATAATGCAGGCAGCATGCCAACTTGATGCTGCCAGTTATTTAATATTTTTTGAGTGCAGCCAGCACTAACCACACTGTTCATTGGCTGCACATAGCAGGAGGTCCAAAATTATAATTTCTGAGCACCATGCAAAGCTGGCCTCCACTGTTTATCAAGAGCACTTGAAGAGCACTTTGGCTGCAGCAAGTGCTGGGAAGGCCTGCAGTAAGTGAATCTGACCTGGAAAACATTGAGGAATGGTACAACATTTGGAAGAATACACTAAAGCACTCTCAGCTGCTGGGCTGGAGAACCTACCACTTTGACTTGGATCACATGGGCTGAAATTTCAAAGTCAGTCTGCCATGTAAGACGTTATCAAAAGTCTTGCTAAAATCCATAGATTGCATCAAGTGCATTCCCTTCATTAACCTCTTTGTTAATTCCTCAAAAAATTCAATTATGTTGGTCAGACACAAAACCTCCCCTAAAAAATCTGTGCTGTTTTGGATTAATTTATGTATTCCCAAATGAAGATCTATTCAGCCTCTCAGAAAATTTTCCAGCCATTTTCCCAGCACTAAGGTTAGGCTGGCTGGCCAGGAATTACTTGGTCTATTCCTTTTTCCTTTTTTTTAAACAATGGTGCAATATTTGGCAGATTTTCTGGCCCCCCGTGGTGTCTTTCTTGGTGGCAGGAGGAAACATGCTGTTGGCTGGTGGTGGGATCTTCTGGTCCTGCCGCTATCAATGGGATACCCCATTGAATCCACCCTCTGCCACTGGGAAACCTGCAGCATGGGAACAGGGGAGGGAGGAGTGGTCACGTCAGTGGAACCAGAAGACCTCAATTGCCTGGAAATCCCACCTATTAGTTGCCTTCAAGTCCTCAGGCATCTAGTCAGAAAGAATTGGAAAATGACCACCTCCACTATTTCTTCTTTTGCTTCTGCTAATAGCCAGAATACATTTTGTTTGGGCTTGTGGATTTATACACTTACAAAGATATATGCAGTTGCAGGCTTCATAGAAAATTAAGGAAGTTGAGGCAATACTGTAGACATAACACAAATTCACTGAGATGCTTTCTAGCATAGATGACTACAAATATCAGCATGTTTATAATGGAACAAGAGATTATGGAGTCATTTGACTGAGTTGTTTACAATCGTGTAAGGAGTTGACAGAGCAGATGGAAATAGGCTTTCTCTTGTGGCTACATTGATATGAGATGAAATGTTAAGATTTACAATAAGAGCAGGAGAAAGTTTTATTGACCAGGGAATTGTGGGTTAGGAGGGGGGTACCAGCCATTTTTTTTACTGATTTATGCCATGAAATGCACATTGGTAAGGCCAGCATTTATTGCCCAATTTTAACTATCCTTGGGAAAGCAGTGATGAGTCATATTATTGTATTGCTGCAGTTTATTTGGAGAAGGAACTACCACAATCCTGTTAGGAATAGGGTTCCAGGATTTTGACCCAGCAATAGTGAAGGAATGGCACTATAGGTCCAAATCAGAATGGTGCCTGACTTTGAGTGGAAATTGGAGGGAATGGTGTTCCCATGATCCTGCTGCCCTTATCCTTTGAAGTAATAGAGATCATGGACTTCGAAGGTGCTGTTGAAGAAGGCACGGTGAGTAGCTGACACATTGCAGCCACTTTACATTCGCGGTGGAGAGATTATTGTTCAAGGTGGTAAATGGGGTACGAGTCAGGTGGATTGCTTTGTCCTGCATGGTGCCAAGCTTCTTGAGTTCTTTTAGAGTTGCACTCATCCAGGCAAGGGGTGAATATGTCATTACCTTGTGGCTCGTAGGTGTTTAAAAGGCTATGGGGAATCGGGGGTGAGTCTATCACCACAGAATACACTGCTTTTGGTTTGTACTTGTAGTCACATGTGGCTGGTCCAGTTCAGTTTCTAGTCACTGCTGATCCCTATGATGATGTTGGACAATTCAATGATAGTTATGTCACTGAATATCAAAGGGAGGTATTTAGACTCTGTCCTGTTGGAGATATCTAAGCCTGGCAATTGGGTAGCCTGAATGCAACTTGCCATTTTTAATCCCAACTTTGAAAGTTATCCAGATGGACATGGACTACTTCATTATCTGAGAAGTTGTGAATCAATCATCAGCGACATCCCCACTTCTGGTTTTATGAAGTGGGTAACGTCATTGATGAAGTCGCTAAAGAAGGTTGGGCTTGGAAAGTACCCTAATATCCCCTGCAACATTAATGTCATTGATTGAAGCAGATAATATAACTTTTAAGAGTAGAATTAGATAAGTATTTCAAGGAAAGGGGAATGAAACTGTATCAAAAGAGAATAGACAAATGAGATTAGAATTTATGATGAAAGTCCACAGACCTGAATTCTGTTTCTCTGCCCATGATGTTGCAAGACTTGCTGATTATTTCCAGGATTTTCAGTTTTTATACTAACATAGACTGGTTGTACTCCATCTGTGTTATAACTTCTACATCTTTAAGTTTTTTTTATTCATGTCACCAGTAGGCTTACGTCAACACTGTAATTAAGTTACTGTGGAAATCCCCTTGTTGCAATACTCCAGCATCTGTTTGGGGAAACTGAGTGAGAATTTAGCATGGCCAAAGCACTTAACCAGCATGTCTTTCAGACTGTGAGAGGAAACCGGAACACCCAGCGAAAAGCTTCGCAGACACAGGGAGAAGGTGAAGATTCTGCACAGACAGTGACCTAAGCCGGGAATCGAATCTGGGTCCCTAGCGTTGTGAGGCAGCGGTGCTAACCACTTTGAGACTGTGCCACCGCTGTTAAATAGCCAATATACATATATTTGACTTGCACCTTTCATTTTGTACAGTGACAAAGCGCTTAAGTATTTAAGGTAAGCTTAAATTTCCATTTAAGTCTTCCATTTAAGCTGCTAGGGAAGTAAAAGTAATAGGACATTTATAAGACACAAGACAATTATACTGTAACACTGGGCTCAAAATTGTTACTTTGGCAGTGAAAAGACTCAACTGCTGTAATGGTGACTGGTGTTCCCAAGAGCAATCTTCACTGTCGCTCCATTCTCATATTTGTGAACGTCAATCTGTTAATTGTGCATCTACATGAGTCAGGTTAACAGCTCATTATTCATTAACTATTGTACTCTAGCCAGGGCAAATTTCTTCAAGATGTCTTAGAGCCTTATTACTGTAAATATGAACCAACATTTTCTTCTTCTAAATAAATGAGTTTTTATCCGGGAGCATACTTTTTATAGACCCTTGTTAAATGTAGTTAAGTATACACAAATGTTAGAAAATTAGTTATACACTTAAGGAGAGTGCACTACATTGTTATTTTCTAGTAAAATAATAAGCAGCTGTTTTATAATGATATTGCATTTCTGTGTTCTTTGAATCCCCAGGTCACTAGGATTTTAATCATGTTTAACACATAATTACTGTAGTTCATTTTGACTTTGGCTCCTGGGATTAGAAGAGGGTTCTCATATATTCAAACTAAAATGTGAGTAGATACTGACAATATTAACACCACAATGGCTGCCATGAAGCCATTAACAACATCAATCCCAAATTGAATTCAGGACCCCACTCATCTGTAATGAGGGAGAGAAAAAAAGAATAAGAAAATTAGAAACTTTTGTACCAATCTGATGAGTTTCAGAAATTCTTGTCTGCATCCTGTAAACATGACTTTGACTCAGTCCTCTTGAGCTATACCTGCAGATTACAGAGAATGAGATTAGTGTTAATGCTCAGAGCAGCAGTTGTATACACTAACTCATTTTTCCAACTCAAACAGGATTTTGTTTTAGGACCTAAGGATGTCTTGCACGAGAGGAAAATAAACAGAAAATAATTGGAGTTTATAAGAAGCCTAATTGGTTTTGACTTTACTAGTGATAAAACAGAAATTAGTAGAAATAGGAAAAAAAAGCACATGTATACATAGTGTTTTCCGTAACCGCAATCTTTACCAACTCTGTCACAGTCAATAAATATTTTTGTTTCAAAGTTTAAATGCTATGACTTGCAATGTTGGCAAAACTTAGATGCAAATTTGCACACAACCTGGTTCCAAAATAAAAAATGAAATAAATTACCATACAATAGGAGTAATTTGCAACTTCTCTATGTAGGTGGTAGTCCGATAGGGTATATCACCGAAATGAATAGGATTACAACTAGGCTAGTTCTTCAATGGACAGATGGTCTATTGCATCAGACTATTGGATGAATGAGAAAGTGACCTCGATCAATTTTAGGTGGTATTCATTAAGGTATAAATGGTGCTTCTCTTTGAACTGTGTTTCTGTTTGGATCTGTCTGGTCAATTTTTCATCTGTCATCATCTCATTGATAACTTCTTGGATATTGATATTTAGTCATGCATTGATTTCATCAATATCTAATTTAACTCCAGGTACAGGCCTGGCATTGTTTAAACTTTAGCCATTCAATCCATCATAGTCCATAATTGTCTGCTCACTTTCAAGTTTTTCTTCTTCAGTGAAGCCTTTGAAATCCTTCTTATCATTATTGTTGGTTTCTATTTACAAATGGAGCACCCATGGCATGTCTCTGGGAAGTTTTGATAGAATGGCCACATATGTACATTACTTTTCTTAAGACAACTTGACATGGTACCTTTATTGACCAACATTCTCTTGATCTTCTGTCATTATTATCTTGTAAATTATTAGATGGTCTCAAAGGATTGGATTTTTGATATAATCTTTTTCAGTAGATGGATGCATTTGATGTTCCCATCTTGTGTTACTGGGTCCTTTGGGGGTGAGTGTGCAGGGCAGCTGATAAGCAGCAAGATATCCTCTCATGGTAATTAGTTCTGCCAGAGACAAACATGTATGGTTGAACCAGCCTTTGAAAATTGGTAAAGTCATCCAGGCTTTTGATGTTTCTTGTGTATTGGTATGGTAGTGCCTTTAGCCTTAGATAATGAAACCAGTGTGGTTTGGTGGATCTTCCAAAGATGAGTCAGCTTTGTGTAGCCTACTTCTGTTGTAGCAAAGAAGGTCTGTCAGCCTTTCTTTAACTGTTTAAATCCAGACATTTTCGTGGTGTTGTTTCTTATCTCTAGTGTCTTCTCTGGTAACATTTTGTAGCCATGATGGGTGTTGCACTGGGGTAAGCACAGCAATAAGTCTTATAACACCAGGTTAAAGTCCAACAAGCTTATTTGGCAGCACAAGTTTTCGGAGCCTCAGGCCCCTTCTTCAGATGAGTGAGGAGTTGTGTTCACAAACAGGGCATACACAGACACAAATTCAATTTACAAGATAATGGTTGGAATGCGAGTCTTTACAGGTAATCAAGTCTTAAAGGTACAGACAATGTGAGTGGAGAGAGGGTCAAGTACAGGTTAAAGTGGTGTGTATTGTCTCCAGCCAGGATAGTTAGTGAGATTTTGCAAGCCCAGGCAAGTCATTGGGGTTACAGATAGTGTAATGGGATCCTGGATGAGGTAGCTAAATAGGCACAAAATTGGCTGGATGACAAAAGACAGATAGTGGGGTTACATGAAACCAAGATCCCAGTTGAGGCCGTCTTCATGTGCGCGGAACATTGCTATCAGTTTCTGCTCAGCAATTCTGTGTTGTCGTGTGTCGTGAAGGTTGCCTTGGAGAACGCTTACATGAAGATCAAAGGCTGAATGCCCGTGACTGCTGAAGTGTTCCCTGACTGGAAGGGAACACTCCTGCCTGGTGATTGTCGAGCAGTGTTCATTCATCCGTTGTCGTAGTGTCTTCATGGTCTCTCCAATGTACCATGCCTCAGGACATCCTTTCCAGCAGCGTATCAGGTAGACAACGTTGGCTGAGTCGCAAGAGTATGTGCTGTATACCTGGTGGATGGTGATCTCACGTGAGATGATGGCATCCAAGTCGATGATCCGGCATGTCTTGTAGAGGTTGCTGTGGCAGGGTTGTGTGGTGTTGTGGTCACTGTTCCCCTGAAGGCTGGGCAGTCTGTCGTGGACAATGGTCCACCTGAGGCTGTGTCGTTGTTTGAAGGCAAGAAGTGGGGGGTGTGGGGATGGCCCCAGCGAGATGCTCGTCCTTGTCGACAAAGTAACATTTGAGAAAGTTGTTGCATAGGTTAAATTTCACGGGATCCTGGATGAGGTAGCTAAATAGGCACAAAATTGGCTGGATGACAAAAGACAGAAGGTGGTTGTAGAGAGTTGTTAACATAATAATATCCTTTCTATAATAGGGTGACCAGAACTGTACACAGTATTCTAAGTATGGCCTTACCAATGTCTTGTACAACTATAAGTTTGCAGATGACACCAAGATTGTAGAGGATTGTTTTTCAAACTGGAGGCCCGTGACCAACAGTTCCTCAAGGATTGGTGCTGGGTCTACTGTTATTTGTCATTTATATTAATGAGTTAGATGAGACTATAGGAGGCATGGTTAGTAAGTTTGCAGATGACACCAAGATTGGTGGCATAATGGACATTGAAGGAGGTTATCTCGGATTGCAATGGGACCTTGATCAATTGGGCCAGTGGGTTGATGAATGACAGATGGAGTTTAATTTAGATGAGATGATGCATTTTGGTAGATTGAACTAGGACAGGACTTACTCGGTTAATGGTAGGGCACTGGGGACAGTTACAGAACAAAGTGATCTAGGACTACAGGTTCATAGCTCCTTGAAAGTGGAGTCACAGGTGGACAGAGCGGTGAAGAAGGCTTGGTTTCTTCGGTCAGAACATTGAGTACAGGAGTTGGGATATTTTGTTGAAGTTGTACAAGACATTGGTAAGGCCACACTTGGAATACTGTGTACAGTTCTGGTCACCCTATTATAGAAAGGATATTATTATACTAGAAAGAGTGCAGAAGAGATTTACTAGGTTGCTACCAGGACTTAATGGTTTGAGTTATAAGGAGAGACTGGATAGACTGGGACATTTTCTCTGGAGCATAAAAAACTGTGAGGTGATCTTATAGAGGCCTATACAATAATTAGGGACACAGACCAGCTAGATAGTAAATATCTATTCCTAAAGGTAGGGTGGACTAAAATTAGAGGGCATAGGTTTAAGGTGAGAGGGAAGAGATACAGAAGTGTCCAGAGGGGCATTTTTTTCACACATAGAGTGGTGAGTGTCTGGAACAAGCTGCCAGATGTAGTAGTAGAGGCAGATACAATTTTGTCTTTTAAGCAGTTACATGAGTAAGATGGGTAAAGAGGGATATGGGCCAAATGCAGGCAATTGGGACTAACTTAGGGGTTTAAAACAAAGGGACAGCATGGTCAGGTTGGGCCAAAGGGCCTGTTTCCATGCTCTAAATCTCTATGACTCTATGATTCTATAACTGTCCAGGAAGTTTGTGTTTCTGGTGGGCTATTGCCCTGCATCTATACTACCCTCACCCTCCTCCAACCACCTTCCTAACTACTGACATTTGACCTCACCCATCCCACTCTACTCCCTCACTCCTGCCATCCTACCCCTATAGCAATTTACCTGCCACTCTCCTGATGATCGAGAACAGACTGATGGGTTGGTAATTAATCTGCTTTTTATGGGCAGGACATCACAGTCAGGAAAATTCCAGAGTGCATCTCACTCAAAACTCTTTTGCTATTTTGGAAAACAGTGAAAGTTATAGTTCCTCAGGGGTGTGCAGCCAAAGTCAAGGTCACGGCACTGTGGGTGCTTCAGCTGCACAAGGTGGGAAGCTCAATGGCACAGTGGTTAGCACTGCTGCCTCACAGCTCCAGGATCCAATTCCTGTGGCAAATGGGCCAATAAACTTCCGGCCACTGAGTTGGAATAGAACCATAATGTGTTTCTTCCCAGTGCGTACCTCGATGGTCATGTTAGTGTTGGACTGTACACTCTAATTATTAAAATAAGCCAGTCTCCCAGATCTGGGACAAGTTCAACAATCTCAGTATTTAGGGTTTCTTGTACTCTTCTGTTACATTTCCTTGGGGTTCACTGTATTTCAGCCAATAATCTCCAATGGCAACAGCACCCATCAATGAAGAGTACAGCACAGCAGCGGGTCATTGGATCCAAGCTGTTTCAAAGAACAAAGAACAAAAGAAAATCAGCCCGGGAAACAGGCCCTTCGGCCCAACGAGCCCGCGCCGCCATCTCAACACCACCAGTCCACCTCTCTACCCACGACCCCTGTCTAATGTTTTATGGCCATCCAGATTGAGGGAAACTGATTTAGGGACAATTTATTCCTGCCAAGCAGCCTAACAGCACATCTTTGGGGTGTGGGAGGAAACCGGAGCACCCGGAGAAAACCCACGCAAGCACGGGGAGAATGCGCAAACTCCCACAGACACCGGCCCAAATCCATGTGTCTGCACAGCAACCAGCGATAGTCACTGAGCTGTCGTCTTGCCCAGTATCTGGTCCAGTTTAAGCACACACTAACGACATGAAGCACTGGGCCAATCTCAAACAACCAAGAGCAGCCCCAGTACGACCCATCGCGTGTATGCCCCTCGTTGGACACAAGGTGGACCGACTTAAAACCTGTGAATGAAAAGAGAAAAAACATTATTATCATACTGTACCCATTTACATTACCAGGGACGTCCCAATGCTAATGACCCTTATTAAAAGGATCTCCTATATCCACCCATCTCCAACTCAGTCATGTGCCTGTCTAAGTTACTCTTAAAGGACTCTAGCGTGTTTGCCTTCACCACCTTACTTGGCAGAGCATTCCATACCCCCACTACCCTCTGTGTGAAAAACCTCCCTCCAATATCTGTGTTGTACCTCTCCCTCTCTCACCTTAAGTCCATGGCCCCTTATCCTATGTATCTCTATTATAGGAAATAGCTTACCTCTGTTTACTCTATCTATACCCTTCATAATCTTATATACCTCTATTAGATCCCCCCTCAGTCGGCGTCTTTCAAGGGAAAAGAGCCCCAATTTCTTCAATCTTTCCTCATACCCCAGTCCTTCCATACCAGGCAACATCCTGGTAAACCTCCTCTGCACTGTCTCCAGAGTCTGCACGTCCTTCCGGTAGTAAGGCGACCAGAACTGGACGCAGTACTTCAAATGCGGCCTAATCAACATTCTGTACAACTGCAACATTAGACTCCAGCTCTTATATTCTATACCCCTTCCTATAAAGGCTAACATACCATAGGCTTTCTTCACCACAGTCTCCACTTGCACTGCCACCTTCAAAGACTTGTGCACTTGCACCCCCAGGTCTTGCTGCGATTCTATACTCCTTACATAAGAACATAAGAACATAAGAAATAGGAGCAGGAGTAGGCCATCTAGCCCTTCGAGCCTGCCCCGCCATTCAATAAGATCATGGCTGATCGGTCGCTGCTCAGTTCCACTTTCCCGCCCTCTCCCCATAACCCTTAATCCCCTCTCTTATCAAAAACCCATCAACCCGCGTCTTAAAAATATTTAGTGAGGCAGCCTCCACCACTTCAACGGGCAGAGAATTCCAGAGATTCACCACCCTTTGAGTGAAGAAGTTCCTCCTCAACTCCGTTCTAAACCGCCCCCCCCCCCCTTTTATCTTGAGGCTGTGCCCCCTAGTCCTACTGTCTTTTTTGAGCGGGAAGAGTCTCTCCACCTCTATCCTATCCATCCCATTCATCATCTTATACGTCTCAATGAGATCTCCCCTCATTCTTCTAAACTCTAATGAGTACAAGCCCAGTTTATTCAGCCTCTCCTCATAGCTCAACCCCCTCAACTCCGGTATCAGCCTAGTAAACCTCCTCTGCACTCCCTCCAAGGCCAAAATATCTTTGCGCAGGTGTGGCGCCCAAAACTGCACACAGTACTCCAGCTGCGGCCTCACCAATGCCCTTTACAGCTGCAGCAAGACCTCCCTACTTTTATATTCAATCCCCCTCGCTATGAAGGCCAGCATCCCATTCGCCTTCCTGACCACCTGCTGCACCTGCAAGCTAGGTTTTTGTGACTCATGCACAAGGACCCCGAGGTCCCTCTGCACCGTCGCCTGCTGCAGTTTTTCGCCCCGTAAATAATAGTCCTTCCTACCATTCTTCCTACCAAAGTGGACCACCTCACACTTGCCAACATTAAATTCCATTTGCCATTTCCTGGCCCATTCGCCCAGCCTATCTAGATCCTTCTGCAGACTCTCCACACCCTCCGCACAATTTGCCGTTCCCCCAATCTTGGTGTCATCAGCAAATTTCGACACCCTACACTCGGTTCCCTCCTCCAGATCATCTATATAAATGGTAAATAGCTGAGGCCCCAGCACCGACCCCTGGGGCACTCCACTAGTCACCATCCGCCAATCCGAATAGCACCCGTTGACCCCCACTCTTTGCCTCCTATTTGACAACCAATCCTCTATCCACGCTAACACCCTACCCCCAACTCCATGTCCCTCGACCTTCTGCAATAACCTCTTGTGAGATACTTTGTCAAACGCCTTCTGAAAATCTAGAAAGACCACATCCACCGGCTCTCCTCCATCCACCGCCTTAGACACATCCTCATAGAACTCCACTAAATTTGTCAGACACGACTTCCCTTTAATGAAACCGTGCTGCGTCTGCTCTATCAAGCAATTCCCTTCAAGATGCCTCGCAATTTCCTCCTTAATGACAGATTCTAACATTTTACCTACCACAGACGTTAAACTAACCGGCCTATAATTCCCCGCCTTTTGCCTGGCACCCTTCTTAAACAACGGCGTAACATTAGCCGTTTTCCAATCATCCGGCACTTCCCCGGAATCCAGCGACGTCTGGAAAATAACCACCAAGGCATCCACTATCACCTCCGCCATTTCTTTCAGAACCCTCGGATGCATTCCGTCCGGTCCTGGGGCAAGGGGAGAGAGGGTGCCATTGTCAATGGGGTGCAAGTGACATCCACCCCCCCTAGACTGGCTAACTCTAAGGGTCAGGGACAAGAGGGGGCTGCTGGGAGGAGAAAGGGGGGTGAGGAGCGGAGGCCTCAGCTTCTTAATCTGCATAACAGGCTTGAGATTCTTGCTTCCAGGCTGGACGAGAACGAGGCAGGTGAGGTTGGTGAGCAAACTGCACACGGTACAGTGATGCAGCAGGACATAGGCAAAGAGAGGGGGAAAAGGAACGTAGTAGTGATTGGGGATAGTGGGGTGAAGGGTATTGACACTGTCCTTTGTCACAATGACAAAGTGCACAGAAAGGTGTGTTGTCTGCCTGGTGCTCGGTTACGGGATGTCGCAGCTGAGCTGCAGAGGAACCTGGAGTGGGAGGGTGAGAATCCGGTCGTTGTGATACATGTGGGTGCCGGCGACGTAAGCAAAATGCGGACTGAGGATCTGGGGAGGGAGTATGAAAAGCTGGGAATGGAATTAAAAAGTAGAACCGACAAGGTGGTTATCTCTGGGCTACTGCCTGAACCGAGTGCAGACGGGCGTAGGGTTGACAGGATTAAGGAAGTGAATGGGTGGCTTAGGGATTGGTGCGGGAGGAATGGGTTTGAATTTATGGGGCATTGGCACCAGTATTGGGGTAGGTGGGCTTACCCCCCCCTAATTAGTTTAAAGCCCTGTCTACAGTCCTCTTTACTCGATTCGCCTGCACTCTGGTCCCAGCACGGTTCAGACCAACCCCATCCCGCCCGAACAGGTCCCTTACCCTTTATCATATAACTCCCCCCTACATTATTCCGGCCAAAATGCATCACCTCACATTTATCCGGATTAAACTCCATTTGCCACGCATCTGCCCAATCAACCAGCCTATCAATATCCCGCTGTATTGCCAGACACTGATCCTCACTGCCCGCCAATCCAGCCATCTTGGTGTCATCAGCAAATTTGCTGATCACACCACCTACTCCCTCTTCCAAATCATTTATTTACACTACAAAGAGAAGAGGTCCCAGTACTGAGTCCTGCGGCACACCACTCCAGCTAGTAAAAGACCCCTCCACTACTACTCTCTGACTCCTCTTTGCAAGATGTGGGTATGCCGGCGTTGGACTGGCGTAAACACAGTAAAAAGTCTGACAACACCAGGTTTTAGTCCGTGCTTTATATGCTCTGTCTGAGGCCAGAACTCTCCATTCACCTGACGAAGAGGGAAACCTCGAAAGCTTGTGAGTCTATTATCAAATAAATCGTATAGACTAAAACCTGGTGTTGACAGAGACTGATAGCCAAGTTCCGCACACATGAGGACGGTCTCAACAGGGATCTTGGGTTCATGTCGCACTATCTGTAGCCCCCGTGACTTGCCTGGGTTTGCAAAACCTCACTTACTGTACTGTCTGGAGACAATACACATCTCTGTAACCTGTGATCAGTGCTCCTTCCACTCACATTGTCAGCCACTTCAGGTCTTGAACAGCAAAGTTAGGTTTAAGGATTCGCATTCTAATCAGTAATCTCTAAACTGTCTGCTTTATATGCTCTGTCTGAGGCCAGAACTCTCCATTCACCTGACGAAGAGGGAAACCTCGAAAGCTTGTGAGTCTATTATCAAATAAATAGGTTGGACTAAAACCTGGTGTTGTCAGACTTTTTACTCCTCTTTGCAAGCCAGTTCTCTACCCATCTAGATACCTGACCACAAATCCCATGAGCTTTAATCTTCTGTACCAACCTACCATGAGGGACTTTGTCAAACGCCTTACTGAAATCCATATAGATGACATCAACGGCTCGTCCTTCGTCAACCGTTTTTGTCACCTCCTCAAAGAATTCTACCAGATTCATAAGGCAAGACTTCCCCTTGACAAAACCATGCTGCGTATCCTTAATCAGATCGCAATGCTCCAAGTGCACATACATCCTATCCCTAAGAATCCTCTCCATCAACTTACCTACCACTGACGTTAAGCTCACCAGCCTATAGTTACCCGGGCTATCCCTCCTACCCTTTTTAAACAATGGTACAACGTTTCTGCTGGCTCCTGGCTAGACCAATCCAAAACTAATTCCAGTGCCCCTAGAATGATATTCTTTCATAGAAAAATCTAAGTCAAGGCCCTAGACTTTCATTTGATTCATTATTGTTACATGTATTATTATATAGTGAAAAGCATTCTTTCCTACATGCTAAACAGACAAGGCATAACGTACATAGGGAAGGAACGGACAGACTGCAGAATGTAGTGTTACAGTCATAGTTAGGATGTAGAGAAAGATCAACTTAATACGAGGTAGGGGCATTCAAAAGTCTGATGGAAGCAGGGAAGGAGCTGTTCTTGAGTCGGTTGGTACCTGTCCTCAGACTTTTGTATCTTTTTCCTGACAGAAGAAGTTGGAAGAGAGTATGTCCAGGCTGTGTGGGATGCTTGATGATGCTGGCTGCTTTTCCAAGGCAGGGGGAAGGATAGACAGAGTCAATGGATGGGCAGCTGGCTTGCATGGTGGACTGGGCTTTGTTCACGGCCCTTTGTAGTTTTTTGTGGTCTTGGACAGAGCAGGAGTCATGCCAAGCTGTGATACAACCAGAAAGAATGCTTTCTATGGTGCATCTGTCATAGCGGACATGCCAAATTTCTTTAGCTTCCTGATAAAGTAGGGTTGTTGGTGGCCTTTCTTACCTATGCATGGAGGGATCAGGACAGGTTGTTGGTGATCTGCATAGCTAAAAACTTGAAGCTGTCGATCATTTCCACTTCACCCCTGCTGATGTAGACAAGGTATGTCGACCACTATGCTTCCTGAAGTTAATGACTATCTCTTTTGTTTTGCTAATATTGAGGGAGAGATTATTGTCATCACAACAGTTCACCAGATTCTCTATCTTATTCTTGTACTCTATCTCATCATTGTTTAGGATCAGACCCACTCCGGTGATGTCATCAGCAAACTTGAAAATTGAGCTGGAGGGGAATTTGGCCACACGGTCATAGGTGTATAAGGAGTATAGTAGGGGGCTGAGGTCACAGTCTCATGGAGTATCAGTATTGAGGATGATCATGGAGATGGTGTTGTTGCCTACTCTTACTGAGATTCTCATGCATTCACCTCTGTGTTTGAAGAAAGCGGAAAGAATTGGCTACTAAAGGCAGGGTGCTTAAGTAATGATTCCCCTCCCAAATTTAGGTTGTAATACATTCTAGAAAGGGAGATACATGCAAATGCCACCTCCTGCAAGCTCCCAGCCAAGCCAATCACCATTCTGACTTGGAAATAATATTGGCGGTTCCTACACTCTTGCTGGGTCAAAATCCTGGAATCCCTCCCAAACAGCACAATGGCTGTACTTACACCTCATGGACTGCAGAGGTTCAAGAAGGCAGCTCACCACCACCATCTCAGGGGCAATTAGGGATGGGAAATAAACGCTGACCTTGCCAACAACACCCACATCCTGTGAATGAATAAAAAAAAGTAGAGGAGAGGGAAGACTAGGGAAAGTCTATTGATTTAAAGATTTGGGAAGAAACCATTCATAGCAGGTAGTAATGTTTGAGTCCATGTGGTGATAACATGATTAGGATATTTATAGGTCCATTCGTTCCTCAGAATAGAAGAAGGCAGCACTGGCACATTGAATTTCTTTTATTGAACAGAATTTTAAATTAATACATTATAGAGAGCAAAAAAACTGGAAGAGAGACACTAGCAAAGGCCAATCCCGACACAGACTTGACCCAAACCTCACTGAATACAAATGCCTGTGTACAAAATTATAATATTTCTGTTATCTGTGTTATGAAATTCCTTAGTCCAGGCTGTGTCTAACTTTCAGTTTGCAATTATGGATGTTATTGGATGAATGACAATGGAGATACCAGGAGTAAATGGGCTTGTGAGAGACACAAAACAACTGTGGCATGAAGAGCTGACTGAGATTTCTACATGTTGAAAACATCAAGGGATGTGGAGATAATGCAAGAAATGTGTTGCAGTAGAAGATCGCCCATATCTCATTGAATAGTGAAGTGGGCTTGAATAATCTCCTCCTGCTCTTATTTCTTATGTTCTTATAAAAGGAAGAATTTGATAGTCACTGAAGTGCAACTTCCCCAAATTTTAAACACACAGTTGTTAAGATCATGAAACATTGAAGAAGACAGCCTTACTATTTTGCAAGAAGACAAGTGTAGTCCTCAAGTGAAGGTACTAAGTTGAGGGAAGGCTAATTATAACTCTATTAGGCAGGAACTAAATAATGTAGATTGGGGGCAGATGTTTGAGGGCAAATCAACATCTGGCACGTGGTAGGCTTTCAAGTGTAAGTTGATAGGAATTCAGGATTGGCAGGATGAAGGATAAGTATAGTAAGATTTGGGAATCTTGGATAACAAAAGATATTGTGAGCCTACTCAAAGAGAATAAGGAGGCATTTGTCAAGGCTAGGAGGCTAGGAACACACGAAGCAAGTGTGGAATACAAGGAACGTAGAAATAACGGATGTCATAGGTAGGTTCTTTACTCAGAGGGTAGTAAGGGCATGGAATGCCCTGCCTGCAGCAGTTGTGGACTCGCCAACTTTAAGAGCGTTCAAATGGTCGGTGGATAGGCATATGGATAACATTGGAATAGTTTAGGTTCGAGGGTCATTAGATTGGGTTCCACTGGTCGGCGCAACATCAAGGGCCGAAGGGCCTGTACTGCGCTGTAATGTTCTATGTTCTATGTTCTAAACTTAAGCAAGGAGCAAGGAGGGCTGAAAGGGGTGATGAAAAGTCATTAAAGAAAGGGTGGTTGGTGCCTGGAATTCACTGCTAGGGGAGATAGTGGAAGCAGATACGATAGTGGCTTTTTGGGGCATCTGGACAAATACATGAATAGGATGGAAAAGAGGGATACGTTCCCCAGAAGTGTAGCAGGTTTTAGTTCAGTCGAGCAGCATGGTCGGTGCAGGCCTGGAGGGCCAAAGGGCCTGTTCCTGTGCTATAATTTTCTTTGTTCTTTGTTCTTTGCTCAATTCTGGCCTTGAGTGTCTGTCTGCATGGAATTTGTATGTTGTCCTCATGTGTGTGTGGGTTTCCATCTCACACTCCAAAGATGTGTGCATTAGATTATTTGGGCATACTAAGATTGTCCCTTAGTGTCAGGGGGACTAATAGGGTAAATATATGGTGTTACAGGGGTAGGACATGGGTGGGACTGTTGTCGTTGCAGGCTTGATGGTCAAATGGCCTCCTTCTGCAGTGCAGGGTATTCTATTCTATGAGTAAGAGTGGAAGAGTAATAGTGGGAAGGAGTCTCAATAGTGAGGGTTGCAAATAGGTATTTTAGTGGTCACAGGCATGACTCCAGCGTGGTGTGTTACCTCCCTAGTGCCAAGGTCAAGGTCACGAAATGACTGCAGAGCATTCTGCATGGGAAGGTGAACAGTCATAGGTCATGGTTCATATTGGTACAAATGATATGGGTAAAAGGAGGGATGAGGGTCTGCATAAAGAACTTAGGGCACTAGGTAGCAGATGGAAAAGCAGAACCTCAAAGGTTGTAATTTTTGAAATACTTGTGGTGTCACATCCTAGTGAGCATAGGAATAGAAGGATAGAACAGATGAATGTGTGACTAAAGAGACGGGATGGCTTTTGTTTCCTGGAATACTACTGGGGAATGTTTGATCCATACAATTTGGATTGTCTGCACCTGAACTGGAATGGGACCAACACCCTTGTGGAGAAGTTTGCTCGTGCTGATGTGGAGTTTAAACGAATTTGTCAGCAGGATAGGTCACAGTGTGGAGGTACAGTGGGGGTGCTGCACAGCTCAATATAGGAGATAAACAAAGTCAGTCTGGAAGGCACAGCGAAGGTAGACATGTTAAGGCACAAAGGAATATGGCAAGGCTGAATAGCATTTATTTTAATGCAAGGAGTTTTAAGGTAAGATAGATGAACACATGGAAATATGATATTATTGCTATCATAGTGACATGGCTGAGGGAGGTGCAGGACTGGCAGCTCAAATACATCCCTACAATGCAGAAGGAGGTCATTCAGCCCATTGAGTCTGTACCAACCACAATCCCATCCAGGCTGTATTCCGGTAACCCCAAATATTTACCCTGCTAATGCCCCTGACGCTAGCGGCAATTTAGCCTGGCCAATCAACCTTACCTGCACATCTTTGGACTGTGGGAAGAAACCCACGCAGACACCAGGAGAACATGCAAACTCCTCGTAGACAGTGACCCGAGGCCAGTATTGAACCCAGGACCCTGGCACTGTGAGGCAGCAGTGCTAACAACTGTGCCACTGTGTGACCAACCAATCCAAGGTTTTAATTAGAATCAGTATCACCCAGGCAGAGTGCACAATGTCATTGAATGCATTGTCATTTCTGGTGCCCAGGTAGATGTTAGGTGGTCTGTCTGATTTTATTCCTCATCAACTGTTCTGTAGCAGTTTGATACAATTCAGTGTCTTACTCAGCCATTTCAGAGCATATTTAAGAGTCAAGTACATTGTTATGGGTCTGAAATCACATATAAGACAGACCAGATAAAGATGGCAGATTTCCTTCCCTAAAGGATGTCGGTAAAGCGGTTAAGATAAGTGACAATAGTTTCATGGTCATTATTACTGAGACAAGCTTATAATTCCAGATTTATAAATGGGATTTAAATTCCACCAGCTGTTGTGATGGGATTTGAACCCATGTTTCCAGAGCATTGGCCTGAGCCTCTGGATTACTAATTCAGTAACATTACCTCTACCCCACCTCATCACCTCCTCTCCTTGTTTGCAGGACGGCTTCGTGTTAGCGGCATTTGGTATGGGCATGGTGAACAAAATGGACTTTTCCATGTTGGTTTTGGAACCAAAGTGTCCTCTCACTAATCCGGGTACCACAGGCAGCAATGTATGGTGTTGGTTGTACATTGCCCTCATAACGTTTGTTTCCTTCTTTTCCTCCTACCTTGTATCATCTACTTCTTGCTTAAAATCATTTGAAGAGGGTCTGTGCCTTGGTTCCCTTGCAAATTTGAGTCTCATGAATGCAGAGCACAGCACACCACAACGATTTTGAAGAGCCTGGCTGGAATGTGAAAGAAGCTTCCGTATCTTTCCAGCCAGCTGAAGTGCAACAGCAACCTGCTAATGGCTTTCTCGGTGTCACCTCTGGTGGTCATATGGTTTTTCATTCCTCAGGTTTTTGAGACATCCCTTGTCTCTGAGGAGCCAGTTGGTAACTGCTCCAGGTGAGAAGATGTCTGTGTTTGTTTCGTGTTTGTACACCAGCAATACATTGAAGGCTGGAAGTCCTTGTGGAGGATGGATACTCCTGGGTGATCTGGGGATGCCCGGTAGCTAACAGAAAATCAACTAGAGTCGCAAGCTCAAGAACCTGCTCATTTCTACTGGTGTTATACTTGGCAATGCTGGCCAGCAAATTATCAGTTACCTGACATTTGTGTGTCAGCTACTGAGAAGTCCATTAAATCCCTCCATTAGTGTGTAAAATTCTTTGTCACAAATAGGTAAGAAAGCAACTACCATTACTGAGTGCGTATTGGCATTTTTTTCTGACATGGCTACACCTTTCATTGTCATTGTTTTCCAGCCTTGTGTCACTCACCCAATATTAAAGTTGAAAAGCTGTGGTGGAATTTTACAGCCCTTCCTGCCAGTGGGATTTTCTGGTCTTAGTAAGTCATTGGACTTTTGAATGGCTTACCGCATTTCCTGGCGCAACATGACAAGGCTATAAAATTCCACCCTAGATTAACATTGCTCAAACTGAATGATTAACAGATATTAATTAGCGATCTGCCCCTCTGACTGGGTTGCTCGCATGCAGTCTAATACAGTAAAATGCAGATTGAAGCTGACTTCCAAATTCACTGTCAACTTCTCAGGTTTTAAACAGCTACCCACTCTCAAACCCACATGGTGCTGCTCATTAAAATCTAGCCCAGTGTTCCTTAAGGTGCCTTTACACTATGGCCACATGGACCCAGCCAGGTAAAGCTTTGTTTTTATAGGTTGGCTCATTTGGAACTTCGACTTCCCTGTTTAGGAGAGAGCTCTCACTTGCTAGATACATACACTTGCAGAATTCTAGTCCACGAGCCAGAAATATAAATGTTGAGCGACAAACCATTCTTTCAAATATTTAATTTAAGGCACTTCTTGGGAACTGACCCTCTACTTGGAACCAAGCTACACTCAAGCTACACTCTGTAATTTGAGTCACTCAAATCAGATCCAAATTCCAGGTTCTACAACAAGTTTATCGTTTCTGTGGAGCAGGAAATGCATTTCATGTACAAAAAGCAGTTGAAACTCACGGAGATGTTCCTGAAAAACAGAGTCCGCGATCATCTGGCCAGTGTAGATGCTGCATCTATTGAATTGCCCGTGGAGATTTTTGCAACCTGACCCATTTGTAATTAGACAGCCGAGATTTCTGATCCTGGCAGAAGAATTGAAAGATCAGCGCAAACAACACCAGGAACAATGTTGTTCACAAGAAAAGGAGGAAGGAGACAGGACTTTTCACAACAGCAGCTCACATCTTCAGCTAAATTTGACAGGTCTAATCTTTCAGTGAGTAGAGTGAGGGATTTGATGAATGGAGTGAGTGAGTAAATATTTGAGTGGGTAAGTGAGTGAGTGGATGGTGAAGGTGAATAGCGGAGTGAGAGAATGAGTGAGTGGATGGGTGGGTGAGTGAGGAATTAGGTGAGTGAGGCTGGTGAGAGAGTGATGAGGTGAGTGGGGTGAGTGTGTGAATGCACGAGTGTGAGTGAGTGGATGGGTGAGTGAGTGATTAGGTGAATGAAATGGAGTGAGGTGGAGTGGAGTGGGGTGGGGTGGGTTAGGTGGGGTGGATTGGGGTGGGGTGGGGCAGAATAGGGTAGAGTGGAGTGGAGTGAGTCTGGTATTAACTGACATAACATTTGAGTCTGGTATTAACCAATATAACATTTCCAGGAGCCTGGTGTAAATGAGGTTATTTGATCCCACTGTTGCGGAATTAAGTTGGATGCATAGAGGATTTCCAGATTATTCATGAGCTGCACTTAATTGCTGTTTACATTGAGATTGCTTTAGGGCTGATACTTCAATCTTCTTCATCTGGAACTGTTGGGCTTTGTAATGTCTGGTGCACACCTCTGATCAAACAAGTCTGTGATCTGTTCAGCAGGCACCAGATCACCGAATATCATAGTTGTGTTAGAAGAAATTCAGAGAAGGGACTCAACTGATTCCAGGGATTAGGGGGTTATTTTGTGGGGAAAGATTGGACAGGTTGGGCCTTTATCCATGTATGAAGAGAGAATAGAGTCAATGATTTGATCCAGACTCCAAACCTTGGGTCTATTTTCTCTCCACAGATTCTGTTAGATCTGCTGAGACTTTCAGGCATTTTCTGTTTTTATTTCAGATTCACCCGCAGTATTTTGCTTTTATGGGCCTGTATCCATTGGAGTTTAGAATACTGAGAGGTGATCTTATTGAAACACATAAGATCATGAGGGGGCATGACAGTACAGATGATAAAAATATATTTCACTGTATGGGGGAGATCAGAACTCGGGGACACAGTCTAAAAACAAAGAATCTCCCATTTAAGGCAGAGATTAGAAGTTTTGTTTTTTGTCAGAAGCACTCTCTTTCCCAGAGACCTGTGGAGGCAGTCATTGAATATTCTTAAGGCATGGGTAGATAAATTATGACGTGGAGATGCCGGCATTGGACTGGGGTAAATGCAGTAAGAAGTCTGATGTTATGAGACTTCTTACTAGATAAAGTATAGCATAGATAGCATAGTGGAGTTGAAACCACAATCAGATCAGTCATGATCACATTGAATAGCAGAGCAGGCTTACCCTTAAGAATGACCCACTCCATATGGTTGTATTCTTGTATTCTCTATACAGATATCACTTAGATCCTTGGCTTGAACACTGACATATTATAGGAGGTGGCAATATTTTGATCTAGGATGCCTCCATGTGGTTTTGTATTTATTATTCTGGCAGAGTGTGTGTTTGCTATAATGAGGCTATGCTGAGCACATTTTATGAACCATTTCCATTGGTTTTTCCCAATGGTTCTGCTCCAGACATGGAGTCATTGCTGATAGTATTAAAGTCCACAAGAAAGGTCATCTTTTCTTCTTTTGGGATGACAGTGAAGACTTCACAAAGTCAAAATAGAACTTTTCTTTAACATCTTCATTGGAGTCCAGGATCGAGGTATAAATGTTGATGACGGTGATATACTGGTTACGGCTGAGTTGTGGGTGAAGTGTCATGAAACCTGCACTGATAACATTGGGGGTGATTTCTTGCACAGGAGCCAAGATCTTATTCCAGATGGTGGCATGTTGGCACAATGGCAAGCACTGCTGCCTCACAGCATCATGAAACTGGGTTCAATTCTGGCCTTGGGTGGCTGTCTGTGTGGAGTTTGCACATTCTCCTCATGTCTCCATGAGTTTCTTCCAGATGCTCCGTTTCCTCCTACAGTCCAAAAATATGCAGGTTATGTCGATTGGCAGGATATGTAAATTGCCCCTTAGTTTCCCAAGATATATAGGTTAGGGAGATTAGGTGGGGTAAATACATGAGGTTATGGGGTAAGCCTGGGTATGAGTCAGTGCAGACTCAATGAGCTTAATGGCCTCCTTCCATACTGTAGGGATTCTATGATTCTATGGCAAAACCAAGATCTATGGACATGAGGGTCACTGCCAGCATTTCCATTCCAGTAGAAGGTGTATACCACTGTTTGTTCCCTCATCTGCCTCTCTTCAGGAAGGCTTGTCTCATTGAGGCTGGCAATGTCAATTGAGCATCTTAGTAGCTCATGTAATGCAATCCCAGTTCTTTTTTCCTGACTGTAATTCTTGAGATTATCCATGATTTTCCAGATAATCCAAGTTGCAAAGCATTAAGTTATCTTTCTTTGACCACAAGTTGGTGATATAGGAGGATGTGATTTCCCAGCCTGGAGAAAGTGGGATGGCCTATTTTTAGGGCACCTGTTCTAGGCATCTCACCATTTAGGTGAGCAGATGCTATCCTGTAGAGGACTACTCAGCACAGATGCTGCTGTCCAAAGGCATGTCCCAGCATGGGTGTCCAACACCTTCATGTATCAGTCGCCTGCATGCAGATTCTTGAGTAGGGACTCCCAAGCTCCAGTCACCAATTCCCCTTCACCACAGGACTTAACAAAGTGACCCTGGAAGAAACCTACACATGACTTTATTTAACTTGGGACCTTGGGGTACTGTCATTCTCCACATGATCTTGATAGATTGGGCATCAGGTTTTGCCGATGTATTGAATCACAATGACTGGGATCATTTTACCATTGCAGGCTTCTTCCACCTTCGCAGAAGTCTTCCTTGGCCCATTCTGTCACTGGGACATTTTGGACTGCACTCCCACTACATCTATGTCACTTGTATGCAGCAACTACAGAAAACCTTCTTGTCAGTTTCATTTTTGCGCACAAGATGAAATCACTGCCTTTTCTATTTCCCAGAGTGTTATTTCCCACTCAAAATCTGAGAAAATGGAGTGAAGCAATCAATTACGAGTTTAACATAATCCGTTTGAATTGATTTACAGAAGCGAGAGTGTACTAAAAGAGTTTCAATTTTCATAGTCTTTAAATACAGCCAATATAGGTCAATCACAAGGGATATTATAGCTTTAAGGGAGGACTAATTAAAATGTGTGACTGATTTAATATAATGAGGCAGATTAATTGATAAAAAATTGATTGCATGCTCTAATTATTTACTAACTTTTCCAGGGTTTTTTTGGTGTGGCTTTTGTGCTAACATTTAGTTCAAAAATGATGTGTTGATGGGACCAGTCAGTGGAGTGTTTGCCTTCCAAACAGTTGGTTTTGGTTTTGAGCTCCAGGGTTATATGCCACTTGAGCTTGCCCTTCACTGTTGAGAGTGAAGTTTGTCTATTCTTAGCAGGACTGCCGGACAGGGGAATTTGGGGAGAGGAAAATGGATTAAAGTGCATCTCTTGTTGACAGATCGCAGAATTCCATTGATTAGATTGAATAAATGCGGCAAATAGAAAAAGAAACTGAATAAGCAATTGAAACACCAGTTTGAAAATTAATATCAAAATGAATTAAATGTTTTATCAGTAAGAAATATTTCCTTTCATTGATATGTTTACAAGTGAATAACATGGGTCGATTCTTTTTTTTCTGGCAATTAGACAATTTGACTATCGAAATGCGGTGTTTCCTCTCCTGAAATAATTATTGTCCATCCTTTTGCATTATTCAATTATTGGTTATTTTTAGCATTGTGATGCGCAAAAATAATTTTTTCGTTCCTTTTCCTCCTAAACTAAAAATAAATCTTCCACGCTATTGGGTTTCCTGTAAATAGACTGATAGTTTCACTTTACCTACTCACTGGGCCATCTTAAGATTTTAATTCACATGGCTAGGCCAGCAATACCTGGCTGTTTCAATATTAGTTTAAAAAATCTTACGGTTCAATTATTGCGAGAAACCTTATCACAATATTATTGAAAAGTCAATTACTGTGCACGGCTGCTTTATGTAAGTTGGCAGGCCTGCTGTTTAATAAACATTTATGAGAACAGTCAGATGGAGCTGGCCCATTTTCCAAACAATATGGCTTCCAGAGCCTGTTCCTGAGAGGCGTTATACCCGAGTGCACCTTCAAGGATTGACGAGTCACAGTCAGACAGGTGACATTTACTCAGAGAATCAGCTTGGCATGCCCAAGCTGCCAGCTTCATTGTAAAAAGCTTTTTGGAGGAAATAAACAATTTCCATCTTGGAATAATTTCCAAAGCATGGCCTAATGCCAATCACAGCCGATATTGGGTTTTGCTTTTCCTCAGAAAACTTTTCAGTGTGCCCTTTCTCCTTGCTCAGTTTTTTAATTAATTCTCTGTGGTCCTTTCCCCTGCCATTTAGAAATAGAGCGAGATAAATAAAGGTTAGTTTTGCTGGTTTTGGAACGGTTAACACAAATGGATATTGTTCTTGACATCCTGTAAATTTGTCTCTTTCCCTTGTATCTTGAGGGAACAGGAGACCTTCTGGGTCAGTTGTAACCTCACTGCATTTTTAATGCTAGTCTCTGAAATGCAGGGCAGCAAGATGTTGTCACCTTGGCATATTTTATCACTGATCAAACATTAGTCGGCAGCTGTTGTAAACTTGTAACACTGTCTCATCAACACTGGCTGCTGTTTCATGGCAAAGATGTGGGATCTCACCCAGTTCCCGTTTTTTTTTAACTGTACCACATGTGCATGCAGTTTCTTAAGGGATTTGCTTTAATTTTTTTTGCTGTACGGCTGCGGAGTCCCAAGCTGTGTGCCTTGTTGGCAATGATTGATTACCCAATATCTAATTAAACCTGATCCAATCACTTATTATGCAGAGTGTAACAAACAAACTGAAATCGACTGTCAACCCCCGTGATTGATGATGCCGCCAATTCAGCTTTTGTTTAGTCTAATGTCTTGATGCTTGTTACAACCAGCAAAGCTGTATTGGACAAAGCATTCTGTCAGTCACCACATGATATTGCATTGCAAACAGAACAAATTTTTGGTAAGCGAAAATTATTATTTGGGACAAGAGAGATTTTGTTTGGGTTGTTCCGTACAATCAGATCAGAGCCCTGAGGTGCGAGGCTCTTGGGGGTGCCAATATGGTAATGCACTGTTGATACCATGGTAGATATGACAATAAGCAAAACTTATCGGAACAATGATTAATTTTATTGTCTGCTTCTACATGGCTTTTAGCATTTTTAAAAAATGTGTCATATCATTTAAATAGGTAACCATAGGAAGTGAATAATTGAATAGTAATCTGAAAGACGCCCTAACAAATCAGACTCCTTATGATGCAGAACTGACATAAATAAAGAGAAAGCTTTGAAAAGCACCACAATACAACATTGTTTGAAGTAGTGTTCAAGGAAACTGCAGTTGTGTTTTTCTCGTGTTAAAGGATGATTTTAAAGGTGCGTCGTTCAAATACAAAAAAGACAATCAATGAGAAAGCATTGTACTTAAACTATCATGTCATGTGTGTTTTCTACTTTTGCCAGTGACAAAACATAATTTGATATCCAAATTATTTTTAAGATATTCCTTAGGAAGCTATTCTTTTTTCGAATGGTTTATAATTGTCATTTCACAAGCGCAAATTCAGCAACTGTGAGAATGCCCCATTTTACTGTTTCCTCCTTGGATATTTTCCAAATTGGCTGTCTAAGAAAGGTGATAGGTTAATCCCAACAGTGCCCCTATTTTCTTCCATCGAGTTCACTGAAAAAACGAGTTGCCCACTTCCAGCGGGTATCCAGCGAGCTTGGAAATAATCAGAGCAAAGATCCACTCAGCTTTCAAAGGCATTGGATGGGATTTTCCAGCCGTGCTTGCCCCAAGACCGGAAAATCCTGCCCGAGGTCACAATTTCTGTGGTGGGCAGGATGTGAGAATTCCACCCAATTGTGTTTTCCTGCTAGCCATTTGGGTGGGTATGCAGTGGGTGGAACAGCCTGCAAAAAAGCAAATTCTCGGCTTCGTGGCTAAGATCAAGCCCAAGATGGGGTGCAATGCCTTCTCTTGTCAGCTTGGATCTTGTTTACCTCTCTTGTGGGGACCTGGAATTGGATTCAATTGGAATTTGAATTTGTTTTTTGGAGCAAGCAAGGAATGGACTTGGGTCTACCCAGTTCACTCTGAGCATTGACTTTGTAACTTTAAAAATATAGTACTTTTTAATGCAAATGTTACTCCTGTAGAAGTTTGTTAATAGTTTTTGTCCTGAAAGAGAGGGGAAGAAATATACATGACTGGCCTCTGTGCTTTGTCTGATGCAATAGCAGCCAGAATTTCATCTATAACATCAAAGACAGTGATTATTGTAAATTCCAATGATTATTCACAGGTTTGACAAAAGATCATACATTCAAATGTATGGGGAGAAAAATTTCCAATGAAATAAAGAGAAAAGAACCAAATAGTGTGATTTGTATAATAATGTGTGCGCCAACCTTACTACCATGGAGGTTATACCTGCACTTTTCACTTTTTCCAGTTGAAAGACTTAAAACTTTTAAAATTATGTTTAATCTTAATGAGATGAAGATTCAATGGGTGTAACAGAAATTTGATTTAAATCTTAACAAATGCAGTCTAATCCATTCAAACACATTATTATATGCCTGCCTGTTCACTGTACCACTGTCCATTATTTTTCTCATAAAACTGTTATAAGTATCATTTTTAATCTAGTGTGTAATGTTGCAGTCCATACATAAAACACTCTTAAGAAGTGACTCAGGGGTTCCTAGTCTCAGCTTTCTGAATGCCTTCTCAAATGTTCATCCAAATAGGTCAGTTTAACATCTCATTATTCATTAACTAGTAGAGTCTAGCCAATGTAAACATTATAATTGTTATTTTATTAAGCTCTCGTAAACATTCCTATGATTGCAAATAAAAAAAGGCATTAAAATGTCACTGTGCGCTGCAACACATTCTATACATCCATTTTAAATTCATGTCACCAGATGAATGTGTAAAATAGTAGGAAACCAATTATGCATTGAAGAATATATGTTTGTTATACCACAATTACAAAGAGTATATTTCTGGTTACATAAACTTGAATCAAGGATACAATATGCATTTTATACTAACATATCTGCATGTAGCAATTTCTAATGGAAGAAAATTGTAATGCTTTCTTACAGCATTAAAAATAAATGTTTGAAACAAGGGCACATAGAGGCTAACATTACAAAACACAACTAAATTTAGCACGTGAAATGTTATCCGAGGCAGGGGCTTAAAGAACATTTCTCTTAATTTTCACTTCAATTAATCTCAAGAACTTCATCTTCTGATCCCGTTGACAGTAGCCTCCAGGTCCTCTAGAGCAACTGCAAGGAGAAAATTATCTGACACATATCAAACAACTGAGAACTGACACCCGGACAACATTAATCAAAACTTTCTCATTTCCTGAAGAATTAAGCATTAAATAATTAATTCAGCCACTACAGGCTGTTGTAAAAGAGGACTCATGCTTCCCTGCTGGTACGAATTTGTCCTTGTCTGAAAGACTAGATTGATATATTTATTATTTATCAGATTAATCATGGCCAGAAACGTTATAGATTTGCAACTGGGCTCTGTCAGTTACATTGCAGGTGCCTGTTACTGGAGCACAAGGGTAACTATACACATCAGCAGAATTCAAAGTGGGACTCTAGCCTCAAGCATTATTTTTAAAAAGAGCCACAAAAAGTTGCCATTGATCCTGTACATCAGTGAAGGCCTGGAGGTTCCTGGGGTCATTTTTATGTCTGTTTACTAAGGGCGAGAAAAGCATGGTGGAGAATACCAACTGCCATTCTGCAATTTACCCTCATTTTATGTTCAGAAGATCTGAGAGTTGGAATTGATTCTCTTACATGGTTATCAGTGTAATAGCATTTGCGCAACCATTCCCTCTTATGCTGCATCGTACGAAACAAAACTAACATTTAAAATTGCATTTGTATGTCATGGAAACTTTCATCAGATGCTCTGAAAAGTAGGTTAACAACGCAGCCGTTGATAGCTGTGTAGCTTTATCTTAAATTAGGCAGTTTGAATTTTGTGCCTAAAATAGTCTTGCCTGAAAATGCCCACAGTACTCATCTCCTGTGGTTGTTAATTATAGTAATTACTTTAACATTTCTTATTAAAATGTCATTCTCATGAAGCTCTCGGAACAGCAGAAACATGTGTTGATATTTAAGACTTCCAAATTTAAAAGAACATAGTTTGAGGCTAATTTGTCAGTTATAATGTGATCTGAAAGTTACAAGCCTTACAATCTAGTGTGACCCAGTGCGCAATATGAACTTTTTGTTTGTTTGTTTAAAGAGCATGTATAAGTCCTTAAATGTTGCCGTTCAATTTGAATTACAGTGTGGCTAGCACATTTCACAACACTGATTCCTGGAATGGTGGGGTTGTCCTATGAGGAGAGATTAAGGAAATTCAGGCTCTATCCTCCTGAGTTTAGAAGACTGAGAAATGATCTCATCGGAGTGTGCAAATTCTCACAGGGTCCCACAGGGTAGATGCTAGTTGGGGGAGTCTACAGTTCAGGGAGCACAGACACAGAATAACAGTTAGCTTATTTGGGACTGGGATGAGGACAAATTTCTTCTGTCAGAGAAGGGTGATTCTTTGGAATTCTTTATGCCATTTGGCAGTGGTGGCTCTGTAATTGAGTATATTCCAGACAGGTATTAATACATTTCTCAGTACTAATTATATCAAGTGATATGGGGACAGTGCAGGAGAATTACATCAAAGTGGAAGATTAGCCATGATCTAATTGAATGGCGAAGCAGGTCTGAGGGGCCAAATGGCCTACTGCTGCATAAATCACATTCCTCGTAGAACTATAGAGCCCAATATTTACCGGAATAGGATTTCCAAGCCTCGGGGAGGAGTTCTGGGAATATTGTGGTGATTTAATTTAATGATGTATGTGGGTATTCATTTCAACAGGTTCTCCATCTCAAAGTGAACCTGGTTGACAGTCCTGTTGAGTAGGGAATAATGGAAGGAGATGCCACGGTTCAGGAATAGTCAGGTTTGTGTTGTTCAAGGTAGAGATCCCAAGGTGTGAGAGCGTATAATGTGGGAAAGGGGAACAGGAAGAGGTCATGGACAATGCTGGGCTAGATAAGAGACTGGAGGGGAGTTAGTCGGGGGGGGGCATCATAGAGAGGTTGGAGAGAGATTGGGGAGTCAAGAAGAGACAAAGGGCCCGATTTTACCAACAATTTGCACCCGTTTTCTGGCACGAAATCGTGGTAAAGTCAGGTGTGAGGTCTTTATCACAATCTGCACCTGAGTCCGCTCAAATTGCCACTCTACTGGGACCTGCGAATGGCGGAGATCTGTTCTGTGCCCAAATTGGGTGCAACGATGATTGAAATGTATTTGCATATATTTAAATTGAATTAACGAACTGCCCGCCCAACTCTATCAGCATTTCCCCCTTTACCACCATGTTTACCAATCCGGAACTGCGTTTTTAGGGACCTGCTGAATTAAAGGCTGAGTCGGCGCTCCAGCCTCTGAAGAGAGAGTTCAGTGTTTCCAACGGCTCTCTGACTCAGATCAGTGGTGGGGGGGGATGGAGGCGGGTCAGATCATTCTCTGGTTGGGGAGATGGAGGGGAGTGAGGGCTGATCGGTGTCTGGTGGTGGGGGGGGGTGGCTGATCGTTGTCTGGTGGTGGGGGGAGGGCTGATCATTGTCTGGTGGTGGGGGTGAGGGCTGATCATTGTCTGGTGGTGGGGGTGAGGGCTGATCATTGTCTGGTGGTCGGGGAGGGTGCTGATCGTTGTCTGGTGGTGTGGGGGGAGGGCTGATTGTTGTCTGGTGGTGGGGGGGGAGGGCTGATCATTGTCTGGTGGAGGGGGGGGGAGGGCTGATCGTTGTCTGGTGGTGGTGGGGGGGAGGAGGTGGGTCAGATGTTTGTCTGGTGGTGGGGGGGAGGGGGAGTGAGGCCAGACCATTCTCTGGGTGGTGGGCGGGGGGGGTGGGGGAGGCAGGTCAGATAGATCTTTGGTGGGGGGGGAGCTGATGGATCTCTGGTGAGGGGGCAGGGGGGGGGGTCCGCTGCCCCTCTCTGGGTGATCAATGGGGCGGGGGGGGGGGAGGGGGCCAGGGGTGGTGATTGGTCTGGGTAGTGGGGGCTGGATAAGGGGGGGGCAGTAATGTGTGTGTGTCTCCCTAATCCACCTCCCCACTACCCACACACATCAGTGCCCGCCTTATCCACCACCCCCCCCGATGACCCAGATCGATCGCCACCCCTGTCCCCCTCCACCCCCACTGATCGCTCGCAGAGTGGCAATGGACCCCACTGCCACCCCCTCCAGAGATCCATATGCCCCCCAACTAGAGATCCATTTGCACCCCCCCAGAGATCCATCTGCCTCCTCCCCCCGAGATACTTCTTACCCACTTCCCTCTTCTCCCCTTCCCCCCCCACCGCCACCTCCCCAACATACACCCTTGATCTGGCTGGAGAGCGATCTGACACGGACGTGCTTTTTCCAATTTTTTTCCTAATTGCACATGCACAGTTCAGAGCTTCGACCGTTCCGGCAGCGCAAAGCCCTGCCCTTAGCGCAAATCAGGTTGGAGATGGCTCAGAGTGTATGGGGGCGCCTGAACGTGAATTTCTAAGTCGGTTCTGTAATACACCCAGAATCGGCACTCAGAATGAAAATGGTAAAATCGGACCCAAAGAGGGAGATTGGAGAAGTTCAAATAGGATCAAACCTCAAACAGAAGTTGGAGGAAGTGGAGAGAAAGAGAAGGGTCTGGGTCAAGTCCATCATTTTCGGGAGAGGCAAGTGGTGACCATGGAAGGATGTGACCCATTACTTGGGAGGTTAACAGATCTGCTTAATGGGCTGGGGAATGGGGCTAACTTTCTTGACCCTCTTAGCTCACAAGCAATTTTGGAAAATGACATTTAAATTTTCCATGGACGGATTCTTGAGTTTCTTGAGCAGCGCATCCAATGTGAAGCACAAATAAAATCTGAAGCATGTAGCCATTTTAAAATATTTAAGTGGACTACCCACATCCTGGGTTTGGTTGGTCGTCTGTCTCTTTTAACACTGGAAATCAGCAGGTTTGCTATGAGTTGAGTTCACTTTTGAGATTATTGGCATTTTTACTTCCTACCCAACTCAACCTCATCCATTTTGGTATTAAAATTCCTCTTATAAAATCATAATGCATATAAAAAACCTATTCAGCCTATCTGGATTATGTCGGATCTTAGGTAAAGTTATCCAATTCACTTCACTCTCCTGATCTTTCTCCACAACCTTGTAATCATTTCCCTTCAAGTATTTACGATTGAATTTGCTCCCTCATGCTTTCAGGCAGTGCATTCCTGATCACAACAAGTCACCATTTAAAAATATAATTTGTCATACCACCTCTGGCTCTTTTGCCAATCACCTTGAATCTGTAACTTATAGTTACTGACCCTTCAGCCAACCACAGTCAGTTTCTCCTTTCTGGTGCTCCCAAAATCTTTCATGATTTTGAACACCACTATCAAATTAATATTTTCTGCTCTAAAGAGAATTGGGAGAGTAACCCTAGTTTGTTCAGTTGCTCCAAATGACTTAATACTCTCATTCAGGTGAAAAGGGTGAACAGACTTGACAGGCTAAATTATTTACTGCTGTTTATATGTTCCTATGGTAATCTCTCTACTGCACTCTCTCCAAGTCCTTGACACACTTTCCAAAGTGTGATGCCAAAAATTAAAATAAGACTCCAACAACCAACAACTAACGAGTGGGTTATAAATGTTTTGCATAACTTAGTTGCTTTTATACTCCAAACTCTTACTAATAAAGCCAAGGACCCTATTTGTTTTTTTAACCTTTGCGTTTTTTAAGTAAGATGTACTTTTTGCAGTAGGATGTCAATTCATGTGGCCCACCAGACACAAGCTAAGAGGGTTTCAAGCATCGAAAGATGTTGCAATGTTTTAGTGGAAGGATTAGGCAACCCAATATTTAAAGTCGCCCCTCACAAGGTAAAGGCTCATTTTGGACACTTTTCATCTGGTGGCAGGAATGAAAGGTAATTTTTCTACTACTGCAGGAAAAGGTGAAAAGATTTAGTCCAGGACTGACAAACATGGCATCAGTGCTATTCATCTGCCATTTTCTATAAAATGTATGAGGATTAATTATTTCTTTGCTTGTTCCATGATGGTGAGTGATTGTAGCTTGAGATGATCATTGGTAATGAAAAGTACATTTCGAAATGAAACTACAGAACAAATGAACTACATTCAGTGTGCAAAATGCCGAAAAATAATCAACATTAACTGCCAGAACATACAATGAGGGTCCTGAAACACAGGGTGGGATTCTCCAGTCTCCCAGCCATGTGTTTCTTGGTGGCGGATGTGGTGCACTGCTCACTGGCAGCAGGATCTTCTAGTCCCGCTGCTGTCAATGGGATTTCTCATTGATGCCACCCCACTCTGCTGGGAATTCCATGAACTGGAGAGAAAGAAAATCATCAACAGCGAAGAATCCTACCCACAATTTTGGCACAGGTCCTTATGGGCTTTGAATTAACCTACAACACTTTAATTATCCCCACTGAGGGCAAACTTGGACAATGTTCCTTAAAATTCATAAAAGGGATTTCCATCTGAGCCTGCAAGTTCAGCCATTTCCTACAACATAGCCATTACCACACTGTGCACTGTGGCCAAACGGGTCATCTAAAATGGCGATTTGTAAAGCACTCTGGAACAATTAGGCAAAAACTAAAACGACAAGCTGCAGTTTAAAGACAGAGTCAAACAGGCTGCAACCCTGACGAGTGAATAAACAGGATATGGGTCATCTCCAGGATGAAAGAGGCTTTATAGTCACACTGGCTTGTTTCATCTCTGGGATGAAAGAGATTTTCTGGTCACACTGGATTGTGTACCAGACATCAAGGCACCGTGAACCCTTATTTACGAGGGAGGTATGTGACCTATGTGTCCCCAGCACCTACAGACATGGCCACTGGGGACACCCCTAGAGATCGGTGTGGTAGCACCTGACTGGACTCTTTTCGATCAAGGGGATCAAGTCCTGATCAATTGATTGGCAATGACCAAAAGGAGCGTGAAACCCAACAGGGTATAAAGGGTGCTGCGCCACAAGGAGTCTCTCTCTTTCTCTCTGATCCCACGAACGAGCTGCAACAATGGTGACCATCGCCAGCGACGACCAGCACGAGGAGAGCCACCACTCCAAGAAGGAAGGAAGAAAGACCAGAGCTAGAGGGCCAGACCAGACTAAAGGACCAGGCTACGCAGAAGACTACGGAGACCAGAACATGGATAAAGGCTAATATCTGCTTGGGTACTTGCCAGTCACACAAAGTTAAGTCAAGGTCTTGTATTGGACTTGAATTCTAATATTTTCTGTAAGATAACTTAGTGTTGGTTGGGTGGGTGATTATTGATTGTGTGGGTTTAAATTAATATTGGTTGTACTAACAAGACGTCTACTGAAAGTTATTTGTCCACATTATAAGGATTAAAACAGACTGTGCGGCAGGCAACAACACTGATATTAACATTCAATAGAAAACAAACAAAAACACAGCATTGTTTCTGCCATATGAAGGGAAACCAACATAACTCCTTTGTGTGTAGAGGAATGGAAAAGTACAGAAGAAACACCCCCTGTTTAAAGATCTCAAAGGCTTTCAGTGGGCAGTCGGAGTAAGATGGAGAAACAAGTCAGTGAATGGGTGGATGGGGGAGCTGGTGGGTGAGCAAATGAGTGAGTGGATGGAGATGAACAGAAGGGTGAGTGGATGATTTGGGTGATAGCTTGTGGTAACCAGGGTAATAGGGGTATGGGCTGTACAGTGGTACAGTGCTTAGCACTGCTGCCTTACAGCACCAGAGACCCAGGTTCGATTCCAGCCTTGAGTAACTGTCTATGTGGAGTTTGCATGCTCTCCCTCTGTCCTTGTGGGTTTCCTCCGGGAGCTCTGGTTTCCTGCCACAGTCTAAAGATGTGCAGGTTCAATGGATTGGCCATACTAAGATGTGTATTGTAGATGGATTAGCCATGGTAAATGTGTGCGACTACATGGATAGGGCCAGGGAAGTGCTGTGCAAGGGTAAGATGCTCTTTCAGAGAGTTGGTGCAGACTCAATGGGCTAAATGCCTCCTTCAGCACTTTACGAATTCTATCGTTCTATTCTATATTTCAATGGAATGGAAAGCCGGGGGTTGACAGTCAAGTCAGATGTGGGCTGAGTTATGCTGTTAATCACAGAGTTACACCAGAGATTAAACAGTGTGACAATTCTAGGATAAGTAGCATGTAACTCACTGTTGAATGCATCTGCATAATGGGCAGCATACCCTTGCCCATTGGAAATTTGAATTCCCAGGCATTTGCAATATACGTGCGTGAACCAGGATTCCCAATGGATCCAAAGGTACAAAAGGAGCAGGCGTCTGAACATTTGCTAATGTCAACATTGGAAGATCTGGCCTGATAAGCCACCGGGACCAGATGGAATACCTCCACAAATGCTGAAAGAACTTCAGGAGGAAATTCAGGTGGTACAAGACAGAATCTGCCAATCCTCCTTAGAAATTAGAGTGGTACCAGAGGACACGAGAATTGCAAATGTTACATGCTTTAAAAAGTGCAGGGATTCCGTAACTTGTGCGAGTCACAGAGCCCCTGGGCTGCATGTCGAGTGTGCAGTCAGAAAGCAGCATGAATAGCACATCACAATCATTGGGATGAGAAGGCAATGTGAAGGTTATGAGCTTCCTGTGTCACTTTGACTGGTAGCAAAAGCCACTAGCTCACAAATAAACCTGTTGGACTGTAACCTGGTGTTGTGAGACTTCTTACTGTATTTACCCCACCGGCATTTCCACATCACTTTTAATGGGCAGGGGGCTGCCTCGTGATACCCCCACACCCACTAACAGGCCCTATTGAAACTTTTAGGTCTAAAACTTTAAATAATTCTCTATCTGCATCAAATTGTTCAAATGGTTTGCTGTATTCACTAAATATTTATACATTAGAGCAAACTGAACTCTTCCCAGATTCTTCACTAAACATTCTGTTTGCCAGCAATTCTTACTGAATGTTATTGTTTTCCCAGGATTTGATGGTGATGACTAAAGACATCCCTGGTAGAATGTGAAACGGTGCTTACAATTCTACAATCAGGTATATAAGACGACATTGTGGGAACAGCAATCTCTTATTCAGATCACAATTCCCACAAGGGTGAGATGCAAGATGATACAGCTCCCATGATGCTTAAACTGAGCTGTTGATGTCAATTCACATTGGGTCGCTGATGTGGTATTCAATGATTTTCATATTTTGGTGAGGAGCAGAATCATAGAAATCATAATCATAGAACCTTACAGTGCAGAAAGAGGCCCTTCGGCCCATCGAGTCTGCACCGAACACAATCCCACCCAGGTCCTACCCCACACCCCTACATATTTTACTCATTAATCCCTCTAACCTAAGCATCTTAGAACACTAAGAGGCAATTTTAGCATGGCCAATCAACATAACTCACACATCTTTGGACTGTGGGAGGAAACCCACGCAAACACGAGGAGAATGTGCAAACTCTGCACAGACAGTGACCCAAGCCGGAAACCGGACCCAGGTCCCTGGAGCTGCGAAGCAGCAGTGCTAACCACTGTGCTACTGCGCTGCCCTAGAATGCACTAGCTTTAAACAGAGCTTATGAAAGCATTGCTTTATGTAAATTCATTGCATATAATTTGACAACATTTCAATTTATGGGTGAGAAATAAGGCAACAACTTCAACCAGAATCATTACATTGGATGTGAAAGCTCGTCTAACTTTTCCCAGAGCAAGTTGGGATCTTTGAATCATCTATCCTCAGCAGACTTCTTCTCCACCATGGCCAAAATACATTTTCAATGATACTCTGGTGGGGTGACTGCTGGAGGTCGCTTGATCCCAGCATTTTTGTTACAATCAAGGACCCATGGCTTTTTAAGCTGAAAATTACAATGATCCTGGTCGCACATGAACCATTGTGACCACTACAAAATTTTTCACTGCCATTTGTATTTATTATTCCAAACTTCACAATCATTCTTAAAACCAACATTTAGCCAGCACTTTTTTTTTACATAAAGAATTGACAATCTACAAGACACTAGAGTTTGGAATATTCTCCACTTGCCTAGTTGAGTGCAGCTCCAAGAACATATCCAGAACACAACAGCTTAATTAATTGGCACCTCATCCACAAACATTCACTGTCTCCATCGCCAATGAACAGTGGCAGCCGTGTGGCAACCGTCTACAAGATTCACTGCAGGAACTCAACCAGGATCCTGAGGCAACACCTCCCAATTGTGGTCACTATCACCAAAGTGCTCACCTACCTCCAAATCTAACACCTGGCCTGGTTCATTACCCAGTACCAAATCCAATGTGGCCTCTTGTTGGCCTATCTACATACTGTTTCAGGGAACCATCCTGCACACATTGGAGAAAAAATGACCCATCTAAAGTACTTGAACTATAGCGTTTCCAGTCAGTATTTGTAAAGTTAAAGTCCCCCATAACAACTACCCTGTTACTTTTGTTCCTATTCAGAATCATCTTTGCAATCCTTTCCTCTACATCTCCGAAACTTTTCGGAGGCCTATAAAAAACTCCAATAGGATGACCTCTCCTTTCCTGTTTCTAACCTCAGCCCATACTACATCAGTAGACGAGTTCTCATCAAACGTCCTTTTTGCCACCGTAATACTGTCCTTGACTACAATGCAAAACCTCCCCCTCTTTTACCACCTTCCCTGATCTTACCGAAACATCTAAACCCTGGAACCTGCAACAACCATTCCTGCCCCTGCTCTGTCCATGTCTCCGAAATGGCCACAACATTGAAGTCCCAGATACCAACCCATGCTGCAAGTTCACCCACCTTATACACTTGTCATGAATTGTAACTGATTGGACATTTGATGCAGTCATGCTGTAAGTTTTATTTTTTCTTTCTTTCCTTTGATTAGCAGTTTTAAGCCTCACTTTGGCAATATTGCAAGGTGCTGAACCATTCGTGCTTGCTTCAGTCTATGTGAGCCAAGTAGCTAAACTGTAATTCAGAATCTCAGAGAGCTACTAAGACTAAATGCTGTAGTCAGATCATGTTAGCAAGCGGCAAAGCAACATTACCTAGCCAGTTGCAGGCTCAGCACAATAGCCCAAATAGTTGTAAGTTTTATCTATTCCCTGTAATGTAAAGCTATTTCACTGAAGCAAATGGACACACATAACAGCACTGCCATTTATAGTTTAATGTTAGATTTCTTTTCCGATAGGTTATTGATAAATTAAGATCAGAGGGTAAGAATATTTGACCCAATTAATGTTGCCTGATTTGGAAATTAGAATTTGGCCTCAGTCTTAAGGATATTTGTCCCCTTAGACCATTTATTATCAATTTATCAGATTATATCACGAAGTTGTCTTATCTTAAAAGAAAGTTCTAAAAGTATAAATATAAATCAAATATATAGTAAAGTTCACAAATTAATCATTTGCACAAAAATTAGAGAGGATGCCAGAAAACTTTATTTTTGGTATCACAAGTAGACTTACATTAACACTGCAATGAAATGACTGTGAAAACCCCCTAGTTGCCACATTCCAGTGCCTGTTCAAGTATGCCGAGGCAGGATTTAGCATGGCCATTGTACCTAACCGGTACGCCTTTCGAATTGTGGGAGGGAATCTGAGCACCCAAAGGAAATGCATGCAGTCACAGGGAGAACATGCAGACTCCTCACAGTCAGTGATCCAAGTCAGGAAACAAACCCGGGTCCCTGGTGCTGTGAGGCAGCAGTGCTAACCACTGTACCACTGTGCTGTCCCTTGAGGCATGATGAGGATTGCAAAGTTGGGTTGCGGTGTTTGAATTCCCTACCTCAACTTGTGCTCTTACTTAAAATATACAAGTGTCTAATTATACAAGCTCATTGACTTCCAAACCTCAGAACATTTCCATCCCAGCAATTGCATGAGATGAATGAAACTTTTTAAATCAGCATGCACAATATTTTGTTCTTTTAGTGGTCTTGACTTAACTTACTGTACCATTAGTTCAACAATAGTTCTTTCATGTGGAAGTGTTATGGCAGGAGTTGGATTTGTTATGGCAATTTGTTCAGCAGCCAGAAAGCAGGATGTCTCTACTGAAAAACATTTATGTGAAACAACCTAACAACCCTGCAAGAGAACAAAAGAGTGTCTGTCGGCCCAGACCCCCCCAAAACAGAATAGCTTCTGGGGAAGTCAATGTTTGGCTCAGCCATCTTGAGGCTCATTGAGAAAACAGGTGCATTTAATCATCTGTTAATCACAACAGCTAATTTTGATGGAAAAAATATAATTATCTCCACTTATTTTAAACAATTTGATTGTGTTCATTAAATACTTAAGTACACAATCTAATTTCATTCATCCTGATCATGGATTTAAGCTACTATTTTGCACTACCAATAAATGTTCTACCAGAGAATGAGTTATATTCACAAAGTCTTCAAGACAGCTGATGTAAAACTTGCTTAATGCATTGAGATGTGGCACTCATTAAATGCCGAATGTGCGTAGAATTTACAGCAAAAACATTATTTATGTTAATTAAGATAATAAAAACAGCTAATTAAAAATGGGAGCAAATAAACCAAACTGTTTTTATTTCACTCCCTTTTCCTTGCAAGACGAAATCCTTGTTAGCATCCTGGCAAATATTTGTGTCTTGTGGTGTCAGCATATTGATGAACAGCCCTGAAAACTTAAAGTAAGTAGTAGCTGAATGTTACATTATCACTTCTGTCACCTCAACATCTTACTTAAATACTTAGCTTTTTTGGGGAATGAAACAAACGTTCAGAATAATAGCCATTCTCTTTAATACATGACGTGCATGTCTGAAAAGTGGAGCGAGAGTATTTTGGTGAAGCATTGGCGAAAATAACTCAGGCTAACGCATTTACTACTAGCTTGTGAATTCTTCGTCCTGTTAGGAGTCCAAATGTGGCAGTCTTTGAGCATTTTGTTATGAATCTGGTATAAATATATCACAGATGGAGATAGAATCAACGAGTTGCTTTCATTATCCTCACAGCATTTGTGTGCACCAGTCCAATGGGAAAAGCGAGATGCAGATTACAGGGACTGACAACTCACTGGAACATACAAATATCTCGGTCTTTTCAATGATACCCAGGCAGCAGCTTCCAAATTCTAGAACTGGATGAGAGAGATAGAAGCTTACATTATTGAAGACAGTTGGTAATGGACTTTCATATTACCAGTAGATTAAAAATACGTTTGCATAATTTAACTAAAATACTTGTGCCAATACACTGAATAAACCCTGTTTGGCAAATGGTCAGTAAATGATGCCAGAGCCAATATTTGACTTAACTCGAACCACCAGCCAATCAAAGTCCTTGTAAATGTCAAGTGTAGCACCTGACATCAATTTGTATCCAACAAATCCATTTTAGAAGCAAGGAAATACATGGATGGAGGACGGAAGATTTGAAAAAGCAATGGTAACATCATTTTGTTCAGACATTACTGATCCTGAAGCTCTCATTATCAGCCCAAGTCTGCAATCATATAACAGCCAATAATGACCGCCAATGCCCTCCAAAATGATTAAGATAAAACGCAGAGATGGTACCTTCTTAGTATTCGATTTAAAAATTGGTTTAATCACAGCCATAAATATACAGAAATTAGAATTGCTGCTCTTGTGTGTGTGGTATTTAAACTTTTGATGCTGTTAAGTATCGATTACTGAAACCATACTCCTCCAAATACATCCATATACGGAAAGAAGATTTGCAAAACAATACTGCTACATCTTTGGTTATAAAATGATAAATGAAAAGGCCAGCTCTATAAATCTATCATTTATACAATGTAACAACTTTTCAATTGTTAAATTGAAGGCTCATCGTGACATTGATGACCTTGTCATCCATTTGAACATTGCACTTGACTGTGAGTGAGAAAAAAATATTCGTAATTATCACATTTAAACCAAAGGGGAGGAATTTTACCACTGGCTTCAGGACCCTACTGTTAGGGTGAAAGGTGAGTCACAAGCCCACAGTCTGTGTCACAGGTGGTGCAGATAACGGTTGGAAGAGGACGTAGGTGGAGTGCCTGACTTGACATGCATTCTCGGCTTCAGCTTGATCTCGGCAAGCTTTGGAAGATTATGGGCCAAGGGTTCCCAGATATCAGCGGGAACGTTGCACTTTTCAAGGAGACTTTGAGGGCGTCCTTGAAATGTTTCCTCTGCCCTCCTGGAGCTCACTTGCTGTATCAAACCTCTGAGTAGAGTGCTTGTTTCGGAAGTCTTGTATCAGCCCTTCTCCCAGTGATGCTTTGGAGGCTTCAGAGCTGTCAGTCCACCACCTAAGAGTTTGAAAAATTTGCCCAAATTTCTGTCATAAAAAAAAGCCGTAAGGAATTTTCTCACTATTTTGCAATGGAAAGAGTTTGAGATGACAGCAGTTTTCTTGTTATCTTCCACCTCAAGTCTAGCAATCAGTTCAGAACATGCAGAAGACTCCATTCTATCTGGCTTGCTAAACATACCCAACGTTTTCCATTTTTGCTCCCAGATTTCCAGATCTACAGTATTTTGCTTGTATTAAATGTATATTTTTTCCGAAAGTATCAGTCTCATTCAGGAAGCTTACTCAGGGTTGGAGAGTGGGGTTGAGGGCAAACAAAGGGTGAGTATGCTAATCAAAGTGGTCATAGATATCCATATCAATGACCACAGCTTAGAGTTGGCAAGACTACATGAAATGTGGCAAAGGCTGCGGGAATTTGATCTGAAGAACATGATTAAATGAGGATGGAGTTGCAAAGGCTGTGGGTTGGGAATTCAAAGTTTAAAGTTTTATAAAGTTAATTGATTAGTCACACGTAAGGCTTACATTAACATTGCAATGAAGTTACTGTAAAATTCCCCTAGTTGCCACACTCCGGCGCCTGTTCGGGTCACCTAACCAGCTCGTCTTTCAGACTATGCGAGGTAACTTGAGCACTTGGAGGAAACCCATGCAGATACAGGGAAAACATGCAAATTCCACACAGACAGTGACCCAAGCCAGGAATTGAACCCAGATTCCTGGCACTGTGAGGCAGCAGTTCTAACCACTGTGCCACCCTGAAAAACAAGATTAAATGAGGGTGGAGATGCAGAGAGGTCATTGAAGGTGAATAATCACGTTACACAAAAACTAAACAGAAAATCTTGGCAAAGAAGTTGCCATGCATCTCACTAGATGGTAAAAATTCTGAATGAAAGTTGATAGACATTAAAAGGATAAAGTGTTCATATGAAGAGTCACTAGCAAATGAGTAAAGATAATGCTGGTCAAGGTGAGAGCTGGAAATAACAACTACACTACTGTAATCATGATTAAGATGGGGTACCTGATAAACTGTGTAGCACAGTGGGAAATCTTTGCTATGGTTGGATCACTTTCAAGATAGGTCAAGTTTGAACTGTTAAGCATAACCCCATTGGATGTGTGCATTGCAGACCAGGCTAGCATTTACCGGTCACCCTAAATTACCCTTGAACTGAGTGACTTGCTAGGCATTTCAGAGGGCAGTTAAAAGTCAACCACATTGCTGTGGGTCTGGAAGTCACGCATAGGCCAAATTGGATAAGGATAGCGTATTTCCTCCCTTCTAGGGCATTAATGTGAACCAGACAGGTACAAAAATTGATGATAGTTTTCTGGTCACCATCACTGATACTTGTGTTATATCCTAGATTTATTAATGAATTTAAATTCCACTGGCTGCCATGATTGGATTTGAATCTCTGTCGCTCAAGCATTAAATTGGACTTCTGGATTACTAGTCCATCACCACAACACCACCATCTCCCTGTGCAACAATCCACAGCCTTGAACTTCTTGTACAATGAAAGCCATAGATAGAGTAAAAGGGGAAGTCAACAGAAATTCAACAAAGAGCAGACCAATCATAAAACTACTGATGGAGTATTCATTTGTGTTTGAGGGAATGGATGTCCTTACTAATGCTGCACTGGGAAGAACAGAGAAAGCAAAGTCAAGGGACAGAGGAGACAAATTAACAAGACCTAGCTACACTGATGCAATGGGTGCAGCACAACAAATTAAGCTATTTGGACCTCACAGGATATCAGCAGCTGAGGATACTCCATATCAACAGATAATCTCTGCCATCTGATACTATAGAAATTTCAGACATGGGCCACCATTTGTATGATATTACTAATGCAAGTGCCTGGATAGATTTCTCCCAGTCAGCTACAGGACATATCACTTGTACTAGTCAGTTTGCCATGCACACATGGCATAATTGCCTTACTTTCTTGAACAGGCATGTACACAAACTTCAGTATTAATCTGGAGCAACATAGAATCATGTAAATGGTGACACAGCAGGAGGCTATTAGAACCGTTAAGCCTATGGCAATTCTATCTTTAAATGGAGCTAAATCCTCTAATTGCACTTCCCTGCACTTTCAATGTCTTCTTTGATTTTCTCCCACTTCAAATAATTATTTTGAGTCCTTTTTGATTTCTAAATAAAAACAGAAAATACTCAAAACATTGAACTGTTGCAGCAGAGAGAGGAAAACAGAGGCCGAGATTTTCAGTCCCAGCCATGGTGGGACCTGCTCTGGGGGCTGCAGCCAATAGCTTGTTTACTATTGAAGGGACCAGAAGATCTCAGAGGTGGGCAGTGTTACAGTTAACATTCAGGTCATTGACCCTTCATCCCAAAATGTTGACTGGCCATCTCCCTCCACATTTAATGCCAGAAAATGCATGAACTTCCTGCACAACTCCCATAGCTAAATTTCATGATCTGCGATTGGGACTGCATGCAGGTTCCCTCTTATGTGGAAGCCAAGTGAGTGCTGAATTTGGCAGACCACACACCATTTAAAGGATCAAATAAGCTTGTTAACAAGCCAGTTGACCTGAATAATATGCTGCCTATGCCATAATATGGTGGGTGCATGAAAAACACGTTCAGTGGGTGTTATGTTTTTCAACAGAAAATGCAGGAAAGGTAGGTTAAAGGACTGCAAGCAGGACTGAGGTTATCAGAACAGGGAAGGGAAAATTTGGCACTGCATTCATTTGCCTCCTCTACAGATAGCTTTGATGGTAAATGGCAGATCTCTTAAATGGAAGTCGACACAGGAGCAGCAGCCACAATCACTGGCGCCATTAACTTCAAAAAAAATGGAGTGAGTCAGGAGCTGTGTATCTATATCTACATATATAGGTGTGATAGTATTGTATCTTTAAGAAATGTAATTCAATTATGTTTCTCTGCAGGATGCTTTAGCTGTCATTGGGATTTTGTTTGAGCTGTGTTGTCGACAGCCAGTGTCCTTTATTGTTACTGAAGCAGTATAATTGACATCTTGTTGGTGTTTTAGTTTGAGCTAATGCAGAGTTCTATTGTTCCAGGGTTCCCCTAGGATGGGAGAACAGAGCTTAATTGTGGGTGATTGACAGGTCAGGTCATACGGTTGAGGACAACTATGCTTTTCAGAGAGAATTCCAGCTTAGTTTCACTTTCAGAAGCTGCTTGGAGCTGAAAGAAGCAGCAGTGTTTTCCCCCTTTCTAGAGTTGGATGTTTGCTGTCTAAGTGTTGCTGCTTTTGAGTTAAGGGAGAGCAGTCTTTCTCTTTTCCCCTCTCTGAAGTCTGGAGACTGGAAGCTGTCAGAGACTGGGTTAGTAGGATCAAAGTACACAAGTACTGGCATTAATGCAAGGATTCTTATAAAATGTGTCCACAATCTTAGCCTCGCTTCGCCAGCTTTTGAAGAAGCACCAGTATTAGAAATGGGGAGAGGAACAAAATGAAGCATTTACCAAGGTTAAGCAGGCCTTGCAGTGGTTGGCATTGCTTGTACACTTTGATCCAACCAAGCCATTGAATCACCTAATGGAGTGGGAGCAGTTTTGTTCCACAGGATGTCTGATAGAGTAGAAAGGCCAATTGCCTTTGTGTCAAGAAATTATCAGATGCCGAAAAAAAGGATTGGCAGACATACATGCAAGTTTGGCAGTAATTTATGCAGTGAAGAACTTTCATCCGTATATACATGGAAAACACTTCACCATTGCACCAGATCACAAGCCATTGTTGAGTTTATTCCGAGGTGATAAACTAATGCCACCAATTGGCTCTGCAAGGGTAAAGAGCTGAGCTCTATTATTAGTAGTTTACAGTTATTCATTCCAGCATTGCCCAGGCACTCAGTCATTTGCCTCAGGCAGTACCTTCACCATCAGTGCCACAAGAAATTGTGCTGGCAGTGTACCTGATAGAGGCTTTGCCAGTCTCAGCTAAACACATTAAAACGTGGATCGTAAGAGACCCACAGTAATAAAAAGTTAAGATTTAATGCAAAAATGCCAATATGATAAGTCAGAGCTACTTAAATCTTACCAGCAAAGAACAGAGATGACATGTAAGTACGGTGTGTTATTGGAGGGGACTCGTGTTTATAATGCCACCCCAAGGGAGACGACTCTTATTACAGGAATTGCATGACACACACCCAGAATGAAACAGGATGAAAGCACTTGCCCAAAGTTACATCTAGTGACTTGGTATTGATAAAGAAAGTGAAAGAATGGTCAGTCACTCCCCTATTGTGAAGACCAACAGGACTGCTGCCACTGGTGAATATGCATCCTTGGGAGTGGCCAAGTGTACATGCAGGGCCATTTATTGGTTATATATTTCTCATCTTAATTGATGTGAATTCTGAATGATTGAATGTCCAATGGACAAAGTCTACATTGGCACAGCCACCGTTGACAAACTAAGGAAAATATTTGCCATCCATGGCATCCCAGAGGTCTCAGGGTCAGACAATAGCACAACCTTTACAGCTGTGCCATTGTCTGACACTACAGTTCCAAAAAATTTGTTAAATCAAATGGTATTTACCACATTCAGTCAGCCCCTTACTAACCAGCCTTCAATGAGTTAGCGTAACGAGCTGTACAAATGCTCAAATCATTATTTAACATTTAGCAAGTTTCTTATTGTCATATAATATCACACCAAATGCAACCACAGGGTAATGCTTGCTGATTTACCAATGCCATTTACAGACCTGTTTGGATTTGATATATCCAGGTTTGGTGGGAAGGATGTAGGTTAAACAAGCCTCCCGGAAAGAAAACCATGCCTCGAGAATAAAATAGAATTTTCCAAGTTGATGATATGGTCCTGCCCAGGTGGGTGGCTGAGAAAATAGTGGAAAGAATGGGACCGATCTCCTATGTTATCAAAGTACAAGGTCGTCATGTAAAAAACTGATCATTTGAGGAAGAGAGTTGGAGTTGATACCAAGGATCAGCAGGCATTTCTTTTGGTAGACTCATGTTGGCTAGTTGCTGATGTAGGGGTCCCTGATGTAAATGTGGAATTGGAGCAACCGCCCGTTTCTATGGCTGAGGAGACAGCAACTGCAAAGGATGACCTCAATCCTGGATTGATGAGTTTACCCTTTGCAATTGTGTATTGAGATTCAGCACTTTCTGAAGAGTATAACATTTAATAGAGAATTTCCTCCAGGATTCGAAAGTCTCCTGACCCACTGGACTTGTGATTGGTTTTTCCTCGGGTAGTTCTGATATCTAGTTGTAACTTACATTCCTGTGATTAATGATGTTCCTTTGTTTCATCCACAGGTGAACTCAGGAGATAGGGGGGGAAGGTGTGATAGCATAGTCCCTTTAAAGGGGCAATCCCTGAGGGCCACATGATCAGGCTGGACTTTATGGAGTCAGGAGGGAACCTCAATTGGAGCCAGAGAGAAGTGGAGAGGTGGACCTTACACTGTTTTGTCAGACCCTTGATTGTACATGTATATAAATATCATTGGTAATAATCCCCAGTTAATATAAACTCCAATGAGTTGCCTTCAAAGATATTACATAGCATATGTGGGCACTTACCTGATGAAGGAGCTGCGCTCTGAAAGCTCGTGATTCCAAAATAAACCTGTTGGACTTCAACCTGGTATTGTGAGACTTCCTACTTGCCCACCCAAGTTGAACGCCGGCATCTCCACATCACAGCATTTGTGGTGAACATTGCTGTCGTCTAAGGGAATAATCCATCCTGCGGGAGGCTCCTCTTCCAGTGAGGAAGAGAGGAGCAGAAGGAAAAGACAGCTAGCCAGTGACAAGTGTGCCCTGTGGTCCAGCAAGCTGGCTTACCGGACGCTGGGCAAAGGCCTGTGGAATGGAGGCAACAACAGCTGCCAGGCAGATGGAGGAAAAAGCCCATCCAACCAATAGATTTTACTAGCCAAGGCTCACACAATAAGAATGCCAATGCCTCCAAAGATTCCAGTTCTCTAGGGCACAATCTGTGATATGCTGGCTGCTGACAATGCAACCAACTCTGTAGGTGGGAACCTGCTGCCTGTAGCCATTAAGGCCAAGATAGTCCTCAATATTCTTTTGCCACAGGGTATGTCATCTGGAGACCTGTGTGGGGTTTTGCTGCCAGCTGCCCATCACTGCATCAAGTTGGTGGCAGATGCCCAGTCCCATCATGCCCATGAATTTATTTAATTTTCTGATGGCAATGGCAGTCAGGCTGAAAGAGCCAGAGGCCTCAGCAGCATTTCTAGTTTTCCAAAGATGTAGGACATAATGGACTGCGCCCATGTGTCCATTAAAATGGCTACTGGACACCCAGGGGCTTTTGTAAACAGGAAGGGATATCATTCCCTTAAGATGCAGCTGATGTACAACAGGCAATGAGTTATGCACCACCAGGGCTCTCCCTGAGCATCGATGTCCTCAAAATGTAGTTCCAATATCTTGTGGTGCTCTGCAATATGTATCTGGTAGAGTGTCACTTACGGTTGTGGTCGGCTGTGCATTGCACAACCCAGCTCTGCAGAGAGGGAAAGCTCTGGCAGAGGGTCAATATGATGGAGACAGCCTCATCCTGTGCTGAAGAAAAGGGTGAGCCATGCCAGCTGGGTGTGCATGCTGGTTTGTGGAAGACTCTGCTTACTAGAGAGACAAGACTCCCACTTAATGAGAAAATTCAATTAACAATATGTCTCCAACACAACAACACCTTCTGGCCCTTGGCATCTTCTCTTCTTTCCTCCCTCTCATGAATTCATGAACACACCTGCTCAGGGTAATGCAAGGTCAACAAATAATGCTGTGCAAAGGGACCGAAATGTTTACAAACCCCCTTAACACCATCCAGTCCATCCAAATCAAAACCATCACATCAAAATGCACCAATGTACCTGGAATATGTTCAAATACCACTCATTTTAATAACATAATTAAATAGCCAATATGAACCCATGTGTGTCTACTGTGATTTCCTGACTCGATTGCTGGGTGCTATAGTGCGGTTCTCCACATAGACTGTCACCCAAGGCTGGAACTGAACCCAGGTTCCTGATGTTGTAAGACAGCAGTGATAACTATTGTGTCATCATGCCATCTTTCTCAATAGAGAGCTATTATTCTCTCATAATAGTGATTGTTTTAAGATCCTAACTCCCTTTAGCCCATTGATTTTCCAGTACTCTTGGATTATTTTTAGTGTCTTCCATTATGATGAAATAAAAAAAAAACTTGCTCAAAGTCTTGGCTATTTCTTAATTTCCTGTTATTCATTATTCATTCCCCAATCTCATTGTCTAACATTTACTTTAACTACTTTTGTGTTATTACGTAACTGTAGAAACTCTAAACTAAGTTTATATCTCTTGCTACTTTACTCTCATATTCTAATTTCTCCCTCATTATTTGTCATATATAGCTGGTTCTTAAAATTTCCCAATCTTTTGACTTATAACTAATCTTCACAGCATTATCTGCCTTTTCTTTTCATTTGATACCATTTTTAACAGAGCCGCGATGTTATGTTATATGCAGTACAACGTTTCCTACCAACAAAAGTCTTATCATGGATTTTGCAAAGAGCACCAAAATATTACTTAAATACAGGGTGCCTTCCAGAGCCAGGGACCTAAGTTTGATTCCTGACTTGGGTTACTGCCTGTGTAGAGTTTGCACATTCTCCACACGTCTGCGTGGGTTTCCTCTGCTGTGCGATGGTTTCCTCTCACAGTCTGAATGACCTGCTGGTTAGGTGCATTGGGCATGCTAAATTCTCCCACAGTGTACCCGAACAAGTGCTGGAGTGTGGCGACTAGGAGATTTTCCCACTGACTTCACTGCAGTGTTACTATAATCCTACTTGTGACACCAATAAAAATATAAATACTAGAAGAACAATGATGTTATGCAGCCTACAGCAATAGTGCACCCGGAACAATGCTGCATCCTGCGATCAAAGTTAATTTCAATTCAGGAATCCTTCACATCTTTGCAATGAAATCTGCAATAATCCTTCTAACTTGAACTTTCAATTTGATTAATGGGACCTCTTTTGCCTAATAACCTGTATGTCCTGTTGCATTCCTAGTGCCGTTGGCTGACTTTCTGTTGCGCACACTAACAGAAACATAAAGTACCACCCAGCAAAATACAGTTACTATGGTCTGTTCTTTGTGTCTTGAGAAGAATGTGACAACATAAATACCTGAGAGGTCACCTTACATGACAAATATAAAAGTGTTTCAATGGCCACCATCATCATGGTCCATGATTGTATCTTCTTACTAATCCATTATAATTTATCCCTGTTTTTCCTGACTTGCCCTCTGAAGATTTCTCTGTGAGATCCTGTAGCAAATATAACCACAACACACATCAGCAAACCAGAAATCTGCTAATCAAATTGTTCTGATATGTACGGATGAGACTCTGCAATCTCATTCAAATGTTACCCTCAGGTCAGTGGCAGGATTGTTCTCTGAGACAGAAGGCCATGGATTCAAGTCCCACTCCAGAAGTTTGAGCGCATAATTTAGTCAATTCAGTGTAGTACTGAGGGAGTGCTGCACAGTTTGATGTGCTGTCTTTCAACTAAAATATTAACCAACATTCTGTTTTCCTCTCAGGTGTATGTAAAAGATATGTGGCACTATTTTGATGATCTGACGACTCTCCCTGACCATTTACATCAACATCTGTCCTTCAGCAAGTATCTCAAATAATGACAGATTGCTGTTTATAGGACCTTACTCTGCCCAGATTGGCTTCTATGTTTCTGACATTACAAAGTAACTACACTTCATAGGAACAGGAGCTGACCATTCAGCACCTTGAGCCTGTTCCACCGCCACTCAATGATACCATGGCTGAGCTGTGGCCAAAATCCATAACCCAGTCTTTGGCCCATTCCCTTTAACACCTTTACTTAACAAAAATTATCTACGTCAGATTTAAAATTAGCAACTGATCTAGCATCAATTGCCGTTTTGTGGAACAGAGTTGTAAACCTTTACCATAAAACCATAGAATTCCTGGAGTGCAGCAGGAGGCCATGTAGTCTATTGAATCTGCAGTGACCTCTGAAAGTGCATCTCACTAGGCCCATTCCCACCCCACTGATCTACTGCCTGGTGTGCAGTCAATTAAATAGAATGCCTACTGTACAGAAGGAGGCCATTTGGCCCATCGAGCCTACACCGACCACAATCCCACCCAGTCATAATCTTCTTAATCCAATGCATTCACCCTGCTAATCCCCCTGACACTAAGGGGTAATTTGCCATGGCCAATCAACCTAACATGTACATCTTTGGACACTGGGAGGAAACTGGAAGACCCGGAGGAAACCCACACAGGCATGGGGAGAATGTGCAAATTCCACACAGACAGTGACCCAAGCTGGGAATCAAACCCGAGTGCCTGGTACTGTGAGGCAGTAGTGCTAACCACTGTGCCACTGTGCTGCCCACACAGATCTGTACAGATCTGCAGCAGCCTGCCTGGAGAAGCAAAGCAAATGAAAAGAAGTGTTTTCTGACATGTTCAAGTACGTCAAGAAGAATCTATAAATGTGTAATAAAACTCTTGTTGGCCCCTCAAAATCTTTTCTTTCTCATTTAAAACTGCCAAAGCACCATCCATCCTCACATAAAATCCCCAATGAAATTTTTGGAAACACTCCTGATTGGTATGGCTCACTGTCTAAGAGGGTGGCGGCTTTTCCTATTTTGCCATTTTAAAAGCTTTGGAATGATATAATTTGCTAGGTCATTGGATCATGTCAGCTGGGGGGGGCGGGGGGTGGAAGGGCTGTGTGATTCCTGTTAATACTTTCATTCATGCTAGTAGGTCGGTCAGTACCTTTGGAGTAAACAGATGAGCTAACTGTTAGCTCGTCTGGTCTCTCCATCAATAGTGGTGTTTTTTTTCCTACATTTTCATTTGTTTGATATTTCCGATTTTTTACGTCCTCTTTCCATGGTGTGTTTGAATGTTAGAAGCAAGAGTAAGGAAACATTGAAAAATGGAGGCCAAATTAACTGAGGTCTGAATCAACACGCTGTAAACTAAAATTGAAATGTAATGGGGGGAAGGAATTAATTTCCAAATCTGGCTGGACACAGCTCTGTTTTGATGGGTGAGCAACATCATACTGAAGGTGTAACATTTAGCATGGAAACGATTATACCCGCAAATGCCGGAATTACGCTCTACAAGCTAGTGGTGAGACATTCTCTTTGCTACCACCAGCTCCCTAAATAAAATTGCCCATCCGAAAATTGAACACAACGACAAAACAATCACAATAGAGGTATCAGATTTTCTGATCTGTGCACATACTGCCAGTATGGCCCTGAGGCACTGACAAATCTGACTAAAGTATTTGTAATAAATTAATTTAGTGACCATTGATTGCATCAAAATAAATTTTCCGGGCACAAGAATGTACTTCATTGTTATTTTTATAACAGTGTGCACTCATGTTAGCAATTAACAACACGTGGGAAAATTATACATTGCACTGTATTATCTATCATTCGCAAACACAACCCTCTTTCCATTGTTTTTAATGGAACAAGAAAGTATTAACAGAAACCCCCCTCTGTGATCCAATCACCCAGCAAATTATATCTTTCCAAAGATTTTCTGATGACTAAATGTAGAAATATGCCACTCACTTGGATACTGAACTATATCAAGCAGGATGATCTCACGATCATTGAATCCATACAGTGCAGAAAGAGGCCATTTGGCCCATCGAGCCTGCACTAACAACAATCCTACACAGACCCAAACCCTGTAACCTCATGCATTTATGCTGCTAATCCCATTGACACTAAGGGTCAATTTAGCATGCCCAATCCACCTGACCCTCACGTCTTCAGACTATGGGAGGAAACCGGAGCACCCAGAGGAAATCCACACAAACAAGGGGAAAATGTGCAAACTCCATACAGACGGGCACCCAAGGCCAGAAGTGAACTCGACTCCCTGCTGCCATGAGGCAGCAGTGCTAACCACTTGGCCACCATGCCACTCTATTGTCCATAGCAACCTATACAAATTAGTTGATACACTTGGGTCAAATGTTGAGGGGATATAATTTAACTTCTGTGCCTGGAGAAGGAATATTCACCTGAATTTCTAGTACAGATCATTACCAGCTCAATTGTGGGATTGCGCGTGTCTGCAGTAATAGGTAAGGAGAGGATTATTCTGGATTATGATAAAAAGAGAATAAAGATTTGCACTGGTATAGCGCTTTCCGCAATCACTAGACATCTCAAAGTGCTTCATAGCCAATGAGGTTTTATTAAAAATATAATCACTGTTGCAGTGTGGAAAAGCGGCAGGCAATTTCCACACAGAAAACTCCCAAAAACAGCAATGTGAAAATGACCAGTTAATCTGTTTTTGTGATGCTGATTGAGGAATAAGTATTGGCCAGGAGACCACGGATAATTTAAGTTTAATTATTAGTGTCACAAGTAGCGTATATTAACACTGGAATGAAGTTATTGAGAAATTCCCCAAATCGCCACACTCTGGCACCTGTTTGGGTACACAGAGGGAGAATTTTGCATGGACAATGCACCTAACCAGCACGTCTATTGGGCTGTGGGAAGAAACTGGAGCACTCGGCCGAAACCCACTCAGACACGGGGAGAATGTGCAGATTCCAAACAGACAATGACCCAAGCCGGGCATTGTACCCTTGTCCCTGTGTGGATGTGAGGGACAGTGAGGCAGCAGTGCTAACTATTGTGCCACCAAATGCTTCCCTGCTCTTTTATAAATTAAGCTATGCGATCTTTTACATTAAACAGGCGGATGAGGCTGTGGTTGAACAACTTAGATGATAGCTAGCTCCTAGCTCCATCAGTACTTGGCTAGAGTGTCATCCTTCTTTCTTTTCCTTGTTGAATATCCATTATCCATATGTAAAGAATAGTCACCTCAGGTGAATGAATTTTGTACATAGGGTGGTGGTGGTGAGGAAGGGGAAAATGAAAGCAATCCTAGCAGCTATGGCCAGGATCAAACAGCTACAACCTGGTTAGTGAATGGTTATTAATACTTTTGCACTTTACTAGGGCCAAATACCTTGCAGAAAGAAATATTTGAACATATCAAGTTGCATCAATGAAAGTGCAAGTCAACTGGCATGAGAAATATACACCGCACATTTTGAATGCTATATTTTTGAAGTGTGTTACTATAACTGTCATTGCCATGCAGTGGCACATAAAGAGTTATTTCATAATTCTTATTGGCATTCTTCATTCCTGCGTGCACTTTGCGAATGGATCGAGTTGGTAATTTCTCGTGTAATTGTAACTTGGCAGATATTGGGATGAAAAGCAGAGGGCAGCCACATCACATTTATACTTACCTAACACCATCAAAATTGGTTCATGTCAATGTGAAACCCATTTGTGATCAAAATGAAACATTTCCAATCTCATAATGTGCTAGATTGCTTAGTTATTGCCATCCATGCAAAGCAAGACCTCATCAAAAGGAAAGATACACGGAGGTCCCATCTTTCCATTAAAAAAATTCAAAAGCTTTTTTCCACTGAAGGAACCCATTTTGTGAGATGATTTAGCTCAAAATCTGCTGGGAGTAACCCTTGACATAAAGTCATATTGTGTCGGAGTTTTATTCGTAAATTCATACATCAATTATTTACTGTCAACGCAGATTGTATAAGTGTAGAAAATTACTGGGGATGATATTTTCTCTCAGGCAGAAAGAATGTGATACAGTGGGTACATCCCACCTAATGTGCTGTCCCACTGTCCACAGGCCAGAATTATTTATGCATTGGAAAACAGTGAGTGAGGGCAAAAAAAGGCAGACACATGATTTTAAACCTTTCATAACACCAATAAATATTTTATAACAAATAAATAAAGAATGTTTGACTTGTTTAGAGGACAGCTGTAGCTCTTCGGTTCAGTGCTTTCTTATACTCAAGGGATGCTAAGCATACCCCACAGTAAAGCCCCCATTCCTTTTTAATCATCCACTTAGTGCCTTGTAGTAAGGGGATCTGTCCAGGTGAGCTCTGCAGCTTCTCAGATGGATGGTTCAATTGCTTTGCTCTGAGAATTTTATAACCTACTTGTTCTTGTCAGTTCTTTGCTTATTCAATCTGCTTCTTAATTTGATTCCTGTGATAATGGGGGCATTTTCACATGTACACACAAATGTAGGAATGGGGTCCTGTTTAGTAACAATCTTTTGAAAGTAAATTTATACTGTAATGTTACAATTACTTGTACATGCGACTTGAGACACCAACACAATAGCTGCCCTTACTGAGACTTGAACCTGTGATCTTCCACATAACAGTAGCATCCTGTTTATTTACACATCAACATGCTCAAGGCACAGTTCCCATCAAATGCATATTATCACTGTGCAACCTAATCGTAGCCTGCATGAACATCTGGAATGAAAATATAGTAAGCAGGTTAAATTGTTACAAACAGACCAGGGGGAGGGTGGGTGGTCTTACCTAAAATTGGCAGTGCGTTGGTTTCGACAGGAAATGTTTTTATCAAGGGATATGGGGGCTGGGAGGGGATGGGGGGCTCAGGGAGGATCAGGATATTAAATCTGATGATCAACGATGATCGAAATGAATAGCGATTCAGGCTCAAAGGGCTGAAAGGCCAACTCCTGTTTCTATTTTTAATGTTTCTAACTTGGTGTGTTTCACTCTAGAGAAACTGGTCGGATTTCTCTCCGGATTTTACAACACGGCCTGAAAATATCAAGGGGGCATGTGGGAGGTGAAGGGAGAGGGGAATCAGGTGGGAGGGGAAGGGAGAGGTCGGGGTGGGGAGGAAGGGGGGGAGGTGGCGGAGGGTGGTGGCAGTGGGGTGTTCCTGGATAGAGTGTTTGCTAATGACAAGCTAATGGATTGAAATGAACTTCCTGAGCTCCCAATGCAAGTTTCACTTTTGCACCACTCCGCCAGCGAGCGGCCCTCATGATCGGAAACCTGGTGTTGTGAGACTTCTTACTGTGATCGGAAACTCGCCAGCGCAAATCACACTTTCCGTATTTTGAACGTGAACTGTCATTCCTGCAAACAGAGTGCGCCGGGCTTAAAATCACCCCCGCTCATTGACAGTGCCTTTGGAAATTCAAAATCCTATTTCAAGAATTTTAAACCTTTCAGAATTTCTTTGACAGTGGGCGAGTGCCCATTTCTCACCCTTGTTTATGACCCACGCGCACAATTGTGGAAACATGCAGTTTTAAAATGAGAGTTTCTGGAGATTGCAGTTTCATTAGCAATAACAAATAAGCAGCCATATGTGACAGAGTTGTGATAATGATTGCTTAATATTCCTCAAGGATCTAATGAGCCCCTTCGACATCATTAATGTTGAAAAAGCTTGACCGTGTGAAAAAGCTGAATCTGCAATTTTGGCAGATATGGCTCACCAATTGAGAAAAGGTCAAATTTACCACTGAGGCCCCTGACAGTACTCAGATTCACACCATCAACTTGTCAAGAGGAAATTCATGGTCCACTTTGTCAAACTTTCTGTAAAGTTTTGTTTGGTTAATGCAGTGTTGAAGAAGCTACTGGTAAAATTTGCTAAGTGTTAATGTCTAGAACACACAACACCGAATTGCTAGGAAATTAGAGGATAAGTTTTCAGCTTTGACATTTCCCGATGGAATGCTGATTTATCTGCAAAAATATCTGAGAAAGGGTCAGAAATCCTCCTTTATATCTCAGGAATTTGACTGGAAAACCCAGTGCTAAGATACACTTTATTTAAGATACACTACCCTGACAATCACATCATCCAGAATGTGCACCTCTCTTACATACTGCCAGTGCACCTGGCCAGAATCTGGTCCTCCTACAACAGATTTTCTGGCAGCAGAGGCGATTCCATCACTCAAGGGGATGGAATCTTCCTGTTCCCTTGAAGTCAATGTCCGTTTGCATTGCTTGCCAGTAATGCTGCCGGGGAACCTGCCACATGAGTGGTCACTTTTGGCAGGATCAGGAGATCCCACCCATTGGGGGCAATATTCCAAGAAGTGGTAAACGATTATGAAAATGGAAGAAATACATGTTTTTTTGGGGGTAACTAAAAATTATTTCTTACCTGACTCTGGCAAAAAAAATCAGGCAAAACTTGAAATCTGCCAGTGGGGAGACTGCCCAAAAATTAAAGTTGCCCAAAAGCTGGCTGATAGCAGCACGGAATGCAATTGTGCATGCAAAGCAAGCACAGAGACCTGTGACTGCCTCTGTTGCTACAGCCAGTCTTTGGGGCCCAGTATCACAACCCCTTTACTGCTGCCACATGTCTCCATAGCCAATTGTAACTGTCCCCATCTGAAACAACTAGTCTCTTCCCCCGCCTGGAATGTTCATCAAACTCCTCCCCGCTGCCGCCCATTGATCATTATTGAAGAGTGGCAGCAGTTCCATCCCACTGATTGCTCCTGCAGAGTGCGTTGTGGCCCCCCTCCTTCTATCAATCGCTATTGCAGAGTCCACAGCTGCACCCCACTCCTGTTTGGCCCCACCCCCTCAGTTGGCCCTGCCCCCTCTGAGGCCCTGCCCACTTGACAGTGGGCATTGCCAGAGTGCAGGGCTGACACTGCCAGTCTTGCATTGCCCAAGGGGCAATCCATGCCTCCAACCTTCCAGGGGGTGTTCAATGGCCTCTGGCTCTACTGGCAAGACCATCATGACAGGTCCCCATTGATGGGGACCATACATGATCTTTGCTGGAGAGAAACTTCCCAGCGACGCCACAAATGGCAAGTGAGCCCAGACGATAGCGTCCGAGTAATATTTAAATCACATTCAAATGTGATTTTTTTTGGCTCTCTTGCAATCTTATTGGTTCACCCTGCCTTCATTGGCCCACAGGGCACAATGGTAAGTTTGTGGCCATTGTGTTTTAGAGAACAGGAGGAGACCACCTGAATGGCTGAAAGAGGTATCATTTAGTCTCCCTCCTCAAACCAGCTTTCCCTCTCGTTTCAATTACTTACCCAATAGTTAAAAAAAGTTTGAACCAATATTTTTGCTTCTCCTTTCCTGACCCTTTTAAAAGCTACTATTTATTTTGTTTACAGCATTGTTTCTGATGTTGTGCCCAAGTAAATTTTTGAATATAAAAAATATGCTTCAATGTAATCTTCATTCATTTAGTGTTGATCTTGAATTAATCTTCTCTAATTATTGACTGACCAGTCACTGCAAACAGCTTTTCTCTATTTTCTTGAACAAAATTCCAAAGAATTTTGGAACAATTTTTGTGGTTGGGGATAAACAGGAAGATAGAACATCTCTGTCCACACAATAAAAATAGGGAAATCTTACAGGAGTGGGGCATCTTGCAGTGTACCTAGTTAGACTTGCTTGCGCAAGTCTAGGTTTTCAAATTTTTGCCAACAAAACTGCTAGAAATGTGAGCTGACAATGATATGCTGAGGGAAACAGGTCATCTGAGAAATCCATAACCCTTAACCAATGATATTTTAAGATAGAGAAGTAAACATAGAAATGACTGGGAAGGGGGCAGAATTACAATGGGTGAATTCAATGTCAAATCAAGCACAGAAAGAGAAGTAAAGGGAGGGAAGGCATTAGGAATGAGGGGAGGAAGGAAAAGAAAGAAAGTGCTACAGGGTGAAGGGGAGCAAATGGCACTCCTTCACCAAGCCAGTACTGGCATGGGCTGAATAGCCTCCTTCTGTACTGCAGCTATTTCGTGAGAGAGAGAAAAGAAAAAGGGAAAGTAAGAAATAAACACGTAAAAAGTTAAAATGAAATCCTCTTACACCCTGGACATGCTTGCATCCACCTTCTTTCGTCGGAAAAAAGATACAAAAGTCTGAAGACATGTACCAACAAGTAAAGAACAGCTTCTTCCCTGCTGCCATCAGACTTTTGAATGGTCCTTGCACTAAATTGATCTTTCCCTACACCCGAGCTATGACTGTAACATTACATTCTGCACTCTTCTCTATGAACGTATGCTTTGTCGGTATTGTGCAAGAAACAATACTTTCCATTGTATGCCAATATAGTGACAATAATAAATCACATCAAATCAAATTAAAACATTTTACAACCGTCTCTGATGCTGTAATTGGGTAAACAGCCATCTCCACAATGAGTAACCTTTGTTACTGTTACTCAGCTGGGTGTAGGCTGGGTAATGGTAAGTGTGGCAGTTTTGACTGCCTTAGGAAGAATGAGTCACAGCAGCTTTTAGAGAATCTTTAACAGATGTGGAGGAAGAATTTATAATGGTCATACACAAACTGGATGTTAATGGAGTAAAAAGACTTTCTGTCTGTGTGCCTCGTGTGATAATGCTTTGATTACATGTGTGTGCAATCTTATTATGCCTTGTGCATGTGGAAAGCCAATCATTGACACAAACTCCATTGCTCTTTGACTCAGACTCAAAGGTAGGATTCTCTGATTTCATTCACCCTGCCATCGCTGCCAGTGAGAATGGAGAATTTGGTGCTTTGCTAAACTTCATTCACTGCAACTGCTCCAGGGAATTTCAGCCATGGACGATTTCAGAGATTTCCGATGCACATCAGGAAGGGAAATTAGTCTGCTCCATTTTTCTTTCAAAGAGCGCACTTGTGATTAATGCTATGAACAGGTGGCTGACAGTGAGATGCCATAGTGGTATGCAGCTGAGTCCTAGAAAAATCCAATTGCATTAAAGCTGAGGGCGACAGTGATTTTGCCCGCCAATGGAATGGCACGTGCGCCAGTTCTTCAAGGCATAAGCCTGTCTCCAACATGGCACAGTTTTCAGATTTCTCTTATCATGTTCTGAGGCACCCTAAGCTTTTATCTATAATGCCTACCAGTCATGCCAAAAATGCTGAACATGTTCCCATGCACCCTTCATTCAGGATAACATTGCATCCTCCTCCTTCTCCCTGTACTGACTGGAGGCTCTGCCATCACATGCCTGGACATCCTGCTTCTAGCTACACACTGCTGCTATCACCTTTCCTCTATATGGCTCATGTGTTGATGTCTTGGGCCAATTTCAGCAAACTAACTTCCTTCATGGCCTACACACTCCTAACCTGGCAGAAGCCCACTTCACTGATAAAGCAAGGAATGATGAATAGAAGATGAGACTTTGGTCTTTTACAGCTATTTCACCCCTTCTTCCCCAAGGTCAGGCATCAGCCTTTATCTCAGATGGAAATTCATCTTTGCAGTTGCTACTTCACACATCTATATATAAAGCTTAAAGTTCTTCACCACTTGTAACACATTCTGAGTCCTGGAAATCCTGAGGATGAAATCGATAACTTCCTGTTCTGTCCTGTCTCTTTAAAAGCCCTGAATGGTTAACAAATGCTGCTTATGCATTTTAACGCATGCCTCCTTCAATACAGTTGTCGATATTGGAAAAGCCCAGAATGGAGGCAGGACTTCTAGGTCCAAGTCCTGCCTATCATCATCAACCCTTATGGAATCTACCCAACTCCACAAAAATCCAGGCCATTTTCCCTGGAAAACGTCTCTGGATCCCAATGCCTCCAAGATGCATGCTGATTTTTGGTTTGATTTGATTTATTATTGTCACATGAATTAGTATGCAGTGAAAAGTATTGTTCCTTGCATGCTATACGGGCAAAGTACACCATCCATAGAGAAGGAAATAAGAGAGTACTGAAGTTGCAGTAATAGCTCAGGTGTACAGAAAGATCAACTTAATGCAAGGTAAGTCCATTCAAAAGTCTGACAGCAGCAGGGAAGAAGCTAGTCTTGAAACAGTTGGTAAGTGACCTCAGGCTTCTGTATCTTTTTCCTGATGGAAGAAGGTGGAAGAGAGGATGTCCGGGGTGCGTCGGGTCCTTAATAATGCTGGCTGCTTTGCTGAGGCAGTGGGAAGTGTAGACAGAGTCAATGGATGGGAGGCTGGTTTGGGTGATGGATTGGGCTACATTCACGACCTTTTGTAGTTCCTTGCATTCGTGGGCAGAGCAGGAGCCATACCAAGCTGTGATACAACCAGGAAGAATGCTTTCTGTGGTGCATCTGTACAAGTTGGTAAAAGTTGTAGCTGACTTGCCAAATTTCCTCAGTTTTCTGAGAAAGTAGAGGCATTCATGGGCTTTCTTATCTATAGTGTCAGCATGGGGGGATCAGGGCAGGTTGTTGGTGATCTGGGTATATAAAAACCTGAAGCTCTCGATCCTTTCTACTTTGTCCCCATTGATGTAGACAGGTGCATGTTCTCCTTTACGCTTCTTGAAGTCAATGAAAATCTCCTTTGTTTTGTTGACATTGAGGGAAAGATTATTGTTGCTGCACCAGTTTCTCTATCTCATTCCTGTACTCTGTTTTATCATTGTTTAAGATCCGACTACTACGTTAGTGTCATCAGCAAACCTGAAAATTGAATTGGAGGGCAACTTGGCCACACTGTCATAGGTGTAAACGGTGTATATTAGGGGCTGAGAACACAGCCTTGTGGGGAACCGGTGTTGAGGATGATCGTGGAGGTGTTATTGTCTATTCTTACTGATTGTGGTCTGTGAGTTAGGAAGTTCAGGATCCAGTCGCAGAGGGGAGTGCTGAGGCCCAGGCCACAGAGTTTGGAGATGAGTTTTATGGGAATAACGGTGTTGAAGGCTGAGCTGTAGTCAATAAATAGGAGTCTGAGATAATTGTCCTTGTTATCTAGGTGTTCCTGGGTTGAGTGCAGGGCAAGGGAAATGGCATCTGCTGTGGACCTGTTGCGGCAATAGGCAAGCTATGGTGGATCCAGATAGTCCGGGGGGCTGGAATTGATTTGTGCCATGACTAGCCTTTCAAAGCACTTCATAATGATGGATATCAGAGCCACCGGCTGATAGTCATTAAGGCATGCTGCTTGGTTTTTCTTAGATACTGGGACGATAGTCATCTTCTTGAAGCAGATAGTGACATCAGATTGTTGTAAAGAGAGGTTGAAGATGCCTGTAAATACCCCGCCAGCTAGTCAACGCAGGATCTGAGTGCTCGTCCAGGTACCCCATTCAGGTCAGTCGCTTTCCGTGGGTTGACCTTCGACCCTGACATCTGCAATGGTGACCCCAGATACATGTTTATCCAGGGCTTCCAGGGCGGAGGGCATAGACTCACTGACCTCTTGCTCAAAGCGGGCATAGAATGCATTGATCTCATCAGGGAGGGGTGTGTTGGAACCAGCAATTTTACGTGCTTTCATCTTGTAGTCTGTTATGTTTTACTGACCTTGCCATAGTCAGTGGGGATCGGTGTGGCTAGCCTAGGACTCTAGCTTGGTCCAGTACTGTCCTTTGGCATCTTTGATGGATCTCCTTAGATCATACCTGGCTTTCTTGTATAGGTCAGTATCACCTGACTTGAACAACTCAGACCTGGACTTCAGCAAGCAGTGGATATCCCTATTCATCCATGGTTTCTGGTTGGGGAACACACGGGTTTACTTCTTTGGCACACGGCCTCCTACACACTTATTAATGAAGTCAGTTACTGTAGTGGCGCACTCATTCAGGCTGGTTGCAGAGTTTTTAAATGCTGACCAGTCCACTGACTCCAAGCAGCCCCGTAGGAGATCATCCGATTCCTCAGGGCAACATTGCATGACTTTCTTTGATGGAGTCTCCCGCTTCAATTTTTGCTTGTAAGCCGGGAGCAGGAGCATGGCCTTGTGGTCTGATTTGCCATAGTGAATGCAAGGGGAGGAAGTGGGGAACCTGCTGGCCTCTAATTAATGTCCTGGTAAGCTCCTTGAAGAGCTTGTTAATGAGTAGGGGAGGGCGTGAAGGCAATTTTCATTTCAGGAATTGGCAAACCTGAACAATCTACTGCCCATTAGTCCACAGCTGTCAGCCTCATTGTAAGAAGTGAACCTATTCTTTATAAAGTAGATAATCTTGAGACATGGGGCATCTTGTGCCAAATCACGTGCATCACCTCCAATTTGTCTGAATGGTCATTTTTGTGCTCAGTTTGGCTGCTGACCCTTTCACAAGTTACCTGTTTTCTTCAGCAAGACAGATGTAGGACTGCGGGCTTCCTTTTCTGCTCGTATCCTACAGGCAGCTCCTGCCTCTTAGCAATTCTCAACATCGCTAATAATGTGCCAGGTTCACTTTGGGCCTCATTAGAGCAATTAGGTTTTTCAACAAAGCATCAACTGAGCAGTTGCAGCAGAGGGTCGGGACCCACAACTTATCCAGGTGTGGGTTTCGCAAATTTGAAAATCAAGTCTGATGAAGCAGAGACTCAGATGCTAGCCTACACATACCATAGGATGCAGTCAGAGTTTCACACATCATTCTGGTCTTCTGCCTGCTCTACAACTTTGCAAGTGAACAAAGAATTTACGTGAACCACCTAGGAGGAGAAATCAAAAACAAAAGATCAACTAAGAGGTAACATAGAAAGGATGCACAAGCTTCTACCACCTTTGCACCTATTTGGGTCATCCAATGGGTCCAATTCAACTCATACACTTCAAAGATGTGTGGACTAGGTGGATTGGCCATGCTAAATTGCCCCTAACTGTCAGGGGGACTAGCTGAGGTAAATGCATGTGGTTGTGGGGATAGGGCCTGGGTGGGATTGTGGTTGGTGCAGACTCAATAAGCCAAATAGCCTCCTTCTGCACTGTAGGATTCTATGATTCTATGAATGGGTGCTCATCAGGGAGATCTAATCAGATCAGAAACTCAATGTATAAACAGTTTTCCCTATTATTTTACCATACTCAGAACAAGCATATCTTCAAAGATATTGGCCTCACCTCTTACAATGTATAATGCTGAACATTTTACCGGCAAACAAGGTGTTTGTGATTACCATTGCATTGAATAGCGAGCTCTGCAATGTGTTGTATTAAAGTTACAATTGGAAAAATTTAAGAAATTAAATCTGAAAGGAAAAGTCAAATCTGTTTCATCATTGTTGATAAGATGAGCTGTGGTCATTTGACAAATAGGGCTTCAGTGAGGCTTGTAGGATTTTATTTCTCACAGTTGTGGCATAGCCGGAGTGACTATCATGACCTGTAATAAACGGCAGTCAGGTTTAAAGGAGCGCTGGTCGACAGAACCAATTTTGTACTTTCTGTTGCAATATTCCAGTCACAGAATCAAAGCCCAAGGCCACAGAGCTGCTGAAGTTAGTGCTTTCATACAGTACACAAATAGGACATTAAATATTGACCTGATATCGATCTCCACTATAAAAAAAACTTCAATTGGTTCAAAATAGTATCAGTCACCACAAAGCCATTTCATTCAAGTGGGTTTCTTTGATGCCTATCTATTTAATAAGAAAAAATAATTGAGGAACTTTAAAGCCAGGGGGGCTGGAAAGTTAGTTGCACCATTTTTTTTGGGTGAAGGGTGACATGATTTGTGACCTGCCCAAACCAGTTGCAAATGAAATAGGGAAAATATGAAAATCATGTACCCTTCAAATCACTAATACTGTCGAGTGGCTTCAAGTGGCTGCAACATTCTATAGCAGTACAGATGGTCTCTGCACACCTCAGGGGGCTGAGTAATGTTCTGAAGAAACTGTCCACTCTCAGTAGCTTTCTCTTTTCAAAGGAGCCTACAAAAGGCCGCTCGCTGCAGCAATACATTGAAAGCTGCTAGATAATCGCGTTAGTGCACCGAGGGACAAGGAGGATGTCACAGCATGCCAGGGAAAGGGCTCCCTCCCGCCCCCCCGCAAGTCTGGAGGCCAAGAAGGAGCCCATGTTTTGGCTGGGGGCAGGAATCCTTCACAAAGGAGATGGAGGAGGAAATGAGAGTGGGTGGCAAGGGCAGCTAATGCCCTCAGTGTTCCCACAGGACATGGCTGCAGTGATAAATGAAGTGTAATACCTCTGGTCAGGCGGAGAAGCTAAGTGAATGAAAACAGAAAGCGCTGGAAAATCTCAAGAGGTCAGACAGCATCTATGGGGAGAGAATAGAGCAGGGTTTCAAGTCTAAATGCCCTTTGTCAGAGCTGAGAACAAAGAGAATCAGCAGAGATTTATACTAGGGCAAGGAGTGGGCTGGGGGGGTGGGGGTGCGTGTGGAATGGGACAGAAAGAATGTAAGTGAGGATACAGAAAGATGAGAATAAAAAGTGCTAAAAAGTGTCCATTAAGTGATCAGAAGGCATGAATGGCAGAACAGAGGAGCAGATTTCTAAAGGACTGCCTGAGGAATGTAGCAGTTGCCCTGAAGGGGAAGTGGGGGGGAGGGGGTGAAAAGGACAGCTGGAATGGGAAGTGGAAAAACGGAAGTGAGAAAGAAGGATGATAAAATGGATGAATAGAAGGAAACAAAATGAAATAATTGGAAATGGGGAAATGGAAAAGATCAGTGAAGGCATCTGCACATCTCACATGTACCACTCCCTCTCACACCGTTCAATGCATTGTACCCTCAATACTCACCCAACAGCACACCCGAGTAAAGGAAAATGGAATGATCGCCTTTATTGCAAGGAGGGTGGAATACAATAGGAGGGAAGATTTACTACAGCTGTACAGGGAATTGGTGAGACTACACCTAAAGTACACCTAGGTCTTCTTACTGAGGAAGAGATGTATTTGCACTGAATGCAGTTCAGAAAGTTTACTGAGCTGATTCCTAGGCTAAAGGAATTGTCTTTGGAGGAAGGCTTGATCAAGTTGGGCTTTTACTCTTTAGAGTTCAGAAGAACAAGATGTATACGATTCTGAGGGGGCTTGATAGGGTAAGTGCTGAAAAGATGTGAGGTAATGTAGATCCAGGGGGACACATTTTAAAAATAACTCATTTCCCTTTTAAGATGGAGATAATGAAGAATTTCTTCGTTCAGAGGATTGTTAGTTTTTGGATAGTGGAGACTGGACCATTGAATATATTGCTGGCAGTTTTAGATGTGGCAATACTGGATTCTTGAAGCCTGAGCTTGCTGAATTTGATTTGCTTGTCGTTTCAGATACTGATGGGTGACACAACATGAACACTGATCCATGGGTGCCCATTTATCTTGCTCCAGGAGAAGATTTACATCAACCCAAGAACCAATCCACGTGTTGCTCACCTTCCATCCTACCAGCGAAGACCAATATATCAAGGAATCACAGCAGAGACCTCATGGCAGCAGGAATGGGACCAACATGCCACTATTAAAAACCACTTTCTCATCACAAATCCGACAACTCCCCCACCCTGCTTCAATCTGACACCATCGACACCACAAACTGCCAGCTCCAAGTGGAGAGGATCTCAAAGAAGATTGTGCATATCGACACAGACATCAAGTTTCTACAAAGATGCAAGAAAGCAGACAAGATACCAAAAGGACTACAGATCACAGACACACTCAGGTCAACTTATAACACAGACTACGCTGAGAGACTTTGCCATCGTACCCCTCTCACACTCCTCAGGCACCTCATACACCAACTCTGCGCCAAACACCGCATCCTGCAAGCCAAGATAGAGTCCCTATTCGCAACTTGCACTCGGGGTGCAGACAAGCTGCGAATATTTGCCAAGCAGTCGAGACAAAAGAACTACACCATCTACATGCACATCAAGCACAGGAAACTTGAGAAACTTGGCATCACCACCAGCAGCAACCAAGCCTCCCCAGTATCGCAGTAGAAAACAGTACCACTGCAGGGAAGTCCATTGTCAACTTGTCGGACTACACACTTCAATCAGATGAAATTGGAGTTCTTAGCCGATGACTCAATTTCTGCCCCACCATCAAAATAAGCCCCATCAGTCTCTCAGCAGACACTAATATGTACACTCCTCAAGGCATCACTATTTATTTCCCCAAGTTTCCTAACATCCATGCTTTTCTCAGCAGTAAATACTGATGAGAAATATTCATTTAGGATCGCACCCATCTCTTGTGGATCTGCACATAGATGACCTTATTGATCCTTAACAGGCCCTGCTCTCTTCCTTGTTACTCTTTTGTGCTTTATGTATTTGTAGAAGCCCTTTGGATTCTCCTTTGCCTTATCTGCCAAAACAATTTTGTGTCCCCTTTTTGCCCTCCTGATTTCTCTCTTAACTCTACTCCTACATCACCTATACTCTTCAAGAGATTCACATGATCCTAGCTGCTTATGCATGTCTTTCTTCTTCTTGACCAGGGCTTTAATATCCCAAGTCATCCAGGGTTCCCAACTTCTGCCAGCCTTGCCCTTCACTCTAAGAGGAATGTGTTTACCCTGAACCCTGGTTAACACACTTTTGAAAGCATGCCACGTACCAGATGTCTCTTTTCCTTTCCACAGACTCCCCCAGTTAACTATTGAAAGTTCCTGCCTGATACCATCAAAATTGGCCTTGCCCCAATTTAGAATTTTTAATTTTGGGCCAGACCTATCATTCTCCATTGCTATCTTAAAACTAGTCGAATTATGGTCACTGGTCCCAAAGTGATCCCTCACTAACATTTCTGTTACCTGCCCTTCCTTATTTTCCAAGAGGAGGTCAGGTTTTGCCCCCTCTGTAGTTGGCCATCCATATACTGAATGAGAAATTCCTCCTGAATACACTCAACAAATTTCTCTCCATCCAACTCTCTAATACTATGTCTGTCCCAGTCAGTGTTGGGAAAATTAAAATCTCTGACTATTACCACCCTATTTTTCTTGGAGCTATCAATCATCTTCTTACATATTTGCTCCTCAATTTCCTGCAGTTTATTTGGGGGCCTTTAGTACAACCCTGTCAAAGTGATTTTCCTCTTCTTTTTTCTAAGTTCTGCCCGAGTAGATTCAGTGGCCGAACTCTTGGATATATCCCCTCTCAGTACAGCCGCAATGCTTTCCCTAATCAAAAGTGCAACTCCCCCTTCTCTCTTACCTCCTATTCTATCTTTCCTATAGCATCTGTACCCTGGAACATTAAGCTGCCAGTCCTCTCCCTCCCTTAGCAATGTTTTAGTAATTTCTATAATATCCCAGTCCCATGTACCCATTGATGTCCTGAGTTCATCTGTGTTGCCCATCAGGCTTTTGCATTGAAATAAATGCAATTTAAGCTGGACTTCCCTTGCTCTCTGTCTTTCTTTTGCCTGATCTGTCTGGTAGTAGGATTTACTAATTAATGTGTTCTCTTTAACTTCTGTGCTGTCCTCAAACTTCTCTTCTGTCTCCCTACTGCTTTGGATCCCACCTCTTCTGCCAAACTAGTTTAAACCCTCCTGAGTGGCTCTAGAAATCCCCCTGTCAGGATGTTATTCCCCCTCCAGTTCAAATGTAACCCATCCCTCTTGAACAGACCAGCCCTGCCCCAGAAAAGATCTCAATGATCCAAAAATCTAAATCCCTGCACCAGCTCTCAAGCCAGGTGTTTATCGGCCTAATCCTCCTATTCCTATTCTCACTAGCACATGGCACCGGTAGTACTCCTGAAATTACTACCTTCAAAGCCCTGCACATTAGCCTTCTGCCTAACTCTATATTCACATTTCAGGACCTCACTCCTTTCCTTATCTATGTCGCAGGACATCTTCAACCTTTCTTTATCACAATCTGAGGTCCCCATTTGTTTCAAGAAGATAGCCATCATCCTGGTACCTAAGAAAAACCAAGCAGTGTGCCTTAATGATTATCAGCCGGTGGCTCTGATATCCATCATTGTGAAGTGCTTCGAAAAGCTAGCCATGACACAAATCAATTCCAGCCTCCCAGACTACCCGCATCCACTACAGCTTGCCTACTGCCGCAAATGGGCCACAGAAGATGCCATCTTCCTGGCCCTGCACTCAAACCTAGAACACCTAGATAACAAGGACAATTATGGCAGACTCCTATTTATTGACTACAACTTAGCCTTCATCACCATTATTCCCATGAAAGTCATCTCCAAACTCCATGGCCTGGACCTCAGCACCTCCCTCTGTGAATGGTTCTTGAATTTCCTAACCCATAGACCACATCAGTAAGGAAAGCCAACAACACCTCCTCCTAGGTCAACACCGGTGCCCCACAAGGCTGTGTTCTCAGCCCCCCAACTGCACTCCTTATGTACCTATGACAGTGTGGTCAAATTCCTCTCCAATTCGATTTTCAAGTTTGCTGATGACACCACCACAGTGGGTCGGGTCTCAAACAATGATGAGGCAGAGAATATAAATGAGATAGAGGATCTGATGAACTGGTGCAGCGACAATAATCTCTCCCTCAATGTCAACAAAATGAAGGCGATTGTCATTGACTACAGGAAATGTAAAGGAGAACATGCTCCTGTCTACGTCAATGGGGACAAAGTAGAAAGGATCAAGAGCTTCATGATTTTGGGTGTCCAGATCACCAACAACCTGTCCTGATCCTCTCATGCCGACACTATAGTTAAGAAAGCCCACCACCACCTCTACTTTCTCAGAAGACTGAGGAAATTTGGCATGTCACCTACGACTCTCACCAACTTTCACAGAGGCACCATAGAAAGTAATCTTTCTGGTTTAATCACAGCTTGGTATGGCTCCTACTCTGCCCAAAATCACTAGGAACTACAAAACGTTGTGAATGTGCAATCCATCGTGCAAACCATCCATTGACTCTGTCTACACTTCCTGCTGCCTCGGCAAAGCAACCAGCATAATTAAGGACCCCATACACCCTGGACATTCTCTCTTCCACCTTCTACCCTCGGGGAAAAGATACAAAAGTCTGAGGTCACGTACCAACAGATTCAAGAACAGCTTCTTCCCTGCTGATGTCAGACTTTTGAATGCACTTACCTTGCGTTAAGGTGATCTTTTTCCACACCCTAGCTATGACTGTAACACTATATTCTGCGCTCACTCATTTCCTTCTCTATGAACAGTATGTTTTGCCTGTATAGCACACGAGAAACAATACTTTTCACTGTATGTTAATACATGTAACAATAATAAATTTAGTCAAATCTTCATTGTTACCCAAAAGTAGCACCATAAAGGCAACAAGAAAGATATTTTTAATTTTCTGGGAAAGGTAACTTGTAAAGGAGGCTACAAACAATTGATTTAAAGATAAAAGTGAAAAAGGCATATTTAAGGAAGGATTGAAAGCTGTGTGTTGAGTGAAGAGAGTGGCCATGCAATATCATAAAGAGTGTGATATCTTTACAGACAGCTGTGAAAGAAGCAAAACGAACTCTGGCCAATATCAGAAAAATGTTTGTTCCAGAAAGTAAAGTTTTGTTCCAAGCCTTGGATTTCCTTTATCAAATGTGACAGGGGGAAGTCTTATGAAATACTTTGTCAAGCGCAACGATGGATGACTTGTGATAATGTTGTTGGAATTTTAATAGAGTTAAAGCGGGATGTTACGGGCTCACTCGGAAGAGACTAAATTCCCACCTGAGGTCAACAGAGATTTTCGTTGTCAGACCCTCACCTGTTCCAATTCCATGGCGGGCGATATGATAGAGTTCTGGCCTTAGAATGTGTAGAGTCTGTGGCCTGAAAAGTGTTTAGTTGTGAGTTTAACTGAGCAGAAATTATTTGGGAGATATTTGTAGGATTACTATTAACTGTGTAAATATAATCTTGTTTTTTAAGTTTTCTTTTTATTTATAAATGCTTCAATTTAATATCTGAAATCGCCAAGTATGGTGTTGGAATTCTTACTCCTGACGGTAGAGCACCTACTTCCTCGTAATAAAATACAAATTGCAACTCATTTTGATAGCTTGTCCAAGTTTCCCTTTGGGATTTGGACAGCCCTACAATTACTACCTAACATATCATTGGATAAAAGCATTCCAGGGTAGCAGGCTTCGCTGCCAAAAATATCTTGCTTTGACTTCAAACCAACTGTTCATTGAAAGGGTGGTTGCACCTGGATTTGCAATTTCACTCCCCATTGATATGGGAGATACACAGTGTGTCTTCAATGGTACCCTGCACCATCAGAAAGCCTATTATCCTGGAGAATCAATGTGCCCTCTCATCCCAGTCTTCCCTCCTCTGGAAAATGCAGTTGAATTACCATAAGTACAGTTCCTCTGTGAGCTTGCTGATGCACAATATATTTCTACATTACTAATGTTGTTCTACTTGTAAGTGTAAAATCTAGGGGCATCAGGATCTTCACAATGATTGAAACAGCCATCCTTGCCCTGGCTTTATACTTTAAATTGGTGTGAATAAGATGACACATTCCGTGATCACCTCTTTGTGAACTGTAACATTCCCAGCCACTAACCCTGATATTTATGAAATAATCTTTGTAGGTGTAGGCTTTTTAAAGACAGTCCTTCTTCTTCTCCTTTCTTGCAGATCTTCCCCTCTCTGCCAGCTCCCCTGCAAGCCCTGTATATGTTGTGGACCAAGTAACACTGCAACAACCATCCCCATTCAGATGCAAGGCAATGTTATTTCCTTTTCTCATTTGGTCAGCAAAATCCTTCATAGTCTTCCAGGAACTCTCCACAGTGCTTCTGCAATATAGTCTCAGCACAAGTAAGTCAAAAATATATCAGTTGTTGTGTGCCTGTTTAAATAAGCCAGATTGAGTTCCTTCTTACTTTGCAACATTTGTATCTTAGGAGTGAATAATGATGATGATGCAGTCAAACATACATTAACCAAAGTTGGTAACCTGGCAGGCAACAGCCAACTAGGTTGCTGATGTCAGTGTTTCACACTGTCTATGTCTTCACGAAGGGGAAGTTTTTACACTTTCCAGTCCACTTCACTAATGCTACGTGGGTTGCATGGAAAGCAGTAAATGGCATTTTGCATGCATGAAAATAAACCTTTATAACTCCAGCAGAAGCAATGTTATGGAACTGGATTTCACGCCCACAGTGTCGCAAAAAACAAGCTCATGTAGTTTCCCAGAGGAATTGCACATTTGTAAGTTTTAATTTACCATTTAATTGTGCATTTTCAATCAGGGGAAAATGGTTCGAGAGGGCGAGTGCTGCCTTTTTTACATCTGGGGCTTGAATTTATATCCAGTTCAATCTCTAAATATGGTGCCAAATGAATTAAGTCTTGGCAGTGTCAAGCCAGTTATTAATGAGGCCTGCCTACAGTACCCCAATTTGGCACTAATTGACACTAACCTAGCAATTTCCATTTGAGAAGGTATAATTAACCTTGCTGGAACAATCATATGGTTGAGATAATGGACTATTTTCAAAGATAGTAAACATATCCTTTGTCCAGAATAGGTGAAATTCTGCACTGTGTCAGACTGAACACCACCACTGCAATTCATACCATTTGCATTCAGGTAGCATCTTAAATGTACAAAAAACATTGCAAGGTACTTCACAGAAATATAAAAAAATCCACACACTATACCAAAGATGGAGATTTTCAATGGGGTGAAAGTTGAAATAATTAAGGATCTCAAAGGAAGAGAGGGAGCAAGGTGGAAAGGAAGAGAGGTTTCAGGAGGGAATTCTGGACACTAAAATTATGTTGTGGGCATACGGATCGGTGGGAACAAATAGTTGTAGTGGAGTAATTAGCTTTTATAGGGTCTCATTGGGTGACATGGTTATAATTACGTTTTTGCTTCATAAAGATGCAAGCTGTAAATAGCACCAGGTTTCTGTAACTGTGCTCTGTGTATATGCATATAAGCCAAAATGGATTAACTGGTTTTCACTCAGGCATCATACACCATGCTGCACACAATGGTTTAGGCTGCAAAGATATCAGAGTCTGCTGACTGAGGATGAGAGTGTGGATTCGTTAATTGAACAAATTTGGGTTGGAGAAGCTTCCAGCAAACTAACAGGGATTTTTGTTCCCCTCGGTGAGAAATAGACTTAAAAATGTGATTTTAGAGAAAAGGCTTTTGATACATGATACTGATCTTCAGAGGTGGTTGCATAAGCAAACATTAGTGGGTGACTGGGGGAGTACAGCTGTGACCCAGAGTCTTTCCGTGTAGATGTGGAGTAGTTAGAGGTAATTTTCACTGCTAGTAATACCGCAAAGATCCTAATAATCCAGTTGATAATCAAGAAGCAAGGAAAGGAAAAGGGTAATGTTTTTGATTGAATCAGACCCAGAAGCATATGAAATGTTCAAGAATTTGCTTGCCCTGATAAGCCAAATGACACACTGCTGTTGAACATTTTATGTAATCTTGAGTGGCAGTACAACCCCAAGCCATCGGAGACTTCAGGAAGCCGTCAATTTTGAACAAGGAATTAGTTGCCCAGTACATGAGGGTGTTGAAGAGTTGAAGAGGGAGCACTGCGGGACAGATTTCTGTGTTGGATAATGGTGAGGAGAGGCTGATTGCATTTACCTCATGCATGCTCAGTGTCAGTTAGTGAAATTATTTTCCAATAGAACATGAAGCATCTTCATTGATTTTTGGAGTAAGGCTTGAATTCAAAACTGATCAGAAACCATTTTGAATTCAACATCTGCAGTATTCACTTGATTTACCACCAGAATTTAGAGGTGGGCTTCAATTTTGTCTGTTTACCAGTACAACTTTAAGTACAGACAATCGGAAGATCATTGTAATTCTGATGTAATGTCTAGATTACCAGCTCCGTCAGAGGTAGAGCTCAATAGGGAAGATGTATCCTTCTTTCTGCATGTAGATGAGTCACAGCAGATAGCATTGGTAGAACAACTTACGGGGACCCTGTATTGAAAGGGTATATGATAATATTGTCAATGAAGAGGTAACATAGATACTGGAATTAGAAATCAAGCCTTTTTTATATGGAAGAGCGAGTTGTTGGTTGATAAATATAGTGTTATGTGGGGATCCAGAGTTGTAATTAATGGGTTCTAATTAATGTGTCCTTTTCTGGATCACAAACTGGAATTATGGGGTATCACAGGGGTCAGTTCTTGGACCTCAACTATTTACTATCTATATAAATGGTCTGTAAGCAGGGACGGAGTGGAACATAGCAAAATTCACTTCACATTAAAATTGGTTGAAAAGCAGGATATGATAAAGAGATAAAGAGTTTTCCGGCTAATTAATTAATAGGCTAACAGAATGAGCCAGAATCTGGCAGTTGGGGTTTAATGTAGATAAGTGCAAGGTTATCCATTTTGGCCAGAAAAACAAAAGGGCAAATTACTATTTAAATGGGACGCAGATTCAATGTGTGTCAGTGCAGAGGGATCTGGGAGTCCTTGTGCATGAATTGCAGAAAGTGGGTATGCAGGTGTAGCACATAATAAAAAAAGGCAAATGGAATCTTGGCATTTATTGAAAAAGGACTGCATTAAAAAAAAGAAGTGTTGTTACAATTGTATAAGGTGTTGGTAAGACCATACCTGAAGTATTATGTCCAGTTTTAGTCTCCTTACTTGAGGAAGTATGTGGAGGCACTGGAGAAAGTTCAGAGGAGGTTCAGCAGATTGATTCCAGGGATAAAAGGGCTGTTCTATGAGGGACAGTTGAATAGCTTGGGCATGTACTTGCTGGAGTTCAGAAGAATGAAGGGAATCTGATCAAAGTACATAAAATGTGAAAGGGGGTTGATAAGGTGGACGTTGAAAAGGTGCTCTCCCTGTGGGATTGTTTGGAACTTGAGGTCATAGATATAGAATGGGAGGAGATAGGTTCAAAACTGAGATGAGGAGAAATTACTTTTCTCAGAGGGTTGTGAATCCGTGGAACTCACTGCCCCAGAGTGCAGTGCAGGTAGAATTAATTAACAAATTCAAGAAAGAGACAGATAAGTTTCTGATGGAAAGCAGGATAAAGAGCTATGGGGAGTTTGCATGAGGATAAGATCAGCCATGATCTTGTTTAATGGCGGAGCGGCCCAAAGGGGTGAATTGCCTAATCATGCTCCTAATTCCTATGTTCCTAAAAGCATACATTGCAATTATGTGATCTACATGATCAATCCTTAAGGATAAGTTTGACAAGGAGCCTAGCAAGAAGCTATCTTTGATGGCTAGGTCTAGATAATGACATTGAGGACATGGGGAACCATGTAGAACATGCAACCATGGAAATGGCCAGCCAGAGGGTGGCAGAGGCTGCACAAAAATACATTGTGATAGATAAACATTCAAAGTTGGTTGAAGGTTTTTTGATGAAATTAACAGCAATTAGCAAAACTTTAGAGATTTTACATAGTCTATTCACTGCTTATGAGCCCCCAGACAAAAGTGTGTCTCACAGTTTTGGTCAGGAATGTTTGCAATATTCATGAGAATCAATGAGTTAAAACACATTGGAGTTCCACCATATCATCCTGCCTCAACTGAAGCAGTAGAATGTACAATGCAAATGCGCTCTTGTTAAAACAAATGCTATATATATATTACATATATATATACCAGACTGACAATTTGTTTATTTATTTACTCCTCACACAACCACCAGCAGAACATCAGCTGTATTGTATCATGGAAGAAAGCCGAGGATGAGGTTTTTGTAGCTGAAGCCATGTGTTGTACAGTCGGTAGAAGAGAAACAATCCAGGCAGAGAGAAAGTCATGATAGGGGTTGAGCGAGAAAAAGAAGTCTGAATTTGAAACAGAATGTTAAGTTGAAAGATCACCAAAATAAATGGTTGAAATGACTGCTATCAAGTGTCATGAAAATATGTGGTCCATATTTGGGCAAGATGTTTTGTAGCGGTAAAGTTAGGTTTCTATGTATCAATCATGTTTTGCCTTCAGGGGTTCACAAAGAAGAAGGAAGTTGGGAAGGATCAAATGAGTCCGATGAATTAAATAGTTGGGATATGAGTAGAGTCCCAGTAGTTACTCCAATTGACACTGGGCCTGAAACCAGTTCAGATCTAAATCAGATTCGGACAGACGTGACAGCGGAAATAGAAAATTAAACTGAAATTCAAGGTCAAGATCAGTCCTCATTGGAGAAAACCTCTCATCAGGATTAGGCCAAAAGGGGTCAAGGTCCTTCCCAAAGTTCTGAAAGCTTGGATCAAGATAGGAGTATCCTCTTTGGAATAGGAAACATGTGATTTTGTTTGATATATAAATAAATGAAACACAAGAAAATTCTATAAGTTAACTGGAACTCAAGCATTGCGTAACCTTTTTATTAAAGAGGGATGAGTGTAATGGCCCTCTTGTGAACATTTGTATATATATATATATGTATATAAGATGAATTGGATTAAACCATTTTAATATGGGCACCAGACTCCATGCTGTACACAATGTTTCTATCCTGCAAAAATATCAAAGTCCCATCACATTCAGCAATCCTGAATCACGATGGTAGAGCATATCATTAGTCAGGGCGCAGATGTTTTATCACTTCTCCTGCATTGTACATGTTGCATTCTATAAGGCATAGTCAAACATCTGTCAAACACAGCAACAGATAATATTTATGAAACTGTTGTACAACAATCTGAATTACTACTTGCTAAATATAATTGGTAAGAAAGCTGTGTGACAAATGATTTGCTTAATAGAAAATGATTGTGCTTTTTTCTATTATCATAGGAAATAATATTAAACTATTTGCACGATGTTGTCATGTTTTGAAATGTTTCAATATAATTCATCCTTGATTCGCTAAGATTTTGCAATAAATGTTTTAACAAGTACTAGATAAATCATCACTGAATTCTATTTTATAGATTTTGTGCTGCTGTCTATCTGACCTGAACGTTAAAATTTAGCTGCCATTAACCTGCATAAAAAGGCATTTGATATGAAAAAGCAGTTCCTGTTCTTGCTAATTCCCAACCTTCTTTCTTTCTCTGATCCTCCAAGAATCAGAAAATGTTACAACACAGAAACAAGCTACTTGACCCATCAGTTCTGCGTTCGTATTTTCTCCAAATCAATCACATGGTGTAGGGGGATTTCCATCCTCATTGATGCCAGTTAGGAATGGCAGAGAATTGAGGAGGTGTCCCAAATTGGCTTTTACACCGGTGGGATTTTCCTGCTTGATTGTCCCCACAGCAAATAGACCAGGAGAGTCCCGCCATGCAATAGCACAGCACAATGGCACAGAGGTTAGCACTGCTACTTCACAGCACCAGAGCCCTGGGTTCGATTCCCAGCTTGGGTCACTATATTTGTGGAGTTTGCACATTCTCCCCGTGTCAGTGTGGATTTCCTCCAGGTGCTCCGGTTTCCTCCTACAGTCCAAAGATGCATGGGTTTGGTGGATTGGCCATGCTAAATTGCCCCTTATTATCAGGGGGACTAGTGAGGGTGAATATATAGGGTTATACCCCCTCTTACATTTACTAACCAGTTTATTGCTCTGTTCCTAAAACCATGGGCAATATGCACATTTCACTCTTCAGTACCTGAAAACCACATGGAGTTCTGGATTCTGCCAGTAAGAGGTAGACAGTCGGTTTCCCCAATGACAGCATTGGAGTAGATACTGGATGAGAAATTTAGCGCTACAATTTTCAGAGCTCTACCAATCTTTTCTGACCAGTGGGGGCATGAAACTCTTCGTAAAGGACCACAAACCTCCAGCCTCAGATTTGGGGGATACCTCAAAGATGTGTTGGGGAATCACCCTTGGAACTTCCCAGGTAAGCATTTTGGTGGCAATTGTCCAGAAAGCTAACTTCACCAGGACAATTGTGCTGCGCTGGTACCATCCATAAAGCAATTTAAATCTCTAATTTTAGATTGTTGTGTCAGGATCATACTAATAGTTACTCAGAAAAAGTTATAAAAGGGAAACCTCTTCTAACTTCTGCATAACTATTTTAAATACCAAGATCAATCCTTGTGCATGGGACATCTCCCACATCCCCAAACTCCCAGGCAACTCTGCCATCTCCCCAACTAACCATCACTGCATTACCCACTCCCACCACACACCCCCCTCCCTCCACTCCCTGGATCCCCTCGGGGATCTTACATTTCCTGATCCCCTATCCCCACTGAACTCCCACCCTAAATGCATTAATCCACAGACCTAATCTTAACTCAACTTGATCCAACACAATCTTCAATCCAGCTGGAGCCCCTTCACTGACCAGATCCAATCAGCCCAACTCAACTCAAACCCTCCGACCTGGCTGGTTCCCCTATTCTTCCTGACTCAATACAACCTGACCCCTCCAATCTGGCTGAGTGCCACCTCCACCTCTCCCCCCACTCCCCCATCAACCAAATACCTCTGACCTGGCTGGACTCCCAACACTCATCCTGACCCCCCCCCTAACCTAGCTGGACCGCAACCCCTTTGACCTGCCACCTGTGCTACATCCCAAACCTGCTCTCCTTCTGACCTGATTCCCATCCACCAGATCCCTCTCTGACTCCCCGTCTTGCTGTCAGATCCACATACCCAACCCGATCTCCCCACACCTCTCCCACAGGATTTCTGTCCCAACACCCTTTCAAACTCCCATGAAACTCCACAACCCACCACAACCAACTCCCAACAAGGCTCCAAACCCACCCTGCCCCAATCCACACACCTGAACCCCCAATCTCTCCTTATTTTATATACATAATATAAAATATATGACCACCTGTTTAAATATTAAACTTGGTCGATAATTTTGAGGTATTATTATGAGCAGGTGAGAAGGGTTGAACTGACTCTCTTCTATTCAACCTGTTCAATTTTTCACAACAAAGGTTTAAGTTTATTTTTCATGGGGATATGATTTCTTGAAATGAAAATGTATTCAGCTATTTGAGATGTGAGCAATAAAGAAATAAATTGTTATTAACCACAAAGAATTAAATGCAACATCACACACACACATTATCAGAAATAAGGGAAGACAGAGCCCAATGAAAAAGTTAAAAGGATAGATTGTTAAATGTCTTTTGAATGCATTGAGGCATAGAGTTGTAAACATTGTGGCCAATTTAGTTTCATGGATGCAGTCAGTTGCAGAAGATGCTGCAATTAATACGAGAACTCAGTTCGTTGATAGATTTCTAGTAAAGTTGACAATCCAAACTGGACAGTACACGTGTTCAAAGAGAGAGTGCAGGTTTCAACCTGTTCCACTACTGCAAACTGTCTTGCAATCTCTCTGCACTGGCTGCAGTCTGACCTGTTATACTTCGATGTGGAGATGCCAGCGTTGGACTGGGGTAAGCACAGTAAGAAGTCTCACAACACCAGGTTAATGTCCAACAGGTTTATTTGATAGCACAAGCTTTCAGAGTGTTACTCCTTCTTCAGGTTATACTTCGCCCAATGTATATTTCCAAGGGGTTTAAGTGGGTCTGTCTGTGGCAGCCAGTGTTTCAATACGCAGCACTTCGCATTTTAATGTCTCTTCCTCAGTAAGTACCGGGCATCGATGGGTCTCTGGATGATGGAAATTGTTTCTCTCTTCACACTCCCCTGAGGGTGACTTGTTTTCACCTTCACCTTGGAAGGTAGCCTTGCATTTTTAAGTAGTTTGTTCTGTTTCATTTTAAATTACAACGTTTCCAGTCAGTTGGAGGTTTAGATCATATTTTCAAAAATAAAGTCTTGGGACAAAAAATGGAATTTAAAAAAAAGCATAGACTTGAATTAATGGTTCAATATAACAGAACAGCTGATTATTTCATACAATATAAAGCAAAATATTGCGGATGCTGGAATCTGATCATTTCACCTTATTTCTACAAATCAGACACTGCCATTTGTGCTAGAAAAGCGTTTCTGAAAGATCTCTTCTATATTTTTGGTAATCTTAATGTAGTTATCTAACATATAAGGCACACATTAGAAGATGTTTTCATTCATAGAGTGACACAATTCAGTGCAGATATATGTATACTTACAAGTTAGCTTAAGTGTCCAAAATAATATTTCAGTCAGAATTTTCAGATGTTAATGAATTTTAATAAAACCTGTTCTTCATTAGATTGGCCAGTTTTAGTATATGACATTTTTTAGTATGAATTACAAAAATATATTTTATGCATTAATATATGAGGGACCTAACTGGCCATCAATTCAAAATAAAACATTTACTTTAATCTCCTGATTCTGTATTGCACATTTGTTCAATTTTTCAGACCCTCAGAGATTGAGAAAACCCATGCCTCCAAGTCAGCATACAGAACATCTTATGTCATGTCATTTTCTTTATATCTGTGCAGGGAAACAGGTTCAGACGGTAGCATAATTTGTACTTTTGTTCTGATACTTCACTTCAGTTTGCAGTCCCACTGCTCATTAAAGATAGAAAAGGTGTAGGATATTATTAAACCCTGACTAAACAGCATTTCCAGAAATTGAATGTTGTATGAGAAGACTAACAGCAGTCACCAGGATTAGACCTCCAGTCCTTTTCATTTCCCCAGCCACTGTTTCCATTGCTGTCACGCCGCGGATTTAGCTATAAGGTCCAGTCACCTGTAAACGATTGGACAGTGTGACACAAGATTGGCAAACTGCAGCATTACCCAGAACATATAGAATGTTAATTATCGACAAGCTTTTCACCTCTTTTTGGTCTGCCTAAATCCAGAAAAATGATAAGTTCAAAGAAAAGCTATTGTCCATGGTTGAAATCTTCGAGATATCCAGTTATTTGACTCAATAGTGAGCCTAACAAAGATCACCAAACCCAGTAATTATCTCTAAATATTTCTGAAATGAATTAAAAAGAAAAAAAAGTGTCATTGCAAGTTTATGGTGAACTTGCTGATACTATTTCATTGAGTATTTTGCTTAACAGTACTGTTATATTAAAATCAAACCATAAGGTTTCTTGCCATCGAACTTAAAGCGTTTTATGTAACATTATTTGATTTCACACTGCACTTGGATAGAAGGAGATCCTATTCTAATACCAATGAGCATGCAGTTTACTGCTATGCATGAATAAGTTTAATCTCTGATAGTTAAGGTTATATTTTTTGGCACTGCACATGCGTATCTCCATTGCTCTAATCTTGTGAATTTAAAGAAACATTCTAAGTATAATTCTAGAATTGTTAAAGCAGAAAGGAAGCCAATTGGCCTGTTGTACTCACGCTGGCACTCTGCCAGTGCAATTTAGCCAATTCCACGACCCAGCCGTTTCCCTGTAGCCCTGCAATTATTTTCCTCAAAGATGCTTGTTCAATTTCTTTTTGAAAGCTATGATTGAATCTACCTCCTCCATTCTTGCAGGCAGTGCATTCCAGATCCTACCCACATGTTGCATGAAAAAGATTTTCCTCATGTCATTGTTGGCTCCTTTGCCAATCACTTTAGTCTGTACCTTCTAGTTGCCAACCCTTCTACCAATGGAAATAGCTTCTCTCCATGTTCTGTCTAGACCTTACATAACTTTGAACACCTCTATCTCATCTCCGTTCAACCTTCCCTTGTCCCAGGAGAACAGCCCTGGTCTCTCCAATCTATCCACATAGTTGAAGTTCCTCATCCCTGGAGTCATTCTTGTAAATCTTTCCTACAACTTGTGTAAAGCCATCACATCCTTCCTAAATGATGGTAGCCAGAATTGGAGAGAATACGCTCTTTGATGCTGAAACAAAGTTTTGTAAAGAGTCATCTTAACATCCTTGTTGGCATGTTTTATGACACGATTTATAATGCCAGTTTCCCACACACCTTTTTAATTACATTCTCAAACATCCACCTTCACTAATGTGTGAGTGCAGACCCCCTAAGTCTTTCTGTTCCTTCACCACTTTTAGAATTATACCCTTTATTTTATGTTGTTGTTCCTTATTTTTCATACCAAAATCTATAGTTTCACACTTCTCTGCATTAAGTTTCATCTGTTTTGTGCCTTCCTATTCCACCACCTTTCTATATCCTCCTGAAGTTTCTCACCAGCCTCCCCCTGTCCACTATAATTCACAAGTTATGTGTCAGTGGCAAATTTTGAAATTATGCTCTGTATGCCAAGCCCAATCAATAAACAGCAAGAAAAGCAATAATGCAGGAACCAAATTCTGGAGAACAGCAGTCTATGCCATTCCTGGTCTGAAGAAAAGACATTTATCTACTGTTTCCTATCAGTTTGCCAATTTCAAATGTATGTGCCATGATCCCTTTTTATTTCGTGGCTTCAACTTAGCTGGCAAACATATGATTTGTCTCTTCATCAGAAGTCCATGAATACCACACAACTCATTACCCTCATAACTTCTCCCTCATCAACAAATACAATCAAGTTAGTTCAATGTAACTTACCTTTAACAATTCTACAGCCTTTCCTTAATTAATTCACACTGTGTTCAAATTATTTTATTTTTGTTCCAGATTATTTAAAAGCTTTCCCCAGTCTGAAAGACTGGTTAGATGCCTTGGCCATGCTAAATCCTCCCTCAGTGTACCCAAACAGGCACTAGAGTGTGGTGACAAAGGGATTTTCACAGTAACTTGTTTGCACTGTTAATGTAAGCTTAATTGAGCTACTAATAAATAAACTTAAACTGAAACACTACAAGTTTTCAACTGGTTGATTTGTAATTGCTGGGTTTATCCTTATGTTCTTTTTGAACAAGGATGTAACATTCGTAATTCTCCAGTCCTCTGTGTCTGCATCCAGATCAAACCCAGGGACTGTGCAGGGTAGAAGCAGAGAGATTATTTCCACTTAGAAAGGAAACAAGAACTAGAGGGCACAGCCTCAAAATAAGGGGGAGTCAATTTAGAACAGAGTTGAGGAGGAACTTCTTCTCCCAGAGGGTGGTGAATCTTTGGAATTCTCTGCCCATTGAAGCAGTGGAGGCTATCTCATTAAATGTGTTTAAGTCACAGGTAGATAGATTTCTGACCAATAAGGGAATTAAGGATTACGGGGAGCAGGCGGGTAAGTGGAACTGAAGCACTATCAGATCAGCCATGATCTTATTGAATGACGGGGCAGGCTCAAGGGGCTAGATGGTCTACTCCTGCTCCTATTTCTTATGTTCTTATGTTTTAAGGACGATTGAAAAATTGAAACCAATTTCTACTTTTACTTTGCCCAACATGTTGGGATGCATCCCATCCAGTCCTGGTGCTTATCAGCTTTAAGTGTGGCCAGTTTTGATTGTGTTTCCTTTTTATCAATTGTCGTCCATCCAGTGTCTCAACCATTTCCTCATTAACTGTGACTTTGGCAGCTTTGTCTTCCCCGGTACAGATGGATACAAAGTACTATCTACCACGTCAACCATGCCCTCTACCTCTATATATTGGTTCCCTTTCTGGTTCCTAAATGATTTTTCCCCTACTATTCATACGCTACAGAATACATTTGATACCTTTTTAAATTATCTGCAAGTCTCTTCTCATATTCCCTGTCTCAGGATCACAGAGTTGTTCCTTCTATTCCTTTTTTCACTTCCCTGTTGAATTTTTCACATCCAGCCCGTGGTTCTCACTTGTGTTATCAACATGATCCCTGTAATATGCCCCCTTTATCTGCTTCATCTTGCTCTCTGTCTTATCATCATCCAGTGAGCTCTGACATTGATTGTCTTTCACTATTGAGGGAATGTATTTTGATTGTACCTGAAAAACTCTTCTTTGAAGACAAGCACATTGTTCCATTGCAGTTACCTTGCTAATCATTATTTCAAATTTACTTGGGATAGATCTGTTATCAAACCATTGAAATTGGCCTTTTCTAATCAAGTAATTTTACTTGAAATTGCTCATTTCTCTTTCTTATGTCCAATCTCAGCCTAGTGGTACTATGATCACCATTCCTTAATTTTTTCCCATGGACATCTGATCCACTTGACCCATGTCATTCCTGAGTAGCAGATCCAGCAACAACTCCTTCCTCTTTGGGCTTGAGACATTTTAGTAGAAAATTCTCCTGAACACGAGTAACTCTTTTGCCATCCTGCCACATAACCTGGTCTACATTAGGAAAATTGAAGTCCCTAATTATCAATACTCTATTGTGCTTGCAATTCTCCATAACATCCATAGAAATTTGCTCCACAAGTCTTTTTCACTAGTTGGTGGCCTGTTGAAGAGCAATCACACTGCCAATCTGCCATCTTGCTCTCCAGTGTTTCTATTCATTTAACTGAATGAAACATTTTCATACAGTCTTGAAGTAATACTTTCTCCTTGTGCATTTTGAAATGATCATTTACTACGTAGCATATTTTATAACATATCAGAGGTATTTTAATAAAATAAACCAACTAACTCAATAACCTGTCACAATGGCCAGTAAAAGGGAATGAAGCATTGGCTGCATGAACTCTCAGCTAAGAATACTTAATGAGGCTTGGCTGAGAGCCCAGACTTCCATTACTTTGTTGAATGAGCAGCATCCCAGGAAAAATGTTACTTAATTAACAACTGTGTATCTCTGATCTAATCTGACAATTGCAGAACATTTATTAACATAAGATGAAGAGCTTTCAAATGTTTGCAATTTCTTTTTGCTTGCACTTCACACGCACACGCTCCTGATCTTCAGGCAACCAGTGCAGAAGGGGGAAGGGAGTAAGAAGGGCCTCCCTGTGGGCCTGTTCCTGTGCTTGACCAAGCTAATGGTCAAGGGGGTCCTCTATCTCTCCCTCTCCCTCTCCTATGGCTATGTTCACTGCTAGGTGCTCTTGGAAAGGGAACACTTGGTGTCTGCCAGCATGACTGAGGCCTTCCATACACGATGGGCACTATAGGGGATGGAATGTTTTATTGACCCTTTTAATCACATTTTTTTGGTATTTTAAGTTTCCTTTCAGATTCTGTTTATGTTAAAGGATCTGGTTGATTGATACTCTTCTAAGACTGTAGTAATAACATTTTTCATATTAAAAAAAAGACTATTTCCTTCAACCTTTTCATATGCTATTGCTACTGTAGGTTTCAGTGGCTCTATACTCTATACTGTGTGAATGGATATTGAAGTGTCATGAGAAAACATGGAATGTGAGTGGAGGGGCATGGTTTGGTATGGAGGATATGAGGGACCATGGAGAGATGGGAGGGAGCATAAGATGGCATGAGTTGGCATGTTGGCATTGATCAGGCAAATGAAGATTGTTGGGGGGGGTGTGGTAGAAGCAGTGAGGGCTAAGGGCTGTTTATTTCGTTTTACTGATCTTATTATTATCGAGATAAAGTCCCGGAACACCAAAGCTGGCCTTTGTATCAGCCTATCTCTGCACCCAGTGGTCCCTGTGGCTGTCTCAGAACTCTTTCTATGGTCAGATTGCCCGATTCCAGTTAGCTAGCACACCACCACCCCCCAGCTCCTGGGTTAAAATTCCCCTTTTGCAGGCACTTTCTCCCGAGGTGGATGCACTGCGTTGGGAAACGTCCCAGTTCCTGGAAGATGAAAATCCATCCCAGCATCTCCAGCTAAAGTTTTCCATTGAAATGTCAGTCTGGGTTAAAAGGCGAGTTAACTTTCATCAGCACTGAATTGCAACAGTCATAGTTCAACCACCAAAAAACTGCACGCCAACAGTGAAAATTGACAGTGGGTGGAATTTTCCTGTCCCACCAGCAATGGATTTCATGGTGGGCAGGAGCAGAAAATTCAGAGTGCGGCTAAAAGTCAATTCCTGCTGGTGGAAAAAACAAATCAGAATTTCCCCCTTGCCAGTTTGATGTTGGACTGATGCGAGGTTTCTTTCCCCACTGATCCATGTCGGGAATACCATTTGCATGCATTAACATGCTATGAATACTCATTACAAAATACAATCACATTTCCTCTCCCAATTACTTGTCACACCAGTGAGAAATTATAACAGTCTAAATCGCATGCAGATTTAAGTGGCATGCATGCCGAGATGTTTTGTAGCTTTCACATAGATATTAGTTATCCTAGGCTACATCCAATTTAGTTTTCCTGAAAAATCTGCTACTTTTTGGTTGCACTTTGCACACTCATGCTCCCGATCTTAGGGCACCCGCTGTGGAAGTAAAGGGTTGGAAGGAGGGAGGAGGACTTCCCCATCGGCCTCTTCCTTTTTTTATTCATTCATGGAGCGTAGGCATCACTGGTTGGCCAGCATTTATCATGTTTGAACTGAATAGTTTGCGAGGCCATTTCAAAGGGCAGTTCAGAGTCAACCACATGTAGGCCAGACTAGGTAAAGACAGCAGATTTCCTTCCCACAGGAACGTTAGTGAACCAGATGAATTTTTCTGACAATCGGCAATGGTTTTTATGGTCATCAGTAGATTCTTAATTCCAGATTTGTTTATTGAATTCAAATTCCACCATCTGCCATGATGGGATTCAAACCTAGAACCCCAGAACATTAATTGTGTTTCGGGATTAATAATCTAGTGATAATACCACAAAGCCATCACCTCCTGGGCCCAGCCAAATTGAGGTGATCGTCCGTCTCGACTGTCTAACCCTCTTCCATGGCTATGTTCACTGCTCGGTGTTCTTGGAAAGATAGCACTCAATGTCCATTGTTTGACGGAGGCCTTCCATACCTGGTGGGTGCCATGAAAACTAGGGTTTTTATCAACCTCTTTAATCACATTTGTTTTGATGTTTTAAGTTTTCTATGAGATTCCATTTACTTTGGAGCAGTATCCCTTTCTGGGTTGCCTACTAATTTATCCTGCAATTTGTTCATTTAATTTATTTGGTTAACCGAAAAAAAAGGATAGATCTGATGTTTTATACTTCAGTAGAACGGTTCTCATGTGCCAAGTTTTAATAAATGTAAGTGGCAACCAGCTTCCCTTCACTTGTGACTTTGAATTGAATGTAACATTCAAAGCCTACATGCAACAACACTGCACTGGCTCCTTAGCAATGTCTGTGTTAGCCCTCACTGGCTGCTATGGTGAGACTGTTCATCGTGTCCATCCCAACTGTTGGTTTGGGCTGCTCTCTATGCCTACCTTGGTTGTTGAGCTGGGCCAATGATCAATGAAAGCCTCTAAGATGCTTTCAAATGTTGGCATGATGAATGGGCCAAAGAGAATCCAGTCATTCCAAAGGTGCAGATTAGGTATCATCAGATCAGACATGGTAAGAGTGCATCAGATAAGGTTGAACATATCCTGTATGCACTTAAGTTCACCCAAAGTCTGTATGATTAAGAAGTCAAGTAGCTGTGGTGACAACTTGGTCCCCTAGATCTGTGAGGGTGCATCTCAGCTGGAACGCTGAATCAGGGAAAGGTCAGTATCATGGATGCAGCTTTAGGGTATGACAGTAGCTTTCTAGTCATGATTTGGAGCTCTACTGTAGTTGCCCAATACACTTTAATGATCTGTTGTATCCATCTGCCACAAGGAGGAGGAGGGTTGAATAATGAAATTTGTGTTCAGTGCTGCCTTCTTCATGGCAGTGACCCGACTGAACAGAAGAAGAAGGGTCCAGCAGTGCCTAGCACAGCCTTGAGAAGAAGCTCAGCCTGAAGACCATGGTCCAAGGGAACTGGAGGTTGAGGAAGTTACGTCCATCCCATGGAGATGACTCACATGACCACGGGTCTGATAAAGACATTTTTCCTATCTGGAGATCAGTGGGAGACAATGCCATGCCCATCTGCAGTTGTCAATAGGTGTAGTGGCTCATACATGCCACGTTCTGCGGGAGGAGATAATGCCCCATGGACCTGCAGGACATCACCAACTGGTGCCCCAGTAGGTTACTGTTGCACTTATATTGGCAGGTCATTTTAGGGATTCAAAGGGGACCTGTGTGGCATCTCACAGTCCTTAAGACATAAATGCATCAAGGAGGTGACCTATTCCTTCTACAGTAAGGATATTATACAAAATCATTATACAATGTTCACACTGGATGAAGCTAGATTCCTAGGTTTCACGGGTATATCTGACTTCCTCAGACAAAATTAATTGCACACATGCTACATGGTAGCAGCCTTTGATGTTTATTAACAACAAAGGGTTCAAATCCCTGAACATTCAGCTGGTATGTAACAATCAGAAGGACATCATATACGTTAGTGCCAGGTACTCTGGCAGTTCCCCTGAAACATATATCCTGAGGCACTCCAGAATGTAGAACTCATTTCATCTTATCTTAAGAGGATTCTCATCATCAACATTGCATTAGGGAGCTTCTTAAAATTGGAATAAACAACTATGCTTAAAACGCATAGCAAAATCCAAATAAACTCCTGCTGAAACTTATTACAGACACTGCAAATCCATTTTGTTATATGATGCTAAAATGCCACTCCTACTTTCCGCAGGAGTTCACCTCCGTTATCCTGATGGCAGTTTACATCCCAACCCACGTGAAGATCGAGCTGGATGAAATATATGCCACTATGAATAGCCTTGAGATGCAACATCCCAAGACCTTGTCCATCACGGCCAGGGATTTCAATCATGCCAAGCTCAAGAGCATACTATCAAGTTCCAACCAACACATCTCCTGTTCCACCAGAGGCCCAAACATCCTAGATCATTGCTACACAAATATCAGACATGCCTACCGCTCTATCGCCCATTCACACTTTGGCAAATCAGACCACTAGGCTGTGCTACTGTTCCTGACTTACAAGCAAAAACTGAAGCGGGAGAATCCATCAAAGAAAGTCATGCAATGTTGGTCTGAGAAATCAAATGATCTCCTACGGGGCTGCTTGGAGTCAGTGGACTGGTCTGTATTTTAAAACTCCACGACCAGCCTGAACGAGTACGCCACTACAGTAACTGACTTCAGTAAGTGTGCAGAAGACTGTGTGCCAAAGAAGCAAATCTGTGTGTTCTCCAACCGGAAACCATGGATGAACAGGAATATCCACTACTTGCTAACGTCCAGGCCTGAGGCATTCAAATCAGGCGACACTGACCCGTACAAAAAAGCTTGATATGATCTAAGGACATCCACCAAAGATGCCAAAAGACAATACTGGGCCAAGTTAGAATCCCAGTTAGCCACACCGATCCCTACCGACAATGGCCAGGTCTGCAGGATACAACAGCTACAAGATGAAGGCATGTAAAATCGCCGACCCCAACCCACTCCTCCCTGATGGGGAGGAATGCATTCTATGCCTATTTTCAGCAAGAGGGATGCCCTCTACCCTGGAAGCCCTGGATGAGCCATAGTAGATGTCAGGGCAGCTTTCTCGGAGGTCAACTCATGGAAAGCGACTGGCCTGGATCGGGTACCCGGACCAGAACTCAGACGCTGCATGGATCAGCTGGCAGAGGTATTTACTGACATTTTCAACCTTTCTTTACAACAATCTGAGGTCCCTATCTACTTCAAGACAATGACCATCATCCCGGTAAAAAAAAACAAGCCTTAATGACTATTAGCTGGTGGCTCTGACATCCATCATTATGAAGTGCTTAAAAAGGTTAGGCGCGGCACACATCAATTCCAGCCTCCCATATTATAGGGATTCACTACAGTTTGCCTACCACCGTAACAAGGCTATAGCAGAAGTTATTTAGGCATTGAATGAGGGTCACCACAACTGCGCCGCTCCCCCTGCACCGCACCCCATCACAACCCCCTCCACCCACCTGTCAGATGTGACAAGCTGTCCTAAGGGTAGCAACTGTTCTGCACGTTAAATGGTGACAGGCCCTTAAGTGAACCTTAACTGGGCACTTTATGGCCTCAAGTGGTTGGGGGTGGGGAGGAGGGTGGGAGTGTCCACCATGGGCCTTCCCACCTAGAACTCAATTTGGGAAAGCAGCCAGATTCAACTGCGCCATCGTCCAGCCGAACTACATGCTCTTCCTGCCTCTGAGCTCTCCACCAGTGAGAGCACAAGATTCTGCTCACCATCCTACCCGGTCACATCTGACTGCAAATGCAGGTGGAGAAGTACCAGTAAGTATAAACGGAGCTCCCTTATGCAATGCAAAACAGCTATCATTCCTTTGGAGTCATTTTCTTCCCAGCAACTCCTACTGGAAAACCCATCGATGGCAACAGTTGTACTGTGGGGAAAGGAAAAAGCAATTGGCAAAAAGCTTCCTGAGGATTTACGCAACGTGAGAGAAAAGAAAATTAATGAAGTAAAATGAGCCAAAAATGGTCTGAAAAGCAGGACATGAAGTTCCTTTTTACCTCTCTGGATTTACTAACCTCCACTGCCCATCACTTAGCAACCCTAGCTATCCGGTAACAATGGGTGTTGCTTAAAAATGGTGTAAAGCACAGGACAAGATGCAGAAGCTCCCACAATATGCTGCCATGCCTTTTAAATATTGTAAGAAATTCTCAACTACTTCAAGTGTGAGCTTCTTCTGCTTGTCCCTTACCTAGCTGGGAAAGCATTTCACTTTTAACTGGATTGAAGAGCTAGCATATGGCTCTCTCCATTATCCATCATCCAAATATCTCAGGAACAAAGGCTAAAAGTTCCTTCAATTTCAAAATATTAGGCAACTGCTCTTGATCTTTTTAAAAAAATTATGTTCCATTGCCTCCTTTGGTAATTTTACTCTCTAACATTATTCTTTTTTCCTCAATGCACTCCTTCTAACTCTTTTTTTCATGCATAACCTCTCCTGCCTTTTATGAATCGCCTACTATAATTCTCTCACTCTTTCTTTATCTACTTGTTCTTACAAGCCAGCTTGAAAAAGAAGTAATTATCAGCAAGTCCACAATGAGCGTAGGCATTCCCATTCAGGGTGTTCTATACATGATATATTGATCAATCTTCAATGACTAATAGCATTATAATGAAAAGAGGCTGTAGAAGTTAATGTAACTGCACATGCAAACCACAAATGAAGCACACAATGGCACAAGAGGTCTGCTCCTGTGAATTTTAATTACTCCCTTCAACAATAAAAGTCTGGAATGTTTACGTTTATTCAGTGAAATTAGAGAGGCTCCATGCCAAAAACAACAATACACTTTAGAAACTTAAATTCCAATTTGTGAGTTAATACTTCAGATGCTGGGTAGACTTGGCAGTGCCTTATATACACAGAGAAACAAAGCATTCCTAGATATATGCTGCGGATAGAATTATTATACATGAGAAAACTCATTCATTCACACATAAGGCAATCTTTAACAACATTCAGAATTTAAATAGTAGCACCAACATTTATCCATTTCAATTGGATAAGATAAACCTGGATTCTGAGGAGTGCTAGTGTTATTTTTAATTTTAACTCAACAATTTACACTCAATATACATTTGTAGAATGGTACACATTATTTTTTCATTTTGAAAGCAAACATTTTTTGTTGGTATGGAACAACCTGAAATTTCAGCCAGATCTTTGGCTGTCCAGGTAATCAGAGACCAGACATATCCTGCAAGGTGCAGTCGGACCTTTCTGAAGTCCCAATGCAATGATTCTGTGGGAATTGCCCAGGAAATTTGAATTTCCGGTGGGCAACCCCTCTACTCACCAAGACACTCCGTAAAGTCTCCAACTCTGAGCGAGAGTCAGAAACTGCAGACTGTTTAGACAAACTTAGCAGAATAATTGTCAGGGAAGTGTTAGGCAGAAAGATAACTAGTCTAACACCTAGGTAACAACTGAACAACCTGCCTCAATCTTTCACACTGACCCTTCCTGGCTCCCTCCTCAATTTCTCAAATGCCCCTTGATCCCACTCCCCATGCTACCCCCAATACCCAGATTTCCCTCAACTTGGCTACCTCCTGACCCACCATCCATTCATCCAGCTGCCACCCCACATGCCACCTGTTGTGCTGAAGCACCTCAGAGACTCAGATACAATTTCCGATTGTTTATTCAAGTGAACGCAGGGAGCATCTGTCTTATTCAATCCAAGTCAGCACTCTGCACTCCGAGTTGTTACATTGTCATTCATACATTTAGTCCCTGTCCTTTCATGACTGAGGATATGTTTGTGATCACATAAGCTCACAGTCTATCACAATAGGTGCAAAGCATAGCTTACCTTTACAAATAAGTGACCAGCACCTTGTGTTCTCTAACACACCTTACTCCCTACTACCCTACCAATCTCACCCACCTCAACCACTTATCACCCTTCCCACCTGCCACACTGCCATCCTACCTCATATTTACTCTACCCTCTCACACACTTATCTTCTCTCCATTGATATTTTCGAAGCAGCTATAGGGCATTGAAACTTTTACCAGAGTGTAGCAGTTGGTGCCATAAAAAGGAGGCATAGATTTTCTGTGCAGCTTCCTCCAGTGTTTGCAGCATTGGTTCAGATCCTCCATTGGAGGATGACTCAGAAAAGTCAGAGAAAGGTGAGCATTTTTTTTAAAAGATATGGTTTCCAATCTTGATTGAAATATCTGGGCCATCATGTTTGGTCATTTTCCTAGTGTTTGTTCCAATTTACTGATGTAATTTTAGCAGAAATTGAGCCTAACACCAGAGAAGTGGCATTGATATATACAATGGTCTATTTATATCATTTTGGCACTGATTTTGCCAATCTCCTACTCAGGTGAGAGATCAATGGAGGCTAAGAGCCTTTGTCTAGAATACAACAGGAGCAGGATGTCAGGGGTAACTTTTTCACTCAGAGGGCGGTGAGCGAGTGGAATCGGCTACCATCGGTGGTGGTATAGGCGAATTCGATGGGTTCTTTTAAGAGACTCCTGGATGAGTACATGGGATTTAATGGGATTGAGAGTTATAAATAGGCCTGGTAGGTATGGATATGATCAGCACAACTTGTGGGCCGAAGGGCCTGTTTGAGCTGTTGTGTTCTATGTTCTATGTTCTATGTTCTAAGAGGAAGAGGATTATTGGGATGAAGGCTAAATTTTACAGAATGTTTGCCAAGCCAACTTTTCATCATGATTTTTGAAATATGCAATGTAGCTGATATTTCTCAGAATAAGAAGAATTGAAGAAAACTTGATACTAAAAAACATCTAAATATTGCAGATGCCAGAGTTCTGAAATAAAAACAGAAAATTTTCAACAACACTTGTTTGTAGTTCTACCACACCTTTAACACAATGAAACATCTTGAGGCATTTCACTGGAGCTTTAAAGAAGAAACATTTGATAATGAAACACACAAGCAGAAATCGGACTGATGACCAACAGTTTGGTCAAAAGGGCGGTTTTAAGGAGCATGATGAAGAAGGAAACAAAGTAGAGGAGAGAAGAAGGTTTAGGGAGGGAATTTCAGATCTCAGGGGCTTGGCAACTGAAGGCTTGGTCACCAATGGTGGGAAAATGAAAACTGGGAATTCTCAAAGAGTCCAATATTAGAGGAGTACCAATATCCCGGAGGCTGAAGTCGATTACAGAGTAAGGGAGAGGGGAAGCCAGGGAAAGATTTGGAAACAAAGGTGAGAATTTTAAAGCCTAAGCATTAATTAACTGGAAATCAGTGTAGGTCAGTGAACACTGGGGTGGTGGGTGAATGCAGTTAGGTTATGGACAGCCGAGTTTTGAAAAAACTCAAGTTTATGTGGGGTGGAATTTGTGAGGTTGGCCACAATCCATCAGAATAGCCAAGGTACCAAAGGCATTAGTGTTTCAGCAGTAGATGAACTGTGGCAGGGTAATATCATGGACATGGAAATAGGCAAAGTTAATGATAGTGCAGATATGTGATTGGAAGCCCATCTCAGAGTTAAATAGGACATCGATAATGAGTGAACAGATTAATTCTGAATAATTCCGAGGGGGGAGTGACAATGGCCTAATGGTATTATCACTAGATTATTAATCCAGAAACCCAACTGATGTTCTGGGGACCTGGGTTTGAATCCCATCTTGGCTTTGAATTCAATATAAAAAATATCTGGAATTAAGCATCTATTAATGACCATGAAGCCATTGTCAATTGTCGGAAAAACCCATCTGGTTCACAAATGTCCTTTAGGGAAGGAAATCTGCTGTCCTAACTTGGTCATGCCTACATGTGACTCCAGAACAACAGCAATGTGATTGACTCTCAACAGCCCTTAAGGGCAACTAGGGATGGGTAATAAAGGCTAGCCAGCCAGCATGCCCATGTCCCATGAATGAATAAAAAAAGTGCCACTTGATAGCACTGTTGATGACCCCTTCCATCACTTTACTGATGATCAGGAGTAGGCTGATCTATTTTTATCATTTTGACACTGATTTAGCCTATCTTCTACTCAGGTCTGGCCTACATATGATTCCAAAGCAATAGCAATATGGTTGACTCTCAATAGCCCTCTAGAAATGATAAAAAGTGCAGAAAAAGAGGGCAGTAATTAACCATGCTGAATTTGGCCTTCTTTCTGTGTAAAGAACATACTTGGGCAATTTTCCACATTGTCAGATGCATGTACCATATGCTTCAGCCTTATATTTTGCACTAAAGTACTGGGCTCCTTCATCATTGAGGATGGGGATATTTGTAGACCCCTCTCCTCCAGTGAGTTGTTTAATTGCCCACCAGCATTCATGGCTAGATGTGGCAAGACTGCAGAGCTTAGATCTGATCATTGGTTGTGTCTATTAGTGTTTGGCACACAGGTAGTCCTGCTCTGTAGCTGGACCAGGTTGACACCTCATCTTCAGGTGTGCCCGGTGATGCTCCTGGTTCGCCCTCCTGCATTCTTAATTGAACCGGGTTGATTTCCCTGGCTAGATGGCAATGGTAGAGTGGGGGTTATGCTGGGCCATGAAGTTACAGATTGTGCTGGAGTACAGTTCCACTGCTGCAAATGGCCCACAGGACATCATGGATGCCCAGTCTTGAGTTGCTAGATCTGCTTCAAATCTATCCCATTCAACATGGTTGTAGTGCCACACAACACGATAATGGGTATGCTCAATGTGAAGATGGGACTTTGTCTCTGCAGTGATTGTATGGTGGTTACTCCTACCAATACTGCCATGGACAAATGTATTTGCAGCTGGTAGTTTGGTGAGGATGAGTCAAATATGTTTTTCCCTTCTGTTGGTTCCAAACCACCTGCTGTAGACCCAGTCTAACAGTTATGTCCTTTAGGACTTACCAGCTCCGTCTGTAGTGCTGCTACTGAGATAAATGTTGAAGCCTCCTACCAAGAGTACATTTAAAGACCTTACCACCCTCAGTGCTTCCTCCAGGTATTGTTCAATATGGAGACACACTGATTCGTCAGCTAAGGGAGCACAGTACATGACAGCAGGAGGTTTCCTTGCGCATGTTTGACCGAATGCCATGAGACTTCATAGGGTTGGGTGTTCACTGTTGAGGACTCCCAGGAAAATTCCCTTCTGACTACACATTACTGTGCTGCCACCTCTGCTGGGTCTGTCCTGCCAGTGAGGCAGGATGTATCCAGGGATGGTAATGGAGGTAATTCGGACATTATTTGTAAGGTATGATATTGTGAGTATGACTACGCCAGGCTGTTGCTTGATAAGTCTGTGAGACAACTCTCCCAATTTTGGCACAAGCCCCCAGATATTAATAAGGAAGACTTTGCAGGGTCAGTAGGGCTGAGTTTGCCATTGCCGTTTCTGGTGCCTCGGTCCATGCCAGGTTGTCTATCCTGTTTCATTCTTTTGAAACATTGTAACAGTTGAATACAACTGAGTGGATTGCCAGGGCATTTCAAAGGACAGCTAAGAGTCAATCACATTGCTGTGGCTCCAAAGTCATATGAAGGCCAGACCAGATAAGGATGGCAGATTTTCTTCTCTAAAGGACATTAGTCAACTGATGGGCTTTTATGGTGATCAACAGTGCTTTCATGTTCATCATTGGACTTTTAATTCCAGAATTTTCAAACCCATGAACCCAAAGCATTATCTGAGTTTCTGGATTGCCATTCCAATGATAATACCACTCCTTCACTACCTCCTCTCTGTTACTAATTTCCATAAGAAAATGAAGCCCATTCAGATTGCTATCCTTCTGAAGGCCTGCACTACTTCCACAGGGCTTCACTGAACAGACCCATCGATCTGACTGTATTGTAATTTAGATGAATATGGAGAGAACAACGCCAGAGAAGGGAGCAAACTGCATCTTCTTTTCTTTGCAATAAAGTGCCCATCAGCTTTCAGGTCAATTGACATAGGCTGAGAGTGGTGGTGTCTCAGATGACATTGTTCTAGGATGGTTGAAAAAGGTGGGTAGAGCCAAGTGGAGCAGAATTAATGCCTTATGGCTGCTGCTTGCATAGTGGTAGGAGCCACATGATTGCAGTCAATGGTGCCCTGCACAATCAGAAAGTCTGGTTTCTGGAAGCCCTATCCACCATGTGAGTCATCTCCTCAAAACAATAGACTGAATTTAATAGCTGAAACCCCCATCCACTGGCCACAAATTTATAGCAACCATCTACGGGAGACCTTAAGAAGGTGAAATGCTGACGGCCAGGGCTAGTAAAGGCAAAGATCACATCCCCATGCTAGCAGTTCTTCAGTCCCAGCAGCATTACTGGGCCTGCTGGAGGCCTCAGAGCAACAAGGTTGAAGGAATTGCTGGAGGGCAGGTGAGGAGGCAAAGGGGAGGGATGATGCTTGCCATTGAGGGGCAGTCCGTTGGCCATTGAGTACCTGATCAAAAGGTCTCTCTTCACCAAGTTCACAGAGGGACCTATACTTGGCAGCCTCCCCATATAATATATGACCCCTTTTCCCTCACTAGTAGAATATCAGTAGCAGCAGAATGAGAGGCCATTAACTGGTAGTTATGTTATAGATTTTTTTATTCTCAATGGAAACAACTTCTCCCTACTACTCCACTGAGCCATCTCACAATTTTGAATACCTCTATCAAGCTTCATCTCAACCTACTCTTTTCTAAGGGAATGAGCAAGGTAAATCTTGCTGGGATGAGAATGAAGAAGGGGATGAGAGGGAGTCTCATGTGGAGCAAACACATCGGCATGGATTGGTTGGGCCAGATGGTCTGAATAGTGTTTTTTCTGTATTACTTTTCTTTCTCTGAACCTTTGCCCAATATCCTAGCTGCAGGCCACTCAAGCCTGGAGTCTCATCAAGTTCAGTTCCTCTCTGTAAGCTAGCCTCTAGAATGCATGCGATGTCAGTATCTGACCTGTTGGCTATTAGTGTGAGATTGAGTGGCTGTGTTATTTCTCATCACTCTAATCCTGCTCTTCCACCTCTTTCTTTTCCATCAGGGATACACAGAGAAGACAAAGGAATGGCACAAAGTCATAATGCTCGTTTGGAGAGCCAATGCAGACATGATGGGCCAAGTGTGTCTTCAAGAACCCTCTGTTCCATCTTGTGCCACTTCTGTGTCTTTCCAGGATCAAACTCATTTTTGCAAAGACTTTCTCCAGCCAAAATGGACCACCCTTTTAAGAGGTGCAGGCTATTTTTAGCCATGCAGACTGGCTTAAACTTACACTATTGACCAGAATTCTCCAGTCTCGTACACCCTGCCTCTGCACGCTCAGGCAAATTTCCATTCCCAGCAGCAGACAAGTTTGGAGAATCCAGGCCATACACTCTCACAATTTTTCACTGCTGTTCAGACATACAACCAATCAGCAACAGCCTTAGCACTGGTTGCGTGTTACAATCATTTAAATGAGCATGAAATTTGCATGCTGCATATTTCAGAAGTGACAGTATGACCACCATGATCCATCCACTCATTTGTGGTTCTTATTGAATTTCCCAGCGTGGCTTTCTCCCTCCCTCCATTCTTTAATAATGGAGATACATTTGTAATTTCACCATGTTTAGGTGTATCTAGAAACTTCAGAAAATTTGACCAGTACATAATGACCAAAGGTACAAACATGCTTAATGAGCAGTGGTAAGCTACCCCTCAATAGATTTAAAAACTGTAGTTTTAATTTCTAAATTTATATTCTGTGTAGTAGCATCTCATCTGTCAAAATTATGGAAGATAAATAGCAGGATGCAAGAATATGCAAATCAATGGGAGAATATTCTAAATTGATGCACACATTAATGATGGTATAGCTTTATTTTATTTGCATTGTTGTAATGGGCCATGAAAATAGTCACATTGAGGTTTATTGGCTGCATACCTTGATTTTCTTTCCATCTAAAGTGAATTTGAAATGAAAGTGTCTGATTTGGCCCAACGCAGGAACTCTGGCTCTCTAGCCCTAATCCACTTTATAATCTCAAAGAAACGGTGTAAAGGATATAAAAATCAGTCTTCAGCACTTCTGTTTAATGCAAGCTGACATAGGTCTATTCAATGCAGGGCCAGGTTCAATTGTACCTATTGTACACCTTCTTACATAAATCTATAGGAACAGGATAACTTCTAAAATGAAGTAACTTCTACTTTTAAAAACAAATCTGTGTTTTTGAGCTTCATTCAATCTCTGTAGGTGCCAACAAACAAAGAAGTAAAATGAAAGGTTAGAATTTTTATCCTTAATTTGTCCAAGCTGGTTTGTATTTCTTGGCGACTTGTATTTCACATTGATCTTTTGACAAGGAAAATGGGAATGTCAGCTGTAAGCTTCCCCCCCATTTTCTATCACTTCTTTTGCTTTGTTCACAATCTGGCAGACAATTTATTAGTCTGTAATGAGATCAAGCGAACTGGAAGGACATTCAGGTTATTCGCTGGAGTTGGAACCTCAGCAAACAAGTGCCCGCATGTCACAAGTAGTAATTTATTGAAGCCGATGATTTGACCCATTGCCTAGCTGAACAGTTGATTATTCGACCCATGACAAAAGGAACTTGAGCAAATGGATACAATCTCTCCATGGTTCATTTTTTTCAATAACATATTCAGTATTTCAATGGAGAACTCATAGCTGGCTGCACCAGCTACTCAAAGATCTACTCATATTTTTCATATATTTTCAACCAGTCTTCTTCAAAAACTAATTTGAAAAACTAGGGGTGTGGGAATGATTGGCCTTGTAGAATAATGTGTCATCCAAGCACAAGTTTAAAGATTTTTCAGTTTGTATGAAACAGAGGACTATCCAGCATAATAATTTTTGCACCCTGTTTATTTTTCAAGGAGTCATTTACTGCACATGTTTATTTCCAGGCTATGTTATTATCTCAGAGCTCTACAAACCTCTGTTGGAGATTTATATCAATGACACATATCAGAAAATAAGTATTTTACCTATTTATTAATACTTAATTTTGTTATATATGAACATATTTTTATATTTATAATCATATACTATTGAACGTATACTATTGATCATATATAATCATATACTATTGCAACCTATACTTTCACCTTTGACTCTTCATCAATCTGTATGTGAACATTTGACATTGAAAATTTGGCTTAATTTTTATAGCTCTTAATGACTGTGCAGAGATTCAGGGCTTAATTTTAACTCTGTGTAAGAGAATGCATGCTGAATGAGTTGAAATTGGGCCCTTTTAATGATAACTCTTGTGGGTAGAACATAAGAACATAAGAACATAAGAAATAGGAGCAGGAGTAGGCCATCTAGCCCCTCGAGCCTGCCCCGCCATTCAATGAGATCATGGCTGATCTGTCGTGGCTCAGTTCCACATTCTCGCCCTCTCCCCATAACCCTTAATCCTCTCGCTTATCAAAAACCCATCAACCCGCGTCTTAAAAATATTTAGCGAGGCAGCCTCCACCACCTCAACGGGCAGAGAATTCCAGAGATTTACCACCCTTTGAGTGAAGAAGTTCCTCCTCAACTCCGTTCTAAACCGCCCCCCCTTTATCTTGAGGCTGTGCCCCCTAGTCCTACTATCCTTTCTGAGCGGGAAGAGTCTCTCCACCTCTATCCTATCCATCCCATTCATCATCTTATATGTCTCAATGAGATCACCCCTCATTCTTCTAAACTCTAACAAGTACAAGCCTAGTTTATTCAGCCTCTCCTCATAGCTCAACCCCCTCAACTCTGGTATCAGCCTAGTAAACCTCCTCTGCACTCCCTCCAAGGCCAAAATATCCTTGCGTAAGTACGGCGACCAAAACTGCACACAGTACTCCGGCTGCGGCCTCACCAATGCCCTATACAGCCACAGCAAGACCTCCCTACTTTTATATTCAATCCCCCTCGCTATGAAGGCCAGCATCCCATTCGCCTTCCTGACCACCTGCTGCACCTGCAAGCTGGGTTTTTGCGATTCATGCACAAGGACCCCGAGGTTCCTCTGCACCGTCGCCTGCTGCAGTTTTTTGCCACGTAAGTAATAGTCCTTCCTACCATTCTTCCTACCAAAGTGGACCACCTCGCACTTGCCAACATTAAATTCCATTTGCCAGTTCCTGGCCCATTCGCCCAGCCTATCTAGATCCTTCTGCAGACTCTCCACACCCTCCGCGCAATTTGCCGTTCCACCAATCTTGGTGTCATCAGCAAATTTCGACACCATACACGCGGTTACCTCCTCCAGATCATCTATATAAATGGTAAATAGCTGAGGCCCCAGCACCGACCCCTGGGGCACTCCACTAGTCACCAACCGCCAATCCGAATAGCACCCATTAACCCCCACTCTCTGCCTCCTATTTGACAACCAATCCTCTATCCACGCTAACACCCTACCCCCAACTCCATGCCCCCTTAGCTTCTGCAATAACCTCTTGTGAGGTACCTTGTCAAACGCCTTCTGAAAATCAAGAAAGACCACATCCACCGGCTCTCCTCTATCCACCGCCCTAGACACATCCTCATAGAACTCCAATAAATTCGTCAGACACGACTTCCCCTTAACGAAACCGTGCTGCGTCTGCTCTATCAAGCAATTCCCCTCAAGATGCCTCGCTATTTCCTCCTTGATGACGGATTCTAACATTTTACCTACAACAGACGTTAAACTAACCGGCCTATAATTCCCTGCCTTTTGCCTGCCACCCTTCTTAAACAACGGCGTAACATTAGCCGCTTTCCAATCTTCTGGCACTTCCCCGGAATCCGGTGGTTATTTGGAAAATAACCACCAAGGCATCTACTATCACCTCCGCCATTTCTTTCAGAACCCTCGGATGCATTCCATCCAGTCCTGGGGACTTGTCCACAATCAGTCCCTCCAGTCTGTCGAGCACCGCCTCTCTAGTAACAATAATGTCATTGAGACCCTCCAGTCCTACCACCTTTCCATCGTAGGTTATAGTGTTTGCCATGGCCAGAATTGGAATGGTTGTCATGTATTTACTCATACACTGCTGCTGAACCTCATTCTTTACCCTTTCTTGTATTTCTATTAAAATTCATAAATAAATATCTTTTAAAATTTTCTCAACCAGCAAGCCCAGGCAAGTCGTGGGGGTTACAGATAGTGTGACATGAACCCAAGATCGCCGATCATGGGCATTCGGCCTCTGATCTTCAGGTAAGCGTTCTCCAAGGCGGTCTTCACGACTCAAAATGCAGAGTTGCTGAGCAGAGACTGATAGCCAAGTTCCGCACACGACGATGGCCTCAATTGGGATCACATTGTTTGTACCTTGAAAACTTGATTAGCTGTAAAGACTCGCATTTCAATCAGTATTCTGTAAATTGAGTTTGTGTCTTTATATGTCCTGTTTGTGAACAGATCTCCCACTCACCTGACGAAGGAGCAGCACTCCAAAAGCTAGTGGTATTTGCTATCAAATAAATCTGTTGGACTTTAACCTGGTGTTGTGAGATTTCTTAGTGTCAAAACATAGAACACAGAATCCATACAGCGCAGAAGGAGACTATCCAGCCCATCGAGCTTGCACAAACAACAATCCCACCCAGGCCCCGTAACCTTTACCCTGTTCATCCCCGAACACTAAGGGGCAATTTTAATGTAGCCAATCAATTTAACCTACACATCTTTGGACTGTGGAAGGAAACTGGAGGACCCAGAAGAAATCCATGCAGACAAAGGGAGAATGTGCAAACTCCACACAGTCACCCGAGGCTAGAATTGAACCTGGATACCTGGCGCTGTGAGGCAGCAGTGCAAACTGAAGTGTCACCATGCTGTCCTCATGCCATAATGTCCTTGGCCAAGCTCCTCTTTACTTCAGCTTACATTAGATGATCAATCAAGAATAATTATGTAAAAATGTTACTACTTTGTAGAAGTCCAGACTACAGGGCTGGAATTCTTCCATCCTGCACGCCACTGGAATTCAACAGGTTGGGGTGGACCACATAAAGATCCATTGAGGTCAGGCAGGTATCTCCAGTTTACAAGCGAGCATGGCCTGAGAATCCTGCCCTTTGCCTGTGGTCTCATTCTTACCATCAGGATCCACTTATGCCATTCTGAGGACTACAACATTTCGAGTCACTAACTATGCCAGCTTCTAGTATTATGTTGCGTCTTTAATGAACTGGGGAAGCAAGAAATTCCAGCATCTGTTTCCCCAGATCTGTCTTAAATAACTTTTACTTTATAAGGCGGGTGAAATTTCTTTCCTTTTCTAGGCAGGCCACAAAATCATGCTCCTTAGCAGCTTGCACTGAGTCTCCCAATGGTTTTTTTTTGGGAAACTGGCAAACCTCCTGGAGATTTTAGGGGTGAACACTTTTTCTATTTGCTTAAAATAGATGCATTATGATTTGTTTTCTCACATAAATGTTTGATTTAAAATTAGTGGATTAACAATCCTCCAATGTGAAGAGAGCACCTTAAAATAATGAAACATAAAGACAATTCTTTTGCATAAAACCTTCCTTTGGTTGGTAAGGAAGATATGGGATTTATCACGCAGTGGACTTTAGTTACCAGGCTTTCCTGCTTGAATTAATTTTTAATACTGAGTAATAATCAGAATGACACTACTCTGTGTATGGAATTATAATTTCCCTGATATAAAAGAAATATTTGGCAAGGGTTTTATGAGAAAAGTTGACCTCAGGTCTCCAAAGCTGATTGAGAAATTACAGCTAACAGTGAGCTTAACCCTCCATGCATTTCAAACTTCCCTTTGAATCACTGAAAAAACATAAGCTGACAAAACAAGCACAGTGTCGACCTCCAGAATTTTTTACCTTCTTATATTAAAATTGAGTCGTGTGCTGCCTGTAGTTCAATTGCCGTAGCTCTCGAGATTCTCACTGACACATTAGGAGTAATTTTAACCTAACCCACCCCACAAGTAGTTAGAGCTGATCAACCATTTTACACCCAGCTTGATTTTGCTTTCTGTTGAAGTCCAGCTACTGTTCAAATCCCATCAGTTTAATTCCAGGTGGTTTAGGTTAAGATTATCACCCTTACCTGCCAGTTTAATTCCCATATCACACAAGTTCCTTAACCCTTCAAGACGTGTTAGTTCACACATTTTGCACTTCCCTTTCAAAAAGTACCTTCTCCACATGCATGGTGGGAATACAAGACTCAACAATACCTTCTCAAAGACAAGTAGGGATGGAGAATAAATGCTGGCATTGTCAGTGATGCCTCCACCCCATGAATGAATAAACCAAGGTGTGCCTTGGAAATTCATCATTCCCATTTCCTAACCTATTGGAAGAAGTCGGGATTTAAATAAAAGGCACGAGAACAATTAAGTAATAAAAGCTTTCCCATTTGTAATTAACCTGAAAATATACAAACAGCCTGAAAATACAGTCATGGATGGGGAGGCGGCGGGGGAGTAGGGAGGTGATCTTATCTTCTTCTCCCAATGGTCGATGGGTGGAACGAGTCAGTAAGATTGCAAGTGAAGTGAAAAATCGGGTTTGCGTGCGATTTCTCACATCTCTCTATCTCACTGGGCCCAGATTTCCAGCAAGATCAGCCTTGGGAACAAGGCTGATCCCAATATTTAGAACAATGCAAATATTGATTTAAATATAATTAGTGAGCCCGGGATGCTATCATCTGGGCTTAATTGCCTTAATGGCCTTGCCAGTGAAAGTCCTCACAGGTGAGGATCACGTACGGTCCCCATCAGAAGGGACCTGTCATGATGGCCTTGCTGGTAGGACTGGAGGCCATTGAGGCCTCCGAAAGGTCGGGACAAGGAGGGGGACATGGTCCTTGGGTACTTCCAGCCTGGCACTGTCAGCATGGCACACAGACAGTGGCCACCAGGTAGTGGACAGTGCCAAGGGGGCAGAGCCCAATGGGAGGAAGCAGGGCCTGAATGGAGCTGGGGCCTAAGGGGAGGCAGATTGGAGGAAGCTTCACACTTTGCAATTGGGAGTGGATGGTATGGGTGGAACGCTATGCGCTCTGCAACTGGCGATCTATCGACCGGGGGGCGGTGATTAACTGGGCAAGCCAGGGGGTTGGGGGGATTGACTGGGCCAGGGGGTGCACTCGACTGAGTTGAGCTGGGATTGGGGGGGCCAATCAGCCATGGAGGCCAGCAATTGCTGGCATGGGGAGGCATGCGATTTCCAGGAAATGGAGATAACCGATAGATCTCTCTGCACTGTTGCACAGAACAGAGAGATCCGTGCATGTGTGGTTATACCTTTACTATGAGCTGATGGCATTACGGTGAGTTCAGGCCCTGCTCCTTCCCCTGACAAGAAACAAATTTAGCATCTTTTTTGCACAGAGTGCCATAAAATTGGGTGGCACGGGACACAGTGGTTGGTACTGTTGTCTCGCAGTGCCAGAGCCCTGGGTTCGATTACCGGCTTGGGTGATTGTCTGTCTGTATGTTCTCTCCATGTCTGCATGGGTTTTCTCTGGGTGCCCTGGTTTCCTCCCACAGTCAGAAAGAAGTGCTGGTTAGGTGAATTGGCCAGGCTAAATTCTCCCTCAGTGTATTCGAACAGGTGCCAGAGTGTGGCGACTACAGGATTTTCACAGGAACTTCATTGCAATATCAGTGTAAGCCTACTTGTGACACTAATAAATAAACTAACTATTAAACTAAAATTGGACTTGTGGCCTCTGCAAAAATGGATCTGACACTCTCCACTTTTCATGTTCGCTTGGGACTTAGAATTTTTTTGGTAAGGTCGCTTCACAGAGCAGGATTTTTCTCCCTCTCTGTGGCATGTTTCACAATAACAGGAGATGGTGCACATTTGCTGGTAGCAGGATCTTATGGGCCCGCCATTGTGAACGGGGTTTCCCATTGAACGCACCCCTCGCCATTGAGAAATCTGTGATGTGGGTCCATCATCAGCAGGACCGTGAGATCCCGCCAACATAAATCGGAGTAAGATTTCAGCGACAGTCACAGAATTTTACAGCACAGAAAGAGGCCTCTCTCAGCCCTTGTGTCTGTGCCAGCCACCAAGCACCTATCTATGCCAATCCCATTTTCCAACACTTGGTCTCTGACCTTATGTGCTATGGCATTTCATATGCTCATCTAAATGCTTCTTAAATGTTGTGTGGGTTCCCAGCTCTCCCACTTTTCCAGACAGTGAGTTCCAGATTCCCACTACTCTCTGGGTGAAAAAGTTTTTCCTAAAATCCACTCTAAATCTCCTGAACCTGACCTTACATCTATGTCTGCTGCTTATTGAACCATCTAATAAGGGGAAAGGTTTCTTTCTATCTTTGGACAGAAATCTATCAAGTTATTCTTATCTCAAACTGCTCAATGACAGCACAGTACAATGAATTGAGCTCAGTGCAAGCACTGTTCAGACCCATCCTATTTCTTTTGGTAACAACAAAGCAAACTTGTGAAACAGTGACACTGACTGAGATTGTGCTGAGCTGAGTACACACAGCTATGAATGTTGCTTCTCCTCCAGCTGAGCTTTTTTGTGGCTCCAAGGTAATTGATGAATTGGCTCCAAATCTCTTTGAAGGTAAGCTGTCTCCAGTTCAAAGTCAAAACTGCCATGAGGTTCTTATGCTGGCTAGCCAAACAATGATAGGAATGTAATTGTTACAACAAATTACTTATACCTGATACAATTTGGGTGGTATAGTAGCACAGTGACTGGCACTGCTGTTTCACAGTACTGGGGACCTGTGTCCAATTCCAGCCTTGGGTGACTATCTGTGTGGTGTTTTCATATTCTCTCTGTATCGAGATATCTTTCCTCTGGGTGCTCCGGTTTCCTCCCACTGTCCAAAGATGTGCAGGTTGGGTGGATTAGGCTTCCTACATTGCCCCTTAGTGACTCAAAATGTGTGGGTTAGGGGGATTAGTCAGGTAAATACGTGGGATAGGGAGAGGGACTGGGTGGAATGCTCCATCGGAGCGTCAGTGCAGACTCGATGACCTGAATGGCCTCTTTCTGCACTGTAGGGATTCTATGATTCTATGAATTATATTAAATGAACTCTTTAGCTTCCAAGTATGGCAGTCAAAAGATAAGGAACTTTCCAGAGAATACTTTAGGACCCACAAGCAGTAAATGTGTCCAAAACAAGCTGTGGTGAGTACTACACCCATTTGGCACTGACTTTGTCTCCATCTGTCCTTGACAACACCGCCTACGTTGTGATTTGTGGAGAAAGAATTTGTAACCAGTTGGCCTCCCTGATGCAGCAGGAATCCGTATATCTTTTAGGCATGTACATGTCAAGAATGATATTATCCCTTCGGCAAAGGAAGTACGCAAGCATAATGCAACTGAGAGTTGTTTTATGTAAAACATGTCTAGTAAAGCAAGTGCCAAAGAGTAAACATGTAATTATGATAAACCCATGTAATTACGATGAAATTTCTTTCTTTTAACCTAAACCAGTTTCACAGTCTGGAAAGCTGCCTTCATAAACATTTATAACTTCTGCTCTGAGAACATTTCTGTGAACTTCCCAGAAACATATAAACCAACGGAAATATTTTTTTCCTAAAAATGTAACATCTTGTGCTATTTCTGCAAAACATAGAGCACAAGTAGGATTCACAATTGTTTTTCTTTGCATTTTTATCAATTGGTTAAAGTTGAATATATTGTTCACATTAGAGACTCCCTTAGTTTGAGGAAGTCGACTAGGAAAACTATTCCTGCATCCACGTACATAAAGCAAAGTTACCTCAATAACAAATCTGTACTTATTTTTTGTAAAGCTACTTTAAAGTAAAACACAGAAACACAATATCTGAAGCAGGGTTATGCTTAAATTTAGAACTATTGTTTGCTTTTTATTCTGTTTTGGAAGCTTTGTTGGCAGTTTTTGGCTGATGTCACACTGAGAGTTAAAAGAGAGCACAAGAGGCCAATTTTAAGTTGAGTTGTTGAAATATATGCTCAGTTCAAGTTAAACAATGCTAGCCTGCATAATATCGAGCATGGAGGTGCTGAGCTGTGAAAAGAGTGTTGTGTTGGGTCCAGTTACTTGAATAGACTTGTTAAAGCCCGTGGCTGATGTATGCTAAGAAGGGCCAAGCGGGAGGGAGAGGGCAGGGAGGCTCAGCCAGCATATCACTCTCTGAGCCTGGGCCTGCACTTTGATTGCTCCTTTGGAGGTGTAAGTGAAAGCCAAACCTCTGAAACCTCCCTTTTTTGCTTCTGCCATGCAAAGATAATCAGGTTTATGTAAAGTATGTGTGCTCTTTTGACAGTCCGCGATACCTCATTAATTCAATCATACCCAACAGCATTGTTCCAAAGTGTTTGAAATGCGGATAGGGACTGGGCTTTTTTTAATCCTGTCAATCAATGTTAACATTTTTCTTGCAGTTGCCATGGTCAGGGCCAGAGTTCATGAAAACACAGAATAAGCACCAACAAAACAGGAATAAAGACTTATTTGAGATACTTTTTTTAAAGGACATCTACCATGCACAAAACATGGGAAGTAAATGTAGACAAGTTTAGACACTATAGCTCCACTGAGGGAGAAAGAGAATTTGAAAATCAAACAGGCCTATAAAAGCTTGACCAAAGAGTCTCTGGGAAAAACCTGATGAATCGGTCTTTGGTACAACAATGTTCTTTCTTTCGTGTGTTCTCCAAAAGTACAATGACTAATACATTTTAACACATGCCACTGATGTCTTTACACTGTTGTAAGCCATCTAAAACTGGCAGAATACCACAGGAGAACAAGAGGTTGTTCTTTGGTGACTGGAACCCTAGAACTAGGGACAGAAACAAATTTTGCATTTAATACAAAACAAGTGCACACTCATGGATTAGTGAAGTCTCTGGTTAACGCATTTCATAATTCATGTTTCACAAAATGCCCAGGCGCTTCTTAAAGGGATACACGGTTGTTCATTTGTTTTTTACTGAATGCTGCAAATGACAATGTAACAGACAAATGCAGACTACAAATAAATTTCTTGTGACAGAAAAAGAGACACAAGTAACATTTGTTGTCTTTGGTTTTAACAGAAAAATAAAATTGATCTGCAAAATTTAAATGATGCATTTTATTGGTCATTTGTAGAAAGTGGGACAGTTTGTAGAATATGTTTTGCCTTTCAAAATAACTTCCAAAATGACTTCTAATGCAATCTATCTTCCTACCTTTAAAGCACATCCTGTTTTGTATTAAATCATCTTAAAAAGGTTTGAATGCAACTTATGATTTAATCATTGTCAGGGATACAGAATGGCTCAAAAGTAATTTGTACACTCTCTAAATGCCTAAAGGTCACTCTCTGACTGACAGTCATTTATAATACACATTTGTATAGATAAATATTCAGTATTGTTGTGTTTCTTGTAAAGAGAACTGCAATGCCCTGCTTAAGATGTACAGTGTTATTCAAATAATTCAGGTCTGTGGATATCTGTATGTCAAATGTCTGAATTATGAAGACTTGATGAATTAGCAATTCTGTCTATTCTAAAGCATTGAAATGTAGGTTAGGAATGAATTTAGGAGTGGCCCAAATGCCAGTCTAAAGCCAAACACATCAGGTGTTTTATTTTGATACATGTAAAATTACTTAAAATAGGCATTGTTTCAAAACAAAACCCTATTTGTTTACAGCCCAATTTACTACAAGAAAACAGATTTCTGACTCAAAATGCAGAATTCCGTACAATCCCACTGTTCATATGATCAGTGCATGCCACAGGTGCAGAGCTATTGTGTAGTTAATCTGTTATTCCATTATTAATCATTCAGTAAATATTTTCAGAGTTGTCCCCTTTCCTTCTTCATAGCATTGTGCTGTTTTCTGCCATCTTAGGTGCTGCACACTGAACTGTCAGAGCTGCACTGTCGCTCGTCATCGTAGAGAGTAAACTCATTTATTAATATGTCAGATTCTTGACCAAAATGATCAAGATATTCAGAAACAAATTCCATTGCAATATTTCAGGCTTCAGACCATCAAAATTAATCAGGCATTAGTTGCATAAAATACTTTAATAATAACCTTCCTTTATTTCACAATTTCCCCCCCCCAAAAAAATTGAAGAATAATTTTGATTGTGCAGTGCTGTATTGTCTCAGACTGTAAGATTGATCAAAACCTGATTAACATGGTATATGCTCATTTACAGCACCTGGATGTCATTAAACTACGTGAATAGAGTTTACAGGCTGCCCAATCTCCTACCAGCTAATTAAATTAGCAATGCATTTGTTTCCTACATTTTTCTATCTTGGGGTCATGCTCAGTAGAAATGTACTTTTGTTCACCATGACTCCAAATGATTTACTTTTGTTTTACAGCTCCCAGCTCAGCTGCTAAATTGTAACTAGTAATAGGCAACCATTAGGTTTAGTGAAGCGTGTCGAAGATGTCAACGGAAATCGGTTCTTGAATGCACGCCATTGCTCTCATAAAAGGTAAGGTCAGGAAGGAGACCCTCTTACATTGTGTAGAGATTCACACATATTGGATAGGAAAACATTCAATATCACTGCATGAAACCAGAGAGCAGCCAGTGAATATATAATACTTTTCTTTATCATCTGCTGTACTTAACCTGAACCAATGACGCAAAATGCACTTTGACCCTTGTGTGACAGATGAAGGTTAACTTTTTCACTGCCATAGTGGCCATTCAGTGTTGTGTCACAAATAGATATGGTGTCTGATTTTTGTTTCTTGACAGAGGCATGATTCTTAAGCTAAGAAGTGCCTGAGGATGTCCTTGTTTGCATAGTAGTTTTTCCCTGAAGAATGAAATCAGATGGAATCACTTGGAAAGCATTGCACACATACAGTGATTGATGATTACACAGTGAAATAAGCCCTTACACAGGAGGCCTGGAGGAAGCATACATACTATTAACATGCTACGCAGAGGAAACCTCAGAATGTCTACCTTTTACTGAGTAAAAATGCAACAGATTCAGTCATTACATTAATTCTTTAAACTTTGGGAAATGATTTTGATATTTCTAAAATATTAATATTGAATCTTCTAACCAGATTGAAATTGCTTCCTAATTATTATCCTGCTGTGCTTCATTCCACCCCCATCATTAGCTTCATTTTCTAACTGTGATGCTACACTTTAAGACTTTCCCTGCTAAAGCCTCCAATCTGCAATGTGACCTTAGCACTCACAATGTTGCAACTACGTTCTTGTGTGTGTGTGTGTATGTGGGGGGGGGGGGGGGGTGCTTGTGCGTGTGTATGTGTATGTGTGTGTGTGTGTGTGTGTGTGTGTGTGTGTGAGCAGTGCGAGTGTGTGGTGTGTGTGGTGTGCGCATGTGTGTGTGTGTGCACATGTGTGTGTGCAGTGCGCGTGTGTGGTGTGTGCATGCGTGTGTGTGTGTGCAATCACATTTGATTATTGCACTCGCAAAGTCAAATTGCTTGTCAATTCTCACTGTTTCAACTGAAATATGAAGAGTAATTGGTTGCGTGGCTGGTTCCCTGTGCCAGCACTACAGGAATGGCAGCCCGTGCTCAAAGTCCAAGAATGCAATTCACGCCATCGAGTTTCCGAATTTTAATCTTGCTGGTCCCTTGCTGACAGAGCGGCATGAAACGCGCCGCTGGATATAGAAAGCTCATTTGTTATTTGTTCAGGAAATGTATATTGCAGTTCTCACTCAGTTTAAGTCCCACAACAGTATACAAGACGATGGACCAATTGCCGGAAAATGGAGGTAGAATACTTGATGTTTGGTGCAGACACAATAGGCTGAAAGGCTTTGAGCTGTAAAACTCAATGGATGGAAATTTCCCGTCTCACTCTCCAGGGGAATTGTTGCAGGCGGGACATGGGCCATGCAAAGATCCATTGACCTCGGGTGAGATTTCCCAGTTTTGGGATGAGCATGGGCGGAAAAACCCACCCTATGGGAGCGTGTTGGTTCCATCCAATGGTGCTGGCATATTTCCAGGCTGAATCTTACGCCTCATACTATCTCCACTCCAGGTGAAGGTCTTCCAGCAGGGTCACCATCCCCTCTTCAAATGCAGTGACAGCCCTGGTCAGTGCAAGCGCTGTCCAGAAGAGGATGGGGCAGCAGTATTGGAAGAAGATGAATGATCTTCTTCGCTCAGCCAGGATAGGTGAACCACCCCCAGAATCCTACTGGACCTGCTCACACACCCTTCACATCCCCAACACCTCCTCACACTCAGCCACTTTGGCCTTTGCCAACACCAGGCATCAGGTCACCCCGCCCTCCCACAATTACCACCTTCCCCCAGTAGCTGCTATGTTCCTCACACTCCAGATCTCACCCAAGAATAGTTTGCTGCGGACAATAGTCTGTTTGAGGGCCATGGCGCTCGACTCATCGATCGACAGTTCCAATGCACCATAGCGAAAAACTGCATCAACCTCCTCAGAAGACAAACACGGGACACGGTGGACAGAGTACCCTGCGTCATCCAGTACTTCCTCAGAGTGGAGAAGCTATGACATCTTCTCCGGAGTCTTCAACATGTTATTGATGAAGACGAACATCTCGCCAGGGCCATCCTCACATCCCCGCTTCTTGCCTTCAAACCACAACACCACACAACCCTGCCACAGCAACCTCTGCAAGACATGCTGGGTCATCGACATGGATGCCATCATCTCACGTGAGACCATACTCTTGCGACTCAGCCAATGTTGTCGAATACGCTGCAGGAAAGGCTGTCCCAAAGCATAGTACATGGGGGAGACCATGCAGACGTTATGACAACGGATGAATGAACACCACTCAACAATCACCAGGCAAGACTGTTTCCTTCCTGTGGCGAACACTTCAGTGGTCACGGGCATTTGGCCTCTGATCTTCGGGTAAACGTTCTCCAAGGCGACCTTCACGACATACGATAGCACAGAGTCGCTGAGCAGAAACTGATAGCCAAGTTCCGCACACATGAGGACGGCCTCAACCAGGATCTTGGGTTCATGTCATACTATCTGTAATCCCCATGACTTGCCTGAACTTGCAGCATCTCACTTGCTGTCCTGTCTGGAGACAATACACATCTCTTTAATCTATGCTTAATGCTATCTCCACTCATATTGTCTGCACCTTTAAGACTTGAATAACAGATTAGATGTAAAGACTCGCATTTTAACCAGTATTCTGTAAACTGTGTGTGCCTTGATAGCCCTGCTTCTGATCAGAACTCTTCACTCACCTGATGAAGGAACAGCATTCCGACAGCTTGTGGCGTTTACTATTAAATAAACCTGTTGGAATTTAACTTGGTGTTGTGAGACTTCTTACTGTGTTTACCCCAGTCCAACGCAGTCATCTCCACATATGGACAGGAACCCAGGAAGGATGACATGGGAATTGCTGCCTGCATACTAGTTTTCACTGCAAAGGGTGTCCTGACATGAAGGGAAAGTAAGGCCTGCAAGAAACCTGACCTCTGTCTCCAAAATGGCGATTCTGGGACCCCCTACTCCTGGCCCCGAGTTGAACTTATCCGTGTCCCTTGAATACTCTCCAGTGCCCTCTGAAATGCACACTGCAGAGCGTGCTGGCTGCCTGAGTGCTCACCTCCAAAAATTCCCCTTTAACGTGAAGACGCCAGATTGATGCTTCTGTGGACCTATTGTAACTGGTGCCAGCGTGACATCTCACCGGTGCCAGCTGAATACCTGGTGACGGGGAAGTCCCAGAGATAGTGCTCCCGAATGACATGCTAATGTATTAAAATAAGCTTTCTGCGGCTTACGTAACATCACTCCACTGGTGAGGGGCTGGGAAGATTGAAACATGGAAACTCGCCGGCACAAATCACTCTGCGTGGATTTTGAACATGTGCCATCATTCTCAGAGGCGGAGAATGCAGGCTCAAAATCATCCCCACACTGCTGCAGTGACAAAATATATTCGCTGAGGTGACCCCCTGTACTGTGATCACATGTTTTGTCACTTTTCTTTATCTTTGACTTAAACATTAATAATATCAACACACGATGTTCCTGGCACCTGAAATCATAGTATTTTTCTTCTTAGATATCTTTGCTTTACATATTTCTCCAGGAAAGCACTGTTATGATTTCAGTTTGACAGCTAAGTGAAGTCTAAATCCGTTTGTTCAACAAATTTTTTTTTACTGCAAAGATCAGAGTCTCCTGCAAAGCTCACTGCTCATAATGTTTAAAGTTTTAAAGTTTATTTATTTGTGTCACAAGTAGGCTTACATCAACACTGCAATGAAGTTGCTGTGAAAATCCTCTAGTCACCACACGCCAGCACCTGTTCAGGTACACTGAGGGAGAATTTAGCATGACCAATAACCAGCACATCTTTCAGACTGTGGGAGGAAACCAGAGCACCCGGAGGAAACCACACAGACTTGGGGAGAACATGCAAACTCCACACAGTGATCCAAGCCGGTAATCGAGCCCAGGCCCCTGGCGTAGTGAGACAGCAGTGCTAACTGCTGTGCCATGGCGCCAACCACTATTAAACCATCCCAGAGGATTTAAGATATAGGGCCCGACTCTCCTAAAAAAATTCTAAGTGCTGAATTCACGAGAAAAATTGATTTCTCAGTGGGATATCAGACTCAAATCTCCCCACTCTGTGCACTGAAGAGCCACAATATCATTGAAAACACAGGGGCGGGCCCTATTCATGCTGGAATCTAACAGTTCCAGGCCTCTGCACATGTGTAGTGGCCCCGATTTGTCAGGCTCCCATTTGCTGGCCAGTTAGATCGCTGGCCAAACCGGGACCCCACAATGCTGCCTCCCACGGCCCGATTGCAGCCCCCACGACCATTCCCAGGGCCACCCTCCCACCCCACCCTCCGTCCCAGAGTGCCCTGATCTCCAGCTCCCTCCACCTCCCCCACCACCCTGACAGAACCACCCACTCCAGCAGATCCCCCCACCTCAGCAGACTCCTCCCAAGGAGGCAGACCCCCTCCACGACAGACCACCCCCTCCAGCCCGCCCTGACTGCTGGCCTCCCTCCAGTCCTGACCAAATCCTAATGCAAAGTGGCAGCGTTTGGTCCCTCCTCCTCAGCATTGTCCCATGTTGGTGGGCAGTGCCAAAGTGCCCCCAGGGCATAGGCACTTTACCCCTTGACCAGTACTGGGGCACAGGCTGGCACTGCCAGGGTGCCCATGCCAGGGGGTATCTTGGCACCAACCACCTACTGCCTGACTCCCGGATGGACCCCAGTTGCCCCCCCTTCACTCCAGTGGGGTACCCGCTAGTTCCCCGAATGTAGAGCTACTCTAAATCTTGCCAGGTGAAATACTCCTGGCAGGGTGGGAGATGCTATTGGGCTCAGGGAATTCAATCCTGGGCCTGATAACGACATTTACATGACATTAAAAGCAGATTAAAACGATTTACCTGATCTTCCAGTGTGGTCTCGACTGCACCTGCTTTTCGGTAGTGGGAGACATGCATGCCTCAGGAAGGCATGCGCGAATCCCACAAAATGACCAACACAATCATTTTGCAACCTCACGTGCCAAAAAACATGCATGTAGCAATGGGAGAATTGGGCCCAAACGTTCTGGGGATTCGGGGAAATTACAAAGTACCGCTGGTTTAAAGAGGAGGCAATATTAAACATGAGGAAAGACAGACTTCTAAATTGCATTTGTCATCCTTTACAAACATTCGACTCACTGACATCAAATGCAGATACAGCAAGAAGTGTCTCTGGGAGGGGTGATGACAGTGCCACTGGTCTCTATTCTGGGTGTGACTTCTGTAATGAGAATGGGCAATAGGTGAAAGCATTTCATATTGTACAATATATACTGTGGAAATAATATATATTATAAAATACGTTTGATTAGATTACCAAATCATCACATCTTAAGAAATTGAAACATAAGAATAGACTACTTAGACCCTTAAACCTCTTCTGCCATTCAATTAAATCATGGTTGATCTGCGACTTAATTCCATATACCCAGCTTTTCCTTTGATATCTTTGGCTAACAAGAAACTGACAATCTCAGTTTTAAATTTAACAATTGATTTTGCATTATTTGTCATATTTTGGAAGAGTTCCAAATTTCTACCTGCCCTTTGTGTAAAGAAGTGTTTCCTAATTTCCCTTGAAAAGGCTTGGCTCTAAATTTTTGACTCAGGTTCCTCAACCGGCAGGAATAATTTTGACCAGTCTACGCTATATATTCCTCTTAACATCTTGGACATTTCAAACAGATTACCCTGCCATTTTCCAAATTACAGGGAATATAACCCTCATTTATGTTGGCTGTTCACACCCCACCGCCGCTGCCAGTGTGAATGGACAATTTGCTGCTTAGCCAAATCTCTGTTCTCTGCAGTGGGACTGGAGAATCCCAGTTGTGGGTGAGACTGGAGAATTTGGCCCATCATCTTTTCTCATAACTTAACCTTAAAGGGAAGGAGTCAGGTGTCTTTGTCTCCGTATGAAAGAGGGAATCAGGTTAGGAAACCTGAAATTTTGATTTTTTTTCTGTCTGCAAAAACATCCTTACTGCAAAAACAGGACCAGAAGCACAGTTCCTTGTGGCTGTGAAGTTTTGGAGGCTGCTACTAAACTTGATGGGAGAGGCAAAACAAAGAGAATTTGAGAGCTGCAAAGAGTTAGGAGTTTACTTTGTGTACCAGGATTGTCACATGGCTGGATTTGTGCTGAAAAAGGCTTTACAGGTGGGAATTGTAAGACTAAATTAAAGTTAGTTCTGGAGGTTTGAAGAGCAAGAAGTCTCACAACACAAGGTTAAAGTCCAACCAATTTATTTGATAGTAAACTCACAAGTTTTCGGGGTTTGCCCCTTCGTCAGGTGAATGGAGAGTTCTGGCCTCAGACTCTCAATTCACCTAACGAAGGGCCAAGCCCCGAAAGCTTGTGAGTTTACTATCGAATAAATTGGTTGGATTTTAACCTGGTGCTGTCAGACTTCTTACTGTGTTTACCCCAGTCCAACGCCGGCATCTCCACATCATGGTTTGAAGAGTGACAGGGCAATATTGTTATTAGAGTGGACATAATAACAGATGGAAAATGTAGTAAATGCAACAACTGGCAACCACCAATTAGCTAACAAGCAACAATGGATTTATTACTATCTACAATTTACACAGAGTGCTATAATCAATGTGACCACTCTCAGTTCTAGGATCAATCTGACTGCAAAAGCCTGTGCATTGCCTCAAGATCAGGGATGTAATATTGAGGTTTTATAAAGCTCTGGTCGGACCACATTTCAAATATTGTGAATAATTTTGGGACCCATGTCTAGGGAAGATGTGCTGGCCTTGGAGATGGTCTAGAAAAGGCTCATGAGAATGATCCCAGGAATGAAAAGCTTGACATATGAAGAGCACTTGAGGACTGTGGGTCCATGCTCAATGGGGTTTAGAAGGATGAGGGAGAATCTCATTGAAACATACAGAATACTGAAAAGCCTTAATAGAGTAGATGTGGAGAAGATGATTCCAATAGTAGGAGAGACTAGGATCTGAGGGCACAGCCTCAGAATAAAAGTATGATCATTTGGAACCGATATGTGGAGGAATTTCTTCACCAGAGGGTGGTGAATCTGTGAAATTCATTGCCACAGAAGGCTGTGGAGGCCAGTTCACTGAGTGTAGTTTAGACAGGGATGGTTCTTGATTGGTAAGGGGATCAATGATTATAGGGAAAAGGCAGGAGAATGGGGATGAGAAACGTATCAGTCATAATTGACTGGCAGAGCAGCTTGATGGGCCGAATGGCCTAATTCTGTTCCTATATCTTATGGCCTTATGATCTTATCGCCACGCTCATTCCCCATACTGTGACTCTTTGGATGCACACCTCTTAAAGGGGCCAACTACTGCAGAAAAGTAACCTTAAATCTTTTCCACTCTTGGCCACTAGTTATGGGAGTCCAGCACAATCGAGATGAAAGACATATTTGTGCAGGGTGATGTTTTTCAGAGAGATGTGTTTCTGAAACTACCCAAAGAAGTAGCAGATGCAAAAGATAAACAATGGAAACTAAACAAATGTAGCTATGGCCTGAATAATGTTTTGAGGGGTGTTTCAGTAAGATATATTTTGCTCAAAATAGCTTGTGCAGATCCTGCACTGTTATATTGGGCCTGGACTTTCAGCTTGAGGCAAACAGCTGGGGTCAGGAAAGTTCCCGGCACATTGTGCCCTCATCAAGGAAAGAACGCTCCAAAATTCCTATACCAATTTCGTACTAACTCATGAAAATCATCTCCAAATCATCTCCATACCCCTAAAACCATCTCCATACCCACATTAGCTCCTATGCCAACTTACGCCACAGACCAACCTTAGAAACCATGCAGAGATAAAATACATTTCTTACCAATTACAGACTCCACTATATAAAAAACATTTTTATCCCTAAAAGCCCCACTGAATACACTTAAATCCCTTCAAGTACTTAACCCTTCATAAAACAAGCATTTGTATTCATAACCACAAATCAAGGACAGCTAATCTTTTAATAATTTCTGTCAGCTGTCAATAAAAGTGTGAATATACAGCCCTCACTGTGATAATCATAGGTTATGGAAAGTAGTCAAGCATTAATAAAGAGATAATGACAGTGCTTAGTCTTATGTCAACAAACAGCTATTGAAACAGCTAGGACAGATTTTTTTTCAACTCTCATTGACACAGATATGCAGTTCTATCTTTATTTTTAAAGGACTCGCCATTTAAATAAATTGACAGCTTGACAACTCTACAAACTATACCTACCTTTCATGGGTATTTATGACCTCTCTATGGATTCGTAACTTCTACACGGCAGGATGAAACTCTTCCTCCAGTGAGAATTGGGTTTGTTTGAGCTCATCAAATGGTCCTGCTGAGTTTGTGATTCTCACATGTGGGAGCTGAGATTCACCGACACACCCCCGTCCCCCACAACCTGCTGCAAAAAGAGGAAATGTTGGAAATGAGGGCAGGAAGTCTGGATCCAGGGTCCAACAGTTATTTTTATTACACTGTGTAGTCTCCATGACCCTGTAAATGTCCAGACCTTGTATCATGAAAAAATACTTGCAGGCATTTTTTGTGATATATGACTGTGTCTCATGGCATGGTATTGCGGAATTTAAGAAAACTATTGTTAATAAGATTAGAGTGCAATTTAAAATTGGGAGTGATGTTTCTGGGTTTTAAATATATTGGTTTAGATATTAAACAGAGTAGGTCCGAAATAACTTTAAATCAACAATCCTATTTAGAGAGTGTTTTTCTCATCCTGGTTAATAATAGAAAATGTTATATCCGAAGAGAGAACAATTGATTGGTCATTTGTACTGATTGGGCACTCAGACCAGACTTGGGCTAGTTTTGATATATTGGGTTACAGATATACAAAGTAGAGCATGTCCTAGGACAAATGAAACATTTTGAAAAGCAAATCTGGAGAAATATGTGCATAGATTTCCTTCCTTGTGTGACCCAAAGAATATGAATCTAATCCTTTTTAGTAATGCTTCAAATGGTAATCTTTCTGATGGGTATTCTACTGCAGCTGGCTTCATACTATTTCTAATGTGTGAAAATGGGAAATATTGTCCTTTAGCTGTGGAAGCTAATAAAATTGCAAAAATGTGTTAAGAACTTTAGCTGCTGAAGCACTGATTCTTGTGGAGGCATTGAATATGGGATTCTATTTGTCAAATGTTTTAAATGAGATTCTGAACAAGGGGCAGTCTGAAGATTGTATACCCATTGAATGTTATGCAGATAATCATTGAATCTGGAAATAACGTACAGTACAAGAAGTATGAATGAGTAAAGATGACCTTGCTGGCTTGAAACAAAAGCTGGAGAGAAAGGAAAAATTAAATAGGTGAATTCAAGTCATTAATTGTCTGAATTTACATGTCCTTATTTTTTAAAACCATCAAATCACTTGTTCAGTGTCTGAGAGGAGGAATGTCTCAGTCAGAATGTGGGGATTTTTGATACATTTTATTTTGAAATTTTGATTCAGCATATTAACCTTTATTGGCTCTCAACACAAATACATCAAGCACTAAGGCAATGATTCTAAAAGGAAGGACTCTTTATTGAAGAACAACAGGATTCCAGGAGAGTGCTTCACACTTATGTTACCTGCTGAGCAACATCACTCCAACTATTCTCTTCCATGTTGACCTATATCACTTCCATTTACCTATTCAACAGAATTAAAGTTTTAAATTTATTGATTAGTGCGCAAGTAAGCTTACATTAACACTGCAATGAAGTTATTGTGAAAATCCCTAGTCGCCACACTCCGGTGCCTGTTCAGGCACATTGAGGGAGAATTTAGCATGGCCAATCATCTAACCAACACATTTTTTGGACTGTGGGAGGAAACTGGAGCACCCGGAGGAAACCCATGCAGATGCAGGGAGAATGTGCTGACTCCGCATCGTGACCCAGAATTGAACTCGGATCCTTGACACTGTGAGGCAGCAAAACTAACTGCTGTGGTACCATGCTGCCCAGTAAAAAAATGTGTGAGAATATAATAGCAAAGAATGATTTTGATTCATCAACCTCTGGGTTATGGGCCCAGCATGCTTCTGCTGCGCCACTCTGCTCCATACTAATCAATATGTTAAATTACATGCACTGTCAAGCAATATCACTGAAAATTTTGGTTTTTTATTTGAAGAGAAATGAAGGAGTCTGTTAATCATATAGGGTGGATTCTTGGAGGATATTTCCCAGGGCTGAGGTTTAAGGTGCTGGGAAGCAAGTACAGAGGAGGTGTTAGGGGAAAGTTTTTCACTCAGAGGGTGGTGAGTGAGTGGGATCGGCTGCCGTCGGTGGTGGTAGAGACGAACTCGCTGGGGTCTTTTAAAAGACTTCTGGATGAGTATATGGGATCTAATGGCATTGGGAGTTGTATATAGTTCTATGGCTTGGTAGGTATAGATGTGATCGGCTTAACTTGTGGGCCGAAGGGCCTGTTTGTGCTGTAGCGTGTTCATTGTATTTAGGTGGTGGATAGTAACTAGGGTTCATTTGAGCTCAATAAATAGACACAGAATGAAATTGTGGTTGTTGGGTTAGGAGATGTATGCTTGGGTGTGACAATTTGTGTGAGTGAGCCCTTGCCAACTAGCTTTCTTAAATAGAATACTCTTATTTCATAAATTCTTCTGATTGACAAGCAGTGTAAGCATGTACCTCTCTCTTACTACTGTTCCCCTTTCTGGTACCCTTGTACCTTTCTCTGTTCAGGTGCCCAAGAATTACAACATGGCCAGACAATGCTGAGGAGAAATAAGTGGTAAAGCGGAGAGAGGTGGAAGAGCAGGAACCCATTAATGAAGAAGAAAGATTGTCGGTTGCTCTCACAGTTGAAGCCACCAATTCAGATTCTGCTTTGGAGGATAGTTTTGAGCAAAGGGCTTGCATTTGGTGACCATCAGGCATGACTGGCATGAGTGGTAGGAAGAATAGTCCTGGATTGTTGCTTTCTCCTCCCACCACTGGCACTCCATCAATGCCTCGCTGATTCCTGTTAGCCAGTCTGGACGACTGTCATAAGTGCAATCTGAAGCTAGGCCTTCTAGGGCAGGAGCTGTTCAGGGTCAACCGACAAAGCCATCTGTAGCCCCTCTCACTGAAAATTAGTTACCTTCCATTGTCATAATGCAGCCACTGTGGTGAACTGCAAAGGAGCACTAGGACGACCATTGGCACTAAGAGAGTGCTCAGGAGTGATTAGTTAAAGTTTGTACGCAATATGACAAGGATTGATTTCTAAGTTTGGTCCTGATTATTTATTTTGTGATCACTTTTAATTTTGTGAACAGAAGAAGACAGTTATGGTCAGAAACTGAGGGATGGCAAGGTTTGGAACTGTAGGTAGTGTTCAACTGAGTTGATCATGAACAGCCCTGTTGTATTATTTGCCTCCTCTTCCACTCCCTTCTCATCAGCTGGTCACCATATAGCTGGTAGCAATGCTGCCTTCTTGATGGCAATGTGGTGCAGTCTGCAGCCAACCACAATACATTAAGATATGCATTCTGCAAGCTACTGTCGACCTCCCCCACAGCGGACTAGACAGTGCTAGCATTTCTAAAACATCCCAATAGTTTGGTTAATGACATTTTGTTTGGCAGCATACTCTCATTGCATGAAGCTGCCTGCATGAATGTGTTGCTCATGGGAGTCATGAGTCATGAGTTCAGTGGATAGCCCTTGTTGCCCAGTGGTCACTCTCCAGTTAAACATGGTGGTATAAATCAGCTGGAATAGTGAACCACTGGAAAGTGAAGACATCATGAATGCTACTAGTACATTCACCTGCATGGTGTGCTGCATATACTTGCATATCAGTTACATGCTGAGACAAAGGAATCCTTTTTGTTTGCAGTATCACTCAGAGTTGATACAGAGCCCCTGCAAAGCAATGTGTGTTCAATCAATGGCACCTTCCCCGTTGGGGAAGCATGCACTGCTTGAGAAGCCATGTATTTAATCCAGCTGCTTTTCTCTAGCAAAAGAGACTGACATACACTAAGATGTCATAGAGTAATGACTTCAGTGATCTACCTTATACAATAATGGATGATGAACTGGGAGTTATTGCTCCAGTCTGGAAGGAGCCAGATGCATAAACATTTATGGATGTGGTTACCTTTGCACCCATTGGCAATGCTGCCCTCTCTGTTCTCTAAGGTTGACATGATTGCAAAGGATAACAAATTTCAGTGAAGTAGAAATTTTAGTGAAACAATTCCTGGATTCAATTCGGTGAATTAAAGAGCACCCTCGGAGAATATGGTTTCCTTTTGACAGCCCTTCTCCTCCTCTCTTCCCTTTGTCTCTTCTTGCACCCTGTCCTTCTCTGTATCATCTCTGTTCACTCTCTCTGTTAAGTTGTAGTGCAAGGGGAATGGAAATTACTGCACCCCCGTTGGGAGCAAGTTATTTGTGCAGAATCCTTGAAATCAGGACAGTTCTTCAGCCAATGCCACACCGCTCCCCGTTGTCTTTAGTGGCTTTAAACAACACTCAGAGAGCACCAAAGAGTTTTACCAGCACAACACAATCAGTAGATATTGATCAGCAATTAAGTTAAATTGTTGATGATCCCACAGGAAAGGCCATCTGTGTCATTACTCATGGTCAGTTTGCTCATTCATCTTTCAGACATTGCCCCACCCATACAGGCAGAAAAACCTTGGCCAGAATTCTTTGGCAGGTCACACCCTGCCGTCACTGGTAGTGAGAACGGAGAATTTGGTGTTCAGCTAAATCTCCATTCACTGAAGTGGGACTGGAGAATCACAACTGCAGGTGAGGTCGGAGAATCTGGCCTCTTGTATTTGTTAGCCCATCCTCTCAGCCTTACCTTTTTCAATCTTGTTATCCAATGCTTACATTTTTTTTCACAGTTGGAACTTGAGTGGAACTTATTTTGTTGGTTAGATGGGATAGAGAGAGAGAGAAAGTCCTACTGTTTTTTTTAGATTAGAAAGTTCGGTCTGACCAAGCAACCTTTCAATTCACAAAGATGAAGAAGCTTTCTCCTGAAAATCAAGAGGTCATGGAAGGAAGACTATAATTGTGTGGACCCCCATATAATGAGTGCTTTCTTTTATTTATTTATCTCTTTATGTTCAAACTATTGAACTATTTTTTAAGAATGACAATTGAATATTTAATAAGGTAAACATAATGACCAGGGTGAGGGAAAATAAATCCAGGTTTCTGTTGATTTGTAATACTTGACAAAGCAGGAATTAGAATCCTTACGGTGCAGAAGGAGGCTGTTTGGCCCATCAAGTCTGCAGACTATATGACAGAGTATCTTACTGAGGCAACTTTCTCCCACTCTATCCCCATAACCTCACACATTTCCCATGGTCAATCCACCGAACCTGCACATCTTTGGACTGTGGGAGGAAACCAGGGCACCCAGAGGAAACCAACACAGACACGGGTGAATGTGCAAATCCATATTTGGACAGTCACTCAAGGCCAGAATTGCACCCAGGTCTCTGGCGCTGTGAGACAATGCTAACCATTGTGCCACCATGCAGCCCTTTAAGTTTGGTGAAAATATTAAGCCATTGCATGCTGACTCATCAGTCATTGTAATGTTTAGGTTAAAGGACGCAAAAATGTTAATACACCTGTTACAAGAGTCTAGAGGAAATACACCCCACTGATAGCTTGTTCATGGAATCCTTCTTGCTGGGAATTAAATTACAATTAGTACTATGGGAGTGAAGTCAGTGCTTACTACATACATTTGGAGCTGAATCTGACAGTGTTTTTTATCTTATTGTTTAATACCTGTGTGAAGCAAAACATGGTAGAGAGACGGTACTGTTGTAAATGTGATTTTTGATATGCTGAGGATAGGGTGTAAAATCCAACTGATGGGTTATGAGGAGCAGTCTCAGCTACAAGAACATACTTGAAGCATCAAGAAATTAGTAGCTCTTGTACAGTGAAGACATTTACTAGAGTTAAACAAGGAATCCTGTGATGAGTATCCCAACAGGAAGCTACACTGATAGGCAGGTACAATTTGATCCTGAGGACCAGATGTCATTTTCAACCCCCTCCACCTCTTACAGAAACCTTTAGCTACAAACAATAATTGCTACTCTGATGATCACTGCTCTGTCAGATAAAGCATAGGAAAAAATAAGATCAGCAATGAAGTACCATTTCTTAATGGTTGAATCAGATGTTAAATAAAGGGTAGGGAATCATGGCATCTCAATCTGGGAGGGGGTGGGTGATCTGTCAATGGTTCACTTTGTTAACTTTAGCTCAGTCCATGAGAGGGACTTTCAAACACACTTTTTAATAAGCACTTTTACCTTTGCAGGGATGGCTTTATCCTATTGAGAACTTTGGATAGATGATGTATCACAGTTCAGAAGCTTGACCTCAACACTGCAGACTCCAAATAACGCAAATTAAGCTGGAAAATGCCATTCTGACAAACCAACCTGAATCGATATTTGCAAATACACAATAGAATCGATTGCCAAACAAATCTCAAGGAACGTGTTAAAGAATATGTTGAATTCTCCTTTCAGCTCCAGAATGAAGTGACGGTTAGGGATAACTGTTAGCTGCAGAGTATTAGCTGCAGAAAGCAGGAATTATTTTAAAACTGAAAATGTCAAGTGTTTGAGAAAGGAGATAGTGGCACATAGAACATGTTGGTGGGATTTTCCTGTGTGTAATATTTTGTGCGTTCATGTTAAAGAAAGAAGAAAGGAATAGAAATGTATATGACCCATGTGAGGTGAATTTACTTGGCTAAAACATACAGTGGTATATAGCTCCCACACGTATCAATGGTGCTAGTCTCCTTATTATTCCAGTATGTCCAACCTTCAAGGGATTTCATCATCTTCTCTGGGTCCTATCATGAATGAAGAGTTTGACGCCGGATCAGAATGAAGATCCAGGGTGGCATGTTGGCACAGTGGTTAGCACTGTTGCCTCACGGCTCTAGGGTCCTGGGTTCAATTCCTGGCTTGGGTTAATGTCTGTGTGGAGTTTGCATGTTCTCCCCATGTCTGCATGGGTTTCCTCCAAGTGCTCTAGTTTCCTCCTACAGTTCAAAGATGTGTGGGTTAGGTTAGTTGGTCATGCTAAATTGTCCCTTAGTGTCCTGGGATGTGTAGGTTAGAGAAATGTGTGGGGTTGTGGGGATACGGTCAGGGTTGGATTATTGTCAGTGCAGACTCAAAGGGCCAAATGGCCTCCTTCTGTACTGTAGGGATTCTATGATCTGTCAAACTAACAGTTCATGTCATCATTGTTGGTACTTGGGGGAACGCTTTCAGCTACTCTGTCTCTGGCTGTCTTCTGGGCACACCGGATGTTGCGAGTTTTTGCCTCTTTCTGGGTTGATTGGTTGAAGTGTGCAAAAGTTTGTAAGGGGATTTTTTGGTATCATTTTTATTGACCAGCATGATGTTGTTTACTCCGACAGTTTCCCATTGAGGATCTGCTTGGGGATACTGTATTCATCTCCTGCAAATCTGAGTTGAATTTTCTGGAGAGTTTCCATTCTGAGTCCAACATCGTGAAGAGTCAGTGTTTGCAATATTGTGTTGCTTTTGAGTTCATAAGATGGATGTAGGTATTTTTAGTGGCAGTAATCCAGAGGTTTAACAAGGCAATTACAACTGACCAAGGATTTTGAGGTGGTTTGTCTGGCTTCATTCCTTATTATTGACTTTTTAGCATTTTGATATAACTGAGTGGTTTGCTAGACCATTGCAGAGGGTATTGTGGAATCAACCACATTGCTGCAGATCTGGATTTGGAGTCACATGTAAGCCAGACCAGGTAAGACCTCCCCCTGAGTGAACCAGATGGGTAACCGACAATGGTTTCATGGTAATCATGTGACTTTTAATTTCCATTTTTTGATTTTCCACCTCTTTCTAATGGTGGAATCTTCCATTCTTGCTCATGGCGACTCCCCACAATGGGTCTCCCAGCAGCAGGAGAGGTGGTGGAATCAATGGGAAATCCCATTAACCAAAGACTTCACTGCCAGGCAACAGGGGCCATCTCCTGCCATTGAGAACCATACCATATGGGGGCCAGAAAATCCCCCCCAGATTTTTATTAAATTCAAATCTCACCATCTACTATGGTGACTCGAACTGAGATTGTCTGAGTGTTGCTCTAGGTCTCTGGATTACGAAGGGACAATACCACTATACCACCAACTGCCAGCACACAGCAAACTCCCACACAAAGAGCAATGTGCAGTACTGCAGTTGTGGCCTAACTGGTGTTTTACACAGTTCCAGCATGACCTCCCTGTTCTTGTATTCTGTGTATCAGGTGACTAAGGCAGATATCTCATATGTCTTCTTCATCACATTTTCTACCACCCTCAGGGATCTGCGGATATGCACCCCAAAGCACCTTGATCTTCAGCACTTTTTAGGATCCTCCCAGTCATTGTGTAATCCTTTGTCTTATTAGCTTCCCCCCTGTGCATTATCTCTCTGGGTTAAATTCCATTTGCCACTGCTTTGATCATCTGACCAGTCCTTTGATATCGTCCTGCAAGATACAGTTACCCTCCTCACTATTTACCTGTCCTAACTCTTTTCATGTCATCCACAAACTTCTAGATCATAGCCCTATATTTAAGTCCAAATCATTAGTGAGCAGCACAAATAGCAAGGATCCCAGCATCATGCCCTGCAGACCCTGCTGAAAACAGATTCCAGCCACAGGACTGTCCCTCTACCATCATCCTCTGTTTCTTACCTCTCAGCAAATTTTGGATCCAGTGTGCCACTTTGCCTTGGGACACCTGGGGTCTTACTTTCTTGATAACTTTGCCGTGAAGGACCTTAACAAAAGTCTTGCTAAAGTCCATACAAACCATATCAAATACATTACTCTCATCAACACTCCTCATTACTGCCTCAAAAAATTTGATTACATTTGTCAAACACAAACCTTTATAAATCCATTCCAACTCTTCCGGATTAATCTGTGACTATCCAAGTGCTGATATATTCTGTCCCTCAGAATTCTCTCTGGTAACTTCCCCACCACACAGATTTACAGATCAGTCTATAATTTCTGAATCCATCCCTACATCCCTTTTTAAATAATGGGACGATGTCAGCAGTGCTCCAGGTTCCTGGCAATTCATCTGTGGTCAGAGGGGGTTTGAAAATTACTGCCAGCGCCCCGGTACCTCTTCCTGTACCTACCCCAACAACCTCACTTCATCCAGGCATTGAAATTATCCACACTGAAGGCTGCTAAACCTGCTCCTACCTCCTCTCTGGTAATTTCCTCTCGAATTTCACTGTCCTCCACCCTGGTGTGTCCAGATTTACATCAATGAGTTTACATTTTGAATAGATACAGGTCGAAAGGCTTCCTGGGGAGTTCCCAGCTTCCCACCTCAGTTTCTGCATCATCTGTCCAGGAGGAGAGTTTCTGAAGAAAAGAACTGATCCTGGGAAAGAGGCAGATTAGATAGCCCTCCCCTCCCATGCCAGGGATGATCAACTGGTCTCAAGGCATTTTGATTCTGTAGAAACAATCAAGACATTACTGCTTCTTCCCCAATTTTAGGGGAGTGTTTTGGGAAGAGTTTGGAGCTGGAGTTTGGGGTGAGGATAGGGGGCTGGCGCAGATTGTGAAGGAGTAAGAATCAGGCTGCTAGTGCCGGTAGGATGTGAATGGCTGAAAAATTGTGACATCCACCTTGACCACGTGTTTAGCCTAACTTAGGTGCATAGCACAAAGCTGCTGCCAATGAAATCATCAGGTGTTGAATGTTGAGCCTATGATGGGTTTGGAATACAGTAATAATTGAAGTTCAGAAGGGTAATGCATAAGCAAGTTCAACAAAAGCATCACCCAACATTGTTATAATATTCATAGCTCTGGGAATTCAAGTTTCCAATTCTTTTTCAATGAAAGGAAATTGTTAATATAATGGCAAACAAAGGCAGTAAAGAAACAGGCTGAGGTCAGCAATGACAGGTAAAAGAAACTCTTTTTATCTGCTTCATAAAGGGCATGCTGGCCCAAGCAAACAATCTACTAGCAAATGGGCAGGCAATAGCACTCGAAACATCACAACAAAACTGTGTACAACACAAAGCAATGTTCCAGAAAACAGAGATCAGCACAGAAGCATTCAAACCACAGATAGCAAGAAAAAAAAGTCTTTACAAGCTGCTAACAGAGGGGTTGCGCAAAAAAACAAGTGCAGAGTGATACAGATTAACACCATGGCCAATCGAAACCTTACATTGAGAACAGTGATAGGAGTGTTTTCACAACAAAAGAACCAACTCCAAAGAATAATTATGGTCGTGAAAAGATTGCAACCTAGAAGTAAAAGTGAATCGCATTCCCCCTGTACAGACAGGTCAACACCCCTATCTGTCAATCAAAGGATTCAATCACATTTGTTGGGAATGCAATTACACAGCAGAAAATGTAACATTTCCCCCAAAACGTGGTATTTTAAATGTTATTGCTGATGTAAAAATATCATCCCATTTGTGATCTTATGAAACCATTTTAAATTGCAAATCTCATGAGAATGGTTGACCTCTCAATTGGACTGTCATCTTTACCACATTCCTGAAACAACACACGGAGCACAATGTGACTTCATTTAGTTCAGACTTTCAGCAACTTCTTTATCCATCCCACACCACTCTCCTCGTGCATTGAAAGAAAAGTTACTACAGTGTGTTGTCAATTCCTGAGCAGATATTCACCTACTAATCCTGGCTTAAGTTCAGTGTGCACATTGCTGCAAGGCAAAACACTCGATTGCATAGAGAAGCTGAATATGGTTATAACAATAAACCTCTATAGTTTCTATTTAGTGTAAGAGCTGCTTTAATATGTAAGGAGACAGGTGATGGAAGACAGTGTGCAACATTGTTTATTTTAATTGAGTAAAAAAAGAATTAGTTTTCATCAACACTGAAAGTTATAGATTCAGTGGCAAGTATTTAAAACACTAATTATCCAGGAATTTGTACCCATAGAATAAAAATTGCCTATCAGTCTGCTAAAGTATATTTCCTTTGTTCTTTTTATTTCAAAAGACATGCGGGAGTGGCACAAAAAACAATTGTGACAGTGCACTGATTTTAATTGCAGTGACAATCTCATTGATCCACCATAATAGGAATATTATGCTAGATGGTAAAGAACAATTATTTCCAAGAGTATTTCAAAATCTGTGAGTCATACTTTAAAATAGTAATCATTTTGAACCCATGGGACTACAGGACATAACGTAATTTACCTGACTTACAACATCAGGAATAATCAACAATCAAGTCGCATTATTTAGGCAATAACATATCCATATTCAATGTGAAGACAGGAGTCTACTGCTCTTTGATCCATAGTCCTGTGAATGAAGGAAATTAATTGCATCATATATAACACAAACAGCGAAAATATACACATTGACTTCTATCTTGTTCACTTAGTTTTCTAAGTATCTGAATTTTGTTTACCGAAAAATGAAAGCAAACCGCTACGAAAACCATTTTTAAGAAGTCTCTTGCTTGCTGCTCAAACTTTGATTCGAAACTGAGGTCTCGTCAATTCTGAATCCAAACACATTGATTGGCAAGTGGGTCTAAAACACTGCTGGTCCATCAGGAATTTCAATGTATACCAGCAGTCGACTGTCAGAGACTCAGACGCATACCACCCACTGCAAGTCAGTGACTTTAGGATTTTCTGCCACACATTCTGCCAGTAAAATAAATAGACACAACTGCCAAAAACTGATGTGAGCCACTAATCCATAATAAAAAAAGAAAGAAGAATGTGGCACATTCACTCCCAGTTTTTATTATAATAGATAAGAAAATACCTTGGAGGATTGAAAAATAGATTTTGCATGATTTGCTCCCTTTTGTAGGATAAGCAGATTATCTCAGACACATTCAAATTCAAACTCAACCAAGTTCATAATTCTTTGAAGAGAACCAGATCAGCCCAATACATATTCATTTGAATTCAGCACTCATCTCAACTTGATTGACAAATAGACGGCTGAGGATATAACCAAAACAATCAAGTATAAGTCAAAAGAGATTGTGCTTAAACTATACCACGCTCTGGTCAGACCATTGTCAGGAAGGGTCAATCTTGAAAGCTTTGTGATACCATTTATAACTAACATCAACTGGAACAAACATAATGAACAGTTATTGCACAAAGAATAATGTATCAGCAAACAGTACTCTGTTATTGAAGCCAGAACACACCTCAGTTATAATGCTTGGAAGACATGACATGATCAGAAATCTGATTGGTATACAAACAATATTGTGATCAAAATCAAGGAAAGTAGATCAGATAGACCCATTGCTTATTATCTTGAGCACATTTCAATCACAAACAATACAAGTGATATACTTTCTATATCCAGTTCTGTAAAGTATCAAAGAATCATGGAATTCCTATGGTTCAGAAGGTGGCCATTTGGCCCATCGAGTCTGCATTGATCACAATCCCATCCACAGCCTGTTCCCGTAACCTCACATATTTAATCTGCTACTAGGTTACCCCTGACACTAGAGTCAATTTATCATGGCCAATCAATCTAACCTGCATAACTTTGGACTGCGGGAGGAAACCGAAACACCCGGAGGAAACCACGTAGACACAGAGAAAATGTACAAACTCTACACAGACAGTGACCACGGGCCGGAATTGAACTTGGATCCCTGGGCACTGTGAGGCAGCAGAGCTAATGACTGTGCCACAGTATTGTAATGCACTGCATTTTGCTGGTATCATTGTATCCAATTGGGGTTGTGTTGAGGGTCTGACACCATAATGTCCAGTTCTGAATCAAATTTATGTCATTCTAATAACAGAAACAGGTCATGAAAGAGCTAAGAGACTGCTCCTTTACAGGCCAAAAAACCTGCCCTCTTGACCTTGGCTGTAATCAAATAAGAATTGACCAACTAAAGGTTTAAAAGTTAGAAAACAGCATGGTAAAATTATATTACTTGGATCATTAGGTTAAACCTTATGGAATTTAGGTTCTACAGCAAAAGATAAGTAGAGAACAAATGTTCAAAGTATTTCCTAGCGTAAAACTATGGACTGATATCTGGGTTGGCAGCTGGAACTGGGAATATGGGGCAATGGAAAATTAATTGGATGTATCGATGAGAGAATGATCAAGTCATTCTTGATTAACTGATTGTAACTATCCAATAATTGAGAATTATAATGTTTTTTATATACTTTAACATACCTGAATTGAGAATTATGGCATATAGCTTTTAAACATCCATATTTAATAGATATAAATATGGCACACCTCTCGTTCATTAATATGCATGAATTTAGGTTTATTTCCTCGCTGTTAGGAAAGATGTGACATCAGTACTTGAAAAAGATGACTGTTGTGTTTCCGCCTCTCTGACATCATATATATTCACACATCTGGAGGTTTCCGTGTGACTTTGATAAATGTCCAATACATCATTAAATAAGTTTGCACCCTGACTTGATGCAAGGTTTGTTTAAAAAAAAATTGCATAGAAGCTGGTTTTAAAATATCCTTCCTAAAAAGATATTAGTGCAGCATTTTGGTGTATCGAAGATTCTACTTCATGACATGTTCACAATGTTTATCAGCAAAAGCTAATAGATGTGTTGCTGAAATGTGGCAATAGCAGTAAAGATGTGAGATTCATTCATCCCAAGCCTACACTGGGTCCAAACACTGAGCAACAGGCTAGAAGATAAACAATAAGATATGCTTCAAATGAAGAGACGAGTATGACAAAGTTGTATACTATCACCCAAAATTACTTCATTTGTACACAAAGCAACAATTCAGAAAATTAGATGAACTTCTGAGAGTAAAATTTGGAGCCAAGAACATAACAAATACACAGTACACTGTTGACACAGCACAACTTACAGAATCAGAAGAGGTTCTACAAAATATTCTAGATCAATAAAATCTAGAATTTTCAAATACAGATTGAGTATTAACATCAAAAAAGACAAAAAAGTAGTTGTTGGAAGGAACACATTAGAACGGGGTGGGGGGGGCGTAATTCTCCCATCACGATCTGGAAATTTTCTGGCAGTTGGGTTGGGAGATGCGCATGTCGGCCATTTCACAGGTTCCCTGCGAGCGTTTACGATCCGTGCACATCTTCCAACCGGAAAAAAATGGTGCTACCAGGACTGTGCAGAAGACCAGCATGCGCTAATTTGCACTACTTACCATACCTTAGCATGCCATTATCCAGATCGACATGTAGGGTTGCCAAATTTCCAAAAAGGAGGACATTGCATATGTGGTCATACGTTACCATATATATATATACATATATACAGTGCATTTCAAAAGAATTAATTTTTTATAAAATTTAAACTGCATTGCAAAAACAACAAATGCAAACAGATGATTACTTTAGTTATTTTATTTAAATAAAGATTCTAATATGATACTTTTTTGCCCATATAAATCCAGCAAAATTCAAAATCCAGCAAAAACAAAACTTCTAGATGTTGGTGTTGAGACAGATTTCAGTGTCCTGAACCACAGCAAGTTATCATGAAGGTACAGCAAGCAATTAGGAAAGCAAACAGCTTGTAGACCTTTTTTGCAAGAAGATTGGAGGATAGAGAAGCTGGGTCCCATGATCAGGTATTGAGGGCGTTTGAACAAGGGACCCTTGTACACAGCTTTTGAGAGACTGCACCTGGATTACTGAGCAATTTTGGTACCTATACTTAAGGACAGAGATACTTGCATTTTTGGTGGTACAGAAAGGTTCACTAGATTGGTGGCAGGATATGAGAGGGTTGTCCTATGATGTGAGATACTGGATAACTTGGGTCTGTATTCTCTGGAATTTAGAAGAACGAAGCAAACAGGGTTAAAAAGGGAAGTGCATGGTAGACATGGAGGGTTGAATTTAATGCCCCCTCCATGGTGAGTTTGGTGGTGGGGCATTTACTTGGGTGGGAAGGTGCCAGTTGGGGACCTTGTCATCTTCCTGTATGTTCCAATTAGTCTTGGGCAGGAAGGCTCATGAAGGAACTTTGTGCCCCGCCATCAGTTGAGGCCATCAAGTGGGTAATTAATACCCACCTAAGGATTTCATCCCAACAAGCACTGAACAGGAAACTTGCCATGTAAGAGCAAATCTTGTCAATGTTGTGTGTGGACTTCCCGAGACAGTCCCTCATTTAAAAACACTCAGTTCCTGATAAAGGGATCCTGCATCAGGAAGGGGCTTCTGTTGAGAAACCCATCTTGCCCTTACCTCTGAAATCCCTTACCTCACCCCTGTAACCACCCCCCCAACCCACGATTCGCCTCTCCTCATCACCAACCTACAGCCTGGGTCTCTCAGTGATGCTGGCACTCAGGTGGATGCATTACCAGCAGCAGCCACCAGCTTCCCAGTGGTGCTGCTGAGCAAGGAAGAACTGCTGGCCTCATCTTTGATCCTGGAGAAGGCTGACTGCTGGTCTGTGATGTGCCTGAGTGGAACAAGATGCTTTTTCCAAAAAGAGGTAACAGGGGACTCTTGTCAGTTGTCCAGCCAGTTAGTGAGACTCCCAAAAAAATGAGGACAAATTAAAGTCCGACTCGAGGTGATGCCGGACAGAGGACAGAGTGTTGAAAAGCTGGACTGTCCGGCCTCCCTATCGACATGGCAATCTCCACCCACGTTAGTGCCTCCCACCTCTTTGGCACCAATTAGAATAAGTATCTAAAAGCCTTAACCAGGTGTGGCAGCCTTGAACTGGCGTGAGGAGGTAAGTGCTGCTAGCGGAGTATGGGGAATGTTGCAGGCAGGCCCTGGAGATGTCTGGTGGACTTCCTGCTGTTTTCAGCTGCTGGCCCATGGAGGGGGCTTCTATTTTCACAGTGCTCAGTGTGGGAGACCTCTCCCCTCTAGAGCAGTGGTGGCCTCATCAAGCAGTCTGCTTACGCCACCCCTCCAGAGCAGTGCAGTAGCTCAATATGGGAGGCCCCATCAAGAAATCCTGCTTACCCCTCCCCCCCAGGGCACTTTGCAGTGGTATTGTCTTGCTGCGGGGTGTGGTCAGGGACTAGACTGATTGCTCATGTTCTGGGGCATGGGAAAAGTGCACTCTCTGTTGACTGAGGCCTAACAGACTGAGATGAAACTGCTGCTGCTCCAGTCTGGGGTGCAGAGGTTCAGACATGGACTATATGGAATCTGGTGTCACTGGGCACACATCTGATGCTGATTTGCAGTCTGCCCCCACCCTGTGACACAGAGCAGCAACACATGCCTGTAACGGATGCTGCAGTTGCACACATAGCAATGGCTCAAGGGTGTGCATTGTCCACGCCTGCACACTGACCTGCATAATCTGTACCAGCATTTGTCATGATGGAAATCTCCCACAACCCTAATCGGGTCACACATGGCACCATGGATTGTGTGGGATTGCCAGCTCCCACAAGTGGGAATTTGCGCCCAAGTGAGGGATTGGGTGGTGCTGGGTCTATGCAGCCAATGGTAATAAACCATCATTCTATGCTCTTTCCAAACCTCACTGTGCAAGTCTGCTTGATTTGGAATTGGCCACTATTGGTGGCAGCAGAGGCAGAGGAGGAGGAGGTGGCTCAATATATGGCAGGCGTAGAGAGACCACTGCAGGAGCAGCACTAACAGTCCCTGAGGAAGGAGGGCATGGGCTGCTGCTGAGGGCCAGAAGGTGGGTGGGTAGCCTCCCGAGAAGGTGCACAAAAGGCAGCGGGTGCCGAGGCCAAGGAGTTACACGTCGTGCAATTCATTTGAGGCCCCCTTGGAGGAGATGTGCTGGCTGTGGCTCTCCAAGACCACGGTGCGATACATTTGTGAGGTGTTTGCACACCTGGCACCTTGGGAGGGGTGACCACTCACTCCCTGTTGACATGAAGGTTTTGACTGCCCTGAATTTTTATGCCTCTGGCTCATTTCAAGCACTCAGTGGCGACCTAGTGGGATCTCCCAGGCCTTGGTGCACAGATGAGTGTGGCAGGTCACAGATGCCCTGTATGCCTGGGCAGGGGACTACATAAATTTCAATGTTGGCCATGCACAGCAGGACGCCCAGTCTCTCAGCTTCGCTTTCATTGCTGGGATTTCCAATGCCCAGGAAGCAGCGGATGGGACACACATTGCCTTTGCGGGCCTCATGTGCAGGACCACAACAATTTGTCAATAGGACGGGGTTCAATTCCCTGAATGTCCAAATTGTCTGTGACCATGAAATGACGATCATGCAGGTGAATGCATGCCATCCAGGGAGTCTCCATGACAGCTCTGTGCTCAGGCAATCGGGCATCCCTGGGCTTTTTGAAGACCAGCCCAGGCTTCCGGGATGGCTACTAGGCTACAAGGGTTACCCGCTAAGGTCACGGCTGATAATGCCTGTGCGGAGGCCTGAGACCGAGGCAGAGACCCGCTACAACGAGCCCCATGCAGCCACCCAGTCCATTGTAGAACAGTGCATTGGCCTGCTGAAGAAGCAGTTCCGCTGCTCGGACCAGTCTTTGGTGGGGGGGGGGGGGGGCGGTGGGGGTGGGGGGGTGGTGGTGGGGTGGGGGGGGTGGTGGGGGGGTGGTGGGGGGGTGGGGGGTGGTGGTGGGGGGGTGGGGGGGGTGGTGGTGGGGTGGGGGTGGTGGTGGTGGGGTGGGGGGGGTGGTGGTGGTGGGGTGGGGGGGGTGGTGGTGGGGTGGGGGGGGTGGGGGGGGTGGTGGTGGGGTGGGGGGGGTGGGGGGGGTGGTGGTGGGGGGGGTGGGGGGGGGTGGTGGGGGGGTGGGGGGGGTGGTGGTGGGGGGGGGTGGGGGGGGTGGTGGTGGGGGGGGGGTGGGGGGGGTGGTGGTGGGGTGGGGGGGGTGGTGGTGGTGGGGTGGGGGGGGGTGGTGGTGGGGTGGGGGGGGGGTGGGGGGGGGTGGGGGTGGGGGGGGGTGGCGGCAGCCCCTCCACTCTGCGTGTTTCACGCATCATCATCGTTTGCTGCACTCTGCATAACATTGCCTAGCAGCAGGGAGATCGGTTGGAGCAGGAGGAGGAGGGAGCGAGGTGGACGTCACACCGTATGAAGAGCTGAAGGGAAGAGGGCAGTGGTGATGGCAGATGTCCGGCAGGGAAGGGCAGTGAGGGACGCCTAGATTGCAGTCCGCTTCACCTATCTGTGCTGTGCAGTGAGTGGGGTGCAACCTCTACACGTCCACCATACCTCAGGAGCAAGTGCAGCCACTATTGCCCCTCCAAACCGACCTGGGCCGTCAAAGCACCATATCACTCTTCCCCAGCCTCTATCATCCCAGAATCATCCAAACCTGTTAATGTGCCTGGGCTGGCGATGGTTGTGACTCTTGGTTGAAGGCTGGAGGATGATGATGACTCGCAGTTATGCACATTGGGATCCTGCCCCTGGTGCCACTCAAGTCTGACTCCTACCTGTGCTCTGAATGCACACTGCCTTCTTGGCCCACGTAGCTGTAAGATTTGATTTGATTTATTATTGTCACATGTATTAACATACACTGAAAAGTATTGTTTCTTACCTGCTATACAGACAAAACATACCGTTCGTAGAGAAGGAAACGAGAGTACAGAATGTAGTGTCACAGTCATAGCTGGGGTGTAGAGAAGGATCAACTTAATGCAAGCCCATTCAAAAGTCTGACAACAGCAGGGAAAAAGCTGTTTTTGAGTCGGTTGGTACGTGACCTCAGACTTCTGTATCTTTTTCCCGAAGGAAGGACATGGAAGATAGTATGTCGAGAGTGTGTGGGTTCCTTAATTATGCTGGCTGCTTTGCTGAGGCAGCGGGAAGTGTAGACATGGTCAATGGATGGGAGACTGGTTGGGGACACATGTTTATTGGCCAAGGGTGGGGGGGGTGGAGGGGTGCACTTGCACCAATGGTCTGGTGGATCTTGGGGAAAGGTAAGGCAGGCACTCTAACATGTGGCTGAGTCTCGCAAGGCACAACAAACAGAACCTCTATGCACGGGAATGGAGAGTATTCAGCCCTGTGTGGAGGGGTTGAGAGATAGGGTGGGGGGAAGAATCAGAGACATATTAGTCACAGCTGTGAGGTGCAATTATCAGTTTATTGTGTTCTTAACATTATTGATTAATAAGCCCAGGCTACTGGTGACCTGCACCCACGCCCTTTTAGTGGACTAAACTTTCTTACTTTGTGCAGCCAATGGCTTCTTCTAGATGCTAGCCCAGGATGCACATCGGAGGTGGAGGTGTCCAGCTGTGATGCACACTCCGTTGCCTGTGTTGCCCTTGGTGGACGTCCCCTGGGTGACCAGGACCTGGAGGGCCCCAGCTGATTTGTGGATGGCACTGTTTTGATGCCAACTGTTCATCTCGCTGGTCCTGAGATGCCCCGGTGTGAGGAAGGGGGGAATTGGAAGGTCTTGGGATGGCTGGGATCTCCTGGGTGGAAGGCCCTGGCATGGGCTCAAGCCCTTCCTTCACCCTTGGGGTGCCCAGAGGCCCTAGGGACACTCTATGGGACACCCCATGGTAGCTGGACTGAACTCCAGAAGTTCCGCTGTCATCTGGCTCTGCCAGTCCTGGAGGCCTAGGTGTGTCTGTAGCTTGATCTGTGATCCCTCAGCCCTGGCCCTCTGAGACTGGGCCAAGCTCTGGAGCCCTTCTGCTACAGCATTCTGAGCGAGCCAGGCCCTTCACAATAATTCTGTGAGCCTAGATTAAGTTGTCGAGGCTCACAGCCATGGCTTGCTGTGTCTCCAGAATGCCAGCAAATGTCCCAGCCATGACCAGCAGTATCTCTAACATGCCCCCGACACACATGGCCATCGAATGCTCTGCCTCCTGGATGCCAGAAACACACTCACCCGTGGCCCATTGTGTCTCCAGGATGGCCTGGACCCTGTCACCCATAAGGACAGACCCCTGAGCCAGACTTTCACTGCAGTCACCACACTTGCAGTGTTGGCCTGGTCTGCGATGTGTGCATGCACGGGTTCCCACTCATCCTGCTGATTTCAGGCTCTTTGGCATGAACAAGCCCTGCCCCCTGAGTTTTTAATGATATTTATGACTGTGACGTCTGCAGTGCACAGAGTGCGGAGATTTGGGTTTGAAGTTGCACTGAAAAGACAGTCGTGATATAGGCCAGTTTTCCCACCAATTCAGCACTTTTGGGAGAATCGTCCCCAAGATTTCCCAAACTGTTCAAACTGTGGAACACTTTTTGCCAACCAGGAGTACTGAAAGAAGCCTCAAGAACCGTTCTTAATGTGATGAAGAGTTCAAACACTGTGAATGATTGTTTTTACACAATAGATACAAATACTAACTTATAAAAGGCTTTTTAATTGCTTATATCTATACATTTATTATAATTTATATTATCTTCTTTAAAAAATACTGAAGTCTTAATTTTGTCATTTTTAATGGAGTGCTGTTGGAAAGCTGGAATCTCATATCGGACTCCCTCACAGATACACCTCTCTCACACACACGCTCACCTAATTCTGTCTATCTCACACACACACACCTCTTTCTTATGCACCCACACTCACCTCTTTCTTATGCACCCACACTCACCTCTTCTTCTCATATACAAAAACACACTCATCTCTCTTTCACACACACATACTAACCTCTCTCATACACAGACACTCACCTCTCTCTCAAACACAGAGACAAATACACATTTTTCTCACACACACTCACTTCTCTCACACAAACGTCTTTCTCTCTCACACCCACACACACTTCTCTCTCTCTCATGTATACGCACACATATACGCCTCTTTTTTGCACACTTATTTTTCTCAAACACTCACTTCTCTCTCTCCCATACACAGACACATACACACTCACCTCTCTCTCTCTCTCACATGCACACATTCCTCTCTCCCTAATGCACATATTCACCTCCTTCTCTCTCACACGTACTCACTCTCTCTCTCGCACACACACACCTCTCTTCGAGAAAACTCCCACTGGCTATGAGGCCCGCTCTTCCCATCACTCCACTGTCCATGCTTAGCCTGATTCCCTGCTCATCCAATCAGAGGCTGGTTACTCTGTAGCATTTCTCAAATGTTACATATGAGCTTGGCCTGGGGAGGCTCCCGCAGAACCCTGATGTTCAGTGAACCCAGTTTAGGAAATCCTGCATTAGAGCAAACTGAAGACTGAAGTGGATGATGTCACATTGGAGTAAGAAGATACGTTTGTTTAGGACAATTGATACTAGGAGATGGTTTCTGCAATGCTGAAGCCAAAAGAAAATATAGCCCGAAATAATTTTGTGAAGACAAAAGATATGTTAGCAACGAGAAAACTCAAGTTTGTAACAAGGAAAAAGCTCATTGGATGCTATATTCTATCCACTTCCTGTCTGTTTCAGATACCTGGATAATATGTAAAGATCTGTGGAAAGAAATTGAGACCTTTGAATTGTGGATGCTCAGGCATTTGCTTAAAATTCCACATACACACCATAAAGAGTGTGAATAGAACTCCAGAAATTGACATCCAGAAAAGGAAATGTCAGTATTTCAGCCTTTTGATCAGAGCAGAAAAGCTAGAGATCTCTGCAGGAGGGCAAAGTGGAAGGGAAAGAGATGTCGGCCGAAGTATAGAACCATAGAATCCCTACACTGCAGAAGCAGGCCACTTGGACCAATGAGCTGCACCGACAACAATCCTACCCAGACCCTGTAACCCAGACCATGTAACCCCTTGCTATAGAGGGAGTGCAGCAAAGGTTTACCAGGCTGATTCCTGGGATGGCAGGTCTTAATATGAGGAGGGTCTAAATCAGTGAGGATTATATTCATTGGAGTTTGGAAGAGTGAGAGGGGATCTCATGGAAACTTCGAAAATTCTAACAGGATTAGACAGGGTAGGTTCAGAAAGAGTGTTCCCAATGGGTGAGGGAGTCCAGAGTTAGGAGTCGTAGTTTGAGGATAAGGGGTGAAGTTTTTAAAGAGTTAAGTGAGGAAAGGTTTCTTCATCCAAAGAGTGGTGAATCTGTGGAATTCACTATCACAGAATGTAGTTGAGGCCACAATATTGTGTGATTTCAAGAAGAAATCAGATATAGCTGTTGGGGCTAATGGGATCAAGGTATATGGGGGGAAAGGTGGGATCAGGATATTGAATTTGATGATCAGCCGTGATCAAAATGAATGTCGGAGCAGGCTCGAAGGGCTGAATGGCCTACTTCTGCTTCTAGTTTTTATGTTTCTATGGACCTTTTGGAAATAAACTTGGGAAGATTTCCAATTGTTGGTGTTTCAAGTAAAGTTATAAACAATTTCTCTTGGAAATCATAAGAGGTCCAGTAATATGACTCTCATTCAGTGACACCAATGCCATTCATGTACAAGAGATTGTTGCATATGATTAGAGCTCTTTGGATCAGAGGTTATATATTAGCATGGATTGCAGTTTAGTTAATGGACAGAAAACAGACAGCAGGAATAATGAGTCATTTTCAAATTGGCAGGTTATAATTAGTGGAGTACAGTAAGGATCAGTGCTTTGGCCTCAGTTATTTACAATCTATATTAATGACTTAAATGAGGGAAATGAGTGTAATATGCCAGAGTTAGCTGACATTATAAAATAGATGGGAAAATATGCAATGAGGAAGATACAGAGGTTTCAAAGGATTTTGAAATGTTATGTGAAGTAGCAAATAGGTGGCTGGCTGAAGACAATGTGGGGAAATATGAAATTATTCATTACTCTGTTATGAAGAATGGAAAAACAACATTCATTTTAAAAGATGAATGACCAGTAAAAGCTTATGTTCAGAATGAAAACAACATACTACAGAAGTTGGAATCTGAAAAGAAAAACAGGAAGTACTGGAAAAACTCAGCAGGTCTGGCAGCATCTGTGGAGAGAGAAAATAGAGTTAGGTGGAAATTTAAGCCTTCCAAGATGAGATTTCATGTCTCAATTTTCTCTGCCTCTCACCTGTGACATAATGGGGTTCCTGCCCAGGAAGTTTGGGAACGCCATTTTAATATATTAGCATATAATTAGCAAGTCAGGACATCCAGCCTCTCTGAATATTTATTCGGTGCCAGCGAGGTTTAAGACAGCTCTACAAACAGATGAACCTGGTGATCTCACCTCCGAAGGGGATATTGGAGGTGAGTGTGCAGGTTGCCATTACTAACCAGGGAGTCCAAAGGAGAGGGAGCACTGGCAAGGCTCCCTCTCCAGATGGCAGGGGAGGGTGTTAAGTCACTGTGTCAGAGGGTTTGGGAGGGGGTTGTGGGGGGGGTTTGCTGCTTGCAGGGTTTAGCAAGCCTTCACTATTTTGGATCTCTAGATCTCCAAGGGACCTGCCACATGGGGTTGACTTTGTGCTTTTCAGGTTCCCCTTGATGGTATCCAATCAATGTTTCCTTGGAGGCATAGCTTTTCTGGAGTGACAGTTGGGAGTTGGTGGGAGCATAGAACATTACAGCGCAGAACAGGCCCTTCGGCCCATGATGTTGCGCTGACCAGTTAAAAAGCAATGACACTCTAACCTAAACCAAACCCTTTCCATCCATAAACCTATCCACGGATCTCTTAAACGCCCCCAAACTAGGCGCATTTACAACTGCAGCAGGCAGGGCATTCCAATCCCTCACCACCCTCTGGGTAAAGAACCTACCCCTGACATCCGTCCTATAACTACCACCCCTTAATTTAAAGCTATGCCCCCTCGTGCTAGCTTTCTCCATCCGAGGAAAAAGGCTATCACTGTCCACCCTATCTAAACCACTAATCATCTTATATGTTTCAATAAGGTCCCCTTGTAGCCGCCTTCTTTCTAACGAAAACAACCTCAAATCCCTCAGTCTCTCCTCATAGGACCTCCCCTGCATACCAGGCAACATCCTGGTAAACCTCGTCTGCACCCTCTCCAAAGCCTCCACATCCTTCCTATAATGTGGGGACCAGAACTGCACACAATACTCCAAGTGTGACCGCACCAGAGTTCTGTACAGTTGCAACATGACGCTGCGGCTCCTAAATTCAATCCCCCTACCAATAAACGCCAAGACACCGTATGCCTTCCTAACAACCCTATCTACTTGATTCCCAACTTTCAGGGATCTATGTACACATACACCTAGATCCCTCTGTTCATCCACACTATTCAGAGTCCTACCGTTAGCCCTATACTCTACACATCTGTTATTCCTGCCAAAGTGAATTACCTCACACTTTTCCGCATTAAACTCCATCCGCCACCTCTCGGCCCAGCTCTGCAACTTGTCCAAGTCTCCCTGTAAACTAAGACGCCCTTCCTCACTATCTACCACACCTCCGACTTTGGTGTCATCAGCAAATTTACTAATCCACCCAACTATACCCTCATCCAGATCATTTTTGAAAATTACAAACAGCAGTGGCCCCAAAACAGATCCCTGAGGCACACCATTCGTAACTGAACTCCATGACGAATACTTACCATCAACCACCACCCTCTGTCTCCTATCTGCCAGCCAATTCCTAATCCAATTTCCTAAATCACCCTCAATCCCATACATCTGCAATTTCTGCAGAAGCCTTCCATTGGTGAACCTTATCAAACGCCTTACTAAAGTCCATATATACCACGTCAACTGCCTTACCCCCATCCACCTCTTTAGTCACTTTCTCAAAAAACTCAATAAGGTTAGTAAGGCACGACCTACAAAACCATGAGCAGAACAGGTAAATTCACAGGGTCAGCACAAGGGATGACTATGAGATCCCAAGGTGGGATCCAGTAAAACAACCAGGTTGCATGAGCAGTGAGGGGAATCTGAAATAGAGTGGTGATTAGATCCTGGAAGGCCAGAGGATCCTCACACAGCAGGGATGAAGAGGTCAGTCACAGTTATCCCCTGCCCTCAGGCTGCAAGGGACAGCTGTAGATGATGAGTGGTATGGAAGGGCACTGCCAATGGTCTGGACTCCAGGCTATCAGGGATGTTATCATGGGTGGCTGGCTGTTCAATTGGCTCATTTCAGAGTTGCACTGGGGATCCCTACAGCATTTCCCAGTCCACCACACAAAAGCATAAAAGGAGGTGACCAATGCCCTATTAGCAAGGACTTAGAACTACCTCAACTTTGACTGCACCTGGCTAGCAGGATGCCAAGACCATTGGCTTTGTTCGCATAGCTGGCCTGCCCCAAATGCAGGGTCTCATTGACTGCATGCATACGGCTCTGCATTCCCCTTGGCAGTATGGGGTGCCTTTCATGAACCAGAAAGGGATTCCACTCCCTCACTAGGCAGATCATCTGCGACAATTCAATGTGTTTCCCAGGGCATATCCACAATAACTACTGGAATAAGTTTTGTCCACCAGCTGAGAGAAACACAACAACACATTTATTTATAACTGTATAGAGGCTTGTAGCTGTAGTCAAGTTCCTGAGATTGTTCTGGAACTGAAATCTGAGCTCACCAGGATGATCCCCCCTATTCTGCTCACTAACTGGTTCCCTAAGTCATGTGACCCTTACTCTGCAAATTGATCCTAAAATGGGCAATCACCACATCTGTCCCTTTCCAAGCTCTTTTGTACAAATGCCAATAGTCAATTTACGCTATCCCTGATAATTAAACATTAAGCAGGCCATTCCCAAGAGTGCAGTGGGGCTACAGCAGGCAACCTTTGTTGCAACTGACACTATTCACAGTGCTTGGCTGGACTCTCAATGTTGGCATCAATGCCAGGCCACTAGACTTAACTCCTGGGTTAAGCAACTTCATCTTAGATATGTTCATGTGGGCACTGTGTAATTCGATTAGGAGCAACTCTCTTTCTCGTGCAGAGATGAATTCTCCTGCTCCCTAAAGTGTGATGCTATCTTGGCAACTCAACTCTTTTTATATTAAATTTGGCTTTACCTCTTCAGAAACTGACTCATTAGCCCATCCTTTTAATATCTTATGGTTCACTTTGGACAGCAGTGGATCATGACTGGTCCAGTACTTGATCTGTTTCGCCGAGATTAGCAATGTAGATCAGAAATTCAATATTATCACAAATTCCTGTGGGACTGAAGGAGTACAACAGTATTACCTTTGCAATTGTCTCTTGCAAAAGGAAGTGACAAAGTGCATCCTCATTTGCGATGTGTGCACTAGGCTGGTGCTTGAAGGTATATTTATAGGCGGAGAGGATTAACAACCAATGTTGAAATCTTGCCGATGTGATTGTGATTGGTGGAATAGCCATGCCTTCCTTAAAAAGACCCAAAAGCAGTTTGTGATCAGAAACGATGGTAAAGTGCCTACTGTACAAATCACAGAATCCCTACAGTGCAGACAGAGGCCATTCAGCCCATCGAGCTTGCACTAGCTCACTGAAAGAGCATCTTACTCAGGCACTTCTAACCGCCACTTCCTCCCCCCTCCCGCTCTCCGCTCACCCAATCCCCTTAACTCCAGGTGTTTACCTTGGTAATCCCCCATCCTACACACTTTGGTCAAAGAGGAACAATTAAGCATGGCCAATCCACCTAATGTGCACATCTTTGGACTGGTGGAATTTCTTGACACCAAAAACTATTGATAATCTTTCTTAATTTGTGAGTGGCTTTTTTCATCTGTGATGATTCGCTAGACAAAGCCTTCTGGCCTTTCAGACCTGTCATCCATCTCATGAGACACCACACCAATGTGATAAGGAGAGGCATCACAGGTCAACACCATTTTTCTAGATGGATCAAAATGTACTAACAAGCTTGAAAAATGCAGCAAAGATCAAGAACAAAGGAAAGTACAGCACAGGAACAGACCCTTCAGTCCTCCAAGCCCATGCCAATCATAATGCCCTAACTAAACCAAAAAAATTCCTTCTGCCCTTACTTGGTCTGTACTCCTCCGTTCCCTCCCTATTCATGTATCCATCCAAATGCCTCTTAAATGGATAGCAGAAACTGAACTTATGTTCAGGATGATGCCATGGCTGGATGTGTTGATGTTTTTCACTTTTATCTTTTTCCCACCTTACCTTCAGGACAGGCGTGGTTCTGCTCCTCTCTGACCAGCTCAAGGATTAGCCTGGAAAAGAGGATCAACTCGAGGGCTAATGATAAGGGGTGGGGGTATTGGGAGGTGCTGGGGGAGTTCGGCAGAACAAGTGTTAAGAGTCCGTGAGTTGGCTGTGAGTGAGGTTACCGTTAAAGTATGATGGCTGTGTTAAGAAATGTGGGTGGACACATGAGAAAGTAGACTTACTTTGGCTGCATAAAGGTCATTCATCTTCTTTCTTGATCCCCATCCTTTTCTGCAGATAGCTGGCACTCATTATTGCTGCCATAGCATCCCATGCAGGGCTGGTGGCCTTGCTGACAGAGTGTCTGTTGTTGTGAGGGTACATGATGTCATGCTACTGCTCCTCCCTGTCTAGCATCTTGGTCAGGGCTCACTCTGAGAAGCATGGGGCTGTCTTCCTGGCTGCGATTCTGCGCACACACACACACACCTCCCCCACCCCTCACCGCCCTCAACTGGACTTGGAACAAGCTCTGGAGAGGTGTTTAAAAGGTGTGCCTCCCTGATTGCTGAGGTCAGGTGATGCTGGTGTGATCGAATCAGAGCCAGACCACAGTGTAAAACTCATGAATTTTTTTTCCATAGTGGCTGAAGATTTGGCAATTTTTCTCAGTACTGGCAAGATTCTATCCAGCTTTCTTGCTGAAATATCAGAAAATCCTGCTCTAATTTGTTCTTTGTAGGTCTCCCATTCATCAATTGCTGTTTCACCTGACGATCTTTAATTCCAGTACTCCTGGCAAAATCCCCTTTCTGCTCACTAATATATTAGATATCCTCCTGTTGAATAGTTTTGTGCTCAATTTTTCATGTCCTTTTCCATAACTATTGTGAATGTAATGACATTGTGATCAATGTTTCCACTTAAATCTGCTCCACTCATCCTACTTCATTCTCCTGAACTAGACTTGTTTAGGTTGGAAATCCACTGATAGAGAATGCTTCTTCCTCTTTGCTTTTCAGTTCTTATTTCTCCCAATCTATATTAAAGTGATTGAACTCTCCCATTATCATTAAATTTCTTGCATGTTTCCACAATTTACTTGCAGATTTGCTCCCGTTTGGTGGCCTACAGTGTTCATCCAGCAGTGTGCTAGCTCCACTGGCGTTCATCAATTCCAATCAAATAGATTCTGCCCTTGGACCCTGAAGTACATAGAATCATAGAATCCCTATGATGCAGAACAAAATCATTCCGTCCATCGAGTTTGCACTGACTCTCTGACAGAATATCTTACCAGGCCTTCTCCCATGCCTTTTTCCCGTAACCTCATGCATTTACCATAGCTAATCCCTCTAACCTACACATCTTTGGACACTAAGGGGCAAATTAGCATAGCCAGTCCACCTAACCTGCACATCTTTGGACTGTGGGAGGAAATCAGAGCATCCGGAGGAAACCCATGCAGACACAGGGAGAACTTGTAAATTCCACTCAGTTACCCGAGGCCAGAATTGAACCCAGGTCTGGTGCTGTGAGGCAGCAATGCTAGCCACTGTGCCACCGTGTTGCTCCTGAAATCACCATTTCAAGTGCTGTAACAAGATTCATGATCGATACAGCCTGACTCCTCCATTTTATTTCCTTCCTTATCTTTCTGGAATACATTGTGGCCAGAATATTAAGTATTCATTCCTCCCCTTGTTTCAGCCAGGTCTTCACTCTCACAACCATATCAGAATCCTGTGTGGCTATTTGTGCCTGAAGCTCACCATGTTAATTTCCTACATTCCATGATGATATGTTCATGCACCCTCAGCCTATTTTAATTTACCTTGCATTTCCTGCTGTCTGACACCTTTTATTTCTCTTCAGTCTAATGCTGGTTGTCTTTCCCAATCCTTTGTGCAGTTTGCATCTCTGGTCTGTAATGCCCCTCCCTGTCAAATTAGTTTAAACCCTCCTCCACTGCAGTGCTTAACCTCCCTGACAGGCTATTGGTCCTCGGTCTATTGATGAACAACCTACCTGCCTTGTACAGATCCTTCCTGCTGCAGAACTGGCTCCAATGCAGCTGGATTATGAAGGTCCCTTTCCTGCATTTTTTTCTCAAGTCACACATCTTATCTTACAGTTCTCACACTTATTAGCACATGGCAGTGTCAGTATTGCGATCTATAACCCTAGCAAGTAATGCATCAGTTACTAGTTGATGTAATTGTGGACGGAAGGTCAAGAGATCTGTCAAAGATTTCATGTATTTAACCTGCAAAAGTTCAAAGCAGCTGAAAACTTGACACGTTGTGAAAAATGGTCCAAAGATTTGGCTACAGGACTGTATAGAGGACAATCATGCTTTCCTCTGGGAATCAAAATCTGTGCTGCCACATATATTGAACAGATCCTGCCCCATGAATGGGTGTATTTGGATATACTTACATGAAAAATTAACATGCAATCTCTTCTATCTTTCTCACCTCTCTGGTGCTGTTTCTTCCTGATCTTGAATTTGCCAATATACAAGTATGCCCAGAGGAATATCCATAGAAAAATGCATAAATCTCCAGCAAATTCAAATGTGCAAACAGGAGCAAAAGTTTGTTCTATGTATCCATAAAGAATACTACATAAAACTCCAGAACTTTTTTTATTTTACATGATAAAACGTTGCATTAACATAGAAACATAGGAGATAGGAGCAGGATGAGGCCATTTGGCCCTTTGAGCTGGCTTTGCATTTATTACGAACATGGCTGATCATCTAACTCAATAGCTTCATCCTGCTTTCTTCCCTTTGATCCCATTCACCGCAAGTGCTATATGCAGCCACTTCTTAAATAAATTCAATGTTTTGGCATCAGCTACTTCCAGTGGTAATGAATTCAACAGGCTCACCACTCTTTGGGTGAAGAAATGTCTCCTAACTCTGTCCTAAATGGTCTACCCTGAATCCTCAGACTGTGACCCCTGGTTCTGGACTCCTCCACTATTGGGAATATCCTCACTGCATCTACCCTGTCTAGTCCTGTTATAATTTTAAGTCTCTATGAGACCCCTCTGCTCATTCGTCTGAACTCCAGGGAAAACAATCCTAACCTAGTCAATCTCTCCTCATACATCAGTCCTGCCATTCCCAGAATCAGCCTGGTAAACATTCGCTGCACCCTCTCGAGAGCAAGAACATCCTCCCTCAGAAAAGGAGATCAAAACTGCACTTTTGATACTCTAGGTGTGGCCTCAGCAAGGCCCTGTACAATTGCAACAACACATCTCTGCTCCTGTACTTGAAACCTCTCGCAATGAAGGCTAACATGCCATTTGCCTTCTTTACCGCTTGCTGCACCTGCATGCTTACTTTCAGTGACTGGTGCACAAAAAGACCCAGATCCCGCTGCACACTCCCATCTCCCAATTTTCAGATGGTAATCTGCCTTCTTGTTTTTGCTTCCAAAGTGAATAACCTCATAATTCTCCAAATTATATTGCATCTGCCATTGATTTTCCCACTCACCCAACCTGTCCAGATCATTCTAAAGGACCTCTGCATCCACGTCACAGTTCACCCTTCCACCTAAATTGGTACCTTCTGCAAACTTTGAGATGTTACATTTTGTCCCTTCATCCAAACCATTAATACATATTGTGATAGCTGGGGTCCCATCACCAATTCCTATGGCACCCCACTAGTTACTGCCTGCTAATTTGAAAAGCACCCATTAATTCCTACTCTTTATTTTCTGTCTGTCAACCAGTTTTCTATCCATCTCAATACACTTGCCCCAATCTCATGCGCTTTAACCTTGCACGATAATCTCTTGTGCGGGATTTTGTCAAATGCTTTCTGAAAGTCCAAATATACTGCATCTACTGCTTCCCCCTTGTCAGCTCTACTAATTACATCTTCATTAAGTCATCTTCAATAATGACACATTGTGACATTAAAAAGTGCAGCCATCCAACAATTGCAACAACATCCCTTTACAAACAAGATCCCCACTGAATATCCTCTAGCAACCCTGAATTAATGAGGTATTCAAACTATCAGGTTCCAATCTTCTAAAAACAAATTATTGTGATGCGTTACTTTTGATTAAATGGAAGTGGGGGCTCATTAGATTTATATTACCAGCAGTGCAAATTATGCATCTCCTTCACATTTTAAAGTACTTTCAGGTACTGAAAGGAGATCAGACCTGCAACTGTGCAACAGGACCCTGACATTGAATTATCAGCTGCACAATTTTGCTAGAAACACCAAGCAAAGAAAATCCTCCTTTATTTGTTTCTGGTGATCTGGTGATTACAATGTGTTTGTTGACTGGAGGAAAGAATCCCTCTTGTCTCATAACATATCATTTCCAGAATCAGGGTAGAATACTGCTTGCATTGATTCAAATGCTTTTTCAGATCCCTTTGACAAGTCTATCTACCTTGACAGTAGGAATCTAAACCCCACATCAGCACTGATGTGTCAGCAATTTAGCAAGCAGTCCCATTGCAACTCCTGTATCGTCAGATGGCCTGTCAGTCAAATATCACTTCTATCATCAGATTGGTACCCAGCGGAGAAACTCAACCGATTCATCATACTGTACCTATAACTGCATATTGAACACAGTTCCACTGAGATCTGATGGGAGAAGATGGATATTTGAGTATTGTGTCATTAAATGTAAATGTGATGATTGCTAAGTAAGTATTCAGGCACAGTATTCTAATAACAAAACTAAAAAGTTTGAACCATTGATAAAAAGTGTAATTTTATTTGCGGACCAAGCTAATGTTGAATATAATCTGAAGTAGGCGTTCTTCACTTGCTACACATATTGTTCACTAATGGTTACATCCTCATGAGCTTTATCAATGATCTACCATTGAAGATCTGTGGGAGTGCTCCGTGGTGACCTCTCCCTCCAGCAACTATAAATGCAGGTGACCGCTGACAAATTAAATGACCACATACTTGAGACTGTGATACTAATAGTTATAGCTGGAAGAATTTGGAGGCAGCAGGAGCTTATTGTGAGGCTGTCATCATTGGAAGAGTGTGAGGGTAAAACAGTGTATTTGGATGTTAGGTTTGATTCAAGATTGACAAGAACTAAGGCTGTGTGAGAACAATGTTATGCATTGGGAAATGTGAGCAATTGACAGAGCAGTGGATAGGAGATGTCATGTGAAGATATATTCACTGACATTAAGTGCCTTTGTAAGGTCCTTAAACTTCTTGTGGCACTTCTCTCAGTTCCTCAGGGCAGAATATTCAATTCCAGGGACTAAGTGTGGCAGATTTCACCATGTGTCTGCCATTGGGAAGCTTGGAGAGAAATCATTCACAATTTTTCACTTGAAAACACATTAATTATGCATCGGTGAGTAGCTCACTGAATCACATGGTGGGGCGGGCAGCAATTCATCTACCTCACCATTACTGAATGGGGCCAAAGGTCATATTAAATGCCACCCAAACATACATTACTCACAATGGGTCTGCTTTGTGCAGAAAACTTCTTGATATGATTCCATTGAAAAAAAACACCGCTCCCAGGTTTAGAATAACTCCCCTGTCGCCCTCATCCATGGATTCCACCAGCTCTGGGATGCTCGCTAAAGGATGACCCTAGGAGGCCCACCAGTTTCTCCTCACCAGCCTGAGAGATGGTTGCAAGGGAAGTCATAATGCAGGCAACCCTAGGTAGCAGAGACCAAAGTACGATTGAATTTTGAGAGAGAGAAGAATGTGTCCAAGACTAGTATTTTAAACTTAAATAAGTGTATGAAAGCGGAGTTAGTTGAAGTGAATTGTGTTTAAGGGATAGCTCGGTAGAAGTTTGGTAGCAGAAATATAAAAGGATACACAGAATAAACGTATTCTAATGAGAAAGAAAAATTCCAAGGGGTGGCCCCATCATTTGTGATGAACTATAAAAGTTAAAGACAGTATTAAACTTAAAGAAAAAGCATACATTTGCACAAAGAGGCGTGGCAGTTCAGAAGATTGGAAAGAATACAAAGAACATCAAAGAATGACACAAAGATTGATAAGGGGAGAAAGTTAGCTATTAATATAAAGATGCTTAGTAAGAGCTAAACAGTTAACAAAGCAAGTGTTGGTCCTTTGAAAGTGAGTCTGGGAAATTAATAATGGAACATAGGGCTATAGCAGACGAATTAATCAAATATTTTGCATTGGTCTTCACTATAGAAGGCACAAGAAGCATCCCAGAAATCGCTGTAAATCAGGAAATGCAAGGGAAGGAGGAATTCAGGAAAATTAGAATCAGCAGGGAAATGGTATTGAGTCAATTGTTGAGTCTGCTGACTAACAAATCCCTTGGTCTGGATCCTAGAGTCTTGAGACAAGTGGCTAATGAGATAGTTGACGTATTGTTTTTAAAATCCCAAAATCCCCAAGATTTGTGAAATGTTCCATTCGATTAGAAGATAGCAACTGCCTTTTTTCAAAATAGAGGGAGACAGAAAATAGGAAACTACAGTGCAGTTAACTGAACATCTGTCTTAGGGAAAATGCTAGAAGTCATTATTAAAGATGTTATGGCAGGGCATTTGGAAAAATTTGAGGCAATCAGGTAGGTCAACATGGTTTGATTTGATTTGATTTATTATTGCCACATGTATTAGTCTATGGTGAAAAGTATTGTTTCTTGAATGCTATACAGACAAAGCATGCTATACATAGAGAATGAAAGGACAGAGTGCAGAATACAGTGTTACAGTCAAAGCTAGGGTGTACAGAAAGATCAACTTAATGCAAGGTGAGTCTATTCAAAATTTTGGCAGCTGGGAAGAAGTTGCTCTTGAGTCAGTTGGTATGTGACCACAAACTCTTGTAATTTTTTCTCAACGGAAGAAGGTGGCAGAGAGTGCATGGGGTCCTTAATTATAGAGTCATACAGTCATAGAGGTTTACAGCATGGAAACATGCCTTTCGGCCCAACTTGTCCATGCTACCCTTTTTTTAAAACCCTTAAACTAATCCCAATTGCCCACATTTGGCCCATATCCCTCTATACCCATCGTACCCATGTAACTATCTAAATGCTTTTTAAAAGATAAAATTGTACCCACCTCTACTACTACCTCTGGCAGCTTGTTCCAGACACTCACCAACCGCTGTGTGAAAAAGTTGCCCCTCTGGACACTTTTGTATCTCTCCCCTCTCACCTTAATCTTATGCCCTCTAGTTTTAGACTCCCTACATGGGGGAAAAGATATTGACTATTTGCCTTGTCTATGCCACTCATTATTCTATAGACCTCTATCAGGTCACCCCTCAGCCTCCTATGAACCAGAGAAAAAAAGTCCCAGTCTATTCAGCCTCTCCTTATAACTCAATTCATCAAGCCCTGGTAGCATCCTAGTAAATCTTTACTGCACTCTTTCTAGTTTAATAATATCCTTTCTATAATAGGGTGACCAGAATTGCACACAGTATTCCAAGTTACCAGTCTTGTACAACTTGAACAAAATGTCCCAACTCCTGTATTCAGCATTCTGACCAATGAAACCAAGCATGCCGAATGCCTTCTTCACCACTTTGTCCACCTGCGACTCCACTTTCAAGGAGTTATGAACATGTACCCTAGATCTCTTTGTTCTGTAACTCACAATACCCTGCAGTTAACTGAGTAAGTCCTGCCCTGGTTTAATCTACCAAAATGCATCACCTCGCATTTGTCTAAATTAAACTCCATCTGCCATTCATCAGCCCACTGGCCCAATTGATCAAGGCCCCCTTGCACTTGGAGGTAATTTTCTTCACTGTCCACTATGCCACCAATCTTGGTGACATCTGCAAACTTACTAAACATGCCCCCTATATTCTTATCCAAGTCATTAATATAAATGACAAATAACAGTGGGCCCAACTCTGATCCCTGAGGCATAGTGTTGGTCACAGGCCTCCAGTTTGAAGAACAACTCTGTACAATCCCCCTCTGGCTTCTGTCAAGAAGCCAATTTTGTATCCATTTAGAAACCTCACTCTGGATCCTGTGAGATTTAACTTTGTGCAACAATCTACCATGCGGTACCTTGTCAAAGGCATTGCTAAAGTCCATGTAGACAACATCAACTGCACTGCCCTTGTCTACCTTCTTGATTACCCCTTTAAAAAACTCTACTAAATTTGTGAGACATGATTTTCCACTCACAAAGCCATACTGACTGGCCCTAATCAGTCCTTGCATCTCTAAATGCCTGTAGATCCTGTCTCTCAAAATACATTCCAACAATTTACTGACCGCAGATGTGAGGCTCACTAGCCTGTAGTTCCCAGGCTTTTCCCTGCATCCCTTTTTAAACAAAGGCGCAACATTTGCCACTCTCAAATCTTCAGGCACCTCACCCGTGATTATCGATGATTCAAATATCTCGGCAAGAAGACCCGCAATTTCCTCCCTAGTCTCCCACAACACCCTGGGGTATACCTCATCAGGTCCCGTAGATTTATCTACCTTGATGCGCTTTAAGACTTCCAGCACCTCCTTCTCTGTAATATGTATACTCCTCAAGGCATCACTATTTATTTCTCCAAGTTCCCTAACATCCATGCTTTTCTCAACAGTAAATACTAATGAGAAACATTCATTTAGGATCTCACCCATCTTTTGTGGATCTGCACATAGGTGACCTTGTTGATCCTTAAGAGGCCCTGCTCTCTCCCTCATAACTTTTTTGCTCTTTATGTATTTGTAGAAGCTCTTTGGATTCTCCTTTGCCTTATCTGCCAAAACAATTTTGTGTCTCCTTTTCACCCTCCTGATTTCTCTCTTAACTCTACTCCTACGCCCCCTATACTCTTCAAGAGATTCACTTGAACCCTGCTGCCTATGCATGTCATGTGCCTCTTTCTTCTTGACCAGGGCCTCAATATCCCAAGTCATCTAGGGTTCCCAACTTCTGCCAGCCTTGCCCTTCACTCTAGGAGAAATGTGTTTACCCTGAACCCTGGTTATGCTGACTGATTTTCATAGAATCATAGTATCCCTACAGTGCAGAAGATGGCCATTTGTCCACTGAGTCTGCACTGACAACAATCCCACCTAGGCCTTATCCCCATAACCTCACATATTTACACTAAGGAGCTATTTAGCATGTCCAATGCACCTAACCCATGGCAGCGGGAAGTGTAGACAGAGGCAATGGATGGGAGGCTGGTTTGCATGAGGGATCGGGGTTTGTTCATGATCCTTTGTAATTTCCTGTGGTCTTGGATAGAGCAGGATATATATCAAGCTGTGATACAAACAGGAAGAATGCTTTCTACGGGGGCATCTGTAAAAGTTAGTGAGAGTTGTAGTGGACATGCCAAATTTCCTTAATCTTCTTAACTACAGCGTTGGCATGGAGGGACTGGGACAGGTTGTTGGTGATCTGGACACCTAAAAAGGTGAAGCTGTTGACCATTTCTACATCATTCCCATTGATGAAGACAGGGGTATGTCCTCCACTATGCTTCCTGAAGTCAATGACTATCCGTTTTGTTTTCTGAAAGGGAAATCACATTTAACCTATTTATTGGAGTTCTTTGAGGGAGTCACAGGTACTGTGAATAAAGGGAAACTGCTGGATGTACTGTACTGAGATTACCAGAAGGAATTTAATAAGGTACCATGTCAAAGGTTATTGCAGAAAATAAAAATCCATGTTATTGGGGGTAAGTGTGGTTGCTACATTTACTGATGACATAAGCAGGAAAATAAAATGTGAAGAGGATGTAATAAGGCAATAAAGGGATATGGATAAGTCAAGTGAATGGGCAAAAATCTGGCAAATGGGAATATAATGTGGGCAAATGTGAAATTGTCCATTTTGGCAGGAAGAATAAGAAAAATGTATTATATAACTAGGGACTTATTACAGAGTTCTGAAGTACAGAGGGACCTGGGTATTCTAGCAAATGAATCACCAAAGGCTAGTGTATACAAAAAGCTATTGCATTTAATTTGGAAAGCTAATAGAAAGTCATTTTTTGTTGTTAGAGGAATTGGTTATGCTTCTGTTGTACAGGGCATTGGTGAGACTATATTTGGAGTATTGTGTATAGTATTGGTTTTCTTATTTCAGGAAAGATGTAAATGTGTTAGAAGCAGTTCAGAGAAGGTTTACTAGACTGATTCATGGAATGGACAGATTTTCTCATAAGGAAAGACTGGAGAGGTTATGTTTGTATCCAATAGAGTTTACAAGAGTAAGAGGTGACTTGAACAAAATATTTAAGATCCTGAGGGGTATTGACAGGGCGGATGTGGAGAGGACATTCTTTCTTGTTGGAGAATTTAGAACTAGGAGTCATTGTTTTAAAAAAAGGGGTCACTCATTTAAGACAGATGAGAAGGATTTTTTCTCTCGGAGGGTAATGGATCTCCAGAACTCTTGTCCTCACTAGGCAGCAGAAGCAGCATCTTGAATATTTTAGGGCAGAGCTAGGTAGGTTCTTGATTAACAAAGGGCTAAAAGGTTATTGGGGATAAGCAGGAAGTGGGATTAAAGTTACAATCAGATCAATCATGGTCTTACGGAATGGTGGAGGAAGCTCAAGGGGCTGAGTGGCCTGCTTCTAATTTGTATGTGTGTATGTTATGCCCTAGAGGAGCATCTGCACTACCAGGTTTTCATTGGTGCATTCTAACATCTAAGGTGCAGACTCACAGACCGAGGTGACCAAAATGCCAACACTGAATCTTGACATCTCAGTCCATGGATGTGCATTCATGAAATGTGCCACCTTATCAAAGGCACACCTACAATTTCTGATCTAGTATGTTGATAAGTCTCAACTTACACTTAGGCTGAATGGCCTCCTTCTGCACTGTAATGATCCTATCAAGTCTGTGCTGACTTGCTGACAGGGTTCCTTACCCAAGCTCTCTCCTCTGCCCGATCTCCATAAGTCCACATATTTACAATGGCTAAACAATCTAACATACACATCAGCAATGACTGGATGCCCTTTGACCTATTTACCATGTCAATTGGAGAAAGCACCTGAGAGGCTTTCATTGACAACCTGAAAGCTATGCAAGCTTCTATTCTGACATTCCTCTTTGTTAAAGCTGAAATGGAGCATTGTGAACTAAATGGCCCCTGCAGTGACTCCTGCAGTCTCTTGTTAAAGTGAACCAAAAAGTAATGGCTACAATTGCATCTTCTCAAGGAAGTCTTCCTCTTTTCTTTCAATTTTGACTCTATTTAAATTTTAAATGCCCCCTTAATCCAGCTGTGGCTTCTTTCACACTGCTGATCCTTGCCAGTTTCAATTTAAAAAATAATTACGCGCTTGCTCCAAAGCTGGATGTTCCTGCCTGGACACAATGGTCTACTGAATTTTCTATCTTGCCCAATGCAATTCCTGCAGTGGGCACAATGGCAGAATTTTAGCATACTTCTTTCCATTTGTGATTTGGGAGGGGCAAGGTGATTCCGGCAATTAGCATTTTTAATGAGTTTTCTTGAGATGGTATTGCATGTAAATGCCATGTCAAACATAGTGAACCTCACCGCTGAGAGGATAGAAAATTCTGGATCTATAAAAGGTAATGCTGTGCAAGACAATTGGAATTTTTGAGAGAATTAAACGGTGTCTGCACAAAGGAAGTTGTTTGATTAGATGCCATTTTGGAGAAGAATAAAGCCAATGATATTGTAAAGGAATCAGTGAGAAATCCAACACACCATCATTCTGCCATGAAAATCTTTTTTATTCCTTTCATGAGATGTGGGTGTTACGGACTAGGCCATCATTTATTGCCCATTCCTAATTGCCCTTGAGGAGGCATTTTAAGAGTCAACCATATTGCTGTGGATCTAAAGTCACATGTAGGCTTGATTAGGGAAAGAGGGCAGATTTCCTTCCCTAAAGGGCATTAGTGAACCAGATTATAACAACTGACAATGGTTTCATGGTCATCATCAGACTTCCTTTTAATTCCAGATTTTTATTCAAATTTCACCATCTGACATAATGCAATTTGAACCTGTACCCCAAGAGGGTTACCCTGGGTCTCTGGATTACTAATCCAATGATAATGCCACTACACCACTGCCTTCCCCATGATGAGGAGAACATTTTGAATTGATTTCCTATAAGTGGGATTCTAATTTTTGGCCTTTCTTTGAATTTTCTGCTCTGCCCTCCAATGAAAACTCACCGTGAGAGGATAGAAAAATTTGGATCTGTTAAAGGCAATGCGGCGCTGGATGACTGGAATTTTTGAGAGAATTAAATATTGTGTGCATAAAGAAAATTATTTGAATAGATGCCACATTGGAGAAAAATAAAGCCAATGCTATTATAAGGAAATGTAGATGCATGGGCCAAGGGATTACAAAAGGACAGAAAGCAAAGATTAGGGAGAAGTGGGTATTGCTACTTGACCAGGATTTAGGTTGGCGCTAATTTGGTTAAGGTGTAAAATAGGAGTAGACCATTTATAGAATTATAGTATTCTACATGCAGAAGGAGGCAATTCGGCCCATCAAGTCTGCACAGTCCCATCCAGGCCCTATCCCCATAGCCCCTAGCATTTACCCTAGCTAGTCCCGCTGACACTAAGGGGCAATTTAGCATGGCCAATCTGCACATCTTTGGACTGTGAGAGGAAACAGGGACACCTGGAGGAAACACATGCAGACAAAGGAGAATGTGCAAACTCCACACAGACAGTGACCCAAGCTGAGAATTGAACTCAGATCCCTGGCGCTGTGAGGCAGAAGTGCTAGCCACTGTGCCATCGTGCCACCCCTTTGTTTAGTTGCTTGTTCTGCCATCCAAAAAGAACATGGTGGATCTGCGGCCTCTTTCCGTATGTCCTACTTTGCTCCATAGCCTTTCTTGGCTTTGGTTAATGAAAAAAACTTATCAGTTTTAAATTTAAATTCAACAATTGATCTAACATCAATTACTATTTGCTGAAGAGAGTTCCAAACATTTATCAACCTTTCCATGTAGAAACATTTTCTAATTTCACTCCTCAAAGATCTGGCTTGAATGTTTGGATTGTGCATCCAGTTGTAGCCTCACCAACTGATCGAAATAGTTTCTCCCAATCTGTCCTATCTGTTCTCATTAATATCTTGAAAACATTGTTCATTTCACCCTTAATCTTCAAAAGTCCGAGGACAGAATGTTACACACATTCTGAGGTGAGGAAAGCAGCATACAGATCCCATACCCCAACACATCACCCAGCCCAAACAAATACTGGGACAACCACCAGTCCCCCAACCCCGACTGTAATTGGAAAATCGTGGCAATCCCTACCACCCCCACCTCACAAGCACCAGGACATCTCCTTGCCACACAATCACCAAAAGAATGCTCCCTCACACAAGCACCGGAAATACCCCCTCCCAATCAATGGGGCAACACCCTGCCCCCCCACCAGCACTGGGGCAATCTCCCTCATCCACAAGTAACGCCACTCATTCTTTCCTATGGGTTTAGACTCACATTTCTGGTATCATCCTTAAAAATCTCTTTTGCACCTTTTTGAATGTCCCTATAATCCATGTTATCACATGGCAACAGGAACCAGACACAAATCGTTATCCCTCTTGAAGTAAATCCCTGTACTTGGCTTGTTTTGCCTATGGCCTTATTAACCTATTCCAACTACTTTTCTGATTCGTGAATTTGTACTTCTTTTGCTTCTGCCCCCTATTTATATCCCCACACCAATTACCAGAATGATGCCCTGCCCCACACTATCACCAAAGGAACGTACCCCTCACAAGCATCGGGAGAACCCCTTCCCCATAAGCAATGGCACCCCTCTCGTCCCAAATTTTATATCATTTCAACTATGACATACTGTAATGATACAGGATAAAAATAGGCAGCAAGAGTGAAGTAGAAAAAATATGAAATAATTATTATTCTTCCCACTCAGAAAGGACAGTAGGACTAGGGGGCACAGCCTCAAGATAAAGGGGGGGGGACGGTTTAGAACGGAGTTGAGGAGGAACTTCTTCACTCAAAGGGTGGTGAATCTCTGGAATTCTCTGCCCGTTGAGGTGGTGGAGGCTGCCTCGCTAAATATTTTTAAGACGCGGGTTGATGGGTTTTTGATAAGCGAGGGGATTAAGGGTTATGGGAAGAGGGCGGGAATGTGGAATTGAGACACGACAGATCAGCCATGATCTTATTGAATGGCGGGGCAGGCTCGAGGGGCTAGATGGCCTACTCCTGCTCCTATTTCTTCTGTTCTTATGTTCTTATATTCATCAGAGAGATAGATCAGACAAAATGTCATCGGAAGTTGAGGTTTAAATGATATATAAATGGTACATAAATATTTTACCAATCAAAATGATGTATAATCTGATTTAAAGCATTTCAGAAGGAAGGGTCTTGTTTGATCAAACTCATTGAATTCTTTAAAGAGGTAGAGTAAAAAACAGATAAGGGTAAATCAGTAGATGCAATATATCTAGATGTTCAGAAAACATTAACAGATTGATGAATAAGGTCAGAGCATTTGGAACTGGGGGAAATAACAGAATGGATGGTGAGTTGACTGCAGTGCAGAAAGCAGAGATAAAGAGTAAGCATTCAGAGTACCAAACTGGAGGGGTTTAATTATTACTGAAGAGAACCCAACATCCCTAAATAATCAAATCTGAGAGCACTTTGCTTCATAGTTCACATTAATGATTTAGATTTCAGAATCTAACACACAACTTATAATTTATGGGTGACAATAAATTGGAAGGACTTAATTACTACTGAAAACTTCAATAAATCAAAATAAGTCATTCCTGAAATAGTAGAATGGGCATGTAATTGGTATATTAATTTCTACTTTGATAAGTGTCAGGAATTAATTTTGGCAAAAAAGATCAAATATTGATTGGAAAATCAGGATATAAATAGGGGGCAGAAGCAAAAGAAGTACAAATTCACGAATCAGAAAAGTAGTTGGAACAAGTTAATAAGGCCATAGGCAAAGCAGGCCAAGTACAGGGATTTACTTCAAGAGGGATAACAACTTGTGTCCAGTTCTGATTGCCATGTGATAACATGGATTATAGGGACAATCAAAAAGGTGCAAAAGAGATTTTTAAGGATGATACCAGAAATGTGAGTCTAAACCCATCAGGAAAGAATGAGTAGTCTGAGTCTCTTTTCTCTTGAAAAAAGAATGTTGAAGGGAAATGGAACTGAAGTCCTTAAAATTATAAAAGCCTTTAACCTAAACAAAGGATAGGTTAATAGGAGGTTAACCTCTTAAGTCCAATAAGTTTACTTGTGCCAAAATGAGGGCAGGCAACTAACCCCTTCCAAGGAAATGATAATGAGACTACAACCTCATTGTTGTCGTAAAGGTTGTTTGCTCTTTCACAGGCAGATCTAGAGGCTGGTATTGTTGTGCATCAACTGTTCATTAGTACTCCATAACTGCATACGTATCCAAGATAATGTCATGTGTGGACATTATCTCAATGCTGGCTCTTTTCGACTCTACACAGTCTATTATACTCTTATATGGAAAACAATAGTCAATAACGTAAATAAAAATGATAGAGGTAACATCTCCTGATGGGGCAATGCAATTAAAACAAAACAGCAAAAGGAAACTTAATAAAAATCAAAAAGCCAGTCCCAGGGATGATTATATATCCTAGCCCCTTCATGATCCACTGGTTGAGGAAGACCTGATGTTTATCACCCTGTGTTCCTTCTCCAAGGCCACTCGGCCACAAATATAGCCATGGTACAGGAACTGCCATCGGGTTGGACGACGCCCTTGCCGCCCACTACCTAGGTCTGTTAATTGCCACCTTGGCCAAGACACTTGTCCACTATATGTGACTCTCTGCATCACTACTGGGGGTGGTAGTGTTTTCCAGTCCTACATTAACCCTTACGCTGTCAAATACCCTTATCCTAAAATTATCAATCAGCTTTTCAATTTTAGCTTTGATTGGTGTATTTTTTTGAGGGCCAGCTTCATCCAGACAAGAGCTTGGTGGATTCAGGAGACATTTGTCTTCACACTTCTCTCCTGTCTCCAGTGAGCAACCTCACAGACCTTCACCTCAAAGCTTCCCATTCCATTAACCCCATTCTCATCCCTAGCCCAACCACTATTCCATTCTAAACCGGAGATTCTCCCATGCTCTAGTGCTGTGATTTCCCTCTATGGCTGTGGGTGCTCCTGTCTTGGCCCCCAATCTCCCCAGGCCCCCAGCTCCCTTCAGGCCTCCAATTTCCCACCGTAAGTCTTTCCTCTAAAAACTCTCCGAGATACCTGCTCTCTTCTAATTTAGGTCTCTTGACCACTCCCAGTTTTAATCATGCCACCATTGATAGTGTACCAATTGGTAGCTGCCTAGGACCTAGTCTCAAGAATTTGCTCTGTAGTAAATATGTTGTTCCTTAGATACAGAGATCAAAATTCATACACAATCATTAAAGTATGATCCCATTGAATCTCTGTGCAATTGCATCAAGACTTCCTAACACTTGTATTTCACTAATCCTGCAAGTTACTTCTCTTAAAGATTCACTACCTATTTAAAGAAGTTATGTACCTGAACTTATGGCTGATGGAAAGTCATTTTGCAAGATTGGGAAGATGTCTCAACAGGCAAGAAGCAGGCTCTCCATTTTATTAATGCTGGCACCCACATCCTATGAAAGAAGAAAGGAAAATATAATGACCTCACATGAGTAAGGTGAGTGGATGCATCCTCACCTTCCACCTGAGAAAACAGGGCATAGCAGCCAGCCAATTACTTCCACCCCCACTTTAAACATCAGTGGAGTGCCAAGATATAGCGGTAGGGTAAGGAAAACAACAATGTTGTTTCACAACATATCATTTTTATTCATCCGTGGGAAGTGGGCATCACTGGCCAGGCCAGTGGTTATTGCCCATCCCTAATTGCCCTTGAACTGAGTGGCTTATCAGAGGGCTTTTATGAGTCAATCACGTTTGCTGTGGCTCTGGAGTCACATGTAGGCCAGTCCAGGTAAGGATGGTGGATTTCCTTCCCTAAAGGACATTAGTGTACCAGGTAGGTTTTTATGATCACGCTTTCATGATCGTCATGAGATTTTTAATTCCAGATATTCATTGAATTCAAGTGTAACCATCTGCCTTGATGGGATTTGAACCTAGGTCCCGAGAGAATTACCCTGGGTCTCGAATGACAATACCATCATGCCTTCACCTCCCCACAGTATTGGCATGGGTGTTAACTGCATGCATATAATGTTCACAAATGTAAATAAACTAGCAATCATTTCACATCTCTTTTGTATGCCTCCTTTTTATAATAAGCTGTGTTACTATCCATTGGATGTGAGACTTTGGTTCCTGCACACTCTTATGTCAATTGTCACTATCTTGGATCTCTGTTCTGTCTGGTGTGCTACCATCTCATCATAGTGGGTGTCCCATTTCAACATAATTCTTCACATCAGTAACGCCTACAGCTTCATATTAAATGTGCTTGTGGAACAAATCTTTTTACCATGCCTCGTAGCACCCTATCATGCATTCTTGGCTCTGTATGATTGAGGCAGGGGTGTGTCCCTACCTTGTCTGCATTCTTGAAAGAGGAAGGAATGGTGTTTAACTAGAGATGTGTTCATGCATGGAGAAGGCTTATATCTTGTCCAACTCCATCTGCCCGCTGTCTTTCAGCAGGGCTTTGATGATATGAGCCGAGACTCAGAACTAATCTGTGCTGCCTTCAGCAAAACAGGTGTCCGACTTTCACAGTGACAATCTGCTGAGCTCAGCAATAAGTGGGAGCATAATTCCAATTAAGACAATGAAACAATGGTACACTTGTGCATTGGTGATGGGGTGTCCAACCTTAAACAGCTATGGTGATTGTCCCTCTAAGGCCAGAGTAAGGATGATATGTGAAACCAATTGGGGTACTGAGGGCCCGATTTTTATCATCAAGTTGTGCCCATTTTCGGACACGAAAACTTGGTAAAGTTGGGTGTGAGGTGAGTAGCCCAATCTGTGCCTGCCTCCATGCCACTTTCCCCTTTACCAAGGCCCAAAAATGGGCACATTGAGATCATGCCTGAAATGGGTGCAATGGCCATTTAAATGCATTTAAATTGAATGAAGAGACTGCACTCCCAACTTTACCAACACTTCCCTCTTTACCACCACATTTGCCAATCCTGAATTGGTGCGAAACAGACATGCTCAATAAAAGACCGATTCGGGTGCTCCATACATGAAGGTTAGTGAGGAGGTAAGTGCATAGCGCCCGACGGCTCCATGCTGCTTACGGGTGTCCTTTTATTGCGGACATTTTCTTTTTCGGGTCGGGGGTGTCTCTGCGAGTGTGTTGGGGGTGGGGGGCTGTTGCTCAGCAGAGTCTCCGATAGCTGACTTGCAACATGGATTCGGGTCTCAACACTGACCTCTGTGGATGCTGCTGGGTCCTAGTGCACTCAGCTCACTTCCAGTTGAAGGATCTGCACAGAGCCTTTGCAAATAGCACCGCTGCAGCCTCTCAACTTTGCAAGGAGCTGTGATTGTGGGAAGCATGTGGCTGGGGAAATTGGAGGGTCTGTGATTGTGGGAAGCATATGGCTGAGAGAATTGGGGGAGCAGTAATTGTGGGAAGCATGTGGCTGGGGGAGTTAGGAGGTTGTGATTGTGGGGAGCATGTGGCTGGGGGAATTGTGGGGGGGGGGGCTGTGATTATGGGGAACATGTAGGCAGGAGAATTAGGGGACAGCTGTGACTGTTGATGGGCTAGAGGCAAGCAGCGTTCCTTAATCTCTATATGTAATCCTCTCCACCTTCCCCACTTCAGAATGTCGAGATGGCTTTTGCAATGCAACCAATCGATCTTGCTTTTTTTTGGTTGTTACTGGAGCTGAGGAATAGAAGCTTGAGGAATAATTGTGGCCACAGGAGGCCCAGACCTTACCACTTGCAGAAGTAAAGGGAGATGACCTCCAGAGGTAGAAGGTGGCTGCCATTCACCCAGAGGAGGGGTCGCAGGAGAAGGACGGAGCAGAAACCATGGCAGTTCGGTGCACGAGTGTCACTTGAATAGATGGCGGACACCGTGTGCTGCTGACGTCTTTACCTCCGAAAGGAGACAGTACAACACTTGTACAACCTGTTGTAGGACCTGGCACCTAGAGGTGGGGGGGCGGTGGGGATTGTGGGGGGGGGGGGGGGGGTGCGGGGTGGTGTGGGTGGTGCGGGAGTGGGGGGCACCCACTCTCCGTGCTTGACAGCTGCTCTGAACTTTTATGCTACTGGTTCCTTCCAGGTCCCAAGCAGAGATGTCTGTGGCATCTCCTGTGCATATCTGTGTCAGTCAAGTCACAGAAGCCCTGTATGCCTGGGTTGGGCAGCACATCAAATTTAACCTGGACCAGGCCCATCAGGTAGGCCAGACTGCAGGGTTCACAGCCATTACATATATTAATGTTCAGGGGGTGATCGACTGCACACATGTCCTCCACAAGGCTCTCCTACAGAGATTCACCAACAGAAAGGGGTTCCACTCCCTGAATGTTCAACTAGGGTGTGACCATAACATGAACATTATGCATGTCTGCACAAAACATCCAGGCAGTGTGCATGACAGCTCCATTGTCAGGAGCTTGGACAATCCCGGAGGCATTTGAGGAAGAGTCCAGGTTGTGGGGTTGGCTCGTGGGTAATATGGGTTACCAACTTTGGACATGGCTGATGATGCCTGTCTGGAGGCCTGTGACTCAGGTGGACACCCACTATAATGAGGCCCATGCAGTCATCTGCGCAATAGTGGAGAAGTGTACTGGATTCCTCAAGATGTGATTCCGGTGCATGGATTGATCTGGCGGGACCCTCTAATACAATCCAGTGATCTCTTCCCACATCATGATCATGTGTTGTGCTTTGCATAACCTGACTCTACAGAGAAGTGACTTCTTGGAGGAGGAGGAGGACGTGGAGGCTGAGCATTCGGGCATTGTTAGGGAGGATCAGCAGCAGGAAGAAGAAGAGGAGGAGGAGGAAGAAGAGAGAGAGCATGCCGAGGAACACCAACCAGGCGCTGGAGGGCTGGCAGCTCAAATGAGACATATGAAGACAGCAAGGGAGGCCCTGATCACAAGGTAGTTCACTCACTAGGGGTTTGTGTCTGTGGGTTCCATCCTGTTCCTCCAGTAAGTTCCTTCAATATCTTGCAATATTGTCATACCAGAGTGATGGGCCTGGGTACTCTATGTTAGTGAGTTTTTTGGCAGGCAGGAGGGTGATGACAACTTGTTCAGCACCGTTACGATGATGCCCTGATGCAAACTAGTCTGACTCCTACCTGATTTCCCCATTCACGCTGGCATCTGGGTCCACATCTGTATAGTGGATAAGGGATCTGAAATCCTCGTACAGGGCCCTGAGGCAGGTGGAATGGGGGACAGGAGGGAACTGCTCGTGGGGTCTGGGGAACCAATGCCTTCCTTTTCTCAGTGACAGCATTAAGGGGCCTCCCAAACTGATGTCAACATGAAGCATCCCTCTGGTGATCATCAATGGAAGAGGATTCCTGTTCGAGACAAATCTGAGATAAATCAGTCACAGGTGGGTGGTGAAAAAAAATTAATTGCAATAAAGTTGTTTAAATAAGATGTTTTGATATAAAAACTTGTGAACAGAAAATGTTAAGGTGTTTAAATATCTTTCTAACCAGTGCAGACCAACACCCGTGCCATCTCAGTGCAACTACAACTTCCTAACCTTACGTGACCTAGCACTGTATCTTAGTAAATCCTTAGAATGTACATCAGAGTTGGAGGGGTCCAATTGCCTATCTCGCCCCATGGCCTGTGATGCACATGGCAGGGTTCCTCTGGAGGACCATTAGAGCCCTGGTCTGCTTCCATGTGTCTGGGATGTTTCCATTAAACCCTTTTTGTCCCACTGTCGCTGAAATGCCTCGATGTAAGAAGCGGAGAGTCAGAAGATATAGTTACAGTCATAGTCTCCTGGCTGGAAGGCCCCGGCATGGGCTCGAGCACTTCCTCCTCCCTTGGGGTTCCTGTGGGCCCCTCAGTCACTCCATGGGATGGCGGTGCTTCTGCAGTGAGCTCCAGAAGCTCTGGCATCACCTGGCACTGCCAGTCCTGGAGGACCACCTGCATCCTACCCATGGTGGTCGAGCCCTTTGGATGGCCATCTCGGGGGCCACCTCTCAATGGCTGCAACAAGTGCCCTCTGAGACTGGGCCACGCTCAGCAACCCTTCAGCCGTGACCCTCTGAGACTGGGCCATGCCCTGCAAGCCCTCGGCCATGACTATCTGTGACTGGGCCACATTCTCAAGAACAGCTGCCATAGCCCGTTGTATCTCAGAGCTGTCCCATTGGGTCTCCTGCAAGCTCTTGAGCCTCTCAGCCATAGGCCGCAGAATCTCGAAAAGCCTGTTCAGTCTCTCAGCTGTGGCCTATTGTGACTCGGCCATCGCTTGGAGACTGCCACTCATGCTGAGGATCCCCAACCCAAGACTTTCCGCTGGAGAGACCACCCTTGAAGTGCTGGCCTGGGAAGTATGCAAGACAGGCAATAGCTGGTCAACCTGAAAGCTTTGGGGCTCCTCCCAACAACCTTGCATTAAGTCCAGTGTGGCCAACAGCCCCTCCTGCATTCACTGGCTTTGTTGCTGCATCTCCAGCCGCTGAGGGAGAAATGATCACAGAGGCCCAGCATGCAGCCTGGGCCCAGCTGAGTCCTCACCTCTGGCAGACCCCCACATGTCAGAGGTCTTGGACGTTCCCTCCTCTGCCCGATGTACATTATCAGATGTGTTGTGCTCATCAGAGAATGACCCAGAAGCCTTACCACTAATTGGAGCCACCGACGTGTCAGCATCTGGGATGGTGAGTTGTGAGGTGGAAACTGAAGCCAAAACTCTGCCACCCTCAGAAGGACTCAACCAAGCTTTCTGGACCAGGATGGGCAAGAGCTGCAGTACAGGCCTGGAATCCAGAAGGCCCAGGGCATTCAGATCTGTCCCTGCAAGCCAGGACACAAGGTTAAATGCAAGGGAGGGAGAGGAATCCTGGATTCCAGACACATTTCTCTATTGAACATAGAACAAAGTGCCAAAATAATTACATCACAGGAACAGGCCATTCAGCTTTCCAAGCCTGTAGCACAGAACCAGTCTGCCCATCTAATTTGTTACCTCCTCCCCTTCTGGAGACCATATTCGTCAATTTCCATCCCATTCTCATAGCTGTAGAGATGTCCCTTAAAGGTCACTATCTGCATCCACAAATTCCCCCTGGCAGCGAGTTCCATGAACCCACTACCCTCTCTGTGCAAATAAGCATGCCTCATACATCTCCTTTAAACCTTGCTCCTTGCACCTGAAACTCGTGCCCACAAGAAATGAGTGGAGGAATGGCAAGTGCTCACGTCTTGATGGCAGCCCAACCATACTATCGCTGACAATCCGCATCTCCCCTTCTCTTAAAAGCTTCAGCGCCCGCTCCTCAAAGGGGGTGAGGACCCAGAGGTCTGGCTCACCACCCCCTGTGTTCGCCCTCTCATGGATGTATGGTTGGTCATCTCCTGTGGAGACAGAAGGAGCCATGAAAGGAATGGTGGCATGACTCCTGCAGAGTATTAGGTGGTGGCTTTTAGACGGCAAGCACAGTGGGGCTCGTTGAGGGGAAAGGAAAGGTGCTTGGGGGTCTGGAGATGGAAGCATGCAGAGTGCTAGAGATGGGAGGACCTAAGGGAGATTTGGAGGAAGATACAAGATGAGGTTTAGCACTCACCCTTGCTGCACAGATGAGGTCATTGACTTTTTTCTGGCGCTGCTTCCCGGTTCGGGGGGGGGCAGTGCTCTGGCACTGACTGAGGTGGCAACTTCCTGCCAGGCTGCATTTCCATCTGTCCCGCTGTTCTCCTGGGGCAAAAGGGTGCCCGTCTCACCTCTGCTGCATCCAGTAGCCTCCCGAGGTCACCCTCAGTAAATCAGTGGGTCATCGTGCGCACACTTTGTGCAGGAATGTCCATTGTTGAGATTTTAATGGACTTGCCCCTTGTTAGGGCAGAGCAGCTGCACTTTGGCAGAACATTCTAGCAAGTTCCACGCAGTTTGCTTGTTAGTATTGAGGGGAAGACAATTGACCAGTTGCAGGTGTACTGAGAGAGAGGGGAGGGGTGGTGGATCAGTGCCTCAGTGATTGGGGACAGGGGAGAAAGAGAGATGTGTCACAGAGCCGTCAGAGTCTGAAGGCGATGGGGGCTTTGTGCAGGAGGGTCTGGGATGGGGGTGAGGGGGGATCACCCTGCCTGATGTCTGTAGAGTAGAGGGGAAAGAGTGGATCTCTCTGCCTGAGATCGGTGTGGGGGAAGGTGTGTCCACTGCCACTCTGCCTGAGATCGGTGGGGAGAAGTGGGGACAGGCCCGGGATCGTTCTGGGTGGCAGGGGATAAGGGGGTCAATAATATTGTGCGGTGGGGCAATGTCTGTGGGGGTCAGTGTGAAGTGTTATCCAGCCCGGGAGCGATGTGGTAGGGGAGTGTTATTCATTTTTTTTTGTGCATGAGCAGTTGAAGGTGTTGATTGGAGTTGCAGTGTTTCGGATGTGTTATGCCCGAGTCATAGGCTTGTGCAGTGTGATTCGGACTCGCTGTTATTCGTGCAGGCAGAGTGCATATGGGGGCACTGGAGAACAGGTCTGAAAGTTGAATCTGAAAAACCCCCAGATTCAAGTCCACCCAGCACTTAGAATCAAAATAGTTAAAGTGGGCCCTGAGTGTGGAATCACCCCATGGTGACAAAGATTCCTAAGCAGAAATATTTTGACAGCTAGCTACAGCCATGTAGCTGCAGTATAATTCTTATTCGTAAATCCTTTTGTCTTCATTAATGAAGTCTGTGGAAGTGCATCTTTACAGTCTCAGAGGGTTGTGACATAGCCCAGTCGATCACACAAACCAGCCTCCATCCATCGACCCTGACTACACTTTCCTCACAAAAAAAGCCAGCGTAATCAAGGATGCCACGCATACCGGACATTCTCTCATCCACCTTCTTCCGTTGGGAAACAGATACAAAAGTCTGAGATAACGTACCAACAGACTAAAGAACAGCTTCTTCCCTGCTGCCATCAGACTTCTGAATGAATTTACCATATATTAAGTTGATCTTTCGCTTCACCTTATCTGTAACTGTAACACAATGTTCTTCACCCTCTCCTCTTCTTTCTGCCTGCCCTATGTATTCTATGAACAATATTCTCTGTATAGTGCACAAGAAACAATACTTTTCATTGCTTCTCAATATATGTGACAATAATAAATCAAATCAAAGTAAATCAAAAACCCTGTAGTTATGACTAATTTGATTTGATTTGATTTGGTATATTATTGTCACATGTATTAGTATGTAGTGAAAAGCATTTTATCTTGCATATGGAAGGCTCTCATCACAAAGTTGGTAGACAATGCTGTGCTTCCCATTGTCTTGACACTCCAAGAGATTACTGATACTACTTCCAAATGGTAATATCTGGAGGTTAAAGCAGTCTTTAAATATGTCCTAGAATTGTTGCTTCAGACTATGCGGAGAAGAGCAAGGAAATAGGAGTGAGTATGTGAAGAAGCAGAACAGTGCTCCTCATTTACATTGATGTGTGCCCTTGGTTGCTTTATGTTTTCTGATCATTTTGGACTTCACAAGGGCTAGGGCAGGCCATGAGGGCACATTGGTTCCATGTAAGAGGAGGCAACCCAATATCAGGCAGCCAAATGCCTGAGCTCATCACACTCAGGTGCTCTGTCTCCATACTAGGTTAGGATAAATGCAGTTCCGGACTCCTAACATAAAGTCGGATGGCAGTGTCATTGAGGAGTGTACCACAACTGACAGAATGATCTCTAAATGCAGTCATAGTAGCAGTATTTCACCGGGTGCCTTGTCCCACATGCTATGTTTCTGCTTCACCATTGTCATAACACATTATGAATAGCTGTGTTAGTTCCAATGGATTTCCTTGAGGAGCCTTGCAAGATTGAAGGCATGCAGCCACTAATCTACTGAAGATTATGTAAGTGCTCCTGTATGTAGTAGGGTGACTGGGATTCTGGATGGACGTTTGAAGAGACAGCAATTTCAGATGTCTGATGCTGGAACATTCCCCTTTGGGTAACACTGCATCTCAGCACAGACACATGACCCTGAGGCTTGTTCATTCTTCAGCGCATCAGGCCAATGTGTGCAATGATGCACTGTCATCCAGAAGTGCCTGGGTGAAATTGGAAGAGTAACAATGCTGGTTTTCCTGCTGGCCTATGATGGAAGAGAGTTAGCCAGAGGAATCCTCAGTGCATCTCATCGTCCTCCTCCTGAAAACTGCTGGCAAGAAGGGCCTCACGAACATGTAGGCCTCATCTGGTCCTTGCAATGGTCTCATCGCCTGCAGCTTTGGTTTCCATGACCTGATCCTTTTTGAGATCCTCTTCATCAGAAAAGATGTGAAACTCCTTCATTCAAGATTTCCCCCCTTTGCAATGCAAGGCTGTGTGGCATGCAATAAGCCACCGTGATCCATGTGACCCTTCAGGAAGTGTACTGGAGTGCACTATTGGATCTGTCCAGGCATCAGAATCACATTTTCAGAATCCCTATCATGTATATCCGGGATGCAGCATGATTCTTGTTATAATTTCTCTCAGCAGGAAACTGAGGCTGGGCCATGAGCATCATCAGCCATGTCCTTTGTGGATAACCCTTGCCTCCTATGTGGTTTCTTCAAGATATCGGAGTTTGGAATCTGACTCAGGGTATTCAAGCTGCTGACGCTTACAGAGTATGTGACGCAAACCTACATAATAAGTTTGTTTTGTTTGCATACCAGCTACACATTGAGCAAATGGTAGCTTTTCCAGTTGACATACCGAATCTGCCTGTTGCCAGGGAGTTGTTTGGTGGCACACTGCACTTGTGGGAAATTGGAAGTCTTAACCAAGCCTAGTGCTCTCACATCCTGGCTTGCTTGATCTCTGTCAATGCAGACAAAATTATGTCTGTGAACCCTTGGATAGATTTGTGGATGTATGTTTGGCAGATCCTGGAGAGATCCCAGTGGAGTCATGAAAGGAGCCATTGGTGTAGAAGTTGAATGCAGTGGTTATTTTTACAGCCATTGGTAATGGATGCCTTCCAAGTTCCCGTAATGCCAAATCTTGCAGATTATAGCAAATGTGAGTTGTAGAACCCTTGATCTGCAAAGGTATCTGCAATACTGGTTATCACCCATCTCCAGGTAACCCATGAACATCTATATACGCTGGGTCTACTGAGGCACCTATGAATGACACCTCTCTGAGGATCATCATCTGCATCCAGAGGAGGGCCTGCTGCCTCTCCATCTTGAAGATTCTGCTTCTCTCTTTGGTGAGCCAGGCTCCTCCATCACATTCTTCTCTCCTGCCTATAAGCAATAATGCAGATAGTGATAACACTGGACTCCAACTTCCTGATGCTCTCCTCTCTGCAGTATCACTGAGAAACACAAAAGAGTCAGCATTTGTTTCCAAAGATCCTGGGTGGAATTTCCCCATCCTGCCCATCATGGGAATTGAGGAACATGAAACATGGAAAGTCTGTTGACCTTGGACAGGATTTTCCAGTCTTGGGGCGAACGTGGCTGGAAAATCCCACTTACTCTTTCTGTCATAAGAACGTAAGAAATAGGAGCAGGATTAGGCCATCTTGTGGGCCGAAGGGCCTGTTTGCACTGTAGTGTTCTATGTTCTATCTAGCCCCTCGAGCCTGCCCCGCCATTCAATACGATCATAGCTGATCTGATAGTGGTTCAGTTCCACTTACCTGCATGCTCCCCATAACCGTTAATTCCCTTATTGATCAGAAATCTATCTACCCATGACTTAAGCACATTTAATGAGGTAGCCTCCATTGCTTCAATGGGCAGAGAATTCCAAAGATTCACTAACCTCTGAGTTCCTCCTCAACTCTGTTCTAAATTGACTCCCCCCTTATTTTGAGGCTATGCCCTCTAGTTCTTGTTTCCTTTCTAAGTGGAAATAATCTCTCTGCCTCTACCCTGTCTAGCCCCTTCATTATCTTATATGTCTCTATAAGATCCCCTCTCAGCCTTCTACACTCCAACGAGTACAGGCCCAATCTACTCAATTACAGACCCAATCTACTCAATTGTCAACTCAACCTGTCAAGGAATCATCTGTGAATGTGGACCCAAGGCTTTTTTATTCATGCTTGGAGTGCTGGGCTATGAAATGATGCCCAGTGTGGGATGCACGTGAATATTCACCACAACACTGCCCCCTCAGTACACATGACCGACTGTCAACAGTTTTGGCCAGACGACTGGATGTTCAGCTTTCAACCCAGGTGTCAGGATCATCATTACCTGCTCTCCAAGACTGTGTTGTTTGAACAAAAACAAGGGTGAATGTTTCGCAATTACATTAGATTAATTTAGAGGGTTTGGAGACTTCTGTACTATGAGTGCTCCATGGCCTCATTTCCATGGGAGTTTCCAAGTTTGTCCAGTCACCAGCAATTACACTGTTCTATAATACTCTGGTGAATTTGAAGGTTGTGAATGAGGGGTTAAAACACAGGCGATAATTATTGCCACTTTGAGAGATCAGTGTTGCTTGAATGGGCATTATTGCTTCACTTTCCTGACTCCCTGCAGGTCCATTGAACAGCTGCTAACCTCTCTCGGCTGTGTCTTTGTCCTCATTTTGAAACCATCATTTCAGCTGTGCAGTCCTTTAGTGTCCCCCGACCCCCAGTCATGTGTCTCAGAGCAACCCTCCCCACTTTAAACCCCCTATCTTGCCCTTTCCCTGCCACCCTTCCCTCCGTCCTATCTGCCCCCATACATAATGCAGTCCTTTCCCTGCCCTCCCCCTGTTGTGGTCATTCCCTTGTCTGGAAGCCTTGCCCTAGAGCACCATAAAGACCAGTCGACCTTAACCCTTGTGTGGTAGCTGTAGGTGCTTGCCTGTGAGACCCCATAAAACCAATGCAGTACAGCCTGTGATTCCTGATATTGATCCTAACAAACACTGTGCGATGCAATGTATGTGAACTACTCTCGGAGTCAGGAGCAAAGTGCAGGTCATCGGTTGCATTTTGTTTAAATCCTGTTTTGAAACACATTGGGCCCTATTTTACCATTTTGATTCTAAGTGCTGTGTGGACATGAAACTGGGAGTGTTTCAGAGCCGACTTTTAGACCCGTTATCAGGCACCTCTATATGCACTCTGCCTGCAAAAATATCAGTGATTCTGAATCTGCTGCACAAGCCTGTGGGTGGGGCTTAACACGCCCAAAATCCAGCAATCCGATCAGCGCCTCGAACTGCGCATGAGCAAAAATAAGATGGAATGCAGCTGCACTGCCACATTGCTCCTGAACTGGATAATGCCCCCTCCTGGCCCCCACAGACATTGTTCCAACTGCCCCCCCCCCCACCACAAATTACTGCCTCCATTATTCCTCCACCCAGACTGATTATGGGCCATTCCTCCCTTTCTTCCTCACTGATCTCAGGCAGACTGACAGCGGATCCCCCCCTTCCTCCCATCGATCTCAAGCAGAGAGCCATCGGACACTCAGCACTTGCCTCCTCACTAACTGGAGCGCCCAAATCAGACTTTTGTGGACCATGTCTGTTTCATGCCGATTCTGGGTGGGCAAACGCGGCAAAGAGGGAAGTGCTGGTAAGGTTGAGTGTGCCGCCCGTTAGGCCAATTTAATTGCATGCAAATACATTTAAATTGTCTTTGCATCTGTTTTGGACATAGTCTCAATTGCAGCCATTTTCAGGCCTTGGTAAAAGGGGAACTGGTGTGGAGGTGGGCACGGATCACATTACTCACCTCATGTCTGACTTTACCAAGTTTTCGAGCCCAAAAACAGGCACAACCTGATGATAAAATCAGACCCATTGTTTGAACTGCATTCCAATGTGGAGGGGTGATGCCATTTGGCAGATGTCATAATGAGATGCTGATTTATGCAAATGATATTCAGCAGTGCAAACAGCGGCCCAACATTGATAGTTGAAGTGTGTAATCACTCCCCCATTTACACTATCATAAAACCTGTTTTGGACCTTCTTGTGAGAAGAACTCTCACGCCTGCCATGATACCCACCATGATCGAGAGCAGAACATCTTGACCAGTGTCCTCATGTCCTAAATCCCACAAGCAGAGCAACAACTTTTTAGTCTCAACTCTCTTGAGTCCTTCCTGCACTAAACTTTACCATATTCCACTGCTATCCACTGTTAACCTAAATATGGCACTTCTATTTATTTTATTTTTCATTCATTTATGGGATGTGGGTGTTGCTGGTTAGGTCAGCATTTATTACTTCTCCCTAATTGCACTTGAGAAAGTGGTGGTGAGCTGTTCTTGAACTGCTGCACTCTCTGAGGTGTAAGTACCCCCACAGTGCTGTTAGGGAAGGAAGTCCAGGATGTTCACCCAGCGACAGTGAAGGAACAGCAATATATCTTCAAGTCAGGACAGTGAGTGACTTGGACGGGAATCCCACGTGTTGGTGTTCCCTTATGTCTGCTGCCCCTGCCCTAGATGGGGGAGCCTATTCCTATTCTCTGTTTTCCTAGTAATCTGTTACCGCTTCATGAATAAATCATTCCAGCATTTTCCTTCTGCCGAGCAATATGATATACCGGCATATAGTTTCTTTTTCTGACTCCCTCCTTTCTGGCCACCTTCCAAGCCACTGAGACCATTCCCAGAGAAAGAATTTTAGAAAAGCAAACAATATTTCACAATCTTTTTTAGAACTCTGAGGTGTATGCCATTAAGGTCTTTGTAAGTGCTTACTCCTATTAATTTCTCCGGTATGTTGGCTGAGATTTTCTGGCATCCCAGAAGCATGTTTCCCACCGGTGGGAGGAGGCATATTGTTTGTCAGCAGCAGGATTCTCTGGTCCCACTGTCAATTGTAATTCCAAATGATGTCACCACATGCTGGCAGAAAACCCACGGGCAGGGGTGTTCTGCCATCTGAACCAGAGAATCCAGCCAGCATGAATGGCAAGAGAATTCCAACCACTTTTGCAGTTAGCTCCATTGGTTAGATTGCTAACACGTGGTTAGTTAGCATCAGAATAAGATCAACAGCACAGGTTCAATTCCTGCTTTAGCTGAAGTAGCTTTGAGACCGACTCCTCACTCTGTCCCTGAAAGTGGAAGTTGATGGCAAACCACCAGTAATTTAAAAACTGCAAAAAACAGCTAGTGATGCAGCATCGAGCAGACAGACCAGAGATCTGCCTTCAGGCAGAGTTTTTTTTTCTAATGTTAATTACTTTAAATTCCTCTCATTCGATCATTTTTTACCACATTATTTTTGGAATATTTCTTATATGAAACCAGATACAAAGTATTTTTAATGTCATTACCTTTCCTATTATAATCATTATTCTGCATTATAATTTCTCCTGTAAGGATTTGCTTACTTTTGCTCAACTTGTCCCTGTTATGGAGTTACAGAAGCATTTACAATCTGTTTTTAGATATGTTGATAAGGTTTTGCAAAGGGTTGAGTTTGCAAATGTGCTGTTGTGGTGAGACTCCAGGAGAACTCTCCATCTTAGATCACGTACAATTGCGATGTTTTCTTAAACAAGGGGAGGTTTTTTACAAATTTCTTAGAATTAATGCGCAATGGCAGCCTTCCAGATTTTTATGTACTGAAGGTTAATTTAGCCACAGCAGTAGCAATACTCTTCAGTGAGAAGTCTGAGATACCCAGCTCCTTAATTGTGATCGCACCCTGACTGCCACCCCAGAGGAGTGTATTAAAGGCATCGTTGGTACCTGACTGGAGCTGTCTACAGTCTCTGCTGCTAGTTGGTGACCTAAGGACTCACAAACAGGCAGAATTGATGTCAAAGGAGGGCAATATCAGTGATTTATGGCTCAAGAAGTTGAATATGAGCCTCTCTGAAGCTGCCACAATTACTGAATGCAGCGGCTGTTATTCTTCCCCTACAAGCTGTGGTCATGTTTGAGTGGTCCGATCTACATGTCTTCAGCCTGCCTTGTCCACTTAAAACAGCATTAATCACCGCCTCAGTTTATAAATCAGGGAGGCCAACTTGCTGAGAGCAATTATGAGGTCACAGCTCTGCAGAAGTACTTAACCAATTCCCAGACTTGATATTTTCTAGTGGTCAGACAATTCATCATCATTCACCCTGTGAGGTATAATGGAGGAGGCAAAAGAATGACTGAGCAAGAAAACAATATACAGAAGATTTTTTTTAAATCCTGCAGGTCCCTAACTCATCTCAGTGCCTTTTGTATAAAGTAAATCCATTCCTTGTCTAATGTAATGGTCAAATTATAAAACCAAGACAAGTGTCTTTAGGATATGGTCAGTATAATGCAAGTGACAGTCAAATTCTGAGTGTAAAAGCAGCAGACTAACTGCTGTCGGCTTAGATGCCTGAAAGCTCTGGGACTATGGTGCTTCTGGTACATACAAGTGGAACGGATAGGCAAGCTGCATGGGCCTTCATCCTTGCTAATAGAATGCTAGACAGACCCTCTGGGGCTTGTTGAACCCAAGACACCATTAGCACTGAAGCAAAGAGGGACAAAAGAGACAGACATTGGCGTTATTTTAAGCAACATTCTCTTCTGCTTTTTTAACAAGTAAAAAGCCAACATTTCACTTTTATAGGCAAAAATTGGTCTGAATTAAAGGGAAACAGACCCTGACAAACATAAGTGGAATAGACAGTTTCCATTACCCCTTGTGCTCACCAGAGAATAATTTGCAAAGGCTGGCTAAATTGTGTTTTAAGAAGTGTAATGACGTGTAATAATTTCCTGTCAGGATGTCACTTGCATGTAGGCTGAGTGGAAAGAGTGCAAAGTAAGGCCTGATACAAAAACTGCTGCTTGAGAAGCTAATGAAGCTGTAATTGTAAACCAGGTGGGAGTATTAAATAAAAGTAAAAGCTGTACAGAACTATTCTGGACACTAATTCACATTTGCTTCCCCATTAATCTTGTGTGATCTGAGGCCAGTTCGCATGTGGGGATTAATAGTGGCAACAAACTTAAAATGTGCCCATGGCTGTGTGTGTTCATATCTTTGGTGTCTTCACATATCTGCGTAGATTCAAGAGCAAAAACAGGAACCTGGCAAAAATCCAGGTAATTCACAGGTTTCTTGGTATTTTGTTACAAAGGTGATTTTCAGGGCCTTTACCAGCTGGGTGCAGGTCACAATACCATAAAACCATGGTGCAAAACGTACTACCCTATTCCATTGAGATTCCAGCTATGACTGTTTTGTGGGTGGCATGGTGGTACAGTGGTGCCTCACAGTGCCACAGACCTGGGTTCAATTCCGGCTTCCTGTTTGTGTGGTGTTTGCTTGCTCTCCCTGTGTCTGCATTGGTTTCCTCCCAACTCCAAAGATGTGCGGGTTAGGTTGACTGGCCATGATAAATTGACCCTAGTTTCAGGGGATTAGCAGGATAAAAATGTAGGGTTACAGGGATAGGTCCTGGTGGGATTGTTGTTGGTGCAGGCTCAATGGCCTGAAAGGCCTCTTTTTGCACTGCAGGGATTCTATAATTCTATGACCATCCTGGAAAGCTAATTTTAATAGGGAACCTATGACATTTGTCAAACCTGATCACAATTTTGAGATACCATTCATAACAGGCATTTTATAGTCTAAACTTAATTGGGTTTGTTATGTTGTTAAATTATTCAAAAAAAAAGTTAGGACCTATACAGTTATGTGCATGTATACAAGTATGTCCAGAACACCACATCACTGCAATTGAGTCTGTGCACCAAAATAATAATTCCATCACCCACATGGAGAGCTGCAAGAAATACAGTCAATAAAACTCCAGTATCGAGCCTATATGAGATTATTTTGAACTTTTGTGAACCACGGGGCATACATGATGGCAGCGAGCGTTTGTAAGTAAGACCCAAGCTCTATAAGCAAAATAAAGGCACAATTAGACTGAAAAAAATCCATCCAACCTCATGCCAGAGAGAGAAAGAAATGAATGAATTGTGCAAAATGGCTACTGCCATAGTAACGAAAACACACCTTCAGCCCAGGGTGAGGCCAATGATATAATGTAGAGATTTGAAAAGTTGAATCAAAATTGTAGCTTGAAATTCACTAGCAAAAAGGAAAGGGTACAAGAGGAAAAAACGATAGCATTTATATCAAAGCTTTAGCATCAGCTGAGACCAGATGTGCCAACATAGATTGAGCGTATTTATAAGTTGTGTATAGATGTTAGAAATTCCATATATATCTCTACAGGTGAAACTGCATAGTGGAGAGTGATCATCACCCACTGAAGCAGATCTACAAGGAAAATCTGTGTAAAGCACCAGCTCACAGAGGTTACTCTGAAGACTGCAGAGTTGCAATTTCACTTTGAAATAAAAGCCAGGAAGAGAAACGGTGCTAGCAGATACCTTACATTTAATTATCACCATGGGAGAAATAAAAGAGTTAGATGTAATGATCTATCACTTAAGGGGCATAACACGACCAAAACTGCAAAAAAATTAGAAATAAGATCAGGAAACACAAAGGATAGAAGTTGACAATGGTGCCATTTCTTGTGTTTTGTTCCTTGTGTGACATCCAGATCATATTCTAGCTTCTACAGTAGATGAAGAGTTAGATTAATTTCCACTCAAAGCTTCTGAGCTCCCTGATTCCCTGAATTTGGGGGCTATCTCAAAAATGCTTTGGGGAATGCCTCTTGGGATTTCCAAGATAAGCATTTGCAAAACTATTGCCCAGAAGCAATAACTTCTGTTGGGTGATTGCCCTGAACACTAAACCATCTGAAAATGCAATTTAAATCTCTAACTTTGGATGGTCCCACTAGGATTACACTAACAGTTTCTCTGAAAACGTTAGAAGAGCTAAAACCTCTTCTAGGTCACTATTTTAAATAAACAAACCGATCTCTGCACGGGACTTCCCCTCACAGCCTGCCATATCCCCTACTCTACCATTACATCAAGCTGCCGAGTCAATGCTGGTTCAATGAAGCATACAGGAGAATATGTCAGGAGCAGCAGCAGGGACACCTAATAGTGAGATGTCAACTCGGTGAAACTGCAACACAGGATGATTTGCATGTCAAACTAACAATGTGCAATAAACAGGGCTAATGGGTTCCACAATGAATGGATCAGATCTAAGCTCTGTCGCCCTGCCACATCCAGTTATTAATGGCAGTGACTAATTACCCAATCCATTGGAGGAGAAGGTTCCACAAATATCCCCATTTACAATGATGGGGGACCCCAGCACATCAGTGCTGATAGTTGCAAGCACATGCAACCACCGTCAGCCAGAGGTGCCGAGTTGATGAATCATCTCAGCCTCTACCTGAGGTCCCCAGCAACACAATCTGTCTCTGCCCACCAGATTGTGTTGCTGGGGACCTCAGGAAGAGGCTGAGATGATTTGCCCTCCTTTGGTGGGCAGAGACAAAAGAAAAACAGGACAAAGCCAATCCAGCCAATTATCATGCTATTAGTTTATCAATCTGCTCTTGATAGTAAAGTGATGGAAGGCGTCATCAACAGTTCTATCAAATGGCATGTACTCAGCGATAACCTGCTTATCGATGCTTAGTTTGTTTCTGCCAGGGCCGCTTAGCTCCTGCCCTCAGGCTTGGTTCAAACATAGACAAAAGAACTGAACCCCAGCATTGGGATGAAAGTGACTGCCCTTGATATCAAGGCAATATTTGACCAGGTTTGGCATCAAGAAGCCCTCGCAACACTGGAGTCAATGGGAATCAGACGAAACTCTCCACTGTTTGGAGTCATACTTGGAACTAAGGAAAATGGTTGTGGTTTATGGAGGTCAACATATCAGTTCCAGGGTAAAGTCCTCGGCATAATCATCTTCACTATGAGGTCAGAAATGAGGATGTTCACTAGTGATCGCACAATATTCCGCACCAGTCACAGCGCCTCAGATATTGAATCAGCCCATGTCCAAATGCAAAAAGAACTGAACAACATTCAGGCTTGGGCTGATAGGTGGAAAGCAACATTCACACCACACAAGTGCCAGGCAATGAGCATCTCCAACAAATAAGAATCTAATCATCTATCTTTGATATTCAATGTCATTACATTGCTAAATCCCCCCTATCAAATGCTGAGTTTTATTAACCAGAAATTGACAAGTCATATACTGTGGCTACAACAGCAGGTCAGGGGCTGGGGATTCTGTGGCAAATAACACATCTCCTGACTCCCCAAAGCCTATCCACCATCTACAAGGCACAAGTCAAGAATATGATAGAATACAATCCACATGCCTGGATTAGCACAGCTCTAACAATACTCAAGGTGTTTGATACCATCTAGGACAAAGCAGCCTACATGATTGGTACTCCCAACCATGTTTTAAGCATTCACACCTTCCACCACCCTATATAGTGGAAGCAGTGTATGCCATCCGCAAGATGCACTGCAGCAACTCAACGAGGCTCCTTCGACAGCACCTCACAAACTTGTGACCTCGATCACCTAGGACAAGATCAGAATATACATGGGAGCACCATTGCACACAAGTTCCCCTCCATGCCACAACACCATCCTGATTTGGAAATGTATTGCCATTCCTTCAATGTCACTGGGTCAAAATCCAGAAGCTCTCTTCCTAACAGCAATATGGGTGTACCTGCACCATATTGACTACAGCAATTCAAGAAGCCAGATCATCACCTTCTCAAGGATGATTAGAGATGCTGGTCTAGGTAGCAATACCCAGATCCTGTGAATTATCAAATAAACATAGAAACACACAAGATAGGAGCAGGTGGAGGCCATTTGGCCCTTTGAGCTTGCTCCACCGTTCATTACGATCATGAACAGCCAAGTCCTGCTTTTTCCCCATCTCCTTTCATCCCATTCACCCCAAGTGCTATATCTAGCCGCCTCTTGAATAAATAAAAATTCAGGAATAAAAGTACAGCCGAAAGAGGAGATGATAACCAAGTGAAACCACCTGCAGAGCTATTCAATGGCTCAAAGTATAAGGTGACTTTTCCAAGTAAAATACATCTTCCAAATGGCCGGGAGGAAATAAGACTCACTGAAATGCAAGTGGAAAGAATCCAACAGGGATTGTTTAATAGTGTCAAAATTTCAAGATAATAATCCATACCTTATTTTTATTTGTTTTTACTTTTATACAACATTGTTTTATGTATTTTAAGATATTTGGATACTTACTGAAGAATGTGTTCACATATAAAATGGATGGTTGTTCCAGATCATTTGGACATAACGGAAAGTCTTCTCTTTTGATACTATAAGGGGCAATCCCAGGCTGTTGTGCTGCTCTCTGTCCCACTAATGATAGGGACATGCAGGTTTAAATATGGAAATCTGCTCAACACTGATTTCCAGTGCAGAGCTGATTACTCTAAAAAAAACTTAGCCTTGGAGATGCCTGAAGACTGTGGCACCCAGCAGGGAGCCTACTAAATGGCCTCCATTGATGTCTCCTGGCCTGTTATGCTCCTGGACCATCAGCCCCAGAATTTTTCTGGGGGAGAATTTGGGAGAAACAGGACACCTATGAGTGTTGCACAAGTCCTTGAATGGCCTCAAATGCAGTTCATGCTGCCCTGTGCCACGAGAATGTGATATCTTCCAGAAGCTCGGTTAGCTCCCCTTGATGCTCCTGCATGTTAGTTGATACTGATTTTAACCTGTAGGTACTGTATAATACCATGGAGAATTTCAAACTGGCAGATCCTTGCCAAATCTCCTGATGTTGCTTGGAAGGAGTATATGATACAACTGTTAGGTGTCAATGTCACTATTTCTGTGAGTGGCAGTGTTGATATTGCTCCTTGCTTTCAGGTTTTTGGTTCCATGAGATGTGTTATCAAGATAATTCTGCAAACAAGATAGTTCTGTCAGCCAGGCTGTTCATGGGTGATGTCAGCCAGCCTGGAGAGTGCATTCTTCCAACAAAAGCTGTTTTCTCATGGTCAGTTGGAAATTTCTGAATAGAGGCCACTAGATTTTTGTTCGGGAGGTATATTGAGAGATCTAGAATCAAGATAGGAAACATAGTTTAGATACAAATTGACAATCTTCAAATTGAATCTCAGGACAGGTTCAAGGTGCTAAATGGCCTTTTAATTTTTTTTATGTAACAGTATATATGTTCTACTTGGATTCATTTCTTTCTTTATTTTTTCATGAGATGTGGGTATTGGTGGCAAGACCACCATGTGTTGCTCCATCCCTAATTGCCCTGAAATGACTTTCAAAGAATAGATCAGAGTTAACAACATTATTGAGGATCTGGAGTCACATGTAGGCCAGACCAGGGAAAGATGTTAGATTTCCTTCCCTGAAGTACATGAGTAAACTCGATCGATTTTTACGATCTAGTCATCATTACCTTTCAATTATCCAGCTTTTATTAACAGGATTTAAAATCCACCAGATGCCATAACGAGAGTTGAACCTATGTCCTCAGAGATATTATTCTTGGCCTTTATTTTACTAGTCCAGCGACATTACCACTACACAACCTCACGTTGGATTTTCTAATGCCTAAGACCTTCCTAGCCTCCTGAAGACTTCTGATCTCTTACTCATATATGTCTAGCTACATAATATTTCCTTACAATCTTGTATTGTATGATCTAGAATTGTAGAATCCCTACAGTGCAAAAGGAGACCATTTGCCCATTGAGCCTACGCTGACAACAATCCCACCCAAGTCCTATCCCTGTAACCCCAAGTATTCACCCCCTGACAAAAAGGGTCAATTTAGCATGGCCAATCAACGTAATTCACACAGCTTTGAAGTCTGGGGGAAACTGGAGCACCTGGGAGAAACTTACACAGACATTAGGGGACCAGGCAAACTCCACACAGTCATCCAAGGCCACAATTGAATCGGGTCAGTGGTGCTGTGAGACAGCAGTGCTAACCACTGTGCCATTGATTTGGTACTGTTGTGTTACAATTGAACCACTTTTTTAAACAATTCCTCTCCTGTGACTTGGTAGATCTCTGCTGAATCTTGCCGCTGTATTAACAGTACTTTAGAATAAACTTCATTAGCGCAGTGTGGGCTGGAAGGCAAAAATATGCAGATTTGAATAATTCTCTTTAACTGTTCCTTAATAGGGCAAAAGGGCATTAATGCTGGATCTGTGCAATAGTTTATAGAGCACTCACAGTCAATTCCATTTAAAACAGCATGAATCTCATCCACGATTGTCTTGATCTGGACAAGCCATCAATTCTAATATCTCCAAAATCCAATCTAAGTTATAGCAATTCATTAAAATTTTGCCATAATCTCTTGGCATTTCTTTGGTGACACTATCCCATCATAAATATGTGCTTAAAACAGCTTGAGTAATTTTGTATCCCTTAAACATATCTTTAATTTGTGTCCTCAGGAGGGACCACAATCAGGAAGCAATCTTAGATCTTATTAGCATTTTTTTTCTCCTTTGCCCCAGCTTGATTTTGGCTTTTGGGATTTGAACTGGAGAAGGCTGTGTTTACATTAGGGTCTGAGATCCACAGTTTGGGTCTGAATTCACCAGCTGCTGGAGGCCTGACAGTCTGGTCTGAAGAGAAATTTGATCTGCCATTAACTCTGTTCACACATCATCTTTAGTGTCACTGTGAAATAGGAACAGCTTCACAGCAACCGTGAATATGGTGTGCCAATGCACCCTAAACTAGTTGGGGAATTTTAGGTGTCTAGGTAAAATTGCACATTATGTTTTGTTGGCACTTGCTCGCTCAAGCGAACAAAGTAATTTCCCTTGATAATGAATAAATTACTTGAACAAGATAGTAAGGATAGAAAGGTAGTGACTAGCTAAATACTAGATTCAACTATAGCCATCAACTATATTAGGCATGTGTCCAGTAAACATTCAGCCTACAATTTGCAAGCTGTAATTTAAGGGATACAACCTCAGATTACTGATACAATAACAGCTTGCATTTACGTAGTAGCCTGAATGCACAAAAAATGCCCTGAGTGCTTCAGAGGAGCATTATCAAACAAAATCTGATTCCCCAAAACCTAGCCAGTTTCACTTATTTTGGAGAACTATCAAAAGAAAGTAATCAAATATAAAGGGATAGCACTTGAGACCACAAGCTTTGATTAATGTGCTATCCAGCTCCTCCTGCCCAACTTTCGTTCAGTTTTACATTCTATAATCTCTGTAAGACTCAGCCCAAGTGGATCATTAAATACAATTTTTGCTGATTTCTCCGCCCCCCTTTCTCAGTATCTGCCTCCCTTGTGGTTTGCTTCCTGCAGGGCCATAAGCACAGAGTAGCTGTAATTAAAAATAAGCCGGTGTACATCTGTAAGGCAAGCAGCTGCTCCAGCAAGAGCGAGTTGTCTTGAGATACCCAGAAATAAAGCCAGTACATGAGCAGCTTTTAGCACCATGAGACAGGAAGAATGTTAATTTTCATTATCAGTGAACCGCACGTGTGTGTCTTTGTTGTTCTGTGAAGCCAAGTGAACAGCCGGAAGATAAAGTGACATCACGCTTTCCCACCAGTGGTTTGAAATAAAAAAGAAAGGATTACTGCAACTCAGAGGTGACAAAAATCCAATATCAGGGGATAAACAACATGAAGAATAATTGATTCACTTCAAGCCATGATTGAGTGTGTTTTAAGGGTGACTGATCCTCAAAAGATTTCATTTACATATAATGACTACTGTTAACATTTGAGTAGGAATGTCATTGAAGCTTGCTGTGTTTAATGATTGCATAAATCATTCCCTGTTGGTCACTGCTAATTTAATGGATGCCTTCCCCATTTGTTTGTAATTTCTTTATACTGTGTGAGATGTAAAAGGAGATATGTCCTTTCAGAAGACATGGACACATTTTCCTATGTCTGTGTTTAACAGTTTGAGCTGGCACTGCTTTTAAAAGAGAATCTCGCAGTTATCTCTCAGAATGGTCATGTGGCTCACGCCATGTTGAATTTTATTCCAGTGGCAAACCAAGAAAATTGTTTTCCTGTATTTTCTAAAATAGAGTAGTCATAATTAATATTTATGTTGATGAATTAGAAGAGCATGGCAATCTTTATAGGGATGTGGTAGTGTTTTCAAGGTCAGGGAATATTTCATGCAAACCAGAGTGCTTTTCAGGTAACAGGTGACTGAAATAATTTTGGAATTATTAATGAAAGATTGCAGCAAATTATTGATAAAATGTTTTAATAATCTCTCCACCTCCATAAGATCCATATTGAAGATGTTTTAATAAAACAAATGAAAAAACAATGAGGCTGTGCAAAGTACAGAATCCAAAAGGATCCACTGTGCAAAAATAAGTATATCCAATTGCTTTTCTTTAGTCTGTACTGTAAATGCTGAAATCAGAAGCATATACTTCCCCAGAATACTATCAAAGAACAAATGGTACAAGGGTCCAAATATAAAATTGGCAGATTGAGGAGTGGGCAGATGATCCACGGCCACTAACTAGCACCTGAATCCAAAGTTTAAAAAAATCCTCAGTGAACTAAACCGTTATTATAGGAACCATAGAACCACAGACATTTACAACACAGAAAGACAATTTGACTTCATATATCTATGCTGAGCAATAAAAAACATTCTGTCTCTATAACTGAACTTTCTATGCTTTAAGTGTTTATCTTTTTTTTACTTTTAAAGATACAATGTCTGTCTTACTTATTCCTTGTGACAAAGCATTTCATGCCCCAATGATTATCTATGTTAAGAAAATTCTCTTAACCTGACTCCTCATCTCTCATAGTGACAATTTTAAATTGATGACTCCTTCTCCCTAACTCTCCAACCACAGGAAATAGTTTTTCTTCTCTACTCACTTTATCAAAATTCTTCATAATTTTAAAACCTCTAATATATCTTCCCATGGACTCCATGCTTCAGTGGAAATAGTTCCAGTATCTCAGGACTTGCCTTATCACTACATTGTTCTACCTTTGGTACCATCCTAGTGTGTATCCTTTCAGGCTTTCATATGCTTTCTATTAATTGGCTTTTTAAGTTTTAAGTCATGCATTGCTTAAGCAATGGCTTGTATAAATTCATCAATTTTTCATCTTTGTATTCTGCTACTAATTATCAAGCACAAAATTCTCCTGGCCTTTTGATGACTGTAATTACCTGTGCTACAGTCTCAAGTAGTTCTATATTTGAGGTCCCAGTACACTATTAATGCTTTTCCATTAAATGCATATTTTTGCTCCTTGTTATAATCTTTAATGTGGTGATGGTTACAGAAGGGCAGACAGAATGCAAAAGTAGACTAAATTCCAATCTCGTTTTAACTTTTGGGCCTAATTTAAATTTGACCAGATTAATTCATGTCCAGAAGAGATGAGAATTAGACACAGGGTGCCTACCAGATGGCAAAAGTCGAGTGGCCCTTAGTCATCAGCTGACATCCAGGTAAGTAGGGGTGCAGGTGGTGCTAGTCAGATAATTTTGTCTGGTTCATGCAGGAGGGAAAGGGTTCAGGGCTAGAGTGGCTTTCCTTATCCAACCTGGGATAGCAGCCCTATTTTTCTTATTCCCAAAAAGAAAAGTTTTAGACTTAACAGAAACTCACAGGCCAGTTTCTACCCAATAGTAAAGCTGCTATTGCTTTCTTTTGTCCCCATTAAGATTGAATTGGGTTCCTATTGATGTAATTGGAGCCCAATTTATATCAATCTACAAACTTCCCTTTCAAGCCAATGGAACTAAAAATTAGGAATTATAAGATGGGTTGTTAAAAAATAGTCATCGGTTTTACACTATCACCAAGGGCTGGATTCTCCAATCTCATTCGCCCCACCTCCACTGCCACCTAGAGCAGAGAATTCGGCATTCAGCCAAAATTCCATTTACTGCAGCTGGATCGAGTCTTCAAGAAATCTGAACAATGGCACTCAAATTTAATGCAGGTTGAAGGGTCCAAATGGCCTACTCCTCATCCTACTTCTGATGATTTTATGGGCAGGAGATTGCTTTGTTTGAATTTAAATGTTGACATGTGTTTGGGACAATTTATAGCTTCATGAATTAAAGTATGTAAATAGATTACAGAAATATGTTTTTAAACTACATTCTATCTCATGTTTTATGTGTTCTGTTCCAAGAGATCTTTCCAAGCGCGATTTGGCTTGTATTAATTTTCTGTTTTTAACATTTGTATTCTTCAATCTGTTAAGTATAAGTTTCTGAATGGTTGTGGGGGTTGGGGGGGAGAGTGGTGGTGGGGGTTGAGTTGACAGAGGGGAAGGATAAATATAATGTTGTTTGTATCAGTAACCCCTGATTTTACAGGGGATTATTTGCATCATGCATCCTTTACTGATTCCCACTGGCTGAAATGTTCTTGGTGAATGGTTAGCAACTGAAATGATTAGAAAGTCTGAAGCATAATTTGCGACCAAGCAATCCAAAGAAAACCCCACTCACCTATCTGGATTTGGCTGGTGTAGATCAGTACTAGTAATTGTGTAAGTTCTATTCTGTTGAGCTACTTATTAATCCATTATACAAAGGTACATAATCAGCATTCGTCACAAAGCTACTTAGTTAATTACTTAAGCACCTTTTAGCTTACAGCACTTGCATATGCCAATTTATTAAAGCAATATGAAATGAGTCTATGAACTCCACCAGCCTCCATCAACTGAACTGTTCAAATAAAAACAAAAGGGGTGAAATTGGTCTATCCCAACAGCACGATATAGGCTCGAAGAGAATCAGTCGTCAATTTTTAACCACACTCTTTCTTCTTTTCACTGAATTTCATAGACAGTTTAAAATATTTTTATAGATTAATTTCCTACTCCCAGTCTCACTTGAACTTGCTTTGAAACTAAAAATCCTGGCAATATTTCCAAGTCAATGGAAAATAAAAAATTCTGGTGCATTGAAAAATTGGCTGCTGATTTGCTGTGAGCCTGTTTCACGCTGCTGGCATTTCCAATTTCACCTGTAATGTATTTTTCCATTGGAATGGATGGAGAATGTATCAACACCTGCATCAATATTCCCTTCAAATAAATGTGTGTGATAACCATAAGAGGATATGCCCATTAACTGGCAAACACTGTACAGTCTAATTACAGTTGTAAATAGAATATGGTCTTTAGCACTTCAGGGTGTGTTTTGGAGTATTTCCCAGTTTAATTCCATGTGTACAGCAATGTACAATTAACACCTTTCTAATCTTCAATGCCTAATTTACAGTTTGCATGATCAAATTAACAATGTAAACCAAGGAACCCAAGGAGAGAGAGAAAAAAAGGCAAACTAGAACACCAGATGACATCTTATTCTATATTTTGGCTCTTCGCTTGGTTGAAAGACAGTAAGCATAAATTGGTTAAATCCAATCATCACTCGCAGTGAAAAGTAATTTTTTCTGACTTTCCAAAAATGAAACATAAAAATGGAACATATTTGCTGCAAGCCACATGAAACAATTTACAAGTAGTTATTTAATAAATAATAGGATATAGTATTAGATATAAATACCTAATTTAAAAAAGACTATGTCATATCTTTCATGACGACCAAACATTTGTTTAAATTGATTTTTAAAAAATCATAGTGAGTAGAGGAAACTAATTTATCGTCCAGTGTAGTACAAATCAATATTTTTTTTATCTATAGTAATAACAATGTTAAACCAGTAAATTGCTATCACTTCCCTTGCCTTTCTTCTTTTACAATTCAGTTGTTTGATCATAAATTGTCAAGTGCAATGACTTGTCTCCTCCACTTTCCACGCTGGTCAAGACAGATTAAAAAAAACTCTAGCACACCACTGACTAGTCTCAGCATACCATTAGCATATATATGAGATTTGAGACATTTTCTAATATTCTCCAGCAGAACTCATCTGTCAACCAATGATGAATTATAAAAACTCACAGCTTGTTTGAGAAAGTCTTTCCTTCTACTGCCTCCAGTCTGCTACCTGTTTCATACCATCTCAATAACCTTAACCATTTTAAATGCAAGCAAAGCAGCCCCTTTTTCAACTTATGTTGAAATAATCATGGAATAGTAGGCCTTAAGCCTTCTCAAGCACTTAAAAAAATCTGTAAACAAAGTACACTTTTAATCAAATTATTTTAAATGTAATTAAATTAACAGCAATTATGAAGTAAGAAATAATATGCAAGGTCACTAGGATAAGGCAGGGAGTCAGAGACCCAGAGTAGACTCAATGGACTGAATGCCTCCTTCTGCCCTGTAAAGATTCTGTGATTCTATGAGTTGATAAATGACAAGTAGAGCACAGTAGAGGTCCATTAATTCATCCATCTACATCTATCTGAGAAAGTTTGGTTCTGTCTTTCTTCATTAATTTGTGGATTTCCAGAACCACATGCAAGGTAAAAACAATGAAAAATGCCAAATATCTGTTAAATGTCAGAAATAGTGCACAATAGGCCTGTGCTCAGTTCTCACAATTGATGATGCTATGATAGGATTGTGTAGCAATATGGATTGCATGAGTTAAATCTTGCACGGAAAAACTTCTGTATTAAATTAAGATATTTGTTTTTCCTGTCTTCAAAGTTCTACAAGTTATTGCACATTTATTAATTTTATTTAAACAGGGTTTTACATGATAGAGTATTGGTATCTGATAGAAAGCACAGATTGCTACCATTGACGTTCACTGGTACTTAGGTCCCTAACTATTTGGTAAGTTCAACTACACCATTTAAAAATACTTGCCTAGAAATTTGAACATGTCGCACCCATTTTTCAATAGCCAAATGGCCTCCTTGGCTTCTAATATGGCAGGCAGGAAGCACATGCAAAAAAATCCCACAATCTATTTCACCATCCTTAATATCACCATCCAATTGCCTTCCTTCTCTCCTGTCTTTGGGGCTTGAACTTAATTTACGAGAAACATAATCATAAATTTCAAGAGAGAAAAAAAATCAAAGAACACTATTCCATCTGTATCTGTCAGTTAACAATAATAATTACGAATCACACACCTGATGCCTTGAGGGGGGAATTTTAATGCAGTTGAATGTGTGGGTGGTGCTGCAGGTAGAGTGGGAGGGAATTAAGTCATGGAAAAATGTAAACGTGTCAGGAACCTAGCTCCAATCTGCTAACTTTACATTTAACTCCAGCGCATTAGCCTGCCGCAAGCAGCCCTCTTGGGAGAGGCGGGTTGTCAATTTCAATATGTTAATCATTCAATTACAGTGATATTAACAGGGCTTTTGCAACTTAACTCTGGATCCATGGATTTCCTGGACTTCCTGTAACTTGCCAGTGAAAGCGATGTGAGAACACAGTGGCTATTGAGGGTACTGAAGACATGACAGGGATGGATGCCAGTAAGTACTGATACTTTGCAGCTGCTTTCTTGACAGATTTAGTGAAAGGCTTTTCGTACGTCATTTGTGCTGAGGCATTACTTTGACAACCTTGGAGGTACCATCTATGTTTTTGAGGTCTGATCTGTCAGACCTGCATCTGTTCATGTTGTACTACTTTAGACCTCAGACAGAGTCAGTCAGAAATGGGGAAAGGGCTGGAGGACATGGATTTCAAACTCAAAGGGGGCCTCAAATTTAGGCACGAACTAATTCTTTTAGCATTTGGTGAGTTTCACAACTTGTTTTCATGCACATAAGGAGATAATATAGGAAAAGAAAGTAAGCCTTGCTGCTCCGTAGTGTACATTAGGCAGTGTTTGCACAGCCTGTGCACGAAGGAGGATGTAAGTGTGTACATGCGTTAAGGCAGTAGTGCTTGAATGTGGTTGAATTTGATGTGCTATTCATTTGCAGTAACTCTTTATAATGGATAATTTTTCAACACAGGGAAGGCGATGGCCTAGTGGTATTATCACTCAACTGTTAATTCAGAAACCCAGGTAATTCTCTGGGGACCTGAGTTCGAATCCTACCATGGTGGAATTTGAATTCAATTAAAAATATCTGGAATTAAGACTCTAAGATGACCATGAAACCATTGTTTATTGTTGGATAAACTCATTTGGTTCACTAATGTCCTTGAGGGAAGAAAATCTGCCATCCTTATCAGGTCTGGCCGACATATGGCTCCAGAGCTACAGCAATGTGGTTGACTCTCATCTGCCCTTTGAAATGGCCTAACAAACCACTCAGTTGTAACAATTGCTACAAACACTCAATAAAGAAATAAAACCGGACGGACCACCTGGCATCGACCTAGGCATTGGAAAAGACAACAGCAAAACAAACAACCCTGCAAAGCCCTCCTTACTAACATCTGGGGGCTAGTGCAAAAATTGGGAGAGCTGTCTCACAGCTAGTCAAGACTGACATGGTCGTTCTCAAGGAATCATACCTTACAGAAAACACCCCAGACACCACTATTACCATTCCTGGATATGTCCTGTCCCACTGGCAGGACAGACCCAGCAGAGGTGGCAGCACAGTGGTATAAAGTCAGGAGGGAGTTAACCTGGGAGTCCTTAAAATCGAATCCAGATCCCATGAAGTCTCATGGCTTCAGGTTAAACATGGGCAAGGAAACATCTTACTGGTTGCCATTACAGTCCTCCTTTGGCTGGTGAATCAGTATTCCTCAATGTTGAACAACACTTAGAGGAAGCACTCGGCGTGACAAGGACACAAAATGCACTCTGGATGGGGGATTTTAATGTTCACCACCAAGAGTAGCTCAAACTGGTCAGGTCCTAAGGGATATAACTGCTAAACTGGATCTGCATCAAGTGGTGAAGGAATCAACAAGAGAAAATAACATCCTTGAACTCATCCTTACCAATCAGATGCATCTGCCCACGATAGTATCAGTAAGAGTGACCACCGCACCGTCCTTGTGGAGATGAAGTCCCGCCTTCACATTGTGACTAACTTCCATCGTGTTGTGTGGCACTATCCCCATGCCAAATGGGACTGACTTCGAACCCATCTAGCAAGTCAAGACTGGGCATCCACGAGGCACTGTGAGCCATCAACAGCAGCGGAGTTGTACTTCAGCACAATCCGCAACCTCATGGCCCCACTCAACCATTACCATCAAGCTAGGGGATCAACCCTGTTTCAATGGAGCGTGCAAGAGGGTATGTATCAGGCATATCTAAAAATGAGGTGTCAACCTGGTGAAGCTATGAAACAGGACGACTTGCATGCCAAATGGCAAAAACAGCAAGTGATAGATAAGAGCTAAGCGATCCCACAACCAACAGGTCAGATCTAAGCTCTGCAGCCTTGCCACACACATCCAGTCATGAATGGTGATGGACAATTAAACAACTCACTGGAGGAGAAGGCTCCACAAATGTCCCCATCCTCAATTGTGGAAAAGCCCTGCACATCAGTGCAAAAGATAAGGTTGAAACATTCACAGCAATCTTCAGCCAGAAGTGCCGAGTGGATGATTCATCTCCTCCAGTGGTCCCCTGCATCTCAGATGCCAGGCTCCAGCCACATGATATCAAGAAATGGTTGGTGGCACTGGATACTGCAAAGGCAATGGGCCCTGACCACATTCCAGCATTAGTACTGAAAATGTGCTCCAGAACTTGGCACTCCCCTAGTCAAGCTCTTCCAGTGCACTTACAACACTGGCATCTACCCAACAATGTGGAAAATTGTCCAGGTATGTCCTGTACACAAAAAGCAGGACCAACCCAACCCGGTGAATTACCACCCAATCAGTCTACTCTCGATTGTCAGTAAAGTGATGGAAGGGGTCAACAACACTGCTATCAGGCAATGCCTGCTCAGATACAACCTGCTCAGTGTTGTCCAGTTTAGGTTTCACCAGGATCACCCAGCTCCTGCCCTTATTACAGCCTTGTCAAACATGGACAAAAGAGTTGAATTCCAGAGGTGAGGTGAGAGTGACAGTCCTTGACACCAAGGCCGCATTCGACAACTATAGCATCAAGCAGCCCTAGCAAAACTGGAATCAATGGGTATCGGGGGCAAACTTTTTGCTGGTTGGAGTCATACCTGGTACAGAGGAAGATGTTGTGGTTCTGGAGGGTCAGTCATCTCAGTTCCAGGACATCTCTGCAGGAATGCCTCCTTGGCCTAACAATCTTCAACTGCTTCATCAATGACCTTCCCTCCAACATAAAGTCAGAAGTGGGGATATTCACCAATGATTGTACAATGTTCAGCACCATTCGCGACTCCTCAGATGCTGAAGCAGTTCATGTTCAAATGCAATAAGATCTGAACAATATTAGGCTTGGGCCGACAAGCAGCAAGTAACATTCATGCCACACAAACGCCAGGCAATGACCATCACCAGTAAGATACATTTTAGCAACTGCCCTTTGACATTCAAAAGTGTAACCATCACTGAATCCCTCACTGTCAATATCCTTGGGGTTACCATTGACTCAACTGGATTCGCCACATAAACACAATGGCTACAAGAGCAGGTAAAAGGCTAGGAATACTGTGGCGAGTAAATCACCTCCTGACTCCCCAGAGCTTATCCACAAGGCACAAGTCAGAAGCGTGATAGAATACTCCTTATTTGCCTGAATAGGTGCAGATCCAACAACACTCAAGAAGCTTGACACTATCCAAGACAAAGCAGCCCGCTTGATTGGCACCAGATCTACAAACATTCAATCCCACCACCACCGATGCTCAGTAGTAGCTGTATGTACTATCTACAAGATGCACTGCAGCAATTCACCAAAAGTCCTTAGACAGCATTCCAAATCCACGACCACTTCCATCTAGAATGACAAGGGCAACCGACAAATGGGAACACTACCATCTGCCAGTTCCCCTCCAAGACACTCATTGTTCTGACTTGGAAATATATCGCCATTCTTTCACAGTCGCTAGGTCAAAATCCTGGAATTCCCTCCCTATTGGCAATGTGGGTCAACCTACAGAACATGGACTGCAGCAATTCAAGAAGGCAGCTCACCAGCACCTTCTCAAGAGCAACTAGGGATGGGCAATAAATGCTGGCCAGCCAGTGACACCCATGTCCCACAAGTGAATAAAAGGAACACAAAGCCCTAAGCGAAAGGAATTGCTCCAAGAACTATTCAAGCTTGAACTCTCTGGGGCATTTCCAAATATTACAATTACATTGCATATTTTTATCAGTTTGCCTGTATCAGTGGCTTTAGGTGAATACACTTTCAACGTGTTGAAGCAGGTTAAAAATAAATCACCCTTCAATTATAGGACAAGAGCACATGAATGGTCTTGCCATACTTACTATCAACCTGTGACTTGGCACAAAAGGTAGATTTTTCCTCAATAATTAGCACATTTGCACAGAAAATGGCTGGAAAATAATTTATTAATTTTAAAGCAGAGAAGTGTAGCTTGCAGGAGAGCCTTGAGGCAGTGGTTAAGTGTCCTTAATATGTCAGAGCACCAGGGTGTCAGAAGATTCAGGAAATATTAGGTGAGAGCAGCCTGCAGGAACAAAACCTGCTATCAGGTGGGAATGGTGGACCGCATTGGTTGTGCCCTCAACATCTTTGCCTCTGGATCTTTCCAGATGTCTGCTGGAGCAGACTATAAGATCCCAAGGGTGTGGAGAGTCTACAGAAGGATCTAGATAGGCTGGGAGAATGGGCCAGGAAACGGCAAATGGAATTTAATGTTGGCAAGTGCAAGGTGGTCCACTTTGGTAGGAATAATGGTAGGAAGGATTAATACTTACGTGGCGAAAAACTGCAGCAGGCGACGGTGCAGAGGGACCTCGGGGTCCTTGTGCATGAGTCGCAAAAACCCAGCTTGCAGGTGCAGCAGGTGGTCAGGAAGGTGAATGGGATGCTGGCCTTCATAGCGAGGGGGATTGAATATAAAAGTAGGGAGGTCTTGCTGCGGCTGTATAGGGCATTGGTGAGGCCGCAGCTGGAGTACTGTGTGCAGTTTTGGGCGCCGTACTTACGCAAGGATATTTTGGCCTTGGAGGGAGTGCAGAGGAGGTTTACTAGGCTGATGCCGGAGTTGAGGGGGTTGAGCTATGAGGAGAGGCTGAATAAACTAGGCTTGTACTCGTTACAGTTTAGAAGAATGAGGGGAGATCTCATTGAGACGTATAAGATGATGAATGGGATGGATAGGATAGAGGTGGAGAGACTCTTCCCGCTCAGAAAGGATAGTAGGACTAGGGGGCACAGCCTCAAGATAAAGGGGGGGGCGGTTTAGAACGGAGTTGAGGAGGAACTTCTTCACTCAAAGGGTGGTGAATCTCTGGAATTCTCTGCCCGTTGAGGTGGTGGAGGCTCCCTCGCTAAATATTTTTAAGACGCGGGTTGATGGGTTTTTGATAAGAGAGGGGATTAAGGGTTATGGGGAGAGGGCGGGAATGTGGAACTGAGCCACGACAGATCAGCCATGATCTTATTGAATGGCGGGGCAGGCTCGAAGGGCTAGATGGCCTACTCCTGCTCCTATTTCTTATGTTCTTATAATCGGTGGCCCAGAAATGCAGGTGACCGGTGGCTTGTTTGCTGGGTTGGCGACAAGGTTGGTCAGAATGAACAAGCACTTGAGTTTGTTAATCTGTCTGGTTTCCTGCAAGTGTACAAAATCATTCACGGCACTTGTGTGGTCATTAAGGAATTTACAGATCACTAGAAAGAGCTTCCACTCCATTGATGTGCAGCTGGCGTACAATTCAGAGTATGCATGATTTCCAGCTAGCTTTCACGATGCCTGCAGCAGTTCATCCTTCCAGATCTCTTTGTATCTTGAAGAAGGTTCCCCAGCTGACTGCTCAGAGTCACGGCATATCCATTTTAAATGTGGCCAATGATGCACATGATGAGACCAGCTAATGAGACCCAGGAGTTGCAAAATGGAGATCATTTAATAACCAGAGAAGTCACTGAATGAACCTCAACAGATGTGGAGGCAGCCTTCAGTACGCAGCAGTCATCTCCAGAATGGTTGTTGTGTGCTGTGCTCTGCATAATATTGCACATAAAGGTGATTATGGCCTGAAGGACTGAAAATATGCAGTGCAAAGAGTCTTTTCAAAATGTCAAGTTGGAGCAACAGGTGAAGAAGGATGAAGTAGAATGTGACGTGACCAATGCTCCAGTAGGAGAATGTGTTGCCACACAAGACACCCATGTCACCATGGGGTTCACTTCAGTTGCACCAGTCCACCTATCAGACAGCCATATGCAAAAGCCTCTTCACTCACATCAGCACAAAGCAGCCCAGCCTCCCTTTCATTGTGCTCCCCACCCACCCCTACCCCACCCAGGCCATTGCTCAATGAATGCCTCCCAGTTCATCACAAGTGAAAAGGCAGAAAGCAAAAATAAAGAAAACAGGAAAGTGATGGAAACAAATTATATTTGTGCAGTTCAAATGTGAAACAGCAAATTGGCGATCTAGTATTGTGTATTATTATGATGGCAACCAATGTTACTACTGGACAAGTGTGGTCCCAGAATGGAACGTGGCTTGATAGATCCTAACTTTTGTTTGTTTTAGAAGGGTAGGTTTTGAATAGATAGACAGGAGTCTTCTGATTAGCTTGTAACAGCACAATAAAACATAAGAACATAAGAACATAAGAATATAAGAACATAAGAAATAAGAGCAGGAGTAGGTCATCCAGCCCTTCGAGCCTGCCCCGCCATTCAATAAGATCATGGCTGATCTGTCGCTGCTCAGTTCCACTTTCCCGCCCTCTCCCCACAACCCTTAATCCCCTCTCCTATCAAAAACCCATCAACCCGCGTCTTAAAAATATTTAGCGAGGCAGCCTCCACCACTTCAACGGGCAGAGAATTCCAGAGATTCACCACCCTTTGAGTGAAGAAGTTCCTCCTCAACTCCGTTCTAAACCGCCCCCCTTTTATCTTGAGGCTGTGCCCCCTAGTCCTACTGTCTTTTTTGAGTGGGAAGAGTCTTTCCACCTCTATCCTATCCATCCCATTCATCATCTTATATGTCTCAATGAGATCTCCCCTCATTCTTCTAAACTGTAACGAGTACAAGCCCAGTTTATTCAGCCTCTCCTCATAGCTCAACCCCCTCAACTCCGGTATCAGCCTAGTAAACCTCCTCTGCACTCCCTCCAAGGCCAAAATATCTTTGCGCAGGTGCGGCGCCCAAAAATGCACACAGTACTCCAGCTGCGGCCTCACCAATGCCCTTTACAGCCGCAGCAAGGCCTCCCTACTTTTATATTCAATCCCCCTCGCTATGAAGGCCAGCATCCCATTCGCCTTCCTGACCACCTGCTGCACCTGCAAGCTGGGTTTTTGCGACTCATGCACAAGGACCTCGAGGTCCCTCTGCACCATCGCCTGCTGCAGTTTTTTAAAGGCTAGAAAGATTTCAATGCAATCATCAGTAAATGTATTAAAGTACACTACTCCTTCATCCAAACTATACCTTTACAAATACCTACAAATGTGTAAATTAACACAATTTACAATATCTATCTTATGCGCTAAAAACCATGGTAAGTAGGCAGTACATGTTAATTATTAAGCAAATTGTAGTCAGATACACCAGGTTCCTGTCTTTGCCCCTCACCACTTCCTACCCTATTCCTTGATTTGGGACCCTCTCCCAATCCTGCTTCCATGTGTTGCTTTCCGGGGAATCTTCTCTGGAATGGTTCTTCTCTTCCAGGTCACCTGGTCTTCTTTCCGCACTGTATCACTTTTGTACTTTGGTATTTCCTCTGCAAGGCACAAGGTTGGCTTCCTGATGAGAAGAAACAAAGAAAAGGGAACAACTCAGAGTCAGTTTCCAACTTGTAAACATAAACACGCCAATTATGGCTATTCTCTTGCTAGCACATGTGCGGAATCCAGAGATGATGAAGAAGAGCAAAATGCACAAGAGCAATAACCGGTGTACATGAGGAAACCCACTGGAAACTGGAGTTTCCAGTTTCCAAACTCCCATTTCAAGGGGTTTCACCTTTTCTCCTTTGGAGTTTTTCACAGTATACACCCCTGTGTACAAACCCTAATAATACACTTATGCAGCAACACAGATTCTTACTCTTCATCTCCCCAGTTCAATATTTCTAGATGGTGAAACCATTGTGTCTTCAGCAGAAATAAATGCAGGCCTGCTTAGATCCTGGCTGTGTTAGCTGAGATGTGCTTAGCTGGTGTCTTTTTGACCCTATATGAACGCTCTGTCAAAGACAGCCCTACTGCATGCAAGGGAAGACTCAGTGACCAGGACAAAAGACAGAGCTGGGGTTTGACTGAATGGAAAGGTGAAAGGAATTGGTCATGGATGAAACTCTGAACTGAGTTCCCATTTTCATGTCCCAACTCATCATCATGCTTCTTATGGCCTAATCATTTCCCCGTTAGCAATCAAGTAGAGAACACATGGCCAGTGACACCCAAATCCCATGAAAGAATTAAAAGAAATGTGTTGCTGCAGATTGGCTAATGCCAGGGTATCATATACCTGACTTAGGTGCCACCCATAGCATGCAAGCCATAAATTTATTATATTGTTTGATGATTCATATAAGTAGTCACTTTTTCAACGTGCAAGAATAGCACCATAAAGGCCTGCAACATCACGCTTTATAATTGTGTACAATGCATCTAGAAATCCTGCCATTGATCTAGGGCTAGTGAACACATACTTCACAGGGAGGGCTAGGAGTGGGATGGAAGTATTTAAACAGTAACATAGCATCAACAAATTGACTAACAGAAACCTCTTCTAATGTAGCTTGAGAGCACTCATGACTAGGTAATCCAGCAAAAGTCGACATCTCAGGAAAACAGGGATGTTAATTGGTGAGAGCTGGGGAGATTATAAAACAACCTAACCTGCTCATCTTTGTGCTGTAAGCGGGAACCAGAGTACCCAGGCAGACACAGGGAAAATATGCAAACTCCACACATACACTCACCCAAGGCCGGATTTGAATCCAGGTCCCTGGCATTGTGAGGCAGCAGTGCTAACCACAGTGCCACCACGCTGCCCCACTCTTGTTGGAAATGATCATTGCCTGGCACTTGTATGACCCGAATGTTATTTGTCACTTATCAGCCCAAGCCGAGATATTATCTTGGTCTTGCAATATTTGGACCTGAACTACTTCATTATCTGAGGATGGTGAACATTGTGCAGTCATCTGTGAACAACCCCACTTCAGATCTTATGATGGAGGGATGCCCTGTGGGACTCCTGCAAAGATGTCCAGGAGCTGAGATGATTGACCTCCAATCACCACAACCGTCTTCTTCTGTGCCAGAGTTTTCCCCTAATTCACATTGACTCCTTGATGCCACAATCGGTCAAATACTGCCTTGATGTCAAGGGCAGTCACTCTCACCTCACCTCTGGCATTTTACTCATTTGTCCATGTTTGAAGCAAGACTGTAATGAGCTCAGGAGCTGAGTGACCCTGGCAGAACCCAAATTGAATATCCATGAGCAAGTTATTGCTGAACATGTGCCGCTTGATAGCACAGTTGATGACCCTTCCATCATTTTACTGATGATTGAGATTGGTTGGGCGGTTACTGTTCGGGGTTGGACTTTTCCTGTTTCTCATGTACAGGACATATCCAGACAATTTTCCACATTGCTGGGTAGATGCCACTGTTTAGTTGTACTGGAACAGCTTGGCTCGGGGTGTGGCAAGTTCTGGAGCACAAGCCCTCAGGCCTATTGCCAGAGTATTGTCAGGATCCATAGTCTTTGCAATATTCAATGCTTTCATCTATTTCTTCACATCATGTGGAGTGAATTGGATTGACTGAAGACTGACATCTGTGATGCTGGGGACCTCCAGAGTAGGCCAAGATGGATCATCCACTCAACACTTCTGACTGAAGGTTGTTGCAAAAGCTTCAGCCTTATCTTTTGCACATAAATTGTTACTTACATGGTCTCAATTCCACTGGAATTTTAACACCACTGTGGAAACACTCTGCCTCAACCTAAAAGTAACCCCTAACTGCATAATCTGTTATTTTGTATGATTGTGTGTCTATGAGCACAAGTGTGTGAGTGTGTATGTGTGTGAGCACGAGAGTGTGAGAGTGTGTGAGTGAGTGCATGTGTGTGAACGCACGTATGCATGAGTGCACATTTGTGTGAGTGAGCATGTGAGTGTAAGTGCATGTGTGTGAGTGAGTGTGAGCACATGTGTGTGAGTGCATGTGTGTGTGTGCATGTATACATGCATGTGTGTTATGAAGGTCACGACGTGTGGTTATCTTTTTGGGTATCTTTATATTTCCTGGGTGGGATTTGGTTTAATACAAAAATACTAACCACTTTGTGTTTTAAGTTTAAGAAAACCTGTCAGACTGATTTTCTTGCAATCAATATGTAAGTGGTTAAGCACATGAATTGATACCTTCATCGTTAAAAATTACAATAAATCAAGGAGTGAGAAAGAAAAGGCCAGTCATAAGGCATGTCCTCCCTGGTTGTAACATATGGTAAGAATATTTTAATTGTACACACAATCATATTTTACTCATTACTGACATTAAGTCGATACCAGTGAGTGTTGCATGCCTTGTGACTGTTTGATGTTTAATTCTGTCACGAGGTAGCTGCAATGTCCCCATCTCCGCATCTCTGATGGCCAAACATACTGAGAATGCATTGATGTCCAGCGCTTCCCCCTCTGTAGCTGTTAGCTGTGAGATAGCTAGAGGTCCATCTTTGGTTCTCTACCTCTTCCTCACGTTCTGTGCTCTTTTTGGCCGCAAAGGGTGAAAGCAGAGACTTTTGGGTGAGACTGGCATATTTTGGACAGAAGGCTGGAAAGCTATTGTTGAGGATGATTATGAGGGAGGTTGATTGAGGCTTGACATTGCATTCAGATGAGGATGAGAGTCAGTGGGAAATGGAAGTTGAGGATGTGAGGAGATGGAGACAGAGAGGGATGAGTATATTTCGAAGGTAAGTTAATGTGAGTGGTACGCTGAAGTAGGCTTCGGACAGTATATCAAGAGGTTTGGGTGAAGCATGCATTAGGATGGAGGTAAACACCACGGTATTCAGTTTTCTTCTCTGGTTTGGCCATCATATTGCTTTGATAGTGAATCCATGAGCATACCACAATATCAGTGCTGTTGATTGCATGGATCACAGCTTACAAAAGCAAAATACTTCAGATGCTGAATTCTGAGAGAAAAATAACAGAAATCTTTCATGTTGATGATAAACATTAACCTTCTTTCTCTCCCCACAGATGTTGTCAGATCTGCTGAGTTTTTCCAATATGTTCTGTTTTTATCTTCGATCACAGCTCCTTTATTTCAGTTGTCAATAGGGCCTGTATAACAGCAGCAAAAAAAACCCAAAAATGAAAAAAGACCCAGCCTTTGAACATCCAGACTGAATCCTGTTAATTCTTTCTGTTGAGCTCCCAACTCCAGAATCCAGCCTGACACTGCCTACTGGGTACCAGGAAGCACCAAGGGAGCAGTGCCTGATGGGGCAGGACCAAAGGGAATGCGGGTAGGAGGGGGGCTGCACACTCTGAAATCAAGATTGGCCTGGGCAGCAATTGACCAAGCTGAGCCTGGAAGGGGGTTGCAATTGACCAGTGATACATGACGGGAGGGTGAGGGGGCCAATATCCAGGGAGATGGGGTGCTGATCAGCCAGAGAGGACAGCAATATGCTGGGGAGGAGAGGCAGCCAATATCCTGAAAGGTGGGGGGGGCGGGGGGGGGGCGTCGTGGAGGGAATGAGATGACTGAGAGGGAGATCTGCACATGCATGATTGTACCGTGTACTGAAAGCAACCAGCTTTCTGGCTAGCCTCGGTGCCACCTGCTCCCCTACTATCAGGAAACAAATTGTGCATCACTTTTCCCACTAAGTGGCGTAAGATTTCATTTGTGGCCTTTCCAAAAAAACAGATCTGAAACTCTCCGATTTTCACACCCATTCAACACTAGAATTTATTTGGTAAGATCACCACTCTCCCACCCCTGGTTTCTGATTTGTGTGCTTGATTTTTATCTTAGTGCTTCCCTGGTGGGTATAGCTTTAAATATGGAAGATTGCTGAGATTCCATTGAAAAAGACGAGAGTTAAATTTTACTGTGAAAGGACAGCAGGGAGACAGCAGGGGAATAAAGGATTTTTTAAATATATTCATCAATGGGATTGTGTGTTGCTGGCTCGGCCAATATTTATTTCCAGTCCGTTGTTGCCATTCAGAAGGTGCTGCCTTAATGAACTGCTGCACTCCATGTATTGGAGGAAAACATAATGCTGTTAGAAAGTGTGTTCCAGGTTTTTGACCCAGCAATAATAATGTGATGCTATGTAAGGTGAGATATAGTGAGAAGTGAAACAGAAAAATAGATATGAAGAAACCCTATATTATTTTCCCTCCAGCTTTTCCACTCACCGCACCCATGGCCTAGTCCATGCCTGTGATGGCCAGCACATTTCCCTGAAAGGGAAAGGGGGGGGGTGGGGAGGGAATACACAAGCATACTTGGCCTCATCTAGTGGAGGTTTCATGCCTGAAGGTAGTATGACCTTCTCCTGCGAGAATGTGTAAATGGCAGCCTTATACAGTCTGTAATGCATGTGATTGTCATGATAGAATAGCTGAATTACAGCGGGCGGGATTTTACAGCCTCACTCGGGCAAGACCATAAATTTCCACCCCAGGTCAACAGAGATTCCTGTTGTCGAACTCGCGCCCGAGGTGGTAGAGTTCCGGCCAGTATATCAGATGTAAGTTGCTTGAGACAATGCTAACAAGTGTCTGGAGAATTGAAATTCAGTTTGTGTGTGCTTAGCCTGAATGCCCGTAATGGAAGGGCACTAATTTCATGTTAAAGCTGACAATTTGCATACCAATAAAATCCTTTATTAACACCTCTCTGCTGCATAAATCCAGAAGATTGGATAATTTTACTGTGTGATTTAAACTACGACTGAACATTGAGCAAGATACATTAGGGAAGGCCTCTAATCAAGAGCAGATACATTTAAATTTACTTCTCAAAATCCAAATTGAAAATCTGAAATAATGCAATAAGTGTTATCCACTTCTTAGAAAGAAAGATTCTTAGAAAGAAAAATCACTCTTACTAATTCGTAAAAAAATAAATATGCATTTTTGGTACCGTAGTCTTCCATAGCAAGAAGGTTACACAATACAGGGCACTGTGAACAGAAAATACTTGTCACTTTGTTTTGTTACCTCACATCAGAGAGCTAATGGGATTCGTGTCAGTAACATATAAAGCAAAAAAAATGTAGGGCTCACTGGGACATCATCGCTAAATATCTTACTGATATGGCTAGGCTTTGAAGTCCAAGGAGCAAAAATGTCTCATTGTGTCCAATGATGCCTTTCAAATCCAAATCCATTGACAACTAGACAACATGGTGGCACAGTGGGTAGCACTGCCGCCTCACAGAGCCAGCAACTTGAGTTCAATTCACAGCATGGGTCAATGTCTATACAAAATCTGCATGTTTTCCCTGTGTTTCTGTGGGTTTCCACCACAGTTCAAAAGGCATGCTAGTTAGGTGCATTGGCCATACTGAACTCTCCCTCAGTGTACCTGAATAAATACCGGAGTGTGGCGACTAGGGGATTTTCACAGTAACTTCATTGCAGTGCTGATGTAAGCCTACGGGTGACACTAGTACTTAAGCTAGATCATTTTCAATCAGCTCCATTAGTGTTTTTTTTATTTGTTTACAAGCCAACATTTATTGCCCATCGCTAATTGCCCTTGAGAAGATGGTGGTGAGTTGCCTTCTTGAACCACAGCACTCCCTCTGATGTAAGTACACTCACAGTGCTATTAGAGAGAGAGTTCCAGGATTTTAACCCAGTGACACTGAAGGAGCAAGGATATATTCCCAAGTCAGGACGGTGAGTGGCTTGGAGGGAAACTTGCAGGTGTTGCCACTAATATGACTTTTCCAATGATGCTGTTATTTAAGATTAGGTTCTCAGAAGTCATCCCAAGAGTTTCAGAAGTGGCCATAAAGTCAAAGTCCAAATCTAGTAACTTTGAATTGTTTGACACAAAATGAAAGTCCTCTTTGTACTGAATGAACAATATCTTCAGTTTGAAACATTAAAATAACTTGACTTCAAACAACCATTCTGTGGTAGGACATCACAGTCTCTAAGTAGCATTCATTTAAGATCAATAGCCCTTCTGGTGTTCTCACAACCATCCAATTAGAACCATAGAACTCCTACAGTGCAGAAGAGGGCCATTTGACCCATCAAGTCTGCAACAATTCTCTGAAAGAGCATCTTACCCAGGCCCACCCCCCACCCCCCACCCCACCATACCCCTATAACCCCACATTTACAATATCTAATCTTTCCATTTATTCCCAAGATAAAAGATAGTTGGGATCTCAGGGAGAATTCATCAATATTTCCACCTCAGTACAAGACATCTGATTTACATTGTCATGGCAGTGGACTTGGAGACGGGAAGGGTCTAAGATATCTCTGAAAATTCTCAGACAAGATCAGTCTGCCAGGATCCAGCAAAGAGACAGCAGGTATAGGCATCAACTTACTGTGGTTCATCATACAGGTATGCAAGTGGAAGCTTGCACTCCAATAAGAAGATTGGATTCATGGGGAGTCAAAATGAGGCTGGAAGATTTGGCTAGCTTTTGCTAGAGGAAGAATTTCCAGGGAAAACCTCACTGTAAGAGACAGTGCTGAGATTGAGGAATGAAAAGAACTGATGTGAAAAGCCCTCAGGATTTGGAATCACACTGGACTGGTTCTAGGACATTTGAAATTCTACTTAAAAGGATAGTGTAAAGCATATTTGTGAAGTGTTTTTTCACTTGTGCTAAAAGATAAAGGGGTATGTTCTTCTCCGTGGTTTAAAGTACATATTGCCTATAAAGATAATATTTGGGCTTTTAATGCTTTTAGTGTTACAGTAAAAGCCTTAAAATATGAAATCTTGCTATGTGACTTCTTTTCAGAATGATATTGATCTAAATGAAAGATTTTAACTTGTCATAATCATCCTATGTCCATAAATGACAAATATTTTGTACATGTTATATTTCAGTGTAGTCTGCACAATAATTCACTGTTGGAGTTCAACATTGCATAAAACTGAATTCAAGGAGTTGAACTGCAAGGTAGATCTGGGTTAAGTCTAGATTGTTTTTGGTATTTAGGATGATAGGACAGACATGCTTGCATGAATTGTAAACACATACTTAATTTTTAGTACTGATTACATGTGACTCACCTCCTTCTGAATTTATTGGAAAAAAAGACAATTTTTAATAGAAAGTTGCCTGAAATGACCATACCTTGACTGATCTCCATGTTTCTCAGGGCAACAAGGGGAAGCCTAGCCATCCCGCGGAAAGTCCCGAGGTCAACCTCTTCTCCTCAGTTTCAGCCCATCCAGGCCAGATGGGGGAGCCTCGATTTGCAGCCTAGCAGTGGCAGAGAGGCACATAGGGACAGTACCTACTGTGTTGTCTCACCCCCCTCCCCACCCAGACTCCAAGGCACTTGGTCCACACTTCAATCATGATCTGTGCTAATTGGTGCCCACTGGACTCCCCCCTGGGTGGGCGGCGGGAGCATACCAAGGGACCAGGTCATCCGACCTCAAACCCAGTCATTAAATTCAAATAAATATTCATTAGAATTCACCAGGTTCTTGCCTGCTCTAAGTGAGAACCTGAGCAGGGCCAACAGAGTGAGCCAGGAGTCTTATAATGGGTTTGACACCTGGTGAAAATCATGTTTTGGCCCTCATGCCCATTTCAACAGGCCATCGGGAATCTCATCTACAGTTAACAACACGGAGAATCAACCCCTTCATTTATTAAGGTCATATCAAACAAAAGAATTAAATTGTAATAACCATCCTCTATAAACTTCAATGAAGAAGTATTTTTGATCTTTTTTGTGGAAACTTACAATGAATATAATATAAAATTGTATTTTGTTGGGTATTCCTTATAAACATTGCATTTTCCTGTGTGTAACGTTCAAGGAAAATCAATTATGAGTCTCATAATTTGTGAGTGTTTTTCAAAATCATTTAGTTCATGTACTTCCTTCCAGATCCTTAAATTTCATGTGCACCTTGAGAACATTAAAGGATTACTACAAATTAAGGTTTCTAATATGTATCGAAACTCATAGCAATGGTCAATATAGTTTCAATTTTCCTCATAATCTGAAACGGGTGTAATGACAATAATAACCTTGTTATTGATTATAAAGAGCTTGTAAAAAGCTTATGTTAAGAAACAAGCAATTTTCTTTTGAGTGTATATTAAAGAAAAATTGTCTTTTTTTCCAATAAATTCAGAAGGAGGTGAGTCACATGTAATCAGTACTAAAAATTAAGTATGTGTTTACAATTCATGCAAGCATGTCTGTCCTATCAACCTAAATACCAAAAACAATCTAGACTTAACCCAGATCTACCTTGCAGTTCAACTCCTTGAATTCAGTTTTATGCAATGTTGAACTCCAACAGTGAATTATTGTGCAGACTACGCTGAAATATAACATGTACAAAATATTTGTCATTTATGGACATAGGATGATTATGACAAGTTAAAATCTTTCAGGTTAAGATTAATTTTCCATGCAGAGAGGCAAAAATTTAGCTGGAATATCCTCAGGGCAACTCTTCCTCCACCATCATACATTTGACACAAGTATGGAAAAAATTCTATTCACCCATGTAGTCAGGGTTTCTGCAACAGCTCCAGCAAAGTTAGGGTGGTTAGGCCAGCTTTAACAAGCAAAGTATTTGTTTTATTGCATTCTTTTTGTAATGTTTGACCACCAATTCCCCAATATTCCAAATATTTTTTCAGTCATTCTTCCCCCTCCATCTGTCCAGTTTCTCTTCTGATTCTCTCAGTTCTTCCCCCACTGCTGTCTGTGTCTTCACCTTCTCAGTTTTCTTCTCTTTGCTTTTGTAATTAACCAGCTATATTCTTCCTTATGAAGCTTGCTCTTGATACATCAAAATTAAAAGAGTCTCTGGTAAAATAACAGAAAGGAATGACACTCATCTGCTAATATCATTAACTTGGCATTTAATCCTGGTGCCTTTAAAGAGTCAAGTTTTCACAGTGCCACCACTTCATTTTGGGAAACACACAAATGAAGCACCTTTGTAATTAGCAGAACACTGTGAAATTAGGATAATTTGTAAATACCTGATGATTCACTAATTTTTGGCCTTCAAAGTTATTAAATCCATATTTTATTCACTCAACAGCAACAAATTATGCATTGGCTCAATTCAGATTCACTACATTTAAAATTGGGAAGGTAAGTTTTTTTCAGAAAATGCACTCATCTTGCAGCAGATTAATGAAGCCATGTGGTGATTAAATCATTTAATCCTTAACAACGTAAATATTGTTCCATTCACAGTAACATCACTTTATCAACAGATGGGTAATGTATAATGACAGATTGATTTGTTGTAGAGATGCTACTGACCACCCCAAACAGAAGTCACTGCCTGATGAATTTAGAAGTGATGCCCCCATGTATATGTATCTGTTAACTATATTAATATATATACAGATTTTACATAACATAACAAAATATATTACACATGATGATCAAAGAGGGATTCTCCATATCTGGTTCACAAGTTTTATTTATATATCAGTAAACAACTCACTTTAGAAAACCATAATGTTTAGCTATTGCATTTTAATATTTATTATAATTATCAGGGTAGATTTGTTGAATTCTACTATTTTTCATTGAAAAAATAATTTTGACAAAGAACTAAAATATGATGGATAAACATTTTCACATTAAAGATAAATCAAATAAATGGGAAGATTCAACCTACACATTTCAGTGATTGTCAGGAAATGTGAGAGATGTGTCTGTCTGATAATATAATTTATTCAGTATTTTGACCATTTTAAATACTATGGGACAGGATTTTCTGAACCCGACTGCCAGCGGGATGTTCTGATCCTGCCAAGATTGACCCCTTCATGGCATGTTCCCTGGTGCGGAGTGGGTGAACCATAAAAAAGCCCATAGACTTTGGCAGGACCAGGACATCCCATTGATGGCCAATGGCTCTCTACATCCACCATGGGAAAAGCCATTGCGGGAGGTGAAGGTGGAAGGGGCTGTAAATCTCAGGCTATATTTCTGTAATATTTGCTATTTCTTAAATAACAGTAAATATGAACAAACATCGTGCAATGGAACAGCATTCCTCAGCATTCTGGTATTAAACATTCAAAGCATATTAAAACTGAGGAGCATATCCACCTCACCTCCACCAGGAGAGTTCCCTTACATTTTGTGACTCAACATCCCTCCTGCCACGTGAATCATTGTGGGCGGGACATGGACCCTGCAAAGATCCGTTGACCTCAGGTAGGATTTTCCAGCCTTGTGGTGAGCTAAGTGTATTACTGTTACATTCAGGCTCGGAATCGACTCACGCTACTGGAACTGGATAAACCATTTTGTTACATGGGATTCGAAAATTTTTAACTTTGCATTCCATTTGCTTTATGGAGCAATACTTAGGGCATTTTTGCAGACACAAGACATGGTCCATGATGTCCATTCTTGAGCACTGACTTTCCAGATGGTTTGGGGGAGAGGCAAAGGCGTGAAACAATATTTTGCATTTTTGTTTTTTTTGTATTAAATTGAAAAATAAAAGTTGGAGTGCAGTTTGAATATTATATGAGGTTGTACGTATGAAAGTTCTGGACGTCCATCAGAGAAAACATTTCTTCCCTTTTTCATTAAATGGCTAAGTGCAGCAGCCTGTATCCAATCTCTTCTGTTGCATTGTGTTATTTCATAATACTACTTCCTATTAATAAAATGATTGTATGAATTCTTACAGTCAATTTACTTGAATAGCATCACACTACTAGGAAATGCAAGCATGGTGTGAAAGTTCTAGATATCTGTCAGAGGAAGCATTCCTTCCATTTTTGATTAAATGACTAAGTGCAGCAGCCTGTATCCTATCTCTGCAATTGAATCTATTGCATTGTATTATTTTACATTTTGATTGAAATGATGTCACAGACAGATAAAAGTCAGGCCTGGGCTGTAATTGAATCAGACTGAGCTGTTTATTCTACTGATCTACAGCTGTGATTCACTTGTCCTAACACAGAATGCATAAAAGATCCACTCTTGTTTAACACACTGTAGATTTTATCTGTTTCAAATGGAGTGCCGCAAAACAAGAGACTTTGCATCTCAAAATGTGGGAGCGTGAAAGGGCACCATCTGGAGAACTTTTCATGTGTGACCAAAACTTTCAATAAATAAATTTCACGTTGCACAGATGCCAGATGTAAGTGGAGTGTGATGGACAACATCTAAATGACAGTTAATAAGAACTTGCAAATTTAATGCTTTCAGTGCTGGGTTGTTAAAATGGATGAGACTCAAAAGATGCATTTCACAACAGAAGATTGCTCAAGGCAATCTTACTGTAATCAAAAAACATTTCCAAGATGCAGCGATTTGCTGAACTTGTTAAGGGTGTAATCTTATTTTTCCAACTGTTTTAAATGAATGAAGTTGAAATTCAACCGAAAACTTTGTAAATGCCTGTGTCCTATGCTTAAAATTGGCTTTCAGGCCTTCTTGATGGCTCAATGAATAAATGCAGTACAAAACCAGAAGATCCGTTGGCCAGCTCTGGGGCTGGTTGGGATGGCTGTAGGGTATCAGCATTCAAGCTGTGGCATTGAGCTTTGGTGATGTTGTTTATCCTTTTATATGTGCAATGTGAGCAGGCAGTTGGAAGTATTTAAGCATCATTTGCATTGATAATATTTAATTGCAGCTGGCCTCAGTGCCTTTGGACCAGAGAAGGAAGAGAATCAGCTGTGGCTTCACCTTTTGTTCATTCCCCTGTTGGAAATTATGGCCAGGATTTGCCAGACCTGCCACAGTGCATTTCTCCCTGGCGGATATGGCAGGCCATTTAAATTGCCTTTTACTTCCACAGAATTGTAATATCCAGTCAGTGGAAAGGGCTCTAAAATCTTGGCCTAAGGACGCATGCATATCAGGTAAGAAGATGACAGGTTTGGTCTGTTATGATTTTCGATTGATTAAATTGCATATCAACACTCACTGGCGCCCAGGTTTGTCTTATTGCTGCCCTATATGTCATCAGAACTTAGCATGATCAAAATTGTGAGAATCAGGTTGCCATCAAATTGCTACCTGAGACTCGATGGTTACTATTTTCAAACAGCTTGTGATTTATGCGACCTTTGCAGAAACGGGTAGGACAATTATTATATTGCCTATTTCAGGGCCTTACAATGTAGTTGGGATCCCTATCATCTCATCAAAGGACAACTCAGCACTCCATTATATTGGACCTAGCCATGATACAGACCAACAGTCAGGACAATTTCAATGAAGGCATTTCTGGCAAGATAACACACACATGTGCCACTTTTTGGTCTTCACAGTCTTATTAATGGTATTCTTTGCTTTTCACTGATAACACTCCCCTCCTTCAACAATTCTTCCTGTGGCCAAATTTAAATATGACCCTCAATCATCAAAACGATGCAGACATCTGTATAACATTGGACAGCTGTTGATCTTGTTCCAGCCATGTCTTGGCTGAAAAAACAACATCAGGGCCATGGTCAAAGCTGACAGCAGCATGAAGAATCTATCTACTATGACTCCTGGTTCCCTTTTCTGATCCATCTTTGTTATAAGAGCATAGAAAACAAGGGGACAAGCAGGCCATGTGAACAATGAGCCTGCCCCACCACTCAGTAAGATCCTTGCTGATCTTTTATCTCTAATTCACTTGTCTATCCACTCCCAATGTTGCTTGATTTCCATAATTGCCAAATATTTATCAATTTCAGTCTTGAATATACTTAATAGCTGAATTTTAGGAACCTGTTCTTTGGCTCTCTGCTACTCAGTAGCTGAGTACTGTACTTCTGACTGGAAGAAGTCTTGCACACTGCAAGCTTGTGGATGTCCAGTTGAATGAGGTCATGAGGAACACGCCAGGAGCAATCTGGTCAACGAACACAAATAGGCTGCCTGTGCTCAGTGACATTGTGCCACCACAATTCCGTCATGGAAGCTAGCACAGCAAGGCTGCTCGAAAGAGTGGACAAAATTCCAGATCAGCCACTGGCAGAAGACATCACCCACCCACCCATTAAATGCCTAAACTCAAGGCGGTCAATCTGTGTGAGGATCTGTGGAGCAACCCAACAACATAGCCCAGAATGTTTACCACATTACTAATGTTATGATGGCTGTACGTTTCCCCATTATTAAAATGCTTCTTGTACAGCCTGACATCTCTGCAGTCCATAGTATTTAAACAGGTATTTTAACAGGAAAGGGTAAGTAATGTTGGTCCTCTGGAGGGTGAAAATGGGGAGTTAATAGTAACTAATAAGAAAAGGGCAGATGAAATAAACAGATATTTGCTTGTGCCTTCATTGCATTAGATACAAAAAGCATTCCAGTAATAGCTGTAAATTGGGAGATGGTAGGGAGAAAAGTATTTGGTGAAACAACATTCACTAGGAAAGTAGTAGTTATACTGGGCAAACTGCTGGAGCTGATAAGTCTTTGGTCTTGAGGGACTTCATTCTAGGGTCTTAAAGGAGGTGGCTAATGAGATAATAGATGCCTTCGTGTTCATTTCCAAAATGCCTAGATTCTGGAAAGGTTTCACCATGCTGGAAAATAGCAAATATAATCCCCCTATTCAGGAAGGGATGGGAGGGAGACAGAAAACAGGAAATTATAAGCAGGTTACCTTGACATCTGTCGTAGAGATATAAATGCATTGGAGGCAGTTCAGAAGAGGTTTACGAGGTTGATACCCAGAATGAGCTGGTTGACTTATGAGGAAAGGTTGAAAAGGTTTGTTTCCACTGGAGTTTAGAAGAGGGGTGGTTTTATTGAAGTAAATAAAATCCTTCAATGTATATATATATATACATTATATATACAACATAATATGTATGTGTATGTGTTATTGTAAGACACTAAATAGTTTAGACAAGATAGATGTGGAAAGGATGTTTCCTATTTGGGCAAGTCCAGAACTAGGGGTTACTTTTTAACATTAGGGGTCACCCTTATAGAACAAGAGATGAGGGGAATTCTGTTCTCTCAAAGGGTTGTACGACTTTGGAACTCTCTGCCTCAGAAGACAGTGGAAGCGGGATTACTGAATACTTTTAAGGAGGAGCTGGATAGTTTGTTGTTAGACAAGACAATCAAAGGTGATTGAGGGGTAGATGGGGAATGTGGAATTCAACACAAACAGGTCAGCTATATAGGGTTGAATGACTCACTTCTGCTCCAACTTCATGGTCAGAGTTCTCTGACGTCACCCATGGCTGGGATTGTCCAGTCCCGCTGTTGTGAACAGAGATTTGGCTGAGTGCCAAATTCTCCATTCTTGCTGGTAGCGGTGGCGGGGCGTGTGAGACTGGTGAATCCTGGCCCATACATTTGTAACCCCTGCACCTTTTTGAATGCTCATTCTCTTGCTTCTCTCCGGTAAGAGAATAAACAATGAAATTCCCTCTCCATCTGTTACCTCCGTAAATTAAACTGTGAAATGTAGTCAATGCTCCTGGCTCTGGCATGGAAGAATGTGTTGATGAAGAAATTGCAAGCCTCAGTGATCTTCATGACCACTCACAACATTGTGGTCACCCTGTTGTGTGGCTGAAAGTTTGTCTGCAGGAAGTGGAACAGTTCAGTGACTACTTCCTTGGTGAAATGGAGCCGCCTCAGAAGTATTCCCGAAAGACTCCTGTTAGGTACAGTCTTTTATTGAGAGACCACTTCCTTCTCCCTTTGTGTTCAGACCACTATGTGCTCCATATCCCTTCTGTGTTGCTGCTCCAAGGGGCTGCAACTATAGCTGCCATGGTTGAAAGCTTGTGCTCTGGAGCAGAACCTTGCAGCCCATCTCCCCATCAGCAGAGGCAGCTGTCTCTGTCACATTTGAGGATGCCATGCAGGCACAGCTCACTCTGAAGGAACCCATGAGGAGCTTATTACAACAGAGGCAGTCACAAGGTTTGAATCCATTATCTGTGTTTATAAGGGAATCCTGACATCCAGGTTGCTGACTGGTTTGGATATTCTCAAAGCTGCCTGGGAGGATACTGCAACGCTGCCACACTCAGAGTAAGGATGAGCCCAAAGGAGTAAATCCAACAAGCAGACAAAGGCAGAGGAACGGGTCCCCAACACTACCCTGCTGTTCAGTTCTGGCTTGATTGCTAAGGAATTGGCTAGCAATTAAGCCAAAATTCTCAGTGGAACTTCTTGATGCTCTAAATGCTTTGTAGATGAATATGCTGCCAGCAGGATGCAAATTATAATCATAGAATATTTGAGAAATGACTAAACTGCAATGTTAGGTTTAAACAGTGTTCAAATTTTGATCATATGTATTACAATAGTTACTTTGATGTTTCATATTTCATTAAAATTGCTTAATACGAATTCTCAAATAATTTCTTCATTTTTGCTAACAATAAATAACTTCAATTTAACAGGAGTTACTGTAGCGGTAGAGAGATTCTTCCCACTTAGAGAGGTTAGCAGGACTAGAGGGCACAACCTCAAGGTAAGGGTGAGGGGGGGCAGTTTAGATCAGGGTTGAGGAGGAACTTCTTCACTCAAAGGGTGGTGAATCTCTGGAATTCTCTGCCCGTTGAAGTGGTGGAAGCTACCTCGCTAAATATATTTAAGTCATGGGTAGATAGGCTTCTGATAGACAAGGGAATTAAGGGTTATGGGGAGAAAGCGGGAAAATGGCACTGATCCACTTCAGATCAGCCATGATCTTATTGAATGGCGGGGCAGGCTCGAAGGGCTAGATGCCCTACTCCTGCTCCTATTTCTTATGTTCTTATGTTGAGTCGACTGCAGGAGGTGATACTCCAGTTTAGCAGGAGCTGGAAAATTTTTGGGAGTCAATCAGCTGTCATTGTACATCATGGCCTTGTATCCTATGTGGTGGCCAGTCCACGACGATTTATTTGTACCTCCACCCAAGCTGAATTTCATTCACCTTGTGATCATTCTTTGTTCTTTATTCTCTAACTATAATAACTGTGGTACTGATGTGCTAACACAGAATATTTATAGAGTCTGCTGAGGTAAGAGAAATATTGATTGGGCCATCACTTATTGCGGCTTCATTAGCCGGAGGTCTACAAGAAAAGATAAAATCATGAGACTCACATCACTTCCTGAGGATATTGTGTCTCATTAGCATGTCGCATAGTTAGAATGATCCCCTTATACTATATCTCCCCCAAGTCTATGAATTTCACCAATACAACACATCTTCTCTAAGTTGCTGATTTCAATTTCCTTTTTATAGCAACAGCCACTGTGGCAGTTTCATAAGTCTTCCTAAATGGGTGTTTTTCTCCTTTCAAGGAAATTAAGGATTGGAGTCCTCTGTGTGATTTCTCAGCATCTACTGAGCAGAAGGAAATTTGTAGGTGCCTCAGGTTCACCATTCTGGTTGTCATCTGGATCTCTCAAAGAATACAGCTCCTTTGATCTGTATGATTTTGTAAGACTGCTTTGACAGCATAGGTTGTTACTTCTGTGTAGAAATCAGAGTATGTCTGCACTGTATCACTGTATCATTATCTGTTTGGGTCAGGTAGGACTGTGGCTGTGGTGTCCGTTCAACCATTTGTCCGAGCTTGGTCTTGGATCTAAACTAGCTTGGCTGTTTGGAGGTTTGATGTGGATATGCCGCTGTTGGACTGGGGTAAACACAGTAAAGAGTCTGAAAACACCAGGTTTAAGTCCAGCCAATTTATTTGATAGTAAACCTGGTGTTGTCAGACTTTTTACTGCGTTTGGAGATTTGGCAGGTGTGAGCTTGTGACGTTTGGTATTGTTTCACATTTAGCTGGAACAACAATCATCCTCTCTCTCCCTCACCTTGTCATCAGCTTGTACATGTAAGCATAGGGAGTTGAGTCCTTAGTTTTCTTCCTCTTTGGAGTGCACATGGTGCTGGAACCCCAGGGCCTGATGGCATCTATCCTAGGCTGCTCAGGGAGACAAGAGATGAAATTTCTGGGCCTCTGACAGAGATCTTTGTCTCTTCATTGGACACAGGGAGAATACAGCAGGGTATAGATAGGCTGGAAAATTGGGCGGAGAAATGGCAGATGGAATTTAATCCAGATAAATGCGAAGTGATGCATTTTGGTAGGACTAATGTAGGGGAGACCTGTACAATAAATGGCAGAACCATCAAAAGTATAGATGCACAGAGGGACCTGGGTTTGCAAGTCCACAGATCCTTGAAGGTGGCAGCACAGGTGGAGAAGGTGGTGAAGAAGGCATATGGCATGCTTGCCTTTACAGGATGGGGTACAGAGTATAAAAATTGGTGGCTGATGTTACAGCTGTATAGAACGTTGGTTAGGCCACATTTGGAGTACTGCGTCCATTTCTGGTCGTTGCACTTCCAGAAGGACGTGGAGGCTTTGGAGCGAGTGCAGAGAAGGTTTACCAGGATGTTGCCTGGTATGGAGGGTCTTAGATATGAGGAGAGATTGGGTAAACTGGGGTTGTTCTCCCTGGAAAGACAGAGAATGAGGGGAGACCTAATAGAGGTGTACAAAATTATGAGGAGTATGGATAGGGTGAACAATGGGAAGATTTTTTCCCAGGCAGAGATGACAAACACAAGGTTCAAGGTGAGGGGGGTGAGGTTTAACTCAGATATCAGAGGGACATATTTTACACAGAGGGTGGTGGGGGCCTTGAATGCACTGCCAAGCAGGGTGGTGGAGGCAGACACGCTGAGATCATTTAAGACTTATCTGGATAGTCACATGAGCAGACTGGGAATGAAGGGGTACAGAAGAATGGTCTAGTTGGACCAATGAGCGGCGCGGGCTTGGAGGGCCAAAGGACCTGTTTCCTGTGCTGTATTGTTCTTTGTTCTTTGGATCAATTTGTGGTGGAGTTGAACACTAATTTCAAAATGTAAGTCGAATGTTCTGCTTCAGCAATGCTTTCATCGTATGCAATCCTCTTTCAGCTTCACCATTGGCTTGAGTGTTACCTTGGAGAGCTGATATAGTGGATAAATCCATATGAAGCCATGAACTCTTAATAATATTCATTGGCAAACTGCAGTCCCCCATTGTCCAAGTTTATAAGGTCTGGCATCCAATGTGTTACAAGTACTTCTGTCAACAATATGATCACGACTTCAGAAGTGTGATCCCATAGTTGCTTGACTTCTATCCTTCTTGAGTAATCATCTACTGCAATCAATAACACCTTACCTCTGTGTTTGATGAGGTCTATCCCAAGATGTTCCCACGGTCTTGATGGAGAGGAAGATGGCAACAACTGTCCTCTTGTCCCTTGATGAATAGCACAAACAATCTTGAGAAACCTGGCCACTAAACAGAGTATCTTGCACTGGCTCAAATGTTTTGACACCCAAGTGCCCTTGGTTCTATTGATGCAGTATTTCAAGGCTCAGAGCCCTCAGAATGACCACTCCCACATTATTGATAGATATTATAGATAGACATTGAGATATCCCCCTACTAATAGTACTGTCTGATAATGGGATTGTGTGGAGGTATGCTCACCATTCTTTGACACAGTAGACTCTGACTTGAGAACATTTTTCGTCAGATATCGGTGCATCACTGAATCCATTCAGTCACTGAGTTATTGCTGGTAAAATTGTCGATATTATCACTGCAGCAGGACTACATCACCTTGTTCCGGCCTTGCCACTGGGATGCAGGACAAAGCATCTGCTATAATCTGCTGTTTTCCCAAAACATATTCTGACTTTGTATCAAACCTTGTCACCCTCAGACTGATTCGTTGTATTTACAGAGACATTTTTTGCTAACTCCTTAGAATTTGCTCTGCCTCCATATTGAGGTGAAGACCAAGAGAATGTTCTGTGAACTACTCACAAGCCCACCAGCAGCTCATGCTTGTTTCTCTATCACTACACATCTCTGCTAAGTCTCTGTCAATGAACGTTATGCATATTAGACTAGTCTATTCTTTCCATCCATCTGTATCTGAAAGAGTTCAGCTCCCAGTCCTGCAGAAGATGCAGCTACGGCAATGATAATGGGTAATACTGGGGCATAAGTGAGCTAAAATGTCAAGCAACATTAGATCCTCTTGATTTTTTTCAAAGGATCTCTGCTGTGCTTCCTCCCAGCAACGTAAATTGCCCTGTCACGGCTGACTTAGTAGCTCATTAACAGCAGTTATGTTGGGCAAAAACTTTCCAACTTAGTTTATCAAATCCAATAATTTCTGGAGCTCAGTCAAAGTGAGAGGAGCTGGAAACTCCTTGATTTCTCTTGTCTTCTGTGGATTAGCTCTGTCACCAGATTGATGCACAACACACCCAATGGGCCTGATTGTCAGCTATGAGAATTTGCATTTGTTGTTGAGTGCAAACCTTGCTTCCCGTGGACATTGGAACACCCTAGTGTCATGTTCTGTCTGAGTGGATCCATGTATCAGGACAACATTCATGTGACATATAACTCTATCCAGTGCTTCTGGGCCCAAATCCACTATCTGCATCCTGCTTTGTGAAGATTAAATTCTTTTCCCAAGCTAGCTAAGCTCTCATCCATAGGCAACATAGGATGAACTTCGCGTTTGACTGTTTTGTTTCAGCTTTGTAAAAGCTGCACAAATCCTAATCTCTCCATTGGGATTTGGCACCAGGACTATCCCTGAGCACCAAATTTTTGCTTCTGTCACAGGTAAAATAACCCCTTGCTTCAATGTACTTTCCTTCCTTACCATTGGCAACCATGGATGAGGAACTTTTCTGGGTGTAAACAGCCACACTGGCTATGTTTCAGGACATAGAGTGACATGCTGTCTTAAGCTTTCCTAGTTCTGTGAGCAGCTGTGGAAGTTAAGCTCTGAAGCTTTTAGGCTCAACTTCTCAGGTTTCCAGCTCTCTTACTTTGCAAATCAGATGTAAATTGGCACAGGCTTTCTTGCTTTGGAGTGAACATATTAGGTTGCAGTGATTTTTCTCTCTATATATTGAGGGGTTGCATTCAGTTATCCTAAGACATTGAGCTCTACACCTTCTGGCTGCGTTGTAAGTTTTTGCATGATGGCTGCAGAGAACTTTTCTCCAACCACAGATCAGCATCAGAAGGAACAGAAACTGTTGCACCTATGTCTAAATTAATGTCTGTCTTGTTTCCCTCTACTAAGCTATCCATACTCCCATAGCGTCCGCTTAGTCCCTGAATCTCTCCAATGAAAGGCAGTTCAATATCATTAATATTTGTGTTCATGGGTCTTCACACCATTTGAAGGCTTTTCTTGTTGTTGATTCTGTGCAGGCTCCTTGCTGTCGCACACAGCCATTCACACGGACCATTCTTTCTCCAGAAGTGGCTTTCGACCACATTAGTGGACAATTTATGCGCCTGTGTGTTTTCCCACCACACTGATTACAGTTAGCTGAGGTGGTTGATGGATGCTCTTTCTGCCTCTCTGCTTTGGTATGACCACCTCTCAGCTTTTAAGCTTGAATTACTTCACCACGTCAATCATTTTTGGGATATGGGTCTTCCTGTCACCCCGTATCATCAATTGATTGTGCCTTTATTAAGGTTCTATTGACTGCACGTGGCCAGACAATGCTTCATCCACAATTCAGACAACAATTTTGTTCCCAGTCAATTCAACTTTTAAGCTGCCATTTTTATACTTCTCTGCAATTCTATACAGGCTGTTGTTAAACATATCAATACTTTCCCCTTGTTGTTGGATGCTTTTGTTAAATTTAGCCTCCTTGCCAATAGCATTCTTTCACAGATTGAAATAGATATCAAGTGCCTTTATTACCTTACCATATGTAAATTTGTCTTTGTTGATCCTTTGCCTGTCTTGGATATCATTTGTACAACTACCCATCGCATATAACAGAATATTGATCTTCTCGCTGCTCAATGTCACCACAAGACCAAAGGTGGTACAATATCTGGTAAACCTTTGACACTAGTTTGGCCTCGGTTCTGCTCAAAGCTTTCCAATATGGTAGAGACTTTTCCGTACTTTTCCTTTCATTCACTACCAAATATAATATTTTGGTCTTGTGTCTGCTGAGATAAGGAAAACACAATAGAACATCACTTACTGTGGCACCATCTTGTCAGGGGGTCTAGACATAAGAGCAGGGTCATGAGATATTATCTCATTTCCTGTAGTTAGACAGTGTTTTATTAGCATAGCACACAGTTAGAATTAACCCCATATACTACGTTAAGCTATCTGTATCAATTCAACTCAAATTTTGGCAGAACCCTTAATTCACTACTATAAGCAATCTTTTCACATTATTGATTCTGATATCCAATTATAACCAGAAAGAGTACTCCTGGCTACACCTTACCAACCTGAAAAATATCCACTTACCTCCACTCTTAGCTTTCTATCCTATTGGTCCACGCATTACTTCTTATGCCTGATTTCAGCAACAATTTTTTTTAATGAGGCACTTTGATAAATTAACTGATCTATATTTCCTGAATTTTCCTCTGTCACATTTCTTAAATGACATATGGGAACAATGGCTGAGAATAAATGGTTAAGAAGTGGAAGTGCTTTGAGTGATACCAATACTTTAATGGTCCCTTTCCCTATCAACCCTTTCATGGACTATATGAATTTCAGTGATATCACTCTGTTGGGAGAAAATCTTAGTGCAGCCCAGCAACAGATTTTAAGTTCAAGACTGATGTGCCTGTCTTCTATTGTGTGGTCACAACCAAGGTCTGCATGGCCTAATTTGATCATGCCATTGATGTTTCACCATATTGACTAATATCCAATATATTATGGGTTATATGGTGGCACAATGGTTTGCACTGCTGCCTCACAGCGCCAGGGGAACCCAGTTTCAATTCCAGCCTCGGGTCACTGTCTGTGTGGAGTTTGCATGTTAACATAGAACATAGAACAGTTCTGCACAGTACAGGCCCATCGGCCCTCAATGTTGTGTCAAGATCAAGCTATCCCACTCTCTATCATTCTGGTGTGGTCCATGTGCCTATTCAATAACCGCTTGAAAGTTCCTAAAGTGTCCTACTCCATTATCACAGCAGGCAGTCCATTCCACACCCCAACCACTCTCTGAGTAAAGAAATTTCCTCGGACACCCCTCCTATATCTCCCAACATGAACCATAAATTTATGCCCCCTAGTAACAGCTACATCCACCTGAGGAAATAGTCTCTGAACGTCCACTCTATCTATCCCCCTCATCATCTTATAAACCTCTACTAAGTCGTCTCTCCTCCTCCTCCACTCCAAAGAGAAAAGCCCTAGCTCCCTCAACCTTTCCTCATAAGACCTACCTCCAAACCAGGCAGCATCCTGGTAAATCTCCTCTCAATCAGCACTTTCTCCAATGCTTCCACATCCTTCTTATAGTGAGGTGACCAGAACTGCACACAATATTCCAAATGTAGTCTCACCAAGGCCCTGTACAGTTGCAGCATAACCCCATGGCTCTTAAACTTAAACCCCCTGTTAATAAACGCTAACACAAGGCCTTCTTCAAGGCTTTATTCACTTGAGTGGCAACCTTCAGAGATCTGTGGGTATGAACCCCAAGATTTCTCTGTTCCTCCACACTCCTCAGAACCCTGCTGTTGACTCTGTTAAGTTTGTCCTTCCAAAATGAATCACCTTGCACTTATAAGGGTTAAACTCCATCTGCCACTTTTCGGCCCAGCTCTGCATCCTATCAATGTCCCTTTGCAGGCTACAACAGCCCTCCACCTCATCCACTACTCCACTAATTTTGGTGTCATCAGCAAATTTAGTGACCCACCCTTCAGCCCCCTCCTCCAAATCATTGATAAATATCACAATTTGTGAGACAATACTTACCCTTCATGAATCCATGCTAACTATCCCAGATTAAGCTACATCTATCCAAATGCTCATAAATCCTATCCCTTGGAACCTTTTCGGTTAACTTACCAACCACCAAAGTGAGACTAACTGGCCTATAATTACCAGGGTCATTCCTATTTCTCTTCTTGAACAGAGGGACAACATTTGTCACTCTCCAGTCCTCTGGCACTATCCCCATGGACAGTGAGGACCCAAAGATCAAAGCCAAAGGCTCTGCAATCTCATCACTTGCCTCCCAAAGAATCCTAGGACATATCCCATCTAGCCCAGGAGACTTATCAACCCTCAGGCTTTTCAAAATTGCTAATACATCTTCCCTCAGAACATATACCTCCTCCAGCCTATCAGCCTGTATCACACCCTCATCTTCAAAAACATGGCCCCTCTTCTTGGTAAACACTGAAAAGAAGTATTCATTCTTTGCCTCTCCTATCTCTTCTGACTCCATGCACAAGTTCCCACTACTATCCTTGACTGGCCCTAACCTCACCCTGGTCATTCTTCTATTTTCCACAGAAGAGTAAAAAACCTTGGGGTTTTCCTTTATCTGACCCGCCAAGGATTTCTCATGCTCCTTCCCAGCTCTTCTAAGCTCCCTTTTTAGTTCATCCCCGTGTTCTCCCCGTGTCTGCATGTTCTCCCCATGGGTTTCCTCTGAGTTCTTCGGTTTCCACCCACATTCCAAAGATGTGCGGGTTGGTTAATTGGCCATCATAAATTCTCCCTTGGTGTCAGAGGGTAAATACGTGGGGTTACGGGAGCAGGGCCTGGGATTATTGTCAGTGCAGGCTCGATGAGCTGAATGGCTTCTGTATTGTAGTGATTCTTTGATTCTATGATTCTATCCTGTGATTTTATGATATTCATGGAAGAAGACGTCCTTACAATGCTCTGTAACATCAACTCAGTTGTGCTTGAGCTGGATCTCTCTATTCTCCCTGCAGTCTTGATCAGGCTACATGGAGGTTTTCCCAGTAAGTCACAAATTTCTGCTCCTTCTCTCCAACCACCCCAATGATCCTCCTTTTCATCGATGACTCCTGAGGGTCAGCATCTGTATTCAGCTCAGTTAGAGCTTGAAGAAGGATGCACTATCCAAAATGAGCTCTTCCTGTCATCACCATCTGCTCACTTGCGGACTGTGAATCACCAGGTGAAATCCTGGCTAACTGTGTTGCGGGATGTAATGAGTGTGAACTGGTCCATGGTAAGCATGAGTCCTATGATAGTGCATCATCAGAAATATTCAACTCCTCTGAGAATTCATCACGGAAGGTCCACTAGCTGCTGCTGCCTGCATGAACGCCCTTCCAGAGAGAAAAGATAGGAAATATTTCTGGCAAATTAAGTACCTTCCACCTAGCATCACAAGGGGATTGTGTTCTACTCATTGCTAAAATCAAGTCAACAGGATTGAGTGTTGTCTAACGTGTAGTCACTGATATTTAATTGTGTCACCAGGTATCATATAACCCTACAGTGCAGAAGGATGCCATTCAGCTCATTGAGTTTGCACTGACCACAGTCCCACCCAGCCTTATCCTCATAACCCCATGCATTCATTCAAACTAGTCCCCATGGCACTAAGGGGCAATTTTAGCTTGGCCAATCCACCTAACTCACACAAGTTTGGACTGTGGGAGGAAACCAGAGAACCCACAGGAAACCCATGCAAACACGGGTAGAATGTGCAAACTCCAAACAGACAGTGACCCAAACCACGAATCGAATCCGGGTCCCTGGCGCTGTGAAGCAGCTGTGCTAACCATTGTGCCACGGTACCACCCTGGTAGCTGAAAGATATCAATCCCTCCCCTCCATTACTGATCGTAAAGGATGCCAAACCCCTGTTATTATGCAGTATTATCTTCTTTGGCAATTGTACAAACTGCAGAAAATCACCTTTATCCTTTCTCTTTCTCTCATGTTTGTTGCTTATTTCAACATCAACAGTAGAAGGACAGACCTATGAACATATTGGATGGCAATATATTTGGTGAGGATGGGTATTAGGATGATACAACAAATTGCATAAGAATCAGGGTGAAAGGCAGAGATGGCGAGATAGGTGTCTGTATGGGGAATTGCTCAGAGAGATAAGATGGGGTGATTTTGCATGTTAAATGCATGTGAGGAGGGTAGGTTTGATTAGGCAGAGTTTGGGGCTAATATATCCAACTGGATATTGGTGAATGTGTGACTATATTCAATTTTCCTCACTGAGCCAGGTCATTAAAGTGCTTCCTACAGTGAATCCAGGTGTGTGGCATAATGTTCCTACTGCTGATTTCCTCAGCCACCAACAACTTTGCCTTCCTTGTGCCAATACTCAGTTTGCTGGGTAAGAGGATCTCCTTGGGACCCAGCAGTGCATCAAATGAGGCATAATTAGATCTATGTGCAGCCTGTTCTGGTTCTAACCCATCACAGTGCTGCACTTTGAGTTGCAGCAACTGCAAACTTCTTCTTTAGATTGGATTTTTAAACACTTTTTCTGTGGATGAGGGAATCTCGCATACCGCCATCTGAAGGGTTGGTGGGGAACACGTCCCCACTGCCTCCAAGTGACCCAGCCATTAGAGGAAATGCTGGAAAATCTCATTAGGTCTGGCAGCATCTGTAAGGAGAGAAAAGAGCTGATGTTTCGAGTCCAGATGACCTTTCGTCAAAGCCCCTTAAAAATTTCCACTTGGTTGAGCCTTAAGGCTTTAAGTGGCTACAGGAAAGACTTCCACTCTTCACTCAAGAGGAAGTCCTGCCTTAAGGAGCTCTCCAGTCCCTGAGGCAACAGTGCTGTGGTGCACAGAAGAGGAAACTCAGGAGGACATTGGAGCATTGGCATTGGAAGCCCAAGTTAGATCAAGTGGTCTCAGGGCAGGGACAGTAAGGAAGGGCTGGTTGGGAGGGGTGGTGCTGGATGGACAAAGAGGGAGGTAAAGCAGGTGATTGGAGTCTCATGAAAGAGGCTGAATTGGGAGGGGCCACCAAGTACTGAAGGGGTCTTCTGTTAGAGGCCCCCTTCCCGCGCTGGATCTAACTGTTCACTTTCAGTCGACCCCCATAGATTTTCATTCCCTCCTGGCACTTAAGGGCCTCAACTGGGATAAGGGAGAGCTTCCTGTCAAAGGCCTTGCCCACTCCAGCATTAAATTGCTGTCAGGGCGGACGAGAAGCCTGTAGAGAATCCCATTCCTTCAATTTCATGCTCCCCTGCAAATATTTGCCAATGGGGAAACTAACCATCTGGTCACTGAAGTAGCTTCCTGATTTTGTACTAATCTGCACCCCATCCCCACTCCTTCCACATCTGTGAGTTTTTACTGCAACCAACATGTCTCACTGTTTCTCTGAAACACTTTTCTCTAATTTCCAGAACGGGAAATTAAGACAAAACATGGATGACTTTTTTTACAAGGAGAATGGGTCCCAATGCTAGCCAGTTACTGACAGAGTGACACTGACTACTGGCCTGGAGAACATTTGGTTTGATGTGGCTAGTTAAGAAGCAGTTTTGCTGAAATGAAAGATGGAAGTTTAGAGGTCATTTGAACTCCCAAGAATGAATGGATATAGGATGCAAAGAAAGAATTGTAAAATTTACATTCCTATCTCAGTCCAGTTGCTGTTTGAGAGCAAATGACGGGTTGGCTGACAAATCAGCACTCAAGAGATAGATTGATAGTAACAGGACTCTTCTAAAAAGGCTGTGTTTTGTTTTGTTTTAAATTCACCAATTTCAGCAGTGTTTCCTGTGACTCGTAAAACAGAGCAGGTAAAAGGAGGCAAGAATGGTTGTCTCCATATGTTAGTGCATTTACAGCACTGCTTGTGGGCCAGAAGGGGCAAAGGTGTTTCCTCCAGGCACTTCATAGAACAAGTGATCAGCCAACAACATAATTTCTCCCACAATCTCTCCAATCGCACAATCTCGAAAATCTACTCCTGAGCTTTATGATTTATCCTTTACAATCTCCCCAACCTTCCCATGATCTTCCCCACCAATATCCTTTTCTGTGATTGTTCTCTCCCTTCTCTTCATTTACTCATAGGCTTTTCCGTTTGACTGGCAAACAGCTTGTCTGTGGTAATTAGCCAAAGCCCCATAGACATCTCTCCTTGTTGGAGACAGATAAGTGGCATATAGTTCGAGAGGCGCCATCCCACATCATGCACGAGGAAAGGCAAAAAGATGAACTGCCAATGCTGGTAGAGGGATTGAACATGCACCACTGGCATTATTTTGCACCATTCTGTAAGCATCTAGCCAACAGAGTTAACTGACCCTTATCGAGATGGTTGTCGAGCAAGAAACCTGAAGGGAATGAATGAAAAGATGTCACGCTGTTACTTTCAATTGGAAGCCCAGCATTCTCCATCCTCTTCTCTTCAAACTCTGAGAAAACACCAGAGCCAAAAAGAGGGAATTAGTGCACAAATCACATGAAAAGAAATCAAAATGTTTTAAAGTGTTTCTCTAATTTCCTGTGCATAAATTGCCATTTGAAGCAATTTGTGCTTATGGTCCTGCTTGAATGCATTTTGTTAAATCGTACATCATCTTAATGGTTGGCAAGCTTTAGTTGAACTAAGTTCAGTATGTTTACCGCTTGACTGCAGAGTTTGGATTCCAAATGATGGCTAATTATGAGTGTGATTTATCGAGTTGTGATAACCCCAGATTTTTAACTTGAGTGGTTCTTGCACCAAAGGGAGTAAAGACATTGGAAACTAGTGTCACATTTGCTTAATGTAAGCAGTTTCTGTTTGAATAATTCCATGGCATAAAATATGATTTTTTTTATTTCTCACTGAAAAAGAAGAATCATTTCAGCACATTCTTCTGATTGCAGAATCAGTATTATATTTTGAAAGAAAGCATTATAATTTATTTAATACTGCCCACAGACACGACATAGAGTAACACACAGCCAATTAAACACTTCATAGAACAAAGGAAATGGTGGCAGCCAATTTGTGCGTAGAAAGAATCCTATGGACAACTCTGAGAAAGTTGACCAAGTGCCCTGTTTGAACGGCATTGGCTGAGGGATGGATGATGATCGGAAGAGCATTGTCCCTGTTTCTTCAAACATTCTTGTGTAAGTTTAATGAGGACCAACATGGGATAGGAATCCCATTCAAAAGAGCAGTAGTGCACAGTAAGAGCTGAGAGTGAATCTTTCTCTTCTCTCCTCTGTATTCTCAGTGTTTCTTGGCTAAGTTAAGATTCAGATGCATAGATCAATAACCAATATTCAGAGAATCATCGAATCCATACAGTGCAGAAGTAGACCATTCGGCCCATCAGGTCTGCACTGACTCTTTGACAGAGCAGCGCACTGAGGTCCTATCTCTGTAGCCCCACATATTTATCCCACTAATCCCCCTAGCCTACGCATCTTGGGACACTGAAGGGCAATTTAACATGGTCAATCCACCTAAACTGCATATCTTTAGACTGTGGGAGGAAACTAGAGCACCAGGAAGAAATCCACCAGACATGGGGAGAACGTACAAATTTCACACAGTCATCCAAGGCTGGAGTTGAACCTGGGTGCTGTGAGGCAGCAGTGCTAACGACTGTGCCACCATCATGTTCAATGTGGCACACCAATAATATTAAGGGAGAAGAAGCAGCACAATCTCAGGGGTAAGTTGTTCCTCTTATTTTAAGTACCCTTACCTGGGAGGGTGAATATCGAGGCCTGTGTATTTTGTGGAAGAATACCATTCACAAGCACAAATAATTCATACTTTGAGCACAGTTGCATTCATTTTAAAAAATATCATGGGGCAGTGCGTTGGCACAACAGCTTACTGTTATTGAATATTGGTTATTGATCGATACCTATGAATCTAGTAAGAAAGTAAGGAGGTGTGGGATAGAAGGAAATTTGGCCGATTGGATGAGTAACTGGTTGTCTCATAGGTCTGAGGCCAGAACTCTTCATTCACCTGATGAAGGGGCAAACCCCAAAAGCTTGTGAGTTTATTGTTAAATAAATTGGTTGGACTTTAACCTGGTGTTGTGAGACTTCTTACTGTGTTTACCCCAGTCCAACACCAGCATCTCTGCATCATATCTCATAGAAGACAGAGGGTGGTGGTGGATGGAAAATTTTCATTCTGGAGGCCAGTTACCAGCGGCGTACCACAGGGATCAGTGCTGGGTCCTTTGCTATTTGTGATTTTTATCAATGACTTGGAAGAGGGGGCTGAAGGGTGGGTTAGTAAATTTGCTGATGACACCAAGATTGGTGGAGTAGTGGATGAGTTGGAGAGCTCTTGTAGGCTGCAAAGAGACATTGATAGGATGCAGAGCTGGGCAGAAAAGTGGCAGATGGAGTTTAACCCTAATAAGTGTGAGGTGATTCATTTTGGTAGGACAAACTTGAATGCAGATTACAGGGTCAACGGCAGGGTTCTGAGGAATGCAGAGGAACAGAAAGATCTTGGGGTTCATATTCACAGATCTCTGAAAGTTGCCACTCAAGTGGATAGAGCCATGAAGAAGGCTTACAGAGTGTTAGCATTTATTAACAGGGGGTTTGAATTTAAGAGCCGTGAAGTTATGCTGCAACTATACAGGAACTTGGTGAGAGCACATTTGGAATATTCTGTGCAGTTCTGGTCATGTCACTATAGGAAGGATGTGGAAGCATTGGAGAGAGAGCAGAGGAGATTTACCAGGATGCTGCCTGGTTTGGAAGATAGGTGTTATGAGGGAAGGTTGAGGGAGCTGGGGCTTTTCTCTTTAGAGTGGAGGAGGATGAGAGGCAACTTAATAGAAGATTATAAGATGATAAGGGGGACAGATAGAGTGGACATTCAGAGACTATTTCCTCGGGTGGATGTAGCTGTTACTGGGTGTATAACTATAAGGTTCATGGTGAGAGATATAGGAGGGATGTCCGAGGTAGGTTATTTACTCAGAAAGTGACTGGGGTGTGGAATGCACTGCCTATTGTGATAGTGGAGTCAGACATTTTATAAACTTTCAAGCGATTATTAGATAGGCACATGGAGCACTCCAGAATGATAGAGAGTGGGATAGCTTGATCTTGGTTTCAGACATAGCTCGGCACAACACCGAGGGCCAATGGGCCTGTACTGTGCAGAACTGTTCTATGTTCTATGTTCCATGTTCTAATCTCAACTTAACCCAGAAAAACCTGAGTACAAATTAAATACTTTTTCACAAAGATAAAAAATCAGAATGATTCAGTCTCTTCTCCAGAGTCAGAATACAGATAGCCATTGGAAAAGGTTTAACAAATATTTGAATTAAAAGATGAAGGGAAGCGAAAACATTAAACTTAAGAAGATGGAAATGCAAATATAAAACGAAGCTTCCAGGGGAAATAATGATGTAATAACAAATATAAGAGAACTTTTCATTTTTTTAAAATCAATGTCCTCTATAGAAACATTTGGGAATCGCTTGTTAGACAAAGCAATCCAAAGACATTTTTTCAGAAAATTATGCATAATAATTTTAAAGGTTGTCCTTTTGGTTAAGCCAATGAATAAATTAGTTTAACAAGTTTGACTTCCGATAAAAATAGTGAGTTAAGTAAGTCTGCCTGAGACAGCAATAATAATGCTTCAATTTTATTCAGCACCCCTACCATTTCCCCTCCCTTTGTGATTGGAATCTATACTCATTGCCAAACTCATGCAAAGGGAATAGTCACTAGTAACTATTGGATGGTACCCAATGCCCATGCATTATATTCCAGGATCATACTGGCCTTAGGACAGAAGGGGGAATGGATAATTGGCAGAAAAGACGGAAGAAAATATAGATGTGGGCAGGATTTTCTGCCCCCCCATGGCATATTTTCCAATGGCAGAAGGCAGCCCACCATTAACTCCACTCCATGCCGCCTTTGGGATTTCCCATTGATTATACGTCATGCCACCAGCAAACCTATGGCAGGGATATGCCGTCCTGCCAGCATGAAGGGTGGGAAAATCCCACTCTGTGGCCGGAATTCTCTGGCCATTCAAGCCCTCCCTACCACTGCCAGTGAGAACGGAGAATTTGGTACTCAGCCAAATCCCCGTTCATTGCAGTGGGACTGGAGAATCCAGCCCATTGCCTCTGGGTGCTGAGACCAAGAACTGGAGTGCAGTATGAATGCATGAACTGCCTTTTCTAGGAACTAACCTCTGATACATACATAATGGTTCATAATGGACTGTGCTATATTTTAACAATAAGCAAATATGGTTAAGTGCAGCATCAAAGCAACATAAACATCATGGAAAAGTCATTGGTGTTACTTTCCAGCCATGTTTCTTTTTACATATAATGCAGGTAATTCATAATGCACTTAAATGATTTACTCAAAAAATATATTCATGTTGCTAACACATCTGTTCCGCTTGTACAAGGTGCAATATAACACTTACATCTTATTAGCTTTCAACCATCCTAAAGCCAGCTCTTTAAAACATCTTTACAAAAGGATCAAGATCTGAATGAAAGAAGCAATGTATCAATGTGGGTTGTTTGAGATTCACTTGCATGGTTAAACAAAGAATGTTGTCTTTTAATTAAATGTATTGTCAAAGGATTATATGTAAAACCAATGTCATTTATTGTTAGTATTTTTTAAAATTTATTTTAATACTTGCCTGGTCAGCAATGCAAACGTTCTCAATTTTTTAAGTGCAAGTTTTTCTGAACAAGTAATGTGGGTCAATTGCAAAAGGGATAATAATAATCATTAAATCATTAAAATTTTGTCTATGCTTCACAGAGCATGGAGAAAATTAACTTCCCACCAACCTCATTTTTTTTTGCTGAACATGAAATAATGATTTTCTGCCAGTATAATTACAAAGCTAACATCTGATAGAGTCAGCATCCAGGGGGGATTATCACATGCATGAGTATTAGACCTCATTACCAGCTTGACTGCAAAATTATTACATCTTGTAATTGGATGGCGAGATTTATATACAGATTGGCTCGGTTCTCTGTAAGATTGTAATTACAAGCTTCGTTGGTTTGCTACTTATCACACAGTGCAGGAGGAGGCAAAAAAACAAGCAAAGGAAAGACCATTTCATTAACCTGTAACCCTATCAAGGGAGGAGCACTGTAACATCCCTGTATTTATTAGGCCAAACAGATCTGTTTGCAGAAGGAGCCATTTATTACTGGCTGACAAATGGGATTTCATTTATTTAACCTCAGTGATCTATTTCAGTAAAATGTATAAACGAGCCATCCGTTTTATGATTCCAGAGTCAACGCCTCAATTATCTAAAGGCTAACTGCCTGTTAAAGCACCCATCTGCTGAGATGAATTCATTGATTTAATTTGCCTCATGTTCCTGAATGATTCCTACCAGAGAGAGGGAAAAAAACATCAGAGTGATTTGGTGTACAGGCACAGCTCTGTCTATGTGTTTGTATCTTTTTCCCTTTACTGGGATACAAGAGGACAATCAATGTTGGGTTAAATTTTATGAGACGAGAAGTTAAGTTGTTCAGTAATTGGCAGAACACCTTTGTTCTCCGACAACAAGTAATCACTGTTGTGGAATTAATATTGACAGGCTGGCTCCTTTGTAGCTAATTTTGTATTGGTCTACTCCAATCAGGGAGCCGGCAGTAATAGAGTTGTTATTAGAGTTCATTATGGAGTGTGTGGATCAATGGTTGCACAGAGAGACAAAGGTCAAGCAGCTACTGGAAGTTCATTTATTTAAAGGTAGATAAGATGTGCTATTTCTGTCAGTTTGTTCCCCTGACTCCTTTTGTTACAAAAAAGGGCAGCTCCGAGACATTCATGATGTCATGATGATTCTACAGGGTGAAATAACGGCTTTCTGCCCATTGACAAAATTGTTCCCTCAACGTTTTCACGTTACTTATTCTTCCCTTTCAGTTTTGGTATCGTCAGCCATGTAACTTCCCCAGATCTGTAGCATGCAAGAGCTGGGGCTCCATCTTGAAAAGTAGATGCAATGACGCAATAACATTATGGTTTAATCAGTGGTAAATAAAGCTTTAAGACAAGGTTCAGATCTACGGTCACTGAGATAAAATGCAGTTGAATAACAATTGCAAGCTTTCCTTAGAAGCATGCGCCTGAACAGGACAGCCATGTTATTTCCTATTCAATTACAGTGGGCTATCATCTGTCTTTTTTGTAGTTAATGGTCTTCTGAAGGAGAAATGCTGAATTTTGGCAAGGCTCATTATGAAATAAATTCTACATTGTCCATTGTGGAAACTGAGCTGAATGACTTTTAGTGAGTTTAGGCTTCCCTTTTTTTCTCAGTTCTTTATTCATTATGAAGTTTCCCGTGGGAACTCCACAGACTGAAGAAAAGAGCAAGAGAGAGTGTTGAAATTCCAGGGGTCCTACCCTTGGACTTCCAAACAACTATTTTCCTTCACCTTGACCCCATCCCAAATCTCAAAGATGTAATTTGATTAAAATAGGTTGACACTTGGGTTAGTACTGGGATTACTAAAGTGCCTAGGATGGCATTCTGGTAATTCTGTGAGCAGAATTTGTCTTCCCATGGCATTCCTTGAAAAAATGTCAAATTCCTCACTGATCTCTGATTAGTCTTCTGAAGTCTTGCTTAGTTCAACTGATGAAAATGACATTGTGAGGCCCATTTCAAAGCCTTTTGTGGTACATGTATCTGCTTTCTGAATGTGTACTTGCCACTGTCCATCTGGAAGAGTAGTATCCTGACAGTTCTGCCTCCAATATGAATGCCACAACAGTGAAGAACTATGAAGAAGTATCTACCTCTACCACCATCATTGAAATTTGGAGAACATGGATCACAAATAGGGCACCCCAAATACCCTTCCTCATTCTGATTATACAAACTCTGCACCAATAATAACAGATTATCTAAACAAAGACATTAAACCACAAAACACAAATAAAGCAAAGCTTGCAAGATGTGGTTCATCTTAACTACCCCATGAAATGGCCTAGCAAGCCAAGTTAGTCCTACCTAACCATGACTAAAAAGTTGAGTACAAATAAAACTGGATGGTCTATCCAGGAACAATATAAGCACCGCAAATGACAAAGGTAGACCCTGCCTAGCTGACGCTGTAAAATCCTTCTCAATAACTTCTGGGAGCTGAGCTGATCCCAAAACTGACCTATCCCAAGTGTCAGTCAAACAACAGCCTTACATTGTCATAGTCACAGAAGCATAAGGTACAGCCAATGTTCCAGACTCCTTGTTCTATCCTACCCCACTGGCAGGACTGGCTGGTTCCATTGTGTGTTGCGGATGGAGGGAATTAAAGCTCCAAAAGTTATAGCTGGCGGATGGGATGCCAATCAAACTGGTGGCTTTTCTGAATGCTGTCAAGCTTCTTGAGTGTGGTTGGAACTTCACTCATCCAGGCAAGTAGAGAGTATTCCATCACACTCCTAACTTGTGGCTTGTACATGTTGGACAGGCTTTTAGGGGAGAATAAGGAGGTGAGCTACCCTTCATAAAACTCCCAGCCTCTGAGCTGCTCTTGTAGCCACAGCATTTATATAACCAGTCCAGTTCAGTTTCTAGTCAATAGTAATCCACAGATGTTGATATTGCGGGATTCAGTGATGAAAATGCCATTGAATGTCATGGGGAGATGGTTAGATTCTCTCTTGGTGGAGATGGTCGTTACCTGACACTTGAATGGAGCTAACGTTACTTGCCACTCACTAGCCCAAACTTGAATTTGTCCAGGTTATGCAGCATATGGGCCAACTATGACCTCGTCCTTATCAGTTGACCTATTGCAGATGTAAATATCCATGACAGTATTGTGAGGAATGGCCACCACAATGTTCCTGTAAAGATGAAGTCCTGTCTTCATACTGAGTCCACCCTCTATCCTGTAATGTGGCACTGTAAGATTGATTCAGGATATATCTAGCAGCACAAACCTGGGGGGACCAGCTAATTTGTATTTAATGCCAATCATGGTGAGCATATCCGTCATTCTAGCATTATCATTAAGCCAGGGTAGCAAACCTGGTTCAATGAGGAAGGTAGCAGAACATGCCAGGAGCAGTTCCAGGCATAATTAAAATATGGTGCTAACCTTCTGAAGCTGCAACGTAGGACTATATGAATGCTAAACAGCAGAGGTCACATATAATTGGTGGAGCTAAACACCCCACCATCAAGGAATCAGATCAAACTCTGCAGTTTTGCCACATCTAGCCATGGATGTTGGCGGACAATTAAACAACTAACCAGAGGAAGAGGTTCTAAAAATATCTCCACGCTCAATAATGGTAGAGCCCAACATATCAGTGTAAAAGACAAAGGTTGAAGCATTTGCAACCATCTTCAGCCAGATATGAGAAGTGGATGATTCATTTTGACTTCCTCCTGAGGTTCCTATCATTAAAATGCCAGTTGTCAGACAGTTCAATTCACTCCATGCAGTGCCAAGAAATGAGTGATGGCACTGAATACAACACAGCTATGAGTCTGGTATATCCTAACAGTATTACTTAACACTTTCGACCTTCAACTAGCAGTACCCCAGTCAAACCGTACCAGTAAAGTTACAATACTGGAATGTATTTACGAAGTGAAAAATTGTTCAGTTCTGTTCATTGAAATCAGGATCCAGGTAAAGTAGGTCAAGCAAATCAGCACATCGGCAAACATCAAAAAATGATGGATGGTGTTGTCATCAATGCTATTCAGCAATAAACTGCTCATTGATGCTGAGTTTAGGTTCCACGAGGACCACTTGGCTCCAGTTCTAGTTACAGCCTTGGTCCGATCATGTATATAAGAGCTGAATTCCAGGAGTGAGGCGAGATTGACTGCCCTTGACATTAGGCAGCTTTTGACTGAATGAGGCATCAAGAAGGTCTCGAAAAATTGAACTTAATGGGAAACAGGAGGAAATTTCTCTATTGGTTAGAGTCATGCCTAGCACAAAGAAAGATGATTGAGGTTGTTGGAGGCTAATCATCTCAGTGACAGGACATCAATACAAGAGTTCCTCAGGGTACTTGGTCCAACCATCTTCGACTGCATTATTAATGATAAATACGCAACACAACTAAAGGTTAGAAATAGGGAAGATTTCACTGCTCTGTACCAGTCACAACTCCTCTGATCCTGAAAGCAGACAAGATGCAAGATCTAAATAATATTCAGGTCTGGGCTATAAAATAGAATCTAATCGTCTCTCTCTGATAATCAATGGTATTGGTGTCACTAAATTCCCCACCATCAACATCTTGAGCATTAATTGACCAGAAACTGAACTGGACTAGCCGTATCCATACTGCAGCTACATGAGCATGTCAGAGGTTGGGAATATTGCAGCGAGTAAATCATCACCTGATTTCACAATGTCAGTTGACCATGTAGCATGCATAAGTTAGGAATGTAATGGAATATCCTCCAGGTGCTGGATGAGTACAGCTCCAACAACTGTTATGAATCTCAACACCATTCAAAACAAAACAGCCTGGTTGATCATCCCATTGACCATCTTAAATATTCCCTTTATCCACCACCGGTGCACAGTGGCTGCAGTGGGCAACTCGCCAAGGCTTATTTAAGAGCACTTTTCAAACACTTCTACCATTTAGAAGAACAAGGTCAGCAAACGTTTGGAAACATCACCATCTGTACTTTCCCTCCAATACACACATTTTCCAAACTTGAAACTATATCACCGTTCTTTCACTATCATTTTGCTGGGTTGAAATCCTTGAACTTGTTTCTGAACAGTATTTGGATGTTCCTACACCATATGCACTCCAGTGGTTCAAGAGCAATGAAAGATGGGCCATAAATTCTGGCCCAGTTGGTGCTGAACAAAAAAGAGAAAGAAATTGATTAAAGGATACTAAAGGGTATTGTGAGAGTGTTGTTAATAATAAAGCATTTTTGGATACTGGTGAATGAACAACTTACTTAGTTTGAATCCTTCTCTCTTGGATATCATCCTTTGAATGTCTCCATGCCTAATAATTATCTTAGCAATTGTCTAAGTATAATTCAGTGGGCTTTATGACACTATAATTAGTAAAGTGCATAATGCCATTGATACATGATAATCATAAAAAGTTGTCAAAGTTGTATAATATATAGAACAATGTTACTGCAAATGAACCCTCTGTTGATCAAAGTCTAATATATTTACAGTAATAGCATTTTCAGTGAAAATTTAAATTTGTAATGCAATCATGGGTCAAATAAGTGGTAATTCCTGACTACTAGTGTTAATCATAACATCCTATTCCAAAAAACACTTTTTTTAAATAAAAATAAATAAGAGTACACAGTGCTCAAAATATTACAGAAAACCAATGATCCTCCCTGCTCCTGGAGATTCTTAAGCTTTTCTAATCATTGGCAACATTCCTTTTGTTTCTTTGATTACTCATTCATCTCTTTCTATTCATCATATCTGTCCACATTCCTGTCTATAATGATGAGAAAGTAATTAATATCAATAATTGTATTTTAATGTATTTATTTCCTACATCATCCATTAATTTCCCCTGTCATTTCAATTTCTTTTCTCTAACTTAGGCTTCCATTTTTCTGGCAATTTCTAAATCATGCCCTGGATATCACTCACTTAAGTTTAAGTTCATTTATTAGAGTCATAAGTAGGCTTACATTAACACTGAAATGAAGTTACTGTGAAAATTCCCTAGGCCCCACATACTGGTGCCTGTTCGGGTACACTGAAGGAGAATTTAGCATGGCCAATGCACCTAACCAACACGCTTTTCAGATTATGGGAGGAAACCGGAGCAACCAGAAGAAATCCATGCTGACAAGAGAAGAACATGCAGACTCCACGCAGACAGTGACCCAAACTGGGAATTGAACCAGAATCCTGGACGCTGTGAGGCAGCAGTGTTAACCACTGTGCCACCAAGCCTCTTACTTAAGAGGCTAAGTACTTACCAGACCCAATGATTGCCTCCTTATTTTCATAGCTCTATACTTTCCATATCAACTAAAGATATTAACTATGAGGGAATAAAATCACACACTAGCTTTTCCTGTATTAACATGGTTTTGGGCAATAGGTATTGAACTGCAGTTAAATGACAAAGATTTGACTAACGTAATCATAGCCTCCTGGCAAGAGATATCAGGTTGAAGGAAGGACAAAGGCATTTGGAAAGGTCTCCATACTGAGAAAGAAAGGAAGTCATGAGAGAGGGATGGTCTGAGTTACACTGAATGCAGGAGTGGAGCAGCAATAGTGTAAGGAGAAACTAAGGGAGGCCTGTAACTAAACAATGAAAGAAAGCTATGGTAAAGGAATTGGTGTTATATAAACATAGAAGAATGTTTGTCCTGACTCCATCCAATATTGTATAATATTTTACTATTAATTCATTCTATCCTTAGTTTGGTTACTAATGTAGATCCAAACTTTACAGTCAGCTTTGGATCAATATCCAGAACTTAAGATAATGCCTGTCTGCAATAAGTGAAATTGAGTTATTCACTGTCTAAAACCAAGACTGATGATGTTGTGTAATTGTATAAAACAGGTGATAGTGAGTCAGCAGTCTCTTTTACATCTCTCCTGACATATCTTTCCATTAAAGTCAATAGAAATAAAAATCAGCAAAGATATAAATTGGGCTACCAACTTACCATTATCCATTTTTACCATAGCAAAAAGTCAAGACCTACCTGCAGCTGCCTACTACTATCTTGCCAGAAGATTACCTATTTTCAGACCGACTACTTTCCATCAATATAGAGGAGATTTCTTTTGTGCATGAAGTGCAACAAAATCATAAATCACCTTTACAAAGGGTGGGTTCATGTGTTAGACTACACAGAGGAAGCTTTGCCCCGGAAAAATAATTGCTTCACTGAGAGGACTGAGAAGATTATTCTATGGGATCTCTCAGACTAAATCAAATAAGAGGCTAGTTTCTTTTCTTCCCTGTGCTGCCACTTTACCAAATGTGTTAATGTCCCAAATCTGAACGTTATCTTTCAATTCACCTTTTGTTTCATTTTCTTCATTCAATCAAGAATTACCAGTATGGACTATCCAGAAATAAGCTGCAATCTTTTAAATTTAGTTCATCGCCATAAACATGAACTTGTCTTTGTTCTGTTCAGATGCTAATGGCCCGACTATGTACTTTCAGTATTTCTTCCATTCTTTGTGTAAAGCTTTTCCAATACCAAAATCTAACATCTGTTTCAAAAAGGCAGACACTCCTGTATTTGAACTGAAGCAGTATTGTACAATCACAATACAATTTGAATAGGGATCACATCAATGTTTATGCACAGTATGCTGTGGGGAAACTGTTTATGGACATATTACAATGATGTTTGACTTTTCTTTAATTGCATGACCCAAAGGCTAACACCTTTGTAACTTTTTACCTTTTGCTTTCTTGCAACAAGAAGGAGCTTGTTTCATTTCCCACTCTACAATTGACCATATGCTACTTGAGGATTACTGAAACCTGCGATTCTATAAACCATTTTTTTTTCTAAACATTAGTTTCCAGAGTAATTTTTCTAAAACATGAAATTAGAGCAGTTTTTTTTTAACTTTCAGAATTCCCATGCCTGCAGCAGTCAATATGAAACCATTTAAGTGAAATGTGCACATTAACCCTGGACAGCTTGTGATAGCACTCCTCATTGATCAGATAAACAGTTTGTGAGATATTTGATTACAAAATGACGCACTCATTTAGCCATCTTTTCATCCATGATAGGCTTATATTGAATGTGAAATGGCAAGAAAGTTGCCTCCCTGGGGTGCCATCATAGCTTGAGTAAAGTGAAATCTATGGTAGTTTTTCACTAATGCTCCTCTGAGCACAGTTTTACCTTACAGTAACTCATGTGTTCATGCATTTTTTCAAATGTTTTTGTTTATTCTGTCCTCTTTTGCAGCCTAAGTATATAATCCTGCTAAATTTTTGCAAATTTTACCCTTTAAATATTACCCTGAAACACATTCATACAACCAAATTACACCCCATCAAGTTCTGTGCTGCGTGTTTTGCAGCTGTTCAGCTTCCCATCAGTACTTCTTGTTCTGCACCAATTCCAATTAATTAATTTTCATTTTCAAAATGGCATTTAATTAATTTTAATTAATTTATAAGATTTTTTCTTTCTGAAGTGTACCTCACTGTATGATGCAAACATACCATACAGCACAGAGACTGTTTCACTCGCTGCATTGTTTTTTTAATGCCAGCATAATTGTACTTTCCATCTGGACATAAACAGAAGAACTGTTTACTGCCAAGCCTTGTGATTCATCATTGGTGCCTACCACCATTGGTACAGAACATTGATCAGAAGGAAGGGAACACATTTACCAACCACCTGCCTTTGGAGTGTGCATCATCTTTTCTGGTCAATGCTCATATTATTTATGCAAGTGTTGCATAACAGATAAATTTGGGACTGGCTAATATTGTCCCATAATCCTTGATTCTTCATTTCTTCTCCATATCGATAACTGCAGAAGACATTAACTGTGATGATTTGTATACCTACAGTTGGAAACCCCAGGAAAGCATGCACCTTGATGTTTATAAAATTGCATTCAACTACACCCTATCCATTCCATTAACTTGTTTTTGTCCTCCCACTGTATTATTTGCCAAACTCCCTGGGTCTGTAGCAGTGGCTCTTATAAAAATAAACAACTTATGGAGTTCTGTAATGACATTTATTAGATCCTATTCCATTGTTTCATGTCACAAAGTGTATTGAAAATGTGTTTATTTCACAAATAACATGAATTTGTTGTTGTGATCATAACTCATTCACTCACTGAAAGTCAATAAAGTAATCATGTGTTTTTAAAAATCCATATAATGTTTTTGGTGCATAGCCTTAATATTTTCAAAAAATCAATTAGAAAGAAGTTTTTAAATATAAAACAGAATAATAATTTTTAATGTTTAGCCTGTTTGCAGATAATGAAGAGCTTCATTGGCTGGGATTTCTCAGCTCTGCCCGCCCCTGGGATCTTCCGGTTCTGCCTTTGATTGGCCTGCTGCATCCGGGCAGGAGATCCTGGAAAATCCCAGCTATTGTGCAGTCGCTGCTTTACGTTTATGGCCAGTTTAGTCAAGCATCAGTAGACAGACTGAATTTGATTTCTTGTCTGGGCCTTGCTTTATATTCCACATGCAATGGGCTCCTGTAGAAAAAGAGTTTTGATGTGGCAATTGGATTCGTACATTGGCAGGAGTTGGTCCTTAGATCATCGACATGTTTCAAAGAGTTAGAGTGATTGAGGCACATTAATCTAGCTTACTTCATGATTAGAGTGAGGATGGTGGTTAGATGATTGCAATACGAGCTGTTAAGTTTTCTACAGAATAATTGTACCTTATTAGGAATATCTATAATATTGAAATCCTCTTCTTCTGGCAAACTTCATTGTTTTTCCACTCCCACCACCTAATAGTTTCCAATATTCCCATAAATACTCCCTTCTGTGGTAGTTATCCGTTCCCAGAATTCTAATATCAAAATTTCATTATTCTAATTTAACTGGTTATCTCAGGAAACTTGGAATATGAAAAGAAGGCAGTTCTGCTTCAGTTGTACAAATCTTTGGTGAGATCCCTTTTGACAATTGAATTCAATTCACATATTTCACTTCAAGAAACATACACTTGCCTTTGAGAGAGGAACCACCTGACAGATTTTAATGTCTTCTGTAATGTAGGAGCTCCGATTGTTTATTAAATAATTCTAAAATTTAAGGTTTATTAATGAGGAAAGGTTGTGAAAAGTTAAGCGATATTTTAGTAATTGAGATTTAAAATGATTAGAGAACATGATAGAGCAGATACAGGTTAGTTATTTAATGTTCAAAGGAATTAGAATTAGAGCGAAGCAATTTTGGAATGAAATAAGAAAGCACCTTTCTCATATATCAGGGTTTTTCTGCCCCAAAGATTGTGGTTGTTTGAAATTTTCAAAACTAAGATCAATTGTTTTGTTTTGATTAGGTAAGTGTGTTAAGGGATATAGGCTAAATGTGAATAAATGGGTGTAAGATATAGATTAAACATGATCTAATTGAATTGTGAACAGACTCATGAATCTGAATGGCCTCTTCCTTGTTCCTATCTTCCCAAGCTCTAAAAAGAGTGATTACTGAATTAATCTGTCTCAAGTTTTCTTCAATGGAATGGAAAATTAGGCAGGATGTATAATGAGAAGCAGGTCAAATCGCATCAGTTTTATGGCCCTAATGTTGGTGGAAGTTCTCCCCAGCAAATGGCCTGATCCTACCTCCAGCTATGAAAATTAGGATAGGGAAACATACTGATTAGTTCAATAGAGTTAATAAAAATATATTTATCCAATACACAGAGGCAACCCACAAGCAAGTTTGTTTCATTCCCTGTGAAACAAGGATACAACTTGTGCACTATTAGAAGTTATCTTCTGAGCTTAACATTGTCAGAACAAACACTATTTTTACTGTAATCCTTGGGTTAACATTTTTCTTTAAATTATGTTATTAACATTATGTGACATGACTCAAAATTCAAAGTTAACAATTGAAAATTGAATTCATGCATCCTCTGTTACTAAAGTATTTCTAAAGCAAAAATAAGCAAAACAATTCAATTATTTTAAAAAGGCATGGTACATTTCAAGCAAGCTTTATTATTTTTCTGATGCTATTTCATAATAAAACAGTGAAGCTGGTTCCCAAAAATGAATCCGAGAACATTCACTGGAACCCAGGACAGATCTGACTAAATTTTGAATATCATACTTTTATAATACATCTTGGGCTATTCTCCCATCTAAGACAATGGGAGCGCAAGAGGGCAGCAGAACTTCATATTCACTGTTCCGGTATATGCTTCACATGCACTGTAGTGCTTGCCTGCTTTTCAATGGGAGGACAAAAGTACTGGCATAAAGCCCTTGTGAAGCTCAATCTGCTAATTTAGTACTGTGGTTCCATTTTGTTACTTTGTAGGTCAGAGCATTTGATGAAAGCTAGCATTTTTCTCAATAGGATTCACACTTGGATAGACTACAATAACATACAACAGAAATTGAAAAACTGTCATACAGGTTATGAAACCAAATTTCAGCTTTTATCTTTGTGGGATCATAGAAAGATTTTGTTCCCCAAAGAAATTCAGCAAGGCAATTTGTTTTTGTTGTGCCGTTCCTATATTTAGTCTCATTGTAACTCATATCTATTGCTGTATTTATGGAGGATACAGTTGAAATAATCAACAAGTTTTGCAAAATAAGCCATTAAATAGCACTGACCACACATTTTCTTTGTGATAGGAAGCATTTATTTTATGCAAACTATTTGCTTCCAATATGTTTTCTGTTTAAGATATATAATTATCTTAATGAAAAGATGGATAACATTGTGAGATCTGTCTCTCTCTTGCTCTCTTCCATGTCCTCACAAACTGAGGGTGGATTTTGGACTGGAGCCATTCCAGGTGGCAATGGTTCTGATCCTTGGTGTTGAGGCACGCAGGAGTTGTGAGAATGCCAGTGCCAACCTAGGCATGACCATGCATCACAGGAGGTGGACCCAGATGATCAGTGGGCTTCTGTATAAGCTCAAGTGTCAGCTGCCCAAATATGCCAAGAAGGGACAAGAAGTCAGCAAAACTGTAGACCTCAGGTCTATAGAAGGCACTGGCATTTTGAGGAGCTGCTGTACTAGACGTCCCACAGAAGACTAGGCCTGCAAAGAGAGATAGTGTTTGATCACCTGGCATGGAGAGGAGGAGGAGGAGGACATCCATTCTTGATGGCTGTAAAGGTCACTGTTGCCCTTGATTTCTTTTCCATTGGATCTTTCCAGGGCTCGACTAGGGACTTAAGCAGAATCTCACAGTGATTCATGCACAGATGCCTCCAGGTCATGGATGCCCTTTATGCCCTGGCATCAGATTATATCTGCTTTAACCTGGATCAGGCCCAACAGATTGCCCGGTCTGCAGAACTTAGTACCATCGATGGGCTGCCCCAGGTTCAGGGGATGGTTGATGGTACACAGATCACCCTATGAGCACTGTCTCAACAGGGAGTGCCCTACATTAACAGGAAGGGGTTCCACTTCCTAACTCTCCAATTGGTGTACAACCACCAGCAGAATGTCATGCACGACTGTGCATGATATCCTGGGAGTGTGCTTAATACCTACATCCTGGCAAACTCAGAGGTACACAATGCTTCTGAAGGCCACTCTTGGCGTAGGACTGGCTCGTGGGGTAAAAGGATTACCTGTTGAGGACTTGACTCATGAAACTTATGTGGAGGCCACAGACCAAGGCAGAGATCTGTTACAATGAGGCAAACACTACCACTCAGAATGTTATTGAGTGGTGCTTAGGCCTTTTTAAGATACAGGGGGAGCTATACATTAAATGGCAGAACCGTCAGGAGTATAGACACACAGAGGGATCTGGGTGTGCAAGTCCACAGATCCTTAAAGGTGCCAACACAGGTGTAAAAGGCGATGAAGAAGGCATATGGCATGCTTGCCTTTACTGGACAGGGCACAGAGTATAAAAGTTGGCATGTGATGTTGCAGTTATATAGAACATTGGTTCGGCCACATTTGGAATACTGCGTCCAGTTCTGGTCACTACACTATCAGAAGGGCTTGGAGGCTTTGGACAGAGTGCAGAAAAGGTTTACCAGGATGTTGCCTGCTATGGAGGGTATCAGCTATGAGGTGAGCTTGAGTGAACTAGGGTTGTTCTCCCTGGAAAGACGGAGGTTGAAGGGTGACCTATTAGAAGTTTATAAAATTATGAAGGGCATAGATAGTGTGAACAGTTGGAAGCTTTTTCCCAGGTCGGAAATGACAAACACAATGAGTCAAAGTTCAAGGTAAGTGGGGGGGCAAGGTTCAATCTAGATATGCGGGGGATGTATTTTACACAGAGGGTGGTGGGGCCTGAAATGCACTACCAAGTAAGGTGGTTGAGGCAGACACGCTAGGACCATTTAAGACTTATCTAGATAGCCACATGAACAGACTGGGAATAGAGGGATACAAACGAATGATCTAGTTAGGAACACATGATCAGTGCAGGCTTGGAGGGCTGAAGGGCCTGTTCCTGTGCTGTATTGTTCTTTGTTCTTTGTTTGTTCTTTGGTTCCGATGGCAGGACCAGTCTGGTGAGGCTCTGCAGTTTAGCCCTGAGATAATTGCAAAGATCATGGTCGATTGCTGTGTGATCAACAATCTTGCACAGCAGTGGGGTGACATGGTGAATGGCGAGAGAGCGGTACAGTTGTAAACCAGGATGTCTAACTCTGGCTGTCTAGCTGAGTCTAAGAGCATAAGGCCTGTGAGACCATGAGTGCTACCCTGGAGTAAGAACTGTCCGCCCCCTCACACCATTCACTATCCCACCATCCCCACTGATGAGGATACAGTACAAAGCGAAATAAACTCAGACTTAAGGTGGACAAAGTGTTAATTGTGAAAGTGTACATTTGGTGCCATCTTCTCCAAAAGAACGCTTCCATTTTTTATCCATGCTAACTCGGTGATCCTTCAACTTCTTTACTTTTCAAGGCCTCCCATTGCTTCTCTGTAACCCCCAGAGTACATCTCGGAAGTAGAGGTAACCAGCAGTATTCCATATCCTGTGACCCATGATGGCACATGGAGGACCTGGATCTGGAGGGGCTTGGGTGTTTTTGGTGACATGATGTCATTGTGCTCATCCCAAATGCCAGTAGATGTGTACCAGCACTTACTTCCGCCTCCCTTGAGGTACCCGTTAGCCACCAGGACATTCCATGGGATGCAGGAGCAGCTGAAGCAAGATCCAAATGCCTCAATATTATCTGGTGATGATAGTCCTGGAGGCCTTTCAGGGTCTGAGCAATATGGATGATGCCCTCAGCCATGATCCGGTGTGACTGGGCCAAGATCTGGAGTGCTGCTGTTACATCCATCTGGCCCTTTGACATGTGGCAGTACAAGTGGAGAGTGTGGTGAAGAAAGCCAATGGTATGTTAACTTTCATAGGAAGGGGTATAGAATATAAGAGCTGGAGTCTAATGTTGCAGTTGTACAGAATGTTGGTTAGGCCGCATTTAGAGTACTGCGTCCAGTTCTGGTCGCCTTACTACCGGAAGGACGTGGAGACTCTGGAGAGAGTGCTGAGGAGGTTTACCAGGATGTTGCCTGGTATGGAAGGACTGGGTTATGAGGAAAGATTGAATAAATTGGGGCCCTTTTCCCTTGAAAGACGGCGACTGAGGGGGGATCTAATAGAGGTATATAAGATTATGAAGGGTATAGATAGAGTAAACAGAGGTAAGCTATTTCCAATGATAGAGACACACGGGGCAAGGGGACATGGGCTTAAGGTGAGGGGGGAGAGGTATAACACAGATATTAGAGGGAGGTTTTTCACACAGGGGGTAGTGGGGGTATGGAATGCTCTGCCAAGTAAGGTGGTGGAGGCAAGCACGCTAGAGTTGTTTAAGAGTAACTTAGACAGGCACATGAGTGGGTTGGAGATGGGTGGATATAGGAGATTGTTTTAAATAAGGGTCATTAGCATTGGGACGTCCCTGGTAAGGTAAATGGATGTGGTACGATAATAATGTTTTGTTTTCTCTTTTCATTCACAGGTTTTAAGTCGGTCCACCTTGTTGTCCAATGAGGGGCATACACGCGATGGGTCGTACTTGGGCTGCTCTTGGTTGTTCGAGATTGGCACAGTGCTTCATGTCGTTAGTGTGTGCTTAAACTGGACCAGATACTGGGCAAGATGACAGCTCAGTGACTATCACTGATTGCTGTGCAGACACATGGATTTGGGCCGGTGTCTGTGGGAGTTTGCGCATTCTCCCCGTGCTTGCGTGGGTTTTCTCCGGGTGCTCCGGTTTCCTCCCACACCCCAAAGATGTGCTATTAGGCTGATTGGCAGTAATAAATTGTCCCTAATTTAGTTTCCCTCAATGTGGATGGCCATAAAACATTAGATAAGGGTCATGGGTGGAGGGGGGTACAGGTGGTGTTGAGATGGCGGCGCGGGCTCGTTGGGCCGAAGGACCTGTTTCCCAGGCTGTTTTTGTTCTTTGTTCTTTGTATGTCTGTGAGAAAGCTGGACACGCTGTCTTGGCTGTCAGCAATGGACAGCACACAGTGAGACAGGCATTGCATATTGTCAGATATTGCTTGAGTCTCTTGCCTCAGGCTCTCCACTGTGGCCACCATTCTTGCAATGTTTGCCTGGGTTATGCGTGTTGCTGGCATCATCCCTTGCGACAGAAACCTGGTAAACTCCTTCAGATGGCCTTGCAGTTGTACGAATGTTCCGGAAAAACATGGCTTTGCATCTGTATCTGTATCAGTGCTGGGATGAGCCCTTTCCTAGAGGATCAACAACTGCCCTCAGGGCAGCTGGTTCCTGGGAGCCAACAGTCCTCCGAATGCCGGCTCATCTGGAAGTTTCTACCTCCTCCTGATATGCAGCAGGTGCTGTGTGATGCCCACTAGAGAGTGTCCCAGAAGCTTGACCACCAACATTTCCCATCGAGGTGAGTGTCTCTGTGCTGCTGGTGAAAGCCCATCAAATCTATACCAACAACAACTACCACTTAAGGTGGGTTAACCCCATTTTCCTACAGGGCTTCCAGAACAGGGAGTATTAAGAGATCGCAAAGGCCCACCCAAATACAAGTGGTAAGTCTTCAGGCCTCATTTATCTCCCCAAGCAGTGCATTCCAGATAGCTACCATCCTCTGAATAAAAAAAGGTATTTTCTCAAATCTGTTCTGAATCTATTGACCTTTATCCTAAAACTATGCCCTCCTGGGATGGATACCCTCAAAGTAGGGAAACAACTGCCCCCTACTCACTCTATCCGGGCCCCCCACAGTCTTTTACACCTCAATCATATCCCTGAGGGAAATCCACAAGAGAAGTAGTCATTCATCACCCTCACAATATCCAGTGTTTTCTCACACATGGATAACCCCCTTGGTCTCCAAAGGAACATCTCCCTTGTTAACCACTACTGCTCCAAGCATTTACAAAATATTTCAGGATTCTGCCCAATGCAGAACACAAGCCCCCTACAGGCCCCTTCCTTACTTCCCGAAGTTTCTCTTTCTCCCCACATACTCTACAAACAAAAGAACTCCTTTTTCCTTTTGTCTCCTACCACAACCCATGCACTGCTCTGCATTAAAAAAAGTCGAACATGAATAAAAAGGAAAAGGTGTAGGGGACAAGAAGACAACAAGCTACAATATAAGGGCAAGGCATCACAAGGAGCAACAAGACAGAGCATGGAGAAAAGTGGACATGTCTCTCTCTGTCTGACCCCAAAAACCTCATCTGGTGATGGTCCTGGAAGAGAAAGGGTCTGGGTCAGCTTTTGGGAAAACCATGGGTAGGAGAATGTTACTCTCTTTAGATATTTCATCTGGATAAAGGTGCTTTGGACTCTCACTTGCTTGGAACTTCCTGACCTCGCAGTTGGCTACTCGCCATCCAGGCCTCCCCTGTGATTCCTTTCTTCTCAGGTGGTAAGGACTCTTAATGTAGGCAAATCCCTGCCCGTCTCTCCACTCTCCTTCCTGTTATGTGTGGTTTGATCCTTTGGGGTGATCTTGAGAGGGTGGCCAGATCTGTTTGAGGGTTTAACATCAGTGCCATGTGTGGGCAAGCCTATGAGGAACATGATGGGTGTCAGCTGGGGGTGGGGGGTGAAGGTGAGACTGATGACCATCATTCAGAAGGGTGATGTGGGATTCTGAGGGAGACACTGGTGGACCAGCTGATTAAAGGCTGGAAGTGCTTATTGTAACATGGCTGCAGTAAGGATCAGGAATGATGCTAGGGCAGGACAAATGGGTTCCCACTCCTGCAACTCTAATGAGGTTGTTAATTTTTCCTGCATTGCACTGCATTCCTCTGGGTCAAACTGCTGCTGCCTCAGCTACTCCCTCCCAGGCTTCTGCCACTACGTTGGCAAAAAGCCTCCTGTCACCCCTGGGGTGGCCCTCCTTTCCTCAATGGCGTCTAATATCTGGTACACATCCGCATCGAGAAAATGTGGGACTGGTCTTCTTCCTGCCACCTTCCCTGTTGATGTGAGTGTGGGATGTGCAGGGAGTTCTTTTAAGCTGGATTGTTTCTGAACATTCCTGCCAGCGGCAGCGAGATTCATTCCCACTTCCCCGCCGGCAGGAGCACTTAGCCTGAAAACAGGAGAATTCCACATATCATTTCTGGCTGGAATTCATTGGTTTTGTATGCCTTGCTACTGCTGCCAGCAGAATTTGAAACTCAGCCAAAATTCCAACCAATGCAGTGAGATTGGAGAATCCCACCCACAGACAAAGTTGGAGAATTGCAGTCTGAATTACCTGTATGTTATAAACTTGGAGAAATACACATAAAAATATAAAACTTTTCTCATTGATTGTTTTATTGTAATTAATTTTAAGTGAAGTTATACATTTAACATTCATCAGGTTAGGAAATAAATTTCAAGTACATCCTGTTTGGGTAAAGTATGAACATTCACAGTATTTTAATATATGATAATAATCAATATTTATGATGATTTCTTCAGAAAGTTTTGCCAATAAGACAAGGGAAGTATAAACTACTAAACATAAAACACTGCTTTAAGTTCACTATGTACCATTGGCACTTAATAACATGCAGTTTGTGTGCAAAACATGTAGGCGGAGAGAACATACATCTCACATCTCTTGATGTGTAGTGTGTGTTTTAACTAATAGCCATTAAATAATCATAAAACAGCAGCGATGGAGGTGTAAGATACATGATCCTTTTTAAAAACCAATATAGCAAGAGTCAATTTCTCAGATTAGGAACAGTAGCAGCCATAGCCATTGTGAAATGTAAAACAGACACAGAGCATGGTGATTTTCAACAGTAAGACACAACAAATAGCTTCACTCATTGAGAAAATTATTAAGTAGGCTTCCTCACCATTCAGTAACACGTTGAGACACTTCTGCAAAATACAATGTGGGCGATTTTGAGGCGGCACTTTCTGTCTGCAGGAATGGTAGTATGCGTCCAGAATCTGGAAAGCGTGATTCACACCAGCGAGTTTCTGAATTCTGATCTTCCTGGCCCCTCATGGTGGAGTAGCATGAAAAATGGCAAAATTCAGCAGAAAGCTCATTATTATATGTTAGCATGTCATTGGCGAACATTCTCTCCAGGACTTCCCTCGCTCATCTTTTTGCTGGCGGGCACTGGCATGACGTCACACTGGCAACATTTACAACAGGCCCACATGAACCTGGCATCTTTACCTCCAAGAGGGATGTCAGAGGTCTCACACGGCCAAAATCCTTCACAGTGTGCACTGTTCAGAGGGCACTGGACAGGGCGCAGGGGACACAGGTACATGATACTTAGAGCCAGAGGTGCAGATCCCACAATCAACATTTCAAGGAGAAGGGTCGGGAGGGGTCACTTGCTTCCCGTCATGTTGGGACTCCTCTTGCTTTAAAGGAGTTGTGAAGGTTGATATGCAGGCAGCGCTTTTCGTGACCTCCGTCCTGGGTTTCTGTCCATATGTGGAGATGCCAGCGTTAGATTGGGGTAAACACAGTAAGAAGTCTCACAACACCAGGTTAAAGTCCAACATGGCCTCCCAATGTACCATGCCTCAGGACATCCTTTTCTGCAGTGTATCAGGTAGACAACGCTGGCCGAGTTGCAAGTGTATGCACCGTGTACCTGGTGGATGGTGTTCTCACGTGAGATGATGGCATCCGTGTCGATGATCTGGCATGTCTTGCAGAGGAGACCATGCAGACGCTATAACAACGCTTGACAATCACCAGGCAAGAGTGCTCTCTTCAGTGGTCACGGGCATTCGGCCCCTGATCTTTAGGTAAGCGTTCTCCAAGGCAGCCTTCACCACACACGACAGTGCAGAATCGCTGAGCAGAGACTGATAGTCAAGTTCCGCACACATGAGGACGGCCTCAACCGGGATCTTGGGTTCACGTCACGCTATCTGTAACCCCCACGACTTGCCTGGGCTTGCAACATCTCACTAATTGAGCTGGCTGGAGACAATACACATCTCTTTAACCTGTGCTTAACCCTGCCTCCACTCACATTGTCTGTACCTTTAAGACTCACATTGCATCCATTATTTTATAAATTGAGTTTGTGTCTTTATATGCCTTGTTTGTGAACAGAACTTCCACTTATCTGATGAAGGGGCAGCGCTCCGAAAGCTAGTGGCTTGTGCTACCAAATAAACCTGTTGGTCTTTAACCTGGTGTTGTGAGACTTCTTACTTTCTGTTCGTATCACAGCTGACAGACTGCCCTTCCGTAGTGCGGGCTGGCAAGAGGTTGGGAGAGACATGGCACTGCTATTCCCGTTCCACAGTGGTAAGGCACCAGGTAGTCATGGTGGTTTCCTCAAGCTTGGTGGCATGAAGAGACAGGGTGGAGACTCCGTGGGTGAACAAAGTCAAACTTATTGCTAAACAATTAAAACAAAATGATGACCTATCTACACTAGTGCCTATATTCACCCGTGCCCACTAAGCGCTTCTTAATCTTCCTGACTCTCCCACTGTATCTATCCACTTCCCCATTTGGTCTGCCATCAGTTTGGTGTACAAATCAGGCATCACATCCACAGCATATAACAAACCTCCAATCCACAGTTCATTACTGGCATCTGATCCATCATGTATATCAGTTCCCTGAAAAACAGGCTGGAATTCTCCAATGCCGGACGCTCGCCACTGCTGCCAGCAAGAATGGAAAACTTGACGCCGAGCCAAACCTCCATTCACAGCAACAGCACCAGAGAATACCCGGCTACAGGGGACATTGAAGAATTTGGGCCACAGTGTTTATTCAGCATCCACTTCAGGGTGTATAAGATGTGTTTGACTCATGGTATACAACAGGGCTCTGATCTATAGTGGTAGCAGGTCCATGATTTATGGATCTCTGATTCAGGGATTACTCCTCAATCACCAATGATCACCTTTAACCAAAACTGAAATTTAACCCCAAGTAGCATTTTGCTTCCTACAGCTTTTTTAAACAGTTTTGCAAAAGACATATTGATATTGGCATTCTGTTTGAGAACAAAAAATGTTTCCATGATGCATCCAGAGAAATATTACTGTTTTCAGACCTGCTCAGCTATACTTCTTTTGTTAGATTTTGGGAAACGAGCTGACTTCCAGCTCGTTGATACTATCAAAATGGTAGACTTCCAAATCTTATAAAAACTCAAGACAATTTTGGGCCCGATTTTACTATCACGTCGCACCTGTTTTCAGGTGTCAAAAATTGGTAAAGTCAGGTGTGAGGTGAGTAGTATGACCCGCACCCACCTCCGTGCTGGTTTCCCCTTTACCAAGGCCCGAAAATGGATGCAATCGAGACCGTGCCCGAATTGGGCTAAACAGCTATTTAAATGCATTTGAATGGGCTGCACTTTACCAGCACTTCTCCCTTTATCACTGCGTTTGCCAATCCCACATTGGCACAAAACTGACATGCTCCATAAAAGTCTGATTCGGGTGCTCCATCAGTGAGCGTTAATGAGGAGATAAGTGCATAGCGTCCGATGGCTCTGTGCTGTTCACAGGTGTCCTTTCATTGCAGCCATTTTCTTTCTTGGGTCGGTGGCATCTCTGTGAGTGTCTGGGGGGCGTGGGGAACTGTTGCTCTGCAGGGTCTCTAATGTCCGATTTGCAGCACAGGCCCGGGCCTTAATATTGACCTCGTGTTTTGCAGTGCTGCTGGGTCCCAGTCCACTCAGCTCACTTCAACCTGAAGGATGTGCACAAAACCCTTACAAACTGCATTGCTACAACGTCTCAACTTTGCAAGGAGCTGTGATTGTGGGGAATATGTGGCTGGGGGAATTGGGGGGGCTGTGATTGTGGGGAGCATGTGGCTGGGGGAATTGGGGGGGCTGTGATTGTGGGGAGTATGTGGCTGGGGGAATTGGGGGGGCTGTGATTGTGGGGAGTATGTGGCTGGGGGAATTGGGGGGGCTGTGATTGTGGGGAGTATGTGGCTGGGGGAATTGGGGGGCTGTGATTGTGGGGAGTATGTGGCTGGGGGAATTGGGGGGGCTGTGATTGTGGGGAGTATGTGGCTGGGGGAATTGAGGGGGCTGTGATTGTGGGGAGTATGTGGCTGGGGGAATTGAGGGGGCTGTGATTGTGGGGAGTATGTGGCTGGGGGAATTGGGGGGCTGTGATTGTGGGGGGCGTGTGGCTGGGGGAATTGGGGGGGCTGTGATTGTGGGGAGCGTGTGGCTGGGGGAATTGGGGGGGCTGTGATTGTGGGGAGCATGTGGCTGGGGGAATTGGGGGGGCTGTGATTGTGGGGAGTATGTGGCTGGGGGAATTGGGGGGGCTGTGATTGTGGGGAGTATGTGGCTGGGGGAATTGGGGGGGCTGTGATTGTGGGGAGCATGTGGCTGGGGGAATTGGGGGGGCTGTGATTGTGGGGAGCGTGTGGCTGGGGGAATTGGGGGGCTGTGATTGTGGGGAGTATGTGGCTGGCCCCATATCTGTGTTGTGGGTAAGGCATCTGAAACCCCCATACAGGGCCCTGGGAGGGTGGGGTGGGGGACGGGGGGAATTGCTCGTGGGTCTGGGAAACCAATGCCTTCCTTTCCTCAGTGACACAGCATTGAGGGGCCTCCCAAACTGACATCAACATGAAGCATTGTTCCAGCAATCAGCAATAGAAAAAGATCCCAATTCAAGACAAATCTGAGACAAATTAATCACAGGTGGGTGGTGAAAAAAACATATTTCCAATAAAGGTGTTTAAATAAGATGTTCTAACATAAGCCTTGTGAACAGAAAATGTTAAGGTGCTTAAATATCTTTCTAACTAGTGCAGCCCTTCACCCATGCCATCTCAGAGCAAATACAACTTTGTAACCTTATGTGGCCCACCATTACGTCTCAGTGACGCCCCAGAATGTACATCGGAGGTGGAGGGGGTAACTGCCCTCCTTGTCCCATTGCCTGTGATGCGCGTGCCAGGTGTCCTCTGGAGGCCCTGGACGTTGAGGGCTCTGGCTTGCTTCCAGGTGTCTGGGATGTTTCCATGACACCTTCTTCATCCCGCTGCCCCTGAGATGCCCTGCTGTCAGGAAGGAAGGAGTCAGAAGGTGTAACCACAGCCACAGTCTCCTGGCCGGAAAGCCCCAGCATGGGTTCAAGCCCTTCCTCCCCTCTTTGGGGTTCCTGTGGGCTCCTGGGTCACTCCGTGGGATGGCAGTACATGTGCACTGGCTCCAGAATCTCCAGTGTCACCTGGTACTGCCAGTCCTGGAGGATCACTTGTGTCCTGCGCATGGAGGTCGAGTTCTCTGCAATGGTCCCTTGAGTCGGGGGCCACCTCTCAATGGCCACAGCAAGTACTCTCTGAGACTAAGCCCCGCTCTGCAACTCCTCAGATGTGGCCACGTTCTCATGGGCTGCTGCTGTAGTCTGCCATGTCTCAGCACTGTCCTGCTGGGTCTCCTGCAAACTCTCGAACCTCTCGGCTATGGGCCACAGAATCGCAAGAATCCCGCTCAGTCCCTCAGCTGTGATTCAGACACGGCCCTCTGGAACTCTGCTGTGGCCTGCTCTGACTTGACTGTCACTCGTGGTGAGGATTGCCTGCCCCAGGCTTTCCACTGCAGATGCTACCCTTGCAGTGTTGGCCCGGGAGGCACGCAAGACAGGCAATAGCTGATCTGCCTGATAGCTCTGGGACTCTTCCTAACAGCCTCGCAGTCGGTCCAGTGTGGCCATCAGCACCTCCTGCATTCCCTGGCTCTGTTGCTGCATCTCCAGCAGCTGAGGGAGAAGTGATCTCAGAGGCCCAGCGTGAAGCCTGGTGCCAGCTTAGTCCTCGCCTACGGCAGGTCCCCGCATACCAGAGGCTTCGGATGATCCCTCCTCCACCAGATATACATTATCAGATGTGTCGTGCTCACTAGAGAGTAAATCCAGAGACTCACCACTAACTGGACACATCAATATGTCAGTACCTGGGATGGTGAGTCGCGAGGTGGCAGCTGTCCAAGTTGTCTGGAACAGAATGGGCGGGAACTGCAGTACGGGGCCTGGAGTGCAGAAGACCCCGAGGTGCCTGGATGCGTCCCTGCGAAACAGGACGCAAGGCTAAGTGCGGGGAAGGAGACTAATCTTCTCTCCTTGGGATGCCAAGCACATGATTCACATTTCTCCATTGAACAGAGAACAAAGCACCAACAAAATTACATCACAGGAACAGGCCCATCAGCCCTCCAAGGCTGCCCATCTGATTTGTAATCCCCTATCCTCTGGGGGCCATATGCCTCTATTCCATCCCATTCATATAGCTGTAAAGACACCCCTTAAAGGTCAGGATAGCATCCGCATCCATGACCACCCCCCCAGCAGCAAGTTCCAGGTACCCACCACCCTATCTGTGCAAATAAAGATGCTTCATCCAACTTCTTTAAACCTTGCCTCTTGCACCCAAAACTCATACCCCCAAGAAGTTGCCTCACAGTGAACAAAGAACAAAGAACAACACAGCACGGGAAACAGGCCCTTCGGCCCACTCCAGTGAGTGGAGGAATGACAGGTACTCATGTCTTGAAGGCAGCTTGACCATGCTACCGCTGACTGCCCGCAACTCCTCTTCTCTGGAGAGCTCCAGCACTGCTCTTCAAAGGGAGTGAAGACCCAGAGGTCTGGCTCACCACCCTCTCTCTTCGCCCTCTTACAGTCCGTCTTCTCCTCTGGAGACAGAAGGAGCTCTGAAATAAATGGTGGCGTGACTCCTGCAGAGTATCAGGTGGTGGCCCTTTAAGGGCAAGCGGAATGGGGCTCGTGGGGGGGATAGGAAGGAGGTGCATGGGGGTCAGGGGCTGAAAACATGCAGGGTGCTGGGGGAGATTTGGGGGAAGATCGAAAATGGGGTTCAACACTCACCCTCGCTGCAAAGATGAGGTCATTGGCTTTTTATCCGGCACTGCTTCCTGGTTCGCGGGGCTAGGCACTGATCGAGGTTGCGACTTCCTACCAGGTCACATTTCCATCACAGCCCCTCAGTCCGTGTCCTCCTGTCCTGCCTCGCCTCTGCTGCATCCAGTAGCCTCCCAAAGTCACCCTCAGTATATGGGGGTGGATGTACATGCACACATTTTGTGCAGGAATGCCTGCCAGCCTGTCCGTTTTTGAGTTTTTAATGGAGTTGCCCCTCATTAGGGCAAATCCGCTGCAGTTTGACAGAACGTTCCAGCAAGTTCCACGCTGTTTGCTTGTTAGCATTGAGGGGAAGGCAAGTGAGCACTTGTAGGTGTGCTGATGGGAAGGGGGCAGATGGTGGTACAGTGCCTCAATGACTGGGGACAAGGGGAAGAGAGGGAGGTGTCACACAGCCATCAGAGTCCGGAGGAGAAGAGGGCCTTGTGCGGGATGGTCCTGGATGGGAATGAAGGGATCACCCTGCCTGCTATCTGTAGAGTGGTGGGACGAGGATGGATCTCTCTGCTTGAGGTCAGTGGGGCGGAAGGGGGTCCACTGTCACTCTGCCTGAGATTGGTAGGGGAAGGGGTGTCCGCTGTCACTGTGCCTGAGATCAGTGAAGGGGAAGAGGGGGGTGGGCGATCTGCTGCCATTCTGCCTGAGATCAGTTGGGGAAGGGTGTCCGCTGCCACAATGCCTAAGATCGATGGGGGGGGTATGGGGGAGGGGCCCACAATTGGTCTGGGTGGTGGGGGGGTGGGGGATAAGTAGGTCATTAATGTTGTGGGGTGGGGCAATGCCCGTGGGGGCCAGGGGGAGGCATTATCCAGCCCGCGAGGGATGTGGCAGTGCAGTGTTATTCTATAATTTTTTTGTTGGCACATGCGCAGTTAGAGGTAGGATTTTGGGTGCATTAAGCCCTGCCCGCAGGCTTGTGCAGTACGATTTGGAATCGCTGACACTTTTCAGGCAGAGTGCATATGGGGGTGCCTGAGAACGGGTCTAAAAGTCGGATCTGAAACAGTCCCAGTTTCAAGTCCACCCAGTACTTAGAATCAAAATAGTAAAATAGGACCCAATCTACGCGAACTTCCACTTTCATCAGCAGTGGGAATCATAGCGGGCATTTTGGCAAAAGTCAAATCAGTTTCCCAACAATGGGAAATTAGTTTAGAATTTTGTTCTTCTGACTTTTACAACTGCTTAAAGGCCATTCAAGTGCCTGTGGAGAGATGTTAGCAACCTCATTTACATCTCATGAGTGCTCATTAAAAAGATAATCTTGTTCCCCCTCCAAATTAAACATTCCACCGACAGGAATTTGCAATGTTCACCTTCATGACTGTACATAAGTGGCACACTTGGTAAGGTAGATTTCTTCCTGGCCTTTGGGGTCAGTTGAGTCTGCTTTCGTCTTAGCCTCCCTTTCACACTGTCACTGAGAGATATGCTGCCTGGATCCCAAGCTTTGCCAAGGCTGGGCACAGGGACGGAGTGAGATTTAGGCAGGAACTGGTTGGAGTAGGCAAAGGGCAGAGTGGAAGAGTGAATGGCTGTGTGGGAGCCGGTTAATTATGGCAACTAGGTGTTGGAGTCTCTGAAGTAATGGCACTATGCCCATCCCACCCTGAGATTTAACATGCTCCTCACATAAGATCTCATGTGTTCACCATCCTGGTCTCCTGAAAAAGTAATTGGGCTTTTGCTCCCGCCACCAGATTGGGCTGAGATTTTTCCGCAGCAGGTTTTCCTGTGGCAGATGCGACAAGCCATGAGCCACCGGCCAGATCTTCCAGTCCCTGCAATGTCTACAGGCTTTTGTACAGCTTCCCCATCCTGCCATCAGGGAACCTACCTCAGGGAGTCAACTTCAGAAGATCCCACCAGCGGGAATGGGTGGAAAATCCTGCTCTTAGCCTCCGGAACAGAAAATTCCACCCTGTAATTTTTCTCTTTGAAAAGAAAAGGCCAGAGTTAATTGTGGCTAATGGAGTGTCATGTGTGGAATTCTAACCTGCCTAACTGCCAATGCAACAATGGCAAAAATGTTTAACAAGACAACAGCGTTTCTTAAAGCAACAGAATACTTCTGTTGAGTAATGGGGTTAACTCTTACCACAAAATGGCAGAGTGTTGGTTCCGACACGAAAAACGGAGTGAAGAGAGTTGATCCTGCGGTGGACCTGTGTATGCCAGCTACTGATCTAGAGATTCCTGAAATTACCCCCTCCCGGACACAGGTCACCAGCATCGAGGCCCTCCCTCCTCCCATGAATCCTGACGTGCCCCTCCTCCCCATCATCACCTCAACATGATCCACCCCTGTATCGTTCCCCCATCATGGACCCCCTGCATAGCCCACCTGTCATCGCTCCCACTTAGGCTCTGCCCCCTTTCACTGTCCTGGCACACTGGGGGTGCCAAACTGGCACTGCTGGGATGGGTTTCCAGTGGGCACTGTTTTTAAAGTTTATTAAAAGCTTTTAAAGTTTAAAGCCAAAGTAACACGCAGTTTCAGAAGCCGAGGAGATGGTAGCTACTGAGGAGGATGCCACTCACGGATTGATGAGTTTTGCATTTGCATCTGCCTGCCCAGATGTGTTACTCACTAAAGAACCCAATACTAAGTTGAGACATTCCTCCAGAATATAGAGGTGTCCAGACCGATTAAATTTGGGATGAGTTTTTCCTGAAGTGTCCTTGATGTGTTGCTGAGTTTTCCCATGCCTATGTTTAATGATTTTCCTTTTTGCTTTATTCATGTGAACTCAAGAGTTAGGGATGAAAGAGTGTGATAACATGGTCCCTTTAAGAGGGCGATCCCTGAGGGCCATGTGATTGAGTCAGACCCTCTGGAGATCTGCATGGTTACCAATCAGATGCAAGGACGCGCAACCTAGATGAGGAGGAACCTCAGTTGGAGCCAGGGAGGAGGAGAGAATCTACATGTATTGCAGTTCTGTTAGATCGTTATCTTGTTATATACATTTTATTGTTAATAAATCAATTATTGCTTGAAGCCACAATGCGTCACCTTCGACCTTACTGCTTATCTACTGCTGACATCTGCAGAGTTAGGGCTGCAACTGAACAATGTCATGGATGTAGAAATAGGCAGTCTTAATGATGGCATGTATATTACATGGTGGAAAACACATCTTAGGATGAAATATGATGATATTCACACCAGGGCTCTCTGCAGTTCACAGAGTGTGGGAAATTCATTTTGAAAGTTCCACTGAAAAAAAAGTGGGATTTACTCCAGTTTTTACACAAATTCAACATTTGGAATTTTTTTTTGAGAGAATCCCATCCAACATCTAGATTACAATCAATTCTGTTCAATTTCAGACTGTTACCAGCTGGATGAAGGCTAGAATTGTGGCTAGAGAATAGAATTTGTCGTGCGACCACCGACAATGGCTTTGGTCTTCCCGAATTTAATTGGAGTAAGGTCTGTTCGTTCAGTACCAATTGGTGAACACGCAGGTCATTTAGAGACAGTGGAATATTCAAGCGAGGCAGTGGTGATCTACAGCTCAGTGTCATCAGTATTCATGTGAAAACTAACGCCATGTTTTCATATAATGTTGTGAGGTGCAGCACGTGGTTGAGAAATAAGAGGAGAGGGTGCAAGGGCAGATCCTTGAGGGAAACCAGAGGTAATGGTTTGGGAACACAAAGTGAAGCAATTGCAAGTGAAGAAAGTAATACAGCAAATTTTCAATAAACCCAGGTTCAATTCCTGGCTTGGGTCACTGTCTGTGCAGATTTTGTATGTCTCCCTGTGTCTCCTCTGGGTGCTCCTGCTTCCTTCCATAGTCTGAAAGATGTGCTGGTTAGGTGCATTGGCCATGCTAAATTCTCCCTCAGTGTATCTAAACAGGCATCATAATGTGGCGACTAGGAGATTTTCACAGTAATTTCATTGCAGTTTTAATGTAAGCCTAATTGTGACACCAATAAATAAACTTTAAAAAATTCAACCTCATCATTAGTATCATTGTGGATTTTAACTTTGATAAAGAATGAGTTAATGAGGCCATACATGCAGAACATTTAAACTGAGTTATGTTTACTGATTGATAAAATGAATGTCACTTGTGTCAGTTTAGATCTAATGTTTTTGCACAATGCGCAGTCTCAAAAAAATGACATAAAAGAAACATCTTTGGAAGTTAACGTGAAATGTTGAACACTTTATGTGTGGCTTATGGTTGTCAGGCTCTTAGACCATAGGAGATGCTTCGCTGTTAATGAAAAAAGAAGTGTTCAGCATGATGATTCTCTAAACCAAAGAAATGGCGTGCAGTCAAGGGGATCATTTTAATACAGTATCACAGATTAGTAATAGTTTGGTGAATTAAATTAGCAGGGATTTGCAATTATTAGATTCACAATTTCGTGCAATCAACTGTAAAGTTTAGCTCTAAACTATCTGAGACAGGTAGAAAAAAAACCTGGCCTGGCGGTTAAGTGCTGCTATGTGTTCTCAGATCTTAATAAAAGGAATTTGTAAATAATAAGTATGAGGGACTGCATTGTGAGAAATATTCTCCATGCTTCTTTCTGCAACAGGCATTGACAAACGGCTGTGGCTTGTTCCCATTGATTTTTTGTGGTCAGAGCACTGGATTATTCCAGTGATAAAGAATTCTGGATGTTAGAAACAAAGAAACGAATGACACCAAGGCATAGTCATGGGATGTACTACATAAGAGCAGGTCTTTTCAAACAATAGCAAGGTACATTCCGCAGACACCTGCAAAAAGAGAGAAAGCATGCAGACAAATCTCATCAAATATAAAGATTAACAAATGCTGCCCAGGATCAGACAAAACTTAACTAGGTCCACTGAGCCCCTTTTCTTCTTTTTTTTTGGAGCACATTTGATTGATATTACAAGGTCTGTGACCTCTTTGTTCATCCTGTGAATCTGGGGACCAATTATTGTTTGTTAGCAGGAATTACTGGGGACAGGGGAAAAGAGCAGTGAAAACTGTGTTTCACTCCCTCACCATCCTGATGTTTATTTTTTTCCAAGAAAGTCAATGAAAGACAATGAAATTCTCCAACCTGAGGTCATGTTAACTCTTCAGTTATGACAGTGAAATAGTTATTTTTGGTGAGAGTGTGATCTTCATCATATTCGACATAAATGCACATAGTGCTTCTTAATCATTTTTATGATGATCCTTGGGGAGTTTGTAGTGAATCACCAATTAGGCCAAGTAATGGAGGAAGACCTGACTAATAACCCCTCTGTTTTGGAAGGAAAATGACCCTGCACAAGGTAGAATTCAGATTAGTACTTGAAGTAGAAGTGCATGTTCTATAGGCCAGGAACTCATGTGACTTGTGCCTTGGGGGAATCCTAAATGTCACAGTAACTTCCCCTCACTAGGATATCACCCTACCAAGCCCCCTCTCCCCAGTGACCCTGCCCACAGAACAGCAATCACCCTGACTCTCTACATATCATTGTGGAATGTTTGCTCAGTTTTTAACAAGACAGTTATCATGCACAACCTCATTACAGATGATTCCACAGGGATTCTGACAGCTGCCTCCACCACTTCATGCTAAACCAGTGCAGCAGTGATGAGGTCCTCATCATCAACTTTTATCCTGCCTCCTTGCTCTGTTTTTTCAGAATACTCTCCTCCTTGAGTAGCTCCCCCTTTTCCATCCCTCACCTCCAACTACCAAAAGCGTAATTATTTATTCATCCCCCACCAAGCACCAGAGTCTCTCTTCAGCTCTGCTGGAATGACTTGTCATCCTGAGTGAATTTAAACTTTGTCTCAGATCATCTTAGCCTCTTCTCCTCTGCCCTCTCCTCTGATTTCACTATTCTCCTTGCATTCCTTTATTCCAGAATTCACATCAACTCTCTCACTCATACCTTCAGCTGGCCCCTTCACCTCACCATTTTTCATGGTCTCTCTGCACCTTAGGCCTTGACAAATGACAAAACCATTGGCCGTACCCATACCTATTACTATCCATATTCTCCTATTCCAATACCACGATTCACAGCTAATGCCAAAAAGAAATCTTCCCAAAATATGCAATCTTTGCTTTACACTAATTCTTGAGCTGAACAGATAGGCCAGAACCTTATCACCATTTATGCCGGTGGGGTTTTCCCATCATGTTGCAGAGAATGGAGATTTGGCTGATCGCCCAAATTCTTTGATCTCATTGCAGCGGATGTTGGAGTGAGCAGTGGGTAAGATCGTGCTCATACTCTCTATCACATGAATCCAACCACTACAATATTCCTTCCACCAGCCATACTTCAATTTGTCTGCCACTGGAGCTTTCCTCCATTTCCTTATAGCCTTCAGACTTAATTCATTTCAATTCATTCCTAATTCATCTCTCCTTCTTCACTCTATCTCAATTTCAGTTCAACACAAACTCTATTGCTCCTATTGTGTCCTGCATCATGTCACACTTATCCATGACTCCCCCATTCACTTATCGGCATGACCTCTTTGAAGTACAATGCTTCAAATTTTAAATTCTCATCCTTCAATCTAAATTCCTTGATGTCCTCACACATTCCTGCTTCTGTAAGCTCCTCTAGCTATGTTACTCATGCCCTGGTTTCAAACCCTATAGAGGTTAACACTGCTGCCTCACATTGCCAGGGACCTGGGTTTGATTCCCAGCTTGGATCACTGGCTGTGTGGAGCTTGTACGTTTTCCCCATGTATGTGTGATTTCCTTTGGGTATTCTGGTTTCATCCTACAGTCTAAAAAATATGCTGGTTAGGTGCGTTGGTGATGCTAAATTCTCTCTCAGTGTACCTGAACAGGCGCCAGAATGTGGCGACTAGGAGATTTTCACAGTAACATCATTGCAGTGTTAATGTAAGCCCACTTGAGACACTAATAAATAAACTTCAGTACATTGGCACTTCCCTTAGTCCCAGTATTAATATTGGTACCTTCAACTATCTAATCCAATCCACATGTTTATTATTTTTGTCTCTAAACCTTTTCATGTTTCCACATCCCTCTTGGACTTTAGCTTCCACTTTAGAATTTAAAAGCACCTTATTTGTAAATTTTTGGTCACTGTGACAGCACTAGGCTCTCAGAGGGTCATGTGACCTATTTGGCAATCAGGCGGGACTGTGCGAATCCCGGAGTTGAGCATAGGTTTTCCCTGCTAGTTAGGACAGGAAAGTTAAAGTTTAGTTATTAGTCACAAGTAGGCTTACATTAACATTGCAATGAAGTTACTGTGAAAATCCCCGAGCCGCCACACTCTGGTGCCTGACTCCAGAAGTCTGGAGTCATGGAGTATGGAGCCTTTATACCACTTTCTGTACATACTTACCTATCTTAATAAACCATTAATTCATTAAACCATTTAGTGGTCACCTGCCTTTGCAGTCACTCTTCTTATGAATATTTTTATCTCCACATCAGTTTTCACCTGCATGATTACATGTGTGGCATTTCTTTATGCTAAAGTACTATGTAAATACAAATTTTTATCTAGCACCACCTGTATAAATACCATTATCCTTATCAAGAGCCATTTTATTTTGTTACTACAGCAAATATTGTACAGGTATAATGTCTAAAATCTGGACGTCCAAAAACTGAACTAGACCAAATACCAGACATCTTTCTTGCAGGAAATCAAGGTGCCACTCCTGGAACAGAATAAGTACAGGGATGAAGAGGCCATTTTTGGGCTTCTCCCAGTGGACAGAATCAGTCAGAGTAATGGATTATATAGCTCAAATAGCTGCAGAAACATATGAGGTTTCACCTGTACAATGTAGCAAGCATGGGAGAAGTACAAAAAAAAGACACCTAATGGATACAAGAACCAGGAAAATGTTATTTCTCAAATTTAGAGCTATAAAATGTTCTTACATACTGCTGTTAAGGGAGGTAACTTCATTGATGCCAATATATCGATGTACATGTATATAGGATTGATGACTTCATTGTGAAAGCACCCCAAAGCAGCAATGATCATAATAAATTTACATTCAATTTGAGGGGGAGAAGAGTGGGTCCTAGACTATTATTTTAAACTTAAATGAAGGCATATATGAGGGCATGAAAGTTGAGATGGCTAAAATGAATAGGCAAATTAGATTAAGGAATAGGTCAATAGAGATGCAGTGGTAGACATTTAAAGAGGTATTTCAGAATACACAGAATAGATAGTTTCCAATGAGAAAGTAAAAATCCAGGGGGAGGTAACAGCATTGGTGATTAACTAAAAACGTTAAAGGTCGTATCAAACTTGAAGAAAAAACATATAATTGTGCAATAGGATAGGTAACAGGTCAGAAGATTAGACAGAATATCAAAAACAGCAAAGAATGACTAAAAGACTAATAAAGAAAGAACATTAGAGTACAAGAGAAAGCTAAATAGAAATATAAAGATAGATGGTGAGAGTTTTGATAGATAGTTTTAAAAGAGTTAACAAAGTGAGAATCAATCCTATAGAAAGAGCATCTGGAGAATTAATAATGGGAAATAAGGAGCTGGCAAATTAATTAAACAATTATTTTGCATTGATCATCAGTGTAGAGGACACAAGTAACATCCCAGAAATAGTTGTAAATCAGGAAATAGAAGGGAGGGACAATCAGGAAAATTAAATCATCAACAAAGTAACATTGTGCAGACTAACAAATCTACGGATCTGATGGACTTCATTCTGGGGTCTTAAAATGAGATAGCTGATGTGTTGGTTTTACTTTTCCAAAATTCTCTAGATTTGGGGAAGATTCCATTAGATTGAAAAATATTGAATGTAACTTCTTTATTCAAAAAGGTTGGGAGACAGAAAGCAAGAAACTACAGGGCAGTTAGTTTAACATCTATCGTGGGAAAATGTTAGAAGCTATTATTAAAGATGCTACAGCAGGACACTTCAATAAATTACAGGTAATTCGGCATAGTCAACATAGTTTTGTGAGAGGGAAATCGTGTTTAACCAATTTATTGCAATTCTTTGAATATGTGATATGGATAAAAGAGAAACTGGTGGATATATTGGACTTAGATTTTCAGATAATGATAAGCAAGTCTGCAGGATTACATCAATTAAATTAATGTTTGATCCCAAGACCAACCATATGTCAAAGGTAAGCGTCAGCAGCTCGATTGACAATTCGGGGAAGGAGAAGCAGATGCAAGACGATGCTCTTTATAAAGCACAGATCCTTTTTCTTGAAGGCAAATCTCAAAGAAAAGCCTGAAACCTTGCGCTATTGGCCAATGTAAAGTAAGTGTGTCTTGAGACATGTTGAGGTTTTCTTTCTTCATCTACAGAGGCTTGCAAACGCTTCAAGGAATCAACAGGGAGCTGTATCCCAAAAGTTCAGGACACTAACGCATAGCGTGACACTAATGCCAAGGATGTATCCCACACAACCTTTCAAGCAAAGAGGGCATTGGAAGATTCTACTGCAACCAGGATATATCTGCAGTTCTCTATTCATTGTTTATTATTGTGTTAGCTAATATTGTGTTCTCACAGGTCAGCATGAACACAGTTATACGTCTGAAAGCAAATAGTACAGAGTGAGGTATGCCTGTTCACATCAAAAATGCCAACAACTTATATAAATTTATACAATTTAAAGACAATCCAAAAAGAGGAACAATTCAAAAGGAGTGAGCAGGAGAGTGGCTTCAAACTAGATAAATTGATGTGCAGAATAACCCAGGGTATGATCTTACAACCCCGTCCCATCCGTTGTTCAGCATGCTTTACATGCCATTTGTGAATCCTGAACATTGTTGTCCAGGCTCACTTGTACTTAAGCCCTCATCAGTCAAGTTTCACACTAAGAATCATAGTTCCATTGGGATAAGCTGTATTTGAACAAGATGGGAATTGTGTCCTGCTGAATCGTATAACCAGGGCTATGGTTAGGTTTTAAGGTAAAAAGTGGGTTGAAGTTTGGTGAAGTGCAAAGTTGAGATTAAAAGAGAAAGGTTGAGGCAAGAGAGCAGTGTAGCAATTTAGGTACAGACAAGCAGGATGGAAAAGAACATTTGGAACAACTGGATAACAATAACATTTATGTCAGACTCCTATTTATTGACTACAGCTCAATCTTCGACACCATTATCCCAACAAAACTCATCTTCAAACTCAGTGGCCTAGGGCTGAGCTAATATTGTATTCTCACAGGTCAGCATGAACACAGTTATACGTCTGAAAGCAAATAGTACAGAGTGAGGTATGCCTGTTCGCATCAAAAAAATCCCTCTGTGACTGGATCCTCAACTTCCTAACCCATAGGCACAATCAATAAGAATAGGCAACAACATCTCCTTCATGATTATCTTCAACACTGGTGCCCCACAAGACTGTGTTCTCAGCCTCTTTCTATATTTCTTATACACTTATGACTGTATGGCCAAATTCTGATCCAAGTCCACTCTCAAATTTGCTGATGATAACAAAATACTAGGTTGGATCTCAAACAACGACAAGACAGAGCACATGAAAGAGATATAGAATTCCTCGCTGTCAGTAAAACAAAGCAGCTAGTCATCGACTTCAGGAAACGTAATGAAAGAGATGCCCCTATTTACATCAACAACGATAAAGTGGAGATGGTTGAGAACTTCAGGTTTCTAGGTATGCAGATCACCAACACTTTGCCCTGAACCCTCCATGTCGATGCTATAGTTAAGAAAGCTCAAAAATGCCTCTACTTTTCCAGGAGGCTAAGAAATTTTGGCATGTTCACTACAACACTTACCAATTTTTACAGGTGCATTATATTAAAAAATCCTATCCAGATGTATCACAGCTTGATATGGCTCCTATTGACCAAGACCGTAAGAAACTCCAAATAGCTGTGAACATAGCCCCGTCCATCATACAGACCAATGTCCCATCCATTGAATCCACTTCCCGCTGCCTTGGAAAAGCAGCCAGCATAATCAAAGACCTCACGCACCCCGGGTATACTCTCCCGCATCTTCTTTGGTCAGGGAACATATCTGAAAAGTCAGGGAAAGTCTGAAAACATGTACCAGCAGATTCAAGAAAAACTTCTTCCCTGCTGTCATCAGACTTTTGAGTGGTCCTATCATATGTCAAGCTGATCTTTCTCTTCAGCTTATCTGTAACTGCAACACTATATTCTGAACCCTATCCTTTCCTTTTCCCATATGTACGTAACGAACGGTATGTTTTGCCTGTATAGCACACAAAAAAAACAATACTTTTCACTGTATCCCAGTACATGTGGCAATAATACATCAAATTAAATCAAAAAAGAGAAAGAGTGTTTAATCATAATTGTACATCAGTGAAACTCGAGAAAAAAGTAGTGGTTAGAGATATAAAATAAAGGTTCTTCATTTGAATAAGCAAATACTTCATAATAAGATAGGTGTACTGGCAACACAAATAGAGATAAATAGGTTGATCTAATCCATACAACAAAGACATATGGTTACAAAGTGACCAAGATGAGAAATAAATATTCAATAGTGCTTAAGATTTCAACAAGATTAGCAGAGTATAAAAGGAGGAGGAGTAACCCTGATAAAAAAGATAGCTTGAGGATATTAGTAAGAATGGATCTTGGCTCAGAAGTTCAAGAATTAAGAATTAGAAATAAAATGTATCTGAAAACCTTTGTCGGAGTAGTGTAATAGGCCCCCTGATAACAGTTATACTATTGAACAAAACATGAAGCAAGAAATAAGCTGAGCTTGTAACAAAGGCAGTATTACTAATTCTGGGGACTTAGATTTTCATACAGATTTAAAAATTCAAATTGACCAAGGTAACTGGGTGATGACTTTACAGAAGGCTTTCACAACAGTTTCCTGGAACAATATGTTGTGAAACAAATTAATATTGTGATCTGCTGCTGGGTTAATTAGTATTATACTGCAAAAGATCCTCTGGGAAAAAGTGGTTATTAAACAATTGAAAATGCTGTTGAACTAATAAGATTAAGATCAACACAGTTGAGTCCAAAAAGAAGAATTTTAAAGTTAACCAAAGCCATTTATTTACATCGGTATGAGGGAGAGTTGGCTAATGTTAGTTGTGGAAATGGAATAAATGGGATAGCAGCGAATAAACAGTGATAATTATTTAAAGAAATTATTCAAAATTACATTCCATTAAAAAATCAAAAACTCAGCTGGAAAGATCCATCCATATCTTCCAAGGGAACTTTAGGCTTCAGGTGTTGCAAAGAATAGGACCGGAATCTTATCTCAGTTCACGCCACTGGGATTTTTCCATCTTGCTGCAGGGAATGGAGATTTGGCTGGCTGGCTGCTAGTTTCTCCAACCCAGCTACAGTGGGAATGTGGCATGAATGGCTGGTAAGATCACGCCTTAGTGGTCTGCCTAAGGAACAAGGGGATGTTTGAAACCAGCAAAGGGTGATCATAAGCTGATGGAAGGGGATAAAATACAACATGAAGTAAACTAGCCAGGAACATAATATAGATTGTGAGAGCTTTCATAAGTATATAAAAATGAGTTGGGTAGCTAAATTAAACATTGGTCCCATGCAGACATAAAGAGGAGAAACTGATATGGTGAATGAGTAAACGGCAGTGCTGTTGAACAAATATTTTCTGTAGAAGACATCCTAGAGTTCTGAAAGAGGAAACTGCAGAGATAGTGGATGCACTAAACTCAAGAACCATCCTAATACACTGGAAGTTTGCAAATGAAACATTGCCATTCAAGAAAAGAGAGAAAGAGAAAACAATGATTTACTGGCTGGTTCACTGATTTCAAAGAGAATGTGGGATAATATTATTAAGGAAGACTTGTCTCATGGAAAATATTAGTATGATCATTCAGACTCAACATGGCATTATCAGAAGCACGTGATGGTTTGACAAATTTACTACAGCTTTTTGAGGATGCAAAGCATAAATAAAGCCAATGAGGGTGATTTTGAGTCCGCACTCTTTACTCAAAATCCAAAGCAAGATTCACACCATCGAGTTTCAATCTTCCAGCCCCCTTGCCAGCAGACTAACGTGAAACATGCCATGGGACCCCAGGAAACTCATTTTAATACAGTAGCATAACATTAACGAGCACTCTGTCCAGGAGATCCTACCTCAGCGGATATTCAGCGGACACCGGCGCCACTTGTAACAGCTCTACATAAATTGAACCTGGCACCTTCACCTCCAAGAGGCAATTTGGAGCTGAGCAATCGGGCAGCCATCAGCCTGTGGGTTGCTGACAATGCAGGGGGGCTAGAGAAGGCACGGAGAATACAAATCAGTGAACTTAAGGCTAGGATTGGGGGTCCCAGAATTGCCATATCAGAGGAGGGTGTTGAGGACTGTCACTTATGGACCTTACCTTCCCTTCTGTGCCTCGACCGTTTGAAGGGGTGTCCTACAATACAGTCCCCAAAGGGTCACCCACATCATTGCAGTCTGCTGTGACTGCACAATCTGGTGCTGCAGAAGGGAAACCACCTGGAGTAGAGACACATCTCCCTGGATGAAAAGGAGGAGGAGGTGAGGGTGATCACACAGCGCAAGAGGCGGAAGAGCCTTGGGCAATGGACAAGACCAGACTGGGCCAATGAGCTAGGGATTATTTCATAATTTCAGGAGTGAGCAGGAATATGGAGCGAAAAGCTCTCCCACCATGGGGACTGTACAATTATGGTCACCTAGTTACAGGAAGAATGTAAATAAGGTTGAAAGAGTGCAGGGGAGGTTCACAAGGATGTTGCCGGGACTTGAGAAGCTGAGTTACAGAGAGAGATTGAATAGGTTAGGACTTTATTCCCTGGGGCGTAGAAGAATGAGGGGAGATTTAGTAGAGGTGTATAAGATTTTGATGGGTATAGATAGAGTGAATGCAAGCAGGCTTTTTCCACTGAGACTAGGAGATAAGAAAAAACAGAGGGCATGGGTTAAGGGTGAAAGGAGAAAAGTTTAAAGGGAATATTAGGGGAGGCTTCTTCTCGCAGAGAGTGTTGGAAGTGTGGAGTGACGGATAAAGTGGTAAATGCAGGGTCACGTTTAACATTTAAGAAAAGCTTGGACGGTTTCATAGATGAGAGGGGTGTGGAGGGATATGGTTCAAGTGCAGGTCAGTGGGACTAGGCAAAAAATGGTTTGGCACAGACAAGAAGGACCAAAAGGCCTGTTTCTGAGCCATAATTTTCTATGGTTCTAATGTATTGCCAGCAGTATGCTCCCATGCTGTTGCCAGACTTCACAGGCAAGACGCTGAAGCTATTGGCTGAACTGTGCAGGAGAATGTTGATGACTTGTATTGAGCACACAGCAATGCTCCTCTCGCCCTCAGTGATATGTCTGACCCTGCCTAACAGAGAGCTTCATGCATCCTGGTCCTGGCATTCACATCCACCTTACAGCAAAGGTGGGCAGCTTGACAGCACTTTGACAACCCTTGGCCTCGTGATCATTCGAGAACATTGTTAGATTTGTGAGGAGTGCACTTTGATGAAAGCGGTGGGGGTGGAGTTATTCCCCCTTCCATGGATGGGCTTGGGGGAAGGCATGCCAGCAGCAGCAGCTCCTCCTGACTGCATCACCAGTATAGGAGGGACAAGGCACTGCCATTCCCACACTCCACAGGGAAGAGGCACCAGGTGAGAGGAATTCTACAAGCTTGGTGGCATGAACAGACAAGGTGGAGGTTCTGTGGGTGAACAAAGTGAAATTTAATACCAAACATTCAATATAATAGTGGCCCATCTAAATTAATACTTATATTCACCCATGACCACCAAATGCCTACAGTTTCTTAATCTCAAAGGGAATGCCTCACTAATTGCAGAGATTAAGTATTCCTGGAGCAATCGTATCAGAGGCAAGCCACAACGGGCACCGCATGAAACACATGGAAGAAATTTTGTTAAGAGGCTGAATATATGGCACATTTTCCTGCTGATGGTGCCAACAAGATGCCCCCTGGTTTTCACGCCAAGACTAACACTTTGAAAAAAATCAGCAAATTCCGTCCACCAGGCAGGATTTTCCACTCCGACTATGGCATGTTTGGTGTTGGGGGGGCGGGGGGGGGGGGGGCATCAGTGGCTGGCAAGATCCCACCATTGCAGATGGGTTTTCTCATTGATTGCACTTCCAATGCCAAGGAGTTTGCAGTGGACGGTCACTGTCGGCGGGTCAAAAGATCCCACCAGTGGGAGCAGCTGGAAAATTTCCTATTCATTCTGGGTGGGATTTTCCCTCCCCTTGCAGTGTGTTTTCCATCAATGGAAGATCTTGCTGATGTCTCTGGCTTTTAACATTGCTTGCCCATCCCACTCCCAGGAAACTCTCTGCCTTTGGCGAGCAGGACCACTCGATTCTGCTGATGGGAAGGGCCAGAAAATTCTGTCCCCTGTTTCTCTCCCCAGCCTGATCTGCTGAGTATTTTCAGTACTTTGTACTTTTACTTAATATTATATGCATTATTCTTCAAAGGGACTTGCTTGTACTTATACAATGACCACATAAAATTATCATTTGGGTGCAGCAAGGAATTAGGAAAGCAAGTGGCATGTCAGTTTTTACTGTGGGATTGTTGGTATATAAGAAGTGAATCTCGCTTTAACTGCATAGTTTATTTGAGACCAAACCTGGAACCCAATGCACAACTGGCTCTCTCTGTAATGAAGGGTATATTTTCCTGGAGGCATTCCAACAAAGGTTCACTCGATTGCTCTGGGTTGAGAGTGTTGTCCTGTGATGACAACCTCAGCAAAATGGGCTTGCCTTCTCTGGACTTTGAGAGTTGATTCCAATAGCATGAAAGATTCCACAGGAGCATGACAAAGTAGATATTGAAAGGTTGTTTCCCTTGGCTGGGGAATTGAGAACAAAGGGTCACAGTCTCAGGATAAGTGGTTAATCATTAACAAATGAAATGAGGGGACATTTCTTCACTCGGATGATTGCGAATCTTTGGAATTCCCTAATGCAGAGGACTGTAGATGGTACATTGTTGAATACATTCAAGGCTGAGAAAAAAGAATGCCTGGTCTCTCAGCAAATGGGGACAGTTGAGGCAGGTTACCATCTATGATTACTCGAATAGCAGAACAGGCTCAGTGTGGACAATGACCTACCCCGCTTCTTTATCTTCTGTTCTTATGAAGATTTGTTTTCTAATTTTACCTTCAAGCCTCCCCTGCTTCTCATGAAGGTGGTGACTTGTGGTACTTGGGTAACATACCAATGAATTAACAACTCCAGGTGATGGCCCTGTTGTCGGGAGATGAGAAGGGGACAACATTAGTTGTTAATATATAGCTGTAGCTATAACGACTAAATACTTCAAGTTTAAAACCTTATTTTATGGTTATTTTCATAATTCTTCAATAAGTTCCATTCCTTTTAAAGAAGAATTGCACACCGGGTTTGTACTGTCATTGCTGTTAATAGTTTGTCACTCACCTGTATATGGGTCACTTATGACGTGCACATTAAAAATCAACAAAAAAGGCATACCTTTAAAATTGCAAAGATTTGTAAATTTATAAATGGATAACATATTATGATCAACTATTTTGTCAATGAAAGCGCCATGTTCTCACTCTAAAAAAGTACCTATTGTGATGATTTACCATTTATATAGATGATCTGGAGGAGGGAACCGAGTGCAGGGTGTCGAAATTTGCTGATGACACCAAGATTGGGGGAACGGCAAATTGTGCGGAGGGTGTGGAGAGTCTGCAGAAGGATCTAGATAGGCTGGGCGAATGGGCCAGGAAATGGCAAATGGAATTTAATGTTGGCAAGTGTGAGGTGGTCCACTTTGGTAGGAAGAATGGTAGGAAGGACTATTACTTACGTGGCGAAAAACTGCAGCAGGCGACGGTGCAGAGGGACCTCGGGGTCCTTGTGCATGAATCGCAAAAACCCAGCTTGCAGGTGCAGCAGGTGGTCAGGAAGGCGAATGGGATGCTGGCCTTCATAGCGAGGGGGATTGAATATAAAAGTAGGGAGGTCTTGCTGCAGCTGTATAGGGCATTGGTGAGGCCGCAGCTGGAGTACTGTGTGCAGTTTTGGGCGCCGCACCTGCGCAAGGATATTTTGGCCCTGGAGGGAGTGCAGAGGAGGTTTACTAGGCTGATACCGGAGTTGAGGGGATTGAGCTATGAGGAGAGGCTGAATAAACTAGGCTTGTACTCGTTAGAGTTTAGAAGAATGAGGGGAGATCTCATTGAGGCGTATAAGATGATGAATGGGATGGATAGGATAGAGGTGGAGAGACTCTTCCCGCTCAAAAAAGACAGTAGGACTAGGGGGCACAGCCTCAAGATAAAGGGGAGGCGGTTTAGAACGGAGTTGAGGAGGAACTTCTTCACTCAAAGGGTGGTGAATCTCTGGAATTCTCTGCCCGTTGAAGTGGTGGAGGCTGCCTCGCTAAATATTTTTAAGAAGCGGGTTGATGGGTTTTTGATAAGAGAAGGGATTAAGGGTTATGGGGAGAGGGCGGGAAAGTGGAACTGAGCCACGACAGATCAGCCATGATCTTATTGAATGGCGGGGCAGGCTCGAAGGGCTAGATGGCCTACTCCTGCTCCTATTTCTTATGTTCTTATGTTCTTATATAAAGGTGAAGTTTATGAAAATGTTCACTCCTTCATAGACCACAGGTGGGATTCTCCAGCCTAGTGTGTCCCAAGATGGAAATCCCCACCCAACTCAACAGACCTTTGAATGGCCGACTGAATTTTCTGTCTCACCTGCTAGGATCCCCACAGTGGGCCTACAGATATATATGTCACGCATATATTTTATGCTAATGGATCCAACCAGTGGTATGTAGCTATGAAGAAAATTGCAATTTCAATCAGAGGAGGTTGTAGTGGAATGAATTAGACTGAAGATGATGTACTGTCACTGATTGACATTCAAAGAGAAATGTGACTTTTGCTTTAATGGTACGTCTATGTCATAACGGTTACAGACTTAATACACAGTGTTACAGATTAGATGCATTTCAATTGCAAAGCTGTAATAGCTTTAGAATTGTTTTTCTTGTATCTCTATGTGGTAGTTATAAAGAGGTAATTCAGCTGTGAAATCATTAACCTTAAAGTCATCTTTTCTTCCTCACCAACATTCCTGGTATATTGGGAATGTGTCATTATACCGAGTACAATATTTGTATTTAGCCCCAGTGGAGACCTAACCTATTTATAATAAGTAGGCTTCAGAGAATCTGGCTAAACAGAGATAATTTATCTCTTCAAATGCTTTAACCTTTGTCTGCTGTTACTCTTCCTCTCAACTTTTTCCCTGTAATTACATAAAACTCATTCTCGATTTTGTTATACCCGATGGATATAGTTAAAAAAAATACGTTGGTTGTTTGAGTATTAAAGCCAATTTTTGGTTACAGCACTTTTATTCCTGCAAGTACACACACAATAGTTACACATTAAATATAAGCATGCATTCTTCACATTGCACTTTTGTTAGTGCATGTAAGCTATTTACACATTCAAACATCTCGCTTATTTCCCTTAGCTCCATGATTGTGCAGAACAAGTACGTGCATTGCCTTATATGGTGCATCACTTCAGTTGCTCCCCATTTCAGTTTCTATTAAATTAGTTTTCATTAACAACGTTAGAAATGGGAGCAGGGGTAGGCCATATGACCCTTCAAACCTGCTCTGTCATTTAATAAACAATGGCAAATCTGATCTTGGCCTCAACTTCACTTTTCTTCCTGTTTCCCTAACTCTTGACCCTCCTATATTTTGAGAAACTACCCACCGTAGTCTAGAAGAATTATAGGATCCCTACAGTGCAGAAGGAAGACATTCAGCCCATCGAGCCTGCACCAGCAGCAATACCACTGAGACCCTATACCCGTAACCCCATATATTTACCTCACTAGTCCTCCTGACACTAAGTGGCAATTTAACATAGCTAATCTACCTAAACTGCACATCTTTGGACTGTGGGAAGAAACTGGAGCACCCAGAGGAAACTCACGGGGAGAATATGCAAACCCACACAGACAATGACCCAAGCTGGAAAGCAAACCCAGGTCTCTGGCACTGTGAGGCAGCAGTCTAACCACTCTACCATTGTGCAACCATGTCACATTGAATGTATTCAATGGCTCAGCCTAAACAGCTCTCTAAGCTTGATAATTCCAAAGATTTGCAAACCTGTGAGGAAAGAAATTCCTCGTCATCTCCATCAAGTTACAAACTTAATCAATTGCTGAGTTGATCATGACCTCTGCTAAGTTAACCACACATTTATGTTCCAATAGTCAATTTCAACTTAACTCCTTCCTCTCTGTGTCTCAGCAATGGAATAGGTCCCCATACCCTCTGTCCAGGCACTAGGGATACAAATTAATGCATGGCACAGTTTCCACTCAAGCAGCAAAGGGCAACTCACACAGCTAACAATTAAAATGCTCAAAGGAAATGAAAATGGCATCTGGGGAGGACATGGTACCGCCGTCCATTTGACTGACTAATGCAGTCTGGTCACAGCTACACCATTGCGAGTAATGGCCACTACTAGACCTGCGTCCAAGGACTGGCTGAAAGGTAAATGTAGGGTATCTCAATAGGGCCAATTGGAAAAGGGGGTCTGTAAAGGAGGTACCTTGTTGGCTTTCCCAGTTACCCAGCTCTTCCCTCCAGCCAAAGAATTGCAGACAGTCAGGGATATAATTGACCATTTAAAGGAGTTCAACTGGGGTAAGGGTGGATAGACATGTCCTCGGCCTCACCCACTGCCCGTAAGCTCATGGCGACACAGGTCAGTGGAACATATCCATAAGCTAACCTGGGCATTCTCACTGGTCCACTTTGAGGATAGGGCCAGATTTATATCAATGAACAGGCAACGGCCAAATGTTGAGCACTCTCAGGCAGCCAGCTGCAACATTGGGCAATCTAGACACAGTGAAGTTAGGTAAAGAGGGTGGGATAGAGACCATTGTAGAGTTGGTGAACAGGAGACCAGAGATCCAGGTTAGATCAGGAATTGTGAAGAAACCCCTTTTGCTCCTCTTAACACTAAGGATATAACATGAAACTTACATTCTGGATTCTTTTGAAAATGGGAGGAAGCTAATACTGGAGGGAACACGTACATTCTTACACTCCATTTTCAAGTTTAAATTACCATCTTTCCACCAGGCAGGAGGCCTGAAAATTCAGCCCCACTTGATCCTATCAGCAATGATTAGCAGTTCTTGGGTGGAATTTTTCCAAAAAACAAAGGGCAGAATTTTACCACCCTGCACCGCACCCCACCCCCCCCCCCCCCCCCCCGCCAAATCCCCACTAGGATGGAGCCAACAAGGGGCGAACAATGTGAAGGTCCATTGACCTTGGGCAGGATTTTATGGTTTTGGGATGAGCTAAAATTGTGCCCAAAGTGTCATATTGATGAGAATAACAGAGCGATCCATATCAGTCCCTCAGGCAATCCTCTCACCCTCAGTCACTTTTCTGGAGAGTGGTGAGATACATACAGTACTGGATTGGGGTTTGGGCGTGGGGGGCGGCAGGGCTAAACATGCCAGTGAATGCAGCTTCAGAGCAAATGGCACTGTTTTGCAAGGGTGCCCCGATCTCTCAATGCACTGGAACACCCCCTCCCTTCTCCCACACACACATTGGGAGCCCTCTCTTCATCAACATGCTCTCTCATCCTCACCTGGACACGGGTGACCAACACTGGGTCCCTCCCAATGGGCCTCCTCCCATGACTCTGACATGCTTCCCCCATCATTACCTCTAACATGATCCACCTCTGCACAGCCCCATCATCATGGCCCCCTGCACAACCCTCTTGTCATCACCCCCGCTCAGGCTCAGGCCCGTTAGCACTGCCCCAGCACACTGGCGGTGCCGAACTGGCACTGCTGGGATGCCTAGTAGCCACTGCCAGGGTGTCCAGTAGGTATTGCCAGCAGCGCTGTCCCATGGGCACAGCCCAGCCATGTCTCTGACCCACCCAGATGCTTCAATGGCCTTCACGTTCAGTCATGATTCATGCCACATGATGCTGTGACTGGATCCTGATCTTCCTAACTCATCAACCACAATCAGCGAGGATAGGCAACAACGCTTCCTCCATGAGGTGGTTAGTACTGCTCTCAGCAACTCCAGGGGTCTGGGTTCGATTCCCGGCTTGGGTCGCTGTCTGTGTGGAGTTTGCACATTCTCCTCATGTTTGCGTGTGTTTCTCCGGATGCTCTGGTTTCCTCCCACAGTCCAAAGATGTGTGGGTTATGTTGATTGGCTATGTTAAAATTGCCCCTTAGTGTCCTGGGATGTGTAGGTTAGAGGGATTAGTGGGTACATATGTAGGGATATGGGGGTGGGGCCTGGGTGGGACTCTGGTCGGTGTAGACTCGATGGGCCAAAGGGCCTCTTTCTGCAATGTAGGGTATCTATCTATGATCTAGAATCATCCTCAACACTGGAGCCACACTAGGCTGTGTCCCCACCACCCTACTATACTCCATATACATCTATGACTGTGTGGCCAAATTCCGCTCCAACTCAATTTTAAGTACAGCATTACGATGTGCATACGGGAAATACTTTGATCTACCGTTACAACAGAGAAATTTCTGTACCTTAGCATTAACTGCAGAATGGCCTCCTTCTCTGCTATAGTATTCTATGATCACGGTTTAATATAAAGGGGGGTGAGTTTCTCACTTCTCCTGCCCAGCGTGGATTGTGTCGATCTTGGAAAATAGCGCGTGAGCTTAAAAATTAGCCTTGTGCCTGGCGTCAAACAGTTTCCAATCATCCCAGTCCCTTTCTACTGGCATGAAGCAGATCGTGCCCAGAAAGGGCATGAGGTGGATTAGCACAAGACTGACTGGATTTCAATCTCATTAGCAAGTTCCACGCATGATCATATCCCCTCCTGGAATGTTCCCACTTCTCCAGTGAGAGGTCACAGTGGCATACACAACTGCATGGCAGAGTTTAAAGCACAGTTCGTTCTGGCTTTAACCGGATTCCTTTTGTGTGGTAAACATGCCGTGGGTGCAATAAACACCTGGCTGGAATTTTCTGGCTGCTCCTATCAATGGGATTCTCTGGTCACGCTGCAGCGAATGGAAATTTAACTGAGTGCCAAATTCCCTGTCCTCGCTTGCAGTAGCGGTGGGCATGAAAGGCCAGAAAATTCCAGTTCCTTATCCTGGGTTATTACTACCATGGATGCAAGCACTCAAGAAGGACTTACCATTTTTGATAACTTATTCTTTGCTTACACTGGTCTAAATAAATCCATCAAAATTGTGGAATTTTAAGTCTTGCTTAATTTAGGTTGTTTGTGTTCGCACCTAAAGCAAGAATAATCATTCAGCAGTGTATACTCTAGCATTGTATATGTGCTCTGCCTCAATGCAGGGCCGTGGATCATTGCCTATTGATGTTTCATCCTGAGCTGTTTTCTTGTCAGTTTTAAGCGAGTGATAGTTTGCAATTGCTCCGCATTCTCAGGGTCACAGCGAGGAGACAGATCCCAACCCAGAAGGAAAAAATACCAAAAATGGGGAAATACAAATTCTGGTCCAAACTGGTCTTGGATAGCTTAAAATAGAACACCAGGAAAAACTGGGAACTACAAATGCTGGTCCAAAATTTTTTTTTCCTTTAAGAAATCTACCTTAGCTGGAATGCAAGCAATGCTACTGGTGTTATTCTGAGTCATGCCATTGAGCTAGCTATGAAAAATATGTGAAACACTATTTAAGTGCCCTATCAAGCTATTGTAGGTGTCACATGATGCTGCGACTGGATCCTGATTTTCCTAACCCACAGGCTGCAATCAGTAAGCTTAGGCAACAACACCTCCTTCACGATCATCCTCAACACCGGTACCCTGCAAGGCTGTGTCCTCGACCCTTTACTATACTCCATATACACTTGTGGCCAAATTCCCCATTCCAATTCAATTTCAAGTTTGTTGATGGCACCATCGTAGTAAATCTGACCTCAAACAATGACCAGATGGAGTACAGGAAAGAGGTAGAGAACCCAGTGAACTGATGCAATGGCAATAATCTCTCCCACAATGTCAACAAAATGAAGGAGACAGTCATCGACTTCAATGTTTTGGAGGGCATGCCCCTGTCTACATCAATGGGATGAAGTAGCTTCAAGTTTTTAGGTGTCCAGATTGCCAACAAGTGGTTCTGGTTCCCCCCCCCCTCCTTCCACCATATCAACACTATAGTTAAAAAGGCCCAGCAATGCCGTTACTTTCTCAGAAGACGAGGAAATTTGGCATGTTCACTATGACTGTCACCAACTTTTATCATAGAAACATTCTTTCTGCTTGTACTGCAGCTTGGTATAGCTCCTGCTCTATCCAAGACCACAAGAAAATACAAGGGTCCTGAATGAAGCCCAGTCCATCATTCAATCTAGCCTCTATCCACTGACACTATTTATACTTCCCGCTGCCTCGGAAAAGCAGCCAGCATAATTAAGGAACCCAACATCTTGGACATACTCTTTCCATCTTCTTCCATTGGGAAAAAGATAGAAAAGTCTAAGGTCATGTACCAACTGACTCAAAAACACCTTCTTCCATGCTGCCATCAGACTTTTGAATGGACCTACTAGCATTAAGTTGATCTTCCTCTTTACCCAACTAATAACTGTAACACTACATTCTGCATGCTCTCCCTTCTTTCTCTAAGAATGATATGCTTTGTCTGTATAGTGTGCAAGAAACAATCCTTTTCGCTGTATATCGATACATGTGACAATGATGAATCAAATCAAATCAAACCAAAATCAAATGTAGGGCATTGGATTGTATTCTTGCTAAGTCACCATGATAATAATCATAGTAAACCTCATTATATCATAAGGGCATACAGAGATAAGCATAAAGGGAAAGTCTAGGCCCAGTATGGTTGATTATATGTGGCAATAGATCCTGATCTTTGGCATTCAGGTTTGGATGCAGAGGATGTTCCCCAGCCGGGGTGGGGGGGAAATTATTATGCTACTACCAATGTCTTCCTTCACCTGATGACAGCTTTAAGAGTTCCCTCCTATTCGGTTCACCTAACGTCTCCAAATATGAAATCTAGTTTAGCTTCCAAGGTGGCATGTAATGAATGGTTAGCTGATTTCCCACCTTTCCTGGGAGCGATACCATTTGTAGCAATAGAGTCACAGAAACGCATCCCTTCAAATACATACCTGGGAGCCAAACAGCCACTGTCTTTCTTCAGTTTTGTGCTTAAAAATAGCATGCTCCACATACTTTTCCTGCAGCCAATCCTGTCTGCTTCACTCTAACAACCGTCAAAAGAAATATCGCTGCCACACTTAATATTTAGGAGTGTAGAAATCAATGTAAGTATTTGCCATTTAAAATTTAGCAGAAGCGCAAATGGTGAAACGGAGTAGCCGTAGCTTTTTAATATTACACAACCACAATAAAGCTATTATCACACAGGGAAGGGGAAAACTACCTATTATTTATAGTTTGTAAATCCTCTGAAAGTCTACAGCACAACAAAAATATCTGAAGTTGATTTGAAGGGATCGCTGGAATCTGCCTATACTTACAAAGCACTCTATCTTGGTTTTCATTGTTTATGACATCTACAGTGGTGCTCAGTTGAATTACAGCCATATAACACCCTCCCAGTTATTTACCATGTTTATATGTAATGACATAACACTCCATCAAGAATATTAGTTGCTGTTTGACTTCAGTTTGTGAACAAAGTTCATCTCTGCAGTTTTAATAAATTCAATGTGTGTCCAGTCCTTACCATTTAATCAACAGCGTGTGAGGAATGAACAGTTGTTAGGGCTATAAATGAAAACCGTACGGGCCAAGATCAAATTAACCGAGGCCTTGATAGAAAAAGCTCAACAACAATGGCAATGCCTGTAGCAATATTAAATCTGATTTTTGAGTTTATAATAAACAAGTAACAAAATGACAAATTACAATGCACATATAGTCTGGCAAGTCAGTGCTCAGATGCACAAGTTCCAGTCAGATTAAAAAATACATGCCAGTGATTTCATTGTGTAAAAAATAACACATTCTGTAAATAATTATATAAGTAATAGTGAAACAACTTCCCTCCTGACATAAGTGATGTTAAACACCCAATCCCCCTAGTACTGACCTTCAATCAAACATTTTGTAGGTATTTACATTTCCAGGCAGAAACCCACCAGCTTAAAAATTAAAAAGTAATTTTGATCTTTTTTTCTGCAGAAAATAGAAAAAAAATTATATCTTTTGCCGTTGCACTGGCATGTGTGAGGAATTAATAATTGATAAATTGTGCTAAAATGTACAGCATTGTAAGATCTTTCTGAGTTACTGTAAAAACATCAAAAATGTCTGCTTACGCAATGACAAAATACAGACTTAAACCTGGATGATCTAAACTAACAGGCTAAAGAATAGAAGTTGAAATATAAAGAGCAACTTGGGGATATTTTGGTCACATTGGACAATCTGCTCCATGTCTAGCGTATGCTCTTCTATCGGACCCAGCCAATCAGGAAATGCATTTAGCTCTCATAAGTCACTGGAGAAAACCTTGACGTGAAAAGCACTCTATTGCTGTGAAAGCCACTGGTGTGGCTATTAATCCCTGTGAAAGATCTCTGGGCTGACACTCACTGTGAAGTATGTGCAAACGGGGAGCTACCCATTTCATTATTGATTATTGCCTGACCCTGTGCTGCTGCCAGATGTGGTGGAGGTTACTTCTCTTTTTGCTTGTTACTTAATAGTTTTTTTCAGGTTTCTTTTTACTTCTTATAAAACTATCCACTTTGAGCTGCACTCCAAAAGCTGCTCCTAATCCTTTCTTTGGGAGACTGTGGCAGAAATGCGCTTTGGAAATGGAATATGTTAAAATACAAACTTCTCAAGTGAAGTGTGACCTCAGCTTTATAAAATGTTAATAGCCAAAGAGCTGTGTTTGCACAGTTAAGGGCTAGAATCAATCCTTCAGACTTGCATAGTGACAACTGGTATTTCCTGTCCTTAGTGTAGCTTTGAAAATACTGGCTGCAGTGTATCTTAATCTGATTATATTATGCACCAGCAAGAATAAGCAGGGCAAAATTATTTTGCTTCCTTCATACACATTTTCCAGCATTTTTTCTATTCAAAGTTAATTAAAATCATGCTTACGTACATATTATGAAAGGGGACTTGTGAAAACAGTTGAACAGTTTTAGAGTTGAAATATTGCAGTCATATTTTCCTAATTAAATTGAGGTCTTGCCATAGGTGGCTGATAGTGGTGAGCCATTAGTGATATTATTAGTGAGGAAATTACAAGCTGTTAAAAATAATTCAGTGTTTGACATTTATTTAACAGAAGCAATTGTTTTGCTGCATTAATAACGTTGCTGTCTTTATTCTAACAAATGCATTCTGGAATCAAAAATGCAAACATTTCAGAATCCATCCAACACAGATTACTGTGTCATTAAAGTCAAGAGTGTTATATGATTTCTTTCATCTGGGTCTTAACTATTTTCTGAATGTTGGAGGAGGTGGGGTTGGAGACCAGGTGTCGGATGCAAATATTATCTCTTTCATTTTCCATTTAGTTTCATATCAGCATTAAAAATTGTTCAAGCTCTTAACTACACTATTTAACAACTGAACTACTTCAAAATATGTGGAGAATTTTGCACTGGCAACAGTGAGTCACTGCTATTCTTTTCCAAATACGAAAAGAACCATAATTCAAGTACAGCAGGCATGAGTGAGTTATGGTGATTTCTCAGGAATGCAAAGAAATTTCAGCTTGGTTTGTGCTAAGATCCTTTTTAATTTGCCACCTCCTACACACTGTCAATAATTAGAATTTCCTCACCAAAGGATGTTATCTGAATAAAGCCAACCTTCAAAGAATAAAAGTATTCTCTTCACACCATCCACTTGGAAAGTATTTGCCATGTATACTCGGACTGTTGACCTCTGTTCTATGCCCTGAGTTCTGACTGTGATTGGCAGGAGTCAAGGGTCAAGAGTGAAGGTTAGCTGCAGTGCTGCACAAACCACTCATTACTAAAATCGATCTCCGCCTCAAAATGTTAAATAGTTTCCAAATGCACGGTGTGAAGAACACAGAACTTTTGAATGCTGACCTTTTCAGCCCTTATCTATTTGTGGGAAGAATGGGGGTTGTCGACTATTTATTGTTACTCTGGAAGTATGAATACGATAATATAAATCTTCCTGGTAACAGCTATAAATAACCATAAGCAAATCTATTAATAAAAATAGAAAATCAGCAGCAAGTTGCTTTTTTTTAGCCATTATTTGCATTGGGAAGGTCTAGACTGTCTAAGAGGAAGACTGACTGCCATCAATGTCATTGCTTACCATGTAGTAGGAGTATCATGTGACAGATCACTCCCAATGTGTCTCATAAAACAAAACTGTTCACGTGCAACAGGCTGCAATCCTGCGGCTGAAATAAACCCCAGAATAGTCAACCAGAAAGTAATCAAGTAGAAAGTAGTGCTATAGTTAGAACTTAACTCTGGAACTTTTGATTGGCAGACTAATTACTACTTTCATAGTTGCTCTCAATTTATTTTTAATTAATGCAACAGTTGATAACATGAATTATTACCATTGGTCACATTGGACAATCTGCTCCATGTCTAGCGTATGCTCTTCTATCGGACCCAGCCAATCAGGATGGTAATACGGATGTCAGGGGTAGGTTCTTTACCCAGAGGGTGGTGAGGAATTGGAATGCCCTGCCTGCTGCAGTTGTAAATGCGCCTAGTTTGGGGGCGTTTAAGAGATCCGTGGATAGGTTTATGGACGAGAAGGGATTGGTTTAGGTTAGTGGGTCATTGTTTTGTAACTGGTCGGCGCAACATCGTGGGCCGAAGGGCCTGTTCTGCGCTGTAATGTTCTATGTTCTATGTTCTATGACTCGATCACAGGATGGGCCATATTTCAGAAGTCTCAACTCAGTTGGGTGGCATGGTAGCACAGTGGTTAGCACTGCTGCTTCACAGCTCCAGGGACCTGAGCTTGATTCCCAGCTTGGGTCACTGTCTGTGTGGAATTTGCACATTCTCCTTGTGTCTTTGTGGGTTTCCTCCAGGTGCTCTGGTTTCCTCCCACAGTTCAAAAATGTGTGGGTTAGGTTGATTGGCCATGTTAAATTTGCCCCTTAGTATCCTGAGATGTATAGGTTAGGGGGATTAGTAGGTAAATATGTAGGGATATGGGGGTAGAGCCTGGGTGGGATTGTGGTCTGTGCAGACTCAATGGGCCGAATGGCCTTTTTCTATACTGTAGGGATTCTATTGAACTTACACTGTGAGTTCAATTGGCTCACATGCTGAGCTAGAAAATAATGGGTTGAGCGTGTCATCCAACATCGTAATGCAATATAGAGTGAGTTCTCCTTTGACAATTGTGTTGATGAGGTTCTAAACTATTAAGATCAAGGTTAGAGATCCTGGGTGAAATCCCACCAAGAAATGGTGGAATGTTTTTTCTGGTGAGAAAATCACTGTGTTTCTCTCCAGACTTTCTCTCAGACTCTGCCAAAACATTATTCAGGCGGTGGGGCCTCAAAATGTGAGCAAGTACCCCTGCTTAGAATTTGCCATGCACTGTTCAAACAGCTCCCTGATCAGGACCTGAATAAACCTTCCTCCCAGGACATCTCAGGATCCCCTTTTCTACCCCTAACTAGAGTTGGCACATCTCTAGACCCCTTGATAATTGATCCCTTCTCCTCTTTCCTCTGATCATCAGCCCATTCTAACCCCACCACCCCCCTCGTACAGTATGATTCAGTACCCACCTCAACAACCCTCACCACTCCTCTCCAACCCACCCGCCAGCCCATCTACAGTCATTGCCAGCATCTCCTGCTTCTCTATCCACTCTCAGATGCCTCCACCATGTCCGGATTAATCCCCCCACAACCCCCTCAAGTGAAGCTACCACTGGGGCCCACCCCTTATCGCAGGTTGGCACTGCCAGTTTGGCATGGTAACAACTTGTGCCAAGGGGCAGTACCAGGGTGCATTTCCAGGCCACTGCCTAGCGATATCCCTCTCCCCCAGGGGGCTATATTTACCTTTACGATTCTGGGAATAGCCTCATGACAGGTTAATATCTAGGTGGACCCATTGTAAATAGTGCGAGCTGAATATCCGGTGGGGGTGGGGGGGGGGGGGTGTTCCTGGAGGCAGTGCTTGCTAATGACATGCGAATGTACTATAATGAGTTTTCTACGATTCTGCAATGTGTTCCACACCAATCCACCAGTGAGGGGCTGGTAAGATTGGAACTTGGAAACACGCCACTGTGAATCACATTCTCCGGATTTTGAGCCTGTGCCACCATTCCTGTAGGCTGAGAATGCAGGATCAAAACTGCCCCCACCTACTTAATCATAGCTGTTTACAATACCTGAAGGAGGCTAGTTGATATATAATTATTAAAATCAATCTATGTTAGTGTGATCCATAAGAATATAAGAAATAGGAGCAGGAGTACGCCTTCCAGCCCTTCGAGTTCACTCTGTCATTCAATGAACTCTTGGCTAATCTGCTTTATCATCCCCCCCCCCCCCCCCAATATCCTTTAATCTTTTTAACATATAAAAATCTATCAATCTCAGTCTTCAACATACTCCACACATGAGCCTCCACAGCTCTCTGGAGCAGAGAATCCCAAAGATTCACTACTCTCTGAGTGAAGACATTCCTCCTCAGCTCAGTCCTACATGATCTGACCTTTACTCTGAAACTGTGTCCCCTGATTCTCGAAAACCCAGCCTTTCCTGCATTTCCCCGGCCAAGCCCTGTATACATTTTGTATGTTTGAATGAGATCATCTCTCATTCTTCTAAACTCTGGCGAATAAAGGCCCAGTCTTTCCTCATAAGACAATCCTCCATATCAGGAATTTGTTTAGTGAACCTTTGTTTTACTCCATAACTATTGTCACTGTTTTTCCCTACTCCCTATATTACTACAAATATTTAAAAAAATTTTCCTTAAAAGGTGCAACAATCCCTACGATAAAGTAGCTCATGCTCCAACAAACTTCTACAATAACCCTGAAGATTTTCTAACAAGCCTGATGTGAGACACCAATGTCATTTAAAAATCTTAACTCTGGATTGTGTTCATTATTCTAAAATCTCTATTAAATTGTCAATCACAACTCTCCTTTAACATATTGGTAATGGCTATCATTGGTTAACCCACACATATTTAAATGGCCATTATTATTTATTTGAAAATTAAGAAATTATTGGGAAATTTCAGTACTGAGCAGTGCAGAGTATGATTTGATTTGACGTATTATTGTCACGTATTAGTTTACAGTGTAAAGTACTGTTTCTTGTGCCCTATCTAGACCTCAAGGAGTGTGAGAGTTTGGTGAGCTAAGGTACTTCAGTGAGGAAGGGATGGGAATACTCTTTTGCTTTTTCTAACTTTTTTTACCCTTTTGGAACCGGGCCCTGCTGTACTACAGGGGAATAAGCTAACTGTTTGGTGAGTACCTGGTAAATGGTCAAGATTTATTCTATTCCTAAGCTTTAAGACTGGAATGTATGATATGATTATTAAATATATAAAAGAACACAAATAAATGAATAAAATCATTAAGTAATTAACTAAAGTACAGAAGTATGGCAGGAAAGGTGATAAGTCATGACTGCAACGTGGGATCTCCTGAAGGCTGAAGTAAGTGTTTGCGACTCGAGAAGCTTTGGCTTAGAGTCACTGAGCTGGAGACTAAGATGCAAACACTGTGAGAAATCAGGGATGGTAAGGGTTACCTGGAAACTTTGTACCAGGAGGCTGTCATACCCCTTAGCACAGGGTCTTCTGATTTGACAGGACTGCGTGACTGCAGCTGAGAATGTAAGGGGGCAGGAATGCACAAGTGTCAGCCTCTGAGGTTGTACAGCATGTCTGAGGTTCTTTCTGCTCACTTGGATGAGAGTCGGGGCTGCAGGGTGAATGAGCTAACTGACCATGGCACTGTAGTACAGAAAACCATTCAAGTTGGGGTAGCACAAAGGAATATAGTGGTGGTAGAAAATAGTATAGTAACAGTGATTGAGATTGTTCTCTGCAGTAAGGAGCAAGAGTCCAAACAACTATATTGCTTGTCTGGTGCAGGATTGGGATATTTGCTGAGGGGTGAAGAGGAACTTACACTCAGAAGGGGAGGATGTAAGGGCCATGGTCCGTGTAGGCAACAGTAACATAAGTAGGACAAGGAAGAAGGTTCTGCACAGTCAGTAAGGAGAGTTAGGCATGAAATTAAGAATCAGAACCTCAAAGGTAACAATATCTGAATTATTACCTGAGCCATGTACAAATTGACAATTGAACATTGGATAAATAAAATTAGAGAAATGAATGCATGGTTCAAAGACTGGTATGGGAGAAGTGGGTCCCGGTATTTGAGAAAGAGGGGTCTGTACCATTGGAATAGACTACACCTGAACCATGCTGGGGCTGGTGCCCTTGTGAGCAACATAACTATGGAAATATAGAAGGTTTTAAACTGAATAGTGAAGGTGGGTGATCAAATTTTAGAAGGTGTGGTGAACTAAAGAATAAATAAGAATAAATAGCTAGACAGTACAAAAATAATGAAATAGGAAAACTAAAGGTTCTGTATCTAAACACAGGTAGTCTTCAAAATAACACAGATAATCTGATAGCTCAATTAGAAAGAAACAAGTTTGATCTGATAGCAATTACAGAAAGATAGTTACAGGATGAAATAGATTGGGAGCTGGATATTGAAGGGTATGTTATATCTAGGAAGGACAGGGCCAAATGGCCTCCTTCTGCACTTTAGGGTTTCTATGCGTTCTATGACAGGAAGTTAGGGAAAAGGTGCAGAAGCAGTTCTCTTATCTAATTATGCTCATTAGACCACATTAGAAATGGAAAACTCAGGGAACCACGATGTTTAAATGGGTTGGGTTGTGATGAGAAATGATAAAGGTAAGAAGCTGTAGTTGAGAGTGCTGCACAGGTTCCCTTGTAACTATGTGGTCGGACAGATTGTAAAGGAAGAGACAATGGGAGCACAACAGAATGATGTGAAAATCTTGGGGAGAGTAGATAAGGTGTTCAAACTCATGAGAGATAGAGTGGATAAGGAGAATCTTTTCCCTTCGCAGAAAGATCAAGAACCAGAGGAGACCATTTTAAGGGCATTGCCAAAAACCCAAAGCCTACAGAAAGAAAAATCATTTTACAGAGCTAGTGGGTATGATTTGGAAACCACTACTTGAAAGGGTGATGTCGGCAGATTCAATCATGGGTTTCAAAACACAAGCCTGAAGGGGGAAGAAAAAACATGCAGGACAAAGGGGAAAGGATGGGAGAATGGGACTAGTTTAGCTGCTCTAATAGTGATCTAGCATGGTCAGAAAGAGCCAAAGACGTCCACTCTATGATTTTATGATTCAATGACAGGCTGTGCCATGCCGAAGTGCACCTCACTGGCAAAGCCAAATGCTTTTCCACCTGCTTCCCTCTGGTCAGAGAGAACATCCTGGTGTAAAGAATGTCAGCCACCTGCCTTATGGAGCAACAGATAGTGAACTGGGAAATGTTAGAGATATCATCTACTCCAAACCAGCAGAGCCATACATTAAGAAATGTCCACGGCCAACTTCAAAGCCCCTAGCAGTGCCATCCTAACCGCCTTAGATTCCAGGTCTGTCTGCAAGACGTGACAGATTTCAGGCAGCACCTCATTCTTAATACAGAAGCAATGGGCAGCATCTTGAACCCACGCTCACCGTCTGTATGAATGCAACAGGGACTCAAGATCCAGGAAAACCTGGGGATCATAAATCTTGCTGGTGAGACCATGGTTTCTGATTTTCGCTGCCACTCGCTAGCAATGTAATCACCCATATAGGTGTGAAGCTGTTTTAAATAAATGTTAATATATCTCCATATAACTAAACACACCCACCTCCCCCAACATGTATTGATCCCTAACTATATTTCTGCCCTTTGCTGACATACAAAGAACAAAAAAAACACAGCACGGGAAACAGGCCCTCTGGTGCAACGAGCCCACACCGCCATTTTAACATTGTGAGCTCCCTCTTCCACCCATGACTTTGTCTACGCTTATGGCACTCCACATTGGAAACCAGATGATATCACATTGGTGTGGTTTATAACACCAGATGAGAACCTGTCATGGGATCCCTATGGGGGCGGGGCTGTACTCACATTTACACCTGGCAGAGGAAGGCCCACTCTGATGATTGGGTAGGAGCCCCTGAGGCCTCCATGGTGGGGTTGGGGCAGGAAGATTATTTTTGGCTTTGAAAAGGGCGTCCCGATCTCAGTGCAGCTGGGCTTCACTGTCATGTTTAGGCCTCTCCCCTCTACATGACTGCGTGGATCACATGCCCCTGTTTTCTTTTGACAATGTCAGAAGATCTGGAGAGAAACAGACCAGTTTTCAGTCAGATCCTGATGATTTGTTAAATTCTGGTAAGATTGTCCCCAGAGTATACACTGTCCCTCGCTTAACTTGAGATAAGAGAAATACTCAACTGAAGTGTAGATAACGCTTCTGCTGATGACCTTTTGTCCCTCCTGCTGCAAGCAGCTTTTCCTCCTCTTGCTGCCTGTACACCATCTCCCCTTGCTACAGACTAAGGGCAACATTATCTATAGTACAATGACTCAGAGTAAATGGTCTGAGCAGAAATGGTCTAACCTTTGAACTCAGAATCAAGACATTCACCACATACTCCCTGTCGCTTCACGAGCTTTAACCAGCATAAGAAGATTCACAGCACTTCCATAATATTAGACAGCAAAATTAATCAGAAACCTCAAAGTTGCTGATGATCACTTTAAGCAGCGCTGATGCGAACCCTTCCTGCCAATGAATGTGGGCTCAGCTCTGTGCGTTTAAGTGTTAGTTGGAGCTGCAAGGTCAAAAATGGCAGCTCTATGGTCAGATCAGTGTTGCACACAGCCTGTAGAGAAACAGCAACTGTGGTGCTCCAACTGTGGGCATTAAAGAATCGAAGGAGACCTCGAGCAGGTTAAGTATTAGGAACGAATGTGTTAACACGATGGTTATTAATATCGCACGAGTGTATTTTCAATCCTTCAGTGGATCACATTAAAGTGTTCAACCGTAAAATAATTTTCAAAATTCCAGCAGTTATGAATAATTGCATGTTTATTGATTTTGCAGCACTGGCAAGATGTATAATTAGTGGCATAATGCGTTCTATAAATTTGCTGGTGAAGGAGTCAGGAAAATGCAAGCTCATTGAGAATGTCAGATGCTGCAACCAGAATCCAACAGAATCCATTGTGTTATATGGGCCTCAGTCTTAAGGCAGTGATTGAAAAAAGTTGCTTTATGAGGTTTGCAGCCATTGCTAAGACAAAGGGGAAATTGCCCTGACTTTTCTTCAAAGTAATGCCAGGGATCATTAATGTATTTAACATCAATACGAGGAAGCAGATAGAGCCTCAATTTAATGTTTCATTCAAAATAACCTCTGTTATGGGACCTCTGATATGCAGGACAATAGGTAAAGATTAGAAGCCACACAAAAAAAGGGACTGGGAATCACTGTGAGTAATGAATCCACCCCCAGTAACTGCAGGCAGTACACTAACTTCAAGTTTCTTTCTACTTGAATAGTCATCTCCATCCAGCAACCACCAACAGCCCCATTGATTAACTGGACGCATGAGCAAGGAATCTACATAATGAGTGGCTAGAACCACTGAAGTTATCTTACACTGTTTAAAGCTAGCCTACACTTCCTAAATGGGAGGTATATTGTGGCTGGAGCAGATGCGAGGAATTGTGCAAGAAGTGAGTCTGACCTGTGAGGCATTGGCACACGATGGGAGAAAATGGCACAGATTAGGAACGATTGGAGTGGCACAGTGGCACAGTGGCTAAGCACTGTTGCCTCACAGCCCCAGAGACCTGGGTTCATTTCCCGGCTTGGGCCAGCGTCTGTGAGGAGTTTGCACATTCTCCCTGTGTCTGTGTGGGTTTTCTCCCACAGTACAAAAATGTGCAGGTTAGGTGGATTGGCTTGGCTAAACTGCTCCTTAGTGTCAGGGGGACTAGCAGGATAAATAAGTGGGGTTATGGGGATAGGCCTGGGTGGGATTGTTGTCAGTACAGACTTGATGGGCGGAATGGCCTCCTGCACTGTAAGATTCTATGATTCTATGAATGGCACAGTGTGGGAGAGAATGGCATGGATGAGAGAGAGTGGAACAGCATGCTAAAAAATGGCAGTGCACAAGAGACAATAGCACAGTGTGGGATTTTGATCTATCACAAGGAACTCTTCAGTTGTGGGCAATAAAATAAAACAAAACTTACACCAACTTATAAATCAAAGAAAACGGTTCAATAAAGGAACTTCATTACTCAGACACTTGGCGCCTCAACCTGGCCATTCCAAGCTCCCACACACTCCAACAATTTCGTATTTATACTGAGTCAGCTGGTCAGCTGACCAGCACATCATTTTGTCATTGATTACACGGTTTACTGGATCAGCTGACCATTACAACATGTTACCATTGGTCACCATACAACAGATCCAATATTACCATGGATTATATCCTGAAACAGTAGAGAACAACACAGCACGGGAGAGGATGGCGCAGCACAGGAGAGGATGGCACAGCACGGGAGAGGATGGCACAGCACGGGAGAGGATGACACAGCACGGGAGAGGATGGCACAGCACGGGTGAGAATGGCACAGCACTGGAGAAAACAGCAAAGCACGAGAGAGGACGGCACAGTGTGGAAGAGAACGGTGCATCACGGGAGCGAAGGGCACAGCGGGGACGAAGGGCACAGCATATCAGAGAACGGAACACGGGAGAGAACAACACAGCGGGGGAGAGAAGGGCACAGCACAGTAGAGAGCGGCGCAGCATGGGAGAGAACAGGACAGCACTGGAGAGAACAGGGTAGCAAGAGAGAGAACGGCATGTCACAGGAGAGGAGGGTGCAGCACGGGAGGGAATGGCACAGCACGGGAGAGAATGGGACACAACAGGACAGAATGACACAGCACTGGAGGGAATGACACAGCATGGGAGAGAATGGGACTTCACGGGAGAGAACAGCATAGCACAGGAGAGAATGGCATAGCATGGAAGAGAAAGGGACAGCACGGGGCAGAACAGTATAGCACGGTAGAGAGTGTGACAGCACAGGAGAGAATGGCACAGCACGGGAGGGAGATGCACAGCGCAGGAGAGAGCGGCACAGCGCGGGAGAGAACGGCACAGCACGGGAGAGAACTGCACACCATGCAGAGAATAACACAGCGCGGTAGAGAACGGAACAGCACCGGAGAGAACAGCACAGCACGGGCTGGACCGGCACAGCAGGGGAGGAAAAGAACTTCACAGGAGAGAATGGGAGAGAACAGCACAGCACGGGAGAGAAGGGCGCGACGTGGGAGAGAAGGGAGCAGTGCAGGAGATAAGGGCGCGGTGCAGAACAGAAGAACGCAGCGCAGTTGAGAAGGGTGTGGCGCGGGAGAGAAGGGCGTGGTGCAGGAGAGAATGGGACATAATGGGAGAGAAGGGTGCAGCGTGGGAGAGAATGGGACATAACGGGAGAGAAGGCCATGGCAGCGGAGGGAATGGCACAGCACAGGAGGGAACAGGACTTCAAGAGAGAGGATGGGGCAGCACGGGCAGGAGCAGCACGAGAGAGAACAGGATAACATGGGTGAGAACTGCACAACACTGGAGAGGACGGCACAGCACTGCAGATGACAGCAAAGTACGGAAGAGGACAGCACTGCACAGGTGAGAAGGGCACAGCATGGAAGAGAACAGCGCATCATGGGAGTGAAGGGCACAGCACGGAAACGAAGGGCACAGCACAGCAGGGAGCAGTGCATCACAGGAGAGAATGGCACAGCACAGGAGAGAACGCTACAGCACAGGAGAGAACGGCACAGCACAGGAGAGAACGGCACAGCACAGGAGAGAACGGCGCAGCACAGGAGAGAACGCTACAGCACAGGAGAGAACGCTACAGCACAGGAGAGAACGGCGCAGCACAGGAGAGAACGCTACAGCACAGGAGAGAACGCTACAGCACAGGAGAGAACGGCGCAGCACAGGAGAGAACGGCACAGCACAGGAGAGAATGCTACAGCACAGGAGAGAACGGCACAGCACAGGAGAGAACGGCACAGCACAGGAGAGAACGCTACAGCACAGGAGAGAACACTACAGCACAGGAGAGAACGGCGCAGCACAGGAGAGAACGGCACAGCACAGGAGAGAACGCTACAGCACAGGAGAGAACAGTGCAGCACAGGAGAGAACGGCACAGCACAGGAGAGAACGCTACAGCACAGGAGAGAACGGCGCAGCACAGGAGAGAACGGCACAGCACAGGAGAGAACGCTACAGCACAGGAGAGAATGCTACAGCACAGGAGAGAACGCTACAGCACAGGAGAGAACGGCACAGCACAGGAGAGAACGGCACAGCACAGGAGAGAACGGCACAGCACAGGAGAGAACGCTACAGCACAGGAGAGAATGCTACAGCACAGGAGAGAACGCTACAGCACAGGAGAGAATGCTACAGCACAGGAGAGAACGCTACAGCACAGGAGAGAATGCTACAGCACAGGAGAGAATGCTACAGCACAGGAGAGAACGCTACAGCACAGGAGAGAACGCTACAGCACAGGAGAGAACGCTACAGCACAGGAGAGAACGGCACAGCACAGGAGAGAACGGCACAGCACAGGAGAGAACGGCACAGCACAGGAGAGAACGCTACAGCACAGGAGAGAATGCTACAGCACAGGAGAGAACGCTACAGCACAGGAGAGAACGCTACAGCACAGGAGAGAATGCTACAGCACAGGAGAGAACGGCACAGGACGGGAGAGAACGGCACAGCACAGGAGAGAACGGCGCAGCACAGGAGAGAACGCTACAGCACAGGAGAGAACGCTACAGCACAGGAGAGAACGCTACAGCACAGGAGAGAACGGCACAGCACAGGAGAGAACGCTACAGCACAGGAGAGAATGGCACAGCACAGGAGAGAACGGCACAGGACGGGAGAGAACGGCACAGCACAGGAGAGAATGCTACAGCACAGGAGAGAACGCTACAGCACAGGAGAGAACGGCACAGCACAGGAGAGAATGGCACAGGAGAGAATGGCACCGCACAGGAGAGAACGGCACAGGACGGGAGAGAATGGCACCGCACAGGAGAGAACGGCACAGGACGGAAGAGAATGGCACAGCACAGGGGAGAACACTACAGCACAGGAGAGAACGGCACAGCACGGTACAGAACGGAACAGCATGGGAGAGAATGGTGCAGCACGTGGGTGAATGGCGCAATACGGGAGAGAATGGGACAGCACGGGGCAGAACAGCACAACACAGGAGAGAATGGGATAGCACGGGGCAGAACAGCACAACACGGGAGAGAATGGGATAGCACGGGGCAGAACAGCACAACACGGGAGAGAATGGGATAGCACGGGGCAGAACAGCACAACACGGGAGAGAATGGGATAGCACGGGGCAGAACAGCACAACACGGGAGAGAATGGGATAGCACGGGGCAGAACAGCACAACACGGGAGAGAATGGGATAGCACGGGGCAGAACAGCACAGCATGGGAGAGAATGGGATAGCACGGGGCAGAACAGCACAACACGGGAGAGAATGGGATAGCACGGGGCAGAACAGCACAACACAGGAGAGAATGGGATAGCACGGGGCAGAACAGCACAACACAGGAGAGAATGGGATAGCACGGGGCAGAACAGTACAACACGGGAGAGAATGGAATAGCACGGGACAGAACAACACAGCATGGGAGGGAACGGCACAGCACGGGAGAGAACGGCAAAGCGCGGGAGAGAACGGCACAGCGCGGGAGAGAACAGCACAACACAGGAGAGAATGGGGTAGCACAGGAGAGAACAGCACAGCGCGGGGGAGAACGGCACAGCGCGGGAGAGAACGGCACAGCACGGGAGAGAACGGCACAGCGCGGGGGAGAACGGCACAGCGCGGGGGAGAACGGCACAGCACGGGAGAGAACGGCACAGCACGGGAGAGAACGGCACAGCACGGGAGAGAACGGCACAGCGCGGGGGAGAACGACACAGCGCGGGAGAGAACAGCACAACACAGGAGAGAATGGGGTAGCACAGGAGAGAACGGCACAGCACGGGAGAGAACGACACAGCGCGGGAGAGAACGGCACAGCGCGGGAGAGAACGGCACAGCGCGGGAGAGAACGGCACAGCGCGGGGGAGAACGGCACAGCGCGGGGGAGAACGGCACAGCGCGGGGGAGAACGGCACAGCGCGGGGGAGAACGGCACAGCGCGGGAGAGACCGGCACAGCGCGGGAGAGAACGGCACAGCGCGGGGGAGAACGACACAGCGCGGGAGAGAACGGCACAGCGCGGGAGAGAACAGCACAACACAGGAGAGAATGGGGTAGCACAGGAGAGAACGGCACAGCGCGGGAGAGAACGACACAGCGCGGGAGAGAACGGCACAGCGCGGGGGAGAACGGCACAGCGCGGGGGAGAACGGCACAGCGCGGGGGAGAACGGCACAGCGCGGGAGAGAACGGCACAGCGCGGGGGAGAACGGCACAGCGCGGGGGAGAACGGCACAGCGCGGGAGAGAACGGCATAGCGCGGGAGAGAACGGCACAGCACGGGGGAGAACGGCACAGCACGGGAGAGCATGGCACCTGTGGGTACGGCACAACACAGGAGAGAACAGCAGAACACGGGAGGGAACGGCACAGCAGGGGAGAGAAAAGAACTTCACAGGAGAGAATGGGAGAGAACAGCACAGCATAGGAGAGAATGGCAATGGGAGAGAATGATGCAGCACAGGAGAGAATAACACATCATGGGAGAGAATGGCGCAGTGCGGGAGAGAATGGGACAGCACAGGAGAGAATGGCACAACACGGGAGTGAACGGCACAGCACGGGAGAGAAAAGAGCTTCACAGGAGAGAATGGGAGAGAAAGGCACAGCAAGGGATAGAATAGCACAGCATGGGAGAGAATGGCGCAGCGCGGGACACAGTGACGCAGCACGGGGGACAGTGACACAGCACGGGGGACAGTGACACGGTGCGGGGGACAGTGACACAGCGCGGGGGACAGTGACACGGTGCGGGGGACAGTGACACAGCGCGGGGGACAGTGACACAGCGCAGGGGACAGTGACGCAGCGCAGGGGACAGTGACACAGCGCGGGGGACAGTGACACAGCGCAGGGGACAGTGACACAGCGCGGGGGACAGTGACACAACACGGGGGACAGTGACACAACACGGGGGACAGTGACACAACGCGGGGGACAGTGACACAGCGCGGGGGACAGTGACACAACACGGGGGACAGTGACACAGCGCGGGGGACAGTGACACAACACGGGGGACAGTGACACAGCGCGGGGGACAGTGACACAGCGTGGGGGACAGTGACACAACACGGGGGACAGTGACACAGCGCGGGGGACAGTGACACAGCGCGGGGGACAGTGACACAGCGCGGGGGACAGTGACACAACGCGGGGGACAGTGACACAGCGCGGGGGACAGTGACACAACACGGGGGACAGTGACACAGCACGGGGGACAGTGACACAGCGCGGGGGACAGTGACACAGCGCGGGGGACAGTGACACAGCGCGGGGGACAGTGACACAGCACGGGGGACAGTGACACAGCACGGGGGACAGTGACACGGCGCAGGGGACAGTGACACAGCACGGGGGACAGTGACACGGCGCAGGGGACAGTGACACAGCGCGGGGGACAGTGACACAACACGGGGGACAGTGACACAACACGGGGGAAAGTGACATAACACGGGGGACAGTGACACAGCGCGGGGGACAGTGACACAACACGGGGGACAGTGACACAACACGGGGGACAGTGACACAGCGCAGGGGACAGTGACACAGCGCGGGGGACAGTGACACAACACGGGGGACAGTGACACAACACGGGGGACAGTGACACAGCGCGGGGGACAGTGACACAGCACGGGGGACAGTGACACAGCACGGGGGACAGTGACACAGCGCAGGGGACAGTGACACAGCGCGGGGGACAGTGACACAACACGGGGGACAGTGACACAGCGCGGGGGACAGTGACACAACACGGGGGACAGTGACACAGCGCGGGGGACAGTGACACAGCGCGGGGGACAGTGACACAGCGCGGGGGACAGTGACACAACACGGGGGACAGTGACACAGCGCGGGGGACAGTGACACAGCGCGGGGGACAGTGACACAGCACGGGGGACAGTGACGCAGCGCGGGGGACAGTGACACAACACGGGGGACAGTGACACAACACGGGGGACAGTGACACAGCGCAGGGGACAGTGACACAGCGCGGGGGACAGTGACACAACACGGGGGACAGTGACACAACACGGGGGACAGTGACACAGCGCGGGGGACAGTGACACAACACGGGGGACAGTGACACAACACGGGGGACAGTGACACAGCGCGGGGGACAGTGACACAGCGCGGGGGACAGTGACACAACACGGGGGACAGTGACACAGCGCGGGGGACAGTGACACAGCGCGGGGGACAGTGACACAGCGCGGGGGACAGTGACACAGCGCGGGGGACAGTGACACAGCGCGGGGGACAGTGACGCAGTGCGGGGGACAGTGACACAGCGCGGGGGACAGTGACGCGGCGCGGGGGACAGTGACACAACACGGGGGACAGTGACACAACACGGGGGACAGTGACACAGCGCGGGGGACAGTGACACAGCGTGGGGGACAGTGACACAACACGGGGGACAGTGACACAGCGCGGGGGACAGTGACACAGCGCGGGGGACAGTGACACAGCGCGGGGGACAGTGACACAACACGGGGGACAGTGACACAGCACGGGGGACAGTGACACAACACGGGGGACAGTGACACAGCACGGGGGACAGTGACACAACACGGGGGACAGTGACACAGCGCGGGGGACAGTGACACAGCGCGGGGGACAGTGACACAGCGCGGGGGACAGTGACACAACACGGGGGACAGTGACACAGCGCGGGGGACAGTGACACAGCGCGGGGGACAGTGACACAGCGCGGGGGACAGTGACACAACGCGGGGGACAGTGACACAACGCGGGGGACAGTGACACAGCGCGGGGGACAGTGACACAGCGCGGGGGACAGTGACACAACACGGGGGACAGTGACACAGCGCGGGGGGACAGTGACACAACACGGGGGACAGTGACACAGCGCGGGGGACAGTGACACAGCGCGGGGGACAGTGACACGGCGCAGGGGACAGTGACACGGCGCGGGGGACAGTGACACGGCGCGGGGGACAGTGACACGGCGCGGGGGACAGTGACACGGCGCGGGGGACAGTGACACGGCGCGGGGGACAGTGACACGGCGCGGGGGACAGTGACACGGCGCGGGGGACAGTGACACAGCGCGGGGGACAGTGACACGGCGCAGGGGACAGTGACACGGCGCGGGGGACAGTGACACGGCGCAGGGGACAGTGACACGGTGCGGGGGACAGTGACATAACACGGGGGACAGTGACACAGCGCGGGGGACAGTGACACAACACGGGGGACAGTGACACAACACGGGGGACAGTGACACAGCGCGGGGGACAGTGACACAACACGGGGGACAGTGACACAGCGCGGGGGACAGTGACACAGCGCGGGGGACAGTGACACAGCGCGGGGGACAGTGACACAGCGCGGGGGACAGTGACACAGCACGGGGGACAGTGACACGGCGCGGGGGACAGTGACACGGCGCGGGGGACAGTGACACGGCGCGGGGGACAGTGACACGGCACGGGGGACAGTGACACGGCACGGGGACAGTGACGCGGTGCAGGGGACAGTGACACGGCACGGGGGACAGTGACACGGCACGGGGACAGTGACGCGGTGCAGGGGACAGTGACATAGCACGGGAGACAGTGGCGCAGCACGGGAGAGAACGGCACAACACAGGAGAGAACGGCACAACATGGTACAGAGTGAGACAGCATGGCAGAGAACGGCACAGCACGGGAGGGAACGGCACAACATGGTACAGAGTGAGACAGCACGGGAGAGAATGGCACAGCACGGGAGGGAACGGCACAGCAGGGGAGAGAACAGCACAGCACAGTAGAGAGTGAGACAGCACGAGAGAGAATGGCACAGCTGGGGAGAGAACACAGTATGGGAGAGAACAACTCAGCACAGGAGAGAAGGACACAGCATGGGAGAGAGCGGCACAACAAGGGAGGGAACGGCACAGCACGGGAGGAAACAGCACAGCATGGGAGAGAATAGCAAAGCACGGGAGGCAAATGCACAGCAGAGGTGAGAATAGCACAGCAGGGGAAAGAACACACCATGGGAGAGAACGACACAGCACAGGAGAGAAGGACACAGCATGGGGAGAACAGCAAAGCACGATAGAGAATGGAACAGCACGCGTGAGATCAACATCGCACGGGAGAGAACGTCACAGCACAGGAGAGAATGGGAAGCACACCGAGAGAAAACACCAAGGAAGAGAAAGGCACAGTGCAATGGAGAGTGAGATAGCATGGGAGCGACTGTCACAGCATGGCAAAGAGGCACACAGCATGCAGACAACAACAGAGCACGGAGAGAACGGAACAGCATTGGAGAGAATGGCACAGGATGGGAGCAAATGGCACAACAAAGGAGAGACAAACACAGCACGGGACAGAACGGCACAACATGGGAGAGAACAGCACAGCACGGGAGAGAATGAGACAGCATGGGTAAAGCGGCACAGCACAGTGGAACTGCACAGCAGTGGAGAGAATGGCACAGCACCAGAGGGAATGGCTCAGCGTGGGAAAGAACGGCACAACACGGGAGACAACGGCACAACACGGGAGAGAACGGCACAGCACGGGAGAGAACGGCACAACACGGGAGAGAACGGCACAGCACGGGAGAGAACGGCACAACACGGGAGAGAACGGCACAGCACGGGAGAGAACGGCACAGCACGGGAGAGAACGGCACAGCACGGGAGACAACGGCACAACACGGGGGAGAACGGCACAACACGGGAGAGAACGGCACAGCACGGGAGAGAACGGCACAGCACGGGAGACAACGGCACAACACGGGAGAGAACGGCACAGCACGGGAGAGAACGGCACAGCACGGGAGAGAACGGCACAGCACGGGAGACAACGGCACAGCACGGGAGACAACGGCACAACACGGGAGAGAACGGCACAGCACGGGAGAGAACGGCACAGCACGGCAGAGAACGGCACAGCACGGGAGACAACGGCACAACACGGGGGAGAACGGCACAACACGGGAGAGAACGGCACAGCACGGGAGAGAACGGCACAGCACGGGAGACAACGGCACAACACGGGAGAGAACGGCACAGCACGGGAGAGAACGGCAATGCACGGGAGAGAACGGCACAGCACGGGAGACAACGGCACAACACGGGAGAGAACGGCACAGCACGGGAGAGAACGGCACAGCACGGGAGAGAACGGCACAGCACGGGAGACAACGGCACAGCACGGGAGAGAACGGCACAACACGGGAGAGAACGGCACAGCACGGGAGAGAACGGCACAACACGGGAGAGAACGGCACAGCACGGGAGAGAACGGCACAGCACGGGAGAGAACGGCACAGCACGGGAGACAACGGCACAACACGGGGGAGAACGGCACAACACGGGAGAGAACGGCACAGCACGGGAGAGAACGGCACAGCACGGGAGAGAACGGCACAACACGGGAGAGAACGGCACAGCACGGGAGAGAACGGCACAGCACGGGAGACAACGGCACAGCACGGGAGACAACGGCACAGCACGGGAGACAACGGCACAACACGGGAGAGAACGGCACAGCACGGGAGAGAACGGCACAGCACGGGAGAGAACGGCACAGCACGGGAGACAACGGCACAGCACGGGAGAGAACGGCACAGCACGGGAGAGAACGGCACAGCACGGGAGAGAACGGCACAACACGGGAGAGAACGGCACAGCACGGGAGAGAACGGCACAGCACGGGAGACAACGGCTCAGCACGGGAGACAACGGCTCAGCACGGGAGAGACCGGCACAGCACGGGAGAGAACGGCTCAGCACGAGAGAGAACGGCACAGCACGGGAGAGAACGGCACAGCACGAGAGAGAACGGCACAGCACGGGAGAGAACGGCACAGCACGGGAGAGACCGGCACAGCACGAGAGAGAACGGCACAGCACGGGAGAGACCGGCTCAGCACGGGAGAGACCGGCACAGCACCGGAGAGAACGGCACAGCACGGGAGAGACCGGCACAGCACGAGAGAGAACGGCACAGCACGGGAGAGACCGGCACAGCACGGGAGAGAACGGCACAGCACGGGAGAGAACGGCACAGCACGAGAGAGAACGGCACAGCACGAGAGAGAACGGCACAGCACGGGAGAGAACGGCACAGCACGGGAGAGAACGGCACAGCACGGGAGAGAACGGCACAGCACGGGAGAGACCGGCACAGCACGGGAGAGAACGGCACAGCACGGGAGAGAACGGCACAGCACGTGAGAGAACGGCACAGCACGGGAGAGAACGGCACAGCACGGGAGAGAACGGCACAGCACGGGAGAGAACGGCACAGCACGGGAGAGAACGGCACAGCACGGGAGAGAACGGCACAGCATAGGAGGTAACAGCACAGTTGAGAGTGAGACAGTACGGGAGAGAATGACACAGCATCAGAAAGAACGGCACATCACAGGTGAAAAAACACAGCATGGGAGAGAACAGCACAGCACAGTTGAGAGTGAGACAGCATGGGGCAGAATGACACAGCATAGGAGAGAATAGCACATCACAGGAGAGAAGAGCACAGCAGGAGGAAGAAGGGCACAGCACGGTAGAAAGTGAGGCAGCACAAGGGAGAATGACACAGCACCAGAGGGAATGGCACTGCACTGTCGGGAATGGCACTGCACTGTTGGGAATGGCACAGCACGGGAGAGAACAGCACAGCACGGGAGAGAACGAGATAACATGGGAGAGAACAGCACAGCACGGGAGAGAACGAGATAACATGGGAGAGAACAACACAGCACGGGAGAGAACAGCACATCACGGTTGAGAGTGAGACAGCACAGGAGAGGAGCACACAGCACGGGAGAGAACAGCACATCACAGTAGAGAACGGCCCAGCACGGGAGAGAACAACCCAGCACGGGAGAGAACGAGATAACATGGGAGAGAACAACACTGCATGGGAGAGGATGGCACAGCACGGGAGAGAACAGCACCTCACGGTTGAGAGTGAGACAGCACGGGAGAGAAGCGTATAGCACAGGAGAGAACAGCACAGCACGGGAGAGAACGACAGAGGATGGGGCAGAGCAGCACATCACAGGCGAGAACTACACAGCACGAGAGAGAACAGCACAGCACAGAAGAGAGTGAGACAGCACAGGAGAGAATGGCTCAGCATGGGAGAGAACAGCATAGCATGAGAGAGGGTGGCACAGCACGGGAGAGGATAGCACAACATGGGAGAGAATGACACAGAATGGGAGAGAATGGCACAGCACGGTTGAGAGTGATACAGCACGGGGCAGAATGAGACAGCACGGGAGAAAACGGCACAGCATGGGAGAAAAGGGCACAGCACAGGAGAGAACGGCACAGCGCAGGAGAAAATGGGGCAGCAAGGGAAAGAACGACACATCGCAGGGGAGAATGGGACAGCATGGGAGAGAACGGTACCACGCGGGAGAGAACGGCACAGAACAGGAGAGAACAGCACAACATAGGAGAGAACAGCACAGCTCTGTTGAGAGTGAGAGCACGGGAGAGAAGGGCACAGCACAGGAGAGAACAACACAACACAGGAGAGAATGGCACAGCACGGGAGAGAATGGCACAGCACAGGAGAGAATGGCACTGCACAGGAGAGAACTGCACAGCACAGGAGAGAACGGCAAAGCTCGGGAGAGAATGGCACAGCACAGGAGAGAACGGCACAACACAGGAGAGAACAGCAAAGCACGGGAGAGAATGGGACATGATGGGAGAGAATGGCACAGTGCAGGAGAGAATGGCACAGTGCGGGAGAGAATGGCACAGTGCGGGAGAGAATGGCACAGCACAGGAGAGAACGGCACAGCACAGGAGAGAACGGCAAAGCACGGGAGAGAATGGGACATGATGGGAGAGAATGGCACAGTGCGGGAGAGAATGGCACAGCATGGGAGAGAACTGCACACCATGCATAGAACAACACAGCACAGGAGAGAACAGCACAGCATGGGAGAGAATGGGACATAATGGGAGAGAATGGCACAGTGCGGGAGAGAATGGCACAGCATGGGACAGAACTGCACACCATACACAGAACAACACAGCACAGGAGAGAACGCACAGCATAATATAGAACAGAACAGCATGGGAAAGAATGGCACAGCATGGGACAGAACGGCACAGCACGGGACAGAACAGCACAGCAGGGGACAGAACAGCACAGCACAGGAGAGAATGGCACAGCACAAAAGAGAATGGGACTTAGAAAGAGAATGGGACAGCACGGGGGAAAACGGTACAGCATAGGAGAGAACAGCACAGCATGGGAGAGAATGGTACAGCACGGGACAGAACTGCACAGCATGGGGGAGAATGGTGCAGCACAGGAGAGAATGGCACAGGTGAGTACGGCACAGCATGGGAGAGAACACAGCAGGGGAGAGAAGGGCACAGCATGGAGAGAAGGGCACACCATGGGAGAGAACAGCAGAGCATAGGAGAGACCAGCACAGCAGGGGAGAGAAAAGGACTTCACGGGAGAGAATGGGAGAGAACAGCACAGCACGGGAGAGAATGGCATAGCACAATAGAGAACGGCACAGCATGGGAGAGAATGGCATAGCACAATAGAGAACGGCACAGCATGGGAGAGAATGGTAATGGGAGAGAATGATGCAGCACAGGAGAGAATAACACATCATGGGAGAGAATGGCGCAGCGCGGGAGAGAACGGCACAGCAGGGGAGAGAAAAAAGCTTCACAGGACAGAATGGAAGAGAAAGGCACAGCACAGGAGAGAAAGGCACAGCACAGGAGAGAACGGCATAGCACAGGAGAGAACGCCACAGAACGGGAGCTAATGGGACCTCAAGGGAGAGAATGGAACAGAACAGGAGAGAATTAGATAGCACGGGAGAGAACAGCACAGCACAGGAGAGAACAGCACAGCATGGGAGAGAATGGCACAGCACAGGGGAGAATGGTACAACACAGGAGAGAATGGTACAGCACGGGAGAGAACGGCACAGCATGGGGGAGAATGGTACAGCATAGGAGAGAATGGCACAGGTGAGTACAGCACAACACGAGAGAGAACACAGCATAGGGGAGAAGGGCACAGCACGGAGAGAAGGGCACACCATGGGAGAGAACAGCAGAGCATAGGAGAGACCAGCACAGCAGGGGAGAGAAAAGGACTTCACGGGAGAGAATGGGAGAGAACAGCAGAGCGTGGGAGAGAACGGCACAGCATGGGAGAGAACGGCACAGCACGGGAGAGAACGGCACAGCACGGGAGAGAACGGCACAGCATGGGAGAGAACGGCACAGCACGGGAGAGAACGGCACAGCAGGGGAGAGAAAAGAGATTCACAGGAGAGAATGGGAGAGAAAGGCACAGCACAGGAGAGAAAGGCCTAGCACAGGAGAGAACGGCACAGAATGGTAGCTAATGGGATCTCAAGGGAGAGAATGGAACAGAACAGGAGAGAATTAGATAGCACGGGAGAAGACAGCACAGCACAGGAGAGAACGGCACAGCACGGGGAAGAATGGTACAGCACAGGACAGAACAGCACAGCATGGGGGAGAATGGTACAGCACAGGAGAGAACAGCACAGCATGGGGGAGAATGGTACCGCACAGGAGAGAACAGCACAGCACGGGGGAGAATGGTACAGCACAGGAGAGAACAGCACAGCATGGGGGAGAATGGTACCGCACAGGAGAGAACAGCACAGCACGGGGGAGAATGGTACAGCACAGGACAGGACAGCACAGCACGGGGGAGAATGGTACAGCACAGGACAGGACAGCACAGCACGGGAGAGAGTGGTACAGCATAGGAGAGAATGGCACAGGTGAGTACGGCACAGCACGGGAGAGAGTGGCATAGCACAATAGAGAACAGCACAGCTTGGGAGAGAATGGCAATGGGAGAGAATGATGCAGCACAGGAGAGAATAACACATCATGGGAGAGAATAACACAGCATGGGAGAGAATGGCACAGCATGGGAGAGAATGGCACAGCGCGGGAGAGAATGGGACAGCACAAGAGAGAATGGGATAGCACGGGAGAGAACGGCACAGCAGGGGAGAGAAAAGAGCTTCGCAGGAGAGAATGGGAGAGAAAGGCCCAGCACAGGAGAGAACGGCACAGAATGGGAGCTAATGGGATCTCAAGGGAGAGAATTAGATAGCACGGGAGAGGACAGCACAGCACAGGAGAGAATGGGACAGCACAGGAGAGAATGTCACAGCACGGGGAAGAATGGTACTGCACAGGAGAGAACAGCACAGCACGGGAGAGAGTGTTACAGCATAGGAGGGAATGGCACAGGTGAGTACGGCACAGCACAGGAGCAAACCCAGCATGGGAGAAAAGGGCACAGCACGGAGAGAAGGCACACCACGGGAGAGAACAGCAGAGTGTAGGAGAGACCGGCACAGCAGGGGAGAGAAAAGAACTTCATGGGAGAGAATGGGAGAGAACAGCACAGCACGGGAGAGAATGGCATAGCACAATAGAGAATGGCACAGCATGGGAGAGAATGGCAATGGGGGAGAATGATGCAGCACAGGAGAGAATAACACAGCATGGGAGAGAATGGCAATGGGGGAGAATGATGCAGCACAGGAGAGAATAACACAGCATGGGAGAGAATGGCGCAGCGCGGGAGAGAATGGGACAGCACAGGAGAGAATGGCACAGCACGGGAGAGAATGGGACAGCACAGGAGAGAATGGCACAGCACGGGAGAGAACGGCACAGCAGGGGAGAGAAAAGAGCTTCACAGGAGAGAATGGGAGAGAAAGGCACAGCACAGGAGAGAACGGCACAGCACGGGAGAGAACGGCACAGAACGGGAGCTAATTGGACCTCAAGGGAAGGAATGGAACAGAACAGGAGAGAATTAGATAGCACAGGAGAAGACAGCACAGCACAGGAGAGAACGGCACAGCATGGGAGAGAGCACAACACAGCACGGGAGAGAACATCACACCATGGGACAGAACAGCATGGCATGGGAGAGAAAGGCACAGCATTGCAGAGAACAACACAACCCATAGAGAGTGGCACAGCATGGGAGAGAATGGCACAACACTGGAGAGAACGGCACAGCACGAGAGAGAACGGCACAGCATGGTTGAGAGTGAGACAGCATGGGAGACAAGGGCACAGCACAGAAGAAAATGGCACATCACAGGAGAGAACAACACAGCACAAGAGAGAACAGAACAGCATGTGAGAGAGAACGGCACAAAATGGGACAGATCGACATAGCACAGGGAGAAAAACACAGCACAGGAGAGAACAGCACAGCACCGGAGGGAATGACACAGCACGGGAGAGACTGATACAGCACGGGGGAGAATAGGACAGCACAGGAGAGAACAGCACAGCATGGAAGAAAATGAGATAGCATGGGAGAGAATGGACAGCACGGGAGAGAACGGCATAGCATACGTGGAACTGCACGGCACGGGAGAGAAATGACACAGCAAGGGAGAGAGTGGCATGGCACCGAAGAGAATGGCACTGCACCTGAGCAAATGGCACAGCAGGGGAGAGAATGGCACAATGGCACAGAACAGGAGAGAACGGGACAGCACGGGACAAAATGGCACAGAACGGGAGAGAAAGCCACAGCACGGAGGAGAACGACACAGCATGGGAGGGAACGGCACAGCACAGGAGAGAGTGAGACAGCATGGGAGACAAGGGCACAGCACAGAAGAGAATGGCACATCACAGGAGAGAACAACACAGCACAGGAGAGAATTACACAGCATGGAAGAGAACCACACAGCATAGGAGAAAACGGAACAGCACATGAGAGAGAACGGCACAAAACGGGACAGATCGACATAGCACAAGAGAATGACACAGCATTGGAGAGAACGGCACAGCACGGGAGAGAGCGGCACAGCACGGGAGAGAGCGGCACAGCACGGGAGAGAATGGCACAGCACCAGAGGGAATGGCACAGAACGGGAGAGACTGACACAGCACGGGGGAGAATGGGATAGCACAGGAGAGAACAGCACAGCATGGAAGAAAATGAGATAGCATGGGAGAGAATGGGGACAGTACGGGAGAGAACAGGACAGCATGGGAGAGAATGGCACAGCATGGCAGAGAACTGCACAGCACAGGAGAGATCGGCACAGCACAGGTAGAACTGCACAGCACGGGACGGAATGGCACTGCACCAGTGGAATGCCACAGCAAGAGAGAGAACGACACAGAACAGGAGAGAACAACACAGCACAGGAGAGAATGGCACAGCATGGAAGAGAACAGCACAGTACAGGAGAAAACGGAACAGCACGTGAGAGAATGGCACAGAACAGGACAGACCGACACAACACGTGGAGAACGACACAGCACGGGAAAGAATGGGACAGCACAGGAGAGAACAGCACAGCACAGCAGAGAATGAGATAGCATGGGAGAGAATGGCACGCACGGGAGAGAATGGCACAGCATAGGGGAGAACTACACAGGACAGGAGAGAATGGGGCAGCACAGGGGAGAGAACAGCACAGCACGGGAGGGAACAGCACAGCACGGGAGGGAACAGCACAGCACAGGAGGAAACAGCACAGCACGGGAGAGAACGGCACAGCACGGGAGAGAACGGCACAGCACGGGAGAGAATGGCACAGCATGGGAGAGAACGGCACAGCACAATGGAGAACGGCACAGAACTGAAGAGGACGACACAGCACAGGGAGAGAACGGCACATAATGGGAGAGACTGACACAGCATGGAGCAGAACGACACAGCACGGGAGAGAATGGGACAGCACAGGAGAGAACAGCAGAGAACTAGCTGATAGAAGACAGAGGTTACTAGAAGATATTCAACCTGGAGTTCAGTTACTAGTGGTGTACCACAGGGATCTGTTTTGGGGCCACTGCTGTTTGTCATTTTTATAAATGACCTAGATGGGGGTGTAAAAAATTTGCGGATGACACTCAAGTCGGAGGAGTTGTAGACAGAGGATGGATGTTATTGTTTACAGAGGGACTTAGATAAGCTGCAGAGCTGGGCTGAGAGGTGGCAAATGGAGTTCAATGCAGAAAAGTGTGAGGTGACTCACTTTGGAAGGAGTAACAGGATTACAGAGTATTGGGCTAATGGAAGGACTCTTGGTAGGGACAATGAGCAGACAGATCTCGGTGTACGTGTGCATAGATCCCTGAAAGTTGGCACCCAGGTTGATAGGGTTGTTAAGAAGGCATACGGTGTGTTAGCTTTTATTGGTAGAGGGATTGAATTTTGGAGCCGTGAGGTCATGTTGCAACTGTACAAAACTCTGGTGCGGCCGCACTTGGAGTATTGCGTACAGTTCTGGTCGCCGCATTATAGGAAAGATGTGGAGGCATTGGAAAGGGTGCAGAGGAGGTTTACCAGAATGTTGCCTGGTGTGGTGGGAAGGTCTTATGAGGAAAAGCTGAGGGACTTGAGGTTGTTTTCGTTAGAGAGAAGAAGGTTAAGAGGTGACCTAATTGAGGCATACAAGATGATCAGAGGATTAGATATGGTGGACAGAAAGAGCCTTTTTCCTCAGATGGTGATGGCTAACATGAGAGGACATAGCTTTAAATTGAAGGGTGATAAATATAGGACGGATGTCAGAGGTAGGTTCTTTACTCAGAGGGCAGTAAGGGTGTGGAATACCCTGCCTGCAGCAGTTGTGGACGTGCCAACTTTAAGGGCATTCAAATGGTCTTTGGATAGGCATATGGATAATATTGGAATAGTTTAGGTTAGAGGGTCATTAGATTGGCTCCACTGGTCGGCGCAACATCGAAGGCTGAAGGGCCTGTACTGCACAGTAATGTTCTATGTTCTTAATGGCAGAGAATGAGATAGCATGGGAGAAAATGGCACAGCACGGAAGAGAATGGCACAGCATGGGAGAGAATGGCACAGCACGGGAGAGAATGAGACAGCATGGGTAGAACGGCATAGCATGGGTAGAACTGCACAGCATAGGAGGAACTGCAGGGCATGGGAGAGAATAGCACAGCACTGGAGGGAATGGCACTGCACCGGAGGGAATGGCACTGCACCGGAGCAAATGGCACAGCTGGGGAGAGAATGGCACAACGGCACAGGATGGGAGAGAACGGGACAGCACAGGAGAGAACAGCACAGAATGGGAGAGAAAGACACAGCATGGGGGAGAACGGCACAGCACAGGGAAGAACAGCACAGCACAGGAGAGAATGGGACAGCATGGGAGAGAACAACACAGCACAGGAGAGAATGGGACAGCATGGGAGAGAACAACACAGCACAGGAGAGAATGGGACAGCATGGGAGAGAACAACACAGCACAGGAGAGAATGGGACAGCATGGGAGAGAACAACACAGCACAGGAGAGAATGGGACAGCATGGGAGAGAATGGGACAGCACAGGAGAGAACAGCACAGCACAGGATGGAATGACAGAGCATGGGAGGGAGTGGCACAGCACCAGAGGGAATGGCACTGCACTGGAGGGAATGGCACAGCAGAGGAGAGAATGGCACAGAACAGGAGAGAATGGCACAACACAGGAGAGAATGGGACATAATGAGTGAGAATAGCACAGCATGGGAGAGAATGGCACAGAACAGGAGAGAATGAGACAGCACGGGTAGAACGGCATAGCATGGGTAGAACTGCACAGCATAGGAGGAACTGCACGGCATGGGAGAGAATAGCACAGCACTGGAGGGAATGGCACTGCACCGGAGCAAATGGCACAGCTGGGGAGAGAATGGCACAACGGCACAGAATGGGAGAGAACGGGACAGCACGGGAGAGAACAGCACAGAACGGGAGAGAAAGACACAGCATGGGGGAGAACGGCACAGCACAGGGAAGAACGGCACAGCACAGGAGAGAATGGCGCAGCATGGGAGAGAATGGGACAGCGCAGGGGAGAACAGCACAGCACAGGATGGAATGACAGAGCACAGGAGGGAGTGGCACAGCACCAGAGAGAATGGCACTGCACCGGAGGGAATGGCACAGCAGAGGAGAGAATGGCACAGAACAGGCGAGAATGGCACAACACAGGAGCGAATGGGACAACACAGGAGAGAATGGGACATAATGAGAGAGAATAGCACAGCATGGGAGAGAATGGCACAGAACAGGGGAGACCGACACAGCACGGGGGAGAACAACACACCATGGGAGAGAGAGTGGGCAGCACAGGAGAGAAAGAACAGCATGGTTGAGAGTGAGGCAGTGTGGGAGAGAATGATACAGCACAGTGGAGAATGGCACATCACAGGCGAGAACACAGCATGGGAGAGAACAGCACAGCATGGTTGAGAGTGAGGCAGAACGGGGCAGAATGACACAGTACGGGAGAGAACAGCACAGGATAGAGAGTTAGGCAGCACAGGGGAGAATGACACAGCACGGGAGAGAACTGAACCTCATGGGACAGAATGGGGAAGCACGGGAGAGGATGGGATGGCACGGGAGAGAATGGCACAGCGCGGGAGAGAACAATGCAGCACAGGAGAGGACAACACAGCACGGGAGAGAATGGCACAGCATGGAAGAGAATGGCACAGCACGGGAGAGAACAATGCAGCACAGGAGAGAACGGCACAGAACGGGAGAGACCGACACAGCACGGGGGACAGCGACACAGCACATGGGAGAATGGGACAGCATGGGAGAGAATGAAATAGCATGGGAGAGAATGGCACAGCACGGGTAGAACAGCACAGCATGGGAGAGAATGGCACAGCACGGGTAGAACAGCACAGCATGGGAGAGAATGGCACAGCACGGGTAGAACAGCACGGCATGGGAGACAATGGCACAGCATGTGCGAGAATAGCACAGCACCAGAGGGAATGGCACTGCACCAGAGGGAATGGCACATTCGGGGAGGGAACATCACAGCATGGGAGAGAACAGTACAGCACGGGAGAGAATGGCACAGCACAGGAGAGAATGGAACAGCACAGGAGAGAGCAGCACAGAACGGGAGGGAACAGCAAAGCACGGTTGAGAGTGAGACAGCACAAGAGAGAATGGCACAGCACAGGAGTGAATGGCACAGCATGGAAGAGAATGACACAGCACGAGGGACAACAACACAGCACGGGAGAGAATGGCACAGCACAGGAGAGAGTGGCACAGCACGGGAGAGAATGGCACAGCACGGAAGAGAACAACACAGCACAGGAGATAATGGCACAGCACAGGAGAGAGAACGGCACAGAACTGGACAGACCGACACAGCACAGGGAGAACAACACAGCATGGGAGAGAATGTCACGGCACGGGAGAGAATGAGAGCACAGGTAGAATGGCACAGCACGGGAGAGAATGGCACAGAACGGGAGAGACTGACACAGCACAGGGGAGAATGGCACAGCACAGAATAGAACAGCACAGCACAGGAGTGAATGGCACAGCATGGAAGAGAACAACATAGCACGAGGGACAACGACACAGCACGGGAGAGAGTGGCACAGCACGGGAGAGAAAGAGATAACATGGGAGAGAATGGCACAGCACGGGAGAGAGGGGCACAGCACAGGAGAGAACAGCACAACACAGGGGAGAATGGCACAGCACGGAAAAGAATGGCACAACACGGGAGGGAATGGGATATAACGGGAGAGAACAGCACAGCACAGGAGAAAATGAGACAGCACGGGAGAGAATGAGAGAGCATGGGAGAGAACGGCACAACACGGGAGAGAATGGGATATAATGGGAGAGAACGGCACAGCATGGGAGAAAATGAGACAGCACAGAAGAGAATGGCGCCCCACGGTAGAGAACAGGATTCCCCGGGTCAGAAGGGAGAAGCACAGGAGAGATCGGGATGGCACGGGAGAGAATGGCACAGCATGGTAGAGAACAATGCAACACGGGAGAGAACAACACAGCATGGGAGAGAACGGCACAGGACGGGAGAGAATGAAATAGCACAGCACGGATGGAAATGGCACAGCACAGGAGAGAATGACACAGCACGGCTAGAACGGCACAGCACGGGAGAGAATGGCACAGCATGGGAGAGAATGGCACAGCACAGGAGAGAATGGGATAGCATGGGAGAGAACGGCACAACATGGGAGAGAACAGCACAGCATGGTAGAGAACGGCACAGCACAGGAGAGAGTGGGATAGCATGGGAGAGAACGGCACAGCATGGGAGAGAATGGCACAGCATGGGAGAGAATGGCACAGCATGGGAGAGAATGGCACAGCACCAGAAGGAATGGCACTGCATCGGAGGGAATGGCACATTCGGGGTGGGAATGTCACAGCAGGGGAGAGAACAGCACAGCGCAGGAGAGAATGGCACTGCATCGGAGGGAATGGCACATTCGGGGTGGGAATGTCACAGCAGGGGAGAGAACAGCACAGCGCAGGAGAGAATGGCACAGCACGGGAAAGAATGGCACAGCATGGGAGAGAATGGCACAGCATGGGAAAGAGTGGCACAACACCAGAGGGAATGGCACAGCACCGGAGGGAATGGCACAGCACGGGGGAGAACAACACAGCACGGGAGAGAATCGGAGAGTACAAGAGAGAATAGCACAGTATGGCAGAGAAAGAGATAGCATGGGAGAGAACGGCACAGCATGGTAGAGAATGGCACAGCACAGGAGAGAATGGGATAGCATGGGAGAGAACGGCACAACATGGGAGAGAACAGCACAGCATGGTAGAGAACGGCACAGCACAGGAGAGAGTGGGATAGCATGGGAGAGAACGGCACAGCATGGGAGAGAACGACACAGCATGGGATAGAACGGCACAGCACGGGAGAGAATGTGAGAGCATGGGAGAGAACGGCACAGCACGGGAAGAACTGCACAGCATGGGAGGGGATGGCACCTGTTATGTCCATTCTCTCCAGTGCTGTGCCGTGCTCTCCCAAGCTGTCCCATTCACTCCTATGCTGTGTTGTTCTCTTCCGTGCTGTACCATTCTCTCCCGTGCTATGTTGTTTCCTCCTGTGATGTGCCGTTCTTTCCTGTGCTGTCTGTTTCTCTCCCGTGTTGTCTCACTCGCAACCGTGCTGTGCTGTTCTCTCCTGTGCTGTCCCATTCTCTCCTACAAGAAATAGGAGCAGGAGTAGGCCATCTAGCCCTTCGAGCCTGCCCCGCCATTCAATAAGATCATGGCTGATCTGTCGCTGTTCAGTTCCACTTTCCCGCCCTCTCCCCATAACCCTTAATCCCCTCTCTTATCAAAAACCCATCAACCCGCTTCTTAAAAATATTTAGCGAGGCAGCCTCCACCACTTCAACGGGCAGAGAATTCCAGAGATTCACCACCCTTTGAGTGAAGAAGTTCCTCCTCAACTCCGTTCTAAACCGCCCCCCTTTTATCTTTAGGCTTTGCCCCCTAGTCCTACTGTCTTTTTTGAGCGGGAAGAGTCTTTCCACCTCTATCCTATCCATCCCATTCATCATCTTATAAGTCTCAATGAGATCTCCCCTCATTCTTCTAAACTCTAACGAGTACAAGCCCAGTTTATTCAGCCTTTTCTCATATCTCAACCCCCTCAACTCCGGTATCAGCCTAGTAAACCTCCTCTGCACTCCCTCCAAGGCCAAAATATCTTTGCGCAGGTGCGGCGCCCAAAACTGCACACAGTACTCCAGCTGCGGCCTCACCAATGCCCTATACAGCCGCAGCAAGACCTCCCTACTTTTATATTCAATCCCCCTCGCTATGAAGGCCAGCATCCCATTCGCCTTCCTGACCACCTCCTGTGCAGTGTCGATCTACCCCGTGCTGTGGTTTTCTCTCCCATGCTGTCCTGTTCTCTCCCATTCTGTGCTGTTCTCTCCCCTGCTGTGCCATTCCCTTCGGTGCAGTGCCATTCCCTCACAGCACAGCAAGGGAGAGAATGGCACAGAACAAGAGAGAACTACACAGCACGGGAGAGAAGGGCACAGCATGGAAGAGAGCGGCACAGCACGGGATAGAACAGAACAGCACGTGAGAGAGAACAGCACAGAATGGGACAGACCGAAACAGCACAGGATGACACAGCACGGGAGAGAATGGCACAGCACGTGAGAGAACAACATAGCACAGGAGCGAATGGGACAGCATGGGAGAGAATGGCACAGCACAGGAGAGACCGACACAGACGGGGGAGACCAACACAACATGGGGGAGAATGGCATAGAACAGAAGAGAACAACACAGCATAAGAACATAAGAACAGAAGAAATAGGAGCAGGCTAGGCCATCTAGCCCTTCGAGCTTGCTCCGCCATTCAATAAGATCATGGCTAATCTGAAGTGGATCAGTTCCACTTTCCCGCTTTCTCCCTATAACCCTTAATTCCCTTGTCTGTTAAAATCCTATCTACCCGTGACTTAAATATATTTAGTGAGGTAGCCTCCACCACTTCAACGGGCAGAGAATTCCAGAGATTCACCACCCTTTGAGTGAAGAAGTTCCTCCTCAACTCTGATCTAAACTGCGCCCCCCCCCCCCCCACCCCCCCACTTATCTTGAGGCTGTGCCCTCTAGTCCTACTATCCTTTCTAAGCGGGAAGAATCTCTCTACCTCTACCCTATCCATCCCCTTCATTATCTTATATGTCTCTATAAGATCCCCCCTTATCCTTCTAAACTCCAACGAGTACAGACCCAGTCTATTTAGTCTCTCTTCATTACACAGCACGGGAGCGAATGCGACAGCACGGGAGAGAACGGCACAGCACGGGAGAGATCGACACAGCACGGGAGAGAATGATGCAGCAGGGGAGAGAATGGCACAGCACGGAGAAGAGCAACACAGAACAGAAGAGAATGGGATAGCACAGGAGAGAACAGCACGGCACAGGAGAGAATGAGACAGCACGGCAGAGATCGACACAGCACGGAAGAGAATGGGCAGCGCAGGGGAGAGCAGCACAGCCCAGGAGAGAAAGCACAGCATGGTTGAGAGTGAGGCAGCACAGGGGAGAATGACACAGCACGGGGAGAGAATGAGACAGCATGGGAGAGAATGGCACAGCACGGAAGAGAATGGCACAGCACATGTAGAAGGGCACAGCACGGGAGAGAATAGCACAGCATGGCTGAGAGTAAGGCAGTGTGGGAGAGAATGATACAGCACAGTGGAGAATGGCACATCACAGGCGAGAACACAGCATGGTAGAGAACAGCACAGCATAGTTGAGAGTGAGACAGAACGGGGCAGAATGACACAGCACGAAAGAGAACGGCACAGCACAGGAGAGGAGAGCACAGCATGGTAGGGAGTTAGGCAGCACAGGGGAGAATGACAGCACGGGAGAGAACGGAACCTCATGGGACAGAATGGGGAAGCACGGGAGAGAATGAGATGGCACGGAGAGAATGGCACAGCATGGGAGAGAACAATGCAGCACGGGAGAGAACAACACAGCACGGGAGAGAACAACACAGCACGGGAGAGAACAACACAGCACGGGAGAGAACAACACAGCACGGGAGAGAACAACACAGCACGGGAGAGAACAACACAGCACGGGAGAGAACAACACAGCACGGGAGAGAATGGCACAGAATGGGAGAGACTGATACAGCATGGGGGACAACAACACAGCACGGGAGAGAATGTGACAGCACGGTTGAGCGTGAGGCAGCACAGGAGAGAATGGCACATCACAGGAGAGTACACAGCACAGGAGAGAACACAGCACAGGAGAGAATGGGACAGCACAGGAGAGAACAGCACAGCATGACAGAGAATGAGATAGCATGGGAGAGAATGGCACAGCACGGAAGAGAACAACACAGCACAGGAGAGAATGGGACAGCATGGGAGAGAACGGCATAGCACGGGACAGAACGTGAAAGCACAGGTCAAACTGCACAGCACAGGAGGGAATGGCACTGCACCAGCGGAATGGCATGGCAAGGGGAGAGAACGGCACAGGACAGGAGAAAACAACAGCATGGGGGAGAATGGCACAGCACACGAGAGAACAGGACAGCACAGGAGAGAACAGGACAACATGGTTGAGAGTGAGACAGCACGGGAAGAACGGCACATCACAGGAGAGAACACAGCACAGGAGAGAATGGCACAGCACGGGAGAGAATGGCACAGCCCGGGAGAGAATGGCACATCATGGGAGAGAATGGCACAGCACAGGAGAGAATGGCACAGCACAGGAGAGAATGGCACAGCATGGAAGAGAATGGCACAGCATGGGAGAGAATGGCACAGCCCGGGAGAGAATGGCACATCATGGGAGAGAATGACACAGCACGGGAGAGGACGGCACAGCACGGGAGAGGATGGCACAGCCCGGGAGAGAATGGCACAGCACAGGAGAGAATGGCACAGCATGGGAGAGAATGGCACAGCATGGGAGAGAATGGCACAGCACGGGAGAGAATGGCACAGCATGGGAGAGAATGGCACAGCACGGGAGAGAATGGCACAGCATGGGAGAGAATGGCACAGCACGGGAGAGAATGGCACAGCATGGGGGAGAATGGCACACAACGGAAGAGTCTGACACAGCATGGGGGAGAATGGCACAGCATGGGAGAGAATGGGACAGCACAGGAGAGAACAGCACAGCATGACAGAGAATGAGATAGCATGGGAGAGAATGGCACAGCACGGGAGAGAATGTGACAGCACAGGTCGAGCTGCACAGCACGGGTGGGAATGGCACTGCACTGGTGGAATGGCACAGCAGGGGAGAGAACAGCACAGAACAGGAGAAAACAGTACAGCACTGGGGAGAATGGCACAGCATGGGAGAGAATGGGACAGCGCAGAAGAGAATGGCATAGCACGGGAGAGAATGTGACAGCACAGTTGAGAGTGAAATAGCACAGGAGAGAACAGCACATCACAGGACAGAACACAGCACAGGACAGAAAGGCACAGCATGGAAGAGAACAACACGGCACAGGAGAGAATGGCACGCATGGGAGAGGACAACACCGCATGCCAGAGAATGGCAAAGCAGAGGAGAGAATGAGACAGCACAGGAGAGAACAATACTGCACGGGAGAGAATGGCAAAGCACAGGAGAGGGGATAGCACGGGAGTGAATGAGACAGCCCAGGAAAGAACAACAGAGCAAAGGAGAGAACGACACAGTACGGTAGAAAATGAGACATCACATGTGAGAATGACACAGCATGGGAGAGAGCGGCACAGCACGAGAGAAAATGAGACAACACAGTAGGGAGTGATACCTCATGGGAGAGAACGGGACTTCACAGGACAGAAGGGAAAAGCACAGGAGAGAACGGCACAGCATGGGAGAGAACAACATAGCATGGGAGAGAACGGCACAGCACGGGAGAGAACGGCACAGCATGGGAGAGAACAACACAGCATGGGAGAGAACGGCACAGCATGGGAGAGAACAACACAGCATGGGAGAGAACGGCACAGCATGGGAGAGAACGGCACAGCACGGGAGAGAACGGCACAGCATGGGAGAGAACGGCACAGCATGGGAGAGAACGGCACAGCACGGGAGAGAACGGCACAGCACGGGAGAGAACGGCACAGCACGGGGGAGAAGGGCACAGCACGGGGGAGAAGGGCACAGCGTTGTAGAGAAAGGCACAGCACGGAAGAGAACGGCAGAGCACGGGAGAAAATGGCACAGTCCAGGAGAGAACGGCACATCACGGGAGAGAATGGCACAGCACGGGAGAGAGTGGCACAGCAGCAGAGTGAATGGCAAAGCACTGGAGAGAATCAGACCGCACGGGTAGAACGGCATAGCATGGGAGGAACTGTAACGCACAAGAGAGAATGGCACAGCAGCAGAGGGAATGGCACAGCATTGGAGGGAATGGCACAGCGTGGAAGAGAACGGCATAGCACAGGGGAGAACGGCACAGCACAGGGGAGAACAGCACAGCACGGGAGGAACAGCATAGCCCGAGAGAGAACAGCACAGCACCGTTGAGAGTGAGATAGTCCGGGAGAGAAGCGCACAGCACGGGAGAGAACGGCACATCACAGGACGGAACAACACAGCACAGGAGAGAATGGGACAGCATAGGAGAGAATGGCACAACACAGAAGAGAACAGCACAGCACGGGAGAGAACGGCCCAGCAGGAGAGAGAATGGGACAGCACAGGAGAGAACAACACAGCACGGGAGAGAATGAGACAGCATGGGAGAGAATGGCGCAGCACGGGAGAGATCACAGCACAACACAGGAGAGAATGGCACTGCATGGGAGAGAATAGCACAGCATGGGAGAGAATAGCACAGCATGGGAGACAACGACACAGCACAGGAGCAAATGGCAAAGCACAGGAGAGTGAGACAGCATTGGTAAAATGGCACAGCATGGGCAGAACTGCACAGGACAAGAGAGAATGGCACAGCATGGAACAGAATGGTACGGCACAGGAGAGAATAGGACAGCACAGGAGAGAACAGCACAGAACGGGAGACCGACACAGCACGGGGGAGAATGACATAGAGCGGGAGAGAAGGGCACAGCATGGGAGAAAATGGCATGGCATAGAACAGAATGGGACAAAATGGGAAAGAATGGTCCAGCGTGGGAAAGAACAGCACAGCACAGGAGAGAACGGCACAGAATGGCAGAGAAAAACACAACACGCAAGAGAATGGCACAACATGGGAGAAAACGGCACAGTGGGAGAGAATGGCACAGGATGGGAGTGAACGGCACAACACGGGAGAGATAGGCACAGCACGGGAGAGAATGCACAGCACCAGAGGGAATGGCACAGCACGGGAGGGAATGAGACAGCACGGGTAGAATGGCACAACCCAGGAGGGAATGGGACAGCACAGGAGAGAGCAGCACAGCATGGGAGGGAATGAGACAGCACGGGTAGAACGGCACAACCCGGGAGAGAATGGGATAGCACAGGAGAGAGCAGCACAGCATGGGAGGGAGCAGCACAGCCCAGGAGAGAAAGCACAGCATGGTTGAGAGTGAGACAGCAGAATGGCACTGTATGGGAGAAAACGGGACTTTACGGGACGGAATGGGGACGCACAGGAGAGAATGGGATGGCACTGGAGAGAATGGCACAGCATGGGAGAGAACAACACAGCACGGTAGAGAGTGAGAAGGCATGTCAGAGAATGGCATAACACAGGAGAGAAAGCACAGCACAGGAGAGAACGCCACAGAAAGGCAGAGAACAAGACAGCACAGGAGCGAGCAATACAGCATGGGAGACAACGGCACAACACAGAAGAGAATGGCACAGCACGGGAGAGAATGGCACCGAACAGGAGAGAACGAGACAGCATGGCAGAAAATGGTACGGCTCAGGACAGAACAACATAGCACGGGAGACAATGGCACAGCGCAGGAGAAAATCACAAATCGCGGGACAGCATGAGACAGCGCGAGACAGAATGACACAGCACGGGAGAGAACGACACAGCATGGGAGAGAACGACACAGCATGGGAGAGAATGACACAGCACGGGACAGAATGACACAGCACGGGACAGAATGACACAGCACGGGAGAGAATGACACAGCACGGGAGAGAATGACACAGCACGAGACAGAATGACACAGCACGGGAGAGACTGACACAGCACGGGACAGAATGACACAGCACGGGAGAGAATGACACAGCACGGGACAGAATGACACAGCACGGGACAGAATGACACAGCACGGGAGAGAATGACACAGCACGGGAGAGAATGACACAGCACGAGACAGAATGACACAGCACGGGAGAGACTGACACAGCACGGGACAGAATGACACAGCACGGGAGAGCATGACACAGCACGGGACAGAATGACATAGCATGGGACAGAATGACACAGCACGGGACAGAATGACACAGCACGGGAGAGAATGACACAGCACGGGACAGAATGACAGAGCACGGGACAGAATGACAGAGCACGGGAGAGAACAACACAGCACAGGACAGAATGACACAGCACGGGAGAGAATGACACAGCACGGGACAGAACGGCACAGCACGAGAGAGAGTGACACAGCACGGGAGAGAACGACACAGCACGGGACAGAATGACACAGCACGGGACAGAATAACACAGCACAGGACAGAATGACACAGCACGGGACAGAATGACACAGCACGGGAGAGAATGACACAGCACGAGACAGAATGACACAGCACGGGAGAGACTGACTCAGCACGGGACAGAATGACACAGCACGGGACAGAATGACACAGCACGGGACAGAATGACAGAGCATGGGACAGAATGACACAGCATGGGAGAGAACAACACAGCACGGGACAGAATGACACAGCACGGGAGAGCATGACACAGCACGGGACAGAATGACACAGCACGGGAGAGAATGACACAGCACGGGACAGAATGACACAGCACGGGAGAGCATGACACAGCACGGGACAGAATGACATAGCATGGGACAGAATGACACAGCACGGGACAGAATGACACAGCACGGGACAGAATGACACAGAACGGGAGAGAATGACACAGCACGGGACAGAATGACAGAGCACGGGACAGAATGACAGAGCACGGGAGAGAACAACACAGCACAGGACAGAATGACACAGCACGGGAGAGAATGACACAGCACGGGACAGAACGGCACAGCACGAGAGAGAGTGACACAGCACGGGAGAGAACGACACAGCACGGGACAGAATGACATAGCATGGGACAGAATGACACAGCACGGGACAGAATGACACAGCACGGGAGAGAATGACACAGCACGGGACAGAATGACAGAGCACGGGACAGAATGACAGAGCACGGGAGAGAACAACACAGCACAGGACAGAATGACACAGCACGGGAGAGCATGGCACAGCACGGGACAGAATGACATAGCATGGGACAGAATGACACAGCACGGGACAGAATGACACAGCACGGGACAGAATGACACAGCACGGGACAGAATGACACAGCACGGGAGAGAACAACACAGCACAGGACAGAATGACACAGCATGGGAGAGCATGACACAGCACGGGACAGAATGACACAGCACAGGAGAGAATGACACAGCACGGGACAGAATGACACAGCACGGGAGAGAACAACACAGCACAGGACAGAATGACACAGCACGGGAGAGCATGACACAGCACGGGACAGAATGACACAGCACAGGAGAGAATGACACAGCACGGGACAGAATGACACAGCACGGGACAGAATGACACAGCACGGGACAGAATGACACAGCACGGGAGAAAATAGCACAGCACGGGACAGAATGACAGAGCACAGGACAGAATGACACAGCACGCGAAAGAATGACACAGCACAGGACAGAACGACACAGCATGGGAGAGAACGACACAGCACGGGAGAGAATGACACAGCACGGGACAGAATGACACAGCACGGGACAGAATGACACAGCACGGGACAGAATGACACAGCACGGGAGAAAATAGCACAGCACGGGACAGAATGACAGAGCACAGGACAGAATGACACAGCACGCGAAAGAATGACACAGCACAGGACAGAACGACACAGCATGGGAGAGAACGACACAGCACGGGAGAGAATGACACAGCACGGGACAGAATGACACAGCACGGGACAGAATGACACAGCACGGGACAGAATGACACAGCACGGGAGAGAATGGCACAGCACGGGACAGAATGACACAGCACGGGAGACAATGACACAGCACGGGACAGAATGACACAGCACGGGACAGAATGACACAGCACGGGACAGAATGACACAGCACGGGACAGAATAACACAGCACAGGACAGAATGACACAGCACGGGACAGAATGACAGAGCACGGGAGAGAATGACACAGCACGGGACAGAATGACACAGCACGGGACAGAATGACACAGCACGGGACAGAATGACACAGCACGGGACAGAATGACAGAGCACGGGAGAGAACAACACAGCACGGGACAGAATGACACAGCACGGGAGAACATGACACAGCACGGGACAGAATGACATAGCATGGGACAGAATGACACAGCACGGGACAGAATGACACAGCACGGGAGAGAATGACACAGCACGGGACAGAATGACACAGCACGGGAGAGCATGACACAGCACGGGACAGAATGACACAGCACAGGAGAGAATGACACAGCACGGGACAGAATGACACAGCACGGGACAGAATGACACAGCACGGGACAGAATGACACAGCACGGGAGAAAATAGCACAGCACGGGACAGAATGACAGAGCACAGGACAGAATGACACAGCACGCGAAAGAATGACACAGCACGGGACAGAACGACACAGCATGGGAGAGAACGACACAGCACGGGAGAGAATGACACAGCACGGGACAGAATGACACAGCACGGGACAGAATGACACAGCACGGGACAGAATGACACAGCACGGGAGAGAATGGCACAGCACGGGACAGAATGACACAGCACGGGAGACAATGACACAGCACGGGACAGAATGACACAGCACGGGACAGAATGACACAGCACGGGACAGAATGACACAGCACGGGACAGAATGACACAGCACGGGACAGAATAACACAGCACAGGACAGAATGACACAGCACGGGACAGAATGACACAGCACGGGAGAGAATGACACAGCACGGGACAGAATGACACAGCACGGGACAGAATGACACAGCACGGGACAGAATGACAGAGCATGGGACAGAATGACAGAGCACGGGAGAGAACAACACAGCACGGGACAGAATGACACAGCACGGGAGAACATGACACAGCACGGGACAGAATGACATAGCATGGGACAGAATGACACAGCACGGGACAGAATGACACAGCACGGGAGAGAATGACACAGCACGGGACAGAATGACACAGCACGGGACAGAATGACACAGCACGGGAGACAATGACACAGCATGGGACAGAATTACACAGCACGAGACAAAATGACACAGCACGGGACAGAATGACACAGCAAGGGAGAGAATGACACAGCACGGGACAGGATGACACAGCACGGGAGAGAATGACACAGCACGGGAGAGAATGACACATCACGGAACAGAATGACACAGCACGGGAGACTGACACAGCACGGGACAGAATGACACAGCACGGGACAGAATGACAGAGCACGGGACAGAATGACACAGCACGGGAGAGAATGACACAGCACGGGACAGAATGACACAGCACGGGACAGAATGACAGAGCACGGGACAGAATGACAGAGCACGGGACAGAATGACACAGCACGGGAGAGAATGACACAGCACGGGACAGAATGACAGAGCACGGGACAGAATGACAGAGCACGGGACAGAATGACAGAGCACGGGAGAGAACAACACAGCACAGGACAGAATGACACAGCACGGGAGAGCATGACACAGCACGGGACAGAATGACATAGCATGGGACAGAATGACACAGCACGGGACAGAATGACACAGCACGGGAGACAATGACACAGCACGGGACAGGATGACACAGCACGGGAGAGAATGACACAGCACGGGACAGGATGACACAGCACAGGAAAGAATGACACAGCACGGGACAGAATGACACAGCACGGGAGAGAATGACACAGTACGGGGGAAAATAGCACAGCACGGGACAGAATCACACAGCACAGGACAGAATAGCAAAGCACGGGACAGAATGACACAGCACAGGAGAGAATGACACAGCACGGGACAGAATGACACAGCACGGGAAAGAATGACACAGCATGGGAGAGAATGACACAGCACGGGGAGAACGACACAGCACGGGACAGAATGACACAGCACGGGAGAGAATGACACAGCACGGGAGAGAATGGCACAGCACGGGACAGAATGACACAGCAAGTGAGAGAATGACACAGCACGGGAGAGAATGACACAGCACGGGACAGAATGACACAGCACGGGACAGAATGACACAGCACGGGAGAAAATAGCACAGCACGGGACAGAATGACAGAGCACAGGTCAGAATGACACAGCATGGGTCAGAATGACACAGCACGGGACAGAACGACACAGCACGGGAGAGAACGACACAGCACGGGAGAGAATGACACAGCACGGGGAGAACGACACAGCACGGGAGAGAATAGCACAGCACGGGAAAGAATGACACAGCACGGGAGAGAATAGCACAGCACGGGAGAGAATGACACAGCACGGGACAGAATGACACAGCACGGGTCAGAATGACACAGCACGGGACAGAATGACACAGCACGGGACAGAATGACACAGCACGGGACAGAATGACACAGCACGGGACAGAATGACACAGCACGGGACAGAATGACACAGCAAGGGAGAGAATGACACAGCACGGGACAGAATGACACAGCACGGGACAGAATGACACAGCACGGGAGAGAATAGCACAGCACGGGACAGAATGACACAGCACGGGACAGAATGACACAGCACGGGAGAGAACGGCACAGCACGAGAGAGAATGACACAGCACGGGAGAGAATGACACAGCACGGGACAGAATGACACAGCACGGGAGAGAATAGCACAGCACGGGACAGAATGACACAGCACGGGACAGAATGACACAGCACAGGAGAGAATGACACAGCACAGGACAAAATGACACAGCACGGGACAGAATGACACAGCACGGGACAGAATGACACAGCACGGGACAGAATGACAAAGCACGGGAGAGAATGACACAGCACGGGGCAGAATGACACAGCACGGGAGAGAATGACACAGCACGGGACAGAATGACACAGCACGGGACAGAATGACACAGCATGGGACAGAATGACAAAGCACGGGAGAGAATGACACAGCACGGGGCAGAATGACACAGCACGGGAGAGAATGACACAGCACGGGACAGAATGACAAAGCACGGGAGAGAATGACACAGCACAGGACAGAATGACACAGCACGGGAGAGAATGACACAGCGCGGGACAGAATGACACAGCACAGGAGAGAATGACACAGCACAGGAGAGAATGACACAGCATGGGACAGAATGACACAGCACGGGACAGAATGACACAGCACGGGAGACAATGACACAGCACGGGAGAGAATGACACATCACGGGACAGAATGACACAGCACGGGAGACTGACACAGCACGGGACAGAATGACACAGCACGGGACAGAATGACAGAGCACGGGACAGAATGACACAGCACGGGAGAGAATGACACAGCACGGGACAGAATGACACAGCACGGGACAGAATGACAGAGCACGGGACAGAATGACAGAGCACGGGACAGAATGACACAGCACGGGAGAGAATGACACAGCACGGGACAGAATGACAGAGCACGGGACAGAATGACAGAGCACGGGACAGAATGACAGAGCACGGGAGAGCATGACACAGCACGGGACAGAATGACATAGCATGGGACAGAATGACACAGCACGGGACAGAATGACACAGCACGGGAGACAATGACACAGCACGGGACAGGATGACACAGCACGGGAGAGAATGACACAGCACGGGACAGGATGACACAGCACAGGAAAGAATGACACAGCACGGGACAGAATGACACAGCACGGGAGAGAATGACACAGTACGGGACAGAATGACACAGCACAGGACAGAATGACACAGCACAGGAGAGAATGGCACAGCACGGGACAGAATAGCAAAGCACGGGACAGAATGACACAGCACAGGAGAGAATGACACAGCACGGGACAGAATGACACAGCACGGGAAAGAATGACACAGCATGGGACAGAACGACACAGCACGGGAGAGAACGACACAGCACGGGAGAGAATGACACAGCACGGGGAGAACGACACAGCACGGGACAGAATGACACAGCACGGGAGAGAATGACACAGCACGGGAGAGAATGGCACAGCACGGGACAGAATGACACAGCAAGTGAGAGAATGACACAGCACGGGAGAGAATGACACAGCACGGGACAGAATGACACAGCACGGGACAGAATGACACAGCACGGGAGAAAATAGCACAGCACGGGACAGAATGACAGAGCACAGGTCAGAATGACACAGCATGGGTCAGAATGACACAGCACGGGACAGAACGACACAGCACGGGAGAGAACGACACAGCACGGGAGAGAATGACACAGCACGGGGAGAACGACACAGCACGGGAGAGAATAGCACAGCACGGGAAAGAATGACACAGCACGGGAGAGAATGACACAGCACGGGAGAGAATAGCACAGCACGGGAGAGAATGACACAGCACGGGACAGAATGACACAGCACGGGACAGAATGACACAGCACGGGACAGAATGACACAGCACGGGACAGAATGACACAGCACGGGGAGAACGACACAGCACGGGACAGAATGACACAGCACGGGAGAGAATGACACAGCACGGGACAGAATGACACAGCACGGGACAGAATGACACAGCAAGGGAGAGAATGACACAGCACGGGACAGAATGACACAGCACGGGACAGAATGACACAGCACGGGAGAGAATAGCACAGCACGAGAGAGAATGACACAGCACGGGACAGAATGACACAGCACGGGAGAGAACGGCACAGCACGAGAGAGAATGACACAGCACGGGACAGAATGACACAGCACAGGAGAGAATGACACAGCACAGGACAAAATGACACAGCACGGGACAGAATGACACAGCACGGGACAGAATGACACAGCACGGGACAGAATGACAAAGCACGGGAGAGAATGACACAGCACGGGGCAGAATGACACAGCACGGGGGAGAATGACACAGCACGGGACAGAATGACACAGCACGGGACAGAATGACACAGCACGGGACAGAATGACAAAGCACGGGAGAGAATGACACAGCACGGGGCAGAATGACACAGCACGGGAGAGAATGACACAGCACGGGACAGAATGACAAAGCACGGGAGAGAATGACACAGCACAGGACAGAATGACACAGCACGGGAGAGAATGACACAGCGCGGGACAGAATGACACAGCACAGGAGAGAATGACACAGCACAGGAGAGAATGACACAGCATGGGACAGAATGACACAGCACGGGACAGAATGACACAGCACGGGACAGAATGACACAGCACGGGAGACAATGACACAGCACGGGACAGAATGACACAGCACGGGACAGAATGACACAGCACGGGAGAGAATGACAGAGCACGGGACAGAATGACAAAGCACAGGAGAGAATTACACAGCACGGGACAGAATGACACAGCACGGGACAGAATGACACAGCACGGGAGTGAATGACGCAGCACGGGAAAGAATGACACAGCACAGGACGGAATGACACAGCACGGGACAGGATGACACAGCACGGCAGAGAATGACGCAGCACGGGAAAGAATGACACAGCACGGGACAGAATGACACAGCACGGGACAGAATGACACAGCACGGGAGAGAATGACGCAGCACAAGGAAGAACGGCACAGCACGGGCGAGAATGAGACAGCACAAGGAAGAATGGCACAGCACGGGAGAGAATGGCACAGAACGGGAGAGAATGGCATAGCACAAATAAGAACGGCACAGAACGGAAGAGAATGGCACAGCATGGGAGAGAGTGGCACAGCACGGGAGAGAATGGCACAGCACGGGACAGAATGACACAGCGGGGGACAGAATGACTCAACACGGGACAGAATGACACAGCACGGGAGAGCATGACACAGCACGGGACAGGATGACACAGCACGGGTCAGAATGACACAGCACGGGAGAGCATGACACAGCACGGGACAGAATGACATAGCACGGGAGAGAATGACACAGCACGGGACAGAATGACACAGCATGGGACAGAATGACACAGCACGGGACAGAATGACACAGCATGGGAGAGAATAGCGCAGCACGGGACAGAATGACACAGCACGGGAGAGCATGACATAGCGCGGGACAGAATGACACAGCACGGGACAGAATGACACAGCACGGGACAGAATGACAAAGCACGGGACAGAATGACACAGCACGGGACAGAATGACACAGCACGGGACAGAATGACACAGTACGGGACAGAATGACACAGCACAGGAGAGAATGACGCAGCACGGGACAGAATGACACAGTACGGGACAGAATGACAAAGCACGGGACAGAATGACACAGCACGGGACAGAATGACACAGCACGGGACAGAATGACACAGCACGGGACAGAATGACACAGCACAGGAGAGAATGACGCAGCACGGGACAGAATGACACAGCACGGGAGAGAATGGCACAGCACGGGACAGAATGACACAGCACGGGACAGAATGACACAGCACGGGACAGAATCACACAACACAGGACAGAATCACACAGCACGGGAGAGAATGACACAGCACGGGACAGAATCACACAGCACAGGACAGAATAGCAAAGCACGGGACAGAATGACACAGCACAGGAGAGAATGACACAGCACGGGACAGAATGGCACAGTACGGGACAGAATGACACAGCATGGGTCAGAATGACACAGTACGGGAAAGAATGACACAGCACGGGACAGAATGACACAGCACGGGAGAGAATGACGCAGCACGGGACAGAATGACACAGCACGGGACAGAATGACACAGCACGGGACAGAATGACACAGCACGGGACAGAATGACACAGCACAGGAGAGAATGACGCAGCACGGGACAGAATGACACAGCACGGGAGAGAATGGCACAGCACGGGACAGAATGACACAGCACGGGACAGAATGACACAGCACGGGACAGAATGACACAGCACGGGACAGAATCACACAACACAGGACAGAATCACACAGCACAGGACAGAATAGCAAAGCACGGGACAGAATGACACAGCACAGGAGAGAATGACACAGCACGGGACAGAATGGCACAGCACGGGACAGAATGACACAGCATGGGTCAGAATGACACAGTACGGGTCAGAATGACACAGTACGGGAAAGAATGACACAGCACGGGACAGAATGACACAGCACGGGAGAGAACGGCACAGCACGGGACAGAATGACACAGCACGGGACAGAATGACACAGCACGGGAGAGAATGACACAGCACGGGATAGAATGACACAGCACTGGAGAGAATGACACAGCACGGGACAGAATGACACAGCACGGGAGAGAATGCCACAGCACGGGACAGAATGACACAGCACAGGACAGAATGACACAGCACAGGAGAGAATGGCACAGCACGGGACAGAATGACAGAGCATGGGAGAGAATGACACAGCACGGGACAGAATGACACAGCACAGGAGAGAATGACACAGCACGGGACAGAATGACACAGCACAGGAGAGAATAGCAAAGCACGGGACAGAATGACACAGCACAGGAGAGAATGGCACAGCACGGGACAGAATGACACAGCACGGGACAGAATGACACAGCACGGGACAGAATGACAAAGCACGGGAGAGAATGACACAGCGCGGGAGAGAATGACACAGCACGGGACAGAATGACACAGCACGGGACAGAATGACACAGCACGGGAGAGAATGACACAGCGCGGGAGAGAATGACACAGCACCGGAGAGCATGACACAGCACGGGACAGAATGACACAGCACGGGAGAGAATGACGCAGCACAAGGAAGAACGGCACAGCACGGGCGAGAATGAGACAGCACAAGGAAGAATGGCACAGCACGGGAGAGAATGGCACAGCACGGGAGAGAATGGCACAGCAGAAGGAAGAACGGCACAGAACGGGAGAGAATGGCATAGAACTGGAGGGAAGGGAACAGCACGGGAGAAAATGGCACAGCTCGGAAGGGAACGGCACAGCACGGGAGAGAATGGCACACCACAAGAGAAAATCGCAAATCCTGGGAGAGAATGAGACAGCGCGGGATAGAATGACACAGCACAGGAGAGAATGACACAGCATGGGAGAGAACAACACAGCACGGGAGAGAAGTGTACAGGACGGGAGAGAATGGCACAGCACGGAAAAGATTGACACAGCACAGGAGAGAACAATACCACAGGAGAAAATTGCAAATCCGGGAAAGAATGATACAGCGCAGGATAGAACGACTCAGCATGGAAGGGAATGGCACTGCATGGGAGAGAATGAGACAGCACAGGAGAGAACAGCACAGCACAAGAGAGAACAGCACAGCACGAGAGAAAATCGCAGAGCACAGGAGAGTATGAGGCAGCACAGGAGAGAACGAGACAGCATGGGACAGAATGACACACCACAGGAGAGAATGACATAGCATCAGAGAGAGAACAACACAGCACAGAAGAGAACAACACAGCACAGAAGAGAACTACACAGCACAGAGGAGAATAGTACAGCACGGGAGAGAAGGGTACAGCACGAGAGATGACGGCACAGCACGGAAGAGAATCGCAAAGCCTGGGAGAGGACACAGCATGGGAGAGAATCGCAAAGCCTGGGAGAGGACACAGCACGGGAGAGAATGGCACAGCATTTGAGAGAACAGCACAGCATAGAAGAGAATGGCACAGCACAGGAGAGAATGGGACTGCACGGGAGAAAAAAACACAGCATGGGGAGAACGACACAGCACAGGGGCAAACGGCACAGCACGGTAGAGAGTGAGACAGCACGGGAGAGAATGACATATCACGGGAGAAAACAACACAACACGGGAGAGAACAATACAACACGGGAGAGAACAACACAGCACGGAGGGGAATGGACAGGAGAAAACTGCAAATCCCAGAAGAAAATGAGACAGCGTGGGAGAGATTGAGACAGCACGGAATAGAACGACACAGCACAGGAGAGAATGACACAGCATGGGACAGAATGACACAGCACGGGAGAGAATAGCACAGCATGGGGGGAACAACAGAGCACAGGAGAGAACAAGACAGCACGGGAGAGAAAGGCACAGCACGGGAGAGAACAGCACAACACGGAGGGAGCAGCACAGCATGGTAGACAACAACACATTATGGGAGAGAATGACACAGCACGAGAGAGAATGACACAGCAGAGGAGAGAACAGCACAGCATGGAAGAGAATAGCACAGCACGGGAGAGAAGGACACAGCGTGGGGAGAACGACAGAGCACAGGAGAGAACAAGACAGCACGGGAGAGAAAGGCACAGCACGGGAGAGAACAGCACAACACGGGAAAGAATAGCACAGCACGGGAGGGATGGCGCAGCATGGTAGAGAACAACACATTACGGGAGAGAACAGCACAGCAGGGGAGAGAACAGCACAGCACAAGAGAGAACACCACAACACAGGAGTGAACGGCACAGCACAGGAGGAAACAGCACAGGATGGGAGATTATGGCACAACAAGGGAGAGAATGACACAGCACAGGAGAGAATGGCACAGTGCGAGAGAGAATGGCATGGCACAGGAGATAATGGCACAGCGCGGGATAGAACGGACTGCAAAGATTTCTGTTACTGTGCTAGAGGCCTTGAGGTAATTTCCACAAGCTGCTTCTACAAATTTCTTCCACTGCTGAATCATTCACTCATAGCTGAAGAAAATGAAGGGATGGGTTGAGTTCAAGTCTGTCCCGTCAACAATTTGGGTTTTAAAAGACCTTGGAAAAGGGTGCGCTGATATAAAAAAATTAAAATACACCCTCACCTGAACCTCATTCCCCTGAACACTGCTCCCTCCATAGAACAGCACCCCCACCCCCAGCATTGCCCACATTGATACCGGAGTTGAGGGGGTTGAGCTATGAGGAGAGGCTGAATAAACTAGGCTTGTACTCGTTAGCGTTTAGAAGAATGAGGGGAGATCTCATTGAGACATATAAGATGATGAATGGGATGGATAGGATAGAGGTGGAGAGACTCTTCCCGCTCAGAAAGGACAGTAGGACTAGGGGGCACAGCCTCAAGATAAATGGGGGGCGGTTTAGCATGGAGTTGAGGAAGAACTTCTTCACTCAAAGGGTGGTGAATCTCTGGAATTCTCTGCCCGTTGAGGTGGTGGAGGCTGCCTCGCTAAATATTTTTAAGACGTGGGTTGATGGGTTTTTGATAAGAGAGGGGATTAAGGGTTATGGGGAGAGGGCGGGAACGTGGAGCTGAGCCACGACAGATCAGCCATGATCTTATTGAATGGCGGGGCAGGCTCGAAGGGCTAGATGGCCTACTCCTGCTCCTATTTCTTATGTTCTTATGTTCACTCCCCACCCCCCAGCACTAGTCTCCATGACTGCTCCAGGCATTGGGCCGAGGGCAGTGCCCAGGCGATGTCAGGGAGCTGCATCTGGGCATGAGCTTTTTCCTACTAAGTGATGCACAGACCTGAACTACACTGGCAGATTCTGCTCGCCAGGTGCATGTTGTGGAAGACCTGTTGCAATTCATGCCATTGTGAATGGATTACATAACAGGGGAGGGGTAGGGGGGAACTATCAAGCATAAAGACCTGATAATCCGATGTTAACATAGTCTACTGGGGATCTGACGTTGATTCCCGTTACCTATTGAGGGGGGGGATGGGGACCATCGCAACAGGAAGTCCTGCCAGCATACCATTTTGAATGTTCCACAAGGTTTACTGTTCCTGCCACCAAAAATGGGAGCGGAAAATCCCCATCTGTATAAATACAATCCTTTTTCTTTCATTTTTAATTCATTGCCTCCTTTCAGTACCCAGGCTCCTTCTTTACGTGTGTTTGACTGCACCTGCAATGCAAGGCATTCTTCAAAGGTGATACAAAATCCTAAACGAGTTATCAAGAACAACAGCCAGACAATGAACTTAATTTGGAATAAACTTTACTACTTAACCACTCACCGAACTTTCTGCTGCAATCGCCAACAATTTCTTGTCTTTTACATTCTATAGCAATGGTTTTCACCAAGCGATCACCACCCCCTACCACCAGATCTCATTCCCCCACCCCACGTTATTCCTCTGGTACAAAGAAGTTATGCCTGACCAAGCACTTAACAGTGAGATCGGCAATGCAAACGATCAGTGAGCAGAAATTCCACTTGGCACAATCCCAACACAAATACCTTCTGCACTTTCGGAGCTAAGTGTACTGCAACTTTAGTGGGATTGAACAACTGAATAAATCTAAAATCTTGATTCACCTGAGTAGGGGCATATGGACGACAAGAGAGAGCAGTTTTTTTCTGTGACAAAGTTCCATCTAATAGTGCTCTGGCACCACTTGTGGACCTCACTTTAAGCGGCATATTTATTGTTTGAATTATTTCCAGGCTGTTACCGTTGAGTGCCTCACAGCAAATTCCCCAAAGGCTGAAGGTAAGATAGCAATGAGAAATTTAATTTTAAATGCAGCTGAAGATTTGAAGGGGAATTGGTGGAGTTTCTGCAACACATTACATCATCAGGAAATCAATATCAAAGCTTGAACTGGCTATCACAGCACTGTAACCTCCTCAGTGCAAATGTTACACTACAGTCTTAAATTGTGCTACCCATGCTCTTTGATTTAAACAGTCTGATCCATGCTGATGCACAACTAAATGTGAACTAAAACTCAACTGTGCTGTAGGGTTCTCTCTTGATATTGGACATGGTCTGATACATGCAAATAGGCATTTGAAACAATCTGAATTTATTTATTTTTACCACAACCTCCCCTCATATCTGACACTATTAACATCAGTGGTGTTAGAGTCTTCCCATTAGATTCTACTTCATGGAAAGCAATCAGCGTCAGAAATCCTCAATGTAAACACATCCACTTGTTCTTTCATGTGTATTTTTAACCTTGACTGTTGAGAGTGGGATTTTGTTCAGCCATTTAGGACATTCAGTTTCACTCACTGTAAATACTCACGTAAAATGGTGCAGTTGTTGGCATGTTCACCATTCATCACTGCGATCACAGGTCAAGTTTGTGACTGTTGTCGTTTTGTCAGTTCCAGCTGTTTGACATGGGGACGGGGTGCACAGGTAGATGTCAAATGCACCATCCTAGCTTGAAAGCTTGACAAATGAGGATTCTAGTAGGTTGTGAACAGATTCTGTTTCCTGACCCTGGGGAATGCATTGTTTGAACACCTGGCACAGGGACAACTGCTTAATCTAGAGGGCAGCGCACAGAATTATATTTCTTGCCAGCATGGTGATATTTGAGTGAAATCTCCTGCGCTGCTGGGTTATTCAGAAGATGTCTAACCTTAGAGAACCACTTTAAATGTTGGACAAAGCAGCATCCCTAGCTTTTTTGCAATGTTTCCCGAGGTGCCATCAACCCAGAACATCCAAAAAGAAAGAGGGACCCAAACTGATTTCCATTTTTGCCACTAAAGGCATCTTGAAGACATTCATCTGTCTTCATATGCAATAACCGCACCATGACTTACTGGTTCTGAGTTCCCCTGCAACATGTCTAATATTCCCCTCAGTGGCCCATTTAGTGAGAGGCTACATTTAAAGAATTACAAAGGAGGCTTCCAGGGTCTGGGCTTTGATCCAAAAACTAAAATGAAAATTACACTGCTGTAATTTGCAGCCTTTGATGTCACAGGTCCATCTCAGTGTGTTGTGATATGGGAAGCAATGATAATTGGAGTGTCCATGCCCATAACTCATTCCCATCCCATTCCTTCCTGGATCAATGGATTTGTTCGTGCAGGGGCAGCATTTGTTGCCCATTGCTCATTGCCCTCAAGAAAGCGGAGGTGAGCCCCATTCTTGAACCGCTGTGATCTTGAGTAGGCCACTAGAGTTGACCAAATTTCTGGGGGTCTGGGATCACATGTAGATCTGATCAGGTTAGGAGGGAGGATTTCCTTCCCGACCAGACAATCATAAACCAAATGGATTTTTACCACAGTCAACAATAATTTCATGGTAACTATTACTAAGACTGCTCGGTGGCACAGTGCTTAGCACTGCTATCTCACAATGCCAGGGACCCGGGATCAATTCTGGCCCTTGGCCGACTGACCGTGTGGCATTTGCACATTTTCCCATGTTGCTCCAGTTTTTGTCCACAGTCCAAAGATGTGCAGATTAGATGGATTGGCCATGCTAAGTTGCCCCTTAGTGTCCTAGGTTAAATGGATTAGCCATGGGAAATGTGTGGGGCTACGGGAAAATGGCGGGGGACAGGGTCAGAGGGTTGGTGCAGACTCAATGGGCTGAACGGCCTGCTTCTGCAGTGTAGGGATTCTATGACTCTATGACTAATTTCAATCCAGTTTATTTATTAAGTTTAAATTCCAGGTGCTGGAATGGGAGAGAACATGGGTCCCCAGAGCCAGGGCCTTTGAATTGTCTGTCCATTGACATTACCATTACTTTAGAAATGGAAGGTGTACTTTGCACTATAAATATTTCCCTAGGACATACTTCCTCTTGAACTTTATTTTGGTGTGGAAAGGAACTAGTTATGGATTAGTCAGTAGATCAGATTTTTTTAAAAACTCACTCTAATCTTTCTCAAAGGGTAAGAATATAAAATGTGCAGTGATATTGACCAGCTAAGTTACAAAATTTATCTGTATACGATCTTAACTTTGCTTTGGTTGAGTGTTTGTCGAACACAAAGTTTGTCTTATATTCTAATAAAGTTTGGAGCACAATTTAAATATTGTTTCTGGTAAATGTCTGCATTACATGACTTGCGTAATTTATGAATGTACATCTTTATGCACAATACAAACTGCTACATTCTCTTTCCACATTAAACTGAATGTTATATGTACAGTTCTGCAACTGGGTAATAATGTCTCATAGAACAGGAGAAATATCAGTGGTGATCATGCTTTAATGCTCCAGCTTGTTTTCAGACTGCAGACTATGTAACCAACGAAGCTACTGTCACACCAAGAAGACGTGAAAGGGAATATATGTAATATATCATCCTGGCTACTTAATAAAATTATAGTATTTTAAATATAAGATAACAAAGGCTTTACACTGAATGAAGACATGACTGGCTACAACTCACACAAAAGGAATTTCTAGCCTTCAGGACATCACAGCAAACTCATTGCCTCTAAAGAGGCACTAATGCCCCTGTACCTGCAGAAATTAAATTCCAAGGAAATGCACAAAGGCCTATTTACATTTCTGAGGCAAATCTCTGGTCAATGGAGGCAACTTGTCTATGAGCACAAAGGACCCTGGAATCTCTGGTAAACCTATTAATGGATGAAAAATTAACCATCTCAGGATCCCAATCCAGGAACTTACATCCTTTTCAGACCCAAAGGACAACTGCCTGAAGCTGCTGGAACCTGTAATATTGTTTTTTAAAGCTAAAGGAGCAGAGGCTGACAAGAAAAGAGGGTCTGAGGGGGGTGTTGGGTTGCGTCAGCCTCATGACTGTGTACTGTGTTGGGGGGTGGCCCATGATTTGAGTGGTGAGGGAGGATGTTGCTCTTTTATGAGAGGTTGCTGGTGCTTCCCTGGATCTCAAGGTCCAGCACACCATGTCCCCGCTTGCAGGTAGTACATGTAAAGCCCACCGGGTGCCGTTCCCCCGGAGGTCCAAATGAATGGTGGGGGGCTGGTAAATTGGCAGCCAAACCTGCGAACGACATTCAAATTAGTGGGTTTGCATAACCACCGTGACATCGGGACTTGCGCCAATCATCTGAAGAGATCAGAGAATCGGGCCCACATGTGTGCCAGTGATAGAGGGATCTTGCTGTTGTGATAGTCAATAGGATTCCAGCAAAAGTCCTGCTCAAAAGACAGGTAAACCACATCATAAAATTTGTACTGCCAGAAACTCAAAGTGGGGTCACTTGCAAGATGATCTTCACCGTAGAGCAAATGGAAAAGAAATGCTATGCATGTGGCACTCTAATGTATCTTTGTTGACTGGATAAAGGCTTTCAACATGGCAAGCAAAGAAGCCTTGTGCAAATAAGTCTCAGCAAAATTTGTAAATGTGATGTAGATTGTAATTCTCCTGAACCTGGGGGATTTACACTGGCATTAGATGCTAATTTATGCACAGCAGATAACCTGCTGGCCAGCCCTGCTGTCCCGAGACCGGGCTGCCATTTTTAAAGCATGAACTGATCTCTCTGCTCGGACACAGGCCTCTTCCCAAAACAAATAAATGGTGGCCCCCATACCTTGACCAGGGCAGCACCACCAACCCTTAACTGCACTGCCCCATGGCACCTTGGTAATGACACTGCAACCTGGTGCCTTGGGCCCAGAGGGGGCTCAAGGAGGCCGGTGGCCACCTGCTCCGCTGCTGATGCTAGGCTGCAGAGGAAGGGTTTCTCAAGGGTCCTGGGAGTTGGGTGGGCTTGGATTGGGGGCAACGTGTTGACCTCGCCACACTCTGCCAGGATGGAGCAGTGGTGGTTGGAATGCCGTTTCTAGCCCTGGCAGACCCGGTCACCCCTGGCATGGTGATTTCATGATGTGGGTATGCCGGCGTTGGACTGGAGTAAACACAGTAAAAAGTCTGACAACACCAGGTTTTAGTCCAACTGATTTATTTGATAATAGACTCAGAACTCTCCATTCACCTGATGAAGGGGCTAACCCCGAAAGCTTGTGAGTCTATTATCAAATAAATCGGTCGGACTAAAACCTGGTGTTGTCAGACTTTTTATGGTGATTTCAGGCAGCTCTGTGATCAACATCTGCATTCCTCCCTGTTAGCTGTTCCATTTCTGAAATGGCCAGGTCACGTCCATCTCCATACCACCCTCCGGGTCATCTGGCAGGATTTTAAATCTTTGCAGCACTCCAATCTGCAGCAGACATTTTCCTTTCTCCCTGTCAGAAGCTGCAAGTTTGAGCTGACCCATTTGATGTCTTCTGACAGAGAGGAGATATCAATTTCACCAGGTAGAGAGAATTCCAGTCTGCCCAGCTGTATGTTCAGCCCCAGTGTCTGCACACAGCTTTGATTTGAAGTTGCTATGGCTTCCCAGCAAGCTGAAATCATTGAAACCCTCTCTATTGCACTTAAAGCCTTTGATCTGTCACAAATTCAAAGTGCAGTGCCTCATAAAAGATTCAGCTGCCAGCTCAATGGATTTCTTTCATTCTCTAGCCACCTTTGTTTATTTTTATTTCCCTTCACAGTTGAAAGCACCTCAAGTACCTCATTGATTCTGAAGACAAATGTTAGCAGAGTCTAAGCCTGATTGGCAGCCTGTGGTTTCACTCCCTCTTTTGCAAATCATTTTGCCTGGGGGCTCGGGTCAGATAAATCTCAAACCTGCGTAGTGTGTGTGTGTGTGTGTGTATGAGGGGTGGGGAGGAAGTCTCTCACTGCTGGCGGGCTGGTGGTACTTCCTTCATCCTCAGGGTCCAGCACGACAAGTCCTCGCTGACAGGGCTTGTATGAAAGTTTGCCTGGTGTAGATCCTGCTGGGGAGGCGGGTGAATAGCAAGAGCTCTTTGAATTGGGCTTCAAGCCTGCTAATTATATTTCAACTTGTGAATTTGAATATGCTGTGGGTGGGAAGACGATTTGGGCCAGCAGGACAGGCCGGGAGCATTCACGTTGGGTTTGGCACGTGGCAAATACCCACTTTTTCACCAACTCCCAATTCTCCAGGCCATTGCGATTTGTGATCGGAGTTAGCGAGCTTGGAGAATCCCACCCGTTGAAATTTCATGATGGAATGACAGCCAGAGTCACCATATATGGTAAATACACTTACTCTTTTGATATACAAATGTTACAAAGCAGTGGTGTGTCATGTCCTATGTACTCTTCCTGCTGCCTTGCTTCCTGTGGTATTTCATTGACATACTGATGGAATATACATCCAATTCAGAACAGATGGCAATCTCTTTAACCTGAGATGATTAAAATCCTTGACTAAGATATCAGAGATAATGGTATGGAACTCTCTTTTTGCCAATGGTTAGGCCCTCATGCCACACTCTAAGCATTGTTGGGGACTAGATTAGAATTTCTAAGGTATGTTATAGTTGACCTAGACTCCAACTGTTTTTGATTTTTGTTAGCATAAGATATTTAACTCCAGATGTGATCTTACTGACCCACTGGGAAGCTTTTATTAAAATAATCTGTATTTAACAACACAGCTAAAAGATAACAGAAAAAAAATTTAACTTTTACCAACTGAGATAAAGATGACAACAGATCATTCTTAGCTATTTCAATTAGTTCAAATTTAAGCAATATCCCCATAGATGTAAACTCCTCTTCAGAATCAGTCAGAAATTGCACCTGCGCAAAGATATTTTGGCCTTGGAGGGAGTGCAGAGGAGGTTTACTAGGCTGATACCGGAGTTGAGGGGGTTGAGCTATGAGGAGAGGCTGAATAAACTGGGCTTGTACTCGTTGGAGTTTAGAAGAATGAGAGGAGATCTCATTGAGACGTATAAGATGATGAATGGGATGGATAGGATAGAGGTGGAAAGACTCTTCCCGCTCAAAAAAGACAATAGGACTAGGGGGCACAGCCTCAAGATAAAAGGGGGGCGGTTTAGAACGGAGTTGAGGAGGAACTTCTTCACTCAAAGGGTGGTGAATCTCTGGAATTCTCTGCCCGTTGAAGTGGTGGAGGCTGCCTCGCTAAATATTTTTAAGACGCGGGTTGATGGGTTTTTGATAGGAGAGGGGATTAAGGGTTATGGGGAGAGGGCGGGAAAGTGGAACTGAACAGCGACAGATCAGCCATGATCTTATTGAATGGCGGGGCAGGCTCGAAGGGCTGGATGGCCTACTCCTGCTCCTATTTCTTATGTTCTTATGCGTTTCTAGTCAGGGAGAATGAGGAGATAATGGCTGGGAACCATGAGCAGGAGGAGGTCTCAAGGGCTGAAGAGAAGGGAGGATGGACGACTGTTAGGAGGGGAAAGAGGAAGAAGAAGAGTAGTCAGGGTCCCCCGGCCTCCCCGGAGGCCCCCCAAGGTTCGTCGGCAGGGGCACAGAAAAATAGGAAGGAAGGGGAGACTGACTTAGAGGGACGGAAGGGGGCTGGCAAGGTGATAGTGGTAGGGGATGGGAGGGTCCGAGGGATTGATAGGAGGTTCTGTGGGCAAGGGCGCGACTCCAGGATGGTGGTCTGCCTCCCTGGAGCAGGGGTAAAAGATATAATGGAAAGGGTAGAGGGAATTTTGAAAGGGGAGGGGACCCAGGCAGAGGTCATAGTACACGTAGGGGAAGGGGATATAGGAAGGAGGAGTAGGGGAGAGGTCCGTAGGCAATTTAGGGAGTTGGGCGCCAAACTAAAGAGCAGGACCTCTAGGGTGGCACTGTCTGGGTTGCTGCCCAGTATGAGCAGGGCTAAGAATGACGAGATCATGCAGTTGAATGCATGGTTGAGGGACTGGTGTAGGGTAGAGGGTTTTACTTATGTGGATCACTGGGAGGTGTTTAGGAGAGAAAGGCAATTGTACAGGAGGGGTGGGGAGGATTTGAACGGGAGGGGGACTAGTGTCTTAGCAGGGAGGTTAGCTGGGGTGTTCAGGAATGATTTAAACTAATAGGGAGGGGGGGTGGGGAGGTGGCTGGGAGAGAGACGGGTGAAAGGAAAATTATAAGGGAGAAGGTGGTTCCGAGGGACGCTTGTGGGTTGAACTGTGTCTGTTTCAATGCTAGGAGTGTGGCAGGGAAAACGGATGAGCTTAGGGCCTTGATGTTTGTGAGGCAGTTGGATGTGGTGGCTGTAACGGAGACGTGGTTACGGGAAGGGCAGGACTGGCAGCTGAATGTTCCTGGGTACAGGTGTTTTAGGTGTGACAGAGGAGGGTTGAAGAGAGGTGGAGGGGTGGCACTGTTAGTCAAGGAAAACATCACAGTAGTGCAGAGGGAGGGCGATATGGAAGAGATAGGGATTGAGTCGCTGTGGGTGGAGTTGAGGAATAAAAAGGGAGAGATCACATTGCTAGGGGTGTACTACAGGCCACCCAATAGCCCAAAGTCAGTGGAGGAGGGAATTTGCAGGGACATTTTGGACAGGTGCAGGAAGAATAGAGTGGTTGTAGTGGGTGATTTTAATTTTCCCGGAGTAAATTGGAGGGGGCCTAGAGCTGGGGGTACGGAGGGAGAGGAGTTTGTGAAATGTGTTATGGAAGGGTCGCTAGAACAGTATGTAACTTGCCCGACTAGGGGAGGGGCTATACTGGATTTAGTGTTGGGAAACGAGCCGGGGCAGGTGGGTGAGGTAGAGGTAGGCGAACATGTGGCGAACAGTGACCACAAGTCCGTCTACTTTAGGATAAAAATGGAAAGGGACGAGTGCCGGCCGAACGGGAGTGTGCTGAACTGGGGAAAGGCGAGCTATGGCAGGATTAGGAGGGAGCTGCAGCAAACTGACTGGGAGGGACTGTTAGCTGGCAAGTCCACGGTTGGCAAGTGGGAGGCTTTTAGGGACAAAATGAAATGGTTGCAGGGGAGGTATGTTCCGGTTAAGCGAAAGGATGGGAAAGGTAGGATTAGAGAGCCGTGGATTACGGGGGATATTGAAGACTTGGTCAGGAAGAAGAGGGAGGCGTATGTTAGGTCAAAACAAATGGGTACGGAGTGTGCGCTGGAGGAATATAGAGAGAGTAGGAGGGAGCTAAAAAGGGGAATTAGAAGGGCGAAGAGAGGGCATGAGATGGCTTTGGCTGGTAGGATTAAGGATAATCCTAAGGCATTTTATTCCTATATTAGAGGCAATAGAGTAGTTAGAGGGAAAATTGGTCCTCTTAGGGACAAGAGTGGAGAGTTGTGTATTGAGTCGGAGGGAATGGGGGAGCTCCTGAATGAATACTTTGCGTCGGTATTCACGAAGGAGAGGGGTTCGGAATCGTGCGGTCTCTTGGAGGGAGCGGTGGTTCAGTTGCAGGATATAGTTATTACAAGAGAGGAAGTGCTAGGGCTTTTAGGTAGCGTAAGGACGGATAAAGCTCCGGGGCCTGATGGTATTTATCCCAGGCTGCTTAGGGAGGCAAAAGATGAAATTGCTGGGCCTCTGGCGCACATCTTTGTCTCTTCTTTGGACACAGGTGAGGTCCCAGAAGACTGGAGGGTAGCAAATGTGGTCCCGTTGTTCAAAAAAGGTAGTAGGGATAACCCTGGGAATTATAGGCCGGTGAGTTTGACGTCGGTGGTAGGGAAGTTAATGGAAAAAATACTTAGGTGTAGGATGTATGAGCATTTGGAGCGTTGCGATCTGATTAGGGATACGCAACATGGCTTTGTTAGAGGGAGGTCTTGCCTTACGAATCTGGTGGAATTCTTTGAGGAGGTGACAAAAACGGTTGACGATGGGAGAGCCGTTGATGTCATCTATATGGATTTCAGTAAGGCGTTTGACAAAGTCCCTCACGGTAGGCTGGTAGAAAAGGTTAAGGCGCATGGGATACGAGGCCAGGTAGCTAGGTGGATTGAGAACTGGCTGGGAGACAGAGGGTAGTTGTGGAGGGGACCTTGTCGGGCTGGAGGCCAGTGACCAGTGGTGTGCCGCAGGGCTCGGTACTGGGACCTCTCCTCTTTGTAGTCTACATAAATGACTTAGAAGAGGGCGTAGGTGGTGTGATCAGCAAGTTTGCTGATGACACCAAGATGGCAGGGTTGGCGGGTACGGAACTGGATTGTCAGGTGATACAACAGGATATAGATAGGTTGGTGCAGTGGGCAGATAGGTGGCAGATGGCATTTAATCCTGACAAATGCGAGGTGATGCATTTTGGACGGAATAATGCAGAGAGGAGCTATGTGATAAAAGGTAGGCCGATTAGGAGTATAGACGTACAGAGGGACCTGGGAGTGCAGGTTCACAAATCCATGAAGGTTGCGTCACAAGTGGAGAACGTTGTTAGGAAGGCTTATGGGATGTTAGCCTTTATAGGAAGGGGCTTAGAGTATAAAAGCTGCCGTCTAATGCTTCAGTTATACAGAACGTTGGTTAGACCGCATTTGGAGTACTGCGTCCAGTTCTGGTCACCTTATTACCGGAAGGACGTGGAGTCTCTGGAAAGGGTGCAGAGGAGGTTTACCAGGATGTTGCCTGGCATGGGGGGACTGGGTTACGAGGAGAGATTGAAGAGACTGGGGCTATTCTCCTTGGAAAGACGGAGATTGAGAGGGGACATGATAGAGGTATATAAGATACTGAAGGGAATAGATAGAGTTAATAGTGAGAGACTGCTCCCTAGACTGGGTACGAACACGAGAGGTCATCACTTAAGGGTGAGGGGGGGGAGGTATAATTTGGAGGTAAGAGGAAGGTTCTTTACGCAGAGAGTTGTGGGGGTCTGGAATGCGCTACCGAGTAGGGTAGTGGAGGCAGGAACGTTGGACTCGTTTAAGATGCAGTTAGATAGGCACATGAGTGAAACGAGAATGGAGGGATATGGTAGGGGCTATTAAATAGGGTTAAACCTCGGGAGACACCGGAAGGGCAGGCTGTATGATTAATATTTTTTGTCTTTATTCCACAGGTGGAGGTCCACCTCGTGTCAAGCGAGGGGCATGCACACGGCGGGTCGTGCGTGGGCTGCTCTTGGAAGTCCAGGAGTGGCCTAGTACTTCATGTCGGTGTGTGTGCTTGATCCTGGACCGATAGACGGGCGCCACAACAGCTCAGTGACTAGCACTGCTAGCTGTGCAGATACATGGATTTGGGCCTGTGTCTGTGGGAGTTTGTGCATTCTCCCTGTGGTTGCGTGGGTTTCCTCCGGGCGCTCCGGTTTCCTCCCACACCCCAAAGATGTGCTCTTAGGCTAATCGGTTTTTACCAAATTGACACTATTTCTTCCCTGAATCTGACTGAGTAGGGTCCCATTCGTAGACATGCAGGGTAAAATAGGTGTAGGGTGATGCGGCGGCGCGGGCTCGTTGGGCCGAAGGGCCTGTTTCCCGTGCTGGGTTGTTCTTTGTTCTTTGTTCTTTGTTCTTATTATGTTCTAAATTCACACAGGCTGACTTGAATTCTCAGTCCTCCAGCCTTTTCCCCTTCAGGATTGAGAAATAGAGAGATACCTATCTTCTTACTCTCAGAGAACAGCCTCCAGAGAATTCCTTTCTTCGCATAGCAGAACTCTAATGATAGAGATACCTATGGTCCAGCAGGTCTCTGGAGTACAATTTTTAGAAAGAAAGAGAGACACAGAGAAAGAGCTACAGCAGTTAGTTGCACTTTGAATTTGGGAAAGAGCTACAGCTCTTTTCCAAATTCAAAGTGCAACAAACTGCTTTTTCCTCCCTGCAAGCTTAGATCCACCCACACATGATTTTTTTTTTGTCAACCTAATTAAACCCTACTCCGAAAACCCAGGGCACAACCTTAAAATAACCAAACTGCATTAACTCAGATTAAAACAAACAATCCATTATGCATGCAATTATTCACCTGCAGTTTCAGCAGTTATGGACAATTGACACTGTAATCAAAGTTAAAGTATAAAACAATCACTCCAGAAGAAACATGATACAAATACATTGCTTAAAGGTACAGTATTGTCATAACATGGCCTCCAACAGCTCATGGACTGTTTTTCAAAAGGGGCTGATGGCTACATGCTACCCTTCAGCTTAAGGAAAGCAGAGATATTCCAGTAGCAACCACCAACCACTGACTATACCCTACCTTATATAAATATCAATGACACAGCATTTTTATATAAGGTATGTAACTACCTATCTCGAAGCACAATCTCCAAAAAAGTTTGAATGAACAGTGATGTGGCAAATAGAATTCCTTGAGCAAGTTCAGTATTTGCCTATTTACAAGAGACGGTAGAGAAAGCGAAGTAATTTTCAAGAAGCTGTTCACAAAGTTGTGGTAATACTTACTTTCTTTTATGCCGGTGAGACATGGACTATCAACCATTGAAATGTTGAATGGTGAAGAGATCCCAAATAAGATTCACTTGGAACACTATGGGCATCAAATCAGGTAATAAGAGTCCAACACTGAGAAAGAATTGAAGCACTCATAATCAGACCTCAGCTCAGATGCTATAGACATGTCATCAGTGTGACTAATAATAAAATCCCTAAGGATTTTCACAATATGAGACCAGGACACTGCCTGTGACATAGGCTGAGTTCAAGGATTCTTTGAAGTGAATCTCAAGAAATGTGTATGTCCATCATGACCTGGGAAAAAATGCACCAGAAAAACTACCTGGGGAGTGATCTCAAGTAGTGACATTACTTCCTTCAAATAGCAGGGAATATCAGCCATAATGATGAAAGGCAAATTATAACACAAGGCAATCCTAACCAAATCAGACAATTCATCCTTGCTCACACTGAGGAAAACCTTGCAAGTCTGCAATCAGGTTCCACAGCCAGGTTAGAACACACAAAAGATTAATCTACACACGCAAGATACTGCTATTTTTGACAATGAAACAAAACCGATAATGACAAACTGGCATCAAGTTCCAAATCACACCACTGGTATCAAATCAACATTGCACGTTGAACGATGTCATCTGTTTTCTCTGCATACTTTTTCTTGCCATCCACTATCTATAAGCTAGTGCCCCTCTCAAGATTGTAGTCAGCTTGACTCACCCCAAAAGATTGTGCGTCCACCACAGATAACATTTATGACACCCAAAACATAGGTGCAAATGATCCCAATTTTGTGCCCTTCATGACCTGGGTAAGACAGCAAAAGAAATATAAATCCTTTCGGCACAAAAGCACACTCAATTTCTGTTGAAGTATCTGTTCTTACCTTGAAATTGTCTACTGTTCTTTGAATCACAGTAAAATATTGGAAACTAACTATTTTCTTTGTGTTTATTATTCAAACACTCTATTTAATACCAATCTCTGTAAGATACAGATTCCTATTCTAACTACAGGTATAAGCAATACCGCACTGCAAAGTGAGTTGATGCATTATTCTTTCGCTCCTGGTGTGTTGATTTGAATTCAACACCAAGTGACAGGGTGAGAGGCTCCTCTGCTGGCTGCAAGAGACACTGAGGAAACAAGCTTAAATCAGTTCCTGATCAGCATAGGTCTAGAGCATAAAACTTGCTCTAACCTGACACTATATTGGCAACGTACTTCAGCGACAATGACTTCTTTGAAAAGAAATGAACAATGGGATCCTTGGATGCCTTTATGAGGCTGGAATGAAGACACATTCTTTTAGTGGAAGAAACATTACTGTATTCTGCGGCTGTCGTACTATACCTGACATCCCTCAAGTTGATGAGCGCAAGGAAACTAATGTTACAATTATACCTGCATTGCTTCACTAGACCAAATGCCTTTTTCATCTCTTGAGTATTTTATGCCCTCAAAGAGATAATGGGACCAGACAAAGTTTCCCCACCCCTTTCATCTCCAGAACTTAGAACACATTTTTTTCTCTAATGACTGTTAAAGGGTCTATGTAAAGACTGTCCAGACATTCAACATCAGACACTTTAGTTCCCCTAGGACATGACTCCAAAGTTCAAAACTGTCCTTACCATTGGCACTAATTGGCATAAAAGTTGTTTTAAAAGTTCATTGTATGCTTTTGCTGGAAGAAGCTGTCAGTGGGTTCAATTTAACTAAATGCTGAATCCACTGCTTCCCGTTTTCCATTGATTTTTAATTCTTTACAAAAAAAAATTGAAGTTTATTTTCAAAAAATGCTTCATTTTTCTTTTCCTAGTCAGCCCCTCTCCCCTCCAAACAATGTTATTATTTTCCTAAAATAAAGACAGTAAGGGTAATGTACCAAAGTGAAATGTTTGATGCAACCTGCCATTTTGTCAAAGAAACCACAGCAGCAGTCGATTGAAAATATCAGGACCGTGTCAGACTAATCAAATACAACTGAAACCACGGCACAGCACTCTGTAGCAGTCAGTAGATTTGCATCATGTTTTCAACGAGAGTTTCCTTTTCTTCTATACATTAATAAGAAGGGGAGGCAGTGGTGCTGTCATTGGGCTCATAATGCAGCAACCCAGGAACCTGGGTTCAAATCTCACCATGGCAAATAGTGAAATTTGAATTCATAAATAACCTAGAATTTAAAAATTATCTGGTTCACTTATGCCTTTTAGGGAAGAAAATCTCCCATCCTTACCTTGTCTTACCTATGTGTGACTCCAGACCAACTGAATGACACTCAGGTTCAGAGATGGGCATGCTGACCACAGTAAGAAGTCTGACAACACCAGGTTTAAGTCCAACCGATTTATTTGATAGTAAACTCGCAAGCTTTCGGGGTTTGCCCCTTCGTCAAGCGAACCCCGAAAGCTTGCGAGTTTACTATCAAATAAATCGGTTGGACTTAAACCTGGTGTTGTCAAACTTCTTACTGTGTTTACCCCAGTCCAACGCCGGCATCTCCACATCATGCTGACCAGCCAGCAATGTTCTCATACCCTGATTAAGTAAAGCAAAAATTTGTAGCTGTCAATCTTTGCTCTTTTTTCTGTGGAGAAAAACAATGAAAATTAAAAATCAGCTTGCAATGACAAGATTATATCACCAAACCATTTGAATGAATTCTACATTTGAACATGCAAATAGGATATGACCATGCAGCCTTTCAAATCTACTCCATGTGTCATATTTATCCACACCTACATGTTATTAGCCAGTGTGCCCAGGACAACAACTTTCTGTAGACTGCAGTTACTGCCAACGTGGGACATGTGCAGTGGTATGGCTTCACTCTGTGATGTCATTATGAGGCATGGGGATCAGAACTCTACTCACTACCCCAACCTCAATCTGATACTCATTTGGATACTCGCTCATCAATATCTGAAATATTTAGTTATTGCCTGCACTAAGATAGGGTGCAATGCCTCATCTTGTCAGTTGGGATCTTGTATGTCTCTTATATGAGGACCATGAACTGGAGATGGATCAAGGAGATGAATTCAGGTCTGCCCAGTTCACTCTGTGCTTTGGCTTTGTAACTTTAAGGATGGAGTAAATTAAATTCAATATGTAAGATACAAAGCCTGGAATTCTTTGGTTGTTCACACTCTGATGCCACTGCCAGTGAGAATGGAAAAATTGGCATTCAGCCAAATCTCCATTCGCTACAGCAGGACCAGAGAATCCTGCTGGTACGAAAGACCAGAGAATTCTAACTATAATTTTCTTAACAAAAACCTATTGTTTCAGGTTCTAACATTTTGAACCAGATTGTAGTCACTGCCAGTGCCAGTGGCATCAACGTTTGTGCCTGGACAAGTGTACATGGATGGGAATTGGCACCAATCTTGCTTTGGCAGGAGACACAGTGTTTTTTTGTAACCACAAATACCACTGAAAAACATCATTAAGGTGACTTCTGGAATCTGCCAGGTCAACTAGCTTTCTTGGGCGCAGCAGAGATCAAGTAATCTGACAGGTCAGAACGCATGCCTGAACCGTTCCTCCATTTAAATATCTGGCTTCTTTTGTAGAAAAGTACTGATTATCTGGCATGCACTACACCCAGTTAATCCAGTACAGCAGGCATTCACCCAGGAACATCTTGTCTTATTTTTCATAACAGATTGCCTGTTGGAGTTTGAGTAGAATATATTAGGGGCAGCAGTGAGATATAATTAACATTTCCACTCATCAGGGGTTTGCATCTTTGAAATTACTTAGAATCTGAAGAAAAGTTAGGAATTAGAAAAGGCCATTTGACCAATCAAATTAAAATTCAATATTCCAGAATTATATTTAATACCTGGCACATTGATAAAGGCCTGAGGAATTGGTGTGGCATACAAAAGCATAAAACGTTCTCTCTGGTATGGCTATATTTTTCATTATCAAGTGTTTTGATTCTGGTTTTCAGTGCATTCATCACTCAATCTAACTGGACCACATTTAATGCTATTGGCCCCACAGGTTCATGCACCTCTGCCAATGCCTCAGCACATGTACAGCTAAAACCCACATCTGTGCCTTTGCCATCCATACTTGAAAGTGCCAGCACCCCATTCTCCACCTCATTTAAAAGCCAATTCAACTATTATTCTTCTGCCCATATTGTAAACTGTGCCAAGTCTTGTTCACCCATGGTCACTGTCCTTGATGATCTACTTCGGTTCTGCCATCCACCAAAGCCTCCAAGTTGAAATCTTACTTTTATCTTTAAATTCTTACATGGTCCTGCCCTTCCTGAGCTCCTCCTCCAGCCCCGCATCCCCTCCCCCAATTGTTACTCTTCCTCTGTTCTCTTGTGCATCACTGCTCTTTTTATCAAACTATTGGAAGTTACATCCCAGGTTCTGTAAGTGTTTCACTATTCCACTTACTGTTCCTCCTTGAAGAACTGCTATTAAATTTATCTCTTTGACTAGTTTATTGTTCTGTCCTTCTACTAGCTCCTTCCTTGGCTCACCCTTGTTGTTTTGAGGTTATGTTGAAACATCTTGTGACATTCCTCTATGCCAAATGCACAAGATAAATGCTAAAAGTAACAACATTGTTTGTAATTGCAATGCTCCTTGAGGAGAAACAGATACTGTGCAGTGTTGGAAGATACAGGGGATAAACAAAAGCATGGCTGAAGAAATTGACAACAAAAAGGCCTTGAAAGGAAAGGAGAAAAGTAGCAAACAAAAGGAGGACATGAGTTGCAGACAAAAGGGTTGAGGCAGGATAACATCAGCGAAAAAGGAGATGATATACTGTAGGTAGATTAGAGACATTAGGCTGACATATAGAGGTTTGTAGACATAAGGAGAAGCTAAACCTGTGGAGGAATGTGTAAATAAACACAATCATTTTGAATTTAAGGGGATGATCAGTGAGGTGAGAGTTGGGTGATGTGAAGAAGCTGTAGGCATAAGAATTTTCCATTAGTAGGAGCTTTTATAGGGTGGAACTCAAAAGGTTGAGGAGGAGGTTTTTTCAAGATTGCGGGGGGAGGAATTTTCCTGTCCTGTCCACCATGGGAATCATAGCAGGTGGGGGGGGCAGACCATGCAAAGGTCTGTTGATCTCAGGCAGGATATTCCGTTTTGAGATGAGTGTGGCCAGACAATCACGCCCATGAAATCTAGAGGTACTAAAAGCATGGAAAGGATACACTGAGACTGCAGAAACTGGAGACTGAGTTCCAGATATCTGCCTCTGAGAATGAAGGAGACCAGAGGTGGCTGGGATTGTGCTGCAGGAGATCAGGAAGGGAGGCTCAGAGCCAGGAGTGTGGTGTTGAGGGAATGGAAGCTGCAGCTTTCAGTGGAGAGGAGCCAATGGCAATTGGGAAGGACAGGGTGCCCAAATGGAAAGTGCCTTGGGAATGGGGGAATAGTGTTTGTGCTGGAAGCCAATGGCATTGGGGATGGAAAGCAATGTTGTTTGGGATGGGAGAAGGTGGAGTCTGGCATAGGGGAATGATGATGTTTGGATGGGTGAGGGTAGTATAGACAATGGAGATGCAAACTTTTAAGGAGATAGTTCATAACTCTCAACAAGGACTGATTCCACTGAGGAGAATCTCGTCTAACAGAAGGGTGCACCATCCATGACTAACTTCAGAAATTAAGGATGGTATAAACTCAAAAGAAAAGGCATACAATGCTGTGAAGATTCATGTTATGTTAGAAATTGGAAAAGTCTTCAAAATGTACAAAGGATGATAATAAAATGATAAAGAGGGAAAAACAGAACATGAGAGAAAACTAACAAGAAGTATAAAAACGGATAAGAAAGGCTTCTACAAGTACTTGGAAAGGAAAATAATAGTCACAGTGAGCATTTGTGCCTTCAAATTAAGATTAAGGAAATAATAATTGGACAGGATGAAATATCAGGCACGTTAAACCATTACTTTGTATTAGAAGGCACAAAAAATTATCCCAAAATAGTAGAAAGTTAAGAGGCATAGAGAGGGAAGAACTTAAAATGATTATCACTAGAGAAAAAAAAGCAGGAAATCCAATGGAACTGAAGGCTGAGAAGTCTCCTGGATCTGATGACCTGCATCGAAGGGCCTTCAAGGAACTGGCTGCGGAGAAAGTTGATGCATTATTTGTAATCTTCCAAAATTCCCTAGATTCTGTTAAGGTCCCAGCAAATTAGAAAATTGCAGATCTAACACCTCTGTTCAAGAAAGGAGGCACACAGAAAGCAGGAAACTATAGGCCTGTTAGCTTAAGGTCTGTCACTGGGAAAATGCTAGAAGTAATGAGGGAGTAGCTGAAGATTCAGAAAACCATAATGCAATCAGGCAGAGTCAACATAGTGTTGTGAAAGGGAAGTCATGTATAACAAATCATTAGAGTTATTTCAGCAATTAATAAGCAGGGTAGATAAAGGAAAACTAGTAGATATTGTGTACTTAATTTTCAAAAGGCATTCAATAAGCTGCCACAAAATTACTGCAGAAATCAAAAGTTCATGGTGTTGAGGTGAAATATTAGCATAGATAGAGGACTGGCTAACTAACAGGAGCCAGAGGGCATGATAGAGTAGCAAGTGAGATGGATTGCCCACACCACTCAAAAGTTGTTATCTGAAAATCCAGCTGATCTTATCTCAACCGACCTTTCAATTTAGACTGATAGAAGTCTGGGCAGTGAAATGCATCCTCAGGGATGACCATTGAGGGCTATAGAGTTGTAGGTAAGTAAGCCATGCCACACTACCTGTTGTAAACCAGTGAAGTTTAGAGTCCAGCCAGGTTTAAAAGTCTTTGACAAAGTAAGTGTATAAGGTAGGTGGCTCGATCTTTTTGGGGGTGGAAAGCAAGGTGGATCAGGCCTTGGGTAGAATTCAAGCCAGGTCAGGTCAGGGGGTCAAGAAGATCCTGCCAGCGGGCAGGTCTCGGGGCAGTTTCAAACAAAGGGTCTCCCATTTAAAACAGAAGTGATGAGGAACTTCTTATCTTCGAGGGTCAGTAATATTTTGAATTCTGTTCCCCAGACAGCAGTGTTGACCGAGTCATTGAATATATTCAGGGCTGAGTTAGCCTTTGGTTGACAAGGGTGTCAAGATTTATGGACAACAGGCAGGAAAGTGAAGTTAAGGCCACAATCAGATAAACAATGACCTTATTGAATCATGGAGCAAGCTCAAGGAGCCTCTTCTGTCTCCTATCTCTTACATTTTTAAGCTTGTGGTTAGGGCAGTGATATTTAAGGAGATGGAAATGAAGTTTGGAGTGAAAGGGGTAGGGTCTTTGTTGTATTGGAGTGATGTTTGGATGCCTGGGTGGGAGTTTTAGTTTTCAGGTGAGCGCACTATTTGTTCCACCAGAGCACTCAGGAGAAATGGTATGTGGTGAAACTTCTTTCTGTTTAACGTAGGTTTGGAAGAAGCAACCCTACACCTCCAAGTTCCCCATTCAGAAACTATGTATGAAGAGCTTTACTTGTTGGTCACAGACATCCCAAAGATCACGATTTACTATGTGCAGTCTACCATCTGCTTCAGACATGGATGAAAGACATTCTTCTTCCTGCTTTCCCATTATGGGAATTGCGCACTTCCAATGCAGAACCCTGATTTAAATTAAAGCTTTGTGCTCCTTTGATAGCAACAGAGAAGCTGGATCCAAAATGGCAGGCAACGCATTTCTGAGCAGAAATGGTTCCTAATGGCTACATTTTGGCAGTTATTTGACCATGTTCTTGCCTGAAAAATGGACCCTGCACAAGTAAATTTAGACATTTAGCTGGCCCCATAAACAGGAAGCGACGATTGTTCTTGGGTGCCTCTTTATGTAAAACTGAAGAACTATAATGAACTGGCAAGTAGTCTAGTTTAACACCCACACACTGTTGTGTAAGCTCAGATAACATATATGCTTGATGTTGGGCATTAACATTGCTCCTGATTTTAAATGAAAAAAATGATGCTAACACTATTAAAGTGGAAAAGACAGTCAAAAGAAACATCACACGCTACGAATTAAGCTTTTAATAAGCAATCTTTCACTTATCAGGAAATTAATATTAATTTCTGCTTCTCAAGAATTTATATCTGAATGTTAAAATTACAGGCAATCATTTTTGATTGTTAACATGGTGGCACAGTGGTTAGTACTGAACAAAGAATAAAGGAACACAGCACGGGAAACAGACCCTTCAGCCCAACAAGCCCGCGCCGCCATCTTAACAATGTGTTTTTCCTCCTCCACCCTTAACCCATGTCTATGCTTATGGTACCTCACAGTCCTGCCTCACAGTGCCAGGGACCAGGGTTCAATTCCTGGCTTGAGTCACTGTCTGTGTGGAGTTTGTATGTTTTCCTAATGTCTACATGGGCTCCCTCCGGGTGCTCCGGTTTCCTCCCACAGAGCAAAAAAAGTGCAGGTTAGTGCTAAATTCTCCCATAGTCTACTCAAAACAGGCGTCGGAGTGCGGTGATTAAGGGATTTCCACAGTAACTTTATTGCAGTGTTAATATAACCCTACTTGTAACACTAATAAATAAATTTGATAGTTTCTACTGGTGAACAAGAATTATTACAGTTGCTAAGGCTTCACATGGAATTGTATCCATCTCATTCAAGAATGGCAGATGAGAATGGCCTTTTGGAATACTATTATCTTCTATAGAGGACCACCCAACTCAGTTGTGTTAAATTTCTTTGTGCATTTTAATAACGCAGGTGTTTGTTCATTTATAATAAACACACCATTTGCTTTGTTACAATGGAGCATAGAGGAATTTTACACAAAAAGCTTTAAGCAGTGCAACACCAATGGAAAAAGAACTCCACAGACTTCTTCAACAGTAAGCTAAAGAAAAGAGCAAGGAGAAAACAATTATTAGTTAATGGTGTCTGGGGTGCAGTTTATTCAAACTTGAAATTGGCTTGTGCTGGTGAAAAGGTTAATGTATACTGGAAATGCACAGAAGTCTGTGCAGTGAGTAAATCATTCTGCCCTGGTGCTGAAGAAAATGGTAGTTTATCCTGACACAGTTTATTGCTCTGTGATTGCATGTGATTTCCTTACATTACTCTGCATTTTATTTCTCACCCCAGTATTAACTTATTTCTCTCGAATTTTATGATTTGTTCCCACTGCTCCTGCCCCTCCATTCCATATATATATAACTCAGCAGTCTGTGGCAGGTGTAATGAACCAGAACTTTTCAGGTCTGTTCCTGACCAGTCACTGGGAAAGGATTGCAAGGCCATGAGCTGATTCACACACACGGAACGCGTAGGAATGCACACATCTTCACATACAGAATGGGGGCTCAATCAGCATTATCAGCTTTGATGAGGAGATGCCAGCGTTGGACTGGGATTAAACACAATAAGAAGTCTCAAACAACAGGTTAAAGTCCAACAGGTTTATTTGGTAGCACAAGCCACTAGCTTTCGGAGTGCTGCCTCTTCATCAGGAGAAAGGAGTTCTGTTCACAAACAGGGCATATACAGACACAAACTCAACTTACAAAATAATGGTTGGAATGTGAGTCTTTACAGGTAATCAAGTCTTAAAGGTACAGACAATATGAGAGGAGAGAAGGCCAAGTACAGGCCAAAGAGGTGTGTATTGTCTCCAGCCAGGACAGTTAGTGTGATTTTGCAAGCCCAGTCAAGTTGTGGGGCTTACAGATAGTGTGACATGAACCCAAGATCCTGGTTGAGGCCGTCCTCATGTGTGCGGAACTTGGTTATCAATCCCTGCTCAGTGGCTCTGCGCTGTCGTGTGTCGTGAAGGCCGCCTTGAAGAACACTTACCCGAAGATCACAGGCCGAGTGCCCGTGACCGTTGAAGTGTTCCCCAGTAGGAAGAGAACACTCTTGCCCGGTGATTGTCAAGCAGTGTTCATTCATCCATAGTTGTAGCGTCTGCATGGTCCCCAGTGTACCTCAGATGCCTCGGGGCATCCTTTCCTGCAGCGTGTCAAGTAGACAACGCAGGCTGAATTGCAAGTATATGTACCATGTACCTGATGGATAGTGTTCTCACGTGAGATAATGGCATCCATGTCAATGATCCAGCACATCTTACAGAGGTTGCTGTGGCAGAGTTGTGTGGTGTCGTGGTCACTGTTCTCCTGAAGGCTGGGTAGTTTGCTGCGGCAATAGTCTGTTTGACATTGTGCCGTTGTTTGAAGACAAGAAGTGGGGGTGTGGGGATGGCCTTGGTGAGATATTTGTCTTCATTAATGACATATTGAAGGCTCTGGAGAAAATGTCCTGGTTTCTCTGCTCCAGGGAAGTACTGGACAATGAAGGTACTCTGTCAGCTGTGTCCCATGTTTGTCTTCTGAAGAGGTCAGTGCGATTTTTCACTGTGGTGCATTGGAACTGTCGATCGATGAATTGGGTGCCTTATCCTGTCCTTATGAGGGCATCTTTCAGCGTCTGGAGGTATCTGTTGCGGAGCTCCTCATCTGAGCAGATCCTGTTGCAGTCCTCCTCACCTGAGCAGCCCTATGGGGGGCTTGTCCATAGGGATGGCTTCTTTAACATAAGGACACAATACACATCTCTTTGGCCAATGCGTGGCCCTCCACTCACATTGTCTGTACTTTTAAGACTTGATTACCTGTAAAGACTCGCATTCCAACCATTATTTTGTAAGTTGAGTTTGTGTCTGTATATGCCCTGTTTGTGAACAGACCTCCTTCTCACCTGATGAAGGGGCAGCGTTCCAAAAGCTAGTGACTTGTGCTACCAGATAAACCTGTTGGTCTTTAACCTGGTGTAGTGACTTCTTACTGCATTATCAGCTTGCCAGCCAGAGTGTTGTAATGGGCTACAATTCTCCCTGGTCAGTGAAAGCGACTGTTTGGAGAGGTGGGGAGAGGTGAAAGAGGAAATTTGGAAAATTGTGTGTTGGATTGGCTCCCCAATATAATTCAGCTCTGAGCATTTTTCCAGAGGCAGTATAATAGGGGATTCAACAGCAATCCATCTGGCTGCTATGGGAAGCTTATTACAGCCAACAAACAATAAGCTCCTTTTCCAAATTTTCCCCACTGCAAGAGACTTTCACTGGAATATATAAGCCTCTCATAGGGCAGAAGTTTCCCATCCCACCCTCAGGAAGTTTCGTGATGAGCAAGAGGTGAAAGTTTAATGGGAGCCAAAAGGTCAGGAACACGCTGGTTTAGAATCATATAGCAATTCTCCCAATGGCGGGTTAATGTTGGGTTGGTCTGCCCACTGGCTGATGGCATGAATGGTGGCACGAATGCATGAATTTGCATTTGTTGGCATCTCATGAATGCTCATTAGACAGCTGCCTGTCGGATTCCCATCCAACCTTGCATCATGTCAACTCGAAATTATACCAGTCCAAAGCCCAGTTGCTAAAGAATGATATGCACAAAAGATCTTCAGTTAGTGAGAGGTATGGAGGTGAGTGCAACAAAACTTTCTACCACAGAGGCATGCTGCTCCAGGTGTGCTGGTCGCCACTCTGCCGGGGCAGGCCAGTTCCTGCCCTCCATCTCCATGCTGAGCTAGTCTTTACAGACTGCACTGTACTGTTGGACCCATGAATCCTCCTGTGTAACTGAGTTGATTCAGTACAGATCCTGGGCTTGGGGAGTACAGAGATCTCCATCTCCCTATGTCACACACCAGTGTCTATCTGGACAGCAGTGTGCTACGAGACTTCTGTAGCCACTGCAACAAAGGTCCAAGTTCAACGGGGGGCTCCATGAGGTGAGGCTGGGGGTGGGGGGGGGAAGGGGCTGGCTTGATGAAGACAAGGGGGCAATGTGGAAGAAGGGCAGTGCAAGGACAGGGAAGTAGAGGTGGGCAGCTTGGGGAAAGGACATGGATGAAGGAGACGAAGAATGGAAGGCAGAGGGAAGACAGGGAGAGGGAAGCTTGCCCTTCACAAGGCTACATGAAATGCTCGCAAACAAGGGAGTCAAAGGGATACCACATCAGTTACTGGAAGGGAAGGATGAAAACTCCAGATGCAGTGGATAGGAGTCCAAGGAAGCATGGGTGCCTGACAGGTGATGGGTTTGGGGAAAGGAATTGAATTGAGGAACAGACTTCTTTGTGAGCCTGTGGGCATTTGACCTTTGGGTCACTGATATTCTGTACAGTCTGGTGAAGACAGGTGAGCTGGAGAAAGTGATATGAGTGTATAGACTGACAATGAAACATGGGCCAGGACCTTTGAACCCACTAGCTGACAGTGGGTGGACAAATTAGTTGCCAGCCCACCAGGTGATTCAGAGGGGAACTAGCCTGTGCATAATTAATTAAGTTTCAAGTGCAGAATCTGGTGTGGTAATCCACTATTCTGGTCAGTGGGAAAGGCACCAACAGAGCTGCCCACCACCACACTTGGGTGGAAGAATTTTGCCCACTTTGTTTGAAGTCTGGTAATGCATTATGGTTGACAGAAAGAGGTACGAGTTGTGGCTCAATCAAGGGGTTATATTTATTTGATGGCAGCAATTCACAAAGTGGATTGCTTCTCATTATCTTGTTGCCACATCAAGAAGGCCAACGTTATGGCTAACGCTTGCCTTGCCCCTATGGCAAGTTGCTAGTCTCTCACTGGAGATATGTTCATGGTGCTCCTGTTGGTGGCCAGGCATGTTCACACTGCAAAGAAGAAAGGTGGCCACCTCTATGGGCCACGCTGAATCAACCTCCCAATGCTGGAAGGTAGTCGCCTTCCCAGTGGGACGGGGTTCCTGGTGGCAGCTTCTTAATTGGTTCCTCACTTCCGACATGCTCTTCCAGGTTCCTGATTCTGAATATATCTGGACATTAAGATCAGCATGCTAGCAGCAAAATGTATTCAACCATAGGTCTGGGCCACTTGTCAGGGAAAAGCGCAGTTTTTCATTTCCTCTGATTTTTATAGGACTGAAAATCAGATAGTTTCCCGTTGAAAGCTCTATACCAGCAGTGATCTTATGCCCTGGGAGTAAGTTAAAAATCTACTCCAATGTGGCAAAAAAATAAATCACAACCACATGCCAATGTCCTAACTCTCTGTGACAGCGTCTTGGAGTTCCCTCACACTGCACTATCTGTTAATATTTAATGCAGAAAGGGTATTATAGCTTCATAAAAGTAGCAATTTACTCATTCTAGATTATCGCCAAAAATGCACTGGTGTTCAGAAACAATTTCACGCAAAATCTGATTCGTGATTTTTATTTCATGAACACATTAACATTTTATCGTGTGAAAGTGCAGAGCTTTATCTCAAACTAAATTAAGAGCATGGACTCTAAAATACAAACATTTCTCAATTATTTATTTCAGGGAACAATTTGGTGTCTCTATCTGAAACCTATTCTCGGTTATCGGTTCAACATTTGTAATTGCAAAGTCCAGCAGAGGGCGCCTGTCAGTTACAACAGTATTCAATTAAGTTTTTCCACGCACGCACAAGTCAGCTCTTTCCCATAATATGTTCATTTGGAAAGTTATAGTAATGCTAAACGCTAGAATGGCAAAAAGCAGAACTTACCTGAAAAGGAGATAATGCAAATATTAATACTACTGAGATCTGTGTTTTTCTCATTTATATCACACTGCATTGAAGCCAGTGTAAAAAAAGCAGTATTTCAATGGACATATTTTACACTCTATGTGACAATAGTACTATGCTGGAATCACTGACAGTAGTAGGCAGACAAAGTGTGGCGTTTCCTTGCACCATCTCTTCAGATCACCTGCTCTGGAGTCTCACTGAGAAGGATTGCCGCATTTTCCTGAAATGCTATGATATAAGCAGAAGCTCACATTATTGCAACAGTAAATTCAGTCTATTATATCAGCATAAAGATTATTGACCAAATTCATGTTCCCAGACTCAAGAATGGCAAGCTTGCATAATTATGTATAAGAATGGGTCAGGTTTTACTGGAGATATACTGGTTGAAAACCTCCATCCTTGTGTGTGGCTGGGATTGTCTGCTGCTGTAAGGGAATGGAGTTTTGGCTGGAAGGCCAAATTCTCCATCCTCATTTGCAGCTGGATGCGATTGGAGAATCCCGCCCAATGTCGTTAGTCTGACTGCTCCCAACCTTGGTTGTCATATGTGACCCCATCATCCGACATATAGCTGTGCCAACAGTACGACCCCCTGTGTTCATTGCCCAGTTCTGAGTCTGCTTCAGCTTACCTACTGTTGAATATCTCATTTGCACCTTTGTTGTCTCCAAACTTGACTGTTTTAAATGTACTCTTCACTTGTCTCCTGTCATCCCCATTCCAGAGACCTGAGGTTGAGTAAAACTCTGCTGCCCTTGTCCCTACTTATATTGGCTAGCCTGCTGGAAGGTGGAAGTTTGGAATTCCATGGTGAGAAGAGGAAGATGTCTTGTTGCATCAAGTTCCTCCTCTCAGATACCTCTATGTGTTTCATCAGTCACAGGGCGCACCGCAACATCCAGTTTTAGATATCTCACCCTCCAGTTTGAGGTACGCCTGCAAGGATTGAAGAGACAAATGGAGAAGGGCAATAAAATTAAGGAGCATTGATGATATCTGGAAAAGTATTCCATAAACTGAATAGAGGTCCCTAATCAACGTTGTTTGAAAGTTAATATTTACTTGAATGCTGGACCAAGTCTCATTTGTCTATCATTCCTGTGTTTGCTGACCCTCACGGGCTTCCTTTTAAGCAGCACTTCAATTTTGAAAATCTCACCCTCGTTTCATATCACCCCATGTCCTTATCCCTCTTTATTTCTGTAACTTCCTCCATCACTACGACCCTCCAAGATATCTATGTTCCTCTGATTCTGGCCTCTTGAACACCACCTATTTTAATCTGTGTTTCTGCTGCACCAAGACCCAAACCAAACAGAAGTTCCAGTCTGAAATCTCTGTTTCCTCTTTTAGACACTCCGTAAAACCTTTGACAAAGGGTTTTCACCTGTCGTTGTGTGGCCAAAATCTTCCAAACTCATTTATGGCTGGGATTTTGCGGTCCCTTTGAAAGTGAATGGAGCTTTGGCTGGAACACCAAATTTTCCTTCTCGCTCACAATGGGTCTCACCACAGACAATACCGGAAAATCCCACCCTATGTGTTGAATTTTGTTTGCTAATGCTCTTTTGATGGGCCCTGGGATATTTTCCTATGTAGAAGGTGGTTATATAAATACAAGTCATTCTTAGTTCGAACAGGATTGAGTAGTTTTCCAAATAAGCTGAATCACCAGCTGAACTTGAAGACTCGCAGTGTCGGATAGGATTCATTTTAATATTAAAACATCACCTTCATATCAAGGTGCAAACAAACACATGTTGTATCAATGTAAAACTGGCAGTTTAACTGCAGCCTTTGATATTAAAGTGCATGACATAATACTTTGTCATTTGGTTTCTTTGGCAATATATTATTTGTAAGATGTCATGTGACAGTTTTAGTACAGTTATATGAAATTGGCAGATTTACATGCTAGACCAGCACTAACATTATATTATAGACTACCCATCTCCAGCATGGATGTGCAGGATAACTGGGATGTAAAAGGGAAGTAAGGCATATCCTTTATTTGTTATCATTGCCTCAACCTTAAGCAAGTGGCGATATCCTGGTAATAGAGCTGGAGAGGAAGATCACAAACATGTGTTTGCGAACTGCCAGTCACTTTTTTTTAATGCATTCGTGTAACATGGGTGCCGCTGGCTGGTCAGCATTTATTCCCCATCCCTAGTTGTCCCTGAGAAGGTGGTGATGAGCTGCCTTCTTGAATCGCTACAGTCCATGTTCTGTGGGTTGACCCACAATGCCATTAGGGAGGGAATTCTAGGATTTTGACTTAGCGACTGTGAAGAAATGGCAATATATTTCCATACTTGCACTCGGTGAATTATGTCAGCTCTCAACCACCCTGCTGGATGGGGCATCTATCAAAGGGCAGAATTCCTTGTTGAGGAGAGGAGGGAATCTTGGTGCCTCGATAGCCTCCAGTCAAGTACCTCTAAGTGTTTCATCAGTCACAGAGCACTGTGATTACCATATGAAAGGCCATAATGTGGAGATATCTCACCTTCCAGCTTGAGGTTAGCAATCTGAAAGAATGGAAAAGATAAATGGAGAAAGGCAATGAAAGTGGGCAACGTTCATGACATCTGGCAATGCATCCCACACACCTTATTTAAGTTCCTGGTAAACATTGGCCCGTGGCACTGGCAACATTTTCCAGTCTTGCTGTAGTCAATGGCTCACTGTAATTGAAGTTCCACCCAGACTACAATGGGGACCTAAAATTCCACCCATAGTTTGAAAGTTTTTTTTAACAGTGTTAGGTTTAGGAGCCTAATCATTGAATTTTATAGCCCACCACATTGCTGTTGGCTCTCTGAAAAAACTGTGCATTTCATTTGATTTAATTTAACTCTGATACCCGAACAATTAATTTTTTTTCAAATATATCCTCATTTTCTTCTTAAGGGATTTTTGGCTAACTAGCATGTTAGTAAATATCAACAAATTAGATTTTTGTTATCCAACATTTTAAGCATTACTGAGAACTGCTGCCAATAATGGTCTAATTCAGGTTTCATAACGTAAATATTACATTTCTTTGAGCCCAAAACATATTGCAGTTCAGACTAAGAAGTGATTCCGAGATATTCATTTCTGAAACCTTTACCAAACTGATGTGAAAAATGTATGGCACCATCCTTTCCATGTTATTGCAGTCCAAAGATGAGTAGGTTATGTGGATTAGCAATGGGAAATATGTGTAGGATTACAGAGAAAGGGTGGGGGAGGCAGCCTGAGTAAGATTTTTTGTCGGAGAGTCAGTGCAGACTCGATAGGCTGAATGGCATCTCCTGCACTGTAGGGATTCTATGATTTTATGTATTATTTCATCAATTGCTTAGGTTGCACACTAAACAACAGCATCACAAAACCAGCAGCGTCCATAAAATAATTTTTATGTTAAACAGCAAATATTCAGCACAGGTCATAATGCATGGATCAGACCACTATTAATGGTTGTGTACGTGTGCTATGCCAACTTCTATGGATGAAATGACTGTATACACTTCCATATTATTGAGCATATCCACCAGCAAAATGACAGGTTTAGCTTATGTTGGGCCTGTGACTGTTCTTTTTAAATAAACTTGCCACCTTGCTGCAATTAGAAAAGAGGAGCCATGGAAGTCTATGTTGAAATAATCCAACCCGAGTTTAACATTCATGCGTTGAGGTCAGTTGTAGGACAGCTGTAGCAGAATATCAAGTTTTATTGAGTTCTTTCCAATGCACTCCTCTCAGTCTGAGTGCACTTCTCTTTCATACGATGTGTAGAGTCATCACAAATTTAATTTGCTAGCTTTCTGCCCAAAGGCTGATTGAGAATGTAATATTAATCACTCCTGAGTCTTCCAGTTTCTCCTTTCTTATCCAGGTAAGTCAATACCAGAAGCACTTTTCTGAGGGTGTATGAACATGTGGAACCAGAATGCAGTTTCCTCTGCCTATTTCGCCAAGAGAGCAGGCAGATTTACAGCCATCACAACTTGTGGCCAGTTTCTAAGCGGCTGAATTAACAGTAGCTCATCTTATTTTTTATTAAATTAACAGGATCAAGAGGATTCAATCCAATTAACAGTCAATCGTCAGCTTTGCTCGATAGTTAGGGGGCTTGACGTATCGGCTTAGAGCGCAATTCTTTGGCAATTTTTCAATGTTTTTCTGCTACAGATGTTTTGCAGTTACAATTATCTTTAGAGAGCATAAGTCATAATTAGTACTGGCTGGCTAGTGTAACCTGGACTAAATAGCTCACAACTAGTAAGTATTAGGTAATACTAACTGACAGGTAAAATATGAATCATTATTTAATGTGATAATTGGCCATCAGATAGGAGCATTAACTCTATTTCTCCATAAATGCTGCCAGGCCTACTGTGTATTTTCAGCAATTCTAGTCTTGGTTAAGTAAAAGTAATCGAGGTTAGCCAAAGTAGCATGGATCATTATCTAACCAGTTTTTGTTTTAGAAATTTCCACTGATGTACCCACTAATGAACCAATGTTAAGAGAGTGAAGCTGTTAACCGCTTGCAACTGTTGTGAATGAAGATGAATGGACGCCACTGAGATGAATTCCTGTCTTCACAAATAAGAGGCTTGTTCTTTTATCTGTAAAAGAAACTTTAAACTCAGCAACACACTCATCTATTTTACCATTGCAGCTCAAAGGCAACAAATATGAAACAAATTGCCTTTTCCAGCCTGCCTGAGTTTGTGAGAGATGATCAACAACTGGTACTTTGTTAGAATTAGTTCAATGCCAAAAGAGCTCAGCATAAAAAGATAAATAAGTAAATAGAAAGAACTAATAAATGTGTGCCACCTGCTGGATTTCTGTGTAATTTCAACATATATTTGTGTGTTTTTACTGAATTAATTCATTTCTCTTCAAACATTCCTTTTTTTTGATATCAGTCATTTGTCTTTTGTAAATTCAGCTTAATTTCGGGGCATGTATTTTAGCAATAGTGCAAGCTTTTTATTATTGATTAACTCTCTCTATAATTAATCAATGCAATGTTCTGGCTAAAATCCTGCAGACCTTTGCAAGGTACTTCTTTAATCAAGGATAAAGCTTGCAGCAATGAAAACATGTTACATTGGGTGACTACCATCTTGATTTAGTGACTATAAGAAATGCTGCATTTCATATCAGTAATTTTGTTCATATTGATTAACCATTTTCCCCGTTTCCTTTTATTTCCTTCTCCTTCATATCACTGATTACCTTTTAGGCCAAACCCCTCCAACCGTGCAAGCTATTAGGATCACGACACAAGACGATATTTAGGTTGCTATAAAAGATGGTGCTTTAACAGATGGAAAATAATAGGAAATGTTGTATAGGTTACAACTGTGAAAAATTTCCTCAGTGTTTTTGTGCAACAAAATCATCAGTCCAATTGCAATGAATGGGTTGCACATTATATAGCTCCCAACAACCGCATCGCACCACCCCCCCCACCCTGTCATATTAAAGAGGGTAAGAAGTCCCACAACGCCAGGTTTAAGTTCAGCCAGTTTATTTGATAGTAATCCCAAATTTATTTGATAGTATCAAATAAACTGGTTGGACTTAAACCTGGTGTTGTGAGACTTCTTACTGTGTTTAGCCCTGTCCAATGTCGGCATCTCTACATCATATTAAAGAGGGTGCAGATCACAATAAGTGGATACTGGCTATACTGAGAGAAGTGTGGGGCAGCACTGCTGCCTCACAGCACCAGGGACCTGGATTTGATTACTGGCTCGGGTCACCATCTGTGTGGAGTCTGCATGTTCTCTCTGTCTCTGTATAGGTTTCCTCCAGGTACTCCAGTTTCCTCCCACAGTTTGAAAGACATGCTAATTAGGTGCATTGGCCATGCTAAATTATCCCTCAATGTACCTGAATAGCCGCCAAAGTGTGGCGACTAGGGGATTTTCACAGTAACCTCACTGCAATGTTAAACTAAGCCTACTTGTGACCAATAAATAAAGCAGGTCTTCATTTGTAATTTTATCTATGTATTGATTTTACATTACTGTTTCAGGCGTATGATTCTCAATTATCGCTTTCTCTTTGATCACTGTTGGCCAATATTTAGCCTTCAGTAATGTCTTTATAAAAAGGTTATCTGTTAAATACCACAGTGCCAAATGTGAAACCTTGCTATGTACAAATTGGTTGCCATGTTTTGTACATTACAATAACTACACACGGGAAGTACTGCACTTGACTGTAAAATGCTTTGGGATACCCTGACATTGTGAAGTACTCTGTACAAGATTTTCTTCTTTTTGAGAGATGGGTATTACAACAACAGGTTACTAACTAATGAAAAAGAAACCTTTAATATGATAACACATCACAAAGTGTCATAGAAGTAGATTTTTAACAAACAATATTGTAGGAATTGGTTCTCGCTGTACTCCTCAGGTGGAAAAAAAGGGTATGGCATCCTGTTCATTTCATGGACAATTATACTGGTGTGGGAAGATTTTTAGGTATTCCATTAAATCCCAAATATAGTTCAATGATCTATCTGTAAAATTTGCCAGGCCAACCCTGCACAATATTCTTCAGTTTTCCCTGCAGACAGAAATGAAAGTTATTTTTCACATTCATCATTTTTAAAAATGCATCAGGAGCCATAAGGACTCTCTCAAGAAAGACTTCCTCAACTTCACAGGCATTGCTCCCATTCTCTTTGCCAAAACTCTCCAGGGACTCACCTATGAGCTACTGCCAGTAAGATAAGTGTCCTGATATTCTGCAGTTCCAACGTATCAACTGCCAGTGAACGCATGTCAGGTCAGTCTCGGGTCTTATGTTTGGGGTCAACATTGACAGCACCAAATTTCAACCTGAAAATGGATCAAGAAAAAATTTCTACTCCAATATCTAGCTTAACGTATTTATGTGAATTCTCTACAAAAACCAAGCCAAGATCTCATAGGATAAGATAGCTGTTTGTTAACAAAGCATACCACAGAAATAGATGACCTAAGCACAGACACAACACCAATGCACCAAAAAATTGATTCTTCCAGTCAAATTTTTGGATCTGCCAAGAAGGCTAGATCAAAACCTGACTTCAGATTTTACTCTTTTATTGGCATCGGTCTTTAAAACAGCACTTTCAGAATGAGTTAAACAATGTTATTGTTTCCTTAAGTGAAGTTAATTTACAATTGAGGGATTGCTGCATGTTATGCTTCTGTCAGCTCCTATGATGGATCTATAAGTTTACCCAGTGAGGAGTTGAACCATACAGCTTGCCAGTTCAATGTCTTGGCTGACTGAGGTAGCTAATCATAGCTGGACAGTAGTAAAAGAGCAATAATCAACTGGTCTGCCATACCTAATAATTATCAAGTAAACCTTACTGTAACTGCACGTGCATGAATGTTAGTTGGTGACTGCATGATTAGGCAAATCTATGATATCCCCAAGGTAGCTAGTAGTGACTTCCTTAATGTTGATAAGTGTATACAGGCAGGATAATATATGTAAAATGAATAAATAAATAGAAAAAGCATTCCGTTTTATGGGACCACAGATTGATGCTGATTTTGGAATGGTCAGTACATTGGATGAAATTATGTTCATTCTTTTGATTAATGGCTTGTACCTTTCAAATTGAAGACTACCTCCAGATTGATCATGCCTTTACGCATTTTCTCTTTCTACTTCTTCGTCCATAGCAGCCCCTTTGGAGAAATAGCTCTTACAATAAAAAATTAGCATACATATTTAGAACATAAATAAAAATGGTATCTGATAGAAATGATGAGACTATTCAGGTATTTTCAGGGGGTGCATAGGGACATATGAACAAGGTGCAGGAGAAGGCCATTTAGCCCCCAGAAGCTGCTCCACTAATTAATAAGATCATGGCTGATCTGATAGTAATCTCAAATCTCCATATGTCTGCCCCCAATAACCTGTCCCCACTTTGCTTGCCAAGAAGGTATCCACCTCTGCCTTGAAAACATTCAGTTGGCCTGCTTCCACTGCCTTTTCGGGAAGAGAATTTCAAAGACTCATGATCCTCCGAGAGAAACAAAAATTGTTCCATCTCCATTTTAAATGGGAAACACTTTTTTAAACAGTGACCCCTGTTTGAGCATTTATTTGAATGTTCGGAGATTAGGAAACTATTCAAACTCGAGCTGGTGAATAGCTTTGCATAGACACAAGGGGAGTGATTCTCCCAGCCCACTGCATTACTCTAGCAGTGCAGCAGGCCAGGAGACGTAAGCAGATGCGGTTCAATGGACTCATTGCTGAGTGCCATTGCACTCTAGCCGCCAGAATTATAGTGTTGTCAGCTCCACCCTGATTTCCAGTGCAGAGCTACATTAAATAGTTAAATTCAAATTTTGATGTGATTAGCAGGTCTGGGACTGAACTCTCCAAGCACGCTCACCTCTCCCCCATGCCAAGAGTGGTTCACTCCAGTGGGTTTACAACAGCTCCCCACTAACGGGGAGCTGGCGGTCTGACCCTATTGGAATGAAGGAAGGCCCCCCAGGAGGTCAGGGGTAAGGAGGGTGCTCCTTGGGCATTGCCAGCTTGGCAGTGCCAGACTGGTCCCCGGTACTTCCCAAGAGGCAAAGTGGCAATGTCTAGGGGCACCTTGGCACTGCCCATCAGACATTGGGAAGTGTGAAGGGGGTGGGGCCAGAGGCAAGGTGTGACCTATAGGCGTGGGGCCTGTGGGAGGATTGTGGGTATTGGGGGGGTCCCACTGCCACTCTGATTTGGGATCGGTGACAGAGGAAGTGAAGGACTGATCAGGGCTGCCCAGCGAAGGGGGGGTTGGGGGGTTTGGCCTGCTTGGGGGCAGGACTGTAGGAAGAGTGGTGTGGGAAAAGGGGAACGATGGAGGAAGGGGGAGGATGGAGGAAGGGGCTGCTGATGGGGGGGTGGGATTGGGGGATCAGGACTGCCAGCGAGGGGTGGGTATGAGTGTCGAGGCTGGCCCGAGCCATCCAGGAGGCCAGCGAGCCCAGTGTCAGGAGTAGCGATACGGGGTCATGGGCTCACCAGTGATCGGGGGGTCACGAGCTGGCCAGTGATTGGGAGGACGGCAGTACGGAGCTACTGCGCGTATGCCGACCTGTACACTGACAGATCGTGCGTGCAAAGTGGTCCATTCAGCGCTATATTAAAGAACAAAAAACAACCTGGCATGGGAAACAGGCCCTTCAGCCCAATGAGCCCGCACCGCCATTTTAAAGCATTTTCCTACACCTACCTTGCCCCGTGTGTATGTGAATGGAACCCCTACTGTAGCCAGATTCAGGGGAGAATAGTGTAGGGTCAATTTGGTACACCAATCAGCCTAAGAGCACATCTTTGGGGTGTGGGAGGAAACCGGAGCACCCGGAGGAAACCCACGCAACCACAGGGAGAATGCGCAAACTCCCACAGACACTGGCCCAAATCCATGTATCTGCACAGCTATCAATGATCGTCACTGAGCTGTTGTGGTGCCCGTCTGCTGGTCCAGATTTAAGCGCACACATCGACACGAAATACTAGGCCACTGTCGAAACATCCAAGAGCAGCCCATGCACGAGCCACCGTGTGCATGTCCCTCGTTTGACAACAAGGTGGACCGACACCTGTGGATTAAAGAGACAAAACATTAAGACATACTATTACATTTCCAGTATCGTCCCGAGGCTCTGTCCCTTTTTAAAACCGTCTTATCTAACCCTCCATCCCTGTTGCTGACCTCTCTAGCAGGAACAGGGCCCACCCATTGATTTTTAATCGAGATTCACACCAGGGCAGAGTGTGGAAAATTCATTTTGAAAATCCCACTAAAAAAACCTGCAGGGTTTACTCCAGTTTTTACAAAAATTCGGCACTTAGAATTTTTGGGGGGAGAATCCCGGCCAAAAGGTTTTGTGTTGGAAGTCAGGAAGTTGAAAAATTACCTCTACAATCTGCTGAAGAGAGGATGTAAGAGTGGTGAAAGGAGGCAACCAAAACACGACCGACACTGCGTATGAGACCATTTCCAGGAAATAAATTGAAATGGCTTCAGCTTTCTGAGGCACTCTGTCCACTGAACTGAGATCTTTTAAAATGTAATTTTTAATCTTTTTTAACAGACCTGTTAACATTTTTAATCTGGTATCTAGCTGTTGGTGAGAATAGGTCTCAGTATGTGCAGAATTGTTTCATTCTGATTCAAGAGTAATGCTGAACTTTGAGTAATCCAATGCCACTCAGCAGAATTTTCCGATATTTTCCCAAAGTGTCTCTGGTGGGAAATGCGGAGAGCAGGTTGCCAGCTGTCTTGCCGGCTTTTCCTGTTGTACTGTTAAACACTTCAAGAGAGAAATGGAAGGGGCAGGTCTCACAATGTCATAATGGTGGGGCAGACTCTAATTGAGTCCATCCCAATAGCAACTTCGGTTTTAAAAGCGGGCACTTGGACTTAAAAAAAAATCAAAGTACAAACAGGGGCACCCCACAAACCCCCTACCACAGACAACCCTTCCCCAGTGATGGACACAGAACCAGTGGATAGTGCCCAGGCAGTGCTGGCAGGGGGAGTAACAAGGATCAGTTGCAGGGACAGTGCCCTTTCACCCCTTACATCTGAACTCACCAGTATTCCTCCAGTGGGTTATGTTCACCAGGGATATGTTGTGGGGGGATCTGTCATGATTCGTGCCAGCGTGGACAATCTAACATAGCAGGACAATCAGGCATGAATTGCTGATATGCATAGTCAATTAGGTGTCTTTGGCATGGGGTGGGGACAATCAAGCGGGGAGATCTCACGATGTGACAGCTGCAGTTTTGAGTCTCACACTCAATTTTACTCCCCCTCCGCCATTCCTGTCCTTCCAACAATGAGGGCATAACGTCCCCCCCTCCCCATTTTCTTGTCTCATGCCACAAACTTCATACCCTCATCACCAATTGCATCCTCTTAGAGTCACCGTTTCATGTTAAACTACACTGTTGACAACCTTGTTCTCTGGCAGTGAGATTCTCTGGTTCCCATTGACAGCACACTCCCTCTTCCGGGCTTCCTGGCAGTGTGGGGTAACATCAATGGGAAGCACCATTGACAGCAGCAGGACCAGAGAATTCCACTGCCAACACAGCACACCAGCTTCCGCTGTTGAGAAACCCAGATTGGGAAATCGGAGAAGCACTCCCAATGTGTGAAAACCACACCTTTGTTTAAAACCCACAACCTTTACAATAGTTAGGACATTACAAAAAGAAAATTGGTGACGCATCAGGATTTTGTTTCACTGAGAACATTAAGAAAAGATCCTAAGTAGAGAAAAAATACATTGTGAGTCCTCACATTTCATATATTAAAAGGCTGGGGAAAATCAACAACAGGATTAAAGATTGACGTGTCAGTGCAGGAAGAGCAAGTAAGAAAAGAAATGCTGTGTGGTTTTAAAAGATGGGTTTTTTCTCATTAGAGAAGGAGATTCCAGGCAGTACTTGGCACATTGAAAAAGAGCAGACGTTTTGTTGTGTGGTTGGGGTCAGTTAAATAAAATCAAGTCAACAGTGTCCAGGGTAAAAAGTAGAACTGGAGGAGTACTGGGAAAACATTAAAAAATATATACTGAGCACTCTCAAGACATGAGTTCCTGCAAGAGAAATGCTGGGTCAATTCAGAATCAAAAGCAAATGAGTCATGGAATTCCCAAGCAGAGCATTTTCAGTACTTTGCACAAGCAAATAAAATTGTAAACAAATTGCTCGTACGGGCTTTCCTTAGTACAATAGGAAGAAACCTTCAATTTGCACATGAGCCTGGCTCTTCCAGTTCACTAGATTAATTCCAGAGATAAGGGGTTTGTCTTGCAAAGACAGATTGGGCAATTTAGGCCTATACCCCCAGGAGTTTAGAAGAGTGAGAGGAGGTCTAATTGAGATGTACAAGATGATAAGCAGATATGGAGAGGATGTTTCTTCATTAGGGCAATCTCGAACAAGACATCATAGCTTTAGGATAAGGAATGGCAGATTTAACACAGAGGTCAGGAGAAATTATCTCTCTCAAAGGGTCATTGGAGAGTTTTTGAGTTTGTCTAGTTTGTGGTCTCCAAAATGAGGCTACCCAAAGAAGATTGCTCACTGAACATGCTTTGACTTGGAAGACACCATAGAACTGAAAATGTCGATCGAACTGGCTGCTTAAAGAGGCTCCACAATTTGGTGCAGGAATGAAGGTCCACAAGTTGGAAACAACCCATAAGACTAGAGGGCACAGCCTCAAGTTTCGATCAGGGTTGAGGAGGAACTGCTTCACTCAAAGGGTGGTGAATCTCTGGAATTCTCTGCCCGTTGAAGTGGTGGAGGCTGCCTCGCTAAATATATTTAAGTCACGGGTAGATAGGTTTTTGATAGACAGGGGAATTAAGGGTTATGGAGAGAAAGCGGGAAAGTGGAACTGATCCACTTCAGATCAGCCATGATCTTATTGAATGGCGGGGCAGGCTCGAAGGGCTAGATGGCCTACTCCTGCTTCTATTTCTTACGTTCTTATAAGAAGGCAAAACAACAACAGACTTGTCACAGATGTGCCATTCAGTGAGTTAACACTAGAGGAAAGGACAGCTAATGCAAGAATTGTGGCAAAATGGATCACATTGTAAAATCCGGTTGGGTTAGGCCAGTTCTCCTGAGAAGAATATTCAGGAGATGAATCTGTATACCCTCAAGAAGAACAAATTGCATCCTACAAAAAGAATTTACACATGGAAGAAAAGAACTACAACTGTGCACAAGAGAATGTCCAGAAATGCTGAGAACCTCCAACTGAACAATTTAGCCACAAGGTTAATCACATATATTCTGGGTTAAGTTAAGTGGACAACCTGTTAGGATTGAGGTTATATAGCAACAAAAGCTGAAGTTTCTTCCTTTAAAACCAGTTCATTTGATTTTAAGGTTTCAGAAGTGAATATGCTGTGGAAAGGTTACATCATGGTCAACTTAAGAGTTGACCCTTTTAACCTGTGCTTAAAGATCTCTCCACTCACATTGTCTGTACCTTTAAGAAATAATTAGCTGTAAAGACTCACATTCCAATCGTTATGCATGTAAATTGAGTTGTGTCATTGTGCCCTGTTTGTGATCAGAACTCCCACCCACCTGACGAAGGAACATGTTCCAAAAGCTTGGGGCATTTGCTACAAATAAACCTGTTGGACTTTAAGCTGGCGTTGTGAGACTCCTTTCTGTTTTACCCCAGTCCGACGCTGGCATCTCCACATCGTTATTATACCATCCATAGTTGCCCTTGCCAAGGTAGTGATGAGCTGTCTCCTGGAAGCACTGCAGTCCATGTGCTGTAGGTTGACCCACAATGTAATTAAAGTGGGAATTCCCAGATTTTTGATCCAGCAACTGCAAAGGAACAGCAATATATTTGTAAGTCAAGATGGTGAATGGCTGGAGGAGAACTTGTAGGTGGCACTTTTCCCATGTATCTGCTGTCCTTGTCCTTCCAGATAGAAGTGGTCGCGGGTTTAGAAGGTTCTGGCTAAGGATCTTTGGTGAATTGCCACAGTGCATCTTGTAGTTAGTACACACTGCTGCTACTGAGCGTCGGTGGTGGAGGGAGTGGATGCAATGTTAATCAAGTGGGCTGCTTTGTCCTGGATGGTATCAAGCTTCTTGAGTGTTGTTAGAGCTGCATCCATCCAGGCAGTGAGGAGTGCCTGACATGTGCCTTGTAGATGGTGGATAGGCTTTGGGGAATCAGTTACTCACCGTAATATTTATAGCATCTGACCTGTTGTTGTAGCCACTGTGTTTATGTGGCGAGTTTCTGGTCAATGGTAACCCCAAGGATGTTGACAGTGGGGGATTCAGTAATGGTAACACCATTGAATGTCAAGGTGTGATGGTTAGAGCGTCTCTTATTGGTGATGGTCATTGCTTGGCATTTGTGTGGCATGAATGTTACTTGCCACTTGTCAGTCCAAGCCTGGATATTGTCCAGATCTTGTTGCATTTGAACATGTACTGCTTCAGCATCTGAGGAGTCACGAATGGTACTGAACATTGTGCAATCATTGACGAACATCCTCACTACCTACCGTATGACGGAAGGAAGGCCTTTGATAAAGCAGCTGATGATTTTTGGGCCCAGGACACTACTGCAGAGATACTGACCCTCTACAACCACAATCATCCTCCTATGTGCCAGGTATTACTCTAACCATCTTTCACAGCACATTTACATATTGATCTAGCTGCTGAATCTCAACCGTTGCTTACCATCGATTTTATAAAGATCTATTTTGTTGTAAAAGATTGCTTTTTAGGATAACACCCACACCAGCCCTATTGCAAAGATGAATGCATCAGGTTTTAAATGGTCTCAATTATACCTGCATGATACTCTAATTAAAAGGCCCAGTGAACAGAAGCAATTGAATAATTTAGAAATGACATTGGAAAGTCTTCAAGAACATGGTCCATGTATCAAGAAAGAAAAGTGTGATTTTTGTTTTCCAGATGTCAGCCAAATGTTTGGGCCATGTTATTGATAAAGGCCTACATAAAGCACCTAAAAGGTTGATGCTGTTTTAAAAGAACGGGCAACACGATAGCACAGTGGTTAGAACTGCTGCTTCACAGCTCCAAGGACCTGGGTTCGATTCCTGGCTCGGGTCACTGTTTGTGAGGAGTTTGCACATTCTCCTTGTGTCAGCGTGGGTTTCCTCCGCTTTCCTCCCACAGTCCAAAGATGTTCAGGCTAGGTTGATTGGCCATGCTAAAATTGCCCCTCAGTGTCCTAAGATCCTTAGGTTAGAGGGATTAGCAGGTAAAATATGTAGGGATATGAGGATAGGGCCTGGGTGGGATTGTGGTCAGTGCAGACTCGATGGGCCAAAGGGCCTCTTTCAGCACTGTAATGTTCTATGATTCTATGAAACTAGGTCTGACAAATGTGATGCAATTGAGGCCCTTTCTAGGATTAGGAAATTACTATGGCCAATTTGTTCCTAACTTAGCTACATATTGAAGCCATTGCATAACATACTATTTCTGAATCAGTCATGAGACTGGATGTCAGATTGTGAGAAAGCATACAAAGATGTCAAAGGTGCTTTGCAGAAATCTGAAGAATCGGTTCATTTTAATCTGAAGCTACCATTACTGCTTGCTTACGATGCTTCATCTTATGGAATAGGGGCAGTCGTTTCAGATATCCTGCCTTCAAGCAAAGAACGACCAATAGCTTTTGCTTTGCATATTTTGACTAGTGCTGAATCGAACTATGCTCAGCTAGGAAAAAAGGCAATGCATACAATTTTTGGCATACAAAAGTTTCATTATTTGTACGGTCATCATTTCGCATCGTGACTGATCATTGACACTTTATTATTTTTGGGCCATATAAAGGCATATCTTCATTACCTGCTAGCCAATGGCAAATATAGTCACTAATCTTATCCACACATTCTAATTATATAAATATTGTCAGAGTGCCAAGCTAATGTTGATGCATTATCACACTTACTTTTACCTACTGAGCAGATGCCACCAAGATTTGCTAATATTCTGTATTTTTCATTTGCCTGTGACAGCTTCAGGAGTTCAGGGATATACTAGAAATTATTCCATAATGGGGACAATAATGGATATGGTATTGTAAGAACAATAGCTGGAACTCATCACCTGCATTCTGAATTGAAACATCCTGCGTCAAGAAAGCGGGAGTTAACCTTCCAAGGTCTATTGTAAGGGAAACCAAGTAATCATTCCTCCTTGTCTGTGAGGAAGAGTTCTTGAAGAAATATGTGAAAGACATGGTATAGTCCAAATGAAGGAATTAGCGCACAGTTATTTTTGGAAGCTGGGTTTGGATGCTCAGATTGGAGAAAAAGTGGGACAGCATCAACCCCGCGCATAAATGAGAAATACACCACCGTTTTCTCCTTTACTTGGGACTGGCCTAAAATACCATGACAATGATTTCATATAGATTTTGCTGGTCAGTTTAATGCTGTTAGTCATACACACTCAAATTGACCATAAGTTGCCCATTTCACTTTCCTCCCAAGCCCAACCAACAATTTCAATGTTTTCATTTTGCAGCTTTTGTAAAAAAAGTTAATATTCTACACGCACAGTCATTCCAAAGTTCATAAGAACATAAGAACATAAGAAATAAGAGCAGGAGTAGGCCATCCAGCCCTTCGAGCCTGCCCCGCCATTCAATAAGATCATGGCTGATCTGTTGTGGCTCAGTTCCACTTTCCCGCCCTCTCCCCATAACCCTTAATCCCCTCTCTTATCAAGAACCCATCAACCCGCTTCTTAAAAATATTTAGCGAGGCAGCCTCCACCACTTCAACGGGCAGAGAATTCCAGAGATTCACCACCCTTTGAGTGAAGAAGTTCCTCCTCAACTCCGTTCTAAACCGCCTCCCCTTTATCTTGAGGCTGTGCCCCCTAGTCCTACTGTCTTTTTTGAGCGGGAAGAGTCTCTCCACCTCTATCCTACCCATCCCATTCATCATCTTATACGTCTCAATGAGATCTCCCCTCATTCTTCTAAACTCTAGCGAGTACAAGCCTAGTTTATTCACCACCTATTTACTAATGTTAATGTTGTAATGTCTTTAAAACATTTTTGTACATGTCCATTATGTGAGCTATTCAACTGTGAATTGTAAAATATGCTGTGATCCATCCCCTAACTTGCTTTGAGGAAGCTGAGTGCATATAGATTCATTCGAATTAATTTGTGGAATGTATTTCTGATGTATTCATCTTTTGAAATAGTTAGGTTCACTTAATAAGACCACAAATAAATGTAGTGTCCTCTCATTTCTATAATTTTAAGCCATGAGTCACAAATTACTCATGAAAGAATTTCTGGCTCATGCGGGATCCTTTTCAAAGCAATATTTACACTGTAGGCAAAAAATTGTAAGAACTTAACTCTATATTCTACTGTAACATTACTGAACAACATAATACAAAGGAGAAGAGTTATATTCTTTCATATTTCTGAAAGAGTGCTATTCATTTTCCATTTCTATCATGTTATATTTACATGTATTTACATTAATATGTCCACTCGTATCAGTATCTAACGGTCCCAACTCACATACAGCATCATCAACCACAAAGCAAAGATTGCTTTTACTCTGGCCCAACTTTGGACCTTAACACCAGCCTCAGGAAACCACCAACTACCACGATGTGGTATTTATTTCCGCATCTGCTATCTATAAGTCTCTTGAGTACAATCCTCAATTCAATATCAATTAGTGGGCAGTTATGATTATATTGTGGCCTTGTGGTCACTGTTGGGGTTGAGGCCAATTGAATCATTTTATATAGAACAATTATGGATAATAATATGAATCCACGCTAGATGCAGGGTTCAAAAAGGAAAGGAAAAATATACGAAATCCACCAGGTACACATTGATGTTATCCAATGGTTTCAAAACAAAGCAGCAGCTCTTTTTACCTATCTTTCAACCTGAGATTAATAGAAATAAAATTGGGGAATGATTTAAAATCAACATTTATTTTACACAATTGCAAAGGCAAAACCTACCCATTGCAGCCCTTAAAGAACAACATTCTATGGTATATCCCATGAAAATGTTTAAATATGTTGCAGTACTGAAACTTAACAATCCCCAAAAAATTGGTATGGGGATCATGATGTGCAATGAACTCATTGATTCTGAGGCTTGAAGGATGTCAATTTCAAGTAATCTGCTCAAACCATATTACAGTACTAGTACTAATCATGATATTGGATGGTGGCATTCCTCTGTGGATGTCCCAAAACCGTGAAGCTGGTTCCAGTTAAAAGCAGCCTGCACTCCCTAAAGAGAAGGCATTGAGATTTGAGCAGGTCAATCTACAGCCAATTTCAGTTTGGACAACATTCAATAATGGCAACCTGCAGAAGAGGGCAAGCTCACAAATTGTAGGAAACTGCTCTTGAGCCCTTGATAGAGAAGATTCAGAGGAGGGGAGAAGTGCCCTATACACTGGGAGACAAGGGGCCCTCCCTCAAACTCTGTGAAAGAGATGAGAGCAGAGAGTTGAGGCAGTCAATGCCAGGAGTCATACCCTGATGAACAGGATGCAGTGCTGCAAAAAGATCTCTAGCCCCATATGAGTGGTCATGCTCAGCGTAGGTATCTTCAAATGTCACATAGCACCACCTCACTACCAGCCTGAGACAAAGTCAATGCACCACTACACCACTGTTAACTTACCAACAATCTCCATCATTCATACTCAAAATTCAAATCTCCACCACATGCTCACACATTTAGTCCTGTCACAAATCTTATACCCACATCTCACAAACTGCACACACTGCCAGCTATTCAACTGAGACAGACACTTCGTCACAATACATTGCACCATACTAGTGCTCTCTTGCACGCCAAAGTGGTACATGACCAAAGCAGCAGCTAACTGATAGCAGTGTACAGCCATAGCTGCATATTGTTGTCCTGGCGAAGGAGAGGATGCTCATTGGGGTAGCCATTGCTGAGGCAATAGCACTGATGTGCTGTAACCATACAACATGACAGCATCTTTATATGTAATCATCTTTCTCATATTCCACTACTACTCATCTAAAACTTCTTCTGATTTAGATTAATGATTTAGATGATTTAGAAGAATTTAGATGAGTTAATGTAAGCGTGTATCTTTACCTTCTCCTCAACCTCATCCCTGACAAAATTCATACTCTCCTGTAATTCCTTTCACATACCCAAGAACTACAACTTGAAGAGAAACAAGTGCATGAGCCAGAAGACAGTGAAGATGAAGAAACAGCCGGCAGAATTTTACAGTCCTTCCTGCCAATGAGATTTTCCAGTCCCACCGGAGTCAATGGATCTTTGAATGGCTTGTTGCATTTTTCAATCCTACCCTCATGACAGGGCCACTAAATTCCACCCACTTTCTAGGTATCATACTTGGAAACAGCAACTCAAAAACGTACACTTGGCCTTCTCAACCCGAAACACGAAAATCCCACTCGAGGTCAACGGATATTTCCATTGTTCGCCCCTCGCCCACTCCAATTCCATGGTGACCACGTGATAGGATTCTGGTGATTGAGTGTATTTTAGTGGATGGCCAGATTTTCATATGGGTCATTTGATTTTTTGATTTAATTTGATTTATTTTGCCACAATGAAAAGTATTGTTTTTTTGAGCTCCATAGAGACAAAGCATACCATTCATAGAGAAGGAAAGGATAGAGTGCAGAATGCAGTGGTACAGTCATAGCTAGGGTGTAGAGAAAGATCACCTTAATGCAAGGTAGGTCCATTCAAAAGTCTGGTGACAGCAGGTTCTTGAATGGGTTGGTACATGACCTCAGATTTTTGATTGGAAGTGGGGGATGCAAAATTCGACACTAGTGGCCTCTGTACTTGCTCTCCACCACAATCCTGATCTCTGAGTCATAGAGTCATCGAGATTTACAGCATTAAAACAGGCCCTTCGCCCAAGTTGTCCATGCTGCCCATTTTTTTAAATGACTAAACTAGTCCCAATTGCCTGCGCTTGGCCCATATCCCTCAATAGCCATCTTGCTAATGTAACTGCCTAAATGTTTTTTAAAAGACAAATTGTATCCCCCTCTATTACTATCTCTGGCAGCTTGTTCCAGACACTCACCACCCTCTGTGTGAAAAAAATTGCCCCTTTGGATCCTTTGTACCTCTCACCTATCGCCCTCAAGTTTTAGAATCCCTTACCTTTGGGAAAAGATGTTGACTATCTAGCTGATCCCCCATTATTTTATAGACCTGTATAAGATCACCCCTCAGCCTTCTATGCTCCAGAAAAGAAAGTCCCAGTTTATCAAATCTCTCCTTATAACTCAAACCATCTAGTCCCAGTAGCATCCTAGTAAATATTTTCTACACTCCTTCTAATTTAATAATATCCTTTCTATAATAGGGTGACCAGAACAGCACATAGTGTTCAAAGAAACAAAGAACAATACAGCAAGGAACAGGCCCTTCAGCCCTCCAAGCCTGCACCGATCATGTGTCCCTAACTAGACCATCTGTTTGTATCCCTCTATTTCCAGTCTGTTCATGAGGCTGTCTAGGTAAGTCTTAAATGATCCTAGCATGTCTGCCTCAACCACCTTGCTTGGTAGTGCATTCCAGGCCCCCACCACCCTCTGTGTAAAATACATCCCCTGCATATCTGTATTGAACGTTGCCTCCCTCACCTTGAACTTGTGACCCCTTGTGTTTGTCATTTCTGACCTGGGAAAAAGTTTCCAACTGCTCATCCTATCTATTCCCTTCATAATTTTATAAACTTCTATTAGATCAGCCCTCAACCTCCAACTTTCCAGGGAGAACAACCCTAGTTTACTCAATCTCACCTCATAGCTACAGCCAACATCCTGGTAAACCTTTTCTGCGCTCTCTCCAAAGCCTCCACGTTCTTCTGGTAGTGTGGCAACCAAGGCTGGATGCAGTATTCCAAATGTGGCCTAACCAATGTTCAATATAACTGCAACATCATATGCCAACTTTTATACTCTATGCCCCATCCAATAAAGGCAAGCATGCCATATGCCTTCTTCACCATCTTTTGCACCTGTGCTGCCAACTTTAAGGATCTGTGGACTTCCACACCCAGATCCCTCTGTGTGTCTATAATCCTGATGGTTCTGCCTTTTACTGTATAGCTGACCCCTGCATTAGATCTATCAAAATGCATCACTTCACATTTATCTGGATTAAATTCCATCTGCCATTTCTCCACCTAATTTTCCAGCCTATCTATACCCTGCTGTATTCTCGGACAATGTTCATCACTATCTGCAACTCCAGCCATCTTTGTGTCATCTGCAAACCTGCTAATCAGACCAGCAACATCTTCTTCCAAATCATTTATATATATCACAAACAGCAGAGGTCCCAGTACAGAACCCTGTGGAACACCACTAGTCACAGATTTCCAATCGGAAAAAGACCCCTCCACTGCTACCCTTTGTCTTCTATGACCAAGCCAGCTCTGTACCCATCTAGCTAGTTCACTTTTGATCCATGAGATTTAACCTTTTGCACCAGCCTGCCATGAGGAGCCTTGTCAAATGCTTTACTAAAATCCATATAGATGACATCCACGGCCCTTCCCTCATCAATCATTTTTGCCACCTCCTCAAAAAACTCAACAAAATTTGCGAGGCATGGTCTCCCTCATACAAAACCATGTTGACTTTCACTAAGGAGACTATTCAGTTCTAATTATAGATCCTATCTCTAAGAACCTTCTCCAACAATTTCCCTACCACGGACATCAAGCTTACTGGCCTATAATTACCCAGGTTATCCTTGCTACCCTTCTTAAATAAAGGGACCACATTTGCTATCCTCCAATCCTCTGGGACCTCATCTGTGTCCAATGAAGAAACAAAGATTTCTGTTAGAGGCCCAGCAATTTCATCTCTTGTCTCTCTCAGTAATCTAGGACAGATGCCATCTGGCCCTGGGGATTTGTCTACCTTAATGCTTCCTAAAACACCTAATACTTCCTCCCTTGTAATTGTGATTTGTTCTAATGGGTCTACACATCCTTCTGAGACATTACCAATCAACGTGTCTTTCTCCTTTGTGAATACTGATGCAAAGTATTCATTTAGGAACTCACCTACTTCCTTGGGTTCTAAGCATAATTCCCCTCCTTTGTTCTTGAGAGGTCCAACTCTTTCTCTGACAACCCTCTTGTTCCCAACGTATGTATAAAATGCCTTGGGATTCTCCTTAATCCTGTCTGTCAAGGACATGTTGTGACCCCTTTTTGCCCTTCTAACTCCCTGTTTGAGTTCTTTTCTACTTTCTCTGTATTCCTTCAGTGCTTCATCTGTTTTAGTTGCCTGGACCTTATGTATGCCTCTTTTCTCTTTATGATTAAACCCACAATTTCTCTGGTTATCCACGGGTCTCGAATCTTTCCTTTCCTGTCCTTCCTTTTTACAGACACATGCCATGCTATTCCAAGTATGGTCTTGCCAATATCTTGTACAACTTCAACGAGACATCTCAACTCCTGTATTCAATGTTCTGAGCAATAAAAAGAAAAATGCCGAGTGCCTTCTTCATTACTCTCTCCATCTGTGACTCCACTTTCAATGGGAACCTGTACCCCTAGATCTTTTTGTTCTATTACTCTCCCCAACACCCTACCATTAACCTACCATTAAGTCCTGCCCTGATTCAATCTACCAAAATGCATCATCTCGCATTTACTTAAATTCAACTCCATCTGCTATTCATCAGCCCACTTGTCCAATTGATCAAGATCCAGTTGCAATCTGGGATAACCTTTTTCACTCTCCACTATACCACCAATCTTGGTGTCATCTGCAAACTTACTAACCATGCCTCCTTCATTCTCATCCAAATCATTAATATAAGTGACAAATAACAGTGGACCCAACACTGATCCCTGAGGCACATCGCTGGTCACAAACCTCCAGTTTGAAAAACAACCCTCTACAACCACCCTCTGTCTTCTGCCATCAAGCTAATTTTGTATCCATCTGGCTACCTCACCCTGGATCTCGTGAAACTTAACTCTATGCAACAACCTACCATGTGGTATCTTGTCAAAGGCCTTGCTTAAGTTCATGCAGACAACATCAACTGCTCTGCCCTCATCTATCTTCTTGGTTACCCTTCAAAAACTCAATCAAGTTTGTGAGACATGATTTTGCACTCACAATGCCATGCTAACTGTCCGTAATCAGTCCTTGCCGCTCCCCCCTCCCCAAATGCCTGTAGATCCTGTCTCTCAGAATACCTTCTAACAACTTACTCACTACAGATGTGACGCTCACCGGCCTGTAGTTTCCAGGCTTTTCTCTGCAGCCCTTTTTAAACAAAGGCGTAACATTTGCCATCCTCCAATCTTCAGGCACCTCACCCGTGGCTGTCTATGATTCAAATATCTCTGCTAGGGGATCTGTAATTTCCTCCATCGCCTCCCACAGAATTCTGGGATACACTTCATCAGGTCCTGGGAATTTATCTACCAGCACCATCTTCTCTGTATATGAACACTCCTCAAGACATCACTATTTATTTCCCCAAGTTGCCTAACATCCATACTTTTCTCAGCAGTAAATACTGATGGGACATATTCATTTAGGATCTCACCCATCTCTCGCGGAGCCATAAATGACCTCATTGATCCTTAAGAGGCCCTACTCTCTCTCTAGTAACTCTTTTGGCCTTTATGTATTTGGATTCTTCTTTGCCGTATCTGACAAAGCAATTTTGTGTCCCTTTTTGCCCTCCTGATTTCTCTCTTCATTCTACTTCTATATCCTCTTTGCTCTTCAAGGGATCCACTTGATCCCAGCTGTCTATGTATGTCATGTGCTTCCTTCTATTTCTTGATGAGGGCCTCAGAATCCCCAGTGAAGGTGGCACTGAGTCAGATTAGCAGGCAACCAATTCAGGCCGATTAAGATTAATCACAAGGCTTATTAAGATTCTGTTCCCCCACTGATTGGCATTTTCCTTTGACAACATGTGCAACCCACCTTGGCTTGAACCACATGCAGGTCAACATGGTTGGGTCAGGGCAGAGGTGAGAGGGCACGAATATGATGAATCATAACTAAGGCATGCCTAGGACCAAGAATGGCTGCTAGGCCACAGCTGAGGCCGCTGGCAGCCCCCCTAAGAGGTGTTGCATAAAAACCACCAACTAGTGGTCAGCAGATAGCCTTTGTCACTTTGGTTTGTTCAGATGCAGGTGCAGACTGATGTGGAATGAAGACATTATGGCTGCTTCCGGGATAGCAGGCAGTAACCTATATTGTTCACTAAGTGTAATGTTAAGAGAATGAAATCTCTTTCTGTTGCAGTACGTGATTTGATTTATTATTGTCACATGTATTGATATACAGTGAAAAATATTGTTTCTTGCGCGCTATACAGACAAAACATACCATTCATAGAGAAGGAAACGAGAGAGTGCAAAATGTCGTGTTACAGTCATAGCTAGGGTGTAGAGAAAGATCAACTTAATGCAAAGCAAGTGCACTCAAAAGTCTGACAGCAGTAAGGAAGAAGCTGTTCTTGAATTGGTTGGTACGTGACCTCTGAATTTTGTCTCTTTTTCCCAAAGGAAGAAGGTGGAAGACAGAATGTCTGGGGTCCTACTACTACATCAATGTCTGAGAACAGCTGGTTTGTACAGAAGTTTTGATGGCAGAATCAACTGCTTCAGTACCTGCCACACCACTCCCTATAGACTTCAGCAACTTTAAACAACTCTTGAAAATGCAAATACTTAGGCAGTCATAGAAACAGCCCATAGAAATCAATCAGCAATCAAACTGAAAAAGTGATTGTCCTTTTAAATAGGACTTACCAAGGTTTCTTCCTGCTATTGTGCATATGTTTAGCAGTGTAGGACAGTATTAGCTGTTGCATTGAACACCAAAATGGTACTGCTGGCATCAAATCTGCATTATACATTGCTGGATGCCACAATCTGCCAACTCTGCATACTTCCAACACATGCTAATGCTCTCACTAACGTGGTATCAGGCACAACTAACACCACAGTCAAAATTTTGAGCAAAGCTAGGAGTGGGTATGGGACCAGAGGGAGCCCCAAATTCCCAACACCAGCCACTGGGCCAGTTTGCTCACCCCATTCCTTGTGCTGGCCATTTTTGCCAAGGAGCGCCCAAGGCTGGCAGGGCTAGCTGCCTCCATGAATCAAGTTGCCGAATTAACTCAATAAGAGCCTTGTTGACTAGTTAAAGGAGGCTGGCTGTGATTTTCCAGTTTCTTGACCCAATGAGGCAGCCACACAGCAGCAGACCAGGGAACTAGCAATCCAGGCAGCCCAAGGCCTATCTGGGGCTGCTCTGGAGAGAGATTTCCAGCCCTCACAAGCCCCACACCATCCATCCATCCCAAACTTCAGTGTTAGCCTATCTGTTGCAACTGTTCTTAAAGTTAAAATGTTGAAAAGTTGTTGAGAGGTTGCCTCTATATTGAAGCATCCTTTCAGATACTTACCCTGTACAGCAGGCTGCTGCTGCCGTTTCTCTCAGGCTGAAAAGCCTCAAAATGCCTATCCAGCTTTGAGAGCAGGAATGCCACCTTAATTGGACAGAGGACCTGCCTTCATGCCAATCAACCTCTGGGCAAATTCAGAGTGACTGTTCTCCCTCCCCAGAGGCGGCTTCAGAACCCGGAAGCAGTCCAGATGTCTGTTCCCTGCTCCTGCTGAGGGAAGGCACATCTGGATGTGTATGTCCAAGGCAACTTGGACATCCAGAAAATAGGTATTACACATCAGAATTTTGGCGCTCAGAATAATTGTTATTTATTATTTTATTCCATGCAATGGAGAACGAGAAAACGGGAAAGCGAAATGGAACGCACAAAGCGAAAGATAACCAAAAATAAATCAACATGATTCCATTCAGGATAATGTCTCAGATATTTTAAAGTGCTGGGTTACGCAGTTCGATTTCAGTCCCCCCATCTCAACATTTATTTGGAGTACAGCCCATTCTTATAGAGGATAGAGAGTAATGGAAGTCTGCGAATGGAATGCAGACAGCTTTTGATGCCAATCACTCGCTGGAAAAAATGGTGAGAAATCTCGCTCGATCCTGAGTGTCTTTCTGTGTTGTGACCAAAATAACATGACTGAACAGCTTAGCTAATACAGTTGTGACAACACAAGAAATTTCTTTCGAAAAAACTTCTGTCAGGAACATCCCCGGGGCAGATTTCACAATTGATTGAATGGAGACATGAGCGAGGAGAGGCAATTTTGTATTCAGTTTGCAGCAAGAAACTTTGCATAATGTGAAGGGTGAGAGTACATGGATAGCATAATATTGCCTTTGCGTTAATGCACTTGTGTAAAATTTCATTGTCTGTTATTTAATAAAGGCCCATTTGCTGTAAATGAGTTTGCTAAGATAGCAAAGGCGTATCACACCAAGATGTTAATAGATCTGTCACATTCTAATTGCGATGTGTGGGGCTGTGTTTTGTGCACAATTGGTTGCCTTGTTTTTTCCTATTTTACAACAGTGACTACACTTCTACAGTGTAGTGATTGTGGTGTCTGTCTTTAAGAAAATACAGCAGAAGAGGGCTACCCTGGCTTGAGGGACCAATGAGAACAGAGATCAAGAGATCACTCCAGTGGGTGGAATCCTCTTTTGAGCAGAATACTTCTCAAAGCCATGATGTAAGCATATAAGGACTGGAGCAGCTCGGCAGGTTGCTCCAAGGTAGCCTAGGGTTGCAAACCGCTACATCAAATTACTCTTTATCAATTTTTGTTCCTAACAACGCTTGAAGCCCCTTGAAACACCAGAAGTGCCACTACAGCATGATGGCACAGTGGTTAGCACTGCTGCCTCAAAGTGCCAGGGACCTGGGTTCGATTTCTGACTTGGGTCATTGTCTGTGCGGACTCTGCATGTTCTCCCTGTGTCTGCGTGGGTTTCCTTTGGGTGCTCCGGTTTCTTTGCACAGTCCAAGGAATCGGATGATCTTCCAAGGGGCTGGTTAGAATCAGTGGATTGATCAGTATTTAAAAACTCTGTGACCAGCCTGAATGAGTACGCAACTAAACAACTGACTTCATTAGTAAGTGCGTAGAAGACTGTGTGCCAAAGAAGTAAACCCGTGTGTTCCCCAACTGGAAACCATGAATCAACAGGGATATCCACTGCTTGCTGAAGTCCAGGTCTGGGGTGTTTAAGTCAGGCGATACTGGCCTATACAAGAAAGTCAGATACGGTCTAAGGAGACCTATCAAAGATGCAAAAGACAGTACTGGACCAAGCTAGAGTGCCACATGAGCCACACCTACCCCCGCTGATTATGACAAGGTCTGCAAGACATAACAGACTACAAGATGAAAGCATGTAAAATCATCCGCTCCAACGTACCCCTTTTTTGATGAGCTCAATGCATTCTACGCCCGTTTGAGCAAGAGAGCAGCGAGAGCATGCCCTCCATGCCCTGGATGAACCTGTATTTGGGGTCATCACCGCAGACGTCAGAGCAGCTTTCTTGAAGGTCAACCCACAGAAAGCAACTGGCCCAGATGGTGTACCTGGTCGTGCACTCAGATCCTGCTGGTGGAGGTATTCACGGACATCTTCAGCCTCTTTTTACAACAATCTGAGGTCCCTATCTACTCCAAGAAGGCGACCATCATCCCGGTATCTAAGAAAAATCAAGCAGTGTGCCTTAATGACAATCAGCCGGTGGCTCTAACATTCATCATTATGAAGTGCTTTGAAAGGTTAGTCATGGCACGAATCAATTCCAGCCTCCTGGGCTACCTGGATCCACCACAGTTTGCCTACCACCTCAATAGGTCAACAGCAGATGCCATATCCCTGGCCCTGCACTCAACCCTGGAACACCTAATTAACAAGGGCACTTATGTCAGACTCCTAATTATTGGCTACAGCTCAGTCTTCAACACTATTATTCCCATGAAACACACCTCCGAACTCCATGGTCTGGGCCTCAGCACCTCCCTCTGCAACAGGATCCCGAACTTTCTAACCCACAGACCACAATCAGTAAGAATAGGCAAAAACATCTCCTCCACAATCATCCTCAACACCAGTGCCCCACAAGGCTCTGTTCTCAGTCCCCTACTATATTCCTTATACATCTATGAATGTGTGGCCAAATTCCCCTCCAATCAATTTTCAAGCTTGCTGATGACACCACCGTAGTGGGTCGGGTCTCAAACAATGACAAGACAGAGTACAGGAATGAGATACAGAATCTGGTGAATCGGTGCGACAAAAATAATCTCTTCCTCAATGTCAACAAAACAAAGGATATTGTCATCAACTTCAGGAAACGTAGAGGAAAACATGCCCAGAGACATCAACAGGGATGAAGTAGGAAGAGTCGAGAGCTTCAAGTTTTTAGGTGTGCAGATCACCAACAATCTGTCCTGGTCCCTCCATGCCGACACTATAGTTAAGAAAGCCCACCAACGCCTGTACATTCTCAGAATCTAAGGAAATTTGGCATGTCAACTACGACTCTCACCAACTTTTACAGATGCATCATAGAAAGCATTCTCTCCGGTTGTGTCACAGCTTAGTATGGTTCCTGCTCCGCCCAAGACTGCAAGAAACTACAAAAGGTTGTGAATGTAGCCCAATCCATCGTGCAAATCAGCCTCCCATCTATTGACTCTATCAATACTTCTCTTTGCCTCAGCAAAACAGCCAGCATAATTAAGGACCCCACACACCCTGGACATTCCCTTTTCCACCTTCTTCCTTTGGGCAAAAGGTATAACAGTCTGAGGTCATGTACCAACCGACTCAAGAATAGCTTCTTCCCTGCTGCTGTCAGGCTTTTGAATGGACTTAACTTGCATTAAATTGATCTTTCTCTCCACCCTAACTATGACTGTAACACTACATTCTGCACTCTCTTGTTTCCTTCTCTTTGAACGGTATGTTTTGTCTGTATAGCACGCGAGAAACAATACTGTTCATTGTATGTTAAAACATGTGACAATAATAAATCAAATCAAATCAGATCAAAATCAAAGGTGTGCTGCAGGTTTCTCAGCATCTATTTTCTTTCCAATGTTTTGAGTCTGGGTGACCTTCCTCAGAGCCAGGCCTTCCAGATTTGAAGCATTGGCTGTATTCTATCTCTACAGATGCTGTCAGCCTTGCTGAGATTTTCCAGCATTTTCTGTTTTAGTTTCAGATTCCAGCATCCACAGTATTTTGCCTTACCAAAGATGTGCTGGTTTGTTGCATTGGCCATGTTAAATCCTCCCTCACTGTACCCGAAAAGATGCTGGAGTGTGGCAACAAGGGGATTTTCACAGTAACTTCATTGTTGTGTTATTATAAGCCTACTTGTGGCTAATAAATAAACTTCATAACACAACGTACTTCATTGACTGTGAAGCATTCTGGAACATCCTAAGGTCATGAAAGCTGTTATATCAATGTAAGAGCCACAATAGGTCTGTAGTGCTTGCTGGTTTTTATACTACGGGTGTGTGGAGCTGATGGAAATGGCAGGATGGGTGTGTTCTTCCACCAACTTCAAACATCATTCATACTGCTCACACTGTTAGAAAGGGCAATAGTGCAGGTTATGCAAAACATGATGAAGGAACAGTGCTCCAAAAGCTCCTGATTCCAAATGAACTTGTTGGACTTTAGCCTGACGTTGTGAGACTTCTTACTGTGCCCACCCCAGTCCAGTGCTGACATCTCCACACCATGACTGAAAGGGATCAGCTTGCAATATTTAGGTGAGGTGCTTTTGATTATTTTTGCTGCTGCGGACCTTGTGGAAGAACGTGTACTGTGTGGTTGGAGGAGTTCATGTATGTTCCTTGAGACAGAAAGAAGTGGTACTGGATCTTTGCAAGGAGCTGTGCGGACCTTAAAGATTTCTAAGCAGGAAATGTGCTCTTAGTCAAGGAATAATACCTGTGATACCTCTTGGGATTCAGCAAAGCGGAGCAAAGGCAGCAGAGTAGAAAAGTTGCAGAAGAGGAAGATGGGTGTCAACAAAAGATCTCAACCACTTAGGGTATTCAGGCAGCACCTCAGCCAAAAGCAGTGCCTTGAGGCATCCGGACTTCACTAAGGGGATAATCACAGAAGTGTACCACCTTCTCCAGTCAGACCTGTAACTGCACTGCAAGGTGAGGCCGGCAATGCTAGTTTTCTTTTACCTCAGAGATTTACAGAGTTGACTTTCAGCAGTTTCTTATTGTGAAGAGAAACATACAAATTAAGCGCAGGAGTAGGCCACACTCAAGCTTGCTTCACCATTTAATAAGATCATGCCAATCTGATTGTCACCTCAACTCCACTGTCCTGCCTACCCTTGATAACTTTTCACCTGCTTGTTAATCAAGAATCTATCTGGTCCCACCTTAAAAATGTTCAAGCTTCCACTGCCTTTTGAGGAAGATAATCCCAGAGACTCTCAATCCTCTGAGAGGAAAGAATTCTCCTCATCTCTGTTTAAAATGAGTGACACCTTATATTCAAACAGTGACCCCTAGTTGTAGGTTCTCCAAGAAGAGGAATCATCCTTTCCACATCCACCCTGTCAGTAATCCTCAGGATTTTAAAGGCTTTGATCAAGTCACCTTATGCTCTTCTAAACTCTAGTGGATACGAGTCTAAACACTTCAACCTTTCCTCACAAGACAACCCACTTTATTAAAAAGCTTTAGATTGCTTTAGTTTCTGTTTCTCTGTAACCACAATGACAAGCTTAATTAGCAGCACAGAAAACAACCAACAGACATTTACAATCAAACACTGAACAATTGAACACAGATCATTTTCCCTTTGTAAACCCAAAGGACCTCATTTTGCATAAACCATCATAAACAACAAACATATGTCCATCATCTTTTTTTTAGAGTTCAAAGTGTCTGCTTTCTTTAAGCATAGAAATAGTTATTTGAGTTTTTTAATTTGTCCCTTTGTGGGACATGGGTGTCACTGGCTGGCCAGCATTTATTGCCCATCCCTACTTGCCCTTGGGAAGGTGGTGGTGAGCTGCCTTCTTGAATCGCTGCAGCCCACATGCTGCGGGTTGACTCACAATGCTGTTAGGGAGGAAATTGCAGGATTTTAATCCAGCAACTATGAAGGAACGCTGATGTATTTCTAAGTCAGGATGGTGAATAGGTTGGAGGAGAACTTGCAAGTGATGGTATTCCCATGTAGCTGCTGCTCTTGTCCTCCCAACTGGAAGCGGTCGAGAGTTTGGAAAGTGCTATCTAAGGATCTTTCTTGAATTTGAGACATGAAGATGGCTAATAATGGCAATATAAGAGGTACAACCTTGAGATAAAGGTTCCAATTGATCACATTGATGAGGCAAATGATCAGTATCACAGTCACTCATTGGAAAAGGAAATGTATCATCATCATCGTCACTGAGGATACAAAAAACATACCAGTCATGGCTGTAACTTGGGCGGTGTAGGGGAAAGAGGAACTTGGTGAAATTGTAATCACTAGGGAAGTGGTACTGGACAAACTGATGGAGCTGCAAACTCACAGGTCTCTAGGTCCTGATGGACAGGTCTCTAGATCCTAATGGACTCCGTAGGGTTTTAAAAACGTTCTTCATTGTCCCTTCCAAGGACAATTACATCATCAACTAGGTTGAGCCAACCACTCAAGTCTGACAAGGCTGAAGAAGTGATCATCCAGAATATGCTCAATGTTGAGCATATTCTGGCATTCTGGTACAGAAATACACCTGCATGAATAACAAAAGCTGTAACACTTCTGCTTTGATCCACTAGTGGTATCTGAAGATAGCTCCACCACAGGTCAAGCTTTGTAAAGACTATAGAGCCATGCAATAATGCTGATAGTTCTTGGATTGTAGTAAATGGACACTTCCCTTGAATGATTACTTTGCTGAATGCCTCAAGGTCAGTGCACAGGCTAAGTTTGTTATTTTTACATCATGCAATGTTTAGGTTCAATAATCAAAGCAATGAGTCAATTCACTCAATTATGCCTTTTGCATCACCTGTTCCAGCACTTGGGACAATTCACCACAGATTGCAAATGGGAACTACTTTAATTTTGTGAAACTGGTGGAGTTGATGTGTTGATGTGAGGAGCATAATGGGTACTGTATCCCAATTCCAGTGAATGAGGAAGAATACCGTTGTGCACCAGCAGTATCATCTATCATATTACTGGGTGCTCCAATGGGATCTTCAAGTTTGAAGCCAAGCTAATGGAACAGATTTACCTCCAAAGGCTTCTTCCTTTGGCTATGGAGAACATGAACTTCTCTCGGTTAATGTTTTATGTTTGAAGAGTATCTGTCACAGGTTTGAGAGAAAGTAGTGAAAAATAACATGGTAGAGTGTGTCACTCAATCTGCATACTTCTTACGCCAACATCAATGAGAAGCAACACTAAAATGTCCGTGATCTTGACTGAGTAATTCTTAAAATAACATGTTGCTTTATCACCCATGACGTTATTCACATGCTGTATTTCACTCTTAGGAATAGATTCCTCCCTGTAGGGAACTGATGAAGCTTTCTTCCTTGATGACCCACGCTCCTTTGTTAAGTGATTCATCTTTAAGCATGCTTTTCACCTCGAGCTGGACATGATGTTGTGGATCAAAAGGGGTACCTCCACTATCTGAGCACATTTTTGAGGGTATCTGATCATGATGGAGCAAATATTGATGAGTCTGCTAAGGTCTCTTTATCCATCACATGGATTGGTTTGGCAAGATATGTCTGTGCCTCTGAGAGTGCATTTCTGTGTAATGTCTTTAAATCAATTTGGACTTTGAAGGTTGTGCCTTATTCCAAGGATAAATCATCATTCTTCATGAGAAGGTATTTTCTCATTCATGGGATAAATAAATTGATCACAAATTAGTTGGACAGGTTAGGCTTGTATTCACTGGAGCTTAGAAGATAAGAGGAGACTTGATTAAATCATCTAAGATTCTGAGGGATCTTGACAGGGTGGCTATGGAAAGAATGTGGCCTCTTGTAGGAGAATCTAGAACCAAGGGTCACTGTCTAAAAATAAATGGTCACCCACTTACGACAGAGATGAGAAGGATTCTTTCCTTTCAGAGGGTTTTGATTCCTTAGAATCTTCCTCAAAAGGTGGTGGAAATAGAGGGTGGGCTTTTCTGGCCATGGTTGCCCCAAGATTGGAAAATCCTGTCTGAGATCAAAGAATCTTTTCATGGTCCGTGTCCCACCTGCTATGATTTCCTGGTGGGCAGGATGGCAAAACTCTGCCCAGAGTCTTTGAATATTTTTAAAGAGGAATTAGCTAGATTCTTAATAAGCAAGGTGAAAAGTAGGGTAGCTGTGAACGTGGAGTTAAGATTACAATCAAGTTAAGATTACGCGGAGTTAAAATTACAATCAATTTTGCATTTTCTTGAACTATTTCTTAGCTCCATTGATCCATACATCTGTGAAAGAAAACCATAGGTTCTAATTGGTCACATTTTTTGTACATATACAAATGTAATTTTAATTACATCACTCCAGTGCACAGCCTTAAGTCTTAGAGTGAGCGAGATATTTGTTGAAACAAAGCCTAAAATGTCGCATTGGGCTGATGCAATGAACTAGGATTCCTGCAGAGGTTCTTCCTGTGGGAGTCAGGTCCTAGAAGCGGGAGATGCTTTCTGGGATGATGGGATCCACAGGCAGTGTACTCCCGGTAGTGAATGGCAGAGCAGACTCGAGGGGTCGAGTGGTCTACTCTTAGCTCGTATATTCATACGTGGTTTGTTGGATATGTGCCAATGTGGAAGTCGATGGCCACAATGCTACCACATATTGTTTAATGATCTCACTGTTTCTCTGGTGGAATGTATATTGCCCAATAATCACACTGTTCTTTGGCTTAAAGTATTTTTGAGTGCAGTTACCCCTTGCAGCAAACATACCTTCTATGAGCTTCTCAGATATTAGCCTTCTGCCCTCAGGCAATGGAAAAGCACTGCATTTTTGCAGATCACTGCAACCTCCAAATGGTTCATATCAATTTCAAAAAAGTGAGGCTTGTCCCTGAGATGCATCAATCCTGTGGTAAGGTTGGACCTCCTGGTGAAAAAAGAAAAGTTGCGGGAACTAGTGCACTTATTCTCCATCAAAAAAAACCAGAAAATGCTGCAAAATCTCAGCAGGTCTGACAGCATCTGTGGAGAGAGAATAGAGCCAACGTTTCGAGTCAAGATGAATGTTGGCTCTATTCTCTCCCTACAGATGAGGTCAGACCTACTGAGATTTTGCAGCATTTTCTGTTTTTGTTTCAGATTCCACCATCCGCTGTATTTTGCTTTCACACTTACTCCCCATCCCTTTCACCAGCTATTGTCTCTTGTGCTTTGGGAAATATGCAAAGATGACTTTCACTTGTTTCAGTGTGTGAACAGCACTTTATTACAAAAGCTTATAAAATGTCTCCTCCCCAAGCTCCCAGCTTGTTTTAGTTTCTGTTTCCCTTACCATGACCAACGCTTCAAGATCTTTCCAAGCTGGAGAACCAGAGACCTCGCCAACCTCTCCCAGTTCACCTTGCATCACTGCGTTCTTGAGATAGACCAGAGAGTGCATTGTCTTCTCTCTAAACAGAGAGAAGCAATTGCAGGACTAATGGAATTCTCAAAGATGCAAGTAGCCATCAACTGCACAAGTGTGGCTCAATGAGGTGATGTACCAGAATTGTGAAGGGGTCCACTTCTTCAATGTGCAATTGGTGTGTGACCATGCATAGACCATTAAACCATTATGCTTGTGAATGCCTAGTATCCTGGCAACAGCTGCACTGCTTTTATCCCGAGCTGTCAACTATCCCTGACATCTTCAAGCTGCCACGATGAACCAGAAGCAACAAGATCACTCTGCTCTACGTGTAGCTTTTGACTTCCCTCTGTCACCCGAGGTAACTGAAACAAGAGACGGGGATTCAATGGCTTCTCTCAGAAGCAGGATGAACAGGCACGAAGCTAAGAGGATTCCCAGTGATGCAAGCAGCCATCGACAGCACACACATCACCTTTTCACCTCTACTGCTGATAGCTGACCAGTATCTGGATATTGATCACAGAATGAACTCTGTGCTCACAAACACTGATTTTGTTGTCAGAAGCAATTGGTGCATGTCTCCAAAGTCATGGTGGTTCCGACAATTGTGAAAGTGCAAGCATTGCCATCAGCCTCACCGAGCACCCATGGAGGAAAAGTTGGATGATAAAGGGAAGCTGCAATGTGGACAATGTCACTTCAGACGAACTGCCTGTGAGCAGATCATGAGACTCTGGTTCCCCTGAAAACATCTCACATTATCATTGTTCCACAATTCCCCATTTTCCATTGGTTTTTTGTGGACCATCACCTTTATTAAAATCCTGAAATGAAAGGCAGCACAAAACAAACATGCCATAACAGTTTTATTTAACAACACCCCCAACAATGTATACACAATTCATCTATTCACCATTTCTGCATTCCACTAGTGCCTGACCTACCCCAGTATCTGTAGCATGGCTGGTGGAAGGTTGCTGATGGGGGAGACTTCAGAGGCCTTGCTGGAGATCCTCGAGCAACTCTGGCCAGCTGATCTGGCTTTGGGCTGCATCACCTTGGCATAGGCAGCAGCAATCTGGGCTGTCTGACTGAAAGCCAACAGCAGGGCACTGGCAAAGTGGCAGTGGTAAAAACACAAATGTTGCCCTTCACAGAGGACAGCAATTCATGCATCCTGGCACCACTGCCAGTTCAGTAGGGTGAGGCCTCAGTAATCTGTTAGACAGTTGGAGCACAGATTGCTAGGCTTCTGGGAGAGCCTGAAAGCCTCTTTGAGCACTGGCAACTGTAGCCACATGTCAGTATTTGAGTCTGCAATACAACAAGCTGGGCTTGCAGTTCAACAAGCCCGGATCTTATTTGATCTCAGTCTGAGTTTCCATTGCAGCACTTAGGTGTCAGAGAGAACAACGACACAGCCAGAAAATACGGCGAGAATCAGGAAGCATGATTGTTGCTGACGAGATCATGTTTCCTGATTTTCCATGGCTCTTGTTGGCATGTCACAAAGTCCACGCCCACATAGAGAGAGAAAAACGCACTTTAACGTTTTTGGATGCATTTCAATGGAATCATCCAGCCCACTTCCCTCCCCACAACATAATCCCTCCTTACTGGAAATCCAAGCGTTGCCGACATGAGTCATGTTCGCAAGATTTACAATAGTCATTTGAGGGGATTCCCTTGATGGTTCAAAGCTAAGTATAGCCCCACAGGACGAGAGGCTCTGGTACTGCCCTTTGGCACAGATTGGCACTGTTAAACTTTGGCAAGGGGCAGTACCAAGGGCAGGCGCCCTGGGGATCCCCATTAGGGGGAGTGTCCCCGTTATGTATGGTGGGACAGGGGGAGCCCTCAATGGTTGTGTGGGGGTGGAGGGGCGAGAGAGACCCGGAAACCTCTATGGTGGGGGTGAGGGGGGTTAATATCAGTGGGCATCCTTTAATGATGGCGCTCTGATCTTTGTGGAGCTGGCCTTGCCAGCAGTATCAGACCCCACCCTACCAGACTGATGGTGGAAACCCTGCCCACTCAGTTTTTTCTCCCTGAGTGCCTGAAAATCTGGACCAGAAACTGGGTTGTTTGTGGGATAGCCAGTTTTCAGTCAGAGGCTGACACTTTGAAACAATATTTGATTTGATTTGAATTATTATTATCACATGTATTAGTATAAAGTGAAAGGTATTGTTTCTTGTGAAGTATAGAGACAAAGCATACTGTTCATAACAAAAGAGTGCAGAATGTAGTGTTATAGTCCTTGTAAGACACCCTTGTAAGAATGGGATATGGCGCTCGATTCATTGATTGACAGTTCAGACATGCCACAGCGAAAAACTGCACTGACCTCCTCAGAAGACAAACATGGGACACGGCCAACAGAGAACCCCTTGTCATCCAATACTTCCCTGGAACGGAGAAGCTATGATAATTTTTTCAGAGCCTTCAACATGTCATTGTTGAAGACGAACATCTCACCGCGGCCATCCCCACACCCTCACTATTTGCCTTCAAACAACCACGCAACTTCAAATAGAACATTGTTCACTGCAAACCACCCAGCCTTCAGGAGAACTGCGACCACGACACCGCACAAACCTGCCACAATGTAAATGGTCATCTGCGCATAGTACACAGGAAAAGCAAATTAGGCAGAGAGGGGATGAGACCAATCACCCATACATCATAGGATTCACCTCCTTTTCAATCATTTCGTTTAATAGACTGGCAATAGGCTCATGTGATCCTCCCCACCCAATTTTCACTTTACATTGTGACCAGGTGATCTTTCACAGGGGCAACAAGAGGAAAATCCATGCTAATATTTTTAAAAAATAGATTACATCAGTAATAAGTTACCGTCAAGTTGATAATTAGCAAAATTCTCTAGCCATATAATTATCTTCTGTTTTCATCCCTATTTTCACTTCCTCATCAATAAAATATATGAGAGCTTTGTTCTCATTGATACTCTAGCAGGAAATGAGGAAATGTATTAGGAGGTTAAAAAATACATCAGGCTCTGATAGATTTTGTGCTGGGTGGGAATTTTGTCCCTTACAAGGTTAATCACCAGGGTGCAGGCTCTGTGGGTGGCATTTTCTGGCAGCACTCCCCCAAAACCAGAAAATCCCGCCTAAGTTCAACGGACCTTTGTATGATCTGTCCTCTGCCTGCTTACAATTCCTGTGGGAGGTGGGACAGGAAAATTCCGCGACGTAAATTGCTAGGAGGAACTCAGCACTTTTTGTTTGCTGTATCTTTAACTGCATTGTGAATCCAGCTGGAGATTGAGACTAGTATCAAGGCCTGAAATCCTGAAGGTTCTGTGCCATGGGATTTCATTTTTTGGTTTGCCGTCATTCCCTTAAATACAAAGTTACTGGAAGTTGTTTTAATCTCTTTCCCAATTGGAATGGGTCTGGCATGCTACGTACCCCGGGCAGCAAGGTCACATTTTGCAGCATGCCAATTCACTCACTCTGTCAGGGTCAGTGGGAGAGGACACCAACATGTGTGATTCTGACGAGAATGCAACTCTGAGGAATCTCTGACCCACAAACACTTATACATGGTTTGTTTAATAACCTTTTCTTCCATATAAATCTTTAAACTTAATTTTTCAAAATATATTTATCCCTTCTTCTGTGGGGCAGCACGGTGGCACAGTGGTTAGCACTGCTGCCTTACAGCATCAGGGACCAAGGTTTGATTCCCAGCTTGGGTTGCTGTCTGTGTGAAGTCTGCACATTCTCCCCATGTCAGTGTGGGTTTTCTCTGGATGCTCTGGTTTCCTCCCACGGTCTGAAAAATATGCTAGTTAGGTGCATTGGCCATGCTAAATTCTCCCTCAGTGTACCCGAACAGGTGCTGGAGTGTGGTGTCTCGGGGATTTTCACAGGAACTGCATTGCAACGTTAATGTAAGTCTACTTGTGATACTAATAAATACACACACTTTATTTTGGTAAGAAGAACGAGGAAAGGTTATTTAAAAGGAAAGGAATTAATTGAAGTTGGAGGACAGATTAAGATAATGGTTAAAGAAGTATACAAGTTCCAGGGCTATACAATAATATACAAAAGCAGGGAAGTTACGACAAGCCTGTATAAAACACAGTCTCGTCACACTAGGAGTACTGTGCCCAGTCCTAGGCTCCATGCTTCTGGAAGGATGTGACAGCATTAGACAGAGAGCAGAAAAATATTCTCAAAAGTGGTTCCAGGGATGAGGAACTTCATCTTTAGATAGATTAGAGAATTTGAAACTGTTCTCCATGGAGAAAAGAGGATTGAGAGGAAATTTAAGAGAAGGTTCCAAATCATGAATGTTCTGGACAAAGTAGATACAGAGAAAACAGGATAAGAACTGCTCTCTGTATGCAGCGGCTAGCCTGATAGAAGAGCTGATAAGCACTCTCCAACACAGCAGCCCAGCTCCCAGCATCATTTACAGGCTCCCTAAACCTCATCCTTCACCTCCTCACCACCCTCCCCACCCACCAACACCTCACGCTACCACATGCCACCCACTAACACCTCATGCTACCACATGCCACACACCAACACCTCATTCTACTCCGTGCCGCATCAGGTTATCCATGACATCTCCATGCCACTCATCCCTTACTTAACCACATGCCACATCCATGTCACTGTACATCCTCCACAGCCACTCACCCAGCATGCACTATGAACATTCATCAGGGGCCACGAAACTGCAATGAGAATGATTTTTAAATTACTGTAAAAGAAAACTCTAACAACCTAATAAAAATCATTGATACAGTGAGTGCAACAGTTTAAGAAGGTAGCCTTACCAAGGTGGAGCTGAAAAAAATTTTAGATTTTGAAACCCAGCCAAGTAATCATAATGGTTACAACTGTCTTAACAAATATTTCCAGCTACTCTGCCTAAAACTCAGAGAGTAGAATGGGGTTCCTTTTCCATATCGAAAAGAGGCCTATCAATCGAGGGCCCAAGCCAGGGTGGTGGGTGCCTTGGAAAGAAATTTGCAGGTCATGGTATTCCTATGCCCTGCTACAATTGTCCTTGAAGGTGATAAAGATTGTGGGTTTGGAAGATACTTATCTCAGCATTAAAGCTGAATCCCCTCTTCAATTGAATCTTTTGAATGGGAAGCAAACTGAGGTTAGAGTCAGAAACAAATAAATGAAATGATTGTTGTAGATGATTCTTGCAACTCAACTAAATAACTGAAGTGCTGCACTTTCCACATAGTTGAAAAATGGCAATCCGGTGGTCATTTTTCAGTTCTTTTTTCATCACTTTTCCTCAGGGTCGCTTATCTTTCCACTTCATAGAAAAAAATCTGAGTCATAGGGTGGGAATTTCTTGCTGCACTCGCCCCAGATTGGAAAATCCCTCCTAAGGTCAACAGACCTTGGCAATGATCTTCTCCCGCCTGCTACAATTCCAGTCACAGGCAGGATGGGAAAATTCCGCCCGTAGAATTTTTCAACCCCAATGGAGGACATTCTGAAAGGGACCTGAATGGAATAGATAGAAATAAAGTGTTCCTGTTGGTGATAGGATTGAGATTCAGAGGCCATCTATATAAGGCAATTGGCAAAAGAGGCAATGGGGCAATGAGAGGATTTCTTTTTTACACAGCAAATGGTTGGGATCTGGAATGCATTGCCTGAGACTGTGGTGGAGACAGATGCAATTCAAGTCTTCAAAAGAGAATAAGGTATTATCGGGAGAAAATATATTCTGCTGGGCTATGCAGATACAGTTGAGGAGTGGGACAAGAGAAAGCTGCTCTGCAGAGAGCCATCAAAGATAAGATGGGCCAAAACATCCCCCTCTGTGCTGTAACTATTTTATGATTTTATAATTCCATCTACCCAGTACCATTCACCTAACATTTCTCTATATTTCTCCTAAGTATTTATCTACAGCCAAGACATAAAACGTCCCCAAATCTTAAACTCATTCTTTTTTTTTGAATATTTTAAATTACGTCCTCTAGTTATCAAACAGCTTCTTATTCCCTTAATGCTGATCACTGGAGATTCTGAAGAAGAATCGTATTCAACTCAAAATATCTCTGTTTCTCTCTCCACAGAATCTGCCAGGCCTGCTGAGTATTTCTAGCACTTGCTGTTTTGTTTATCCTGATCACACCATCTGGCGACTTTAAGATTCATGAGATCAGCCTGAAGTGATTCAATTCCAAGAGATATGTTGAATTTATATATGGCAATTGACAGGCCACAGTTAGAGTTTTGTGTGCAGTTTTGGATACCCTGCCAAATGCCATTATATAATGGACTTTAAGTCAAAGATAGAGCACTGCACAGTTACAGGGGGATAATACCAGATGTAGGAAACCATTGGTATGAGTAGAGTCTTAAAACTTTGGGACTATTTACACTGGAACAGAGCAGAACAGAGGGGAGAATTAGCAGAGGTTTTTGAAATTGGAATGTGTGAATATTGAAAGACAGTTTCTTCTGAGGAGTCATCATTTAAAATTATCTCTAAGGCAAGAGACTGGCAGATTCTCTTTTTATACTGTTTGAGCTTGAATGCTTTGCCACACAGACTTGTTGAGAGAGTAAGACCATTGAACTTTTTTTTAAGAAAGAAGCAGATAAACATTTGAAGCAGGACAAAGTAAAAAAAAAGATAATGAGACTGGGTTTGGATTTGTCTATAAACAGCCAGCATAAAACCAGCCACATTCACCTAGGAGTCAGAAAGTTTTGGGTTCAAGTCATACTCCAGAGACTTTGCCCAAAAAAAATTAGGCTGGCAGTGCAGAGCTGTGCTGAAAGCATGGTGCATCCTTCAGGTGAGGGGGTAGAAATTTGTCTTCAGTGGTGGCATGAACCAGGTGGTATCAGGCCAGCTGTTTGTAGTACACAGCACCTGATGCTCAATTCCTCTGCATTGGATGGAACTGATTATCAAGCATTACATATGATGGATAACTGATCTGATATGACACACTTGAGAGAAATTTTTATCGAGCAGCTAAACTGAGATCCAGTCTAGTTGAATGTAAAAGATTCCACGCACTACGTCAGAGACGAGTATAGAAATTTATCCAATTGCGCTGGAAAATGTCTATCCCTCAACCAATAGATTATGTGGGCAGGATCGCATTGCCGTTTGTTGGAATTTCTGCATTAAATTAACTGCTTCATTTCTTTCACCACAACAATCTCTGCACACTTTATGCATTTCATTGGATATACTTCATAGCAATTTGCAAACACCTATAGGACACCTGTCAGAGCCCTGAGTTGTAACCATTATGATTACTTGGCTGAGTTTCAAAATCTAAAATTTTTTTCAGCTCCACCTTGGTAAGGCTACCTTCTTGAACTGTTGCACCCACTGTATCAATGATTTTTATTAGGTTGTTAGAGTTTTTTTTTACAGGGAACCATGTTGAAGTGCCCACTTTAATATGAAAAATGAGAGGGAAGCCACTTATGACCAAGATGAGAAGAAAATCATTTACTCAGAGGGTTGTTAATTTTTTGGAATTGTCTGCCTCAGGGGGTTGTGAAAGTTCAATGATTGAGTACATTTAAAGCAGAGATTGACAGATTTCTAAATACCAATGACATAAAGGGATATGGCGATAGAAGGAAGAAAGACATTAAAGGTGGTGATTAGCCATGATCATATTGAAAGGTGGAGCAGATGCAATGGGGTGAATGGCCTACATCTGCCCCTATGGTACTATGTTCCGATTAAATGCTCTGTGTCAATAAATGGGCTTTTTTTTTGTTTGTACCATTGAAATGATCAGAATGCTAAAGATGTCCATTTCAGTTGGAACAGTTAAATACACAAGCACATTTACTTTCATCTAAACAAGTACATGCAAAGAAAACTTTCTACTTGAACATTTGAACAGGACAGCATTACAAGATGCCTGGTTCAGCCACAACGCACAAATGGCGTGGGCTGGTGACCTGTCTATTTTATTCCAGCTCTAAACAGAGTAGCAGAGAGAAGAGTTAGTTTAGCCAGAAGAGAGGAATATAGCACTGTGCAAGGATATTCTTCACATTGGAATAATTGAGTATTTCAAAGCAACATTCAGAGCTGGCCAATTTAGGCCAGAATGAATGTTGTGCACAGGAGTTTGCTTGGCTTAAACAGCTAATTGAGAAGCTTCCAGAGAAGATTGTTTCCTTTGGGCCAGACCTATCATTCTCCAAAGCTATCTTAAAACAAATAGAATTATGGTCACTGGTCCTAAAGTGATCCCTCACTAACACTTCTCTCACCAGCCCTTTTTGATTTCCCAAGAGGAGGTCAAGTTTTTTCCCCTCTCTAGTTGGGCCACCCAGATACTGAATGAGAAATTCTTCCTGCATACACTCAACAAATTTCTCTACATCCAAGCCTCCAGTGCTATGACTATCCCAGTCAATGTTAGGAAAGTTAAAATCCCCTACTATTGCCACCCGATTTTTATTGGAGCTGTCTGTAATTTGCTTATATATTTGCTCTTCAATTTCCCACCAACTATTTGGGTGCCTATAGTACAACCCTATCAAAGTGATTTCTGCCTTTTTATTTCTCAATTCAACCCATATATACTCAGTGGGCAAACCCCCATATATATGCCCTCTCAGTACTGCTGTAATATTTTCCTTAATCAAAAGTGCAACTCCCCCTCCTCTCTTACCTCCTGTTCTATCTTTCCTACAGTATCTGTACCCTGGAACACTGAGCTGCCAGTGCTACACTTCCTTTAGTCATGTTTCAGTAATTACTATAATATCCCAGTCCCATGTACCCATCCATGCCCTGAGTTCATCTGCCTTGCCTGTCAGGTCTCTTGCATTGAAATAAATGTGTTTAATCTGGACTTCCCTTGCTCTCTGCCTTGCTTTTGCCTGATCTATCTGGTACTAGGATTACTGACACTACTTTTACTATTTATCATGAAAACTTATATTTATATAGCGCCTTTAATGCAATGAAACATCCCAAGATATTATAAAGCAAGGAGCATATTAAAACAAAGTTACATGAGGAGATATTCAGTTAGATGACAAAAGTTTGGCCAGGGATAGGTTTTAAAAAGTAACTTATAGAAGGAAGGTGAGGTACAAAGGGAGGGACATGTAGAGAGTGAATTCCAGAGCTTCAGAGGTGGGCAAATGAAGTTACAGTGACCAATCGTGGAACAATTAAAAAGACCAAAATTAAAGGAGTGCAGATCACAGAATCACAAAGTTGTTACCTTATGGAAACAAGCCATTCAGCACATAATATCTATGCTGGCTCTCTGGGTGAGCGCTTCACATTGTGCTACTCTCCTTTTCCCTGTAAGCAAGCATATTGTTTCTTTTCAAATAATTTTCTAATCCCCTTTGAATGCTTTGATTGAAGGAAAATGAGATCGGGGGAGAAATATGTGCTCAAAACTGGTGTGAGAAAAGTGGATTCTGGTTTATGCAGCACTGACACCAGTTCTAAGGAAAATTAAATCTGTACATAGGGATGGTCTGCATCCAAACTGTGCTGGGATCACTGTTCTTGTAAGCCGCATAACTAGGGAAGTAGAGATAGTTTTAAACTAAATACTGAATCAAATTTGAGAAGATGTAATAAATCAAAGAGTAAATCAACGCAAAAGAGAAAGCTATTATTATGGAAAACCGACAACAGCAGGAAAAGATAGAGCATACAAATCGAACAGTAAATCAACAGATGAGATGAGAGATTATTAAAAAATGAAAGGGTAAAATTAAAGGCTTTGTATCTGAATGCATGAAGCATTGAAAATATGAAGTGAGAGGACATGTAGAAATAAATACATAGATTTCCAGAAGGCATTTGATAATGTGCTACATCAAGGGTTTTATGGAAACTAGAAGCTCATGTTTTTGGGGATAACATGTTGTCATGGATGGGAGATTGGCAGGCAAACAGGAAGCAGAGAGTAGGCATAAATGGGTCTTTTTCAGGTTGACCAGATGTTTGTCACAAATATCAGTGCTAGACCTCAGCTGTTTACAATTTATATAAATGAAATTGGATGGAGGGATTGATAGGATGATTGCCAAATGTATTAGGCTATGTGTGTCCAAATAGCTTTTAATTCTGTCACGGATTTTTGATTCTAAAACTTTCCTGCCATTGACATTAAGCCAACTTTCATTTATTTGTAATTTCTGTTCTTGAATGAAGCTGCAACATTTGCAATTTGCCTGGACTTTGGCACCAGCAAATGATTGGCAACAAATGTTGACCTTACAGCATCACTCACAAGAAAGAATGAAACAAAAGCCTTGATACAAGGAGGATTAAAATATTGTAGCTCCCCTACAATTTGTGAATTCCTTTAGAAGGGTATTCACCATTTGAATGTAAGAAACACTGCAACCAATGTGATATTAAATGAGGAATAAATATTGGTAGGAAAACTTCCCAGCTCTTCTTCCAAAGTCCCTTTTCATCCACCCCCAACAAGTCATTGCGACCTCAATCTAATGACTCATCAAAAAGATGGTACATCTGGTAATGCAGCACTATTTCAATACTAATATCAGCCTAGATGTTTGTACTCAAGTCTGGAATTGGTGTTTCCTGGAACCTTTAGACTCCTGGCAAAGAGTTCTGCCAACTGAGCCATAGCTGACACCAACATTCTTGAAACACCACCAGCCCTTCCAGTACTTCCTCTTTATCTAATTTCATATATCTGATTACCACATAAACATTTCAATTTCCGACAGCTTTGAAAAAATCCTCTTCTTTGATAAACACCAATACAAAGTATCCACCCAGTACCTTAACAATGTCTTCTGTCTCCACCAATGCATCTGACTTTTATTCTAATCAGTCCACCACTCCCCTGACAACTGTTTGTGCAACCACCAGCCTATTGTTCAACAATAGATGTTGATAGTACAGAGCTTGAGTATTGTTGGAAAATGAGACATGTTGTCAAAGCTTTTCATCTTGCATTCATCAGGACAGATGTGAAAATACTAAATTTCAAAGGAAGCTACAATTTATTTCTTTACAGTTAAAAAAAAGCTTGGGAGACAACTGTCCCCTCATACAGCTCTCATGGCAATACATATACTGATCAAAATAAATTTGCTTTTTTTGAATTTAACAAAAGCTAACTGTTCCCTTACACATTGTCCATGGCAACATCTTGATCAATCAGAGTCCACTTGCCAATGAAACAACCTATTTCTTATGCATTATAAATTATTGTTGCCCTTGAAACTTTGTATTCTTGATTCTGGTGAGGTAAGTGCAAATCAAAAAGCTTCAACTGCATATCTCTTTCTTTTGCAGTATCTCAAACTGTTTCCTTACTTCTCTTATTTAAATTCAGTCTAATTCTTTTGTATTATCATGCTGACATATCAAAAGCTCATTTGTTGCTGCATCATTTTACCTTCTAATTCTTGCATCGTCTATGGAGCTTGGGCTGTAGAGGCCTCCCATTTGCATATGTGAATGTACTATTTGCCCTTAAAAACCCCAATGGTTCTTATTACATTTTTATCTGCCTTTCTTTGACAAATATTTGCCTGGCCAGATCTCTCCTCAATCATTGAAATTAGCCCTCCTCCGCTTAAATATTTTTTATTCTAAATTACTCCATGACCTTCTCACAATTAATCTAAACTTACAATAATATGATCACTATTTCCAAAATACTCCTGACTCTGATATTCTCCATTTGATATACTTCAGTCCTCAGGGCTGGATCCATGATCTCTCCTTTCCCATTGTGAATAACACATACCAAACAGGAAAATTAACTGGAAATCACCACAGAAATTATATCCTTTCTCTACTCTTGTCATTGTTACTGCCCCATTCAATAAAGGAGTACTTAAAGCCTATCATCATCATTGCTCCATGGTCTTTTGTCTCTCAATAATTTCAGAGGAAATCTGCCTCACTCTCTCCTGTCCATTATTTCTTCTCTTTCTACATCTAGTGGTTCATGAGGCAGACAAAGAATATATTTATATCCGTGTTGTTAACTAATTTTCCTTGGAACACATCATTAGACTACCAACAGAGGCAATAGATTGAAGGGCGCCACCTTATCTCAACTAGGAAATTCTCCCACTCTTATTGCCTGCCATAGGAACATCGGAAGGATTGATCATTAGTCTATTTGGCCATGTGATAAATGATTCCTTGGCCATCAAGACCTGAGTGGGACTTGAACCCAGAACCTCTGGCTCAGAGGTAGGGACATTATTCACTGTACCTACCACAATACCTCCTTCCCATTATTTGGTAACCTATAATATATGAAATAAAGTAATTTCACCAGTTTCCTAGCTCCAACCAATTAGATTTCATCTTGGATCCCTCAAGGGTTTTCTCTTTCTCTAACACTTTTTTTTCCTTAAACAAAACGCTGCACAATCCCTCTATTTTTTCTTTCCTTATTCTTTTCTATACCCAGAAATATCAAGCATCCAACCCTTTACTTAGAACCAGCACATGATATTCCTATGTGGCAATTTGTGCCTGCTGCTCACTGGCATTTTAACCAGACTTGATGTATTTGCACAAATGCATTGCAAACCAAACTTTGACCTCTTTGTATTTTCTGTGTTCCCACCTAATTCTTCATTATTTCTAATTCTAGCTGACTTGCCCAGTGTTCTCAGCAGCTAATCTGGTGAACTGTTTTAAAACCTCCTCACAGTACCAGCTAACTTGCCCATGAGGATGTTGGTCCCTGTTCTGCTTAGCTGCAATCCCTTCATTTTAAATAGCATTCACTACCACAGAATTCTTGTCCCATTGGCTCAGGAATCTGAAACACTCCTTTCTGCACCATGTCTCCAACCACACACTAATCTGCCATAACTGGTTTATTGGCTCAATAAGATTTCACTTCCTCTAGAAGTAACGTGGAGATAGTTAGTACTTAATTATTTTAAAACTATTTATTTACACAATTTAGATCAAGGCCTCATGGTAAGTTCTCTGGACATGGACTCTACTGTGTCTTGCACCCTTGACATCTTTTGGTTATCTGATCCTGATGTTATACTTACATCATCATTGATATCATTGTCTAATCAATGTAATCATTTTTTACTTTCTTATAATCTCCTATTTCTACTCTCACTAACTTGTGGCAGTGGAAGAACTTCAGAATTTATTACTTTTGAGGACTGCTTTTTTAACTCTCTCTCCGATTCCTTAAACTCTTGAAAACAAATTCACAACCCTCTGCCTCCCAAAGTCATTGGTTCCAACATAAAATATGACTTCTCACTCTTCCCTGTCCGCCCACATAGAATGTTCTGCGCCCTCACAGCAGTGTGCCTAACCCAGACACCAGGGAGGCAACATACCACCTGGATGTCATGTTAATGGTAACAGAATTGCCTATTTGTCCCATTAACGACTGAACCCCTAATTACCAACACATTCTTACAGTTTGCCTGATCTTAGCACATAGAACATAGAACCCTACAGTGCAGAAACAGGCCCTTCGGCTCATCGAGCCTGCACCAACCACAATCCCACCCAGGCCCTATCCCCACACATTTACCCGCTAATCCCTCTAACCTACACATCCCAGGACACTAAGGGGCAATTTTTTTAGCATAGCCAATCAACCTAACCCACACGTCTTTGGACTGTGGGAGGAAACCGAAGCACCCGGAGGAAACCCGCGCAGACACGAGGAGAGTGTGCAAACTCCACACAGACAGTGACCCGAGCCGGGAATCGAACCCAGGTTCCTGGAATTGTGAAGCAGCAGTGCTAACCACTGTGCTACCGTGCCGCCCATTGATTGATCTTGCTGAACCATTCCCCATACCATCCTTTGCATTATGTTGCCAGATTTGGGACTGGTTACCTGAAAAAAGAATTCTTACATGTACAGAGGTCAACAGAGACAAATGCCTGATTTGTTAATAAGATTGCATTCTTGTGCATGTATCCCACACCAATACACAATCCAGCCCACAAGACCAGGCAGAGGTATTGCAAAAGGAAAATTATGGGGGATAGTTTTCTTGTCCCACCCACCATAGGAATCGTAGTGGGTGGGGGAGCAGGCTATGCAAAGATCCATTGACCTCTTTGTGGAATTTCTGGTTTTGGGCTGAGTGCAGCCAGAAAATTCCGCACTACAGCTTGAATTTTACCCTTGGCTTGCACATGATTGGCGGGTTGAGAAACGGATGTTAAATCTGCTGCTGCCCATGATCAAATTCCAACTCTGGTTCACACCAGCTGACCAGCGTGAAACACACACTGAGACTGGCTTGACATTGCCAGTGGGAGCAGGGCAGCTGCTGGGTTCCAATGGGAGGGGGGTTTAAAAGTGGATGGGGGAGCTCCCTGAATGTTGCTAAGAGATGATCAGGAGCCTCAGAGAGCTACTAATTTCTTGCACGGCCTCAGAACATGTAGCTCATGCCAGGCTGGTGGGCAATGCAAGAGGGTACTCTGCCCCCTACTTCTCAGAACAATGCTTGCATGTTCTGCTGGAGGCAGCGAATGTCCAGCAGAAGACATTAATCCTGTGGGATGATAAGAGGATACCACCTTATCAAGAAAGAGGGCATGGATGGAGGTGGCTGCCTAGTTGAGTGGGTATGATGCTGTGCATCACATTTGGTTCCAGCGTCATGAAAAGTTCAATGACCTAGTGTTTTCTAATGTCAGAACTAGTATGGAACTGTGTATAGATGTCATAGTGGGTAGCCAAACAACTTGGTGCTCATGGGTGTGCTGTCAAAGGCTGGAAAAAGATCCAGCTTGGAGGTGTGCAAAGGAGATTTGTGCCAATGTAATGGGCAGCTGCTCATGTGTGTTCCCGGAGTGGGGAGCTGGGGAGGTTGCTATGATCTGGAATGTAGAGAGTGGATTCATGGAAGTACTTTAGTCCTTACGGGAGAAGAGAAGTAATGATACACAGGAGTGTAGATAAATGGGTGGTGGGGTGCCCAACATCCTAATCCTGACTCTGGCTGAGGAAGAAATTGAATTGATACCTGAGCATGGAGCCAGGTTAGTGGGGAGGCAAAGGTCTCAGAAGAAGGTAGCATTCCAGGGAACAGAGAAAAGACTATAGGAGTGGACATTTTTGCTTCCTGTCTCATAACATGCCATAGGCCTAAGGCCCCATCCTTGATCCCCAAGGAGAAGCCATGGACAGATACACCCACATCACATTCTACAATCATAGAACCTACAGCACAGAAACAGGACCTTCAGCCCAAACTGATCCATGACGAACAGAAAGCCCATCTAAGCTAACTCTATTTACCTGCATTTGGCCCATGTTCTTCTAAACCTTTCGTATCCATGTATTTGTCCAAATCCCTTTTAAATATTGTCAATGTCCCTGCTTCAACAACTTCCTCTGGCAGTACCACCCTCTGTGTAAAAAAGTCACTCCTCAGGTTCCCATTAATTCTTTCCCCTCTTAAACCTACGCCCTCTAGTTCTCGATTCCCCAACCCTGGGAAAAAGGCTGAGTGCATTCACCCTACCCATGCCTCTCATGATCTTATACACCTCTATAAGAAAGATCACCCCCTCAGTCTCCTATGCTCCAAAGAAAAAAGTCCTAGCCTGTCCAATCTCTCCCTATAACTCAACCCCTTGAGTTCTGACAAAATCTTTATAAATCTCTTTTGCACTCTCTCCGGTTTAATAACATCTTTTCTGTAGCAAGGTGACCAAAACTGAATCTTCTCTAATTACCAAGCACCAGTGCTGACACAAGCATATCAGTGTGCATTAGTATGTCTGATCAGATGTTTGTGCACTGTAGTGAGGGCTCCTCACAGCTACCTGAGTAGCTGGCTGAGGCAAAGGATCCATATGGTGCCAGCAATTGTGGAATTGCTGGAGATCAAGATAATGCTGAGTCTGAGGCAGTCGATGATCCTCTGGAGTTGTCCATTAGTTGGCAGATGCTGGGTTTCCAGCATGGGCAGATCAGGTGGAGATCCCTGAGTGTCTGCGTGCCATGGTCTCTGGCTAGGAGGAGTCCATACAGAGCGTGAGTACTCTGTTGACCCGGAGCCCTGAAGGCAGAGCCTCCTCCATAGAAAGAGTGGTGATTCTTATGGGGAGACAGCTCCAGAAACTTAGTCAGGGGTTTCTGGGGTTGCATTCGGCAGGCCAATGCCGTTGTGAGAGATGGATTAGGCTGCTGATAACTCTGCTAGCTGCCTGTCTTTTTATTGTGAGTAGGGAGGTTCAAACCAACCTCTTGTTGGCAGACAAGCTAAAGCTTGCATCTGCAAGCTCTTCTCAGGGTGCTCTGGATGATGGTAGCAGCTCCTCTGCCCCTTTGCAGTGACTGTCTCATCGGATGAGATCACGTAGCAAAGGGAAGGTAGGGCACCACAAGACATAACAATTATAAGTCTAATTTTCACCACAAAAGGCGATCTCATGGGTGGTGCAACTTTCACTGAAATGTGTATTCTGTTTAATTTGTATTTCCAAACTACTACATAAGTGTCTCATTATATATTACAGGCCCAATGTGCTTCATGATTTCAGAGGTGACGGGCCTGGGAGTTGTGTGTGAGACACGGAGTGAAAGGCTGAAAACTTTATTTCACAGTTCATAACTTCAGGATAATAGGATGGCCTCAACAGGGAAGATCAGAAAAGGTAGCATGATCCTTGTCCTCAGTTTCAATCCATGCCTTGGATGCCTAGCTGAAAGTCTGGCGATTTGAGGCTTCCCTGGCCCCACAAGGGTCCTCACTTCAGCATCCACCTCCTCACCCTACAGCTCCTCCAGCTGCTCCTCAAATCCAGCACCTGAGTCATCTTCTGCGTCTTATGGATCCAGATTGCTGTCTCCATCATCCAGTGGGACCCACCGAGAGAGCCAGATTGTGCAGTGTACAGCAGTCAGCAACAAAGAGGGAAATGTACTCAGGAGAATATTGGAGTGATTTCCCTGAGCATTCCAGTCAGTGGAACCTCATTTTGAGTTGACCTATGTTCCTCTCAATTACTGCCACATGTGGAGGCAAGACTGCGAATATAGCTTTCCTCAGCTCATATCCTTGTGTTTCTCAATGGAGTCATAAGTCATCTTTTCAGCTCGTAGTGTTTATCCCCCTACCCAAGTAGGCTGGAGCCATGAAAAGCCTTATCACTAAGAGTGACGGATGATATAGGCATCGTGACAGTTACCTGGGTAGCTGGCACAAACTTGTAGTACCTGAGTCTTGTGATCACACACAATCTGGAATTCAGAGAGTGGAAGCTCTTTCTATTGGTGAAGACACCTGGTTCACCTGCTGTCGCCTGTAAGGGTTGATGTGTTCAGTCAGTGGCTCCCAGGAAACGTGACAGTTGCTGTGAAGGCTCTTGCTCACTCAAACTAACTGGCTTCAAGAAGTGAATGTAGGTGCTGACCCTTTGAAACAGGGCATCAGTGACCATTTCAATGCAGCTGTAGGCAGCCAATTGGGAGACAACAGATTGATCTCCCACTGACCCCTGGAAAGAACCTGAAGTCAACACATTCAACCCATTGTAACTTTAAGAGCCACTCGTGGCCATTGGTGATCTCTGGGACAATCACCTTGTGTTTTATTCATTCATGTAGTGTGGGCATCTCTGGCTGGGCCAGCATCCTTTGAACTGACTGGCTTGCATTTCAGAGGGCAGTTGAGAGTCAACCACATTGCTGTGAGTCTGGAGTCACATGTAGGTCAGACCGGGTAAGGATCGCAGATTTCCTTCCTTAAAGGGCATTAGTGAACTAGATAGGTCTTTACAACAATCAATCATGGTTCTGTAGTCAGATTAGACTTTTAGTTTGAGAATTTTATGGAGATCACAGTGTCCTTGGAAAGGCAGAGCCAATCTTGGCACTGAATCTTAGACATGTTACTGAACTAAGATAATGCTCTGGGTTCAAATCACACCAGGGTAGAAGGGGAAATCTGAACTCAATAAAAAAATCTGGAATTCAAATTCTGGAATTCACTCTGGGATGCTGTTTATGTCCAACTGACCCCTCCTTTCTGGCCCTATCTTCGTCTTTTGAGAAAGTCCCACCTGCAGAGTAGGTAATGCCCACTTTTTGGAAGATGATTGGAAAGCCTCCTCAAATGCTGAGAAATCAAATAGTTCTCCAGAACACAGGAAAAATGCAAGAAGTTATCTGTAAAACAACTCACAAAACACCTCATACTAACTTTTCGCCTTTTATCCTCATCAGATATAAAATTCATGAAAAACCTGAAGGTCGTCGGGCATGTGTGGCCCATGTGCTGAAGCGCATTTCTTTTAATGCAAAAACAATAAGCTAAATCAAGCAAACTCAGGGATAAAGCAACAAGAACAGCCCAAAAAGGGGAACACCCAAACCAGAAGACAAAGCTTAAAGGAAACTTAAAACCAAAGCGTCAATAATACACCCCAGTCTCTGCAGCACCCAATGGCACAGAAGGCCTTGATAGTGCCTGTGGACTGTACATGCTCCCTCCCCAGGGACAGTCGGCCATGAATATAGCTACAGTAAAGGGGCAGACAGTTGGGTCGTATGACCCCCTTGGTCACCCACTGCCTGGATCTGTTGATGGCAAATTTGGCCAGACCCAGGAGCAGATTCACAAGGCGGTCCTCCTCCTTCCCCAAGCCCCGTCCGCATCAGGTGCCTATAGATCAGAAGCGTGGAACTGAAGTGTAAACAAAACATTGAGTGTTGAAGCGCTTGGACCATTTAAAATCACAGTCAATTAGATTTTAAATCAGCTTAATTGTCCCATTATTGTCAGCGGGCATGCTTTTGACTTCCGTGTGTGCCCACTGACAGTAATATCATAAGACGCATGTCAGGACATCGCCTGATGTCATCACGTGCCATTTTATGCAAGATCAGGATGCCATCACCCGCTCCGACAATGTAAAATTCAATACAATATGTTCAGATTTGAATAGTAACATGAGAAAACGCCATCACTTTTAGCAACTCAAATAAACACACACTTGGCAACAGAATCAAATGTGATGAATGGCTAATATGTGTGTACAGCGTCTCTAGTATATCTGCTTACGATTCTGCACAACTCCTTCAACAACGCATTGTTACAACTACCCTTAAGTCAGTCTGTTTCTGCTGGATACTTGGGGCAGGCAGGTGTAAGATCTCTTCACAGCACTGCAAATGTCAACGGCACTGAGAAACTCCGGTCATGGTGACTCCTGTTTAGCTGTGGACAAAACATGCACCGGGAAACGAGCATTAATTTAGAAAAAGATAAACTTGTGATATTTGGAACCACTCCCTTCCCCCCCCACAATACAAACTCAGACCAAACATTGTAATCACAGTTACTCCTCCGCTCCTTGTTTCAATTAATGGCAAATGTGTGTGCTTGCTGGTAAAATAGGTTTCTTGGCACACCTTGCTGAGACTGGGTGAGGCAGGGGGTGGGACCGTCTGCGACTCTGAAGTGTGGAGGTGGTGCAGGCAGTTCTCTGTAATGAGATACACATACCAATTGAAAATAATGATGACAGATTGTGAATCAAGCAGGATCCAGGTCTATAATTATTGGCTGGCAGGCCGGAGGCAGTGCCCAGGTGTTGGTGATGTAATCCACGCTAGGCAAGCAAAGACAGAGAGCGAGGAGAATTCCAGACTCTCACTCTCAACGTGAGAAATAATTTGAAGATATTGTTTGTTGCCCAAGGGAAAGGCAGTTCAGAACAAAAATGACTCTCGCAAATTTCAAATAGTATGTTATTATTACTGTAGTTGTTCTGCACCTCAATAATATCCACGCAGGGTAATTATTTCAACTAACGCAACCAAAGACCTAATTAAAAATTTCTAAATAAATAAACCATTAATTCCAAATCCTAAAATTGTACAGACATATATTTAAAGAACATGTATAAATAAATATGTACAGATATTGACCACAGCGTCAGGCAGAATATGCCATGTAACACATTTATACATTCGTCACAGCATCTACACAGTGGAAACAGCATTAGATGCTCAAACACACTACACGGCTCTCTCCATTCTATAACATATTCCTTCAAAAACAGAAAGTGTCTGACACCATTGTATACAATGGATACAACTGGTAGCATTTTCAAGGCCAATTCAAAAAGTTATGGGTTCAATTTAAATTCAACTAAGTAATAAGAAAATCTGGAAGTCAAGGTTTTTCTCAGTGATGGTGACCAAGTATCACTATTGGGTTCACTAATGTCCTTTAGGGAAGGAAATCTGCCATCCTTACCTGGCCTGATCCACGTGTGACTCCAGACCCATAGCAATGTGGTTGACTTTTATTTGTCCTCTGAAAGGATCTAGTAGGCCATTCAGTCCTACTAAAAGTCGAAAAGGAATGAAACAAGATGGACAACCGAGCACCGAGTTAGACACCAGGAAGAAGAATGGGACACCACTTGTAAAATGTTCCTTACCAACATCTCAGGGCTTGATTCACAGGCTAGTCCAACAATAGCTTTATATAGGCATGCTCACTGAAGCACATTCCAGACAATAGGTAGGAGTTTTCTCCCCTTCTTGCCACCGAAGGTGACCTACTGTGGCGGGTTCCGCAGTGGCAGGATGGTTGAGTCTTGCAAAACACCACAGACACCAGCGGGACCAGAAGATCCTGCTAGTGGCCAATGGCAAGTCACCTGTGCCACCGGGAAATGCGATGTTCCAGACACCACAATCCCTGGTTACATCCTGTCCCACCCATAGGATAAATTTGGCAGAGGTGGCAATACAGTGATTTACAGTCAGGACGGATATACAGTGATATACTTGGAATCCTTTCATGACCCCAGAAAATGTCAAGACATTGGGTCAAATCTGGGCGAGCAAAACTCCTGCCAATTGTCACTAAGCAATTGCACCCCCAACCCCCTGCCCACCACCACCACCTGAGCTGATGAATCAGGACTTCTCCATATTGATCACCGCTTGGAAGAAGCACTGAAGATGGCAAGGGCAGAGAATACACTTTGGGTGAGGAATTTCAATGCCCATCACCCAAAAGTGGCTCAGTAGCATAACTACTGATCAAAGGTTCTGTTCCCTCACTCTCAAATGGACAGTATTCCAGGGAACAAAGAAACACTTCAAAGATACTCTGAAGCTCTCCTTGAAGCACGGCAGCTTTGACATTGATGACTAGTACGAGCTTACCAATCATTTAAAATGGCAACAATTTGCCCATCAAGTTGCATCATGCTTCGATGAGGCAGAGCAACATCAGAAAGGAAAGAAAAGGAAGAAAATCCTGCACTCCAGATCTCTTGAGGGATGCCCTCCCTGCCCCATTTACCCAAAGATCTGCTGGTTAAAAATCAGCCTGCTCCCAGGGATGAAGATGCATGGCAGAAACTCACGACCCTGATTGGAAATCACCCTCAAATCGAGGAACATTGACAATGGAAGAACTTACTGTCCTTAAAAGCCAATGTAACCGGATTACCTGAACATCAACATGCCACCAAACATCTGTAAAAGTTCCGGTATACCTATTTGGTAATAATCATGGAGAACTGTCATCTCAGTATCTGGGTTGGCAACCAAACATGTACAGAGGTGTGTCACCTTCAACAAGGACATTGGTGACTACTGTAACTTCCAAGAGAATGAGAATCATAGAATCCCTACAGTGCAGGAGGAGGGCATTTGGGCCATCAGGTCTGCACCAACTACAATCCCACCCAGGCCCTATCCCCAATCAACAAAGGAGAACCAAGGGACTTATTAAAGGGAAGAAAATGAAGTATGGGGAACATAATAGAAGTTTCTATAGGTATGTGAAGGAGAAAAAGTTGGTGAAGACAAATGTAGATCGCTTGTAGTCAGAAACAGGGGAAATTATAATGGGAAACAAAGAAATGGCTGATCAGCTAAATACATACTTTGGTTCTGTCTTCACAAGGAAGACACAAATAACATATCAGAAATTTTGGAGAGCACAGGGTTCAGTGAGAGAGAGGAACTGAAGGAAATCAGTATTAGTAGAGAAATGGTGTTGGGGAAATTGATGGGATTGAAGGCCATTAAGTCCCCAGGGCCTGATAGTCTACATCCTAGAGTAAGAAAATGGCCTGAGAAATAAAGGATCCATTGGTGGTCATCTTCCAAGGTTTTATAGACTCTGGGACAGTTTCTACAGATTGGAGGGTAGCTAATGCAACCTACCATTTAAAAAGGGCGGAGCTAGAGAGAAAACAGGGAATTATAGACCAGTCAGCCTGATGTCAGTAATGAGGAAATTCTAGAGTCCATTATCAAAGATTTTATGGCAGAGAATTTGGTAAACAGTGGTAGAATCAGACAGTCAGCATGGATTTATGAAACAGAAATCATGCTTGATAAATTTACTGGAATTCTTTGACGATATAACTAGTAAACTTGATGAGTGGGAGCCAGTGGATATGGTTTATTTGGACTTTCGGAAGGCTTTTGACAAAGTCCCACATAAGAGATTAACGTATAAAACTAAAGAGCGTGGGATTAGGGATAATGTATTGAGATGGATAGAAAATGGATTGGCAGATAGAAGAGTAGGACTAAACGGGTCATTTTTTAAATAGCAGGCAGTAACTAGTCAAGTATCATAGGGATCGGAGCTAGGACCCTGATCCCTGTGATATCCCTCCAGTGGGCAGTGCCAGGGTGTTAGACTGGCAGTGCCAGGTTGCCAGGTCTAATGGGCATTGCCGTCCCTGTCCCCCACTATCTGGGGGGCTTCAATGTCCTCCAGTCCCACCAGCAAGGCCATCACTTATTGTGTCCTCACTGGTTGAGGACCTCCACTGGCGAGATCATGAAGGCAGGTGAGCCCAGACGACTGTGTCCTGGGTTCACTAATAATATTTAAATAGCCTACTGAATATTTAAATCAGTGTCGTGCCCTTCCCAGCACAAGGCTGATTATGCTGGCAGATCGGAGCCAGTAATATCATGAGCAGCGTGAACCCAGTCTTTCGCCTCTCGCGCGATGTTGCTAGCTCGTCACGCCAATCGATTGGCAAGATAAGCTGGTAAGATCGACCCCCCCCCTCCACGGAATATTATGTGCATGTTTGGACTCCTTATCTGAAGAATGATATTCTTTCTATTGAGGGAGTACAGAGCCGTTTTACCAGATTGATACCTAGGATTGGGGGACTGATGTATGAGGAGAGATTGAGTCAGTTAGAATGATAATTGCTGGAGTCTAGAAAAATGAGGAGGGATCTCATGGAAAACTATAAAATTCTAACAGGACGAGACAGGATAGATGCAGGAAGGATTTTCCCAATGGTAGGGGTGTCCAGAACCAGGGGTCATTGTCCCAGGATGCGGATCAAAACTTTTAGGGCGGAGATGAGAAGAAATTTCTTCACCCAGAGAATGGTAAGCCTATTGAATTTGCTACTACAGAAAGCATTTGAGGCCAAAACATTGCACGTTTTCAAAAAGCAATTAGATATAGCACATAGGACAAAGGGGATCAAAGGATATGGGGGAAGTCGGAATCAGGCCTTTGAGTTGGTTGATCAGCCGTGATCATAATGAAAGGTGGGGCAGTCTCAAAGGGCTGAAGGGCTTACTTCTGCTCCTATTTTCTATGTTTCTGTTTAAAAAGGACAGCATGATTTAAAACAGACCCACCAGTTAGTCAGATTACGTCGACTGCACAAGTTAATTGGATTTGATATGATTAGTGCCATTGCTGCATTCAGCAGAATCTCTGCTGTTCATAGCCTCTCTCTCTGACAATGCCATACTGCTGACGATCTTTAGCTGGACTTTATACTTTGCCTGCGCAGCAACAGCCCTCATTCCACTTAATTGGTTTTCAAGGTGAGTGATCAGTCTTTGATTGGTCCATATTGGGCTTCAGGTTGGTCCATTTCCCACTGGACATCATCCACATAATCTGTGTTCTCTCGTGGTGCTATTGTGTTTAGCCATAGGATGTTCAGCCTTTATTGCTTCAAGGTCAGTTTGTTTTCTCAAGTGACTTTTTATCCGCCCTGTATCATGAAGCGTCCGCATAAATAAATACAATCACAGCAAGCTCCTTCATCAATTTTTTTTGCAGTGAATCTTGTGCATCTTTTAAACAAACTTTTACTGGAATTCTCGTTCATATTCTCACACTATACTCATTCTTGTAGACTCCAATGAGTACAGACCCAACCTAATCAAACTTTCCTCATAAGAAAACTCCTGCATCCCAGAAATCAGCTTCATGAAGGTTATCTATAGAAATCATATTAAGTTGATTAAGTTTACCTTGCATACACTTGTCTGAATCAGTGCCCTGGAATTATGCTAAGCAATTGACCATGGAAATCTGGTTACAAACAGTAGACGTCTATTGAAATAAAAACAGAAAGTGCTGGGAATACTCAGCAGGTCTGGCAGCATCTTGATTTGATTTATTGTTATAACATGTATTGGGATACTGTGAAAAGTATTACTTCTTGCGCACTATACAGATAAAACAAACCATTCATAGAGTACATAGGGGAGAAGGAAAGGAAACATTCAGTGAAGTTTAGAAGAGTCAGAGGGGATCTCACAGAAACTTACAAAAATTCTAACAGGGTTAGACAGCGTAGATTCAGAAAGAATGTTCCCAATGTTGGAGGAATCCAGAACTAGGGGTCATAGTTTGAGGATAACTTTTAGAACTGCGGTGAGGAGAAATTTCTTCACCTAGAGGGTGGTGAATGTGTGGAATTCACTGCCACAGAAAAAAAATTGAGGCCAAAATATTGTCTGATTTCAAGAAGAAACTAGAAAAAGCTCTTAGGGCTAAAGGGATCAAAGATGAGGAAGGGGGGATCAGGATATTGAATTCAATGATCAGCCATGATCAAGATGAATAGTGCAGCAGTCTTAAAGGGCCAAATGGCCTACTCTTGCTTCTAGTTTCTATGTTTCTATGTTTCTATGAGTGGGTGCAGAACAAACTGTTAGTCATAGCATCTGTGGAGAGAGAGAGAGAGTTAACCTTTCAGGTCATGGATCTTTCTTCAGAAATTCTTTTTGTGTCAGTCAAAGTGTAGCTATTATTATAATGTCACAAAGAAAATGTTTTTCTCTATTTATGGACCAGGGTGTCATACTGGGTGAAGGCGCCATTGCAGCTCCCATCCAGTCCTGTGGTCCCTGCCACGATTAGTGGCTGACAGTGCAACTGTCAGCAAATAAACTGAGGAAGGTGGGATGTCAAGTAGTGGTGATGTCCGGCGGGAACTCAATACGGAATAGTCATTGCTGAGTAAGTTAAAGGGTTGTTAGCAGTGTGCAACAGGACAATAGAGGAGCTGTATCAGGAGGTGAACATGGAGTGAAGAGACAGTCATTAAAAATCCGCAGCAGATAGAGGAGTCCCATCCATAGGACCTGGCTACAGTGTCATGAAAGGTTGAACAACCTTCTCCATTCTGCAAAGATTAGTGAGGATGCTAACTCTCAAAATGGATGCACTCTGTGACATGCATGTTTTTGGACAGTCTCCGTCCAAGATGCACTGATCTTAGCTCAGTCTTGACATGCAGTCTTGAGTGAGTCACCTTTGTGCTTCCTTCAACAAGTCAGACATCGGCACAATCACAAGCCATCATCACAAGACACTGGCACCAACCTCTGAGAAAGAGGAAGGGACCGTAGAGAGTATCCCATCCTGGCTCTGTACTTCCTACCTTCCACTAGCCCACTTGGGTGGCCATGATGTGGAGATACTGACGTTGGACTAGGGTAGACACCGTAAGAAGTCTCACAACATCAGGTTAAAGTCCAACAGGCTTATTTGGTAGCACAAACTTTCAGAGCACTGCCCCTTCATCAGGTGAGTCGCCTGATGAAGGAGCAGTACTCTGAAAGCTTGTGCTACCAAATAAGCCTGTTGGACTTCAACCTGGTGTTATGAGACTTCCTACTGTACCACTTGGATGGATATGCGCCCGTCAGCCATAACAGCAGAACCAACTAGCTCAAGCTCCACACAAACATCCAAGTAGCTGTTGGAAGTGGTGACAATTTAGACCTCTGACACTCGAAGGACTTTGGGAAATTAGGAAGATGTTTAGCCACGGACAGATGACGAGCCTCTGGAGATGTCCATGAGGTGACAGGTTTTGGATGTTCATCCAAAGATGGTGCATGAAGATCCGATGAAGGGAGAGTGCAGAGGATATGTGTATCCTGGCAGACAGTGGGGAGTCCATCCAAGCCATGAGCACTGCAATTTCTCTCTAATCTGCATGTGTGATTTACTCCACTGGGGGATTGGCGGGCGGCTGGAGAGGCAGAAGCAGCAGCACATTCAGGGAATGTATATAGGCAGAATTGCAAGTCATCACATTGACACTGAGCTCAATCAGGCAGTGCTAATGTGGGAAGGGGACAAGGTAGCTGTACTTCCCATTAGGACCTCATGCCTCTTAGGAAAGGAGAGATGTACAAATAGACACTGTGACAGCAGAAGAGTCACAATTGATTGCATCTGGGGTGTCCCACTCTGGACATTCCTTAGCGTACCAGCATCTCCTCTACCTTTCGGTCAGTGACACCAGCACCTCAGGTTACACACTGACATAGGAGCACCTGCTACTAGGCAGGCTTCTCTCACAATGCCAGGGTCCTCACAGCCTCAGGCAACCAGGCTGATGAGGTATCAAGAAGGTTAGCAGTCTGCCTCCAACACAGTTGACAGTGAAGGAGGACAAATAACTATGATGCAACACAGGAAAGAGAATCAATAAATACAATAGGCACGCATGAACTTTCACTGGTGCCTGTACAATTTGTTTTCCTGAGATTTAATGTTGTTCTGAGGCTTTTTCTGAAATGCTTGTCACTTATGGTCGCCCTCATAATTTGAGCTTATTTCCCCTGCAAGCATCTTGAAAATAGATGTGACTGTTTCCCTAGAGAGGCACAATGGCCTAAGATATTGGTGCACTGACAATTTGAGTGTTGTATGCATACTGTCTTCCAGGATAAGCTCCCCTTCTCGGGTGACCCAGTGCATTGTTCTCTCATACTTTCACCCTGTCAGCTTCACCATGCCCTGCAATTGGCTGGCAAGCAAGATGTTGCCATGCCTGGGAAGCATCCCTCCACTCTTTCCTTCTATCCTCCCTGTTTGAGGAGCTTCCTGTGACCTCAGCTTCCTTTGATTCATCTGTGTCAACCTCCCCATAATCATTTTATGGGTGGTGCGGTGCCATAGCGGCTAGCACTGCCGCCTCACAGCACCAGGAACCTGGGCTCAATTCCGGTCTCAGGTAACTGTCTGTGCGGCATTTGCATTTTCTCACCTCATGCAGTCTCAACTGCAGCCTCCAACTCTTCATGCTGAGCCCCTCATCAGCTTATATGCCACTGAGTCAACCCTGCCATGATTTCCTCAACCCCACTCCCACAGCCCATGCATCCAATGAAAAATCGAGATCTAGTGGCAATGCAGTTGCCTCAATGAGGACTTAATTGGCCTTCATCAGAAGGCAGATGGGTTTCTAAAGTTGCTGCCTGCTCATCTAACTATAATTGTAGACAAGAGCCACAATGTCAGTAATTGGACTCAACATTATGAGGACCGATTTTATGAAGGGGGCAGGAGCAACAGCCAGAAGATCAGTGAGCACAGAATCCTGCCCATGGTGTCAGTGGGACAAGGATTCATGAAACCCCAAAAGTGGAAGTACAAAATATCTACTTCTACAATACCTCCAATGAGATATTATGAAGCTTAAAACAAAGTATCACAGAGTGACTGAGATATGTATGTATTTGTTCAGATATTTGTAACACTAAGGATTATTGACTATTTATACTGCTCCTTTAGACAACAGATTAATAACCAAAGTCTTATCATTGTGAATAGAAATCTGTTAAACATTTATCTAACTAGATCATCAATGTTATACTACATTAATCTTCACTATCAGATTGCAGATCACTAATATGGCAACTCTAACAAATTATTTTTGACAACCTGAATGTTTTAATGGATAATAATGAGTTACAACAGCTATACATAGATTTTGAAATCCTAAAACCCCGCATTATCAAATGGCTCTCTCAATATTGGTTCATATTGTTCTTTAAGTACAGTGTTAATTTTGGCATGAGGTATTAGAACATATGATCGAAATTAATAACACAAATAGCATAAATCCAGTCAGAATTAGGCTCTGCTATGCTCTCAGAGAAATATTGATTGAATGGTCACCTAAATATTGACAGGAATGGGTCAGAATTGACTGTGATAGTCATAATACAGATAATGGTGGTCACCAGAAATGATGCAGACTCAGACAGCATTTTCAGTCAAGCATTATATAAATGAATGTGAATATCTGAAAGTTGCTGTCAGAAATGTGCCACTACAAGCAAACTGCGCAAAAAAAAGCATCTCACCGTCTGTTTCCCCATTCAAAGTTATTCAACAATGTGAACCTCTTCCAATAATATTCCAGTAGAGAGTAAACTTATAACAGAAAGTTAGAGTTTGTCAATTTCAGCTTCCGTTAGCTCAGTTGGCTGATGGCTGGTTCGTGGTCTGAGGTCACATATAACTGACTCAAGAACAACTTCTCCGCTGCTGTCATCAGATTTTTGAATGGTCCTACCTCACACCAAGTTGATCTTTCTCTACCCTAGCTATGACTAACAATATCTTCTGCACTCTTTCCTTTTCTTCTCAATGAATGGTATGCTTCGTCTGTATAGCGCGCAAGAAACAATGCTTTTCACTGTATACTAATACATTTGGTAATAATAAATCAAATCAAATCAAAATAATGCAGAGCAACGTTGACAGTGCAGGTCCAATCCTGGTACTAGCTGAGGTTATTCATGAAAGCCTGGCTTCTCAACCTTGCTCCTTACCTGAGGTGTTGTGAGCTTCAGGTTAAAACACTACCTGTCAGCTCTCCCTCTCTGGGCAGAAAGCAACCCACAATCATCTGGAACAATGGCAACTCTACCTTTCATTTTCAGCAGTGTGATGAAACTTAATTACCACTCAAAAAAAAACCCTCTGACACTGAGCATTCACATTTATGTTTGTGAAGTCTCATTTCTTCAGCTTTTAATTATTGATTTTTTTAAAATAATAAGCTGTTTCCACTTTAACTTTCAGCTCTTTTATCTCTCTATTCACCCAATCTTTCTTTTCCTCTCTTTTTCATTTTCTGTACTCAATACGGTATTGGATTCACTGTTTGAACTCACAATTTCTGGCTCAGTATCTGTGATGTTCATTATCAATTCTCCATTACTATTGTTAAGAAATTGTTAACAAAATACATAGCTGCTTACCTTGTTCACACAGCTCCCAGATATCTAAGAAAGGGTGATACACTCTTTCGATGTACCAGTTGCAGCAATTTGCTATCCAGATATTCAGAGAAATTAAGCGAGCAATGGCATTTGGGCTATTGTTTGTCAGCTGCAGTAAATTCTGATCCAATATCTCATAGCAAGAATGTGAAAGAGCGATTAAGCTCCCTAATTTTCACTTGGTTCAATTGGATATGCATCTGACTTCTGCCTTGGTTCCAAACTCTCTCCCCTCTACTTGCTGCTGAGACAAATGTAACAAGTGAATACTGTAGTGACAGATCTAAATATATGTGAAATATAAATGGATTGAAAAAAATGTGCATGATGAAACGTATAAATTATCATTTAATCCCTACAGTGCAGAAGGAGGCCACTCGGCCAATTGAGCCTGCACCAACAAAAATCCCACCCAGGCCCTACCCACATAATCCCATGTACTAACTCTGCTAGTCCCCCTGACACTAAGGGGCAGTTTAGCATGGCCAATCAACCAAACCCACACATCTTTTGACTGTGGGAGGAAACCCAAACAAACACAGGGAGAATGTGCAAGACAGACAGTTGCCCAGGGCTGGAATTGAACCCAGGACGCTGGCGTTATAAGACAGCAATGCTAACCACTGTGCCACATGCCACCATGCCATGAAATACAAAATAATTTGTCAACGTTTTTGTGGCAACTCACAATTAATTCTTCTCTTTTTTTTGTTTTTTGTACCTGATTTAGCATTGAAGTCACTAATAAATATATCTAGAAAGAGGAGGTGGACAAAGATGAAAAAGATGAAGTTCCTATTTGTTTAAGGCAGATTTAAATTTGAAGAAAGTAGTTGAATCTGCAATATATTGATAAAGGGTATTCTGGAGTTCAGCTGGGGATGATTGATAAAACTTCAATGATGAAGAGTCCAGACAGGTACAAAGAGTGGTTTTAGCATATCAACTGTTCCTTATTATTCAGACAGAGAAATGGTCAGGCACATAGCTCACTGTACTGTATAAAGGGGTAGCTAACAGAGTAAAACCAGTGGCACACGGTAGGTGCATATTTAAAAATATAGTGTCAAGTTTCCGGTCACTTGAAATCGAACAGCAGCAAGTTAAGTTTTTGCCAGCACAGTGAGTGCTGTAGTCAGCCTTATTATTTATTTACGTCAAGCTCTTACCCAGATTGGACCAGCCAGCTCACAGTCAGTGGCACCTGGGAAATAATGCACTGCTGTATCTCCTAAAGGCTGCAGACAGTACTTGCGGAGGCGGTTCAACTGTCGATTGGAAAACTGAAAGGGTTTTCCAATGGATGCTGCGTATATCCATTTTTAGATATTATTTTGATGCTATGCCTGGTGAGTTCCTGCAATGGATCTTGTAGATGATACAAATTGTTGTCACTGTGTAGCGAAAGGCAGGAAAGTTGAAGGTGCTGGATGGCATTGCCAATTAAGTGTGTTGCTTTGTATTTGGTGAGTATGATTATGTCAGGCTTTTACTCGATTAGTTTGTGGGACAACTTTTCCAATTTTGTAGAGAACCAGTACAGGTTGGGTGGACCTTAAGGCATCCTTCTGTGCTGTTCTAATTATAAGATTCTATGATTCTAACCTGCAAATTTACTCACCATTAAGCAGGCTGAAAAATTGTCTTTCCACACAATTACATGGATTTCCTGCCTGGCAAATTAAATTAAAATTGTTTTCAGAGGGGAACAGCAGGAAGTTACGAATCACTAATTAGGTCTTATAGTCGTAGGCTACATGAATCACTAGTTAGGCCTTACAGTCAAAGGCTACATTTTCATGGAGTCAGGGAGGTTCCATGGATGGTTGAAAATGATGGTCAGGACCCTCTTCCAGGATTCCAATCTCCATTCCCAAGGTAACCAATTATCAGGAGTGCCTTTTAAGGGTGCAGGCTGGTTTAAATAGTAAGACTGCACCTACCTACCTGGACAGCTCCATTGTGGTGTAGGCATGTCCCAGTTCTCCTTTTAAGGAGTCAAGCCAACTTTTCAAAGAGCCATGTTCATGGCACATCAAAGGTGTCATGAACTGTAGTCTGCATGAGGAAACCTTTTGAAAGTTCAAAAAGCCCACTTTATGCCCTCTGCCATCCAAGGTGTGCCCCCACCCACCCTCCATGTCCCCATGCCAAGGTATGCCACCACCCCTATGGTCTATATCAAGGTATGCTCTCAGTCAACCCCTATGCCCCTATGGCCCAAGCCAAACTATGCCCCTCAACCAACCACTATAGTCCTTCATGCCAAGCCATGGCACTTAAGTGCCCAATCACCCAGTATGCACGACATAGATCCAATGAATTTTATAGCAACAATAGGGTAAGCTTTTTTAAAAATGTTTTAAACATTATTCTTTGGTAACTTCACACTTTATAAAATCTCCAGGTCCTTTAAATTATCAACATCAGAAACTATATGCACTTGAAATCTCTTTATCTTGTGTAAATAAACATTCTGAAATTGATAGAAGAAATCAGGGAGCCAAAGCTATAAATCAGCAATGATTTCCCTGGAGTTCAGGTGTTTCTGTACTCTAATGGATGTCTGGGCTTTCAGTCAAGAATACGTAATGAGGCTTGGCTGAGAAACCTTGTGCCACCAACTAATCAGAAGATTTGTTTCCTTTTCTACCTCATCCAGATCTGTTATGATCATGAATCTCTCTATAAAATCTCTTCTTAAATCCTTTGCTCCAAGAACAGCCCCAATCTCTCCAATCTGAACTTGTGGATCAAATCCCCATCCCTGGAACCATTCTGGTAAATCTCCTCTGCATCCTCTCAAAGACTCTCATGTCTTTCCTCAAGTGTAGTAACTAGAACTGATACAGCCCTCCAGATGTGGCCTAACCAGACTTAATAACAGTTCTGCTTTGCTTTCCTGCTTTTGTACTCAAAACATTCATTTATAACTTCTAATATCGCACATGCTTAGCTAATTATTCTCTCAATATGTCTCACACCTTCAAAGATCTATGTGTCTGCACCACCAGGTCCTTCAATCCCTTCACAATCTTTAGGACTGTGCCATTACCTCTATATTGTCTCTCCTTATGTCTTCTGCCAAAATGCTTGACTGTAAATTCCACCTGACAACTGCCTGTCCATTCTGCTCGACTATGTCCTGTTGTAATTGATCTGTATCTTCCTCACTGTTTGCCATTTCTTGGTTTAGTATCACGGATAATTAGATTACAGTGCAAATGTTCACATTTATAAATTTATACAGCTCAAAACAAATTTCTAAATCTCAAAGCAAACGTTGTCCCAACATTGGCCCCTGGGGAACAACTCTGCCTGTCATCCTTCAGTCTGAAAAATAATCACTTACCACAACATGCTGTTTTCTGACCTAAACCTCTTTTTTAATCCAAGCTGACACTGAGCCTTCTATTTTTTTCATCAATTTATGGGACTTGGGCTTTGCTGGCAGGCCAGCATTTATTGCCTATCACTAGTTGCCTGAAGGCAATTGAGAATTGGAGTCACATGTAGGCCACACCAGCGAAGGAGAGCAGATTTTTTTCCCTAAAAGATATTAGTGAACCAGATGGGTTTTTCCAACAATCAACAATGGTTTCATGGTCATTAATTCCAGATTTTTTTATTGAATTCAAATTTCACTATCTGCCTTGGTAGGATTCCCCAGAACATTAGATGAGTTTCGAGATTAATAGTCTAAAATAATGCCATTGCCTTGCATCAGCCACAATTTTGTTAACCAGCCTTATTTGTGGTAATTTGTCAAATGCTTTCTTAAAATTCATGTAAGCAATATCTACTGTATTTCCTTAATCAACTTTCTCTGTTACTTCATCCAAAAATTGTATTACATTAATGATGCTGGTCATCCTTAATTAATTTAAACCTTTCCAAGTGTCTGATTATTTCTTTTCCCTAGTTATTGTTTCTAAAACATTACCGACCCCAATGTCAACTTACCTGGCTGGTAGTTACTAGGAAAACCTTTATTCCTTTCTTGAACAAGCGTTGAATAATCCCCCATATGTAGAAAAAGATTGAAAGATTATTACAAGCCCTTTTGGTTTTCTCCAGCCCCACTTTCTTTAGCAACCTGGGATGCAAGCCATCCATATCAGTGACTTATCCATTCTAAAAGTTTTCACCCCTTCCATTATCCCTATCATCTCGACTTCTATCAGTATCCTCTTCCTTAGTAAATATAAATACAAAGTACCGAGCCTTGTCCTGCAGCTCTAATCACATATCACCCGCTTTGTCCCTGCTAGGACCCACCGCACCTCTTACTATCCATTTACTATTTACATGCTGACAGAAGAATTTTGAGTTCCCTTTCATGTTGACTGCCATTCAATTCCCATAATCTCTCTTCTTAAGTCATATTTTCTTCTTCACTTCCCCTCTTAAACTATGAACTATGAGGAGAGGCTGAAAAAACTAGGCTTGTACTCGTTAGAGTTTAGAAGAATGAGGGGAGATCTCATTGAGACATATAAGATGTTGAATGGGATGGATAGGATAGAGGTGGAGAGGCTCTTCCCGCTCAGAAAGGACAGTAGGACGAGAGGGCACAGCCTCAGGATAAAGGGGGGGGTGGTTTAGAACGGAGTTGAGGAGGAACTTCTTCACTCAAAGGGTGGTGAATCTCTGGAATTCTCTGCCCATTGAAGTGGTGGAGGCTACCTCGCTAAATATTTTTAAGATGCGGGTTGATGGGTTTTTGATAGGCAAGGGGATTAAGGGTTATGGGGAGAGGGCGGGAATGTGGAACTGAGCCACGACAGATCAGCCATGATCTTATTGAATGGCGGGGCAGGCTCGAAGGACTGGATGGCCTACTCCTGCTCCTATTTCTTATGTTCTTATGTTCTATCATATTTGACCCACTTTTTGCTTGAAGAGTTCATCTAACATGCATCTTGTGCCCTCTTTTTATCATGTTCAACATCTTTCTCATCATTTCAGGAGCTCTGGCTTTCATTCTGCTACCTTTTGCCCTTGTTAGAATGTACCTACCCTGAACCTGTAGCATCTCCTTAAAGATTGCTTCATTCCAATATTACCTGGAATCTTTGGCTCCATTTTACCCTGTCTAAATCCCTTCTTGTCCCATTGAAATCTGCCTTCTTACAGTTTATACAATCTACTTTAGAGGGGGTATTGCATTCCAATTTGAGCACCACAGCTTAGGATGGAGGATGAGGGATTTCAGTTATATGGAGAATGTGGAAAAGTTGGAATTCAAATAACTTAGAGCAGAGAAGGTGAGAGTGAGATTTAATAGGAATGGTCCAAATCATGAAGGCTTTTGATAGAGTAAATGAAGAGAAATTATTTCCATGGGCAGGTAGGCTGATAGAATATGGATTTAATATAACTGGCAAAAGAACCAGGGGGAGATGAGGTTTTTCCTCATATAAATAAGTAGAAGGTTATGATGATCTAGAATTCACTGTTGAAATGAATTGCGGAAGCAAATTCATTAACAACTTTCAAAAGAAATTTGGATGTATATTTGAAAAAGACAGATTTTGGAAGAATATGGGAAAAGTGTGGTAGTGTGACTCATTGAATAACTCTTGCAGATCACGACACAGGCTGAGTAGTCTCTGCCTGTAGTGTATGATTCTATAATTTTATGATTTATTGAATGCTGGAATATTCTGATCTTTCTCTTGATTTGTGAACAAATTTCCCCATAAAATGCTGAACATTGAAAAAATGGAAGCCCTTTGGCAACATTTTCTATCATGCTGCTTTGCTGTAGTAGATACTTTGTCCTTATCCTGTTCTTAGAAAGTTGCTCCTCCAAATTCAATTCACCTTTACATAGTGATTCAGTTCTGGGGTGTGAAAAGCTTTCTGCAATCTGAAAATTGTAGTCTCTAGGTAACCTGTTTTAACAGTGATCAAGGCAGAAGCTTGGAATAAATATTATTAACCATGAGACAACACAACCTTCAGGAGCACAGCACAAATTGAGATTATTTAACCAAATGAGCATTTCCAACTTTGTTGCCGTCTGCAAAAACTACAGAGGTGAATTGAACCATGATCTCAGATTAAGTTCTAACCATATCAAATTTTAAAAGTTTCCTACCGTTCGCTTCATCAGGTGAATTCTGCGAAAAGGAAGTAAAGATGTATGATTTCAGTAGCTTCCACTGTCATAACGACAGTACGTATGTACAGATAAAGGTTTTGCAGCCATCATTTTTCACCCACCATTGATGGTTGTTGGTTGTGTCTTGAATTGTCAAGCTGCTATGCTCTGAAGTTATCTCCCTAAAACTCTTACCTTTGTGAAGCTGTTGGATACTTCTCCTCATATCAATTTCTTTAGTTCAATGTCAACTTTGATTTGATGATGCCCCTTGGGGTGATTACTTATTTCAAAGTTGCTATATAAATGCAAGGTGTTATTTAGCTGTCACCCTTCAACATTTGAAAAATCGAAATCAAGTGGAAAACAAGCAATCATTTTCTGCCTCGTTCTTTTCCTCTGACCTAGAATTTGTAACCATCTCTTATCTTCAGGATGTGTCTATTTACAACACCTTGTGGCTTTAAAAGGACAGTGCTCAGTTAAACAAAGTTGAAACTTAGCAGCAGAATGTAACCTTGGGCATTACACTGTAGAGTCATCCTGTTATTCTGAAACAGTTTATCTTCTGTCTTTCATGAGGAATAGCACAGAAAATTGAATATTTGCATAATCAGTTGAGAACTGTGGCCTCGTAAGGCAGATGCAGGCCTATATTTGTCAAAACCATTTCAGTTAGCCTTGGTAATAATAGTTTGGCCAACACATTTGGCTTGTTCATAAATGTTAACCCTCCTGATATTAGCTGTGCAATCCTGGTGAATGGAGGAAATTAGATTCAGGTGGTAATCAGACAATTGAGTCTCACTGGATCTTATTAGGCCAGAATGCGTCGGCATCTGTTCCTGTTATTACTTCCACATTAGGAATTAGTCACTCTGTGTGCACTGTAATTCAGCTGACTAAGCTGTTCAGAAAATGATAACAATTTTCCTTGACTAATCTGATGGCTAGTAACTAAAAAAAGGTGAAACTCATTACCACATTTTGATTCCTGCAGATCCTAGGCACTTTGACAGCATATCCTGAAGGTTATGTTTGGCAGAAAGCACCACGTCATTTTCATTTCTAATTGTCCTTAACCTGCTGGCACCGTTTATACAAAGTACAACGTAGTCTGAGAGCTACTTTCAATGCTATTTGCAAGCTGTGATTTCCAACACTTATCTCTTGCTATTGGACAGGAGCTTTGGCTCAGCACTGGTCTTTGCAAGAGCAGTTACAGTGACCACAACCTGTCGGCTTCAATAAGCATTCCAATATGTTTTTCCACCAAATATATTCAGTGAGGCCACTCTGTTACTTTCAAAACAATAAAGTCCCTCCAAACTATCATTTGTCCTCTTTGTTAATCATTGAAATGAGACAACTATAAAGCACCTTGCTTTTTGAAAAGTGTCCAATTTGGATTTAGGTAACTACTATATGAGTTGAACTAAAGGGGTGCAATTCTGATTGAAAGGCTCAGGTGTTTATGCTAAAACCTAGCAGGTTAGAAAGTGGCCCATGTCTCAAATATTGCACTGGCAAAAATGATCAATTTCAGAAGGTGTGGGTGTGTGGGTTCCCTCTGGGTGCTCCAGTTTTCTCCAACAGTCCAAAGGACGTGCTAGTTAGGTGCATTGGCCATACTAAATTCTCAGTGTACCCGTACAAGTGCCAGAGTATGACAACTGGGGGATTTTCACAGCAATTTCATTGCAGTGATAATGTAAGCCTACTTGTGATTAATAAATAAACTTAAACTTAAGGCTGAGCCCTCTGCTCTGAGGATACCTGAAATAACTCTAATGCCTTAACTAGCTAAGAACATAAGAACATAAGAAATTGGAGCAGGAGTAGGTCATCCAGCCCTTCGAGCCTGCCCCGCCATTCAATAAGATCATGGCTGATCTGTCGTGTCTCAGTTCCACATTCCCGCCCTCTCCCCATAACCCTTAATCCCCTTACCTATCAAAAACCTATCAACCCGCGTCTTAAATATATTTAGCGAGGCAGCCTCCACCACTTCAACGGGCAGAGAGTTCCAGAGATTCACCACCCTTTGAGTGAAGAAGTTCCTCCTCAACTCCATTCTAAATCGCCCCCCCTTTATCTTGAGGCTGTGCCCTCTAGTCCTACTGTCCTTTCTGAGTGGGAAGAGCCTCTCCACCTCTATCCTATCCTTCCCATTCATCATCTTATATGTCTCAATGAGATATCCCCTCATTCTTCTAAACTCTAACAAGTACAAGCCTAGTTTATTCAGCCTCTCCTCATAGTTCAACCCCCTCAACTCCGGTATCAGCCTAGTAAACCTCCTCTGCACTACCTCGAAGGCCAAAATATCCTTGCATAAGTGCGGCGACCAAAACTGCACACAGTACTCCAGCTGCGGCCTCACCAGTGCCCTGTACAGTTGCAGCAAGACCTCCCTACTTTTATATTCAATCCCCCTCGCTATGAAGGCCAGCATCCCATTTGCCTTCCTGACCACCTGCTGCACCTGCAGGCTGGGTTTTTGCGACTCATGCACAAGGACCCCGAGGTCCCTCTGCACCGTCGCCTGCTGCAGTTTTTCGCCATGTAAGTAATAGTCCTTCCTACCATTATTCCTACCAAAGTGGACAACCTCACATTTGCCAACATTAAATTCCATTTGCCAGTTCCTGGCCCATTCGCCCAGCCTATCTAGATCCTTCTGCAGACTTTCCACACCCTGTGAATAATTTTTAGTTAGGTCCCTTGTATATGTTAATGAGGGGCTTAAAGTTTGTTTCGAACTCCTGTGTGAAATTAGGCTACCCAAATCAGTGCAGTGGTTATGTTCTGGAAGAAATAGAGGGAAGGACATTGACCCTCTCATTTACTCAGAAAATGAATAGCAGCATATTGTGGGGTGGGGTGGTTGGAGTGGGCAGACATCTTGTCCCCCCTTTTCCAGAAGCAAAGTCAGCATGGAGCCAACTCACTTGGCATCAGCCTATCACGTAGGCATTATAACCAACTATTTAGCTGGTTGGGCTAAATAGACAGCCAGTGGCTGTCCGACTATTCCACCCCCTCACTGGGGAGGAAGCCCCACCCTCGGGAGTTGCCAGCAGTCGGGTAGGAAAGCAGAGGTTACTATCTTAAGAGCGAGACTGCTTCACGATGCACAGAGAGTACCTCCCCTGCCTACCCAAAAAAAGTACCCCTTTCCTTTTCTTTAGATGGCCTGCCCACTTCCACCTGACTGCCCACGCCAACTGCATTATGGCATTTCCATTATGCAGTTGGTGCCACAATGGTTAGCATTGCTGCCTCACAGTGCCAGGAACCTGGGTTCAATTCTGGCCTTGGGTCACTACCTGTGTAGAGTTAACACATTCACCCCATGTCTGCATGGGTTTCCTCCAGGTGCTCCGGTTTCTTCCCATGGTCTAAGGATGTGTGGGTTAGATTGATTGGCCATGTTAAATTGTCCCTTAGTGTCCCAAAATATGTAGGCTAGGGGGATTAGCAGGGTAAATATGTGCGATTATGGGAACAGGGGCTGAGTGGAATTGTTGTCAGTGCAGACTTGATGGGCCGAATGGCCTCTTTTGCACTGTAGGGATTCTTTGATTCTTACTATCGGGGTCAATTAGCTCATTAACAAGTTCATTTGACCTTTGATTAGTTATTTAAATATGGCGAGTTGGCTGCCAATTTCACCTCCCCTGTCGCCATTCCATATATAATTCAGGGGTGAGTCTGAAGATGGTGGAGCCCAGCCTATTTTACTTGTGGGGCATGTAAAATCCAACTCTAAGGCTGAAACTGTGATTGAATACAAAATATCCAGAGAGACTGAATCTGGTTGAAAGCATGTGAAAGAACACTGTTCAACTTAAGCTCAGTTATTAATGTTGAGTCTAGTAGTGCCATAAATGCCAAACTGGCAGGCTGAGGAAGACAGGGCTTAGATCCCAAAGCTTAAAAGTTGCAAGGGTATTTTTTGCTGCAGCTCATTTTATCACTTAAAGATAATATTATCTATGTCATCCAAACAGCCAAGAGCAAATTTGTAGATGTTCCCCACACGTGTGTCAGTTTTGGCAAACACTGGGCCCCTGGCATTCAGATTGGCTGTATGATACTGTTGGACTGAGAATCAGGTTATATTCTGGAAGAAAAGAAATTGAACTTCTTTGTGAGAAAGACAGAGTTCTCTGACTGAGATTGATGGCATAAACGCTGAATGGACTGCCAGACCAATACATAAGAATTTTCTTAACTGCACCTGCAATTTAAGGTCTAATTTACAGTTTATAATCAATCACAATTTACCTATTCACTCATATTTAACTTGTGTTGTTGCTGGGATTCTGATACATGTGGTTACCCAAGAAAGTATTTAGTGTTTGTTTTGTGTGACTCTTGGATGTTAGAAGTTACTTTGTTTTAATTGTGTGGCTTCATTCTTTTAGTAAATAACTGGGATTTCAGATTTTTCCTTTCTTAATGAAGAATTACTAGACTCGACTGCACCATCACAGTTGATAATCTCATCCTTGGGTGAAATCCAGATTAATGTTGGTTCACATTCTACAGGCAAGTTTTTTTTAATTTCATTTTTTGTCAATTGACTCCCTTTCTAGAGTCACAAGCTCTTATTTGTGTACAGTTCCAAAATGGATAAGACAGGGCAGCACGGTGGCACAGTGGTTAGCACTGCTGCCTCACAGCCTGCCAGGTTTGATTCCTGGCTTGGGTTACTGTCTGTGTGGAATCTGCATGTTCTCTCCATGTCTGCATGAGTTTCCTCTGGGTGCTCTGGTTTCCTCCTACAGTCCAAAGGTGTGCTGGTTTGGTGCATTGGCCATGCTAAATTCTTCCTCACTGTACCCAAGCAGGTGCCGAAGAGTGGCGACTTGGGGATTTTCACAGTAACTTCATTGCAGTGTTAATATAAGCCTACTTGTGACACTAATAAATAAATCAATCAGGTATGGGGATCACGATGCTTGGTTGACATGGACCCTTTTTTGCAATACAGGCAACACATAAAGTTCACGCTGCCTGTCGGTTTAAATGATAGTGATGTACAGCCCAGTGTGGAACTCACTGTTGCGTGACTGCATGCCTCACCATAGGGCCTAAGTTCATGCAAGGCTAGCATCACTTAAAGCTAGCCTGGACCACATGTTGCCAACCAGCACTTTTCAAATGGGAGGCGTATTCTGACTGGAGTTGATACGGAAAATGTTCATGGAAGACAACCTGAGCAAGAAGAAAAGTAAAAATGGCTTAATAAGGCAGAACGTGTGCTCCAAGGTTTCCTAACACAACAATAGAGGCTTTTGTGTAGCAGGTAGACAGGGGGAGAAGTCTTTTTTCCACAAGTGGGCCACAATGGACACTGAAAAGACAATGTGGGCAGACAGACATCACTGACAATGCAAGCAGTCTAGCTCGAAGAATGTGGATGCATTACAGGTAGAAGTTTAATGGTCTCATGCAAGTAGATCAATGGCAGTGAATGTACCTTCAAATGCTGCCTTCTTTTTAATCCGTGGAATGTGAACATCACCAGAAAGACGACCATTTAATGCCCATTGCTAATTGCCCTTGAGAAGGTGGCAGTGAGCCGACGTCTGGAGTCACTAGTTCCACTATCCATGAAACTGGTCTAAGCCTACACTGTAATGGACATCTGGCAATAAGTTGCTTAATGGAGCCAGCCACATCACTGGTGTTAGCAGGGCTATCAATGCAATGTTAAGTCCATTAGCACCAGGTAAAGGCATTCAAATCTGACCTCTAAATGACAGTAAGTTGTAGCACTGCATGAATAACCCAGATAAATTTGGTCTGCACATGCAATTTCCAGCATTCAGTCAATCGCAGTCAACAGCAGGTATCCTCATTGATCTTTCTTCTGTCATGTCCCAACTGCTGCTCCAGCTAATATCTGCATTGATGGTATTGGTGCTGCATTAGGTAGTGCCTTTCTCCATCAGGTCATGAGGGAGCTTGCAGTACAGATTTAACAAGGTGGTAAAGTTTTAACATTGGTGAACTGTAAACATCAATTCAACCAATTATAAGAATCAGAACCAATCAACTTCAACCAGATCTGCCATTTCCAATTTGCTGCATGACATTTCAGTTTGGAATTATAAATCAGAGTCAAGTCCTTAATGTTAATAGTGTAACCGGACACAAGGCTGCAAATAAATCTGTTTCATTGATCACTGCAGCCATTATTAAACAAAGCAATTAATGTGATAAAATAAAGTCAACCCATATAAAAGAAGTAACTGAAATAACCAAACATTTGCAGGAGATTCTTCTCCGACTTGTTGGAGTAATAATGTTTAAGAAAGTCTCTAGGAGTGCCTCAATGGAGGTAACCTCCTCAAATAGTACATCCAAAGACCTCATCAGTCACTCCAGCTGTTCACATGTGGCTGTGAAAGTGGTAATTTTCTGGCAGAAGGGTCATTCCAAATACTTGGAGCAATTCCTCGGGTTCCAAGCAGGCTGCCAGACTTATTGCATCCATTATTAACTCCCATTCAGGTCTGGTCAGTTACACATATGCAAAGTTAAAGGTGCTGCCAGTCAATCCAATGAGGCACATCTACCTTGAGGGCTCCCATGCCCTTAGCATTCAGAAATCAGTGATGCTAGAAGAAGAATCCTTCACAATTCCCTTAACTGCCACAAACATGCTTTCCCTTCTTTTAAAAATCAGTATGTATGTTTTTTTTAACAAGATAATTAATTGTAAGCTTTGTTGTTGAGCAACCAAGACTGTGATTTAAAATCATTGCTCACTTTCTAATTATAACTGGGTAAAACAACTACAAATAATGACTTTAAAAAATCGAATGCATAGTTTAGATCTTAGACTCGCGATGCCTTATTATTTTGTTTATCCTTGGTGCGAGATAAAAAATATTACTATTACGATATAATGATTATATCTTTGCTACATTTGCTTGTTCTTTTAGTTATATAATAGGTTTACTTCTAACTTAAACATTAAATGTAATTTTCTATGATGTTAAGTTGCTTTCAAAGCCTGAAGTTAGATTTATAGAATAATTAAATAATTTGGTACCTCAAAAGTAATCAACAACCATGGTATGCTGTTGTTTGTTCTGTAAGACTACCAAAAGCTTACCTCAACCTTCAGGCAATGTAGATGCTCTCAAACGCTTGGTGATTTTGGTCTCCCAAAGAGGAGTAAACTAAGATATGAGGCCAAAACAGGAGGCTAAGAAGTCCCCAAAATATCAGTGTGGAGCACATCCCCTTTCTATTAAAGTGCACTGTTGCTAACTTGACAATAAATCTGACAATTTATTGCCAACATGTTGTGAAGGAATGATAAGATAATGCCACATCTGTTGAAATAACTCCAAAGTTCTTGTTTCTCAGCAGAATCGAAACAGAGAATTCTTTTTTACGAGAGGGATTTTTATTTTAGTCCCAGATGCACTGTGACTGTTTCCTGTGACCTACATTTAGACAATGTTGCACAATTGCAGAAGAAAACAACAGAGAAAAGCTAAATATAGGTCAGCACTATCCTGAAGGCATCTTGTCAAACCAAAAATATGCTTAATTCTGGTGGAAGGTTCAAACTAGAAAAAAAAGACAAAGGAATGTTACCCTAAGAGAATTGCACGAAAGTAATTGCAGGTACAGATTGGTGTTAGAACAATATGCAGAACCTGGAAATTATGCCATAGGCACAGTAAAGTTTTAAACTTATCCAAGTTCCTAATGACCTTTTAAACATGCATATCCGATATACTTTTCATATACTTATATAAACATATCACAACTCAGTAAATATGAAAATACATAAAAGAAGAGCAAACATGTTTGAATTGAATGCAAAGGTTAATGGGCGGAATTCTCTGGCCGCACTGATCTGGAATTCCCATTTGAATGTCAATGGGGTTTCACATTGTCCGCAACTAAAATTCCAGTGGCGGGTGGGATGGGAGAATTACAGCCAATATTTCTGATTGCTTAAAAGGTTGCAGTCAATTCAGCACTGAATTAAATTCAGTACTAAAAAGCTATTGCTCCATTTTTATGAAACTACATTAAGTTCCTGCATTTCACATGAGAAAGCAGAATTGTAACTGTTGAAGTTTTCAGCTTTCAATCATTGTCGACCTGATGAAGGAGAGTGGTAGCCATTCGTTGGTTGTGAAATGGTTTTGTTCTTAAAGAGGCAATCATGAAATTTTTGTCATCTCCTGTGATACCATGGCAAATGCCAGAGTTGCAATTTCTGGATTTTGCCAGATCTTGAGCCCCCATTGACGATCTCAGAGAGAGTGCGGCCTCAAGATCACGCCCACAGTTCAATGCAGGGGCATGAAATTGGTCCCTGATGGTTGCATGAAATGATTAATTGCAAATCGGCAGCCCAGTTTACATACAAATGGATCTTTCAAGATAAATCAGGCAGATATCCTGATTCAAGGATCCATTTAGAACAATCATCACCTACTCTCCTTGTATGCCAGCAGCAACTTGGGAGCACATTGGGCCATTCCCAGGAATTTCTAAGTAGCTTTTCACTCCAAGGCTCAGAGATTCACTTGCCTGACATTAATGATGTCATGAACAAAGCCTTAACATTTCTTGTCGAGGATTAAGGTTTTGGAGAGGTTATTGTCAACACTGTGCCAGCTAATAAACTGGAGGAGGGGTGAGACAGATGACAGCACTCGCAGCAAATACAGTCTATTTTATAGCAAGCATGGACATCGAGACAGCATTTGATCAAGTGTGGCATCAAGGAGCCCTTGCAAAACTGGAGTCAATGGGAATTGGAGGTGGGGGGAAACTCCACGCTAGTTGGAGTCATACCTAGCACAAAGAAAGGGACATAGATAAGCTGCAGAGCTGGGCCGAGAGGTGGCAAATGGAGTTTAATGCGGAAAAGTGTGAGGTGATTCACTTTGGTAAGAGTAACAGGAGTACAGAATATAGGGCTAATGGAAGGACTCTTGGTAGTGTCAACGAGCAGAGAGATCTCGGTGTACATGTGCATAGCTCCCTGAAAGTTGGCACCCAGGTTGATAAGGTTGTTAAGAAGGTGTGTTAGCTTTTATTGGTAGAGGGATTGAATTTCGGAGCCATGAGGTTATGTTACAACTGTACAAAACTCTGGTGCAGCTGCACTTGGAGTATTGCGTACAGTTCTGGTCGCCGCATTATAAGAAAGATGTGGAGGCGTTGGAAAGGGTGCAGAGGAGGTTTACCAGAATGTTGCCTGGTATGGTGGGAAGGTCTTATGAGGAAAGGCTAAGATACTTGAGGTTATTTTCATTAGAGAGAAGAAGGTTACGAGGTGACCTAATTGAGGCATACAAGATGATCAGAGGGTTAGATAGGTGGACAGTGAGAGCCTTTTTCCTCGGATGGTGATGGCTAACAGGAGAGGACATAGCTTTAAATTAAGGGGTGGTAGTTATAGGATGGATGTCAGAGGTAGGTTCTTTACTCAGAGGGTAGTAAGGGCATGGAGTGCCCTGCCTGCAGAAGTTGTGGACTCGCCAACTTTAAGGGCGTTCAAGTGGTCAGTGGATAGGCATATGGATAATATTGGAATAGTTTAGGTTAGAGGGTCATTAGATTGGTTCCACTGGTCGGCGCAACATCGAGGGCCGAAGGGCCTGTACTGCGCTGTAATGTTCTATGTTCTATGTTTCTGGTTGTTGGAGGTCAAACATTACAACTCAAGGACATCACTGCAGGAGTTCCTCAGGGTGATGTCCTATGCCCAAATCACCTTCAGCTGCTTCATCAATGATCTTCTCTCCATCATAAGGTCAGAAGTGGGGATATTCACTGATGATAACAAAATGTTCAGCACCATTTGCAGCTCCTCAGACACTGAAACAGTTCATGACCAAACGCAGCAAGACCTGAACAATATCCAGGCTTGGGCTGACAAGTGGCAAGTGACATTCACACCAGTACCAGGCAAAGACCCTCTCCAACAAGGAAGAATATATCTATGGCTCCTTGACATTCAACATCATTACCATTGCTGAAATCCTCAGTATTGTCAAGCTGGGGACTGATCAGGAACTGAAATAGCCATACGAATACAAACCGAAATTTTCTGGTCGTTCATAGTGGACCTGCCAATGGTGCACCCTCACCGTGGGTTTCCCAATGATGAGGGGTGCATACAATGGGAAACCCCATTGACAACAGTGGAAACAAAAGATGCTGCCACTGGGCAATTGGAGGCCTAATCTGTTGACATGAAACATGTGACGTGTGTGTAGAAAATCCCACCCACAGTGGCAACAAGAACATGTCAGAAGCTGGAAATTCTGTGGTGATTAACTCACCTCCTGGCTTCCAAAAGCCTGTCCACCATCTACAAGGCACAAATCCAGAGTATGGAAGAATACTCTCCGCTTGCCTGGATGAGTGCAGCTCCAACAATATTCAAGAAGATTGACACTATTCAGGAAAAAAGATCCTGCTTGATTGCTACCCCTATCAAAACCATTCACTCCCTCCACACTGATGAACAGTGGCAGCAGTTTTTACCAGCTACAAGATGCACTGCAGGAACTTGCCAAGGATTCTTAGCCAATGACTTCAAAACCCATGACCACTACCATTTAGAAGGACAAGAGCAGCAGACATACGGGTTCCCTCCAAGTTACTCACCATGCTGACTAGGAACCATATTGCTATTCTTTCACTGTCGCTGGATCAAAATTCTGAACTCCCTCCTTAACAGCACTATGGGTGTACCTACACTACATAGTCTATAGCAGTTGAAGAAGGCAGCTCATCACTACCTTGTAAAGGGCAACAAGGAATGGACAATAAATACTGGCCTAGCCAGCAATGCCCACATCCCATGAATAAAAAAAAGTAAACAGCATCTATTTACATCAAATTACTACAAACTATAGTAAACGGAACATATAATCAAACCTACAGCAGTCTTCCAATAAAAACAGGATTATTTCTCCAGCAAAAATCAGTAAGTGCAGTATAGCTACTTACATAATATAATTCATGTGCATAAAATTGATCCCAATCACTTACAACAGTAAGTGTTGATGTAATTGATGAGGAGTTTACCTAAACATATCTGTTCAGACCAGCTCTAATTTCTTGGCTTACTAAGAGTCTGAGGCTCCCCATCTTGGAGTGGCAGAGTGCCATGGCTATCTTTGCAAAGGTTCAAGGAGGAACTTCCCTCTACAGATAAAGATCACTCACTCCAAATAATAAAATAATCCTATTCTCAAGATACGGGGTAGAGTTAAATAACAGGTGGGATTCCAACTCCACCACACTCCTACTCCCTTGTAAGGATTTGTGGAGGTTCTGGCTTAAGGTGCATTTCCAAAATTCATTAGACCCCATGAAGAAGGTGGAAATGCAAATTCTTTTTATCTGGCATGGGAGTGGCAGGAAGGAGCATAATTGGGAGAGATATGTTTCTTGTAACTCTTTAATGTCCCAATTCTCTCAAACAATTGTATCTATGCTGCATCCAATAACAGGTGACCCAGTTAAGAGCAATATGTCCAATGGCACTGGCAGCCCATGCAACTGCAGTTTTGGAATATCTGGCAACACGTATCCTGCATCTAATTGCTTTCATTGCTACGTACTCTACCTCTTTAGCCATTATTCTAATCATGGGGATTCCAAAGTAAAGGTAAATCTCAATAGCCAAGCCAGATTTAAATTGTGTCAGAAGACTTCAAGTTAAAATGTAAAATAGAGATAGAGGCCAGGATTTTCCCTGATATTAGCAAAAAGCCAGTGTCAAGCAGAAAAAGCAGCATTGAACTCGCCACGGCAATGGCGGTTTTTCACACAATATAATGTGGCACTTAGTGCTAAAGATTCTCATGTACAGGCTCCGTGCCATATCGCTGGCCTCAGATTTGCCCAAACCCCATTTCTTGCACTGCTATAGAACATGCGCTGTATGGCACCAGCATTTGCCCTGCAAGTACCGGCTAAAGGTTTGGACACCCTGGAAAGGAACCAAAGCCTCTCGATACACAGAGGATGATGAGAGAATTCTTGCGCACAAGGTAATGAATGAACAAGAAGAGAAACAATAAGAGAAAAAGCTGGAAAATCTTAGCAGGTCTGGCAGTATCTGTAAGGAGAGAAAAGAGCTGGTGTTTTGAGTCCAGATGACCCTTTGTCAAAGCTAAAAGGAATAGAAAATGGGAGATATTTATACTGCAGGGTGAGGGAATGAAAGATGAATCGTAGCCACAGAAACCCAGAAATAAAGGCTGCTAATAGCAGCTAATCTCCTCACAGATATTGCCAGACCTGCAGAAACTTTCCAGCATTTCCTCTTCCGGTTTCAGGTTCCGGCATTCACAGTAATTTCCTTTAGCAAGAGAAACAATAATGTTTCTCAGGCAAGATTCAAAGTAAACTTTCTGGAATGCAGGCATTTTTGTGAATGGACGTATCACAAATTCCAAATTAGATACTGGAGCAATTGTAACAGTCTTGTCCAATAAACAACCAAGGCTAATAAAACTATGCCTGCAGCCATCAACAACACAGTTATATGGCCTAGGAGGAAACAAGCTGCAGGCCAAAGGTACATTGCAATCAACACCCCAATACAAGAACAAACAGATATGTGAAGAATTACACGTGCTTCGGAACGAAGAATTCTCTCTTCTGAGTCGAAAAGCCTGTGTCAAATTTGACCTTATCCAAAACATTGAGGGAATCCACCAACCAGATCCACCAGATCTGGCTCTGATTTTAAAAGGGATTTTGGCTAGGCCAACTGAAGACAGCACAACTCAGAGAAAAGATACTAAACCTTTGTGTCTTCTCACACTAAGGAAGACACCGTATCTATTCACGAAACAGGTTGAATTGCATCTAGTCCGAAAAGACTTGGAAGGGAGTCATCTCTGCGGTCACTGAGCTAACAGAATAATGCGTTGCTTCATATCTGTGTCAACCTGAGGGTATTCAACAAGGCTACGGTGAGCCAAATCCACCTCATGTCCTCATAATCTTCAAAATTACAGTGTTCTCGAAACTTGAAGCCAACAGCAGCTTTTGGCAGGTGCCATTTGATGAAAAGCCTCAGTGATTGACAATCTTTATTACCCCATTCAGCAGATTTTGCTTTGATCATTTGTTGTTTGGCATAGCATCCGTACTCAAATCTTTTCAGCAAACATTCTCTTACATCCTGCAAAACCTCAAAGGTGCAAGCTGCCATTTTGATGACCACTTTGTCCAATTGCTGAAGAACACAGTATGAGACTTAAAGCCGTCTTGAACTATTTACAGAAAGAAAGGCTGACACTTGATGATATGTGTTCATTCTTCAAATCATGCATTTGATTTTTAGGCCACATTGTGCGTAACAAAGGTCAGTGGTGAAACCACAAAAAACAAGGGGCACCAGTGAATTTCTGACCCCCCTCGTCCATTCCAGATCTTCAACGATTCCTGGATATGGTAAATCAGCTTGCACAGTTGTTGCTGAACCTAGCAAAGTCACGGGACATGTGAGATACCAATTGACGAAGGTTTAACAAGGTGTTGGGATATAAACCAAGAGATTAACATTGCCTGTTAGTGTTAAGCAGTGGTGCCAGCAGCAGTGCCCACGCACTGCTAGATTGTGTTCCTTTCCTCCCTGTGTGCCTGCTGGCAAGTTCTCTTTGCCAGGTTCATGTTGGTCCAGACCTGTTGTAAACTTCGCCGACGTGACAGGAGCCTGAATGTGGAGGAATGGTACAACATTGTGAAATCTCACCAGCACAAATCCTGTTTTTGGCCTCTCATGAAATTTTGTTATTTACACCTGCAGCAAACACAGGTACAAAATACCACCCCCCCCCCCCACTCCACCCTCACCGATCCACACACACACACCAACCCCCACACACCCTTATTGTTTAATTCAGATACAATTCTAAATCTTCAAAATTGGTTCCTTCAAAGTGCCCAATGCTGTATCTGGCCTGACCTTTCCATGTACCCATAGCTGTCTGGTAAGATGAAGTTGAAATCCATAGTTGTTTAAAGCTCTGAAGAGGCCGCCCTGGATTTTTTTAAACTTCTGTTGCTTTCATGGAGTTTTCCCACAATGATCAGACTTTTTCTGATCCCTGCTTCAGTTGCTGACCCCTTTTAGTCATCATTCCTAAACTTTACAGAATTTTGTTTCTAATCGCTGAATGTTATTGTAAGCCCAGTTCACTTCTTTCCTCCTGTTGGAGAATTGTGTTTGAGTAGTCAAATCTATTTTCCAATTTCTGTGACACAGTCACCACGTGTCATGACACTGACCTCAGACGAGGGCTGTGTATTGAAACGCACGCTTGCCAAGTGGAATTTTTTCTGGTCCTGAAGATTTCGAGCCTTTTTGCATGCACCATTCCGCAATCATCATCAGATTCTTTGACTCTGCTGCTGGATCAGGATTTGTGTTATAGACCTTGGTAAGCTGAACAGTCAATTTGTTCTCTGTCTTGCAACTTCTACAGAACTCTTTTAGCGATGTTCCACTGTTCCTACCAAAGTCTTCATGTTTGGTGCCTTTTTTCTTGTCAGATTTGTAAACTTCTAAAACATGTAAAATTGAGTTTTGTCGTAATCAGGCTCTTTCATTGCTGCCACCATGTTGTATACATGTTGTGACTGGTTAAGCAACAGTTTTAGAGATATAAATATGTTTGAGGAATAATTGGCATATTTGATGAACACCACTATTTACAGATATACTAGACTACAGATGTTATTCAGTCTAAGCCATGAACTTTCCCTTCTAGACATTGAGTCAATTGACTCTCTTACATTATCATGTGGGTGGAGGTTTTCACAGTTCCACATATTAACTTTCTGCCCTGAACACACTAATATTGCAGATTCTTAAAACTGTTTAATTAAAGTGGCAGGATGGCACCGCTGCCCCACAGTGCCAGGGACCTGAGTTCAGTTCCAGTTTCAGCTGTGTAGAGTTTGCACATTCTCCAAGTGTCTGTGTGGGTTTCCTCCAGGGTGTTCAGGTCTCCTCCCACAGTCCAAATATGTGTGGGTTATGTTTATTGGCCATGCTAAATTGACTTTAGCGTCAGTGGAATAGCAGGGTAAATGTGTAGAGTTACAGGAATAGGGCCTGAGTGGGATTGTGATCAGTGCAGGCTCCATGGGCTGAATGACCTCCTTCTGCACTACAGGGATTCTACGATTCTGCTGATGGTATGATATAAAATTCAGGTGATGGATTTAGAGATTCAGTTTGGTTTTAAACTGGACTTTCAAAGATGTCCATAACCTTTTGGGGTACTTTTGGTTTTCTCCTATGACCTCAGATACCTTGAGCTAATGTGAGTATTCATTTCTGATGCTCTTTATCATCTTATTGGCCTGCTTGTCTGGTCTGGACATGAGTGAATCAACAAACCCTCAGCAGAACTGTTCAGTCCCACCACCAGTGTCAGTTACCAGTGCTGCTGAAATCAATGGACTTTTGCTTGGCTCATTGGATTTTCCAGCCTCACCCATGATGGGTGCAACCACAATGGAGACAGAAAATTCCAGCCTATAAGTTTAATAGTTTGAATTCAGAGAGTAAATCAGCTTCCAATTTAAGCTGGGAATTCTGTTAACATTTTTGCAATATTTTCTGGATCGTTCTTTTTCTCTGTCATTTAAATGAACACTCCTGCTGTTTTACTGTTCGGGATTCGAATGCAGTGAATACTATAAATGCACCATAGTGAGTCAATTGCTTGTATTCCTCCGGTCACTACAACACATTCTACCACTGCTGCAGCACTAGGAATCAGTGCTGCTACTTGTGTGTACATTTCTGAAGCTCCACACACAAAGCTGAATTGTCACAGGAATACACCATGGTGAAATGAGTAATACTGCTGAAGATTTTCCAGGCATCATGAACTCCCGATTTTGTCCGTCATTTTTTACAATGTTTTTCGGTCCAATTTCCACAATGTTTCTTGGTTCTCTCTCGTCTGAATTCATCCAGACTGCGCCCTACAATTCACATTTCCTGAGCACTGCCCAGCACTGAATCTCTTGAGGTGCTGTCACTGCCTGTTGAGCTCTTAGAGTGTGTGACCTCCAATGAGAGACCACACATTTTGCATTGACTGAGTAGTTTTAAACTTTGGATTCTTTTCTGCTTACCAGATTCGTCCATCAGCACTGGTACCACATTGTATGTGGTATACGTGAAAATGAATATATTTCTACTGCTAGCACCATATTGTGCTTTCCTTCTCCTTGTGCTTATTTTGTAAATAAACATCGAGGCACCAACTATAAATAAGAGATTGGCTGACACAAAATAAGTAGGTTCATTTTGTGATGATACTGTGCCTTTAAGAAATGTATTTAAATTATATTTCTTGTGAGGGGTATGTTTAAAAGACAGCTCTAGTTTACATGGTACCAATTTGTCTGCCATGTTTTCAACAAGGTTTTTAAAAATAGGAACCAGGTGAAGGAAACCCATATAACACATATAAGTAGAGCCCCTGGGGGAAACAGAGAGATAAAGACATGTCCTGTCAGTGTCCCCTAGAACTGTTCACTGGCACTTTCCCAGCACCCTGGCACTTCCCAGACACTTCCTTCTGACATTGTAGTGCCACGGAGTTGAGCCAGAGGGGACCCCATTCTTGGAAGCTCAATGGGGGATTCCAAGTATACGAAAGGGCTAGGCCCCACCGTGAGGGGAGGGAGGGTGTGGAGGAGGGGGCAGGCCTGGGTTGTTCGAGTCCATGTGGGGTGGGACTCCATGTGCACGGGGTGGGAGGGGGCTTTCTCTTCCTTTTTAACTAGAGATCAGATGGCCTCTTTCTGGAAATCTGACGTTCCAGCTGGAATTTTCTCTCTCCGTTGTGGCAGGAACCCATCATGGGTGGACTGGAAAATCCAGTGAGCCAGTCAAAAGTCCACTGATTTCAGCAGCACTGGTCCCAGCTCACCACCCTGACACGGTGAGCTATGCCTTCAGGATTTTATTCTTCCAAGTATTGGACAATCTGACGAGAATAGCTGGCAGTACAGCCAGCGAGCTGCGTACTGCTTATCTCACCCAGTTCAACACTGAGAAGCAAAAAGGAAAATTTCTCCCATTGTGCCTGTTTTAGCTAAACAAAGTAAGTGACAGCCATTGACTGGTTCATTCCTCAGGGCAACACCTTGACCAATCGAAGTCAAACTGCCTGATTTAAATTTCAAATAATGTTTGATACTTAACTGTCAGTCACCATCAAATGGTGCATTCTCCATGGCAACACCTCTACCAATCAACCTGAGTCTACTTATCATGACAATCAGCATTCTCTTCTAATACAGTATAAAGCTGTTGTTCTCCCTGACATTGGTATACTTGCGTTTGTCCTGATGAAAGATGAAAAGTTTAGACAAAATGTTTTTTTCTATTTCTATTTGTTTTACTTTCTATGATTTTACATGCCGGACTCATTGTTCTGACCTTCACGGGTTAATTTGTAGTAATATTCTTGGTTTACTTCATCTATATAACATGTAGAGTTTGTATGTTTTAAGGATGTTCCATCATCACATGTCTTGGTAGTAAATTGCCATACTTCTCAACACTTTCTCCCTTAACATCATATTCATTCTCATCTTCATCTGCAGCCTCTTCAATTCATGTGTATGTTTGTGTGATATGGTGACCAGGACTGGTTGACATCTATATGGTAAATCATCATGATCAGACATTCAGAACATATTGGCCGGTATTCTCCCGGAACGCAGCAAGCCTGGAAACACAACGGGGGGGTCTTTAACAAGGTTCGCGACTGGCATTACACTGGTCACAAGTTTCCCAAACACTTTGTTTTAGCGCAATCAGCTTCATACTAGAAATTGACGTAGAGCTGATTATCATATTGAAATTAGAATTTCAATTCTAACAGGACGGTAATCTCTGGGCCCTCTAGTGTCTCTCTGTTCTCCCCCCACCCCCACTGGGTGTGGTTCCCTTCAGCAGCATTTACAACTGCTCCCAACTAATGAGAAACAGGCATCCTGACTGTGCTGGAGGGAACAGAGACCATTGCGGCCCTCCAGGGAAGTAGGAGTTAAGGGGATTGCCCCTTGGGCAGTGCCACCCTGGCATTGTCATCATGGCACCCTGGCACTGCCCAAGGAGCAAACTGGCACTGCCCACCAGTCACCTGACAGTGACAAGGAGTTGGGGCCAGAGGGGGTGGGGCATATTTGGGTGGGGCCAATTGGGGGTGCAATCGATGCGGGGCAGGGGGGGAGTCCCAATGCCACTCTGTAATTGGGATCGGTGGGAGAGGGAGGGAGTGAAGGGAGTGCTGACTATTGGGTTGGTGCGGGATTGGGCCAGATCATTGGGGTGGGGTGGGGAGGGCCGGGGCTGGCCGTGGGCAGTTGGGGGGAACACATCAGGGCTGGCCTGGGGTGGGCAGTTGGGGGGTGAGGTTCGGTAAGCCAGTGGCCGGGAAGTGGGGGAGTCTGGAAGGCCAGCAATCAGGGGATTGCAGGGTAGGACAATCATTAGAAGCTAGCAATCAGGATGCTGGCAGTGGGGGGGTGGGGAGGAGGGGGGAGGTGGTGATCTCCATGCTGATTAATCAGCGCACGTGCAATGGCCGCACAGCACAATGCTGCCAGCCTCTGGAGTAGGAGTAGGCCCTGCCTCTACTCATCAGAGTCAATCATCTGAGGCACTCTGCAATTGTCAGAGTGTTGGACATTCGCCCTGGTAAGTACTCCCAAAAAACGGGTGGGAATTACTCCCGTTTTCCCACCCATTGGGCACTTAGTTTTTTGTTTGGGAGAATCCTGGTCATTGCTTTTTATTTGCTTTATTTTGTTTACTTGCTTTGCTAGTTTTATATACATTCAATATGATGGTGGAGAAATTTAACCCACAGTTATCAATTTGTCTCCTGATCAGGCAGTTTCTCACCTGATCAGGTAGGGGCGGCACGGTAGCGCAGTGGTTAGCACTGTTGTCCCACAGCGCCAAGGACTTGCGTTTGATTCCCGGCTTGGATCACTAGCTGCGTGGGTTTCTTCCAGGTGCTCCAGTTTCCTCCCACAGTCTGAAAGATGTGCTGGTTCGGTGCAGAGACCCAAACAGCTGCCAGACTGTAGTGACTAGAGGAATTTCACAGTAACTTCATTGCAGTGTTAATGTCAACCTTACTTGTGATTTATAAATAAACTTTAAACTTTAAAAACACTTTGACAGCTTCCCCAGTGACACTCAACAACCACTCAATGTAATTTTCAGGAATATTAATAAATAGAAAAGCAGTCTGCTCAAACGATTGTATCATTGAATCATGCAGTACTATTCTGTTCATTTCAGTCCATGGTGCCTGTACTCGTTCTTTGGAAGTGTCTTCTACCGGTCTTACTCTCCTACTCTTTCTCTATAGCTCCTGGAGAATTCAGCATAAGGGTGTTTGAATATGCAAAATGGATTCCTATGCCTGTCGAAAGATAACAACTGCAAAATTTAGAAATACATTGATAGTGCACCAAGGACTCTTCAATGAATGCTGAGACGGTTTGGTGCCGGTGGATTAGTAGTACTCAACTGAGGACCACTAAAATTCCAATCTCCACTATCTGCCCATTTATTGGTAGCATCTCATTTTGGAAGCAGGCCAACTTCTCATTTTCCCAAAACCAAGAAGCTGAAGCGGAGCTCTCATTTGACACTGGCAGCTCACTCAAGGCATTTCAATGAGGCTCAAAGTCCAGGCCAAAAGTTTCTGGTTCTTCCCATCAGTGCTTACTGTATTTACATAGGGCGGAACAAGATTAAACTGTTGCAGCTGGTGTATAGTCCATCATGTCTCCTCCTTGTCCACTCCCCAGCTTTTTTGTTGTATAAAGATGAATGACAAAAGCCAGTCGTAGACTAGTTTATTACACAGCCCTGGAATCTTGTGTTTGGTTTGGTCACCAGCCTTGAACATGTGATTGTGCTAGTTGGCTTTGCTGTTGTTGGTGTCCCCAGTGTGAATGACCTGGGCTCTTCCATCAATGTACCCAATGGGTGCAGGGCTTGCTGTATAGGCCTCTGGAGGATCCTCCATGACCACTGGTGTAGGGGGCCTGTATTGAAGGCTAAATGACTGGGTGCTGTGACATCTTTTGATGCTGGTTTCCATAACCATCTGAAGTTACCACACAACCGTTCAGCTGCAGCACATTGTATGTGCTACTGCCAACTTGTCATGGCCGTGTGTAATCTGGATCCTGACCATTTGACCACCTGTTAGAGGATTAAGTCTGTGGGCATAGTGCATATTATCTCTTAATCAGAGTTCCATGAGGGCACCACTCACATTGGTTTCAAGTTTGGGCTGCAACAAAACCTTGGCAATAGGAATTATGGTCATGGTGTGCCTGGAAAGGAGTCATTGTGCTTACGAGGGCTAATCCTGTCATGGTAGATTTTACAGGCTGTGGAGCAATGCATTGTAATCCTGAATACATTTTTGTGGAAGATGCTTAGCTGAGCATAGCGCCCATTTCATTGTGGGAATAGGGGACTGCTCATGATAAAGTCCCATGTGTATGCAAAGTTTCTCAATTCAGTGGAGACAAATTGGCAAGTGTTGCCTGTCATGAGTCTCTACAGGATGCCGTGTGTGCCAAACTGTCTCTTGAGCTTAATAATGACTATGTTACTCATCACGTTTGAAAGCAGTTGAGTTCAAACCATCCCGAATACGAGTCAACTGAGAATAAATTTTGTTTACCGTTCCATTCAAAGATGTCAGCTGTCATGAATGACCATGAGAGATCCAGTATTTCTTGGAAGTGCAGCGTACCAACCCACTCAAGAACAACAACTTCCCTGCTGCTATTCGACTTTAGAAAGGACCTACCTCACATTTGAGTATTTGGCAGCTCTCAGAGGCAGGATTTTCTCCCCAGATAGTTGCTGAAGTCACACCTCAAATCAGTTAACAGCCAAACTTTTATGCCTGGAAATTCAGCACGAAAACTCATGAGATTGGCTGTTTTCAGAGTTGCAGGCTATTGGTAACACATGCTCATCATGTGTACTGCTGGGGAACCCCTTGATAAGCACTTAGCCAGGCAGCAGCACAAAGGAAACACTAAGTTTTTGTGTCACCTGCTCAACAGGACCAGATACGAGCTGGCCACAAGTTATCACTTCTCTGCCTGAAAACAGGAGCAAATCAATTTTCAGATGTTGTTTAAAATATTATTTCCAAACAGCAGTTCTACCCATAGTTATGTTCAGGACAATCACTGAAGGCACTGGTTTGACTAACATGATTATGTTTTGGCACAACCTCATCATTTTAAGGTAAAATGGAGTAGTGAAGACAATCAGGTGATCTGCTATGATTTCTACTCGACAACAAGTCTTAGTTACTACCAGGTTATTGGCCGGGGGGGGCGGGGGGGCGGGGGGAGTGGTGAGGTTAGGGTCGGGGTGGGGGTGTCCAGGTTCAATTACTGCAAGCAAGGAGCAAAATGATCATGCCTGAAAACAGAAATAAGAGCTGCTGGGCTAACTGTGGACAAACTTTTGATCTCAAAGTTTGGACAGAAAGAGGGAGGGGAGGTCTCACAGCAGAGTGGAGAAGTCAGAGGCTCCTCAGCAAATTACCAGACAGAACATAGGAGTGAAGACACTCTTTAGTTGGAGGGATGCACCGCATATCAATATAAAGTCTAGAACATCTGCCCTGGTGAAAACGAAAAGAGGAATCTGCAGATTGGATCTTAATGCTGTTGTTGGTTTATAAATTCACCAAAAACTGACTGAGATGCTTTTTGATGTTCACTCAACATTACAATGCAGTTAAACAGCAAGATATGAATCTATTGGAAGCTGGGAGTAGCTGTGGTCCATTTCTTATCAATACTGTAATCCTGTGGTGGAAGTGCTGTAATGTAAATTTACGTACTATTGAATTATCGGTCATATTAAAACATTAACAGGGATTATTTATCTTACTGTAATTTAGTGTATTGGTTACCTGCCAAGTAATGTTTAGTCAATGCTGCTTTTAGTTTGCTTACTATAGTAAAAGTCATAAAATTTGAAATCTTGTCATGTGTTTCCTTTAATTCAGGTATCTTTTTAAACAGGTAGCAATTTCTACAAGGATTGTAACAGTATGCCAACATTATGTAAAATGTACATAGGGATTGTTCAATGCCATCATCTATAGATTGTTGTTCATTCTTCATGTGTCTGTGATTGACTGATTAGTCTTTTAGAATGTCGCCAGCAATGAAACCTGTTTGGCAATGAAACCTATTGCCATGGATTTGCCTGGAAAGAACAAGGCCTAGAATTAATAAAGGGAATGATGGGGTGTAATCAACCTAGCAACAGGAGAGAATCTGGCTGATGACAGCAGCAGCCCACATGCAAAATGGTTGATAGGATGCATCTTTTCCCTATGAATGAGATTAGCCGACATCCAGATAAGATCATATGTAAATAGCCCTAGCATCAGGAAACAGTTTACCAAGATGACTGAGAGATCAAGGGCGCCTGACAGATGTTAATTTTTGAGAGTCAAGAATGTGGGAAAGACAGGCGGTCTAATATTTGATGAGCAGAATCAAAGAGAGCCAGGGATATCATTGCCAGCTCCTGTAGAAGTGACAGACTATTTCAACATCTTCCAGGAATGCCAGCTATTTAACATCTCACAAAAAAGATTAGGGTAACAGCAAACAGCAAGGCAACTAACAGCAGAAGTCCTTTTTAAAGTCTTACAGCTAAGTTAATGCAGACACCTTCATAAGGGTAGTTTACTTACCTTCGCTGAACGAGGCGTATTTGCTTTCTAGACTGGATCATCCTCCTGGTTTTGTGTGGTAACTATAAGCTTATCGATTTGTTTAAGGTGGATATTGTTAGGGGAATAGGGAAGTCTTACTGAATTCAGGCATCAGGGATATAGTTTGGAACAAAGAGTAATTTCTAGATAAAACTGTGTGTATGTGTGTCACTCTGGTGTTTATGTGTATTATAGCATTATAGTTCTGTTTGTGTGTATTTGTCCTTTCTTTCATTTAATAAATAGCTTTTAGTAATTGATATACCATGACCGGGCTACTTATTCTCATGGGTGGTTTCACATAGCTCCTCACACCATTTCAAAAAACAATAATATACAGCGCCAAGAACCAGTATCTCATGTTGAGACACCCTCACAGATAACATCAGTGTGGTTCATGCCACTATATACTCAATTTTACACAACTAATTCAAATTGATTTCTCATGACATTTCTCCAAATGTGTGCATTAAAAATTGTATTGTTTTCTTTCTTTTTTTTCCTCCATTCTCTAATTCTTTGCATGTCCCTTTTTCAGTTTGACGTCTTTGCTTTAATCACTCCCTTCTTCATATATAATTTTCATTGTGTTCTCAACAACAACCTGCATTAAATAATGGAAGCCAATGTATGTCAAAATCGAACAATATGACCACTGCTTCTTTCCATCTTATTTATTTTGTAGGCAATCTGTAGACCATCTTGTACTTTTCTTAAAAAAAATTGTACAACAGCATGTACATAGAAGTGGAATAATACGTTGTTAAGAAAAATGCATTTCTTTAAAATATAGTGACAATTAAACTTAATCAGAAATTTAAAAAATGGGAGAAAGATCAAATCTTGCATTATATTTTAGATACTGGAACTATCGAGAGGTCAGTGAATAAATAACTTTTTTCAAAAATTGATCCAACCTGCTGGAGGTGTAACACACAAGCTGGTGTGCGATGAAGTGGAGTGTTGTTCAAGTAAGTGTAAAAACTATTTCCTTTATTGCTGTAGGAGTTTCTACAGTCAGCATGGGATTTCTCCCTTCTATCAAAAGCAGTTGAGAAATCTCAACAGGCCTTGATACAATTACTGCAGCTCCCCCCTTCTCCATCTACTGCTCTCCCAGCCATGCAGTCACAAGCCAGTAGGGACCTAACATTCTAACTGGTGGAAGTTTTGGTCAGTCAGGCGGCAAAATCCATCCCCATCTTAGAAATTACCTTGGACCAGTGTGTCGGGAGGATTGTGTTGTGCCTCTTTACACCATGTTCTCAAAGCAGGAGGGAATCCCTGATTCGAGTAAAGAGCTTCAAGTGCTCTCTCAGAATTTATAAGGCAAAATTAATCTTTAAAGTTTTCATAAAATTGATAACAGGAACTCAATCCATTCATATTCAATCTATTAGATTGTGAACACAGTAGAATTTATTTGTTTGTTGTTTTTATCCCATATTTATTTTCCATACTTACTCCCCAGAATCCACAATTCTGTATAGCATTCGTGTTTTAGGTGTATTAAGTTAGATAATAATGAACAGCAAAGCTTGCAGATATTGCTGTTTCTGCAAAAAGCATCAAAAAGCACAACATAAAACAGCAATTGCCATTTTCTTAAAGTTTTAAATTCTGTACATTTTGATGTCCATTGATATCACAAGGCATCTCCTTTGTGTTTTCATTACATTCTCCAAATTGGAAATGTTAAAGTGCAATGACTGATATTTGCATCAGCAAAAAGAGCTGAATGAAGAGTGATATCAGAACATGATATCAATCTTTGAAACAAGCATTCTGTGGGACTACCAGGATCTAGAAATTCAATTGAGTCACATCCATTTTTCAGGTGTACAATGGATGCCCAAGCGTATAATTTGGGAGGTGGCGCATACTCATTACACACCTATGCCAGAATGTCAAGGCCATGCCAGTGAGATTTTCCCTTCCCATTGGACCCCATATTCTCTAACCTCGCTGCAAAGGGAGCGTGGCCTGAATGGCCAGATTGGTAAGTTTGCACCCCTAAAGTTTGGCAACTGAGGAAAGAAAAGCCCAGAGTTCAGGTCTAAAACAACATATGCAACCGCACATGCAAATAAGATGCCACTTTAAAGAGATAGCAACAATGTAATGCAACATTATCAAAGATAATAAAAAGTTTGCGATGTGTTACACATAAGAACATAAGAACATAAGAAATAGGAGCAGGAGTAGGCCATCTAGCCCTTCGAGCCTGCCCCGCCATTCAATAAGATCATGGCTGATCTGTCGTGGCTCAGTTCCACTTTCCCGCCCTCTCCCCATAACCCTTAATCCCCTCTCTTATCAAGAACCCATCAACCCGCTTCTTAAAAATATTTAGCGAGGCAGCCTCCACCACTTCAACGGGCAGAGAATTCCAGAGATTCACCACCCTTTGAGTGAAGAAGTTCCTCCTCAACTCCGTTCTAAACCGACCCCCCTTTATCTTGAGGCTGTGCCCCCTAGTCCTACTGTCTTTTTTGAGCGGGAAGAGTCTCTCCACCTCTATCCTATCCATCCCATTCATCATCTTATACGTCTCAATGAGATCTCCCCTCATTCTTCTAAACTCTAACAGGAGGGGATTTTCCATTGTTTTAGTGTTGATTTGAGAGGGGGGAGTAGTAAATAGCCTGTTGGAAATATCGGTGAGATCTCATGCCATATTTTTAAGCATTTTGGAAAAAAGAAAATTTGCAGGCACAGCACAAGTTTCGTTCTGTGCTGTGGCAGGCTGACTCAGTATCACTTGAGCTCTTCAATTTGGGGGACACTGTATCTTGACACTTCCCCAGCAGCTGTTTGAAGTCCAGCCAAAAAGGTGGGTCTTGCCTCAAAGTACTCGGGGGATCACTCGTCAATATGCTGGATGGGGCAGAGCGGATTCAGGATATACTGTGCCCTCAGGCTGGCAGAACACCAAATTTGCACAAGAGGTGGTAGTAATGCTGGCAAGCACAAGCTCCATGCACAAGAGGACAGGCATCTAGTGCAGGAAGATGAATGACTTCCTCTGTGCATGATGTAACTCTCCACTCACCTGACGAAGGAGCAGCGTGTTCCAAAAGCTTGTGGAGTTTACTATCAAATAAACCAGTTGGACTTTAACCTGGTGTTGTGAGACTTCTTACTGTGTTTCCTCTATGCAGCCAGGGTATGTCACTTATCTCATTTCACAACAATCACCCACGTGCACATCCATCACTGGAAGCTCACCCACTGTCACATTACAGGGCCCTATCATTCATCCTCCCACATGTTTTCTTATCTCCACTGCAGCTCCCTTCCTCATCACATCCCACAGACCAACTAGAAATGCCAGGCATCCTTACCATCTGACCAAACATGTGCCCTGCCAACACCCCCCTCCCATCTGTCTTTTTGCAGGGCAAGCTGGCTGGCTCATAATAGAAAGGAGAAAATGTAAACAGGTGGATGCACGCTCAAAGCAAAAGTTGCCTCGCCATTCAAAGAGAGAGAACTTGCCGGGGAGAAAGAAAACAGCTTCTGCACTGAGGGTGAGGTGGGCACAAGAGGAACAAATGAGGATGCACAATGAAACCATCCATCCGGCCAGTCTCGCATGAGTTTTTTCATTATTTTTATGCTCCTGCCATGCACTAATGCCACCTCCCTTCCCTTGCTGGAACATCAATGCAGAAGTCCAATGCAAAGTTAGCTTTGGAGACCAACTAGGAGAGCAGCTCCAATGATTTCTCAGGCATTGCCATCAAGGAGGCATCACAGTTTTCACCCTCCATCCATGCGGAGACTTCACCTCAGTGGAATAGTATACAGGCTTCTGTGGAACAAACTGATAAGCACCCCACTTCTGAAGATCCACAGCAGGCAGAGGCAGGGATGTCCCAAGGGTCTGGCACTCGGAGGACTAATGGAGATCAGAACTCTGCTGAGCCCCAGTCAGATAATGTGCCTCTGGGCTGGATTGTCCCTCCATCGCTAACGGTATTTCCCACATCTTTATAAAATCAATCTCAATTTCTGCCAACAACTTTCTCTATATGTCCTTGTCACTGATTCCACAAACCAATCAATCCCCCAGTATGTCATTTAGTGTTGTCCCAAAGTCATAGTATTATGCAATTTTCCTAAGCCTTATTATGTAGGATGCAATTAGCTCCCCTGGGAATCCCCCCATGGAATTGAATTTAACTTGTTGCAAAAACATGGAGGGCTTTGGGTGATAGTGCTCTTTTAACAAATCCACATTCTCTGTAAATGACTTACCTTGGGCGTGTTTAGGGATGTAAGGCTACAGATTAAATTACAGGTTTGGATCCCACACTTGCTTAATAATTTCACCCTCCTCTTTCCCCCTTCCTCAATTCCATTTGCACTGAAGAAATATTCTAATGTCTCAACATAATTTACCTAATCTTCAGCAGAGGCTTTAACAGGATCCAATCTACCAGATATAAGCATTTCTGCAGCTCTCTTCTATTTCACGAGCTTGACTTTGGCTGGTCCCACTTCTGTGCTGAATATTTTTTTACCTCATTGCCAAATCTAATAACTTGGCTCCATTAGTTATGAATGAACTATAGAAGCTTACTGATAATAAACTTCTATTTACAGGCAAAACAGATTTAATTCATTCAAGCCTTGCCTGTAGGATCTAACTGAGCAAAAGCCCATGCGTGAAATACCAATTGGACAACCAGGTCACATGGCCCTTCAGATAATCGATCGCTGAAGAGGCTAACCCCCCCCTCCTCCCCCTGAACCCTCAAGTCTCTTATCTGGCTCTCCCACCCCAAGGTCTCCAGAACCCTCTCTCCCATGGATTCCCTGGTGGAAAGCGGTGAATTGCACCCACTTCCGAGCACCCCTCGGAGGTGAGGTTGCCAGGTCCATATTTTCAGAAACCTGTTTCAAATCGTGCCATTATGACACCATGCCAGCATGGTTGGAATATACAATGGCAGTGGGTGGTTACAGTGGGACTGGTGGGACAGTGGGACAGTGGGTGGGTGGTTACAGTGGGACTGCCTGCTAATGATATGTTAATATACTGAAATGTGGTTCTTGACATCCCTGGGTGACAACCTTATTATGTCACTGGTGGGGGAGGGAAAACATGAAAACAAGATCTCGCCAGTGAGATTTTAATCATGGGATTTTCTGTCCACGTCACTATCCGTGCCTACAACAAACACAGGTGCAAAATTGCTGGAATAGTGCACAGTTGACAGTGTTACATAAATGGCAATGCAGATTGAAGTGAATGACAGTGATTTGACAGAAAAACGAGCACTTACTATATCCAGGCATTTGGAGATAATGGGCAGGGTTTTCCAGCCTCGCTCACCCCGAAACTGGAAAATACCAACTGAGGTCAACGGACGTTTTTATAGTCTGCCCCTCACCCGCTCCCATGGAGGGCAGAACGGTAAAATTCACCCCATACCTATTACTATATTGTAGTAAAAGTGTTGTGTTCATGCTTAACTTATAACATTTTGCCCAATATTTTTTTCCCATCACACTAGGTGATACTAGCCATATAAATGTAGCCCCTGGCTCACTGTAAGCAATGAGATGTCCATAAACCATACTTTCTGTGGACAGAATTTCTGTTATCCTTTTCCCTAACCGTGTTTGCATTCGAAAAGGTATTCCTGACTAAAATATTGGCCGGATCTTAGCTCAACAAGATACCTCCTTGTTCTTTTCCTTAACCGCAGGTATCACCCAATCTAGGTAAGTCCTTCAGCCTGAGTTTCTTCAACTATCCGTGACATTCAAACCAAAAAACACCCATAGCCTGCTGACCAGTTGGCCAGAACCTCACCCTCCCTCTTCACAGCATTGTGTTGTCAACACCAGATGTTGCTGCTTTCCCTGTTATTGCATTAAAGTAACATTTACACCAAAAAGGCAGCAGAAAATGTATATGGGTAAAAAAGAAGAAAGGAAGAGAAAGAGCTAAAGCAAATGGAATGAGATTCAAAGACAAAGGAAATGGAATACTGCAGACAGAATGAAACGAGGAGAGATCGGGTGAGGCAAGAATATAGGGCTGGATTTTACAGCTCACCTACCCCTCCCTCCACACCATCCCAGCATGTCTGAAGTTGGGGGCAGGGGTGCTTGTAAAATGCAGTACCTCCCAGCAGCTTCCTGCCTGTCTCCCATTTTACAGTGGGCAAGGACAGTGTCAGGCAGCCCGCCCGGCCTTGGGCCAATTAGAGGCCCTTTACTAGAAAATTAATGGTCACTTAAGTGCTTCATTCTACCTCCGTCTCTATCTCATCCAGGGCAGAGGGAGGCCCTCACCAACTCGATACCCTTTACTGTGCAGGCTGGTGTCAGGCAAGTGGGGTCCAAAAATAGGGATGTAGGAAAGCTGGTGTGAACTGGTCTTTTATACTTTAAAATGGACCACCAATAAAATAAGGAAATAAGAATACTGGTCCGTACTGTTTTTTCCCTTCTGAGGAACCTCTTGGCACCAGCCAAGGTCCTACTTTCTCTTTAACTTCCCCCAGCCTCTGAAACCTAGTGCCACACCTTCTCATTCCCTCTTCACTGGTTTTTGCCAGCCAGGCTCTACTGGACCTTGAGATCCAGCTCCATAATCTTTTTTTGTTTTGTCTGTAGTCCAAGCAGTGGGCACCACTTGAACCTGGCGCTGCTGAGGCTGCAATGCCTAGGGCCAATCCAGTTGGCCGGCAGTTCTCTAATGGGGGACTTCCTCAAATCAAGACAGAAGTTTCAGTTTGAGGCAATTAACACCGTTTTGGGCAAAATGTGTCGTGTGACTGACCAGCAGTGATACCACAGAAAATCCATTAGTATGTTCTATGTACAAGATATCTTGTGATTTATGGACTGCTTTGTAAAACGGTGTGTTTTATTTGGGATCTATGCTCTCCGGAGTTTTAAGCTGTCTGTACTTGCGGTCCACATGCAATTTATATACATCGAGCAATAGGCTAGCTCCAAAACTACACTCAGTGGCAAGTGAAAGGATCACAAACTTTTACATCCTTTGAAATAAAATCTCACAATATATTTCACTGGACTGTAGCCACAATTCAACATTTTAGCACCTTCCCAATAAAATTATCAGTGGATCTTTTAAACATAATAATAATTGAAATTGTTCTGAAAATAGTGCGCTCCTCCGATCACTTCAAATTGATTAGTTACATCATTTGAGTAATCTTTCACACTCAGTACTGCCTGCCTTACAAGGTGTAAAACTGTGCAATCCGAGTTTCACTCTCAACATGAAAGGAAATGTTCCTGCTGCTTTACAGAAATGGATGCTAAGGTGCATTCCTGGATATTTTCTCAGGATTCAATATTTTTTCTTGTGGTTAAGTCAATCGCTTGGACGGACCCCAGCAGAGTAGTGAGAGACTGAAATGGAAAAGACTAGCTCACACCTGTCCAGAAATACTCTTATGTAATGATAGGTTCCTCTTTTTACATGTTTGGAGTGTGAAAGAACCAAATTTATTGGTCAGTATCACAGGATTCATTTGGTCGCAACCATATTGATGAACTAAAATTGGCAGGGAGATGAGCACCACCATACAGAAATAGAAAAGAGGTATACATATGCATGGAGACTTGAGAATGTTGCATAGTGGTGGAGGAGGAAGTAGTGTCTTATTAAATAAGAGCACATTAAGAAGGACTACAAGGGAAAAAGACAGATGGTATGTAAGCACACAAAATGTGGTAAATCGGGTGAGGAATATGATGGCTTGAAATTTCCTTCCGAGGAAAAGCTTACGGGTTCCTGATCCCACATTGCCTGGGAAGTGGATCCCAAAGCAATTTTTCAGTGCCAGGCCAATTATTGGTCAGAGTGCATGTTCGCTGTCCAATTAAGAATGTCAGATGGTCCCCTGAGGCTGCAGGGTCACAATGAAACCTTTCAGCAATGACACATTAGCAGATCAAATTAATAGCAATAGTGTATAAAGCTAGAGAAACAATGATCAGGGTAGAAAAAAATCAACAGGCATTTGAAGAGGCTTGAGTTAATTAAGAAGAGACAGCATAGAGTTGTCAAAGGAAGATCATGTTTGATTAATTTATCTGAATTTTTTGGTAAAGTAACAGAGAAGGTTGTTAAATGGGGTAAAGTGGGTGTTGTCTATATGGATTTTAAGAAAACATTTCACACAAAAGATTGGCTGCCAAAACTGAGGCTCATGGAAATGAAGGATGAGTGTTAGTTTGGATATAAAATTGATTTAAGGATGAGTGAGTCATTGTAAATGGCTGTTTTCTGACTGGAGGGTGCCAAACATTGGTAATCCCCAAGTTCCAGTGTTTCACACCCAAACCCATCACACCTCAAACCCATCCACTTCCAGGTGGCAGGATGGGCAACCAACCCAGTCCCAGAAGGTGGGTCACTCACTTCACTATTTTCACAGCAAGCATGTCTCAGGTTTTGTTTCCCATTGTTGGTCTAACCATGGCTGGCTGAGTTTCCTGAGACCCGGGGAACATGGCAGCTAAAGGGAGGAAAGAACTGCACTATGGAACAGGAGAGTGCCTGCCCTGCACTACTTGTGGGCCAGGAAGAGCAGGAATGAATCTCCTTATCTCGACTCCCCAACAAGCTAACATGCTTTTAAGACTCCATGATCAATTTTCCCCAGCCTCTCCCCACCACTGCATAATCCAATCTCTCCAGATCCAGCCTTTCCAATTCTTCCCTCTCTGTGCTTCTCAGCTACAGTATCTGATCTCCCCCTGAACCTTGATTCTGCCCCACCCAACCTAACTCTTCCAAAATCCTCACTCCCAATGTTGGCCTCATAATGCCCTCCTTCAAGCCTCCCCTCACCACAACTTCTCCAATCCCTCCTCCCCTCCTCTTTGCTTTGCTCCTTGGCTGGTGTTGAAAACCTGCCCACCAGACGTTGAGTAAAGTTGACATATGCAGATAGCTATTATTGAACAAATTTAATTATACCTCCCCAGCAGAGAGGGCAGTATAACCAAGTGCTCAGCTCTTACAAAGTACTACTGTCGACAACTGGCCAACATCTCAATTTAGGAGAATGCAAGCAGGAAAAAAAATGTTAATCATGTCCTGTTGTTATATTCAGCAGGACTTGAGAGAAACCTTTTCTCCGGAGTTTCATGAATTGAAAACTGCCCTCCCTGCCGCTCTGTTAAGATCAGGGTCACAGGCCCTCTGACAGCGAAGGAGACTGATACTTGACCAATGGAAAGACAGCTGACAGAGCACTTGGAGTACAATGGAGTGAGGGAATTTGATCAGTACAACTTTTTCATACCTGTGCAAGATGCGATTTAATTTGATTTGATTTATTATTGTCACATATATTAGTATACCGTTTGAAAAAGAAACACAACCTTGGTTTGTACAGAGTTAAAAGTGAGAAAATAAAGCAGTATTTGGAAAATATAGAAATATATTTAAGAAAACGGTTATTGAAAATGCTTAAAATGAAATCAAGGAATCAACTCCATAAACAAACCCAGATGCCATTGCAAAACTTAATGTAGTGAATGAACTCTGCTCCTCTTCATTACACTGGTCTGCATTTCTCAATATTCATGTCTGTGTGAGACAGGCTGGTGGACGTTTGAATCCATTGCGAAAAAAAATGCATGAAGAAATGAACTACCACAAAATTCTACCTGATGACTCACTAGCTTCAGGCCAAAGTCGTGTGGCATTGCATTTCACAGCACTTTTCTTTGGAAATCACATGACAAATGTTATTTTCCTTATGGTGCCAGCTCACTGCTGTACCTTTGTATTCAGAAACTAATGTATTCGTTCACATTTGTAAAGAGAAAAACTAATTAATACCCAGCCACATTCATATAAGAAGTAGACAGTTCAATGCAATATTTTGGTGTAAGGATTGAATCCACTTAGTGCCAAACGATGTTCATGATCTTTTGTGGTAATTTTCAGCTTGTGTTGTGAATTCTTCTGTTCAAAACAAAATAAATGTCATTTCCAAACCAGTAAAACTAGATTATCAGGAGTTGTTGAGATAATGAATAATGAGATAAAGGATACAAGATAAATTTTCAACAAGTTCTTCCTCCCTAACCAGCCAAAAGGAAACTTTCTATGACTCAGCGAGGGACAGTACAATAGACATCTACTGAAGATAATCCATGCTGATACCAAGTGTGAGGGAGCAAGCTGCGAGGAAAGATTTGAGGAACACACCCTACGTTTACAGAATATTAAAGGATGGGATTTTCCACTTGAGACAGGTGGGCAAAACAGCACAGATCCCACGAACACCGTGATGGGTTTCCAAGCCAGACTGACCACTCTTCACCTCATTATTAAACAAACAGCACATTATTGAGTCACGTGGTAAATTAGGCTGGGATTTGTCTGCCCTTCTGTTACTTCATCGGTTCATACTTCCAGGCACCATATTCAGACAGCACCCACGCACACATTCACTCTCTGCAGCCCACAACTTATCGTGGTGAATGATGGCCCCAAGAGGAGACAATCACTGTGCAACCAAGTTTAATGATGAGGCAATAGTGGCCCTCCTCCAGACAGTCAAGGACCAGTGGGAGATCCTTTACCCCCAGTGACAGGAGCTGACAGGCCACCAACCTCCCCCACCATGGACTGGGAGGAGGGCGCCAAGATGGTCAATACCAATGCTTATTCAGAAGTGGACTGCAATCAAGGACTGAAGGACTAATGACCTCATCTGCTCCACCAGGGAAAGTCAACCTTCTCCTCATTCCCAACTCATTCTCCCACAAGGCTATTAGGCATTTGTGGTATTATAGTCCACAGGAATCTCACAGACTACCAGCACAAGGGACATCACCACTGACTTTCCTGCAGACACTTTGACATCTTCACCTATTCTCACATTCTGCTCATGTCACAGTTTTAGCCTTAACACAGGTCTACTCAGCACTCACAGAATGCAGGGTGCACTTGGCCCACAGCAGGAGACTCAAAATATACCACAGTACCTCAGGCATTGGCCTTCCTGAAGATCAATGGTCTTCACAGACAACAGGATGTAGCAGTCAGCCTCCACCTCTTCTCTAGATGCACCTAGACATGGCAGTAGGGTACAGGAAATTAAGAAATATTGACAGCACAAAGGTCGCATGGGTATATACTTTTCACTTCTATGAATATCTTTACCTTATCTGAAATTATCATCCAGTGAATGGCCCTTCTATCTGATGCAATGCTCCAAGGTCATACAAATGTAAGAGATGTCTCCTCCTCACTTATCTCCAATCATGTGCCTCAGGTCTATGACGTCTTGCAGAATCTCAGAACAGTGAGTTGTCGTTCTGCCCAGAGCAGTGACATTCATAAACGTATATCAACATGGCAGTTGAACATTGCATACCTTAGGCTTATGTCAGAGGACCATACCACTTGGCCTCATGAGTATAGCTTTCGCAGTTTGGTTTGTTCTCTTTGATGCTGCTGCACTGAAGACTGGTCTATGTTTTAATGGTGACCTGCATTGGAATCTGTCATGCTCGAGTGGGGGGGTATATTTTGAGTAATAATCGGGGGCCCTAGCCTTATATCATGGCCTGTTGAGTGACGCCATGACCATGAGAACATCTAGACATCGCCCCAACGTAAATTCCCATTCCCAAGGTGTAGTTATGGATCTAGCTAATATTTGCTGACTCCCGAAATGCCTGCAATGACAATGCAAGACCAGAATGACTAGACTCCGGATTATTAAATGGGAGGATGAAATTCTGGGATAAAGGTGTGGCTGAAATGGCTTAACATAATCCCTGACCCAGATCACCAACGGCAATCGCATAGTTGTCTGATCATCACAATGCCATCATTGTGCCAAGTCTTAATGAAAATGTGGAGGCCTCAAATGAGTTCAGACCAAAGCTCCAGCACATCTGACATGTGCTCTTTATTAAGTAATGGCTAAATGTAATGTCAACATTTTCGGGGCCATAGATGTCATAGCAATGCTGGACATGAACTTGGGAATTTCCAGATGAAGATGGGTCATGAGTGCTGGTCAATGTTCAGGCAATGGGTGCTGTTGAAGTTCTCTCTGTGCACACAAAGGTGACCTGACTCATATGATCGCATGACTGGGAGTTATCACTACTCCCTAAAGAACAATCTTATGCTGGAACTCAGTATGAGGTTGAGGGTAGAACATTATTCTTTCATGAAAGATGGTCTACGAGGAGTTGTCACACTCTGGATTCATGTCAGATCTCAGATGGTCATATGAGAACCAGTGATTGATAGCTGTCTCCTTAAGGTGCCTGCATACTCCAGGAGTACTGTCATGAATACACTGAAGCTTTCAATGCTGTTCCTGCCTTTTGGAGCCTGCTGTAGGCAGTGAAATGTTGGCAGTATGCTTGAAAAGATAGCACTATGTCAAATTTCATCACTGTGAAATTCTTACCTTGTAACAGAACAACCATATGCTCCAGACGCTGCCTAGCTTTTCAAAGGTGAGGCCTCCATTGTGCAAGATTGTGACTATTCAGTCTCATATTGGTGACATTCATTCAGATGCTGGTAACAGTATTGTTAATGTCAAAGCAGCCTAGAGGGTACAGGTGAAAGAAGCTTATTTGAACTATTCATCATCAACATCATTCTGGAACCTTGCGTCTGTAAGGTTCACATGGGCACATCTGCTGTGTCTAGCCCATGCAAAACCTTTTCCTCTACAGCCTCAATATGTCCTCATTGATCTTATCCTTCCCTACACCCTCATTGTAGGAGACATGCAACTTCTCCCTCTTTCCATCTGGCAACTTATCCCCACTGCACCAAGTTGTGTCGAGTGCAGTAAACAATGGCAATGCAGGACACTGGGGACGGTACCACAGAGTCTCACCAAACTGGTCTGGATATCTGAAATGTATCTTCAGCACGCTAATAGCCTGCTTCATCAGAAACATGACTCAGAATGAACTGCATTGTACCTTTTATCCCTGAAATATTGCTGAATGGGTGTCTTTAGCCATGTCTTTTGCGTGTAGCCTTTGTCATTGAGAAGTCAACCCTCACTGAGTGCCCTTGAAGATCTATGGTACCTGTGAGTGACTCATGAGTTATGCGAGATCCCTCACACAGACCAACATAATCTGTATTTGATAGTTGCAGATCAGTTGTATTTTGAGAGGGGAGAAGCTGAATTAATGAATTGAAGTGGCTGCTGATAGGGAGCTCATAAAGCCAAACATGTGCCGTCAATGGCATCCTGCACCAATGGAAATTCAGAGAACTCTGTAAATCCCATTGTTTTGGCAGCCTAGCTGGCTTCATCTAGGGAGAACTTGACCTGATAGTGTGCCTTACTGAATAGGGTGTCAGTGACCTCTTGGAAGCATCTTGTTGTATCCTCTAGCAATCCTCCTCATTACCTAAAGCTTGCCCAATCTTTGTGCCATCTGCAAAATTACCCCTCAGATCACCTACATTCTCTTCCAACTCATTTATATTCATTACAAACAACATGGGTTCCAGTGCTGATCCCTGTGGAACACCACTGGTCACAGATCTTCAGTTAGAAAAACAGCTTTACACTGCTAAACTCTGTCTTCTATGGCCAAGCCAGTACTGTATCCTTCTTACCAGCTCACCATGGATCCGATGTGACTTTGCCTTTTGTATATCTTCGGGACTCCTCCCCAATCCTAACCTGACCGTCCCCCTTCCCACTTTAGCTTGAACTCTAAAATTCACCTTCATCAGGCACACAACATGGATTTCCAGTAGGGTTACCAAACAGTGCAAATTCCCTCTTGGTTGGGGTAGAGTATTTGATGAGGCTGCAGTATGTGAGGGTTTTAATGAGCATGCATGAGGTGCTAAGTAGATTCCTGTTGTGTTTCAGTTAGAGACCCAATCCACCAAAAACCTGGCACGAACGTTGGAAAGGGAAGATCCCAACCTGATTTCCCAATATCAGGAAATCAATTTTTTGTTCCTCGCCAGATCTTCTACCCCATCCACCTTGTATCCTGTTGATGATGGTAGGGAAAGATTCCACCTCTAGCCTCAGCCCTCTCCAACTGCCATCCCACCTCCAACTTGATACCTGGACAGCAGGTGCCTCACGTCCGTGCTTCCACCTCTCCCACCACTTTCTGTTCAAAACCTCCAACCAGGCTTTCGTTCTACTTACAGCACCAAGGTTACACTGGTTAAAGTCACCAGTGACATTCTGTGGTTGCATTGTAATCTGTGATTCCTCTCCATTTTCCTTCAACCTTCTTTACCTTCAACTATATCAGATTTTCCATCCTCCTTGAAGACATTACTTCCACAGTCCACCTTTGTACTATTACTCTTTCTCCTGGTCTGCCCCTATCCGTCATAATGGCCATTATGGACCAAATCTTTTGAGGAGTGGCAAGAACTGTCAGATTACCCTTGCACTCCATATCACATTTGCCTCCTGCTCCTGGAGTCTTTCTCTCCACAGTGTAGTAGCTTCAGGGGAAGCTAAGACCCTGTCAAGCAAATTACTTTGGTCTGAAAATAAGGATGCTCGAGCACTAATTTAGTGCAGCCCTTGAGCCTATTTTTCATGTTGTGGCCCAGAACATCACCCGAAAATGGTCACTAACAAATTTAGCTATCAAAGTTTTACGGAATCCAACCTGAAATGGAGATTGCATAGAAGTGAACATTTTCTGGGGGCATCTAAAATGATTTTGACCACTGAACATTTGCAGTATGGATCCAGCCTTAGATCGCATCAATCATTGCGTACGTCAGTGCAATAACTTTTCCTATAATTTGAAGGTGAATCTCATTTGAGCCATGCTAATTAATCAACAAATTAGCATTTTAATTATGTGGCGGATTTCCACCAAGCAATGACTATTAAAATGTACAGTTCAGTATACAACAACAACTTGTATTTATATAATACCACAAAATGACGAGATTTTTCACAGAAACAATCAAAAAAAAAATGTGGAGCTGAAGAAGAAAATATTAGGAGAGTTGACCAAGTACATAGTCAAAGGGATATTTAAATGAAGAGGGTCTTGGAAGGGGAAATGAAGATGGAGAGGTTTAGGGAGGAAATTTCATTGCACAGAAGACCTAGTGGTTGAAGACATGGTCATGAATATTGCGCAAAGAAAAGAATAATGTGAGGAGAAAAAGATGTACATGATACCAGAGTCTGAAGGGCACAGAGTTTTCAGAAGGTTATGTAGCTGGAGGAGGTTTCAGAAACAAAACGAGGAAAGGCCATGATAGGATTTTAACACAAGGATCAGAATTTTAACTTTGAAGCTTCGGGTACCAGGAACCGGTGTACATTAGCAAGGGTGGGGTGTTGGCTGAGCAGGACAAAGCAAGCGATCAATTTGGACATCAGAGTTTTGGGTGAACCAAAGTTGATAGAGAGTGGAATTTCAGACACCAAGCAAGAAAGCATTGGGTTGGGAAATTTGTAGGGCACAACTACAAGGGTGAGGATTAGAGTGCAAGATAGGACGGGAAGAAAGAAGGTGATGTTTCACAAATAGAAGATGGTAATGATAGCAAAGCAATGATTTGATTTGGTTTATTATTGTCATATGTATTAGTACACAGTGAAAAGCATTGTTTTTTGCACGCTATAGAGACAAAACATTCCATTCATAAAGAAGGAAAGGCGATAGTGCGATCAGAAGTTCAAACTGAGATTGAATAGTACTTCAAGAATTGTAAAGGCTCTGATTTCATTAGAGAAACTGATGAGGGGGGAATAGAGTCCTTGATAAGACAATGATAATTGTGATGGGGCTAAACATGATGGCATTGAGCTTCCTAATGTTTAGCTGGAGGAAATTGCAGCTAATCTAAGACTGGATATCAAATGTCAGTGTTGTTGCTGATCCTGCCAGTCTACTGAAAGGTTGTAAGGATAAGGCCACCAATTACAGGCCAGTCAGTTTCATTTCAGAAGTGTGGAAGTTTCTAGCAACATTTATTTGGGATAAAATTATCAATCATGTGGAAAATGTTGATTGTTTAGAAGAGCCAGTGCAGTTTTCTAAAGGGGAAATCATGTTTAACTAACTTGCTGAAGTTTCTCGAGAAGGTAACAGGAAGGGTCGGTGATGGTAATGCTGTTGATGTGGTATATGTGGACTTTCAGAAGGCATTTGATACAGTGCCACACAACAGACTTGTGAGAAAAAGTTATAGGTCATAGTATGAATGGATAACGACATGGATACAAAATTAGCTGAGTAATAGGAAATGGAGGTAAATGAATATTTTTCGGCTAGAGGAAGGTGTTCCCTAGGCGTCAGTATTAGGATTCTTTCTTTTCCTGATATATACTAACAAGCTAAATTTTGGGTATGCAGGGGACAATTTCAAAGTCTGAGGATGACATGAAACTTGGAAGCAATGCAAACTGTATATAGAACGTAGTAGAACTTCAAAGGACACAGATAAATTGATGGATTGGGCAGATTAATGTGGACAACTGTGAGTTGATACAGTTTGATAGGAAGAACATGGAGAGACAATACAAAATAAAGAGTTCGATTCTTAAGAGGCTGCAGAAGCAGATGATCTGGGCATATATGGGCACTGATCATTGAAGGTGGTGGACAGGTGGAAAGTGCAGTTTACAAATCATATAGTATTCCGGAGTTTCTTAATAGGGCCGTAGGGTATAAGAGCAAGGGGGTTATGTTGAACTTATACAAGACATTAGACCTCAGCTGGGGTATTGTGTACACTTCTGGGCACCACATTATAGGAAGAATGTGAGCACATTGGAGAGAGTGCAGAAGAGGTTTACAAAAATGGTTCTAGGAATGAGAAATTTTAATTATGAGGGTAGATTGGAGAGGTTTGGACTGTTTTCCTTGAAGAGAACACTAACACGAGATTAGATGGAGGTGTTCAAAATCATGAGAGGGCTGGATAGAATAGATAGGGAGAAACTGTTCCCACTGATAAAAGGACCAAGAAAGAATCCTTTAAATTGATTTAAATTGATTTGCAAAAGAAGTAAATGTGATATCAGCAAAACTTTATCACACCAAGAGCTGCCTGGAAGTGTGATGGAGCAGGCTCAATCAAGGCAGAGGACATTAGATGATTATTTGAATAGAAACAATGTGTAGGGGTATGGGGAAAATGCAGGGGAATGGCACAAAGTCATAATACTCACTTGAAGAGCTAGTGCAGACACAATGGGCTGATTGGCCTCCTTCTGCCCCGGAACAATACTGTGATTCTTTGACTGAGCTGGCAGGTCTTGAGGGTAGTTCACCCTCTTTAAAAGACAGCAGTCACAGCAGCAGCCTCTAAATTAGCTGCTCCCAGCCACTGAAACATAACCAGTCCCAATGATGAGACTTGTGCCACCTCAGAAAAGTTCAGGCTTCTGTTGTGTCAGTGTACAATTGGAGGCTGACCCATATCTTTTGGATTGTGTTGCCAAAGGGCTGAATATAAATGTAGGAGAGAAAGTAGCCAAGGATAGATCCTTGCGGGCTCACAAGATTTACTGTGGGACAGCTAGAATGGAAATCATTGCCATGAATGCTATGGTTATTACAGTTATTCAGATTAGGCTGAGTTATTTTGTTTCGGATAAAATATGGAATATAGTTTCATTTTAACCTTTCTAGTACCACCTTTTTATCTATTTTTTTCTCATCCAATATCTCATCAACTTTGCCCTTTATCATAGATTTGTCAAAGCCCTCACCTTTAGTAAACAATGATTCAAAGTATTCATTTAGTACTTCTTCTGCCGCCACCAACAAATTTATCAATAAGTTTATCAAGCGATGGGGGGGAGGAGGGATCAAGATATTGAATTTGATGATCTTAATGAATGGCGGAGCAGGCTCAAAGGGCCAAAAGGTCAACTAATGCTTCTAGTTTTTATGTTTCTACACTTCTATTATGGTTTCTAATCAAATACATCACTCCTCTGATAGCCCCTGTACTGTAAGAATGACTGTGGATAACCTTTGGATTACCTTTCATGTTAACCACCAATCCATTCTTATTTTGTCTCTTTGCTCCTCTGATCCCTACTTCACTTATCCACATTTTACGTCCGGCCTGATAGCCTATTGTATTATTAATCAGATATCTATCCTGCACGGCCCTTTTTCTGCTTCATCCTATTCACTAACCTCTTTGTCATCCAAGGATCTCTGACCTTGATTGCCCTCTCTTTCCCGTTTGTATGAGTGTACTTAAATTATACACAAGCCACCTCTCTATTCTACTGAAGACTGACAATTGCTCTATTACATTTATGCCTTTGACTCCATCTCACCTGGGCCAGATGCCTGCTCAATTTGCTGAAATTAGCTCTTCTCCAGCTATTTATATTCCACACTGCTCTTTGTCCTTCTCCATAACTAATCTGAACGTTATGATACAATTATCACTATTCCCTAGATGCACCCTGAATGTGAATTCTCCAGTTGATCCTCTTCATTCACTAAAAGTAGTTTCAGGAATTCTTCCTTCCTCATTGGGCAGGAAACATAACAATCAAGAAAATTCTTGTGAATATACTTCCAAAATTCCTCTCCAGCTCTGCCCTTAGTGGAGTCACACCCCGTTCAATTTTGTGTCAGCTGCAGTCTTCCACTATCACTACTCTATAGTTCTTGCATCTCTCAGCATTTTTTCTATAAAAGGGCTTTTCTATTTGTCCCAGCCAGAGGACAGGAAGGGAAATATACATCCAGTCAACCTGGTTATTCTGTATAATTATTATTGTATTATTTTTAAAATGGACCAAGGTTTTACCCTGACTAGCCATGACTCATACCAGAGGGATGTCTAACCTTGAGATAAATATCAGAGACTCATTAACCCTAAAAACATACTAATAGCTCTTCCTGGAACTGCACAAAGCATTTTCACATTTTTGAAGAAGAATTCTGGCCAGAGTCATTTGCCTCAATCTTACACCAATGTTCACTGCAGCTAGAAATGGTGATGTGGAGCAAAGTATAGCAGGACTTGGAAAATAAGAATATGCTCCCTGTTCCCTGTTTGACCTCTGAAGAGAAGCAGGACTCCAGGTAAACAGTCTGCCATTGTCTACCATTTTATGATCAAGCGAGTAGCAGCTGAATGAGCTCTGTCCAGGCAACTGCCTGGCTTTCATTGTGAACATTGTGGAAAAGCTTGCTTCTGGAAAGATGGGTAAGAACATAAGAAATAGGAGCAGAAGTAGGCCATCTAGCCCCTCGAGCCTGCCCCGCCATTCAATAAGATCATGGCTGATCTGTCGTGGCTCAGTTCCACTTTCCCGCTTTCTCCCCATAATCCTTAATCCCCTTGCCTACCAAAAACCTATCAACCAGCGTCTTAAATATATTTAGCAAGGTAGCCTCTACCACTTCAACAGGCAGAGAATTCCAGAGATTCACCACCCTTTGAGTGAAGAAGTTCCCCCTCAACTCCGTTCTAAACTGCCCCCCCTTTATCTTGAGGCTGTGCCCCCTAGTCCTACTGTCCTTTCTGAGCGGGAAGAGTCTCTCCACCTCTATCCTATCCATCCCATTCATCATCTTATACATCTCAATGAGATCTCCCCTCATTCTTCTAAACTCTAACGAGTACAAGTCCAGTCTATTCAGCCTCTCTTCATAGTTCAACCCCCTCAACTCCGGTATCAGCCTAGTGGACCTCCCCTGCACTCCCTCCAAGGCCAAAATATCCTTGCGCAAGTGCGGCGACCAAAACTGCACACAGTACTCCAGCTGCGGCCTCACTAGTGCCCTGTACAGTTGCAGCAAGACCTCCCTACTTTTATATTCAATCCCCCTTGCTATGAAGGCCAGCATCCCATTTGCCTTCCTGATCACCTGCTGCACCTGTAAATTGGGTTTTTGCGACTCGTGCACAAGGACCCCGAGGTCCCTCTGCACCGTAGCATGTTGCAGCTTTTTGCCCTTTAAATAGTAGTCCCTCCTACTATTATTCCTGCCAAAGTGGATAACCTCACATTTGCCAACATTGTATTCCATCTGCCAGCTCCTCGCCCACTCGCTCAGCCTATCTAGATCCCTCTGCAGACTTTCTACACCCTCCACACAATTTGCTTTTCCACTTAACTTTGTGTCATCAGCAAATTTCGACACCCTACACTCAGCTCCCTCCTCCAGATCATCTATATAAATGGTAAATAGCTGAGGCCTCAGCACCGATCCCCAGGGCACTCCACTAGTCACCAACCGCCAATCCGAATAGCACCCATTGACACCTACTCTCTGCCTCTCTGCAGGATCACCCTGCTAACCTCTGAAGGAATACACCTTTTGATTGCTGATTCTGGTCTCTGGGCTCACATAAAATCATAACTCTTATTTCTGTTTTGCCCTTCTTTCCCTTGTCCCTCTTTTTTCCTATGGACACAAAAGGCAGACATTGGGAAATATCTATAGCATTTTATGCTTATGTAAAATAAACCAGCCCTCTTATTTTTCCTTATCTTGAGTTTGCCGTGGGGTTATTCATAGGGGATTGAAAATATGCCATCACTTGCAAAGGAGAAAATCAAAAATCAAAAACATCTTCCTGTTTATGGATTGGTGGTGAGAGAAAAAACCAGGGCTGTTTAAATTAACCCCCCTCTGCTCTGTAACAGATTGTTAAACCTATTCCTATTTCTATTTGGTGACCTATGAAATATATAATTCGTTTATAGATTCTCAACTTGAAACAAATAGATTTTGTCTTTAATCCTTTAAGTGCATACCATCTTTGTTGTTCTACAATATTTTCCCTGATCGAAACTGCTACCCTTCTCCTTTTATTCAATCCTCAATTCTTTGAGCCAGGTCTTAGCTATCACCTATATAACATCTTTCCAGGTGCCTATTTGCCTGCCCCCCTCCCCCCCAAACATCACATCAGCCTTATTAACAAGGCTTCATGCATTTACACGTTTGCACTCTGAACTCAACTGAGGCCTCTTTGCACTTCCTATGTTTCTACCTAATTTTGTATTATTCCTAAATCTATCGGTCTTCTGTGCAAACTGTATCCACAATTTATTGTTATATTTTGGTCCCCAATCCCCTGCCGGATTTGTGTAAATCCTTCCCCCTAGTCTTTGTTACACTGCTCAAATTGACATTTATCCCAGCTCCATTCAGGAGCAATCCGAATAGATTCCATCTGACAACTCGCTGGTCCTAAATATCCAGGAATCTGAAGCATTCCCTCCTGCATTGTGTCTGTAGCCACAAATTAACCTGCACCTCCCTCTAATTACTACTTTCACCAGCTAATGGCATTGGGTGTAATCCAGACATTGTTACCTTTGTTATCTGTTTTATTCTAAATTGGTCCCTAGTTCCTTAAACTTTGACAGCAGGATTTCAACCCTCTGTTCTCAATAGTATTATTTCTGATATGAATCATGATTTCTGACCCTTCCCTTCCTCCCTGCAGATTGGTCTACAATCTCATAGTGATGTCCCTAACCCTGCCAGCAAGGTGGAAAATTATCATATAGGTCTCCCGTGCACGGTAACAGAGCTATTTGTCTGCTCCACTGACTACCAAACCTCTAATCACAGCTGCATTATTGTACCATGCAGCCTCATGGCACCAGGCTGGAGATTGCACTCTTCTGAAGTGTTACCACACTCACGTTTGAAAGTGTCCCATTCCTAAAAGATTCCTGCATTGCCTGCATCTTCCTACCTTTCCAAATGGTCATCCACTTGTTAGAACCACAGAAAAATTACAATGCAGAAAAAGGCTATTCAGCCCATTGCGTTGTGCTGGCAAAACATAGAAAAAATAAACTAGCCACTCATTGTAATCCCATTTTCCAGCATCTGGTCCATAACCTTGCAGGTTACAGCTCTTTAGATCCAGGTACCTTGTAAATGAGTTGAGCATTTCATCCACAACCGTCAAATTAGGCAGTGAATTCCAGGCACCCACCATCCTCTGGGTGAAAAGGGTTTTCCTCATATCTCTTCTAATCGTCCTACCAATCATCTTAAATGAATGTCCCCTAGTAATGGGCCCCTCAGCCAGGGGAGACAAGTTTTTCCTGTCTAGGCCCCTCATAATTTTGTATGCCTCAGTTAGATCACCCCTTAGCCTCTTAGTGGCCAATGATTGGGGCGGGGGGTAGGAGTGGGGGCCAATCATTGGGGCAGGAGGAGGAGAGAAGAAGCCAAATCTGATCAGGAATGGAGAGGTGAACCCTTGAGATCTCTTTGGAGAGCTGGGACGGGGGGAGTTTAAACAGGTTAAGATCAGGGTGCCATTTAGAGATAACGCCCCAATCTCAAGCAGCTGGGTTTTGCTGGCATGTTTATTCTCCACCACTCTGTATGACAACGTGAAACATATCCCCCTGATTTCCTTTTTTGGCAGCATGTCCTTAGATCTGGAGAGAAAATCAACCAGTTTCTCTGGAGAGGAACATGCCAGTTTTCATGCCAGAAACAACACTCTGCCATTTTTTGGTAAGATTCAGCTGTGTATGTCACAGACACAGTAAGAAGTCTTACAACACCAGGTTAAAGACCAAGAAGTTTATTTGGTAGCACAAGCTTTCGGAGCACTGCTTCTTTATCAGGTCTTGTGAGACTTCTTACTGTGCCCACCCCAGTCCAACACCAGCATTTCCACATCATGTCACAGACAGGAAGGGTGTTGATTGAAACTGCCCCTCGCTACCTGTCCATAAACGGAAATATTTTTTTCTCTGATTTATCCCTTTATAAATGGTGGCACATTTTCCCCAACTCTTAAATTTGGAATGTTCAAATCATCTATGAATAACTGACTCAGCTAACTCAAGGTAAGACAAAATAAATAGGGCAGGTTTATTTTTACATACACATGCAACGGGGGTTTTGCAACTTCCATCCTCTTTAATACTCACACAAGAAGTGGGGAATTAGGAAAAAGACAGAGGTTTCAGGCCATGACCAAAATAAGACACAAGTATCAGTTTTATATGTGTCCAGAGTCCAGGATCATAAGTCACCTGAAATGTTCCTTCCTACAGAGGCTGGCTGGTTGGAGACTTTCCCCATCTTCCAGATGAGGTTGGGGTGATGACAGGATAAGACATGTAGAATTGAGCAGCCATTTGGAAGGCACGAGTTCCAAGGTTCCAGAAGTTGGCAGGTTTGATGAGGGCCCAATGTCTTTTTGTTGACATCAGTTTGAGGATAAACAGTACGAGGTGTTGCCTGGCGTTCTATTTGCTTAAGAAGTCAAACAGGAACTGCCTGAGTTCAGTTCCAATAGACAATATCACAAGGTATCTTGGGGAATCTCATGTGACATTCCTCCTCGATGTTGGAAACAGGATATATATGCCCAAACAAAAACAGGAAATGCTGGAAAATCTCAGCACATCTCACAGCATCTGTGGAGAGAGAACAGAGCTAATGTTTCGAGTCTGGATGACTCTTCGTCAGACCTGGTCATCCAGGCTCTGTTCTCTCTCCACAGATGCTGTCAGACCTGCTGAGATTTTCCAGCATTTTCTGTTTTTGTTTCAGATTGAAGCATCCACAGTAATTTGCTTTTATCTTAGTATATACTGGTGTCTAATTGGAGTTGAGGTTCCTTTTGTTCTTGGAGACACTTATGCTGAGTTAATTTAACTGCTGCTCTCTTTATTCAAACCATTGTGTTCGGACTGCTAATACTTCAGCCATTAACACCATTATGGGAGATTACGGTTTGTGAAGTTTTCCTTTGTTCAGAGTTAGCTGGACCAGAGGGCCAATGTTACCTTGAAACTGCTTAAGTCACTATGTGACTGGCTGAGCCATTTGTTAGCTCAGCATTTCTTCATTTTTAACAGCCCAGAAAAAAAATCACTTCACAAAATATTCCAATTGATGAATATATATAAGGATTAATCTTCTGTCACATCTTAACTGTCACGCATAAAATAAATTTCTGGCATAAATGTTTCCTAAAATAAAGTCCGTGAACCATCTTAAAAATTAGGAAGAAAGAAGAAACTATTATTTATCACATCCTTTGGACATCCCAATGTGCCTTTCAGCAATTAATTACTGCTCAAATATAGTCATTATGTTGCTACATAGACAAATATGGCAGCCAATCAGCACACAGCAAGCTTCCATCAGTAGTAATGAAATGAATATCTAGTTTCCTATGAAGACAGGATTAGTTTTGACCATATCCATCTCGCTTCCATCAAGGCTACACATCGTAACAGGAAAATTGTGAAAGGTTTTAAAGTTTATGTATTAATGTCACAACTAGGCTTACATTAACACCGCAATGAAGTTACTGTGAAAATCCGCCAGTTGCTACACTCCAGTGCCTCTTCAGATGCGCTGAGGGAGAATTTAACATGGCCAATGCATCAAACCAGCACACATTTCAGGACATCCAGAGGAATGTGCAGACTCTGCACAGACTGTGACCCAAACCAGGAAACAAACCTGGGTTCCTGGCACTGAGAGGCAGCAGTGCTAACCACTATGCCACCGTGCTGCCCAAGGTGGGCATTTTTTTGAGGTTTAGTTCACTAAAGTGTATTAAAATCAAGGAAATTAGGCCGAAGCTTAATTTGATCAGGGCAACTGATGTAAAACATTTCACTGAAAGCTAACGATGATGCAGTGTGTACAGTTTCAAACAGGAAGGAAAATATTTAATGGGAAGTAAGAATATGAACATGTAAACTTACGTAGGCAAAAGCAAGTTGATAATCTGTATATTTCTAAGCTGGATTCATCTCCTAAATTAGATCACATCTTGACTTTTATATAAAAAGACTTTTAGGATTGAAGCAATTACAAGGATTGCTTCTCAAATCTCACTGTTGCCTGCAATAGAAGGCAGAGAGCACCTGCTTCAAATATATTGTCTACTGTGGCAATACAGCATACACATTGGCCTGTAAGGTGGTTGCTTACTAATGCTAGAGTCATGTTAATATGAAAGTAGGTGTTGTACTGCAAAAGAAAGGTTGATGTGTGGAAATCCAATTGCACGATCTTTCAATCAGAATATCAATGTAAATATATTTCAAATAAAGAGTTGATAAAGTAGAGAGTGTTATTCTGTTTTTAACATGCACTTGCTTTTTGAGTCTTTCCTTTTCCTGTAAGTTGGTAAAAATTGTTCGGTCACATTGGAATAATGGTGGCAGTTTTGAACATGACATGGCTTTTCCACAGTTGTAATTGTACCTGGGCACTTTTATGAAGTGGTTGAAAGCCACATTAAAATGTTCTTGGTCTATATAACCTGACACAAATACATATTAAAAGGGAAAAGTCACCACGTTGACAATTAGAATCTAAATTGTGCACGTCGATAAGATTAACAAAGTTCCCGAGCAACAAAGTAGCTTTGAAATTAAAATTTTTTTGAAATGTTGCACCTTGGGTGAACAGCCAGAGGCCGTGGTATATATTGCTACGAATGACATAGGCAGGAAGAGTGATGAGGTCCTGCAGCAGCAGTTTAAAGACTTAGGTAGAAAGTTAAAAAGCAGGTCTTCTAGAGTTGCAATCTCAGGATTACTCCCTGTGCCACATGCTAGTGAGGCTAGGAATAGGCAGATAGTGCAGCTCCACATGTGGCTAAACATGTGGAGGGTTTCAGATATCTGGACCATTGGGGTCTCTTTCGGGGCACATGGCCCCTGTACAAGAAGGACAAGAAGGGTTGCATTTAAACTGGAAGGGCACAAATATTCCAGCTGGGAGATTTGCTAGTGTCACACAAGAGGAATTAAACTAGTTTGGCAGGGGGTTGATACCCAAAGGAAAGGTGAATTAGCTGAAGGGGAAACGAGAGAGTAAGGCCAGTAAGATTCAGAGAAACAGCAGGCAGTGTGGGATTGCAAATCAGAGAGGGTCTGGTGGACTGAGGTGCATTTGTTTCAATGCAAAAAGTGTAACAGGTAAGGCAGATGAACTTAGAGCTTCAATTATTAACAGGAATTGTGATATAGTTGCCATTACAGAGACTTGGTTAAGGGAAGGACGGGATTGGCAGCTTAACATTCCAGGATACAGATGTTTCAGGCACAATAGAAGGGGATGTAAAAGGGATGGGGCATTCTGCTACTGGTTAAGGAGAATATCACAGCTGTACTCTTGGAGAATACCTGAAAGGGTTCATACAGTGAGGCAATATAGTACAGCTCAGAAATAGGAAAGGTGTAGTCACAAGGTTTACTATAAGCCACCCAACTGCCAACGGGAGGTTGAGGAACAGATATGCAAGTAGATTTTGGCAAAATGTAAAAGTAACAGGGTTGTTGTGGTGGGAGGTTTTAATTTCCCCTATATTGACTCGGACTCACTTAGTGCCACGGGCGTGGATGAGGCAAAGTTTGTAAGGAGCATCCAGGAGGGCTTCCTGAAACAGTATGAAGGTAGTCCAACTAGGGAAGGGGTCATACTGAATCTAGTATTGGGGAATGAGTTTGGCCAAGTAGTCGACATTTCAGTAGGGGAGCAGTTTGGGAACAGTGACCACAATTCAGTAAGCTTTAAGGTCAGTACGCATACTGATGGATAAAGATAAGTGTAGTCCTCAAGTGAAGGTGCTAAACTGGGGGAAGGCTAATTACAACAATATTAGGCAGGAACTGAAGAAAGTAGATTGGGGGCAAATGTTTGAGGGCAAATCAACATCTGGCATGTCGGAGGCTTTCAAGTGTAAGTTGATAGAGATCCAAAAAAGGCACATTCCTGTAAGGATGAAGGAGAAGTATGGCAAATTTTGGGAAGCTTAGATAACGAGAGATATTGTGAACCTAGTCAAAGGCAAAAAGGAAGCATTTGTCAAAGCCATGAGCCTGGGAATACAGGAAGTAAGTGCGGAATACAAGGAAAGTAGAAAGAAAATTAAGCAAGGAGTAAGAAGAGCTAAAAGGGGTCATGAAAAAGCATTGGCCAGCAGGATTAAGGAAAATCCCAAGGCTTTTTATAAATATATAAAGAGCAAGAAGGTAGCCAGGGACAGGGTTGGCCCACTCAAGGACAAGGGAGGGAATCTATGTGTGGGGCCAGAGGAAATGGGCGAGGTATTAAATGAGTACTTTGTATCAGGATTCACCAAAGAGAAGGACTTGGTGGATGATGAGTCTGGGGAAGGATGTGTAGATAGTTTGAGTCATGTTGAGATCAAAAAGGAGGATGTATTGGGATTATTGAGAAACATCAATGTAGACAAGTCTCCAGGGCCTGATGGGATATACCCAGAATACTGAGAGAGGCAAGACAGGAAATTGCTGGGGCCTTGAGAGAAATCTTTGTATCCTCATTGGCTACAGGGAGGTCACAGAGGATTGGAGAATAGCCAATGTTGTTCCTTTGTTTAAGAAGGGTAACAAGAATAATCCAGTTAATTACAGGCCGGTGAGCCTTATATCAGTGGTAGGGAAATTATTGGAGAGGATTCTTCGAGACAGGATTTATGCCCACTTGGAAATAAGTGGACGTATTAGTGAGAGGTAACATGGTTTTGTGAAGAGGAGGTCGTGTCTCACGAACTTGATCGAGTTTTTCGAGGAAGTGACAAAGATGATTGATGAGGATAGGGCAATGGATGTTGTCCACATGGACTTCAGTAAGGCCTTTGACAAGGTCCTCATGGCAGACTGGTGCAGAAGGTGAAGTCACATGGGATCAGAGGTGAGCTGGCAAGGTGAATACAAAACTGGCTCGGTCAAAGAAGATAGAGGGTAACAGTGGAAGGGTGCGATTCTGAATGGAGGGCTGTGACAAGTGGTTTTCCTCAGAATCAGTGCTGGGGCCTTTGCTGTTTGTAATATATATAAATGATTGGAGAAAAGTATAACTGGATTGATTAGTAAGTTTGCAGACGACAAAAAAGTTGGTGGATTTGTGGATAGCGATGAGGACCACCAGAGGATACAGCAGGATGTAAATCAGTTGGAGACTTGGGCGGAGAGATGGCAGATGGAGTTTAATCCGGACAAATGTGAGATAATGTATTTTGGAAAGTCTAATACAGGTAGGAACTATACAGTAAATGGCAGAACCCTTAAGAGTATTGATAGGCAAAGGGTCTACAGTTGCACAGGTCACTGAAAGTGGCAACGCAGGTGAAGAAGGTAGTGAAGAAGACATACAGCATGCTTGCCTTCATTGGTTGAGGCATTGAGTTTAAAAACTGGCAAGTTATGTTGCAGCTTTATAGAACCTTAATTAGACTGTACTTGGAATATAGTGTTCAATTCTGGTTGCCACACTACCAGAAGGATGTGAAGGCTTTGGAGAGGGTACAGAAAAGATTTACCAGGATGTTGCCTGTTATGGTGGGCATTAGCTATGAGGAGAGGTTGGAGAAAGTTGGTTGCTCTCACTGGAGGGATGGAGGTTGAGGGGAGACCTGATAGAAATCTACAAAATTATGAGAGGCATGGACAGAGTGGATAGGCAAAAGCTTTTTCCCAGGGTGGAAGAGTCAGTTACTAGGGGGCGTAGGTTTAAGGTGCGAGGGGCAAGGTTTAAAAGAGATGTACAAGGCAGATCTTTTCCACAGAGAGTGGTGGGTGCCTGGAACTCATTGCCGGGGGAGGTAGTGGAAGCAAATATGGTAGTGACTACTAAGGAGCGCCTTGACAAGTACATGAATGAGATGGGAATAGAGGGATATGGTCCCCAGAAGCGTAGGGAGTTTTAGTTAAGTCAGGCATCATGGTCAATGCAGGCTTGGAGGGCTGAAGGGCCTGTTCCTGTGCAATAATTTTCTTTGCTCTTTATTCTTGTTCTTGGCTTTGTTCTACAAAACTACATAGCTAATCTCAATGTTCTACTCTGAAACATTGTGCATCACTAGCCCATTTCCTTGCTATAAATTATTACCTTTTAAATAAAATACAATGACCCTTTTCTACAAAGAAATACACACTGTAACCTTTGCTGGCCTGTATCATCAAATTATAGTGAAGTAAATGTAATCACGCTTTTTAAAAGAAGTGATTCTTGTAAAGAAAGGATTAAAGAAAGGAAAATCATAGGTTGCACAGACAAATTATAAATAGGTTTCCTTTCGGGTCTTGGCATTGTTGCTTAACCACATTCTTTCTATTCTGAAGCAGCATTATCGTATTTAATATAAATATATACCCAACTCTTCTTAAGTTGCTTTTTTTGCATGATTCTGGTTAAACATTTAAAAGTTTCAATGATGGCTAGCTATTGGGTTTCAACACATTTTATCAGAATGAAGAGGGTATGGATTTCTGTGTTGTGGATGACAATAAAGGGATGGAATTAAGCAGTAAATGAAGGCTTTGTAAATACAACCTTGATTCACAACTTGAGCTATTCCTGAAATGTTAAGTTAATAAATGTTACTGGCAGTGGAACAATATTCTTGCACTTTTTCATTAAGATTTTTTGCGGATTTTTCTTATTTGGAAAAAAGTAAATGGATTTTCCCTTACATTTTTTAAATCAGAACAAGTGCAAGTAATAGCTTATTGATCAATCCGAAGTTTTGCAACTAAAGGTACATTTTGGACAGAGCAAAATCTATGTCTGAGGCAGTCAAGTGCATTTTTCATTTACTGTGGTTCTGTGTTTTGAATGGCGCACAATTTAAATTTGAACATACAAAAGCAAAGATGCTAGAAATCGGAAATAAAAGCAGAAAATACAGGAAATGCCCAACAGCCTGGCATCATCAGTGGAGAGATTAACAGCATTATTGTTTTATGTCAATGACCTTTCAGTTCGATTCCAGGCTTGGGTCACTATCTGTGTGGAGTCTACACATTCTCCTTGTGTCTGCATGGATTTCCTCTGGGTACACCATCTGAAGGACATGCTGGTTAGGTACATTGGTCATGCAAAATTCTCCCTCAGTGTACCCAAACAAGTGCCAGATTATGCCGACTAGATGATTTTCACAGTAGCTTCATTGCAGTGTTAATGTAAGCCTACTTGTAAACTTAAGTCATCGACCTGAAGCATTGGCTCTGTTTCTAAGCATAGATGCTGCCAGGCTTGCTGACTGTTTCCAGCATTTAAGTTTAAGTTTATTTATTAGTGTCACAAGTAGGTTTATAAAGGCACTGCAATAAAATTACTGTGATAGCCCCCTAGTCGCCAACTCCGGCACCTGTTCAGGTACACCGAGGGAAAATTTAGAACTTAACCAGCACGTCTTTCTGACTGTGAGAGGAAACTGGGGAACCTGGAGAGAACACATGCAGACACAGGGAGAACATGCAAACTCCACAAAGGCAGTCATCCAAGCCAGGACTTGAACCCGGGTCACTGCTGCAGTGAGGCAGCAGTACTAACCACTATGCCGCCGTGTTGCCCATTTTCTGCTTCTGTTTCAACATTCTTTAACTTCTTCAAGTTAATAAACTACAAAGGCACATGAACAAAGCCCAGTCCATCACTCCAATCAGCCTCCCATCTATTTACACTGTCTATACTTCCCACTGCCCCAGAACAGCAGACAGCATAATCAAGGACCTCATGCACCCCTGACATATTCTCTTACACCTTCTTCCATCAGGAAAAAGATACAAAAGTCTGCAGTTACATATCAACCAACTCAAAAACAGCTTCTTCCCTGCTGTCATCAGACCTTTGAATGGGCCTACCTCGCATTAAGTTGACCTTTCTTTACATCCTAGCTATAACTGTAACACTACATTCTGCACTCTCTCCTTTTCTCCTTAATGTAAGGTATGCTTTGTCCATATAGTGTGCAAGAAACAATAATTTTCACTGTAATATCTGTGATAATAATAAATCAAATCAAAACATAGAGCAAAAAAGTTGATTTTGCAAAATGTCAGAGTTCTAGGACAATTAAAGCACTTCAAGGAGACAAACAACTTCCTGGTTTTGAAGGAAAAATGTCGAGTTGATGTGGTATCACTCAGAGCAGTGGCAGGAGAGTTATAACTGGTCCCAGAACCCTCAGACCACAGAGAGAAAAGTCAACTGGGGCCTCACATTTGGGGTGGAATTTTACGTGGGCAGGCTTTTATGATCTTGCCGAAGTCAATAGATTTTTGAACAGTTTGCCGCATTTTGCGCACCACTCCTGTGATAGGACCATAAATTTCCACCCCTGATTTCAATCTAGTAAAATCTGCTTGAAATTATGCGGGTGCAAGACAGACTTAACTATGATGTCTATCATAAATAGAATAATCTGCCTATATTTTTTCCTATGGCGCCTTCTGTTGCAATTTTTTTTATTTTCCACATTATGAACTTACATATCTAAAAGAGATGCAGATCTTCTTGTAGATATGTATTGTCATGCTCCAAAGATCTGTTTGTCCTCAGCTTTGTAAAATGGTGAGAAATCATTCAGTCAGCTCTTGTTTTATATAATAATTCACTGTGTTTCCTAATCATGTTATAAGAATTTCCTGTACCCCCTGTGGATTAATGCTGTTTGAAAATTTTGTGCACAATTTTACTTCCTGTTGGGCTATCTTTTTTAAAAATGAAAGTCTTAAATGTATCGTTCTTTTTGTTTCAATTGAAATAATGCAAGCGGAGTAAGGAGAGAAAGCAAGTTAACATGACAGTTCCACGCAAGCAACAACCATAAAAACTAGTCCATAAAGTTTGTTTTCTCCCGTTCAACAAAGTACACATAAAAAGTATCAGTAAAGGTAGGATGTCAATATGCTCAGCAATATTTTACTGCATAACAATTTATTATATTTAAACCAGAGATTCTGAAGCAATACACAAGCTACATCGGAGACTGAATAATTATGAATTGGCATGCTTTCATAAGTGTTAACCAGGATTCAGGGTAAACATATTCCTCTTAGAGTGAAGAACAAGGCTGGCAGAAGTCGGGAACCCTGAATGACTTGAGATATTGAGGCGTTAGTCAAGAAGAAAGAGGCACATGATGTGCATAGGCATCTGGAATCAAGTGAATCTGTTGAAGAGTATAGGGGGTGTAGGAGTAGAGTTAAGAGAAAAATCAGGCGGGCAAAAAAGGGGCACAAGATTGTTTTAGCAAATAAGGCAAAGGAGAATCCAAAGAGCTTCTACAAATACATAAAGGGCAAAAGAGTAACAAGGGAGAGAGTAGGGCCATAGATCATCTATGTGCGGATCCACAAGAGATGGGTGAGATCCTAAATGAATACTTCTCATCAGTATTTATTGTTGAGAAAAGCATGGATGTTAGAGAACTTGGGGAAATAAATAGTGATGCCTTGAGGACAGTACATATTACAGAGAAGGAGGTGCTGGAAGTCTTAAAGCACATCAAGGTACATAAATCCCCAGGACCTGATGAGGTATATCCCAGGATGTTGTGGGAGGCTAGGGAGGAAATTGTGGGTCCCCTGGAGGAGGTATTTGAATCATCGATAATCACGGGTGAGGCGCCTGAAAATTGAAGATTGGCAAATGTTGTACCTTTGTTTAAAAAGGGCTGCAGGGAAAAGCTTGGGAAGTACAAGACAATGAACCTCACATCTCTGGTGGGTAAATTGTTGGAATGTATTTTGAGAGAGAGGATCTACAGGCATTTAGAGATGCAAGGACTAATTAGGGCCAGTGAGCATGGCTTTGTGAGTGGAAAATCAAGTCTCACAAATTTGGTTGAGTTTTTTGAAGGGGTAACCAAAAAGGTAGATGAGGGCAGTGCAGTTGATGTTGTCTACGTGGACCTTAGTGAGGCCTTTGACAAGGTACTGCATGGTAGGTTGTTGCATAAAGTTAAATCTCAAAGGATCCAGAGTGAGGTTTCTAAATGGATACAAAATTGGCTTCTTGACAGAAGCCAGAGGGTGGTTGTAGAGAGTTGTTTTTCAAACTGGAGGCCTGTGACCAGCGATGTGCCTCAGGGATCAGTGCTGGGCTCACTGTTATGTGTCATTTATATTAATGATTTGGATGAGAATATACGGGGCATGATTAGTAAGTTTGCTGATGACACCAAGATTGGTGGCATAGTGGACATGAAGAAAGTTATCTCCAATTGCAATGGGATCTTGAACAATTGGATCAGTGGGCTGATGAATGGCAGATGGAGTTTAATTTAGACAAATGTGAGGTGATGCATTTTGGTAGATTGAACCAGGGCAGGACTTATTCAGTTAATGGTAGGGCGTTGGGGAGAGTTACAGAACAAAGAGTTCAAGGGGTACATATTCATAGCTGCTTGAAAGTGGAGTCACAGGTGGACAGAGTGGTGAAGAAGGCATTTGGCATGCTTGGTTTCATTGGTCAGAACATTGAATACAGGAGTTGAGACATCTTGTTAAAGTTGTACAAGACATTGGTAAGGCCACACTTGGAATAGGTTGCGCAATTCTGGTCACCCTGTTATAGAAAGGATATTATTAAAATAGAAAGAGTGCAGAACAGATTTACTAGAATGCTACGGGACTTGATGGATTGAGTTATAAGGAGAGGCTGAATAGCCTGGGACTTCTTTCTCTGGAGCGTAAGAGGTTGAGGGGTGATCTTATAGAGGTCTATAAAATAATGGCATAGACAAGGTCAATAGTCAATATCTTTTCCCAAAGATAGGGGAGTCTAAAACTAGAGGGCACGGGGTTAAAGTGAGAGTGGAGAGATACTAAAGTGTCCACACAGGCAATTTTTTCACACAGAGGATGGTGAGTGTCTGGAACAAGCTGCCAGAAATACTAGTAGAGGCAGATACAATTTTGTCTTTTAAAAAGCATTTAGATAGTTACATGGGTGCGGTGGGTATAGAGGGATATGGGCTAAATGTGGGCAATTGGGATTAGCTTAGGGGTTTTAAAAAGAAAATAAGGGTGGCATGGACAAATTGGGCCGAAGGGCCTGCTTCCACGTTGTAAACCTCTATGATTCTATGAATTGATGAGGATCTGCATCTGGTTTCATTGCTGGAACAATAACCTATGCCGTAATATGCATTCAGAGATAGGTTAATGGAAAAGTCTGGTCACCTGCCTCAGTATCATAAATACAATATCCAAATACATTATGATTTGCCTTTTTCTCATTTTATATTATTCTGGCACTCTTAAATTATTGAAGTGCTCAGATTATAAAGAAACATTAGTGTCCAGGAAAAACACAATTAAATGAAGAGAGAAAGATTTTCAAAGAAGCCAACCTGTCATTTCTTAGAATATCATTTGCACTCCTTCAGAAAAGCTTGGGGTCAGAAGAGCAGAAGATATTCTCGGGAATGTACAGTATATTATCACGTATGGGTTTAGCGTAGAGGAAATAACTCAATAAACACTACAATTTCATCTCCTGAATAACGAACATCAGTTCAGCTTCTTGCTTGTACCATTTAGAATCTTGACATTTGTCACTTTTCTTTATATTTTTCTTTCTTATCCACAAAATCTTTCCAGTTGTTTCATTAGACTACAAACTGTTTCAAGGAAGTAAACGAAGGCATAACAAGGAGCAGAAGCAATATAAATCCAGTAATAGAAACAAAGTTCCTTTACATGATTCTCAATATTCAATTTTGTATCTAGCTTTTTGAGGCACTCTTTCATCTCCAGCTATAAACCTTAGGGTGTTTTTACCTATTTAAGCACAAGCACTTTTATCTGCTTCCCTTGACTTCATTAAAAATTACAAAAATATTCAAAACTTTCAGAAAGTCATGGAACCCCCTGAGGCCATTTCGCAGTGATTTATAGCAACAGTAATCAGCGCATCTAGAAATAATATATGCTTTTCTTTCTTTCTCTGTATCTTGGGGGAATTTTCACTCATCATTCCCACGTCTCCAATCCATGATACCTTCCTTGACATGAAAAGTTCTCACAAGTTTACAAATGATATCAGTGCAGGTCTTTGACTTGCCTGCAATGAAACAATATTTGAACAAGGTGAAAATGGCCAGTATCTCACAATTCTATTGAAGACTGCAAAAGGAACTGGAAGAAATTAGTTGAAAAACAATGTTGGAGCACTCAGTGGGACTGAAAGACAATAAATCCCCAGGGCCTGTAACCTACATCCCAGGGAACTAAATGGGTGGCCATGGAGAGTTTCTTTTATTGTGAAAATCTCCTAGTCGCCACACTCCATCACCTGTTCAGGTACATTGAAGGAGAATTTAGCATGGGTCCATGCACCTAACAGCATGCCTTTCGGACTGTGGAAGGAAACCCACGGAGACATGGGGAGAACATGCAGACTCTGCACAGGTAGCGACCCAAGCCAGGAATCAAACACAGCTCCCTGGCACTGTGAGGTAACAATGTTAACCATTGTGCCACCCATAAGATTAGTCTTGCATTGGCTGGGATGCATTAGTTGTCATCTCCCAAAATTCTGCAGATTCTGGTTAGCCTAACATCAATAGTAGGGAAAACGCTAGAGTCTATTATAAGGGATGTGGTAACAGGAGATTTAAAACAAAATCAACGAGATGAGAAAAGTCAACATGGATTTATGAAAGGCAAATCATGTTTGATGAACAGATTGGAGATTTTTGAGGTAGAATAGATAAGGGTGAACTAGTGCATGTGATGCATTTGGATTTTTAAAAAATGAACATAACAAGAAAGAGCCTCACCCCTTAACCTACACACTCCCCACGCCATATCTATTCTATCCCATGCCACCTCAGCCCCCAATCACCCCATGGCCCTTCAGACCACCAATTCTACCCAATTCTAACCCCCATTACCCCTTATTGTCCCTATGCCAACACATGCTCCCTACTCATCTCCATAGCTATTTTAAGCCCCAGTGCTAATTTAGTGTTAACTCATCCAAACACATGTTACCCAGCCACCACACTTTGCCCTTATCCCCTGGTACCAACTGACCTAATATCAAAGAACAAAGAACAAAAACAGCCCAGGAAACAGGCCCTTTGGCACAATGAGCCCGCGCCGCCATTTTAACATTACCAGTCCCCCTCCACCCATGACCCTTATCTATTGTTTATGGCCATCCACATTGAGGGAAAACTAATTTAGGGACAATTTATTACCTCCAATCAGCCTAATAGCACATCTTTGGGGTGTGGGAGGAAACCGGAACACCCGGAAAAAACCCACACAAGCACGGGGAGAATGCGCAAACTCCCACAGACACTAGCCCAAATCCATGTGTCTGCACAGCAAACAGTGATATTCACTGAGCTGTCCTGTTGCCCAGCATCTGGTCCAGTTTAAGCGCACACTAATGACATGAAGCACTAGGCCAATCTCGAACATCCAAGAGCAGGCCTAGTACGACCCATCGCATGTATGCCCCTCGTTGGACAACAAGGCTTAAAACCTGTGAATTAAAAGAGAAAAACATTAGTATCATTCCTCATCCTTACCAGGGACATCCCAATGCTAATGAACCTAAATATCCATCATGGAAAATCTCAGGGATCATGCTGACATAACATTAAGTTATATGTCTATGGATGTTGTCAATGTTTAAAGAAAACACTCTCATTGATTTTTAAAAAATTCAATACAATGAGACTACGTTAAACTTTGCCCTTATTGAAAGAAACATTTGTATTCTATAACCACTTAAAACTGTCAATTAAACTATTCAGTTAACAGTCACTCCACTATAGTAATGTTAACTTGTGACATCAGTCATAGAGCACAAATCCTATGATGATAACCATCATGACAGACAGAGCAAATTATCAAGCACTGATTATTTTCAAAATCCACTCTTCTTTTAAAATTTAAAGCATAGCAAGTTTAATAACTTGACAACTTAGACATTCTAAATGGGGTTGACAGTTCTTTGACAGCTTGAACAGTTCTTTGACAGCGTAGGCAATTCCAATGAGGTTATGCACTTTTTTATGCAGAATCATATATGCTTTTAACAATCCCAAAGGACATTTGTTCTGATACAAAGGGTGCCCTACCTCTCCCAAGGCCACAAATTTCAGTTCTGAGCCCAGATTTTCACCACGACAACATCATGACAAAAATCTAAGAAATGGCTGAAAATTCTAAGTCCTGCCCCCAAATCCATATTTGCTGTGCTGGGATTGGATTTGGGCCTGGATTCACATGTGTGTGATTTGTGGAGGCAGTTGGCCCTTTGAATCACCAACTGCTTCCACTGCAGAGGCATTTTGGGAGATCAGGAGTGTGGAATCCAGAATATGCAGATTAGAACAGGTTGCAGAAGAGCTGGACTTGGTGGATTCATTTGGATAGTCAGGGTACCCCTTTGAAGAGATAAGGTACCTCTTTGCACATCGTTCTGGTGTACCATTACAGGAAGTAAGGGTCCCTTTGGGAGAGGTAAAGCATCCTTTCAGATTGTTAAAATTGAACATAATAAGCACTTTATACACACAAACTCAAAAGAACTGTCCTGCCGTCATAGAACTGCAAAAGAGATGTCCTTCTGTCAAAAGAGTCATATCTGTCCAAGAAATGGCAACATCCTCAAGGAATTGTGCAAGGGTACCACAGTGAGTGGCATGGAGGGAGTAAGGAAAAAGTGTGGGGCATAGGTTGGCATGAATCGACACATGATTCGAAGTTGGCATGGGAGCATTGGAGTGTGGGTTAGCATGAATTAGCACTAAGTTAGCACAGGGGTTATGGGAAAATAATTTGATTTGATTTGTTCTGATTTGATTTATCATTGTCACATGTATTAACATACAGTGAAAATTATTGTTTCTCGTACACTATATACACAAAACATATCATTTATAGAGAAGGAAAGGAGAAAGTGCAGAATGTAATGTTACATTCATAGCTAGGATGTAGAGGAAGATCAGCTTAATGCAAGGTAGGTCCATTCAAAAGTCTGATGGCAGCAGGGAAGAAGCTGTTCTTGTGTCGGTTGGTACGTGACCTTAGACTTTGGGTGTAAGCAGAGTAGCGTAAGTTGACAAAGTTAGGCATAGATGGGGATAGGGAGTGTGGGAGCATGAGAGAGAAGAACTGGAGGGGTGTTTATATGTTATTGTTATTTTTATTTGTTTTAACATACTGTTGGTGCAGAGAGATTGGCCTTACCCATCTCCACAACCAGTGGCCTGCACATATGTTGCTGGGTCCCCCGCCCAGACTCATTTTTCAGCCTGACCTAATACAAATCTGACCTACAGGTGGCCATTTTATAGGTTGGGTTAAGAACATAAGAACATAAGAAATAGGAGCAGGAGTAGGCCATCTGGCCCTTCGAGCCTGCCCCGCCATTCAATAAGATCATGGCTGATCTGTCATGGCTCAGTTCCACTTTCCCGCCCTCTCCCCATAACCCTTAATCCCCTCTCTTATCAAAAACCCATCAACCCGCTTCTTAAAAATATTTAGCGAGGCAGCCTCCACCACTTCAACGGGCAGAGAATTCCAGATATTCACCACCCTTTGAGTGAAGAAGTTCCTCCTCAACTCCGTTCTAAACCGCCCCCCCTTTATCTTGAGGCTGTGCCCCCTAGTCCTACTGTCTTTTTTGAGCGGGAAGAGTCTCTCCACCTCTATCCTATCCATCCCATTCATCATCTTATACGTCTCAATGAGATCTCCCCTCATTCTTCTAAACTCTAATGAGTACAAGCCTAGTTTATTCAGCCTCTCCTCATAGCTCAACCCCCTCAACTCCGGTATCAGCCTAGTAAACCTCCTCTGCACTCCCTCCAAGGCCAAAATATCCTTGCGCAGGTGCGGCGCCCAAAACTGCACACAGTACTCCAGCTGTGGCCTCACCAATGCCCTATACAGCTGCAGCAAGACCTCCCTACTTTTATATTCAATCCCCCTCGCTATGAAGGCCAGCATCCCATTCGCCAAGCTACTCTTACATTGTTTAATCTACACACTTACGGTTTCACACACACATCTCACCAAAATCACACGAGTAAAGGCAGCTGCTCATTTCTATGGGTAACTCCCTTCATGAACTACAGAAGCGCTATTTATAACTCAACCCCACTGCAGCTCCCCCCTCCACAAAAGTGGTGGGGCTTCTTTTGTTGCCAGGGCTTCCGAATTCAAGCTACCTTCGGTATTTTCACACATTTGGAAAAAAATCACACCTGGAATATTGTATAAAGTATTGATCTCCAGACTTAGGTAAAGATGTAAGTTCATTAGAAGCCATTTAAGAGAAATTTAATTGACCACTTCCTAGGATGAAAGGGTTATTTTATGAGGAAAGGTTGAGCAAGTTAAACCTGTATCCATTGGCAATTAGAAGAATGAGGGGTGACCTTATTGAAACACATAAGATTCTACATTTATGATAGAGATGAAAAGGCTTTTTTTCTCCCAGAATTCTCTTCTCTGAAAAGCAGTGCAGGCTGGGTAACTGACTGCCAAAAGAAGTAATGGTGACATGAGGGAAAACCTTTTTTTACAACAGCTGGCTAGGACGAGAATTGCATTACCTCCCTAGGAGTATGGTAGAAGTAGATTTAATCATGCCCTTCAAAAGACAATTTGATAGTTGTCTGAAAAAAAAACTATTTGGAGGGTTACACAGGAAAGGCCAAAAATTGCTCTTCTGGAGATCTAGCACAAGACACAACAGATCAAAAATGGCCTCCTTCAGTGCCGCACCAATTCAATAATGCTATAAATTCATTCCTCATAGCATTGCAGCTACCCAGATTATTTAATTCTTTACTCTACAAATTGTGCTGCTTTGACATATCAATAATGGTGTTTGAAAAGTGGACGGGAGGCAGGGAGTGGGAGTGGCAGAATTCACTTGGGAGAGTGTGCATCCAAGACAAAGAACAGGCTTCCTTCAACAAGCAAATCAAGAGATGATATAACAGTCACTAAACACCTAACAGCGAAGATGGTCATGTTTTCCAAATACTCCAACAGAAATATGACAACAATGTGAGGGCGTGACAACTTTTACTAGAATTAGCTCTTGAAAGAACATGCCAGATTTACCAATTTGGCTGACACAATTGCCTTTAGTATTAGCATTTTACTTAATTTGATTATAGCAACAAAATCTGATATGTTTATCAGATAGATAGCATCTCCTGAAATACCACATTGTTGGAAATTAGTTATATGCTTGCAAATCTAATAAGCTATGCATTCATTACTATGCTTCCTTCTTGCATCTGATTGGATTTCCTATTCCAAATGTTAGCAGTAAAATTGGCACATAATGGTGATTTCATCTTCTGAAAAATCAATGATGGTTATATTCATCTAAGAATGCTGATATTCTATAGAAATCAACCAAACTTTCAAAGATTCAACAAAATGTTAAGAGAAACTCTCTGAAGCATCTCCGGATGCATATCGTTTGCACTAAAAGGTAGCTGATGACCTTGCTTCCAGCAAAGGGCATTGCAAAACTATATCCCAGGAATATATTGCCAGCAATTGACTCAACTGTAAGACATTCAGGCTGTCAGTCTAATTGGTATGGGTGTTGGATGGCTTCTATTCTACAAATTACCATGGCTAACATCATTCATTTAAGTTCCAATAATCTGCCAAATTGCTCAGCCTCTGGTATTAAAATCTTTATCACATTTTTGTTAATTCTAAAGGGGCTTGTGATTTGATTGTTAATTTTCACCTTGCTGAATTCTCAGAACTAAGTGGCCTAAATTACTGTTTGCTTTTAACATATGCCATGATTACATGTTCGCAGTGATGGGCTGGATGCAGTTTCTTGCTCAGTTTTAACTCATGCACTGCTCTGGTGAGTGTATATACTTGGGGATGTTATGAATGGTCCTTTGCTGTGTAATTTTCATCACATAGGGGATGGGTAACATTGAAATACTTTGAAGGACTGGCTTTTTGTGTCAATCAATTTACTATCTATTAAGCTTTACAGTACTGTCCAAACGTTTAATCCCATGATGATTATTTTGCCCATATGTTTATTTTCAATTACTTCAATTATAAAGAAGTTGAAAGTCATAAAAATATTTTTTCTGACTTTTCACCTCCCAAAAGCACAACGTAAAATCCCCCAAAAAAGATCATTATCCAAATTATTATTTTAAATTAATTAAATTTAACCTACAATGAAGAAAACAGTCAATGTCTGTTGTGGTATTTCTGATTATGATTTTTGCTCTTTCTTTTTAACTTTTCTCTTTGTTGCTCCTGGACTTTCTTCTATTCTCAAGCTTCCTTTCACTTTTTCAGCCTCAAGTAATCTGCCCTCCCAGCTTGCTGCCCCAACCATTCAGAACTTCTCAATCTTTTGTTGCTATCTTTCCTGGCTTGACCTCTATTTAGATGAACCTACAGCTTCTTTTTGTGCTTGTCTTGGCATTCTTCAATTGGCCAACAGTGACATTCAGTGCTGGCTCATTACGAGCAACAATACCAATTGTCCCATCCCAATCTCTCGTCAACCTTCCTGCCCAGTACTCCCATGGGAGCTAATCTTTTCAATCTCCTTCCTGTCCAACTCACTGATCTGTGGACTCTACCAGCAGATCAGTTCTCACCACCACTCTACAATCTCCCTCAAGAATATTTGTCCTCTTACAATTGCAATGATTACACCAACACCATGACTTTAACAGAAACCTGGCTGAGGGGTGATGATGCCAAAATTTTAAAGTGAGATGTTGATCCAAGTTTAAAAATAACTTCTGCGGTAATCGCAATATTCAGTTGGAAGAAAATTCTCTTCATCCAGTACTGAATGCCACTTAGGATAGTGATAAAATAGGGACAGTGGAAGCGTCAAAAGAAATGTGATGATGTAGGGTTGAGAGCTGATAGCTTACAAGTAGAATTTAATACTATGCTTTTGGATGATACTGCCAAGGAAACATTTTGCTATTATATATGCTGTTTAAAAAAAAGAGCTCTTCTCACAAATGTTACTTTTATGTTGGAGCTAATAAAGAAAGTTATCATCCTTCTGTGGAAGCAATATTACTACCACCTCAATCTGTAATCTTTTTGCCAGTTTTAGCACCTATGATGGTAGACACTTGGTCATGAACTCTGTGGGCAGATTAATTCCAGATTATGGTAATCTGAACTTTCATGTGTAATAAATCCTTGTTCGTTATTCCCAGTATAGATTAGAAGCTGAATCAAAATTTGGATCACAGACTGTAGAGATTACATAAATGATACTGCAAAATAACCTTCATCCACATTTATAGTTCACTTGTAGCTAATTTTCTCGAGTTATAACATTGAATTAACACCAGTGTCAGATACAGGAAAATATTATACTTCCCCTGTGATAACACTTCTATTAACGTTCCAACAGAAATTGCAAAATTTACAGCTTAATTTCTCTGAAACAAGAATAAGTTCTAAAGTGACAGTCAAAAACCACATGCATTTTGCCTTGTCATATATAAATTTGGTGATATTCTAATGGATGAAGTTTTGTTTTGATCTGTTCGCTTTTAATAATGTTTAAAACTTCTGATTTCCCTTTAATACCTTAGTGGAGCTATGCATTTTACAAGATGAATCCAAGTTCTGTCTTAACATTAAATGTGGAAATCTATTCACCACTTTGAGTAAGTTCTCAATTGTTACCTGAGAATAGTAAGAGATGCTGTAAGTCTGTTTTTCCTAAGTCTGATGGGAAAGGATGATGTGGGTATGCCGGCGTTGGACTGGCGTAAACACAGTAAAAAGTCTGACAACACCAGGTTTTAGTCCAACCTATTTATTTGATAATATACTCGCAAGCTTTCGGGTTAGCCCCTTCGTCAGGTGAATGGAGAGTTCTGGCCTCAGACAGAGCATATAAAGCACAGACAGTCTGTGCTTTATATGCTCTGCCTGAGGCCAGAACTCTCCATTCACCTGACGAAGGGGCTAACCCGAAAGCTTGCGAGTATATTATCAAATAAATAGGTTGGACTAAAACCTGGTGTTGTCAGACTTTTTACTGGGAAAGGATGAGACAGATAATTTCTCCACTTTTTTGTAAATTGAAGGTTTCTTGATTTTTTGATTTGAGACTATTGTGCAGATCAAGGCTTTAAATCATTTTCTGATGAATAACTGTTCATGTTTGGATTATGCCTATTTGGATTATCAATGCCTATTTACGCTTATTTGTATGAGGTGCATTTAGCTATGGTTGGTGATGAAAGTGAAAATAACAAAACACAAGTATGAGGTTTTATTTATAAAGGGATAGGCCTCCTTCTGCACTGTTGGGATTCCAGTCTATTCTATGGATAGAATTGAAAAGTAAGGTGTTTATGTCATGCCTATACTGAAACTTGTTTATACAACACTTAGCACATTTAAAAGAATCATAGAATCCCTACAGTGCAGAAGAGGCCATTCAGCCCATTGGGTCTGCACTGACTCTCTGACAGAGTATCATACCCTGGCCCTCTCCCTGCCCTATCCCTGTAGCCACACACACCTACCATGGCTAATCCCCCTAACCTTCACATCTTGGGATACCAAAGGGCAATTTAACATGGCCAGTCACCTAGCCTGCACATCTTTGGACTATGGGAGGAAGCTAGAGCACCCGGTGAAAACACACGTAGATATGGGGAGGACGTGAAAACTTCACACAGACAGCCACCCAATGCCGGAATTGAACCTGGGTCTTTGGAGCAATGAGGCAAGATTGCTAACCACTGTGCCACCTTTCGTGAACTTCATGCAGTTCTGGTCATCATAGAGGCATTGGAGAGGGCAGAGAAGATTTAGAAATGCGTGAATGTACAAATCAGGAAAGGATAAATAAGTGAGGTCTCTTTTCTCTTGAAAAAAGAAGAGTGACCCAATAGAGAACTTCACATGTTGAAGGGTTTTAATAGAATGCATATATAGAAATTCCCGCCAGAGATCAACAGACTTTTGCATGGTCCACCCCTGCCCACTACGATTCCTGTGGCAGGTGGGACGGGAAAATTCCACCCTAGTCTCTGCTCCAGGTTCCCTTTTTTAAAATTAAGCTGTCCTGAACAAGAGTACCTAATGCTATTATTCTAACAAAGATTTATCCAAACTTGAAACATTAGCTCTGTTCTCTCTCCGTCAGGCAACTGAGATTTTCCAGCATTGTGTTTTAGTTTTGTACTTAATTTTGCTGTTCCTTTCAGATGTGACCTAACTAATAATCCTTAGAGAGGCCATTGTAGGCCATTTGAAAATATGAACTAATTTTAAGTACCTGAAGTAAGAATGGGTGCACCACCTAGCTGCACAGCAATTCCAAAAACCATTGCCCACCCACACTTGATCCCTATAAAATCACCTCTCCCATCTTCCCAAGTGAGGGCCATTTCTAGCAAAAGATCAGCCCAAAATTTAAATCTCCTTCATCAGTGAGCTTCCTGGGACATGCAATAAATATTGGCTGCTCATTGACTCAATGTAAGTGAGGCCCAAGACACAATATGAAATCTCCCTCAGGCTATTCATTCTAGAACAAGGATCATGTCCTGTGCCCAGTCTGTGCCAGCATACTGCTGCTATCCAATTTCACCCACTGCATGTTCTGCATAAATCATCCCATGGTTCCTTCTGCTCATTAACATCTGCACCTGTTGAGTATGTATTTCAATTTCCATTAAACATTTGGCATAATATGTTCTTACAAGGAGCAAAGCACATAAAATACATTAATTTACAATACTGCATTCACATATAAAGGAGCTGATAGACTGTTGGACCAGTTGTGTTGTGCTAGAGTATCTGACCAATGCAGAAGGACAAAGCATTAATTGAGTTTCGGCAATCATTTAACCAAATCCGTCCATTATTAGTTAACTACATTCAAACTGGTTGTACCCTTAATAGGATCATCGTGCTACAATTCACATGAGGGAACTGCAACCAAAATAATTTGCCAAAGAATCCTCATATGAAATAATCTGTAACTTGTACTTGAATCAAAAGTAATGAATTAATAGGTAAATGATATTTGAATAAATAGGTAAATTGCACTTTTAATAGTCAGTACAACAAATATGTCTTACACAACAACAAGCACCCACAGCAGTTCCTGGAGACATGTAGCATCATGCGCAGTTGTAAAATGCTCTAACTCAAACTTGGAACACAAGACCAGTTGTGACCAATTTCTGACGCTTTTGATTTTTCCCATGAGTCTCATTTTACTGGCAGCTGTATTGCATTCACGGTCCCCAAAGACAGTTATTAGCCAAATAGCACAGGCCTACAGAAGTCCTTATCTAGGTTTATGTTTGTCTTTATGGCACAGATTCCCCAGAGATTATTTTATATCTCCCTTTAATAAACTCCATTTAAAGCCCATTGAATGATCTAGCTAGCTCTGGCAAAACTGAAGCAGAACCACTAATTTTTTTCAATTTATAAGACCTGCCTAAACCCTTTATTCGGCTTTCTGTTTCGCTTGACTCTACTACACACAGCTCCTTGTAAATGTGCCTTCCCTGTTCTCTCCTCTACTGTGGCTCTCTTTTATTTGCAGCTCTTCTTTGTGGCTGGCTACATTATTTTTATATGTTAACTTCTTTCCAGGTTAAACGTCACCAGGTCACATGGACCAGTACTTATTTTTAGTGCAGAAAATTACTATTGATCCATTTACAACAGACGCAAATGTTTTAACATTATTTTCAAACATTCTTAAAGCAAATTATAGATTCCAAAGGCATTTTAAAGAAATTAAAACATTTTTCTTACTCCACTGCTTTCAGATCAAAGACAATCACAGGTAGAATGATTAACATACTTTGCTGATCACGCCAACTTTACAGGCAAGATTGAATTTCAAATAAGAGCTTACTAACAAACTCGTTTTGCAACCTTGCTAATTTCTATGCTACAGTTGCGGGATTATAATCATGTCTTGTCTGGTTTAATCATGGAAGGCTGAAGAAGAAATTCCTTAAACTTATGAGTTTCAAGGAGCAGAAGAAAGAACATCTAAAGAAATTAATTCATTGACCTCTCTGATAATAAATTTTTGTGAGGACGCATGTCACTTGTGCAGGTATGTTTGCTAGACAGCGCAATACTGCAGACTCATACATCCCTATATCCTCCTGTTTCCCCAGCTTCAACATTTGCAAGCTCACTAATACAGTGATGGCGTACCTAATGGAGCATTTTAATGCTTCTGTAAGTCAAAAAGGGGTAAGTGGTGTTAATATAGTTGTGCAATGTTATATATTTGTGTATGTGTCATTTTAAATTGAATACATTTTATGCAGAATTATATAATATATAAAGCATAAAAACTGACCATCCAAACCAACTTCCTGTCCATGTGAATCATCTCCCATTACGGCTACTTCATGTCAATCTTTCAATCTTTTTACTTCCTTTCTCTCATTTGCCCATTTCATTTCTTTTTGAAAGCATCTGAACTATCTTTGTCAATCACATAGCAATGAAGTCCTTGCTCGACAGACTGGAGGGACTGATTGTGGACAAGTCCCCAGGACCGGATGGATTGCATCCAAGGATTCTGAAAGAAATGGCGGAGGTGATAGTGGATGCCTTGGTGGTTATTTTCCAAATGTCGCTGGATTCCGGGGAAGTGTCGGAAGATTGGAAAACGGTTAATGTTACACCGTTGTTTAAGAAGGGTGGCAGGCAAAAGGCAGGGAATTATAGGCCGGTTAGTTTAACATCTGTTGTAGGTAAAATGTTAGAATCCGTCATCAAGGAGGAAATAGCAAGGCATCTTGAGGAGAATTGCTTGATAGAGCAGATGCAGCACGGTTTCGTTAAGGGGAAGACGTGTCTGACGAATTTATTGGAGTTCTATGAGGATGTGTCGAGGGCGGTGGATAGAGGAGAGTCGGTGGATGTGGTCTTTCTTGATTTTCAGAAGGCGTTTGACAAGGTACCTCACAAGAGGTTATTGCAGAAGGTAAGGGGGCATGGAGTTGGGGTTAGGGTGTTAGTGTGGATAGAGGATTGGCTGTCTAATAGGAGACAGAGAGTGGGGATCAATGGGTGCTATTCGGATTGGCAGTTGGTGACTAGTGGAGTGCCCCAGGGGTCGGTGCTGGGGCCTCAGCTATTTACCATTTATATAGATGATCTGGAGGAGGGAACTGAGTGTATGGTGTCGAAATTTGCTGATGACACCAAGATTGGTGGAACGGCAAATTGCGCGGAGGGTGTGGAGAGTCTGCAGAAGGATCTAGATAGGCTGGGCGAATGGGCCAGGAACTGGCAAATGGAATTTAATGTTGGCAAGTGCGAGGTGGTCCACTTTGGTAGGAATAATGGTTGGAAGGACTATTACTTACGTGGTGAAAAACTGCAGCAGGCGACAGTGCAGAGAGACCTCGGGGTCCTTGTGCATGAGTCGCAAAAACCCAGCCTACAGGTGCAGCAGGTGGTCAGGAAGGCGAATGGGATGCTGGCCTTCATAGCGAGGGGGATTGAATATAAAAGTAGGGAGGTCTTGCTGCAGCTGTATAGGGCACTGGTGAGGCCGCAGCTGGAGTACTGTGTGCAGTTTTGGTCGCCGCACTTACACAAGGATATTTTGGCCTTGGAGGGAGTGCAGAGGAGGTTTACTAGGCTGATGCCGGAGTTGAGGGGGTTGAGCTATGAGGAGAGGCTGAATAAACTAGGCTTGTACTCGTTAGAGTTTAGAAGAATGAGGGGAGATCTCATTGAGACATATAAGATGATGAATGGGATGGATAGGATAGAGGTGAAGAGACTCTTCCCGCTCAGAAAGGACAGTAGGACTAGGGGGCACAGCCTCAAGATAAAGGGGGGGCGGTTTAGAACGGAGTTGAGGAAGAACTTCTTCACTCAAAGGGTGGTGAATCTCTGGAATTCTCTGCCCGTTGAAGTGGTGGAGGCTGCCTCGCTAAATATTTTTAAGACGCGGGTTGATGGGTTTTTGATAAGCGAGGGGATTAAGGGTTATGGGGAGAGGGCGGGAATGTGGAACTGAGCCACGACAGATCAGCCATGATCTTATTGAATGGCGGGGCAGGCTCGAAGGGCTAGATGGCCTACTCCTGCTCCTATTTCTTATGTTCTTATGTTCTTATAGTGGGAGTGTAGTGAAGGGTTACCAGGCTGATTTCTGGGATGGTAGGTCTGTCATATGAGGAAAGACTAAGTCGATTAGGATTGTATTCATCGGAGTTTAAAGAAGTGAGAGGGAGTCTTATAGAACTTATAAATTTCTAACAGGATTAGACAGGGTAGATTTAGAAAGACTTTCTAATGGCGGGGGAGTCCAGAACTAGGGATCATAATTTTAAAATAAAGCGTAAATGTTTTAGGACTGAGATGAGGAGATATTTCTGTTGAATTCATCCCAGAGAAAGTAGTTGAGGCCAAAATGTAATGTGATGTCGAGAAGAAATTAGATATAAATCTTCGAGCTAAAGGGATCAAGGGATATGGAGGAAGACAATAGTGGGATCAGGACATTAAATTTGATGATCAGCCACGATCAAATTCAATAGTGGCTCAAGCTTGAATGGGCTGAATGGCCTACTTCTGTTTCTGTTTTCTATGTTTCCTCTGGTAGCAAGTTCCACTTCCCACATTCTATGTGTTTTCTGAGTAAAGAACTTTGGCTTATTTCTATTAAATATAGTAGTAACTATTTTAGGGTGGCACAGTGGCACAGTGCCAGGGACCCAGGTTTAATTTCTGGCTTGGGTCACTGTCTGCATGGAGTTTGCACATTCTCCTCATGTCTGCATGTGTTTCCTCCAGGTGCTCTGGTTTCCTCCCACAGTCCGAAAGTCATGCTGGTTAGATGCATTGGCCATGCTAAATTTTCCCTCAGTGTACCCGAACAGGTGCCAGAGTGTGGCAATTAGGGGATTTTCACAGTGACTTCATTGCAGTGTTAATTTAAGTCTACTTGTGATACAAATAAACAAACATTAATCTTGTTGTATTTTTAGCCACTATGTTGGATTCTCCCACAAGTGGAAACATTCCCTCCACATCTACCCTATCCAATGCATTAATAATCTTAGAAAGTTCTTTCAGGTTTCTTCTAAATCATCTCTTTTTTATTAAAAACAAAGACCCAGCCTGATCAATCTTTTCTGATGACTGCCATCTGTAAAATGCTTTTCTCTTGGATTTGCTCCAGTATTTCAGTCATTCTTATAGCAAGGAGCCTAGAACTGTGCACAGTTCTCTAAGTGTAACCTGACCTGAGTGATATACAAGTTTAACACTACTTCTTAAGTTTTCAAATCCATGCTCCTAGAAATTAATTCCAGCATTTAGTTAGCATTTCTAATTGCTCAGCTGACCTGCAATGCTGTTTTTAATTATTTATTCACCTGTAAATCTCTTTACTCTTCCCACATTCAGTTTTTTTTATTTTTCATGGTGTGAGTGATCTGGCTATTTTTCCCACCAAAGTGCATTTCCTCATTTTTATCTATGTTGATGTTCATTTGCCACTCAACTGCCAAGCTCAAACTTTCTGATGTCTTCTTGTATGGTGCTGCTTTCTTACTCAATGTTATTTTTCCAGTTTGGTATCATCTGATTTATTATGACATTGGTATACTTGTTCCTAAGTCCAAATCATTATTGTAAACATTCCCAAGTGCAGTTAATTTGGGGTGATGCAAACTATTGTGGATATGATTGAACAGCCATTCTATCTCCCTACTGTTTGAAGTGTTTTTCTCCCCCAGTAGCCATTCAATTCAGAATGATTAATCCTAGGGCCAGTGCTGATCAAGAAACCAATTTGGGGGGATTGGCCCTAAAGGGAGACAACATCAAATGACCAGACAATATGAGAGAGAAGTGATTAGTGCAGCTTGACACAGAGGGAAGATGAATTAACTCAAGGGGTTCAACTGACTGGGGGATTTGAGGGTTGGATCTTGCTTGTGAAGACTGGCTTAGAGGTATTGAAGGCTACACACAGTCTGTAAAGCAGTGGGTGCACTTTGTGGCTGATTGTCATGTCCTTCAACCATGGGGATACCATGGTGGGAACATTCTGATTGAGATGTTACTCCATGGATGTTATAGCAACACTCCACTACCCACAGATGAAGTATTAACTCCTGTGCAGAATTTATTGAACATGTGTGAATCAGACAGAGCTTGTAATTAAACTAACCATCATGCAAATGTTGCAGAGTTAGTGAACCCAGGAGCTGGCTGCACAGCATGGATGTGACAGTTGGTTCATTCACTCTGATTGTAATTACATTTGGGATCACTGTATTGGAGTAAGAAAGAAAGCATTGAAACATAGCAAACTAGGCCCAATTATTTGCTGCACAACCTTTCAACAAATACAGTGTGGATGTTAACAGTAAGAACCCCCTTTTCATGTATACTTATTGAAGGTGACTAGTAACACCTTGACAATCATTGTGCCACACAGGTGGCCACATGTGTCATTGGGTGGAGTTGCTTTGTGTCAATCTAGTGGTTTGATGCTATAAAAACCACATGTCAAATTAAACACTAAAAGATTTCCCAATCACACACATTTGACCAAGATACTGTTATTTTTATTCTTCTTATTATTATCCACTAATGTATTTAATTAGTCAGAATATTTCAGAGAACAGCCAAGTTATTGTCAAAAGTATTTTTGCAAGCTTGATTATAATATTTTAAAGTTGTGTAGGTGCTGGAAGCACAGTGTGACTGTAGAATTTACTACTTAAGAGTACAACTATTTTTCTTAACAGCAGCCAACAAATGCCATTTCATCTTTCTTATTTATTTGGACAGATTTCTATTTGGCTGCATGGAATCATCCACCGTTAACAGTCCGAATACAAGGATACCACCAGGCTGTTTTACAATGTAGATCTATCATTGCAAGTTTAGGAACTTGTTTCTCTACATTAATTGTATCCATTCAATAAATTTTAACAGTTTTAGGATATTGGAACGTGTTGACAAACATCACGGTTGTATAAATGGTGTTTCTAACGTATGTGCCCTTGGTGCGTGTTCTTCCTTCGAAATTACATAGTTTCTGTTGCTTCATTTAATCCTGTAATCCGGAATTTGTATCCACCAATTAAACAACTAAATCGGCTCCCGTGCAATTTGTCATGTAAGAATGATCAAATCATGTAATTCAGAACTGATGCTAAAGAGGCTTGAGAGTTTTTTTTTAATATAGTATTCGCTGAAATCTTTCACACGAAGTTGGAATGACCCGAGTTTTGGATTCATTCTGCATAATCTCTTTAAACGCTCATCCACCATTTACTTACCTGGCGGTGGTCTTAATTTGCAAGATATTTAAAAACAAATGCACATTTAACGTAAACGGGGTAGGTTGTACAAACAATTTGATTCTGCTAGTAAAGGTCTATTTTATTTGAATATTTGCAGAACTATAATCTTCATGATATTTAAGAAAGTTTAAGTTTAGATTATATGGATATCAGTGTGTGCCCGCAGATCTCTGTATGTAATCTGCCTCTTTTGAATGATGGAATCTCACTTGATGAAGATTATGAAGATGAGTCAAATGTATTAAAGTGAATAGGGGCCGTTTTTATTTGTTTTTAATGTTATTTGAGATTTCTAAGGTCTGTATTAAATTGGGCTAAATGTATTTCTGTTGCAGAGGATTTATATATGATAAAAAAATGGATAGAAATGAATGAAGTTCAGCGAAGAAATTGACCCTGAACTCCATAAATATAATTTTTCTGTCTTCAGTTGCATAGACTGTGCCAGCGACAATGAGTGCAACAGGAAGAGGGGCAGATTCACACAGTCCAATCATAATTTATATGGGAATAAAAGACTTGACACTGGCCATAGCTGAATAGCAGCAGTCATGATATAACTGCTTTGCATAAATTCACACTGCTACTCGTTGCATTCTGCTGCTAACAGCAAGCATATGCAACCCGTCACAATCTGGTAGCAAAAACAGTGATTGCAAACCAACCATGTGTAATTTTATTTTATATAAGTACTATAGATTTATCGATGCTTTAAAAATATAGTTCATATTATTATTGTCAAGAGATGATCTTGCATATCTTATGAATTGCCTTGAGAAGTAAGCATAACAATAGTTGATAGAATAAAAGCATCAGAAAATCAAAATCGCCTGCCAAAGTTAAGCCAATCACTTTACTGATTAATGATAATGCAAAACATCGGTGTAAAGTTATCTTCCGCTTGATACATTCAAGAAATTTTATTTGAAGAGGCATACTCCACAAGTTGTGCTTAAGGATAAGATTGCCGAGGGTGCTGACAGTTATGCGAAGCGATATTGACAGGGTGACTGCGAAGGTAAACCGCAGCGCTGTTTGAATCATGAATTAATACCTTGACTATATTGTATTGATTTGTCTTGTCTAAATGTCATTTTCCTCTGTCATGAATGCAAGGGGGTGGGCTTGGCGCAGTCCTGTTTAAGAAGAGCATTTGGTGTCCAGGCACTAGGGTCTCCGAAAAGAGAGGGCAGTGAATCTCAAAAAGTAAATCTATTTTGATGCTTGGATCATACCCTTCATACTTATCGGCCTCATTTGCTGAACAGATCCTGTCAGGGACATTTTTTAAAAAATATATCAGTAGATGGACTGTTTTTTGGGGATTGCTGAACTTTGAAAAGAATTGAGTAATGTGCTCCCTATTCAAGCCACAAGAACTCCTCCTAAGGAAATATTGTATCTTTAAGGAGAGTGAGGTAAAGAGCAATGCAGCCTCAGTACGTCACTGTTTTACTGGAGTGCTTCTCGAGCTCAAGGGGCTGAAAATATTTCCCCAATTGTGAATCAGATAGGGAGGGTGGGAAATGCCTGCATGAGCTCTCTGCAAGCATCACTGGTAAGACCTGCAAACCTCACACATGGGCCACAGCGACCGTTCAACTTTACCTCCAGATGTTCCCCGCACGTCAATGGGAATGTGCGATCGCTAACCCAGAGCAAGAAATAGGTAACAAAAAAAGGAGACATTCTTCTCCTGGCCATATTTTACTTTTGCCTGGTGCTTGTGTAAATACTTTTAAAAAAACATAAATCCTTTTTAAACTTTTGGGAAAATGTATTGATCTGTCACAGAGTAGTCTATGTATTTCAGAAACAAACCATGGGCTCCATATGGTGTAAGTACATATGGAAAGAGTGCTTAAAATTGTGAAGAAGCGGTATTACTAAGATTTAATGCAATAAAATGAAAGCAAGTTCAGGGGCAGTGTTTTAATCTCCCATTTATTTCTATGTAGCAACGTGTGTACTGACAAATTGATGTGGACTGTTCTTTGTTAAGGTCCCATTGGTGTAATGAGTGCCCATCAGCCCCAGCTCGGTGTTTCAGGAGATTATCTGTTTAAACAAGGATCATTTTACGAGTAACAATAGCTTAACTTTTGACTTCAGATGGCAAATCGGGTGGACATTTGAGAAGAGCCGCTCGCAGTTATGTTTGGAGTGAATGAGGCTCAGGTTGGTGGAGGGTGAATTAAAACTGAGATTACACTACACGGTGTTCACTGGAAGTTAATTGCTGTACTGTCGCATTAAAATATGCATTAGCTATATATTCGAATCGTTTAAAAAAATCTGACCTTACAAAGACAAACTGACTCAAAAATTCCTCCGAAGATCTAATTGTTCTATAATTTGGAGCAGTGATTTCCATTCACAAGCTTACTATAACTTGTTCACTTTCACCAGTGTTGTCTACTTTTGACATGCTTTTGTGGCTAAGCCTATCCGCTTGGAATGGGAGTGTGCAATAGGAGAAGTGGTGTTCACTTGATGTCCAGGAGGACAGGAAGAGTGAGGGAATAGTTACTAACTGTTCGTCTTGGCATTCAGCTCTATGTCACAGCCCTAAATGGACAACATGTACAGCTCACTTTATTTGTCAGCAAGTGTCAGGTTTGCTTTAAATCCTTATCGTGAACAACTCTGACTTTGTTTCGGGTAGCCCTTGTGTTATTTTAGTGTAAAAGCATATGCTGATGTATCTAAATATTTCATAGGACTTCCCAACAACATTGACAAAGCAGAGGAGATTCAGGAAGTTTACCGAAATGCTCTCATCTTAAGAGCATCTTGGATTCATCGAGTTGCATCAAAACTTTTGCCGAATTAATTAATTTAAAGCGTTGATTTTCTAAATGTGCTTATTTTGCCTAAAATGAAGATCTAGATGTATATAACAAAAAACAATCAAAATGAGATCTGCATGTACTCTTTATAAAGTATCCTTATAATTCATGTTACTGATCTTATAAAGATTTTCATTCTTGTTTTATTCTTATTTTGGCTATTGCAAAACGTAAGTCTTTGAAGTCAACAAAAAGTTATTTGGCAGATGTTGATAATTTTTCAATATGCCCATTGGCCTTCAGAACGTATCTCGATTTCAAACATTCTGGCTTTGTGTTTCAATTATTATCTCCTTTTGTGTCTGGAGGTGTCATTAAATCTCGCCATCTCTCTTAAAACAGTTTGATATGAAACCACTTGACACGGCTGACCTGCGCTCTGAAACGCGTATGTGTTCCATTACTGGGATCTCATGTGCTCACTCGTGCATTGATAATAGATGTTTAATAGGTTTGCGCGCGGTTTAGTAGCCGATTGTATCTTGGAATCTTCTCCGGGACCAGCACCTTTAAGAGATATCAAGTGATATGTGCAAAACTGAGCTCTCGCTGCCATCTCATGCAGTCTCGCCTCTTGTTCTCTTTCTCTGTCTGTCTCGCTCATTCTGCCTATTTCACAACCTTAATTTCAGAGGTTGAAAGGAAATCATTCTTTGAAAGCAAATCATTCCGGTCATCAGTTTTACAAACATTCTCATTTTTGCAGTGCAATTATGTCCTGTACGCCTAGATATGTCTTTACGTAACATTATTGTCTTACTGAGATGTGCGCCGGATAATACAGGGTTAAGAAAAAACATTAATGCCCCAACAGTAATATTGTACCACGTCTATTGCTATATTGAGAAAGACTTGAGCTTTGGGTAACAGTATCTGAAGTAATTAAAAATCTACATGATAGAGCTCATTGAAGAATTAAAGAGTACATTGCCTATATTTACAATTCTCAAGTGACCCCTGTCGCTGGTACGTAAATAGGCAATGACATCAGGACCTCACTGGGAAGGGGAAATGTGTGTGAATATGATTGTAAGGATGGGTATCCAAACGGTAAAGCGTTGTGCACCTGTAGAAATATATTCTTATCAGAGGGATGTATGATATTGCATTAGAGTACACATCTGAAAACTCAGGTTGAATTTACTATTCCCAGATTGAATGCTTTTAAACTTTCATTCTCTAGCTTGTTACGTCTGTAAGTGAAGAGTCTAAGAAACGTTATTTGTGAGTTAATTTCCGTAGAGGAGAGCGTCATTTCAAAACTTTTTAATGGTCTTTTCAGTTTCTTACAGATCACATATAAATCTAATTGGAAGATAGCGATCTGTACAGTTTGAAATATTCAACTTAATGTGTCTCCATGTTGTAAAAAATATCACGATCACTGATCCTTCTGGATTTTTTAAATGCAGGTAATTTTCATTATTTTTTTAAAAACCTAATATGTCAAAATACTGTTTTACAAAGCCTAACTCAATTTGAGAACACGTACTTTCATCTGTAAATTGAAGCAATTATGCAGGAGATATTATATTATGTAGACTGTGTTCTCTGGATAGTCATCAATCACCCACTATCGAGCTGTCAAAGCGGGCAGATTCGTTTCTTGGAGGCAGTCTTCCAGCTGGGGAGAATAGTAGAACATCATCATTAATTAGAGTGTGACCCCGCGGCTATTCACATGTCTGAACCCATGAACATTCGAGCAAGTCTACACACCATGGGTTTGTACAGAAATGTACTATACAGTAGCACCAAAGCAAGGCGCGATTTAAGATGGGGGGTGGGGAGCTTCTTCACGTTTATCTGTTGCAAGAAGTCAGACATGTCTCTGCCTATATTTTCTGTTCCATAGATCAGTTCAGATAGATAAAGTCCGAAGCTAAGGAGAGAGAGTGAGAAACGATTCGCAGTATTCACTCAGGACTACAAGAGTAGTTCGTTCAGAACGTTTGTGTCAACAAACATAAACACGAATCTAGTGAATGATCATCTGAAGTTCGCCTGTTTATTCAGTACCAATGTCAAGTCTCTGTGACACATTATACACGCACACAGGGGAAAACTTCTACCTTCAATTCATAGAAGAGAAAGGGGAAAATTCAGTATTACATACATTAGTGTCCTGTAAAATGCATAAATATGCCAGTTCTTAATTATTTTCCATAAATCATGTGTTTCCTGGCCAATTGTTCCATTAATGGATAAGCCACCACTGTAGTTTAATGATTGGATACATGTTTGGAACCTCACACTTTACCTTTAAGCACACACATGTTAGCTAACGCATCAAGAATTGATATCCCCCCTTTGCAGGCAGGGTATTAGTTGAACTGACTTACTGTTGGTTTAAGTAGCACAGTAGTGAGTCTGTGGCTGTATTGAGATATGGTGAAGCTCACTCTTGCTGTGGCTGTTGACTTTCCTACCCTCTATTACTGTGGTACAATAGGGTGGAGCACAAGTTGCAGCTGTTCATTAATATGTTTCTAATTAAATTCAGCTCCTTCCCCAGCCATCAGCGAACAACTATTAACCCAATAATAGTGACCGCACTTTGAGCGGCCATTTCCACACAGGGCGACCCGATTGTAACAATGGTCGTGGCTAAATTAGTATAAATACCATATTGTGCTCAATTAGCTTGGAACTCATATTGAGGCTGCACTTAACTCGGGGCTGTTCTTCTGCATTTATACTTGAAGCATTTATGCTTTTTTTTATTCCCTCCCCACCGTGAAGGTATCTAGGAGTTAGACTGGAGGCATTTTTAAAGCTGGCTTTATCTGACGTCATGCCTACTGATAATAACTAAGTTCAGGAGCAGAACACTTTGTATCTGACTCGCTATCTTTGTGTGTTTTACCCGCTTGCAAAAGCACTCATTTTCGAAACCAACTGTAACGTCCAGCCATCCTGTAAAACGAGATACCTAAACTAGCTTGGTTGTGGACAGGGAAGTGGGAGAAGGGGGTGGGGAGGGGGGTAGAAAAAAGTTTGAAGCTGTATGTAAATAAATTAAATGTGCCGTTTTCCTTCGCCCTATCGAGAATCTAGGAGCCTGTGCGCTTGTCAATCAACTGGTACGGTGAAACCGAGCAAAGCTGCAATAGCGTGGAGATCAGGCGTCTCTCTCTCGCTCCTTTTTCTGAATGTTGGGAGCCTTGGACAATGTCGTACCCGCAGTTCGGATATCCCTACACATCAGCACCTCAGGTATGTCACATCGATCCTTCAATTTTTTTGATCGCATTCAGGGGCTAATTGATTGCTAGTGGCCGTTTTCGCTTTTCAACATTGCTTTGCCCACAGGCTGATCCTGAATTCACTTCAATACAGATAAAATGTGACGTGGCTTAACTTTACTGTCCATAATAATAAATGCATGCGTAATTGGAAGGAGCGAAGTTGATCTAAAGAGACGTGTTTTCTGCAATGGGGAAAATAAACTGAGCAATCGCACAAGAACGATATAAAGGAGTCCCTGTGGAGATATGCAGCAGAAACAATCCCCCAATTTATATATGTTTCTATTATTTGTCTTTTTATATATATAGTTCCTGATGAGCACCAATCCCCTGACTACGTGCTGTGAGTCAAGCGGCAGGACGCTGGTGGATTCAGGGGCTGCCGCCTCTGCTCAAACCCCTGTCTATTGTCCCATGTATGAGAGCAGGCTGCTGGCCACAGCCAGGCATGAGCTCAACTCAGCTGCTGCCCTCGGAATGTATGGGAGCCCGTATACCACCAACCAGGGATATGGCAACTATGTCACCTATGGGACAGAACCCTCTGCTTTCTATTCACTGGTAAGTAATCCTCTCATCTCTATTATTACCACCATCAATTAGGATTGGGCAAAACAAGCTGCCCATGTTTCAACATTGAGGGCTTTAGTATTAGGTCAGCCCATTGATTTAGGCTGGTAATTGCTCTTTCTTCCTTTGACTCAGAACAAGTATTTCAACCAACGTTAGTAAACTGCAATTGTTCAATTTTGAAAGGCAGCAACTGTATGCCGCATTGTGATATCTTCAAGTAACTTGATCGTAAAGCCAAATTGCGAATTCCTCAGAGTTAACTTGCAGTAGTAACTATTAGATAACATCCCACCACTTATTATACAACACCTTCTCTGCGGGAAACGCGCTGACCATGGTTTATTAGTAGTCTATGAACACTGTTATAAATATTATCCGCAGTACTGAACGTTTTCCTGAAACCTGCCTTAAAATCTGAAGTGTCCACATAGATATATAAATGTACATTCATTTGCATTTCTCAACTGAAGGGCCTATCCTTCACTATCATATATATATAGATATGTGAAATGTATAGAGCAATGAACATGTATCACACTGAATTAGAGCACGTTTATGCAATTTGGAAGCATTTGTGCACAATGCATTTTGTTTAATTATGTATTTTGGCAAATGGCATCTCCGGTCCCTCAAGCCTATTTATGTACTGAAAATATAGTTCAATTATGTTATGAGTACAGCTGCCAGAAAAATGCCATTTTATAACTGGACATGGCGTGATGGATCAATCCCCAGGCAGAGAGGAGTGTCCCTATAAGAAGTAGCAATTTGAAAACAAGCAAATGAAAGCATTACAGAAATTGAAGTTTGACAACTAAAGTATCAGAACCTGAAATAAGTTTTCCATCTTTCCCCACCGTTCGCAACCTTAGTTTCAGGTTGGTCTTAGATTGGAACACATATTGATGGAAAGCATTTAAAAGAAACTCGACCTGAACTTAAATGCCAGGTGATCCTAAAGTTATTACTACTGATCTGATTGAAACATGCCATTGTTTGTACAGTTTTGACGCTGCTCTTCCGCTGATCAAAGCAATCAGCGCAGAGTTTTTCCATTAAATGAAAGTGCTGGTAATGAAGTCAAGATGTGCCAACATGTCTTTTTCAGAGTCCCTTTGACACCAAGGATGCGGCAGGATCTGCGCATGCGGGAATCACCCAGGCAGCTGCCTATTATCCATATGATCCTAGCTTGGGACAGTATCAGTATGACAGGTGCGCAAGAAGACCACCCTAGCCCACTCCAAGTATTTACACTTGCGATTATAGCAATACTGTATACTTGTTTTTAAACCATTACTGGAACAAACACCGGGCAGCCATTTGAGAGATGTGCTTGTGCGCAAATACGTATAACTTCTGAACTATTTTAAACACGCAATATTAAAAAAAACTCCAGTTTTCTTGGAAATGTGAAAAAAAGAACAAATTGGCTTTTCAGTGCAGCTACACGCAAAGTACATCAAAACACGGAATCCAATCACCGTGAAATGAGAGGAAAGGTGGCTGCTTGGGGGTTTGAATTGATCGTGACTTATTTTTTAGCGTTCCCACTTGTCAAACTCTTTTGTATAGTGGTGTCTGCACCTTATATATAGGAAATGTTAATAGTGTGCGTATCTATACAGTTATTAGTTTCAAGATTGTCAAAAAACCACTTAAGACACTTTAACGCTTCAAGCCCACTGCGTGTGTGTGACCTTTCCCGGCTGGGCTACATTAAATATTGAAGTGTAGCTGAGTGTCTTACTTTAGCGCATTTAACTGTTTTACCCGAGAAGGAAGGAGTATGATTGTACAGTCAACTGTATTTGAGCGAATTGTAGTAGTATTGTCGAATGAACAAGAACCCTCCGACAAGTTTAGAGAAAGTGAATGCTTTAAAAAAAAATAAACCGGGGAGGCGCGACGGCCTGACAACTGTCACATTTCATCCCCTTTCCCTTCCTGCGCCCGTTTCTGTAACACTCGCTCGTCCAACATTTTTTTCAGGAGCTTGAGCATTTTATGCCTCCATTTAATTTAGCTGGCGCCCGTTCAATCGTATATTTTATCACAACGGGGATCAATATTATATTCCAAAAGCCACTGTCAGGCATCTCAGCCAAATAAATGATATAAGCGAAGCGAAAGTAAATGTGCATTGCACATGATCTTTACACATAGTGGTAAATTACCTGTGTTTTATATTCCGCCCACTGATTATAGCAAGTGAAATATCCAGATCTTACTTTTTTAAGACATAACAAAACGTAAAGAGAATAAAAAGGCAGCGATAAAAACCGATTATCAGGAAAGTCAGCGATGCGAAATCATTAGTTTTCCAAGATTCCATATTCCAGAAATGTGTTAGGTGGGCGTGTTTAATCACGTTTTAATATTCTTGCTATATTTAATCTATTTGCGTTTATCTACAAACCAAATACTGAGCTTGTAAAATGGCTCACTCAAGTGTACTATGACATTCCACGTTCAGAAGCCATGTGGCAAATTCAAAGCGGATAGAGTCTGTATAATGACAGTCCACCTTTTATTAATTTTCAATTATTCTTGAACAAACTTAGATATGGTGCTGTGGACCCAGGCGCCAGGCGTAAAAATGCAACCCGGGAAACCACCAGCACTCTCAAAGCCTGGCTGCAGGAGCACAGGAAGAACCCCTACCCCACCAAAGGAGAGAAGATCATGCTGGCCATCATCACCAAGATGACCCTGACCCAGGTCTCTACTTGGTTCGCCAACGCCAGGAGGAGACTCAAGAAAGAGAATAAAATGACCTGGTCGCCCAGGAATAAATGCACCGATGACAAGAAACCATACGACGAGGAAGAAGATGAAAGTCCAAACAATAAAAGCCCGCAAGATAAACACAATGATGGTTCGCTTTCTCTGTATTCTCTTCGGTAGACATGTACAAGCGTAAATCCAACACCATATCATGTACTTTATAGCTAAATACATCTCGCATATATAAAATGTCGCTAGAAAAACAAACTCGAGAATATATATATTAAAAATGATAAGACAATAAAAGCCTTACAACTTATAGTCAGTTTTTGTTTAATGCGAGTATATGATAAACGGTTTAAATTAATTAGAACACCCTTCCAAACTTATCTTCACATTTCTGAAACTTATGTTTTTGATAGATACCACATGCAAAGAAGACAAAGAACTGCAGCTAAGTGACCTGGATGACTTTGATGGGATCGAGACAGAAAGTGATGAGTGTGAACTGAAAGGGCCATTTCAGCAGATGGACAGCAATCAGATCAGGGTCTCCGACTGCCCGACTGGCCAGTGCAAGAAGCTCTCTTTAAAGATTCCCCTTTCAACACCGGGAGATCGCCATTCTGAAAAGGTCAAGGACTGTCTCAAGCGAGTAATGGCGAGCTCCGAGCAAGACCTCATGGCAGGAAGACAGAGAGGGTGCGACTCCAAGCTTTGCTTCCAGCAGCAACAGCAGAGTCAGCAACTGCTTGACAACAAACCTCGGATCTGGTCCCTAGCTCAAACCGCGACTTCCCTGAGTCAAACTGAGTATCCATCTTGCATGCTGAAACGGCATCAACAGGCCATCTCCTCGTCGCCTCCCTTGGCCTCTGTGCCTACCAGCGTGGTGGACAGACAAGATTCCCCAGTAACCACCCTGAGGAATTGGGTAGATGGGGTTTTCCACGACCCGCTACTCAGGCACAGCACTTTGAACCAGGCACTGACCAACACTACCGTTTCCTGGGCCACCACCAAAGGTGCTATCTTGGATACAGAGGCAATGGGGCGTTCTTTAGGAACTCCTACAAATATGATTAAAGGACAGATCACGGGCTTACCCCAACAAGAAACTAATAAGGACCTCTCAGCATTTCCTAAAACAGGAAACAAAATGTTTTGTTCATAACAAATCAAAATGGTGTGGACTTTTTTCTGGACCTGCTGATGGACTACGAAGAGGCAAACTTTAACCTTGAGACGTTCTATTCACAAACCCAGCCCGTCTTTTATTAGACTTTATATATATATTTCATCACTGTTTTAAACGTTTCACAAACTAACTGCAGTTACTTCAAGAGCTCTTTAACTGAATAGTGCTGTGTAATTTATTCAAGTCCACGTTGGAAAGCACGTCTGAACTATAGTATAGACATATCGGTAACGTTTACAATATCCCAATGTTTACAGAAGTGGGTATCATGGATTGGAATTCGCAGCCTGCTTGAAAGCATGCAAATTTAATTCCCCGAAAATCCAGTTTTGGAAAAAAATATTTATGCTACCGTCAAGCTCTGCCAATGGATCACAAGCAACACTTATTAAAAGTTTACACCATTGCACAATTCTTTGGCTTTGAAACATACGAGAATATATGTTAAACATATGTGCACTGAAATAAATGTGCTCTTTTCGAGGTAACTAACGAGTGTTTGTCTGGTTACATTATGGACAGATAGAATGATGCAAGCTTGAGCCAAAGCGACACTGCTTCAATTTCCCATTTTAAAGTTGTGCCACATTAACTAAACGTTTCCACAAACCATATTATTCGCATTGCCTGTTTTAGATACAGTGAAAATAACCTGCAACTTATACCTGATATGGTATTTGAGTGTCATGTACTTACAGTACATTAGAAAAACTGTATTTTGGGGAAATCGTCATTGAAAAAGTAAGCTGCTTTTCCAACCAACACTTCTTTTGCCGAGTTTTATTCTATTGTACACTTAAACTCATTGATACCATGTCACATTAGATTAAACATAGTCCAAATATTTTGATTTTGAAAACTTATCTTCATCGCCTCTTCAAACTTGAATTAAGTTAAATTGTCAAGTCTCTATTTGCGTAAAATGAAATAAAAACATTCGGTCATAGCTCCAGTCACAGAAAAATGTGAACATTTCAGCACTAATGTTCGGAAACAGGATTTAAGGGTTAAGGTGCCAGGGTGCATGCGCATTCGTAGAGCTGGGAGGTGCGTGTTTACAGATTCGAGTTAAATTGGGAATATATTTAATACAGAAAATTTAGTTTTAGTTCTAATATCTAACAGGATGGCAGGAGCAGGATGGCTGAAATTGTATGTCACTGGTTTATTGACTAAAAATCATAAAATATCTTCTTGGCCTCAAAATATTAAACAATGCATAAAAATATCACATTATTCAATATATTTTAAGAACTCCTTTGCATTTGCTGGGCACAAACAAAAGCTGCATTATGTAACTATTCAGTTAAAAGTATTGCCAGAAAAGTAACACTTGCGAATAAAACACTCAATTTGTTGTCCCGATTTCAGTTTATTGGATGAAGAGAATGGTTGCACAGTCATTATTACGAGTATGCTTCACATAACATAAGGTTGCTATTCATAAAACGCCCAGTTCCTATTTTGCATAACTTTTTAAACTTCCGGCGAGAAAAATACAAAATAACATATTTGCATTCTGTTGTACCAGCCCACAATAGTTGTTGCTCTGAATGTTTGTCATCCACCTTAATTCATTTTCACAAACACCTCATACAATTCTCAACAAAATGGAACAGCGTCTGCAAACATTTTATTAAAAAAAGCCACAATTATTATGGCTGCGAACTGTAATATACTAAAGTGCTAAATGGCTTGTTTTGAAATCCTGATTTGAGAAGCAGTCTTTTTTTTCTCCCTCTCGTCTTGTATGTGTATGATATAAAAAGAATCCGAACATTCTGCACATTAACCTCAGTAAGAAAATAAATTGGATTGAAGGCTGTATTTTCTATTACTAAAATATAAAGTAAGAACTGTGTGAAACGTATTACATATCTGTTTAGTCGTGTTTGTAAACACGACCTATGATGATACCATATTACAAACTATGCACTAAAGCAGAAAATTCAATTTATCATCCTATAGTTATAGTGGGTAAATTCAATGTCTTCTGTATATATCATGAGCCAGATCTAGTACAATAAGGATTTATGCAGTCACATATCTTGTCACTGTATTAAACTTTCCTGTTCTTTGATGATATTGTCGCGATCACAAATGTTGCTATTTGCTAGACCCACTTGTCAAAGATTTTGACAAGAGCCCTGGTCGCCCAAATGTGCAACAGCTAAGATAATTTGAAGTGAAAATTTCATCTTGACACTAACCCCTCAATTTCTAGAAGCTCTGCACCCTCTGATCTCTAAGGCAGACTAGGCTTTACGGTGAGCACGTTTTCGCTGAAAAGGGCAAAAATAACTTGAATTAGTTGTAATAGATAAAAGGGCAAAAAAAGAGTCAAGGGTACTTGACAGTAATAGCGAAAGTCTATTCTCCAGGGGAAAGTGTACAGCTAGAGGCTGGAGTATGATGAATTTTAATGTAGCCCGGGCCAGCCAGAGCCTTTAACTGAAACCTTAGACAAATAAATAATTTTCAAAAATAATGCAACTGACAAAGTCTGGGTAATGTAGCCATTAGACTTTGTAGGTGGGGAGATGCAATTGTACTGAAATTGGAATGGAAAGGTAGATTGTGCTGAGGGTGAAAAAAAGAATCAGTTTTCGCTGGATACTCTTAAATCATTCAGCCGTGGCAAATTCAAACACACAGAGGAGGGGATGCTAAATTAACAGCGCTTTTTACATAGAGCCCAAATAAAACTGTAATCACCGACGCGTTACTTTTCATTAACAGAGTTTGACAGCAGCATATTCAGCCTCGACAAGGGAACATAAGCAAGGAAATAACTGCTCTCAAACACAGAGTCATAAGATAATTCCTTAAGCTCCATTAACAACTCTTAGCCGCAGGAAATGGGCTCCCTGAAAACATCTCAAAATCTAAAAGCTTTATCGACCTCTCAAACCCGTGCTGATGGTTCTATTTTTTAACTTAGAGAAAGATGTCCAGCCGAGGTAATAGACTCTGACACAACACCTTCTCATTTGTAAAAGGCAGACTTAAACGACATTTGAAAATCAACCAATTAAGCTTTAGAAATCATTGACACATGAAAATATTTATGATTTATGACATACACATTTCATTTTTTTCAAACATTACGCTATTGTCATACTACAGTTAAAATAAAACAACAAGAATACACAATTTTACATGAAAACAAAATAATTAGATCCGTGCAGTGGAAGATTTATGTATTGCGCCACGTCAACATAAACCTTCACAAGAACAATGAAGCAAAATGATGGCCAGCTCGTCATGAAAATTAGCCAATTGCACATGTAATTATTTTTAACTTTAAAATGATCATAATTGTTTTTTTTTTCAAGTCATCTTTGCAGTATAGTTATAAAACAGTTACATGCAAAGCCAAAAACCAGGTAGCAGCATATAGTGTTACAAAATATGATTCAGTTTCTCAACTAGTAGTTCCAAGGGTGTCTAAAATGTATACACCAATATATTGTGTCAATACACATAGGGTGAACATCAAAAATGGTAAAATTTGTGTGTAAAATTATCATTGACAAATCCTTGACAAATACAAATATTTAGCAAGTCTTAGTTTGTTCTAATTTTAGTACTTGTCTAATCTAATCCATGCAAGTCCTGTCATAAAATGAATAACTTTTGGATCATTCAGCCCATGACATATGGAAATTACTACAATTTAAGAGATGTCTGGATCAGCTAAGAGAAAGCATTATCTAATCACATTATTTTCTATGGAAAGACTTCTCCAATTTGTTTCTGTGTCATTAAATGCCTGTCAAAAAAAAACAAGCTGCTTGTTTCTAAACATTTGTTTTAATTTGCAGTGCACTTCAATGATCTGAAGTGGCCTTTCACCCCTCTGTTAGTCTGTATCATTAATCGTCTGTTAATAACCCAAAGTCACAGAGCAAAAGCCACACAATGTGATGAAGTGTAGTGCCATGGTTATACTTTGGCCTGGAAATTACATCAGATGTTGAGCTGGCCAAAATCTGCACATTAATACATAATAGTTTGCCATTGGACATAAGCAATCAGTACATTTAGTTCAACGGCTGGTTTCACATTGTTAAGATATAAATAAATAAAAATGTAATTTTGCTAAAAATATTTATCACCATGCTTCAGAGTACCTTTCCCTTTCGTAATCTCTGTCACAGATGAAGCCCAGAAAGCATAAGCCAAGGCTTAGAGTCACCCTAAATGTGTCACAGAGCACTACTGGAGTTTAACCACAAGTAGCTATAAGCTTCTCAAATCTGTCTACTCTTATCTTTTAAGGTATTCACACACAGCTTTATCTGGATTCAAGTGGAAGAATCTCAGGTCTCACACTATCTCTTCATGCTTCCTTAGTGAGCCAAACAAGCCAATCCACATGGCCTTGGGGTATTTATAGCTTAGCTACTTCAGGTGGAGGATTATCTGCTCCATCACAAAATCGCTGTTGCTAAATTATGCCTATTATATGTTTCAAATTTTACCAGGGTTCACCATAGATTCTGTGCTCTCCCCTCAGGCCAACTGCCAATATTGCTGCCAACCTTGAATTTACTTTTTCAATTTGAAAAATGGCATAAACATGCTTGAGCTAGATACAAAGTTATATATATGAAAAAAGAGTAACAGAAGGGAAGAAAGAAAGATAAAGAATAGAAAGATGAATTTATCTTTCGTGACCTCAACATGTCCCACAGAGCTTAATCAAAATTGCAGAAATTTAGAAGTGTCATTTCTGGCACAAGAGAAGTTCAGCAGTCGTTTTCCAACCATGATTGTTCTCTAACAGCAATGATATAAATAGTAGATCATCCATATTTCTGATGAATAAACTGTGGGGAGAACACTCCTCCATCAATTAGAGTCATGGCATCTTGACTTCCACCTGAATTGGATGCAAGGAACCTCCATTTAATGTCTCATCCCAAAGGTGACACTTCCAACAGTACAACATTTCCTCAATACCGTACTAAAGTGTCAGCCAGCATCATGTACTCATGTCTCTGGAGTGGGACTTCCGATTGAAAGGCGAGAGTACTACCAGTACCAAGATTTAACCTAATTTGAATTATTCATCCAAAATAGACTGTTAATATTATTTCAGATAATTGGACAAACTGGAAACTGTGTGGAGGCAAAAGATAAACTGCAAGAGGACCCAAAAAGGGTAGTGAAAAGGGTGAACAAGCAGCAGATAAAATTTAATTCAGACAAGTATCAGTGGTTCATTATAGTAGGAATAATGAGGAGGGGGAATGTAACATAAAGGGTATAATATAAAGGAGGTGCAGGAACAGAGGGGCTGAGGGGCTTTGCATAAATCATTGCAGGTTGAGAAAGTGGTTAATAAAGCATACAGAATCCTGAGCTTTATAAATATGGGGGCAGAAAGCATAAAACCACATCAAATGTTTTTGTGGAAAAATGAAGGTCACAGTGTAACATATTGACATGGATAGAAGACTGGTTAGCTAACAGGATGTGAGATGCTGATGTAGGACTGGGTAAACACAGTAAGAAACTAACAGGAAACACATTAACACATTAATGGGTCATATTTGGTTGGCGGGATGTAATGAATGATGTGCCACAGGGATCAGTGCTGGCACCTCAACATTTACAATTTACATAAATGACTTGGACGGAGGGACAGAAGGTATGGTCACTAAATTTGGTGCTAAAGATAGGTAGAAAAGTTGTAAAGAGATCATTAGGAAGCTACAAGAGGATAAAGATAGGTTGAGTGAGTGGGCAAAGATCTAGACAGCGTGGCTAGGGTGAAAGATCCACAACCAGGGAACACCAATTCAAGGTGACTTGCAAAAGAAGCAAAGCAATGGTAATACGAGCAAAACCCTTTTTATGTAATAGGTGGTTAAGATCTGGAATGCATTGTCTGAGTGTGGTGGAGGCAGATTGAGTTGAGGCCTCAAAGAGAATTGGATAATTACCTGAAGGGAAAAAAAAATGCAGGGTTACAGGAATAAGGTAGGGGAGTGGAACAAGGTAAGTTACTATTGCAAAGAGCTAGCACAAATACAATGCAATCAATGATCTATTTCTGTGTTATAACCATTCTATGATTTGATGTGTATAATTTGAAACTACCACTACCCCTTTGAATTCTAATGCATTGCAAAAATTTTCTTCAGATGTTGGTGCTAAGATCAGCAGTTGTAGCAGAAAGACACTTCAGCAATGTATGACGCATTAGGTTCAAATTTATAAAAGTGGATTTTGCATGTATGGATCATCATACTACACATGAGTCAATTAATTCAGAACTCAATAATTTGTAATTTATACGTGGCAAGATCATTGTCATTGTGATCAAACCATTCATTATGTTGTTTACCTTTGTTAGAAGGTACGTAAACTGAACTGGTCATTCTGTACTTTAGCAGCAATAATATAGAGAAGTTTTGGAACAATTAAACTAGCCAAAACAACACAACAATTAGGATTTCACTCACTCATTCATGCACACATGAGAACAACTAGTTTACATGAGGCGCTCCTTTCAACTTGCCCTTGGGCTCAATATTCTGACTTTAGAACATATTAGTAAGTGTATAACAATGGTGTGTGTTATTCTCTGGCACATTGTGTCAATCTAATCAACGCAGACTATATATACTATGTAGATTATGCTGATACAAAGTGGTTTTAGTTTTTCATTGAAACAAACTATAAAATGTACCACGGTTGTAAAGTCATCCAAATTGCATTTAGGGAGGTGGGGTCAGGTCCCTTCCATAGATAGAATCAGATTATGTCATCTTCAGAGCACTGCAGTATAATTATAATCAATACACGATGAAGTTCCTAAAGTTCAAAGACAGGATTAGCCTACTATCTTCTTAACAGTTTAACTGACATTTAGATGTCATAAGAAGACCTCTATATTTATGTTTGTAAACATCCTTGCATATTAGTTTCTGTTCTGTTCTTTTTCCATAAATAGTGTTGGTATTACTCAAATCTACATTCTTCTTAGCTATAGTCAGATTAATTTTACACTTAACAATTATCTTGGCCACAGTAGAAAGTGAATTCCTGAGGGTGTAACGTTTAGTTAAACAATATATGTGTGGTCTGTGTGCCTTCATATGAATGTATGCAAATATTTGTGAATGCAAGTGCACTATTAATACTGAAAGATAGTTTTTCTTTTACATCATTGCTATATATTTATAATCTTGAAACTTATTTTATTGACCATGTCACAAGATGTATTTGGAGGACAGTACAGAATAATTAAACAAAAGACTAATGAGAACAGAATATATGTTGTCAAATCTCACTTCTGGGATACCACTTTATTTTTTGTCTTTCAATTTATGTAGCGGCACCCAAAATTCAATTACGAGAATATGATTTTTCAAAAGTAGAACATTGAAAATAACAATAACTGAATAGCTTGTACATGTTAATACCAAAAACCTGGTCTATTGGTCACATGCAATCTGTACATTTACAGATGGGAATGCGGGAGTGTGAGACAGTAAATTCCAAAGGTCCATAAACGGCATTCAAAAATTAGTCTGGATTATTGTAAATTGCATTTGATAGGATGCTGCAGGTAGGGAAAGTGCAGTTGACATATAACATTACACACTTCAAAAATATCTCCAGTACAGTACAGTACTTTCCCCTTAATCCATCATAAATTAAATGTTATACATAACACATTGATTTGGAAACTATCTGCTGTAAATTCTGAAGTATGTGAAAGTATGTGTTTCTTTTGCTGTCTTTTTCTGGTGGAACTTAATAAATTAAAAATAACGAGAAAGGAATGTTGTGAGAGCAGAGGAGAATGGGAGATGGACAGGGGAGAGAAATAAATTTTAAAGTGTCTCTGTGCTAAATATATTTCAACTACATTACCTGTGCATCGGGCCTGCAGGATCTGGAATTGGGCTACTGGACTGCATGCCATTGGGTTGATAAATTATTTCTGCATCTTGGATGATGGATTGCTTCTGTTTCTGGGCTGATAGGCTTCTTTTGTGGGCTGCCAGATGCCTGGTTTCTTGAGTGTACTGCCTCTGCTATGATTTTTCACAGCCTGGTGTGTCTAATTCAACTCCACAACTAGTATAATTTCCCTGGTTCATTCATGTCATTGGATGGTGCCTGGACTAATGCATTTCTCCACTGCCTGTGAGCTTGCACTATTCAATTGAGCTAGATTCCCCAAATATTCGGGCTGGATTGCTTGTAGGTCTGAGCTGTCTGCATCTGTAAGAAATCAATGGAACCAGTGATACAAAAATTTAATTATCTGAACTAGATTGACTTCTAGCTATCTGAGAAGCTGGATTACAGTATTATATATGTGCACATTATTAGTCTGTTACCAGTAATTTCATCTCTAAGAGAATGGATTTCTTCATTGAGTTGCTGATTGTCCACTTGTCTATGTTTTTGAATCACTCATATATTTTAACAAGTACACAAATATTATATTCAGATTGTTGGTTTGTTTGCTTTTGTGCATCATGATTCTCTGTGTTTTTAATACCTGCACTGTTCTCCACCAATGGTTTTGCATTGACTGCATGTCGGAGATGTTGGTTTATTTTTGTTTTAATTCATTCACAGGATATGAGTATTACTAGCAAGGCTGGAATTTATTGCCCATTCCTGATTTCCCAGAAAATTTAGTGATAGGGTTTCTTACAGAAAGACTTTGGTACATCAGTTTGCTTTGCTGAACCACAAATCATTAACCACATTTTGATGTTGCACTAGAGTTACATATAGGCTAGAATGGGTAAGGATGACAGGAGCTCAAGGATATTATGACTCAGTTCTGGAATTTCACAGTGTTGGATATATATTAGGAGTGCAAAACCTTTATGCATTTGGAATTGTTTCTGTATCTGGAGTAATTGAGTGTCTCAATACCAGGAGTGCTGGATTGTATATTGATCATCAATGAGGAGAGCCTATGTATCCAGAGTGTTGGATTATCTGTGTGCTTGGAATGCTGGATTGCCAGTCTATCTGGGAATGCACCATGTCTTATATGGAACGCTGAATTGTCTATGCATGTGGGAAACTTGCTTACTTGTACATCTGGAATTCCAGATCTCTATGTACCTTGAATGTACATTACCTTTGCAGGTTGAAATGTTGAGGGCCATATATCTAGAAGGCTGAATTATGTGCGAATCCGAAATGTATGTCTGTCTTACTGGAATGCTGGTTAAGTGTGTACTTGGAATGTTGGGTGACTGGTTATATAAAATGCTGAATAACTGTATTTACAGTGCTGTGTGACTGTATTTGAAATGTTGGATGACTGTGTGTTTGGAATGCTGGATGACTGTGTATTTGGAATGCTGGATGACTGTGTATTTGGAATGCTGGGTGGCTGTGTATTTGAAATGCTGGGTGACTGTGTATTTGAATGCTGGGTGACTGTGTGTTTGGAATGCTGGGTAACTGTGTATTTGAATGCTGGATGACTGTGTATTTGAATGCTGGATGACTGTGTATTTGGAATGCTGGCTGGCTGTGTGTTTGGAATGCTGGGTGACTGTATTTGGAATGCTGGGTAACTGTGTATTTGGAATGCTGAGTGACTGTGTATTTGAATGTTGGGTGGCTGCGTGTTTGGATTGCTGGGTGACTGTGTATTTGGAATGCTGAGCGACTGTGTATTTGAATTCTGAGTGACTGTGTATTTGGAATGCTGGTTAACTGTGTATTTGGAATGCTGAGTGACTGTGTATTTGAATTCTGGGTAACTGTGTATTTGGAATGCTGAGTGACTGTGTATTTGGAATGCTGGGTGACTGTGTATTTGGAATGCTGGGTAACTGTGTATTTGGAATGCTGAGTGACTGTGTATTTGGAATGCTGGGTGACTGTGTATTTGGAATGCTGGGTAACTGTGTGTTTGGAATGCTGAGTGACTGTGTATTTGGAATGCTGAGTGACTGTGTATTTGGAATGCTGGGTAACTGTGTATTTGGAATGCTGAGTGACTGTGTATTTGAATTCTGGCTAACTGTGTATTTGGAATGCTGGGTGACTGTGTATTTGGAATGCTGGGTGACTGTGTATTTGAATTCTGGGTAACTGTGTATTTGAATGCTGGGTGACTGTGTATTTGGAATGCTGGGTAACTGTGTGTTTGGAATGCTGAGTGACTGTGTATTTGGAATGCTGAGTGACTGTGTATTTGAATTCTGGCTAACTGTGTATTTGGAATGCTGGGTGACTGTATTTGGAATGCTGGGTGACTGTGTATTTGAATTCTGGGTAACTGTGTATTTGAATGCTGGGTGACTGTGTATTTGGAATGCTGGGTAACTGTGTGTTTGGAATGCTGAGTGACTGTGTATTTGGAATGCTGAGTGACTGTGTATTTGAATTCTGGCTAACTGTGTATTTGGAAAGCTGGGTGACTGTGTATTTGGAATGCTGAGTGACTGTGTATTTGAATTCTGGCTAACTGTGTATTTGGAATGCTGGGTGACTGTGTATTTGGAATGCTGGGTGACTGTGTATTTGAATTCTGGGTAACTGTGTATTTGAATGCTGGGTGACTGTGTATTTGGAATGCTGAGTGACTGTGTATTTGGAATGCTGAGTGACTGTGTATTTGAATGTTGGGTGGCTGTGCGTTTGGATTGCTGGGTGACTGTGTATTTGGAATGCTGAGTGACTGTGTATTTGCATTCTAGGTGACTGTGTATTTGGAATGCTGGGTGACTGTGTATTTGAATGCTGAATGACTGTATGTTTGGAATGCTGGGTGACTGTGTATTTGGCATCCTTGGTGACTGTGTGTTTGGAATGCTGTGTGACTGTGTATTTGGCATCCTTGGTGACTGTGTGTTTGGAATGCTGTGTGACTGTGTATATGGAATTCAGCCAGACCCTGGGAAGAATCAAAGATCAGAAGGACTTGAGTGTTCATGTAAAGCAGTCCCTTAAAGTAATGGGGCAGGTGGATAAAGTGGTTAAGAAGACTTATGGTATACTTGCCTTCATTAGCTGAGAAATAGAATTTAAATCAGGGAGGTCAGGTTGGAACTATATGCAAAGGCATGTAAGGCTATATCCAAATGCTGAAAAATGGGATTAGGATAATTAGATGGTTCATTTTGACTGATGCAGACGTGATGGTCCTAAAGGCCTTTTCTGTGCCATAGGTCTCTGTGACTCTATTACTTTGAAGGATTGTATATTTTTAATTCTGGGTGACTGCATTTGGAATGCTGGATAACTGGGGAGATGGAATGTTGTATGACTGTGTACACGGAATTCAGCAGAACCCTGTGTACACAGAATTCAGCAGAAATGCCAAAAATCAGAAGGACCTTGGTGTGCATAAACACTGGTCCCTTAAAGTGGCAGGACAGGTTGTTAAGAAGGTACATGATATAATTATCTTTATTAGCCCAAGCATAGAATTTAAGTGCAAGGAGGTTTTACTGGAAATATAAAAAACTTTGGTTAGGCTATAGTCAGAATATTGTGTGCACTTCTGGAAGGGAAATGTGCACTCATAGGAAGGCTGTGAATGATCAGGGGACATAGATTTGTGGAAAAGGGCAGGAGGATTAGAGGGGTTGTGACGAAAAACCTTCCCACGCATAGAGTGGTGGAATCTGAAACTTACTGCTTGAAAGGGTAGTACAGGCAGAGACTCTCATAACACTTAAGAAGTACTTAAATATGCGCAAAGTGATAAAAAATGGGATTAGAACAGAATTGGGAATATCATTAAAAGCTTGGGGGGGGGGGGCAGGGCCTATTCAGGTTGGAGACATAGTTCCAGGCCTCTGCGTATGCCTGAACTGTCAGCCTGCAGTTTGTAAGCCAGCTCAATTGCTGGCCAGCCCGGTACCCTCACAGTGTTACCCCTCCACATATCCCCCACAACAGCCCGATCACGGTCCCCACAACCATTCCCGGGCCTGCCCCGAACGCTGCCCCCCAACCCCCACAACTCCCCAGTGCTGGACCACCCAATGGCCAGACACCCTTGCAGTGACAATCACCCCCAGTAGGCCCTCTCAAGGAGGCAGAACCCCTACCCCCACCCCCAGCAGACCCCACCGCTGTCCATTCACTCCCCAGCCCACCCTGATGGTTGGCCTCCCTATTGAGTCTGCACCAGCTCTCCAAAAGCACAGCTTACCCAGCCCCCATGCCAGTAAGTCCATATATTTACCCCATTAATCCCCTTAACCGGCACATCATGGGACATTAATGCAATTTAGAATTGGCCAATCAATCTAACAAGCACATCTTTGGACTGTGGGAGGAAACCAAAACACCTGGAACAAAACCCAGGCAGACATGGGGAGAATGTACAAGCTCCACACAAACAGTGTGTATGTGAAAATTTCTTAGCAAGGCCGGAATTGAACTCAGGTCTCTGGTGGTGTGAGGCAGCAGTGGTAACCACCATGCCACTGTGCCAAGTAGTTAGGTAGTTCACTTTGACCGACACAGACATGATGAGCCAAAGGAAAGTTTCTGTGCTGTTGACGTCTATGAATCTATGACTGAGTGCCTGTATATTTGCAATGTTGCATTTAGGATGCTGGATGACTGTGTATATCATAGAATCATAGAACCCTACAGTGCAGAAAGAGGCCCTTCGGCCCATCGAGTCTGCACCGAACATAATCCCACTCAGACCCTACCCCCGTATCCCTACATATTATACCCACTAATCCCTCTAACCTACGCATCCCTGACACTAAGGGGCAATTTCTTAGCATGGCCAATCAACCTAACCCACACATCTTTGGACTGCGGGAGGAAACTGGAGTACCCAGAGGAATCTCATGCAGACACGAGGAAAATGTGCAAACTCCACACAGACAGTGACCTGAGCCAGGAGTCGAACCCAGGACCCTGGAGCTGTGAAGCAGCAATGCTAACCACTGTGCTACCATACTGTACCGTGGAGGACTGGATCTCTGAATACATGGAATGCTTGGTGAATTTAATCAGGAATGTTGGTTGACTATGCAGTTGAAATGTTGGTTGAATTTGTATATGGAATGCTAGGTGCTGAGTATATGAAATTCTGTGTAACTATGCTTATCTGATGCCAGAGAGTGTGAAATTAGAATACTAGGCAACTTCACATCTGTAATCCTGGGAGACTGTCTCTATGGAATGATGGTTGACTGTGAATTTTGAAAGCTAAATGATCCTGTAAATAGAATGCTGAATGATTGTTTATCTGGAATACACTGCTAGTGAAGGCTGTGCCTTTATCGGAAGCCACGACTTCCAGTATCCCATACATTGCTGTAATTTCTCAGTGGTAGCCTGGGAAGTTGTGAGCCCATGTAGTGCATCTCGAAACACTTGGAGTGTGAGTCCACCATGATTAAAACATAGATCTCATTTAGGGTCCTGCAAAAGTCCACGTGCAGTCACGTCCAAGGCCTGTCATGGGTGCAGGGAGGCTGAGGGCAGGGGTTTTTGATTTTCTCACAATGCTTTATTGAGTCTGCGATGTCTGAGTCAGGATTGGGCCAACAGATGTAACTGCTAGCCAACATCATCATTTTCCCTTCTCCTGGGTGGTCACTATTTAGTTCTGTTAATATTGGACATCGTCCTGGGAAGAGACAGTTACTTCGAACCCCCAAAAAAACAATCCTGTCCTCAACATTAGGTTCATCTTTCTCAATAAGGGGATGATTTCATTTCTTCAGAGGATTGTCCTTGGAGTCCCAATATAGGATCATATGCCTTATTTTAGATATGGTTGGGTCTTCTGGGGTTCAGGTTTTGATCTGCCTTGCTGACACTGGCAACATATCCAAGAATTTCAGAGGCATCATGACCCCTTCCAACGCGGGTGAAGTAGCCAAGCATGTGGGCGATGGGAGGAGACTCAATGCATCAACATTAGCTGTCTGGATTCCAGGGCAGTGTTCTAGACAATATTACTAAATCATCAGTAACAAGGCTCAGCCCTGAATCAGAGCAGAAGCTATAAGAGGGATCACTTGTCCTCTTTGAAAAGACCCAACAAGGGTTCATAGTCAGTAACAATGAAAAAAAATCTACCATAGAATATATGAAGGAACATCTTCACACTATCTAAAACCACCAACCCTTCTTTCTCAACCTGAGGATACCATTGCTTTGCATCCAAAAGGTTCCTGGAGGCATACACGATGGGCTTTTCTGCCCCGTCTTTCCAGCAATGTGACAGCACCACCCCAACCCCAGAAAGGGAAGCATCACAAGTCAATATAATTTCTTTGTTAGATCAAAGTGGACCAGTACGTCAATTGACAGTAGCTGATGAATAACAGCAAATTGGACTATTATTTAAATGGTAAAAAATGGCAGCATGCTGCTGTGCAGAGGGATCTGGGTGTCCTTGTGCAGAAATCTCAAGCAGTTGGTTTGCAGGTGCAGCAGGTAATTAAGAAGGCAATTGGAATTTTCTCCTTCATTGCAAGAGGGACGGAGTTTAAAAACAGCGAGGTTATGTTGCAGCTGTATAAGGTGCTGGTGAGGCCACATCTGGAATACTGTGTACAGTTTTGGTCTCTTTATTTGACAAAGGATATACTGGCACTGGAGGGGGTGCAGAGGAGATTCACTCAGTTGATTCCGGAGTTGAGAGGAAAGGCTTATGAGGAAAGACTGAATGGACTGGGGTTATACTCTTCGGAATTCAAAAGAATGAGGGGAGATCTTTTAGAAATATATAAGATTATGAAGGGAATAGATAAGATAGAAGCCGGGAAGTTGTTTCCACTGGTGGGTGAAACTAGAACTAGGGGGCATGGCCTCAAAATAAGGGGGAGCAGATTTAGAACTGAGTTGAGGAGGAACATCTTCACACAAAGGGTTATAAATCTGTGGAATTCCCTGTCCAGTGAAGCAGTTGAGGCTATCTCATTGAATGTTGTTAAGGCAAGAATAGATAAATTTTTGAACAGTAAAGGAATTAGGGTGATGGTGAGCAAGCGGGTAAGTGGAGCTGAGTCCACAAAAAGATCAGCATGATCTTATTGAATGGCAGAGTAGGCTCGAGGGGCCAGATGACCGACTCCTGCTCCTAGTTCTTATGTTCTTATGTTCTTAACTCAGGGAAAGCACCTGCTTGTGGAGCTTTCCAGGATCATTGCTGGTATTTCACAATAAGGCGTGCAAGGGGGCCAACATGGAAACCAAGTTCAGAATAAACTTTCCATAATAGTTTATGAGTCCCAAGAAGGATTTCTACTCCATGGTGTTTCTAGGGGATGGTTCTTCTTTGATAACCTTTACTTTATCCTCTGTTCGAAGTAATCGCTGGCCATCTAAGCGATAGTCTAAATATGTTACTTCAGCCGCTTGAAAAAAACATTTCTCCCTCTTCAAGTGAACTCCTAGTCTGGAAAATCTCTGCTAGACTTCTTCTCGGTTGTCCTGGTATTCCTGTTCTGAAGCCCCGTGACCAAGATATAATCTAAGTGTACTGCAACCTTGTGTAGCCCTTGAAGGATGTTCTCCATAAGTTTGGAAAATGGCTGACGAGATCCCAAAAGGCAAGTGGGTATACTCATAGAGACCCTTATGCAAGTTGAGCATCACATATTTCCGGAAGGACACGTCAAATTCAATCTGAAGATAGCTATGGCTCACATCCAACTTTGAGAACAGTTTTTCACCTGCTAACTCAGTATACAAATCTTCAAAATCGGGGCATGGGATACCTGTAAAGTTTGGAGACCCGCTTGACTGTTAGTTTATAGGTCCCCCAAAGATAAACTGATTTGTCATGTCTGAGAACAGGGACTACAAGTACAGCCCTTTCTGCAAATTGTGTGAGTCTTATTATATCTAGTTCAGTTTCCACCATTCTCCAGCATAGGGTATGGAACTGGTCTTGCTCTGAAGTACCTAGAGGTAGCATTGGGCTCAACATAGATCTTGCTGTTACCCATTTTATTTTTCCCAAGCCTTCTTGGAAAACTTCAGGATATTTATTAATAACTTCATATAACTTCAGTCCCCCCACACTGAGCCTGTGATCTCCAATTAGCTCAGTCGGATTTGCTGGAGCCAATCTCTCCCCATAAGGTTTGGTCCACAGCACGGCTAGCTGATTGCTACCCGTAAGATACTGGGGCCACTGTGGTGCCTTTTATTTGTAAATGTACCCCCATGTATGTGATTAGTCTGGGCTTTGTATGTTCCAACCTCAGGAGTTGGCTGTTAGATTGAAGGTATTCGCTGATAACGCATTCTGCACCTCTCATGCCCATCTCCATCTTGACGAAATGACCATTCACTACTAATTCTATCATTACTGGGGCAACGTTTGTTACAATGATATGATTTAGTTGTAGTGTCCGTTTCTCTGGAGGAGGGGACACATGTATAGTAGGATCAGGTACCAGCCTCCCTTTTTAACAAGGCAGCATGCATTTTGCCTGTTTCTAAAACGGCTTCAGCTATGTCCTTTTATAGTGCTTGCAATGATCCATCATCTGGCAATTGCACTTTTCTAGAGCATATTCTAAATTTTTGGTATGGCACTGCCTTTCCTTGACTGTTTGGTGGCATCATTAGGGTTCCTATGTCAAAAGGAGCCCTTTAGCACCTTGTTTACAGAAGCAGTCTCCATTGAAGACTGATTATACAGGCCCCCTCCTCTTATTTGGAAGACATTGCTGCTTGATGCTTCCTGAAGTTCCTGAGCCCCTTTTCCTCCACTCACAATTGATCAGATTATTTCTTTGACTTTCTTTAAATACAACTTGGGTTCTGCCAATAGTTTATTTTGGGTGGTAAGACCATTTGTGCCACATCCCAATCTGTCTCACAACATTTCATTAAGAAATGGTCCAAATTCAAAATATTCAGCCAGTTTCTGTAACCTAGCCAAGAACTCAGTGATAGGTCTCCCAGGAGTTCCCCAGTTATACTGAAGTGGTATCTCTGGAAAGGTAAAGGAGGCTTTGGGTCGTAATGGTTTTTTTTTACCATTTTGGTATGGCTCCTGCTCTGTCCAAGATTTCAAGAAACTTGAACGAGTCCCAGTCCATCACGCAAACCACCCTCCTATCTACTGACTCGGCAAAGCAGCCAGCATAATTAAGGACTCATGCACCACGAACGTTGTCTCTTCCACCTTCTTCCGTTGAGAAAAGAATACAAAAGATACAGTTCTACTGGCTCATTCGAAGTTTTTTGAGTCAGGGCTATCCAGATAGGTCAGAATTTTTATCATACTGAAAATAGGGGCCTATGTGCCCCAAGTACACAGTCACCCAGCATTCCAAATACAGAGCAACCCAGCATTCCAAATACACAGTTAACCAGCATTCCAAATACACAGCCATCCAGTATTCCAAATACAGGGCAACCCAGCATTCCAAATACACAGTTAACCAGCATCCTAAATACACAGCCATCCAATATTCCAAATGCACAGCCACCCAGTATTCCAAATACAGAGCCACCCAGCATTCCAAATACACAGTTAGCCAGCATCCTAAATACACAGCCATCCAATATTCCAAATACACAGCCACCCAGTATTCCAAATACAGAGCCACCCAGCATTCCAAATACACCGTCACCCAGAATTCCAAAGCATTCTAAATACACAGTAACCCAGCATTCTATATACATTGCATGATGTCTATGCATATGGAATTCTGGCGCACTGGTTCTATTTGGAATGCTGGGTGACTGTGTATTTGGAATGCTGGGTGACTGTGTATTTGGAATGCTGGGTGACTGTGTATTTGGAATGCTGAGTGACTGTGTATTTTGAATGCTGGGTGATTGTGTATTTGGACTGCTGGGTGACTGTGTATTTTGAATGCTGAATGATTGTATTTGGGCTGCTGGGTGACTGTGTATTTTGAATGCTGAATGACTGTATTTGGAATGCTGGGTGGCTGTGTATTTGGAATACTGGGTGACTGTGTATATGGAATGCTGGGTGGCTGTGTATTTGGAATACTGGGTGACTGTGTATATGGAATGCTGGGTGGCTGTGTATATGGAATACTGGGTGACTGTGTATATGGAATGCTGGGTGGCTGTGTATTTGGAATACTGGGTGACTGTGTATATGGAATGCTGGGTGGCTGTGTATATGGAATGCTGGGTGACTGTGTATATGGAATGCTGGGTGGCTGTGTATTTGGAATACTGGGTGACTGTGTATATGGAATGCTGGGTGGCTGTGTATATGGAATGCTGGGTGACTTGGAATTCAGCAGGACCCTGGGAGGCCACAAAAATCAGAGGGGCTTTAGAGTGAATGTATACTAGCCCTTTAAAGTACCAGGACAGTTTGATAAAATGAAGGCATAGAACATAGAACATTACAGGCCCTTCAGCTCTTGATGTTGCGCCGACCAGTGGAACCAATCTAATGACCCTCTAACCTAAACTATTCCAATGTTATCCATATGCCTATCCACTGACCATTTGAACGCCCTTAAAGATGGTGAGTCCACAACTGCTGCAGGCAGGGCATTCCATGCCCTTACTACCCTCTGAGTAAAGAACCTACCTCTACATCCGTCCTATAATTATCACCCCGTAATTTAAAGCTATGTCTCCTCATGGTAGCCATCACCATCCGAGGAAAAAGGCTCTCACTGTCCACCCTACCTAATCCTCTGATCATCTTGTATGCCTCAATTAGGTCACCTCTTAACCTTCTTCTCTCTAACGAAAATAACCTCAATTCCCTCAGCCTTTCCTCATAAGACCTTCCCACCATACCAGGCAACATCCTGGTAAACCTCCTCTGCACCCTTTCCAATGCCTCCACGTCTTTCTTATAATGCGGCGACCAGAACTGTACGCAATACTCCAAGTGCGGCCGTACCAGAGTTTTGTACAGTTGTAACATGACCTCACGGCTCCAAAATTCAATCCCTCTACCAATAAAAGCTAACACACCGTATGCCTTCTTAACAACCTTATCAACCTGGGTGCCAACTTTCAGGGGTCTATGCACATGTACACCGAGATCTCTCTGCTCGTTGACACTACCAAGAGTCCTTCCATTAGCCCTATATTCTGTACTCCTGTTACTCTTACCAAAGTGAATCACCTCACACTTTTCCGTATTAAACTCCATTTGCCACCTCTCAGCCCAGCTCTGCAGCTTATCTATATCCCTCTGCAAACTGTAACATCCATCCTCACTGTCTACAACTCCTCCAACTTTGGTGTCGTCAGCAAATTTACTAACCCATCCTTCTACACCCTCATCTAGGTCATTTATAAAAATGACAAATAGCAGTGGCCCCAAAATAAATCCCTGAGGTACACCACTTGTAACTGAACTCCAGGTTGAATATTTCCCATCAACCACCACCCTCTGTCTTCTATCAGCTAGCCAATTCTTGATTCAAACTGCTAAATTACCCTTCCTTTTATTTAATACTTCCATTTATTAGTCGAGGCATAGAATTTAAGACCAGGGACGTTATGCTGGAACTGCATAAAATGTTGGTTAGGTCAAATCTAGAGCGTTGAGTTGTAGTGTTGAAATCCACATTATAAAAGGGATGTGATAGCACTGGGAAGGGTGCAGAGGAGATTCATGGGGATGTTGCCTGGGTTGAACAGTTTTAGTTATGAAGAGAGATTAGATAGACTGGGGTTGTTTTCCTTGGAGCAGGGGAGAATGAATAGGCAGATGATTGAGATGTATTAAATTATGAGGGGCATCAATAGAGGAGACAGGAAGCACCTTTTCCCCTTGGTGGAGAGATCAATGATTAGGGGGCATAGCTTTACAGTAAGGTGCAGGTGGTTTAGCGAGGGAGTGAGAGAAAGCATTTTCAGCTACTGAGTGGGAGGAATCTGGAACTTACTGCCTCAAAGGGTGCTGGAGGCAGAGACCCTCAAAACATTTAAGAACTATTAAGCTGTGCACTTGCAATGCGAAGGCATATAAGTCTATGACCAAATGCTGAAAAATGAGATTAGATAATTATGCGGTACATTTTGACTGATGCAGATGTGATGATCCTAAGGGCCTTTTCTGTGCTATAGGCATCTGTGACTCTATTACTTTGAGGGATTGTATATTTGTAATTCTGGGTAATTATATTTGGAATGCTGGATAACTAGGTATGTGGAATGTTGGATGACTGTACACGAAATTCAGCAGGACGCTAGGAAGTATCAAAGATCTTGAGGTGCATAAACACCAATCCCTTAAAGTAGCAGGACACATTGTTAAGAAGGCACATGGAATACTTGTCTTTATTAGCCAAGGCATAGAGTTTAAGTGCAGGAAGGTTCTAATGGAAATATAAAAAAATAGAATATTGTGTGCATTTTATGAAGGCAAGGGAAGTGTGCACTCATAGGGGGGCTGTGAATGACCAGGGAACATACTTTATGGAAAAGGGCAGGAGGATTAGAGGGGTTGTGAGGAAAAACTTTTCCACGCATAGGGTGGTGGAATCTGAAACTTACTGCTTGAAAGGGTAATCCACTCAGAGACCCTCATAACATTTAAGAAATATTTAGATGTGCATTTGGTATGCCAAGGCATACTAGGTTATGGGTCAAGTGATAGAAAATGGGATTAGAGCAGAATTGGGAATATCATTAAAAACTTGGGGTGGCAGGGCCTAATCAGGCTGGAGGGTGCCAGGCCTTTTGCGTATGCCCTGATCTGTCAGCCTGCAGTTTGCTAGCCAGCTCGATTGCTGGCCAGCCCAGGACCCTTGTGTTGCTGCCCCTCTACCCACACCCCACAACAACCTGATCGCTGTCCCCATGACCATTCCCGGGCCTGCTCTGATCACCTGATCTCCAGTACCCGCCTTGCAGTGATGATCACCCCCAGCAGACACCCCCCCAGGGAGGCAGAATCTCTACCCCCAAGCAGACCCCACTGGCTGTCCATCCCCTAGTAGTCATGATGTGGGTATGCCGGCGTTGGACTGGCGTAAACACAGTAAAAAGTCTGACAACACCAGGTTTTAATCCAACCAATTTATTTGATAATAGACTCACAAGCTTTCGGGTTAGTCCCTTCGTCAGGTGAATGGAGAGTTCTGGCCTCAGACAGAGCATATAAAGCACAGACAGTTTAGAGATTGCTGATTAGAATGCGAATCCTTACACCTAACCTGTGGAACCTAACATATCATTGATGAAGACAAACATCTCGCCAGGGCTATCCCCACACCCCCACTTCTTGCCTTCAGACAACCATGCAACTTCAAACAGACCATTGTTCGCAGCAAACTACCCAGCCTTCAGGAGAACAGTGACCACAATACCACACAGCCCTGCCACAGCAACCTCTGCAAGACATGCCGGATCATCGACATGGATACCATCATCACAGGTGAGAATACCATCCACCAGGTACATGGTAAATACTCTTGCAACTCGGCCAACATTGTCTACCTGATACGTTGCAAGAAAGGATGTCCTGAAGCATGGTACATTGGGGAGACCATGCAGACGCTACGACAACGGATGAATGAACATCGCTTGACAATCACCAGGCAAGACTGTTCCCTTCCTGTTGGCGAACACTTCAGTGGTCACGGGCATTCAGCCTCTGACCTTCGGGTAAGCATTCTCCAAGGCGGCCTTCACGACACACGACAGCGCAGAGTCGCTGAACAGAGACTGATAGCCAAGTTCCGCACACATGAGGACAGTCTCAACTGGGATCTTGGGTTCATGTCGCACTATCTGTAACCCCCGTGACTTGCCTGGGTTTGCAAAACCTCACTTACTGTACTGTCTGGAGACAATACACATCTCTGTAACCTGTGATCAGTGCTCCTTCCACTCACATTGTCAGCCACTTCAGGTCTTGAACAGCAGGTTAGGTGTAAGGATTCGTATTCTAATCAGTAATCTCTAAACTGTCTGTGCTTTATATGCTCTGTCTGAGGCCAGAACTCTCCATTCACCTGACGAAGGGACTAACCCGAAAGCTTGTGAGTATATTATCAAATAAATCGGTTGGATTAAAACCTGGTGTTGTCAGACTTTTTACTGTGTCCATCCCCTACCCAGCCCACCTTGATGGAGGCCTCTCTCCAGCATCCACCAATGGTCGAATGGCAGCATGACCCCCATCCATCCACCCCCCGCCTCCAATCCACCCCCACCACCACCCCCCCCACCCCCCCTCCACCCCGGTCACCCCTAGGCCCTGCCCTCAGCAGGCCCTGTCCCCAGCCAGCCCTGCCCATCATAAGGCCCCGCTCCCTTGGCACGGCCCAACATCCGATGGTCAGACCTGACATGTCCCCTCAACATGGGCACTTTGCCCCTTGGGAACAGCCAGGGGCACATGCTGGAACTGCCAGGGGGATCTGGCCCCTGGTGGGGGGGGACCAGTTAGCCTACCTTTGACTCCAGTGGGGTCATTCCACTTGTTCCCCAAAAATGGGGAGCTAGTCTGAACCCCACTGGAATGAAATATTCCCGACAGGGTGGGAGATGCTCGTGGACCTGGGGAATTCAGTCCCAAGCCCACCAGACACATTAAAATAAGATTAAAAACAGATGCAAAGTACTTACCTTGTGTTCCCACCGATTTCCAGCATGGCACAGACAGAGCCAGTTAGCTGGCGCTGAAGCCTTCTTGGTAAACTCCAGGTTTCTAGTAATAACTTCATACAGCACCTCCTGCCCTCCCCACCTACCCTGAAGATCTCCAACTAGTTCATTCAGATCTGCTGAAGCCAATCTCTCCCCATGAGGCTTTTTCAGAGCACCGTACAACAATGATTGGGAGGCTGTCTGCCTGTGAGATACTGGGGCCATTATGTTGCCTTTTATGGGTAAATGATGGGTAAATATGGTGTAAATGACTAGTCTGGCCTTTGTATCTTCCAAACTCAGGTGTTGGATGCCAGATTGGAGATGCTTGTAAGTTTGTTCACCAATGATGTAGTTTGCTGCTCTCCTGTCCACCTCCATCTTCAAGAAATGGCCGTTCACTACTAATTCTACCATTATTGGGGCAACCTTTTTGCGATGATACAATTCAGTTGTTGTGTCCCTATGTCTGAAGGAGGGAACACCTGCAAGGTAAAGTCAGGTACTAGCCTCTCCTTTTTCACAAGGCAGCATGTGTTTTGCCTGTTTCTGAAACTTTGTCTTGGCTGTATCCTTTTACGGTGTTTGCGATGATCCATCATCTGGCAACTGCACCTTTCTAGAGCATGTTCTAAACTCTAGAGTTATTACTGCCTTTCCTTGAGTGCTCGGTGGCATCATTAGGGTTCCTATGTCAAAAGAGGCCCTTTAACACCTGGTTTACACAAGCAGTCTCCATTGAGGACTGATTATACAGGGTCCCTCTGCTTAGTTAGAAGACATTGCTGCTTGTTGCACCTAAAGCTCCTGAGCCTCTTTCCCTCCACTCTCAAGGGGTAAGATTATTTCATTGGTTTTCTTTATATACAACTTAGGTTCTGTCAATAGTTTCTTTTGAGTGGTTAGACCATTTATGTCACATACCAGTCTATCTCACAATATTCCATTAAGAGGTGGTCCAAATTCAAAATATTCAACCAATTTCTGTAATCTAGCCAAATTATCCAGCTATATTGGAGCAGTATTTCTGGAAGTGAGATGGAGGCTTTGGGTTGTAATGTTTTTTACCAGTTCTACTGGCTCATTGGAAGTTTTTTGAGTCAGGGCTAGCAGATGGTCAGACTTTTTATCATGCTGAAAGTAGGGGCCTCGCATTCCCAAATACGTGATCACCCAGCATTCCAAATACATGGTCACCATCATTCCAAAAACACAGTCACTGAGCGTTCCAAATACACAGTCACCCAGGATTCCAAATACACAGTCTGAAGGGGAACCAGAGACTAGGGCCAGTATGGCTCAGAGAAAGAGCAGGCAGGACGTAGTTGCTAATCAAAGAGGGTCTGGTGAACTGAAGTGCACTTGTTTCAATGCGAGAAGTGTAACAGGTCAGACAGATGAACCTAAAGCTTGGATAAGCACTTGGAACTATGATGTTGTTGCAATTACAGAGACTTGGTTAAGGGAAAGATAGGATTAACAGCTTAACGTTACAAGATGCAGATGTTTCAGGTGTGATAGAGGGGGATGTAAAAGGGGTGGGGGAGTTGTACTACTGCTTAAGGAGAATGTCATAGCTGTACTGGGGAGGACACCTTGGAGGGCTCATTCAGTGAGGCAATGTGGGTAGAGCTTAGGAATAGTTAGGATGTAGTCACAATGTTGGGGGTTCACTATAGGCTGCCCAACAGCCAGTGGGAGATAGAGGAACAGATATGTAGGCAGATTTTAGCAAGGTGTAAAAGCAACAGGGTTGTTGTGGTGGGAGATTTTAACTTCCCCTATATTGACTGCGACTCACTTATTGCTAGGGAATAAATGGAGCAGAGTTTATAAGGAGCATGCAAGAGGGTTTCTTGAAGCAATATAGTCCAACTAGGGAAGGGGCCATACTGAACCTAATATTGGGGAATGAGCCTGCCAGGTGGTCAATGTTTCGGTAGGGGAGCAGTTCGAGGTCAGTGACCACCATTCAGTAAGATTTAAGGTACTGACGGGTAAATATAAGTGTAACCCTCAAGTAAAGGTGCTAAGTTGGGGGAAGGCTAATTACAACAATATTAGCCAGGAACTGAAGAATGTAAATTGGGGGCAAATGTATGAAAGCAAATCAACATCTGGCATATGGGAAGCTTTCAAGTGTAAGTTGATAGCGATTTAGGACCGGCATATTCCCACAAGGATGAAGGATAAATATGGTAAGTTTTGGGAACCTTGGATAACGAGAGATATTGTGAGCCTAGTTGAAGAGGAAAAGGAAGCACTTGTCAAGGCTAGGAAGCTGGGAACACACAAAGCAAGTGTGGAATACAAGGAAGGTAGAAAGAAACTTAAGCAAGGAGTAAGGGGGGCTAAAAGAGATCACAAAAAGTCATTGGCCTGCGGGATTAAGGAAAATACCATGACTTTTTATATATATATAAAAAGCAAGAGGGTAGCCAGTAAAACAGTTAGCCCACTCAAGGACTACAGCAGGAATCCATGTGTGGAGCCAGAGGAAATGGACAAGGTGTTAAATGAGTATTTTAAATCAGTCTTCACCAAAGAGAAGGAATTGGTGGATAATGAGTCTGGGGAAGCATGTGTAGATAGTTTGAGTCATGTTCAGATCAAAAAGGAGCAGGTTTTGGGAGTCTTGAGAAACATTAAAGTGGACAACTCCCCAGGGCCTGATGGGATATACCCCAGAATTCGGAGAGAGGCAAGGAAGGAATTTGCTGGGGCCTTGAGAGGAATCTTTGTATCCTCACTGACTATAGCAGAGGTCATGATGTGGAGATGCCGGCATTGGACTGGGGTAAACACAGTAAGAAATCTCACAACACCAGATTAAAGTCCAACAGGTTTATTTGGTAGCATATGCCACTAGCTTTCGGAGCGCTGCTCAATCACCTGACGAAGGAGCAACGCTCCAAAAGCTAGTGGCGTTTGCTACCAAATAAACCTGTTGGACTTCAACCTGGTGTTGTGAGACTTCTTACAGTGAAGGTCCTAGAGGATTGGAAAATAGCCAGTGTTATATTTTTGTTCAAGAAGGGTAGTAAGGATAATCCAGGATATTATAGGCCAGTGAGCCTTATGTCAGTGGTAATGAAATTATTGAAGAGGATTCTTCGAGACAGGATTTACTCCCACTAGGAAATAAATGGATGTATTAGCGAGAGACAACATGGTTTTGTGAAAGGGAGGTCGTGTCTCACTAACTTGATTGAGTTTTTCGAGTAAGTGATGAAGGTGATTGATGAGGGTAGGGCAGTGGATGTTGTCTACATGGACTTCAGTAAGGCCTTTGACAAGGTCCCTCATGGCAGACTGGTACAGAAGATGAAGTCGCATTTGATCAGATGTGAGCTAGCAAGGTGGATACAGAATTGGCTCGATCATAGAAGACAGAGGGTAGCAGTGGAAGGGTATGTTTCTGAATGGAGAGCTGTGACAAGTGGTGGTCCTCAGGGATCAATACTGGGACTTTTGCTGTTTGTAATATATATAAAAGATTTGGAGGAAAATGTAATTGGTTTGATTACTAAGTTCACAGACAACACAAAGGTTGGTGGATTTGTGGATAGTGATGAGGACCATCAAAGGATACAGCAGGATATAGAATGGTTGGAGACTTGGGCGGAGAGAAGGCAGATTGAGTTCAATCCGACAAATGTGAGGCAATGCATTTTGGAAGGTTAATACAGATAGGAAATATACAGTAAATGGCAGAATTCTTAAAAGTATTGACCGGCAAAAGGATTTTGGTGTACACAGGTCACTGAAAGTGGGAATACCGGTGAAAAAGGTAGGCAAGAAGCATACAGTATGCTTGCCTTCATCGGCCGGGGCACTGAGTTTAAAAGTTGGCAAGTCATGTTGCAGCTTTATAGCTCTTTAGTGTAGCTGTACTTGGAATATAGTGTTCAATTCTGGTCACCACATTACCAGAAGAGTAGAATCATAGAACCCCACAGTGCAGAAAGAGGCCCTTCGGCCCATCGAGTCTGCTCCGAACACAATCCCACCCAGGCCCTACCCCCACATATTATACCCACCAATCCCTCTAACCTACGCATCCCTGGACACTAAGGGGAAATTTCTTAGCATGGCCAATCAACCTAACCCACACATCTTTGGACTGTGGGAGGAAACCAGAGTACCCGGAGGTAACCCACACAGACACGAGGACAATGTGTAAACTCCACGCAGACAGTGACCCAAGCTGGGAGTCGAACCCAGGACCCTGGAGATGTGAAGCAGCAGTGCTAACTGCTGCGCTACCGTGTCGCCCCCATCTCTCTAATACATCCACTTATTTCCAAGTGGGAGTAAATCCTGTCCTGAAGAATCCTCTCCAATAATTTCATTACCATTGACATAAGGCACTGAATGTGGAGGCTTTGTAGAAGGTACAGAAAAGCTTTACCAGAATGCTGCAGGGCATTAGCTATGAGGAGAGGTTGGAGAAACTTAGTTTGTTCTCACTGGAACAACAGAGGTTGAGGGACGACTTGATAGAAATCTATAAGATTATGAGGGACATGGACAGGAGCTTTTTCCCAAGAGTGGAAGAGTCAGTTACTAGGGGGCATATATTTAAGGTATGAGGGGCAGGGTTTAAGGGAGATATACAAGGCAAGTTTTTTACACAGGGAGTGGTGGGCCCCTGGAATTCACTTTTGGGGGAGGTATTGGAAGCAGATACGACAGTGAGTTTTAAGGGGCATCAGGACAAATACATGAACAGGATGGGAATAGAGGGATATGGTCTCCGGAAGGGTTAGGGGATTTAGTTCAATCGATCAACATGGTTGGAGCAGGCTTGGAGGGCTGAGGGGCTGTAATTTTCTTTGTACTTTGTTCTTTAGTCATCCAGCATTCCAAATACGCAGCCTTTTATTACCTTTTTTTTAACATTCTTCAATGTTGTTAGTGCTGAAGGAGTAATGCATGCACTCTATAAGAGTGGGCCCAGTCTTACCTATTGAGTTATAGGGCTCAAGTGTCTTGAGAAGAGGCAGAATAGCTTTTTTTCCTTACATTCTTGCCTTATGGAGGTTGTCCAGAAAAGGAAGATGGGATAAAAAAAAACCTCACCGCCAAAGTAATGATTTAGCTGAATGCCAGTTTCCTGTTGCCAAGCAGCTTCTATTGTGTACCAAGAAAGAGACCACTCCTGCAGCTCACAGCTAGATAGCATAATACCTCAGGAGCTACAACAATGGTCTGGGTGAAATAAAAGGTTTAAAAGCCCTTGCTGAACGCTTCCTATTGGGCAAGCCTCCGTCTGCTCAAAAAGGGAGCTTGTATTCCACAAAGCCCATGGGGAGATCTATCGATGATCCCCCATGGCCATTGTGGCCAACATAACACTTGCGATGCCCAGTGCCTGTGTATATAGAGTGCTAAGTGACTGTGCGTTTGGAGTGCTTGATGACTGCATATTTGGAATGCTGTGAGAAATTTTATTTGGAATGCTGTGAAAATGTGCATTTGAAATGGTGTCTGTGTATTTAGATGTTGAGTGAAATTCTGGGTAGCTGAGAATTTTGAATGTTGATGTGTTTGAAAAACAGTGTGACATTGCAGTTGGAATGTTGGGTGGTTGCATATTTGGAATGCTGAGTGACAGTACATCTGGAATTCTGGGTGACTGCTTATTTAGAATGCTGGCTTACTGTGTATTTGGGATACTGGGTTACTGTGTATTTGGGATACTGGGTTACTGTGTATCTGGGATACTGGTTATTGTGTATTTGGGATACTGGGTGGCTATGTATTTAGAATGCAGGGTTACTGTGTATTTGGGATACTGGGTTACTGTGTATCAGGGGTACTGGTTATTGTGTATTTGGGATACTGGGTGGCTATGTATTTAGAATGCAGGGTTACTGTGTATTTAGGATGCTGGGTGACTGTGTATAGGAATGCTGAGTATTGTATTTTGAAAGCTGGGTGATTGTGTATTTGCACTGCTGGTTGACTATGTGTTTAGAATACTGGGTACTGTGTATTTGGAAAGCTGGTTGACTGTGTGTTTGGAATTGTAGACTGGGTGGTTATCTATATGGAATGCTGTGTGGCTATTTGTTACCTATCTACTGGAAGTTACCACAAAGAGAAAAATAATGAGGTGGCACATTTGTGGGTTCCAGTTTAACACGGTGCAAGTTTATTTTGGAGATGTTGCTTGTTCCAGGTCCAAGATTTAAGAACACCAAAATTCCCTCTGTTTACATCACTACAGGTCATGTGACATTATGCCAACTGAGATGCGATCACTTTAAATAGAAACATCCTGTCCCCTTTATTTCTTTACTCCCCAAATGACAACTTTTCTTAATGTTTCAACAACAGACCCAATTAAACAGTAGATACATTATTTTGCATCATTATTGTCCATATATACAAATAATAAGATAGCCCCTCAGGTGAACTTCTATTTCTTTTAGGTTGTACTTGGAATTTGGCTACTCAAGACCATTGAAGTGTTCTTGTTTTCTTCTGTTCATAATTCTTCATGTGGAACTATTTCGGTGTCAGTTTTCAAAGGTGTTGAAGATTCTTCAGTAACAGAATCTGGATTTGTCTCTGTGGCTCATCTCTGCTCAGAGGTATCACTACTTTGCATTGCTGATACATGTACTTCCTGTGAAGGTTCAGTGATTTCACCTCCTGAAGCTATTATCTGGTCAGTATGACTTCGCCAAACTCTCTCATCATCCGTCTGTACAGTGCTTTTGCTAGGATAATATCAGGTAACCATTTTTCATTGGTAGTGTAACTTCTTGCTAATACTCATTCTCGCTGAGTAAATACTCTCTTTTTAGCATTCTGTATCCTCCTAGCAATCTGGGCCTTTTGTTGTCATTCGACAATCTCTGGAGTATCAGGTGGTGTCAAAAGATCAAACTGAGCTCTTAGCATTCTTTTTAAAAACAGCATCACCTCTCAACCCTGTTGCTGTATGTCAGTGTTCCTGCATGACATCAAGAATTTGTTTACTCGTCTTGACAATGTATCTTGATCCTTTGATACCTTGATTGAGTATTTGGGTGACTGCATAGAGCGTTCGACCAGTCCATTTATGAATGGATAGTATGGAGCTGACTTGATGTATATTTCCTTTCAAATAGTCTTTGTGGCCAAACGGGCCACCTAAGATGGTGGTTTGCAAGGGCACACTGGAATCATTGGACAAACATTGGAATAGACAGACTGCAGCTTCAAAAGAAATTGGACAGAGAAACAGACTGCAGCTGCAAGAGCTGGAATACACAGGATGTAGGCCATCGCCAGGACAAAGGACACTTGCTTGTCAAACTGGGTTGTTTACCAGACATTGGCTGCCTTAGCCCCTTATTTGGGAGGGAAGTATGTGACCTACATGCCTCCAGCACTTATAGGCATGCTATTGGGTGTACTCCCAGAGATTGGTGTGGCAACACCTGATTGGACCCTATCGATCAGGCTGATCAAGTCATGATCGATTGTTTGGCAATGGCCAAAAGTACGCAAAAACCAATGAGGAATAAAGGGTGCTGCAAAACAGAAGAATCTCTCTCTCTCTCTCTCTCCCAACAAAAGACAGTGACGGTGACCACTGTCAGCAATGGCCAGCCCAAGGACAGCCACTCCACCCAAGAAGGAAGGAAGAGCCAGAGTATTAGTCCAGACCAAGGACCAGACCATGTAGAGGACTACAGACACCAGCACACAAATAAAGGCCAATATTTGCCTGGGTACTTGCCAGTCATGCAAAAGTTAAGTCAAGGTTAGTACTGGACTTGAACTTTGGTACTAGTATTGAACTTGAACTTTACACTAAACCCGCCAACTTTAACAAGGTCTGCAAGACTTAACAGGCCACAAGATAAAGGCATGTAAAATCACCAGCTCCAATGCACCTCTCCCTGGTGAGCTCAATGCATTCTACGCCCATTTTGAGCAAGAGGTCAGCGAGAGCATGTCCTCCACCCTCAAAGCCCTGGATAAACCTGTATCTGGGGTCACCACTACAGATGTCAGAGCAGCTTTCTTGAAGGTCAACCCACGGAAAACTGTGGCCTGGATAGGGTATCCAGACCTGTACTCAAATCCTGCACGGATCAGCTGGCGGGAGTATTCACAGACATCTTCAACCTCTCTTTACAACAATCTGAGGTCCCTATCTGCTTCAAGTAGATGGCCATCGTCCTGGTATCTAAGAAAAACCAAGCAGCATGCCTTAATGACTATCAGCCAGTAGCTCTGACAGCCATCATTATGAAGTGCTTCAAAAGGTTAGTCATGGCACGAATCAATTCCAGCCTCCCGGACTCCATGGATCCACTGCAGTTTGCCTACTTCCACAATAGGTCCACAGCAGACGCCATTTCCCTGGCCCTGCACTCAACCCTGGAACACCTCGATAACAAGGATACCTATGTCAGACTCCTATTTATTGACTACAGCTCAGCCTTCAACACTCTTATTCCCATAAAACTCATCTCAAAATTCGCCTCAGCACCTCCCTCTGCAACTGGATCCTGAACTTCCTAACTCACCAACCACAATCAGCAAGGATAGACAACAACAGCTCCTCTGTGATCATCCCCAACACCAGGGCCCCACAAAGCTGTGTTCTCAGTCCCCTACTATACTCTTTATACACCCATGAACTGTGTGGCCAAATTCCCCTCCAATTCAATTTTCAAGTTTGCTGACGACACCACTGTAGTGGGTCAGGTCTCAAACAATGACACAACAGAGTACAGGAATGAAATAGAGAATTTGATGAACTGGTGTGGCAACAATAACCTCTTCCTCAATAACAACAAAATGTAGGAGATTGTTATTGACTTCAGGAAGTGTGAAGGGGAACATGTCCCTGTCTACATCAACAGGGATGAAGTAGAAAGGGTCAAGAGCTTCAAGTTCTTAGGTGTCCAGATCATTATCAACCTGTCCTGGTCCCCGAATGCTGACACTATACTTAAGAAAGCCCACCAATGCCTCTACTTTCTTAGAAGACTGAGGAAACCTGGCACATAAACTACGACTCTCACCAACTTTTACAGCTGCACGATAGAAAGCAATCTTTCTGGTTGTATCACAGCTTGGTATGGCTTCTGCTCTGCCAAGACCGCAAGAATTACAAAAGGTCGTGAATGTAGCCCAATCCATAATGCAAACCAGCCTTCCATCCAGTGACTCTGTCTACACTTCCCGCAGCCTTGGCAAAGCAGCCAACATAATTAAGGATCCGATGCACCTCAGACATTCTCTCTTCCACCTTCTTCCTTCGGGAAAAAGATACAAAAGTCTGAGGTCACGTACAAACTGACTCAAGAACAGCTTCTTCCCTGCTGCAGTCAGGCTTCTGAATGGACTTACCTTGCATTAAGTTGATCTTTCTCTAAACCCTAGCTATGACTGTAATACTACATTCTGCACTCTCTCGTTTCCTTCTCTATGAACGGCATGTTTTGTCCGCATAATGCGCAAGAAACAATACTTTTCACTGTATGTTAATACATGTGACAATAATAAATTAAGTTAAATCAAATCAAGAAGGATTCTAAAAGATAATTCATTGTTGATTGGGTGGGTGATTATTAATTGTGTGTAAATAAATATTGTTGCTTTAACAAGAGGTCTATTCACAATTCTTTGTCCACCGTATAAGGATTAAAATAGACTGTAAGGCAGGGGGAGCAACATAATTGGCAATTCAGGTGCGACATTGAGAAGAAGTAACTTTGTTGCTCCAATATTGAATCCCACAGAACCTAATATTCTTGGAGATTTAGTCTGAGTGCAAATTAAGGCAGGAAATGCCCCATGTGATGGCCAGGATTTCAAGTAAATCAAAGGGAGTGGAAAGTCTATATTGAACAATTATTTAAAACTTAGAGCCAATAAATGTAAACCCCTTATTGGACAAATTACTGCTTTCAGAAATTGTTTATTGTGCATGTGTTGTTAGTAACAAGGAGAATCGAGTAAACTCCCTAGGTTTACATTAGAATCCGGAGGGATTAGGACCTGAACATAGCCCAAAGTCATACCCGCAGTCCAATCAACTCCCTGCCCCTTGTCGTCAAAAATATAGAGCGACAGGAAACAGCATAGAGACAGAGAAGTATCCATATGGGAAATAAAAATCAGGGAATATATTAAGAAGAAAGAGTGGCCCCTATGGGCAGAATTTTGTTCCAATACTGAAACCGGATCAGGATCCCCAGGACAGAAGTATTGGACAATATGAGGAAAGTTCAGAGAATACGGGCAGGCAAATGTGAGCAAGCGACTGCCAAGGTGAGCTGCTTAGGACGGCTGCTAGGAACAGAAAAGGAATTAAACACAGTTCGTAAGGAACTGAAGTGCAGGAGGAGAAGGGACAGATTAGAAAATTAAGAGAGGAAAATGAGGAGATTAAGAAACTAAAGGAACAGCAACAGGAGAGGATAGAAAAAGAAAAAGCAGAAAAGGACAGAGAGGTAGACGAATTAAAAAGAACAAACCAGGCAAATTTATTACATCTGGGCAATTTTCAGACCCAGTATGAGAGAGCCTACCAAGACACCCAGCACACTGTCTTGGCCAAAAGTGAAGCTGAGTGGGCAGCAGCACGATTGGAAGCTAAGTGTATGGATCTGCAGTGGCAATAAAAGCCAGTAAGGAACTGAGACAGGCAATTGCTGGCCAATCCAAATGCCAGCAAGAAATTGCACAGCTCGAATCACTATTATCAGTTTAAAACAGATTTATGTGTAACTTTAGGACTGTAGAAGAAGAGGAGTTAGAGAATGTAGATTGTTAAATGAGAGTTAAAAGAGAATGCTAAACAGTGCGTTATGCAAACCAAGGATAGGGGTCCACCATCATCTTTCCCAGGAGAAGTCATACCCACCATGCCCCCAGATTCACTTCCAGTACCGATGCACCCAGTGATGACTGAACGTGGGGTAAGAGAGCCTCAGGGCCCAGCTGTTACATACACAATTTCTTTTACCGTGGTACAATTGGCTGAAATCGCAAATGAAATCCCAATCTTTCAGCCATCACTGACTCACACAGTTTCTTGAGGCGGTTAGGCAGTAAAAGACAATGCACGGGCATTGAAAGGAAGAAGTAAAGCTAATAATCACGCGCTCAAGAAATTCTATATGCCCCTGTCCTGCCAGCCCCTCAAAATATCAGGGAAGGAGCCTTGAGCAAGATCAAGGAAGCAATATTGACTGCTGTAGAGTATAATGAAGGGGATCCTGTAGATAGGTTAAATAAATGTAGACAGAGGAAAGGGGAATATTCGATGTCTTTGCTGGTTGTTTGTGGATCCACTTCATAGGAACGTATGGAGAATTAGATCAGGCTAGATCAAATGAAGCTGGTTCATCCAAATGGGCCAGGACATTAGTGTCACATACTCTTGCAACTCAGCCAACGTTGTCTACCTTATATGCTGCAGGAAAGGATGTCCCGAAGCATGGTACATTGGGGATACCATGCAGACACTACGACAATGGATGAACGAACACCGCTCGACAATCACCAGGCAAGACTTTCCACTTCCTGTTGGCAAACACTTCAGTGCTCACGGGCATTCGGTCTCTGATCTTCAGGTAAATGTTCTCCAAGGCAGCCTTCATGACATACGACAGCACAGAGTCACTGAGCAGAAACTGATAGCCAAGTTCCGCACACATGAGGACGGCCTCAACCAGGATCTTGGGTTCATGTCACACTATCTGTAATCCCCATGACTTTCCTGAACTTGCAACATCTCACTTACTGTCCTGTCTAGAGACAATACACATCTCTTTAACCTATGCTTAACGCTATCTCCACTCACATTGTCTGCACCTTTAAGACTTGAACAGCAGATTAGCTGTAAAGACTCATATTCTAATCAGTATTCTGTAAACTGTGTGTGCCTTTATATGCCGTGTTTCTGATCAGAACTCTCCACTCACCTGATGAAGGAACTGCGTTCCGAAAGCTTGTGGCATTTATTATCAAATAAACCTGTTGGGCTTTAACCTGGCGTTGTGAGACTTCTTGCTGTGTTTACCCCAGTCCAACGTCTGCATCTCCACAAAATGATAGAATCCATCCCACTGCCCCGAAAAGTGATTGCGCTCTGATCTTTCCAAGGTCTAGCAAGGTACTGTTGGAACCATATAGATGGCTACACCACCAAAGCAGACCGACTGTCCAAATTGTTAAAGAGAAACATGACCTGGAAACAGCTGCAGTAACCGATTTAAAGCATACCCTTGCCACAGCGCCAGCCTTTCTGGTCCCTGGCCCAGATCTACCATACACCTTAGAGGTTGCAGCCACCAACCACATAATTTTGGCAATATTATTACAGGAATGACATGGTAGATCAGGCCCAGTAGCCTATGCATCACGAGCATTAGACCCAGTTGAACAGTGCTTCATGGGTGCAAATGGCACCTGCACACAGTATTTTGAGGCGTGCAACATTTCACATATATTACCAGATTAAACCCAATCATTGTTCTCACCAAACCCAGCTTCAGCTGGGCAGCGCTGCCCGACTTTATTACTACAGGGTAGGGACATCAGTGTAAAGTGAGCCAAAGTGTTCTTGGCAGATAACTTAAATTATGGTGGAGATCCATATGATTGTCAGGTTATAGCCACAAAGAACCCCACAGGTCCATTTATCCCAAAACAATTGGTGGCATGGTCAGGGATAAAACAGAAAACCACCCAACAGACAGACTCAACCGTATGAATTTATGTATACAATTCATCCACCATAGAGAATGGGACCATGATCACAGGGTGTGGCATTTCTGTGAAAAATCAACAGGGACAGCCACTAGTAGAACTCAGTCTCAAACTACCCAGCTGTCGAACTAGCCAAAGTTGCATACGTAGTGGGTCACCCAGATTTATTTCCAACCCCCGCCAACATATACTCCAATAGCATGTATGTGTTGTAATAGCTTGACTGAGTTCCTACCATTATGGGAAGCCAGGTATTTTGTCTCTGCGGACAGAAAGCCCTTATCGTCAGCCACCTTATTAAAATATGTTCTGCAGCCACCGAAGGGCATACATATGGAATTGTTAAAGTTAGAAACCACCACAGGACCTCCCCACCTGTAAGGCAGATGCATTGGCCAAAGCAGGTGCCCGTACAGGACAATTTTGGCAGCCACCCACAAGAGAGCGAATAAACACTGTGGCCATCTGCCAAACTGGTCCGGGTGCAGCACTCTGACAATTCCCCAAAACAAATCTTAGAAGGAGTCAACCCAGCCCCATACGAGAAATGGAAGGACAAAATACAAATTCAGCGTGATTTAATATTAAAGACAAGCAGGTATGGAGCCCTTCCCAAGATAGAAATCAGCTCATTTACCAATACCATGATGGACATGGACATCAGTGCACAGAGACAACAACCGAACGATTAAAGGAATTATGTTGACGTCACCCATGATATCGAAAATTGCTTAATTTGCATTCAAAATGATCCCAACAGATATGCCAGGAAAGTAGATCTAAGGCACTCACGCCCAGTAGACGGACCCTGGACACACCTCCATGTTGATTACATTGGCCTATTACAGCCATGCAGGAACAGATTTAAATATAGCCTGGTAATAATAGACACTTTCACCAAGTGGAGGCATACCCCACTAGATCCAACACAGCTAAAGATACTGCGATGGGGTCTACCCCGCAGCATAAAGTCTGACCAAGGGACACACTTCACCGGGTGGGTGATGCAGAATATTATGGTTGTGTCTGGCATCAAGCAGAAATTCCACATCACCTACCATCCACAATCTAGTGGAATTGTAGAGCACATGAACCGAATGCTAAAAGGAAAACTGTGCAGTAAAACAACATGACATGGGATACCATGCTTCCCTTTGCCCTCATGCTGGTACGCAACACCGTTTCCAGCTTTACTGGGTTCACCCCCCCCCCACACATTAATGACTGGCCGACCTATGACGGGGGCTGAATACTTACTGGGGTTTGATGTAACTGAGCCTGCTATCATAGCGCTCACCCACGAGAAAGCCACCCGGCAAATAACCAAAAACATTAAAGCAGCCCAGTTAGCCATGGCTGAGTGAATAGGAGTTAAAAAGAAACAGAGCAAGGCATATTTGAATAAAAGAGTACACCTGCTAGAATCTACATTGGCCAGCAGGCAATGATTTCCCCCTACAATCCTAGTTCTTTCTTGTCCCCAAGATATGTAGGCCCACACACCATCACCAACAAAGTAAGCCCCTCGGTGTATAAGGTCCAAAAGGAAAACTGGTCGGTTCCATGTCAATCAACTAAAAACTTACATGGCTCAGAAAAATCACATTCACCGTCTCACATTAGAGATAGAGGAGGATGATACTAGGCAACCGGAGTGGCCTCACCCAGTAAATGTATTTCCCCAGACACCTTCTCATCCACTTCCAGATTCAAACCAGACCTTACCCCTATCATGCTACAACCAAAAGCCCCTTCCACACCTGAAGTGCCCCTAGGGGTACTGATTGACCCAGGTATGACTGGAGAATTGCATACCCTAGAGGACTAGTGTGACTCACTAAATAACGGCCCTCACAGCATTATGGATTCCCCTATAAACATAAGCCTTACTCATCCCAGACCTAACAGTGAGGCCCTGACTAAACAACATTGGGTTGTGTTGATGGATACACCCAATGCTGTATCCCCACCTGAGTAAGGGACTAGACGCATAGATTGGTTAGAATAGGAGATGAGGCTAAAGGACCCTTGAACCCAACACTGAACACAGACCTCACAGTGCAGTCCAATGAACAGACATGGGTATGGAAGCCAGGTGAGGATGTAATGATGGAGCCCCATTAGACAAATTAATCAGAGGATGAGTCTCTGTTGGGCAATTAATGGAAATGCTGAATGAGGAAACCTAAGGTGCTCCAAATGATGAAATTCAGCTGACAATGCCAGCCAATGCAAGATGGAAACACCCACTTACAAATCCCTCAATCTACAGGTCTACGTGACTGACTTACATCAAAATGTCCACAGTTAAATGCACCCAATTCATCCCCATGCCATCTGTATAACGCTAGTATGATTAACCGGGTTACCTACACCATGCTCGTTTGCCAGTTAAGACAGGGCTTCTAGGCCATGGTGCTATATTTTAAAATCATCGAGGAGACCATGTTAAATTTAAAAATCATTAAGGCAACTGTGCTACATTTCAAATTCATAGAGGCACTTGTGCTAAATTTTAAATTCGTTCTGCCTTCGAACCCACAAAGCAGGGCTCGAAGGCAGATCTAATCCATGTCCCGCAGGCGGTACCGATGTCAACCTCTTCAGGATATGACAGACCAACTCCAATGCTATTCAAATCCCTTGGGCCAATGGCGACTGCTGGTACAGTAAAACAAGCCACCTTGATTTTGCTGACCAGTTTAAACAAACTCTTTTTTAACCACCCCATGATTTGTACCTTTATCGAAATGAAGAAAAATTTGCTCAACAGTGGTTCGTAATTGGGAAAAAAAAACAACAAAAATGCAAGTGACAATCCAAATACCCAGATCTTCCTGACCACAACACTGTTGATGGTGTTCAAAAAAAAGCAGGGGGTGGGATGCATGGACAGTAAATACATGGATATATAGTAAAAACTGGACAATAACAGTAGAAATTACATTGATTGCCTCAGGACAATGACGGACAACAACAAAAGATGCAATTAGGATCTACCTCATTGGACACATCATCAGAATAAGCATGCAGGACACACCAAGCAAAATGAACTTTTTGTATCATGACTATTTATGGTTTGCCCCACCTGACCTGGGGGGGAATGTGAGATTGGCGTGTTATGGGTGCACCTAATAAGAGTCTAATGTTTGGGTGCAACAACCAGTGGCTGATATACAAAAAACCAAATGGCAGTTCAGCTGAATGATATCTGAAGTGTCACTGTGGCAGGGGATTGGTGGGGATTTTCAAACAATGGGTGTATCGAAACTGGATGTTTGGCTAACAGCCCAGAAAAGGATTAGAGCTCTGGCAGCAGTGTCCTGGGACGCTCATAGAGGGGAACTTTGCCTTGTATGAAGTAAGAAATGGGCTGAAGCCACCCCAAAACCATCCCATTCTATTTGTCCTGAAACCACCCCCAGACTACAGAACACTAAAACACACAGGGAAAGCCCTGTATGACAACATCCACCATGAATTGGTACCTGTGTGGTGGATATATAAGAGATTATAACCAATGTAAGGGATTATGCTTCCAATTGACTTGCAGATTGTTAGGACAGAAGATAGGAATGGATGAAAGACAGGAAAGATCCAAGAGAGCATTAGTTGATGACATGGCCATAGCATACGGGGCAGGGGTAGCAACCATCAACGTCCTTGAGTTAGCCAACCTGAGGATCCTGACCCTACAGGTTAAACAGATACTAAATTCCATTAACAAAGACAATCAGCAAGATGCTGAAGGGGAACTGACTGGGAACACAGCCAACAGCCACTTGGTAGCTGTATTAGAAAGACATGCCAACACAATCAATCAAATTATTAGAGAAAAATTGGAGAATAATGACCAACAACAGGACCAGACTTTATGTAGTGTATATGGACAGTGGATGATAGAGCAGTTAAGGGAAAACCTAGAACAGGTATGCAGTGGACAGGTTCCATCTTGGATTAGTGACGAGTAGATTGAACACCTTTTTATGGGTTAAAAACACTCAAAGTTACCTGGCTGCCAGATGCGACAGTTGACCAAAGTTTGGTTCAATGACGACTGCAAAGGGACTTTGGGGAAAGCCCTGGGAATGGTATTAGGGCTCCCCATAATCACTGACGACCGGGTTGGACTGAGGGTCTTTGAAGTAGAAAATATAGGGACTATCCATGAGGATATCTGGATAGGTTACGATGGCACTTTATTGTACGCAGTGGAGAAAGAAGGGAGACTCATAGGCACTACTCTGGATAGATGTCAGCAAACTGACTAAATAATTGCATGCCCGCACCCAATTTACCTAAATGAGCATGCATGACGTGGCTTCAGAACAAACTAGCGTAAATTGTTCAGTAAAAGCTCATAGTCTGGGCACAGACATAACTCGGGTAGTTTATAAGGAAGCAGGGAAATATGGTCTCACCGCCTCCCTGAAACAATATCAGTATGGCACGACACTTTATGACATTACTAACACTACATTCTGCATCAAACCGGACGTACCGGCACCATTCGCACTCGCCTATGTGCCAGTTCCCCTTTGCCAAGACCCAAAAATGATCACAATCTGGATCGTGCCAGAAACATGCACTTTAATTGACTTAATGGGCTGCATGCCCAACCTTACCGGCACCTCCCCCTTTACCACCGTGTTCGCCCATCCAGAATTGGCGCAAAACAGGCATGCTCCACAGAAGTCCGCTTCAGGCTCTCCAGTCAGTGAGGAGGTAAGTGCCAAGTGTCCAACGGCTCTCTGCTTGAGATCAGTGGGAGGTGAGGGACACGAGGTGGGGGCGGTCCACTGCCACTTTGCCTGAGATCAGTGAGGGGGAAGGGGTTCCCCTGCCATTCTGCCGGAGATCAATGAGGGGGAAGCAGGATCCACTGCTACTTTGCCTGAGATGAGTGAGGGGGAAGGCAGTGGTCCACTGCCACTCTGCCTGAGATCAATGAGGGAGAAGGGGGGAGGAACCGTGATCGGTCTGGATGGCAGGAGGCAGTGGGGGGAGAAGGGTGTCAGTAATGTTATGGAGATAGGGCAATGTCTATGGAGGCTGGAGGAGACATTTTCTGGTCTGGGAGTGTTGTGGCAGGGGAACTGCATGCTATCATTTTTTTTTCTGCGTTTGCACAGTTGGAGATGCCAATCGGAGCTGGAGGATTTGGGGCGCGTTAAGCCCCACTCACAGGCTTATGCAGCGCAATTTGGAATTGCTGATAATTTTTAAGGCAGACTGCGTATGGGGACGCCTGAGAACAGGTCTGAAAGTCAGATCTGAAACACTCCCAGTTTCAAGTCCGCCCAGCACTTAAGATCAAAATGGTAAAATAGAGCCCATAGATTATGCTGGTCCAATAGAGAGATACATGTTCCTACTAATTGTCAATACAATTAAGTGGTCGGAAGTAGTTACTATGAAATCCATAACAGCCTAATAAACCAGTGAGAAGCTGGATGAAATATTTGCTAGATTTGGAAGACCTGAGTAAATAGTGGCAATGGGACACAGTTCACTTCAAGAGTGTTTGAAGATGCTGCTGTGCCTGTCGCACAGTCTTTTTTAATCCTTATATGGTGGACAAAGAATTGCAAATAGACCTCTTGTTAATGTAACATAGAATCATAGAATCCTACAGTGGAGAAGGAGGGCATTCAGCCCATTGAGTCCACACTGACCACAATCCCACCAAGGCCCCATTCCATTAACCCTATGTGTTTACTCTAGCTAGTCCCCCTGACACTGAGGGGTAATTTAGTACGGCCAATCCACCTAACCTGCACATCTTTGGCCATGCTTGTGGTTTTGCTGATTAATTTGTAGTAGTCTCCATTTTGTAGAAAAGGTTGAGAGTTTCAAGTTTTTAGGTGTCCAAATCACCAACAACCTGGTCCCCCCATGCCAACACTATAGTTAAGAAAACCCACTTTACTTTCTCAGAAGACGAAGGAAATTTGGCATGTCAGCTATGGCATTCACTAACTTTTACAGATGCACCATAGAAAGCATTCTTTCTGGTTGTATCACAGTTTGGTATGGCTCCTGCTGTGCCCAAGACCACAAGAAACTACAAAAGGTCGTGAATATAGCCCAATCCATCACACAAACCAGCCTCCCATCCATTGACTCTGTCTACACTTCTTACTGCCTTGGCAAAGCAGCCAGCATAATTAAGGGTCCCACGCACCCCGGACACTCTTCCACCTTCTTTCATCGGAAAAAATATACAAAAGTCTGAGGTCATGTACCATCCACCTCGAGAACAGCTTCTCCCCTGCTGCTGTCAGATTTTTGAATGGACTAACCTTGCATTAAGTTGATCTTTCTCTACACCCTAGCTATGTCCATAACAATACATTCTGCACTCTCTCATTTCCTTCTCTATGAATGGTATGTTTTGTCTGTATAGCGCACAAGAAACAATACTTTTCACTGTATGTTGATACATGTGACAATAATAAATCAAATCATATCAAAATAAAATTTCACAATCTTCATCAAATATATCCACTTTTTCCCATCATTTTTGGTTACTGGTTCCTGTCTTTCACACTTTCTTAAGTTTCCCCCGCTCCCTCATACATTGCAAGTGATCTCCCACCCTCACAATGCAACAGTTTCCTTTTCCCTGGAATTTATTTCCTTTTCCCCAAGCAGTAGCTTCTTTAAGATCACACTGATATCTTCTTCATCTCCACAGCTTGAAATCTACTCAATTTATTTAACGGTAAGTAAGTTTAACTTTTGTTTCTTGCATACTCATTTTTTTCAAGGCTTTTTTTTTCAAACCTTTCTGCTGTGCATCAGAGGCTTCTTTTCCTTGCATTTGATAAAACTGAAGTGCTGGAGTTTCTTTTGGTTCACCAAATCCAAAATCCAAATCCAAAAAAATATTTTCTCGGACTCTCATTACCAGTTTCCTCATTGTGACATGTTGACCAGGAGTTATCACAAAGTGACAAGTGACAAGGTTCCACACTTGTGGATTTCAATTAAACATGGTGCAGGTTTATTTAGGAGATGTTGCTTCAAGTTATCTTGAAGATATCTTTTATCTTCAAGATAAAAGAACTCCAAAAGCTCAAGAACCCCTACCCATACAACTCTACAGGTCACCTGATGTTATACCAGCAGGAAAGTAACACCTTTAAGCGCACAACACAATCTATATGGAATGCTGTGTGACAGTGCATTCGAAATACTGCGTGATTGTATATTTGGAATGCTGGGTGACTGTGTTTTTGGAACGCTGGGTACCCATGTATGGGATAATGTTCGGCCTCAGATATGGAATGTCCGATGACAGGGTCTTTGGAACATTGGATGACTCTGTGTATAGAATTTCAGATTCTGTGTATTTGGATTGCTGAGTGACTGTGTATTTGGAATGTTGTGTAACTGTGCATTTGCAATGCTGGTGACTGTAACAGTGAGATGCTGTGTGAGCCTGTATTTGGCATGTTACATAACTGTTTATTTGGAATGCTCAATTACTGATTGATTTGTGAAGGTGCATTTGGAATGTTGTGTAAATGTGTATTTGGAATGCTGGGTGACTGCATATGAAATTCAGTGTGACTGTGTAAATGGAGTGCTGGGTGACTGTGTATTTGGACTGAAAGGTGACTGTGAACTTGGGATGCTGGATGATTATATACATGGAATGCTTGGTGCCTGAGTGTATGAAATATTGGTGCATGTGCATAACCATAAGACCATTAGACATCAGTGCAGATGTCGGCCATTCAGCCCATTGAGTTCTGCTCCACTATTCACTGAGATCGGGACCAATCTGGTGTGATAATCCTCAGATCAACTTTTCTGCTTCATCCTCACAAGCCTTGATTCTCTTATTGATTAAAAATATCTATCTTAGCCTTGAACATTCTTAATGACCTAGCTTTACAGCCTCTGTGGTAAAGAATTCCACAGATTCACTGCACTCCTCCTCATCGTCATCTTAAATAAACAACCTTGACTCTGAAATTATGCCCTCTGGTCCTAGACTCTCCAACAAGGGAAAATAACCTGTCAGCGTCTACCCTGTCAAGCCCCTGAGAAACCTGTAGACTTTGACTCTTATTCTTCTAAACTATAATGAAAACAGACCCAACCTTCTTAACCTCTCCTCTTAAGAAAATCTCTCCATATCTGAGATCAACAAAATGAACCTTCTCTGGACTGCATCTAATGCTAATATATCATTCTTTATATATGGGACTAAAACTGTTCACAATATTCCAGGTATTGTCAAACTAGCACCTTGTATAGTTTTAGCAAAACTTCCTTACTTTAATACTCTACTCCCTTTGATATAAAGGCTAAAATTTCATTTGCCTTCACTAGTGCCTGATGAATCTGCATGCTAGCTTTTTGTAACTTATGTATAATGATCCCCAAATCCCTTTGTATTGCAACTTTCTGCAGTATTTCTCCATTTAAATATTTTCAGCTCCTTTTTCTCCCTACCAAAGGCATAACTTATATTCCATCTTCAAAGTTTTTGTCCACTCACTTAACCTGTCTATTTTCCTCTGTAGACTCTTTGAGTCATCCAAACCATTTGCTTTCGCACCAATTTTGTGTTACCCACAAACTTGCCAATAATACATTCACCTCCCTCGTCTAAGTCATTGGTATATATTAAAAATAGTTGTGGCCCAGCACTGATCTTTATGGTATTAGTTACATGTTGCCATCCTCAAAATGTGTCTCTTATCCCAACTCTCTATTCTCCATTAATTAACTAATCCTCCATCTAAGCTAATATACCACCCCAACACCATGTGCTCTTATTCAGTAGCCTTTTGTGCAGTTACTTATCAAATTATTTTTTTTGGAAATCAAATATATTACATTTACTGGTTTGTTTTTATCTATATTGCTTGTTACCAGCTCAAAGAATTCTAATAAGTTTGCCAGAGATGATTGCCCCTTCATGAAGCCATGCTGACACTGCTTGATTATATTGTAGATTTCTAAAGCTCTGCTACTACATCCTTTATAATCAATTTTAATTTTTTCCAATGACAGATATTAAGCTAATTGACTTTTTTGTTGTCTTCCACCGTTTTTGAATCATGGGTTACATTGGCAGTTTTTCAAACCTCTGGGACTTTTCCAGAATTTAAAGATATTTGGAAGATTTCTACAAGAGCAACTCTAACTCTGTAGTTACTTCCTTTAATATCCTAGGATGTAATCCATGAGGCCCAGGGAGCCTATTGACCTTTAGTCTCATTTTTCTCTTGAGTAATTTTTCTGCAGTGATTGTTATTGTATTCACTTCCTGCACCCTCTTCCCCCCCACCCGCACTTGAGTCCTTGGACTGTTTAGTATTTTTGAAATGTTAATAGTGCCTTTGGCCGCCCCTGCTGTACAGCAGGGTTGGGCAAAGAGCAAGCAAGCAATAGTAATAGGGGACTCACCAGTTAGAGGCACAGACAGATGTTTCTGTGGCCGCAATTGAGACTCCAGGAAGATGTGTTGTTTCCCTGGTACCAGGGTCAAGGATGTTTCTAAACAGTTGCAGGTAAGCAGCCAGAGGTTGTTGTACACATTGGTAGGAAAAGGAATTAGGTCCTGAAGTGTGAATATAGAGAGTTAAGCAGAAGGCTAAAGTGCAGGACCTCGAAGGCAGTAATTTCTGATTTTTTACTACCAGGGTCATGTGCTAGTGAGAGTAGGAATATGAAGATTAGGCAGATGAATGCATGGCTTGAGAGCTGGTACAGGGGGCAGGGATTTAGATTTTTGGATCATTGGGATCTTTTCTGGGGAAGGGGTGAACTGTTCAAGAGGGATACACACACCCCGACTGAAGGGGGACTAACATCCTGGCGGGGAGATTTGGTAGAGCCACTTGGGGAGGGTTTAAACTAGTTTTTTTGGGGGGGTGGTGGGTGGGGGCGGTGGTGGAATCCAAAGCAGCGGGGAGACAGAAGAGAAGGTTGGGGACAACACAGAAGTTAAAGAGACTACATTAAATAATAAAGGCAGTGTCAGTAATCCTAATACCAGACAGATCAGGCAAAAGCAAGATAGAAAGCAAGGGAAGTCCAGATCTAACTGCATTTTTTTCAATGCATGGGCCTGATAGGCAAGGCAGATGAACTCAGGACATGGATGGGTACGTGGGACTGGGATATTATAACAATTACTGAAACATGTGTAAGGGAAGGACAGGACTGGCAGCGCAATGTTCCAGGGTACAGGAAAAATAGAACAGGAGGTAAGAAAGGAGGGAGAGTTGCATTTTTGATTAGGGAAAACATCAGAGCAGTACTGAGAGGGGATATATCCAAGGGTTCGGCCACAGAGTCTATATAGATAGAACTGAGAAATAAGAAGGGGGAAATCACTTTGATAGGGTTATACTATAGGCCCCCAAATAGTCAGCTGGAAATTGAGGAGCAAATATGTAAGGAGATTACAGATAGCTCCAAGAAAAATAGGGTGGTAATAATAGGGGATTTTAATTTTCCCAACATTGACTGGGACAGCCATAGTATTAGAGGTTTGGATGAAGAGAAGTTTGTTGAGTGTATTCAGGAGAAGTTTCTTATTCAGAATGTTGATGGCCTGACTAGACAGAGGGCAAAATTTGCCCTCTTCTTGGGAAATAGGGAGGGCAGGTGACAGAAGTGTTGCTTGTGAGGGATCATTTTGGGACCAGTGAACATAATTCTATTAGTTTTAAGATAGCTATGGAGAACGATAGGTCTGGCCCAAAAGTTAAAATTCTAAATTGGGGCAAGGTCAATTTTGATAGTATTAGGCAGGCACTTTCAAAAGTTAAATGGGGAAATCTGTGGGAAGGCAAAGGGACGTCTGGTAAGTGACATGCTTTCAAATTGCGTTAACCACGGTTCAGGGTAAGCACATTCCTCTTAGCGTGAAGGGCACGCCTGGCAGAAATTGGGATATTGAGGCCCTGGTCAAGAAGAAGAAAGAGGCACATGACATGCATAGGCAGCTGGGATCAAATGAAGAGTATAAGGGATAGAGGAGTAGAGTTAAGAGATAAATCAAGTGGGCAAAAAGGACACAAAATTGTTTCAGCAGATAAGGCAAAGGAGGATTCCAAGAGCTTCTATAAATACATAAAGGGCAAAAGAGTAACAAGGGAGAGAGTAGGGCCTCTTAAGGATCAACAAGGTCATCTATGTGCGGATCCACAAGAGATGGGTGAGGTCCTAAATGAACATTTCTCATTAGTATTTACTGTTGAGAAAAGCATGGATGTTAGGGAAATTAGGGAAATAAATAGTGATGTCTTGAGGAATGTACATATTACAGAGAAGGAGGTGCTGGAAGTCTTAAAGTGCATCAGTGTAGATAAATCCTCTGGACCTGATGAAGTATATCCCTTGACATTGTAGGAGGCTAGGGAGGAAATTGCAGGTCCACTAACAGAGATATTTGAATTATCAATAGTCACAGGTGAGATGCCTGAAGATTGGAGGGTGGCAAATGTTGTGCTTTTGTTTGAAAAGGACTGCAGGGAAAAGTCTGGGACTACAGGCCAGTGAGCCTCATATTTGTGGTGGGTAAGTTGTTGGAAGGTATTTTGAGAGACAGGATCTACAAACATTTAGGGATGCAAGGACTGATTAGGGACAGTCAGCATGGTTTTGTGAGTGGAAAATCATGTCTCGGAAATTGATTGGGATTTTTGAAGGTGTAATCAAGAAGGTAGATGGGGGCAGTGCAGCTGATGTTGTCTACATGGACTTTAGCAAGGCCTTTGACAAGGTACTGCATGGTAGGTTGTTGCATAATAGAAAAATAGAAACATAGAAAAACTACAGCACAAACAGGCCCTTCGGCCCACAAGTTACGCTGAACATGTCCCTACCTTCTAGGCTTACCTATAGTCCTCTATTTTACTGAATTCCATGTACTCATCCAAAAGTCCCTTAAAAGACCCTATCGAATCTGACTCCACCACCACTGCCGGCAGCCGATTCCATACACTCACAACCCTCTGAGTGAAAAACTTACCCCTGACATCTCTTCTGTACATAGTCCCCAGCAACCTAAACATGTGTCCCCTTGTGGCAGCCGTTTCAGCCCTGGGAAAAAGCCTCTGACTATCCACTCGATCAATACCTCTCATCATCTTATACACCTCTATACACCCCTCATCCTTCATCTTTCCAAGGAGAAAAGACCGAGCTCTCCCAACCTATCCTCATAAGGCATGCCACCCAATCCAGGCAACATCCTTGTAAATCTCCTCTGCACCCTTTCTATGGCTTCCACATCCTTCCTGTAATGAGGCGGCCAGAACCGAGCACAGTACTCCAAGTGGGGTCTGACCAGGGTCTTGTACAGCTTCAGCATTATCTCCCAACTGCTAAACTCAATTCCTCGATTGATGAATGCCAGTGCACCATACACCTTCTTAACCACAGCCTCTACCTGCGAAGCTGCTTTGAGCATCCTATGAACCCAGACCCCAAGATCCTTCTGATCTTCCACACTGACAAGAGTCTTACCCTTAATATTATAATCTGTCATCCTAACTGACCTGCCAAAATGAATCACCACACACTTATGTGAGTTGAAGTCCATCTGCCACTTCTCCGCCCAGTCTTGCATCTTATCAATGTCTCATTACGACTTCTGACATCCCTCCACACTATCCACAACACCTCCAACCTTTGTGTCATCAGCAAACTTACCAACCCGTCCTTCCACTTCCTCATCCAAGTCATTTATAAAAACCACAAAGAGCAACGGTCCCAGAACAGATCCCTGGGACACCCCACTGGTGACCGACATCCATGTAGAAAAAGACCCATCTCCAACTAATATTTGCCTTCTGTGGGCAAGCCAATTCTGAATCCACAAAGCAATGTCCCCTTGAATCCCATGCCCCCTCACTTTCTCAATAATCCTTGCATGGGGCACCTTATCAAACGCCTTGCTGAAGTCCATATATACTATATCTACTGCTCTTCCTTCGTCAATGCATTTAGACGCATTCTCAAAAAATTCAATCAGGCTCATAAGGCATGATTTGGCTTTGACAAAACTGTGCTGACAATTCTTGATCATACTGTACCTCTCCAAATGTTCATAAATCCTGCCTCTCAGGATCTTCTCCATCAACTTACCAACCACTGAGGTTAGACTCACTGGTCTATAATTTCCTGGGCTATCTCTTCTCCCTTTCTTGAATAAAAGAACGACATCTGCAATCCTCCAATCCTCCGGAACGTCTCCCATCTCTATTAATGACGCAAAGATCATTGCTAGAGGCTCAGCAATCCCTTCCCTCGTCTCCCACTGTGGCCTGGGGTACATCCCATCCGGTCCCGGCGACTTATCTAACTTGATGCTTTTCAAAAACTTTAACACATCCTCTTTCTTAATGTCTACATGTTCAAGCTTTTCAGTCCGCTGCAAGTCTGCACAACAACCACCAAGATCCTTTTCCACTGTAAATACTGAAGTAAAGTATTCATTGAATACCTCTGCTATTTCTACCGGTTCTATATAAACTTTCCTACCGTCACACTTGATAGGTCTTATTCCTCCACATCTTATCCTCTTGCTCTTCACATACTTGTAGAATGCCTTGGGGTTTACCTTAATCCTGCGTACCAAGGCCTTCTCATGATCCCTTCTGGCTCTCCTAATTTCCTTCTTAAGTTCCTTCCTACTAGCCGTATACTCTTCTAAATCTCTAACATTACCAAGCTCCCTAAACCTTTTGTAAGCTTTTTTTTCCTTCTTGACTAAATTCATTACAGCTTTCATGCACCACAGTTCCTGTAACCTACCATAACTTCCCTGTGTCATTGGAACGTTGTTGTGCAGAACTCCAGACAAATTTATTCCTTGAAAATTTGCCACATTTCTTCAGTGTATTTCCCCGAGAAAACTTATTTCCAATTTATGCCTCTAATTTTCTGCCTGATAGCCTCATAATTCTCCTTACTGTGTTTACCCCAGTCCAACGCTGGCATCTCAACATCATGACTACTTGAGCAGCGCAGGGGGCTGGGAGAGTTGCCCTCATAATGTTGATGGGACTGGCTGCTAAACAGGCTTCACAATTTGGTGCAGGAATGAAGATCCATAAGTTAGGGAACTGCCTATGAGAAGTCAAAACAGCAACAAGCATTTCACAAAAGTGTCAAAATGGACCATTCAGTGAGTGAATGCTGTAATAAGAATAATAAATGCAAGAAGTGTGGAAAAATGGATCCCATTGTAAAATCTGTTCGGGTTAGACCAGCTTCCCCTGAGAAGAATATTCAGTAGATGAATCTGTGTACCTTCAAGAAGAAGATCAAGTTGCATTGGTAGTGTCCTAAGCCCAACAACCTTCAGCTGCTTCACCAATGACCTTCCTTCTGTCATAGGGTCAGAAGTGGTGATGTTCGCTGACGATTGCACCATGTTCAGCACCATTCGTGACTCCTCAGATGCTGAAGTAGTCCATGTTCAAATGCAACAAGATCTGGACAATATCCAGACTTGGAATGACAAGTGGCAAGTAACATTCACGCCACACAAATGCCAGGCAATGATCATCACCAATAAGAGACACTCTAACCACCACCCCCTGATATTCAATGGCTAACCATCACTGAATCCCCCACTGTCAACATTCTTGGGATTACCATTGAGCAGAAACTCAACTGGACTCACCACATAAACACAGTGGCTGCAAGAGCAGGTCAGAGACTAGGAATACTGCTGCAAGTAACTCAACTCCTGACTCCCCAAGGCACAAGTCAGGAGTGTGATGGAATACTCCCTACCTGCCTGGATGGGTGCAGCTCCAATGATATTCAAGAAGTTTGACACCATCCAGCACAAAGCAGCCACTTGATTAGCTCCACATCTACAAATATTGGTGCCATCTACAAATATTCAACCCGTCTACCTCAGTAGTAGCAGCGTATGCTATGTACAAGATGCACTGCAGCAAAGATCGTTAGACAGCACCTTCCAAACACACGGCCACTTCCATCTAGAAAGACAAGGGCAGCAGATAAATGGGAACACTGCCATCTGCAAGTTCCCCTCCAAGCCATTCACCATCCTGACCTGGAAATATATCGCCATTCCTTTGCTGTCACTGGGTCAAAATCCTAGCATTCTCTCCCTAACGGCATTTGGGTCAACCTACAGAACATGGACTGCAACGATTCGAGAAGGCAGCTCATCAGCACCTTCTCAAGGGCAACTAGGGACGGGCAATAAATGCTGGCCAGCCAGTGATGCCTATGTCCCACTAATGAATAAAAAGAATTCTACATAAAGAATTTACAATATGGAAGAAAAGATTTAAGACTGTGAGGAAGAGAATGTCCAGGAATATAAGACATTCGACTGAATGAATCACGTGGTTTCTGGGTGATTCCAAAGTTAATCTATGAGGTTGGAGGTTGATACTGGTGCTGCTATATCTTTAATTCCTGAGACTACATACCAACAACAGTTGGAGCATTTTCCTTTAAACCAGTGGGTGTGATTTTAAAGATATACATAGAAGAGATTGAGCTTTTAAAAGGTTCATCATGTTCAATATACGCTGGAATTCTACTACTCCGCTTGCTATGGAATCAGAGAGTGTGAAGGACGGACAATGGGAATGTCCGTTGATGTCAGGTGGGATTTCTGGTCTTGGGTCGAGTGAGGCCATAAAATCCCGCCCATAGAGTTGAGTGGACAAACATCAGAGCTGCCTCTCCCTGTGATCCATGGTCATTTTCCAGCTCTACTTGCAAGATCATGGTTGGAGAAGATGAACCTTAATAGGACCGCTGTAAACAGATGGGTCAATGCCAAAATAGATCTCCAGCACTTTCTGGATAACTGCAAGAGTGAATTTGAAGAGACATTCGGCTTAGTGAAGAGAGATCATGTGAAATTCAAATTAAAGCCTAATAATCAACCAAAAAGTCTCAAAGCAAGAGTAGTTCCATATGCAATTTAAGTAAAATTTATTTATCAGTCACAAATAGGCTTACATCAACACTGCAACAAAATTACTGTGAAAATCCCCTAGTCACCACATTCAAGCACCTGTTTGGATATATTGAGGGAGAATTTAGCATGGCCAATCCACCTAACCAGCACATCTTTGGACTGTGGAAGGAAACCGGAGCACCCAGAGGAAACCCACACAGACACAGAAAGAATGTGAAAGCTCTGCACAGACAGTGACGCAAGCCAGGAATCGAAGCCCTGACACTGTGAAGCAGCAGTGCTAACCACTGTGCCACCCTCCCCAGTTCATAGAAGTATGACCTGTTAACACTGGTGTGCTACAGCCGGTTAGAATGAATACAGCTACCCCATTATACCTATCATGAAACTAAATGTTTTGGCTCATATTCATGGTGATTTAAAAATAACATAAATCCAATGTTGTGCGCTAATCAATATCCACTTCTTTTCATTGAAGATTTGTTTGCAGGATTATCAGGTGGACAGAAATCCAGCAAAACTGAGATCCAGTACATCTGAACAAACCATTGAAAAGCTCAACAAAACTTTTGTAAGATTTGGTAAACCACAACAGATCGTTAACAATAATGGTTCATAGTTTACCTCAAAAGAGTTTGAGGATCATGTCAAAGTAAATGGACTCAGCATACAAAATCTGCATCTTATCATCCTTCATGTAATGGTTTAGCTGAACGATTCATACAATCCTTGAAATGTTCATTAAAACCTTCAAAAGATCAAGGTACATTATCCCATGTTGTGAATAGCTTTTTGATATCTCATTCAAACACCACTCATGCGACTACCCAAACTTCACCTGCATTACTACTCTTAAACAGAAAATTGAGAACTATGTTTGATTTGTTGTTACCTCCAAAAACTTCAGAGATAGTAGAGCATCAGCAACAATCTCAAGTTTCTAGATAAGATGTGAGGGCAAAACTCTCATTTCAACAAGGCACAAGTGGGAAATGGTTTAGCAAAAACAGGCCTAATTTCTTACACAATTCAAACCAAAGACTAATTAGTTTGGCGACAATTACTGACCAATTGTTGTCATTTTGGAATTATTTCTCAGAATCGTCATCAGAAGTACCAACGTCTTTGGTTCCTAGTGTTGTGAATACTGCTAAGAAGACTTAATTGAATCTGAGCTACCTGATGATTCTGTCTGTGCTACTATACCACGTGACAGTGGTATAGAATAGATTCCAAAAGAAGAAGTATCTACTGAAGTTCCAAATCTTACTTCTAGGGTCAAGGACAGCCAAAGAGGAATAAATGTCCTTCTGATTTACTTCCTTAGTGACTGTGTATAATGATTAATTATGCACAGTACTATGTCGAGAGTATTATTATTGATTCTATGTATAACTTCTTAGTAATTTGTTGTCATGACCACTGAAGTAAGGGTGGAGGGATGTTACATAACTAAAAGGGTTGCAGGTAACTTTAAGAGCTGATCACATGATTTGATACTGCCATCATTAGGGTGTTACCACAGGCTGCTGTTTTAGTTTCAGTTTGTATACTCTGCAGCGCAGTGAACATTTCTTTCAGCAAAACATGCTATATGTTAGTTTGAATCTACATATGCAACTCGCGTTCTGTTACAATTACATAGCTTTTACATAACAGTTAAGATATTACAGATCAGAAACAACTGTATTTAATTTAAATAAAAAGAATTACAATGAAATGAGGATAGAGTCAACTAAAGTGGATTGGGCAGATAGATTAGCAGGAAAGAGGGTAATCAAGATGTGGCAGGCAAATAAGGAGGTAATTTATGATCCTCAGCAAAAATATATCCCAGTAAGAAGGAAAGATTCTAAAGAGCCAACCATGGCTAATCAAGGAAGTTAAGGCACGTACTAAGTTAAAGAAAAAGTAAATAAAGAGGCAAAAATCAGTGATAGCCCCAAAGACTGGGATAAATTCAGAAGCCAACAACGGAGGACAAAAAAGATGCTGAAGAGGCAGAAAATAAACCATGACGTCAAACTAGCAAGGAATATAGAATCTGACCATAAGAGCTTCATTAAATATATAAAAAGGAAGAAAGAAGTCAAAGTGAATGATTGTTATGCGGAACAAGGACATGGCAGAAGAGTTAAACAAATATTTTCATCAGCTTTTATGGTGGAAAATACTTTGAATGTTCCATCAATATTAAAAAAATGTGGAGGAGGATTTAAGTACTATCACCATCACCTAGGAAAGTAGTATTAGACAAAGTAACAAAGCTAAATGCAAATAAGTCCTCTGACCTTGATGGCTTGCATCCTAGAATCCTAAAAGAAGTAGCCACAACAATGTAGATGTACTTGGTTGTAATTATCCAAAAATCTTTGCATTCTGGAGAAGTACCGAAGGATTTAAAAACTGCTCATATGACCCCTCTAGTCAAAGAGGTACAGAGACAAAAAGTAACTATAGGTCGATTAGCCCAACATCTATTGTAGGAAAAATGTTGGAATCAATTATTGAGGAAGTAATAGCAGCACATTTGGAAAATCATAACCTAATCAAACAGAGTCAGCATGGTTTCATGAAAGGGAAATCATGTCTGACTATTTTATTAGTGTTTTGCAAGTAAGTCTCAACCAGAGTAGATAGCGGGAAACCATTAGATGTATTGATTTTGAACTTCCAGAAGGTTGAACATAGTTCAACAAAGTACCTCACAAAAAGTTAAGTCATAAGTCCATCATTTTAAAGGTAGAACATTGGCATGGATAGAGAATTGACTAATGGGCAGGAAATAGTTAGTGGTGATAGGGATTCTTTTTCAGACTGGTGGCCTGTGACCACTGGGGTTTCACAGGAGTCAGTGCTGGGACTACAATTGTTTACAACCTACATTAGCAACTTGGAAGAAGGAAGTGAATGTGCCACAGCCAAATTTCAAACAACATAAAAATAGGTTGAAAGGCAAGTTGCAAGAGCAAAACAGTTTACAAAGATGTATTGATGGGTTAATTGGTCAAAAAGTTTACAAATGGACTATAATTTATTGAAAATGTGAAGTTGCTCATTTTGAAAGGAAATCAAAAGAACAGAGTGTTATTTAAATGGAGAAAAATTGCAGAAAGCGGTAGTTGTGCACGAAACACAGAAAGTTAGCACACAGATGCAGCAGATAGTTAGGAAGGTTAATTGAACATTGGTCCTTATTTCAAAAGAGTTGGAGTATAAGAGTAGGGAAGTCTTGTTTCAACTGTACAAGGTACTGGTGAGACTGCAATTGGGGTACTGTGAGCATTTTTGGGTTCTTTATTTAAAGAAAGATAATGGGTGGGATTCTCCAGCCGCCTATACCCACAGACTGAAAATTTGCATCCGACCTTTGAATGAATTGTCAAATTTTCTATCTTGACTGATACAATTACAATGGGAGAATTTTGGCAATCATTTCATGGAGAGAAGGTTAGTTCAGGGAAGGTTCACTAGGATGATGATCAGGATGGCGAGATTTTCTTATGATTTTTCTATACGATGGCCTGGTGGTATTATTGTTGGGCTATTAACCCAGAAGCTCAGCTAAGGGACCCAGGTACAAATCCCACCATGGCAAATGGTGGAATTTGAATTCAATTTAAAAAAATCTGGAATTAAGAATCTACTGATGACCATGAAGCCATTGTGGATTGTCAGAAAAACCCATCTAGTTCACTAATGTTCTTCGAAGAAGGAAATCTATTGTTCTTACTTGATCTAGTCTACAGATGATTCCAGAGCCACAGCAATGTGGTTGACTCTGAAATGCTTTCCAAGGGCAACTGGGGCTGAGCAATAAAAGCTGGCCAGCCAGCAAAGCCCATGTCCCACGAATGAATTAAAAGAAAATCAAAGAAGGTTAAATAGATTGGGACACCACTCACTGGAGTTTAGAAGCACGAGAGGTGGTCTCATTGAAAAATATAGAATTCTTAATTCCCTTGACAGGGTAAGTGCTGAGAGGATGTTTCCCCTCATGGAAGTCTAGGGTCTCAGAATAAAGAGGTGCAATTTAAGACTGAAATGAGGAGGAGTTTCTTCACTCAGAGGGTTGTGAGTTTTGGAACTCCTTGGCACAGAGAGCTGTGGAGGCAGAGTTCTTGTGTATATTTAAGGTAGATTTTGATCAGTAACGGAATCAAGGGTTACAGAGAAAAAGCAGGAAAATGGATGAAGGGAATGTTGGATTCTATTATCCTATTGAATGGCGGAGCAGGCTCAAGGGATTGAACAGCCAAATGCTGTTCCAATTTCATATGGTTTGATGGTCTAATGGTTACTGTGTGTTTACCATGCTGATTGATCGTGCATATGCCATGCTACATGATTGTGTATTAGGAAGGCTGTGTGATTCTATACATGGATGGCTGCGTGGCTGTGTATTAGGAATGCTGTGTGACTGTTCATATGGATGGCTGTGTGGCTGTGTGTTAGGAATGCTGTGTAACTGTTTATTAGGAATGTGTGTGACTGTTTATATGGAATTCCAGGTGATTGTGTATCTAAAATGCTAGGTGACTATGTTTGTGGAATACGAGGTGACTGCATTTGTAATGCTTGATCACTGTGTATATGGAATGCTCAGTGATTGAGCATATGCAATGCTGGCTTAATGTGTACATGAAGTGCCGTGTGACAGTGTACATGGAATGAAGTTTGAATGTATATATGGAAGCTGTGTGAGTGCGTATATAGAATGCTGTATGAGTGGATGAAAGGAAGCTGTTTGAGTTTGTACATGGAATGCAGTGTGAATGTATATATGGAATGCTGTGTGAGTGTATACATGGAATGCTGTGTGAATGTGTATATGGAATATTGGGTGACTTTGTATATGGAAAGCTGGGTGACTGTTCTACAGAATGCTGAGTGAGTATGTATATGGAATGTTGAATGACTGTATATATGGAATGCTGGGTGAGTGTGTATATGGAATTTTGTTTGAATATGTACATGGAACGCTGTGTGATTGTGTATATGGAATGCTGTGTGATTGTGCATATGGAACGTTGGGTGACTATGTATTGGGAATGCTGGGTGAGACTGCATTTGGACTGCTGGGTAACTGTGTATTTGCAGTGCTGGCTGACTTTATTTGGATTGCTGAATGACTGTATATTTGAATGCTGGGTGACTGTGTATTTGCAGTACTGAGTGACAGTATATTTGGAATGCTGGTTGGCTGAGTATTTGGAATGCTGGGTAACTGTGTATTGGGAATGTTGGGTGACTGTGTATTTGCAGTGCTGGATGACTGTGTATTTGGAATGCTGGTAACTGTATATTTGGATTGCTGGATGACTGTATATTTTTAGTGCTGGTTGACTGTATATTTGGAATGATAGGTGACTGTGTATTTGCAGTGCTGGGTGACTATGTATTTGGAACTCTGAGTGGCTGTGCATTTGGAATGCTGGGTAACTGTATTTGGAATGTTGGATGACTGTGTATTTGGAATGTTGGGTAACTGTGTATTTGCAGTGCTGGCTGACTGTACATTTGAAATGCTGGGTGACTATATATTTGCAGTGCCGGATGGCTGTGTATTTGGAATGCTGGGTGTCTTTTGTATTTGGAATGCTGGTAACTGTGTATTTGGATTGCTAGATGACTGTGTATTTGCAGTGCTGGGTGACTGTATATTTGGAATGCTGGGTGGATGTGTGGGTGCAGTGCTGGGGCCTGTGTATATCGAATGCCAGGGCACTGTGTAGGTGACTGTGTATTTGCAGTGCTGGGTGACTGTATATTTGGAATGCTGGGTGGATGTGTGGGTGCAGTGCTGGGGCCTGTGTATATCGAATGCCAGGGCACTGTGTAGGTGACTGTGTATTTGCAGTGCTGGGTGACTGTATATTTGGAATGCTGGGTGGATGTGTGGGTGCAGTGCTGGGGCCTGTGTATATCGAATGCCAGGGCACTGTGTAGGTGACTGTGTATTTGCAGTGCTGGGTGACTGTATATTTGGAATGCTGGGTGGATGTGTGGGTGCAGTGCTGGGGCCTGTGTATATCGAATGCCAGGGCACTGTGTATTTAGGATATTGGGTGAGTGTGTATTTGCTGTGCTGGGTGACTGTATTTAGAAAACCGGTAACTCTGTATTTTCAATGCTGACTGACGATGAATTTGCAGTGCTGGGTGGCAATGTATGTGGAATGTTATGTGACTGTGTATTTGCAAAGCTGGGAGACTGTGTGTATGGAATGCTGGATGACTGTGTATATGAAATGTTGGGTGACTGTGTATTTAGAATGCTGGGTGGCTGTGTATTTGGGATTTTGGGTGATTGTGTATTTGGAATGCTCAGTGAATGTGTATTTGGAATGCTGGATGACTGTGTATATGAAATGATGGGTGACTGTGTTTTTGGAATCCTGTGTGACTGCAAGCAACATTGCAAAATTTGGAAAATGGAACATTATGTGGAATATTGTGAGGTTGTCCATTTTGGCATGAAGAGTAGAAAAAAAAAGTTATTTAAATGGAGATTCACATTAGAATGATGTGGTACAGAGGGATTTGTGTGTCCTCATGCATGAATCACAACAACGTTAGCATGTCGGTAGAGTAAATAATTAGGAAGGCAAATACAATGTTGGCCTTTATTGCAAGGAGGATAACATATAAAAGTAGTGAGGTTTTGCTACATTTGCCTGGAATTTTCACGAGACCACACCTAGAGTGCTGTAAACAATTTTGGTCTCCTTATTTGAGGAAGAAAATACCTGCATTGGAAGCAATTCAGAGAAGGTCCAATGAGATGATTATTGGGATGAAAGCGTTTGTCATTTGAAAAAAAGAATGAGCAGCCCAGGGCTGAACTCATTGTAGTGAAGAAAAATGAGAGGAGATCCTAATGAAACATATAAGATTGTGATTAGGCCTGACGGGGTTGATGCTGAGTAGATGTTTCCACTTTTGGGAGAATCTAGAATTCATAAGAACATAAGAACATAAGAAATAGGAGCAGGAGTAGGCCATCTAGCCCTTCGAGCCTGCCCCGCCATTCAATAAGATCATGGCTGATCTGTCGTGGCTCAGTTCCACATTCCCGCCTTCTCCCCATAACCCTTAATCCCCTCTCATCAAAAACCCATCAACCCGCGTCTTAAAAATATTTAGCGAGGCAGCCTCCACCACTTCAACGGGCAGAGAATTCCAGAGATTCACCACCCTTTGAGTGAAGAAGTTCCTCCTCAACTCCGTTCTAAACCGCTCCCCCCCCCCACCCCCGAAGGCACCATTTAAAAATAATGGGTCTCCCACTTAAGATGGTGATGAGGAGGTATTTCTTCTCTCAAATGTTCCAGAACATTTGTTATTCTCTACCTTAGAGTGCAGTTGAAGGCGGATTATCTATTCGGGCTGAACTCGACAAACTTTTGATCAACAGGAGGCAGGCTGGAAAATGGAGTTAGGCCACAAATTGATTAGCTATGAGATTATTGAAGAGCAGAGTTGTCTTAAAGGGCCAAATGGTATACTCGTGTTCATAATTCTTATATTCTTATGTTCAAGATGCCTGTGCATTTGGAATGGTGGCTTGTCTATGCTTCTAGAATGCTGGATGATAGTGCACCTGGAACACTGGAAGTCTGTGTACATAAAATGCAGTCTGCCTGTGTTTCCAGAATGCCAAATATCTGTGTATCTGGAATGTTAGAAGTCTATATATTTGGGATGCTGGATTGTGTGGTTATTTGGATTGTCTGTATATCTGGAATGTTAAATGTCCATCGATCTGGAATGTTGGAAAACTTTTGTTCTTGGATGCTGGTTGTCTGTGTATCTGGAATCGAGGATGGGTGTATATCTGAACCTTTGAAATTTCTGTAAACCTGGACAATTAGACTATCTATGTATCTGGAATACTGTGTTTTTAGAATGCTGGGTGTCTCTATCTGCAATGCTGGGTGTCTGTGTATCTGCAATGTTGAGTGTTTCATTTTCTGCAATGCTGGATGCCCATATAGCTGCAATGCTAGATGTCTGCATATCTGCAATGCTGGCAAACTTTTTCACACAGAGGGTGGTATGTATATGGAATGAGCTGCCAGAGGAGGTGGTAGAGGCGGGTATAATTGCAACATTTATAATATATTTGAACTGGTACATGGATGGGGAAGATTTAGAGGGATATGGGCCAAAGGCAGGCAAATGGAACTAGTTCAGTTTAGGAAACCTGGTCAACATGAATGACTTGGGCTGAAGGGCCTATTTTCGTGTTGCATATCTCCATGATTCTGACTTTGTTTATCTGGAGTGCTGACTTCCATGGCTGTGATATTATTATTTGACTTCGTTTGATGAAGGTCTGGAGTCTCTGTATTATCTATATATTTAAATTATAGGTTGCCCATGAAGTTGGGTTAGGTTTATGATTCATTGTCCATTTGGATTGGATCTAACCGAACTTGCCTCTTAGATGGTGAATGATCAATGTTTACATACCATATATTTTAGTATTCTACCTCTCAGTTCAGTTGCCTTGCACTGGTTTCTGTGGTAAAACTTTTCCTGTTAGGAAGGTATTGGATGACATGAAATGCCAACTTGGGTGTAGAGTATGTGCTTTCACCATAATTTCTCCCACCTAACACAGTTTTTCCAATTACATAGGATGCCTGATATTCATTTTTGTTCTTGAGTTAATTTTTTTTCTATTTTCTTTTATCATAAACCGAAGCAAAGCTAAGTGGAGATGGCATAATTATGCAAATGACTTCTGCACTATTTACACTGATAAAATGTCTTCACCATGAGACAATGAAGCATTTATCAGCACGATCCATGAGAAATTTTATGGACCTAAATATACCTAACTTGAAGAATTAAACACAATGAGACGTGGACTCAACTGAGAATTCCATTCTTATCTCATATTATAAATAAGTAACAGATAGAATAATAAATAATAATGATAATTTGCATTTAACTTTTAGCTGCTCAGTCAAGTGTCTCAGAGAATCAATAAGATGTTTCTGGAAATAAATCACATTCTGGGGTGTACACAGTCAGGCAGTGAAGCCCACTCTCTTTTTGTGTGTTTTAATAACAGGGCTGGTTAAACACCCTTCTACAAGGTGTTGCCTCAGGATGTGGTTGTGGAGTCAGAGGGGAAGGTGGCAAAGAATGCTGCTGCCAACTCACTTAAGTAAATTGTAATGTTAAGCTCTCTTGTCTGTTGAACAAGCTTCTTGCAATGTACAAAAACTTCAAATAGGGGTTCATTGCAACCCAAAAGCTGATACATCTCTTATTTTTGCTTTTCACAACATAACTTTGTTTATATGTGTTAATCAAAGATTTAACGCTATTTCCCTGATTCTCAGTAATGTTGGGGTTAAAACTAGCGGGTATATTTTGTTCATGGTGAACCAGAATAGGACCTTCAGTGTAAGGGGGTCTTACAATTATTATTTACTCTGTCAGTGGAGATTTAACATTGTAATCACTGAGATTTCGAAGAACTCTTTTCAAACTTGGATTGTCATTTAAATTAAAAGTGTTTTTTTTTAAACAAGAAAAATAAGGAACCCACAGTTTTTTTTTAATTTCTCTCGCACCTATATATGTATCGTATTTACAGCAGCGGATTCTCTTCACGGATGTACGTTTCAGTTACCTGATTCTAATTTTCCACAATGGAGTTTCTGAAACAGCACGTGAAGGAGCAGACAAATGGGGATGAATAAATGTGCTGTTGAATGTACAACAATGCTGTACGGGTCTTCTTCCTGATATACATTATACTTAATGCAGTTTTTTTCTAAAGCTAGCTCTATGAATCGAGTTCACTGAAAGAAAGTTACATAGGCTTTTTGTGTGCAAAGAATAGAAATCTTCCCCGTTTGAAGTCTTGTTGGGATTCTGTCTTTTCAGTGAATGGGTTTGGTTGTGAATGTATGATGCCGGATGCCATGCCAGATTAAAGCAGCGACTATGACTGCAGTGTGGGCGGTAGCGCAGCTACGTGTTGAGCTGCTTGTGAAATTTGCGTGTTTCTGATGTTATGGATTATCAGTTTTTTTTAAAAAAGACTTAAAAGTATTTTGTTCCTAGCAACAACTTGTTGAAAGGACTGTCACCAAACCTGCTGAGTATTTCCAGCATTTTCTGCATTAATTTCAGAAATTCAGCATCCGCGGGATTTTACTTTTGGAAAGGTCACTGTTTTTCTCTCCACTGATGCTGCCAAGCCCGCTGAGTATTTACAACATTTTTTGGTTTTATTTTCAAAGGGTCTCTCTGTACCTCCTAAAGTTAAAGGAACCATTCCCCATTACTACCGATTCTACCAATTCTACCAGCCGGCCGCAAATAGAATGGTTTTTGTCTGCAGACTAACACCGTTGTTACAATATTACAGCCCTGTTACATCATTTAAAGGGATTTTTCTATGTTATCAAATCTTAGGCTTCTGACACTGAAAATGAAGTGTTTTAAAAGTGAACCGGGTCTTGTCAGAATGGAAGCTAAACCTCAAATAACTCTCCTCTATTGTGCTTTGTAAATTAATTGTAAAACTTAACCAATTCTAGGGCTCAATAAATCCACCTCAGTAAAACAACCGAAGGATCATAACTGTTTCAAATGGAAATGAGCAGTTCCACATTACTGTGACTTCCAAAGAGGGGAACCTCCCCCGCCATTCACTCCCTTTGGGATATCAGCAAATGCATAATTCGTGCACAAAACGATGATTTTAAACGATGGACAGTAAAATACATCTCCCAGTGAATCAATCCTATTTGCCTTTCCAATGCTACATAACCATACTTAATAGGGTGGTTAAAGAGAGGTAGTTTATAGCAAAGTAGCTTGTCAATAAATCTTTGCGTTAACCGCGTTAAGAAGTGTGTGGTGTTGCGGGAATATCCTAGGTCGGTACAGACTCGATGGGCCGAATGGCCTCCTTCTGTACTGTAAGAATTCTATGACGCTATGATAAGCCTTTGGACAGGAAATCAATACATTTCTAATCCAAGCCATTAGAGAAATGCCTGGAAGAAATGTGACCATCATGGCAGTGCACACTCTCATCTTCAGCATCGCAACCTGGCGCCCGGAATTCAGACCTGAAGCTGGAGGTAGACCTGTGGTTTATCCTACATTTACAAATCAATTCATACATTTTGGAAGAGCATTTGATGTCAGTTTTCTAGGGAGCCTGCAGCTTTTGACATTTAGTCCTGGGTAGTGGGCAACTTCCTGCATTCCTCCACATTAATTTACTAACCAGGCTAGGGAGCCCTGAGGTTCTCACACGGTCCTCTCCCTGATAAGGTAAGGCACTTTAGGCAGCACTTGCGCTGATATCCCATATAAAAAAATGAACCGAATGGCTCTTTGTCATTAACCATAGATATTCCGTACACATTGTAATAGTGACTCAGAAAAACATGATTGTATCTGCTGTTGGCGACAAAATTGGTGAGGAAGAGTCTAAAAAGAATGAGTTGCCCGTGGTCTCCCACCCTCAGCGCTGTTAGAAATTCTGTGAGAGACGCCTGCAGACAGGCAGCGCTGCAGTGATATGATTCTGACAGACTAGGCGGGGGAGGGGAGTGGGGTGGGGGGTTACTAAATTTGATCTGTCGTCACTTAGTCCTTGCTGTGACACTCACTCGCTGCTAGATGGCTCTGTGCCCGCGATGACCTCCAGATACATACAAGTGCCAAAACAATTCCCCCAAACCTCCACAAAGGTCAAACTGAGATAACCAGCGCTTATTGCTGCAGGCCCGCCCCAAATACTTTCTTATCTTTGAAAGGTCCTGTTTTAAATCTAAGGTTTAGAGGCCAAGTTCCTCGAAAATATTTATAGAATTCCGTAACAAAATGAGGCAAAAGGCAATAAACATCGCTATGTGCTTTGCAAGGCGTGTAATTTAATGAATGGGTAAATGTTCTCAGTCGTCTGTGTATGTATATATGGTGCAGACTTATTCTCTCAAAGTGCTCCAGCGTAATAACTTTGCCATTATCTTATCTCGAGGTGATGATAGCACCTAATGCATCCGGATGTAGTGTGCTGACTTTATTGATTAGCTTAGAGTGCGGTCCATTTGTAGGAGCGAAATTTACAGAATCCTTCGGAATCGTATTGCGTAAAAATCTGAAATATAGACTGCTACTACACGCCTTCCAGCAGAAGTCAAGAATGGTTAAGATCTATTTCCATCGGCTGATGTCGAATAACAAGATGCCAATTGATAAAAGGTGGAAAAATAATATGCAACTGTGTGGCATTTTAACAGAAATGTAGTGAATTGTGTGCGAGTTACTCACGAGTCAAACTGTCAAGAAGAAATGAAATTATAAAATAAATTAGAACTAGATTCATGTATGGTTAGAAATGTCTATGAAAGTTATGCAATGAAAATGAGAAAAAGTATTACTAATATAGTGGTTCCTGGGCTGCAGAAATCTGGCAAATATGGAGCCAAGACATTCAACGAAAAACGTAATTGTCTTTCATATAATTTTAGATACGTATTTTAAATGACTAACCCAAATCACTAACCCAAAAGAAAATAATTGGAAGGAATCCACAATAAACTGGGTTGAGTAAAGAAATGGGTTGATGGGCCAAATGGCCTTCACTGATTCCATAACTTTTTTTTACGACATGATGTTCACTGTCAAATGTAATTCGAACTATTAGACCAATTGCATGAAATCACACCAGTCACAAAATAAAACATATCAAAAGAGTTCTAGAGACAAAAGGCATGCAATTGAATTGAACTTCAATAATTCTGTTAACAATATTATTCCATGTCTTTTATTAACAGTTGATGGCTCAAATCTATTTTATCAATGTCATGGATGTCATCCTTTGCATGTTAGCTGTAGGAAAATTTGAAAAAGTCCCTTGTGTTTTATATAATTTATTTTGATATATCAAATTTACCAAATGTTCTTCAGTAATGCACTGGGCTTAAAACACCTAGCATCTAAAGTGTTTAAACAATGGAGGAAGAGTTTGGCCCATCTTTCTGTATAATCTCGTAGGGACTCAGGAGCTTGACAGCTCAGCTGCAAATTATTTCAATTAAAATAGCATGTCTTTAAGTTGGATTTCTTGCCTTTTATGCTTTTCCTAAACCAACCTTAACTTGACCCAGACTTTCCAAAAAGAAACGTTCATCTAAGTCAGAACTGTTTAATTACTTTGGTCCAGTGCCTTTGGACATCAGTAAGACTGAACTATTTCAATTAAAGGTAAATAAACTTTGCAAACTTGACAGCTACCCAATCTAAAGTTGCTTTTGAAGTTATAGAACATAGAACAGTACAGCACAGTACAGGCCCTTTGGCCTTCAATGTTGTGCCAAGCTATGTCCAAGCCCAAGATCAAGCTATCCCATTCCCTATCATTCTGGTATGCTCTATATGCCTATCCAATAACCGCTTGAAAGTTCCTAAAGTGTCTGACTCTACTATCACAGCAGGGTGACATGGTAACATGGTGACAAGGTGGCATGGTAGCACAATAGTTGACACTGCTGCCTCATTTTTCCAGTGATCCAGGTTTGATACCCATCTTGGGTCACTATCTGTGCGGAGTTTGCACATACTCTCCGTGCCTGTGTGCGTTTCCTTCCCACAGTCTGAAAGAAGTGCAAGTTAGACATTGTCTAAGCTAAATTCTCCCTCAGTGTACCCTAACAGGCACCAGAGTGTAACAACTTTTCACTGTAGCTTCATTGCAGCGTTAATGTAAGCCTACTGATAAATAAGCTTAGACTTCCAGTGCAAACAAAATTCGACCAAGTCCTGCATCTCCTCTCCCCAAAGAGATAGCCAAAGTGGAAAAGACTACACTAAGTATCACCAACATTGGGAAAGCTGCATCCATTGCCAAACAATAAGCAAAGGCCAAATCTCACCACGGGCCAAGCATCGACCATATCCTTTACCCGCCCCCCACCTCAGAGGGTAACCTACCATTGTTGCCATGAAAAATAGCGAAGTCTGAACTCACCCCAAAAATGAATGCGTTTATCACTCGGCCAGTCGAGAAATCTGCACCAAATGTCATTCTCCAAAAGCGAAAAGCAATATAAATACACAGGATGAAAGTGATGTGGCAGTGAACTAATGAACATGTTACACAAACATGGATTGTATTGCTTTGAGTTTGGAATTTGACAGGATCGGTTCAGAGCTACAATTTTATCTGGCTGGAGAATTCAGAACGAGGGAGGATGATGTTAAACATAGAACTCGCTCATTTAGCAGTGAAATTAGAAACTATCTTCTTACACAAATGGTAACGAAAGTCTGAAACTTGCTCCTCCATGAGTCTGAAGATGATGTGCCAATTCAAATTTTCAGGAGCGAGATTGATATGTATCTTCATCTGGCAAGGATAGCAAGAGATATGGAAGAAAGATCGGTAAATGGCGTTATGATACAGATCGGTCATGATGCATTTAATGACAAAGCTGGTTTGAGGGGCTGAATGTCCTACTGTTGTTCCTTTGTTGGCGATGGGTTTGGGGGAAAAAAAAGGTTAATTTGCTATAGAATGGAAGAAATGCAGTAATTGAGTAAGACGCACAATGTAAGGCCTAAGTGTATCTTCAAAGAATTTCAGAGATAATTAAATATCCTTTATTTTTATTATTTCCGACACCAGAACAAAATTGTCTCAAATATTAATGGCGCGCCTTATGTTGCAGAGGGTTAAATAGCTCACTCTGTATGAACTTTTTCCGCGTGAATTGGAAAGTAACAAGACAAAATGTCAGCTGACCACATCGCAGGTATTTTTTTAAAATGCAGTTGTACTCTATTCTGCGCTGAATGTAACACAAACGACAATTTTAACAGTAGATACATGCTTTTACCTTCAGCAAAATAATAAATGCAAGAAGGATTAATTATATGAAAAGTATTCAAACCCATCACATTACCATTCGGGTACTTTGAAGGTATATCACGGGCTTACATGGTGCTTCTAACCAATTACCTGCATTTTCCCCCAACTTATTGCAAATGTGACCTTTCCATCCAATTTGATTGCAAGTTCCTGGTGTGTATATACTATCTCTGTGTCTAGGAGCTGGTCATTCGCTTCGCATGTGATGGCTGCTATTAATGTTAATACTCTCTGACGGTTGGAGCCTAAATAAGTGTTTCTGACATAATACAGAAGCTTTTGGAGGTGGATAAACGGGCAGACGGTTTAATGAGGCGAGTTCAGCCAGCCGAGGCCATACGTCTGACAGCCAGGCAACTTCACTCAAAGGATTGCACAGAAAGAAAAAAAATACTCCAGTATGGAGAGATCTCCGTGTCTTTTGTAGCCGCATCCAGCGTTGACAAAATTAGAGAGCTGAAATAAAGTCTTATCAGAAAACGGCCCCATTGTTATATCGCTGGATAATACTGTGGGTAACAGTTTATAAAATTAAAAGCTTACATCATACGCACACACGACAGCTGTAAATACAGATTTTCGGAAAGAAAGGATTTATGTTTTAAATCCAAAATATGCCTGCCGGAGGTGTCAACAATAAGTTAGTAATGACTTGCTATTCAACCTGTTGTACTGAACTGCACTCAGGAATTCCTCATTGAAATTGATGTATAAACTGTAGATCAACATTGATGTAAATTTCACAATCCCTACAGGGTCCGGGAGATTCCTATAGTGACACATACCCATATTTCAAATCAGCCCGGTACAAAACCTGCACTAAACATTCCCCAAAAAAAGGATATCAGCGATGTCTGGCGTACAAGAATCATATCATTTGTTAAATAGCACGATTAGAATCTTACGCGCGTTCAGTCACATCAATACTTGTTAATTTAAAAGCATTATGTGTGCACTTTACTTCACAGAATCCAGACAAACTACATACTTTAATCTCACCATAAGAAAAATGGTTAACAAGGTAGAACTCAAATCAATAATAACATTTCCTTTTTTATTATTTATACGAAATGTATTTCTTTCGTACAATAACATTTCCCCACAAATTAACCAAGCGGCAACCGTCAGTGGCGATATAGCTTCATCGGTCAGTGGCTATTAGAGAAAGTTTTTTTATATACAAATGTGCAAGTTTGTGAACATACATAAAACATCACTTTAAAAACAATAAATTATATCAAATGCGGATTGACTTTTTTTTTACAAAACAAAGTTTTATTATTGAATGTTCTTAGTTTTGTTTTGCCGAAAGTGGAAAAAAAGCAATAAGCGAAAGAGCTTTAATCTCAGGCACACAACACAATGTTTGAAACAGAGAATAGCAGGCTACTAATGAAAGCGCGACTTGCAATGTTGTTTGAATTATTCATTTCCTTATCATACTTAATTTATTTTATCTACACTGTGGTATCCGCAGACGATACTACAATGCCTTGTAAAACACGTCAACATATCTTATTGTAAGTTGTTTCCGCAATGGGAAGAGCAAAAACCGGAACAATTGGAATTTATTCTGAAACCCGTTTCTGCAACAATTCACTACCTTTAAGCACGAAGAATGACTGTATTTCCACCCACATTCAGTCATTAAAATGTGCAACTAATTGCAGTTTAGTAAACCTCCTACTGATAGCCAGTTTGTCAAAACAAGTCAAAACAAAAGAGCAGTCATCCGTCCCTAAATATATGTGCAGGCATGTACAAAATATTTAGAGAAAGGCGGGCTTGTACAGATAACTAGTAAACAGACCCAATCAGACAAATAGACAGGTAGACAGATAAATGGACAGGTAGGCAGACAGAAATTCGGTCAATGGGTTTTGGGTAAACATTAAACAATTGCTTCTTGTTCATTTTAAGGCGAGGTCTCCCGGTTTCCTAGACCAACAGCGCCCTCTTTCTACCATTACGTTTCCACGGCACCGCCGCAGCTTGGGTAAGATTCAGCCATTGCACAAACTGACGAGAAGTCCATCGATCAGTTCATTCCAAGTCACGTTGAATGGCCGCCAAATTCGATAAATGCCTAAAACGAGTGAGGAATGAACCTACGTCTGCTGCTTGTGATGTGGGCGGAGCACACACTTTGTGCTGTCTGCCCAGTGACATGAGTGTAGCAGCCAACTGGATTTCTGTGCCCATGAGCAAGGGTGACAAAACTGTGGAGCGGCTAAACTAGTCTGTACCACTTACAGTAAAGCTGCACCTCCTAAAGGGAAGTTTAATTCTGGCTGGAATCATTGTGCAACAGCTTCTAACCTGTGGGCTGTACTGGAGGCTTTGGTACAGTTGATGAAGAGGGAAAGAGATGTCACCTGGAGGGCAGAGGTCCCCTTCGACAATGAAAGCAGATAGCCATAGTGATCAGTGTCAGGGTTCTAGCCCCACAGATTTAGATGCCATAAGGCAAGAAGATCAATTACCTCTTAGGAACGATCACAGCCCGTGAATGTATCTTATCCCATCAGCCGCACCACTGGATTCAAGTGTTACTTAATCACTCACCAAAAAAAGATTACAAACCATATTGCTAATCTTCATATGACTCACCTCGCCCTCGCGCAGTTAGCGCCACTGCAAGTCTCACAGCAACATCTTACAGCTTACATAGCGGTCAGCTATTCAGCCATGACAGTCACATCCCATTGTAACACACTCACTGCCACACCTCCCCAGAGTCTTACAGGATGCAGCATCACCCAACTCGAAGGGAAAGGGAATGGCTGCATGTTCTTCCCCGATAGTCTCTGTGGCCCCTGTCATGGGAGTGGTCATAACTAAAGCCATGGGCCAGGAGCGGAGCTGAATTCATGGAAGGTGAGGGCATCCTCATACCTATTTCTCCTTCTCACATCCCAGTTCTCCCTCATCCCACAACTCTCATTTACAAACAGTGAAAAGCATGCACTTTTTGCTTTTGCTGTCTATTTCCCCTAGTGCAACACTACCTTGTGCCTTTCCCCATTCACATAACCATAAAGTGCAATGCAATACAATGGAAGACCAAGAGACAATGATGAAGAAGAAAGACCATCACTTCTCCAACACTCTCAGCCAGAAGTTCAGATCCTGTGAATATTTAGAGGATAGCACATGTGTTCTGTTCCATAGGACTTAGATGAGGATTTCAACTGAATGGCTAGGAGAAGACTAGTGGACATGCAGTGTTTGGTGCCCTGGCAGACCTGAAAGAAAGCCTGCATGTAATATCACAGAGCATTGAGGAGTTCAGTACCAATTTTGTCACAAGACATAGCATACAGCTTGGATGTCATTCATTCCAGTGTGGAAGTGGTGGCTAAATCCATCAGCATTCTTGCAGGCGCAAGTAATGTACAGTATCCACAGCCAATGCCTCAGCTTCTGTTGCAGCAGAAACAGAAACCGCCAAACATCTGGTGCTGCAGTGGAATCTCCAGCTGAAGATTGACTTTGCTACAATGCAAATTCAGACTGTCTTCATGCATGCTCAACTGGCTGCCATGAAGGTTCAAAATTCAGGGGCCAGAGCTGCTCAAGGGCATTCTACAAGGCAACTTTCAGTTGCCCAAAGTACAGGCTTGAATCTCAAGACTGCTGAGAACTGATGCTACCAGAAATCACGTTGTTTGCAGCAGTCATTTTAACAGTTTAATTGTCTTCAAAATTTTGAAGTATGATCTGAAAGTTCATAATATACTGGAGCACAACAAGGATGACAGTGTGCAATTCTGGGCATTGCCTTTAGAAAGGATGTGAAGACTTTAATGAGGATGGAGAAAAGATTTATGAGAATGATTCCAAGAACGCCATTTGTGACTTTGATAAGAGCCATTTCCATACTGTGGCAGAGGCAGAAATCTGCCTAAAGGGAACAATGGACATCAATGACAGCATGGTTAAGGACTTTATGGAAGATCATGTTGGGGCGGTAGTTTGAATGGACAATTGACTTAAGGATTGAGAGGTGTGATGACAGCAGACTTCAAGTGGCACGGAGTAGGGGAGAGAAAACCATTAACAATTTCAACTGACATAGCAGACAGGAAGGAAGTTAGGTGGTTGTCAGTTTAATGGAAATAAGAGTGGTCAAAACCCAAGAAGGTCTGAAAATTAGTGGCTGAAGATACAAAGGTCTGAGAAAAAGACAAGTGGTAAGGAAGGAAGAGGAAGAGGGGAAACATAAAGGAGAAGTTGTAGTGGATTTAACAATTGGGGGACAGATAGCAACTACTTAAGTCCGACGAAGAGTAATACTTCTTACCTGATGCCAGAATGTGAAACATCCTCAATCAACTTGAAAGGAAATTGGAGGTGGAAGGAAAGGGTTCATTTGTTGAGTTCCATGTTGGGACCAACAACATTGGGAAGAGTAGGCAAGAGATGTTTGTAGAAAACCAGGTACTCACAGCTAAATGAAATAAGTCTTCAATGATCTCTGGATCATGACACAGGCCATGTTGAAATTAAGGATTTAATTCTGGTGACTGGTAACTGATAATGGCCCTTCCTGGCACAAATTCTTTCCAATACTAGTGTTTTTAATTATGCTGGATGGGATGAGTATTAAAAGATTAAACACACTTGAAGCAAGTACTGAAGGGTGGCCCGTATGTTGTTTGATTGGGGGACTTCAATGCCCATCACCAAAAGTGGCTCAGTAGTGCCACCACAAACCATAGAACCATGAAACCCCTACAATGCAAAAGGAGGCCATTTGGCCTATCAGGTCTGCACCAATTGTCCAACAGAACATCTTGCCCAGGCCCACAATCCCGCACTTTCCCTCTAACTCCACACATTTACCATGGCTAATCCACTGAACATCTTTGAACCCAAAGGGGCAATTTAATGTGGCCAATCTAATAACTTGCACACCTTTTGACTGTGGGAGGGAATGGAGCACTACACAGATAGAAGGAGACAGTCACCCAAGGCTGAAATCTATCTCGGATCCGTGGCACAGTGAGGTAGCCACTGTGCCACCAATCTGGCCAATTTAAAGAATATAACTGCTATACTGGGACTGTGGCAGGTGGTGAGGAAACTAATAAAAGGGAAAAAACATACTTGACCTCATCCTCACCAACCTGCCTGCTGCAGGTGCATTTGCATATTGTATACTGTCCACAACGATATCAATAGGAGTGACTGTCCTTGTGGTGGTGAAGTCCATCTTCACATTAAGAATACCCTCCATCATGTTGTGTGGCATTATCACCATGCTAAACGGGATAGACTTTGAACAGATCTAGCAATTCAAGATTGGGCAATGAACAGCAGCAGAATCATACTCAACCACAATCTGCAACCACATGGCTTGGTGTATCCCCTCACTTTACCATTAGCACCAAACCAGGCTCAATGAAGAGTGCAGGAGGGCATGCCAGGAGCAACACCAGGCATACCTCAAGATGAGGTGTGAATTTGGTGAAGCTACAAAGCTGGACTACTTGCATGCCAAACAGTATACTCAGCAAGTATCAGACAAAGCAAAGAAATTCTACAATCAACAGCTCAAATCTAATCTCTGCAGTCCTGCCATTGTCAACCATGAGTGGTGGTGGGCAATTAAACAATTCACTGGAGGAGGAGACATCACAAATATTCCCATCCTTACTGATGGAGGACCCTAGAATGTCTGTGAAAAGATAAGTCTGAAGCATTCACAACAACCTTCAGCTAGAAGCGCCAAGTGGATGATCCATTAGTGATGTCAGTCTTCAGCCAATTTGATTCATTATATGTGACATCAAGAAATGGATGAAGACACTGGATATTGCAAAGGCTATTGGCCCTGATAATATTCTAGCAATAATCCTGAAGACTTGTGCTCCAGAACTTACCGCAACCCTAGCCAAACTGTTCCAGTACAGCCACAACAGATATAAATGTGGCAATGTGAAAATTGCCCAGGTGCATCTTGTACACAGAAAGCAGGACAAATCTAACCCAGCCAATTATCATCCCATCAGTCTACTCTTGATCATTAATAAGGCGATGGAAGGGGACATCAACTGTGCTATCAAACAGCACTTACTCAGCAATAACCTGCTTAATGACACCCAGTTTGGGTTCTGCCAAGGTTACTCACCTCTTGACCTCATTACACCCTTTGTTCAAACATGGATAAAAAAGCTGAATGCCAGAGATGAGGTGTGTGTGACTTGACATCAAGGCAACATTTGACTGAACATTGCATCAAGGAGCTCTACAAAGCTGGAGTCAACAGGAACCAGGAAGGAAAACCCTCAGACAGGAAAACCTCGCATAAAGAGAGATGTCTGTAGTGGTTGAAGGTTAATCATCTCAGTTGATCGCTGCTGCAGTTCTTCAGTGTGGTGTCCTAGGCCCAACCATCTTCAGTTGTTTGATCAATAACCTTCCTTCCACCATAAGGTCAGAAATGGGGATGTTCGCAAATGACTGCACAATGTTCAGCACCATTCACAAATCCTCAGGTACTGAAGTAGTTCATGCCTAAATATAGCAAGGCTTGGACAATATCCAGGCTTAAGTTGATAAGTGGCAAGTAACATTTACACCACACAAATGCCAGGCATTGACCATCTCCAATTAGAAAGGATCTATCTATCGTCTCTTGACACTCAATGGCATCACTATTGCTGAATCTTCCACTATCAATATCCTGAGAGTCACCATTGATCATAAACGGAACCGGAAAAGCCATATAAATACTGTGACTGCCAAGGCAGGTCAAAGGCTAGGAGTCCTGCGGCAAGCAACCCACCTGTTGACCCCCAAAACCTGTCCACCATCTACAGGGCAACAATCAGGACTCTGATGGAATTCTCTCCACTTGCCTGGATGAGTGCAACTCCAGCAATACTCAAGAAGCTTGACACCATCCATGACAAAGCAACTGCTTGATTGTTACTCCTTCCACAAACATTCAGTCCTTCCATTACCGACAAACAGTGACAGCCATGTGTACCTACTACAGATGCAATACAGGAACTCACCAAGGCTCCTTAGCCATCACCTTCCAAACCCATGACCACTACCATCTAGGAGGAAAAGAACTGCAGATATCTGAGAACACCACTATCTGGAAATACCCCTCTAAGTCACTCGCTATCCTGACTTGGAAATATATCCTCTGCCGTTCCTTCACTGTCACTGAGCCAAAAGTCCTGGAATTCTCTCTGTAACAGCACTGTGAGAGTACTTATATCTCAGGGACTGCAGTGGTTCAAGAAGGCAGCTCATCACTACCTTCTGAAGGGCAACTAGGGCTAAGCAATAAATGTTGGTCTAACCAGTGATGCCTACATCCTGTAAAATGAATAAAATAAAATTAGAGTGGATGCCATTGCTTGCTTGAGATCCAAGCACTAGCTAAAGAGGGAGTTACCTATAACACCAAAGAGTGTCCCTTGTTTCAGTCAGCAGTCCTGACATGCTTCGTGGATGCAAAGAATGAGAAATATTCCTCTTTAAGAAAATGCATTAATGGGAGGAAGACAACAGTAGATTGTAACTGTACTTCCTCTTAGGCTGGTGCTGCCTCCTCATGCCAGAAGATAGAGAATTGTACTTTGACAGCAGCACTGCAGAAATTGTCATTTTCATTTACTTGTTTATTTGTTCTGCTTGTGGCACCACTTAATAATCTCATCTTATCTTTCTGTGCTCTTCCCGGCACAAACCACTTCTAAAGAAAAATGATGAGATATTTTCAATAAGAACACAGAATAACAGCAATAGGATTCACCACAGGGTGGCTATACTTGGCTTTCCATCTGCCAGGTGTCAGCAAATCTAGATTGATAACTCCTCCCATGGGCAAACAGATAACTCTTCCAAAACCCAGTTAATAAACCCTTTACACACAGCAAAAAAATAAATAAATGTGATAACCCCTTCAGGTGCTGCCAACATCTGCACTAATGTCCCTTTCACTCACAACTGAAATCTAGTTTTCACAATTCCTACCCTTGCTGTAACGTTCAAACAAGATGAGCATTGTATAGATAAAAAGACAAACTGGGAGCACTAATGTTCTGACATAAAGACAGAAGATGCAGGAATTGCACAGATGGTCAGTCAAGAAAGGTTAAGTCTTCAGTTGTGGTCTTTCATCAGAATCAGTGCTGATCAAGATTCCAATTTTAAACTTTCCTTTTCTCGGAGTTGTTTACATTTATAGTCGTGTTTGAAATTAGCATTTTCCAGCAGGGTGGTCAGACACGCCTCACAATCAGCTAGCATAACTGAACTGAAGACAAATTTCTCCACAATGAACATTTACACGAACCCATTTTCAATGGACTCCTCAATAGCTGAGTTGTTTAAAGTAGTCATTAGTTAAGTCAATACAGACCAGAAAGGAAACGGTTTGATTCATAGTTGTGCTGTCAGTGATTTCTGGTGGTGAAGGAACAGAGGTATTACAATTGCCTGGAGCATGGAAGCCATTCTCACGTGTGCGGAACTTGGCTATCAGTTTCTGCTCAGGTTCTCGGCCTTTTGGCTAAGATCAAGTGTAGTATTGACGTGCTGCACTTGGTTGAAGTCATTAGGTTACATTTCAGCTTCATGTGAAGCAATTTTTTAAAGCGGCATCTCGGCCTTTTGGCTAAGATGCAAATTAAATCAAGCCTTGGAGGAGGAGCTACACCTACTCCAATCAGCTTGGATCATGTAGATCAAGCCCAAGACAGGAGGTGAGAGCCCTGTTTTGTCAGCTTGGATCGGGAATGTCTCAACTTGTTGGGACTCTGAATTGTCTTTTATTTGACTTGATTGGATTGGAATAAAGTTTTTAAAAAAATGAAAAAAACTGCTGGGTTAGGGAAAGAAATGACAGCCAGAATTTCATTGTGAACTTCATGGGCACTCACTCCTCCCTTCATCACTAGCATACACATCTCTTGATTCTGGACTGTGCCCCTGACAGTACCATATTTATTAATCCAAGCCTCATTTTGTTTTTTTATTAGTTATGCATAAACTGGAATGAGGTCCATTTGTAGAGTGTTTTACAATGCAGAAGAACATTCATCTCAGCCAGATCTGTATCCCACGTTCTTTCCTTTTCTGCATATCCTTGAAAAATATTTTCTCTTTGGTTGATTGTAGAATGCATAGAGGAGGGTGAGCATCTCAATGAAACTATGAAGTAGCAAGGTTTATACACCATATTAAAACACATTTAATTGGAAAAAATGACCTAGAAATGGAAAACTGGGGGCTGTTTTCAGTGTGGGGGAGAACACTCCCAAGAAACTTGCTGGTGTAGAAATGATATATGTTGCCAACATAATAGGAAAGGTCATTTTTCAAGCATGGTGCAAAGTGAAACAGTCGGGATAGAACATACAAAAACAACAACAATTATTTTAACTGACAAGGGACCTGAATCATAAACCTTAAACCAGGTCTAATGCAATAAGGTGCCTCCTATTGAGGTAGTCTTGATGGTAAATGGCAGATCTCTTAAAATGGAGCTGCAGTCACAGTCATAGGGAAGCAGGCATTTTGTTACCAAAAATGTCTTCAATCATTGGGATTGAATGTGATTCAGGAGCTATTTGTCCACTCATACAGGGGAAACATTCAAGTTAGTAGGGTCAGCAATAGTTACTGCACCCTACAGAAATCAAACAGTTCGACTACCTGTTCCAGTAATTGAGGGTCACAGACCATGCCGAATGAATCAAGATTGGCTGAAACACTTAAAATTTGATTGGTTGGGAATATTAAACTTATGTGACAGAGGTTTTCAACAGTTACTTTGCAAATTCTCTGAGGTTTGTCAAAAGGAACTGGGATAAATGAAAGGGGCTTAAGCCAAAATTTATTTGAATCCTGAGGCACCTCCAAAAGTTTTTTTGGGCCTGCCCAGTGTCTTATATTAGAACATTGAGGCAAAGCTTGGAGGTTGGAAGATTTAGCTGTTATAAAACCTGTACAGTTAGCTGAATGGGCTGCAACCATAGCCCCTATCCTCAAACTGGATCATACTGTAAGAATAGGTATGGATTATAAACCAAATGTAAATCAAGGAGTTCAGATAGACAGATACTCTGTTCCTAGAATTGAGGACCTCTATACCTGATGGTGGTCTAAAGTACACCAAGTTAGATCTCAGTCACGCCTAATGGGAGCTGGAGTTGGATGGGGATTCTCAGATGTTGGTTACTATCAATATCCACAAAGGGTTATACCAGTATATATGTTTACCTTTTGGTGTCTCATTGGCTTTTGCCATATTCCAACGTATGACGGAAAGTTTAGTATGGGGCATTCCTGACATAGTGGTGAGAAAAAGATTGACAAAAACTAATTTAGGCCCCTCCCAGCCAGAAATAGGAGAATTCATAATGGGGAACAAAGAAATGGCTGATTTCTTGCTTCTGTCTTCACAAAAGAAGATATGAATAATGTACCAGAAGTCCTGAGAGAAACAAGTTTTAGTGAGAAGCTAAAGGAAATCAGCATTATTAGTGAAATGGTTTTAGGGAAATTGATGGGATTGAAGGAGCCTAAATCTCCAGGGCCTGATAATCTTCATCCCACAGTACTTAAGGAAGTGGCCTGGAACTAGTTGGAAATCATTTTCCAGCATTATTTGGACTCTTGAATAGTTCCTACAGATTGGAGTATAACTAATGTAAGCCCGTTATTCAAAATGGGAGGTAGAGAGAAAACAGGAAACCTAATGTCAGCATTGGGGAAGTTGCTAAAATCCATTATCAAACATTTCATAGCTCAACATTTGGAAAACAGTGGTATCATCAGACAAAGTGAATACAGATTTACAAAGGGGAAATCATGCTTGACATATCTACTGGAATTCTTTAAGGATGTAACTAATAGAGTTGGCTAAAGAGAACCAGTGATGGTAGTTTATTTAGACTTTCAAAAAGCTTTCAACAAGATCTTACGTAGCAGGCTACTAGGTAAAGTTAAAATGCATGGGATTGTGTGCGGGTAGTGTTTTGGGATGAATCAAAAGCTGGTTAGTGGATTGGAAGCAGAGAGTTGGCATAAATGGGTAATTTTCAAATTGGCAGGCAGTGACTAGTGGGGTACTACAGGGACATGTGCTAGGACACCCAACTGTTCACATTATATATTAATTATTTGGAAAAGAGAACTAAAAGTATTATCTCCATTATGCAGATGACACAATGTTGGAGGGATGGTGAGCTGTGAGGAAGATGCAGAGATGCTTCATCGTGACTTGGATAGACTGGGAGAGTGGGCATAACTAGTATAATGTGGATAGATGTGAGGTTATCCAGTTTGGTAGCAAAAATAGGGAGGCAGATTATGATCTGAATGGGTGTAAATTGAGGGAGATGGATATTCAGCAAGACCTTGGTGTCCTTGTGTATCGGTCGCTGAGAATAAGCATGCAGGTAAAGCAGCAGTAAAAAGGACAAATGCTTTGGTTGCCTTCAAAGTAAGAGGATTTGATTATAGGAAAATAAATGTTTTATTGTAATTGTATGCGAGTGTTGTGTGCAGTTTTGGTGTCCTTATCTGAGGAAGGATGTTTTTGCTGTACTCCTGCTCCTTGTTCTTATGTTCTTAGGAAGTGCACTGAAGGCTGATTCCTGGGATGACAGGATTGCCATATGAGGAGATGCTAAGTCAGTCAGGATTGTATTCATTGGAGTTTAGAAGAGTGAAAGGGGATCTCACTGAAACTTACAAAAATCTAACAGGATTCTTGATTAATAAGGGAATTGGGATTTGGGGAAAAGGCAGGAGAATGGGGATGAGAAAATTATCAGCCATGATTGAATGGCAGAGCAGACTTGATGGGCTGAATGACCTAATTCTGCTCCTATGTCTTATGGTCTTGTGATCTCATGATCAGATGTGGTAGATTCAGGAAGAATGTTACGATGGTGGGGTGTCCAGAACTAGTGGGTACTGTTGGAGGATAAGGGGTAAACCTTTTAGGACTGAGGTGAGGAGCAATTTCTTCATCCAGAGGGTGGTAAATGTGTGGAATCCACTGCCACAAAATGTAGTCGAGGCCAAAACATTGTGTGATTTCAAGAAGAAATTAGATATGGTTCTTGGGACTAAAGGGATCAAGGAATATGGGGGGAAGGGGGGAAAATCAAGATATTAATTTTGATTAGCCATGATCTAAATGAACGGCGGGGCAGGCTTGAAGGGCTGAATACCCTAGTCGTGCTTCTATTTTCTATGTTTCTATGCTTTCTCTCGAGACTGACGTGTGGATTACAAGAGTCTCACCTGAAGAACACCAGTCAAACTTAACGGAAGCTTTGAGAAGATTTAAAGAAGTAGGAGTCCATTTAAAACAAGAGAAATGCACTTTCCAAGTGAATGAAGTTACATTTTTTTACTCATTCGTGGGACATGGACCTTATGGTGATGTCAGACATAATAGAGTCCAATTACATTAGCATCAAGAACGCTATCAGATGCTGAGAAAGTATATTCTCAGATTGACAAAGAGAGTTTGGAGGTGATTTATGTAGTGAAGGATATATATATAAATATATATATAGGTAGTCGTTTTACCATAATGTTAGATCACTCGATATTGTTGGATTTATTCCAACAGGATAAGCCGGTGCCACCAATTGCCGCTGCGAGGGTACAAACGCATGCTTTATTGTTAGCTGTGTACAGCTACTGGTTCCAGCATGAGCCAGGACGCAAATATCGAATGCAGATACAATCGGCTGCTTACTTCTGCCATAGACAGTACCGTCACCATCTGTACCACAAGAAATCATGTTGGTGCTGCATTTGATGGAGACTTTGCTGATCTCAGCAAATCATGTAAAAACTTGGACTGAAAGAGACCCAGTATTATCAAAATTTAAGAGAACAGTGATGCAAGAATTCCTATATGATAAACCAGAACCATTTAAACTGCGCTTGCAGCTTAGGATGGAGGTACCGTGTAAGGATGGTTTATTTTTTGGGGGCTCATGTTATAGTGCCACTCCAAGTCTGACAGCTTTTATTACAGGAATTGCATGACGCATACTGTGATGACATCAGGCTAATGAGATTGGTTGTTAGCGTATGAACCATCCGATGAGTCCTAATTGATGGTTAAATCAGGGAGCCTCATGCTCCCTGTTTAAAGCAGGAAGACGGGATACTGCTGTGGGGAGCACGGGTCATCGTCCCAAGGCAGGGCTGTCAGGACTTACTGGCCAAACTACACCATGAGCACTCTGGAGTACCAAAAATGAAGATGCTGGCCAGGAGCTACGTCTGGTAGCCTGATCTGGAAGCAGACATAGCGAAACTGGTAGGACAGTGCCAGAAGTGCCAACAGGGGCAGAAGGCATCATTGGTAGCTCCACTGTACCTGTGGGAATGGCCAGGCAGACCATGATTCTGATTCCATGTCGACTCGTTTATGGAGTCCATATTTCTAGTGGTAATAGATGCCCATTCCAAGTGGTTAGATGTCTATAAACTAAACTTGGCAAATGCGATGGAAACAGCACACCTCGTCCGCAAGGCATGGGATCCCAGAGATATTAGTTTCCGATAATGGTTCAGTGTTCATCAGCCTAGGGTTCACAAAACTTATGAAATCAAATGGGATCTGGCACATCAAGACAGCACCTTATCATCCAGCATCAACTGGGCTAGTGGAAAGAGCAGACCAGACATTAAAGGCCAGGTTAAAAAAGCAGCCAACAGCCTCATTAGAGACAAAACTCTCAAGGTGGTTATTTGACTATAGGACCGCTTCACACACCACCACGGGAACTACGCCAGCAGAGTTACTGATGGGCAGATGGCCATGCACCAGTCTGAGCCTGTTGTTGCCAAACCTGGGAGGAAAGGTGGAAAGACACCAGGAAGCCCATTGCAGGGGACTCGCCAAGAGAGGCACTTTGAATCTGGGAAGAGAGTTTGGATCAGAGATTATGCAAATGGCTCACCTGGGTAACCAGAACTGTCAATCCAGGATCGGACCGGTATCCTACTGAGTAAGCGTAGGCGAGGCAGTGATAAGGAAACACCTGGACTGAAGCTCTCCACCCATTCTGGAGACGAGTAGGCTCTGCAGCCATAAGGATGAGCAGAGTCCCCCTCGACAAGCCAGTATCGCCTCTCCTGCACCCTTGATGGGGACCTCAGAGTCTGAAATGGACACAACAGATGAAGATGCAGCAATTCCCCCCTACCACCTGAAGTGGATGAGGAACCAGGCCTCCAGTGTTCGCGGAGGAAGAGATGGGTGCCCAATCGTTACACATCAGAGGCCAAGTTGGAGGATACTGATCTAGCGCTCCAAGCAGAGGAAAAGATCCCTGAGGGAAGCAAATCAAGGGGATTCCTTGGACTTTGAGGGGGAGGAGGAGTATGATGACTTCAGCCAGCTAATGAGGTTGGCTTGATAGAGTATGAACTACCTGATGAGTCTTAACTGATGGTTAAATCAGGGAGCCTCATGCTCCCTATTTAAAGCAGGTTTGTCAGACTCCTAGCCTGCATTCAGCAGGAAGCAACTGGAGAGCTGGCTGTGTACAGATATATGGTGCAAATAAAGTAACTTGGTGATGGGACTTTTGCCTCCATGGAGTTATTATACACACCCTGGGCAAAATAGGATGAAAGCTCCAGCCCAAAGTTACATTTTGGTGGCTAGGCATTGATAAGGAAATCGAACGAATGGTCAGCCAGTGTCCGAGTTATGAAACCCAACAGGCATTGTTGCCATGAGTGAATATGCATCTATGGAAATAATCAGGTAGGCCATGGTCAAGGCTTCGTATACATTCTGCAGGAGTATTCATGCGACATATATTTCTCATCTTGTTTGATGCATTCTAAATGGTTAGATGTCTAATTAATGAAGTCTACAATGGCCACAGCCTCTATTGACAAGTTGACACAGATTTTTGCCATCCATGGCATCCCAGAAATCTTAGTGCCAGACAATGGCACAGCATTTGCAGCAGAAGAGTTTCAGAAATTTGTCAAGTCAAATGGTACTTGCCATGTTCGATCAGCCCCTTACCACCCAGTTTCCAATGGGTTACCAGAATGAGCTGTACAAACATTCAAATCATCAATGAGAGATCAAATAGGTCATCCCCTTTATATTTAACAATTTTCTTGTTGTCATACAATACCATGCCAAATGTGACCAGAGGGATTACACCAGCTGAATTATGAATGGAACACCACTTATGGGCATGTTTGGATTTAATATTTCCAGATTTGGCAGGAAGGGTGGAGGCTAGGCCAGCCTCCCAGAAGGAAAAGCATGACTTGAGGATAAAGCATAGAGTCTTCCAAGTTGATGATTTCGTTCTGGCCAGATCTGATATGGGTGGCAGGGAAAAAAGTGGAAATAATAGGGCCAGCCTTCTATGTTGTGGAGGTACAAGGTTGTCATGTAAAAAAAAAGTATGTGGATCATTTGAGGAAGAGAGTTGGGTCTGATACCAGGGATCAACAGGCGTCTCCTGCGGTAGACTAGTGTTCAGCAGTTGTAAGTGTGGAGGCAGGACATCCAGCAGTTTCTGAAACCAAAGGGACTGTAGCCACCGAAGAGGATCTCAACCCTAGATTGATGAATTTACCTTTTACAACAGCCCATTCAGGTTATTTACTCACCGAAAATCGTATTAACAAATTGAGACATTCCTCCAGAATCCAGAAGTCTCCTAACCGACTGAACTTGTGATGATTTTTTCCTAAAGTGTCCCTGATATCTTGTTGAGTTGTGCATATCCATGTTTAATGACGATCATTTCTTTCATTCATAGATGAACCCAGAAGTTAAGGAGAAGGAGTGGTAAAGTATCCTACAACCAGAGGGCTCCTCAGACCATCGTAAGGACCATACAGCGGCCTCAGGCAAGGCCAGGGAGGTGGGGTCTTCTTCCTAACCAACACCTCATGATGCCTACATGTAGCAACTCTGACAACTTTTTGCTCTCCAGTCCCAGAATAACTGATGCTAAAATTCCACCCTTACTTCTTTCCATGGGAGTTCACCTCCATTATCGTGATGGCAGTTTACATCCCACCCCATGCAGACGTGAAGATCACTCTGGATGAAATATACACCACTATGAATAGCCTTGAGATGAAATATCCCGAGGCCTTGTTCATTGTGGCTGGGGATTTCAATCAGGCCAAGCTCAAGAGCATACTACCAAGTTACCACCAACAAGTCTCCTGTTCCACCAGAGGCCCAAATATCCTAGATCATTGCTACACAAATATCAGACTTGACTATTGCTCTATTGTCCGCCCACACTTTGACAAATCAGACCACAAGGCTGTGCTCCTGCTCCTGGCTTACAAGCAAAAACTGAAGAGGGAGAATCCATTAAAGAAAGTCATGCAACGTTGGTCTGAGGATTCAGATGATCTCCTACGGGGCTGCTTGAAGTCAATGGACTGGTCAGTATTTGAAAACTCTGTGACCAGCCTGAACGAGTACGCCACTACCGTAACTGACTTCATTAGTAAGTGTGTAGAAGACCTTGTAACAAAGAAGCAAATCCATGCGTTCCCCAGCTGGAAACCATGGATGAACAGAGATATCCACTGCTTGCTGAAATCCAGGTCTGAGGCGTTCAAATCAGGAGATCAAATTAGACCTCCTCAAATCTAAGGAGATCCATCAAAAATGCCAAAAGACAGTACCGGACCAAGCTAGAGTCCCAGGCTAGCCACACCAACTCCCCCCCCCCCCCCCACCACCACCGATTATGGCAAGCTATCTATCTCTATAGTTTCAATTTAAGCAATATCCCCATAGACATACATCCGTCTTCCGAACCAATTAGTACTAAAAACAGTTATGCTCAAGTGGATCACAGATTTCCAAACTTTTAACCCCTCTGGACAGACACAGAAAGTCATCTGCTTTCTGACTCCACACAGCAATTTCCAGAGAAAGAGTTAACTTCAAGCAGTAGAACTTCAGAGGAGACCTATTTTCTTACTGATCACAGTCTCTAAATCCAGAGAGGAAACGAGACAACAGAGGGCTACTTTACAGTTCCCAAACAGCAACTGAGCTGGGTTTCTCTCTGTGAGCCTAGCCCTGTCCGGTCACATGACCTTTCCATCAAAACCCAAATCAAGTTCCATTCTGAAAAGCCTTAGGGGGACCTTAAAATAACAACACTGCATTAGCCTAGATGAAAGAAACATTTTACAAAATTAAGATGAATTATGCTGACACAGTAACAACAGAAGATGCTAGCTTTGAAAAAGCAGCACCAATAAATAGAAGTGATTGCTAAAAAAAACACTAGCCGGCACAAGAAACATGACACAAATACATTTCTTGAAGGCACAGGATTATCACACTACCACTATTACTTTTCTAATCTTCCTCCTGCTCTCTCCACTGCCACCATCCGCAAAAAAAATCTCTCCATTCCTGCACAGTTGAGCAAGCTGTGGTGCAATGAACTTCATGCTTTCTGCACATTATTTTCACCAGGATCAGAACTAAATACTAGTTGGAGAGTATGAGGTACTCACTAGATGGCTGCATTACCTGTCTGGTCCTCTTTGACTGTCTTCCCATCACCCATTCTGCCTCTGCCTGTGTGCCCTTGCACAGCAGGAAGACAATATCTATAAACATGCTCTCCATGAAATTCTCACATGTGGACTGCAGTGATGACATCTGCTACTCAGGCTCACAAACTTAGCGCATGAGTTGCTCCATCTGATTGCCCTTCCTGCACATACAAAGAAGTATCCTGGTATTTTTACATGGAACAGAATGTATACTCTATGAGACAAAGATGCCTATTAATTAGATGATTAAATTAAGATGGATTTCAATAAAGATAAATAAATAAAATGAAGTGCCTCAGAACTTTTTATTATATTAAAGGCATTCTGGAAGTGCTTATTGACATTTTGCCACCTCCAACTACTCAGCAATCAGCTGATTCCCCAGTGCTGACATTGCTTAGTTTCATAGGGAGGTTAAATTAAATGTTCTTATTTAACTCATATGATCTATATGCCTAAGATTTAAATTTGCTGAAAAATTTAGAACTCTTTAGTATTTCTAACACATGTTATTTAATTTGAACTTTATAGGTCTGATTAACAAATTGAGCACTGTTTGTAATTACGTGATAAACTAGCAAATTGGTTTTAGTTTTTTAATTGACCAAGTTTTACTTTATGGTTGATTAAGTAGAATAAATTAAAACCTTACCAGCATACTCAGCCAAATTGACGCCTTGTCCTGTGTAGACACCTGTGATTTTTCTGTCTCATTCAATTCAGACTCACAGATCACAGCCAGATCCATGCCCAGTTCCTTAACACTGCTCTATCTGATCCCAGTCTCCTTTACACAAATCTCAGCCTTCTTTACACCGATCCCAGTCCCTTTACGCTGATTCCAGTCTCCTTTACACTGATCCCAGTCTCCCTTACACTGATCCCAGCCCCTTCATACTGACCCCAGTCCCTTTACGCTGATTCCAGTCTCCTTTACACTGATCCCAGTCTCCCTTACACTGACCCCAGCCCCTTTATACTGACCCCAGTCCCTTTACACTGATCCCAATCTCCTTTACACAGATCTCAGTCTCCTTTACACAGATCTCAGTCTCCTTTACACTGAACCCAGGCTCTTTTACACTGATCCCAATCCCTTTACACTGACCCCTGTCTCCTTTACACTGATCCCAATCTCCTTTACACAGATCTCAGTCTCCTTTACACTGAACCCAGGCTCTTTTACACTGATCCCAATCCCTTTACACTGATCCCAGTCTCCTTTACACTGATTCCTATCTCCTTTACACTGATCTCAGTCTCCTTTACACTGAGCCCAGCTCTTTTACACTGATCCCAATCCCTTTACACTGATCCCAGTCTCCTTTACACTGATCCCAATCTCCTTTACACAGATCTCAGTCTCCTTTACACTGAACCCAGGCTCTTTTACACTGATCCCAATCCCTTTACACTGATCCCAGTCTCCTTTACACTGATTCCTACCTCCTTTACACTGATCTCAGTCTCCTTTACACTGAGCCCAGGCTCTTTTACACTGATCTCAGTCTCCTTTACACTGAACCCAGGCTCTTTTACACTGATCCCAATCCCTTTACACTGATCCCAATCCCTTTACACTGATCCCAGTCTCCTTTACACTGATCCCAATCTCCTTTACACAATCTCAGTCTCCTTTACACTGAACCCAGGCTCTTTTACACTGATCCCAATCCCTTTACACTGATCTCAGTCTCCTTTACACTGAACCCAGGCTCTTTTACACTGATCCCAATCCCTTTACACTGATCCCAATCCCTTTACACTGATCCCAGTCTCCTTTACACTGATCCCAATCTCCTTTACACAGATCTCAGTCTCCTTTACACTGAACCCAGGCTCTTTTACACTGATCCCAATCCCTTTACACTGATCCCAGTCTCCTTTACACTGATTCCTACCTCCTTTACACTGATCTCAGTCTCCTTTACACTGAGCCCAGGCTCTTTTACACTGATCCCAATCCCTTTACACTGATCTCAGTCTCCTTTACACTGAACCCAGGCTCTTTTACACTGATCCCAATCCCTTTACACTGATCCCAATCCCTTTACACTGATCCCAGTCTCCTTTACACTGATCCCAGTCTCCTTTGCACAAATCTCAGTCTCCTTTACACTGATCCCAGTCTCCTCTACACTGACCCCAGCTCCTTTACACTGATCCCTGTCTCCTTTACAAAATCCCAATCTCCTTTACACTGATCCCAGTCTCCCTTCCACTGATCCAGTCTCCTTTACACTAATCTCTGTCTACACTAATTCCTGTCTCCTTACACTGATCCCAATCTCCTTTGTGCTGATCACAGCCCCTTTACACTGACCCCAATCTCCTTTACATTGATCTCAGTCCTTTTACACTGATCCCAATCTCCTTTACACTGATCTCAGTCTCCTTTCCGCTAAGCCCTGTCTATACAAATCCCTATCTTCTTCTCAATGATCCTAATCTTATTTACATTGATCCCAGTCTCCTTAATACTGACCCCAATCTCCTTTACACTGATCCCAGTCCTTTTACACTGATCCCAATCTCCTTTACAGTGATCACAGTCTCCTTCACATTGCTTGTTCAGGGAAATAGGATAAGTTTGTTTAAAGGGGGTTAGAGCTAGCATTCCTGACTCAGAATAAGAAGCACATACTAGTTAAATGCTGACATAAGCAATATCATCAAACACTTTGAATAGTTAGGATTCACTGAAGGGACCTGGCACACCATAATGGTCCATATATATCAGCAGCATTAGTTGCCAGATAAACTTTGTATGCCCTTAAGGAGGACTTTTATGCCAACAGGACTCTCCAGTAAGGCCTTGGGAACCAAGTGGCTTCACTGTGGGGTTATGGTTGATCTTGGGCTTCAACTCCATTCCATCACTAAGGTGTCATTTTGATTTGGCAGGTTGTCTTTCATCTGACCTCATTCTGAGAGTTGGCCATACCACAAACCATCTTTCTCCACTGATTTCTATTCTCCACTGTCCTTACTGCCTGACCCATCAGAGGTCAGTCCGCATTCTGACTTTACACATCCATGCATCCCATACTCCCCGAGAAGCCATACGTCAATCGCAGCCTTCGATATATTCAATGATAGAGCATCCAAAAACTTTTCAGATAGATAATTCCATTGACATAATGGGAGGGGAGTGTTTGGAAAAAGTGATAATGCAAGGTAAAACACTGGCAAACATGCACAAGGAAGACTCAAGATGGCATGGATGTGTAATGTCAGAATGCGGACTGACCTCTTGATGGGTCAGGCAGTAAGGGCAGTGGAGAATAGAAATCAGTGGAGAAAGATGGTTTGTGGTATGGCCAACTCTCAGAATGAGGTCAGATGAAAGACAACCTGCCAAATCAAAATGACACCTTAGTAACGGAATACCACTTCAGGTTGATAGTTTGTGGAACATCACTCCAAGTCAAGTATAAAATTGTTCAGAGCTGCTATCCATGTACTTGTGACAATGAAAACAACACTAGCAGGGTGGAACTTTTACACGCACATCCAGTACTCTCGACAGAGGATGGATTTTCTCTTCCATTTTGGGAGAACAGAGTTGGAAAATTTATTGACTCTGTAAACCTGACTTGGTAGAAAAGTTCCCTGGACAGTTGGATCTTCGTTGCAGCAGTGGGGAAGAGGATGGTAACTGAAGTTGGGTCCATTGCCCCCGGAAAAAGATTGGGCAGCCACAGAGGATGCTGGGAGCAGAATGCAAATAACCCCACATGTGACCTTATAATGGTTCAGTAGCTGAAGATGGACCTAAGGACACTCCCTAGAACTCCTGCAGAAATGCTCTGAGATGATTATCCTCCTAGAACCACAGCCAACTTCCTTTGTACTAGATATGATTCTAGCCAGTAGAGAGTTTTTTTTCTCATTCCCATTGACTTCCATTTTAATACAAATCCTTGCTATCACACTCAGTCAAATGTCACACAGTACTTGTCACCTCACCTCTGGAATTCAGCTCCTTTGTCTATGTTTGGACTAATACTGCAATAAGATGTGAAACAGAGTGGACATAACAGTTTCAAAATGGAGTATCAATAAATAAGTCAATGTCATTTGATAGCCCTACCAATGACACCTTCCATCACTTTGCTAATGATTGAATAACCAATTGGATCAATACCAATGTTGCAGCTGTACTGGAACAGCTTATCTAGGAATATGGCTAATTCTGAAGCACAAGGCTTCAGTACTACAACCAGATTGTTATTACGGCTCATAGTCTTTGCTGTATCCAACGCATTTGGCTGCTTCTTGCTATCATATGGAGTAAATCACATGAGCTGAATAATGGCACATGCAATGAGACGTCAGGAGGAATCTGCAATAGATCATCAACTTGGCAGTTCTGGATGAAGATGGTTGAAAACCAGTACAAAGTAATTATTCAGTAACACTATCATTTCCTTGGCTTAATTTGCAATGTTACCCATATATTTTTAAATTCTCACACCTTACCCATGACTGCATTTTTCTTCTATTAGAAATATACCAAGACACACAGGATCTGTTAAGGTGTTATGCTGTCTCAGGAGAATCAGACTGTAAGAGACAGTCAAAAAGTCTAGTTGAGGATGCGAGAAGGCAGACAAATTCTGTTGAGATTTAAGATATGTTGGAGAGAAACATTTGCTTAGAGAGACTATCTTATCTACATATCGTTCTACCTTCCTGGATCTTTGTGCATGTCCCTCTGTTACTCTACAGTTTTCAGGAAAACAGGTAGTTTTAAGTGATCAATATTTGTATTGTTAAATATTACAAATAAAGTATAGATTTAAGTGGGTTTAATTGTTCTGTGTAAGAAAAGTAAAAGTCAATTTATACAAAGGTATTTGTGTGGAGGTTTTGGTCAGTTCAAATTATGTCTCTACAGTGCTTAGAGAGGTTTTACAGCATGAAAAGTAAATAAAAGCTTGGCAAAGAAAGCGTGGTTGCTTAGCAACCAGGGGCATCCTTATAGTATTGTTGTGCCTGCCATAGAGTCCATTTTAACCCTTATACAGTGGACAAAGAATTGCGATTAGACTTCTTGCTGGTACAACAATATTTATTTAAACACACAATAATAATCACCCACCCAACCAAAAGTTATCTTACAAAAATATTAAAGTTCAAGTCCAATATAGACATTAACTTTACATGACTGGCAAGTACCAGGCAGATGTTGGCCTTTATCTGTGCACTGGTCTCAGTAGCCCTCTGTAGTCTGTTCCTTCGGTCTGGTCTGACACTCTGGTTCTGGTCTTCCTTTTTTCTCAGGTGTGGTGGGTCTCCTCGTGCTGGTCATTGTTGGCAAAGGTCACTGTTGTAGCTCATTTATGGGGTCAGAGAGAGAGAGCTTCTTCTGTGCAGCATCTTTTATCCCTCCTTGCTTTTGTATCCTTTATGGGTGGTCTCCTGGTTCTTATCAAATCAATTAGGGCTTGATCACCCTGATCAATAAAGGGTCCAATCAGGTGCTGCCACACCAATCTCTGGGTGTACCCAATGGCTGAAGGCACATAGGTCACATAACTCCCTCCTAAATAACAGGTTAAGGCTCCCCTTTGTCTGGTAAAGAAGTATATTTGACCAGAGGGTGTCCATTGTCTTTGGGATGGCCTATTTCCTGTGTATTCAGTCATCTGAGCTGCAGCCTGTTTATCTCCGTCTTTTAGGCTGCAACCTACTGTTTCAGTGCTTGTCCAATCATCCCAGCATGCTCTGTAAATCGCCATTTTAGGTGGTCCATGTGGCCACAGAAGGAAGGTTTGAGATTTTTTTCACTGAATTCGTAACAGTTAGTGATAAGCAACCAGAGAGGAACATCTATCGGCTTTGCTCGAAGAAAAGCCATATTATTGAGTTATGGTTACGAAAGCCAGTGTCAGAAACGTAAAGGACAGCTTGTTAAGAGAATTGGAGAAATGAAGGGGAGTTTCCAGGAAGCCTGAAAGTAAAGGAACAGAAACCGGGACTAGAACAGAAAGATAGCTAAATGGCTCCAAGGTTTGTGATATCTTATTACAGTTTGTGAGACGTTAATTAAAATAATTTATGGAACAATTGGTGGCTGGATCTCAGAGTTTGTGTAAGAACATTCAAGACAAAGGAATACTAAAAAGAAAGTTGAAAAGCCTGGGAGGGGATCCTTATTAAACCAGTAGCAGTGGTTTTGTTTTAAAGGCTAGTTGGAAAACCTGGAGCTGGATGCTTGATGAAAACAGCTGATGAAAAACATTACTTGAAAGAATGAGGGTGAAATTTGGAAACACGGTGACAATCAATTTGAGAGAATTTGAGGAAAAATGCAAAGTAGATTGAGTGGCATCAGCCATTTGATTTCAGAGTGAGGCATTATCCTTGCAATCTTGCACATTTGTGAAGATAAAGGGTAGTGAAGGAGTACTGTATTATCAAATTTCATTTTTAATAGTTTTTTTTCAGGTTCTATTTTGGGACTTTCCTGTCTTGTAGTACAGTCAACTGGGATCACAAGTACCTTGGGAAGTTTTTATGACAGGGAAGGTGTGATGTAAATACAAATTACGAGAATATGTAACAGCAAACATGGTGGTCAATAATCAGCAAGAGGATTTCATTAAAATAAAATTTACCATTTAAATAAATTTTGATCTTTAAGTATTACTGCCTCTTTTAATGCTTTGACATTGTCACATTCATTGATGTGTGTGATCTCTAAATTGAGGTTCATTTATATAGTGGCTTCAAGTAATAATTTAGGCTGAAATACGGATGTGGTTTGCACTGTCAGTCTGGTATGGCAGGGACGCTTAGACCTAGGAAACAGCTCCACTGAGATTGGAGCACACCTTTTAAAAGGGATGATCTTGTGGACAGAGACAGTGTGCTCAAGATTCCATTCATTGATTTTATTTGAATTAGTTACAAGACTATTAAATGCTTTAAGCAAGAAATTTTTGAATTTTTAACATTGAAACTGAACAATTCAAAACTCCCCAGTAAAACTGAAGATTGCAAATCTTTGTGGGCAAAGATTTCCATAACATCCCTGATTAGATAGGCAGGAACTGTTTGAGGCATGTGTGCATCAAATCACCCACATTTGATTTAAACAATAGCGATTAGAGAAAATTAGTTTTCAAAAAAGCATGATTGTTGTGATATGGCAACAGTTAAGCACAGCAAAAATGAAGAAGACATTATTTAAATACTAAGAAATATCTCTGACGTACGGTGTGCTAATAAAATTGAAAACTCCTGCTACAGAAATTGGACACGCAAAAGATTCAAGCTTTTTTAAAGTCTTATTATGCTCCTGTGAAACACCTTGAGGAATTTCACTACATTAAAAACTCTAAAATTACAAATTGTTGTTTAATCCTAATTTTTAAGAACTGGAATTTTAAACTCGATCTTTGAGAAATAGATCATTCTTGTCTAAGTGGCAACAGTGTGAAAGCTGGCTTAAATGAGATGAGCTCATAATTAAATTGATTTTAATTGAGATAATGCGATCAGATCTTTGATAATTACCTTCTGACTTTTTAGTGAGGGTAACAGCAACATACCACAAATGTCCCAAAAAATTTGCAATGGCATAACTAATGGCACAAGTAACCCACACAATAATTTTCTCCTTTGTGGCACTCAAGGATTCCTATCATCTGGATATGTAAGTTCCTGGCAAACTTTGGGCCCAGGTGTATCATTATTCATTCCCTGCAGTCCTACCACCCCCCTCCCCAAAGAAAAACAGATCAAGTGTGTACCAGGTGATTTTGGAGGCTGCTCCATCAATTTGAACAAACTATGATCATCCACATATAATGTAGTTCAGCTTCTGCAACTCAAACTGCATAAAACTTCATATCTTGATGAAATGCCTAATAGTTAGTTTCACATCAATATATCTGGTGGATACTTCACCGGAGACAATTAGTTACAGTGCTTGTTGAGAGTATGAAAGATTCATAACTCATTAAAATATAAAATACTAGTTGAAAAACTCCAAAAAATAACTGTCAGTGGTAAATGATTCAACTTGTTCTGAAAATAACCATTGTGTGAAAGAATCTGAAACATTTAAAAAAAATTTTGAATGTGGGGTATGATGCTAACAATGCAGAACAATGAGTTCTGATTTTAATGGTTTAAATCAAAGGATTGCTTTCAGCTGTTTACAAATCTCAGCTGAAGCTTGAATTTGAATATTTGGATTGCTGATACCACTTTTACAATAGTATACAAGCAGCATGAAGGGTTTGGTAAAACTGCAGACTATCAAAGACTGATGTTACATCAAAGGATAAAATTATTGATATTCATTTGAATTTTTACACTGCATAGAACAAATCCTCCTCTTTCTAATATTCAACTGCAATACAGTGGTAAAATAAGGAGATAATTAGTGAGACAATGTGCATTGCTAAGACAAATCTTCTTAGGTCAGCATCTAAAAAATGCTTAATAATTTTTCACCTTTACTTGCACAAAAGCAAGGAAGTTGTTTCCATAGCGCAGTGACAAACATAACAGCATTGTCTATGCACTAATTGTAACCTATGAAATATCTCTGCTGCCACAAACAAGAAACATGCAGCCACAATCTGATTTATCTCAATGTCAAGGTGGTGTGCCTGATCCAGAAGTACTCAAGCAACTTTTATTTATAAATTAATTTTGTGCTATCATATAATGTGCAATAGAGGGAATATGTTAAAGTCAAAATAATCCTTATTTGTAAAGCAGCAAAAATAAAAATCAGTTAGACAGTGAAAAAACATGAGTCTTTTTGATACATCACAGTAAAATCTAATAAATGATGCATTTGTAAGAGTGTAAGTGCAAAATAATGTATAATTAGTGAGAGATATAATCACATTGCTTTCAAATGAAAAGGAACATTAAACTGTAATACGTAGTCATTTAAATATATTTGTGAATATTTTAATAAGTGGACAACAATATAACTATTTTTAGCCACAGAATTATCTTCAAAAGAATATTGACCCAGAATGTGCCGCCACAATAATGGAAACTAAAATGGTGTTTGCAGTTTTTAATGTGTAAATTGCCCCGCAACTTTTGGTGAGCAAGTAGTATCGTAACAATTGCAAATCATAAGTAGCATAACCCTTACACTCTACTATTTAGATTCTCAAAAATGGAGTCATGATTTGGCACATTAATTGCCTACTAAACTCTTCATAAATTTTAGGGGTGTATTTAGCACCATATATATATCTTTATAATTGGAGATTTATGCATCTGTTATGCCAATCAACCTCTCCAGCCCAGAAAAAAAAATTAAAACTGTAGAGTCTTATTCTGTTGTTTAGAAATTTTAAAAGTAGTCTATTTTTTTTCCCTGTCTTAATGGAATCTTTCTTGCCCTCTTATTTCTTGTCCTGTACCTGATTTGACTCTAATTTACTCTCCTTTTTCATCGCTCCTCTGTTTCTTGCTCAAATCCTAAATCTCATTGCTAAAAGCGACAGACTATTGGTCCCGCCGTTCATTAAGGTCCCTTTCCTGTGTCAACCCACACGTCAAACAATGTTCAGGGCAAAGGTTTTGAGCTAAAAGAGAAACTGTGGAAGGAAGCAACCTAGAGGAAATCATGGTGCACACAAGTAGATTTGAGTTGACACGTGCACAAAAATCCAACACAAAAATACAGGACAAGGCCCATCCCTGCCTCGACCAACCCATGACATGGGATGACCACTTCAAAATATAATCTGGACAGTTGGTCACACTGTCTATTTTCATGCTTTCATACCAGTCATACAGTTTTCACTCTAAGCACAACAACAGATATGCAGAGCTCATCAATTGATTTATTGTTGTAGCTTCCACAGTTGAAGTCTATACAAAGCCTTTGTAAAGTGAATGAGAAGATTCCAAATGGTTCCTCTCAATGGTGTATCTGCTTAAAACGGAGTCCACAATAACCACATGTTCCAACTTTTGTTTCTTTGTCCTAATAAAGAAAGAAAAAAAGTCAAGGTATTGTTCTAAATTTGGACAGTACTCAAAATATTTAACTTGAGATTTGATTTACTAAATGTCATGGAACAAATATTCACTTTATATGCAGCATTATATTTAGAAGTGTGCTCATTTTATCCAGAATCTAACTATGTTGCAGCATAATATAATGGGTCCACATGTTATTTGATATCAAAGTGACCTGAAGAGACATGACAGTGTAGGATATAGGTCACACTGTTTTATTTCACGGCAAGTATAGGATCACAAGATCAGGAGGTCATTCAGCTCTGAATGTTTACTTTTCTATTCAGTTTGATCGTATCTGATCTGTACCACAACTCTATTTATCTGACTTTGTTTCATACCCCTCAAAACCCTTGCCTATCAAAAATCCAGCAATCTCAGCCTTAACATTTCCAAATGTTCCAACATCCAAAGTCTTTTAGGGTGGAGAACCCCAGATTTTGACTACTTTTTGTAGAAGTGCTTCTTCCTAATCTCTTCAGGTAAAAATTGATGTGTAGCCATAAGAATTAACCTTTTTTTGTGTCATTCCACTAAAAACATATTCTATTCCAAGCTGGCTGAAATAAGTTTCTAAGAAAAATTATACAATTATAATTATACAGAACATTAAATAAGATTATAGTATCGAACAAGCCAATTTTACATTATTCAGCTTTTCATTTTAATATTTACCAATATTATTCTATACTCAGCAATAAATATTTTCCAAGTCTCAGCTTGCTCCATTTTCTATTTTAGAAAAAACAGAGATCATGGGACACTCCCAGAGAACACTGATTGCCCTGAAATAGCATTATGTGATTGGCCAGTTTTATCCCATACAATTATTCATTAATACTAAATAGGTTTTTAAAAGATCATAAGCATAGTGTATTTTTAACATTTCAACAAGGAATGTACCTGTGAAATCAGGTAAAATCTTACTGTTCCAGAATTAAAAGTATTTGCACCAATGCAAGCCAAACACATTCTTGCCAAGTGCAACACACAATAATGCGCATGACTTAATACTCAAAATCTAAATGTCAGGAAAATGTATGACTGATTCCAACTTTCCAGCATAAACATTTATAGAACACATATTGCAGCCAAATACATACCAAGTTTATGTACACTTTAGGATGTCCAAGGGCTCCTCCACCACCATCACATGAAACCACTCTATCTGATACCTCAGTTACTGGCTCCTCAGCTACTAAATCAATGGCAAAGCTTTCATTTACCTACCAAAATAAAGTTGGAAAAGCACAAGGTTTGACACTTTGAGCAGAACAAATATCAAAATTTCGTTAGAATTCACAAAGAAAGTACTCATTTGTAACGTAATATGTTTGTGCATGTGCTTTGGGAAAATTACTAGTAACCCAATAGTACTATTATCTAAGGTCAAATCAAGAACATCATTTCAAATAAAGGTATGGGTAAAGTTGCTGATTTTGAACTTGGTGCAGATTTTTGAAAAGGCAGGAGGACATAGTTTACTAGTTAAAATCACCAAAGTCCCAGACGATCACAGGTTGCTCTCCCTTTGAGTGGGAGCACTGGCTTGCATCACACCTCAGACGAGGAGCAAGGTTGAGAAGGCAGACCTCAACTGGTGCAAGAATTGAACTCATGCTATAGGCATTATTCTGCATCACTAACCAGCTGTCCAGCCAACTGAGCTAAATCAACCCCAGTTTTAATAAATAGAAAACTATGCATGTTATGAATTAGGTATGCTGATCTCATAGAATCAATATCGTGCAAAAGGAGGCCATTTGGCCCATCAAGTCTGCACTGACCACAATCCCACCCTGGCCCTATCCTGGTAACCCCTCATATTTACCCTGCTAATCCCCCTGACATTAGGGTTAATTTAGCATGGCCAATCTAACCCACACATTTCTGGACGGTGGGAGGAAACTGGAGCACCCAGAAGAAACCTACGCGCACACAGGGAAAACGTGCAAACTCCACAAGTTACCCAAGGCCGGAATTAAGCCCAGGTCCCTGGCGCTCTGAGGCAGCAGTGCTAACCACCATGCCGCCTCAGTGACTGAATTCCCAATATTGTTTCACATCACAAACTCGTGAGCTGGGTGTTAATAGCAAAAACTTTCCCCATCTAAACAGCTTTGAGTAGGTCAAAAGTTGGTGAGAGCACTAAGAGAGTGCAACATTGAAATGTTGTTTGTTTTTTCCCTGGGTTCATTCACCCAGTAATCAGATTTCCAGAAAAACGTTTTTGTTTCTCCCTTGGGACTCTGTTCCACATCCTTCAAAAGCTTGGCATTGAGTGTGCAGTCCCTTTCTTCTTTTTCATGCAAAAATGGGTAGCCTCACTTTTGGTTAGTAAAAAGTGGCTTTAGCATGCACCAAGGCAAAATACAAAATACTGCAGCAGGACATAGTCAAGCTAGCAGAATGAACAAACAGGTGGCAGAAACAGTTAGAATGGAGAAAAGTGAGGCTACCCATTTTTGCATGAAAAAGAAGAAAGGGACTGCACACTCAATGCCAAGCTTTTGAAGGATGTGGAACAGAGTCCCAAGGGAGAAACAAAAACATTTTTCTGGAAATCTGATTACTGGGTGAATGAACCCAGGGAAAAAGCAAACAACATCTTAACTTCAGAAATATGAATACATATAAAAACAGGAAAGTGCTATCATAGATGCATACACCACAGAAGTTATTCCATATTTAGCAAAATGAAACATTTTGGACACCCCATTATTGGAAGAACATTAAAAGCGTATTTTCACCCAACTTAAGCTGGGGGTGGGAAACTGTAATTGCAAGGAGAATGGTAGTATTCCTATTGGAGCAGAGAAGGCCTGAAGACATTGAATTAAATGTTAGACAATTATGAAGAATATTGATCAGATGAATTAGGCTGTTTAAGAATTAGTGATGAAGGGTGAACAATTCAAATGATAAATGTTAGCTCCAATAACGTGGCTTCTAAGTTTTTGGTACGAACAAGTGCAGCAAGCGCATAAGAACATCATTCAGAGTACGATTCTAAATAATTGAGTTTCTTTGAACAACATAAGTGCTTCATAGGTTTGAAAGATGAGAAAATTACTAAAGATTTGCACAGCAGGTAGTCTCACAACACCAGTTTAAAAGTCCAACAGGTTTATTTGATAGCACAAGCTTTCAGAGCTTCTTCATCAGGTGAGTGCAGGATTTGTTTCACAAACAGGGCATATCTAGACACAAATTTAATTACAAGATAATGGTTAGACTGCGAGTCTTAACAGGTAATCAAGGCTTTACAGGTGCAGACAATGTGAGTGGAGAGAGAGTTAGGCACAGGTAAAAGAGGTGCAAATTGTCTCAAGCCAGGACAGTTAATGAGGTTTTGCAAGTCCTCTTGTGATTCGGCCAACATTGTCGACCTCATACGTTGCAGAAAAGGATGTCGAGGCATGGTACATTGGCGAGACCATGCAAACGCTACAACAACAGATGAATGGACACCGATTGACAATCAGTAGGCAGGAGTGTTTCCTTCTTGTCAGGGAACACTTCAGCAGACAAGGGCATTCAGCTTTTGATCTTCAGGTAAGCGTTCCCCAAGGCAGCCTTCAAGACACATTGCAACGCAAAATCGCCGAGCAGAAACTGATAGCCGAGTTCCGCACATACGAGGATGGCCTCAACTGGGATCTTGGGTTCATGTTACACTATGTGTAACCCTCATGACTTGCTTGGGCTTGCAAAATCTCACTAACTGTCCTGGGTTGATACAATTCACACCTCTTTAACCTGTGTTTAACCCTCTTTCCACTTGCATTGTCTGCACCTGTAAAGACTTGATTATCTGTTAAGACTCACATTCCAAACATTATCTTGTAATTGAGTTTGTGTCTACATATGCCCTATTTGTGAAACAAATCCTACACTCACCTGATGAAGGAGCAGTGCTCTGAAAACTCGTGCTACCAAATAAACCTGTTGGACTTTAACCTGCTGTTAAACTTGTTGGTCTTTAACAGACCCCAAGAAATTTACAGAGATTTGAGATCTATTTGCACTAACCAAAGCAACATTAACTGAGCATGCATTGTGATGCTGGGATTTTACCAGAGTAATTCCAGAATTTAATGCAACTCAAAATGTTTTGTATTGTTTTCAGTCTTATGTCTTGCAAATTTTTATGATGTGGATTGAACTGGGGTAGTCAGAATAAGTAGTTATTTGCAAAAGAAACAGAAAAGTCCAGGTACCACTTCTGACTGTAAAGACGTATGATACCAATCATGAATCCTATCAAGAAACTGATCACCTATCTGACACCTGTTGGCTACAGCTAAGCCATTGGATACAAAATCTGTCGTGGGGACCTTAATTAAAACAAAACTGGTTCACATCCCTCCATGAAGACAATTGCTGAGGTGGATCAATACAGTTGAAATCCACCCTATTCAATTAATTAGCTGAAACATGGATTCAGTTGAAGGTGATCATGATTATCAATATGTCACCTGTTACCATTTCTCGTTCAATAATAATCAATTCATTTCAATAGATAAAATCGCCAAAGTCCCAGATCACCATGTAAAGAATCAACAACAGCATCAAGTAGAAATAGCACATCACTTTGCAATACTTGTACTTTACTAGCTTGCCAATATTTCACAAATTCAGACTCTGACGGTTGTAATGCCCTGAACTCAATAGTTGTAGGTCCTTAAATCAGTCATAGGCAGCAAAAGCTGGTTCACGACAAGACAGCTGCCACAGTGTATGAAAACTCTGCCATTCAATTAGATCATGACATGATTTGTCACAATTATTATATCTGATATGTTAATCCTCAACTCCAATTTCCCACCTTATCCTCACTACCCTTCTTGATTCTCTTATTGATTAAAAGTCTGTCTAGCTCAGCCTTGGTCATACCCAATGACCTAGCCTCTACGGCTCAAATTTCCTACTTCACCAACGTCTTATGGTCTAATTCCATCATTTTTATTGTTTTTTATTGCTGCTAAGTGGTAGGACACAATACAATCCCTATAGTGCAGAAAGATGCCATTAGGCCCATCGAATCTGCACCATCCACAATCCCACCCAGGTCCCATTCCCATAACCCCATATATTTATCCTTCTAATCCCCATGACACAAGGGTCAATTTAGCATGGCCAATCAACCTAACCAGCACATCTTTGAACTGTGGGAGGAAACCAGAACACCCACAGGAAACCCACACAGACACGGGGAAAACATGCAAAATCCAAACCCATAGTGATCCAGGGCCAAAATTGAATCTGGATCCCTGGTGCTGTGAGGCAGCAGTGCTAACCACTGTGCCACCACGTCGCCCACTTCTCATCTTTAATTATCTATACAAAATAGATGAAAATAATATTCAAACCACTATTTTGCAGAGAAGAATTCCACAGATTCACTACTTTCAGAGAAGACATTCCCCCTTATCTCTGTCTTAAATGGGTGACCCCCTACTGTGCGATTATGCCCACCGGTCCTAGACTCTCCCACAAAAGGAAACAGCCATTCAGCATCTCCTGTCAAGCCTGCTGAGAATCCTACATGTCTCAAAAGGGTTGCCTCTCATTCTTCTAAATTCCAAGCAGTACAGGCCCAAGCTACTCAACCTTCCCTCAAAAAAAAAATCCTTCCATACCTGGGCCAACCTAGTGAACCTTCTCTGGACAGCCTTGAATGCCAGTTCATCTAAGGGGATGAAACAGTTCAGGGATTCCAGGTGTGGGCTATCTAGTGCCTTATATAGTTTTAGCAAGACTTCCTTATTTTGTTCTCCATTCCCTTTGAAATAAAGGGCAACATTCTATTTGCCTTCCGTTTAACCCATTAAACTGTTTCACCAGAAGAGGAAAAACAAGCAAGAAAAGAGGAATTTAAGTGGCCCAGATTTTTAAAGGCAAGAAGAGATAGAGCAAGGCAAAAAGGCAAAGCAGTTGGTGTGTGGGGGTTGGGGTGTGTGTGTGTGTGAAGTAGGGTGTTACCAAAATTGTACCAGCAACAGGGACAGAAGATGTGACTGCAAGATTTGATTACGAAGATGCCTTGAAGGAATTTGAAAATGAACAACAGGATCGTAAATTTGATTTAATGGGCGCAGGAAACAATTGAAATTGGTCAAGAGCAGAGCTGATGAGTATGCAAGCAAAGAGAGTATTTGAGAAATTTATCCAGCAGTGATGGTGGAAGACAGAGGCATAATAAACAATGTTCATAAGTCTAGCTGAGTCATGCACCAGGTACAAAATACAAAAGCGCCAAAGTGACATTTCTATCAATAGATTTCAGGGTTATACTTGATATATACATTCCCTGAAGAATTCTGGGAGATAAGTATTTTCCATGTGATGAAGTAGACTATGTAATGAATATTCCTCGACTGATGCTACAATGAAATCAAAAGTATTTCAGTTTTTTGAATCATTAAAGTTAGCAAATAATTCTCAATCAATATTAATATAGTACATTAATATTGTGGCATAGTAGAAGTAGCATAGTACTTGCTGTTAATTGCTGTTTAAGATGTTAAAAAGAACTTAAAAACGAATAGCAGAAACACACAAGGCCAAATCACATTATAGTTCATCACATTGAAATATTTAAACATTACAAGATACCCCCTTTCAGTTGCATTCTAACATCTACCTCAATTCTTTAAATATTAGAAAATAAATATATCTAATCATTGCCAAGCTGCAGGGTTTGCTGATGATTATACCCATCTCACAGCCCACTCCTATTTTTAATTCTGTAATTGCATCAAAAATTGACCTGGGTGCATCATGGGACCAAATTAACCAGTTAAACAATTGAATTTTAAAGCAAGTTTATTATAACTTAAAACTGTTTTAAAGCACTTCTCTGGCCAAGTAGAAAAAGTTAAATTAAAGATAAAAATTGAAATAGCACAGGGAAAGAGGTGAATAGAATTAAAATAAGGGTGACAGTGGAAGAATTTTTGATAAAATTGTGTTCTTGTCCTAAAGCTAGTTCTGATATTTAGGGTGAGATTTTCTGACTGCACGCACTCAAAGGCCTGAAAATCCCACCCAACATCACCAGACCTTCACATGACCCGTGTCCCGCCCACTACAATTTCCATGACAGACAGAACAGGTAAATTCCACCCTTAGTATAATATTAGTACTGTCCATATTGTAGTGTGCGTGCTGAAAACATGCAGAATTAGGAAGACAGAAATATGCAAAGCCATTCAAATATCACTAGATCCTTGGAAAACTTACTTCTTTCTGTCGACCAACAAACCTGACCCGTCTGTAATCATGCTCATCATAAACCTGGAACAAAAGAAAAAGTGATTTTTTTTTAAATTATAAGCACCAAGTCCAAATTTAATTATATTGGTCTTCACTAACTTTAACATATAACACATACTATTCTGAGGGAGGGGACTGTAATAAATGTTAATTTGGTTAGTATAATATCCAAAATTACAAATACTCGGATTCATACAGTCTACAATTATGATTGGAAGGAAGGCTTTAAACCTTGAACACAAACTGGAAAATGCTGGAAATATTCAACATCTGGAGAAAACAGACAAGTCAATAGATCAGATAGATATAACCTTTCATCAGAAAATGAGGTGAATAATAAAATGGTAGTATTTGTAATCTTTTGCATCAGTACATTAAATAGTATTGATAAAAATAACAAATAGTATAAGATAAAGTATCAAAGGTTTAATTCACAGCATATAGCATTTTTTGATTCAGATTTGACATTTGTAAATTTTTGCAAGGAGTTAAGATAAATATATTTCAAGAGAAGCTAGAGGACACAGGGAGATAGGAATAGTAAATGGGGTTAAATGAAGGAGGAACTGGAAGCAGCTCATGTGGAACAGTAAAAATGGGATGGACCTGTTGGGTTGAATAGCCTATTTCAGTATTGTAAATATTATATAATATTATGCAAGGGCTCAAGAATCAGAGCTGAGGTTGTTTGGCCCTATCTTAAAATAGTATTTGAGAAAATTGTTAAAATATCAGTTATGTTCATGTGTCCCAGCAGCCTGAATCTCATCTTAGCAGAATCTCTGTTGAAGTTCATCTCTTCAAGTTTTAATATAGTCTTTATTAGGGCTGAATAGAAATAAAGCCGGGGCCAAAGAACTGGCTGCCTAAAATAATGTTTGTGAGGAGAGTATACAGAAGATTTACACTGTACTGCCTCTTGAAGAGCACCAATGCACATCTACAGCAGAAACTACTTACACATTTACCTATAACTCAGGGATGATCCTGTAATACATGCTAATATAGAAGACTGGAACAAAGATTTAAGTATTTTGCTCTTTGTAGAAAAAAAGGAAGAAATTTTCTCAGTGATTTTGAACATTCAATTTTTTTTCCGTCTTCAATCAGCACCAAATATTTCCACATTAATTAGAGACAGCATTTCTTCCTCAAGTTCAATTATTTCCACATAATAACAAACTAATTGGTTATTTATCCAATTGCTGTTTGTAAAATCCTGTCATAAAAAATAGTTGCTATGTTTCAATACATATGGCACTACACTTCAAAGTAACCGATTTTGTGTGAAATGCTTAGAGGTTTCTGGAAAATATAATAAGTGTCATCCTTTCTCCACCACCATCCCCCAACACTGAAACCTTCTCTCGCCCTCCAACTCATTAATTATTTTGAAAAAAAAGTAATTAAAGGTTTTCTTCTTAAATCTCATGGTATAATATTTAATATAGAAATGCAAAGGGATGGACTCAGATAGAATCTGTCTGAGGGAATTTTACTGAGATTTATACAGTATGAAATGATATAGATAAGATGATTCCAAGACATTATTTCAAGCTTATTCGGGGCAGTACAACACAAGGACATACATTTAAAGCAGATGTTAGAAAAATGTCTTTACACAAAAGATGATAAACATATGGATTAACCTACTATGTAAGTTTGTGGAGTCAGAGACAGATGTCTTCTGAATTCTAGGGAGGAGACTTCTATTCATCACTTTGCAAACATGAGGTAATTTAAAGAAAATGAAAGCACAACAAAATTGTATTTTTTCCCCTAAAAGCACTTCACAAATGCATCATGTTATTCAGCATTAACAGCTATGGTTAAAATTTTAAAAGCCTCATTATGTCTTCATAAATCCTTACAGTGCAGAAAGAGGCCCTTAGGCCCATCAAGCCTGCACCGACAACAATCCCACCCAGGTCCTGTCCTATCCCTGTAACCCCACACATTTACCCTGCTAATTCCCTTGACATTAAGGGGCAAATTAGCGTAGCCAATCAGCCTAACCCGCACATCTTTGGAGTGTGGCAGGAAACTGGAGCACTGGAGAAAACCCATTCAGACACAGAAAGAACATGCAAATTCCACACAGAGTCACTTGAGGCCGGAATTGAATCCGGGTCCTGGTGTTGTGAGGCAGCAGTGCTAACCACTGTGCTACCGTGCTACCTTGTGTGGAAGTAAGGCAGACTATGTCAATATTTGCATTATGTTTCACAACTTAAGCGCATGTACATTTAAAGATGATTCAAACATACGCTATAGACCATACTCATACTAAACATCTATGATAAATTTAGATTGAGCCAAGGTATATTTTCAGTTTATTTACTCAATTTTAGCAAAAATTTAAGCAATCTGGAATATAATAATAACCAAACTTTACTTTAGGAAACAATCACATTTGAAATTAAGATTTCAAATCCAAATATGGACATAACACTTCATAATATGTCCATTCATACTTTCTACATATTCTATGTAAAATATATCTCCAAACTTTGCACCTTGCACAACATTACTCAAAAGGTTTTTTTTTGACAATAGAAATGTACATTGTCTTATGACGGTGACAAGACACATTGTTCCTCCTGACTTTGTCCAATCTCGTCTATGCTTTGTACACTTGTGGGTAACAACTGCCTTGTGATGGCTTCTAGAGTAATGCTTTGGAATCATCTTATCTACATCATTTAATACTATATAAATCTCAGTAAAATTCTCTCAGCCAGATTGTATTTCAGCAAACCTATGCATATTGGAGTCTTAATGGGGAACTGAAGAGTAAACAGTGTAAGATTGAGACTGCAAGCTGCTCAGTGGCAAAAATTAAACGGTTTGAAGAATTCAAAGAATCAACCAGTGTGTTCAAACATGAAGAGGCCATCACAAACTCCATTTTCTAACCATCCACTCCATTTCTCTTTCTGGCAACTGCCTGAGGCTGAACCAGATCATTTTGAAACTTGATGTCACATTTGATCAAGAGGAACCTCCAACCTCATATCTATTCCATCACCAAGACTGTCTTCTTTCAGCTCTATGATGTAGCTCAATTCTGCCCTACCTTGGCTCACCTGCAGCTGAAATCCTTATTCATGTCTTTGTTACCTTGAAATTTGACTATTTCAACAGACACCTTGTCAACCTCACATCTTCCATAAACTTGGGCTCATTCAAAACTCTGCATTCTATATCCTAACTTGCGCTAAGTTCCATTCACTCATCACATCTGTGCTCACAGACTTACATTGGCTCCTAGCCCAGCTATGCCTCAATTTTAAAATTTTCATTCTGGTTTTCAAATCCTTCCATTGTTTCCCCTCTGAAACCTCTTCCAGTCCCAGTCTCTGGGGTCTTGTGCATGCGTCTAATTCTGATCTCATGCACATCCCTGCTTTTATTTATTCACAGGATTTGAGCATTGCTGGCAAGGCCAGCCTCTACTGCCCATCCAATTTCTCTGGAATTCTCTGCCCGTTGAAGTGGTGGAGGCTACCTCACTAAATATATTTAAGACACGGGTAGATAGGTTTTTGGTAGACAAGGGAATTAAGTGTTATGGGGAGAAAGCGGGAAAGTGGAACTGAGCCACTTCAGATCAGCCATGATCTTATTGAATGGCGGGGCAGGGTCGAAGGGCTAGATGGCCTATTCCTGCTCCTACTTCTTATGTTCTTATCCCTAATTGTGCCTAAGATGGTGGTGAGCCACCTTCTTCAACACCATGTGGTGTAGGTAAACTCATAAGAGTTAGGGAGGGAATTCTAGGATTCTGACCAGTGCCAATGAGGGAATGGTGATATAGTTCCAAGTCTGTACAGCTTATGACTTGTCCGGGAACTCATTGTTGGTGGTATTCCCATGTATCTGCTGCCCTCGTGCTTCTAAATGGTAGGTCATGGGTTTGGAAGATGCGACCAAAGACGGCTTGATAGTAGTCTACGTTGCTATACTGTGTGCCAATAGTGAATGTTCAAGGTGCTTTGAGGTTTAATTTGAGGTTTAGGTTGGCGAGAGTAATTGAGCCAAGGCTGTCACTGTCTTGGGTTCAGAAGCACCACTGGAGCAAATGCAGCAAAATTTCAAGCTAAGGGGAGAAATGGCAACAAGTGAAACAAAGCCATAATTCATTTATATTGATCAGATAAATTAGTTAAGATACCTGTTTAAAAACAAATCTACCTTGTGTGCCAATTAATCAGGTTGGCAGTGGTGATTCTTCTGTAATTTTCTACCTTGCTGCTGTTATACATGCCAATAGCTGATGGGAGTTCAGCCCCAAATAATGCTTTCAATCAAAGACTTATCAGTCAAGTTACAGAAGATAACTTAAATCTATGGAGCTTTTATTGTTTGAAACATGTGGAGCAAAATATTAGAATCTAGCTGAAATTTGCTATGTTCTTGTTATTGTTTGATATAACGAGTCAATTTCTGATGTGTCAGCCCCACTTTTGAAGTATAGCCATGATTTCATAGACAATCATGGCAGCCAATCTGTCCTTGATCGTCATGTCAGGAATGGTGCCAAATGCTGATGAATCCAGAGTATTCAGCTTCATTTACAACTCCAATGATAAAGTCAATCATTCCAGCTGACAGCTGTATATGAATAACATTAAAGCTTGCGCTAACAACTGGTAACAAATATGTGCTCCATATAAGTGTCAAGCAATGACCATCCTGAAGAAAAAATCCAACCAGCACTCTATCACAGATGCTCTATCAATATCCTGGGAATCCTACTAATCAGAAGCCTAACTGGACCAGATCCATCAACACTGTGGTCATAACACAGCAAGTTAATATTCTGTAGTGAGTAGTTACCTATTCACATCTCAATACCTCTCCACAATCTGCAAGGCTCAATTCTCAAAACTGATGGAATACTTAACACTTTCCCTGATGGGAATAGCCATACAACACTACAGAAACTCTTCAGCATCCCAAACAAAACAATTCATTTTAGCTGTGTCCGTAGATTCAAGATCCACTTTTTGCCTCTCTAACACAGTGGCTGTAGGATGGACTATTTACAGGATGTATTGCAGCAGCTCACTAAGCTTAATAAACAGCAACTCCATAAATGCCATGATTTCTAGCATTATGCAGTAACAATGCCATGGGAGAAGCATCAGCCCCTATTTCTACTCTAAGTATATACTATTCTGATGTACGCTGTTGTTTAAGAAGGGTGCCAGGCAAAAGGCAGGGAATTATGGGCCGGTTAGTTTAACGTCTGTTGTAGGTAGAATGTTAGAATCCGTCATCAAGGAGGAAATAGCGAGGCATCTTGAGGGGAATTACTTGATAGAGCAGACGCAGCACGGTTTCGTTAAGGGGAAGTCGTGTCTGACAAATTTATTGGAGTTCTATGAGGATGTGTCTAGGGTGGTGGATAGAGGAGAGCCGGCGGATGTAGTCTTTCTTGATTTTAAGAAGGCGTTTGACAAGGTACCTCACAAGAGGTTATTGCAGAAGGTAAGGGGGCATGGAGTTGGGGGTAGGGTGTTAGCGTGGATAGAGGATTGGTTGTCAAATAGGAGGCAGAGAGTGGGGGTCAACGGGTGCTATTCGGATTGGCGGTTGGTGACTAGTGGAGTGCCCCAGGGATCGGTGCTAGGGCCTCAGCTATTTACCATTTATATAGATGATCTGGAGGAGGGAACCGAGTGTATGGTGTCGAAATTTGCTGATGACACCAAGATTGGTGGAACGGCAAATTGCGCGGAGGGTGTGGAGAGTCTGCAGAAGGATCTAGATAGGCTGGGCGAATGGGCCAGGAACTGGCAAATGGAATTTAATGTTGGCAAATGCGAGGTGGTCCACTTTGGTAGGAATAATGGTAGGAAGGACTATTACTTACGTGGCGAAAAACTGCAGCAGGCGACGGTGCAGAGGGACCTCGGGGTCCTTGTGCACGAGTCGCAAAAACCCAACCTGCAGGTGCAGCAGGTGGTCAGGAAGGCTAATGGGATGCTGGCCTTCATAGCGAGGGGGATTGAATATAAAAGTAGGGAGGTTTTGCTGCGGCTGTATAGGGCATTGGTGAGGCCGCAGCTGGAGTACTGTGTGCGGTTTTGGTCGCCGTACTTACGCAAGGATATTTTGGCCTTGGAAGGAGTGCAGAGGAGGTTTACTAGGCTGATGCCGGAGTTAAGGGGGTTGAGCTATGAGGAGAGGCTGAATAAACTAGGCTTGTACTCGTTAGAGTTTAGAAGAATGAGGGGAGATCTCATTGAGACATATAAGATGATGAATGGGATGGATAGGATAGAGGTGGAGAGACTCTTCCCGCTCAGAAAGGGCAGTAGGACTAGGGGGCACAGCCTCAAGATAAAGGGGGGGGCGGTTTAGAACGGAGTTGAGGAGGAACTTCTTCACTCAAAGGGTGGTGAATCTCTGGAATTCTCTGCCCGTTGAAGTGGTGGAGGCTACCTCGCTAAATATTTTTAAGACGCGGGTTGATGGGTTTTTGATAAGCAAGGGGATTAAGGGTTATGGGGAGAGGGCGGGAATGTGGAACTGAGACACGACAGATCAGCCATGATCTTATTGAATGGCGGGGCAGACTCGAAGGGCTAGATGGCCTACTCCTGCTCCTATTTCTTATGTTCTTATGTTATGTTCATTCCTTCATCACAGTTAAAATCCTGGAATTCCCTATCTCACATAATGTGGGGGCACCATTACACAAGGACTGCCGTGGTTCAGCCTAATGAGAACGTAAGAGAGGCAATAAAGGATAACTAATAAAGGCAGCTTTGCCAGCATCATTCACATTCTGGGGAATAATTTTTGAAAATATAGTGAGTCTTGCAACAAACTAATTTTTTCTATTCATTTTGACTAACTACAAGTTTGCAGAAAAGCAACATATATTAAATTCATGTTTTCAAAGTGGATATAAAATTTAAATGATGACCATGAATGACATCATTTCCAAATTAATTTTCCATTCAAACATGCTGGAAGTTTTAAAATATGCATAAGTTCCATAGCAGCATAATGTGCAGAGATAGTGCAATAACAGCACCTCACATTATATTTCAGAAATTCTCAAGGTAGCAGAAACGCCACACCATTCCTAGCTTGCAAAACATGCAATAAGTAAAGTGAAATGAAGGTATTGTTGTAATTCTTCACACATTCACACATTAAGGGAGAAGGGCAATGCCCTTAATGAAGCTTTTAGACCATTATATGCTGGGAGGTATCGGTATATATTAAATTACTGGAAACCTTAAATAAGTAATTCATGTCAGCAAGTGTACCTATTAAGGAAAGTATCTGGAAATATGTACAGGTGTTTCTTTTCCCCAAAAGTAATTTGTCCGTGCAATAGGATTCCACTAAAAATCCAATGGGACACTGTTTGTGTAAACTTGGCTTTTCTACTAAACATCGCCTTTGGGTATGAGATGCATTTCAGTAACAGATTTGGAATTTTAGAATTTAATTAGGTTTGGGGGCTCAGAGACTGGGTAGTGCAATGAGCTACAACACTGCTCTTTCAACCTTAGGAATTGGGCTTGAACGTAATCCAGATTTCTGAACAAACGTGAATCAGCAAGGGTCTGACCATGAAATGAGCTGAGGTGCTCTCAGGTCACAGTCTGCATGGATCAACATTGCAAACATGTAAACTGACAATCTAACTCAGAGCAGCTACATGTATGGCTAGTGTGAAAAATGAAGGTGGTCACACTGGAATAGCAAAGCAGCACTGATTCTCTAAAACTGTATTTGAATTGTTGTCACCAAAATCACATTTGTTTTTACTCTACATCTGATACATTGTATATCTGTCTTGAAAGTGCTCAATCCTCAAACATTTTTCCAGAAATGAAAAAAGTGCTCCATTTCCTAGTACAATGAGGAAACAATAGCGCTGTGCTTATATTACTGGCCTAGTAATCCAGACGCCTGGAAAGTGATCCAGAGATAAGTTCAAACCCCACGACAGCAGCTGATGAATTTAAATTTACAGAACTAAAAACAAAATCTGGCATAAAAAGCTGCTGCCAATATGGTGACCATGTAACTGCCAGGTTGTCATGAAAACCCAATGTTGTGATGAATGTCTTTTAGGGAAGGCAACCTGCCATCATTACTCAGTCTGGCCTACATTTGGTTTCAGACCCACAAATGCGATTGCCTCTTAACTACTCTTTAAAATGAACCAGCAAGTAATTCAGTTAAAGTCAATTAGGAGTGGGCAATAAATACTGGCCTTGTCAATGGCACTCATATTCAATGAATTAATATAAAAAGTGTACTGGTGATCTGATAATATCCAATTATTACTCAGAAATGCAATTATCTACATTTGGATTCCCAGTTAGCCACATGTGGCTTGAGGCTACCAGGTTGGGCAACAAAGATCTATTCTTACAGTTTCTTTTAAGTTCGTTCATGTAATGTGAGTATCTCTGGCAAGACAAATTTTCACATTGTGTAGCAAATGGCAATGTTGCAGAAGTGCTGGAGCAGCTTGACTGCTCCAGTGCCGTACAGTGGGTTACACAGCAAAGTCTGGGGTACTGCTGTCAGGCTGTTACCATGGCCCACAGCCTTCAGCCATTTCTTGATCTCAGATAGAGTGAATCAAATTAACTGAAGACTGATATTAAAACAAAGTACTGTGTGTGCTGGAAATCTGAGATAAAAACAGAAGCTGCTGGAAATGAAGAGCAAATCCAGCAGCTGAAGAACTCATATTTGAGTCAAGAACATTAAATCTGTTTTTCTCTTCACAGTTGCTGCTAGACCAAGGTTTATGGTTGAAGTCTGACATCTGTGATGTTGTGCTCCTCAGGATGGATCATCTTCTAACTGGTGATAGCTGCAAATACCTCAGTCTTTTATCTTTCATTGACAGGCTAGGCTCCCACAACATTGAGAATGAGAACATTTGTGGAGCCTCTTACTCTGGTTAGTTGCTTAAATTATTCATCATCATTTGTGACTGGGTGTGACAGGACTTTAAAGCTTTGATCTCATCAATTAGTAGTTGTGAGATCATTTAGATCTGTGCATCAGGTGCTACTTCCATAGTTACGTTGGACATTTCATCAGCCTATAGCTTTGAAATACATTTCAACTGACATTCTTTATAAATTCTGAGGATGCTTTTTTTAAAAATTGACTCGTATTACCTATAATAATGGCTGTACTTCTCCCTGAATCTACAAATAAGGTTTAATTAGTAATATAATGTAGTTTTAAGAAGAAAAATAGCAGATTTTAGTTAGATTACAAAGCTATACGTTGCAAAACAATAAAACTTTCATATTTTCCAATTCTTTTCTGTAGTTCTAGATTGGTAACTCCTTGATGAAAAGCATTGGAGTGAACTCTCACCAGCAGCTGGAATATATAGCAAACAGAGTGATTGGGAAAGATCTTGATTACCAGCCTAAAATCTATCTAGTATATCAATGCGCTTTTAAAAAGTGAAGAATTTGATGTCTGCCCCTCACACCTCTTCCCCCTACACCCCGTGCCCTTCCCCCCTTCACACCTCTCCCTCCCCACACCACCTACCCGCTGCCCCTCATACCTCTCCCCCCGACACCCCCAACCCTACCTTCCCCCTGCCATCCCCTCCCCCTCCCCGCACCCTGCCACCCCCCTCCACCTCCCCCGCAACCCCCCTCCCCCTCCCCCTCACCCGCCACCCCCCTCCCCCTGCCACCCCCTCCACCTCCCCCGCCACCCCCACCTCCCCCGCACCCTGCCACCCCCTCCACCTCCCCCGCACCCTACCACCCCCTCCACCTCCCCTTCCCCCTGCCACCCCCTCCACCTCCCCCTCCCCCGCCACCCCCCTCCACCTCCACCTCCCCCGCACCCTGCCACCCCCTCCACCTCCCCCGCACCCTACCACCCCCTCCACCTCCCCCGCACCCTGCCACCCCCCTCCACCTCCCCCGCACCCTGCCACCCCCCTCCACCTACCCCGCACCCTGCCACCCCCCCCGCACCCCGCCACCACTGCACCCTGCCACCACCCTCCACCTCCCCCGCACCCTGCCACCCCCCCCACATCCTGCCACCCTGCAATCCCCCTCCCCCACACCCTGCCATCCCCCTCCCCCGCACCCTGCCATCCCCCTCCCCCTGCCATCCCCCTCCCCCGCACCCTGCCATCCCCCTCCCCCGCACCCTGCCATTCCCCTCCCCTGCCATCCCCCTCCCCCGCACCCTGCCATCCCCCTCCCCCTGCCACTCCCATCCCCCACACCCCGCCACCCACGTCCCCATCCCACCCTCCCCATCCCCCCGCCACCCCCTCCCCGTATCCCTCCCTCCACCCACCACCCCCTCCCTCCGACCGCCATTCCCCCGTCCTCCTCCCCCTCCCCGTCCGCCTCCCGCCCCCGTCATCCCTCTCCCCCTCCCCCCGCCAACCCCCTCCTCCCCTGCCATCCCCCTCCCCCCTGCCCCCGCCATCCCCCTCCCCCCTGCCCCCGCCCACCCCCTCCCCCCTGCCCCTGCCCACCCCCTCCCCCCCCTGCCCCTGCCATCCCCCTCCCCGTCACATCAGCCCCCAACCGAGACCTCCATTCCGCCCCGTGCTGTTTTACCTGCCCTGTGTGTGTTACTTTTTCCCCAGCCCGGGTAGTGGCAGTACCGACAGCGGCTGTGGCTGGGAGTGCGGGGGGCCGGAAACGGGCTGCTAGACCCGGCAGGAATTTGCTGTTCAGCCGCGAAACTCTCAAAGCAACAGCGGCAGCCATGACAGTCACCTTCACAGAGGAGGCGGAGACCTCATCCCCGCTGGGTCCTAGTGCCCGCAGAATGTGGCAGGTACTTCCCAGTGATACAGGTAGAGCAGCATGCCTGAATGATAAAACTGTCCAAAATTTAAATGAAACCACTACTGCACGACCACACATAATTTGTTTTATTCATTCGCGGCATATGAGCGCAGCTGGCAAGCCCAAATATTGATGTATTTCCAAATTAGTATGGTGTGTGACTTGGAAGGGACTTTCGCACTGTTTCCCTGTTCTCACTCTTTCAGGTGATAGTAGTCACAGGTTTGAAATATGCGGTGAAAGAAGCTTTGGTGAATTGCTGCAATGCATCTTGTAGCTGGTACAAAATACTGCTATTGTGTGTTAGTGATGGAGTATGCTTACACATAAACATGTCATATTAGAATAACATGAAGCTTCCCAAGTGTTGTTGAAGCTACATTCATCCAGTATAGTATTTGATCTCATTTTTGACTTGTGCCCAGTAAATGGTTGACAGGCTTTGGGCAATAAAAAAGGGAGTAACTTGCTGTACGTAGAATACCCAGCCTCTGGCTAGTTCTTGTAGCCACACTGAGTGGTTGATCCAATTACATTTCTGGTTATTTGTGTATCTCAGGATTTGATTTGATTTATTATTGTCTCATGTACAGTGAATATACAAAATACAATGAAAAGTGTTGTGTCTTGCACGCTATGCAGACAAAGCAAAGAATGCAGTATTACAGTCATAGAAAACAATTAGAATAATGATTTAGGAGTACAGAATGAGAGTAAAAGAATTAGAAAGTATGCTGGGCAAGCTTGCAAGAAGTCGTCATGCTTTGGCACCATCTTGCATCAAGATGGAGAGTGGTTATATTTTTTTTGTTACAGATCATTATTGCCTGTCAGTTGTATGGCATGACTCCTTACCATTCATCAGTCCAAGCTGAATATAATCTAAGTTTCACTAAATAGGGCAGCACGGTAGCACAGTGGTTAGCACTGCTGCTTCACAGCTCCAGGGACCTGGGTTCGATTCCTAGCTTGGGTCACTGTCTGTGTGGAGTTTGCACATTCTCCTTGTGTCTCATGGGTTTCCTCCGGGTGCTCCGGCTTTCTCCCACAGTCCGAGGATGTGTGGGTTACATTGATTGGCCATGCTAAAAATTGCCCTTAGTGTCCTGAGATGCGTAGGTTTGAGGGATTAATGGGTAAATATGCAGGGATATGGGGGTGGGACCTAGGTGGGATTGTGGTTGGTGCAGACTCGATGGGCTGAATGGGCTCTTCCTGTACTGTAGGGTTTCTATAAAACGTGGAAAACTGTTTTATGAAGTTATAAATGCTACTGAATATTGTGAAACCATCAACAGACATCATTACTTCTAACAGTATGACGAAAGGAAGGTCTTTGCTGAAGCAACCAAACATGGTTGAGCCGAGAACACCACTCTGAAGAACTTCTGGAACTGAGATAATTGGCCTTCAAGACCCTAAAATCATCTTCTGTTTTGTCAGGTATGACTCCAAGCAATGGCGTTTTCCTCAGATTCCCATTGACTTTAATATTAAGGCTTCTTGATGCTACACTCAGTCAAATGTGTTGTAAAAATCAGCCTGTTTTAACCCTTATACGGTGGACAAATAACTTTGAGTAGACGTCTTATTAGTACAAACAATATTTATTTAAACCCACACAATCAATAATCACCCACCTGACCAACAATAAGTTATCTTACAGAAAATACTAGAATTCAAGTACAAGACCTTGACTTAACTGTGTGTGACTGACAAATACCCAAACAGATACTGGCCTTTATCTGTGTGCTGGTCTTGGTAGTTGTCTGTGTAGTTTGGTCCTTTGCTCTGGTCTGACATTCTGGCTGTAGTCTCTCTTTCTTCCTTCTCGGGTGTGGTGGCTCTCCTCTTGCTGGTGATGTTCACCATTGTTGTAGCTCATTCGTGGGATCAGAGAGAGAGAGCAATTCGTGGTTGTGCAGCATCCTTTATACCCTGTTTGGTTTCACGCCTTTTTTTGGCCATTGCCAATCAATCGATCAGGACTTGATCACCCTGATTGATAAGAGTCCAATCAGGTGCTACCACACCGATCTCTGGGTGTGTCCCTGGCGGCCATGCCTGTATGTGTTGTAGGCACATAGGTCACATACCTTCCTCCTAAATAAGGATTCACGGTGCCTTTACGTCTGGCACACAACCCAGTGTGGCCAGAAAGTCTCTTTCATCCTGGAGATGGCCCATATCCTGTGTATTCACTCATCAGGGTTGCAGCCTGTTTGTCTGTCTTTAAACTGCAGCCTGTCGGTTTAGTTTCTTGCCCAGTTATCCCAGAGTGCTTTACAAAACGCCATTTTAGTTGGCCTGTTTGGCTACAAATGCTACCTTCAAATCAAGGGCAATCACAAAACATCTCATCTCTTTCATAAGTTAAAAGTATTCAGTGGGGAACTGGCAGAATTTTAGTGGCTTTTGGTCCAGGGAAGAAGGACATCTTGGGTGGATATCCATGTGAGCTTTGGAATCCAGCCATCATCACCAACTGGGGTTTGGAACCCGAACTTGCCAGCAGTGAGACCAATGGTGCAACCTTCCAGGAATTAATTTCCAACTTGCACTCACCACCCTATTGAGGAATCTTCACTGTTGACAATATAAAACATACTCTTTGGACAGTGCAGATTTCTGCATTTATCTTTTAGCCTTAAAGTGACACAGCATGTACTTCAGCAAAATGTACATGAGATGCACCAAGGATTTAAAGGAGCAGTCGACATAGCTGATGGATCCATGTGTGGAAAAAATCATAACTGCCAATTACTTGAAGCTATGACGAGAACCAGGAAAACCAGGACTAAGCTGCATGCAGACAAATGCATTGTAAAGGTGACAGAATGCCAGTTCTTCAGAATGGTGTACGCACTTAACAGAGTGAAGCCAAGGCCTGAATAAGTCACAGCATGTCTGAATGGAAGCTCCAAGAGATAATAAAGATCTAAGAAGTTTATTTGGTCTGAACCAGTATATTGGCACTTTCATGCTTCACATGTCAAAGGCATAGCAAACTATGAAAGCTGATGAGAGAAGTTGTTGAGTACCTCTGGTCAGAGTCACATGAGAGGAGTTTCAACAAACTCAAAGAAGTATTGAAAGAATTAAGTCTGCAATACTACAACAGAAGGAAACCTGTCATACTGAAAGTAGATGCTTCTGCAAAAGGACTGGAAGGAGCCCTAATACTAGAGGGAAAACAAATAGTATTAATATCCAAACGAATGAGTCCAGACATTTCAACACAAAAGACACAGACATGTAAGAAATTCCACATATATCATTACGGGAGAAAGTTCAGAGTGGAAATCAATCATTGGGGCAAATCTACAAGAAAACTCTGTCAAGTTCCAGCTTCCACACTAAACGCGTTTAAGAAGCCATCCCCTATGGACAAGCCTTCCATATACACAGGATCTGCTCAGATGAGGAGGATCACAACAGCCATCTACAGACGCTGAAAAATGCCCTTGTAAGATTAGGATATGGCATTCAACTCATTGATCAATGGTTCTAACATGTCACAGTGAAAAACCACATAGATCTCAGAAGACAAACACAGGATAGGGTGTACAGAGTACCATTCGTCGTCCAGTACTTCCCTGGAGCGGAGAAGCTATGACATCTTCTCCAGAGCCTTCAACATGTCATCCATGAAGACGAACATCTCACCAAGGCCATCCCCACACCTCCACTACTTGCCTTCAAACACCCGCACAAGCTCAAACAGACCATTGTACGCAGTAAACTTCCCAGCCTTCAGGAGAACAGTGAGCATGACACAACATAACATAAGAACATAAGAACATAAGAAATAGGAGCAGGAGTAGGCCATCTAGCCCTTCGAGCCTGCCCCGCCATTCAATAAGATCATGGCTGATCTGTTGTAGCTCAGTTCCACTTTCCCGCCCTCTCCCCATAACCCTTAATCCCCTCTCTTATCAAGAACCCATCAACCCGCTTCTTAAAAATATTTAGCGAGGCAGCCTCCACCACTTCAACGGGCAGAGAATTCCAGAGATTCACCACCCTTTGAGTGAAGAAGTTCCTCCTCAACTCCGTTCTAAACCGCCTCCCCTTTATCTTGAGGCTGTGCCCCCTAGTCCTACTGTCTTTTTTGAGCGGGAAGAGTCTCTCCACCTCTATCCTATCCATCCCATTCATCATCTTATACGTCTCAATGAGATCTCCCCTCATTCTTCTAAACTCTAACGAGTACAAGCCTAGTTTATTCAGCCTCTCCTCATAGCTCAATCCCCTCAACTCCGGTATCAGCCTAGTAAACCTCCTCTGCACTCCCTCCAGGGCCAAAATATCCTTGCGCAGGTGCGGCGCCCAAAACTGCACACAGTACTCCAGCTGCGGCCTCACCAATGCCCTATACAGCTGCAGCAAGACCTCCCTACTTTTATATTCAATCCCCCTCGCTATGAAGGCCAGCATCCCATTTGCCTTCCTGACCACCTGCTGCACCTGCAAGCTGGGTTTTTGCGATAACCCTGCCACAGTAATCTCTGCAAGATGTGCCGTATCATTGACACGGATGCCATCATCTCACGTGAGAACAACATCCACCAGGTACACGGTACATATTCTTGTGACTCAGCCAACATTGTCTACGCTACAGGATAGGATGAGCCGAGGCATGGTACATTGGCGAGCCCATGCAGACGCTACAACAACAGATGAATGGAGACCGCTCAACAATCACCAGGCAGGAGTGTTCCCTTCGTGTTGGGGAACACTTCAGCTTTCAAGGACATTCTGCCTCTGATCTTTGGGTAAGTGTTCTCCAAGGCGACCTTGACGACACACAATGCAGAATTGCTGAGTAGAAATTGATATCCAAGTTCTGCACGTACGAGGACGGCCTCAACTGGGATCTTGCGTTCGTGTCACACTACCTGTAACCCCCCACAATTTGCTTGGATTTGCCACATCTCACTAACTATCCTGGCTGGAGACTTGTGCTTAACCCTTTCTCCACTTACATTGTCTGCATCTATAAAGACTTGATTACTTGTTAAGACTTGCATTCTAACATTATCTTGTAATTGAGTTTGTGTCTATATATGCCCTGTTTGTGAACTGAACTCTTCATTCACCTGATGAAGGGGCAACACTCCAAAAGCTCGTGCTACCAAATAAACCTGTTGGCCTTTAACCTGGTGTTGTGAGAGGACTTACTGTGCAAGCTCCAGGAGGACTGCAAATGTTACTCTCGGGGCTTCATGTACTGAGTAACAATATATTAACCTACCAGTGCCATCAGCCACGTGGACAACTTGAAGAAATGAAGCTCTAGCAATTTGAGTCTAAAGTGCAGTTATTTCTAACTTAGGGGAACCAGAAGGCAGACTATATAAATTGTAAGGTTATTTAAAGTAATAAACTTATGTTTATTTTAGGATGATATGCATCAAAATATTTTACTTAAAAATTATTGCTCCTAGGAGCAAATTTTATGCTGTAATATCACGCTATCCTCAGTTCTCCAAGTAAAATTGCGCACAAGTAGTTCTGTTACACACATTATCGTTATAATAAACAGAATTTCAATGTTATCATTATTAAGAATTTGTATGTTGCAGCGATGGAAGTTTAAAGTTCTGTCCTGAATGGTCTCTTTGATACTCAATGGAACAGCGGCCTCTAAGACCCCGCGGAATCCAACCAGACGGGGTCCTCATTGTCGAGTGTTTGTGATCCCAGCATCCCTCAAGGACGGAACATTCACTGCGCAAGCGCCAGTCCGGAATCGTCGGAAGTGAAAGCGGGTGGGAACGTCAGGAAGAATTGTTTCCGGGTTATGATGGCGTCAAGCTAGGAGCTGAAGGTTGTCGCGTGAGGCCCAGAGGTTTCAGCAGGAGGCTAGTGTTTAGCATGTAGATTGCTGTCTGACTCTGTGCTCAACTCTACCACATCTAATCAGTGAGAGAGAAGGAACCGAAGCCTCAAGCTGATCTCCATCCAGGGTTTAAGGATAGAAGAAAACTTGAACTTTGCTCACTTGAAAGTAAGCAACTGAGAGAGGACCTTAAATGTCATAACAAAAATTATAGATTAACCTGTGATTAAGACAAGGGGGACACAAGTTCACAGCAGCAAATTGTGAAATTAGGAATGAAATGAAATCAAATCAAGTGCCTGTTATCAAATCCCAGCCCTGAATCTATTTCAGAGAAAGATGCAACATCTCAAAGTGAATTAATATTGTGATTGTTTTGTAGGCTGATGCAGCCATTTTGTATACAGTATGATCCTGTTTATTTACTTTGCAAAGTGGTGTTGAGATATTGAACTGACAATGTGCTAACCCTTCAAAACTGTTTTGCGTGTCAGTCAAGATTTAAACAATAATGTGGGTATCATTGGAAGAACTAATATCTATTGCATATGTTCAGTAGTCCTGGGGACTTTAAATGGGTCACCATCTAAATGCAATTGAATTGCTTGTTAGACCACATCAGAATGAAGTATGTTAGTGTGGGTCAGGAATATAGGACATAAATTGCAAATTTTTATATGAATTCAAATTTTTAAAATTTTCATAGTGAGCTTTGAACTTTTGGTCCCTGCAATATTCTTTAGTCCAGTATCACAATCACTGCACTACCATACATATGATCAGTGTTTGATTTACATTTGAGACACTACATAAAACATATATAATCTAGTAAAAAAAAAACTGCTTCCAATTATCCTGACTCTCCTCAGATGGTGTGTTTTCAATCTTTGTGTTTTACTTATTTGGTAACAGTTGACATGGTGCCACAGTGGTTAGCATTGTTGCCTCACAGCACCAGGACCTGGGTTCAATTCTGGCCTTGGATAACTGTGGAGTTTGCATGTTCTCCCTGAGTCTGTGTGGGTTTCCTCTGGGTGCTCCAGTTTCCTCCCACAGTCCAAAAAATTTGCAGATTAGATTGATTAGCTGTGCTAAATTGTCCCTTAGAGTCGCAAGATGTGTAGGTTAGGGAGATTAATGGGGTAAATATGTGGGATTAAGGGGATAGGGCCTAGGTGGATCAAAGAGTCAGTGCATACTCACTGGATGGATTCTATGATCCTATTTGGAAAGTAACAAAACCTATGTGCTTGAGTCTTTGAGGGTTGTTCCCATTGCCAACCAGGTCGGGACACGATTGATTTTGATGGTCAGTGCTTCTTTGGGGAATCCTCCCTTGTGCTTTGTTAAATCTCTCACTCTCGTAAGAGTTCTGAACGCAGGCTTCCTTTTAAATATTTAGTTCTATTTTATTGATCTCTCGCTTAGAGAGACAACACAGTTCCATATATTTAAAATTGGTTAATTGAAGTATTGTACTTACTGCAACTCTGCTAATAATTCCCTGCTTTTTGGATTCATTTGGGAAGGGAGATGAATGGTGGTTGACTTTCAGATTACCTGATATGTGCTTTGACTATCTGTTGATTTTGACCTTAATATTTTTTGATTTCTATATTTTTAAAAAAATCAGATGTACGGTTCTGCATTTTGCATTGAAAATAACGGTGAGTCTAAAACTGCTCACTGCTGTTATGGCATAAAACATCAGATTCCAGAGTGTTTGTTAATAATGCAACTGGAAGTTACAGTCTGAGTTGCCCAGCTCATTCACAGACTGCTCTTATGAGGATGTCACTGATTTCAATGCCAAATTTTTGTAAGGGAATGAATTTGCTGACTTATCACGTGTTAAGCAGGCTGAATAAAGTTAACAGATAAACATTAAAGTATAACTGAGTAGTTAAGGGCATGGTTTGTCACAGTTACAGCCAGTCAGTGGTGAAGGAGGAAGGGTGCTCACTGTTCACTACATGGACAACTGCTCAAGGACTTTGTGGACTTTTGAACATAAATGAGCCATCGCGGAGGGGGGTGCAGAAATCAATAAAGCAAAAATACAAGTTTATGTTAGATACCAAAAGCTCAATATTGCAGAAAGGCTAGAGCAATATAGTAGGTACAGAGTTGATGTTAAAAAATAAATTGATCAAGCCCAATGGCTGACAAATTTAGACTGTGGCATATGCACCACCAATAGACCAAATAATTTCTCAGCATCTGTCAAACCTTCAAGAATTATATATGTTTCAATTAGCCTATTTCATTCTTTTTAACTCCAAGGAACGAAGGACAATCTCCTCATCCTAATTACCAGTCCAGTGAACTTTTGTTGTACTCCCCAGGTATATGTTTTCTTTGGTCCAGAAATCAAAACTGCACATGCTATCTCAGTGTACTTTAATGAATAACTCATATCAATTTTCACAAAAAACAGTGCATTGCTGACATTGTTGAAGAGGATTGTGATGGGATAAGAGTATTAAAAGGTTTAGCATTTTTGAAAGTGGATAACTTGCCAGACCTGATTTGAGAAGTATTCCAGGCTAAGACAAACAAAGAAGTAAATAGCAAGCTCTGCCAGTAACTTTACAATCCCCTCTGACTGTAGGCATGGTTTTGGAAGATTGTTTAAAAAGGGAGGAAGGGTCAACCATATAATTAAAAGCCTGTAAGCCTAACGTGGGTGGGGGGGCGGAAAAACTGAGGGATGGTAAATTGTCGCCTAAGAAGTGGAGATGCTAGTGTTGGACTGGGATAGACAAGTTGAGCGGTCACACGACACCAAGTTATAATCCAACAGGTTTATTTGATGTCACAAGCTTTTGGAGCGCTGCTCCTTTGTCAGGCCTTCAGGTGGTGAAGGCAAAATCCTTCCAGCATTTGAAGAAAAAACTTAGTTGTGCTCCTGAAGTGCCATAAACCTTTGGGCAATATACTGAGGTGAAAAGTGGGATTAGATTGAAAGCTCTTTCTTAAATTTGAGATTTATCTAGTATTAGTGTCAAACGTTGGCTTACATTAACAATGCAATGAAGTTACTGTGAAAATCCCCTAGTCCCCACACTCTGGCACCTGTTCGGATGCACTGAGGGAGAATTTAGCATGGCCAATGCACGCAACCAGCATGTCTTCCGAAATGTGGAAGAAATCTCAAGCACCTGGAGGAAACCCATGCAGATACACGGCAAGTGTACAGACTCTGCACAGTGACCAAAGCCAGGAATCGAACCCGGCTCCCTGGCGCTGTGACTACTGTGCCACCTCTATGTGGCTATCACAGACATGATGGGCCAATTGTTCTCCTTTGCTGTAAATTTTCCATGTATCTAGAAAGTGTAATGGTTATTCTATCTGTGATCCTCTCGAAATATGGAGGCCAATTTAAGGACCACTGCTACTGCAAAGTGAATTCAGCAGATGAGCATCAGAGCTGATCCATTCTTTGTCAGTGCTGCTCAGTTCTGTGCTGATATATCGGAAGAGCATATTTATTTTGCGTCTGTTTGTTATTGTTAATGATACTTTAATACTGTCAATTGTAATTAACCCTGGTCTAAATATGTGATGTTAATTAAATCAGATTAGGTAGTTCTTTTGCGGGAAATAACTTTAGCTTCCTGATAATTAGTTAAATAACAGAACGTGTATTTAGTGTAAAAAAAACTTCATAACTAATGACTTGCTTTGCAATCCAATGATTGCTATGTAGACAAACTCAAAACCACTAGTCCAACTGATTAATTAGATGCTTTAGCTTTTCATAATGTATATATTCATTTCATAGAGAACTTGGATTTCATGGAGAGAAATTTGTTTCTCACAATATGCCACAGCTGACTTAAAACATGTCTGTTCCATTGCAGGTGCTAACAGGATGGCTGTTTTTGTCAAGAATCTGCTCCAGGTAGTCAACAGGCCTCTGTGGCAGTTGAACAGATGCTCAGTCCTGTATTGGCCATCAATCTGTTCTGTGACACAAAAGCATTTGAAAACCATGATCACGATGAGGCCCAAAATTGGGCCCGATCCTCACCAGATGATTAGATCAACTACTGCGCCTTTTCTTGAACCAAGTCAACTACAATGTGTACAGCAAATTACAGGAATGAAAACAAAGTCTGCTCTAAAGAAACGCTGCAAAGACTGCTTCTTTGTGCGTAGACGGGGACGTTTATATGTGTATTGCAAGACCCATCCCAGGCATAAACAGAGACAAGGCTAACCTGGAGATTTGAACTTTAATTATAATAAATCACAATATGGAAATTAATGTGCATAATAAAATTTTGTATTTCTCGTTAATGTTATCACCAGTTTAAAAGAAAAGTTCTTCTATGGATCAGGACTCTTAGATGACAGTTTTTGGTTTTAGAGAATTAATTTCTATTTTGAAAATTGATTCTGATCCATATTAATGCACTACATAACACATTAATTATCTTTGTAGATAGAGTTTAAATGGCTACTAATGAAGCACAAATTGTATTTATATAGTGGTTTTAATATAGCAAAACATCCCAAGGTATGTAACAACAATCTTATCAAACAAAATGGTGCAGAAGCCACAGAAAAATATTGAGAGACATAACCTAAATCTCTGAATAAGGTTTTGCTTTTCAGGTGAATCTTGAAGTAATACTAGTTTGAATGAGTGGGTAAAAATCTGGCAGAAGGGGTATAATGTGAGAAATGTGAAGTTGTTCACTTTGTCAGGAACAATAAAGATGTATTACTTAAATGGAAAATGACTGCAGAATGCCAAATTCAGAGGGATCTTGATGCCCTAATGCATGAGTCACAAAAAGTGTGCATCAAGTAGGTCAGGCTAATAGAATGCTACACTTTATTACAAGAGGAATTGAACATAATAATAAGGATGTTATACTTCAGCTGTACAGGGCATCGGTGAAACAACATCTCAAATTCCATGCGCTGTTTTGGTCCCTTTTAAAGAATGATGTAAATGTGTTGGAGGTGGTTCAGAGCAGATTTACTAGCTTGATATGTGGAATGAACAGGTTGCTTTATTAGGAAAGGTTAGACAAACTATGTTTAAAACAGTGACGGATGACTTGATCCTGAACTGTTTTGAAAGATGTTTCCTTTTGTGGGTACGAGTCCAGAACTAAGGGGCACTATTTTCAAATTAGGGGGTCATCCTTTCAGGACAGGGATGAGGAAATTTATTGATTTATGACTTTGGAACTCTGTCTCAGCAGACAGTAGAGGCGGTTTCATCAAGTAGTTAAGGCAGAGGTGGATAGATTCTCGTTAGGCAAGGCAATCAAAGGTTATCAGGGCAAGATGGAAATGTGGAATTTGAAACACAAACAAATCAGCCGTGATCTTGCTGAATGGCAGAGCAGGCTTGATGGGACAAATGGCTTATTTATGTTCCTATTTCGTATGTAGAGAGATTTAAGGAGACTTATCAAGAGCTTAAAGCCTAGGCAGCTGCAAGCCCAGTCACTGCTGATGGAGTGATTAAGGATGCGTAAGAGACCACTATTGGAGTGCAGCAATCTCAAAAGGTTTGTTTGGCTGGATGTGGTTGCAGAGATAGGAATGGATGTGGCCGTAAAAATGCTTGAAAACATGTATGAGGATTTTAAAATTGAGGTGTATCGGACCATGAGCTAGATCAGCAAGGGATGATGAATGAACAAGACTTGGTGTGAGTTGAGATACAGGGAGCAGAAAATCGGATGAGAAGAGTTTACGTCGGATAGAAGATAGGAGACTAATCTGGAGAGTGTGGCAATAGTGACGTCTAGAGATAACAGGCATAAATGAGGGTTTCAGCAGGAAATGGGCTGAGGCTGAGACGATGTTACAAAGGTGGAAGAGGGCAGTCTTGGTAATGGAATGGATATGTGCTGGAGCTTAAACACACCAAAATTCTGAAGGGTCTGCTTTGAGCAATTGGCAGGGATGGAAATAATGGTCAGGGAACCATTAGGGTTTGTAGTAGGGACCAGAAACAATGGTTTCTGTCTTCCTAATAGATAGTTAAAGGAAGTTTCTGCTTGTCGGATGTTGGATACGCAATCAAGAGAGGTAATGGTAAGATAAAGCTGCTCATATTGGCAAAGATCCTATGGCCTTCAAAGCAAGAAAAAAACTCATGGGTCTCATCTTGAATCTAACCACGTTTGGCCAGTTATATTTTTAGTATTACCGGCCAATTCTATGACCTCTTCATCAATGTAAGAGACACTTGGCAAAATAAATGTCCTTATTTCTTTATTTGAAAATTCTATCTGGAACTTCCAATCTTGGGTCTAACATTCTTATGTAATGCCAGGCTGCAGTTAATTTTCATTCTATAGAAATTAAATTTTTTTACCATTTATTTCATGGGGTATGGATGTCACTGGCAAGGATAGCATTTGTTGTCCATTGCTAATTACCCTAAATTATTGGTTTGTAGAGTCAGAGGGCAGTTAAGAGTCAACAATATTGTGGTGGGCCTGGAGTCACAATTAGGCCACACTAGGTAAAGGTGACAGATTTTCTTCCCTTCAGTGACATTAATGACCAGGTTTTTTACACCAATTGATGATCACCATTACTGGTCACCGCTACTGAGACTAGCTTTATGTTCCAGATTTATTAATTGAGTTTAAGTTCCAGCTGTGCTACCACTCTGCTACTGTTTATGCACAGCAAGATCCAGAGAAAACAGATTAGTGACCAGTTTTTCTCTGCTTGCCAACCTTTATCAACAAATACCAATGATGTCAGCATGACTCAACTTTTACTAGTGAATGATACATTTTGCAGCACCTTAAAAAAAAGTTGGTGGGATCTCAGTTTAATGTTTTATCCGCAAATTATGCCACTGAGGAAACCTTAGCTTTGTATGTTCATTCAAGCCCTGAAGGGGTGGGGCGTGCATGAAGCTATGACCTCTTGACTGACAAAACTACAATCTCCAAAGTTCAATATACTACGTGGCCTTTGTGTGCAATTCAGTCTTTCTGCGTATTGTTCAATAAATTTGGACAGGATGAATTGTTTGATTTGGAGGAATCATTACCCTTTCACCTTAGGCTATTGTCTCAATGTTTCCGTAGATGCATTTCTAGCAAGTAATCACCTGATGATGGTGAATAAGCACGTATACTTGTTGGATTATTTCCTTTTGTAGGAAAGGGAATGAAAGTGAAATCAGTGCTTTGCTATTGAATTGGAGACTAAATGCTGTCTCTCCACTACTATTCACGTTAGAATTTGTGAATTCATTTCAGACTTGGAATTCTTTTTATCTCAGCAAATCCAAACCAAACACATTTACCACATGAAAATTGTGTTGAAGACAGGATCAGGAGGATAAAAATTGTGCATCACATGCAGAAACTAAGAGTTACACTTGGAATAGGTTAAAGTCCAACAGGTTTATTTGGTAACATGAGCTTTCAGAGTGTTGCCCCTTCATCAGATGAGTCTACTGTAAGCAGAAATAGGCCGTATTGCTTCCAAGGTGATGATGCAGTGAGACAAAGTTGGTATACAGACACTTGGTCCACTCCACAAGCGATGGCAGGAATCTGCTGGAAAGCCAAGCTTTGAGGAAGTTTAGACTTGTTGCCAGCCTTGATTCCAGTTTTGGTGCTGAATATTAATAGCAGACTGCCTTGGGAGCCCAGGAATGTAACACTTTCAAAGGGCCAAAAGAGTTTCGGTCAGGACAGTGAAGAAGGTTATCTCGGATTGCAATGGGATCTTGATCATTTGGGCCAGTGGTCTGATGAAAGGCAGATGGAGTTTAATTTAAGTAAGTACGAGGTGATGCATTTTGGTTGATAGAATCAGGGCAGGACTTACTCAGTTAATGGTAGGGCATTAGGGAGCATTATAGAATAAAAATTTAGGGGTACAGGTTCATAGATCCTTGAAAGTGGAGTCACAGATGGACAGAATGGTGAAGAAGGCATTCGGCATGCTTGGTTTCATTGGTCAGAACATTGAATACAGGAGTTGGGACATCTTGTTGAAGTTGTCCCAAGATGTTGGTACTGCTACATTTGGAATACTGTACAGTTTTGGTCACCCTATTATAGGATATTATTAAACTAGAAAGAGTGCAGAAAAGATTTACTAAGATGCTACTGGGACTTGATGGTTTGAGTTATAAGGAGAGGCTAGATAAACTGGGACTTTTCTCTCTGGAGGTAGGAGGCTTAGGAGTGATCTTATAGAGATCTATAAAATAATGAGGGGCATAGATCAGCTATATAGTTAATACCTTTTCCCAAAGGTAGGGAAGTCAAACTCGAGGGCATAAGTTTAAGGTGAGAGGGGAGAGATACAAAAGGGCCCAGAGAGGCAAATTTTTTCAGAGGGTAGTGAGTGTCTGGATCAAGCTGCTAGAGATAATAGTAGAGGCAGGTATAATTGTGTTTTTAAAAAGCATTTAGACAATTACATGGTTAAGATGGATGTAGAGGGATCTGGACCAAACGTAGGCAATTAGGACTAGCTTAGGGGTTAAAAAAGGGACAGCATGAATTAGTTGGGCCGAATGATCTGTTTCCATGCTGTAAACCTCTATATAGGCAAACACCTCCTATATCTATGCAAAATCCATTGTTCACCTTAGGCGATTGATGGTGGCTATTAGCAGGTCTAACAAGTTTGATGGCTCTTTTCGTTACAAGTCTGGACTGTGGAGACAGACTGTGTGCTACTCCTTTACTTCATTGTGTGAACACATTAAAACTCAATAATAGGTGAGAGATCCACAAGGAAGGGGATTGAACCTTGTCCTGTAATTGCAGTTGGGAGTTTCCAGAAATGTAGTCAAGTTGCAAATCATATGACCTGTAGTAGTCAGGCTTTTGCTCCAGTAGAATCCATTTTTTAAATAAACTAAAGTTTGACTTAAACAGTTCATGATCTCTTTTGTGTCATAAGGAAATACCAATACCATTGGGTAACAAATTATGAATGTCAGTTTTGAAATTTTCAGTTGACTGAGCCAGGATGGTCCGGGGTAACATGCTGTTTCAGAGAGTTGGTGCAGATCCAGTGGGCTGACTGGTCTTCTTCTCCACTATAGGGATTCTATTATTAACTGGGGACTGACATCATAAAATGAGTTTTTTTCAAACACCAAAACAGCTGGTAACAACTTAAGTAACTAACTAACTTTGCTGCTTGCAGAAAATCCATCTCTTCGAAAGAATCCTGCAACAACTTTAGGATAAGATTTCGGCTATTGCACGAAACTAAACTTCAGGAGTGAAAACACCTTCTTTGTGTCTGCAACATGTGTTTACAAGAACAAGCCAACCACTAGAATTTTGAACTATTTTTTGGTTTATAGCATGTAATGGTGCACAATTCTTTTAACAACTTTCTTAAGGAGTGTGCGTGTGTGAGTCTGACACTGCAAGTGAGTGAGTGACATTGTCACCCAAAAACCAAACACTATGTTAATGAATAATCCCGTTTATTTATGGCCACAAAAGTCTTGTGCTGATTATTCTAAGTTTCAACACACATGGGTGAAGAAATATTCACATCTTCCTTTTCAAAAGTACACTGATATCCTGAGTAGGGAAGTGAACAGGGGTTTCTGTAGGTCTCTCTCACCTTGTAAATGACATCTAGAAGTTCTTATTAACATTATAACAAATGTATCCACCATCTCACTAACTATTTCTTTTAGGATCCTAGAAAGCACATCATCAGGACCAGAGGACTTATTTGCCTTTAGCCTCATTAGTTTATCTAATACTACTTCTCTAGTGATGTTACTTAATTTCTCCCCAGTAATCTTTAGTATTAATGGGGCCTTCAAAGCATCTTCCTCCATAAAGGCTGATGCAAAATATCTGTTTAACTCCCCTGCTGTTTTCTTGTTCCCTGTAACTATCGCCCCCAGGTTCATTTTCTAAGGTGTCTACGTTCACCTTGGCCTCTCTTCCTTTTTATACATTTAAAGAAGAACATTTAGCTTTTGGTGACAAGTATTTTCAAAAGTTTTTCATAATCTATGAAGTATATGTTCTTTAATACTTCCAGATACTTACTGAAGATTGTTCTTAGGTTAAATATTGCCTCACTTGTTCTTACTGCAGGTCAAATTCCAGACTGTGTTTCACTAATTTCTGATTCAAATTTTTTAAAATTTCTTTGTTATGATTTTTAAGATCACTTTAATGAGATGACCCATGAAGCTTCTAATTTTAAAATGATGCACTCCATGGGTGGAATTTTCCCATACCACCCACCCTGGGAATTGTAGTGGACAGGTGGCAGACCTTGGAGATGTTTGTTGACCTTGGGTGGAATTTTCCAGTTTTGGGGCAAGCGTGGCTAGATAATCTCACCCCATTGCTGTAGGTTTTTTGGGTAAAAATAAATAATGTATGTCTCGAGTCACTTGGAATGTATCCTTTAGAACACATTTGATCACAAATTTCTGTTATCGCTTCTAATTCTGTTTCTTCAATGGCTCTTTGGACTTTTGTTTTAACTCCATCTATGCCTGGAGCTTTTTCCAATACTCAATTTCAAAGCATTCTTTGCCTCTGATATCATAATGTTTGGTCTTTCACTTTCCCTACATCAAGGACTCACTCCATTTTAACCAGTGTAAAATTCATATCTTTTTGCTACTGCATTCGTCTTAAATAATATTTTACCATCTGCATTTTACACACCCACTATCCATTGTTATCTCTTTCTATTGTCGAAGATTTCATCTTCCAGTGCACTACTCTCATTTTGTGATTTCTTTCCAGCTCCAGTACTTCAGTACACATCTTATACCATTTGTCTTCAGCCTGCCTACATGCATTCTTTATTTTCTTTTCAATTTAATCATACTCAGGGGCATCTACATTTTTGTAAAAGGAATTTTCTGAAGGATGTTCCTCTTGTGGTGCCCTGTATTTGTTGAATCTCACTCAACCAATATATAGACTGCATACATTTAAAGAACGAAAAGGAATTTATTTGCTAATGCGTGCATGAGGAGAAAGACAGTCATTGAGGGTTGACAGTGCTCTCTAACCTAATACTGCCCAGTAAAATTATTACATTATTATTAACATTTCAATATTCCGCCTAGTCTCATCAGACTGGAGGGCCCAATCACAATATTCAACATTATTACCGTAGCCAATAACATTCCACCTGTCAACAGGAATAGGAACTTATTAGCTTATTGCCCTTGTAGGTTCCTTCCCCTTTACCTAGGAAACCTAACCCACATCATTACCAGTAACCAAAGCCGTAATGAAAAACTGTGATTTTTAATTGGTGAAAGGAGTTACTCTTTTGCTGGAACCTAGGTTTCCTCTATCAGCTTGAGAAACTGCTCCAGACTCACTACCAAAGGGCGAATCCATTCCCTTACCTACCAGGCCTTTGAGTAAACTTGCCTTTCACATATTCAAAAGCAGAAAACAGAAGCTGTTTTTCTGTGTTTCATTGTATTAATAGAATTTGACCTGTCTACCACTGTTTCCCATCATGCTGCATTCAGAACAAAGTTGCCCCCCCCATTAATTATGGTCTCTGTTAATTAGGTGTTCCATTGCCATTAAGTTATTGACTAATTCCTTATCATTAAATCTAATACGACCTGGTCTCTTGGTGTTTCAAGAACTTATTGTTCCAGAAACCTGCCCTGAGAAAATTCATTCCATTTTAAACTTAGTCTGCTTCCCCCAGTCTAGGCAAAAATTAAGGGGCTGAATTTTCAATTCATGTTCAGAAACACAACCACCAGAACATTTCTGGAGACTGACGCCATGTCACATGAGTGTCAAGGAGGATTGGAAATCCTCATAAGAAAGGCAGAGGTTCAGTGAGACCAGTTGGCTCATGATATGACAAGTGTCTGGGTGAGTTGTTGAGGAAACCATTGAATCTGCTTTGGTCCCATCTATCATTTAGGGAGTGTGGTGTATCTGACCACGCTTTGCCTGTTAATTCCCATGTACCGCAAACTTACCCTGAATATTAGAGTATAAGATAGATATGGTAAATTGTTTTATCTCTCCAAATTTATGTGTGTTTGTAAGATATGGTTGGCGAGAAAGAATAGTGACTATTCAACTCATTTTCTTATGATCTTTCCAATCTTCTATAATATAGTCCATTTTTTTTGTTTAATAAATTTTTTTTGTTAAAAGTTCATCAGCAGTCTCTGGTGAATTTGCTCCTCCATGGCTTCTTAAAAAGAAGTGAGAAACTACAAAGCCAGGTTTGAGTCTGGGATCTGATTTGTCCATATTAACATTCGCTGGGAACTTAACAATAGGCCAATCTTCAGGAGGAGACAACTTCAATGGAGACAACTAGTGACCAGTGTGCACTATGTCTCTTAGAGCACTGTTACCTATGGAATTGGTTGTGCTAAGGCACCTGCTAAGCAGTGTGAGTTTATCACCATCTCCTTGCTTTTTCCAAAGGGCCTGCACAGGAGGGGGGTGTACAGTGTGCAACATAGCCATCACAAGCCTTAGTGAGTAGTTGATGGTGGGGAGGAGGAGTCTGCACTGTTACGTCTTCCTTCTGCACCATTGGCCAGCACAGACACACATGTTGATTTGGCACACTGGTTAGCACTGTTGCTTCACAGCATCAGGGACCTGGGTTCGATTCCCAGCTTGGATCACTGTCTGTTTGGAGTTTACACATTCGCCCCGTGTTTCTGTGGGTTTCCTCCCACAGTCCAAAGATGTGCAAGTTAAGTGCATTGATTATGCTAAATTCTCCCACAGTGTACCTGAACAGGGGCCGGAGTGTAGCAACTTGGGGATTTTCATGGTAACTTCATTGCAGTGTGAATGTAAGCCTACTTGTGACTAATAAATTAACTTTTACTTTAAGATTTGAAAAGTGAAACACAGAGTAACTGCACCACGTGAGTGAGCAAGAGGTAGAGAATGATGCAGCATCTGCACCGGCTCTCTAAATGAGCAACTCACCTAGTACTAATCCCCTGCCTTCTGAAATCTATGCCCTTTTGTTCCTGACGTTTTCAAGAGTGGAAACAATTTGGGAGCAATTATACCCTCTTGCCCTGCAGCTGATGGACAGGACGAACTGGTAAGATCACGAGAAAGCTAAAGAATCGGGTTCACGTCCGGTTTCTCGCCACTCAATCTTGCAAGCAACGGATATCCGGCAAGAGCAACCTTGTGCCCAAAAAAGGCGCAATGCTGATCTCAATATTTAAATGTTATTTAAAATGGCATTTAATTATTGCAATTGAGCCTGGGACAGAATTGTCTGGGGCACTTGCTTCTGTGACCATGCCAGTAGAGGTTCTCTCTGGCAAGGATCACTGTGGTCCCCATCAACGAGGAGGCTCTGCCCACTGGGCTCCTTGGAAATGCCAGCCTGGCACCCTGGCAGTGCCCACTGGGCAGCACCAAGGGGCTGGGGCCCAAAGGGCGGAGTCTGAGGGGGCAGGGCCAGACTAGGGGTAGGATGCTCTGGGGAGGTGAACTGCTGCTGCTCTGCAACAGCAATTGGTAGGGTGGTGATTGTCCACAGAACCCCATGGGGTAGAAGCGCAATCAGGCAGAAGGCCAGATATAGCTGGCGGAGGCAGTTGCAGATCTCTGTACTCATAGTGCGCAGAGATCTCCACATGTACTATTAACCGGCTTTTGGATGATCTAGGCCCTGCCTACAACCCCGCTAGTGGAAACCAAGTTTGGCTTGATTCTTTTGATAAAGTTAGGTAAAATTTGATTTTTAAGTCACCCAAAAAAGGCACAAATTTCTCCCGTTTTCCCGCTTGTCCGAAACTTAGTATGTTTTAGTAAGATCACCCTCTTTCTTCTTATCCATTCTGTTCAGACATCTCATGATTTTGAATACCTCCATCAAGTCTGTGTCCAATCTTCTTTTCCCTCAGGAAAACAGGCCTTACTTCTCTATCTTAAATTCTTCATTTCTGGAACCATTCTTGTGAATTCTTTCTGTACCTTTTCTAATGCCTTCACATCACTCCTAAAGTGCAATGCCCAGAACTGGACAGTACTTTCTAGGTGAGGGAAAGCTAGTGAATTCAACGTAGAAACATAGAAAATAAGAGCAAGAGAGGACCATTCAGTCCTTCGAGCCTGCTTCAGTCATTCATATTGATCATGGCTGATCATCCAGCTCAGTAACCTATTTCCACTTTCCTTGCATATTATTTGATTCTTTTAGTACCAAGAGCTATATCTGATTCCTTGAAAACATGCAATGTTTTGGCCTTAACTGCTTTCTGAGTTAGAAAATTCCACAGGCTTACCACTCTCTGGGTGAAGAAATTTCTTCTAATCTCAGTCCCAAAAGGTTTAAATCATATCCTTAAACTGTGACCCCTGGTTCTGGACCCACCCACCATCGGAAACATCCTTCTGGCATTTACCCTCTCTAGTCCTGTCAGAATTTTCTAGGCTATGAGATCCTCTCTCATTCTTCTAAAACTCCAGTGAGTATAATTACAACCAGCTCAATCTCTTCTCTTACGTCAGTCCCGCCATCCCAGGATTCAAGCAGGTAAACCTTCTCTGCACTCCTTCCATAGAAAAAACATCCTTCTTGAGCAGGTGTGGCCTCACCAAGTCTCCATATAACAACAGCAAGACATCCCTGCTCCTGTACTCGAATCCTCTTGCTATGAAAGCCAACATATCATTTGCTTTGAGGATGTGTCAAGGGCGGTGGATAGAGGAGAGCCGGTGGATGTGGTCTTTCTTGATTTTCAGAAGGCGTTTGACAAGGTACCTCACAAGAGGTTATTGCAGAAGGTCAGGGGACATGGAGTTGGGGGTAGGGTGTTAGCGTGGATAGAGGATTGGTTGTCAAATAGGAGGCAGAGAGTGGGGCTCAATGGGTGCTATTCGGATTGGCGGATGGTGACTAGTGGAGTGCCCCAGGGGTCAGTGCTGGGGCCTCAGCTATTTACCATTTATATAGATGATCTGGAGGAGGGAACCGAGTGTAGGGTGTCGAAATTTGCTGATGACACCAAGATTGGTGGAATGGCAAATTGTGCGGAGGGTGTGGAGAGTCTGCAGAAGGATCTAGATAGGCTGGGCGAATGGGCCAGGAACTGGCAAATGGAATTTAATGTTGGCAAGTGCGAGGTGGTCCACTTTGGTAGGAATAATGGTAGGAAGGACTATTACGTGGCAAAAAACTGCAGCAGGCGACGGTGCAGAGGGATCTCGGGGTCCTTGTGCATGAGTCCCAAAAACCCAGCTTGCAGGTGCAGCAGGTGGTCAGGAAGGCGAATGGGATGCTGGCCTTCATAGCGAGGGGGATTGAATATAAAAGTAGGGAGGTCTTGCTGCGGCTGTATAGGGCATTGGTGAGGCCGCAGCTGGAGTAGTGTGTGCAGTTTTGGGCGCCGTACTTACGCAAGGATATTTTGGCCTTGGAGGGAGTGCAGAGGAGGTTTACTAGGCTGATGCCGGAGTTGAGGGGGTTGAGCTATGAGGAGAGGCTGAATAAATTAGGCTTGTACTCGTTAGAGTTTAGAAGAATGAGGGGAGATCTCATTGAGACGTATAAGATGATGAATGGGATGGATAGGATAGAGGTGGAGAGATTCTTCCCGCTCAGAAAGGACAGTAGGACTAGGGGGCACAGCCTCAAGATAAAGGAGGGGCGGTTTAGAACGGAGTTGAGGAGGAACTTCTTCACTCAAAGGGTGGTGAATCTCTGGAATTCTCTGCCCGTTGAAGTGGTGGAGGCTACCTCGCTAAATATTTTTAAGACCGGGTTGATGGGTTTTTGACAAGAGAGGGGATTAAGAGTTATGGGGAGAGGGCGGGAATGTGGAACTGAGCCACGACAGATCAGCCATGATCTTATTGAATGGCGGGGCAGGCTCGAAGGGCTAGGTGGCCTACTCCTGCTCCTATTTCTTATGTTCTTATATGCTTTCTTCACTGTCTGCTGCTCCTGCATATTTACTTGCAGCTAGTCGTACAAGGACATAAGAACATAAGAAATAGGAGTAGGAGTAGGCCATCTAGCCCTTCGAGCCTGCCCCGCCATTCAATAAAATCATGGCTGATCTGAAAGTGGTTCAGTTCCACTTACCCGCCTGCTCCCCATAACCCTTAATCCCCTTATTGATCAGAAATCTATCTACCTGTAACTTAAAACATATTCAATGAGGTAGCCTCCACCGCTTCAATGGGCAGAGAATTCCAGAGATACACTACCCTCTGAGAGAACAAGTTCCTCCTCAACTCTGTTCTAAACTGACTCCCCCTTATTTTCAGGCTGTGTCCTCTAGTTCTTGTTTCCTTTCTAAGCGGAAAGAATCTCTCTACCTCTACCCTGTCTAGCCCCTTCATTATCTTATAGGTCTCTATAAGATCCCCCCTCAGCCTTCTAAACTCCAACGAGTACAGGCCCAATCTACTCAATCTCTCCTCATAATCTAACCCCCTCATCTCCGGTATCAACCTGGTGAACCTTCTCTGCACTCCAAGGCAATATATCCTTTCGCAAATAAGGGGACCAAAACTGCACACAGTACTCTAGTTGCGGCCTCACCAGTACCTTGTACAACTGCAGCAAGACCTCCCTGCTTTTATATTCTATCCCCCTCGCTATAAAGGCCAACATTCCATTCGCCTTCTTGATCACCTGCGGCACCTGCAGACTGACTTTTTGCAATTCATGCACAAGGACCCCTAGGTCCCTCTGCACAGTAGCATGTTGTAATTTTTCACCATTTAAATAATAGTCAATTTTACTAGTATTCCTTCCAAAGTGGATAACCTCACACTTGCCAACATTATACTCCATCTGCCAGATCCTCGCCCACTCACTCAGCCTCTCTGCTGACTTTCCACATCCTCCACGCAATTCGCTTTCCCACTCATCTGTATGTCATCAGCAAACTTTGTTACCCTACACTCGTTACCCTCCTCCAGATCATCTGTGTATATGGTAAACAGTTGAGGTCCCAGCACCGATCCCTGCAGCATGCCACTAGTCACCAACTGCCAACCAGAAAAGCATCCATCTATTCCATCTGCTTCCTGTTAGATAGCCAATTCTCAATCCATGCTAACACTTTACCCCCAACTCCGTATACCTTAATATTTTGCAGCAACCTTTTGTGAGGCACCTTATCGAATGCCTTCTGGAAATCTAAAAACACCACATCCACCGGTTCCCCTCTGTCAACCGCACTTGTTACATCTTCATAAAAATCCAGTAAATTCGTCAAACACGACTTTCCCTTCATGAATCCAAGCTGCATCTGCTTGATCAAACCATTCTTTTCCAGGTGTCCTGCTATTCCTTCTTTAAATCCAAGTCTCATTGCATATACTTCTCTTTCAATCTAAAGCCATTCAGATAATAATCTGCCTTCTGCTTTTGCTACCAAAATGGTTAACTTTGCATTTTCCACATTATACTGCATTTGCCCATTCACTCAACTTGTCCATATTATACTGAAGAATCCACCCCCTCCACACCTCATCGTCCCGTTCAGCTTTGTATCAGCTGCAGATTTGGAGTTATCACATTTTGTTCCCTCATACATTTAGGACTGGAGTGGCACAGTGGTTAGCACTGCTGCCTCTCAGCACCAGGGGCCTGGGTTCGATTGCTGGCTTGGGTCACTGTCAGTGTGGAGTTTACATATTCTCCCCATATTGCGTGAGTTTCCTTCGGGTGCTCCGGCTTCCTCCCACAGTTCAACGATGTGCAGGTTAGGTGGCGTGGCCACGCTAAATTGCCCTCTTACCCTACGTAGCGCACCCCCCCACCCCAGGAGGGGTTATGTAGGGTAAATGCAAGGGGTTATAGGGAAAGGGCCTGGATGGGATCGTGGTCGGTGCAGACTCGATAGGCTGAATGGCCTCCTTCTACACTATACGATTCTATGATTCCATACAAATCATGAATTGTGAATAGCTGGGGTTCCAGCACTGACCCTTGTACTACCCTACTTGTTACAGTCTACCTCTTGGAAAAAGGCCCATTTATTCCGACTCTGTTTCCTGGCTACCTTCCAGTTTTCTATCCATCTCAGTACACTATTCCTACCCCATGCACTTTAATTTTACATGCTAATCTCTTATGCAGCAGATTTTCAAAAGCCTTCTGAAAGTCCAAAAAAACTGATTCCTCTGCATTCCCCTCATCAAATCTACAAGTTACATCTTCGAAGAATTCCAATGGATTTGTCAAGTATGATATCCCTTTGTAAATCCATGCTGACTCTGTCTGACCCTGCCATTGTTTTCCAAATGCTCTGCTATAAAATCTTTGATAATGGACTCTATCCCACTACCAACATCCACATATGTGAGCAGTACATTAGCACAGTGGTTAGCACTGCTACCTCACAGCGCAAGGGACCTGGGTTTGATTCCCAGCTTTAGTCATGGTCTGTGTGGAGTTTGCACATTTTCCACATGTTTGTGGGTTTCCTCCGGATGCTCTGGTTTCTTCCCACACTCTGAAAGATGTGCTGTTAGCTACATTGACTCAAACAGGGGCCAGAGTGTGGCGACTAGGGGAATTTCACAGTAACTGCATTGCAGCATTAATGTAAGCCTTACTTGTAGCTAATAAATAAACTTTAACTTTACGTCGGGCTGACTGGTCTATCACTGGCCTTCACATCAGACTTGAAACCTTCATCTTTTGTTGCCTCCCAACTCAACTATTTCAGTGGTCTCTTGACAATCTTCATTCTCAGCTCACCATTCATCAGCTCATCCAACACCAACTCCTGTTCACCAAAGCACTGCTCTACTCATTGACGTTTATTGGCTCTCAGTCCTCAACACCTTGAAGTTAAAATTCTCATCTTCATCTTCAAATCACTTGAAGATCTCATCCCTCCCTTTCTCTGTAACTTCTTCCAATCCTATGACAACTTTATCATGTACACCCACCACCTGAGAATTCTTTGCTCTCACCTTGGGATTTTATTTATCTGATTGGCAGCTGTATTTTCAGTTATTTAGACCCCACATTCAGGAATTCCCTCTTTAAATCATCCTACTCCTCTTAAGATCTTCCTCTATGACTATGCTTTTGGCCATCCAGTCTATTATCTCCAGCTTTAGCATGGTGTCCAATTTTCTTCTGAGGTGTCTTGGGATGTTTTTTTCCATGATGTTATCTAAATGGAAGTTGCTGTTCTAGAACACAGAACATTACAGCGCAGTACAGGCCCTTCGGCCCCCGATGTTGCACCGACCTGTGAAACCAATCTAAAGCCCATCTAACCTACATCCATAAATATCATTCCAATATCATTCTGTTGACTCACTTGTCGTTTCTGAACATAATGGTACTAGTTTTAATGTCTGGCTTTAATAAACATCCTTCAGATGCCTGTAGCCTTTTTAAAATCTGTGCAAACTTTGTATTATTAAACACAGCACTTAACCATTGCTCAATGCCAAAATCCTTTCTTTGAAAAAAGTAATGATCAAAAATATTGAAACATGATACTGTATTTATTATTTCCATTTGTTCTTTTTCCTTCTATATAACTTTAATAAACCTGAATCATTGCTGCCTCACTGTGCCAGGGGCCCGAGTTTGATTTTGGCCTCGGGTCACTTTCTGTGTGGAGTTTGCACATTCTCTCCACACAGGCATGGTTTTCCGCCAGGTTTCCTCCCACAATTCAAAGATGTGCAGGTTAGGTTGATTGACCATGCTAAATTACTCCTTAGTATCAGGGGGATTAGCAGGGTAAATACATGTGATTACAGGGATAGGGCCCTATGATTGTTGTCGGTACAGGTACGATGGGCCAAATGGCGGCCTCCTGCACTGTAGGATTTCTATGATTGTAACAAGGCATTCCAATATTGTACAGTGAGGAAGAAATACATTAACATTTCAAAGTCAAAAACATGTTCAAAGTAATAGCTTCCTATGACTCCCCATTAGCCTTATGGTATATGGCTGATGCCAATCAAGAAACACATCTACTCTACCAGGAAAAACACTGTGAATGCTGTAAAATCTTTTACAATCTACCAAGATCATTGCTTCCATAAGTCTTCCACCACATCCACAGAATAGAACCATATTATGCAGTAGGAGGCCATTCAGCCCGACAAGCCTGCACCAACTCTCCAGAAGAACATCTTATCCAGGCCTGCCTCTCCACCCGATCCCTGTACCTCCACAAATTTACCATTGCGAATCCGCCTAACCTACACATCTTTGGACACCAAAATTTAGCATTGGGAATCCATTGAACCTGCACACCTTTGGACTGTGGGAGAAAGCTGAAGTACCCGGAAGAAACCTACGCAGAAATGGGGGAACATGTAGACTCCACACAAAGGCTGGAATCAAATCTGGGTCCCTGCATTGTGGGATAGCAGTTGTGCTTCTCACCCATGTATGTTCATTTTTAAACAGATGAAAACATTTGTTCATTCCTTTCATTTCCTTTCCCAGTGAGTTTAGCTGTATCTGTTCTAACCTCTCATGTCTCAATAAATAAGGTTTGTGACGCTTGATTACCAATACTGGCAGTTTTGCCATCTGGTTCCGATATTCCACTGTTACTGTTGCTGCACCTAAAATTTGTAGTGTTTCTCCAGTATATGTGGACAAAACAACACCCAATTCACTTAGTTTCAATGGTTGGAGCCCCTTTTGCAGATAAAATGCTTGTTCCTCTGTGGCCAACATTCCTGTATCCACTTCCATTTTTATTGCTTTGCCATTTACCAATAAGGTTCTCTCTATTGGGCGGACTTTGGTTTGCTAGACCTGGTTTAGGGTGAATGTCTCGGATCCTTTGTTGGTCTTCTCATCCAAATTATTTACAGGAGTAGTTAGTAACTGTCTCTGTCTTTTTATTTTGCACTGACTGTACTTGTTGCTTTGCTCTGCAATATATCTTTAAGTGGCCTTAGTTACATGTGAAACACAGATAGTTCTTGCATCGACAAACTCCTTGGGAGTGTTCTCCCCCATATGGAAAACACACATTGTTGCACCTGCATTGTTGCACCTTTCCATCTGGACCCACTCCTAGGCTGTTTTGCACCACAGCTGTTTCCTGCCACAAACAATTTACCTTGCTCAACACTCTTGCAAAACTTACAACTCTGATGCTCTGCTCCACACATTCAGTCACCTGGGCCAGCTCCAACAGTTTTTTCGGAGGTGATTTTGATCTCTGCCAGTAAACTTTTTTGTATTATTAAGCTGTTTATATGACAGACCATTCTGAACCTTAACATTTCAATTAATTTGTAGTGTACAGCCACATGAAACTGTCTCCCCTAGCTCACAGGCCACTGTATGAAATTTGTATCTCAGCATAATGATTGAGGGACGATTGTTAAAATTGTTTCTGGCCATCTCCACAGTCTGGTCAAATGACTTTGTGTCTGGAGCGCCTGGTGATAATGTTCTCACTAAGTGTATTAACTCCTGGGTGGCGAGGCTGGTGCATTCTCTCAAGTTGAGAAGAGAGGCTGGATTTGGCAAAAGAATGACTCCTTTCGCTAATCAAAATTTGCAGAAATTAACTGTGGTCTTGTATATACTGGATGCACGTGGATTAGGTTTCCTAGGTAACAGGGTAGGAAATTCAGGTGCGATGAGCTAATGATCTCCTAATCCTGTTCACAGGTGGAATGTGCCCGCATGTCTGTCCTTGGCCTGCTGCAATGTTCCAGTGAAGCTCAATACAAACTGGAAGAACAGCAATCTCATCTTCTGGCTAGGCACATCACAGCCTTCCAGTCTCAGCACTGAATTCAACAATTTCAGATGATTAGCTCTACCCCACCTCAACTCCTTTATTTTCATTTTATTTAATTTTTAACTGTTTTCTGTCTTTTATTTCTTTATTGTCTTTCTTTATTTGACTTCCCCCTTTCCATACCTTTTCTCTCCCTTTGCTTCCCCTTTTTCTCAATTACACCTCTCTCCCACATCTTCATCTGTCACAGCTTACCCTCTGATTTCAGCTTCTCTGCTGTTTGGCAATTCACGCCTCTATTCTCTCTATGGACTGCCTTGATTTTATGGCTATGACTCATCTTTCATTCTTTCATTCTCTCATACTACAGTATAAATACCTCCCACTTTCTATGCTTTTTAGCTTTGATAAAGGGCCATCTGGACTCAAAATGTCAGCTCTTTTCTCTCCTTATAGATGCTGCCAGATTTGCTGAAATTTTCCAACATTTTTTTCCTTTGGACAGGTGGAACATTATTGATTAAGGTAATACAGGGTAATATTGTAATTGGACCTTCAAGTTTGGGTAACAGGCTGGGTGGTGATTGAACTGTTCAAGACAGTATATCAGTTCTTTGTCTGTAATGTTAAGTCAGAGATATTAGAAGGTGTTCATTGGCTATTCTCTCTCCTGATGCATGCACTAGCAAATAAAATTCCTTTTCATTCTTTAATTACATGCTGACTTTCGTAATCTACGTACTGGTTGCGTGAGGTTAACTGAGTACAAGACACCCAGGAAAATTCCTCTTATGGGGTAGAGAATTCCAGAGATTCATGACCTTTACTTGGAGAGCCTTCTTCTCATCTCAGTTCTAAAAGATTGACTCTTCATCCTGAGACCTTGTCCTGTGTCTGAGATTCTCCACCCAGGAAGCATTTTGATGTCTACCCTGTCAAGCTGCATCAGAATCTTGCATGTCTCAATGAGATCAACTTTCATTCTTCTGAACAACAAGGTACAGTCCCAATTTACTCAGCCTCTCATTCCAGTACTGCCTTCAAGGATAGAGTGCAGGTATGTAGCTGAGGGGGTAGGGTGGCAAGTTAGTGGGTGAGAGAAAAGATGGTAAATGAGTGAATGAGGAGATAGACAGCAGGTGGGGAAGTAAGGTAAGTGGGTGAAAGGGTAGGTGGCAAGTAAATGAGTAAGGTGAACGAGTAAAAATCTGTCTATCTTGGACATACTTAACGACCCAGCCTCTACTGTGGTGAAGAATTCCAAATTCACTACTGTCTGAGGAAAGAAATTCCTCCTCATCTGTCCTAACTAGGTGACCCCTTACTCTGAGAATATGCCCTCTGGTCCTAGACCCTCCCTAAGGGGAAACAAACTCTCAGCACCTCGTCTATCAAGCCCCTTTAGAATCCTCAATGTCTCAATTAGGTCACCTCTCATTCTTTTAAATTCCAATGAGTAAAGGCCCAACCTACTTAACCTCACCTCATAAGAAAATCCCTCCAGAGCCGGGATCAACTCACTGAATCTTCTCTGGACTGCCTCCAATGCTAGTATATATTTCCTCAGATAAGGGGACCAAAACTGTTCGCACTATTCCAGATATGTCTAATTTGTGCTTTGGATAGTTTTAGCAAGAATTGCCTATTTTTATACTCTATTTAAAATAAAAGCCAACATTCCAGTTGCCTTCTCAACTACCTGCTGTACATCCAAACCTAGTTATTGACTTATACAAAAGAAATTTGGTTAATCTTAACCATCAGAGTGAAGAGTGTTAGAAAAAGATTACATGGTAATTTTGTGATTAGTAAAATAGTCCCATAATAAGTTTGTGTCACATTGCTAGAGACAATCTATATATTGTAAACAGTTCACTCCACTCTCCCCAGCTGATGAGGGAGTATTTTCTACCTTCATAAGTGAGTTACATTGTAAACACATTCATGAAGAAAGCATTTTCAACTTTTTTTTGCAGTATTCCTTCCTCTTTATCTTTAACCTGAGAAATTAAGTGCATAACATTGTGACATGTTTTTGCTTAATAGAACTATATTGAATCTTTTTACTGTTACGTAAAATATGCATTTAGTTTAGTACCAGTTTGCACAAAAGTTTATTCTCCGATTCTATTCCCATTATATTTCAGACTGTATTGTGCTGTGCTGTAGTATATTATGCTGTATCACTTGTGCTGATTGATGTTCCTTGCCACTGTCAAAGTGAAACTGTAAGTGTTTTATTAAATATACTGGCATTAACATAACAATCTCTCCCAGAGTAGTTCAAAAGATTCACAATCTTTTCCTCATACTTGGTTGGATCTCAATAGTTTGCAGTTAGAGTTCCCCCTACAGCTGTTACAGAACAATTGCAGCAATTTCCTCTTGTAAGTATTGCAATGAAATAATAAAAATATAGAAGGTACATGATAAATAAATTTATTAGTTAATGAACCTTCTTAATTTTTAAGTGGCAGACCTTCAACAACCCCATTTATTAAAGTTAGTTGATTGCTCAGTAATTTTTTCCCCACAAAGTAAAACATATTTATTTTACTCTGGTATGTGTTAAAGTTGAAATATTTCTGTTTTGGAGTACAATTTTCAGAATGTGTTTGAATAACAATGTTTGTGAAATGAATATTTTCATATTACTAATCAAATGTAAAGTATCCCAACTTCACATTCTGTCTTTCAGATAGATCATGGCTCATCTGCATTTGCTAACAACCATTGCTCCATATCCATCGTTACCTTTCTCAAACAAAGGTTTACTGATCAGTGTTCATATGGCCTGATATCCACAGCATTTTGGGAGAGACCATTTCAAAGACTAGCAGTGGTGATTAAGCTGTGACACCTATGAATAGTAATAGATTACATTGCTAGAATATTTTTAGTTCTGTTGCCAAATTCCTGTATTTATGGCCCATTGTTTCCAATTCACCCAGGAAAAATAATGCAAGGATAAATACTCCTCACTAGCAAACTAAAATCTTCATGTCTCCATATTCTCAATATTAATACTAAGTTTAAGTTTATTTATGATTGTCACAAGTAGGCTTACATTAACACTGCAATGAAGTTACTGTGAAATTCCCCTAGTTGCCATACTCTAGGAAATTAAAGGAAGTTGCTTTGTGGATGCAGTGGTAGTAGTCTTCCAAAGACTCTTAAATTCTGAAAAAGTCTCAGATGATCGGGAAACTGCCAATGTCACATCCTTATTCAAAAAAGGAGAGACAAAAACAGGAACTATAAGCCTGTTAACTTAATATCTGTCACTGGAAAAATGTTAGAGTCCATTATAAAGGATGCAAAAGCAAATATTATGCATGTATAATATAATCAAGTATAGTCAACATGGTTTAATGAAGGAGACATCATGGATGCCAAATTTATTGGAATTCTTTAAGGTGATAGTAAAAAATATCGATAACGGGGAACCAATAGATGTTATATACTTAAATTTCTGAAAAACATTTGATAAGTTATTGCTCAAAAAGCTACCTAAGAGAAGAAGACATGTTGTTCGGAGGAGAATATTAACTTGGATAGAAGATTGGCTAACTAATAAAAGACAGAGAATTGGAATAAGAGGGGCATTTTCAGGATGGCAACCTTTAACTAGTGGAGTGCCACAATTATTTGCAATATATATTAATGACTTGACAAGGGAAACGAATATACTGTTAGCAGGTTTGTGGATAGCATGAAAACAGGTGGGAAGGCAAGTAGTGATGATGACATGTGTTGGAATTTTACCGCTGCTCAGAGAATGAAATTCTCCATTGGCCTCAGGCGGGATTTTACGAGCCTCACCCGAGTCAAGTCATAAAAATTCGACAAAGGAGTATACACAGGAATATAGACAGCTTAAGTGAATGGATAAAAACTTGACAGTTGGAATATAATATAAGAAAATGTGAAGTTATGCACTTTGATAAGAAGAATAAAGGAACTGAAAATTATTTAAATGGAGAAAGACTGCAGAAAACTGCAGCGCAGTGGGATTTGGGACTCCTTGTGAAAAATCACAAAAATTTAGTGTGCAAGTTAAGCAGGTAATAGCAAAGTTAAATGAAATGTTAGCATTTATTTAAAAGAGAATGGAGCATAACAATAGTGAAGTCTTGTTAACACTGTATAAGACATAGTTAGATAACATCTGGAATACTGTGAACAGTTTTGGTCCCCTTATCTAAGGGAAGATATAGTGTCATTGCAGGCAATCCCGAGAAGGTTTTCTAGATTGATCCCGGATATAGAGGGATTGTCTTATGAGGAGAGGTCGAGCCTTGTACTCATTAGAGTTAAAATGAGTGGCAAATGTATAGGATTCTCAGGGGGCATGACAGGGTAGATGCTGAGAGGTTGCTTCTCTTTGAGGACCAGCAGGCATAATCTCAGAGTAAGGGATTGCACATTTAAGACAGAGATGTGGAGGAATCTTTTCTTGCAGAAAGCAGTGAATCTGTAGAATTCTTTACTGCAGAGGGCTGTATAGATTGGATCATTAAGTATGTTCAAGCCTGAGATAGACAGATTTTTAATCAAAAAAGGGAATCAAAGGTTATGGGGATAAGGCAGAAAAGTGGAGTTGAGCATTATCAGATCAGATGAGCTATGATCTCACTAAATGACAGCGCTGACTCGATGGACCGAATTACCTCCTTCTGCTCCAATGTCTTATGGTCTTATGAAACTGGATTCAATCAAATTTTCAACGTTTTGCTCTGCAGTTTAACTGGAATTCTCATCCCCATTGCTCAGTATTATAATTTTCTGTCTGTCTGTAGCCAAGCCTACCAGGAGTTCTGCTGCTATGGTATGCCACGGTGACCTGTCTTGTGCTATCCTCATACATCCACTGTAGTCTATCTGCTTTTATGATTTTACTTAATAGTTTTGAATAAAAATTCATAACAACTAAGAGTGCAAACTAAGCAGTTTTTGGTATAATATAAAATTAAAGCAATAACATCCTTTATTAGGAAAATCCTTGAAACATGAGTTATAACTATCAATAAAATCATCATCTGGAGTTTGATGTTTTCGATTAACATGGGTTAAGGTTTCAGCTTTGGCATGTTCTTGTATGTGGAGTTATCTACTGTTTAAGTAACTGAAAGATCTGCCATGTAAAATATATATCTGAATAAATGCTTTTCACCAAAAATATGTACAAAATTTTGTCTGGAGTCCTGCTTGCATTTTCCCTCTTGTGCCAATGCCAACTGTGGCTGGACCCAACAACCTTTTTAAACAAGCATGAAATGAAATTTATTTACATAATGCAATGATCCATGAAGGTTACCATAACATCAAAGGGCAATATTAACCGCTTGAATGAAATTCATTAGAAATTAACTACCATTTAAATTAATTTTCCCACACTCATGACTCCGTAATGGTGGGAAAAAAGGACTGTTCATCTGCACATTTTGACAGCCAAGCTGTCTCTGGCTTTATTTATAGGTGACTTCATTAACCCGTGGATCAGGCTTCCTATGCTGTATGTTGAGTCTTTCCAAACACTGCTCAAATTCTCTGATTAATAGTTAATCCAATTTTGTACATATTTAAAAATATCAGGAAGTTTGTTGTAAACATAAAATCTTGCTTAAGCACAAGCATCATTTATATTGGTCACAAGGAATGCGACTGTTTTTGTTAATTTGAGAGCAAGGAGTTTAAAATCACAGAATCATTCAATCCTGACAATGCAGGAGGAGGACATTTGGCCCTTTGAGTCTGTACCGACTTTCTGACAGAATATATTACCAACACTATCTCCCCTGCCTTATCCCTGTAACCCCATATATTTACCACGGTTAATCCATCTAACCTGCACATCTTTCAACTTTAGAATGGTGATTAATCTTGGACAAAAGTCATTCTTTTCAGCTTATGGTCTCAATCAACTATAAGTATTTCAAGCCAAATTTTATCTGCTTTCTTGCCTTTTCCTGATAAATGTGAGGTGATGCATTTTGGCTGGAATAATGTAGGGAGGAGCGATATGATAAAGGGTAAACCTATAAGGAGTATAGAAATGCAGCAGGACCTGGGGGTGCCAGTGCACAAGTCTTTGAAGGTGGCAGTACAAGTGGAGAAGGTTGTGAAGAAAGCTTATGGTATGTTAGCCTTTATAGGAAGGGGTATAGAGTATAAGAGCTGGAGTCTAATGTTGCAGTTGTACAGAACGTTGGTTAGGCCGCATTTGGAGTACTGCGTCCAGTTCTGGTTGCCTTACTAACGGAAAGACGTGGAGACTCTGGAGTGAATGCAGAGGAGGTTTCCCAGGATGTTGCCTGGTATGGAAGGACTGGGTTATGAGGAACGATTGAGCAAATTGGGGCTGTTTTCCCTTGAAAGACGGTGACTGAGGGGGGATCTAATAGAGGTATATAAGGTTATGAAGGGTATAGATAGAGTAAACAGAGGTAAGCTATTTCCTATGTTAGAGACACACAGTACGAGGGGCCACGGGCTTAGGGTGAGGGGGGAGAGGTATAACACGGATGTTAGAGGGAGGTTTTTCACACAGAGGGTAGTCGGGGTATGGAATGCTCTGCCAAGCAAGGTGGTGGAGGCAGGCACGCTGGAGTTGTTTAAGAGTTACTTAGACATGAGTGGGTTGGAGACGGGAGGATATAGGAGATTGTTTTAAATAAGGTTCATTAGCATCGGGACGTCCCTGGTAATGTAAAAGGATGTGGAATGATACGAATGTTTTTCTCTTTTAATTCACAGGTTTTAAGTTGGTCCGCCTTGTTGCCCAACGAGGGGCATACATGCAATGGGTCGTACCAGGGCTGCTCTTGGATGTTCGAGAATAGCCTAGTGCTTCATGTCGTTAGTGTGTGCTTAAACTGGACCAGATACTGGGCAACACGACAGCTCAGTGACTATCACTGTTTGCTGTGCAGACACATGGATTTGGGCCAGTGTCTGTGGGAGTTTGCGCATCCTCCCCGTGCTTGCGTGGGTTTTGTCCAGGTGCTCCGGTTTCCTTCCACACCCCAAAGATGTGCTATAGGCTGATTGGAGGTAATAAATTGTCCCTAATTAGTTTCCCTCAATGTGGAATGCCAAAGCATAGATAAGGGTCATGGGTGGAGGGGGGACTGGTAATGTCAAAATGGCGGCGCGGGCTCGTTGGGCCAAAGGGCCTGTTTCCCAGGCTGTTTTTGTTCTTTGTTCTTTGTTCTTGCCATTACAAAATGAAGAGGAGATATCAGGGATTGGATTTTCACAGAGTCAGGACATCTACAAAGCCAATTAAATATAGTGTGCTCATAAAATGATAAGAAATAGGAACAGGTGTAGGCCATTTAGTCTGTGAATCTGCTCTGCCATTCGATTAGATCATGGCTGATCCGATTGTGGCCTTAACTGCACTTTCTTGCATGTCCCCTATAACCTTTAACAACCTGTCAGCACCTACCTTGTCAATATCCCTCAGAATCCTTAATGTTTCAATAAGACCATTTCTCATTCTTCTAAACCCCAAACACTATAGATCCAACCTGCTCAAACTTTCATCATAAGATAATCCCTTCATCTCAGGATTCAGCCTAGTGAACCTTCCGCTAACTGCTTCAGATGCAAGTAAATCTCTTCTTTTAGAGCACAGTACTTCGGGTGTGGTCTCACCAATACACTGTACAGCTTTAGAAAGACTTCCCTACTCCTATACTTCTTCCTCCTCACAATAAAGGCCAACATTCCATTTGCCTTCCTAATATCATGCTGTATTTGTATGTTAACTTTTTATGTTCGTGTACAAGGACATCCAGATCTCTCTGTAACAGCAATCTATAGTCTCTCTCTGTTTAAACAATATCCTGCTTTTCTATTCTTCCTGCCAAAGCAGACAATGCTTCATTTTACTACATTATACTTCATCTGCCAAATTTTTGTCCACTCACTTAACCTATCTCTATCTCTTCGCAGACCCAATATCCTTCTCACAACTTGCTTTCTAATCTACATTTGAATCATCAGCAAATATGCTTGCAAATCAGTTCTGTCCCCTCATCCAAGTCATTAATATAGATCATAACTTCATTAGTTATAGCTTGCCAACCTGAAAGTGAACCATCTATCCCAACTTTGTTTTCTGTTAGTCAGCCAATCCTCTGTTATTGTCTGGCCACAGCCCAGATTGTTGGCTGAATCCTGGGTGACAAGAGCTATCACCTCTGAATCTGAATGGTGACACAAATGAAGGTATCCCCACAGTACAGTGGAATATGCATTACAAAGCAACCCACACCTAGAGCTACCATTGAACAGGCTATTGGTTAAAAATGCATGTTGGGTTCAGGGGGATCTGCAATACACACTGTACAGTGTTTCACAGATAATCATAGTACATTGTGCAACACAGACTCTCGTGTTAGGACAACAGAGGACAGCAACATTCTTCATGTGAGGGTGAATGGGATAAATCTCAGGAAGAAGACATGAACATGTGTGAGTCTCTAATGGATGCTGAACGATGAAGAGAGATGTCAGTGATCGAGCCAATCTCACATAGATGAGATTCACCCAAGATTAAGGAACCTAGATGACCATGCTCCCATCACTAGGACAAGTTCACCTGCTTGGAATGTCTACCAACTCCTGCCAACAGCTGCCTCGACCACCTAGAATAGCAAAGTGAGTGTACATCTATCTCACAGTCGTTACGGAAGACTCAGAGCAACTGATATGCCAGTGGGCACACATCAAGTAGCCTTTAATAACTGGAGTCTCAGAACCTGTTCCATTGTTACAGGTTCTTGACTTCAGGTCAGACAGTTCAATTGCCCCTGTGCAATATAATATCAGATAACCACTTTGACAATGCATAAAATGGAATGCCTGCAAAGCTCACATCTTTCTCTACATCCCACAAACTGGTGACCATCTAAATAGATTCACCTATTTTATGAAGCAAATTCCGATTGCAAACACATGACACTACAGTGTCCTACACAATAAAGGAGATGTCTAACTTTCTGCTACAGTGATGAATTAATGCCAACTGCAAGCCATGTTAGTTAAGTCCCTAGCTAATCAAGTCACTAAAAACATCAATGGGTTATACACAGATATATTGTACAATATTTACGTGTGCCAAAGTGAATTTGACCTGTGTCCTTTGGGCCTTGAGGGCTCTGTCCTACTGAGATTGTTCCAGATGGGTTAAGGACAACCTCCTCAGCCATGTCTGTTGGAGGCAATGGCAGAGAGGGTGAGGAGACACTACTCACCTTGGGGATGCCCTGAGAAGAAGCCCTTGAGATGGCAGGTGCGCATTGCTCCTCCTCCGTGTGATAACAGCTTCCTGCCTCTCCCTGAGGGGAAGCGGCTCCAGGAGCAAGTGCTGGGGGATACATTTGATAGGGTCTGAGCATTATGAAGGGTTGTGAAAGCAGATTGAACAAACTGCAGGATGAAGAGAGGTGGATTGGAATCTACGCCTTTGATACAAGCATCCCTGCTTGTCCAGGTGGCTCTTGTAGCCTGCCTGTTCCTACTGAACTGTCACCTGAGGGCAGGATCCTCCAATGGAAAATGCCCCCCACCATATTTGTGTGTATTGCATGTGCCTGCTGCTGGCCCTTTAAACTTTGGTGTGGAAATGCCGGGATTGGACTGGGGTAAACATAGTAAGAAGTCTCACAGCACCAGGTTAAAGCCCAACAGATTTTTTTGGTAGCACAAGCCACTAGCTTTTGGAGCACTGCTCCTTCATCAGGTGAGTGGGATTTCAGTTCACAAACAGGGCATATAAAGACACAAACTCAATTTACAAAATAATGGTTGGAATGCAAACCTTTACAGGTAATCAAGTCTTAAAGGTTCAGACAATGTGAGGGGAGAGAAGGTTAAGCACAGGTTAAGGAGATGTATATTGTCTCCAGCCAGGACAGTTAGTGAGATTTTGCAAGCCCAGGCAAGTCATGGGGGTTATAGATCGTGTGACATGAACCCAAGATCCCATACTCATGTGTGCGAAGCTCGGCTATCAGTCTCTGCTCAGTGACTCTGCGTTGTTGTGATGTCATGAAGGCCGCCTTGGAGAACGCTTACCCGAAGATCAGAGGCTGAACGCCCATAACCGCTGAAGTGTTCCCCAACAGGAAGAGAACGGTCTTGTCTGGTGATTGTCGAGCGGTGTTCCTTCATCTGTTGTCATAGCGTCTGCATGGTCTCCCCAGTGTACCATGCCTAAGGACATCCTTTCCTGCAGCGTATCAGATGGACAACATTGGCCGAGTTGCAAGAGTATTTACTGTGTACCTGGTGGATAATGGTCTCACATGAAACAATGGCATCCGTGTCAATGATCCAGCATGTCTTGCAGAGGTTGCTGTGGCAGGGTTGTGTGGTGTTGTGGTCTCTGTTATCCTGAAGATTGGGTAGTTTGCTGCAGACAATGGTCTATTTGATGTTGTGTGGTTGTTTGAAGGCAAGAAGTGGGGGTGTGGGGATGGCCTTGGCGAGATATTCATCTTGATCAGTGACATGTTGAACTCCCACATGTATTGTATGGATGGCAGCTCTTGACACAAAAACATTCAAGAAAGGTGCACCGCTAATTAAATTCCAGTTAGACGCTTCTAACAAGATCCAGACACTGTGAGCTTATTAGACAGACAGACAGACAAAATAATTAAGAAGACTAATGGAATGCTGGCATTTATATCTAGAGAACTGCAGTATATGCTGCAGCGATATAAAATACTGGTAAGACCCCACTTGGAGTACTGTGAGCAGATCTGGGCAACACATCTCAGGAAGGATATTTTGACCTTGCAGGGAATGTAGCATAGGTTTACAAGAATAATACCTGGATTTCAGGGGTTATGAGGATAAATTATACAAATTAGACCTGTTTTCTCTCGAGTTTACAAAATTAAGGGGTGATTTGATTATAGCTATCAACAGGAAATTTTTGTTCAGCATAGGGAATTAACGGACATGGTCCAAAGATATGGAGTAAGGCCACAAATCAGTCATGATCTCGTTAAATGGTGGAACAGGTTTAATGGGCTGAATAGTTTACTCTTGTTCCTATGTTCGCACGCACGCACATATGCAGCATTAGTGTCTGTGGTCACGTTTGCACACAAAGATATACAAAGCCAGGCAACTTTTAGAGGGCCCAGCAGTTCAACTGTTATTTGATGTAAATGCTGGAGTGAATGGGAACGTTAACAATTTTTTTTCACTCTTGTGGAAGTGTTATATTTGTAAAAGTATTATTTGGTCACTGAGCTACAAAGTTTCAATTTAGAAAGTTGACATACTTAAGATCGAAGAACAATACAGCACAGGAACAGGCTCTTTGACCTTCCAAGCCTAAGCTGATCGTGATGCCCTAACTAAAAAAAAATCTTCTGCCCTTACTTGGTCTGTATCCCTCTATTTCCTCTCTATTCATGTATTCATCCAGATGCCCCTTAAGTGTTGCTAATGTGCCTGCTTCCACTAGCTGGCACATTCCTCTAGCAGCGCGTCCCAGGCACCCACTGCTCTCTGTACGAAAAACTTCCCCCACACGTTTCCCTTAAACTTTCCCCTCTCACCTTGAACCTGTGCCCTCTTGTAATTGATACTTCCACCCTTGGAAAAAAGCCTCTCATAAATTTGTAGACCTCTATCAGGTCTCCCTTCATCCTACGTCTTTCCAGTGGAACCAATCCTAGTTTATTCAATCTCCCTTCATAGCTAACACATTCGAGACCAGGCAACTTACTTGTGAATCCTTTTTTGCACCCTCTCCAAAGCTTCCATGTCCTTCTGATAATGTGGTAACCAGAACTGCACGCAAAACTCCAAATGTGACCTAACCAAGGTTTTATAAAGCTGCAACATGATTTCCCAATTCCTGTACTTAATGCCCTGGCTGATGAAGGCAAGAATGCCATATGTCAGGCCTCATTTGGAGTACTGTGCGCAGTTCTGGTCACCTCACTATAGGAAAGACGTAGAAGCTATTGAAAGGGTACAGAGGAGATTTACAAGGATGTTGCCTGGACTGGGAGGCATGCCTTATGAAGTTAGGTTGAGGGAGCTGGGACTCTTTTCCCTGGAGAGACGAAGGTTGAGAGGCGACCTGATAGAAGTTCATAAAATGTTGAGAGGAATAGATAGGGTGGATTCTCAGAGGCTATTTCCCCGGGTTGAAATGGTCGCTACGAGAGGACACAGATTTAAGGTGCGGGGAGGAAAGTACAGAAGTGATGTTAGGGGTAAGTTTTTCACTCAGAGGGTGGTGAGTGAATGGAATCGGCTGCCGTCAGTGGTGGTGGAGGCGAACTCGCTGGGGTCTTTTAAAAGAGTTCTGGATGAGTATATGGGGTTTTATGGGATTGGGGGTTATAGATAGGTCTATAGATTGGTAGGTGTTGATGTGATCGGCGCAACTCGTGGGCCGAAGGGCCTGTTTGTGCTGTAGTGTTCTATGTTCTATGTTCTATGTCTTCTTAATTACCTTGACCACCTATGTTGACACTTTTAGGGAACTGTGGACCTGCATGCCCAGATCCCTTTGTATGTTAATGATTCACAGATTCCTTACAGTGCAGGAGGCCCTATTCCCATAACCCCACATATTTACCCTGCTAATCCCTCTGAAACTAGGGTCAATTTAGCATGGCCAATCCACCTAACCTGCACATCTTTGGACTGTGGGAGGAAACCAAGGTACCCCAGAGGAAATCCACGCAGACATGGGGAGAATGTGCAAACTCCACACAGGCAGTGATCGGAGGTCAGAATTGAACCTGTGTCCCTGGCACTGTGAGGCAGCAGTGTTAACCACTGTGCGACCATGCTGCCCCAAATGTTTCTAAGAGTTCTGCAATTTATAATATAACTCATACCTCACATTTGTCCTGATTAAACGCCATCTGCCATTTCTGTACCTACATCTTCAATCTAGCTATATCCTACTGTATCCTTTGACAATCCTTGGCAGCATCTTTGTGTCATCTGCAAACTTACTAATCAGACTACCCACATTCTCCTGCAGATCATTTATACATACTACAAACAGAAATTCTAGCATGATCCCTGCGGAACACCATTAGCTACAGATCTCCATCTGAAAAACTCCTTTCCACCGCTACTCTCTGTGTTCTATAACCAAGTTGTGTATCCATCTGGCCATCCCACCCCAAATCCAATGTGATTTTAGTTTTTGTACCAGTCAGTTTATTTTCTTTTTTGTATTCCTTTACATGTATGTGGCTTGCAGACAGAATACAGGAGGTTGTGTCTTCAGTTTTGGAGAATTTGGTGAGTTTCAGAATAACAGTCTTACAAATGGAAGAAAGTAGGCACATTTACAGAGAGAAGTATCGATTAGATGGAAATGTTAAGTTTTAATATTGTACGATCTGACAGCATGATGGAGGAATTCTATTTTGACCACCAAAGGGTTGTCGCTGTGATCAAACTTATATTTTGCTCACCAAGCGAATATGAATGGACCTCAACAGTATGAATAAGAATACCAACATGAGCACATAAAAGAAACTTCAAGAATGACAATTTCTCCAAGGTGTATTGATTAACAAATACTTGTCTTCATAAAGTAAATTTACAATCAACGATATTCTTTTTTCAACTGAAGTGAGATTATTGTTGAATCAATGCTCTAATCTTTTGAAAATTTTTGTATGACATATCAATTAATTGTTTTTCCGTGTTATATTCAGTTACAATTAAAATATTAAGCGCAAAATTTGAACTACAATACATAGAGTTGTGATCCAGTAAAAGGGATTACTCAAGTCCTGCTTAAGAAAAATAAAATTGAACCCAAGTGTGCTTGCCTTTTGTCCTTTGAGGACAAATAACAAATATGTTTTTGATAAGTTTGACATTAGTGTTTTTCCTTTTAGCCTGGGGCTACATGGTATTTCCGACTGAAAAATGCGGACAAAAGAGAACAGTTTCATGTTTAAGAAAAACATTGTATGGGTTAATCATAACCATACAGAAATCACAAGGCTGCCAGTAAAGAAATAGACTGGTAATGCCAAGGGAACAGCAGTGTTTGTTGCAAATGAACTACAGGGATTATACACCCCCCCTGCGTGCAGTAAAGTATTTCAAGCTTGTGCTTCCTAATTAATTATTTACAAGCTTAAGCTGAAGTTTTTTTTAGGTAAGAAATAATCAAATCCGCTTACATATTTAAATTGTAAAAATATCAATTCAAATGTTTCTCAATTTGGACTAATCCCTACGCAGCCATTTGATTTCTGTTGAAGACAAAACCCAGTAGTAAGAAACAAAACAGAAATAAATGTTGTTTTACTTAGCTCGACAAAGGACTAATATCAATCAGCAGGTAGGTACCCCTACAAATTATTATATATCATGGAAGGGCATGTTGTGTGGTGCATACTCAGCTCATGCAATGGTAGAGATAAAAGAAAATAAAGTAGTCTCAATATTCCCTAGTTAGAGATTTTGGTACTTGTGACTGGATCAAGCTTGCTGGTGCCCTAAAGGACTGAGAATGGATGGACTGTTAGACTATGTATACTGGGAGAGAACACCTAATTAGGATAGCACTACTTTCTCCAGGACTATAGGGAAAATGAGCCTCTATTTTGCTGCCAGATCTATAAAGAGTGTTAGGTTCCACCTTAAAAATGCACACAATCAACTCTCAGATTCCATTGTGATGAGGGAACAAGCAAAAATAACTTTGGCCTTTGTGAGTCACCCCCTTTCCTGGCCTGAACTCTCATGGTTTCCCCCACTTGTAAATTTGAGGAGACTGGTGTACCTCACCTCAGTTATGGTATCTGCCTCCATTGTTATCTCTGCTCCAGTGAAGCAAATGATGCAGGACTGTCCAGAGCAAGAGTTCCCTGCTTACCTCATCCAGTTGGGAACATTTTCCTTTCCCTCATGAATACCAACAACACAGAGTGCAACAGGAATGTCACACATGGATTGTGGAATTTTGGTCTCAATGAAACAGTGTATTAATTAATAAACCTAAAGTTTGAATTTAATAAAATCCAGCCATTATGATCAAAGCAGACTATCAGAAGATAGGACAGACAAAACTCCATTCAATTCAGTAAACTCACCCAGGATCTATCTACATAGATTATTTCCCTTCTCAGCATTGTCCGTATCCTACCAACTCATGAGTTAGGAATCGGCTTACCTCCTTCTTAATGCTTCAGACAAGTATATCCAGCAGACTGTTTGATAATTTATTGAATCTGAGCAATATTCTTTTTAATCATTCCAAATATGCTACACTGCTTCCACTGAGTTGATGTGCAATTCCTCCTGTCAATAATTTAAACGAAAAACTCAGTGTAAAATGAGTTTTGTTCTCATGTCAGCATTTTGATAAATAATGGATAGGAAGAATTTTGCCTTCATGCATCCATGCAGATCATAACATCGGCTAAAAGATAGGCAAACAATGCATTTGTCACTGTATTCTTCCAGTTACATCCAGGTGAACGCTGGAATAATTGCTTCTGGCTTTCCCTGCCTATAAGAAAGAAGCCTCCTTCTCTTCGGTATTGCCATTGAACAGCATGACAATGGGGGAGGCAGTTGCTTAGTGGTGTTGTCACTGGACTAGTAATCCAAAGATCCAGGCAATGCTCTGGAGACGTGAGTTCAAACCCACCATGGCAGATGGTGAAATTTGAATTAAAAAAAATCTGATTTAATGATGTCTATGAAGGGGAAATGATGTCCTAGTGGTATTATCACTAGACTATTAATCCAGAAACTCAGTTCATGTTCTGGGGACCTGGGTTCGAATCCTGCCACAGCAAATGGTGGAATTTGAATTCAATAAAATATATCTGGAATTAAAAATCTACTGATGATCATGAAACCATTGTCAATTGTTGAAAAAACCCATCTGGTTCACTAATATCCTTCACGGAAGGAAATCTGCAGTCATTTACATAGTACTGTCCTTTCCTTACTTCACTCCAGATCCACAACAATGTGGTTGACTCTTAAATAGTTTAGCAAGCCAATCAGTTGTGTCAAACCATTAAAAAGCCTATATTTGAGAGACCAGCATTGGAAACTCCAGTGGCAAATTCAGGCTGTCAACCTGCAAAGTCAAACAACATTCTCACAGAATCATACTTTATAGATAACATTACAGACACATCACCATCTATGGCATCTCCTATCCCTCGCGACTCAGCAAAGATGGCAGCACCACAGTGATATATGGGATGGATTGGTTCTAGGACTCCACAACATCAACTCTGGATCCTATCAAGTCCCACAGCATCAGTCAATCGGATCAGCCTCCTGCTGATTACCACAATCTGTCTCCTCCCGCTCCACCATTACAACCATTTTCCTATTGGGAGGGCTTCACCTGGATCATTGGAGAGTGCAGGAGTGCATGCAAGGCACAACTAAAAAAGTGTGACACTGCAACACAGCACTACTTGATGCCAAACATCAAATGCAACAAGTGGAAAACAGAGCTAAGCGAGCCTACAACCAACGGTTCAGATCTAAGCTTTGCAATCCTGCCACATCCAGTCTGAATGGTGGTGTGCAATTAAACAACTCACTGGAGGAGGAGGCTCCATAAATGTCTCCATCCTCAATGATAGGGGAGACAGGCATATCAGTGCAAAAGCAAAGGTTTTTGCAACAATCTACAGCCAGAAATGTAGAGTGGAAGATCTTGGGCTCCTCTGGAGGTCCCCAGCATCACAGATATCTCTCTGCAACCATTTTTATTCATTGCAAATGTTGCAAAGCTATGGGCCCTGACAAAATTCCAGCAATAGTACCGAAGAGTTGTTTTCCAGAACTTGCCACGCTCCTAGTCAAGCTGTTTCAGCACAGTTAGAACATTGGCACCTACCTGGCAAGGGAAGGAAGGGTTAACTGAGAAACAACATAAATAAATGCAGTCAGGATCATTATAGTACAGAAAAAAGAACAAGGAACAAAGAAAATTACAGCACAGGAATGGGCTCTTTGGCCCTCCTAGCCTGCACTGACCATTCTGCCCAACTGAACCAAAACCTCTACCCTTTCGGGTCCATATCCCTCCATTCCCATCCTATTTATGTATTTGTCAAGACGCTCCTTAAAAGTCACTATTGTATCTGCTTCCACTATCTCCCCTAGCAGTGAGTTCCAGACACACACCATCCTCTGTGTAAAAAAACTTGTCTTGTACATCTCCTTTAAACCTTGCCCCTCGCACCTTAAACCTATGCCCCCTAGGAATTGACTCTTCCGCTCTGGGAGAAAGCTTGAGTATCCATTCTGTCCATGCCCCTCATAGTCTTGTAGACTTCTATCAGGTTGCCCCTCAACCTCCGTTGTTCTAGTGAGAACAAATCAAGTTCCTCCAACCTCTCCTCATAGCTAATGCCCTCCATACAGGCAACATCCTGGTAAATTTTTTCTGTACCCTCTCCACACCCTCTGGTAGGGTGGCAACCAGAATTGAACACTTTATTCCAAGTGTGGCCTTACAAAGTTCCTATAAAGCTGAATTATAACTTGCCAATTTTTAAACAGAATGGCCAGGCCGATAAAGGCAAGCATGCTGTATGCCTTCTTGACTACCTTCTTCACCTGCATTGCCACTTTCAGTGACCTGTGTACCTGTATACCCAGATCCCTCTGCCTATCAATACTCTTAAGGGTTCTGCCATTCACTGTATATTTCCAATCTTAGCAGACCTTCCATAAAGCATTACCTCACATTTATCTGGATTAAATCCATCTGCCATCTCTCCGCCTAAGTCTCCAACCAATCTATATCCTGTTGTATTCTCTGTCGTCACCATCACTCTCCACAAGTCCACCAACCTTTGTGTTATCTGCAAACTTACTAATCAAACCAGTTACATTTTCCTCCAAATCATTTATATATATATTACAAACATCAAAGGTCCCAGCACTGATCCCTGAGGAATGCCACTTGTCACAGCCCTCCATTCAGAAACACACCTTTCCACTGCTTCCCTCTGCCTATGACCGAGTCAGTTCTGTATCCACCTTGCCAGCTCACCTTTGATCTCATGCAACTTCACCTTCTGCACCAGTCTGCCATGAGGGACCGTGTCAAAGGCCTTACTGAGTCCACAACACTCACTGCCCTACCCTCAATCATTTTCGTCACTTTCTTGAAAAACTCGATCAAATTAATGAGACACGACTTCCCCTTTACAAAACCATGTTGCCTCTTGCTAATACATCCACTTATTTCCAAGTGGAAGAAAATCCTGTCTCAAAGAATCCTTTCCAATAATTTCCATACCACTGACGGAAGGCTCACCAGCCTGTAATTATCTGGATTATTCTTGCTATTCTTAAACAAAGGAACAACATCAGCTATTCTCCAGTCCTCTGGGACCTCCCCTGTAGCCAGTGAGAATACAAAGATTTCTCTCAAGGCCCCAATAATTGTCTCCCTTGCCTCTCTCAGTATCCTGGGGATTTCTTATGTTCTTATTTGTCTACCTTAATGTATGTCAAGGACCCCAATACTTTTTTTGAAAGTAATATAAATAAGCAAAATAGGACAAGGAAGTGAATTATGTTTCAGGGAGATAACTTGATAGCATTCGTATATAAGCATAATTTTTGTTCAAGAAGAGAGTAAATAGGATGTTTAAGGATAGTCATGACAGAAGAACTTGCACCCATGATGTTCTCCTCTTGTGCTATTTAGCAAATAATGGAAACTTCAGTTGTCTCAGGTGACCATGTATGCAGAAAGTGTGTCCAACTGAAGCTAATCTCATTTTCGAGCTGGAGCTGCGAGTTGATTCACTGCGAAGCATCCACAATTTCTGAGCAAGTCGTGGATAGCACGTTCAGTGAAGTGGTTACACTGCAGCTGAGGACTGAACAGCCAGAAAGGGCAAGGGTGACCATCAGGCATCATAGCACAAAGCAGGTAGTGCAGAAGTCCCCTGTGGCCATCCTCCTTTCCAACAGATATCATTTTGGATACCATTGGGATAGAAAACTCTGCAGGCAAAACTAATGGCAGCCGACGTCATGGCACCATGGTTGGGGCTACTGCACAAGCAGAGGGGAAGAAGAACAGGGCTACAGTGGAAAGTGATTCAACTGTAAGGGGAACAGAAAGATGTTGTTGTGTCCATGGTGCCAAGGTCAGGAATGTCACTGAACTGCTGTAGGGTATTTTGAAGGGGGAGGGCAAACAGTCAGAGATCATGATACATACTGAGGTCAACGATATTGGTTAAAATAAAGGGATGAGGTTCTACAAACAGAATTTGGGGAGCTAGAAAATAGAATAAAAAACAGGACCCAGACAGTGATAATTTCTAGATTACTTTCAGTGCCACATTTGAGTGAGTGTAGAAATAGGAGATTAGGCCAGATAAGTGTGTGGCTGGAAGGATGGTGCAGGAGGGAGAGATTTAGATTTTTGGGACATTAGGCCACTTTTGGTGACGTGTACAATGTGGACAGGTTGCATCTGAACTGAAATGAGACCAGCAGGGAGATTTGCTAGTGCTGTTGGGAAGGTTTAACCTTATTTGGCAGGAAGGTGGGGTCCTGAGAGAAGGTTCAGCAGGGGGAGATACAAGCCAAAATTTGAAGAGGCAGCAAGTGAGTCAGGAAGGCACAGAAGTTATAGGTCAGTTAAGGCAAAAGTTAGTTTGGCAAGATATGATGGTATTTATTTTAATGCAAATAGTCTGATAGGTAGATGTGTTGAGGGCACAAATTAAAACATGGGGATATGATGTTATTGCTGTCTCTGAGAGATAGTTGAGAGCGGAACAGAACTGGCAGCTCAATAATCCAGGATTTAGGATCTTCAGTTGAGACAAGGAAGGAGGTAAAAGAGGAGGGGGCACCGCAATCTTGATCAGGGAATCAATTATAGTAAGGAGGGATGGCATCTCAGAAGATTCTTCTCATGAAGCCACATGAGTAGCACTTAAAATCAAAAATGCGCAATCCATTGTGGGGAGTGTTTTATAGTACTCCCCCCCGCCCACCTTCCAACAGCACCCCACCATCCACTGACTCCCAAAGCAGTCCAAAGGAAATAAATCAAATATGTAGGCAACTTTCAGAAAAGTGTAAAGGAAATAGGGTAGTGATAGTGGGGGATCTCAACTTCTCCAACATTAACTGTGGTCATCATGGTTTAGAAGGTGCTGAATTCTTAAGATGCATCAAGGAGAACTTTTTAAGCTGGTATATAGAAGGTCCTACAAGACAGGGGACAGTCCTGGACTTAACTGTAGGTAACAAAATCAGGCATTTTGTAGACAGCAATCATAACTCCATTAACTTCAAGATTGTTCTGGAAAAGGGCAGAGATGGGCCAGAAGTCAAAGTTCTAAACTGGAGGGAAGGCTGATTTTAATAAGATTAGATATGATTTGGCAAGAATGAGCTTTTAGGTAAATCTGTAACGGAACAATGGGAGACATTCAAGAAGGAAATAATGAGAGTACAGGGACAAAATGTTCCAATAAAGAAAAAGGGTGCAGCCAACAAATCCAGTGAATGCCAAATATTCAGGGATATTAAGCATTGGACAAAGAGGCTCCTGGTAGACATTAAGGGCTCAAAACAGCTGAAGCCGTAGAGGATTTATTTAATTGTATCACAATCCTTCTCCCTGATTTCTATACCTATATTGCCACTATCACTCGTGAACACTGACACTAAGTATTTATTTATAACCCTACGCATGTCTTTTATCTCCAAACACAAAATACCACTGTGGTCCTCAATGGGCCCTACTCTTTCCTTAATTATCCTTTTACCTTTCTTGTACATGTAAAATAACTTAGGATTTTCCTTTATTCCACCTGCCAGTGTTCCTTCATGTCCCCTCTTTGTTCTCCTAACCTCCCTTTTAGGTTTGCTTTGGCACATTCTATAGAATACTGTAGAATATCAAAAAAGACTTGTATGAGTAAAGATGGTAAGCAATGTTGTGAATCAGCGGCTACATACATCTGTAAATATGCCTGTGAAAGACCAACCTTGCTGAATTTCTGCCCACTTGACAACCCAGCAAACAAATCTTAAATTAAAGGACGTAGATATTGATCAGTACACAGCACTGGATTTATGGTTGTTTAAAATCACCACAGATAAGAACTGAACCATCTGGTTTCATGACAGGTACAATTGGAGTAGCCCAGTCAGTCATGGTAACCAGTTTTAATACACCGGTTCTAACAAATCATATTAATTCTTTTCAACCTTGGGACAAATTGCATATGGCATTGTTCATGCTTTGAGACTTTTTGTAGGCTATTAGGCTTTATCTTGAGTTTCATTTGGACACCCTCCATTGAGCCAAGTATCTCTTTGAATGCACTGTTGTATTTATTCAGAAGATGCTGTTGGTCTGTTTTGGCATCAGCCAATCTGTTGACAGCCTTCCAGTTAAGCTTTATCTTTTCCAACCATGATCTTCCAAATAGAGCTGGAAAGTTACCATGGACCACATGGAGACAACTCCTCTGTTTGTCCACTCAACTCTAACCTTTTAATGGAAGCAATCATGCCATGTTTGTCCTTAAAATCACATCAGGTTTTAAAGAGAGATGCTTCAGCTTTTGTTGGAATGTAATCTCCCTGCTGGCTCTGCACCTTTCTTTTCCGATGTCTCTTTCTGCAACACCTTGCCTCCTCTCCTTTCAGCATCTCTTTTTCTCCTCTGAGGAGGTACCACCAATGGAGTCCAAAATCCCCAAATGCTTAAATGCAGATAGCACCTCCCCATGCACAGAAAGCTGCAATGGGCAGAAATGTTCCTACCAAGTTGACAAAACAAAATAGTCTTCAGAACAAGGTTAACAAAGGAAATACTTGAGAAGAAAACAGAGGGAAAGGTCTGAAATCTCAAGGCTAAAGCAACAGCAAACTTTCAGCTGAATTCTTAGAAACTCACTCAGCCAATGCTCCAGCCCACTTTTGTTCCACACCTGGATGAGAAAAGGGGATGGCTGTCTGCCTGTGTTGCCGTGCACCAAGCTAAAAATCACACAGGCAACATTACCTTCCAGTCAATTGTCCTTTTAGTTGCTTTAACTAATTGATTAATTGTTGGTGGACACATTTCCCACTCCTGCATATATCGCCCGACTGAAGCATCACGCAAGTATACAATTACATCAGAATTTGTGCCCAATGCTTTCTCATGTGATTTCACATTCCTCTGGATCAGGCATGTCCCAACAATAAGGTGTAAAATTCTGGCTTTAGGAATCTTCCCAGCCTGAAAAATTAAACAGCCCTCTCAAGCTAGTGTTGATTAGTCATAGAGAATGAGATGCATGTTGAAGTCAATAATCATTTACTTAATGCATTGATAGATAACTGATCAGCTAATATCCTGAATGATATCCTGAAATAATTCGGAAACTTTTAAGATTTGAACTGGCATGACTTTGACAGCATGGTAAAATACGATCACGTTACTTCAACTTAAATATTGATCATGAATCTAAACCTGTACATCTACATCTCCTTTGACTATTGGGGGTATTTGTCAGAATGAATGTACCAGTAATAAGGGCAAAAGACCTCTAGAGCAACATGATAGCATCCCTGTTTTCTCTTCCTTTGCCAGAAAAAAAAATATAAGTATGGGGGAAACCAATTGTTTTGCTATTGTTAATAATGCCAAAAATTGTCAATGGCTCCACAGTTGACAAGACTTTAAAAACTAAAGGAGAGAGGTGGTAAAAGCATAAATTCAGTAATGACCATACTGCAGTACTACAAATGTTCCAGCAGAAACTGAATTCCTATTTTAAAAGAACTGGTAAATGAGTCAACTGTATCCTCAAGGACAAATGGAAAATTGTCTGAAGGTCAATATTATTTTGTTTCTGCCATTTTTAAACATTAAAAACAGCAAATTGTTGGACATTTCTAGCACTGGTGTAAAACACAACTTCAACATTAGACTTGGAGCTAAATGGATTGAGAGCAAATTAATGAATCTCTGCCCCTTTTCCCAATTACTAAGTCCAGTTTATACACATTTATTGGAAATTTAGGCCACTGTGTACACTGTGATATTGTAAGACGATGGTACCTTGGCTGAACTTTAATCTATATGTGACTTTTATATCTAATCAATGTCTGTTTTAAAGGGCAAGGCATTCGTTAGTACTAACACAAAAATGCATTATTCGGAATATATACTAAGCTACACAGGAAGATTGGAAAACCCAAGAGTTAAAATATAATAATTTTGGATGATAAAACTGAGGTCATTGGGATAGTGTCACACAACTAATTAACTAATTAAAAGTGTTGCCTACACCCATTGAGTCCATTAACAGTAACATGCACAAACATGTAACGGAGCATCCATTACATGGTTGTCTGAATCTACTTCAGTAAACAGTCTAGCAAGCTTCTATACCATTTTAAACGGGCAGTTAGCGGAATTGGTGAAATCCCCATGGGAATACTGGGAAATTGCATGAAAGGAAACATTTCCAGCATTTTCTGTTTTTATTACTTAAGTGGGTTTATTTGGTTGGGTAAGCTTCAGTAGTTCAAAGCCAGGTCACACTGAGGCATTTTGTGCTATGAGGTGCATTCCCATCCTAAGAAGTACACAATGTATTTTACGCATTTCATTTTCATCTCATATCTACGAATCATAATGGGACATTGAACACACACAAGTAAATAAAGAACATAAAGCATTGAATTTCAGTTATAAAATAATAGTTATTTATAATGTGTTTAGTTTAGTTTATCATTTATGGGGTTTATGTAACAGTTTGAATTGTAGATGATTGGTATTGCAATCACATCTTATAAACACAGATGTTAAGTTGTGCAGAGAACGTTTGCTGCACAAGAAGAGAAAGACAACCCCCCAATTGCTTCATGAAAAGATGTTTTCCAATATAGAACTAAACGACATGGTCATTTCCAGGTTCAATTCCCAATTTGTGTTGACATGGTTGATTCCAAACATGGTGGCAACAAGGGCATTAGAAGTGACTTCAATGTCCCTGGGCTGGATAAAAGAACAATCAGTCGGTGTCCCATTCTTACCTGCTAGTTAGTGATTTCTGCTAATCAGTAAATATATATGATCATTATGTAGGTGCAAGATCAGGCTTAGCTTTGAAGGTACCCAGTCGAATAACAAGTTTCTAATGCAATAATATTATATCATAACATTATATTCTCCTTGAAGAAGGTTGAGGGGAGATTTGAATAGACGTGTTCAAAATCATGAGATGTCTGGACAGAGTAAAGAGGAAGAAACTGTTCCCTTTGGTGAAATGTTTGAGAGCCAGTGAGACTGCCTTCAGGTGAATGACAAAAGAATCAAAGATAACATAAGGAAAAACCGTTTTAGTCAGCATGTGTTTAGGATCTGGAATGTATTGCTGAAAGTACTGTTGGAGGCAGATTCAGTTGTGGCTTTCCAAAGAGAAAAGATTTGCAGGGCTCTGGGGAAAGATATGCACTTAAAGCAGGTAATAAAGGAAACAAAAGGAATTTTGGCATTTATAGCTAAATGAATAGAGTATAGAAGTAAGGAAATTTTGCTGCAACTATACTAGGAATTGGTGAGACGGCACCTGGAGTATTGTGTCCAGTTTTGGTCTCCTTATTTGAGGAAAGATGTAGTGGAATTAGAGGCAGCACAGAGAAGGTTCACTAGATTGATTACAGGGATGAGGGGCTTGTTTTATGAAGAGAGATTGAGCAGTTTAGGCTTATGTTCTCTCGCATTTAGAAGGATGAGAGAAGATCGAATTAAGACATGCAAGATGATAAAAGGTATTGATAAAGTTGATGTAGAGTGGATGCTTCCTCTTATGGTCAATGTAGAACAAGAGGTCATAGCTTTAGGATAAGGAGTAGCAGATTTAAAACAGAGATGAAGAGAAACTATTTATCTCTAAAGAGTGGCAAATCTGTGGAATTCACTACCCCAGAGTGCAGTGGATGCCAGGACATTGAGTAAATTTATGGAGTAGACAGATTTTTAGTTAGTAATGGGCTGAAAGGTTATGAAGAACGGGCAGGAAAGTGGAGTTGAGGCCAAGCTGAGATCAGCCAAGATCATATTGAATGGCAGAACAAGCTTGAAGTACTGAATTGCCTACTCCTGCTCCTAGTTTTTATTGGAATGAGGTAAATATAGAACTTGCTTCCTCTCCACATCAGGCTGTAAATAATGTTCCTTATATTTTAGCGGCAACTGATTGTTAGGCTAAACCTCTTACAGGAAAACCTGAGCAGACCAGGTCCAACGCCTGCTCTATGCAGCATAGTTGAAGCTGCCAACGAGCTTTAGGTTGAGTGAGCTAGCACCTGTTAAAGGGGTAGGCAGGGATGCCCAAAAAATTGCTGAGCTCAGTAGGGAGTGGGATATATTTAAGGAACCCCTTGGTCAGGTAAAAATGAGATATTTTACCTGGTTTCCACTTAGAGAATGGATGCAACAAGAACCAATTTCTACCTCAGTTAACTTTTAACAGTTACAAATGTTGCTGATCAGTAGAGTCAGTTGTCTTGTGTTAATCAACATGGTTTGGACACAGATGTGGCAGAAACGTTGAGTTTTACAACTTATTTTATAGCACTGTACTCTATAGGTTACTTAACTTGAAAGTAGTTTTAATAATTTCTATGGCAGTAGAAGCTTTCAGTTCAGTTAAAAAGAGTGAAAAGTGGAATTCAATACTTTTACCCCTTTCTGTACAAGAGACCTGTCTAGAGATATCAATCAGAAACATGCCAGAGTTAAAGATATTTCTATATGTGGTTTAATGAATAACTTATATTCATTTTAGAGTTTCATGCAATTCTGGAATACAGCATCCTGGGCAAGACATAGTTGCTTGAAGAGTGCAGGAATTTAACATAGATTACCACCTGCTATGCTTCCAATCTGATCAAGTTCTTGAATTAGCCTATCATTAATTAGTATTGATCCTAAATCAATAGTTACGATCCAGTTTCTTTCAGCCAGGCCAAGTATTATAAATCAAATAAACTGCAACTGTCACTTGCTTTTCATACAATTGCATGAATCATTTTGCTGTGCTTTGTTTGTTGTCTTTTTTAAATTGTTATGTAGTTAATAACAAAAAGATCAATCTCTATTAAGAAAATGTGAATCATACAATCCCTACAGTTCAGACGGAGGCCATTTGGCCCATCAAGTTTGCATCGACTCTCCAACAAACACCTTGCTCAAGTCCTATCATTTTAGCCTCATGTATTTGTCCCACTAATCCCCCCTAACCCACACATCTTGGGACACTGAGGGACAATTTAGTATAAGCAGTCCTCCTAACTTGCACACCTTTGTACTGTGAGAGGAAACCCATGAAAACATGTGGAGAACGTGCAAACTCCACACAGTCATGCAAGGCTGGAACTAAACCCAGATCCCTGGCACTCAGAGGCAGCAGTGCTAACCACTGTACCACCATGTTGCCCCATGTGAACATAGATCACTTTATTTCAGCAAGTTTTATTTTCAGTATCAGGCTGTTATACAAAATTACTTAACTTTCAAAAATGCCAGCACACGCAAACCGACTAATGTGTTTTTTGAACAGAAAAATGGTAAATTATTCTTTATATTTGCATTTTTAATTGGATCTATTTACTTACAACAATAAAATACTCTGCTCGTCTTTATAATTAATTAATTTGCATGTACACCCTGAGACACTGAAGTAAATGCAGGAGTCATTTATGGCACAATCCATTCTCTCACAATCAGACTAGGACATAAATATTGTAGAACCTGTAATTAACCAACAATCTTAATCCCTTTTGACATGATAAAATGATTTATAACCCATTCATTAGTAAACTGAAATAATCTTTATAAGCAAGATTTCTAATTCCAAAGCCAATCTCTGGACCATTTGGGGATTGAAATTCATTAAATTAGGAATATTTGTACAGTAACCTAATCTCTAAAATTGTTTATTAATGTTTAGGCCTATTTGTAATCACTATCACTCATAATTCAGTAGTTGGTCAGTAACGATGAACTAAATGTTTCCAAAGTAGCTAATAGAATTGTATAAAAATGGGTGGGATGCTGATAAGAAAAATTCCTCAGAAAATGATCACAAAATGACAAAAGAAGCCTTTGCAAATATATGGTTTTTTTACATCATAGCTAAAACCTTCATAAGTAATGCAATGAAATCAATTGTTTGATGCCTGTATGCTTACATCTGTGCACAGAATGATCTAGTCTAGCAACAAGGGTGGGACCCTCTCGGAGTGTTTTGATAGATCACCTAACCAGCACATCTTTCGGACTGTAGGAGGAAACTGACACAGATATGGGGAGAATGTGAAAACTCCTCACAGACAATGACCCAAGCCAGGAACTGAACCCATGTCCCTGGGGCTGTGAAGCAGCAGTGCTAACCACTGTGCCACCGTATATGGATGATGGTTGCGATTTACCTAGTTTTCTTTTAGTTTGAAAAATAGTTTCAAACAACTTATCTTGTTCTTTGATTAATCTAAGAAAACATGTCTGGCTAATTCTTTGCAATCTAAAAGTATAAATAGTGGGACTTTTAATGAATTAGCAAAGCACATCTCTCTAAGTTCAAAGAATCCCTGTTACAGTCAAACCTGGAGTGGGAAAATGGGAATCATTTCATTCCTCCTCACTGGGTCAGAATGATATATAATACTGGAACTATCCAGGTGGAAAACCATCATGTACTTTTAGCCACATGGAAGAGATTTTTGGGCAGCCTTTCATTGTGGGCCATAACATCCTCAAAGTGCTAATCGCATCAGATTGCCATTCAATGCCCAATTACGTTTCTTCTATACCTGTCTGACTTGATCTTCCAACTCAGGCTGGGCAAGATCCAGGCCTTGCAGCCATTCTATGTAGCCCAGCGTCGTAGTCCAGGAATTATGGATTGAAGGAGGAAACAACTTCAACACCAGCTCCAATTGAAATTGACAGGCCAGGGAGAAGGCAAATGTCGCAGGTAAGTGGCTAGGATTACAGGTTTGAGTGTAGCAGGAATTTTTTGAATTTAGAGAGTTGTGCCCCCTGTGATGGCGTGGGTCAGACATCTTGGGAAAGGGGGCTTTAAATCTCAGTGATGCAGGAGGGGTTGGGACCTCAGGAGATGTTCCGAGGTTGTGGGGTGATTGAGTTGGAGATGATGTCCAGTTAAGCCAGGGGATTTGTGGGGGGCTAGCGGGGGAGGTCAAGCTGGTGGTAGAGTCTTGTTTGTCAGGTTGGGGTGGGGGGATTGGCCTGAGTGGTGGTGAGTTGCCAGCCAGGTTCTTTCTGCCACATTTGTTTATCCAGCTACCCTTAAATGCATCTGTGTCATTCCCTTCAACTACTGCCTGAGATTTGTTTCTTTTCAATCGGTGGATGTGTGCGGCACTGCAAAGAACAGCATTTATTGCCCATCCCTAATTGCCCTTGAGAAAGTGGTGGTGAGCTATCTTCTTGAACTGCTGCAGTCCATATGGTATGGGTATAAGCACAGTTCTGTTAGGGAGGGAGTTTTAGGATTTTGACCCAGCGATGGCGAAAAGAAAGCAATACATTTCCATGCGAGGCTGGCGTGTGACTTGGAGGGTAATTTGCAGGTGACCTTGTGTTTGTTACCCTTCTCCTTTAGGTGTAGAGGTTGCAGGCTTGGAAAGTGCTGTTAAAGAAGTCTTGGCAAGTTGTTGCAGTGCATCTTGTGGATGGTACTTAATGCTGTTATGATGTGCCAATATCTAAGGTAAGTGAATGTTTAAGATGGGGGATACGATGCCGATCAAGCAGGCTGCAATCTTCTGGATGATACTGAGCTTCTTGAGTGCTATTGGAGCTGCACTCATCCAGGCAAGCAGAGAGTATTCCATCACACTCCTGACTTGTGCCCTGTAGATGCTGGACAGGCTTTGGAAAGTCAAGAGGTGAATTATTTGATACAACATTCCAAGCATCTGACCTGCTCTTGTAGTCCAGTTAAGTTTCAGGTCAATGGTAACCCCCACTGACGGTGGGAATTCAGTAATTATAATGTGGTGGATGTCAAGAGGGAATAGTTGGATCCTCCCTTGTTGGAGATGGTCATTATCTGGCACTTGTGTGATGCAAATATACTTGCCACTTAACAGCTCAAACTTGAATGTTGTCCAGATCTTACAGCATGTGGGCATGGATTGCTTCTGAGGAGTTGTAAATGTGATAGTATTATGTTGGAGGGAAAATCACTGATGATGCAGCTGAAGATGATCGGGCCTAGGACACTATTTACAACAGTGTCCTGAAGCTGAGATGATTGACCTCAATTGGAACCATCTCTGACGTGCTAGTTATAATTCCAGCTGATGGGACATTTCTCCCACTTCTTAATAATTTCAATCTTGCAATGGCCCTTGGATCCACACTCAGTCAAATGTTGCCTTGAATCTAAGAGCAGTCACTCTCATGCCACCTCTTGACTTCAGCTCTTTGGTCCAGTGCTGTTGTGATGTCTGAAACCAGGTTGCAATGGCAGATCCAAAATGAGCATGTGATCATGGCTGCTATAGCATTGTCAACAATACCTTACATAGAGTCATAGAGTCAAAGAGGTTTACAGAACGGAAACAAGCCCATCAGCCCAACTTATCCATGCCACCCTTTTATTTAATCCCAATTGCCCGCATTTAGCCCATATCCCTCTATACCCATTTTACCCATGTAACTATCTAAATGATTTTTAAAAGATAAAATTGTACCAGCCTCTACTACCACATCTGGCAGTTTGTTCCAGACACTCACCACCCTCTGTATGAAAAAATTGCCCCTCTGGACTCTTTTGTATCTCTTCCCTCTCACCTTAAACTTATGCCCTCTAGTTTTAGACTCCCCTATATTTGGGAAAAGATATTGACTATCTAGCTGATCTATGCCCCTCATTATTTTATAGGCTTCTATAAGATCACCCCTTAGTCTTTTACACTCCAGAGAAAAAAGTTCCAGTCTATCCAGCCTCTTTTTATAACTCAAACCATCAAATCCTGGTAGCATTCTAGTAAGTCTTTTCTGCACATCTTCTAGTTTAATAATACCCTTTCTGTAAAAGGGTGACCAGAATTGTACACAATATTCTAAGTGCGGCCTTACCAATGTCTTGTACAACTTCAACAAGACGTCTCAATTCCTGTATTCAATGTCCTGACCAATGAAAAAAAGCACGCTGAAATCTTCTTCACCACTCTGTCTACCTGTGTCTCCACTTCCAAGGAGCGAAGAACTTGTACCCCTAGATCTCTTTGCTTTGGAACTCTCCCAACGCCCTACCATTAACTGAGTTAGTCCTGCCGTTGTTCAATCTACCAAATGCATCACCTCGCATTTATCTAAATTAAACTCCATCTGCCATTCATCAGCCCACTGGCCCAATTGATCAAAATCCCATTGCAATCCGAGATAACCTTCTTCACTCTCCACTAGGTTATTCACTTTGTTGATGATTAAGAGTGAATTGATTGAGTGTAATTGGCTAAGTTGGATTTGTCCTGTGTAAATTTCCACATTGTCGGGTAGATACCAGTGTTGTAACTGTACTGGAATAGCTTGGCTAGAATAAAGCTAGTTCTGGAGCACAAGTCTTCAATACTACTGCTGGAATGTTGTCAGGGCCCATAGCCTTTGCTGTATCCATTGCCTTCAGCTGTTTGCGATTACCATGTGGAGTGAATCAAATTAGTTGAAAGCTGACATCTGTGAAGCTGGTAACTTCTCGAGGAGGCTGAGGTGGATCATCCATTTGGCACTTCTGGCTGAAGATGGTTGCAAATGCTTCAGCCTTATCTTTTGCACTGATGTGCTGGCCTTCCCCATCACTGAGGATAGGGATGCTTGCAGAGTCTCCTCCTCTGGTTAATTGTTTTACTTTCCAGCTCGATACAAAATTGGATGTGGCAGCAGTGCAGGCTTTTGATTGATTGTGGGTTTGCTTAGTTCTGCCTTTGCATGCTGCTTTCACTGTTACATTATGTGGTCCAAATGTTATAGCTTCAGCAGGTGGTACCTTGTTTTGAAGTTATGCCTGGTGTTGGTCCTGGCATACTCTTCTACTCTTATTGAACCAAATTCCTCTGGTAATGGTAATTCCTCTGGTAGAGTGAGGGATACGCTAGACCATGAGGTTACAGATTGTGGTTAACTAAATTCTGCTGATGGTCCACAGCACACCATGGATGGCAAGCTAGATCTGTTTGAAATCCACCCCATTCAGCACGATAGTGGTATCACACCACAGAATGGAGGATATCCTCAATATGAAGATGGAACTTTGTCTCCACAGGGACTGTGCGGTGGTCACTGCTATCAATATATAGATATGTAACAGGTAGGTTGGTGAGATCAAAGTAGGTTTTTCATTCTTTTTGGTTCTTTCACCAACTGCCATAGGCCCAGTCTGGTTATTGTTCTTCAGGACTTGGCCAAGCTGCTCACTAGTGGTGTTCCCAAGCCAGCCTTGGTGATGGACCTTGAAGTCTCCCATCAGAGTACATTCTGTGCTCTTACCACCCTCAGTGCTGCTTTGAAGTGATGTCCAACATAGAGGAGGACTGACTCATCAGTTGAAAGGGAGTGCTATGTGTCAAGTAGCAGATTTCCTTAATGCTCTTTTGGCTTGATTGTCATTTCCAAAAATATACGTTATCCATAAGATTTGTAGAAGTGCATTACAAACATTTAAATTTGAATACTGCAGAAAAGGGAATAAAATTCAACTTCTCTACATACAGTATGCTCCACTCTGAGGTCCCTCAAAACAATTGAATTACTCTTGATGTTCACAATATACATTCCATGTCAGACATTCTGTACAATTTTTAGTAGCAACTTCATGGGGTCAGAATAATGTTAAAGATTCCCATTGCCTCTCCTCTTGACCATGTAGCACTGTGCCACCATTTTTGGATGGTGATGGAGGGGTTTGAGATATTGTAAGATATTATTCAGTGAATATGATTCTATCGGGCCATTGTTGGACTAGTCTGTGGAATAGCTCTCCCAATTTTGGTTTAATGCCGGAGATTAATGAGGAGGACTTTGCACTGTTGACAGGACAGGGTTTGCCTTTGTCATCGCTGATGCATAGGCTGGGTGGTTCAAGTATTTTTATACTTACTGGACTTTTCTGTAAATGTTTCATAGAACTGAGTGGCTTCCTGGGGCATTTCATAAGGTAATTAAAGGTTGCCACATTGCCATAGGTCTGTACTCACATATAGGCTGGATCAGGTAAGGACGGCAGATTTCCTTTCTAAATTGACATTAATAAAATATACGCTGGAATTCTACTGCCCCAGTTGCCATGGAATCAGAAATGTCCATTGACCTCGGTCTTGCTCAAGCGAGGCCATAAAATCGCGCTCATTGGTGTTTTTATGACAATTGGCAGTTTCCCAGTCACCATTACTGAGCCATGACTAGCCTTTTCTATTCCAGATGGATTAATTATTACTTCCAGATGAATTAATCAGATTTAAATTCCACCAGCTGCCACGGTGAATTTGTTTATCTGCAGCATTAATTCAAGCTTCATTCTGGGTTAATTGTCCAGTAATGTTACCACTCTGGTAGTAAGTTCCACGTTCACATTCCACTTTACTCTGTGGGTAAACCTTTGTGTATCAGAAGTCACATTTTGATATAGAATTTATAGCCTCCGACAATACGATGGTGATTAAAGCATTGGTCCAACTTTGGAAAGTTAGAATCCTTTTGGGGGTAAAATGACAAATGCAACTTCCACAATAATGAAAACAACAATAAAAAAACACCACGGCAACGCAGCATTATTGTGGTTACCCAGTTATTGTGGGGAAGTATGTTGTGATTTCACAGAGCAATTTATTTCATTTAAACTGCATTTAATTACTGAAGATCATTAGTTGAATTCTAATAGACCAACAGCTCCCTCTGTAGGTACAAGTACTTAATAAGCTGCCTAATAGCCTGGCTCCTGTGATAGGGGGAGGGGAGAAAGACTAATTTAAACCCCGGATACATATCAGGACCCTGAGCAATTCCTGACGTTTGTTCTTGTGTGCGATGCCATTGTATTGGTGCAGATTGGCACCCTTTACACAGCTCTCCCTCGATACGACTCACCACCCCCCAACACAGCTCACCGCCCCTGACACAGCTCACTCCCCCCAACGCAGTTCATACCTCCGACACGACTCACACACCCAACATGGTTCAGCACCTCCCCACAACACACCTCACCCCCACCCCCCCAACACAGCACCTCTCTCCCACAACACAGCTCATCCCTCCCTCCCACGACACAGCTCACCCCACCCCCGACACAGCTCAGCTCCCAGACACAGCACACCATCCCCCAACACAGCACACCCTCTCACAACATAGCACATCCTCCCATGACACACCTCACTCCCCGACACAACTCAACCCCCCGACACAGTACACCCGTCCACGACTCAGCTCACCCCACCCCCCGACACAACTCCCCCACCGACATCCCCCCCGTGACACAGCTCATCTTGTCTGACACCACCCTGACACAGCTCATCTCCCCATCCCCCCTCTGACACAGCTCACACCATCCCCCCCAGCCCGGCACAGTTCACCCTCCCCAGACACGGTTACTTTTCCACAGTACACCCCCCATGACGCAGCTCATCTCCTCCGACACCACCCCCGACACAGCTCACCCCCACCCCCCCGACACAGCTCACCTCCTCTGCTACCCGACATAGCTCGCCCTCCCCCTGCCACCCTGGCACAGCTCACCCCTCCCCCTGACACAACTCATCCCGCCCTCTCCCCCGGCACAGCTCAACCTTCCGCCACAGCTCACCCCCAATCCACCCCCCGGCACAGCTCACCCTCTCCAGACACAGCGCACCCCCCCCCAACACAGCACACCCCCTGACACCGCTCACCCCCCCCCGAGACAGCTGACACCCCCGACACAGCTGACACCCCCAACATGGCCTAGCCCCCCCACAATACACCTCAGCCCCCGACAAAGCACCCCTCCCACGACACAGCTCATTCTCCCCCCATGACACATTTCACCCCTCCGAAACAGCTCAGCCCCCAGACACAGCACACTCATCCCCGACACAGCATACCCACCCACAACATAGCACACTGACCCCCACAGACACAGCACACCCATCCCAGACACAGCACACCCCCTCACAACATGGCACAACCCCCCGACGACACAGCTTAGCCCCCCGACACAGCACACCCCTTACCATGACACAGCTCACTGCCTCTGATACAGCTCACTCCCCATGACCCAGCATATCCCCTCACTACACGGCACACCAAGCACCCCCCTCCCCCCCAACCCCCCCTCTCTCCCTCCAATCCCACCTGGCATATCAGGCTCATTTAAGAGAAGTGTAGTTGATAAACCTAAGAGTTACCTTCTGGGGATGTTCACAATTCAGTTCACAATGAAAAATAGGCCTCAGCTACACAGGCATCGTTCACTTCTTGGCCTCCTAACCCTGCCTGTTGCTGGATTCAAACTAGAGTTGGGCCAGGAAGGTGCAAAGGTTCCAGTGTAAAATGCTAAGTAGTCAGTTTAAATATTGTGGTCAGTGGTGGGCACACTCTCTTCGCTGTTGACTGGAAGATCTGGGCCAAGTGATTTTGTATGCCAAATGACAGAATCTAAGCAAAACAGTTGGTGGAATTTTACTGTCCTGCCCACTACAGGAATTACAGCGGGCAGGACACACACCACGCAAAGATCCATTAAACTTGGATGGGATTTTCTGACTTTGAGACAAATACGGCTGGAAAATCTGACCCAACAATTTTCATTTACCTAGCGCTTTTAATATAAAACATCCCAAGCTTTAGGCTAGTATCATGTTATCATGTTAATTGAGAAAGAAAATAATGAACTATGGGTGCATTTAGATGACTATGAGAAAAGATGCTTTGAAATTTTTTTTAGTTTTAGATTTGCAGTTATTAAAGGTTCCAAGAATATTAAAGGATTCAATAAATTGTCATATTCCCACTACAGAAATCTGATCTAACAAAAACTGGCATTGTATTTTTCTAAAGGCAAACCATTTATATCCCTTTTCTCTGTACATTGCTTATTGTGTTTACTGAAGGAATCCTTGAGCAAACCTTTATTATAATTGGGTTGGCTGTATAGAAGCATGGTGCAAATAATTCAATTTCCGTCTGACACCATTCTAATAGTCACCAAGAAAATTTACAATAGAAATAAGAAATCAGGTAGTTTGTCCTGGCAACGTGGCAGTTCAAGTAGCTGAGGACTTGTCTTCCAAATATAAGGTCAGAAGTTTAACCCCCTGAACTCTTTGTCACTCAAATTTCCTTTGGTTGAGTTGACTGACTTCCGGCACTTTAAGTTTGCTTGTAAAAGGAATGAGTGGGGAGGAAGTGTTTCATCTCAGATGGTTAGAAATGATGATATTGTGCAAAGTGTCCTTCTTGAATTGTGACTTTACTATGTTGATCATTGGTGTTTTAGAAGCACGTAGCCTAGCCCATCCCACCCTTGCAGTTTCAGCAAGATAAGATATGGCAAACAGCATGCAAAGACAGGTGGTGGTTACCACCATCACCAGCCTCTAGTCCACACAGAATGCACCAATCAATACCATCCAGTTTAATCTCTTGTCTGTTCATGCCCTTGTTTGGGTCATAAATTTCTCTATTTATTTTCCAGTGACAGTTGTCCCCTCCCACACTGTCCTTCAGTTTCGCAGATTCATCTCGTTTCCAAGAATATGAGTCCTTCCTGAAATACAGACTCAATGGAGCAGCACGGTGGCACAGTGGTTAGCACTGCTGCCTCACAGCTCCAGGGAGCTGTGTTTGATTCCCAACTTGGGTCATTGTCTGCATGGAGTTTGCACATTCTCCCCATGTTTGTGTGGGTTTCCTCCAGGTGCTCTGGTTTCCTCCCACAGTCTAAAGATGTGTGAGTTAAGTTGGTCAGACTTACTAAATTAACCCTTAGTGTCCTGGGATGTGATTGGTTAGAGGGATTGACAGGGTAACTAAGTGGGGATGGGCGTGGCTGGAATTGTTGTCGGTAAAGACTTGATGGGCCAAATGGCCTCTTTCTACACTGTTGGGGTTTCTATGATTGCCTTATAATTTCCTATTAATTATAGAAACAATTACATCTTCAGTGCTTATTTATTTCTCCATAAAATCCTTCTGTTTTATCGTCACTGTGCAGTTGAAAAGTTCTTAAATGCATTTTTTTTGCTGCAAACCTGGTGAATGAGCGTCAGAACTATTAACCATGTGGATATTAGTTTTTAACCAACCACCCTCTCCCAATGTGTTAAATATTCCAAGTACAACCTCGATGCTCAATCACTGGCTTTGAATATTTAACTGTTACTTGTAATTTGAATCTTAAAATAAGTTAATTCTATTTTGTAATGGAAATGAAAAACAAATGAAAGAGAAGTAATAACAGCCAATGACATCATCAATATGTCACATGACTGGACTCTTAAACGTGACCTTGTTCCAACTAGGAAGAGACATGTAAAGAACAGTGCAGCACAGGCCCTTCAGCCCACCAAGCCTGTACCGATCACATTGTCCTATCCAGACCAACTGCCTGTATCCCTCTATTCCACACCTATTCATATGTCTCTCCAGATAAGTCTTAAATGTCGCTACCGTGTGTGCCTCAACCACCTCACCTGGCAGTGCATTTCAGGCCTTCATTACCTTCTGTGTAAAAACTTCCCCTGCACATCTCTATTAAATCTTTTCTCCCTACATCTCTGCTGCAGCTTGAGTTTGTGCCCCCGCCCCCCACCTTTGTAATTATCGTTTCTGCCCAGGGAAAAAGCTTCCAACAAATCACCTTATCTATATCCCTCATAATCTTATAAACTTCTATTTGGTCACCCCCCCCCCAGTCTCTGTCTTTCCTCATAGAATTGGACATAGTGTTCCAAATATGGCCTAATCAATGTTTTATAAAGCTGTAACAAAATTTTTATACTCAATGCCCTGACTGATGAAGGCAAGCATGCCATATGCTTGCTTCACCACCTTTTCCACCTGTGCTGCCATTTTTAACAATCTGTGGACCTGTACTTCCAGATCTCTCTGTGTGTCTATGTTCCTGATGGTTCTGCCATTTATCTGATAGCTCCCACCTGAATTGGATCTACTAAAATGCATCACCCTGCATTTATCTGGATTAAATTCCATCTGCCATTTCTCCGTTCAATTTTTCAGTCTATCTATATCCTGCTTCAGAGTGCAATAAACTCTAATCTTAATTAGTTGAAAGTGGGCATCATAAGATACCTGCGGTTAATTTAGATCATGGGCCAGAACTTTACGTGTCGGAGTCAGGTGTGTGCTTGATGTGTGAAATATCATGAGAAGATATCAAGAACATTTCCTGATATCATTTGATTTGATTTATTATTGTCACATGTATTAACATACAGTGAAAAGTATTATTTCTTGCATGCTATACAGAAAAAACATACCGTTCATAGAGAAGGAAATGAGAGAGTGCAGAATGTAGTGTTACAGTTATAGCTAGGGTGTAGAGAAAGATCAACTTAATGCAAGGTAAGTCCATTCAAAAGTCTGACAGCAGCAGGGAAGAAGCTGTTCTTGAGTCGGTTGGCATGTGACCTCAGACTTTTGTATCTTTTTCCCGAAGGAAGAAGGTGGAAGCGAGAATGTCCGGCGTGCTTGGGATCCTTAATATGCTGGCTGCTTTTCTGAGGCAGTGGGAAGTGTAGACAGAGTCTATGGATGGAAAGCTGGTTTGCGTAATGGATTGGGCTACATTCACGACCTTTCATAGTTCATTGCAGTCTTGGGCAGAACAGCAGCCATACGATACTGTGATACAACCAGAAAGAATGCTTTCTATCGTGCGTCTATAAAAATTGATGAGAGTCGTAGCTGACACATATGACATGTATCATCATGCATACTTTTTTAAGGTCACCAGTCACATGTGTGAGTTGAATATGCACCCGCTGACAATTAAAGAGTCAATTAAAATCATTAAAAGTCCAATCAACAGTGACTTCACACTGCCTGTGTGACTTTTATCTCATTAGAGCTCTGACAAAGGGTCATCTAGACTTGAAATGTTAGCCGTAGTTTCTCACCATAGATTCTATCAGACCCGCTGAGATTTTCCATCACCTTCTGTTATTGGTTCAGAGTCCAAGATCTGCAGTATTTTGCCTTTAATAGCACTAGTGAATTTAATCTTTATCATTATGGACATGCTAGGTGGCCTGCTGAGACAATCAAGAAATGCTGCACGGTGCCACCTGTAATGGAGCTTCAATGGGCATTCAATGGGCTGGAACAGCTCACTTTCTGATAAGAGGGAGCTGTGACCTCGCCCATACTGACAATACATGCATCTGGGACCTACACACGTACCTTTGCCTCAGACCCCCATTTCCTCAGGACTGAGGGAACAAGCTGGCTGGTGGCAGTTCAACTCAAGACCATCCTCTCATTCCTGATCAGCACTAACAGATTAGAGACTCCCCCACCAGTTTGGCAGCATTCCTCAGTATTCCTTCACAGGGAGCAGTAGAAAGCCTCATTAGGGTTCCATCTTCCTCATGCTCCATTCGAGATGCTCCCTCCCACAAGCAGGCATTAAGCAAGCCATGTCACAATGGCACGCCTCCCCCTATAATGCATTGAGGCCTATTGTGCTGGCAGTCCAGCCTTAGCAGCCAAGCTTCAAAGCCAGTTGGCTTACACACTCAGGCTCCTGACCCCACAGGGAAATGGACACCTGATTAAACCTCTCCGCACAGGTCTATGCCATCGCCACACAGTTGTGCCATCTCTCTACCACTAACCCTTGTGACCACAGAGGGACGTTGAATCTTTTGTGGCATGGCTACCAGGTGCATCTCACAACAACATGCCCACTGAGCTTGGCAGTGACCACTGCTTAGATCTTCTTCATCAGGTGGGGTGGCCTTCTCTTCCCATCCCTGGACATCATGGCCTGACACTGACCTCCTGCACCAGGACAGATGGGTGCTCACTTAGCCCACCTGATTTGTCATCCCACCTTCCTTGGTCTCCTGCTGCTGCCATTCCTCTGAATAGTTCTGACACACACAGCACCCTCAACCACACCTATAATTCCTACAACCTTCAGGGAGCTGCCTCCTCTCCTTTTAAACTCTGCATTGGAGCTGGCATCTAACCTATTCCTATGACTGCCCCCGCCCTCTCAGAGATGTGTTACATGCGGGACAGGTCTTAATTGGCCACCCAGTATGATATCACATTAATAATCCAATCTCGGGTAGGAATGGCTTTCACGTCTGTTCCCGCCCACACCTATTTTGTGTGCACCCCAAACATAAAATTCAGGTCATGAAGGAAATCAGTAAGTCCATGAGTATCATGAACATTAGATCCATTTACTGTCAGTCATCCTTATGACAAGGATATTCAATTTTAATTATTTTTATGGAGGACTGGAGATCATAGAAGTGACCATAGAATCCCTACAGTGCAGAAGGAGGCCATTCAGCCCATCGAGTCTGCACCAACTACACAGGCCCTATTCCCGTAACTGCACATATTTACCCTGCTACTCCCTTAACACTAAGATCAATTTAGCATGGCCAATCAATGTAACCTTTCTTTGGACAGTGGGTGGAAACTGGAACACCCGGAGGAAATCCATGCAGACACAGGGAGGATGTGCATACTCCACACAGACAGTGATCCCAGAGCGCAATTGAACCCAGGTCCCTGGCACTGTGAGGCACACTGCTAACCATTGTGCCACTGCGCCGCTGTGAGATTTCTTTCATAATTTCAAAGCAGCATTGTTTTCTGATATTTCAGGTAATATTTATTTCCACTCTTAAAAAGGACATATTTAGGTGTTGCAACAGGAGTACAAAAACTAGGGGTAATACTAAAGCTGAGCCAATGTTAGAGTATGGTGTGCAGTTTAGGGAAATTAACTTCAGGAAGGGCAACGTAACAGTTAAAGCACGTTGCAGATCTATGCAATTCTTTAATGTAGTACCCCTGCTGGTATTGGATCAGTACGGATAGCATTTTAACAAAAAACAATCGTCAAATATATGTCTGTGAATGTTGATAAACAAAGTAGAATTAACATGATTTATTGAGTAGATTTTCCAAAAAAAAAGATCCATTCCTATGGGGTTTGATCGACTAGCTTTACATCCTGTTAGCAGCTAATCAAGTCCCATTAATGATGCTGTAATGACTTTAGTTCTTAGATTCTTACAGGCCTGATATTGCTGGTTCAGATCAATACACAAGCTTTCAATGGTATCTGCTTAATAGCAATGATAGGATAAAAAGGACATCTCACTAGCCACAAATGTGTTCCCATTAACAGACTTCTACAATAGTGGAAGTCTAATCACATAGCTTTATTCAAACCTTAGGCAAAAACGTGCTTCATTAGCATGTTGTATTGTGTCTCTAACAGCTATTATGGAATAAAGGATCGATGGGTTGATTTGTCAGTTGCTTACAATGCATAGTTTTAAAGTGAGATTTGTGCAGTTTTGGGTGCTATCCTGAGATCGAAGTTTAGGTGTTGTAACGTTGTGAAAAATGAGCCAAAGGATGAAATTTAATAGTCCTTTGGAGGGGTGGATTGGGAATTGGAGGTGGGTGTGGTGGGTAAGGGGTACATGTAATGGATGGGACATTGCGGATGGAGACCTTCTGAATTCCTTCACCTGGGTGGGAAAGGACAAGGATGGCTTTCCCACCTGAGGCCAATTGTGACTGACCCGGATGGGGTGCCCGGATGTGCACTCATATCCTGCGTGGATCAGTTGGCGGAGGTATTTACAGACATCTTGAACCTCTCTTTACAACAATTGGAGGTCCTTATCTGCTTCAGGATGATGACCATCACCCCAGTACCAAAGAAAAACCAAGCAGCGTGCCTTAATGACTATTGTCCAGTGGCTCTGATATACAACATGATGAAGTGCCTCGAAAGGCTAGTCATGGCACGAATCAATTCCAGCCTCCCGGACTGCCTGAATCCACTACAGTTCACCTACTGCTACAACAGGTCCACAGCAGACATCATTTCCATAGTCCTGCACTCAACCCTGGAACACCTAGATAACAAAGACATCTATGTCAGACTCCTATTTATTGAATATAGCTCAGCTTTCAACACTGTTATTTCTATGAAACTCATCTCCAAACTCCGTGGCTTGGGCCTCAGCTCCTCCCTCTGAGATTGGATCCTGAACTTCTAATCCACAGCCCATAATCAGTAAGAATAGGCAACAACACCTCCTCCACGATCATCCTCAACACCAGTGCCCTACAAGACTACGTTCTCGGCCCCCGTTCTAAACTCCTAATAGACCTATGACTGTGTGGTCATATTTCCCTCCAACTCAATTTTCAAGTTTGCTGACGACAGTATTGTAGTGAGACAGATCTCAAACAATGACGAGACGGTGTACAGGAATGAGATAGAAAACCTGGTGAACTGGTGCAGCGACAATAATCCCTGCCTCAATGTCAACAAAACAAAGGAGATTGTCATTGACTTCAGGAAGCGTAGAAGAGAACATGCCCCTGTCTATATCAATGGGGACAAAGTAGAAAGGGTCGAGTGCTTCAAGCTTTTAGGTGTCCAGATCTTCAACATCCTGCCCTGGTCCCCCCATTTTAGTTAAGAAAGCCCACCAATTCCTGTACTTTTTCAGGGGACTAAGGAAATTTGGCATGTCAGCAAAGACTCTTACCAACTTTTACAGATACACCATAGAAAGCATTCTTTCTGGTTGTATCTGGTTTGGTATGGCTCCTGCTCTGCCCTATTCCCTGCAAGGAACTACAAAAGGTCATGAATGTAGCCCAATCCATCACGCAAACCAGCCTCCCACCCATTGACACTGACTACCCTTCCTGCTGCCTCGGAAAAGCAGCCAGCATAATTAAGGACACCACGCACCCCAGACATTCTCTTTTCCATCTTCTTCTATTGGGAGAAGGATACAAAAATCTGAGATCATGTACCAACTGATTCAAGAACACTTTCTTCCCTGCTGCCATCAAACTTTTGAATAGACCTATCTTGCATTATGTTGATCCTTCTCTATATCCTAGCTATAGCTGTAACACCACATTCTGCATTCTCTCATTTCCTTCTCTGTATGCTTTCCACGCAAGAAACACTACTTTTCACTATATGCTGATACATGTAACAATAATAAATCAAATAAAATCAATTGATGGTCTTAAATGTCCATGTAAGAGCCAATTAAGGGCCTTAACCTGCTGTCACTGGTATTTAACTAACAGCTGCTGGTATTTAACATCAGCAGGTAGAGCCACATTATGTGGGCAAACTGCCAGGTGAACCTGGGTAGGTATGCCTCTAGCCTGATGGATAGCTCTCCTTATTGGACGCATCTCAGAATGCTAAGGGGCAATTTTAGCATGGCCAATCAACCTAACCCACACATCTTTGGATTGTGGGAGGAAAGAAGAGCAAACCCACACAGACACGAGGAGAATGTGCAAACTCCACACAGACAGTGACCTGAGCCAGGAATCAAACCAGGTCCCTGGAGCTGTGAAGCAGCAGTGCTAACCACTGTGCTGCCATGCCACCCAATCTACTTCTTATTTACACTGGGTCAACTTGTCTGCTGACCACCACATCATTCTGTCATTGCTTACATTGTCTACTGGATCAGCTGACCAGCTGACCCTCACAGCAAGTTATCATTGGTTACATTACAACAAATCCAATGTTACTATCGGTTACATTCTAACATTCACTGCCTTATTATCCTATATTACATACGTAGCCTCCTCCAGTCTTCTGTCCGCTGCTACACCTATCAGTTGCAACTTGAGGCTTTTGTACAAAGACATCTTTTGTTTCACCAACAGTGAGTTGATCTTCATTTGTCCTTCCCCACTTTCTGAAACTTCTTCCTCATCCATTCAGCCTCTCCATTCCCATTCTTGTTAAAAATCATCCCAAAACCCAACTTTCTGAACAATCTTTTGGTTATCTTTACATGGCTTGACCTCAGTGTTTCCCTACATATTTGCACAGTAGCTTTACATTAAAAGCAACACATAAATGCAAGTTACAGTGATATTACTGTGGAGAAAAGAGTGTGAGGTTGAAACAGAGAGGTGTAAATGCATTCAGAGATTTTCCTCCCTCAATTTCTAGTTGAGTTTCTAGACTCAATTTCAAATGTGTTTCGGCGAAGCAAATATTGTTTGAATTTTGGAGCTTGGGTTCAAGTTTTTTTTTATTCGTATGGTTGGGGAAGTAGTTACAGTTTGAGGGTGAGGTTAACAACCCATTCAACACCTTCATCTGGCACAATCTGGATGGTTGTGATGAAAATTAGGACAAGCTGATGGAATAAAGGTTTCCTGTGATGGTGAAAAGAACCCAAACTAAATAGCTTTGAGAAGTTTCAATACAGTTTCTTGCAGGCATGAGTTTATACCTTACCCTACTGAAATACAGCACAACTGAGCAAAGGGCATCTTTCTGAAATCAAATTGAAGAACATTGTCGGGAAAAAGGAGAAGAGCTTGATCTCACATTCGACTACACTTAATGCAACTGCACTGTTAAAGAAAGGAGGAAGAGGAAACTGAACTATAGTTACATTTCAATAGCAGGGAAAATGCTAGAATCAGTGATTAAAGACCTGATAATTGACACTTGATTATGAAATGAATTGGTAGAGTGGACGCATTTTACTTCAGAGAAACCATGTTTGACCAATCTATAAGAATTTTTTGAAGGTCGCTTTGAGGAGGATTGCGACAGACACCTCCAGACGCTGAAAGATGCCCTCATAAGAACAGGATGTGGCGCTCAACTCATCGATAGACAGTTTTGACGCGCCATAGCGAAAAATCGCACCAACCTCCTCAGGAGACAAACACGGGACGTGGTGGACAGAGTACCCTTCGTCGTCCAGTACTTCCCCGGAGCGGAGAAGCTACAACACCTTCTCCAGAGTCTTCAACACATCGTTAAGAAGACGAACATCCTCACACCCCCACTTCTTGCCTTCAAACAACCGCACAACCTCAAACAGACCGTAGTTCGCAGCAAACTACCCAGCCTTCAGGTGAACAGTGGCCACAAAATGACATATTCTCCATATTCTCAACTCGCACTCAGGACGCAGACCAGCTGAGACAAAGAAACTACACCATCTACATGCACAAACAAGAACAGGAAACTTGAGAAACTCGGCATCACAGCCAGCAACAACCAAGCCTCCCCCGGACCACAGTAGGAAACAGTAACACCACATGGAAGTCTATTGTCAACTTGTCGGACCACACACTTCAACCAGATGAAATCAAAATTCTTAGCCGAGGGCTCAATTTCTGCCCCACCACCAAAATAGACCCAATCTGTCTTGCAGCGGACACAGAGGAATTCATCTGGCGAATGAGGCTACGAGAGTTCTTCCACAAACCCCAAGAGGCCAACAGCGAATACAACGAGACAGCTAATGATCCGACAGAGAGATCCGCAGTGCAGCAACTGAAGAGGAAAGAGTCCAGTTGGACTCCGCCGGAAGGCCGCTGGCCTCAACTGGACATGTACGCCCAAGCCATCAGGAGGTGCGTCAACACCAGATTCATCAGCCGCACTCGTAAGACAGCTCTGAACATCACCCAAGTACAATGCAGTGCCATCCATGCTCTCAAGACCAACCACAACATTGTCATCAAACCAGCAGACAAAGGAGGGGCCATCGTAATCCTGAACAGAACGGATTACTGCAAAGAAGTGTACCAACAACTAAACAATGAGGAACATTACAGACAGTTACCCACAGATCTGACCAAAGAACACACCCGTCAACTCAACACTTTGATCAAGACCTTTGATCCGGACCTTCAGAGCACCCTCCGTGCTCTCATTCCACATACTCCCTGCGTTGGAGATCTCTACTGCCTCCCAAAGATATACAAGGCAAACACACCCGGCCGTCCCATCATATTGGGCAATGAGAACCTGTGCGAGAATCTCTCCGGCTACGTCAAGAGCATCCTGAAATCCATTGTACAAAGAACCCCCAGCTTTTGTCGCGACACTACGGACTTCCTACAGAAACTCAGCACACATGGAGCAGTTGAACCAGGGACACTCCTCGTCACAATGGATGTCTCGGCACTCTACATCAACAACCCCCACGACGATGGCATTGCTGCAACTGCCTCAGTACTCAATGCTGACAACTGCCAATCTCCAGATGCAATTTTACAACTCATCTGCTTTATCCTGGACCACAACGTCTTCACCTTCAACAATCAGTTCTTCATCCAGACTCATGGAACAGCCATGGGGACCAGATTCGCACCTCAATATGCCAACATCTTCATGCACAGGCTCGAACAAGACTTCTTCACTGCACAGAATCTTCAACTGATGCTATACACTAGATACATCGATGACATTTTCTTCCTTTGGACTCATGGTGAATAATCACTGAAACAACTATATGATGACATCAACAAGTTCCATCCCACCACCAGACTCACCATGGACTAATCTCTGGAATCAGTGGCATTCTTGGGCACACGCATCTCCATCAAGAACAGTCACTTCAGCACCTCACTGTACCGCAAGCCCACAGATAACCTCACGATGCTCCACTTCTCCAGCTTCCACCCTAAACACTTTAAAGAAGCCATCCCCAACAGACAAGCCCACCGTATATACGGGATCTGCTCAGATGAGGAGGATCGTGACAGACATCTCCAGACGCTGAAAGATGGCCTCATAAGAACAAGATATGGTGCTCAAATCATCGATCAACAGTTCCGATGTGCCACAGCGAAAAACTGCACCGACCTCATCAGAAGACGAACACGGGACATGGTGGACAGAGTACCCTTTGTCATTCAGTACTTCCCCAGAGCGGAGAAGCTACAACATCTTCTCCGGAGTCTTCAACACATCATTGATGAAGACGAACATCTCGCCAGGGCCATCCCAACACCCCCTTCTTGCCTTCAAACAACTGCACAACCTCAAACAGACCATTGTTCACAGCAAACGACCCAGCCTTCAGGAGAACAGCGACCACAACTCCACACAACCCTGCCACAGCAACCTCTGCAAGACATGCCGGATCATCGACATGGATGACATCATCTCACATGAGAACACCATCCACCAGGTACACGGCACGTACTCTTGCAACTCGGCCAATGTTATCTACCTAATACGTTGCAGGAAAGGATGACCTGAAGGGTGGTACATTGGGGAGACCATGCAGACACTACGACAATGGATGAATGAACATCACTCGGCAATCCTCACCCTTCCTGTTGGTGAACACTTGAGCGGTCGCGGGCATTCGGTCTCTGGTCTTCGGGTAAACGTTCTCCAAGGCAGCCTTCATGACATGACAGCGCAGAGTCACTGAGCAGAGACTGATAGCCAAGTTCCGCACACATGAGGATGGCCTCAACCGGGATCTTGGGTTCATGTCGCACTATCTGTAAACCCCATGACTTGCCTGGACTTGTAAAATCTCACTCACTGTCCTGTCTGGAAACAATGCACATCTCTTTAACCTTTGATAATGCTCTCTCCACTCACATTGCCTGCATTTTTAAGACTTGAATAGCAGGTTAGCTGTAAAGACTTGCATTTTAATGAGTATTTTGTAAACTGTGTGTGTCTTTATATGCCCTTCTCTGATCAGAACCTTCCATACACCTGATGAAGGAACACCGTTTCCGAAAGCTTGTAAGATTACTATCAAATAAACTGGTTGGACTCTAACCTGGTGTTGTGAGACTTCTTACTGTGTGTGCCTCCATCAATCAGAGCTGACTTACCAACCAATCAATGCCCTTGTCACATGCAGTATAAATTGTTGCTCACTTTGAAATTTGGGATTCTTGCATCTGTCTTGATGACTGCAATCAAAAAGCTTGACAGGAAATCCCATGGTTCTGAAGTTAGAATCTAAATCCCAGGTCAATATCACTCTAATTGAGCATTAACATATGTCAACTGACAAGCTGCGTCTCCTGAGGGTGTTGCAAAGACAACAACTCAAATGAAGTATGGAAGCCACTAGGTTGGAAACAGATTCCTGATGCCTTCATATTTTTCCACAATTTACCCTCTCCTTACCTATACACATCATACACATGCTTCCAGCTTAAGATTCACCCCAAAAGTCCTTGTTATTGCTTGTTTTAGTTTTGTAGGCTATAAGATAGCATAAATAGCCAGGTTTCAGATGCTTCAGGAAGGACAGGGAGGATGGCAGAAGAGGTGGTGGAGTTGATCAGGGACAGTGTCATGGCTGCAGAGAAAGAGGATGCCGTGGAGGGACTATCTACAGAGTCTCTGTGGGTGGAAGTTACGAACAGCAAAGGGTCGAAAACTTTGCTGGGTGTATTCTATAGGCCACCCAATAGTGACAGGGAAGTTGAAGTGCAGATAGGGAAACAGATTCTGGAGAGATGTATTAATAACAGAGTTGTCATGATGGGAGACTTCAATTTCCCAAACATCGACTGGGATATCCCTAGGGTAAGGGGTTTGGATGGGGAGGAGTTTGTTAGGTGTGTTCAGGAAGGTTTCCTGACACAGTATGTGGATAAGCCTACGAGGGGAGAGGCTGTACTTGACCTGGTACTGGCGAATGAACCAGGGCAGGTGATGGATCTCTCGGTAGGAGAGCATCTTGGGAATGGTGACCATAATTCTATCTCCTTCACAATTGCATTGGAACGAGATAGGATCAGGCAGGCTAGGAAGGTGTTTGTCTGGAGTAAGGGGAGATACGAAGAAGTCAGGAAGTTACTTGGACAAATAAACTGGAAGGAGGTGTTCTTAGGGAAAAGTACCGAAGGAAGGTGGCGGATATTCAAGGAATGTTTGTCTGGAGCTATGCATGACAACGTTCCGATGAGACAAGGGGGTTTTGGTAGGTCGCGGGAACCGTGGTGCACGAAGGCTGTGTTGAACCTAGTCAGGAGGAAAGGGAAGGTGTACAAAAGGTTCAGGGGACTAGGAGAGGTTAAGGATCTTGAGGAGTATAAGGACTGTAGAAAGGAGCTTAAAAGGGAAATTAGCAGAGCCAGAAGGGGTCATGAGAAGACCTTGGCGGGTAAGATTAAGGAGAATCCCAAGGCCTTTTATAAATATGTGAAAAGTAAAAGGATGAAAAGAGAAGGGATAGGACCTATAAAAGGTGAAGGGGGAAAGGTCTGTGTGGAACCAGAAGAAATGGCAGAGGTGCTTAATGAGTACTTTGCCTCAGTATTCACGGTGGAAGCTGATCTGGGAGATTTTGCTACGGATTTGCAGCAGATGGAAAAGATTGAGTTTGTGGATATTAAGGTGGAGGATGTGTTAGAACTTTTGAATTCTATCAAGATAGATAAGTCGCCGGGATCAGATGGGATATACCCCAGGATACTGTGGGAGGCGAGGGAAGTGATTGCAGAGCCCCTGGCGATGATCTTTGCGTCGTCAATGGAAACGGGAGAGGTTCCGGAAGATTGGAGGATTGCGGATGTAGTCCCTATTTTCAAGAAAGGGAACAGAGATAGCCCGGGAAATTACCGACCGGTGAGTCTGACCTCAGTGGTTGGTAAGCTGATGGAGAGGCTTCTGAGGGACAAGATTTACGAGCATTTGGAGAGGTTTGACGTGATCAGGAATAGTCAGCATGGATTTGTCAAGGGCAGGTCGTGCCTTACAAGCCTAGTTGAGTTCTTCGATAATGTGACTGAACACATTGACGAAGGAAGTGCCGTGGACGTGGTGTACATGGACTTCAGCAAGGCGTTTGATAAGGTCCCCCATGCAAGACTTCTTGAGAAGGTGAGAGGGCATGGGATCCAAGGGCCTTTGGCCTTGTGGATCCAGAACTGGCTTGCCTGCAGAAGGCAGAGAGTGGTTGTGGATGGGTCTTTTTCGGCATGGAGGTCAGTCACCAGTGGAGTGCCCCAGGGATCTGTTCTAGGACCCTTGCTGTTTGTCATTTTCATAAATGACCTGGATGAGGAAGTGGAGGGATGGGTAAGTAAGTTCGCTGATGACACGAAGGTCAGTGGTGTTGTGGATGGTCTGGAAGGATGTCAAAAGTTGCAGCAGGACATAAATAGGATGCAGGACTGGGCGGAGAAGTGGCAGATGGACTTCAACGTGGATAAATGCGTGGTCGTCCATTTTGGCAGAACCAACGGGATGAACGAGTACACTATCAAGGGCAGGAGTCTTAGTAGTGTTGAAGAGCAGAAGGATCTTGGGGTCCGGGTCCACAGGACTCTTAAATCGGCCTTGCAGGTGGAAGAGGTGGTCAAGAAGGCGTATGGTGTACTGGCCTTCATTAATCGAGGGATTGAGTTTAGGAGTCGGGAGGTAATGCTGCAACTTTATAAGACCCTTGTCAGGCCTCATTTGGAGTACTGTGCGCAGTTCTGGTCGCCTCACTATAGGAAAGATGTAAAAGCTATTGAAAGGGTACAGAGGAGATTTACAAGGATGTTGCCTGGACTGGGAGGCATGCCTTATGAAGTTAGGTTGAGGGAGCTGGGTCTCTTTTCCCTGGAGAGACGAAGGTTGAGAGGCGACCTGATAGAGGTTTATAAAATGTTGAGAGGAATGGGTAGGGTGGATTCTCAGAGGCTATTTCCCCGGGTTGAAATGGTCGCTACAAGAGGACACAGATTTAAGGTGCGGGGAGGAAAGTACAGAAGTGATGTTAGGGGTAAGTTTTTCACTCAGAGGGTGGTGAGTGAGTGGAATCGGCTGCCGTCAGTGGTGGTGGAGGCGAACTCGCTGGGGTCTTTTAAAAGACTTCTGGATGAGTATTTGGGGTTTTATGGGATTGGGGGTTATAGATAGGTGTTGATGTGATCGGCGCAACTCGTGGGCCGAAGGGCCTGTTTGTGCTGTAGTGTTCTATGTTCTATGTTCTATGTTCTATGTTCTATAAATGAGAGCAGAGATTAATTTATTGGTACAGGTGGTTCTTCAGAGATGTTTTTCCTTTTTTGAACTTAGCTATACTTGTAGAGATAAATTTGTGCAGTTTTATGGAAAGGTGAGGGAGAAAAGAATGGGATGGGGTTGGTTCAAGATTAAAACAAATTGTTGGCATCCAAGTTTTCTGCTGCAGTAATCAGTCCAATGGAATCTTGATCTGTAAATATGATTTTAAACTGAGTTATTGTATACGCCGTTATATTCATTTTTCTTAAACAGTGATAGCTTCAATTTCTAATATGAAATTGAAAACTTGAGACATTAGCCCAATAAAACAGAAAACAAAACCTCTCTAGATTTATACAGATAGAGAGGAATCCTAACAACTGCACTATCTAACTAAAATAAAGAACACACTAGTCCAAAGCCAGGCAAGATGAGACAAATATTTGCTGCTCCCCAGTCATCTGTGAAACATGATATTGCTACACTAATGCATATAAAACAGCAATTTGCATCAGTGAGAAAGTATCTAGCTTACAGGGGAGATATATCATTGTTAACGGGTCACTAGGTACAGATCTGTATACACTCTGGCTAATGTTTATGGACTGAATCAAGATGGCTTAAAATTAAACAAATAAAAATAGCTCATTCTCGGCTTTGTCTCAATTTTCCAACTCTACTTTTATCGTTAAATTGCCATGCTAGGCCTAGATATAATGATTCTTTCCACTACAAGAAAATAAGGAGAAAGATTTTATTCATTAATATGTAGATGACCTTGGGCTGCATGATGTATGGTGTGTATGCATTTTCTTTTTCTTTTTATTTCCTTCTTCTGTGGTACATTCATATTCAAGAATGGGCTTGTGACTGCACTTAGTTTGCATCACTTGTAAAATAACAGATAGTAGGATTGGAAATATCTCAGGATCAGATCACATCCTGATTCTCTATTACCACAGAAAGCAAGCTCTGAGTACACTTCACACTTTGTTGACATTTGCTTTTTTTTAATGTTACAATGAGCAATTTCTTTCAACTGCCCTTTGGAAGGGTTCATATACTATAGCTGCATCCATACATAAAACCCTACAGTTCAACCTACAGCTAAAGACTTCAACACTCTCTACTAAAAGTTAGGAATGCAAGCAATCTATTTTCTCTCACAAGTAGGAGAAGTCATTGTTTGAATAAATCTTCTTGCCTGAACGGAGTATTATTTTTCTGTGACTGTAATGTAACCTTTACTTTGTTGACTTTGCCACTGGTGTAAACTATCAGGACTATTTTCTGACCTCGCAGCTATCCATGAAAATAGCATGCAGGTCTAAAAATCAGTTCTGCGTCCAGCAAAAAATGGTTTGCATTTGTTTAGGTCCCTTTTTACTGGCACATACCGGGTTGTGCCCAGAACACTGATTAGCATGGGATTGACTGGATTTCAATCTCATTAGCAAATGCGGCACGTGATCATCCTTTGTCCCGGAATGTTGCCACTTCTCCGTTGGGACATCACATGAGTGCAAACCACTACTGGCTCTTTCAAGTGTGGTTCAGGTGCAGCAGTGGCAATGAGGAGGTGAGTACTGCTTAGCATCAACTCTCAGGATGAAAAATGACAGGCAGCCGCTAACATGGTGCGGGGTGGGGTCAGGGCCTTCATGGGCGCAGGGATTTGGGGGAACTCGGGCTGGGCCGGGGATCCTCAGATTGGGGGTAGCTGCTGGGTTGGGATTGTGTGGCATGCATTCTTCCTGGCTGCTGAAAGACCCCCAAGGGATTTCATATGAAGTCAAGTTCACTAATGTCACACTGGCCCAAGACAGTTGGGCCAGTAGAGTAATCCTTGTTACTGCTGAGGCAACTGACAGCCTTCACCGACTGCGACAAGATCATCTCAGACTGGAGGACACACCAGGACAACATAGGGCCAATTCCCGACAATGTGACCCCTGGCTGGAGGGGCAGGAGCATCTCAAATGGCTGCTGAATCAGTGTCCTGGCCCTCTAATGAGGCCACTTGAATATCAATAGGTTTCTGGCCAACTCTGTCTGGGAAACCGATCGGGGCTGGCAATGCGGCAAGGGAGGGTGCAACAGGTTTGGCACCTGGCACAAAACCCACTTTTCTGGTGACTCCCAATTCTCCGGGCTATCACAATTGGCAACTAGAGATAGGGAACCGGGAGAATCCACTTCATCTTTTTGGGGAGGGCAAATTCCACCCAATATTTCAGGTTGATCGATACTAAATAGCGTTGAATTATTTAACATTTCATGATCACGGATGGTGTAAGGTCGAAGAATTCCGAGTCCTATCACTGGCCAAAGACGGGCCTCTGAAAAGCACGCTGCAGGGGGCACAGAAAATTCCATTACCCCATGACAGAAGCTATAACCAACAATCAGGTCTCTAAAAGCAGAATTGAACCATTCTGAAGAAACCAGTGTGGCCATTGTTGACCGGCTAAAATATTAAAATCCTGGTGATCAAGAAAAATGGTTGCTATATTCTGATCCAAAGAGTGAGACTGTTCAATTATATAAGTGTAAGGGACTAAGACCCGACATTGTATATTTTTATATAACCTATAAAGATACGCTCATTCTAAAATTTCTAAAATTTTAAAATAGCTGAACCTATGTCTCTGATATAGACAAAAGAGACCACTTGGCAATTTCTAGAAAGCTGACACCTTGTCTTCTCTGAGGAATCACTAATGACCCCCTGTGGACTGTACAGCCCAACTTCCAATACTGGAGCTATCCAAAGACCATCTGTATTTAATGGTCCAGGCTGGCCAGAAGGAGAAGGAACATCAGCCAAGACAAAGACCTTCTTTCAATTGCTAATTATTGAGACATTTAACAAGCTTGGAATCTAAACAATGGATACGCATCCCTTGGCAAAGTGGGAGTCATGTGACGTGAACCTCTTGCTTGTGGAACAAGTAATATTGTCTTGTTAAAGTGCATGGTTCAGTCTGCAGTTTACCATCTAACTAGCAGCATCACTGACAAGGAGCACTGTCCTAGTGGAAAAGCTGACCCCCATCTACATTGCTTCTGCTTGAAATTCTGCACTATCGCCTATAAGATTGATTCATGTTGATGCGTCTATCTTATCATGTGAAGTCAATACCACCATGAAAGTGAATTATACAGCATCAGTTTTCAATCCACTGACCTCCACAAATGAAAACTTCATTGAACTTTGATTCTGTAACTCATGTGAACCAATGTGGTCTCTGTATTCTAAAACCTTGTTTTCTCTATCTCTGTCTTTATTAGCTGAGTATGGAGGCAATATCATGACCCTCCTTTCACATTTTGAGGGTGTGCAATAAGCTGATTCTTTGGCCAAAATTCTCCAGCCATTCATGCCAACGGGATTCTGTGGTCCCTCTGGCAGTGCACCCCACTCCCCTGCTGTGGCTCTCCCGGTGGCTTCGATGGGAATTCCCATTAACAACAGTGGGATCTGAGCATCCTGCTGCCAGCGAATGGCGAGCCTCCTTCCACCACCAAGAAACATTCTGAGGGGAGGCCAGGGAATCTTTGTCCTTTGAGTTCATCCTATCTTGAGTTTCCTGTGTGGCTACTTATTAAAAATTGGATCACACGGAAAATGGAGGGGTTGAATCACAAATCAAATTAAAAACAAATCAAATCAAAACGTCTCAACAAAGACTTTAATGTACCATTTTGAGACGCTATTATGAATAATCAGCATCTGCATTTGCACATCTGAAGCTGATGTAAAGTCTTGCAGAGAAACATACAACAATCCATATCCTCAGGACTAGCTTTTAGTTAACAGAGCATCCTCTGCAGACATAACAAATAAAACATACTGGGCTAAATTGATCTTCAACAATAGCACAAAACAAACGATAGCGGATCATTTTACAGATTGCTCAATTCTCACTTCATTTGAAGTCAATGACAAAGAAAATCAGTCGGCTGCCATTTCAATATTATCCTACTCTAAGGTCTAAGGTTCATTTTTGCTCCCGAAATCCCATGCTATTAAATTTGTGCACAAATTAATCAATCAAGGATATACCTGAGAAGCTGTGGCATTTACTACAAAAAATTAGCACTTGCTTCCTCATTGAAGGAACGAATCCCTCCAGAATGAATGCAACCAACTGAGCATTGTCTTGTGTTCATCCCAGTTTACACCATGAGATCAATCCTATAATTGTGATTCGCAGTAAACTGTTCCACTTCAGTATTAGCCATATTCTAGGAATGTCAAAAATTAATTGCACTGTTCCATGGAAATTAGAACAATTATCTGGCTTAGGTTTGCCTTTTAATCAATTCTGTGAAATTCAAAATAACTATAATAAGGAAAGATTTAGAAATTTAGAGCTGACACTTGAGACCGGGACGTTGGATATCAGTTCCCTCTCCCAACTAAAAGTCATTTGGCACCTCAGCAATATAAAATCTGGCTGAATGACTGTGATAAAATGCTGGGACTGCCGTAATTAGTGCAGAGTGGGACTTCAGGGACAGGAGCACCCCATCTTAATCAGATTAGTCACACATTAGTCCTAGTAGCACTAGAGATATTAAGACCACTGCTGCAACTACAGCAAATCCCCATGAAGAAGTGAAGGTGTCCCCTGGATTTCATGTAAGTCCAGGGATTTTGAGTGGCATGGTTAGAAGATTGCAGTGAGTGGGAAGAAGAGGATCAGGAACCCTCGTTGCAACACTGTCAGATGAATGGTGCAATAGTCCAATGTAGATGTCCTAATTGGGTCAGTGACAAGCTTGGCACCTAATCTATGGCTCTAAACATTCCCAGGAGTGTTGAGCATGAGAGTCAGAGGCAGACTGCAGCCATGATGAAGCCCGCCACTCCCTCGGTGAAGAAAGAGGGCAATATATGGGAGGACCAGCAGTTTCATCACAAGGAAATGTGGCCAAGCAGTCAACTGAAATATGCTGCACACAATCCAGAACTAAAATCCCAAGTGGCAAACATTTTTATCCTAAAAACAGCCAGTTAATTGTTCCCTGCATCGAACCCTCAGCTGCCCACTAATGTGTTCCAGGCTTTTTGGGTTTGGCAATTTGCAATTTGAAAATTGCCCTCCCTGGTCCATTAACAAGCTGTTTGTTGGAGCCAAGCAGGTTCCTGATTTCTACATCCCCACCCTCCCTTTGAAAATCCTAGCATGACCTGAGAGTGTTGGGACAATGACACGCTATCCTGGAGAGCTATTTGCAAAGCAAGTCCACTGCTGACCTCAGCTATCACGGGTGATTGAAAATACCAGCCTTGATATCTCACTAACAACAGAATTTTTAACCAATACTTATCTTTTCAATATCTTACTTTACATGAGAGAGAGCATAATTTCAGAATGTCTTTTACTAGTTCAGTTATATCAGTGATATTCTGCTAGTTGATGCCTTATGGTGACACAATCTATCTGTTAAATTTGACCCAAAAAGGATAAAAGACATGCCTGTTATGTGAAGAGAGGAAAAGTAAGTTTCTGAATTTTATTAGAACTGTTTAAGTATACCATCAATGTCAACAGATGAAAAATGCCTATATTCCCAAGGTTTCTGCATTACTTATACATAACTTGATGATAACAGAACATAAATACTGCAATGTAACTTGTTTATAATGCATGCAGAATTTTACAGCACTTATTAAATATAAATTGCTTTTCCTAACTGCCCTTTGTATTGAGGTCTATTGGGATATTATTGTTCTCAATAAAGCAAGGCAAATTGAAAAGGTTTCTGTTGGGATTTGACCATATACACGAAAATACATTTAATCTGACGTAGTTCTTTTAATGATGCCTCAAGTAATTGTACATGAAACATTCATAATGTATCCATCCCCCATTAAAACTCTGACTTTTATTCGACAATACATTTGTTTGTGATGTTCAACATGGGAATCATTCCTGGAGAACTTTGACCCAGACAAGTTGATTTTTAAAAGAATTTTGTTCACGGTCTTTATAAAAATTCCTGAACAAGTTTCTGTGTACTTACGACCAGCGCATGACAGGCTTGTCAAAAAAGCCAAATATCCAGGGACAGTCTAAACCAAAAACCAGCGTATGCAGAGGGGTATGCAGGTATGGGTGGGCATTTCCATTTAAGAGCCAGCACTCTGATATTGTGATTTAAAAGCAACAAGAGCTGGAAAAGGTAAACTGGAAATAATTGATTAGCAAAATTAGACAGGACCTGAGGCTGCAATGTGTAATCAATATATACCTGTTGCTTCTGATATGTGTTGCTGCTGATTTGCATGATGACTGTGTACGGGCAGTGCTAACTGCACAATCTAATGGCTGCACGTGTCAGCAGGGGCCCAAGTTTGTGCCATGCTTATACCACTTAAAGCTAACCTTCACTATTTAATGTTAATTTGCGTTACTTGAAAAGGGGACACATTCTGACTGACTGGAGAAAGTGTCAGAGCTGGTTGCAGAAGAGTTTGTGAGCAAGATCACTGAGTTGTGCTGCAATATTTATGGGCAGCACAGTGGCACAGTGGTTCACACTGCTGCCTTACAGAGCGAGGGACCCGGGTTCAATTTGCACATTCTCCCTGTTTTTGTGTCGGTTTCCTCCAGCTTCTTCAGTTTCCTCTCACAGTCCAAAGGTGTGCATGTGGGTCAGGTTAATTGACAATGCCAAATTGCCATTTAGTGTCAGGGAGAATAGCAGGATAAATAGCAAGGGCTACAGGGATAGGGTCTGGGTGAGATTGTGGTTGGTGCAGACTCGATGGGCCAAATGGCCTCCTTCTGCACTGTAGGAGATTTTATGATTCCATGATACAGCAGAAAGCCAGCTCCGGGTTTCTCTGATGCTGCATGCCTGGGTGAAGGAGCTGGACATGAGGAGGGGAGATCTCTCCATAGGGACCATGAGGTCCCCCGACAAACTATACCAGCTCATCAAACCATCTGATATAATGGTCAGTATACTCTATATACTACCAGCAGACGATCCATATGTACACGTTAACATCCTCACCAAAATGGCCTGCAGTGTGGCTCACACTAGACGTGTGCACACGCAACAGACCATTTGGAGGCAAAATGGCATCCATAGTGTGGAAAAACCAAGCCCCTTGGAAAAGATTTGAAACTATCACTTCTAGAAACTCCAGCTGCTGATGTGAAAGCAACTTGAAGAAGAAGCCTAGAAATAACCACAGATTTTAATAAGCTGTTCAATTTGATCTACGTCCTCACAAAGCTCTGAGAATGGTTCACAATACAGACAAAATGAATTGTGGAAAGTGTAAAAACTAATTTACATGCTTATCTGCAATAGTTGCAGTGAACCTGTACACATCAGATTCACAAGCTATCAAAAGTAACACACAGAAATGGCTTAACATTAGATTTCACAATGCCTACTTTGATTAGTTATGAAAATTACAGAAATAACACTTATACAAGTTATGAAGTAACATAATAAAAGGTAGATATAACATCTTGACCAACATATTCAATGGTGCTGTTCCCACATTTAAAGTGCCAAACTGGTACCTAAAGCTCCGTTATGTTGAACAGGAAAGCTGTATCCCTCACAAGCCAGTGCACTGCCTGCCATGTTGCTGTAGGATAAATATTGGCATTAAATTCCTTCTTCAATAATTAAGGGATAAAACACCAATCTGACACCCTGAAGGAGTACCCCTCCAAACTATGAGTTACCAACAACCATTTTCCCAATCTCCATCATAATTGCCCATCCCTCTCTCAGTTGCCCTTTCACTTGCTCTTTAAAGGACTTAACTGACGTGATGCTGTTGGCTGAGAGCTTCAGGTTTCTAGGTGTCCAGATCACCAACAACATGTCCTGGTCCCTCCAGCTGGATGCTACAGTTAAGAAAACCTACCAATGCCTCTACTTTCTCAGGAGGGTAAGAAAATTCGGCATGTCCACTACAACACTCATCAACCTTTACAGATGTGCCATAGAAAGCTTTCTTTCAGGTTGTATCACAGCTTGGTATGGCTCTTGCTCTGACCCAAGACCACATTAAACTATAAAGGGTCATAAACAAAGCCCAGCCCATCACACAAACCAGCCCCCTATCCATTGACACTGTCTACATTTCCTGCTGCCTCGGAAAAGCAGCCAGCCTAATCAAGGACCCCACGCAGATGTATCCTCTTCCACCTTCTTTCGTTGGGAAAAAGATACAAAAGATCCAACTGACTCAAGAACAGCTTCTTCCCTGCTGCCATCAGACTTTTGAATGAACCTACCTCATATTAAGTTGACCTTTCTCTACACCCTAACTGTGACTATAACATTAGATACTGTCTCCTTTTATTCTCTATGTACAGTATACTTTGTATAGCATGGAAGAAACAATACTTTTTACTGTATAGTAATATATGCAACAATAATAAATCAAATCAAATTCCAAGTTTCTTGTAGGCAAGTTGGATAGTTTCATTTAAATGAGGCACAAGATCCAAAATTGTCTGGGTCCTGAGCCTACACTGGTTCAAGCACAATGACTGTTTGGCAACAAATGCCAACCATTTTCTCTAAATCAAAAATATGCAATCATTCAGTTAAAGTTCTCTTACTCTGAAAATTTCTGTCTAATTAATTAATGCATTTCATGAGGTATCTGTGGCCCTCAAATCCAAAATCTTACATTTCCCCATGACTCCCTCACCCCAAGCTGAGCTTACTAACCCCACCACCCAACTAACTCCCTGACCCCCTAACTACCCTCTGACACACAATGACTCCCACCTTAACCCCGACTCTCTTGACTATACTAACCCTACAACTTGACTAACTCCCTGACCCTCCCCCCAACTATCCCCTGACCCAGATTGACTCCCAACTTATCCCCGCTCCTGACTTGACTGGGCCTACCACTCAACTAACTCCTTGACCCCTCCAAATACCCTCTAACCCACATTGGCTCCAACCTTATCCCCACTCCTGATATGACTGGCCCCACCGCCCAACTAACTCCCAGCCCCCACCCCCAAACTACCATCTGACCCACACTGACCGCCGCCACGTTATCCCCGGTCTTGACCGGAATGGCTCCACCATCCAACTCTTCCCAATGTGATGTGACAATCCCTTGACTCAACCTTACTAGCCCTGAACCTGACAACCTCTCCCGACCTGCTCTCTGGTCAGTGTTTTAGCAAAGTCTTCCCTCCATCTTTCTCCATCTTCCTCGATCCATTTTCCATCTGAAATAGGTGGCTAATTGATGAGCATTGGCACTTCACCAGCACTGCCCTCTGTCCCCGTGCACTTGTTAATATTTCCTTTTTCAAAGAGCCTGTTGCTTGCTCAATGTCAATCACCTATTCAAACACTTCTGCCCTATGGATACAGGATAAGTACCCAAAATGTCAGGGCATTGCTCCCCCACTGTTTGCAACCATGTTCAAGGTAAGCTTGCTGATTTACATTACGCTGCGCACTATACAGCCTTACATAGATAAGGCGGTACACAGGATATCATCCTACCAACATGGGAATGTCACCAAGAAAGTCTGAACCAAGTGACCCTTCCATTTCCAGAGACAGTTAAGAATTGTTTCCTCTTTAAAAATTGCCTCTCTGGAGGGAGAAAGGTATTTGTTAATCTCATAAGAGCTTATGTAGAAAATACTAGTTCATTAAAGGTCCTAATTTCTTACAGTTGGGGGTTTGGGGTGGAAGTTGGGCTTTTTGTAGATGCAGGTTGAGAGTCTTATAAAGGAGTTGATGCAGTAGTCAGGAGAATCAATTTGAATGATGGGGAGATCTGTTGTACAGCTATTCAGGAACAGACGAGGAATTTTCTGTCCAATGTTTCCTGGGTAACTACCCAGTTAAGTAAATCAGAACTGTCCAAAGTGTCCCATTCTAAGTCAGAATTGGAGACTTTTCCTGAGGGTCATAGGGAGCAGGATGATTGCCCATTGAAAGTTCAAATTTCCTAGGCCATTAGGTCATAGTTTGCTGTGGCAAGGCATCAAATGGCACTTGCAGGTTCGCCTCTGATTTCACTCATCAAGGAATTTTTCCTTTTCTCATACCTCTCCTGGTTCGCTGCTATGAACATTTCAAAAATGTTTCCTCAATTTTGCTGTTGCCAGCTTTTGAGCGAGTACTGCAGTGAGACTGTAGCGCTCCAAGCTACTGTAGAACTGTGCTTTCAGCTTAAGGAAGCCATTGATTTTTTTCAGGGCAAATTGTGTTCACCTAGCCTGCTGGAGTTTTTTGATGGTGTAACAGATGGTTGATGAGGGTAATGCTGTTGATGTGGTGTATGTGAACTTTGTTCTTTGCACTTGATTTGATTTGATTTGATTTATTATTGTCACATGTATTATTATAGTGAAAAGTATTGTTTCTAGCAGCCAAAGCATACCGTATATAAAGAAGGAAGGAAAGAGTGCAGAATGTAATGTTGCATCATAGTTAGGGTGTAGAGAAAGATCAACTTAACGCAAGGTAGGTCCATTCAAAATTCTGATGGCAGCAAGGAAGAAGCTGTTCCTGAATTGGTTGGTACCTGTCCTCAGGCTTTTGTATCTCTTTCCCAACGGAAGAAAGTGGAAGAGTGCGTGGCGTCCTTAATTATGCTGGCTGCTTTTATATATATACAGAGTCAATGGGTGGAGGCTGGTTTGAGTGATGGACTGGGCTTCATTCATGATGGGAATGGACTTCTAAATTTTAAAAATATTACAATGATAAATAACTGAAACTGCAAGCTGGTAATATTGCAAAGAGGGGATCAGAGGTGATCTGAGTGAAAAAGACAAGCAACTGTGTAACTCCTTATACAAGCTGGTTGAAGGATCGTGAAATAAACTCATGGGATAGAATTTTACTATTGGGAGTGGGCTGGATGTCTCTCTCAATCGATGTTAAATCAGGCATGATGATATCGGGTCGAGTCCCCAAAGTCATTACAACTGATTCTGAAATTATGGAAGACAAGTAGGCTCAAAAGTTGGAAGCCCAACCACTTACTGTTTAAGGCCAATTCACCAGGAACTTTAACAGAGCCAGTTTACGCTCACATAGGCCGCACAAATGGGCAGGAATCAGCAGTATACTTTCGCAATGGGTTGCTGGGCAGGGCAAAAGCAAATTAAGAGACCAACACACGGAGGCAGTATTTTAGTCTGCAGCAGAGGTCTGGGAATACATCTCGTGTTTAAACATTCATTCAGAAGAGAGATTTGAACCAAGGACGGTCAATTACAGGATTGTCTGCAGCAATAGAAGCAATGGGAATAATCCATTCTAGTTGAGGCTCCTTCAATGAGCAGAAAGGAGAGACAGGAGAGTTACTAGCCAGGAGCATCTAGACAGCCAGGAACATGAGCACCGTGATGATGCAGAAGACCAGCAAGTATGAGTCAGTGTGAGTCAGGAGAAGACACTACCCTGAGGGGAGGATGTACAAAGAACTGCAATTACCTTCAGAGGAGTGAATATCAGTATCACAGTATTCTCCGTCTTTCCCCAAAGACAATGATGCCCATCTGTGTCATGACTGGTGAAATATCTATTTCAAATGTGTGGGCAACCATCAGTTAATGGTAGCCCTCAACTTTACCGTCAGGATCCTTTCAGGCACCTGCAGGAAATCTCTGTGGCATTTGCAGTTGGCAGCCTATTAAAGTTGCAATGGACATGTTGTTTAGGAGAGTGGAAATCTTCATTCATTACACTACTGATGACACCAGACAGGTTGAGAGAGTAAGAGATTTTGGAACTATGGCTGGCTTCCCTAAAATGCTAGGAATCACTGATTATACATAGGTGGCTATTCGGGGCTTCATGAACTAACCAGGGATAAACACAATAAAAAGTCTGACAACACCAGGTTTAAGTCCAACCGATTTATTTGATAGTAAACTCACTAGCTTTCGGGGTTAGTCCCTTCATCAGGTGAAAGAAGGGACTAACCCGAAAGCTAGTGAGTTTACTATCAAATAAATAGGTTGGACTTAAACCTGGTGTTGTCAGACTTTTTACTGTGTTTACCCCAGTCCAATGCCGGCATATCCACATCCTAACCAGGGATGTCAGTGTGGTGCCAAGGCTGAATCAGGGGTCAGTGCCGGGGAGGTGTTGTGACATATGAGATTCTGTTTCCATTGAGGGGGAAGCCTACATGGTGAGGGGGGTGCAGAGTTCCATGGGGAAGAGCCAGGGGAATGGGGGTGGGGAAGGGTTGCTTCACTTTGAATTATTTTACATTGGTATGTACTTTAAAATGGCACTCCAATGTTTTAAAGATGTAAGTAGCTGGTGGAGTGGGCTCTTGCCCCTCTCATTTCTTGCAATGAAGTGTTTAAAAATTACTGTGGGAATGCCACCAGCAGGCTGCCCTCCACATTTCCTGCTTGGGATGACACTTTGCCAAGAAATGTCACAATTCCACCCACAGTCCTTGCTCAGTTCCCAGAGATCTATTTCAATGCCAAGATCTGCCAGCCAGAAAATTATTCCTTTCAGGGGGACAAAAAAACTTGCTTGTTTTTTCTTTAGATGAATTCTCAGTGTCTTCTGAAATGCCAAGTAAAAATCAAAGGCTGGTCCAACCCCACTGCAATTAGCTTTCTATTTACCCTTTCCTTCTGAGCTGCTCATCCTCTTAGCAATCTCAGGTTACACATGCATGTCTTGGAACCAAATGATGTTACAATCAGGAAATCAATTAACCTTCTTTCAGAACACTCCCAGCCCACTGAGACTTAAAGAGAGATCAGACATAAAAATATACTGGCTTTTTCTAGCACTTAGCTCATAACACTGCACAACCTGGCAATGAAAAGAAGTGAAGGCCTTATGAATGAGGATATGAAGCCTATCCTGCTTTCTCAGGTGATGAGTCAGCAATTACACAGCACGAACAAGTCTGATTATGACCAAGGTGACACAAATGGCAGGAAGCAGAGACTGGGTGCTAAGGGGACGAGAGAGGCTCTTATTATGAGATAGTTCAAATAAGACCTTGTTGGCATTTCCCAGATTATAGTATGGAGGCACCAGGCAGTTTCTGTCCTGGCAAATGAAGCAAACATTGAAGAAATTGTGGGTGGCATTTGACAGGGGTTATCCTTGCTGCCTCACAGCGCCAAGGATCCAAGTTCAATTCTGGCCTCGGGTCACTGTCTGCGTGGAGTTTGCACATTCTCCCTCTGTCTGCATGGGTTCCTCTGGGTGCTCCAGTTTCCTCCCACAGTCCAGAGATGTGTGGGTAAGGTTGACTGGCCACACTAAACTGCCTCTTAGTGTTAGGGGGGGCTAGCTAGGGTAAATGCATGGGGTTACGGGGATAAGGTTTGGGTGGGATTTTTATCGGTGCAGAGTTAGTGGACTGAATGGCCTCCTTTTGCACTGTTGAATTCGATGATTCTCTGATTCAATAAAATTCAAAAGATTTGCTTCTTCAAATGGTCCTTGGAGGGGCCAGTAACTTTCATTGGAAAGCAGCATGGCTTTGCGACCCCAATCTATGTAAGTTAGCTCCCAGTCCATGCATTAATAATCAAAAACCACATGATAAGTGACAAATCTAATGAAGAACAGGTTAACACACAACACTCAGTCTTACACAGTCTCACAGCAACAACCAAAGTGGCCCCTTTGAGTCTATAAAAATTTCTTCATTCTTTACAGGTGTCATGGTGCTCCTGTATCGTTGCCAGTTGCACTGGAGTCAGGCTGCTGATCCTGATCCTGATACCCTATTGCCCGGATAACCTTTCTGGCCATTCCCTGCTCACCTGTCTGAACAAAGAACAGTATAGCATAGCAACAGGCCCTTCAGTGCTCCAAGCCCGCGCTGATCATGATGTGTGCCCAAACTAAAACTGTCTGCACTTACGGAGTCTGTATCCGTCCATTCCATTCTACCCTATTCAGTGATGGGATTCCCTTCCAATGCACTGGCATTCTAGGGTGCTGGTGTCACTGGCAGAGGGGCAGGGAAGAGTGCCCTGAGGGGAAGCCCTAGGTGCAGACAGCTGCTGCCCATTGGCCAGTAAGAGGTCCAAATGACCCTCCCTGCTTACAGAGATGCACAAAATACCTGGTATGGATATTGGGTGCCTTGTGCCTCTCATACACTGGCAATGCCTACCTGGAGTCATTGGCAATACAAGGGCTGGCAAATTTGAACATACACCCAGAAATCCCTGTTTGGACAGCTGTGGTCTGCCTTTCTATGAGAGTTACTGGTGTCTCGATGGAAGAAGCCACACTTTCAGAAGAGAGAATAATAGTAGCGATCATGGCCTGAGGGGACTTATTCACTGTCAGAGCCAGGGCTATTATATTCAATGGAAGCTCCACCAGATCTTACATATCTCTGTTTGTCATCCAACATTTACCACCTGTCATAATCATCTAGTTTCATTGTTTATATTAATATCTTAAAAGTTTGTTTTATTTAGCTGAAGATTAAATTTGAAAGGATAAGGTAATTAAAATGCTAAATTTAGAAATTGCCAGAACACCTCAAGTAGTAGTAGTTCAAAGAGTGATGAGTTCAGAATTTGAAAGTTGAAAACCCAAACAGTGGACGACGTAACTCTGGGCAGGTGGTAGAGTTAGGAGGTCTACACTTACTTCAATAAGAGATTTAAGTTATAGTTTGCAAATGAAAGTGAGCTGAAAGAAGGTTGTAAATAATGAAGTTTCTTGGTGGGCCCAGCAAGTCTGGAAGAGAGGGCCGTTAACTCCATTGGAGATATAGTTTATTCATGTGGGTCTCAGAATCAAAAGATTTGGCCTTGAAGGTGATGAATAGTTTATATTTCTGTTTGGAATATTCCAAGTGAGCCATGTTTTATGGAGTCAGGCTGTGGTAGTTTATGGAGGCTTGTTTGATTTAACAATCTGAATCAATTTACGATTATGAGTCAGGTTCACAATGTAGCTCATTTATGCTTGCTAGAAGCTACAAATGTTCAGCCAAAGGGAGGCAAAAGGAAAATGCCCAGGCATTGCATCTTTTTGAGCTGAGCAGAAGTCCAGGGGGGACAATACCTCCCTGATGCATTCTCCCTGGCAGCATCTTGACCAATCAGAGTTGAGTTGCCAACTAATCACTGCACTTTTTTCTCATGAAGTATAACTGTTGCTCCCTTTGAAATTCAGCATTCTTTTTACCTGTCCTGATGAGTGCAAGATGAAAAGCTTCAACAACATGTCTGTTTTTTTTCAGCAATACTCAAGTCTGCACACCAAGTTGACTCTCTGTCTGTGTCTGCTGACTGAAGCAAGCAGCTCCATTTAAGAGCAGACATTTATATCTACTGAATTGCGGGAGCAAGAGGTAAGTATTAGCTAGATCTGCACTTTAGTCAGAGAAAATAATGGAGAGAATTCTCCAGTCCCACACACGACGGGATTCATGGAGGAGGAGGGTAGACTATGCAAAGGTCCATTGACCTCCGGTTTTGGGGCAAGCGCAGCCAGAGAATCCCACCCATTATTTTTATCATTCGCTCTACAGAATGCAGTGGGGAATCATGCTCAGTTTGAAGACAGAATTGCTGATGAGAAAGAGGCTGGAAGATTTGCCAAACTCAGAGCTAGAGAAATATATCTACAATAATTCTCAAACATTTAGCTTGGGGAAGCCAGAAGATCTTTTGTGTTGGAGCTGGAAGCCCCCAGTTTGATAGATGTAAGGCCTGACTTCACAAGGCAGAGAAAAATAATTTGTCAAGAGCTATGTAACAGCTGTGGACCAGGAGAATAAAACTTTTAAAGACCGAGGGTGCTTCCAACTTCCTGTACTGTTTGGGAATCATGCGTGAATTTCAGGCTTGAGCTGAAGAACCTTACAAGGGAACTGTGGAGATGTCGGAAGTTGGCCAAAAGGAATTGGATAACCTTCAAGAATGTGACAAAGAGCCAAATACTTTCTGAGGAAGACATGGAATATGTTTTCTGATTTTTTAAAAATTTTTTGTGGGGTAGCAAGTTGGCACAGTGGTTAGCACTTGCTGCTGCCTCACAGCTCCAGGGACTCGGGTTCAATTCCGGCCTTGGGTGACTGGGTGGGGTTTGCATGTTCTCCCAATATCTTTGTGGGTTTCCTTCAGGTGCTCCAGTCCAAAGATGTGCAGATTAGGTAGATTGGCCATGCTAAATTACCCCTTAGGTTAGGGAAATTAGCAGGATATATACATGGAGTTACAGGGTTAGGGTCTGGGTGGAATGTTGGAGGTCGGTGCAGACTTGATGGGCTGAATGGCCTACTTCTGCACTGTAGGAGTTCTATGATTCTAAGACAATATGATGGTCTTTGACAGAGGAAAGATAAGGGACATTTGACTTTTGGTGATTGAGCAAGTGTAGTTGGCATTACTTGAATTGATCATGCATGAGATTCTCTGGTTTTGATCACGTAAAGCCCACTCAGAAAAAGTGGTTGACTAATTTCCTCTTTGTGTTCCTCCAATCTTTGTTGGAATTCCTCCTCACTTCTTCCTCCTCTTCCTTCTCCTCCTCCTCATGCTCCTGCTCCTTAGTTTCATACCTGATAGATGGTAGCAAGGACAAATTCCTCGTGCAACATTCACCATGTGACATACCAGCACAAATCTTGATACCTGCACAGCTGAGAAAGAGCTTCTCCAGAGCTGTCCAGGCAACTGAAGTATTGCGTGAGGCTGAGTGTATGTTTTGCAACGTTTCTCTGGCAGCATGGCTCCTATTGTAAATTGGAGCATGTGTTCCTGCTTGAAATTATAGACCATGCGATGAGTAGCTATTTTTTGCTAATAGCCAGCTGTTGGTATATCATGTTGCTCTAACTACAGGTGGCACAGACAACCACAGGATGAAGGAATCATGACTTCTGACAGGATATGCCAGCACCTGCATAACTCAGGGCCTGTGGTTATATATTAGCTGCACAATAAGGGTCTGAAATCTTTTTTGGCTTATGAAAGCGGCTAAGTTCAGCTGAGACCCTAACAATGCAATGTGTATGCAATCAATGGCATTCTTCCTTATGCAGATGCCTGCAATTCATGAAAGTCCTCACGCATGCTCCATGTGCCTTTCATGGGCAAGAGGGAATGAGATATAGCTTATTCTCTTCATATATAGAACCTTGGTGTGCTCCCATATGTAGCAATGTAACGCAAACTGCAAGATCTTTCTTTATCTCCAGCTATGATGTGGAAATGCTGGCGTTGGACTGGGGTAGGCCCAGTAAGAAGTCTCACAAAACCAGGTTAATGTCCAACAGGTTTATCTGGTAGCACAAACTTTTGGAGCGCTGCCTCTTCATCAGGAGAGTGTACTGGTCCACTCACTGGTAAAGGGCAGCACTGAAATCTCTTCCTTGGGTGTGTGTGTCTCGCTGCTTTTCCGGTCACACTGTTGCTTAAAATTTCCTGAAGCAGACAGAACAGAGAAACATTTCTCCTTCTAGCTTCTAAGGTCAATCGAGCTCCTGATGAATTGAGTGACTCTGTCAGATGTTGATGTGATATTTGGTTTGAGGTTTACCAAATAAGCCTGTTGGACTTTAAGCTGGCGTTATGAGACTTCTTACTGTTAACTCCAGCAGGAGCCTGAATGGAGTCAAATGCACAATGGATAAGAGCGACCTCAATCACCTTGGCAGCCATAGGCCATGTTATCTTTGCCTAGCTTTGTGGTTTGTACTTGTGACTACAGCAGTTGTCAGACTTCAGTCACAAACTTCTTGTGAAGACATCTCAAACATTCATCCTTGCTAAAGTTGAGATAATAGAATTACATCCAATAGACCCTTGCCAGATCTAGCCTCCTGATGAAAGCCATCCTCCTCCTCCCTCTTCTAGCAATTAGTTCCACTCTGCACAGCCTCTCTGCATTCTATCAGTCATGTGCAATTCCAAAGGAAGTCCTTATAAGGTCACCAATGTCTCAAAGCAACTTTTGTCAGCGCAAGTTTTTAAACTTTAAACCAACAAAGCAATACTTCAGCACTATCGTGACTACGCCCTGAACACTATTGAAATTTTAGCCATGTGTAGGAGAGCTTCATAAGTGCATGCAATTGGAGCGGAATGAACAAGAAATGAACCAGGCTCCAACCTGTTGGTAGTTCATGATCCCTTCAAAAAGCACTGGGGAGGAATCCTTCATTTTATTTAGCATTATGTTCACTTGTGCAAGGTGGATATCTCTGGAAACCACAGTGTTAACACCGGCAATCATTATGTGCTTCATATAGACCTCTTTACCAAGGTGGCATCAAGTGCATTTCCATCAGAAATGTATCTGCACATCTCCACCCCATTTTTGAGCAGTGAGAATGTATTGCTCCTGAAGAAAAGGAGGGAGGAGGTGGGCTGCTATGTCTCTTAATTCCCCCTGCATTGATTTTAGGTGCATTAATATTAAACTGTTATTCAGCTTAGTATATTGAATATATCATCAAGAATGCAGTAAATTTTAACTCTTGCTTACATGTGGATTAAGGCTGGAGAAAGTTGGGGGAGATTTTTGTATTCCTGTATCCTGTTTGCTTCTAAAAATGAGGCCCTTAATTTGTTGATGTGAGCTTACATTTTTTATTAAGCATTCACATGATGTGCAACTCACTGACAAGGTCAGGGTTTTTTGCAATTCGCTACTTGACCAGAGAAAGAAATGGTGCATCTACATTCAACTGAGTGACTTACTGGGCCATTTCGAAAGGCAGTTAGGAATTAGGCACATTATTAAGAACTTGACCTCCGTATAGGCCAGACCGGTAAGGACAAGTTTCATTCCCTAAAGAGCATTCATGTAATGGTTACTTTCTTTTAAATGAGAATTAATTGCCTTCATGGCCAGTTTTACGATAATTAGCTCTTTTATTTCCAAACTTCACATCTGATCCCTCAGTTTCCCTCAGCAACACCCCCCAGTTTCTTATAATTTTGAATGAGCTACCCCCAAATAATCCTGCTCCCAGCTGTGCACCCCCTTGTCCTGCCCCCACTCCCCCAATCTGATTAGTCGCAACAAGATTGATTTAAAAAGTATCCCTTCCCTTGTGATTACCTTTGCCCAGTCTAAATGCTTTTAAAAAAAGGCAATTTAACCAGGCTTTCTTGGGTTAAAGAAAGAGTGAGTTTATTAGTCACTAAAATGCAAGAAGAAAAATAATAAAATGCAACATTCATGCACACAGATTAGAAATGAGAAGTGAGTCCAAAAATAAAAGTTCAAGAAAAATATATAGAAATCAGTCTTTGGCTTATCCATGAGGAGCAGATGGTGAAACACTGTGGCCATTAAATTGGGCTGCACTGGTTGCACTGACATTGGCAATGGAGCAGTTCGTTTGGAGATTTTTTGTTTTTGCAGATTTGCTGACAGAAGTTGGCCTGTTTCCTTTTCAACTGTGGCTTCGCTGACTTGACTTACTTCCAGAAATCAGAGTGAGAGACCTAAGCAGCAGGGCTGCCTAGCCAATATTCTTCAGCTGTAATCCTTACAGCACGCACTAGCACAGTAGAACTAGAACACCAAACTAGCACACAGAGACCAGAGTTACAGTTGGTTTTTAACACCGTTTCCCGTATATTCCTGGAAGAGGAAAGCCGCAATCATGTCTGATATACAACGCACTGCTGAGAGTATAATGCATTTCCATTATCTCCATGGGAGATTACGGCCAGAATACTCCGACCTTGCCCATGGCTAGGATTCTCTGGTGTCGATGTCTTGAATGGAGATTTAGCTAACCACCAAATTCTCTGTTTTTACTGGTAGCTGTGCCGACAGTGTATGACATCGGAGATTTCCAACCTACTGTTCAGTTTATATTGTATCTCTCCCTTTGAAATGCTTCTGTCTGAAAAGGGAGCAACATTCTGTTGTCTCCCTTGGGGACAATCCACATAGTATAATCCATGCAGGAATTCAAACAAGTGGTTACTTTGTAGTCTCAGACAGTTTTTGCTTGCAATTTCTTTTTTAATCTTCTTGAAAAATATGTCTTATTTAAAAGTACATTTGCCTGTATGAAATTTGGGGATATGATCTACTGGCATGACAACTGAACTCAGATATTTTAGATTATTACTCTTGGTCTTTTGATTGCTATTGTACAATCACTACCATCTAAATACTAAACTATCATACAGCAGCGATTTATGGACAAACCTCAAGCTAGGTGCCAAAAGCCTTTGCCAGAAAGAAATAGGAACCTTGTGAATATATGTTAATGTCAGTCAATGATTAGTAATAACCCCAAGACATTTTTATCCCTATCCACCCAGAACATTGCCAGTTTCTGCTCCCATCCACCAAACGCTGTGGTGGAAATTGTGAAGAGGCCTTTGTGAATGTATGTTAGAGGGATACAAATCAGGGGAAGCTGCAAGCGCTTTTGAAATACTTTATTTTGCAATCTCTTGAGGATTTTGAGGCTTATAAACAGCCACAAAGAATGTTCTTACTGCTGTATGTTCTGGAAAAAATAAATTGCCTGTGCCTCGTATCTGGTGTCTCCTTTGATTCCTAACATTTCCAACCATGACTTTAATGTGCTATTACAGGCCCTTCCAAACAAGCCACCCCGTTTGGTTTTGCAATCCCAAATGCGGGAGCTGTTTTATGGGAATGTTTCATGCTGGCAGCTTGCCTAACCAATGTAAATGAGGCCTGGCAATAAAAATATCACAGACCTCATGCTGGCTTCTTCATGTGGGTGCATTGCACACTCTACCCACCATCATCTGCCTGTTAAGCATTCCATACCAACACCACCAGTAATATGGTGAGAAGGACAAAGATTTCTCTTTAAATTCCCAATAAGCTAATTAATGTCTGAAACTCTGGGTAAGGGGAACATTAGTTTCCTTTAACATCAATTCAAATCTTGCCTTGACTTTATAGTACCTTCTCTGTACTTAGTTGGTCTGCCCTGGTTTACTGTCACTAATTCAGAGCAGATGCTGCAGTACATTGAAGGAAATATGTGTCTATCTTGAAAAATGTTAGCTGCTTAACTCACGTTCAATCACTTTACATTTCCTGTCTGATAGCTTACACTCAACACCACAAAAAATACTGTCAGGTTTTTCTCCTTGACACCAAGCCTGATAGCGAAACTTTCAGGAACTGAGGAGTGTAACTTGACCCTGATAGCATAATCCTATGAGCCAAAAAGAGGTCACACTCGAGATGTGGAGCTTTTAAGATTAGGTTAAGTGGTCAGGTCATGGTTGCTGTGGAACTATGCAGTTGTGTTTGATTGAGTGATAGTCTGCTTATCTACAGTGATAGCTGGACATTGGATCTTTTTCGGACTCACTAGTCTATCAGAGACGAAAGCTATGGATAACATTGCATTTAAACATTTAATTCCCGTGGTCACGATTAATGTGCCTTAACCTTCACAGGGTGTCCCATCAAATATAACAGATGTTCTACCAGTAGATGTCAAAAGGAATAGTGTTTTTACCAATATATTTAAGAGAAGCACTAGTGTGAAAATTGAATAAGACAACAGTTATGGGGCTTGCGATGTGTCATTAGTCTACATCCATTTGTTCAGATGCAGGAAGCATGCAAAATTTATGCTGCCTTTTTATTTACATGATTGCAGCATGCAGCCAATGCTGAATGCAATGCTGGTTGGCTATATGCCTGAGTCAATGGCAGCATCCTTCTAACTGTGTGAGATGATAGGCATGTAGCAAATTCATTGGCAATTGGAAAGTTTTATACGGTGAACATTCACTAGTGACAGAAGGGACCAATTCATGAGAAGCAGGTTTGCCATAAGTGCCACTTATGAAGTGGTTATCAGGTGTCATTGTGAGGTCCATTGGTAATGTTGCCATTGGCTTCTGTTGTTGGTTAGTGTTCCCTATATGTGAAAATGTTTAGGGCCTTAATACCACCCTTATATGCATTCCTGAGGTGGAGTTTTGAGGGTTCTAATGGTTTTATAACATTTGGTTACTTCCCCAAACAAAATATCCATCCATTCATACATCTATCTTCCTTCCTGTGAATATACCCACATCAGTGAAGTTGTCTCTGCTTAATGAGTGCTATACTTTGCTTTTGAGAGGATGGTTGCACTTATGATTTTGTCCTTTCATGGGCTGGCGAGGGTGTCTCGCAATCATTGAGAATGAAAATTGTTGAGTTTCCTAGCTGTAAGACATCCATAACCGTACAATAAAGTGAGAAAACATAAGCCCTTGTAATCCAGTATTTGGTTCTAAGGGTCAATTTGTTTCTCCTCCACATGTATTTTGTTAGCTAAAAGTGGTAGCTACTTTCTCTATGCATATATTAAGTTGTGTGTCTAGGATTGGATTGTTTGCTACTATGGACCAATTCCAGAGAATTGTTTATTGTGATCGAGGCAGAGGGTCTCCCAGTATACTGTGAAATCCCTGTGCCCTTGTGGAACAATGCCCTAATGCTCTGAAGCCAGGCTCATTGGCGTGTTTGGGCCCTGTCTCCTCCAACACTTTTGTGGTGTCAGCATAGTCAGAATGACCATTCCACTTCTCTAACAACTGAGATGCCTGTGACCAATACTATCTCAGTTTTATCTGGAGGCGGGTGGGAGGGAGAGTGGAAAAGATGAGAACCTGGAAGGTTCCCACTTCCTTGTGTAGTTCTCCCTCTCGTGGTCCACTTGTATGTTGCGAGCCAAGAGATGGAAAGTCTTTGCTGTGCTTCAGTGAGGTGCTGATCAGGCAAGACGAGGTTTTCCTCTACCTTGTTCAAAGTGGGATTCTGAGTGTGCAGCCCATTGGTCTGGGCCAATAATACCTGGCTGCTGTTACTTCTGGGGCTCCATGCAGGTGGCCACTTTTACCATGGAGGTGAAATCAGTACATGGTGGAGACAGACTCCTTCAATCTCTCTCCAAGGGTTTTTCTTGTTGACAGGACCTCACTTACTGTCTGTTGATGCTCCAGAATGTTCCTCTTCAGCAATGATCTTGAGACCCAGCATCTGCATCCAGTTGAGGAGAGATTGGACTGCCATGCGTCTTCTGATGAGGACTCCCCATGCCTGCTCTAATGTGCAATATCGTCTCCTGCTCACATGTGATGTGAACTGCATCACGTCTCTCAATTGGAGTCCCTACTGAGCTGTGGATGTGTGCTGTGCATTGGTGGAGGGTGTGCATGGCTCATGTAACAGAGTTTCCTCAGGTTTTGCGACCTCCCCTGAAGACTTTGTGACATTTATCTGCTCCAGCAATGGTCTTGAAGGATCTGTGGGGTTGAAAGTCTTGAATTATAACTGGCTTATGTTTAAAAGTCAGTATTGTGCAGATGTTCACACTTCAGTTTATGGTGACAACCAATCACAATTAGTGATTGTTTTGTGCCAAGCGTCCTTCTAATTCTGCCACCAGGTATCTGGGAAACTCCATCACTCCATTACCAATGTTCAAACACTCCAGCATCCTGCTGATCTCCATGGCCTCCTCCTCCCAGGCGGATAGGGTAACCATCACAGGAGGACAAGCCTTAGTTCTCTATCTCTCCCTAGTGTTCTGCAATCTCCTACTGTAAGGAGACACAGAAGAAGGTTATGAGTGCGAGAAATGCATGGTGTGGAGAAAAGGAAATAACAACATTTGTGGAGGATGATTATGAGGGACAACAGTGGGATGACAATAAGATGAACGTTGAGTGTGACTATTAAGGTGGGAATGTGATAAGGTGCTCAGAAAGAGACAAAGGAAAGAATAGTCTGAGGAATGTTGTGCTGGCAGAAATCAAAGTATGGGGTCAAAGAACAAAGAACAACCCAGCACGGGAAACAGGCCCTTCGGCCCAACGAGCCCGCGCCGCCGCATCACCCTACACCTATTCTACCCTGCGTGTCTACGAATGGACCCCCTAACTTAGCCAGATTCAGGGGAGAATAGTGTCAATTTGGTAAACCAATCAGCCTAAGAGCACATCTTTGGGGTGTGGGAGAAAACCGGAGCTCCCGGAGGAAACCCACGCAACCACAGGGAGAATGCGCAAACTCCCACAGACACAGGCCCAAATCCACGTATCTGCACAGCCAGCAGTGCTAGTCACTGAGCTGTTGCGGCACCCTTCTACCAGTCCACGATCAAGCACACACACCGACACGAAGTACTAGGCCACTCCCGGAACCTCCAAGAGCAGCCCACGCACGACCCACCGACGGGTCATAGAATCATAGAAACTGCAGTGCAGAAAGAGGCCATTTGGCCCATCGAGTCTGCACCAACCACAATCCCGCTGAGGCCCTACTCCCATATCCCTACATATTTACCCAATAATCCCTCTAACCTATGCATCTCAGGACACTCAGGGGCAATTTTAGCATGGCCAATCAACCTAACCCGCACATTTTTGGACTGTGGGGGGAAACCAGAGCACCGGGAGAAAACCCACATCAGCATGTGGGAGTAGGATTCTGCTCATCTTGCCTGCCACTTCTGTTAAATAAACCTTCTGCTGCATTGAATTCATGTTCAAGACCGACAATCATATTGTTACTTAGCACAGAACTTCTAAATGTGCCTGCGTGGCCTGAGAGGCTGGGCTCTGCTTCCTACTTGCAGCAAACAACATTTCTTTCTGTGCTCTCCCAGCTTGCAGAAAGAACTCTATATAAAGAAGAGGTGGGGGATTTGTTTAGCCTTCCTACGTCACAATTCTAATCCTCTGACTGCATCCATTAAAATAGAAACTGTTCCATTGACAGGCACAGCTCATCATCACACTCACATTGTGTGGTTAGTTGGGAAATTTGGAACTTGGATGCTAATGCACTGGCTACAGTAAATAGAATAAATACAGTAAATAGCCCAGGGCAAAGCCTGTTGCTTTAATAATTGTGTTCTTGACTCACTGTCAACCTCCTTCGTTGAATCTGTTGGGAAAGTGGAAAAGTCTGGCCCTTCAATGCTGAAAGAAGTTCAATGAATTCATACAAGTGCTCCAGGTTACTGAATGCCAAATTTCCCCAACTGCGCCACTATCCTCAAACACTGTGCAGCATATCAATCACCTACCTACAATCTCCACCAATCATGACTCATATTTAACATTCATTTGCTTCACCTTACTCATGGGCACTTAGCACTTCTGCAAGCCTTGTACCCACATCTCAAATTGGCAAATAGTCAACTGTGAAAGCCACATCACCTAAACACTTTGCACCACACTCACTGACACCCTTCTCTCTTTCTTACACAGCCAAAGACGTAACCAGCACTGGATAGGCACGGCTGCATCTCTTCACCTCTATGGAAGGAAAAAATGACCGTGCCTGAGGTTGTAGCCAGTGTAGGGAGTGAAAAGAAAACAATACTCTCATAACTTATCTTCTTATCTCATCACCGTCATCCCACTTCTCATTCCCAAACTGCACATGGTATATGCACAAACCTCTTGCTTCCCATCCATGTGAGAGTGTTCCCCCCATCACAGCCCTACCCTTGTGTCTTTATTCCTTCCAGATATCCAAAAACTGCTGATTGTCCAGGCAGTTGTGGAGGAGTGAAAGTGAAAGAAGGTGTGAAAGTGAAGAGAACAATGTTCATCCATCTGTCAAAAAACTAAGAGTAACTGCAACCATGGACCAATACAATAGCCAAACCAACCAGGCATGGTACAACATAAAGCCATGGAAGTAAATAATGAAAACATATCCAAATATCAGTCCAACCTCCAAGCTAACAGCAAGAACCAGAATAAACAGATTACTCCCCTCTGACAGAATAGTGAATGAAATGTGGGAAGGTTATAAGGCCTCCAGACTGTCTGAACCTTCAATTTCAAGCAGTCAAACAAAACATCAGCAAAATCACACACAGGGCCTGATTTTGCCATTGCATCGCGCCCATTTTCGGGCACAAAAACGTGGTAAAGTCGGGTGTGAGGCCATTAACTCGATCCGCGCCTGCATCCGCGCAGATTGCCACTTTACCGAAACCCGGGAATGAAGGCGATTCAAATCGTGCCCAAAACGGGTGCAACGGCAATTTAAATGCATTTGCCCACTTGTGTGAGGCCAGATCATTGTCTGGTTGGGAGGGGATGGGGGTGAGTGAGGCCAGACCATTCCCTGGGGTGGGGGGGGGGCGGTTGGGTGCTGATGAGTGAGGCCAGATCATTGTCTGGTGGTGGGGGGGGAGGCCGATCGCTCTCTGGTAGGGGGAGGAGGCAGGCTGGACCTCTGGTGGGGGGAAGGGGCAGATGTATCTCTGATGGGGGAGAAGATGGATCTCTGGTGAGGGGGCACATGGCTATCTGGGGTGGGGGGGGCAGATGGATCTCTGTTGGGGGGGACACATGGATATCTGGTGGGGGGGGAGCAGATGGATCTCTGGTGGGGGTTTGGGGGGTGGCAGGAGGGTCCGCTGCCGCTCTGCAGGCGATTGGATGTGGGGGAGGGGGGCAGGGGTGGTGATCGGTCTGGGTAGGGTCAGGGATAAAATTGGTCCTCTTAAAGATCAGAGTGGATGGCTATGTATGGAACCAAAAGAAATGGGGGAGATATTAAATGGGTTTGTTGTGCCCGTATTTACTAAGGAAACTGGCATGGAGTCTATGGAAATAAGGCAAACAAGTAGGGAAGTCATGGAAGCTATACAGATTAAAGGGGAGGAGTTGCTGGCTGCCTTGAGGCAAATCAGAGTAGATAAATCCCCAGGACTGGACTGTGTATTCCCTTGGACCTTGAAGGAGACTAATGTTGAAATTGCAGGGGCCCTGGCAGATATATTTAAAATGTCAGTATCCATGGGAGAGGTGTCGGATGATTGGAGGATAGCTCACGTTGTTCCCTTGTTTAAAAAGTAATCCGGGAAATTATAGGCTGGTAAGTTTGGCATCAATAGTAGGTAAATTATTGGACGGAGTACTAACAGATAGGATCCACAAATGTTTGGATAGACGGGGAGAGTCAACATGGCTTTGTGTGTGGAAGGTCATGTTTAACCAATCTATTAGAGCTTTTCAAGGAGATTACCAGGAAAGTGGATGAAGGGAAGGCAGTGGATGTAGTCTACATGGACTTCAGTAAGGCCTTTGACAAGGTCCCACATGCGATGCGAGTTAGGAAGGTTCAGTCGCTAGGTATACATGGAGGGGTAGTAAACTGGATTAGGCATTGGCTCAATGGAAGAAGCCAGAGAGTGGTAGTGGACGATTGCTTCTCTGATTGGAGGGCTGTGACTAGTGGTGTACCACAGGGATCGGTGTTGGGTCCATTGTTGTTTGTCATCTATATCAATGATCTGGGTGATAATGCGGTAAGCTGGATCGGCAAAATTGCTGATGATACAAAGATTGGAGGTGCAGTGGACAGTGAGGAAGGTTTTCAAAGCTTGCAGAGGGATTTGGACCAGCTAGGAAAATGAGCTGAAAAATGGCAGATGGAGTTTAATGCAGACAAGTGTGAGGTATTGCACTTTGGAAGGACAAACCAAGGTAGAACATACAAGGTAAATGGTAGGACACTGAAGAGTGCAGTAGAACAGAGGGATCTGGGAATACAGATACATAATTACCTAAAAGTGGCATCACAGGTAGGTAGGGTCGTAAAGAGTGATTTTGGTACAATGGCCTTTATAAATCAAAGTATTGAGTATAAGAGTTGGAATGTTATGGTGAGGTTGTATAAGACATTGGTGAGGCTGAATTTAGAGTATTGTGTTCAGTTTTGGTCACCTAATTACAGGAAGGATATTAATAAGGTTGAAAGAGTGCAGAGAAGGTTCACAAGGATGTTGCCGGGACTTGAGGAACTGAGTTACAGAGAAAGGTTGAATAGGTTAGGACTTTATTCCCTGGAGCGTAGAAGAATGAGGGGAGATTTGATAGAGGTGTATAAAATTATGATGGGTATACATAGAGTGAATGCAAGCAGGCATTTTCCACTGAGGCTAGGGGAGAAAAAAACTAGAGGACATGGGTTAAGGGTGAAGGGGGAAGAGTTTAAAGGGAATATTTGAGGGGGGGGCTTACTCACTCAGAGTGGTGGGAGTGTGGAATTAGCTGCCAGATGAAGTGGTGAATGTGGGCTCACTTTTAATATTTAAGAAAAACTTGGACAGATACATGGATGAGAGGGGTGTGGAGGGATATGGTCCAGGTGAAGGTCAGTGGGACTAGGCAGAAAAATGTTTCAGCACAACCAAGAAGGGCCATAAGGCCTGTTTCTGTGCTGTAATGTTCTATGGTTCTATAGTGGGGGGTTGGGGGTGGATAAGGAGAACAGTGATGTGTGTAGGTAGTGGGAGGGGTGGATAAGGGGGACAGTGGTGTGTATGGGCAGTGGGAGGGGTGGATAAGGGGGACAGTGATGTGTGTGGGTAGTGGGGAATGGGTGGATAAGGGGGACAGTGATGTCTGTGGGTAGTGGGGATGGGTGGATAAGGGGGACAGTGATGTGTGTGGGTAATGGGGGTGGGTGGATAAGGAGGACAGTGATGTGTGTGGGTAGCGGGGATGGGTGGATAAGGGGGACAGTGATGTGTGTGGATAGTGGAGGGGTGGATAAGGGGATCAGTGATGTGTGTGGGTAGTGGGGTGGGTGGACAAGGGGGACAGTGATGTGTGTGGGTAGTGGGGTGGGTGGATAAGGAGGACAGTGATGTGTGTGGGTAGTGGGGATGGGTGGATAAGGGGGACAGTGATGTGTGTGGGTAGTGGGGTGGGTGGATAAGGAGGACAGTGATGTGTGTGGGTAGTGGGGTGGGTGGATAAGGGGGACAGTGATGTGTGTGGATAGTGGGGGGTTGGCTAAGGGGATCAGTGATGTGTGTGGATACTTGGGAGGGGCGGTGGGTAAGGGGAACAGTGATGTGTGTGTGCACCATCACTCCTGCTTTTTGGTCTCGAGCCGCTTTCTCCACTTTCTGCGGCTCGGGTGCGATCTGACACGGGCACGCTTCTGCAAATTTTTTTCTAACTGCGCATGCGTCGTTCAGAGCTCCGATCGTTCCAGTCGTGCTAAGCCCTGCCCACAGCATGAATGGGACTGGCAATGTTTTTTTCAGGCTGAGAGATTATGGGGGCGCCTGAAAGCAGATTTCTCAGTCGGATCTGCATTTCACCCAGATTCAGCACTTAGAATGAAGAAGGTAAAATCAGGCCTACTGTGTTCTAATGGCTAGAAAGCTTCTCCGCCATCAGCATGTGTTTTCTCACCTCTCAAATGGCCAACATTCCAGAGGATGACAATACAAATGCTGCAAAGACACTCTGCAGCTCTGCCAGAAACGCGGCAGCATTGATATGAATGATTTAAAGGAACTGGCTACCAATTGTTCAGAATGGCGAACATTTATCCATCAAGCTGCATCACATTTTAAATCTAAACATCTTAATGATGAGCAGATCTGCGACAGAGAATGACAAAAAAGGAGTAAATCCTGCATTTCAGATCCCATTACCTCATGGGATATCCTGTCCATGCGCCCAAGAGTCTGTTGGTTGGGAATCGGTCTACTCAGTCATACAAAAACCCATGGCAGATACAACCCTGGGTCAAATCCTTAAAGCGAGAGATAGCTGATGATTTTGGGAGAATTGAAATCCAAGAAAATAAACTATGACAGAAAATCTCGAGTGGAGCCCGATATCTAAATGTGCACCTTGCAAACAGGCTCGTGCCAAACTTACTGCTATAAATTTGTTTGGACCCAATCACAGATATCAAGAGGGTGACCCTGACATTCGGGCTGCCCAGCGACTTCATAAATTTTGCCCAGGTGTTGTGGCGGGGTGGTAGACAGTTTGGGTCGGGGGGGTAGTCAGGTATTCAGTAGGGAGTAGGGTAATTGCCCAACGGAAGTTGAAACCTTCCCAGGCAATTCAAACAGAGTAGTACACATCAGGACCTCCACAGGGTCCCGCTGCACATTTTTAGCCGTAAGTTGGCTTTCTGACAACCCAGAGATCAGAAGATTGGATCCACAACCTTTTGGCTCAGAAGTACAAACGCTACCAATTGAGCCATAGCTGGCATATGAAAGGCTTGGTGCATGGAGGGTTCAGTCCTTCAGCCATATGTCAGAAGAGCAATATCAGTAGGAACTTGCTATCAATATAGTTATAAATTTTCTCATCGCTTCAGGAGCCCGAAGCAACATTTCAATCTCTCTTTTATCTTTTCACAGTCCTTTTCCCCTTTATTTGGAAAACTGTCCCCACAAAAAAAATTAAAGGAACAGTTTCTTCAAAAACAATAGTTACCCTCCAGTCATTAACTGTGAAGAGGAAGCTTTCAGGCTGATAAAATGACATTCTCATATGGAATTTATTGATTTCTGTCTGAAAAGATTTAGTTTATGACTCCAGTAGCTGCAGCAATGCATCTGTTATTGTGAGAGAGTCATAGTCATCTCATTTTAGTTAAAACATAACTGAATGCTACATGCTACAGGCTGTTTGCCAGCAGCTGCAGATATATAGCCGAATAAGTGAATCTTCCAGGTGGTTTGGTCATCTGTTTTAAGCAACATTTTGCTGAGGGATAGTTTCCTCCATCCTTTGTTCAATTGTTTTCAAACATTAACCGCGTACTTACAAGACAGTCTCCCCTGTGATTCAGATTAAAGGATTTATGCTTCTATTGTCGTGTGTAATTATTACATTTTGTTGTCATTCTATGGTTGAAGCGAATTAATGGTAAATATTAGCACTCACAAAACTTTTGTCATTTGGATGTCATATTGTTCATTCTATCTATACCATACCACTATACTTACATTCTTGATTAATTTCCCAGTGAACCGGTGGGAAGAATTGGCTAGATCTTTAATGCATGAAACACATTCCCCCAGACTACTAAAACAAGAATTTCTACATAGCTACATCAGTGTTTTCAATGTAAAACCTGATCTCTGAAGATAAATTCCACCTCAGGACACGTGCATCACTTTTCCCTGATAGAGCCAGTGATATGGGTGCAGTTTATTAATGACTTAGTGCTTTGCATTAAATGGACAATTAAACATTAACAGGTGCAATTAGCTGATAGGAGTGGCTGCACTGAACAAATTGAAAAGAGTCTGATGGTAGTGATAGTTTGCTAACATATTGTGTTATCATATGATCAAATAAATTTGTCCACTCTCTTCTCTCTGAAGGATTTTAATTATCCGGCTAGTGCATATGGCAGGTCATTAATAAAAAAAAGCAGCTATCTGTAACAAGGTTTGAGAATTTACTGTTATCTACCTTTATCTAAATAAACATTTGAAAAACTACCTGAAATTATCATGTATACTTGTGGACAGGTACTTTTAAATGAAACTTTTACGGTTTGACTACACAATAGACAGTATTTTTGTCTGGTCCATTTTTATTATTTCCATAAAATAAAAACAGGACGGCAGCTCTACATTACAGGAAGTGTGATGGATCTGACCAACCTGCAAATGCAGATAAGAAGAAAATCGCTCAGAGGTTTAGCTCTCAGCAATGTATATTCATCAGGTCCATAGGTTACATATGCATTACCTGCTTTCCTACAGTATACATCATCATTGACACAAAGTGTAGAAAATACATAGTCTATCATAATGTAGGGTCATGGTTACTACTAGCAGTGTGAAGCAGTAGATCAGACGAGACCAAGCCATATCTGTTTACACTGACATTAAATTAGCGTGCCTTTGCTAACTGCATAACCTAACGTTTGAAGCTTAATGGAATAATTACTTTAATTTTATATGCATAAGCAATCATTCATAAATAATTTTGAAGCATTGTCTGCAGTCTACAAACACCTGACTAAAAATAATAATTGAATCTGTTTGCAGTCTGCAAGCAACCTTATGGAATTAAATGCATTTGTTCCATAAATTATTACCAGATTAAATTGAATGCAGGAATTGATTTTCTGTAAACTTATTACTAACCACAAAAGCTTTTTAAATAATTATTACATCCTGTTTATTTTGGAAAAAAATGTTCCATTGAATTTATAGAATTGGGAAGTAAAATAATTAAAACTATTTGATGGTCTGAATCAACAGGAGATAAAGATGGTTAGACAAAGAAATTAAAAGGAAGATCACAGGTATATTGTTCATGTTTGTTAGAATTTTGTGCTGTACATCTGTATTTATTTAGACTTTGCAAAATGTTAGATTGAAAAAAGATCTTAAACTATTGACAAAGTATTGGACTCACAACAGCAAGTTGGCAACAAATGTTACAGCAGCTTACTGTAGCGTATTTTAAAATTTATATTGATTTTTTCAAGTTTTACTATCAGGCTCTCGTGGCTAATTCTATGAGTTAGTCCAATTATTTTCCTATTGCTTTGTAATACAGTAACTCCTTGCTGCACATTGTCCAAAGCTATCTGAACCACAGCCATTTCCATGCATGCTTCCTCGATGGGATAATTAGAAAGGGCACAATGCTTGACTAGAGCTGTACAAGACATGATGAAAAATGTTAGCTATTTCCACACTTCATAGAACCAGCAGCTGCAAGCATTAAAAAATAACCTATTAAATAAATTTATTGCAATGTGGTTGCTATTGATAGTCTTACTGGGAATGAATTTCATTCTAACATGTTGTTTTAAATTAAATGGGTTATTTTTGGAGAATGAGGTCTCACGATTAGAAAAGTAAGTTTAACCTGTAAAGATTATAGGAATGAATTAACAGTAGTAAGATTTCCAAATATTTAAAGCAAATTAACAGACAATAATAATTTATTATCAGACAATTAATCACCTTATTCTTGCGTTTCCTGCTTTATATTGAATGTGTGTCCATTTATGCTATTTTGGCATCATTATAATGACATTACATCATGTGTAAATTATAAATTTACATTTACAAACAATGTGTCACAAATCCAACTCTTTGTCCAATATCAAGCCCTGAATAAGTTGCAACTTCCAGGACTTGATCAATGTTGGCAAAATTGAAATTGTGCTGTTTAGCTGTTGACAGTATCTGCATGCCTCTGGTGCCAATTTCATCAATGTCCCCAGCTGCTCATTCAGGCTGGGTGTGGTGACAAGTGATGTTGGTGCACATTTTGTCCCTCACTAGTGTTTTCTACCTCACATCCTATCTGACAACATTGCTTTCTTTTTAATTCCAGATGATTGCTTACTTAAGCCCCACCTCACCCTTTTAGTTGTGGGATACTTCACCTAATTGACCAATGCTTTCCCTCATAAATTGTTACACATATATCACCAGATTCACTGGCTCATTGTGCTAAAGTTGCCTCTTCCCTCCTCCGATTCACAATTACTTCTTGCTCCCCACCCTTCACTCCTCTGTGTAATCTGATTGTTTAGATATTTTGACCTCTGTCTGTGGACCTCTCTTGTGAGGTTTTATTTTTCTTTAGCCTTTAACTGCTTCCTCAAATCTATTCGTCTGTTTTGATTTATTTCAATTTCCTTTTGCTTCTGCTTGCTCTACACCATCCTTCTTGTGCTCCAAGGTATTATTATGCTATATAAATTTAATCTATTATATTTAAATAACTATAATAGTATTTTTTTCAGAGTAATGGAGTTCTTTAAAATAAAATGTTTCTGTCTTATAAAGTATGTGCATTTAAGCCAAATGTTCAAGACGTAAATTTTTAATTATAAGGAACTTGAATCTAATAGTTCCACAGCAGAAATTTTACATCTCTACATGTGAACAGACCCAGAAGTGTTTTCATTGTTAAATAATAAACAGTACTTTGGAACCCAAGCTATTTTCAAACTGTTTATTGACACACTGGGGATCTTTAACCCGACTTGGCTGGCAAGCATCCATTTTAATGTGACAGATTTTAACTGCCAACTCAATGGGAACTAAAGTCAAACAGGGAAAGTCAGCCAACTTGCTAACTACTGGTTCCCACCTGGTGGTAAAAAAGCAAGGAGTCACCACAATGAAGAGAAAAATTGGGCATGTTGGAAAATGCACAGCGGAACATTGCATATTTACACCAGAGTGTAACTTAAAATCATCTCCATTAGATCTGGATTGCTGGCTGACTCAGGCAGACATTCAGTTACATTTACATGAAGATGGGTGAATTTTCTCATTCTACCTGCCGCGGGAATCATAGCAGGTGAGAGGCGGACCATGGGAAGATCCGTTGACCTGGGTGGGATTTTCCGGTTTCATGGCAAGCGTGGCCGGAAAACAAATACGGGGAAAGGCAGGAAAATGAGAAGAGGGTAGGAAACTTCAGTTGAACAACGAGCGCCCATACGTATATGGTGGGTCAAATCATCTTCTCCTGTGCTGCTGTTTCCATGAACCTATTTGAATTCATTTAATTTGTGATGAAGTACACAGATGTACTGATACTGGCAGTTCACAATGGAAAAGGTTTGACATAGGCCTCTATAATTAATTGACTATGCATAGGGAAATACATTTAAGAACATAAGAAATAGGAGCAGGAGTAGGCCATCTAGCCCTTCGAGCCTGCCCCGCCATTCAATAAGATCATGGCTGATCTGTCGTGGCTCAGTTCCACATTCCCGCCCTCTCCCCATAACCCTTAATCCCCTCGCTTATCAAAAACCCATCAACCCACGTCTTAAAAATATTTAGCAAGGCAGCCTCCACCACTTCAACGGGCAGAGAATTCCAGAGATTCACCACCCTTTGAGTGAAGAAGTTCCTCCTCAACTCCGTTCTAAAACGCCCCCCCTTTATCTTGAGGCTGTGCCCCCTAGTCCTACTGTCCTTTCTGAGCGGGAAGAGTCTCTCCACCTCTATCCTATCCATCCCATTCATTATCTTATATGTCTCATTTCATTATGCCATATTGACTGTTACTTTGGTCTGAGTGGGTAGAGAGTATTACCCCTGCCTGACCTAAGATTGTTTCATATCTTTCATATTTTTATTGCTCAAGTTTTAAACAATTAGATTAAATCAACCGATCGCAGACTCCTTTCGGACCATGATTCATGCAAGTACTGAATGATAATCTCAGTGTTTCTTCATTCAATGTTTGAGGCTACAATTGTCAGTAAGAAACAACCAATTTTGTACTTATCAAATGACAAGATAGAATTGTTCATTTAGACACCAGATGTAGAATATGTTTTATATTAATGTCAATGGTTTTAGCTTTAGAGGGATGCAAATTATGCAGCTAATTTGAGTGTGAAGTGGCCTGAATCAAATTTAGGCTATCTATAAAATCATGTTGAGAACGTAGAATTATATTGCTTTTCTCTTGCACTAACAGTTGCATAATTGCAAAATAGACTTTAAAAAAATCTAAATCCTTTCAGTTCCTCACACAATCCAGTGAGTAACTGAGCCATGGAATAGCCGAGAAGTGGCTATTCTATGTTTTATCCCTTACCTTCATGGTGTCCATTGCTCACAACTGGAATGAGAGCAGTGATGGCCTTGTGTTCCTTTTATTTATTCATGGAACACGGGCTTTGTTGACTGGCCAACAATTATTGCTCATCCCTAGTGGCCAGAGGGCAGTTGAGAGTCAGCCATATTGCTGTGGCTCAGGAGTCACATATAGGCCAGACCAGGTAAAAAGGCAGACTTCCTTTCCTAAAGGACATTAGTGAACCACATGGATTTTTCCAATAATCGACAAAGGTTTCATGATCATCGATAGATATTCCAGATATTTTTTAATTGAATTCAAATTCCACCAGTTGCCATGATGGGATTCAAAACTGGATTCCCAAAACATAAGCTGAGTTTCTGTCTTAATAGTCCAGCGATAATACCACTGGGTCATTGCATCCCCATAGGGAACCAGTGTATTTCATAAGTTTAGTGTAGTTGATGATATGGAGACAATGGGCAAGATTTTATGGCCTTACTCGAGCGAGACTGGAAATTCCTGCCCAAGACATTTCCGTTTTCTGCCACTCACCCGCCATGATTCTGTGGGGGGCAGGGTGTTAGAATTCCAGCAAATGTCTTGGATGTATTGTAATTTGTAGAGGGATAGAATCCAGCCAAGAAAATGTCTGTTCAGTTGTGATTCAACATGTTAAGTGTATAAAGTGCTTGTGCTAAAGCTGGAGAAAAGATTGGGCCATAGGCAGAAGATATCCCAGGCCTGATGGGATGTACCCCAGAATACTGAGGGAGGCAAGACAGGAAATTGCTGGGGCCTCGAGGGAAATCTTTGTATCCTCACTGGCTACAGGGGAGGTCCCTGGGGATTGGAAAACAGCCAATGTTGTTCCTTTGTTTAAGAAGGATAGCAAAAATAATCCAGGTAATTACAGGCCGGTGAAGATTCTTCAAGATAGGATTTATTCCTACTTGGAAATAAGTGGACATATTAGTGAGAGGCAACATGGTTTTGTGAAAGGGAGGTCGTGTCTCATGAACTTGATCGAGTTTTTTGAGGAGGTGACGAAGATGATTGACAAGGATAGGGCAGTGGATGTTGTCTACATGGACTTCAGTAAGGCCGTTGACAAGGTCCCTCACGGCAGACTGGTGCAGAAGGTGAAGTTGCATGGGATCAGAGGTGAGCTGGCAAAGTGGATACAGAACTGCTCGGTCAAAGAAGACAGAGGGTAGCAGTGGAAGGGTGTGCTTCCGAATAGAGGGCTGTGACAAGTGGTGTTCCTCAGGGATCAGTACTGAGATCTTTGCTGTTTGTAATATATATATAAATGATTTGGAGGAAAATGTAACTGGACTGATTAGTAAGTTTGCGGACGAGCAAAGGTTGGTGGATATGCGGATAGCGATGAGGACAATCAGAGAATACAACAGGGTATTAGATCGGTTGGAGACTTGGGTGGAGAGATAGCAGATGGACAAATGTGAGGTAATGCATTTTGGAAGGTCTAATACAGATAGGAAATATACAGTAAATTGCAGAACCCTTAGGAGTATTGATAGGCAAAGGGATCTGGGTGTACAGGTACACAGGTCACTGAAAGTGGCAATGCAGGTGGAGAAGGTAGTCAAGAAGGCATATGGCATGCTTGCCTCCATCGGTCAGGTATTGAGTTTAAAAATTGGCAAGTCATGTTGACACTTTATAGAAAATTAGTGAGGCCACACTCAGAATGTAGTGTTCAATTCTGGGCGCCACACTACCAGAAGAATGTGAAGGCTTTGGAGAGGGTACAGAGATTTACAGGATGTTGCCTGGTATGGAGAGCATTAGCTATGAGGAGAGGTTTGAGGATCTTGGTTTGTTCTCACTGGAGCAACGGAAGTTGAGGTGGAATCTGATAGAAGTCTACAAGATTACGAGAGGCACGGACAGAGTGGATAGATCCCAGGGTGGAAGAGTCAATTACTAGGGGGCATAGGTTTAAGGTGCAAGGGCCAAGTTTTAAAAGAGATGGACGAGGCAGATTTTTTTACACAGAGTGGTGGGTGCCTGGAACTTGTTGCCAGGGGAGGTAGTGGAAGCGGATACAGTAGTGACTTTTAAGGGGTGTCTTGACAAGTACATAAATGAGATGGGAATAGAGGAGTATGGTCCCTGGAAGCATAGGGTTTTAGTTTTAGTTAAGTCAGGCAGGATGGTGGGTGCAGGCTTGGAGATCCGAATGGCCTGTTCCTGTGCTGTAATTTTCTTTGTTCTTGTTCTTTATAGTAAAAAGTCTGACAACACCAGGTTTTAGTCCAACCTATTTATTTGATAATATACTCGCAAGCTTTCGGGTTAGCCCCTTCGTCAGGTGAATGGAGAGTTCTGGCCTCAGACAGAGCATATAAAGCACAGACAGTTTAGTTCTTTATTACATAGATAGAACATAGAACATAGAACATAGAACATTACAGCGCAGAACAGGCCCTTCGGCCCACGATGTTGCGCCGACCAGTTACAAAAACAATGACCCACTAGCCTATACCAATCCCTTTTCGTCCATAAACCTATCCAGAGATCTCTTAAACGCCCCCAAACTAGACGCATTTACAACCGCAGCAGGCAGGGCATTCCAATCCCTCACCACCCGCTGGGTAAAGAACCTACCCCTGACATCCGTCCTGTAGCTACCCCCCCTTAATTTAAAGCCATGCCCCCTCGTGCTAGCTTTCTCCATCCGAGAAAAAAGGCTATCACTATCCACCCTATCTAAACCTCTAATCATCTTATATGTTTCAATAAGATCCCCTCTTAGCCGCCTTCTTTCCAACGAAAACAACCCTAAATCCCTCAGTCTCTCCTCATAGGACCTCCCCACCATACCAGGCAACATCCTAGTAAACCTCCTCTGCACCCTCTCCAACGCCTCCACATCCTTCTTGTAATGCGGGGACCAGAACTGCACACAGTACTCCAAGTGCGGCCGCACTAGAGTAGTGTACAGTTGCAACATTACACTGCGACTCCTAAATTCAATCCCCCTACCAATAAACGCCAAAACACCGTACGCCTTCTTAACAACCTTATCTACTTGATTCCCAACTTTCAGGGATCTATGTACACACACACCTAGATCCCTCTGTTCATCCACACTATTCAAAGTCCTCCCGTTAGCCCTATACTCGACACATCTGTTGCTCCTACCAAAGTGAATTACCTCACACTTCTCCGCATTAAATTCCATCCGCCACCTCTCGGCCCAGCTCTGCAACCTATCTAAGTCTCCCTGCAGACTATGACACCCTTCCTCACAATCTACCACACCTCCAATTTTGGTGTCATCAGCAAATTTACTAATCCACCCAACTATACCCTCATCCAGATCATTAATAAAAATTACAAACAACAGTGGCCCCAAAACAGATCCCTGAGGCACACCACTCGTAACTGTACTCCATGATGAATATTTACCATCCACCACCACCCTCTGTCTCCTATCTGATAGCCAATTCCTGATCCAACTTCCTAGATTACCCACAATCCCATACATCTGGGAAGGATTTGTTCTGTAACAATGGCTATGAGGGAAGAAGATCTGCTTGGGTTCAAGCCCTCCTGGAGTCACTGTGAGGCAACTGCCAAACTTAATGGAATCCAGGATGCTGGGGGGAACCAAGGAAGATGTCATTTTTTTTTGTCAGTCAATGAGAGGGATTTGAAGTTTTAAATTTGGATTTGCACTTGCAGACTGGAAGGGCTTTTAAATGCTGATGATTGGAGTTATTACAAGCAAGCTTGGACAGTTCTGATTTATCCCTCAGGAAAGTATGGAAGTCAATAGCTGGCCTGATGCACTAAGTGGCTACCAATCTCAAAATGATACTGGACTCAGTTTTCCCCAAAAATGACTAAGGGGGTGATTCTCTGACCTCTTAAGAAAGCCGACGGGAATCCTGATGCCCCAGTGGCTCAGGTGTTGGCTGAAAATCTGGATACCCCTAGGTGCGGTGGCTCTCGGGGTACACCTGACCCATCCCGTTGTTCCGAAACAGGTTCCCTCACAGGCTGGACAGCATCCCAATAATTATGCAAAGCCGCTAATCTGAATGTCATTAGCAGGTTTGATGGCCAAGTCACCAGCCTCCTGTCACTCATCCAGCCAGGCAGTTGGGGCAGCACTGGGCAGGCTTCACATGTGTTACCCACAAGCGGGAACATGTCATGCTGGATCTCAAAGGTCCATGGAGCATCTCCAGCCCCTCAGAAAAAAGGGGGCATCCTCTCTCTCACATCACAGTCATGAGTGTAACCCAACCCAACCTCCCTCAGACTTTCTCCCCTCAGATCCCTCCATTCACTTCCATTCCACATCAGAACCCCTCCCCCCCCAACCTACTTAGCCTCCCTTTCAGGCTACATGCCTTGGCACTCTCAATGGTGCACTGTACCCTGGCGCTGACACCCTGACCCAGCACCTTGGGCACCAAGGGGGTTGAGGAGATAGGTCCAGTGGCCATTTGCCCCTCTGCTGTTGCCAGGCTGAAGGTGACGGGTCCTAAATGTCTGCCCAGCTGTGCAGTGTACTCAGCCCCAATATCTGATTCCCTTACTGGGCAGGAACCAGATTACATCCAGGAGCAGTGGGTAGGAAGATAGCGATGAGATTTGGCACCAGCACAGAACATGCTAAACAGGCCACCTGCGATTCTCCAGCTCTGCTCTGCTCTATCGCATCCTGCGTCAAGCACGACATGGCTGGAAAATCACAGCCCTGGTGATGCCTTCGGACCTGTTTATTGATACCAATTTAATTTTACAAGCTACATGTGCTTACATCTGATAGACTTCCTTGAGAAAACCTATGTTTTAATGCATTCACCTGCAATTGGGAAAAGGTTATTTTCCCGTCAATCATTCTAATGAAGGCAAAGAATTAGGAAATGGTGAAAAATGAAACATTTTCCAATTTTGTGATAGTCAACAAAAAGTCACATTACTTCAACCTTCCCACTTCTCCTTCAGGCAATTGCTACGATTAAGAGGATTTGCAAAATTCCATCAACAGGATGCCATAAGCAGAACGACTGGAAAGGAAAACTAGCAGGAAGAAAGCACGATACAGGCCGAATACCACATTCCAAATATGATTTTGCTGATATTACAGCCAAAATGCTAAAGGTTCAAATACAGATTGATTCCAAAGGAATCAGACATAGGATTAAAATCAATTACATTGAAACAATGAATCTTAATACTGTAATTGATTTTAATTTAATTAAACATTAGTTTTACCCACTCAATATTAAGAACATCTGGCAAAAAAAATCCATTGAGATTTTTGTAAAGTGACTCCCTTGTTCATGGCAAAGATACATTTTTCATTTCGCAATGTATAGTAGTGATCACACATTAGTGATCATTCATCCATGTAAAATACAGAGGAATAGCTAAGAAAAATGTTCCAAAGTTCACTCTCAGAATGGGACCTTAGTATAAATTGGAGAACTGGGCACTGTGCTCTGACCCTCACTCCTACTGGGTGAGGCTTTGTGCCAGAATAGAGTCTTGTAAAATGTAACCCATAAAAATCAATGTGGGATTTTACGGCCTCACTCGAGTGAGACTGGAAAATCCTGCCCAAGGTCAACAGACATTTCCATTGGCTGCTCCATACCCGCTCCAATTCTGTGAAGGGTGGGGAGTAGAATTCCAGTGAATTATTCTATAAACTGATCAGTCTTCTACAGCTTTGCAAACATGTAGTTCAGGCAATGTACAGTCAAACAAATGGCCAGACCTAACATTCAGACATTCCACCTCTCCACCTTGCACGTTGCTGATATATAGTGTGATCATGGATCTCTTGCTTAACACCCCATTCTCTTTCCTTCCCCCTCTGATATTTTGCTCTCAAGCACTCAAGGACTGACATCTGACTAACCACAGCAGCTTCAGGTGGGCAGGTGAGAGCTACAACGCAACACCTTACTTGAAATGACCCTCACAGCCATCAACTCAGATACTGTCACTGCATGAACTTTATAGTGCATTATAACGTCAAGATCAGCACATATCGTTGGTGCCCAAGTTGGCTGCAGCCAGGTCAGGGATTAAAGGGAGTTAGTGTGCCAACTCAGCAGAGGCCAACGTTGCCCACGAGTTCTACTGTAGCTGACACAGAAGACTTTGATGAGGTGACACACACCAGCTCCAAGAAAGCGCCTGCAAACCCAGAGGTGATGCCACATCTGGTGGTCTCTGTCTCAGCTTCAGCAGCAGCACAGATAGAAGCCACCCAGTGTCTCAGTGCTGCAGTGGAAGCGGAGGTCAAGTCATGAGGTTTACTCTTGCTGCTCTGTTGATTCAGGTTGCTGCCATCATGGCTGTGGATCTCGGTATTAATAGAGCATGCAGGCTTTTATGACAGATGAATTGTCCATCCCCCAACAGATTACTAAGAATTCCTGATGTGCTACATAGGAGAGTTTGGCAATGGCTCAATGTTGCCATAATCTGCTGCCCTCTCAAGATGAGAACATTTGTGCTCCTACCACAACCACTCCACCACTACATTTCAGCTAGCCAACCCAAAAAATTGGCACCAATGTTGAAGTGATGCAGTACAAAACCAGACCTCAGGACTCAGAGTTACTCCGGGGCATCCTGCATGGCCATCTGCAGTCTCTGCCACTGAAAGTCAGCCACCTTCCACCAGTCACATTGCCGTCAGTGGAGAAGCATTGCATAAGAACATTAGGTAAAGCGTAGACACTTGCAAAATAGGCACTGATGGAATCATAAGGGTCTATATTTCATTTTTGCTTGTATATTTGAATATGCCACTAGATAAAAATACTGTGGAAAATTTCCTATAGGTGGCTTTTATTGGAAGTTTTTGGCCAACAGAACACTGGAATGAAGGTCACAGATGGATAAGAAGGTGAGTAATAATTGAACAATGATTTCTTTTCTTTATTTTTTCCTGGGACATGGACGCCAATGACAAAAGCAGCATTTGTTGTCCATCCCCAATTGCCCTTGAACTGAGAAGCTTGCTGCATCATTTCAGTGGGCAGTTGAGGATCAAACATATTATTGCAGATCCGGAGACACAGCTAGGCCAGACTAGGTAAGGGTGGCAGATTTCCTTCCCTAAAGGGCATTAAAGGACCAGACGTCTATTTACAACAATTGATGATAGTTTCATGGTCACCATTACTGAGAGTGGCTTTATATTCCAAATGTATTAATTAAATTCAAATTCTATCAATTGTTGTGGTGCGATTTGAACCATATCCTCCAATGCTTTAGTCTGGGTATCTGGATTACTAATTCATGATGGTGAAGGAGTAATGCCCTAAGGAAATCAGAGTCTGAGGAATTGGCCTCAAACAGGAATAGTCTTGGGTCCCTCCTTTCTTATCCTTCTCCTTTCTCTTCTTCCTTTCCTCCCAACAAGATGTCGTCCAGATGTCTGGAGTCAGTGCTGCACCCTCTTAATAGACAGATTATGGAGAACATAACACAGTGAACCTGGGGATATATTCTGGACAGCATTGGAGTGGTGAATCTAAGTAGTCCAGGCGGTGAAGCCACTGCAAAAGAACACAAAATGACCCACTCCACAATGTGTCTGGTGGCTACATGATGGTAGACCCTTCATGCAGCAGGACGGTGATCAGCCATGGGCATAGTCGCACATGAACTGCAAATTAATAGAGTGGAATCCCTTGCAGTTCCTGTACCTCTCCCCATTGATATGTGCAGACTGCATAGATACTTACATACTTTCAATGGCTTCCTCCACGCTTGGAAATCCTACAACACTGGTGAAACCCCATTCATTTCACTTCTCTCTGGTAGAGAAAAAAATGATGAATTAGCTCTCCTGGCCTCTGTCATCTCCCTGATACAGTGACGGACAATAAACTGGGATACGTTTGTTATATTGCCTTCTTCCATCTGGGAGCATCTAATCACAGTAAGAAGTCTCACTACACCAGGACGATTTGGCATGCCCTTCTTCCCCCCGAGAATGATCTGGCCTCCCTCCCCCCCCCCCCACCCAAGAGGTATAACTGGCCCTCCTCCCCTCCCTCCCCACCTCCTCACTAGAGAACGATCTGCCCTCCTTTCTCCCCCGCAACCAGACAATAATCGGGCCCCCCTCCTCCCTCACACCCCCTCACCAGAGAATGATCTGACCAGCCCCCCCTCCTCCCTCACCATCAACCTGAGTCAGAGAGCCATTGGAAGCTCTGAATTTACCTCTTCAGCAGCTGGAGGGTCCAAAAAAAAATTTTATTTAGCATGTCCATTTCAGCCCAATTCCAGATTGGCGAAACGATGGTAAAGTGGGAAATGCTGATAAAGTTGGGTGGGCAGTTCTTTAATTCAATCTAAATGCATGCAAATGCATTTAAATTGCCATTGCACCCGTTTCGGGTACGAATTGGACCGCGGCCATTCCCGTACCTCAGTAAAGTGGCTATCTGCACAGACACGGGCGCGGATCACATTAATGGCTTTATGCCCGACTTTACCACGTTTTCGCACCCATTGGGCCCATTGAATACAATGAGGTCACAGCATCTAATCATACCCATGAGTGAAGATTTAATTCAGCAACAAATAATGTTGATTTACACAAGCTGGTCTGTATAAAGAACACTTGAATAAGAAATTGAATAAAACACAGAAGAGTAAGGATGCTTGATTGATGAAAAGATAAAATGTAAAAAATGTAATTGTTTAATTTTGCGATGAGTAAGAATGTTTCTAGAATCATATTAAAACTGTGGTGTGAGCCTTTGGTGCAAAGTCCTTCACACAACACAACTGTTACACATGTTAAATGTGTGTTAATATATTTTAATCTGTATATTAGAATATTTACTAAGTTGTAGAATTTGTCCAGGAGGAAGTGGTATCGTGCCTCCTGCTAACCTGCCTGATAGTGAGGCACATTCCCCAACAGCTACCTCTTATACAGGACTGCCATGTTATGTAGCAATGCCACACGTAATGGCCGGAATCTCCTGGAAATGGCACCAATCTCTCAGTGGCTACTGAAAGCAATCTGGGAGATTTTGAAATGCGATTTTAAGCAAATAAATGAATTATTGTAAAACTGGTACTGATGTAGATGCTCACAAACATCATTTCTCGCAGGGTAGGTTAAAGATTAAGATCTCATGTATAGTTTTAGAGGAGTATATGAGTTACAGAATGGTGATCATTTTGTCTCTAGGTGATGAACTGTTAACTTAAGTGCAGCGTGGGTGGAATTGGCACTTCATGAGGTAATGGTCTCAGGGATGGCGCACGCTCAATCATCTACCTCTGTCTGGGTTTGGAGGGAGCAAATGGTCCAATGCTGGTAACCATCAGGAGGGAACAGGTTAGAGCCAGCACCGGCTGGAAACCGAGACACGTGTGTGTGCAAAAACAAAATGCTAAGTGTTCCAGTATCAGTGTTTCTGACAAGAGAGCTGAGTTAAAATTGGCTCTGATGTTTCAACATCACCTCTAGTATGTTGTGTTCCACTAAGACAGTGTTTTGTACCAGGTATTAAATGAATATCCTGGGATGTTTTAGTCTTTCTGTCTCAACTGATTTGTGACTTCGCAAGAAGAACTGACAAGAGATTCTATGAAAGATGATGACGGCTATTAATTTTCTGTTTCTGCACTCAACGGAATTAAGTGCATATGCAAAGTAGATAGATTATCATAATTACCTTACTGCATTGTCTTCATCACATTAATGCCGTCATTTGTGACTGACTATTAGGCTATTGTGGTAGATCCATTTATCCAACGTGAACTGTAAAGTGTTAAGAGCATTAGCAATTGTGTTTTACCCTCTCAAAATGTGAACAACGCTGTGACAATGTGCATTTACATGGTGCATTAAACATGTGAAACATCCCAGGACCATTGATTACTGAGCCACATAAAGAAAATTTAGATCAGGAGAACTTAAAGCTTGGTCACAGAGATAAATTTTAAGGTGCATCTTATAGGAAGAGAAAGTTAAAGAAGCAGAGAAGTTTAGGGAAGAAATTCTGCAGCCAAAGGCATGGTCAACAGTGGTGCAATGAAAATTAGTGATACAAATCCATTATAATCTTCACTAGAGAGCCTAATGGACTGCCACTGAGAATGGTTTGGATCCACTGCATAATTAGGGACAAGGTTATATTAAGTGCACACCTAGTCCAAATGTTAGGGTTCCTAACTCTGATTGGATGTATCCTTGGTGTTTTCATTACATGACTCCAACTGCTCCATCTGGTCAAACATTCTTTTTTCATCCCATCGCCAGTAAATTTACAACCTGTTAAAAAAAAGGGTTCAAAGAAACAAACAAGTATTTTTTAATAACCCAATGATTTTTCTTCCAGATTGCTCATAGCAGTATCTAGGGAGATTAATCTTTAACTCTTGAAGGCTCAGGACAATTCTGGAGGATTATCAACACTATCATATGTCAGTATGTCAATGGTAAATATTCAACACAAAAGCCCCACTTGTGTTATCAGTAAAATCAATGTCTCTTTTGATAACTTGATCTACACATGAAATAATGGAATGTGAAAACTGAATTACAGAAGAAGTAAGAGAGAAAGAAGAAATATATTGACAAAAGTGAAATTCTTTTAGACAAATGTTGGGCAGGATTTTTAGTTCATAGAATCCCTATAGTGCAGAGGGAGGCCAGTTGGTCCATTGCACCTGCACTGACAACAATCTCACCCAGGTCTTGTCCCCACATATTTATCCTGCTAATTCTACTGACAGTGGGGGGTAATTTAACATGGCCAATCAACCTAAGCCACACATCTTTAGAGCGTGGAGGAAATCCATATAGATACAAGGAGAATACACAGATAGTGACCCGAGGCCAGAATCAGACCCGGACCTGGATCCCTGACGCTGTGAGGCATCAGTACTAATCACTGTGCCACCATGCTGTCCCAAATCTTGAGGGCCCACTCCCTCCATCTGGTGCAATGGTGGCACGGACTCAAAATGTGGAAAGTTTGAAAAAGTGTGATTCTCGCCGGCGAGATCGCATGTTCCCATTTTGAGCAAACCTCACAGAGTGATGTGGAAAACGCTAGCAAAAGAGCTGGAACCTAATTTGAATGCAACAACATATCATCAATGAGCACTCAGTCTGGATATTGAGCCCAAACCAAATATTCAGCAGGTGCCAGTGTGACATCCCTCTAGCACCATCTACAACAGGCACTGCCACCTCCGCATTTTGAGCCCACGTCACTATTCTCCCAAACGGAGAGAGGGTGCTGCCTACAGCAGAGCTTTTTTACTCTGTCTTCAGCACAACCATTCTCACACACCACCAGACTGAAGCGCTGGATGTGTCCGTGGGTCCACCAAGTTTGGCGACATGAAAGGACAGGATGGAGGCTCTATGAGTGAATGGAGTGATTTATTATTTGTTACTCTATAAATGGTGATTTCCCTACACTGTGTCTATCTTCATCCACGACTATAGGTGCCTATCTTCTTAATCTTCCTCATCCTCCCACTATGTCTAGGTGCTTCCCCAGGATTCTAGCAGAGCTTCGAGAGGCCAGCTGATTTCCATGGCCTGTTGCCTGACGTGACCTTGTCAGGTATCCCCAGGGGCTCCTGGACATTGAGGGCCCAGGTCTAATTTCAGTCTGTGGAGATGCCGGTGTTGGATTGGGGTAAACACAGTAAGAAATCTCACAACACCAGGTTAAAGTCCAACAAGTTTATTTGGTAGCAAAAGCCATCCTCACAGCATTGGCCTCAGTGCACTGAAGTGGTGGCATCATCTCCTCGGGCAGAAGGCAATGGGACTCCTCCAGTGGACCTTGCAGTCTGAAGATGCATGCTGTCTGATGCTCGCACCTCTGCCTTTGCAGTTCCATCAACTCGACTGGACCCAGGGAGACGTCATCGGCCAGGGGCCCAGCAGAGTCCTGGCCTCCAGCATCCCTCCGAGTGCAGCTTTCCTGAGACGTCCCTGCCTACACCTGCTATGGATCTATAGCTGTGAGGTGCTCACCAGTGAGTGATCCAGAAGCCTGTCTACTTACTGGACTCCCCAAAGTGTGAGCACCTGAGCTGGAGGCGGGCATGGGTGACAGCTATGATGCCTCTTCCACAGTAGAGTCCGAGAAGTCTCCCTCAGAGCTGCTCATGTCTGGTGGGTCCGGCGGCGTGAGAGTGCTCCGGCTTGCTCAGCTGCTTTGCTGGCAAAATAAGGGGGATAGCATTAGTGCATCACTAGGGATAAAGGATGGGGTATTGATTACTCACTTGGCACCTCGAGAATGACAGTGTGTCTTGAAGATTCTCACCTTTGTGTGCTATCCCCATTTCACCAGCAGTGCAGGCATGTTCTTCCTCCTCCCCAGCCAGTTTGAGGGCTCTGTCCTCAAATGGTATGAAGATTCTGAGCTCTGGGATTACTCCAGTTGGTCATGTTTGTTCACAATTGTTGTGGTTGAACTTGTCCGTGAAAGGACACAGATCGAGAGAGCGTAGGTGGCAGTGTTGACATTTAAGATGGCGATGAGGTGTGGCAGGCGAGGGTCACGATTGGGAGCCGAAGTGTGATGAATGTAGCAGCGAGTAGGGAGGAAATATGGTGACTGGGGGAGGGGGGAGTCGGGCCTCCATAGAGGTGTTGGTAAAGGTTGAAGTGGCTGGGTGAAAGATGAGGTATGGTGCAAGAGGGTCCAGAAAAAGATTGCATGAGACTCATTTACCCTGGCTGAGTGAAGAAGATCAGTCATCGTCTTTCAGCACTGCTGCTGTGTCCTCAATTTGCAGTGAACTTGTATTCACCAGGACTGCCAATGCATCCCAGGTGGTGGCCTTGGTGGGAAGCCTTCTCCTGGAGCAGGGGTAGAGTGCATCCTGCTTCTGCTCCACTCCATCGAGACGGTCAGGACTCCCTCTGAGGGTGAGGGCTTCCCCGCTGCAGCCCCCTGCAGTTGCTGTGGAACAAAGCAGTTTATATGCCACTCCCCAGTGAATAGTGTGATTAAGTATAACTGTGGCGGGTGAATCAGAAGGAGGCCGCCCCGGGCATGGGGTGATTATCATGGCCATAAAAACTGTTGTCAATGAGACTCCAGATTAGAAATTACACTGGAATCTTTGACGGGATTCACTCTGTTTTTCTGACCGGAACTAAAACTTTGCCAAATTCTGATAAGATTGCCCCCACTGTTTCTGTTAGCATAAGGTATGGATATTTCTTTCCATGGCTGAACAGATTGAAGAAAAGCTGACTTATTATCAAACTCGCAGATAATGGGAAGCCTAAAATCCTCGGCCACACTCAGCCAGCTGAAGTACAATATTGTGAGTGCTGGTGACTTCCATTCCTGACCACACTTGAGTCCTCAAAACAAAAGCTTAACTAATACTTCAATAGGTTTACCATCGCTTACTTCAACTTACTGAATGTCTCAAGTTCCTTCCCTATCTGTCCTCTGGGCTCTTCCAGCTCATTTTATTTATGAGACCCCCCCGCCCTCCCCGCTCCCCCCACTTCTACTCCCTCAAGCTATTCTCAAAAAACCACTGAACATTCAACTCCTCAGTGCTACCCTCACACCCCAACATCTGCATTTGGTGTACCCAGTATAGAACGGACCACAATGTGGGTATCAAATGCATTGCATAAATTTACATAAGTACATGAATGTACTTAAATGGTGAGGGCAGAGGAGGTAAAGGGGCAGGTGTTACATTGCTTTCATCCAGAGAAAGATGCCATGTGAAGGGGAGAGGGTATTTGGGATGATTGAGAAGAGTACGGTCCCGGGCATGGGGAAGGGACAGGAAGATGAGTTTGACAGTGGCACCATGGTTTGCACTGCTGCCTCACAGTGCCAGGTTCAATTCCAGCCTTGGGTAACTGCCTGTGTTTGTATGTTCTCCCTGTGCCTGTGTGGGTTTCCTCTGTGTTCTTCAGTTTCCTCCCACAGTCCAAAGATGTGCCAGTTAGGTTGTTGGCCATGGAAAATTTTCCCTCAGCGTCCGGAGACTAGCAGGGGTTACAGGATAGGGCCTGGGTGGGATTGTGGTCAGTGCAAACTTGATGGGCCAAATGGCTTCCTTCTGCACTGGAGAGATTCTATGAAATCATGCTGGATGTGGTGGGAATGGCAGAGGATAATATGTTGAATATTGAGGCTAGTGGGGTAAACGGTGAAGCCAATAGGAGCTCTATCATGGCATTGGAAGGGAAGAGGTAGTAAGACAAATGCCAGGCATGGTGGCAAGCCCTGCCAAGCATGATCAGGGAGAAATCTTCTATTGACAGAAAAGGAAGGGCTATCAGAAGCATTAGTATGGAGGATCGTATCATCTGAATGGATGCAATGGAGATGGAGAAACTGGGAGAATGGAATGGAGTTCTTACAGCAGGCAGGGTGTGAGGAGATGGAGTCAAAATAGCTGTGCAAGTCAGTGGGCTTATTGTGAATTTGTTGATTGCCTATTTCTCGAAATGGAGACGGAGAAGTTGAGGATGGAAAAGAGAAATAGACTGACCAAATGAACTTGAGAGAAGGGTATAAACTGGAAGCAAAATTTTCCAGTTCAGAGGATGAGCAGGAAACAACACCAAAACAGTGATCAATGTATCAGAAAAGGAGTATGGGACAGAGTCTGAGTATGGCAGGGATAAGGATCATGGTAAACTATCCCTCCTCTTCTTCCTCAGTTTGTCTGCGGTCTTTGACAAGTTGACCACTCATTTGGTAAGGAATTTACCTCACCTAGAGTTAACCCATAAGCAGCCTACATCTTTGCATTATAGCCACATGCAATATTGGTATTTAGAGGCCCCTGCTAGAAGGGCATCTTCCTGTCATCCCAGCTTAGAAAGGCTGACCCAATTTCAGGAACCAACTAGCACTGGAAGTTGAAACTCTCTGACTGTGCAAGCTTCCAAACTGGGATCCCCTAAAGCAGACAAGGGTCTTTAAAGCCTCCCATTCTTCTGACATTTAGCCTAATCCCCATCCCTGAGTCTGAGAAACCAAACCTTCAGGTCACCCAAGTGAATAGGCAGGTGCTAATTGGGACAAGAACTGCTCAATCCTATGCTTCCAAGGCCTAGCATCCCCAGAATGAAATATCCGGCATTCCCCCATGCAACACACAGAGCTACTTAATCATCACTACACCCCTGAATGTTCACCACTCTGTAAAACTCCGGAACTATTTGAAAAGCTGAAGATAAAGTTGCCATAGTCCTAGATGACCATAAGCTGCTTTCCTTTTGGAGGGGGGAGAGCTCACTGGTGGTGACCTAACCTGAGGATCCCCATATCTCTGGGGTAAAGTTAAGAAGGCAGGTCTTCAGCCAGTGTTGGAATTGAACCCAAGCTGTTAGTATTGCGCTGCATCACAAGCCAGCCATCCGGCCAACTGAGTTAAACCGATTCCCACTTGAAGATACAGTAGGGTGAAATGTCTGACCCCAAACAAGGTAAGCACAGTGGTTAGCGCTACTGCTGACAACTCCAGGGACTTGGATTTGATTCCTGGCTTGGGTCACTGCCTGTGTGGAGTTTGCACATTCTCTCCGTGTCTGAGTGGATTTCCTCCGGGTGCATTGGTTTCCTCCCACAACCAAAGATGTGCAGGTTAAGTTGATCACAGAGGATTGAAACATTCTAAAACATTCCAAGTACTCTAAATTTAAGGGTTGAAGGAAAATATGCCTCAATTCATAAAGGGGAAATTCAGAATCAAAAAACACCTATCTGCAGACCGTTTGCAGATGGGTAGTGAAAGAAATCAAGGCAGTTTAAATTAATTCCCTTCCTGTCCAAAACAGTTCACATATTCAAGAACATTTCCAAATGTACTTATCTTTGGGTTTTCTCTTAACATCAATAAGCATAAATACATACACCACAGTTTCTTGGTGTACAAATTGTTATAATTTACCTGTATTTAATATGTAATAGGTTTGCTTAAATTTAATTACAAAGAACAAAGCACAGCAGAGGAACAGGCACTTCAGCCCTCCAAGCCCGTGCTAATTATGATGTCCTAACTAAAAAAAAACCTTCTGTCCTTACACTGTATCCCTCTATTCCCTCCCTCTTCATGTACTCACCCAAATGCCTCTTAAATGTTGCTAATGTGCTTACTTCCACCATTTCCTTTGGCAGTGCATTCCAGGCACCCACCACCGTCTGTGTGAAAACCTACTTCACACATCTCCCTTAAACTTTCTTCTTTCACCTTGCACCTTATAAAACGATAATCGTACTAATATTTCTTCAATAACTTGATTCTTACAGTTATTAGGGTTGATCACTGCTAAAGGTATGGAGATCTCTTGAATTTCCACCCATAAGTCATTCAAAATCAAGCTGATATGCTGTCAAGGCATTACAAAGGAGCTCTGCAGGGCCTTGGCTGTTGATTTGTAAGGACTGGACAATATTTCGATTTTATGAACTTCAACACAGAGTACAACGATTCATGGTAAAACTTGAAAAAAGTTGCGCACAAGACTTTTTGAGTTGAAGACACTTTGTTTTTGGCACTTGTTTCCAGAAGCTTGGGATTTATGCATCATCTTCAAACCCTGGTTTTGATCAAAAGAGGGTAAAGATAGTTACAAACCCACTTGAAGAGAACTTACCCCCTGCCAGTTGAAGCTGCTTCTCTTGCCTCTGCCTTGTCATCTCCAGAAGCCTCGCTCACAGTGAAGATTCAGCAGCGGGAAGCGATGAGTGGGAGGAGGTGTCAGGGAATGGGAGAGTCAGTGAGAGGGAAGGTCCTCAGAATCTGGGGGAGTCAGTGAGTGGCAGAGTCCACAAGTTTGAGAGTCAGCAGTGAGAAGGTTAATCAGGGAACTAGGGAGACTGCTCCAAAATGGTGTTGATCAGGCTCTGTAGCCCAACATCAGACCAATGGGACAGAATGTTAAAATGAAATACACAATGCTAAACAGGAATACAAACCCCATTAATTGACCAATAAAACAGTCTGCTTGATTGACACCCTATTTACCACTTCCAGCCCCACTTCCTCCACCACTATTGCAGGGGAGGCGATGGCCTAGTGGTATTATCACTATAAAAAAACATATATGTGCTATCTACTAGATGCACTGCAGCAACTCACCAAATCTCCTTTGGCAGCCCTTCCAAACACCATGACCACTACCACCTCGCAGGACAAGGGCTGTAGATGCGAGGTAGCACCTCCACCATCCAAGTCACACATTGTCCTAACTTGGAGCAGTTTCTTCACTGTTGCTGGTTCAAAATCCTGGAATTCCCTTCATGTAACACTGTGGGTGTACCCACACCACATGGACTACCATGGTTCAAGAAGGCAGGTCACCACCACCGCCTCAAGGGCAATTAGGATGGGAACTAAATGGCTCAGCCAGCGACATCCGGAAACCATGAAATTTAATAAATGCAACGCTAAATTGCAATATAAAATGGGGCAACATTAAAAATAAACTTATCACAGACTCCAGTATTTCCCTGAAGGGGGCGAGTTAGTAAACTTGTCTTATCCACTACCTATGTAGCTTGTTGAGGGGAACAGTGTGTGGAGGTTGAAGATAAGTTACAGTTTTTCATATTTTTCCGTGAGCTGCACTTTGTGTAAAAGAGCCACATGCGGTTGCGAGAGCCATGGTTCTGACAGCCCAGTTATATGACTGCAAGTTGTTGTCGTTTTCTGGGGATATTGCCCTGGAATAATGATCCATCCAGCTTCCTTGCATTGTCTGTACATGAAACTTAACAATTTTACTTCTCAAGCCATCAAACAATGGATAAGGAGGTGGGATGGCTTGAATACTACGAATAATACATTGCTGACATACAGAATTTGTTTCAGCTTTATTGTACCAGTCATTAGATTTTATCAGCCCTACTTTTGCCCCACTCAGCCTTTTAAAATGCTGAAAAATGAAATTAAAGATTTACAGACTTTTCAAAATCTAACAAACCTGTAATTTCCACATGCAGCCATGTGCTATTAATTTTTGTAGCATCTCTTGTCAGTTGTCATTTAAGTAACTCTACAGCGGGGAATTTTCCTCTCCCACCCGCCACAGGAATCATAGCGGACGTGACACAGGCCATACATAGGTCTGTTGACCTCGGGTGAGATTTTCTGATCTTGGGGCGAGTGTGGCTGGAAATCCCCCCTCTATATCTCCACTATTTTGCCCCAGCCTTCTCCCCCCATCTCTCTCCACCTCCATACACACTTCTCTGGGAAATTTACATTGAAAAACCCAATATGTGCTGAGAGTTCATCTGTATAAATTTAAATATAACTGTACCGACCAGCAAAATCCCATTATTAACATTCAGGAAAAATGACAGGTGCAAAGCTCTCTCTTTGACACCAGGACCTGAAAAATCTTCATCTACACCTATTGAACCATCTCATGCTATGAATGAACATAATCGCTCAAGTACATCTTGTAGTCCAATTTTTTTTATTATACAGAAAATAAATGAGGATTGCAACTGTTAACCAAAACGAATGAGTTTAAACAGTAATAATACATCTGTTTCAAAAATATATTGCAAAATCCATATTCTTTGAATGCACTTTCTATATAAATTCAAGCAGTTTGTAATTACTTACAGTCAATTTTGTTTTACCAATTATGTACATTAAAAACATTTGATGGTCAGCTTGCTTTAATAACCTGCTTTTATTTTTATGTGTTTGCATTAGGTAATTCAATATTTTTATGATTTTTGAACAATAAGTACTACCTGTGCTGCTTTGTGGAAATGATTCCTTTTCCTACAGCACTGACCTTGAGTCTGAATTGAGTTAATAATTCAGCTTGGGTTTCTGTACCCCCCACAACCATTCCAACAGAGCAATCCCATTAGAATTTCTCGTGATTAACCTTTACTAAGTCCTTACCAGTTTTTAACGAGCAATTGTTTTGTGTGGACTAACTTTCATCATCAGATTTTGGCACAGCAGCAAAACTCTGAACAGCATTAAAATTTAAGAAATGGCTATTAGCGATTTCCACCAGTCTTCTGGCTTCTCTGTTTACCGACATTTACTTTTGTGTTAAATTTCCCTCTGAGAGGAAAATGTTGTCCATATGTGATTTAACTGAGTTGAACATGAATCATTTAACTTGTCTACAAATACAGTAGACAGCAGTGTTGAAGGTAAAGAAAGACTTACATTTATATTGTACCTTTCATTACCTCCAGGGGGGTAGTTGCACACTCTGCAACCAGGATCGGGTTGCTGGGGACGCTGCACACTCTGCAGCTGACGATCAACTGGGGGGGGGATGGCATTTAACCGGAATAGGCTAGGGGTGGGGATCGGCTGAGCTGGGGGAGGAGGGGGGGAAGGGAGAGGGGGTTACTGGATGGGGGGGCCGATCAGATGTGGAGGCCAGCAATCATGGGGGAGGGCACACAAAATAGAGAGATCTGCGCATGAGGCTTTCTAGTGAGCTTAGGCCCTGCCCCTCCCCCTCCTGGCAGTAAACAGATTGAGCATTACTTTTTCCACAGAGTGCCATAAGATCGGACCTGTGGCCACACTGAAAAAAATGGATCTGTAACTCCTGTTTTCACATTCGTTCAGGACTTAGAATTTTTTGATAAGGTTGCCCCCAATATCATTTAAAATTCTGTTCTCCCCATGTTCACTGACCTAGATGGGCTCCTGACTAGGGAATGTTTTGATTTTAAAAAAGATTGCCCATATTTCAGATTCCTTCATGTACTCACCTCTCCCTATCTTGGTAACATCCTCCAATTGTTCAAACCTTTGAGATCTCTGTACTCCTCCAATTTTGATCTTTTGCGCATCCCTGATTTTAATCACATCACTATTAATGATCATTCCTTAAGTCACCAAGGCTCTAAGCTCTGGGATTCTCTTCCTTAACAGCTTGCCTCTACTTTTCTTTCCTTCTTTAAGGCACTCCATAAAACCTACCTCTTCAACCATACTTTTGCTCATCTACCCCAATATCTCTTCAGTTGACTCAGTATCAATGTTTTTTTGTTAATGCTCCTGTAAAACCCATCGGGATGTTTAACTACAAGTTGTTGCTGTTGCCTCTAATATAAAGATATCCCAAACTGAAGTACTCAGAAGTTAAGCTCAAATTGAAAGATTATTTGTAACCAGCAATAAAGTCATCCTCAAAATCTTAAAGCTCTCATGGAAGAGTCATCTGTCATCAGTATTTCATTATCCTTCCAGTTTCATCATAATTCCCATTCTAACATTTGTACCAAAAATTACAGTGATGAGAGTTACCTGGCCAGTGAAATTCACAAACTATTTCAGTAAAAGGAAAAAGTTACATGAGAAAATTGTTACCAACATTAACCCATCTATCAAGAACATGTTTTCAACAGTTGAAACAGTAGTCAGGTCCGATGGATTTTAATCAAAGGCTTCCGTGTTTGATCTTCAGTCTGATATTCAGTGTAAAAGATTAAACTTATCAAAAGCCCTTTATATCTATTTCTTAATTGTTTAACCCTCAGAAAGAGACTAAGTATTATCTGTTTATTTATAAGTGAAATACAGAATTCACATAGTATAAAAATAGCTATTTAAAGGAATTGTGATTAGCATTTTGAGTTGTTTATTTTTCTTTCATAGCTATTTCTTGTCATTATTCTCTGGAAGGGTTTCATGTCTACAAAAGTATTAAAAGCAGCAACAAAAACGAACAAAAATTCAAATGTATATACAATTCCTCATATTGTTTTCTGAGTGTCTTTTTTGATGTCTACTACTATACGCGACTATTAGCCAAAAAAGCTTGTTTCCAGGTGCAGACCAATGGAATTTCATGACCTTCTTCTCAATGAGTTGGACTTGTAAAACCTCTGTAAAGTCAAAAATACATGAACAACTTTTAAGATCATGTTGGTCAGACCGCCCCCTATCTCCCCAAGTGGTTATTTGGACTAAATGAAAAGCAGTTTATATGAAGGAGGAGTATATTTTGGCACCTAATTTAGAATCCAGGTCAGGGGCATAATCTGAAATCCCCAAAAAAAAAGATACGGTTAGGAAAATTCAAAAGTAAAAATTAAAGTGGCATGGTTGAAATGGGGGACAAAGTCAGTTTGGTGAATCGTAACTTCACCACTCTAGAACAGGCGATCTAATTCACAAGTTACACTATATTTCACAAGGTTGCTTTTGTTGAGCTCTGTGGCAAAGGGGAGGGGAACAGAAGAATACTTGGAGACCAGGATGTTCAGTAGAAATCCAAAGATGTGTTGGTTCGGTGCCAAATTACACCCTTAGTGAGGGGGATTAGATAGGATAAATGCATGGGCTTATGGGAATAGGGTTTGGCTGGGATTGTGGTGGGTGCAGACTTGGTGGGTTGAATGGCCTCCTTCTGCACTATAGGATTCTATGATTCTACACCAAGTCACTAAAGCTGCCAAGACCGAGACTTTAGATCTTTAGAATAATTAAAGCACTATGAGTGGACCTACAATAGTTCAACTGTGGCAAGTATAGGGCATTGGTGAGGCCGCAGCTGGAGTACTGTGTGCAGTTTTGGGCGCCGCACCTGCGCAAAGATATTTTGGCCTTGGAGGGAGTGCAGAGGAGGTTTACTAGGCTGATACCGGAGTTGAGGGGGTTGAGCTATGAGGAGAGGCTGAATAAATTAGGCTTGTACTCGTTAGAGTTTAGAAGAATGAGGGGAGATCTCATTGAGACGTATAAGATGATGAATGGGATGGATAGGATAGAGGTGGAGAGACTCTACCCGCTCAAAAAAGACAGTAGGACTAGGGGGCACAGCCTCAAGATAAAGGGGGGGCAGTTTAGAACAGAGTTGAGGAGGAACTTCTTCACTCAAAGGGTGGTGAATCTCTGGAATTCTCTGCCCGTTGAAGTGGTGGAGGCTGCCTCGCTAAATATTTTTAAGACGCGGGTTGATGGGTTTTTGATAAGAGAGGGGATTAAGGTTTATGGGGAGAGGGCGGGAAGGTGGAACTGAGCCACGACAGATCAGCCATGATCTTATCGAATGGCGGGGCAGGCTCGAAGGGCTAGATGGCCTACTCCTGCTCCTATTTCTTATGTTCTTAAGTAACTTTAGTCTCCTTGAAAATGCATGTAAAGGAAGACCACCAAATGCTGCATGGTAAGCCATGCCCCACAGAGTCATCAATACAAAATGCCATGCATGACCATCCAATTAACCCTGAACGCAAATACACAATAATGTTTCCTGCACAAGAACTGAGATATCCTGACAACCCTGTAGTCTCCTCCATGATCATCCTCAACACCACTGCCCCACAAGGCTGTGTTCTTCCTACACACCTATGACTGTGTGGCCAAATTCCCCTCCAATTCGATTTTCAAGTTTGCTGACGACACCACCATAGTGGTCCGGATCTCAAACAATGATGAGACAGAGTACAGGAATGAGATAGCGAATCTGGTGAACTGATGCGGCAACAATAATCTCTCCTTCAATGTCAATAAAACAAAGGAGATTGTCATTGACTTAAGGAAATGTAGTGGAGAATATGCCTCTGTCTACATCAACAGGGAAGAGTCGAGAGCTTCAAGTTTTTAGGTGTTCAGATCACCAACAACCTGTCCTGGTCCCTCCATGCCAACACTATTGTTAAGAAAGCTCTTCAAAGCCTCTACTTTCTCAGAAGACGAAGGGAATTTGGCATGTTAGCTATGACTCTTACCAACTTGTACAAATGTACCTTAGAAAATATTCTTTCTGGTTGTATCACAGTTTGGTTTGGCTCCTGCTCTGTCCAAGACCGCAATAAACCACAAAAGGTCGTGAAAGTAGCCTAATCCATCACACAAACCAGCCTCCCATCCATTGACTTTGTCTACACTTCCCACTGCCTCGGCAAAGCAGCCAGCATAATTAAGGACCTCACACACCCCAGACATTCTGTCTTCCACCTTCTTCTGTTGGGAAAAAGATATAAAGGTCTGAGGTCACATACCAACCAACTCAAGAACAGCTTCTTCCCTGCTGCTGTCAGACTTTTGAACGGACTTACCTTGCATTAAGTTGATCTTTCTCTACACCCTAGCTATGGCTGTAGCACTACGTGCTGCAGCCTCTCGTTTCCTTCTCTATGAGTGGTATGCTTTGTCTGTATAATGTGCAAGAAACAATACTTTTCACTGTATGTTAATACATGTGACAATAATAAATCAAATCAAATCAGCCATTAAGTGATTGCCAACCATGAGTCATACCAGAACAATACGCCCTCTAAGCAAGTCCTAATAAATGACGCTGATGCATATGTGAATAAAATGAATCAAATTTAGTATAACATAGTCTCAAGTGAATAAATGTAAAGTGCTTGAATACAGGGGCCATCTTTAAATTGTGTCACCTACTCCAGCGAATTGAAAGGGGTCTTTGACATGCTTGCAGCACTGGGCCCAAGATCTTCAGTGAACCACATGGTCGGTCACCCCCTCTACAATCTCTGTCCAGGTTGCCTTCGTCAGGTGGGAGGGTTATTTGTTGCCATCAGTGGGGAAGAGCACACCCATTATTCCAAGATGGCATGGAGGAGAACCTGCAGGAGAGCATTGCTGAACAGACCATTGTCTAGCCTCTCAGACAAATTATTAAGGGCGAGAGGTGTGTGCTGGGGGCCCCTGTGGATCACTGTTCTGCAGGAGGGGAGAAGCGATGGATGCACCCAAGTGATGATTATACTGCGTGGGAGAGTGATGTGAAGTTCTAAGAGATTAAAGAATGAGGGTGGGAATAAAGGGGATAGAAGTGTAACGGCTCCAAAGAGAGGGATGAAGATTTTGGCCTGATGAAAAGTAAATTCCTCATCTGGAATGTTTAGCCTCCAGCTGAGTGCTTTCTGCCTGCAGAGCCTACATGCTTATTCAGGTAGCTTTTTTATAGCCCTCACGGACTTGAAAATGTGTCGGCTAACGGCAGCTTCAGTCACTTTCTGCCCATCTGCGTGATCGTATGTATCCCAGGTGGTCATTGCCCTGCCTCTCAAATTTTAATTGTATTTGTGTGTGCACTAACTCCCAATACATAACTGGAAGTGGTGGCTGCTTCCATGTCAGTTGCTGGGACCCATGTGTCAAGCACTAAATTCCACCCTATGCGTGGCTGAAATTCATTCCAGACAGAAAGAAAAGAAATTCATTTCCACAAGAATTCAATAATCAAGAGTCCTGAAAAAAAAATCAGAGTAATAACAGATAAGATTATAAAGAAGGTGATATTGGGCCAACTTTTACACTCTCTAGGGGATGGGCTGGCAGGTGGGCAGGGAAGTGAAATTGGGTGCAATGCCTTTAGCATGTTACTGGCACGTATCTATCCATAGCAGCCCCAGTGGAATTTTACAGAATGTTGGGCAGACAGTGGATGGCCTATCTACCCATCGGGCAAATGAGCTTTTACTGGCCTCTTTCCACTCTCACTGCAATCTTTCTAGTAGTTGGCAGAGGCTGATGCCAATTGAAAAGCCCAGCTGCTTTTATGCTTGAACTGCTGCTGCACAAGGGCAGAGCACTACACAGACGCAGAGATCTGCACATGCGCAATAGCTCCCTCTGCTGCTGACTAGCAAATTAAGCCCCACCCACTGCCTGTAGTAGCTAGAAATAGTATGGCCCACTTTTTTATGCATGATGTGCACAAGATTAGCAGACAAAACTACCCAAAAAAAAAATCTGCAATTCTCCCAATTTTATGCGAGCTGGACACTGAGACTTCTTGTAAAATTTTGCCCCATAAGTTTAATGAAGAGACACCTTGAAAATAGAGTACTGTTTCACCTTCATGTGTTTTGTTAACGCATAGGTGTGGGTGACACAGTAGCAGAGACATAAATTCAATTCTAGTGTCAGATGACGGTCAGTATGGAATTTGCACGTTTTCCATGTGGGTTTCCTTTGTGTGCTCTGGTTGCCTCCCACACTCCAAGGTTAGGTTGATTGGCCATTCTAATTTGTCTCTTAGTATCAGGGAGATTAATAGGGTAAATATGTGGGGTTATGGTGAAAGAGTCTGGATGGGACTGTTGTTGGTGCAAACTCGATGGGCCGAATGGTCTCCTTTTGCACTATAGTGAATGTATACTTAGAATTCTCCTTATCTTGGCTTGAGTGAAATGTGACTCCCAAATAGACCAAACCCTATTCTGGCCAAATTCTCCAATAACAAATTTCATGCTCCAGAAAGTGGAACAGAAGTCTCAGTGGAAAGTCAAACATTTGCCTATTTATCTTTCGTACATGCTAACATTTTCTGAATTATGTAAACAGGTGTTCTGAGCCACAGCCAAATGTCCCTTGCCTGTCTGTAACTCAATATCAAACAAGTGAAAACAATGGCTTGTTTCCTCCATTTTTGCATTATAATACTCATGTACATTCAGAGCTGTGAAAACAACAATCATATTTCTATACTGCTGTCATTCAATGGAGCAATGAGATCACCAGATAGTTTTTCCAGCTTTTAGATGAAAAATAATCTATTAAAATATTGTCAAAGAAATAATTCTTAAGTCAAACACAGCACTTTAGTATTATAAACAAAATACTTCATGGATATCTAGGGAAATGTTTTTTTTATTTCCAGTCACAAAGTTAATCATAATTCATCGGTGACTTTATCATTTGTGAAATGTATGCAGTTCCACCATTTATGAAAACATAAATCATATCACATGGAATTCCATCCTCTATTTACCGCACATTAAAAGGGATTTATTATTTAATATCATTGATTTTCAAATTACTATTGTGATGGATTTGTGTGAACCCAAAATTATTCAAAAACAATCAAAATGCTGCTAAAATCACACCTTTAACTCATCTCAATTAACAAATTGCTCTAATTATGCTGTGTTTTTCCAGTTTTTACAATCTGCACTGCAGTTTGCAAAATGTCCACACCATAATGTTTGTTAATCTGTTCATATTTAAAAGAAATGCTGCATGCCAGCTGGGATGTGCTGGTTTAGACAATACACTGGAATAGCTACACTTCTATTAACTCTGAGCTTCTTTAAGTGGCCAGGAATGCATGTGGGTATATTTAAATAAAACACTGAATTCACAAGGTAGCAATACACTGAGGTTAGGTTTGATGGCAGATACTAATAGCAGAGGCCCCTTTCCATTTCTCAAATCCATTTTAAATTAATAAGAATGTTCCTTTCTGTTTTTCATCCTCAAAGAGGTCCTTTGCATATTCATTTAATGTTATATTGATGGATTAAATTATCCAGAGTTCAAAATCAATCCAGCGTATATTTATTAGACTGGACTAATACCCTAGTGGGGATAAAGCACAGAAAATGCATTTAGAGACGCTGATAAGGCAGATCCCATTATATGTCATTTTAAACAAAGAGCAAAAAAAGCCTTTGGAGACGCTCTATCAGCTATTAAACAGAGACATTTCATGCGCAAGGAGATTGATGATTAGCATTTCCGATCCTGGGAAATGGTTCTTTCCTCACTGATGATAACCACTAAATGCTGGTTCATTTCTCAGACACAATTATTTCTGCCGTTTCGCTGGCAGATAGATGCCTAGGCCTCATCTGTATCCTTTTGTCTCTTAGTCAGTGCCATTAGTTATAAGTGGGCAATGCTACATCAAAGGAGACTGAGGGAGCAGTATATTAGTTCAAGTTGTTAAACAGATAGACATAGTTAGCAAATACATTCAACCACATCAGCCTCCTGAGGAAGACTACCACAGGGAAGCAGCTTTGGTGACAAATCACATTTGATTATACTTAACAAGAGCTTTATTTGCATCAAGTCAGAATGTGAAACCACGCAATACGATTACAATGTTAACTGCGGTGCAGGTGGCATTTTTGTCTTGGAGTCCGAAGATTTTCTCCAGGGCTTCAAATACAAAAATCTAGGCTGGCACAAAGGGATTTGGAAAGTGTGGTGTGAAATATTAAACTATGTCCTCATCTGCTCTCTCAGGTGAATGGAAAATATCGCATGGCATTTCTTCAAATAAGACCAATGGAGTTAATCCTGGTGGCCAATATTTATTCCTCAATCAACATCCTTAAACAGATAATCTGGTCATTATCACATGGCTCTTTGTGGGAGCTCACTTTTATTGTTAGTCTTTGGCTCCACTTCCTCTGAGCAAAATCCTTTATCTTTCCATTGAAAACAGGCTCTTCCAATGTATAAGTTATACATCAGAGTCTTCTTTGCTCTTTGCTATTATTCATCCGAATATTATGATGTGATGATCACCCTTACCCAAATGTCCTCCTCATGAATAGTTCATCCTCAAAGGAGAGAACAGTGGTATTGTTGCTTGCCTAGTAATCTAAACACCCACAGTAATGCTCTGGGGAACTGGGCTTGAATCCCACCATGTCAGATGGTGGATTTTGAAAAAGCGCAATAACTCCCCCTCAGTTTGGGTTCTGCCAAGGCCACTCAGCTCCTGATTCATTACAGCCTTCGTTCAACCATATACAAAACAGCTGAATGCCAGAGGTGAGGTGAAAATGAATAATGTTGACATTAAGACACCATTTGATAGCATTAGCTTTCAGAGCATTGCTCCTTCTTCTGGTGAGTGAAGAATCAAGTTCACAAACGGAGCACAATAGACACAGACACAATTTGCAAGATAATAATTGGAATGTGAGTCTTTACAGGTAATCAAGTCTTTACAGGCACAGACAATGTTAATGAAGAAAGAGTTAAGCACAGGTTAAAGAGGTGTGAATTGTCTCAAGCCGGGATAATTAGTGAGACAGTCACCTCAGAACTTCGCTATACTGTAAGCCCACAGATAACCTCACAATGCTCCACTTCTCCAGCTTCCACCCTAAACACATGGTTAAAGAAGCCATCTCCTATGGACAAGCCCTCCATATATGCAGGATCTGCTTGGATGAGGAGGATCACAACAGACACCTACAGCTGCTGAAAGACACCCTTATAAGAACAGATTAAGGCTCTTGACTCATTGATTGACAGTTCCGATGCGCCACAGCCGAAAACCGCACCAACCTCCTTAGAAGGCAAACATGGGACATGACGGACAGAGTGCCCTTCGTTGTCCAGTACTTCCCTGAAGCAGAGAAGCTACGACATCTCCTCTGGAGCCTTCAACATATCATCGATGCAGACGAACACCTTGCCAAGGCCATTCCCACACCCCCACTTCTTGCCTTCAAACAACAAGTCAGGGACAGTCAGCATGGCTTTGTCAGTGGAAAATCATGTCTCACAAATTTGATGGAGTTTCTTGAAGGGGTAACCAAGAAGCTGGATGAGGGCAGAGCAACTGATGTTGTCTACATGGACTTTAGCAAGGCCTTTGACAAGCTACCGCATGGTAGATTGTTGCATAAGGTTAAATCTCACAGGATCCAGGATGAGGTATCTAAATGGATACAAAATTGGCTTCTTGACAGAAACCAGAGGGTGGTTGCAGAGGGTTGTTTTTCAAACTGGAGACCTGTGACTAGCGGTGATCAGTGCTGGGTCCACTATTATTTGTCAGTTACATTAATGATTTGGATGACAATGTAGGAAGCGTGCAGATGACATCAAAATTGGTTGCATAGTGGATAGTGAAGAAAGTTATCTCGGACTGCAACAGGCTCTTGATCAATTGGACCAGTGGGCTGACGAATGGCAAATGGAGTTTAATTTAGACAAATGCGAGGTGATGCATTTTGGTAGATTGAACCAGGGCAGGACTTACTCAGTTAATGGTAAGACATTGGGACAGTTAAAGAACAAAGAGATCTAGGGGTACATGTTCATAGCTCCTTGAAAGTGGAGTCACAGGTAGACAGAGTGGTGAAGAAGGCATTCAGCATGCTTGGTCTCATTGGTCAGAACATTGAGTACAGGAGTTGGGATATTTTGTTGAAGTTGTACAAGACATTGGTAAGGCCATACTTGGACTACTGTGTACAGTTCTGGTCACCCTGTTATAGAAAGGATATTATTAAACTAGAAAAAGTGCAGCAAATATTTACTAGGATGCTACCAAGACTTGATGGTTTGAGTTATAAGGAGAGGCTAGATAAACAGAGACTTTTTTCTCTGGAGCGTCGAAGGGTGAGGGATGATCTTATAGAGGTCTATAAAATAATGGGAAGCATAGATCAGCTAGATAGTCAATATCTTCTCCCAAAGGTAGGGGAGTCTAAAACTAGAGGGCATAGGTTTAAGGTGAGGGGGGAGATACAAAAGTGTCCAGACGGGCACTTTTTTCACACAGAGGATGGGTGAGTGTCTGGAACAAGCTGTCAGGGGTAGTAGTGGAGGTGGGTACAATTTTGTCTTTTAAAAAGCATTTGGACAGTTATATTGGTAAGCTGGGTATAGAGGGATATGGGCCAAATGCAGGCGATTGGGATTAGTTTAGGGGTTTAAAAAAAAGGGAGGCATGGACAAGTTGGGCCAAAGGACTTTTTGCCATGCTGTAGACCTCTATTACTCTATGACAGTATAACTGCACAACTTCAAACAGACCATTGTCTGCAGCAAACTGCCCAGCCTTCAGGAGAACAGTGACCATGATATCACAAAACCCTGCCACAGCAACCTCTGGAAGAGATGTCGGATCATCGACATGGATGCCATCATCTCACGTGAGAACACCATCCACTAGGTACACGGTACACACTCTTACGACTCAGCCAACGTTGTCTGCCTAATACGCTGCAGGAAAGGATGTCCTGAGACATAGTACATTGACGAGACCATGCAGATGCTATGACAACAAATGATGAACACCACTTGACAATCACCTGGCAGGAGTGTTCCCCTCCTATTGGGGAACACTTCAGCAGTCAAGAGCATTCAGCCTCTGATCTTCGGGTAAGTATTCTCCAAGGCGGCCTTCACGACAAACAACAATAAAGAATCGCCAAGCAAAAACTAAAAGCCAAGTTCTGCACATATGAAGGCGGCCTCAACTAGGATCTTCGGTTCATGTCACGTTACCTGTAACCCCGTGACATGCCTGGGCTTGCAAAATCTCACTATCTATCCTGGCTTGAGACAATTTGCACTCTTTAACGTGTGCTTAACCTACTCTCCACTCGCATTGTCTGTACCTGTAAAGACTTGATTACCTGTAAAGACTCGCATTCCAACCATTAGCTTGTAAATTGAGTCTGTGTCTATGTATGCCCTGTTTGTGAACACAACTCTTCACTCACCTGAAGAAGGAGCAATGCTCCAAAAGCTTGTGCTACCAAATAAACCTGTTGGACTTTAACCTGGTGTTGTGAGACTTCTTACTGTGCTTACCCCAAGTCCAACACCAGCATCTCCACATCAAAGTTATAACATGACTATTTAACACACATGAATCAAGTGCTCAGAACTATATATTTATAGATAAGCTTGTTCTAAAATGTTATAGAATAATTAGACACACACCACCTTTGTGCCATTAGAGGCTTTTTACTAATGTTTTCCACCAATATGCTTTGGAGTAAACCCAACATCTGAGGTGCAGGCAGCATGTTCAGTGCTTTACTCAGTGCCAGGGATGACCTTGATGGCTGTCCTCTGGTGGTCTGAGACTTAGAGGGTTCCAGTCTGCCGGGGGTCTCCCACATTGACTCTTGTCGACTCCCTCTTGGAGTGCCCCGAGATGATGCCCTGGAAGCAGCTTGCCGATGCTCCTCAATGCACAGTGGCACCTCCTTGACTTCAGGAGGAAAATGAGGGAGGGCGAGGTGCCTTGTCAGCAGGTTTCTTGTGGCCAATCCCAAAGGCACTTCATCACTGGAAGGTGTGGGGGATTGATGTGGTGGTACATCCTCTAAGTATTCTGTAACATTATCCTTGAGATGGAATTCTGGTTTGCTGTGGATGGTGGGCAATGTGTCTCCTGACTACAAGGACATGTATTGAAGGGCACAATAAATTAACTTGAGGTAATGCACAATCGCAAGTCAGAGCATATCTCCTGCATGCTCAGTTTTCAACACCAGGTTGTAGACATTTTCATTCTGTTGCCTTGACACTCTGGCATTGTCTACAATTGAGCATTTGTATTGTCCCCTGGCCAGTTCGATCATCTTCTCCTGATGTCAGGGATAATAGCAGAAGACCCTCCCCCTTAGTTAGGCAGGAGGGTCTTCTGCTACTCTCCCTGGAAAGTAGCATTTCCTGACATTCCTCGACAGCCTAGAGAGGGGGGTCAACCATGGGTCACTCATTCTTTGTGCTAAACCATGTATCCATTTTTAAATAGGGTGAGAACAGATGATCAGGGTCCATTGATGTGCATGGAATGGCAGAAACTCTTGGGTCCAATTGTGACAGATGGACATGGGTGTCAGTGGTTCCATTCAAATCCTCATTCTGGACAGGCAGGCTGCTGGTGTGCAGGGCATGGATACTTATCTGGGTACCATTTATATATGGTGCCTGGTCCATCAACCCTGTGAGGGTGGCAACCTCCTGCCTGCCCTTGCCACACAACTAGCCAGTCCCTTGAAACTGTGCATAACTAATTGGCTGGCTGCCATGTGATTGCAATGGCCAACCATCCAGCCACTGAGTGGAAAATGCACTTACTTCAGTCCTACTGTCAAGATACTCACCACTACAATAGGGTTTTACCCAATATTACAACTCAATGACCATTCTGTGGTGGCCTTGTGGCATAGTGATAGAGCCACTACCACTGGACCAGAAGCTCTGGATTTGAGTCAACATCAGGACTTGTCAGCCACAGAAGAAGCGTCTACACAGTTCAATGGAAATGAGCAGAAGGTGTTGATTAGTAGACGCCCCCCCGTAACTTAACTTTCCTCCTGTTGATTCTGTTTGTAGGTCAAAGATCACCAGCATACATAGGTCTTGTTATTGCTGAAGAAATACCCTTCCTTTTTTTTAGATAATATTTAATCATTCGTGGGACATGGGTGTTGCTGGCTGGCCAGAATTTATTGCTCATCGCTAGTTGCCCTTAGAGGGCAGTTGAGTATTAACTACATTGCTGTGGCTAAGGAGTTACATGTAGGCCTGTAAAGATGGCAAATTTCCTTCCCTAAAGGCCATTCATGAACCAGATGGGTTTTTCTGACAATCATCAATGGTCACCTTCAGATTCTTAATTCTAGGATTTTTTACTGAATTCAAATTCTAACATCTGCCTAGGCAAGATTTGAACTCAGATTCCCAGGGCATTAGTTGAGTTTCTGGATTAATAGTCCAGCAAAAATCCCACTAGACCATCATCTCCCTTAGGCGATAGTCATTTGTGAATACAGAACTTGAGCGTTGATGGAAAAAGACAGCAAATGGTGCATTCTCCATGGCAACACCTCTACTAATCAGAGTAACTCGCCAACCAATTAGCACCTTCTGCTCATGCAGTTGGAATCCCTCTCTGCCGGAGCATCTTACACAGAACCACCAACCACCCCCCCCCCCCCACCACACCCCCCCACCCCTCCCCGCCCTATCCCTGTAACCCCACACATTTACCCCACACATTTACATCTTGTTACCAAGGGACAATTTAACATGGCCAATACACCAGCCTGCACATCTTTGGACTATGGGAAGAAACTGGAGCACCCTGGGGAAACACACACAGAGATGCAGAGAATGTGCAAACTCCACACAGAAAGTCACCCAAGGCACCCATTGAACCCAGGTCACTGGCACTGTGAGGCAGCAGTGCTAACCACTGTGCTGCCCTCTCTATAATTGTTGTTCCCTCTACAATTAGTATCCTTGTAAATCTGCCCTGATCGTCATGCACCCCAATTGAAGTCATGACAGGGTATATCAGCAAGCTCCCACTTCAGGATGCAAACACTGGCCACATGCAGCCACTCAACTGCCCTTTAACGTGACACCAGGTTTCTTTGGGGGAGCTGGGAGAATGCGGGCCTTTGGTGCTAATGAGACCTTGATGAGTCCACGTGTTGCATTCTGCTGGAGTTGACAGGGATCAATGTGGAGATGTGGCTATAGTGTCAGAGTGGAGGGTGTGAGGGACTGGATGTGCTGCGATTGGGTGGTAGTCGCAGAGAAATTGAGGGATGAGTGTTGGTGGTCTTGTCTTCTTTACAGTGCATGATCTGGAGGATCATGGAGCTATTGAATTGGCTGTCCTACTTACTGCCATAGTGCAGCAGCTGAGACACTGGAGCGTCACGGCACCTGGCCAGGACCAGTGCCCTGAGGAGGAAGGAGAGGCTGGGCCTGTCGCTGTTCTGGGAGCAGCACCACAGATGTGTGAGCTTTGTAGGTACTGGCTGAGCATCTTCAGACATCGTTCATCCTATTGTAGAAGGCTGTGTCTGTCCTGAAGGACATGGGCTACCTCCACCAGATTCTGCCAGAGCTGGCACCACATGGAATGGGAGAACATCCACTGGCTGTGACCCTGAAACTCACAGCTGCTCTGAATTTCTATGCAAGTGGCATCCATTCCAGGGCAGCAAGGTCAACATGTGTGGCATCACCCAGTCGGCCAAACGCAAATACATCCAGGAGGTTACAGATGCCCTTAGTGCGAGGGTTCACATCTATATTAACTTGAACCAGGACCAGGTGAGCCAAGGTGTCAGGGCCAGCTTAGCAGGCTTGTCCCAGATGCAAGGTTTGATTAACTGCACCCACATGGCTTTGTGCACTCCATGGCATCACATGGTGCCATTCATAAACTGCAAGGGATACTCCTCCCTCTTGTCTGTGACCACACGATATCCTTCATGGAGATGTGTGCCTGATTGTCGGGGAGCGTCCATGACAGCTACATCTTGGGGGATTCTCTGAGCCTAGCCATCTTCGAGTGAGAGCAGTGGCTAAAGGGATGGCTTCTCAGGGACAGGGGCTACACATTCAGGACGTGGTTGATGATGCCATGCAGAGGCACAAACAGCTGCAGAGACTTGTTATAAGAAGGTTTATGCTGCAATGCACATGCTGCTGGAACAGGTGATTGGCCTGCTGAAGATGCAGTTCAGATGCCCAGACTGGTTGGGGTGCCTTACAATACAACCCCCAGAGGGTCTTCCGCATCATTGTAGTCTGCTGTGTCTCCACAACTTGGCGCTGCAGAGGTGAGTCCATGTGGACCTGGAGAAAGTGGAGGAGCGCAACATTTTCTTGGATAAGGAGAAACTGAGGAGGGTGGTGAGGGTAACCATGCAGAGGAGGAGGTGGAAGAACCTTGGATTGGGCTTGACTAGGCAGACGCGGTAGGGAAGACCTCATCTGCTTCGGGGACCAAGAGGACTAGGGATGAAGAGCTCTCCCACCATCGGAACAAACATCTCACCAATAATGTGCTGCCGGTATGCTCCATGCTGTTGCCAAGCTTCGTGGTGCAGGACGATGGAGCTTCTGGCTGGACTCTGCAGGAGAGGATGATGACTTGCATTGAACAATGCTCCTCTCAGCCTCAGCGATATGTCTGACACCTGCCTGACAGAAAACTTCATAAGTCTTGCTATCGAATTAGTTTATCATAGGGCTCGAAATCGTAGGATGCACAGTGTCCACGAATACAGGCCCACCCAGGTCAGGGGTCCTGGTGTTCGCATCAATCTTACAGCCAAGGTAGGCAGCCTGGTAGCACCTCCAAAGCCCCTGGTGTCATGATCACTAGAAAACACTGCTAGAGTTGAGAAGGTTGAGTTGACTGGGGGGAAGGAGGGAGCACGAAGGGTTTACCTTTCCATGGATTGGGATTGGGCTCTGGGGGAGGGTGGGGGCTGGGCCTGTCAGCAGCAGCGCCTCTTTATTGCATCGCCAGTGTAGGAGGGACATAGCACTGCCATTCTCATACTCCACAGGAATGAGGTGTCAGGTAAGCACAGTGGTTCTCCCAAGCTTGATGGCAATAACAGGCAAAGTGAAGGCTCTGTGGGTGAAAAAAGTGAAATTAAATGCAAAACATTCAATATATAATGGTGACCTATAAGCACTAGTGTCTATGCTCACCTGTGTCCAACAAGTGCCTACCGTTTCTTAAGCTTCCTTGCCCTCACACTGTGTCCAGGTGTATCCTGTGGGTCCATAAGTGAGTCCTCTTGCCTGAGATGACCTTAGCAGGCATCCACTGTGGGGGTTAGGTTCTTGAGACTCCAGATTTGCTTCGGGGCAGCATGGATGTTTGACTGCTTCTCTCCTCGGTATTAGGAGCTGGAGTATGTCGCTCGCAGGGAGGGTACGTCAGATGAGCTGGAGACACCCATGGCCCCTTGACTGGAGGGCCCCATGCTGTACTCCTGCTGATCTTCTTCGGGTTCTCTGAGGTTCCTGTGCTCCCTCATGGGATAGAGGGACAGCCAGAGTGAGATCCGGAAGCCTGGCCATCCTCATGTGTGGACACTCATGGACTCTGACCAGTGCCTGCGCCATGCAATTGAATCATCCTAAGATATGGAGGTCATGAGCTGAGTCATGATGAGGACATCCCTGCCATGGAGTGCTCGTCCTATGCCAAGGTCTCCACTGCGGATGTCATCCTCACAGTGTTGGCCTTGGTGCGCTGAAGTGACGGCACCACCTTCTCAGATAGAAGGTGATGGGTCTCCTCCAATCGGCCTTGCAATCCGAGAAGGGCTTGCAGTCATCCCTTCCTGATAGTCACGATTCTGCTTTTGCAGCTCCAGCAGCAGTGGGACAACCGGACCAAGGGGCACGGCATCGGCAACGAACTCCAGCATTCCTCCAAGTGCCGGTTCCCTGGAACGTTCCTGCCTCCACCTGCTGTGGGATACTCACCAGTGAATGATTGACAAGCCTGCCTACTTATTGGACTCATCGAGGTTTGAGTATCTGTGCGGGTGCCGGGTGCTGCTGACAGCTGAGACACCTCTCCAACGGTGGGGTTGGAGAAGTCTCTTGTGTCTGGTGGGTCCAGAGGGCATGAGGATGGTGTGGCCTGTTTGGCTGCTTCACCTCCAAGAGAAAAGAGATGGCATCAGTGCATCACAGGAGATAAAGGAGGGAACATTGATTACTCACTTGAGACTTGAGGAATGACAGCACATGTTAAGGATTCTCATGTTTGTAGCCCCCACTTCACCAGTAGCGCAGACCCACTATTCCTTCTCCCCAGCCAGCTCAAGAGCTTGCTCCTTGAAACACGTGAGGGCTCTGAGCTCAGGCATGACTCCATTTGGCTGCACCCTGTCATGCTTGTTGTGCTTGAGTTCATCCTGCAATGATGGAGAGAGGCATAGTTGTAGACAGGAGTTGTGAACTGAAGATGGTGATGAGATGTGGCAGGTATGGGAGCTGGAGTGGGAGCTGGAGGTGGTTCACTTACTCAGGCTGCGCAGAGAAGATCCTTCATCTCCTTCTAACATTGCTGTCCCACCTCCTTTTTCAGCAAGCTTGTCCTGACCAGGGCGGTCACTGCCTCCCAGGCCAGGATGGTGACCCTACAGGAAGGCCTCTCCTTTAGCAGGGCAGAGTCTGTCCCATCTCTGCTCCACTCCACCCAGCACTCTGCTGAGGACTTCCTCCGAAAAGCGAGAAGCGGACTTCTTGGCTGCCATCCCCTGCAGACATTGGGTGGAACAAATGTTAGAACATAGAGCATAGAACATTACAGCGCAAAACAGGCCCTTCGGCCCACGATGTTGCGCCGACCAATTAAGAGAAAAGCAATGACCCTCTAACCTAAACCAATCCCTTTCCATCCATAAACCTATCCACGGATCTCTTAAACACCCCCAAACTAGGCGCATCTACAACTGCAGCAGGCAGGGCATTCCATTCCCCCACCACCCTCTGGGTAAAGAACCTACCTCTGACATCCGTCCTATAACTACCACCCCTTAATTTAAAGCTATGTCCCCTCGTGCTAGCTTTCTCCATCCGAGGAAAAAGGCTATCACTGTCCACCCTATCTAAACCTCTACTCGTCTTGTATGTTTCAATAAGGTCTCCTCTTAGCCGCCTTCTTTCTAACAAAAACAACCCCAAATCCCTCAGCCTCTCCTCATAGGACCTTCCCTCCATACCAGGCAACATCCTGGTAAACCTCCTCTGCACCCTCTCCAATGCCTCCACATCCTTCCTGTAATGTGGGGACCAGAACTGTACACAATACTCCAAGTGCGGCCGCACCAGAGTTTTGTACAGTTGCAACATGACATTGTGGCTCCTAAATTCAATCCCCAATGTTGGGGAGGTATTTGCTGGAGTTCCCCAGTGATTGCAGTGACAAAGCTGTTATGGGCGGGCAAATCAGAGGGAATATGCCACACATGTGGCATGACTCTTGTGGGCATAAAATCTTTCACATAAGATTCCGTCCGAAATCACGCCAACACCATCAGTGGGAATCACTCTGTTTTCCACGCCGGAAACAACATTGCCATTTTTTGGTAAGATTCCACACAATGGCTTAAAAGGACTTCCACCCTGATTTAAAATTTTATGAATCGGATATCAAATTCTATAAATGCTGCAGCTGTTTGAAATAGTGTTGATTGCACACAGTACTCAGTTGAAGGAAGTTTCTTTAATCATTTCTTCAGGTGTTCCCATACCGAAATTATCAGTCAATATACCAGCTAGATTCTGCGGGCTGCACTCATTTTTATTTCACATTGCTGTATCTTTGTTGAAACATCTGTAAGTATTTTACTGTTCTCATGGTGAAACTTTACTGTGTGGAATAATAAACATGCAGTTATGTTTGTGAGCGCTTTGATGTCCTGCAGATTGTGTATGTACTGTACACAGATGTGTACACTTAATGATGAAGGAGGCCCACCACTACTGCACCAGCTTAACAACAAATCCAGCTAAATGTAGCTAGATTAAAAATAGTTGTTTAATATAAATTGTACACTTATATTTGTGAAAATTAAGTTGATAATTATGTAGAATGATATAATGTTTGCATATATAGAGATACCACCCACTAACTCTGATGCAATACTCCCCTCAGAATGTATACCCTCATCAGTGCCTCTGTAATCACCAAACCTGGCAATTGGCAATGCTTTCCTGGGTGTCTTTCCTTTTTCCATCATCCATAAACTTCAACTCATCCAGAACTTTGCTGATTTTATCCTAACCAGTATCAAATTCCACTCACTCATAACTTTTATCCTCGTCAGCACTTGTACCCACCTCCCACCCCTCACCAAGCTGCCACAACTCCTCCACCCCTCCCCACCTCCCACAACTCCTCCACCCCTCCCCACCTCCCACAACTCCTCCACCCCTCCCCACCTCCCACAACTCCTCCACCCCTCCCCACCTCCCACACCTCTTCCTTCTCCCCCTCACCAAGCTCCCACAACTCCTCCACCCCTCCCCACCTCCCACAACTCCTCCACCCCTCCCCACCTCCCACAACTCCTCCACCCCTCCCACCTCCCACAACTCTTCCTTCTCCTCCTCACCAATCTCCCACAACTCCTCCACCCCTCCCCACCTCCCACAACTCTTCCTTCTCCCCCTTACCCACCTCCCATAACTCATCCTTCTCCTCCTCACTAAGCTCCCACAACTCCTCCACTCCTCCCCACCTCCCACAACTCCTCCACCCCTCCCCACCTCCCACAACTCTTCCTTCTCCCCCTCACCAAGCTCCCACAACTCCTCCACCCCCTCTCACCCACCTCCCACAACTCTTCCTCCTCACCCACCTCCCACAACTTTGGCCTCTCGTGCATGCCTTCCCCTTCTGCCACACTATTGGTAATCATGTCTTTCGCCATCTTGACCCCATCCATCCTTTTCTAAACTCCTCCACATCATTGCCTCTCTCTTCTTCTAGCTCCTCTTAACACCCATCTCTTTGATCAAATCTTTGGTTGCTCTTTTTAATATCTATATCTGCCTTTTTTTCTTGACTCTGTGAAACTGATTGAGGCTTTTTTTTACATGAAAGGTATTTTCAATATATATGTTGCTGCTTTATCTGCTGCTGCAATTGCTGCTGGGCATGTCCATCTAGAGCCTACTCTACATCAAAGTGGTGACCCTCCACCAAGTAGATAGTCAGAGCAAGTCACTGGACAAATGACTAGACTGATTTAAGTTTATTAATAGGTAGACAACAATAGTTGTCAGAAATGCTTCACAAGCGCCATGATCAGCATATCGAAATACTTTGCCATCGTCTTTCTACTCAGTGATTTCACAATTCTGGATGAGGAGTTTCAGCACCAACTTCCTGTTTCTCTACAATATAATCATTGTCGACACCTAAAGTTGGATATAAGAGCATAGGTTCTCATGCGCAGACTTCAGATAATGCAATCCAACAGCTGTCAAACTAATCCTCAGAGCTTCTTCACCAGCAATATGAGTGCATACATCTCTATGTCACAAGGACTTACAAATAATTCAAATACAAAGAACAAAGAACAAAGAAAATTACAGCAAGGAACAGGCCCTTCAGCCCTCCAAACATGCACCTACCATACTGCCCGACAGAAGTAAAGCCCTCTATTCTTCTGGGGACCATATCCCTCCATTCCCATCCTATTCGTGCATTTGTCACTAAAAGTCACTATCGTATCTGCTTCCACTACCTCTCCTAGTAGCAAGTTCTAGGCACCCTCCATCTTCTATGTAGAAAACTTGCCTCGTACATCTCCTTTAAACCCGGTCCCTTGCATCTTAAACCTATGTGCCCTGGTAATTGACTCTTCCACCCTGGGAAAAAGCTTCTGACTATCTACTCCATCCAGGCCCCTCATAATCTTGTAGACTTCTATCAGGTCGCCCCCCCCAAACACCCGCCATTCTAGTGAAAACAAACCAAGTTTCTCCAATCTCTCCTCATAGCTAATGCCCTCCTTACCAGGCGACATCCCTGTACATCTTTTCTGGACCCTCTCAAAAGCCTCCACATCCTTCTGGCAGTGCGGTGACTAGAATTGAACACTATATTCCAAGTGCAGCGTAACTAAGGTTCTATAAAGCTACAACATGACTTGCCAATTTTTAAACTCAATGCCCCAAGTAATGGTGCCTAATTGCATAAACCTGATCAATACACACATTCAGAGATTCAGTAGCTCTGTGCGTTGTGAAAATCATTCTGATTACTGGGAAAGCCTAATTTCAGTAGCTTGCATAACTAAATTATAGTACCTAAATATTGTATTTTTACATAATGTACAGAAACTCATGTGAGATAGTATTAAAGAAATATGCAAGAGGTGCTAGGTAAAAAATTGGACATGGCCAGTGAGGTAAAACAGATGGAATCCCATTTTTCATGTTACAAAGGTAGAAAATTTGACAATTTTACAGAAACCTGTCTCCTTCAGATATATATAAATGCAAGATGTTGTTTAACCTTTCTAAGCAGGAAGAATCTCTCTACCTCTACTCCATCCATCCCCTTCATTATCTTATATGTCTCTATAAGATCCCCCCTCAGCCTTCTAAACTCCAACGAGTACAGACCCAGGACTTGTTCCTGTTCTGTAACCTACCATAACTTCCCTGTCTCATTGGAGCGTTGCTATGCAGTTTAACCCTGGTAAGTGCGAGGTGATTCATTTTGGTAGGACAAACTTGAATGCAGATTACAGGGTCAATGGCAAGGTTCTGAGGAATGTGGAGGAACAGAGAAATCTTGGAGTTCATATCCACAGATCTCTGAATGTTGCCACTCAAGTGGATAAAACCATGAAGAAGACCGATAGTGTGCTAGCATTTATTAACAAGGGGGCTGAGTTTAAGAGCCGTGGGGTTATGCTGCAACTCTACAGGACCTTGTTGAGACCAAGTTGGAATATTGTGTGCAGTTCTGGTCAGCTGACTATAAGAAGGATGTGGAAGCATTGGAGAGAGTGCGGAGGAGATTTACCAGGATGCTGCCTAGTTTGGAGGGTAAATCTTATGAGGAAAGGTTGAGGGAGTTAGAGCTTTTCTCTTTAGAGCAGAGGGGTTAGAGAGGTGACTTAATAGAGGTTCATAAGATGATGAGGGTGATAGATAGAGTGGATGTTCAGAGAATATTTCTTCATGTAGCTGTTACTAGGGGGTAAAACTATAAGGTTCATGGTGGGAGGTATAGGAGGGATGTCCGAGGTAGGTTCTTTACTCAGAGAGTGGTTGGGATGTGGAATGGACTGCATGCTGTGATACAGGAGTCGAACACTTTAGGAACTTTCAAGCCGTTATTGGATAGGCACATGGAGCACACCAGAATGATAGGGAGTGGGATAGCTTGATTTTGGTTTTGGACAAAGCTCAACACAACATTGAGGGCCGAAGGGCTTGTACTGTGCTGTACTGTGCTATGTCTCTATGTTACTTCACCACTCCTGATTTCTGTTTATGCATTTTGGTGTTTGATAACCGATGAAGTGACTTGGAACATTTTACAATGTTAAAGTCACCAAATATAAATGCTAGTTATTGTGGTTGTTGCTGCCTTGGTGAGAGAGTGTGTAATGCGTGTTCCCAGGATATTGGATCCTCGGGACTTTACAGTTAAGTCTCCTGCAACAGTTATCCAAGTGGATTTTGTGGTCCTAGTTAGTAATGATAAGGAACAAATGACAACTTATTTGATTTGATTTGATTTATTATTGCAACATGTATTGGTACAAAATGCTGCAATAATGGTGGAGTATCCATATACGTAAACATATAGTTCCGATGTCATATTAGAATAACATCAAGCTTCCCACGTGTTGTTGAAGCTGCATTCATCCAGTTCAGTATTTGATCTCATTCTTGACTTGTGCCCAAGAGATGGTTGACTGGCTTTAGGAGTGAAAGGGGAGTCACTTGCTGTAGAATACCCAGTCTCTGGCTAGTTCTTATAGCCACACTAATTGGCAGGTCCAATTACATTTCTCATCATTTGTGCACTGCAAGATTTGATTTGATTTATTATCACATGTATTAGTATACAGTGAAAAGTATTGTTTCTTGTGTGCTATAGAAAGCATATCATTCATAGAGAAGGAAAGAAGGTTGCAGAATATAGTGTTACAGTCATAGCTAGGGTGTAGAGAAAGATCAATTTAATGTGAGGTACGTCCACTCAAAATTCTGATGGCAGTAGGGGAGAGTTCTTGAGTCGGTTGCTTTGTGACCTCAGACTTATGTAGCTTTTATCCGACAGATGAATGTGGAAAAGAAAATGGTACACTCACTAGCTTTCGGGGTTAGCCCCTTCGTCAGGTGAATGGAGAGTTCTGGCCTCAGACAGAACATATAAAGCACAGACAGTTTACAGATTACTGATTAGAATGCGAATCTTTACACCTAACCTGCTGTTCAAGTCTTAAAGTGGCTGACAATGTGAGTGGAAGGAGCACTGATCACAGGTTAAAGAGATGTGTATTGTCTCCAGACAATACAAGTGAGGTTTTGCAAACCCAGGCAAGTCACGGGGGTTATAGGTAGTGCGACATGTGTTTACCCCAGTCCAACGCCGGCACATCCACATCATGACTACTAAGAGAAAATGCCCAGGGTGCGTGGGGCTCTTGATTATGCTGGCTGCTTTTCCGAGCAAGTGGGAGGTGCAGATGGAGACACTGAATAGGAGTTTCGTTTGCATGATAGACTGGGCTTCATTCATAACTCTTTGTAGATTCTTGCAGCCTTGGTAAGAGCAGGAGCCATACCAAGCTGTGATACATACAGAAAGACTGCTTTCTATGGTGCATCTGTAAAAATTGGTGAGAGTTGTAGTGGACATGCCAGATTTCCATGGTCTCCTGAGAAAGTAGCGGCGCTGGCGGGTTTTCTTAACTATAGCCTCGGCGTGGAGGGATCAGGACAGGCTGTTGGTGATCTGGACATTCAGAAACTTGAAATTCTCAACCATAGGTAACTGAGGTCCATTGTGGCACATTCTCCACCATTTTTCATTTATATAACTGCAGCTTTAAAAGCCACAATTGGCAGCATAACCGAGCATAATCTCCAATGTTGGTTGCTGGTTCTCATCCAGGCCACAAGGTGGTGGCTTCATTTTTAATTAAGACTCCATCAAATGGCTATAGAATGAGTGAATCTATTATAGACTACCGTGTCGCTTTTGTGAATTGTTGAGAGAGGAAAGTGGAAAAGAAAGAGTTACATTTGCTAAATGCTGTATCGTTGTGTCGCCAGCCCTATTTTAGATAGCATTTATGATGTTGGCACTAATAGATCTTTAAGAAAAAGCAAAATGACAGCTGCCATAACCTATTGCAGTCTTCACTCATGCACAGTAATCATCCTTTAAATTTTTCAATTGTTAAACTACCACGGGATTTTCAGATTAGTCTCTTGGTAGGTTACAGAGTTAGATGCTGACAGGTTGAACATGTGCTCATCCAGCACTGAGACCGGTAATGTGCTCAGGTTGACAGAGTTGTGGGTACACAAGAGAGCTAAAGATTAATAGCCCTGCCTCTTCTGCATGAGAAATAATTATGGGGCAAAGTTTAACTTTGGCAGGGATATAAAGTGGATTGGCCACCCATTGTACACCTGCTTAATGTTTCTTTTCATTTATTTCAATATTAGGAAAAAAATCACATGGGCTAATTCAATACTGCCTGTTCATATCCAAAATGTATTTTACTCCCCATATTACAGGCACATCTTTACAGTTTGATGAAGAAAAAACAAACAAGAAATGCACATCACAAGATTTATCAAACAATAATAGTTTTGACATAAGGCAAAATCAGCTGTATGAAATGATGGCCAGTCCCCACAAGATGTTCTATATGTTCTGGCCCCGATCATAAGGAAGATTATAGGTTTACACTCTGGGTTGTACTAATTCACTTAAATTGAATGATTAAAGAAGCTATAAGGAAAGATTGGACAGGCTGGGGTTATTTTCCTTGCAAAATAGAAGGCTGAAGGGTTGACAGAGGAGTGTAAAAATATGAGGAACAGAGGTAGAATGGACAGGATAAAATTGTTTTCCTTGGTGGAAAACTCGAAAGCCAGGGGACATAGACTCAAGATAAGTGGCAGAAGTGTAGAGGGGCCAAGAGGAAGAACTTTTTTAGGCAGAAGGTGGTGAGTGTCTGGAATTCGCTGCCCAAGTTGATGGTGGAGGCAGAGACCCTAAACTCTTTTATAAAGTACCTGGATCTGCACCTTAAGTGCCGTAAGCTACAGGGCTATGGGCCAGGTGCAGGAAGGTGGGATTAGGGAGGGCACCTTGGGTGTCCTTAGATGGCATGGACAAGATGGGCCAAATGGCCTCCTTCCGTGCTGTAACTTTCCTATGGTTCTATGATTCTAACATAGGTTTTCCTTGTAAATTTTCAAGATCACCAAAAAGTGATATGATCTTACCACCTTGCTGTGCCTGGCAATCAGCGTGGTGCGCTGGGAAAATAAGGTGAGATACTAATAAATCTGATTTGAGTATGATACCAGACAGTTTGCTATCTTCCCATCTTAGTTTTAATGGTAAAAGACACTTCATCAATAAACTTATTAGCACAAATTTAATAGGTTTCAATATCATTCGCAAGTTTGACACGCAATTGTCCCACTCCCGGAGGTTTCCCACCTCTCCGGCCACCTCACCTTTCTCACCTCATCACGCCAGCATGGATCACTAGTGCTCTGTAAAAGTGTGGCGCAGGCACAGCAGTAGCAAATTAGAGCGAGGGGGTGAGTACCACTGAGCACCAACCTTCAGGTGCAGTGAGAATGTCAGGCACAGCCATGGTGCAGAATGGAGTGGCAGCTTGCATGGTTTCAGGCGTTTGAGGAGACAGGAGTTGCCGCTGCTTGATGCTCATGTTGCATGTGTTCCTGCTGGCTAGTGAGCAACCCACCAAGAGGTTGCATATGAGTGTCCCATCCCGACTAATGTCACTATGGTTACCCTGCCATCTGTCTGCTGGACAGCCTCTGTGGTTTATTGAAGACATTCCATCCCAAGCCCTACTAACAGTAACAAGCAGCAGCTCTGGAAGCTGTTGCCCCATCAAGTGAGCTCTGCAGGCATTAACATGGTTTCCTCACACTGCATGGATTCTGCAGTCCTGCCTTCGATGGGGAACTCATGGAACCCACTGCACCAGACATCCAAGTGGGTGCATTCATGTCAATGCTTCAAGAATTCTCAACTGGGACTGCATCACGGCTACCTGAGCGCTCTCAGTGCCTGCTATGGCCGTGGATGTGACAATGGTGCCCATTGAGCTGGCACAGGGCACAGGGGATGGTGTCAGGTAGCCAGCGTCCAGACTCATGGCGACACAGGTGGCTAGAAAGTTTGGGGCTTCTGGGATGGCTAACTTAATGGACCACCACTCTCTCTCGCTCTCTCAGTCTCTTCCCTTGCCTCCCTTCACCCCGCCTTGTCCACACCACCAGTCATGGGTCTAATTGACATCTCACCAAGATGACAGGCCTGGGTTGGCCATATTACCAACTTGCGGGTCAAGGCAGGAAGGTGATAACGACCTGCAATGTGGCACACTGTGATGCTGCCCTGGTGCCACACAAGTCTGACTCTTACCTGTTCTCAAACAGCACACTGGCACCTAGGCACACCACCACCTAATTTGATTTGATTTGATTTATTATTATCACATGTATTAACATACAGTGAAAAGTATTGTTTCTTGTGCATTATACAGATAAAACATACTGTTCATAAAGAAACAAGAGAGCGCAGAATGCAGTGTTGCAGTCATAGCTAGGGTGTAGAGGAAGATCAACTTAATGCAAATCCATTCAAAAGTTTGACAGCAGCAAGGAAGAAGTTGTTCGAGTCGGTTGGTACGTGGCCTCAGATTTTTGTATCTTTTTCCTGGAGGAAGGTGGAAGAGAGAACATCCAGGGTGCGTGGGGTCCTTAATTATGCTGGCTGCTTTGCCGAGGCAGTGGGAAGTGTAGACAAAGTCAATGGATGGGAGGCATGATGGATGGGCTACATTCATGACCTTTTGTAGTTTCTTGTGGTTTTGGGCAGAGCAGAACATAAGAACATAAGAAATAGGAGCAGGAGTAGGCCATCTAGCCCCTCGAGCCTGCCCTGCCATTCAATAAGATCATGGCTGATCTGTCGTGGCTCAGTTCCACATTCCCGCCCTCTCCCCATAACCCTTAATCCCCTCGCTTATCAAAAACCCATCAACCCGCGTCTTAAAAATATTTAGCGAGGCAGCCTCCACCACTTCAACGGGCAGAGAATTCCAGAGATTCACCACCCTTTGAGTGAAGAAGTTCCTCCTCAACTCCGTTCTAAACCGCCCCCCTTTTATCTTGAGGCTGTGCCCTCTAGTCCACAGGAGTCATACCAAGCTGTGATACAAGCAGAAAGAATGCTTTCTATGGTGCATCTATAAAAGTTGGTGAGAGTCACAGCTGACATGCCAAATTTCCTTACCCTTCTGAGAAAGTAAAGGCATAGGTGGGCTTTCTTAACTGTAGTGTTGGCATGGGGGACCAGGACTGGTTGTTAGTGATCTCGACACCTAAAAACTTGAAGCTCTCGACCCTTTCTACTTTGTCCCCATTGATGTAGACAGGGGCACGTTCTCCTTTACGCTTCCTGAAGTCGATGACAATCTCCTTCATTTTGTCGACATTGAAGGAGAGATTATTGTTGCCACACCAGTCCACCAGATTCGCCATCTCATTCCTGTACTCTGTCTTGTCATTGTTTGAGATCCGACCCACTATGGTGGTGTCGTCAGCAAACTTGAAAATCAAATTGGAGGGGAATTTGACCACACAGTCATAAGAGTATAGTAGGGAGCTGAGAACACCAACTTGTAGGGCACCAGTGTTGAGGATAATTGTGGAGGAAGTGTTGTTGCCTATTCTTACTAATTGTGGTCTGTGAGTTAGGAAGTTCAAGATCCAGTTGCAGAGGGAGGTGCTGAGGCCAAGGCCATGGAGGTTGGAGATGAGATTCATGAGAATAATAGTGTTGAAGGCTGAGCTGTAGGCACTAATTGGAGTCTGACATAGGTGTCCTTGTTCTCCAGTTGTTCCAGGGTTGAGCGCAGGGCCAGGGAAGTGGCACCTGCTGTGGTCCTGTTGCGGCAGTAGGCAAACCATAATGGATCCAGGTAGCCTGTGAGGCTGGAATTGATTTGTACCATGACTAACCTTTCAAAGCACTTCATAATAATGGATGTCAGAGCAACCAGCTGATAATCATTAAAGCACTTGGTTTTTCTTAGGTATCAGGATGATGGTTGTTTTCTTGAAGCAGATAGGGACCTCAGATTGTTGTAAAGAGAGGTTGAAGATGTCTGCGAATACCTTCGCCAGCTGATCCACACGGGATCTGAGTACACATCTGGGCACCCCATCCGGGCCAGTTGCTTCCGTGGGTTGACCTTCAAAAAAGCTACTCTGACATCTGCAATGGTGACCCCAGGTATAGGTTCATCCAGGGCTTTCGCTGACCTCTTGCTCAAACAGGTGTAAAATGCATTGAGCTCATCAGGGAGGGATGAGTTAAGAACATAACAACATAAGAAATAGGAGCAGGAGTAGGCCATCTAGCCCTTCGAGTCTGCCCCGCCATTCAATAAGATCATGGCTGATCTGTCGTGGCTCAGTTCCACTTTCCCGCCCTCTCCCCATAACCCTTAATCCCCTCTCTTATCAAAAACCCATCAACCCGCTTCTTAAAAATATTTAGCGAGGTAGCCTCCACCACTTCAACGGGCAGAGAATTCCAGAGATTCACCACCCTTTGAGTGAAGAAATTCTTCCTCAACTCCGTTCTAAACCGCCCCCCCTTTATCTTTAGGCTGTGCCCCCTAGTCCTACTGTCCTTTCTGAGCGGGAAGAGTCTCTCCACCTCTATCCTATCCATCCCATTCATCATCTTATACGTCTCAATGAGATCTCCCCTCATTCTTCTAAACTCTAACGAGTACAAGCCTAGTTTACTCAGCCTCTCCTCATAGCTCAAGCCCCTCAACTCCGGCATCAGCCTAGTAAACCTCCTCTGCACTCCCTCCAAGGCCAAAATATCCTTGCGTAAGTACGGCGCCCAAAACTGCACACGGTACTCCAGCTGCGGCCTCACCAATGCCCTATACAGCTGCAGCAAGACCTCCCTACTTTTATATTCAATCCCCCTCGCTATGAAGGCTAGCATCCCATTCGCCTTCCTGACCACCTGCTGCACCTGCAGGCTGGGTTTTTGCGACTCATGCACAAGGACCCCGAGGTCCCTCTGCACCGTCGCCTGCTGCAGTTTTTCGCCACGTAAGTAATAATCCTTCCTACCATTATTCCTACCAAAGTGGACCACCTCGCACTTGCCAACATTAAATTCCATTTGCCATTTCCTGGCCCATTCACCCAGCCTATCTAGATCCTTCTGTAGACTCTCCACACCCTCCGCACAATTTGCCGTTCCACCAATCTTGGTGTCATCAGCAAATTTCGACACCATACACTCGGTTCCTCCTCCAGGTCATCTATATAAATGGTAAATAGCTGAGGCCCCAGCACCGACCCCTGGGGCACTCCGCTAGTCACCAACCGCCAATCCGAATAGCACCCATTGACCCCCACTCTCTGCCTCCTATTTGACAACCAATCCTCTATCCACGCTAACACCCTACCCCCAACTCCATGTCCCCTGACCTTCTGTAATAACCTCTTGTGAGGTACCTTGTCAAACGCCTTCTGAAAATTTGGAGTTGGAGCCAGCGATTTTACATGCCTTTATCTTGTAGTCTGTTATATCTTGTAGACCTTGCCATAGTCGGCGGGGATCGATGTGTCTAGCCTGGGACTCTAGCTTGACCTGGTATTGTCTTTTGGTATCTTTCATGGACATCTTTGGATCATACCTGGCTTTCTTGTATAGATCAGTGTTGCCTGACTTGAACACCTTAGACCTGGACTTCAGCAAGTAGTGGATATCCCTGTTCATCCATGGTTTCCGCTTAGGGAACACACGGGTTTACTTCTTTGGTACACAGTCTTCAATACACTTATTAATGAAGTCAGTTACTGTAGTGGCGTACTCGTTCAGGCTGGTCGCGGAGTGTTTAAATACTGACCAGTCGACCGAGTCCAAGCAGCCCTGTAGGAGATCATCTGATTCCTCTGACCAACGTTGCATGACTCTCTTTGATGGATTCTCCTGCTTCAGTTTTTGCTTGTAAGCTGGGATCAAGAGCACAGCCTTGTGATCTGATCCGTCAAAGTGTGGGCGGGCTGTAGAGCGGTAAGCATTTGTGTAGCAGTGTATCTATATGGTCAATGCCCTGAGGGTTGTGGGAGTGGTGCTGGGGGTCTGGTCCTAGGGTCTTTTGGGTTATGAGGATGCCATGCCAGCCTGTCTGTCACTATGGGCCTACACGGTCCTCACTGCTGGGACTGCTTGGGGTCAGTACTTGGAGTATTACAGCAATCAGGGGTCTGACACAGGTGCCAGAAACTGGATGTCACAGACTCAGTGGGCCTAAGGGCCTCTCTTACACAGAACAACACTCTGCACCTCTATGCATATGGCCGAGCGCAGCCATCCGTATGGGAGGTGGATCACAGACAGATTAATCACAGCTGTGGGCTGCAATTTCATTTATTAGCAATTTTCTAATTGATAAATTAACTGAACTGCTTGCCTTCACCCATGCCCTCTCGGTGACCCTACAACTTCTTAACCTTACATGTTCTACCGCGATATCTAGGTGAATATCTGGATGGACATCATAGGTGGAGGCAGTCAGTCCGCAGTGCTTCATGTCCCATAGGCTGTGATGCTTTTGACGGGTGTCCCTGGGGTGGGGGGGAGACCTGGAGGGATGTAGCCATGCATTGTTGCTGTATGTACATTGCTGCTGACAAGCAGATGTTATTGATGACTCTGCCTCCTAACTCTATACATCCATTCCTTCAATTCCTCTGAGAATCCATTCGTTGTACAGTCTGGTGAGAGAACGCAACCTCAACTAACCTCCCTTATGATCACATTCCGATCACCAAGTTCACTCTTATACCTGTGCTACTTGATTCCTGATGAATCAGAGATCATTTCCATCTATGTTCATGTCTTCCAGCATTTTCATCAAATTGATTGTCTTAGACTTTATCAAATATTTGGTATTATCAATAAAATATTGTTTGATGTCATTTTGCATTTCAGTATCTCTTTCTGCCAAAGTTTTTAGAAGGCAGATTGCAATTCAGGTCCCTTTATCTTCTACAAAGCCACACACGTGTCTGAAATTGCTGATTTAAATTTCTCTCTATCTCTAGCCATTAGGATTCTGAGAATGATCTTTACTAAATCACTCATTAGGCTGATTGTTTGATTTGTCTCACATTCTACTGTGCAAGGCGCCTTCGGCAAAATGATAAAAACAGGGTTAGTTAGATCTTCAGGAATAATGCCAACATTGTAGATCCTGTTGGCTATAATAGTCAGTTTTTTTAATTCTTATCATGAATATAATTTGCCAATTGCAGGCCAAGTCTAAATGCTGTATAGGTCTTTTCCTGACATAGACTGCTTCAGTATCTGAGGATTGATGCTAAACATTGTGCAGTCATCAACAGACATCCTCAAGTCTGACATTACTGAGTGAAGGTCATTGATGAAGCAGCTAAGATGGTTGGACCCAGCACATTGGCTAAGGAACTCCTTCAGAGCATGTGTGGGGGCTGAGATGATTGATCTCCAATAACCAAAATCATCTTTCCTTTTGCAAGTTAGGACTCCAACCAGTGGAGAGTTTTCCCTGGATTCCTGGTGAATTCAGTTTTGCCAATATTCCTTGGAGCTACATTTGGTAGCTTTGTGTTAATTTCCTTTGTCTATGTTTGAACCAAGGCTGTACTGAGGTGAGGAGTCATTGGCCCTAATGGAATCTAAGCTGAGCGTCAGTGAGCAGCATATTGCAATGTAAATACCACGTGATAGCATTGGTGACAATACTTTCCATGCTGATGATCAAGTGGTAATTGGTGGATTGTTTTTGTACTCTATGGGTGGGATTTTCCATTCTTCCCACCACTCTAACAGAATGTCTTCCAGGGGTGGAAACCGTGGAGGCAACAGAGGCAGCTTGCCAATGGCCACCAATGGGATCTTCCAGTCTCCTGATGTCACCTTCTTGAGATACAATGTGAAATGCATCGAAAAATCGGCCTAATGAGTGATTTAGTAAAGATCATCCTCAGACCAGAAGATCCATCTGGCAGGAAGAGCTGGAAAATCCCACTCCATGACTCCACTTATAAAGCTTGAATCCCAGCTGCCTTTATACCATTTCCTCTTTCCCACACTTCTCTCCGTTCCTGCACCCTATTTAGAAATGTATCCTTTATTTTATGTTGTCTCTCCACATTTTTCTTATCAATTTGTATTACTTCATAGTATGTGTCCAGCCAATGACAAAGAGGTATTGCTGGATCTAGTTCCAGGGAACAAGGTGGACTGAATGGATCAAGTTGGAAACATTCAGAGATGAAGGTAAGGCATTGGTAGGACTGCACAACCCAACTTTTCAAGCCCTTCCTACCTCAAATATGGTAAGGTGTGAATTACATGCATTGGACTGATCAGCTATATCAGGACTCATGCTAACGCCACCTTTGATGCTAAGGGACTGCCTAAGAAGGTGAATGGAATCCTCCATCTCTATTGGTTTTCCAATCACCCTCCTGCCCACTGTGCAGCTGAGAAATCCTTGGTGCTGTAGACTTGGCCCTGGCTGCACAGTCTAGGTGAATCATCGCTCCCACCAGTATTCAATTCATACCATAATAGGAATCCTACAGTGCAGAAAGAGGCCATTTGGCCTATCAAATCTGCACTGACCACAATCCCACCCAGGCCCTACCCCCATATCCCGACATATTTACCCACTAATCCCTCTAACCTATGTATCTCAGGACACTAAAGGGCAATTTTAACATGGCCAATCAACCTAACCCACACATCTTTGGACTGTGGGAAGAAACCGGAGCACCCAGAGGAAACCCATGCAGGCACAAGGAGAATGTGTAAACTCCATACAGTGACCCAAGCCGGGAATTGAAACTAGGTCCCTGGAGCTGTGAAGCAGCAGTGATAACCACTGTGCTACCATGCCGCTCCATAATTCTGGAATGAATTCTGGTTGGAGCTTGAGATACACTCAGGGGTCTCTCTCACTACCTACCTTGGCTTCCTTAACGGCCGAGTGATCACTCATCCCTGTTGGCCCGTGTACCATTTGCGCTACTGGTTGATCACATCCAGAAATGAGTTATCCATGTAGTTCTCAACTACACAAACTCTGAAACTCAAGCTGCTCCAGCTGATGACATTTCCTGCGCATGGGATTGTCCAAGACATGAGAAGCATTCCACACGGAACAGGATGTGCATTCCTTGGGACAGAGGTGGCCTGCATTGTCTCTATTTATTAGATAACTTAACAGAAACCAACCAAAGATTTAATAAAGACGCAGAAACATAAACTCCCTGTTACTCAGCAATCAGTACCTTCACTTATGCTGTCATTACCTTTAGTTTTCTGTTAGCCTCCTTATCTGATGCCAGTGTTCACTCCACTTTGCTACTCAGGCCACAATCTCTTGGGGTTCGCAATCCTTACTGTCAGACACTTTGAATAACCAACCATTTACCTGCTGCCCTGTGAATGTCACCCTAGATTTTCAGTCGATTTGTCTTCTCAGTGATCACTCTGACTCCTGTTAATTTGCTACCACCATTTTTATGTGTGGATTTTTGGCATTTTTTTTCCTCCAGCACACAAGTCCTTGAAGGTGGCAGTACAGGTGGAGAAGGTGGTGAAGAAGGCATATGGTATGATTGCCTTTATAGGAAGGGGTATAGAGTATAAAAGCTGGCGTCTAATGTTGCAGTTGTATAGAATGTTGGTTAGACCGCATTTAGAGTACTGTGTCCAGTTCTGGTCGCTGCACTACCAGAAGGACGTGGAGATCTTGGAGAGAGTGCAGAGGAGGTTTACCAGGATGATGCCTGGTATGGAAGGTCTTAGCTATGAGGAGAGATTGGGCAAATTGGGGCTGTTCTCCCTGGAAAGACAGAGAATGAGGGGAGACCTGATAGAGGTGTATAAAATTATGAAGGGTATAGATAGGCTGAACAGTGGGAAGCTTTTTCCCAGGTTGCATACGAAAATCACGGGGGGTCACGGGCTTAGGGTTAGAGGGGCGAGGTATAACTCAGATGTTAGAGGGAGGTTTTTCACACAGAGAGTTGTGGGGGCCTGGAATGCACTGCTAAGTAGGGTGGTGGAGGCAGGCATGCTAGAGTTGTTTAAGGCTTACCTAGGTAGGCACATGAGCAGACTAGAGATGGAGGGATACATAAGAATGTTCTAGTTAAGGATCAAGAGCCTCAGGATGTTCCTGGGAATCAATAGATTCCTATGGGCTGTCCAACTTATTTTATGGCTCACCTGCCTCTTACGTTGAGCTTCTGGGGATCTTCCGTGAATGTCTGTATAGGCTGTGTATGTTTATTGATGTCTCTTTTTTTACATTCACAGGTGATTCAGTCCTCCTTGTTGACTAACAAGGGGCATACACGCAATGGGTCTCGCAAGGGCTGCTCTTGGATGTTGCTTCGAGAGTGGTTAGTGTATGCTTAAACTGCACCAACTGATGGGCAACACAACAGCTCAGTGACTATCACTGCTTGCTGTGCAGATACATGGACCTGGGTCGGATCTCCGGCTTGGGTCGGTGTCTGTGGGAGTTTGCGCATTCTCCCCATGCTTGCATGGGTTTTCTCCAGGTGCTCTGATTTCCTCCCACACCCCAAAAACGTGCTTTTAGGCTGATTGGTGTTAACAAATTGTCCCTAAATTAGACCTCCCTTAATCTGGTGCACATATAATTTTCTAAATTTGCACCTTTTTATTGTGGAGTCGAAGAGGCGTAGACAAAAGTCATAGGTGGAAGAAGGGTGGGAATGAGACACTCAGTAAATGTTAAAATGGGTGGCGCGGGCTTGTAGGGCCAAAGGGCCTGTTTCCCGTGCTGTATTGTTCTTTGTTCCTTGTTCATGCTCTATTTGTCTGATACGGAGCTCAGGAGAACGTTATTCACTCAGAGAGTGATGAAAATGTGAAACTCACTATATCGTAGTGCGGATGAGGCGAAGAGCAAAGTTGCATTTAAGAGGAAACTGGTTAAACACATGAAGAAAGGAATAGAAGAAGACATTGAAAGGATGTGATGAAGTAAGATGAGGTAAAGGCCGGTGTGGAATGTAAACCTACTGTAGATTTCTTGGGCCAAATTGACAGTTTGTGTGCTGTAACATTTCATGTAAATCAAAAGATGTTGGCCATGCAAATGGAATTGCAAGTTAACAAGACCTGAGGAGCGAACTCTATTCTTGCTGATCAATTGGAAAGGAGCAGAAGAGTTGCTAAAATAGCATGGTTCCACTTCCAACTCTTTTCTACCAATCAGCAACCTGAATGCCGTTGTTTTTGGAACAAGTGAACCTCCCTGTGAACGCCAATAAGAGCTGCATTAATAAATGCAAATCAGGGTTCCATAATACGTACATAAAAACCTAATAACAATTTAGTGCATCCCAGCCTATAAGAAGGAAAGTGTGGGCCTCTACAGCTCATGGCTCCCTACCTCCCCAGCCACGAACCTCAGCAATATTTCCTACCTGGGCTTACTTTGTGACCAGCAGCCTCCTCCTGAGGCTCTCACACACCTCCTCATTCACCTGAACTTCATCCTGCCACTTTAACCAGATACCATTTTCCACCAGAAGCAGCCAACTGTCCACTTTCCGATGAAATCCATCCTTTAAAATCTTCCAAATTTCCAATGAAAGGAAACAAAAATAACACGAGAAATATCTTTTTAACGCAGAGAGTGATACTGCACTGCCTGAGAGTGTAGTGGTGGCGGGTTTAATTAAAGCATTCAAAAAATAATTGGATTGCTATCTGAAAAGGAAGAATGTGCATGGTTACAGGGAGCATGCAGGAGAATGGCACTATGCAAATTATTCATTTGGAGAGACAATGCCCACATGATGGACCTCCTTCTGAACTGTAACAATGGTGTGGATCTGTGAACGAAGGCATGGGATAGGCAGTCTTAAACTCCTTTAACTTTACACCTGGAATAAAAAATTGCTCCATATATTCCAGCCTAAATAAGAGCCAGGTGATTGAAAGGGATAAGCGTTCCGCACCGATGTCAATTTTAATAATTTAGCAGCAAGTAGGGATTAACATAACCTATGCCTATCTGAAGATTGTTTTCAGTGTTACATAGCATCCGTTATAAAATTCCAAATGTTTAAAATACATAAAGTCATAGAGGTTTACAGCATGGAGACAGGCCCTTCAGCCCAACTTGTCCATGCTGTCCTTTTTTTTAAAACTCGTAAACTAATCCTAATTGCCCGCATTTGGCCCATATCCCTTTATACCCATCGTACCCATGTACATCATACAACTAATTGAATAAACAGATTTCTTAAGTTTATTTTTTAGTATCACAAGTAGGCTTATATTAACACTCCGGTGGCTGTTTGGCTACACTGAGGAAGAATTTAACATGGCCAATGCACCTAACCAGCACACCCTTGGACTGTGGGAGGAAACTGGAGCATCTGAAGGAAACCCATGCAGACACAAGGAGAACATGCAGTCCTTCTGTCAATGTGTATCGTAAGATGTCTCACAACACCAGGATAAAGTCCAACAGGTTTATTTGGAATCACAAGCTTTCAGAGCGCTGTTCCTTCATCAGGTAAGTGCTCCTTCATCACGTGACTCACCTGTTGAAAGAGCAGTGCTCTAAAAGCCTGTGATTCCAAATAAACCTGTTGGACTTTAAGCTGGTCTTGTCAGACTTCTTACTGTGCACACCACAGTCCAAAGCCAGCATCTCCACATCATGTCAATTTTTACATTGCAGAAGCATTTTTTGAAATCAGAAAATTATATATCAGTAACCTTTAACCATTGTAATACATTTTCGGGGTAGATCCTGTATACCTTTAGATCCCCCCCCATCATACCAAAAATCTTCCTGTAAAGGTAAATGGGCTTTAGTTACTATGTTTTGACATCACTGAATTAATTTTGTGATCTGAATATACAATTGTACATATTTTTTAAACTTTCTCAGATACAATTTACATAAATTGATAGTGATTATTAAAACTAGTCACATGCCAAGCTAGAATTCTATTTCTAATCTTCTTCCGTCTCTTCATGTCTTGTCGACCTCTCCCCCATCTGATCGCAGTGAGTTCCTCCTCTTGTCGTCAGTGACTGGGCCTGCCATTAAGCATTTCCATGAGGAACCTCATACACCACCTTATGAATTGGCAAAATTAATAACCTAAGGTTTGGTAATGATAATGTCTGGAAGCTAATATATGAATTCTTTGCCAACTGTCTTATTGATCTCATTTCAGCAGCTTCCATTCATTTGTATGAACTAAACTACTACAGGATAGAAGATGATGGGAGAAAATTAAAAGGAGGAAAAATAGAGCTTTTTAACAATATATTTTTCAGTACAGGCAGCCAGGAACAGTAATTTAAAGAGCTCCTCTTAACAGAAAGAAGGAGCTCACATTTAAATAACACCTTACCATCTCTCAGGAGCAATTCACGTCCAAAGAATTACTATTAAATAACGAGTGGCCAATTAAACTGGTTTTGATGATGTTGTTTTGAGGGACAGATGTTGGCCAGGAGATCAGGAAAACTTGTTTCTCTACAGTAGCACCTGGGGACCTTTTACATCCCTCTGAAGCAGCAGTCATTTTAACAGCTGATCTGAAAAGTAACACTTCTGAGAATTAAACATTCCCTCAGAACTACACTGCAAAGATACCTTTGATTACAGCTCAGCCTTCAACACCATTACTCCTACAAAACTCATCTCCAAATTCTTTGGTCTGGGGCTCAGCACCTCCCTCTGCGACTGGATCCTGAACTTCCTAACCCACAGGCTGCAATCAGTAAGGATATGCAACAACACCATCTCCACGATGATCCTCAACACTGGTGCCCCACGAGGCTGTGTCCTCAGCCCCTTACAATACTTCTAAGACACCTATGACTATATGGCCAAAATATGACTATGTGGCCAAATTCCCCTCCAACTCAATTTTCAAGTTTGCTGGTGACACCATCGTAGTGGGTCAGATATCAAACAATGGCGGGACAGAGTACAGGAATGAGATAGAGAATCTGGTGAACTGGTGCAATGATAATAATCCCTCAATGTCAACAAAATGAAGGAATAGTTATCAACTTCAGGAAGTGTAGACAGGGGCATGTAGACAGAGGACATGCCCCTGTCTACAACAATGGAGACAAAGTAGAATGGTTGAAAGCTTCACGATTTTAGGTGTCCAGATCACCAACAATCTGTCCTGGTTCCGCCGTGCCAACACTATAGTTAAGAAAGCCCACCAATGCCTCTACTCTCACAGAAGACTAAGAAAATTTGGCATGTCTGCAACAACTCTCTCCAACTTTTACAGATGCACCATAGAAAAAGTTTGTTCTGGTTGTACCACAGCTTGGTATGGCTCTTACTCTGTTCAAGATTACAGGAAACTACAAAGGGTCTTGAATGAAGCCTGTCCATCACTCAAACAAGCTCCCCACCCATTGACACTGTCTATATTTCCTGCTGCTTTGGAAAAGCAGCCAACATAATTAAGACCCCACACACACCAGACTTTATCTCTTCTACCTTCTTCCTTTGGAAAAAATGTACGAAAGTCTGAGGACATGTGCCATCCAATTCAAGAACAGCTTCTTCCCTGCTGCCATTAGACTTTTGAATGGACCTAGCTCGCATTAAATTGATCTTCCTCTACAATCTAGCTATGACTGTAGCACTATATTCTTCACTCTTTCCATTCCTTCTCTATATACAGTCTGCTTTGTCTGTATGGAATGCAAGAAACAATACTTTTCACTGTATACTAATACATGTGACAATAATATATCAAATCAAATCAAATTAAATCAAATCAGTGTTAGTCTAAATCATGTTCTCAGGTCCTGGCATGGGGTTTAAGCTTACAAACTTCTGACTCAGAGGTGAGGGTGCAACCATTGAAGTTAGCTGCCACTTTCATAATCTTTCATCTCAAAGTATGAGAAGAGATCTTTGGAGCATACATTGCAATATTTTGCTGTCTCTTGTCTTCCAATCAGAATGGTGAACTCTGCCGCCAAAATCCTGCTGCCATTCATGCCAACGGGATCTTACCATCCCATCAACAGCACACCCCCGCTGCAGGTTTCCTGTCAGCGAGAGGTACAATCAACAGGACATCCCGTTGACAACGACGGGAATATAAGATCCTGTCGCCAGCGAGCAGCATGCTAACTCCTGCCACCACGAAACACAACACAGAGAGGGAGAAAAACCACATCTCACGTATTTAAAGATCCATTAATAAGGCCATTTTAAATACTTGGAATATTATATATTAATTGAATCACAATTTTAAATTGTTGGGAAACAGTCTGCTAACTCATGGGCCTAACAGTTATTCCAGAAGTAGAATGGACCCTTTTCTGACTGGAAGCTATGCATTTTTTAATTTGTTTTTGCAGAGATGCATAGAAAGAAAAGCAAGAACGTTGTATCTGTTTTGTGCCTTTCACAGCCTTAGCATGTCCTAAAGTGTTTCACATTGAATGATGTACTTTTAAAGTGTAGCCACTCTTGTAATGTAGGAAAATATGGCAGTCAGTTTGTGCACAGCAAGGTCTCACAAGGAGCAATACAATTAATGACCAGATAATCTGTTTTACTGATGTTGGTTGGAGAATAAATGTTGCGTAAGGAAATATTGTTTAGTGCCAAGAAGCCTTTTATATCCACCTGAGAACATAGATGTTGAAGTTCAGCCTAAATTCTAAAACGAAGGATACGTAATTACCCTACTTGCAGGCAAACTTAACATAGTATAATGCAAAACTATCAAACATACTTCATTCTAAACAAAGTCCAGAACTTTTGCAAAATAAAGCAACTATTGATGGTATCGGAAATTAGAATAAGGAAGCACAATCAATCATCAAAAACATTAAGGAAGTTTTGCTCCCTGTGCAGATCCCCATTCATACATAGTTTTCATAGGAGATAACTTTCAGGGATAAGAATTCCCCATGATGCAGACTGGAAAACTATCCACCTACTGCAATTTTTTGACTAGTAAAATCACTGGATATGTACAATCTTGCAAAATGTATTCCAAACAAATGCCACTGATATAATCATGGTAAATGCCACCTTATCAGGTATTAATGTTCATACCCGGTGCATCATTTATCAATCACAAAACAATGGCTACTAAGTAAATTTAGTTAAATGTAGCAGAGCAGCTAAAGTTTTATAAAGATTAGAATTAGGGTTGGGGAGCTTTCTCTGACAAAGCATACATTATAAGATTACAAGAAATGTATCTGCAATTAATTTGATATGCAGTTTCCTGCCAGCCTGCTTATTTGGATAAATATCTCTACAAGATACTGCATAACATGAAGAAGCAAAGCAGTTTGCAGCTTGCAAAAACCCACAAAATGCATCCATCTCCAAAAGGACTGCATGTATTTCACAAAGATTATCAATAAATAATGGAGGAACCAGTAACAAAACAAATAAAGTTGTATTTTCAGATAACTATGAATGATTTGTAGATAGTTTACAACTGATTATATCTATAAAGAACCTATTTGATTTGCTGATTAAAATAAAATTCTCTAAATAGTTATTAAATTGTGTGAATCAAGGGAGATAACTTCTGCAATGTCCAACAGGAGTTCACTGCCTGAGTATTGCAAGTATGAGGTTGGATGTAGATTCCTGACTTTAAAAAAAGCATAACCTGCGCAGCAAACAAAATTGAAGACGTGCTAAGTAAAAAAATCCATCTCTTATATCTGGATACAAATTCTTTTGTCCTAAGTGCACTTTGGATTTGCTCCAGAGTAACACTGATATACCATTAAATGAAATGGACTCCCCTCTCCAAAATAAATGATGACAATTTAGCCTAAAATAGTAACACAAAGAATATTCTTTGCAAGAAATCAATTTGTACCATGTGCCTCTGCTAAATAGCAGCTCCAATGCTGGCTGTTATATGGGCAGCTGTGATCCTGAGCATGCCACTGATAATGTTGTACTGTAAACAACCACAGCTGAGAATTTAACTATGATGTTCTCCAGATCACATACTCATTCCCTATATTAAAAAAAATCAGATACAGATCTGCATTGCAACATGTTCTCCTTGCCATGTTGCTGTGTTTGCATCGTTCCCAGCATTTACCATCAGCACTTAGCAAATTAGCAACATCTGTTGCTTGGATCCCAAGGCAACAGCTCCACCATTTGTTGGCAAGGTAGAATGCACTCTCACGCAATGGAAAAGTTGGGATGAAGAGCCTTAGGATGGTGTTAAAATGATTAAAATGGACAAACTTCTGGATTTTTCAAAGACAGGTCATTCTCCACTAATGAACTCTCAATGTTAGCTGTTCATGTAGCATCTACACTCAGCCACAATTTTACAATTTGTTCAATCTCTGCAATACTTCAGTTCAGTGCTTGGAGCTATCCAAGCATGTGAATGCTTAAAAATCATCCTTATAAATTGCACTGAAATATCACAAAACCACTTCAGATGAAATATGGACAGCTTGATAGATTGTTGCCTTAATGCACGCCTTGGGCCTTGCAGTTATGCCACAGTGCACCAGTGTACATATATTTAATTTCTTTGTTTGAAATCCCTCTCTATTATTTTAACATTAACAACTTAAAATCAAAGGATTAAAATTTCCACTAAGATAGCAAAAAGAAGAATATGAAAAGAAAATATTAAGCATTGATCTCTAAATATATAACAACCTAATTTTATAGTATCAGTGATTTTTCCTGTCAGTATAAAACATCCTGTGAAACTGACAACTGACAATGTTACAGTATTATTTTCCTTATGATTTACATTTTAGGCAAACTATTTATATTTAATTGTTATTTAACTGTCATTACTAGTAAGTCACAATAAGCAACTTTAGATTTCCTGCACCTATTCTGAGATGTGCAATACAAACATACCTACTTGAAATAAAGGGGAAAAACCAACCTGTTGACCAATTTTAAGAAAAGGGGGAGATTTACTCCACTCATGTAGTGAGAGGCAGAGTGATGCAATACTGCATTGGGGAGGATGAGAGGGAACTAAACTCTGACAAAGGATCAGGGACACTGGGAGAGTCAAAATCTCTTCTAAAGAGCAGCTTTTATTTCTATCTTGGCTGAAAATTAAAATGAGACAGGGAGAAGATGTCTTAGACATAGAGGAGATATTCCCACTAGTGGAGATGATGAAAAGTGGGTGCTATAAATCTACAGTAAATTCAATAGGGAATTCAAGAGAAACGCCTTTGCCCATAGTGTGGTTAGAATATGGAGTTGACTACCACAAGTAGAGGCTGCATAGATTCTCATTGTTCTCATCAATCACTTGAGCTGTGGATAACATCTAAAGTTTATTTATTAGTCTCAGGTAGGCTTATATTAACACTGCAAATGAAGTTATTGTGAAAATCTCCTACTCACTGCATTCCAGCGCCTGTTTGGGTACACTGAGGGAGAAGTTAGCATGGGCAATGCACCTAACCAGCACATCTTTCGGACTGTGAGAGAAAATCAGAGCATCTAGAGGAAACCCACGCCGACATGTGGAGAACGCACAGACTCCGCACAGACAGTGACCCAAGCCAGGAATCGAACCTGGGTGCTGTGAGGCAGCCTCTGTGCCACTGTGCTGCCCCATCTGTCAGGTATCATGATCTGAGTGTCCTCATCTTATTCAGTAGGCTAATCCTGGAGCCACACGGGAAGAAGGAGGGGGATCTCAAGCCAGGGTGCAGCTCTCATAAGTTCTTTGCAGCAGAGCTTATGCGGTCAGTTTCTGACTATGTTGTGAATTGTTAGATGAGACACTGTCACATGGTATGGTTTGTGGAATGTTCCTCCCAGCAACCAATGTCAATTTGTTTTCTATTCAATGAGGCCTTCAGAGTGTGCTTAAAATGTTTTCTCTCTTGTCCTTGAGATTAGGTGGCAGCTTTATGTTGAGAGGAAGGCTTCTGCTTCAGAAGCTGATTATTTGGTATTTGGAGGCAGTGTCCAGACCAGCAGAACTGATTTCCCATGATTATGGTTGCAATGCTGGAGAAATTGTTTTCAGTGTAGATGCTAAAGTTTGTTCACTTGTCTTCCCTCTTTGCATTGAGTAGCTTGTGGAATCACTGCTGGTGAAAATCGTACAGCTATTTGGAGGTGCCTTTCATAAGTGACCCAAATTCACTGCCATGTGACGAATAACAGTGTTGTAAACTAAAACTTTATTCCTGTTACGGACAAAATATCGTTTCCATTGTTGAAGACCTAGTTGCAAATGTTTTGGCAGGTAATGCTGGCACTGTTGATTCTGTGCTGGGTCACCTCAGCCCATCAAGTCTGCACTGACATCTCCAAAAGAGCATCTTACCCCAGCTGCCTCTTCACTGGTGAGCTTTTGAGAAAAGTGATTGCTGAGTTCTGGTAAGAGTTCAATGGCTTCTAAAGCCTTCCTATCAATAATAAGAGCTGGAGGTGTAGAAGCTTGTCTGGGGTTAGACTAGTGAAGGATGTTGGCACTGCTCATATAAAGTGAGAGGGTGATGTGGTAAGAACTTCTACTAATACATTGGTATCACCTGGACAATGTGTTTTCTGTGTCCAAGATGTGCACATTGTCCAAGCTATGTCAGATGGTTGCAGGGCATATCACAGATTTGTTTAGTTCATCATGATTCTATTTATTGACTACAGCTCAGCCTTCAACACCACTATTCCTATGAAACTCATCTCCAAATTCCATTGCCTGAGCCTCGGCTCCTCCCTCTGTGACTAGATCCTGAACTTCCTAACCCACAAACCACAATCAGTAAGGATACGCAACAACATCTCCTCCACATCATCCTCAGCACCAGAGATCCACAAGTCTGTGTTATCAACCCCCTACTAAACTCCTTATACACCTATGACTGTGTGGCCACATTTCCCTCCAACTTGATTTTCAAGTTTACTGGCGAAACTACTGTATTGGGTCAGATTTCAAATAACGACGAGACAGAGTACAGGAATGAGTTAGAGAATCTGGTAAACTGGTGTGGCAACAATAATCTGTCTCTCAGTGTCAGCAAAACAAAGGAGATTGTCATCGACTTCGGAAAGCATAAAGGAGAACGTGCCCCTGGTTACATCAACAGGGACGAAGTAGAAAGGATCGAGAGCTTCAAGGTTTTAGGTGTTCAGATCACCAACAACCTGTCCTGGTTCCCCCCATGCTGACCCTATAGTTAAGGAAGCCCTTCAAGCCTCTACTTTCTCAGAAGACCAAGAAAATTTGGCATGTCAGCTATGACTCTCACCAACTTTTACAGCTGCACCATAGGAAGCATTCTTTCTGGTTGTATCACAGCTTGGTATGGCTCCTGCTCTGCCCAAGACCATAAGAAACTACAAAGGGTCGTGAACGTAGCCCAGTCCATCATGCAAATGAGCCTTCCATCCATTGACTCTGTCTACACTTCGCGCTGCCTCGGCAAAGCAGCCAGTATAATTAAGGACCCCACACATCCTAGACATTCTCGCGTCCACCTTCTTCTGTCAGGAAAAAAATACAAAAGTTTGAGGTCATATATCAACCAATACAAGAACAGCTCCTTCCCTGCTGTCATTAGACTTTTGAATGGACCTACCCTCCACTCAGTTGATCTTTCTCTACACCCTAGCTATGTAACATTACATTCTGCACACTCCTGTTTCCTTCTCTTTGAACGGTATGCTTTGTCTGCATAGCATGCAAGAAACAATACTTCTCACTGTATACTAATACATGCGACAATAATAAATCAAATCAAATCCAGAACATTCGCCTGGCAACTAAACGCCAAAGATCCTCAAAGAAATCCAGGAAAAGCTTTAACATCTGCATTTTCCAGGATATTAACACAAGAGAACAATTCCAGGTGCAACTTTCTTCCTGACTTGCTCTTATAGGCTCCAATGTCCTTTTTGTGGATGGAGTTGAAGAAATTGAGGGTGGTTCAATATCGCTTGTAGTGAGGGCATATTATAAGTTATGGATATGCTGAGGTGCCATCTGAGTCTTGGCTCTCAGCCTTTTGAGATTGAAAAGTATTCCATTGAGTTGAAACTCAATCATGATCCCTTGCCGAAATTAATCACAAACGTGTTCCATGACCAGACTGTGTAGATAGTGAAGAGATTTGATGTAATCATGCAGCCTTGCTTGACCCCCATCCAGAGGCAGAAGAGCTGATTCTCTATTCCTTTGCAAAAGGAAGTTTTGGTCATATCATTATGCAGGAATCACCAAGTTGTAAGATATCTTTCTGGATGCCCAAGTCTCTGGAAGGTTTTTTACATGGTTTCATGATTGATGGAATCAAAATAGATTGATAAAGGCCGTGTAGATTTGTGTTGTTTCAGGCAGTTTTCTTGGACTTGTCAAATTACAAAGATTTTGGGTGGGATTATTTGGCTGTGCTTGCCCCAAGGCCAGAAAATCTCACCCGAGGTCAATGGACCTTTGTATAGTTCGTATCCCGTCCGCTACAATTCCCCTGACAGGTGGGTTGGGAAAATTCCACCCTCTGACTGTGATCACCTTGGATGCCCTGAAACCACACTGGGTCTCTTAAATGAAATCTTCATTGAAGGGAAGGGGTTGGCTGAAGAAGATTCATGAGAGAATCTTCCCCACAGTGGACAGAATGGATATGCTTCTATAGTTAACAGAAATTGATTTATCACCTTTCTTAAAGGACGAAACAATGATGGCATGGGGGATGTCAAGAGGTCGTATCAACTTTTCCCAGGTTTTTATAAAGAGGTCTAAGAGTTTGGGGGAAAGATCATAGCCGCCAGCTTCATAAATCTGTGCAGGAATTTTGTCCAGACCACACACCTTGTAGTTCTTCCCCTGTGTGATAGCCTTTTGGATCTCAGCAAATGTTAGCAGCATACCCAAATTTGATCTCTCAAGCTTTTGAGGGATTGTTTTATGATTTTGTTTGATAATGTTAATTCCCAATTGATGTTTCAGCAGTGCTCTTGGCAATCATTATACAGTGGCATTGCTGGCATGCATCTGGAAAGAGTCAAATCCCACTGCATTCTTCACCTTTCTGCACAACTATTGATGTGCATATGTTTTTCATTCACCCACCTGTGATCAGCATTACAGAGTCAACTAATTTAGGCTTTTGCTGGGATGATCTTGGTGGAGAGGTAAGCTGTGAGCAGAGCCACAACCATTCCACCTCTCTGAGATCTGGGAACCAAGACCAGTGGAAAGGGAGCGCTCAGCTGAGCTCTTAAGCTTAAACAGCACAGATTTATTTAAGGGACACATGAGGGTGAAAGAAAATAAGGTTAACTTTATAGGGTTAAATGTAGTTGGGTGGGAGGAAGCTTGTAGGAAGTAAAACTAGCATGGTCTAGCTGGGCTGAATGGTCAATTACTGTGCTGTAATAATTCTATGTAATTGCTGTTGTACCTTAGCAAGACAGTGTTCTAAACCACAACATTGTCCATCATACCATGACCATATGATTATATAGCACTGGCCAGAATTCTCTGACCTCCCCCATGGCTGGGATTATCCAGTCTTGCTGCTGTGAATGGAGATTTGGCTGAGTGCAGTGGTAACAGCGAGACAATAGACTCTGGACACTATTTCAAAGTGCACTAATCACTCCCTGTGATCACTATGATCAACTATTGACTAGAATGGCTTTTGTCTTTGTAACATCTTCGATGCCATGCTTAGTCAAATTCTGCCTTGATATCAAGGGCAGTCACTCTCATCTCAGCTTTGGATTCCAGCTCTTTTGTGCATGTTTGGCTCAAGCCAGCAGTGAGGTCTGCAAGCTCATTTACAGGTATGTCTAATGTGAGGGATAAAAGAATGTAGAGTTTCTTCTGGCTTTCAAATTATTTTGGATGACCCACAAGCATTATCAGTTGCGTGTTTGCTGAGACCAGTTAGATTCCATAACCCATAAGGAAACAATATATGGAGGCTTTCCTGTGACCATTTTAAATCGTCTGCGAGGAACCTACTATTACCATGATGCCTAATCTTTGGGCCATCTGACATGCTTTCTGTTAATACAATCTTATTGATGTGAAAGAACCAAATCAAACTATCAAGCTGTTGTGTTTTTCAGTGTATCACTTGGTGAGTGCACACTGTGGTATTGTAGGGGAGCAGAAAAGCTGCAGACTGAATGTCTGAACTTTACTTTTAGCTAATATCAAGAAAGAAAATGCTGAGAGGAATACAATCAGCTTCAGATGCACTCGATTCAGGATTGGGAGCATTAGCCTGCACCCCCAATCACTATGCAGTGAACATGCTAGATGTTAGATGAGGCAGGATTATACTTGGTTATGATATGCCTTCATGAGGAGGCAGAGAGTGGGGGTCAATGGGTGCTATTCGGATTGGCGGATGGTGACTAGTGGAGTGCCCCAGGGGTCAGTGCTGGGGCCTCAGCTATTTACCATTTATATAGATGATCTGGAGGAGGGAACCGAGTGCAGGGTGTCGAAATTTGCTGATGACACCAAGATTGGGGGAACGGCAAATTGTGCGGAGGGTGTGGAGAGTCTGCAGAAGGATCTAGATAGGCTGGGCGAATGGGCCAGGAAATGGCAAATGGAATTTAATGTTGGCAAGTGTGAGGTGGTCCACTTTGGTAGGAAGAATGGTAGGAAGGACTATTACTTACGTGGCGAAAAACTGCAGCAGGCGACGGTGCAGAGGGACCTCGGGGTCCTTGTGCATGAGTCGCAAAAACCCAGCTTGCAGGTGCAGCAGGTGGTCAGGAAGGCGAATGGGATGCTGGCCTTCATAGCGAGGGGGATTGAATATAAAAGTAGGGAGGTCTTGCTGCAGCTGTATAGGGCATTGGTGAGGCCGCAGCTGGAGTACTGTGTGCAGTTTTGGGCGCCGCACCTGCGCAAGGATATTTTGGCCCTGGAGGGAGTGCAGAGGAGGTTTACTAGGCTGATACCGGAGTTGAGGGGATTGAGCTATGAGGAGAGGCTGAATAAACTAGGCTTGTACTCGTTAGAGTTTAGAAGAATGAGGGGAGATCTCATTGAGACGTATAAGATGATGAATGGGATGGATAGGATAGAGGTGGAGAGACTCTTCCCGCTCAAAAAAGACAGTAGGACTAGGGGGCACAGCCTCAAGATAAAGGGGAGGCGGTTTAGAACGGAGTTGAGGAGGAACTTCTTCACTCAAAGGGTGGTGAATCTCTGGAATTCTCTGCCCGTTGAAGTGGTGGAGGCTGCCTCGCTAAATATTTTTAAGAAGCGGGTTGATGGGTTTTTGATAAGAGAAGGGATTGAGGGTTATGGGGAGAGGGCGGGAAAGTGGAACTGAGCCACGACAGATCAGCCATGATCTTATTGAATGGCGGGGCAGGCTCGAAGGGCTAGATGGCCTACTCCTGCTCCTATTTCTTATGTTCTTATGTTCTTAATATCTTGTCACACACGAAGGATAATTACTTGGGTGAAATACCAATGTTGATGCCAACTGAACTCTACTGCAGCAGGACATAAATTAAATTTGAAGCATTCAAAGGGCATAACTCAATATTGTGCCAAGGCTAAATATATAAAATGACCCAGGAGTTTTTAACTATTAGAACAGCAGCTGCAGGCTATTAACACGCCTCGCAATGAAGTACTGCAGACTGCAGTATCATCGTAGTCAATCACGCCTGACACGATTTGGTGCTAACTGCTGATCACAGTCCTGGCAACAAGTTCAATCACATGGTAACTTCATTTATACATTTACTGTAGCATGTAGCTATGAACTGCTAATGCCAATTAAAAGTAACTCAAAAATACACAGCAAGTGAAAGGTTGAAGTGAGTCAACAACAATAAATTTTAAAGAATATTTGAAATGACCTATTATAACCACCCTAAACTCTGTCGAAATTAAATATGAACCATTTTATTATAAATCCTCCCTTCCCCACCCCACAGGAGTAATTTCTGAGTTGGTACAATTAACTACAGATTGCAATAAACATCCCATATTAAAGCACCAGAAGCAAAAATCTATTAGTCTTAGAAAAGAATGAGTGCAATATGATCAGAATCGAGTGAATGCAGCACAAATTTAAGCCTAAGTTTTGCTGCTGATGTGAACGAGTATAGTAGTGCCAGCCTACCAACAGAAGGTGGCAATTTGGGCGATCTGTTATTTCATGAAATTTCTGATGATCAAATGCAGGTCAGCAGAATTACTAGAGCTATTTTAAGCTGATGGTGGGCAAAGTACTTAGGCTGTTCATTAGTTGTGTGACTATTTCGTTTTAAAAGGAGGCTACATCATTGAAATCTTTGCATGTGTAATTTCTCCCAAATGAAGTAGAGCTGAGATAACTTCTCATATTTCTGGGATGAGATGGTAATGGCAGAACCTCCACACAATTTGAGCAAACGGAAAGTTTACAGCAAATGGCATTGCCTCCAGTGGGGTGAGCAGGAGCAAGGAAGGGCTGTAAAGATATCAGGTGACTCATCACTGTGCCACCCATTGCAGCTAAAAGCTCGGTCCCAGCTGTCTGGTGATGATTGAGGAATACTGCCTCCAGACAGTCAGGTTTGGCAGATAGGCAGTTAAAGGCTGTAGCATCTGCTTCAAAAGGATCTCTGACAAACAACTTTAAATGAAGGCTGCGCCCATCATGATAACCTTTAGTTTTATGCCTCCAGAATCTTCCAGCTAAATTTACAGGACAACTGCATTGGCAATTAATTTTTTGTTCTTAAGTGTGTAAAACAAACGACAGATGCGTTACACTGCACTATCATCTCTACTCCGACTGATTCGCATCAACAGCATGACCAAACTGACTGATTCTAATAAATTCTAATTCCAAAAATACTGGAGTAATTGAAGTTAGCTAGGTGACTATCTAACCTGCCAACTCTAATGCAAAAAAGCAGAAAGAGGTTCTGCTTCATCGATGTCCCCCTGACCAGTGGCGACCAACAAATATCATTCAAATCAATGCTTACTTTCTCTGAAGGTTCCATTATGCTTTCATTTCTGGGTGAATCATCTGTACTTTATTTATTTGAGGATGATAATGGCACCTCAAAGGCCAAGATTACCCTTTTTAGCTTGACGAATAATACCATTGTGCCAACAAAAGAGAAAGACAAGATGCAGGCATGACAGCAACCATATAAACACCAGGATCATTATTGAGCATATATTCACACCTTGAAGCAATACTTCAGACATCTGGACAAATTACAAAATACTTGACACTGCTCACTTTCTTGGAACTTGTTTGTTGTGATGCAAGGTGTTCTTTTTCTTTGTGTATAGAAGGATTATGTTGTTATCATACTTCTCAGTAGTATCTGGCTGCTGATTACTACTTATCTCAAGTCTGGCTCCTACAGCTCTGATTGGTTAAATGGTTTTGTTAACAAAACTTGGATATTCAGCCAGCTTGTGGCCTTGCCTACTTTATAAAGAAGTATCAACATAGTTGGTATATGCTATGCAGCTTTTCTATACCGCCAAAGCATAGAGTATACAGCATGTCCTAAAATCAAGACATAGCAGAAGTCAGAGACTGACCAAGAGACTGTAGTTGCTGAAATACCAGTTCCTGAAGTACAGGAAGTACAGGAACTGGTATTTCAGCAAGTGAAGTACAGCCAGGATATCTGCTACGCCAGGCACTTATCTAACATTCACAGTATATTTATCTCAATGGTAAAGCTGTCCCTTAAAGAACCTTCAATACTCATGTACTCACAAAATTGCATCAAAACATTTTCAGTAACAAAGTCCTCTGCGCTTCTTCAACTAACAGCAGGACCAGGAATTCCTTGGAAGTCCGGACTCCCAATATCGGGACTGGAACCTTTGCCGTGTAGAGAAGGTGAGGCGAAGGGATTGGTTTGCTGTTCGGATGCTTCTCAGATCTAGTCAATTAAGGCCATTCAATGAGGTGTTGCAGATAGGAGGGATGGTGTCACCTTAGACTACTGTGAGTCACAAAGCTGCACTTGGGATTCATAGGACCCATAATTTATTGATGGATGCAACCTGCTCTTCATTTGCTTTGAATGAAATCTGGAATAACACAAAAAAACTTTTACTTTTTTACATATTCCTGAGTCGAACAATACCTGGGCTCCCGCAAAGGGTAAGGGAGAACAGGTTACCAAGTAAATAGTAAAGGTAATCAAGGGAATAGCAACGGGGCTGCAGAAGATTGCCATTTTATTAGATTGAATGGATCTATTGTTAAGGATTATTTGAGTCATGCCTGTATTCGTACATCATGGGCCCCCCTTTCTCACATTTTATGGCATCTTGCCTGCATTCTTGAAAGGTCCTCGTCATGTTGTATCTTCCTCCATCTCCTCATAATCGGAGAAGAAATCATCTTCCACAAAATCCTCATTACTCATAACTCCTGTAGGTCAGGTTGTGTGGTGCACAGCATGCCACTATGATATGCAGAACCCTTGCAGGGGAATACTGAAGGGCTATATTGAAGGATACCATCAGATCTATCCAAGCATCAGCAGGAGCTCTATAGCCTTCTCAATAGTGGCTGACGTTGTCCTGTGGCAGCTGTCCATCTCTCCTTTGCAACTATGCCTGGGCTTCTATTGTAAGTAAGCATATCTTCAGTGCCCATGTCAGCCAATATCCATCCTTGAAGGTGTGCAGGAGGAAACTGAAAACATCTCACATCAGGGCTTGCTATCATGGCTGATTCCTTGGAATCTTGTAAAGACCTGAAGGATCTTTTTATGATAGTCTTGGACTAGTTGCACATTGAGTGAGTGGAAGCTCTTCCTATTGATGAAGGCTGCTGCCTGGTCCGTGGGAGCCACTTAACCGTATCTGTGCAGTCAATAATGCTCTGCATTTGGGGCAATTCACTGATGGCACCAAATCACTTTTCCTTCTCAGCCTGACTAACTAGGTTGATGTGAAAGCACATCTACTGTTACACATGGCACTGCTGACCAGTTTGATGAAGCAGTGAACATCAGACTGTGTGACCCCACAGATATCTCCAGAAGATCCTTGGAACTATCTTCAAGCATAAAAGTTCAATGAAGTATCATTTCTGACTGTGTGTCAGTAAATTGACTCCCAGAGTATTACATGATCTGGGTGACACTTCAAAGATGTCTTGGCTTCTTTCAGCTATGTATGTCTGTATCTCTGGCATACATTGCATGTCAACACCATTCTTTTGATGACTTTGTTGATACTTATCCAGTATACAGCTGATCTTAGTCTACACTTGCCCATTCCCACATCACCTTCATGACGTAGTGAGATGTCATCTCTGATAGGCCAGTATTGACAAATTGCTGTCTACATTTACTGTATCTTATCAGACCATTACAGGGTCATTTGCAGAGGCAGCATCTGTAACTCATCTTTGCTGGACTCATCCCTAATATTTGGTGATGTTACATTCATTAGGGGTCCTACTTTACCTAACATTCATTAGGGGTCCTATTTTACCTAACATTCATTAGGGGTCCTATCACCTTGCGTCCGTTTTCGGGTGTGAAAATATGGTAAAGTCAGATGAGAGGCCATTATTGCAATCCACGCAGATTGCCACTTTACCAAAACCCGGGAATGGCAGCAATCCCTTTCGCACCCAAAACGGGCGCAACAGCAATTTAAATGCATTTGCATGCATTTAAATTGAATTAATGAACTGCCTGCCCAACTTTATCAGCATTTCCCCCTTCACCACCACGTTTGCCAATCCTGAACCGTGCTGAAATGGACCTGCTGAATAAAAGTCTGAATCAGGCACTTCATCAGTAAGGGTCGGCAAGGAGGTAAGTGCATGGCATCCGACTGCTACTCTCGGGTGTCCTGCAGTGCCATCATTTCGCTGTCGGTGGCGGCTCTGCGAGCATGTTGGGGGGGAGGGGGGGCTGTTGCTGTGCATGATCTCCGATGTTTGTTCTGCTGCACGGACCCGGTCTCAGCACTGACCTCAGGCCCTGCTGGGTCCTAGCACCGCAGCTCACTTCAGGCGAAAGGATGTGCACAAAGCTCTTGCAGATAGTACTGATGCAGCCCCCCAACTTTACCAGGGGCTGTGATTGTGTGGAGCATGTGGCTGGGGGGATTGGGGGGCATGGGAGGGTCTGTGATTGTGGGGACCATGTGGCTGAGGGGGATTGGGGGGCATGGGAGGGTCTGTGATTGTGTGGAACATGTGGCTGGGGGGATTGGGGGGGGTCTGTGATTGTGGGGAGCATGTGGCTGAGGGGGATTGGGGGACATGGGGACTCTAATTGTGTGGGACATGTGGCTGGGGGGATTGGGGGGCATGGGAGGGGCTGTGATTGTGTGGAGCATGTGTCTGAGGGGGATTGGGGGACATGGGAGGGGCTGTGATTGTGACCAATGATCACTCTCCACTCGTCATACTTATGCAACTTCTTATGTTTACACATTAGAGAGCTGAAAGCTCTCTTTTAATGTTGTCATATCTGGTCTCAACTCACATAAGACCCTTTGATGTGAATGTTATAACAAAAAACAAAGAACAAAGAAAATTATAGCACAGGAACAGGCCCTTCGGTCCTCCAAGCCTGCATCGACCATGCTGCCTGACTTAACTTAAACTCCCTACACTTCTGGGGACCATATCCCTCTATTCCCATTTCATTCACGTACTTGTCAAGATATTGCTTTCCTGCTCGCACTGGTCCTTTAGTGAAACTATCTATTTGCAGAGTGACAGGTTTCACCTTGTTGGAGCATGACAGGTGTATTTCCGTCCATGCTACTTCTTTCAGCTTCTTGAAATTTCTCTGACCGCTGATGCTCAACATGTTTTGATTTGATTTATTATTGTCACATTAGTATACAGTGAAAAATATTGTTTCTTGCACACTATACAGACAAAGCATACAGTACATAGAGAAGGAAAGGAGAGAGTGCAGAATGGAGTGTTAAAGTCAAAGCTAGGGTGTAGAGAAAGAGCAACTTAATGTGAGGTAGGTCCATTCAAAAGTCTGATGGCAGTAGGGGCACTGTTGTTCTTGAGTCAGTTGGTACTTGTTCTTTTGTATCTTTTTCCTGATGGAAGAAAGTGGTAGAGAGAATGTCCAGGGTTCATAGGATGCTTGATTATGCTGGCTGCTTTCCTGAGGCAGTGGGAAGTATAGACTATGTCAATGGATGGGAGGCTGCTTTGAGTGATGGACTGGGCTTCATTCACGACCCTTTGTAGTTTCTTGCGGTCTTGGATAGAGCAGGAGCCATACCAAACTGTGATACAACCAGAAAGAAAGCTTTCTATGGTGCATCTGTAGAAATTGGTGAGAGTTGTAGCGGACATACCAAATTTCCTTAGTCTCCTGAGAAAATAGAGGCAATGGTGGGTTTTCTTAACTAGAGCATCTGCATGGGGGGACCAGGACAGGTTGTTGGTGATCCCTGTACCTGAAGATCGCAACCATTTCTATTTCATCCCTATTGAAGTAGACAGGAGCGTGTCCTCCACTGCGCTTCGTGAAGTCAATGACTATCTCCTTCATGATGTTAACATTGAAGGGGAGATTATTGTTGTCGCCCCAGTTCATCAGATTCTCTATCTCTTTCCTGTACTGTGTCTCATCATTGTTTGATATCTGACCCACAATGGTGGTGTCATCAGCAAACTTGAAAATTATGTTTGGAGTTGAGTTGAGTTGAGTTGGGGCGGCACAGTCGCACAGTGGTTAGCACTGCTGCTTCACAGTGTCAGAGACCAGAGTTTGATTCTGGCTTGGGTCACTGTCTGTGTGGAGTTTGCATGTTCTCCACATGTCTGCATGTGTTTCCTCTGGGTGCTCCGGTTTCCTTCTACATTCTGAAAGATATGCTGGTTAGGTGCATTGATCCAAACAGGCGCCGGACTGTTCAACTAGAGGAATTTCACAGTAACTTCATTGCAGTGTTAATGTAAGCCTTAACTGTGATTAATAAATAAACTTCCTACAAAGAAGGGAATTTGGCCATACAGTAATAGTTTATAAGGAGTATAGTAAGAGGCTGAAGACACAGCCTTAGAACTTAGACTTAGAATCTCTACAGTACAGAAAGAGGCCATTCGGCCCATCGAGTCTGCACTGACCACAATCCCACCCAGGCCCTACCCCCATACCCCTTCATATTTATCCACTAATCCCTCTAACCTATGCATCTCATGACACTAAGGGCAATTTTGGCATGGCCAATCAACATAACCTGCACATCTTTGGACTGTGGGAGGAAACCGGAGCACCCGGAGGAAACCCATGCAGACACGAGGAGAATGTGCAAACTCCACACAGACAGTGATCCAAGCCAGGAATCGGACCCGGGAACCTGGAGCTGTGAAGCAGCAGTGCTAACCACTGTGCTACCTTGTCACCCCTTGCAGAGCACCAGTGTTGAGAATGATCGTAGACATGTTTCTGCCTATCCTTTTTGACTGTGGTCTGTGGATTAGGAAGTCTAGGATCCAGTTGCAGAGGGAGGAGCCAAGCCCCAAAGTTTGGAGATGAGCGGGGGGACTTAGTGGTAGGAGATGGGGAAATGGCTGAGGCCTTGAATAACTTTTTTGTTTCAGTCTTCACGGAGGAGGAGGTGAATAATTTGCCGGGTGTTAGCGATGGAAAGATGGTAGGAGTGGAGGGTCTGAATGACATTATTGTTACTAGAGAGGCAGCGCTCAACAGACTGGAGGGACTGATTGTGGACAAGTCCCCAGGACCGGATGGAATGCATCCGAGGGTTCTGACAGAAATGGCGGAGGTGATAGTGAATGCCTTGGTGATTATTTTCCAAACGTCGCTGGATTCCGGAGAAATGCCGGAAGATTGGAAAACGGCTAATGTTACGCTGTTGTTTAAGAAGGGTGGCAAATAGGCTTGTAGGCTTGTACTCGTTAGAGTTTAGAAGAATGAGGGGAGATCTCATTGAGACATATAAGATGATGAATGGGATGGATAGGATAGAGGTGGAGAGGCTCTTCCCGCTCAGAAAGGACAGTAGGACTAGAGGGCACAGCCTCAAGATAAAGGGGGGGCGGTTTAGAACGGAGTTGAGGAGGAACTTCTTCACTCAAAGGGTGGTGAATCTCTGGAATTCTCTGCCCATTGAGGTGGTGGAGGCTGCCTCGCTAAATATTTTTAAGACGCGGGTTGATAGGTTTTTGATAGGCAAGGGGATTAAAGGTTATGGGGAGAGGGCGGGAATGTGGAACTGAGACACGACAGATCAGCCATGATCTTATTGAATGGCGGGGCAGGCTCGAGGGGCTAGATGGCCTACTCCTGCTCCTATTTCTTACGCTCTTATGTTCTTATGTTCTTGTCGGAATAGTGGTGTTAAAGACTGAGCTGTAGTCTATGGATAGGAGTCTGAATAAGTGTCTTTGTTATCTAGGAGTTCCAGGGTTGAGTGTAGGGCCAGGGAGATGATGTCTATTGTGGAACTGTTGCAGCAATAGACAAACTGTAATGGATCCAGGCAGTCTGGGAGGCAGGAATTGATTTGTGTCTTTTGAAGCACTTTATAATGGATGTCAGAACCACCAGATTAGATAGTCAATAAGGCACACTACCTGTTTTTCCTTTGGTACCAGGATGATGGTCGTCTTCTTGAAGCAGGTAGGGACCTCAGATTGTTGTAAAGAGAAGTTGAAACTGTCTGCAAATATCTCCACCAGCTGGACCATGCAGGACCTGAGAGCTCGGCCGGGTACCCCATCTGGGCCACTTGCTTTCCTTGAGAAGGCTGCTCTGACATCGGCAATGGTGACCTTGGATACAGGTTCATGCGAGGCTTCCGGGAAGGAGGGCGTGCTGTCACTGACCTCTTGCTCAAAACAAGCATAGAATGCTTTGAGCTCATCAGGGAGGTGTGCATTGGAGGCAGCAATTTTATCTGCCTTCATCTTGTAGCCTGTTACATCTTGCAGATCTTGAATTAGTCAGCATGATTCCGTGCTGATCCCTGGGATTCTAGCTTGGTCTGGTACTGTCTCTTGGCATCCTTGATGGATCTCTGTAGATCATATCTGGCATTCTTGTAGAGGTCAGGGCCACTTGACTTGAAAGCCTCAGCCTTGGACTTCAGCCGGCAGTGGATACCCCTGTCCACTTTGGACAAATGCTACAATCACTATCACTCCCTTTTCTTTTTGTTCCAAAACATCATTGCCATTTACTCTCTCTGCCTAGCTCTGCCAGATCCCAGATCTTCCCTTTTGTTCTTCCTCCCTAACCTCCTTTCAATGCCATAAAACCCATTACATTTCTACTTTCTTTCAGTTCTAAAGAAGACTTACTTGACTCAAAATGTTAACTCTATACAGTTTTCACAAATACTATCAGAACAACTGATCAGAAGATGGCCGTCTTTCTTTGTATTGTGTTCAGGAGAGGGAGAAATGTTAAAATCTATTTCCCAAATAAAGAAATAACTCTTAATTGTTGTTAACAGCAACAATTAAAACTTGCATTTATGCAGCATCTTTAATACAGTAAAAAGACCCAAAATAAGGAATGTTAAACAAAATCTAAGTAAAAGGGTTGTCTTATGAAAAAAAGTGCTGAACATTTTGGAGCCAGCTTTAGATATGAAAATTAGTGACATTTCAAAAACATGAAAGGAGTTTGGTGAACAAAAAAAACAGGCAGTTAAAATCTAATTACATGAAATTGCTACGTACAGTTCCATTAATTTCAGAAAATACAATGAGGTTTTTCTTTCAGTGAACTGGACAAACCTGTCTGTATTGATAGCTACAAATGATCCTCAGATATAAAATTCAGCACAGGTAAAATGTAGTCAACATGCACTTGGCATAACATATCTGATGCAAGTACAACTCTGGCGCTCAATCAAGAAGTTGAAGCCAGCAGTGGGTTCATCCCTTGTAATCCTGATAGATGGGTATTAGGGCAAAGACGTCTGCCTATCTCTTTCGGACATGAAACATTACAATGTTCCTTTCATTCATACAACCTGAAAAATGAACAAACGCACTGTTTTATCAAAGAGAAGTACTGTCTCTCATTGAATGCCTTTTGATGTTGGTTGTCAAGCAAGCTAACTTAAAATTACAGTTTCCTCAGCATTATCAATAGAATTGTACTATCTGTTGATAATAGTTCAATTTGCCTTTTGAAGTTCACTTTAATTAGGCTAGAGCTTCTTTGAAAGATGGATTATGTCACATTCACGGCCTATGAGGATAGTTATTGCATTTGAGAGTCTGCTGTCTCTGTGAGAGTGAAATTCTAATCAGCCCCACTTGTATTACATCTGATGATTATCAGGCTGTAGGTAGATTGGGAGTCTTCCATGCAGACCAGAATAACTGCAACTTAAAACCAAAACTCAATTTAATGCTTCTGCAATATGAATTATTTGAAGCATTCAATTCTTTACTGGTTGGTTGACCATATGGTATGAATAGTGTAAATTATTATTTTTTAATCATATGTATTCCGTTATTGCTGGCAGGGGAATTAGTTTAAATGGCCCCAATTTTTCGTTTCACTACCTTTCCGAAATAGAACGATGTTTTGATTCTGATTTTTCATCTTTTTAAATGGTGGCTTATTTTACTCAACCCTTTAGTTTGATGAGATCTAATCCTCTAATAATAACCTCCACAACAAACTCAGGATAAGGTAAAATAAAAGGGTTGGTTTACTTTACACAAACACAAAATGTCAGAAGGAGTTTTGCGATGTCTGCCCCTTTTTGAATTCATACAATAAACAGAGTAAAGGAGAAAGAAAAGGAATACAGAGCCAGACCACAATTACAATAACAGTAATGGTTTCATGCAAGCCTAGATACAAGAACCAGTAGCCCAAAGAAGTATTCCTTCAGAGATTAACAGGCTGACTATTGTAGAGTGATTGAAACATCCTTTCAAAAGCAAGGCTTTCACAAAGGGAGAAGAACATTGAGATGAATTCGTCTTGAAAGCACAAATACAGAAGATCCAATAGTTCAGTGTAGATAAGGGCCAGGTAATTTACTTGAACCCTTTCTGCTGCTGCTTCTTAAAATCATAGACTGTCTCAGTTCAGTTCCACACAGGTTCTAGCAACTTGGGGAAGGTCATGTGACATACTTTTCAGTACTCCTGCCTGCTGGACAAAGACATATTTTACCAGGTCAGGAACCTTGAGGTGTTTAATGGAGGAATCATAGTTCTTTTTGTCCTTTGCAGATATACCAGTTCCATTGGCCAGCGCTTTGCGTTAGAAATGTAAATAATGTGGAGATGTTGGTGTTGGACTGGGTAGACACAGTAAGAAGTCTCACAACACCAGGTTAAAGTCCAACATGTTTATTTGGTAGCACAAACTCTCAGAGCACTGCCCCTTCATCAGGTGAGTGGAGAGTTGGGTTCACAACAGGGCATATATAAACGCAAACTCAATTACAAGTTAATGGTTGGAATGTGAGTCTTAACAGGTAATCAAGTCTTCACAGATGCAGGCAATGCGAGTCAAGAGGGTTAAGCACAGGTTAAAGAGGTGTGAATTGTCTCAAGCCAGGACAGTTAGTAAGACTTTGCAAGCCCAGGCAAATCGTGAAGGTTACAGGTAATGTGACATGAACCCAAAATCCCAGTTGAGGCCATCCTCATGTGTGCAGAACTTGCTTGTGTCCAAGGATGCAACCAATGCTGGAGAGTAGTCCACAGTGCTGGGCTGTTTGCAGCAACTACTCAGCCTTCAGGAGAACACTGACCAAGACATCACACAACTCTGTCACAGCAACTTCTGCAAGATGTGCCGGATCATCGACATGGATGCCATCATCTCACTTGAAAACACCATCCGCCAGGTACAAGGTAGGTACTCTTGTGACTCAGCCACATTGTCTACTTAATATGCTGCAGGAAAGGATGTCCTGAGGCACGGTACATTGGCGAGACCATGCAGATGCTATGACAATGGGTGAATGGACACTGCTTGACAATCACCAGGCAGGAATGTTCCCTTTCTGTTAGGGAACATTTCAGCAGTGAAGGGCATTCAACCTCTGATCTTTGGGTCTTGATCTTCAAGATACACGACAATGCAGAATCGCCAAGCAGAAACTGATAGCCAAGCTCCACACACATGTGGACAGCCTCAACCGGGATGTTGGGTTCATGTAACTCCCACGACTTGCCTGGGCTTGGAAAATCTTACTAACTGTCCTGGCTTGAGACAATTCACATCTCTTTAATTTGTGCTTACCCCTGACTCCACTCACATTGTCTACCCCTGTAAAGACTTGATTACCTGTTAAGACTCCCATTCCAACCATTATCTTGTAATTGAGTTTTTGGCTGTTTATGCCCTGTTTGTGAAACCAATTCTCCATTCAGCTGATGAAGAGGCAGCACTCCAAAATCCTATGTTACTAAATAAGTCTGTTGGACTTCAACCTGGTGTTGTGAGACTTCTTACTGTGCCTACCCCAGTCCAAGGCTGGCATCTCCACATCAAGGCTACCACTCATACCATAAACTGCCAGCTCAAAGTGGAGAGGATCTCCAAGAAGATCGCACATATCAACACAGACATCAAGTTTCTGCAAAGATGCAAGAAAGCAGACAAGATACTGATAGGACTACAGCTCACAAACCCACTCAGGTCAACTTATAACACAGACTATGCGGACAGACTTTGCCATCGCACCTCTCTCACACTCCTCAACCACTCATGCACCAGGTCTACAGCAGATGCCACAACCTGGAAACCAAGATAGAGTCCGAATCTCACCTTGTACTCAGGATGCAGACTAGCTATGAAACACTGCCAAGTAGATGAGACAATGGAACTAGCCATCTACGTGCACACCAAGAACAGGAAACTTAAGAAACTCGGCATCACCACCAACAGCAACCAAGCCTGCCCAGTACCGCAGTAGAAAACAATACTACCGCACGGAAGTCCATTGTCAACTTGTCGGACAACACACTTCAACCAGATGAAATCAAAGTTCTCAGCCGAGGGATCAATTTCTGCCCCACCACCAAAATGGCCCCCATCAGTCTCGTAGTGGACAGAGAGGAATTCATCAGGCGAATGAGGCTCCAGGAATTCTTCCATAAACCCCAACAGCGAGCCCAATGAGACAGCCGATGAACCAAGCATCTCACCAAGGCCATTCCCACACCCCCACTTCTTGCCTTCAGACAACCATGCAACCTCAAACAGACCGTTGTTCGCAGAAAACTACCCAGCCTTCAGGAGAACAATGTTCACGACTCCACACAACCCTGCCACAGCAACGTCTGCAAGATGTGTCAGATCATCGACACAGGTGCCATCATCTCACATGAGAACACCATCTACCAGGTACACAGTACATACTCTTGCGATGCGGCCAATGTTGTCTACTTGATACGTTGCAGGAAAGGGTGTCCCGAGGCATGGTACATTGGGGAGACCATGCAGACACTACGACAATGAATGAATGGACACCGCTCAATAATCACGAGGCAAGGCTGTTCCATTCCTGACAGAGAACACTTCAGTAGTCAAGGACATTCATCCTCTGATCTGTGGGTGACCGTTCTCCAAGGTGGCCTTCAAGACACATGATAACGCTGCATCGCCAAGCAGAAACTGATAGCCAAGTTCCGCACACATGTGGACGACCTCAACAGGGATCTTAGGTTCATGTCACACTACCTGTAACCCCCACACTTGCCTGGGCTTGCTAAATCTTATTTACTGTCCTGCCTTGAGACAATTCACACCTCTTTAACTGGTGCTGAACTCTCTATTTACTCATATTGTCTGCACCTGTAAAGACTTGATTACCTGTTAAGACTCGCATTCCAACCATTATCTTGTAATTGAGTTTGTGTCAATATTTGCCCGGTTTGTGAACCCAATTCTCAGCTCAGTCCTAAATCTGTTCCCCTTATTTTGAGGTCATGACCCCTAGATCTAGTTTCACCTTCCAGTGGTAACAACCTTCTTGCTTCTATCTTAGGTATTCTCTTCATAATCTCGTATGTTTCTATTGGATCTCTCTTCATTCTTCCACATTCCAATGATTGGGCAGCATGTTGGCTCAGTAGTTAGTACTTGTGCCTCACAGCATCAGGGACCTGGGTTTGATTTCTGGCTTCAGTCACTTGCTGTGTGGAGTTTCCACGTTTTCCCCCTGTCTGTGTGGGTTTCCTCCAGATGTTCTCCAGTTTCCTCCCAAGACTGAAAGACATGCTGATTAGGTGCATTGACCTGAACAGACACCAGATTGTGGCGATTAGGGGAACTTCACAGTAACTTCATCACAGTGTTAAGTAAGTCTTACTTGTGACGAGGAAATAAATTTGAGTTTAGTCCCAGTCTACTCAGTGTCTCCTCATAATCCTCTCTACTCCAGAATCAAACTGATGAATGTCCTCTGCACCCCCTCCAGTGTTAGTATATCCTTTCTCAAGGAAGGAGACAAAAACTGTACACAATAGTTCAGACATGGCCTCACTAACATATTATAAAGCTGCAACATAACCTCCCTGTTTTTAAACTCCATCCCTCTAGCAATGAAGGACAAAATTCCATTTGCCTTCTTAATCACCTGTTGCATCTGCAAACCAACTTTTTGTGATTCATGCACAAGGACACCTAGATCAGATCTGACCCCCAGGTCCCTCTGCACAGCAGCATGCTGCAATTTTTTACCATTTAATTAATAGCCCATTTTGCTGTTATTCCTACCAAAATGGATGAGCTCGCAGTATTTACCAATATTGCACTCCATCTGCAAGACCCTTGCCCATTTATTTAGACTATCTATATCCCTTGGCAGACTTTCAGTATCCTCTGCACACTTTGCTCTGCTGGTCATCTTAGTGTCATTTGTGAATTTTGACACACTACACTTGGTCCCCAACTATAAATCATCTATGTAAATTATAAACAATTGCAGTCCCAACTCTGCTTCCTGAAGCACACCACTAGTCACTGACCGCCAAACAGAAAAACACCCATTTACCCCCACTCTTTGCTTTCTATTAGTTAACCAATCTTCTATATCCATGCTAATACATTACCTGTAATACCGTACATTTTTATCTTATAGCTTTTTGTGCGGCTCCTTGTCAAATGCCTTCTGGAAATCCAGATACACCACATCCACAGGTTCCCCACTGCCCACTGCACATATAACGCTCTCAAAGAATTCCACCATATTAGTCAAACATGACCTGCCCTTCATGAACCCATGCTGTGTCTTCCCAATGGGACAATTTATATCCAGATGTCTTGTTATATAAAGATATCCTGCATTATATTTACTGGGTGTGGTGGCTGTGATACTTTGAGAATGTTTTGCATGCATTTATGCTGATGCTGTACAGTAACAGTAAATGGTTTTGTCAAACAACTTTTCTGGAAGAACAGAATCCAAAATTTTCCCAATAAATGTTCAAGTAGACATTATCAATATGGTAGATATTTTCACACTTCCAGTTCTCAAATATTTTCATTAACTGATTACGGACAGAACCCATAGTGAGTGGGACAGAAAATTTGGTGAACCATTTAAAGGTCCACTGACCTTGGGCAGGAATTTTCAGACTTGAGATGCACGCAGCCAGAAAATCCCACCAAATGTTACAATGTCAAAAAACAATCATATACCTTTTCATGGTCAAACAAGGAAATATTGCAGAATCACAGAATGAGGCCATTCCGCCTGTTGTATTTGTGCTGGTCTCTGAGGAAATATTTCACCCTACTTTCTCTCTGTAGTCCTGCGCATTCTTCCTTTTCAAATAATAATCACATTCCTTCTCAAATGCTTCTAACACACTCTCAGGTAGTGTATTCCAGATCCTAGCCACCCGCAGAATGAAAAAGCTTTTCTTCATGTCACCATTGCTTTTTTTGCCAATTATTTTAAATCTGTGCCCTTTTGTTCTCAATCTACTATGCCCAGACCCAATCTCCTCTCAAACATCTTTTCTCTAAAAAAAAACAGGACCAACTTCTCCAGTCTACCTATATAACTACTCTTTCCACATTCTTCGAATGTCTTCACATTCTTCCTAAGTTGTTGCACCCAGAACCAGATGTAACTCTCCAGCTGAGACTGGACTGATGTTCTATACAAATTTAATATAACAAAAATTATTCTACGGGCAGAATATTCCCCAAAAAATTAGTTTCATAATAACGAGAGTTGGTGTCTAAGCGAGCTCTGCACCACAATCATTCCATATTTAGAGAGGGTTGAATTGCGTATTGGTACTGGAAGGTTGGAGGGTGGGGGGTGGGGTAGTGGGCCGGGCCTAAGTAAGCCAGTGAATCCAGCTGCAGGGCACTTAGGTGCCATTTAGCAAGGGTACCATGATCTTACATTGCACTCGCAGACCCTCCCTCCTCACACAGACATCGAGAACTCCCTCTCCATGCTGGCATGTTTCCCTACCCACCCCCCCACATAGATCGCTAACATCAGAGCACTGAGGCCCACCCATTGGGTCCCCATTTATGACCATCGAGATGCCCCCTTCATAACTCCCCACCTGCCCTCCCTTCTTGACCCTGACACATCTCCCCATCATGACCCCTTTCCTGATCCAGACCTGCACATCTCCCACATCAGACACCCCCAAAATAGCCCCTTCATCATGGCCTCCACTCAGGCCCCACACCCTTGGCACTGCCCCAGCACAATGGCAGTGCCCAACTGGCACTGCTAAGGTGTCTAGTGGGTCCGCCAGTGTGCCACATGGGTACTGCTAGGTGGGCACTGCTCAACTATGATCCCGACCACCAGCAGGCTTCAATGGCCTCCCAACCCCATCCCCTCCCCTGGCCTGACCATCACACCTGGTCCCTGCTGGTGGAGATCAATTGAGATTTGTGCTGATGTGGGGTGAGAACTCACTGAAATACATTCAGTCTCATGCTAATTGGACTTGTGCCCTTTGTGAGCATGATCTGGTTTGTGCCAGTAGAAGGGGACTGGGATGATTGCAAACTGTTTTGCCTTGGGCGTGAAACCAAGTTTTACACCCACATGGTACTTTCTTTGATTGGCACAATCTGCGTCAGGTGTGGCAAGGTAAGGAAATCACTCCTCTATGCCTCGGTGACATGGTGGCACAGTGGTTAGCACTGCTGCATCATTACAGGGTTCAATTCTCGGCTTGGGTCACTGTCGTTATGAAGTTTGCACATTCTCCCTGTGTCTGTGTGGGGTTCCTCTGGGTATTCAGGTTTCCTTCTACATCCACGTCAGAATGACCCTTTGTCAGAGCTTTGAAACAAAAATAGCTCTGATAAAGGGACATCTTGACTCGAAGTGTTGGCTCTATTCTCACTCCACAGGTGCTGTCAGACCTGCTGATATTTTCCAGCATTTTTGTTTTTGCTTCAGATTCCAGCACCTGCCATATTTTGCTTTTATCGACAGGTTTAGGCAGTTCCCCCGACAGAATTCACACCTGCCATTGTCTTAATTCTCTGCAAAACATCAGATAATAGGCCACCAGACTTACTGACTCCAGAACCTCCCAGAAGCAAAGGGCTGTCAAAACTCATACAAGGAGAGTGCAGGGATCACCTATTTATTTTGATGGCATCTTGATAGCTATAATAATGCAAGATCAAAGCTCATTAATTTGGATCGTCCTCCATTGTGTGCCAGCAGCCAGCTGTCATATGACCAGAACTCCACTTGTGAAAGGCAACAATTATTAGCTTGTCTGTTTATTAAAGGAAAAAGGATCTGCAGGATGCACCAGGAACATAAAGAAGACTACAGAATGTAACATCATCACTCTCTCTCTCTCCCTGCTATCCTCAAAATGCTATCCCTATTACATTTTAGAATTCATCACAGGAAGAGAGAGTGGAATTCCTTGGCTGCACTGCTCTAAAAGCCAGAAATTCCCACCCGACTGTCAATGGGATTTCACATTGTCCGCAAAGCGCCCACTGAAATTCCAGTAGCAGGCAGGATGGGAGAATTATGGCCAGAGAATTTTAATCAAAAAAAAAGTTCAAGTGCCACAGATTTATTTTTGTAAAAGATGGATTACATTTTTTAAAAAACTGTCTCTAGAAAAGCAACTAGCTTTACATTCCCACAACACAGACATATATTTGCTTTCTTCTTACCCGAGTAAGTTTTTAACAATAAAACAAACTGCTCACTTAGTGATGGCACAGTGGCATAGTGGTTAGCACAGCTGTCTCACAAACCAGAGACCTTGGCTCGATTCCTGGCTTGGGTCACTGTGTGTATGGAATCTGCATGTTCTCCCTGTGTCTACGTGGGTTTCCTCCAGATGCTTTGGTTCCCTCCCACGTTCCGAAACGTGCTGGTTAGGTGTATTGGCCATGCTAAGTTCTCCTTCAGTGTACCCGAACAGATGCTGGAATGTGGCAACTAGGGGACTTTCACAGTAACTGCACTGTGAAAGTCCCCTAGTTGCCTGAACTGAACTGTAGTAACTGAACTGTGTTCATTTAAGCCTAGTAACTGAACTGTGTTCATTTAAGCCTGCTTGCAACACTAAAAAACAAACTTAAAAACTCAGGCTACGTTGGGTTGGTTTATTTCTTCAGATAACTTGCCATGCAGTTAAGTAAATACTGAAGTGAAAAATCACAATTTTCTAAAAGTTTGAACCAATCTCAGGAGTGAAAAAGGAAGGAATTTCTTCATTCCTTCAGACATGATCTTAATTATGATCATAGGAAATATTTTAAGAATGGCCTTAAAAGAGTATTGATTGAGAGCCAGATGGATTTAGGGAGGGAATACCTGAGTGTTAGATTTAAATGATTGAAAGTACCTTCAACAATAGTGCAGAGAAAGGAAGCCACAGTTGGAGGAACGGCGAGCCCTGGGCTAGTTGTAGGGTTAGAGAAGATTACATAGATGTCAAGGAGAAGGCCATTAGGATTTAAACACAAGAATGAGGTTTTTAAATTTTGGGCCTTGGGGGAAGGAAACAACGAGGATCATCAAGGACAGGGACAATAGGTGCACAGGATTTATGAGTAGCAGACTATTTTAGACTAAACTCATTTGCTTAACTGAAACATAATACTTTGATAATCATACCTTTATGTGCATAAGATCTTCAAAGCTGCAACTGAAGCCTTTAAGAATTAATAGCATTTGCATGTAGCAAAATAATTGCATAATGATTTCAATGCATTTTCTCTTGTAATTTCAGGAGCATCAAGTATATCAAAAAACATGAAACAATCACAAATTGACAATTTGGAGAAAAATTACCATAATACCATGCTAGGCATTAAAGATATCTATTATTCCAAATGTTGCATACTTAAAAGAGATCTCAATGCTTTGAAGGAGAAGATATTACGAAGTTCAACATTTTAAGTAGTTGAAAGCTGCATTAAATATCTTTAAGATAAAATGGTTATGTTATTAGTATCTGAAAGAGTTGGCTGAATTTCCAGTAACCATGGTTACAAACTGTAAGTACCTTTATTAGAGAATAAATATTATGACAAATTTTACAGAATCAGGAATTTTGGCACAAATTCCCAACTATCGTGTGTCAGTTTCCTGAAGTGGACCACATTGTCACAACCTTTTCACACTCTATTTCTACAGTATGCATGAACCAGGGAATTAACCATGATCCTGTCTGCAATGTTAAGCGTAGCTGACTTTTGGACACTTTGGTTCAGCTATTATGTAAATATTGTAACAGTCCAGCAACCAAAAACTTTGATCGAATTTATTTACAAAATCAGGTAGAATGTAAAATACAAGAAATAGTCCAACAGTAGAACATACAGTTTATCAAATCTCATTCTAGCTTTTGTCCAACATTCAGAACTTCAGTTGAAATGAAAGCAGAGTATCAAGTTTGAAGGCACAGTGAATGTTTAAAGAGTTTATAAGTTTATTTATTATTGTCACAAGCAGACTTACATTAACACTGCAATAAAGTTACTGTGAGAATCCCCTAGTCGCCTGTTTGGGTACACTCAGGGAGAATTTAGCACGGCCAATGCACCTAACCAGTTCATCTTTCGGACTGTGGAACAAAACCGGAGCAAACCCACACAGACACAGGGAGAACGTGCAAACTCTGCACAGACAGTGACCCAAGCTGGAATCAAACCCAAGTCCCTGGTGCTGGGAGGCAGCAATGCTAACCACTGTGCCACCCTTTAACAGTTCTCATATCACAAAGTAGCATAAAGCTGCCTTCAGGAAAATCCCTCAGATAGGGAAATACCCAAATTAGAATGGTTTCAGGGTGGGACATGTCAGAGCAGTTTAAATTTATCAGTAAAGGAAATTTCAGTTAATAGCAGACTTCTGTGAGATTAGAGGATCAGAGTTTGACTTAATTTTATTTTTACAAGGTTACTCCACTCTAATAGATCTTCAGTCTTAATTTGGTCATCAATTCTTAATGTGATGGTCAATTTATAGCCTCATTAGTCAGAAGATTTAACTTATATATGTGTATTCTTTACACATTCAAAACAACAAAAGCAAATCAAATCAGGGGCATACACATCACTGGCCTCCTGACCTCCCCATCCCCACTGACCCTGACATCGCCAGCCACCCCATCCTCCACTGACCCGGATATTGCAGTCCTCCCCATCCCCTTCCCCGTTCACCCTCAGACTGGGCGTGTCAGACATAGGTGCCAGAGCATATCGGAGACACTGCTGGGGATGGCTGGGGCTCTTGCAAGGATTTTGGACACACAGCAGGTCCTGACTGTGGGCCTTGACAACTTAGTCCAATCTCACAGGGCTAAGGGGCTCCAGAGCTTGGCTCACCCACAGAATGCTGTAGCGAAAGGCTTCCAAAGCTTGGTCCAGCCTCAGAGTGCCAGCATTGTGGGCCTCCAGGTCAAGCAATGGGGCTGACACATTTGAGCTCTGGAGCTCAATCCTGATGCTCTAGTGTCCCATGGAGTGTTCCTGGGACCTATGGGTACTCCAAGGGAGGAGGAAGGGTGAGAGCCCATGCTGGGGCCTTCCACTCAGGAGATTCTGGATGTCCCCTGACCTTCCAAATCCCTCCTTCCTCATACTAGTGCATCTTAGGGCCAGCTGGATGAATAGAGTGGCACAGAAACATCAATATCCTCCAGGTCTCAGCCACCCAGGGAATGCCCACAAAGGACATCACAGTCAACATCATAGCTGGACACCTCCGATGCGCATCCTGTGGGAGCACCTCAAAAAGTAGTAGGCCACACAATATTAGAAAATTGGAGAGCGACTAAGAGGGCACAGGTCATGATCAGCAGTAGTCAGGGTGAAGGTTTTTCAAATGTTACAATCACAATTAAATGTTTATGCACCTCACAGCTGTGACTAAGCTGTCTCTGATTCTCCCCCCACTGAGCTGATGTACCCTAATCCCATGCATTGATGCACATACTGCTGTGCTGCACGATAAAGTTATAGACCACCTGCACTACTTTCCTTAGCATCACCTGGATCCTTAGTCAAACTCCATCCCCCAGCATTGCCCCCTCCCCCCACTTGAACCCACTGACCCATTGCCCCACATGCTTGTGTTCAAAAACCTTACTGGTATGTGGGCCCAGGTGCCAATGTGCTGTCGGAGAACAGGTAGGAGTCAGACTTGTGGGGCACCAGGGGCAGGACCCCAGTGTGTCTTACAGTGAGTCACCATCACCCTCCAGCTTTCACCAAGGACTCATTATCACAGCCAGGCCAGGCCTGTTAACCTGTTCTGATTTTACTCAGACCTGGGGGAAGGGGCGGGCTGAGAGAGAGTGGCGAAGGGTGGGGCAGTGAGGTGAAAGCGGGTGAGGGAGGGCAAGGATCACTGGGTTGAGAGGACAGCTTGGGGTTTGTGAGCTGCAGCGTCCCCTGGGGTGTGATGGGAAGGTGGTGATAGCAGCCGCCACACTGCATGGCATCAACTACGTGAATACTGCTACTATTAAAACATCCCTTGCAGCCCTGCCCTGTTGGACCCTCACCATCACCACCTGTCCTCTATCCTCCTGCTCCTCAAATGGCACTTTGTCCATATCCTGCTGGTGTCGATCCTCCCCTCCTCCTCCTCCAGCTGGTCTCACTGATGTGCAGGATGCAGCACACAAGTGCAATGCTTGAGGCCCACACAGGGGTGTATTGGAGAGAACCCAGTCCGTATCTTCAGGAGGTTTATGCAACACTACTACAGACCTGGTGGCAGCGTGGACCACATTATAATGGGTCTCTGTCTTGGTCTCGGGCCTCCACACTGGCATCATTAGCCATGACCTCAGCCCTTGTCCCCCACAAGTCATCCCGGCAGTCTGGGCTGATCTTCAAATAGCCCAGGGATGTCCAACCACCTCAAGATGTAGCTATCATGGGTACTACTTGGGTGTCACGCACAAATCTGCATAATGATAAGCCGGTGGTCACAGACAACGTGGACATTGAGGGAGTGGAAGCGTTCCTGTTAGTAAATGGTTGCTCCTCATCTTGTGGGGATCGCAGGGTGATGTCCGTCCTATTCATTGCTCCCGAAAAATGGGGCATTCCAACTATGGTGGAGAAACCTGCAGCCTAGGCCTCCTGCTGAGCCTGTCCAACATCAAAATTGATGTACTGGCCTGACCAGGCTTACAAGGCATCTTGACCTGACGAATGCATCTGTGGATGGAGGCCTGTGATATGCCACAGATGTCTCCATTGCATGCTGAAATGATCTAGTGACATAGAAGTTGAGTGCCACCATCATCTTGATTTCTACTAGGAGTGGGTGCCCTCCCTCCCGAGGTGCCGGACCTGCCAGGACCTCACACAGAGGTCCTCTCCTTACACACACCGAGCCTGCAATACCATATAGCCTCAGATAGGCCCTCAAAGGACCTCCTGGTCCTGCAGGCCTCTGCGTCTGCATCCTCCTTCTTCTCCCTACCTCCTGCCCCTTCAGGCCATTTCCTGGCCTCACCAGCAGCCCCCTGCCCTCCTCCCTCCAGGTCTGCCACTGCTGCTCCTGCAGTGGCCTTGCAACTCTCTCCCTCGTGAATGTTGCCCACTCCATCACGCAAACCAGCTTCCCATCCAAAGACTAAAATAAAAGCAAATTACTGTGGATGCTGGAATCTGAAACCAAAAGAGAAAATGCTGGAAAATCTCAGCAGGTCTGGCAGCATCTGTAAGAAAAGAGCTGACATTGGGACCAGACGAGCCTTTGACAAAGCTTTGACAAAGGGTCATCTGGACTCGAAACGTCAACTCCTTTCTCTCCTTAGAAATGCTGCCAGACCTGCTGAGATTTTCCAGCATTTTCTCTTTTTGTCCAATCCAACAACTCTGTCTACACTTCTGGCAAAGCAGCCAGCATAATTAAGGGCCCCACGCACCCCAGGCATTCTCTCTTCCACCTTCTTCCATCAGGAGAAAGATACAAAAATCTGAGGCCATGTACCAACCGACTCGAGAACAGTTTCTTCCCTGCTGCCATCAGTCTTTTGTATTAAGTTCTTAATAAGTCTTGTATTAAGTTGATCTTTCTCTACACCTAGCTTTGGCTGTAACACTACATTCTGCACTCTCTTATTTCCTTCTCTATAAATGATATGTTTTGCCTGTATAGCATGCAAGAAACAATACTTTTCAGTGTACGTTAATACATGTGACAATAATAAATCAAATCAAAAATCCACCTCCTAAACCACCTCCATCTCCTCCTCCTCAGCAGCTCCACCAATAATGGCCAGCTCCCAACTTATACGTCTGAAATCCATCTGCACAGTGGAGTTAGAGAGAGAGAAAGATGGATTGATAGATACATGTTTTTGCTTTTGACTATCCCAGCACCCTCCCACTCCCTCACTGGAACCAGTGCTCCCACTTGTGGATGCTGGCAATATAACACAATCTGTGGTGCCATGTATCACCTGATTAGATTGCCTGCCATTGGCATCATGAGCATGGCAGACAGGAAGAGCATACAGGATGGTGTGCGGGCATGACCATTGCGCTCCTTTGAGCTATTGCCATGAGTGCAGCTAGAACATTCCCTTCCAGGCATGTGTTGCAGGTCAGGGACATGAGGCAAGGACAGACTCTGAATTATCACAAGATGGGTTCCCATTCACTGCAGAGTACACGCAGTACGAATGTCTGCGTTAACGTGAGCACCCCTACTTGGAGCACCAACTGCCTGAATTAATGAACCCTCAAGAGCACATGGTGCACCTCCCCACCTCCCCTCCACCTGACAAAAACCCCAGCACTCAGTGCAGTCCATCACCACACCCCAGAGAGAGAACAATGGAATAGCCCAGTGGCTGCAGATAGCAGCCTGACCAGCACTCAGTAAAATCCGCCACCCCACAGAGGCATCAATGGAATATTCCTGGGCCTGGGAACAGTACCTCTAACACTCAATGAACTTCTGTATTCCATCCAGAGAATTTCCAGCCCCTGCCTCTATCCTCCCCTGCAATCCGCAGGACGCAGCTTTATAAATCTTACCTCCTTGCTCTTCTTCAGAGCTGCCTCACCAGGTCCTGACTTTTATAGAGCAGTTATAAATGCTGCCAGTGAGACAGTAGCTGAGCGGAGAATTTGGTCACCGATCTGCTAATGACATGTAAAGCTATGGTAACACATGTAAATCGCCACCACACTGATTTTCAGCACAAGTTAGTTGGTGTCAAGAAACATAGGCTGGGAGATGCCCAGAGGTCCAGCCCCCCAGTGGGAAGTCTGTGAAACAGCCAATGTTGATGTCATGGGGGAGAATCTCCCCCATAAGTGGACAAGGATCTAGCTCTCCATTGTAATGACACCAGAATTAAATCACCTGTCAATATTAACACTCATAGCTGATATGTGAAGAATCATTGCTTCAATGGGGTGCACATGGAACTGTGCCCCAACATAAAAAGATTAATATTGTTCTTTAATTACAATTTACATTCGCAAACTTTGAGAATTTATTAATTCTTTGATGAGAGTGCAGATGAGACTTACCAAGGAATAAGGGACCTCAGTTATATCAACTGAATACAGAACTGAGATTTTTCTCCTGAAAGCAGTGAAGATTAAGGTGAGACTTCCTAGATATATCCAAAACTATGAAGAGTTTTGATAGAGGAAATATGGAGGAACCCTTTCTACTAGCATAACAATTAACAACAAGGCATAACTTTTAGGTAATTGTCATAAGAACAATGGGCAAGATTAGAAGATACTTTTTTACATGCAGCATGTTATTATGATCTGGAATGCACTTCCTGAAAAGGTTGAGGAAGCAATTCAACAATAACTTTTGCAATAAATCAAGGGTGATTCAATGTGGCTCAGAGTAACAAAGGCTTTATTGCCAATGATCAATATCGACAACAAAACATCAGACAGAATCAACTATGTGACTGAACAATTCTCCTCCCAGACTCCAACTGCAGGACCTTCTCAACCCAGCGTGCATGGCATTGGTCCTGATGGGCTCATAGGGGTCAGCCCATTCGCGAGGCTCTCAGGTAACATATCCTTAAAGGGATACGCTATCATAAAGAAAATTGGAGATATACTTGAAAAGTCTAATTTTTTCTGGCTAATGGGAAAGAGTAGTATAGTGGGACCTGGAATAAAATGGGTAGTAGGGACGTGAATGCGAAATTGGCAGAGTGAAGGAAACTTTGTGAAGATAGTGTAGAACAAGTTGGTGGAATGGGTGAACAAGTGACTGATGACATTTAACATAAAGAGGTGAGCGATGATTCATGAGAAGAATACAAAGAGACAATGGAAAATGAAGGATACAATTCTAAAGTGGGTACAGGGATCTGAGTAAATGTATATGTGCATAAGTCAATGAAGATGGCAGGACAGGTAGAGACATCAATTAATAAAGCATACAGTATCCTAGGCTTTATTAATAGGGGCATTGAGTACAAGAGCAAGGAGATTATGTTGAACTTATAGAAGACACTAGTTCAGATTCAGCTGAAGTATTGAATCCAGTTCTGGGCACCTTATTTTAGGAAGGATGTGAAGACCTTTGAGAGAGTGCAGAAAAGATTCAAGAGAATGGTTCCAGGATGAGGAATGTCAGTTGTGTAGATGGATTGGAGAAGTTGGAGCTATTTTCCTTGAAGAAGGGATGGTTGAGGTAAGAGTCAATAGAGGTTTGTGAGATCACGGGAAGGTTGTAGACAGGATAGATAAAGACAAACTGCAACCGCTGCAAGGGTCAGGGATGAAAAGGCAAAGATCTAAGGTAACTGGCGAACGGTGTGATGGAGATTCAAGGAGAACCTTTTTACTTAGTGAATGGTTAACATCTGGCATGCGCTACCTGGAAGTATGCTGGAGGAAGGTTCAATTGAGGCATTCAAAAAGGAATTGAGTTATTAACTGAAAAGGCACAGAGTACAAGGCTATCGGGTGAAGGCAGGGAATGCACTAGATGCTTTACTCATTGAGAGGGCTAGCACAAATATGAAGAGCTGAATGGCCTCCTTCTGTGTTGTGACAATTCTGCGATTCTACGAATTCAATAGCTTCACCAATCATCTGCACATGCATAATGGGCCAAATGGCCGCCTTCTGTGCTGTAAGTTCTTTTGGTGCCAATTGCTTAGGATCAGGGGAATGTGAGGATACATTCACCTATTCAGTACGTCCAACATTTGAACTGTACTTTAAGTGAGGACAATAACACTGTTGTGTCAATTCTTCAATCTGTTCTCACTTCAAGCACAGATTAGGCTCTCTGAATTTACACCATGAAGTATCATAGAGTTAGGAAGGATTTATAAGTGATAATAGGACAGATGAATTTGTAGTCATCAGCTGAACACATTTATATAGATGAATAAGATGCCTTGCTATGACTGCCTTTGTATTTGTGATATTCTAGTGCCATACAATACTGGCTTGATCTGTCTGCTCTCTGGAACAAACTACAGGATACTTTGTGTACTAAATAAAGAGAAACTAATGGTGACATTAAAGCTGAACAAATAGACAGATCTTTCATTGCCTGCCTAGATTTCTGTTTTTGTTTCACATTCCTATGGGTCAAGTGATACTCGTGATTTAGATTAAAAACAGGATAACTTTACAACAAATGCCAGACTTATATATTTATTTCAATCATTTATCATTCACAATATGCTATATGTAACATAGGATGATACATGTTCCACTCCGATAAATCCATCAATAACTTCAAAACTTTACAATGATCAAAATAAATCTTCTTATTTTGAACTGATGTTCAAGAAAGTAACTAGTGTAAAATGAAGGAAAGTATTAACCTGTTCTATTATTTTATTTCAGAATGAACTTAATTTGTAAATGCACATAATTTTTGTGGTTATACAAATATCTCATTAGAGTTCTGTTATTAATAATAGGTCACAAGAAACAAAAACACTTTAACCACATTTTTGTATCCAGTGACAAAGGCCAGCAATATCTGACTGCAACATTCTGATGGTATTTTGTGTAGAAAATATTTAGAACTTTGCTAGAAATTCTAAACAAGGGAGATATTTAAAAAATACCTTTTAATATTGCGACACAAGCAAGGAATGGAGTCTATTAATGTTCAAGTGATTGGGAACATTCTTCCTGAATCTATCTGTCTAACCTTGTTAGAATTTTATGTTTCTATGAGATTCTCTCTCACTCTTCTAAACTCCAGTGACTATAATCCTAACCAACTTAGTCTCTCCTCGTACGACAGACTTGCCATTCCAGGAATCAGCCTGGTAAACTTTTGCTGTGCTCCCTTTATAGCAAGGACATCCTTCCTCAGATAGGGACACCAAAACTGCACACAATACTCCAAGTGTGGCCTCACCAACACCCCATACAATTTCAGCAAAACATCCCTAATCGTATACACAAATTCTCTTGCTATGAAGGCCAACATACCATTTGCCTTCTTTACTGCCTGCTGTACCTACGTGCTTACTTTCAGTGACTGATGAATGAGGACTCATACGTCTCAATGAGTATCCACCTCTCTCAATTTATACTCATTCAAGAAATAATCTGTCCTTCTATTATTGCCACCAAAGTGGATAACCTCAATTTATTCACATTATACTGCATCTACCATACGCATGCCCACACATTCAACATGTCCAAATCAGGCCGAAGCATCTTCGCATCTTCCTCGCAGCTCACCCTTCCGCCCAAATTTGTATCATCTGCAAATCTGGGGATAATAGTTGAGTTCCCTCTTCAGATCATTAACATATAATGTGAACAGTTGGGGTCCTAGCACAGATCTCTGCAGAATCCCATTTATGCCAACCCTTTGCTTCTTATCTGCTAACCAGCTTTCTATCCATCTCAAGACATTACCTGCAATCCCACGTGCTTTAACTTTACATAGTAGTCTGTTATGTGAGACTTTTTTGAAAGCTTTCTTAAAGTCTAAATAAACCACATCTACTTGTTCTCCTCAGTCAACTCAATTAGTTGCACTCTCAAAAAATTCCAATAAATTTGTCGAGCATGATTTGGAAATACATGCTGACTTTGTCTGATTATACCACTGTCTTCTAAATGCTGAGTTATGAGATCCTTGTGTTAGATCTAGCAACTTCCCCACTATAGAAATTAGGCTCACTGGTTTATAGTTCCCTGTTTTCTCTCTACCTCCCTTTTTGAATACATTAGCTACGCTCCAATCTGTAGGAACTATTCCAGAGTCCACAGAATTTTGGAAAAATACCACCACTGGACCTATTATTTCCAGGGTCACTTCCTTAAGTATTCTGGGATGAAGGGATATCAGGACCAGGAGATTTATCCACCTTCAGTCCCATCAATTTCCCCAAAACTATCTCTCTACTCATGCTGATTTCCTTCAGCTCCTCACTAAAACATATTTCTCTCAGAACTTCTGGTACATTATTCATGTCTTTCTTTGTGAAGAATGAAGGATGTTTCACTTGTATTCCCTCTTTTTGCTAACACATCTCTGGAACACAACACTTTTTTGCATTCTGTTTTGTTGGAGCTCAGATGTAAAGGTATAACTAATATTCAATCAGATAGCCAATCAGAGGAACACTGTTAGAACCATTAGCCATCTTCATAAGCGCATAAATACAATAAATAAGTATTAAGCCATCTGTAGTGTGCACACATTGGAACATTGGTAGACAAAAGTGTAAAAAGGCAGTTATATGAGGGAGGAACATTAAATTAATGTGGATAGTATGAAGGAATGCAAAAAGGCCTCTATAAATTGTAAGGATATTCAAAGGGTTCAACAAGAGCCAAAAGAAATCAAGCTGGATGGCACTAGTCTCCAAAAATGCCCTAATGAAGATTCTACATTTAAAATAAATTATCCTATTCTTTGATATTGATTGTTCTGCTGTGTATTTCCATATTCCAAGTTGTATTTCTATTGCAGATTCACAACTGTGCATTTTGTTTAAATGTGCGGGGCGGCACGGTAGCACAGTGGTTAGCACTGGGGCTTCACAGCTCCAGGGACCTGGGTTTGATTCCCTGCTCGGGTCACTGTCTGTGTGGAGTTTGCACATTCTCCTCGTGTCTGCATGGGTTCCCTCCGGGTGCTCCGGTTTCCTCCCACAGTCCAAAAATGTGCGGGTTAGGTTGATTGGCCGAGCTAAAATTTCCCCTTGGTGTCCTGAGATGCGTAGGCTAGAGGGATTAGTGGGTAAAATATGTAGGGATATGGGGGTAGGGCCTGGGTGGGATTGTGGTCAGTGCAGACTCAATGGGTCGAAGGGCCTCTTTCTGCACTGTAGGTCTCTATGATTCTATGATTCTGTGTGCAGTAATCACCAAGCCTGGCAATATCATCTGCCATGGCTAGATGGAGCTCTCGGAGCCATCCATTTAATATTTTCAATTTGAGTCATTGATTGTGGGACAGCATAGCAGCAGTCCGGGTTCCGCACTTAGGCAATTTGCTGCACAATCACCTTGACCAATGTGGAAATGGTTCAGGATCGCTCAGTGTTGGTATAGCAGGTTGAAGAAGGGTGGATGAGTTGTGAGATATGTGACAAAGAAGTGCTTTTTAGTGTTGGTTCCAATTGTGCTGCCATAGGGCTCCTGCAGTTATTCCTTGGCACAATGGTCTTAGCCATTCGAACTGGCAGGGTGGAATGCTAGCAGCAGCTGGATTGGTAAAGTCCTTGAGTGGTGGCAGGCATGAATTGATGTAAACCTTCCCCAGGAGCTTTCCAACGGGTGTCTGTGTGGATCTGTTTTGGCCCCACTCCTTTTCAATCTCCATATAGGTTATCTGCCTTCAGCCTCGGAAGTTCATTTGAGAGACAGCATTATTTGAACATATTAAACCATAGCCCTATTTTCTAAGATGAATAGATATGAATGATCCTATGATATTGTTGTCCATATCGTACCAGCAATGGCGGTTAGTCTCTGGAGTTTCAATGCAGCTGGTCCCGAAACTCCCTTATCTCTTCCAAAACATGCTGCCATTTCTTTGTTGGTTCAGACTTCCTCATATTTCATATCTTTTCATCATTGGCCCCAGTTCAAGATCCGAGGTAGGATTACCTCATTGCTCTCTGGCTAAATAAGGGCTTACGCATTACAACATTTCCTTTGTAACTAAGTAAGTATAACCAGTTTGAGCTAGTTTCAAGCTTCAGTTTACTGCAGTTAAAGTAGAGTTGGTAGACTCTAGCTGCCTGTTTTCAACTCCCAGCCAACAATATCATTTGTCAAAGTGGAGGGACAGTGGCCCTCACCCAAGAATAAATTACATGGCATTTTGTGTGTAAAATAACCATTGTGTTATCTAAGGAACAGACACTGAGCTGCAAAGCCATTTTTGAATAAAGACTGCGAGTAAGGTATTTTCCTATATCTATCTGCTAATTTGTTTAAGGGGTTAACCAAGCAGGTTGCAGACATCAGCTATGTTTGCTTGAATATTTTTGGTGGTCTTACCTATCAACTTATAGACAACAATGGCCCTTCACACCCTTCTCTATAGTCCCTCAATGACCTATTCATTGTCCCCTCCTCTTCCTCAGCTGCACGTTACCTCTTGGTGGCATTCCAAAGAGTTAAGATCAAGTTACTTGCGTACACTAAAAACAAGCTTCACCTCTCATACATCACGCTACTTCTCCATTGCTTCAACATTGTCCAACACCCAACCCTGAATACACTGTAATTTCTTCCAGTTAAAAATTAGGTTGAGCAATACAATTGTTATTGGCTCTGTGACAAACTCCATATCCTTATTGATTTCACTCTTTTCCTTTCAACTGTCTCATGATGTACCAGACATTTTATAATCTGACAGTTCTATTTCAGCCCTTGCTAAGCTTTTTTTTAAATTCATTTATGGGATGTGAGCTCATCATGATGTGGAGATGCCAGCGTTGGACTGGGGTAAACACAGAAAGAATTTCACAACACCAGGTTAAAGTCCAACAGGTTTATTTGGTAGCAAAAGCTTTTGCTGTATTAATGGCTAGGCCAGTGTTGATCTATCCCTAATTGCCCTGGATAAGATGGCAGTAAGCTGCTTTCTTGAACTGCTGCAGTCCCTGTGGTGTAGATACACTCCATTTTTCAGAACTGACAATCTGCCAAATTCTTGTAAGGTTCCACCTTGAATAATATTTGGACAAGGATGTTGGTACTTTTGTTCCACCCCCCCACTCTCTGTTACTTAATCATGTGGTACTCCATCATCACTGCATCAGCATCATGTGCCTTTGATGTCAGCTTTTTACTCTACATCTCTGCCATGTCTTTATCCCAATATACGCATCCTCCTGCAGTTACGTGGAGATCATAAACAAAGAGGCTGTCAAGAATCTGAGGCTGAAAGTGGAAGTAATTAAGTACATTCACTCTGACAATGATTTTGCATTTTGCCAGATTCAAAGCTACGTGCCCTATTGCAAAACATCATATTAACTGCCATTTGATCAACAATGTGAACAGTAAAGATCTCAGTCTCAAAACTTCTATTACTCAACTACTGTGTCAACTACAACACTTGAAGCAGACAAGGCACTTTTTGCAAAGATATTGAGGAATTTGACAACAAAAGATATCATATGCACAGATCATGTAAGAAGACTGTGCAGTGGTGGCGAGTGAAAATGGGCTGGTTCTGGCATAGAGCTATTAAGTAGTCATATTCCCTGCTGAGTTGCTTCATCATTTAAAACTCAGGTGCTTACCAATGAAATGGAGAATCATTCACATTTGTGAACAGGTGAGTAATTCTCATGTCTTATTGCACAAAATGATGTTAATAGTCTCCAAAGCACTGCAGATTTTATTACCCTGTATGGATGTGTTCTGTCACAATTGTTGTCTGCTCCATAAACAGCTACTGTGCAGCTTCCAGCATCCATTACATTTACAGGAAACAGGCATGCAGATGGCAAGCACAGTTGGAAAAGCTATTGATGGTGAGGCACCAAAATTCTTCACAACCTACAATAAAAATACATTAATGGTTCATCAGGAATAGTGAGTATGAAGGAATTCGATGATCTTGTAGTAATGCAACAATTCTGTGCAAAAAGGTCAGCGGCTACCATTAGGATTTGGCTTTCAATGCCAATGATATTATGGGTGGAAAATCACAGGAATAAGCTGTTGGGAAACTGACAAGAGAAACCCTCTATATAGTACAGACTCCTGAATTTGGAATTAAAGAATCTTTTTTCTGGCATGGAAATAGAATTGTCTGACCTTTCAAAACATCATAAAATTCTACTGCACACAAGGAGACCATCTGGTCTATCATGCCTGTACTGAGATAGGGTAGCCAGTAAAACCACAAGCAAGTCCTCAAAAGAATGCAGAAGAAATTATAGTCCTATTTTTTCAACATGACAATCCTTTGAATTAGTGCTTGGTAAAGGTAAGCAATAGGAATTGCAACTCCTCAGATACTGAAGCAATCCATGACCATATGGAGCAAGATCTGAACAATATCTTAGCTTGCTGCCATTGTGACTAAAGGTACTCAAAGGAGTTTACAGAGTCTCACAGCAGTCCAACAATCTGCCCCGAACAGATTATTAGGACTGCTGATTGGTGCCATCCCAATACTGTGGCAGTAGTTTTGTGGAGCTGAAACCTGCTGTCCTCTCTTGTATGACAGCATTCACCCTCCCACCAATGTTGGTCTGCCAGTGCGACAGGTGTTAGCTGGCCAGGCAAGTCTGCTACTGTCTATGAGGTGCAGTCCAAAGTCAGGCCTTTCAAGCCCAGAATTACTTGAGACCAGTTCCAATCTCCCTCACCCAAAGTCAGCAGCTTTTCACCTACCACTCTCAGCTGAAGTTCCTCAAGCTGCAGACACTTAATGCAAATGTGGTTACTGTGGATCACATGTGTCTACAAGTCCCACATGCTACAGTTGCAACACATCATTTACCCTGTCATGTTTATTGTATTTTACATAACCAGTTACAGTTTCAAGTTTTGAAATGTCACTTATTAAAAACATATATTTTTATTTTAATAGTTTAACTAGTTAAGCTTTAAATTTAATACTGTGCTAATATTTCCCCAGTATAAATTAAAACTATTTCCCCAGTTCAGAGAAAAAAATTGTTAAAGCTGCTCAGTCATTCACTGAGGATATTTTGATCTTGGCGACAGAGTTGTGTTGTTTTCCCAGAACAATATCTGGGCCTACAATTTATGCACAGAGGTTTCAAAAATAGGCTACTTTCCCTGTGATTTAAGATGTTAAGGGAAGATTTGACTGAAGTTTTCAAGTAATTGAGGGGAAAAGAGAGTCAAGACAGAGAAAAATTATTTCCATTAGTTGCAAGTGAATGACTAGGATGTATAGTCCAAAAATGAGACCTAGACCTTCCAAGAGTGAAATTTACTTCTATGCACAAAGCTTGGTGATGTTTGGAATGTTCTTCCATAAATGGGAATTGATGATCGATCCACTGTAAATTTTATATGCTGTCATGACTGCAGCTGGTGTTAATGCTGAGGGAATGAGAATTCAATTTAAATCCATCCCAGCTGACCATAACCTGTTTTATTTTGAGTATTGTAGAAACATAGAGGAACAGCAACTGAACTCAAAAGCACAGGATTCCAGTGATAACTTTTAAACATTGAAGAGCAAAACATGTTTATTAAAAGAAAAGATAAACTTTAAACAAACAAATTCAAATATATTCAATTATTTGCTAAGTCCCAAACATGCCTTACAAAAGGTTTAAAATAAAACTAACTTTTTGGCAACAGAAGATTTTTATCTGAAAAATTCATTTCCTTTCACTGCAAGCAGAAGTGCACTCTACTTCCTAGAACCACATACGCCAATGTGGTTTCCCCAAGGCAGATTCAAACACACTATTTCACAAGTTGTTTTTCTCAATTTGTGACTTTCACAGCTTTTCAGCACACTTCAACACAAAGAAAAACTGGACTTCACTGAACTGCCCCACAAAAACTCCACTCCAGCTGAAAATTTGTTCTCATAAATACATTTTGGAGGTGGCACGGTGGCACAGTGGTTAGCACTGCTGTCTCACAGTGCCAGGGACCCCGGTTCAATCCCGGCCTCGGGTGACTGTCTGTATGGAGTTTGCACGTTCTCCCTGTATCTGTGTGGGTTTCCTCTGGATATTCTGGTTTCCTCCCACAGTCCAAACATATGTGGGTTAGGCGGATTGGCCATATTAAATTGCCCCTTAGTGTCAGGGGGATTAGCAAGGTTAAATACATGGGGATAAGCCTGGGTGGGCTTGTGATTGGTGCAGGCTCTATGGGTCAAATGGCCTCCTTCTACACTATCGAGATTCTAAGATTTTGTACCTTTTATGTTTGTTTCCCATTGTCTTCACAAAAATAGGTTCTTCAAGTATTAAAACCTTTCAAGTTTCTATATTATCTCTATTGTAGGTCCATAAAATTTAAAATTTCTGCCTCTTTTTCATGACTGTTGTAACATGCGAATGTTCCTTATAATCTTTGAACCTCTTGGGACATAAGGGGTTTCTCCGGCCTTGCTCACTTCAAAATGGGAGAATCTCGTTGGAGATCAATGTCCACCATTCTAGCCATAATATTTTTTATTCATTCGTGGGACATGGGCATTACTGGCTGGGCAGCATTTAGAGTCATTGAGATTTACAGCATTGAAACATGACCTTTGGCCCAACTTGACCATGCCACCCCTCTTTTTAATGACAAGCTAGTCCTAATTTCCCAAATCCCTCTATACCTGTCTTACTCATGTAACTGCCTAAATGCTATCTACAAGACAAAATTGTACCCTTGTGACTACTACCTCTGGCAGTTTGTTTTGACACTCACCTGTGTGTGAAAAAATTGCCCCTCTGGACCCTTTTTTATCTCTCCCCTCTCACCTTAAACCTATGCTTGCTAGTTTTAGACTCCTCCACCTTTGGGAAAAAATATTGACTATCTAGCTGATCTATACCACTCATTATTTTATAGACCTCTATAAGATCACCCCTAAGTTTCCTATATTCCAGGCAAAAAAGTCCCAATCTGTCCAGCGCCTCCTTATAACTTAAACCATCAAATCTCGGTGGCATCTTAGTAAATTTTTTCTGTACTCTTTCTGGTTTAATAATATTCTTTCTATAATAGGGTGACCAGAACTGTACACAGTGTTGTGGGAAATTTACCACTTCAGAGTAAGACTTGGAGGTTTCAACAATACTGTTTTATTTCGGACAAAGCTTTGGGAGAAAGCATTGATACTCCGCAGTACTTGGCAGCTACCTTCTCAACTACACAAGGGTAATTGATCATTTTTATACCATTTAGACAATAGGCACTACAGACATTGGCCATTAACACAAGTCAAGTAGACAGATACGGACATCAACAGTTAACACAAGCAGACAGGTACGGACATGGACAGTTAACATATCATTAATCACAGAATGGATACATTTATGCAGTTATGACTAATCTTTGTATTGGTTCTGCCAATTTTGCGAATCCCGGGATAAAACTTCGGCTATAGTTAAACAGTCCTAGCACCTTTCTGACCCCTCTTACGGTGACGGGTCGCGGCATTTGTTATATCACCTTCTTTCTGTCTGTTGGCATTTCTTTAAGCCCTTGGGATATAAGGTGTCCTAGGTACACGATTTGCGCTTTCCCAATCTGTGCCTTTTTGGGGGCTCACCCTTAACCCTGTGGTTTTTAGTCCGTTCAATACTAGACGTAGTGCTTCTTGATGTTCTGACTTGGATTCTGAAGCTGTTAAGATATTATCTACATATTGTAGGATCGTGCTACCCTCTGGCAGTTCTAACTTGTTCAGGATGTCACTCATTACTCGATGGAAGATAGCGGGGCTGTTGTGGAATCTCTGCGGTAGGGGAGTCCAAGTGTACTGTTTGTCTCCCACTGTAAACACGAATTTGTCTTGGGATTCGGGATCCAAGGGTAGGGACCAGTATCCGTTGGCTATATCCAATAATGTGAATATTTTGTGCTCCTGTGACAGTCCATTCAGGATTGTCAAGGGGCTTGCTACAATGGAGTGCAACTTGGACATGACTTGATTGAGTCCGGTGTAATCTATCGTGAGCCTATTGCTTCTGTCAGGTTTACTCACTGGCCAGGTTGGGGAGTTGGTGATACTTGTGGTTTCTCTCAGAATTCCTTTTTCCACTAACTCTTTAACTATCTCCACTACAGCTTTCTCTGCTTCTGGTTTTATTGGGTATCGTCAGTGGGGCTTATGCTCCGGTCCAGGTGCCTTTATTGTATCTGTTTTAGTTAAGCCGGTATCTAACTTTGTTTTAGCCCATACTCCGGGGACGGAGGCACAGATAGCTCTGAACCCTCCTGTCTCTAGTTCCCAATTTCTAGTGGTGGCTGTGGCCTTAATTAATTCTCCCTTTCTACAGTCTATCAAAATCTCATATTCTTTCATTAAATTATTTCCCATTATTGCACCCTCATTATTTTTATACACATAAAACCTCATTGGTATATACAAATTATTTATTTCTACTAACGTGGTCTCACTCAGGTAGTTGGGTGTTTTATTCTCTCCTATCCCGGTTAGGTAGATCATTTTACTTGTAGTGGGTAAGGGTAGGTTGGTGACAGATATGAATGCACCTGTGTCCACCAGCATCTCGCATTGCCTGCAGACACATAAATCCTTCCCTCCTTCTTACCCTTATGAATGGGGGCTGCAGACCGTCAATCTTGCTGACCTCAGAGATTCCTTGGTTCCTCCGATTCTGCTGTGCTCATGGATCGGGTCGGGAGTCTCCCATGTTTATCCCAACACACTGCTTCTGTGTGTCCATGTTTATTACGGTGGCTACAATGTTTCCCACTGCTCCCAAATCTGTTTCCTTTCCTTGGGACCCCGCAATCCCTCGCAAAGTGCCCTTGTCGGCCACAATTGCGGCAAGTCAGTTTGGACTTAGTTCCATTCCCGTTACTGTAAGTGGCTACTCTTTCTAGTCTTGTTCTTGTCTGGGATTTCTCCTCTCCAGCTCTTGGTACACCACTAGCCCATTCTACCAATTCAGCGTAATCTTGGGACATAATCACTCCCATTTTTAGGATGGTTACGTGAGCACTAGAGAGCCCATCCTTGAAAGCCTGGATGAATGCTCAATCCCCACGACCTGGGTTTTCTTGCCCTGAGGATTCCTGATATACTTGGAACAACCATTCCCCGTACTCAGAAACTCCTTCCCCCTTTAACTGCTCGGTTGTGGAAATTCTTCTCCAGTTAGTCGGAGCATTTCCTAAAACTCTCTGGACTTCTGTTTTAATCTGGGTGAAGGGTGCCTGTTGGGCATCTGTCTCCAATGTTAGGGCAACTACATGTGTCCACCATCCCCCACTATAATCCTGTGCTGGAGGAGCGGCAGATCCACCTGCTACCTGCCTCCACTTATCTGCTGGACAGGCTGCCCTGACCAGCTGGTGTACGTCTCTCAGGTGTAGTTGGTGTCCTACCCATACTGTATCTAATTCTTCCCAGAATTTAGTGTTTGCACTTCTAGGTTGTAATTTACCCACGGAAGCCATAGTCTGCAGCCTCTCACCTTGGATGAATGGTTTATAATTTGCCTTTGGCTGTGCATCTGTTTTCCCCTCGGGTTACTGGCACTATGTTATGTTTTAGCGCTTCCCACTCCCCTGAAGAAGCAGTTGGTCCCTGTTGTGTGGACTCATAAGGAGGCAAAGGAACAGTTTCCCCTCTCCATTGATTCTAACACTTGGTTTCGTTTCTCCAGTTCCCTTACTCTGGATTCTAACTCTCTAATCTTTTCTTTATTTTCACTCCACTTTTTAGTAGAGGCGATTACTTGTTCAATTAGTCCAGCTAACTGATGTATTAATAATACCCGTCTTCTTTGTCTTGTTTCTCTTTCCCCCATCTATCCACTTTCTCTGCTGTTCTAAGGTCTGAGAAGCATCCCAGCCATTCCTTTGCAGCCTCTTTATTAACACTTGCCTGTGTCATGTACATTTCAATAAGAAATCCTGCAGGTCCTCTCTTAACTTCTTTATCTGCCATCTCGCAGACTTCACTACCCCCCAATCACTATTGTCTCCTTGGCAACGTGTTTCAGGCACTGCACGGCCACGATTACTCCCTATTTGTCTCACTAACATTTAATTATTTATTGCTTTCGAAGAAATATGTTTTCTTCTGCACTCTGTTGAACATTGTCTTAAATGAATATCAGAGAGGGGCATCAATCTGCATAAGGCTGAGAGTAGGTACCAATGGTGGAGGGGCAGATGGAGACGTCAGATGCCTAGAAAGGAGAAGGTGGTTACACATACAAGGTAAGTGGATCTGAGAAGTGATGTGATGGGGCAGGTTTGACAAGGCAGAGTGAGGGGTTAGAGTCTTGCACACAAAAAGACTTAAGTAAACATGCAATTTTACACACCTTTCCTGATTTGGTTTGATCATCCTGCCCCGATTTCAGGAGTGTGGCAAAATGTTCTTGCTGCTGACCATCTGGGTCACATCCAGCTATGCTTTCTTGCTGTAGGTGGCAGGTCCCTTCCTCCTTTTGCTGGGGATCGATATTCCTTTCCAGCTCCTCCTGACCCCAACAGCACATCAAGCAATTAAAGACAGTATTGAGTTGTTGTGCAATCTTTAACCATCTGGAATCCATATCACAAGTTCCTCTTAAACTTCTTTCTTAGAAGACTAACGAAATTTGGCATGTCAGCTATGACTCTCACCAACTTTTACAGATGCACCATAGAAAGCATTCTTTCTGGTTGAATCACAGCTTGGTATGGCTCCTGCTCTGCCCAAGACTGTAAGCAACTGCAAAGGGTCATAAATGTAGCCCAATCCATCACGCAAACCAGCCTCCCATTCATTAACTCTGTCAACACTTCCCACTGCCTTGGCAAAGCAGCCAGCATAATTAAAGACACCACGCACCCCTGACATTCTCTCTTCCATCTTTTTCCGTCAAAAAAAACGATACAAAAGTCTGAGGTCATGTACCAACCAACTCAAGATCAGCTTCTTCCCTGCTGCTGTCAGACCTTTGGATGGACTTTCCTTGCATTAAGTTGATCTTCTTCTACACCACAGCTATGACTGTAACACTGCATTCTGCACTCTTTTCCTTCTCTATGAATGGTATGTTTTGTCTGAATAGCATGCAAGAAACAATACTTTTCACTATATGTTAATACATGAGACAATAATAAATCAAATGTTCACTTCCTCCCAGCTTAAAACTTCTCCAAGTTGCATCTTCTGTCAATCTTCTGTCAATCTTCCATCTTTTCCAAGTTCCATCTTCCATCAAGGCTGACCTTTCTCTGCACTCTATCTATGACTGTAACACTATATTCTTTACCTTCTCTTTCCTTTTCCCGGCGTACTCTATGAACGGTATGCTTTACCTGTATAGCTCACAGGAAACAATACGTTTCACTGTATCCCAATATATGTGACAACAAATCAAATCTTCAGATATTGGCCCTTTATTTATTGGAGTTAAGATCACCATGCAAACTGCAGCACATTGGATGCCAAACTTGGAAGTAAAGTGAAAACGGGAGTGTTCCTGATCTGTTTTTTGGATGATTTTTCACTCCCAATCTTATGCACTTAGTCATTGAAAAAATGGGCTAGACCATTTCTCGACATGAGAGGCAGTGGGCAACACTTAACTTGTTAGGCAACCTGTAGTTCAGATCAGAGCCACAAACTGTGCATGCGTGAGAAAAGCTAAAGAAAAGCAGCTCTCCTGAAAGAACTCCCCCATGGACCAGATGCAGCCTGCCCCTACCCACCCCCCACCCCCACCTCCACGGACATCAGGGACTGCCCCAACATTACCAAACCCCTTACTCCCCCCACCTTCCCCCTGGGATCCCCCTGCACATGGCCCCTTCATCACCCCCCTGTCCCAAGTGCTGAGTAATATGACCCTCTCTCTCTCCCCTGCTCCCGATCATCACAGACGCACATTACCAACCTCTCATCCCCTCACCCCCATTCCGCCCCATCAGCACACCTGCAAGTGCTGACTTAGCTTCCCCTTCATGATAACAAGTCAAATTGCATTAAACTTGCTTGAATGCTCTATCGGGCGTGTGACTCGCCCAAAGTGCCTGCAGCTGACCTGCCCTAACATGGGAGAGCTCCATAAAAACCCCAACGATGGACAGACAGGCAGGCAGTGCAGGAAGAAGTGGCCTCAATGAAGGCAGCCTCCAAATTTTCCAATGGAAATCTTGCCAGGCTGCTGGAGATGGTAGAGGCAAGGTGGTACAGCTTCTTCCCCCCAGCAGACACCCCAAGTCCTCCACAGGCCATCCCTGCACCCTGGGCTATTCCTCAAAGACCTCCAGCACATCTGAGCTCCTCAATTTAAAGCTGTCATGCACACTGCCGGGGTGTCTGGCGCAAGCATGCAAATGTGCAGTCGATGGTCACAGACCAACTGCATATTGATGGACTGGAAGCCCTTTCTGAATCTTCAAGGGTTTTTCTCCAGGACCACGAGGGCGATGTGGTTTGTTGTCTATAATCCCCCGTACCTTCGGCATCCACGCGACCCTGCAGCTTGGGCTTCCTGCTCGACCAGGCCCATGTCAAATTTAATATACTAGCCAACCCGGGAAAACAGGGCATCCATGACCTCCTTCACACATTTGTGCATGGATGATTATGAGATGCCACAAAGGTCTCCACTGGCAGCTTGGAAGAACCCCGTGATGTAAAAGTTAAGGTGGGGGAAAGGGGGGAGGAAAGACAGATGGAACAGTTAGAGAGCTCTACTTGCACCCCCACCCCAGCAATGCACAATCCCCACATTCTCCCCACAGCCCCCCAGAAACATAAACTCCCACATTTGCCCCCCACAACCCCAAAAACACACAATCTCTGTATTCCCCCACAGCACCCCCAGCAAAATACAGTCCCCATATCAACCCATAGCCACCCTGAAACACACATTTCTCACATTCCCCCCATAGCCACCCAGAAACACACATTTCTCACATTCCCCCCATAGCCACCCTGAAACACACACTTCTCACATTCCCCCTACTGCTCCCCAGCAACACACATTCCCCATATCCCCCCACAGCCCCCCAGATTGGCAACACAGACTCCTCCCATTCCCACCACACACACACACACACACACACACAGAACCCTTGCAGTACTGTTTGACAAGTCCTAAGGTTGCAATATTGCCAGTTCTGAGAGTTTCCATCCCATCTTCCACAACTAACATTGATTGCTGCTGCAAGCACTAGGACCCAGGGTCAACACTTCGACCTGAGATCAGCATTCAGATCCAGGTCTGTGCTGAGATGTTGAAGTCGGACTGGTGAACAACAACAACACCCTCCCCCACACACTCGGAGGCCCTCCCAACCCGATACGCAAAATGGCTGCCAAGAAACAACACCCCTCTCAGCAGCACAAAGTCATTTGGAAGCAGAGATTTATCTCGTCACTCACCTCACTACTCCAACGCCTGAATCCAACTTTTATAGACGACATGTTATCTCGGCAGCTCCAGCTACAGTGAACGAGGTCATTAAGTCAGGTGAGCTGGGATGATTGCGACAAGGTGATGAAGAAGGCATATGGTATGCTTGCCTTTATAGGACGGGGTATAGAGTATAAAAGCTGGAGTCTGATATTGCTGCTGTATAGAACGTTGGTTAGGCCACATTTGGAGTATTGCATCCAGTTCTGGTCATCGCAGTACCAGAAGGACATGGAGGCTTTAGAGAGAGTGCAGAGAAGGTTTACCAAGATGTTGCCTGGTCTTAGCTATGAGGAGAGATTGGGTAAACTGGGGTTGCTCTCCCCAGATGGAGAATGAGGGGAAACCTAATACAGGTGTACAAAATTATGAAGGGTATAGATAGGGTGAACAGTGAGAAGCTTTTTCCCAGGTCGGAGGTGACGATGAAGAGGGGTCATTGGCTCAAGGTGAGAGGGGCGAGGTATAACTCAGATATCAGAAGGACTTTTTTACACAGAGGGTGGTGGGGGCCTGGAATGCACTGCCAAGTAGGGTGGTGGAGGCTGACACGCTGGCATCGATTAAGACTTACCTGGATAGTCACATGAGCAGACTGGGAATGGTGGGATACAAACAAATGGTCTAGTTGGACCAATGAGCAGCACAGGGTTGGAAGGTCAAAAGGCCTGTTTCCTGTGCTGTATTGTTCATTGTTCTTTGAAGTTCATTAATTACCTTTTGATGAATGCAAAAAAAGTGCAAATTGATGTTTCACAAGTTTTGGGCGAGGTCCCGATTGCTCTGATTTTTTTGGGGCAAAATATGAATGGGTGCGAAAACGGATGCCCTTCCCATTTCACATCACTCCCAATTTTATGACTTTTTCCATCGCAAAATGGGCACAATGAAGCTCTAAAATTCCATCCAATATCTGTTTCTCCAATGATATCACAGGTCTAGACTTCCAACACATCTCAAGTTAATGTCGGAACTGACATATCTGACTTGGTAATCATCACTAGGTACAAAATGTTGAACATTCATAACATCTCATTTTAGGAATATTAAATTTTAAAAGACAAAAATATATTTGTTTTATTTATCCATTAATATATTCATTAACCTACCTGTTTGCTTTATTTGCATTAAAATATACCTGCTATTCCAATTCAGATAATTTCAGAGTACAATTCAGGCATTGCAAACAACATCACTGATTTTATTACCACCAGTTTGAGAACAATATGTTGACTATTCATTTAGTTTTTCATTATTATTTCAGATAACTGCTTTCTAAGTAAAGACTTAGCTGAATTAATTTGTGATATAAATGCTGCTCTCCATCCAGACTACTGAAAAGTATTACCTTAGTTCATGGCAATTGCTTCAAAAAAAATATTAAAAGAACAATTCACATTTCGGGATGAAAATGTCATTGCAAATGTCAAACTTGAAATCAACATAGTGTTTGTGCTATCTGTGCTGCATACTGATATCAACATTCAGATAGCAAAATTCCTCTCACCTTCAGCAATTATTACATCTTCATCATTCAATGCAACTCAGAATGGTATCAAACAATGAATTTTTAAGTATTCTTTAATCAAAAAGCTAAAAGTTTTTATCAAATCTGTGATGAACTAAATATGGATTCATAATCAAGGAGTTTCACCTAAATCTTCTCCTAAACAAAATGCAATTTGGTAACTAAAGTGGAAAGAGAACACCGAAAACTCAGTCATAGAAACATAGGAACAGGAGCAGTCCATTCAGCCCCTTGCCCATTTTCAGTCATTCTATTAGATCATGATTGATCTGTGTCTTAACTCCATGTATAGGTCTTGGTTCTGTAACCTTTAATATTCTTGCTAACCATATTCAATTGGCATTTAAATATGTGAATTTGTTTCTATTTCTACAAATTTATATTTCAAATAAATGTATTCCTAGATTTATAAGAACATGAAAGGGACAATTTGTCAACTTTGCCCTCTCAAACATAAGGTGGACCATGCATTTGATATTGGCTTCTACTGGGTAAATTCTCTGGTGGAAGCATGATATTTGTGAAGTACCTTGCAATGTAAATAGAATTCTCAATGCTTGGTTTCTATTTTGTAGTTTGTCTCCCATCCCCTTTAAGACTGCATTCAGTACAGTTCCAATAGTCCTAGTCATTCATGTGGCTATTTGTCAAATGTTCAGCTGAACAATATGTAGAGGGATAAGTGACCACCAGGCAGCCAAGGCAGACCAGGTGGATAGTGCAGATGTATCCTGAGTGCATCTCACATTCTAACCTGTTATTAATTCTGAATACGGTGAAATGATGTCTCCTCTTATATATCTCAATTCATACAGGGTGGGAGGAGGGAAACTGTGAAACCGATTGAGAAGGGGGATTCAATTGTTAGGGGAACAATTTCTGCAATCATATACGTGATTCCTGTATGGTATGTTGCATCTTGGTGCCAGAGTCCAGAATGTCACTGCAGAACATTATATTGGTCCATATCAACAGAGATGTAAAGAGGGAGAGGTCTGCAAGCAAATTTTAAGAAGTTTGGAAAAATATTAAAAAACAGGATCTCAATAGTAATGTCTAGCTAACTCCCAGAGCCAGTGCTCATGAATACAGAAATAAGAGAATAAAGAGATGAATGAGTTTCTGGAAAGGTGGTGGAGGAGGAGGGCTTTAGATTGCTGGGTCATTGAGACCAGCTTTGGTGAGATAGGGCTGATACAGGTTAGGCAGGTTATATGCCAAATTTCCTTAGTCTCCTGAGAAAGTGGAAGAGTTGGTGGGCTTTCTTAACTAGAGCATCTGCATGGAGGGACCAGGACAGGTTGTTGGTGATCTAGACACTTAAAAACTTGAAGCTCTTGACCATTTCTACTTTGTCCTCTTTGATGTAGACAGGGGCATGCCCTTCACTACACTTCCTGAAGTCGATGACTATCTCCTTCATTTTGTTGACATTGAGGGAGAGGTTGTGCCTCCATTTTGAGGATTTGCTATTCTGGGTGATGGGTTTACACACTGAACTTGCAATGTTGTGCAAGTTGTTCTTGCTGATGTCAGAGTTGTCTCTGATATTGCTGATGTTGTGTCACTGTTGGTAATGTTTTTGAAGCTTGTTGGTGATACTGTTGATATTATCTCACTTGTTAGTGATGTTGCTTGTGTTACTGATGTCCTTTTCTGCTTTTCGCTGTGGCTCAGAGTAATAAAGGGTTTATTATCAACAATAAGTAATTATTTACAAGCAAGGGTCTAACAGAACTAACAATTCTCCACTCCTCCCTGGTTCCAGCAGAGGATCCTCCTCAACCTGGGATTCACCCCAATGCATCCAAGTGACTCAGCTTCCCCCCGACACTCCATAGGGTTCAGCCTGGTCACGTAGCCCTCAGGGATCATCCCCATAAAGGGGAGACGCTACCAAACTTGGTTCCTGATTTTCATGTTTGGATCCCGCACATGTACAGAGTGCCCTTTCAACAACACAGGCAAAGATTTGTAATGTTTCATGTATCTCAGTGAATTATTGTCTTACTTCCTCCTAGTCATCTGAAGGGTTTATTTGCTTGACAAAGTTACCTTGTACTTTCTGCCACTGAGCATCTCTGCAGGCAATTTCATGTCAATATTGAAAGATATAGCTCAGAATGGGTGGCACGGTCACACAGTGGTTAGCACTGCTGCTTCACAGCTCCAGGGACCTGGGTTCAATTCCCGGCTCGGGTCGCTGCGTGTGTCGAGTTTGCACATTGTCTGTGTGTGTTTGCTCCGGTTTCCTCCCACAGTCCAAAGATATGCAGGCTAGGTTGAATGGCCATTCTAAATTGCCCCTTAGTGTTCCGGGATGCATAGGTTAGAGGGATTAGTGGATAAATATGTAGGGATTTGGGGATAGGGCTTGGGTGGGATTATGGTTGGTGCAGACCCGATAGACTCTTCCTGCACTGTAGGACTCTATGAGTGACAATAAGGCATGATTTGGGCCTTCCTTTGTCTCTTAGCATTTTATGAGGGTTCTCTTCAAAATATGAATATGTCTTTTCATAAACTGGTGTTCCTTTGGGTAATCCAGTGATGTTATTGAACACATACTCCTCAAAAGGTGTGTTCAATATTGTCAACAGTGAAGATTCGTTGCCAAGCTTAACATTCCAGTATTAACTTCTGGTGTCAATTTTGCTGAAAACCTTTACCCCTACCTGTGCTGGCATGATCTCTTGCAGTGTTGGAATAGGATAGCTTTATTAAGCTCTTTGGGATCCAAGCAAATTCATAGACATCTATTTTTCTTTCCTCTTATAACAGTAGGATTAATCCAATTTGCAGATATTGTGACTATATTTCCTTCTGTCTCTTGCAGCTGTCTTTCACACTTCCCTTTTAGTTTTATTAGTACTTTACATGGGGGTGAATCATTTGTTTCTTGTGTGTTTTTACCTTCTGATTGGACAGCGCTTTTCAATGGGTGTACAACCTTCAATTCTCAGTAATGCCTCCTTTGTCTCACGACTGAGATCAGCTGCAGCTCTTCATAATTGTTCAAACTTAGGATAGTAGAACCATCTTTTTCACTGACATAGCACATGCAGTTAGTATCTTTTCCTGTGTATGTCCCTTGGACATGGAGTATTTCTAACTCAGTTCCACCATATGCCATCAGCAGCATGGCCTTGCTTGGTTTCAGAGCACCTTGCTGTGGGTAACCATTTTCTTTCCAATTTTCCAGAAAGATCTCCTGGTATAGTCTGAGTAGGTTAATGTTAATCTGTGCTCCAATATCAAACTTTAGCTTTAGATTTATTGTTTTGGGCAACTTAGAATCATAGAAACGCTACAGTGCAGGAAGAGGCCATCTGGCCCATCGAGTCTGCACCGACCACAATCCCACCCAGGCCCCACCCCCATATCCCTATATATTTACCCGCTAATCCCTCTAACCTACGCATCTCAGGACACTAAGGGGCAATGTTAGCATGGCCAATCAACCTAACTTGCACATCTTTGGACTGTGGGAGGAAACCGGAACACTCGGAGTAAACCTACACAGACACAAGGAGAATGTGCAAACTCCACACAGACAGTGACCCAAGCCGGGAAGTAAACCCAGGTCCCTGGAGCTGTGAAGCAGCAGTGCTAACCACTGTACTACTTCTCACCTTATTCCTGATTTGAATGGCTTTGTGATTTGTTTTTTATTTTGTAAACTATTGCAACCAAACACTTCATGCAGTTGTATGGTTCCTATTATATCCTCAAACTCAGGATCATCTTTAAGGGCAGGTATGTGTTGATTATTCTTTTTCATTTGCCCTGTTGTTCTGTCACTGATAACACTTTTACCAACCTTTTCTTTGTTTTGAATATCTTTTCCCAGTGATTGGACTTTGCACTAGCTCCGCAGTTTTAAATCTACTCCTGGCGAAGACATTCGAGCTGATACTGGGGTTACAGGAGGTTCCTAGCACGCTCATTAGTTACAGTGAGCATAGATTTAAAAAAATGCTTATTCATTGTGCCAGATTTTGGGATCATTTACATTAATGGATGATGAATCGGGTACTTTGGGCCATTACTTTACACACTAGCATTACCTACATGTGTCATCTTGTGCTCAAGCACATGGTGATTGTTCCTTTCAGACAACACAGTAGAGCAAGGGTCCTGTGTGGCCAAATGGGACTCTAAAGAACTAGGGACAGGCCCCTTGAGCCTGCTCCGCCATTCAATAAGTTATGGCTGATCTTTTTGTGGACTCAGCTCCACTTACCCACTCACTCACCATAACCTTTAATTCCATTACCGTTCAAAAACTTCAATGAGGTAGCCTCAACTGCTTCACTGGGCAGGGAATTCCACAGATTCACAACCCTGTGTGTGAAGAAGTTCCTCCTCAAGCAGTCTTAAATCTGCTTCCCCTTATTTTGAGGCTATGCCCCCTAGTTCTAGTTTCACCCACCAGTGGAAGCAACTTCCCTGTTTCTATCTTGTCTATTCCTTCATAATCTTATATGTTTCTATAAGATCTCCCCTCATTCTGCTGAATTCCAATGAGTATAGCCCCAGTCTGTTCAGTCTGTCCTCGTAAGCCAATCCTCTCATCTCCGGAATCAACCTAGTGAATCTCCCCTGCACCCCCTCCAGTGCCAGTACATCCTTTCGCAAGTAAGGAGACCAAAACTGTACACAGTACTTCAGATGTGGCCTCACCAGCACCTTATACAGCTGCAACACAACCTTGCTGTTTTTAAAGTCCATCCCTCTAGCAATAAAAACAAAATTCCATTCACCTTCTTAATCACCTGCTGCACCTGCAAACCAACTCCTTGTGATTCCTACATAAGGACACCCAGGTCCTTCTGCACAACAGCATGCTGCAATTTTTTTTACCATTTAAATTACTCCATAGTGACAGAGGCTCCTGGCCAAAGACGTCCTCTGGGAGCTTGCTACAGCCATTGAGGCTCTGTACAATTATTGTTAATTGTTAATTGCGGTGGATATGGTTTATATGGACTTCAGCAAGGCGTTCGATAAGGCCCCCCATGCAAGGTTTATTGAGAAAGTGAGGGGGCCTGGGATCCAAGGGGACCAAGGGGGCTTTGTGGATCCATAACTGGCTTGCCCCACAGAAGGCAGAGAGTAGTTGTGCATGGGTCTTTTTCTGCATGGAGGTCAGTTACCAGTAGAGTGCCCCAGAGATCTGTTCTGGGACCCTTGCTGTTTGTGATTTTTATAAATGACCTGCATGAGGAAGTAGAGGGATGGGTTGGTAAGTTTGCCGATGAACGAAGGTCAGAGGTGTTGCGGATAGTTTGGATGGATGTCAGAAGTTGCAGCGTGATAGATAGGATGCAAGGCTGGGCAGAGAAGTGGCAGATGGACTTCAACCCGGATAAATGTGTAGTGGTACATTTTGGCTGGTCAAATGGGATGAAGGAATGTATTAATGGTAAGACTCTTAGCAATGTAGAAGATCAGAAGGACCTTGGGGCCTGGATTCATAGGACTCTCAAATCAGCTTCGCAAGTAGAGGATGTGGTTAAGAAGGCGTATGGTGCACTGGCCTTCATCAATCAAGGAATTGAGTTTAGGAGTTGGGAAATAATGCTGCAGCCTTATAAGACCCTAGTCAGACCCCACTTGCAGTACTGTGCTCAATTCTAGTCACCTCATTACAGGAAGGATGTGGAAGCCATTGAAAGGGTGTAGAGGAGATTTATAATGATGTTACCTGGATTGGGTGGCATGCCTTATGAGGATAGGTTGAGAGAGCTCGGTCATTTCTCCTTAGAGAGATGAAGGATGAGAGGGGACCTAATAGAGGTGTATAAGATGATGAGGTATTGATCAGTTGGATTCTCAGAGGCTTTTTCCCAGGGCTGAAATGGTTGCTACGAGAGGACACAGGTTTAAGGTGCTGTGGAGTAGGTACAGAGGAGATGTCAGGGGTAAGAGGGTGGTGGGTGAGCGGAATCGGCTGCCATTAATAGTGGTGGAGGCAAATTCGTTAGGGTCTTTTAAGAGACTTCTGGATGAGTACATGGGACTTAATAGGATTGAAGGTTATAGGTAAGCCTAGTAGCTAGAGATATTAACGGTGCAACTTGTGGGCCAAAGGGCCTGTTTGTGCTGTAGTTTTTCTATGATTCTATGATTCTGTGAATACCTTTTGTTTTCATTAATGGAGTCTGAAAATGCATGTTTTGCTTGTGATTGATGCACACTCTAAATGGATGGACATTTTTGAGATGAAGTCACCTACATCACATGTTATCATCAAAAGATTACACCAATGCTTTTCATCTCAGGAATTACCTGAAGCCATCATATCAGACAATCGTATCACATTCGCAAGTGCTGAGTTTCAAAATTTCACCACTCTTAATGGCATTAAACACATTAGAACTGCGCCTTACTACCCAACACCAAATGGACTAGCTGAGAAAGCTGTCCGAACTTTCAGGTCTGGCTTAAAGAAACTGTCAGGAAGATGCAGACCAAAATCTCACGATTCCGCCTTAGCTATCGTACCACTGAACATGCAACATGGGAATTCCATAAGAGGAATTGCTTATGAACTGTCATCTCGGAACGAGAGAGCCTCGTGTTACTAAAGTTGCCTGGGAAGGTAGAGCCAGCCAAAGTAATCAGAAAGCAAGCCATGATTTACACAGTACAGCACAATAATTTATGGTAAACTAAACCATATACCAAATGGGCGTGGAGGGATGGATTGTCTGTAAGCACATGAACCTTCCTGTTGTCAAGAGGAAATTTTTTTTGACCTGTAAGCACCAAGGAACCTGATCGATCAGTTATGGACATAACTGATATCTCTGTGAAAGCAAATAGTGATGAACTGCCTACGCCAGGTGGGTTACCCTTTATTGCAGTTCCTGTTTGTAGTAGCAAGCCCTTTTTAGGACAAGGTTTCAGAGGTCATGTGACCTGATCAGGTTATGGTGAAGCACGCAAATCCTGGGGCTGAGCACGTGCCTTCACAATCAATCTGAGGCTGGAGCCAAAGTAGTCAGTCACATATTTCTTGCACTTTATACATGGTTTATTTGCTACAATAAATAATGTACTTAGTTATTAAACTTGGTGGTCACCAATCCTTTGCAATAGCTCACTGCTAACATTGATCCCGTGGAAGTATCTCAGTCAACAGAATTACACTGCTCTACAAGAGACAAAAACCCCCTCAAAAGTTCATAAATTATAATTTTCCAACTCATACAATGCTTAGTTAATATTTAGGACTGAGTGGATTAGTTATTGAAGATTATATAAAGGACTTAAAGGGGGAGGGATGTGGTGACTCTCCCTTTAAGGGCAACACAGCAAAGTAAGTATCATACGGCCTGTGTGATCAATCATGACTCAGAGTGTCAAATCACTCCATGTTGAAAGAGGCTCCTAGGCTAGCTACAACCATGAGGCTGCTGTACAAATGTAATTAATAAATATGTTTTGTGTTGACTAACAAATTTGATTTATTACTGTCACATGTATTAGTATACAGTGAAAAGTATATTGCGTGCTATATCGACAAAGCATACCATTCATAGAAAAGGAAAGAAGGTTGCAGAATATGGTGTTGTAGTCACAATGTGGAGACGCCAGCATTGGACTGGGGTAAACACAGTAAGAAGTCTCACACCACCAGGTTAAAGTCCAAAAGTCCTCAAAAGTTCATAAATTATAATTTTCCAACTCATACAATGCTTAGTTAATATGTAGGACTGAGTGGATTAGTTATTGAAGATTATATAAAGGACTTAAAGGGGGAGGGACGTGGTGACTCTCCCTTTAAGGGCAACACAGCAGAGTAAGTATCATATGGCCTGTGTGATCACTATTACTATTTGATAGTAAGCGCCACTAGCTTTCAGAACGCTGTTCCTTTGTCAGGTGAGTGGAAAGTGGAGTCATAGTGGACATGCTGAATTTCCTAGACTCCTGAGAAAGTACAGGCATTGGTGGGCTTTCTCAACTATAGCATCAGCATGGAGGGACCAGAACTGGTTGTTTGTGATCTGGACACCCAGAAACTTCAAGCTCTCCATTTCCTCTTCATCCCTGTTGATGTAGACAGGGACATATCCTTTACTGCGCTTCCTGAAGTTAATGACTATCTCCTTTGTTTTATTGACACTGAGGCAGAAGTCTGCGTAAGTGTATCATTATAAGCATTCAATACTAAATCAACATTCATAGTTCAATCGTGTTTATTCTTTGTTCAGTATTGGCACACTCTCATTCAGGAATGAATTGTATCTATAAACATATCCAATAAAACATTAATGTGAATCATAGCCTTTATGGTGACTGAATACTTGAAAATTATTACACTTTTATTTATGAGAAATGGCTGTAACCATTCTATGATTCTACAATTACTCAAGCGAATCCTTGTTGAAAAGCTATGTTCTCAGACTGAAGTTTATTACCACAGTTAGGTGTGAAAACATAATTTAATTGTACTCACGCAAAGCCACTACCCATTGTTTTTGGACAGATAAATTCTATCAGTCACATTCCTGCAACATAAACATTTGCGTTGCCTGCTAAATATAAATAGAACTGTCCAAATATCTGTGAAATAAATGAAAGCTTAAACTTGTAAAACTCTATTATATCCAGCCTCAAGTGCAACTACCTAATCAACGGTGTTGTATGATCAATGTGTCCCTGTTTTTTAGTTGCATAAGAGTAAGAAGCATCTTTAACAGATTTGCTACTAATTATTAACTATTAATTATAATCGAATAATAGGTATTCCTCAAGTGATAAATCTAAAGTATTCTGTAAGGTCTGGAAATCTTGAAATTTTGACTTATCTCTTCACCCAGCTGTACCTCAGCAAATATATTTCTTTTGCAAAGCTGTGCAATAGAATATTGTATCAATTTTGTAGACAGTTTAAAGTTACATTGTACAGGTGTTTTGAAAGACAGGCATGCAAAACACAATCCAGCAATTGTATCTGACACAAAGATCTCTCTTGTCCCCTGTTTAGATTCTGCAAAGGCCAGACATGCTTCTTTTATAACATGCAGCTCATGTAACCAAAACTAAAGTCTTATCAACACCAGCTTGCTTTTGAAAGCTCTCAGTGGATGTATTGGCAGTAAGGCATGAAGGGCAATTTCAATGAAAGCAGCTCATGTTCAAAGATGAGAAACGAAATAGGCCAGATTGTAGACCTGGCAAAGTACCACCTGTCAATGTGCTTCAGCAACATCTGGCCCTATCTCTTTACTCGGGCACCTTCAGAGCCATCTGTAGTTACAAAGTTGTCTTTAAGCTCAATGCCAAGCTGAAGTCATTAAATTAAACTAGAGAAAAAGAAATTAAACTTTCTACCTTAGAATGTTCAGTGTGAAAATCTTTCCGTGCCATAGGATTCTCAAAGACAATGAAGTAAAATCAGGGGCTGGATATATCGGCCTGACACCAGGAATGTTTTCAGTAAGGAATGTCAGGTGGTTAGCCCATCCTCTTCTGTCCACCCCCAATCCAGTCCCCATAATACTGGGGATGTACAAGGTGCCCACTAACCTGCCCGCCCTTAAGTGGAGGCCACTTAAAGTCCCAAATCCACATCCACTACCAGAAAACACTGGGCATTGGCAGGTGGGCATGAGTGGGAAGCTGTTCTTTAAACAGCTTTGTTGAAAATGTGGGAAGGGAGGCATGTCATTTGGGGGGTGGAGTTGCCCTGTGCATAGCTGTTACTCCCATTTTGTTCCTCCCCATCTAGCCTCCAAAATTTGCCTCCTTGACCCCTTCATTCCCTCTCCCCAGGCTCCCCAATTAATCTCTCCTTGTCCAAAACCCCAGGCTTGCCTCTCTCCAGTGCCAGGTCCTCTTCGTCCCGAGATTCGCATGCAGCCCCATCACTGCCCACTTCTGAAGTCTGATGTTGTTGGGGTTGCCGGATCTGCCCGTGGCAGCTCTCCAGGGTGGGACTGCTTCCCACTGAGGGGTAATTGTCAGTCTGATTCGCAACTTGTTTAGGCTGCTGGCAACATGTTATTATTGTGGGGAGAGGCTTATTTAAAATTGATCAATTTGAAATCATTCTTGCATAGAATCCAGCCTCAAGAGTAAACCAAATTTCATTAAAACTGAAGACCACAAAAGTATCTTCACATTCTTCACAGGAATGTCAAGAAAAAGAGATTGGCGAAGACAAATTGAAGTACCTTATAGTCAGAAACATGGGAATTTATAATGGGGAACAAAGAAATGGCTGATCAACTAAAGATATGCTTTGATTCTGTCTTCACAAAGGAGGACACAAATAACATCAGAAATTTTGGGGAACACAGTGTTTAGTGAGAGGGAGGAACTGAGGGAAATCAGTATTAGTAGGGAAATGGTAGTGGCAAAATTGATGAGATTAATGGCCAATAAATCCACTTGACCTGATAATATACATCACAGAGATGGATAGAAAACTGTTTGACAGACAAAGAGTAGGACTAAATGGGTAATTTATCAAATGGTGGCCAATGATTAGTGGGGTATGGCAGAGATCGGTGCTAGGACCCTAGCTATTCACAATATATATTAATGATTTAGATGAGGGGACTAAATGTAATATTTCAATTTGCAGATGAGACAAAGCTGGGTGGGAGGGGAGTTGTGAGGAGGATGCAGTGATCCTTCAGTGTGATTTGGACAAATAAATGGCAGATGCAGGATAATTTAAATAAGGTTATCCACTTTGGTAGCAAAAACAGGAAGCAGATTACTATCCGAATGGCTATAAATTAAAAGAGGGGAATGTGCAGTGAGACATGGGTATCCTCGCACACCAGTCACTGAAAGTAAGCATGCAGGTGCAGCAAGCAATTTAAAAAAAAGGTAAATGGTATGTTGTCCTTCATAATGAGAGGTTTGAGTACAGGAGCAGGGATGCCTTGCTGCAATTATATAGTACATTGGTGAGGCCAAATATAGAATACTGTGGGCAGTTTTGGCCTCCTTATCTGAGGAAGGGCGTTCTTGCTACACATGGAGTACAGAGAAGGTTTGCCGGACTGATTCCTGAGGCTGCTGTATGAGGAGAGATTGAGTTCATTAGGATTATATTCACTGGAGTTTAGAAGAATGAGTGGTGATCTCATGAAAAAAAACTATAAAAGTCTAACAGAACTAGACAGGAATGATGTCCCCAATGGTGGGGGTACCCAGAACCAGGAGTCATAGTCTAAGGATATGGGATAAGCCATTCAGGGCTAAGGTGTGGAGATATTTCTTCACCCAGAGTGGTCAGCCTGTCAAATTCTCTATCACAGAATGTAGTTGAGGCCAAAACAGCATATGTTTTCAAAAGGAGTTAGATGTAGTTCTTGGGGTGAAGGGGAACAAAGGACATGGGGAAAAGATGGGATCAGGCTATTGAGTTGGATGATCAGTCATGATCACAATGAATGGTGGAAGGGCTGAATGGCCTACTCCTGTCCTATTTTCAGTTCCTATGTTTCTATGAACATCTGTGTGGGAGACTGTGTGTGTGTGAGTGAGAGATGAGTGCATGCCTGTGTGTGAGAGAGAGAAGAGTGGCATGCATATGTGTGTGAGAGAGAGATGACTGAGTGTTTATGTGAGAAAGATAAGCATGCGTGTGTGTGTGTGTGTGTGTGTGTATGGGAGAGAGAGAGAGCTGTGTGTGTGTCAGATGATGTGGAGATGCCGGTGTTGGACTGGGGTAAACACAGTAAGAAGTCTCACAACACTAGGTTAAAGTCCAACAGGTTTATTTGGTAGCAAACACCACTAGCTTTCGAGGCTTTGTCTCTTCATCAGGTGAGTGGGGAGTTCTGATCACAAACAAGGCATATAAAGGCACACACTCAGTTTACAGAATACTGATTAGAATGAGAGTTTTTACAGCTAATCAAGTCTTAAAGGTGCAGACAATGTGAGTGGAGATAGCGTTAAGCATAGTTTAAAGAGATGTGTATTATCTCCAGACAGGACAGTAAGTGAGATGTTGCAAGCCCAGCCATGTCATGCGGGTTACAAATAGTGTGACATGAACCCAAGATCCTGGTTGAGGCTGTCCTCATGTGTGCGGAACTTGGCTATCAGTTTCTGTTCAGCGACTCTGCGCTGTCATATATTGTGAAGGCTGCCTTGGAGAACATTTACCCGAATCAACCAGGATCTTGGGTTCATGTCACACTATTTGTAACCTCCATGACTTGCCTGGGCTTGCAACATCTCACTTACTGTCCTGTCTGGAGACAATGTGTGTGAGAGAGAGAGAGATAGATGAGTGTATGTGTGTGAGAGAGAGATAGATGAATGTGTGTGTGTGTGTGTGTGTGTGTGTGTGTGTCTGTGAGTGAGAGAGAGAGATAGCTGAGTATGAGAGATGAGTGAGTATATGAGAAAGATGAGTGTATGTCTATGTGAGAGAGTGTGTGAGTAAAGGATGAGTCTATGTGCGAGAGAGATGTGTGTGTGAGATGAGTGAGTGTGTTTGAGTGAGGAATGAGTCTATGTACAAGAGGAATAAGTCTGTGTGTGAGATAAGTGAGTGGTGAGAGTGAGGGATGAGAGTCTGAAAATCCAGCATTCCAACACTTCCCTTTTGAACCAAAGGAGCAGCAACACCTCTCCCATTAAAGTGACAAACAGGTAAGACAAGTACATTTTTAAATGATAATGTTTTAATTGTAGTAAATGTATTCCAAAAAGAAATAGAAAATACTTCCATAAATTATGTTTTCATATGTTTGTACCTATTGCAAGAAAACAACCCTTTTTTTACAATAAGAATATTTCTCAGGGATTCCTTCAGTACACTTTGGAGGTCAAAATGGTTCAGTAACTGGAAAACACTTGGGAACCCTGGATTAATCTCTCATTCTGAAAATATTTAGCGATTTGTTCTATAGACCAAATAAAGGTTGGATTACCTATTGCAGAACCAAACATACTTTGGACCACCTCCGTTATTGAATATAAAGTAAAATATTTATGTTAATCTAGTGCTTTAAGTTGTACGACTATTAAACTACGACTGCAGTTGAAGACATTTCAAAAAGTCAAAGATGCGCAGATTTATAGTTCCTTAATTATAGCCATACAAATATTCTTGGCATATCCTGTGCTCATAAATCATACAGTTTATTTCTCAAAATTAATTCTGCTCACCCTCCACTAATTTGTAGAATTGGTTATTTTTAAATGCTGAAGTAGTTGTAATATGTTCATCCAAAACTTAGAGTATTAGGATAATAAAAATATTTAAAACAGCGATGCCTGGATGAGCAATTTAGGCACTGTCTTTGGCCAGTACTGGGGAAGATTTAGCTAAATGCCAACTTCTCCATTCTCACTATCAGTGGCCATGGGGGCGTGTAAGAGCAGAGAGTTCTGGCCTATGACTTCATAGTGGCTTGAAAAATATTGGCTTAATCTTTCAATGGAAGCGAGTGATGCAGGAGACTTCACTTCAAAATGGTCCATCTGCTTAGAGTATGCATCAACACTGAGAATAATTAGTGGACCAACATAATTAATATGGACTTGTACCCATGGCCAACCAAACCATTCCCAACGGTGCAATGAGGCAACAACAGGCAACCTTTGTTGCAATTGGCACTGTTCATAGTGCTTGACTAGGCTTTTGAGGTTGGCATCAATGCCAGGCCACCAGACTTAACTTCTGGCGAGCATCTTCATCTAATAGAAGCAGCTCTCTGCCTGGTACAGGAATGACTATTCTTGCTTCCCAGAGTATGATGCCATCCTGGCAGTTCAATTTGTCCTTGTGGGTAACAAATGGTTTCATTTCTTCAGAAACTGACTCATTGGCCAAGCCCATATGTATCTTGTATCTCATTTTGGATCAGAAGTGGATCTCAACTGGTCTAGTACAAGATCTGCTTAACTGAGACTTACAATGTGTCCAGAAAATTTAGCTCCATGACAATTTCCTGTGGTAGTAGAGCAACTGTGACATTTTCTTGTAAAGGTAAGCAGGTAAGTGCATCCGCATTTGTTATGTGTGTTCCAGGTTGCTGCTTGATTGTATATTCATAGGCAGACAGAATTAATGCCCAACGTTCAATTCTTACTGATGCATTTGACATTTCAGCCCTGTCATCTTTAAAAAGACCCAAGAGCAGCTTGTGGTCAGAGATGATGGTAAAATGTCAGCCATATGTAAATACTGGTGAAATTTTATGACACCAAAAGCTATTAATAATTCTTCTTTCTCAGTTTGTGATAGCCTTTTTGGCCTCTAAGAGAGTTCTTGAGACATAGCCTATTGGCTTCTCAGATCTGTTGTCCATCTCATGGGACAACATCGCAGCAAAGTAATATGGAGAGTCAATACCAGTTCCTTAGAGGGTGAAAATGTACTAACAAGTTCAAAGAATGCAGCTTTTGTTTTACTCTGTTGAAAGCTTCTTTCTGGAGAGTCTTCCAAGACAGCACCTGTGTTTCTTTAGTGAAATATTCAAGAGGGTCAATATTGTTGACAAGTTTGGTAAAAAAAAAATCCCCATTCCCAAAAATGACTTGAGCTCAGATGTGTTTCTGGGGACTCTGACCTTGTCTTACATGGAATGTAATCCCTGTGCACACTACTTCAGGTAGGTTATCTCAGTAGCTTGAAAAGCATATTTCTCCTTCTTGAGGTGAATTCCAGCCTCTTCTAATCTCTTCAACATCTCCTCTAGGTTTGCTAGATGTTCATCTTCTGTCGATCCCATTATGAGAACATCATCAAGATATAACAAAACTCATGGCAGTCTTGCAGCAGACTCTGCATTGTTCACGAGAAATTTCTCATGCTGAAGACATGCCAAAAGGAAAGCATGTGTATTTGAATAACTGTTTGTGTGTGACATAAGCTTGGGACACATCATCTATTTTGAATTGCTGTAATGCATGACTCCTCTACAGCTTTGTATAAGATTGAGCCAGCTTTGCATACAGGTCTTCAATCCTTGGGATTGGATAATTATCCAACTTGGCAGCCCGATTAACTATTAACTTTTAATCACCACAAATGCAGATGGCCTTGTCCAGTTTTAATACAGGAACTATAGGTGCTGTCCATTCTGAGAACTGAACTGGCTGGATAATGCTAGTTCTTCCAATCACTTTAGTTTCAGTATCTACTTTTTCTCATTAAGCATATGGTTCTGGTCTCGCCCTAAAGAATTAAGGGGTTACATCTGGATCCACATAGACCTTCGCTTGTAAGTCTTTTATTTTGTCTAATTCATCCTTGAAGGCACTCCTGAATTTCTTCATCTGTTCGAACAGTCCACGCCCCCGCACTTGGAAAATCTCTGTCAAATTTAATTTGATTTCCTTGAAACAGTTGGGCTGAGAAGGCTTAGTGCTTCACTTGTCACTATGATCACCGGGAATTGAGCAAATTATTGCCTATAGTTTACATGCAACATTGCAGTACCCACTATTTTAATCGCTTCACCAGTACAGGTTGTTAACTTGGCTGCAGTACTTTTCAAATCCAATGGTTGAACACCTTCTCTCAAGTACCAATATGTATGCTCACCTATCACAGTAGCAGATGACCCTGTATCAACTTCCATCTTAAGCGGCTTCCCATTTACCAAGGGAATTACAGCAATACAAGCTATTTTGTCTGCTTTTATATTAAAAAGTGAGTAAACATTTAAATCATTGGTATTGGTGACTCTTCCACATTGTATACAGGTAATGCATTATTTAATCAGTTACTCAGTAGACTTGATTTGGCTCCCTACCTGTGCCTTAAATGGCTTCTCCCATGACTAAAACAACATTCAGCCTCCTTATGCCTGCAGAATTCATGGTAATGGTTACCACCATATAAGTAACATTCCACTTCAAACTTCACTGATTGATTGCCTCTTCTAAATCTTTTTATTGCAGAACTAATTTCCTGCTTCATGACTACTTCTTTGTTTTTGGGGCCACTGCTAACTGTAGGTTCTCACCTTAACTGATGAACGGCACCATTTTGCACATTCTATAACTCTTGTGCATCTTTTTCTATGCTTTCCACTGCCAACACTATCTTTATGTTTGTTTAATATTTATATCGTCTCTGCCATTAATCTCCATTCTGTCGACTTATTATTCACCCTGCAGACTAATCTGTCCCATAACACGTTATTCAAGGTGGCTCCAAAATCAATAGGGGGTCGCAATTATTTCAACTGGGGATCTCCCCCTTGAATTAAACTTGAATCTCTGGAATATGACTGATGGTTTAGACTAGAAATGTGACTTCACCAATTCTACAAACTAATTGAATGATTGGAATCGGGCGCACTTGAGACTATGAATAAGGTTATACGTTTGGTTCCATATGCACTCAGGAGAATTGCCTTGTGCTTTGCCTCCTCCCCTATTTCATTCACTTAGAAGTAATACCTAAGGTGCTCTACGTAGTGTGTCCAGTCCTCTGCAGAGTTAAATTGACTGTCTATCCAAGGAGGGGCATTCAGTAAGTATTCTTTTCTTTTCTCAACTTCAATGTAAACTGAATACTCACAGTCTGATGAATTTTTTTATCTTCATCCAGAAATGTAAAGATGCTCATTCATCAGTTTAATTAAAATACAACTCATTTATTTACAGATTGAAACTACAATCAGCTCCCAAGATGACTCTGAGTACAGAAGCCTGCGCCTACCAGGATGATCCCCCATTCTGCTCCTCAATTCGTTCCCCACATCATATGACACTTACTCCGCAGCTTGATTCTTAAAGAGACAATTACCACACAAAGTCAACAAGCCAGCCTAAGTAACCTGATCAGATTTAGACGGTTTTATGCTATGGTATGATTTAAAACTGAAAATGTTGATATTTTAACTGTTTCTCTCTCTCTCTCTCCAGATGTTGCTGAGACATGCTGAGAATTTCTAGCATTTTCTGTTTTTATTTCAGATTTCCTGCATATATTTTTATGAGAGACAATTTTACTCTTGTGTGTGCAGCCAGTCTACTCATCATATTTTTAATACTTAGCATATTTTTCAGAGTTGCCCACAGCTTCCAGAAATTTTTAGCTAATACTGTAAACATAAACCTCCCGCTAATCCACGCAAACCTTAATGACAATGTCTAATGTAACTTCTGTGTCCCCACTTCTTATTCTTCTGACACGAGAAGATTTCTATAGAAGCTGATTCTAATAAAACTCCAGGACATCTCTCATCACCATATATAAACTATCAGTATATGAATCAAAATTCTGGTTATCTCCTGTACTGTAGCTTGAGGAGCAATTATTAACACAAAAACAGAGAATGGGGAAACTCAGCAGGTCTGACAGCATCTGTGGAGAAAGAATACAGCCAACGTTTTGAGTGAGGATGATCCTTCGTCAGGGCATAAGTAATTATTGAAGACTGTTTCATAGATTCTTCCAACTGTTGTCTTAATAAAACAATTTTTGACAAGTATCTTTGGATTCAATGGTTGATTTTCAACATTTGCTTTGTCAGTTCTCTGACATGTTTATATTGAATTATCAGGAATACATTAGCTGTTGCAGTTTATGATGGCAACAAAGCTGTCATTGTTATAGTGCCTTTATTGTAAGAAATTGGCAAAAGGTGCTTCTTAAATAGACAGAAGGAAAGATACATCAAAAGAAGAATGGAGAGATTACAAAGATTAGCACAGTGACCAAAAGCTTGGTCAGAGAGATGGGTTTTGATGCAGTTCTTTTTTAATGAGGGGGAGAAAGAGAGACAAAGAAATAAGGAGGTTGAGGGAGGAATGTCCAGAGAATAAGATTGAGGCAACTGAAGCTTTACAATCAATGGATGGGAAAAAGAGTGGTATGTTGTAAGATGTGACCTGCCCATGACAGGTTGTTCTATCGTTCGGAAACTCAGCAAGCGGGGATCAATTCCTGACTAATTGTACCTCTAACAGCTGACCAGGCCGCTCAGCTCCACAGAGGTAAATAATATTGTAGAAGTGGAAATGAATGGTCTTGGCAATTGACAGGGTGTAGGATTTGAAATTTAGTTTGGGTCGGTGCACAATGCTACAACTGACTTGATTTGGTTTGGCCTAACATTGTTGAAGAGTCTGATGGCAATTTATCAGAGATTATAGCAAGCGCCAAATATAATGACTTTCTTCCCTACCCTTGTTGAGTTAGAGAAAATAATAATTCTTGTAAGACAGCAAGGAGACAATCAAGAGATTGAGAGAAGTGGGGGAGAGTTAGAGGTAGGTACAATCAATGTACCTAGCTGATACCACATCTGCCCCTGCCAATGTGATTGCAGCTGATATCCCCAGATAATTAAAGAAGAGAATGCTATAAAGGATGGATCTTTGAGGGATACTGAAGATGAAAGTGCAGATCAAGATGAGGAATGCATGCTGAAAATGCACTAGTTCTATTCAGATAGAAACAAGTGGGTGTACTCAAGAATTGTCTATTGGTGTTGGACATTGGAAGAAAGACATTGGTTGTGGAAAAGCATTAAAGGGCAGCATGGCCAATTGTACAGAATACTACAGAAATTTCAATGAGATAATTCACAATAAGCATGGAGAAGGTTACTTGTGACTTTTACTGCTCTGGTACCTTGAATGATCGGTAGCTGATAGGAGGGTGTTTGACAAGGGATTTAGTTGCAGGACAGATGGGAAGGTAGGACACATTTAAGTAATTCTGGGAGGAAAGGACACCTAGAGAATAAAGAGTAACCAGAAAGTTCAAATGCACTTATTTGAATTATTGTCTTGGAACTTAGTGGCAGCCATCTATTATCCTATATGTTAACAACATGTTTCACCTTTATTACTGGTTAACTATTACTTGTTAGTTATGAACATCAAAGCGGGATTGAAACAGGTTTACTTGTTAGCTTGTCCAGCTACCCTTAAATTTGTACATTGTATGTCAATCATGCGAAATTTTTATGAGCAAAATGCAATTGGCTGTTCTTTACTGATATTTGAATTACTCATCAAAGTCTCTATTTAGAATCTTTGTGTGGTTTTCTAGTACATAGCTGTTCTAATTCTTAGAAGGAATGCATACCGTAGCTCAGGAAAGTCAACACTGAAAATTCCTTAAGTGCAATATACTGTTGATGTAATTTCAAACAACAATCATACTGTAGGATTGGTGAGCAAGGGAACCTATTATTTCTGTTAAAAATGTCACAAGAATTGATTTTTTTAGGACATTTCAATTTTAATCATCAACACAGGATTAGGTCTTAAAATTCATTGCCCTAGGTTATAATGTAATTGGACAGGATACTGGAAATTGTATATATACTTGATACGAGTGTTAGGTAATTGTTTACTTCATGTTTTTAAATTGCATTTTTTCTTTTAATTTTACCATTCCACTCCGAAGACAAGCTACTGTTTGGAGACTTTTCACTTATTAACCTCGAGTCCTCAATGGATGCAAATGTCATGACCCAATGCAATGTGCCAGAGGGGCAATTTGACAAATGTTTCTCACTCTAAATTAAAATTGTAGCTTAGCACAAGTTACAAGAGGCATTCATTTTGACATGTGCAATTACAAAGGACATACCAGTAACATGATTGCAGAACACATAAGAAATAGAATTTAATCAGGAGCATGTAGCTATTCACTGGATGCATAATTTCACTACTCTGTGGCTATATGTTTTTGTGTTCAAATAATTAGGTACAGTGGTATATGCCTGTTGGGCAAAGAAAAGTGCAAACCTCTATCTGCAAACTGAAAGATTACCTTTAAAAGGGCAATGTTTGATGAACACGGGATTTGTAACCCTTTCACCGACACTATCTTAAAAGTGAATTTTAGAAAATGACTCCAGGAAATGTATTTTTTCAAAATTGCTGATACCTCTCAGTGAAGACAACCCATGCTAAAAGAGCTCAAAGGGAGAGACACAGGTCAAATGGGAGATCCACTTGAACCTTGAAAAATGATTAGGCTTTTATAATCGTTTTTTTGATTACTGGTTTGTGTAATCACAAACAATGAATGTAAGTAAATTTTTATATCCTTACTGCTCTCAATGTATGGTTTGAACCAATTCTATGCCATCATTTTGAGAGCTGGTGCAGATATGATGGGCTGATTGGCTCCTTCAGCATTGTAACAATTTTGAGGTTCTGTAATTTAAGATGCAAATTGCATTGCTGTTTACTGTTAAACTTTTTTCAATATTTTACAATTTTTCTAAAGGTGATTTACACAAATGTGTTTTGTACCCTGAATTTAGGCAATTTTACTCTATTTTTTCCATTATGATCAGCTGCCTCTTCCAACTGCTTCCCTTCCCAAGCAGGCCATACTTAGAATCATAGAATCTCTATAGTGCAGAAAGAGACCATCCAGCCCACTGAGTCTGTGCTGATTCTCCAAAACAGCATCCCACCCAGGCTCTCCATTGCACCTGATCTCCGTTGCCTGACACATTCACAATGGCTAATCCCTTAACCTACACATCTTGGGATATTAAGGAGCAAATTAGCATGGCCAATCCACCTTCCCTGCACATCTTTGGACTTGGGAGGAAACTCACGCAGAAACAGATAAATATGCAAACTCTATACAGTCACCTAAGGTCAGAATTGCACCTGGGCCCCTGGCACTGTGAGCCAACAGTGTTAACCATTGTGCCACCGTGTGACCCAAGCCTGAATGCCCAAATTTTTAGTTTATCATTCATCCACACGAGATCATAAGAAACAGGAGCAAGAATAGGCCATTTGGCCCTTGAGCCTATTCCTCAAATCAATAAGATCTGATGAGGTTTGCCCTGCTCGCCCCTCATAATTCTTGACTCTTTGTAGAATAAAATTTTGTCTAACTCAGCCTTGAATATATCCAATAAGCCAGCTTCCATTGCTCTCTGTTGTGGAGAATTGCAAACATTTAAGACCATCTGAGAGAAGAAATTCTTCCTTATCTCTGTATTAAATGGGAGACTCTTATTGCAGACACTGGAGGAGAGATAAACCGAAATCCTCACATTCTTTCCCTTATTGTCCAGAATCGATGTGGGGCAGAATTCTCCCATCATCAGATTGAGTGCCCATGCAGGTGGGAAAACAGGAGTGTTTCCTGCTAACACTGGGAGCGTCTTATCAGGGGGGATTCACTCATCAGAAAGATGTAAATGAGCACATCTCAGGGAACCCACCACCATCCAGTGCTGCTGTTCAGAAATCAGGGTTTCTCAATCTCCATGCTCAGAGGAAGGCTTTCCTCCCCTCCTCAAAACATGAAATGAAGACCCCTCCCCCACTGACCAGGGAAAGCATCACCAACACCTCACCAAGTGGGGCATCCTCCCTTTCGCCCATAAATAATGGGTAACCCACCCTTCACATAATGGAGGCATGAGTGGGTAATCCACCTTACCCCTGTTAGGACCCCCTCCTCTCCCTCAGGCATCCCAGGCAGGCCCCTTCCCTCTCAAATCCCCCACTCAGACAACCTTCTTCCTCAAACTGCCAAATCTAGGCCCCCTCCTCCTTCAGACTTCCACCGCTCAGACCCCCCCATTCAGTTGCCTTGTCAACTGTGCACTGCCCCCAGCACCTTGGCACTGGAAATCTGGCCTGCCACCTTGCACCCTGAAGGGTTATTGGAGGGGGGGGAGAGGTGCAGTGGCCATTTTTACCTCTGCCAGACTGCAAAGAAAGGGGCCCTCAACGGTCCCGAGGATTGGGTGGGCTTGGGATTGAAGTTGCCAACCGCGGTAAATGGGACTAGTTCAGTTTAGGAAACCTGGTCGGCCTGGATGAATTGAGCCAAAGGGTCTGTTTCCGTGCTGTATATCTCTTTAACTTTCAGGTGAGGATGTCCATCTTAACTACAGTTCAAGTGGAAAAAGATTCATTTCTTTATTGGCCAAGAAAAGACTTGGTGACAGCTTTAAGAGCTGTCACATGATTTGATGATGATGACATTAGGGTGTGTGCCCGGCTGTTTTACTTTTAGGTTTGTATTCTGTTCGGTGCAGAGAGAACAGCCCTTCAATAAAACGTTTTGTGTGTTACTTTGAATCTACGTACGTACACCAAGTCTTTTCTTTCTGTGTAAAACCCACAAACCCTTAACATGGTTAGGACATAACACTTTTACAGTTGTAAACCAAGAGAAAGTTAATAGTTCACATGTTGAGTTCATAGTGGAAGAACAGTTGCTGCAGGGCCAATAAAGAAATGAACCTTTTTCCACTCCAACTGTAGTTCAAGTGGATTCAGATAGCTGAAGTCAGGTGCCTAGATTGTTGTAGGACTCCCACAAAGTGATGAATGTTCAGCACGTCACAAATTTAGGCACTTTTAGTTTTCATACCAGCAGGTCAGATTTCTTTACAGATGGACTTGGAGTTTTGGAATCAGGCTGGGAGACTTTTTAAAGGTGTGTAGACTCAGTTCTTAAAAAGTAGAGATAGTAAAGCCCTTTTCAGGAGTGGCTGACTCTAAATGTTTTCTGCAGACTTCACAGGTGTCTCCAGATTTGTTATTTCCATCTGGTTTCAGTCACATGACCAATCCTGTATTATCCACCTAGACTGGTTTAGCTGAAAGCCATTGCTATGCAATGGAGATAATGATTGAATTCCTCATGTTTACCGAAGATGACTTGGTTACTGCCCAACACTGATTGTTAGGATTCCAACTGGAGGCATGGAATCTGGATTTGTGCTTTGGGTAAGTCTCCAAACAATAGGAAATGAGTGTGAATTTCACAGATAGTATTCATCTTGATATGTCCATTCCAGTGGGAGGCTCAAAAATGATACATCAGTGGCTAACTAAGGACGTTGAGGATCTTATGAAATTGACTGTTTTATGACCAGGTGAGAAAGGGTGAATTGTCTTCGCTCTCTTCAACTTCCTCAGCTGGTCAAAACAAAGATATAAGCTTCTTTTTCACAAGAATATAGCTTTTCCAAATCAGAAGGTATTTAAGTATTTAAGTTGTGAGCAACAAGGAACCAATCAGATAAGGTTTTACTGAGCCAAAGGAGGAGGAGATTAATTAACCAGTAACCCCATAAGAGACACGCACACACACATGGACACACATACATAGTGGAGATAAGGAGACAGAGAGTCCATCCTGTGTCATTCAGGTGTAGATTTTAAAAAGCTTAGAAAGTAAGAACTTTCCAGAAGCTTCAGGAAGCACACGTTGAAGTTGCAAAGGTCACCTGACCTTTGGCAGCCATTTTAGCAGTTTAAGTGGCTATTTTCAATGAAGGATCATTCCAAAAATCTTTGTACGAACAGTGAGTCCACAGTAAAATTTATGAACATGAATGCTTTTTCTGGGAATAACCCCTTATTTTGAAACCGTGGGCCTGAGTTCTAGATTCCTCAAGTGGAGTGGGGAAACATTCTCCTTGTCAAACACTCCTTACAAAATATACCACTCCATTTCTAACCTTTGCTTTCCCCTCAAAGTTCTTGAATGTGTCATCCCCTCCCAAATCCATGCTCACCTTTCCAGGAGTATGTTTCAATCAGCCCAATCAATTTACTGCCCTTTCAGTCGTAACAAAACTGTTCTTAGCAAAGTACTCATAACATTCTATGCGATTGTGACATAGAATGTGTCATTTTTCTTGACTGAGATGCAGCCTATATCATGGTTGGCTACACCATCCTCCTCCAACCCCTCTCTGGTATCATCCAGCTGGGTGGCATTGCACTTGCCTGATTCCATGGGTTCTCTTCTCACTCTCTCACTGTTACTTCAGTCATCCCTTGAGATCTATCCTTGGTCCCCTGCTATTTCTTGTCTACTTGCTACACCTCAGCATAATATCCAAAACATAACGTGTATCTTATCAAAACATGGCAAAGTGTCAGGGTCTGACTGAAAACCGGCATGTTTCTCTCCAGAGAACCAGGCAGGTTTACTGTTCAGATCTTATGACACTTTGTCAAAAAAAGGCAGGAAGGTGGCATTTTTCACACTGCCATATTGAGGGGTGAGGCCTAAACATGCCAGTAAAACCCAACTTCAGACAAAGAAATAACCTCCCCCACAACCTACCATGGCGGTCTCAGGGACTCCCCACCCCAGCTCCCTGTGATCAAATCTGGCACCCCCCACGACCACGATCAATGTGGGAATCCCACCCCCCGCAATCAAGTTGCTGGATGATTACTACACCTTGCAAGAGTGGACGTTCGCTGTCAGCCTCACTATCAGCATCAAGGAATCATGAACTTGTGGCATAAATATGAGAAAATCTCATCAGAGAAAGCTAAGCTTTTATTTCATGGTGTAAGAACACTGTTAACGACATGATTTATGATCCAAAAGGGGAACATTAGAAGCTGAAATTTCACTCGTATAAACATACAAACATAGAAATAGAAGCAGAAGTAGGCCATTCAACCCTTGAGCATGTTTTGTCATTCAATAAGATCATGGCTGATCTGTTTGTGTTCAGGTTTTATATTCCCATCTACCACAGATTTAATTCCGTTGCCTAACAAGAATCTACCCACGTCCACCGTAAAAATATTCAATGATTCCACCTCCACCGCTTTCTGAAGCAGAGAGTTCTAAAATCACACAACTTTGGGAGAAAATAATTCTCCTCATCTGTCCAAAAAGGATGCCCCTAATTTTAAAGCTGTGCCTTAGTTCTGGACTCATCCTTTTTTTTATTTGCATGGGATATGGGTGTTATTGGCTGGACCATCACTGATCATCCATTCCGGAGGTCATTTAATATTGTTGTGTGTCTGGAGTCACATGTAGGCCAGACCAGGTAAGGATGGCAGATTTCCTTCCCTAGAGGACATCAGTGAATCAGGTATGCATTTACAACAATCGGCAATGATTACCATTAGATATTTAATTCCAGATTTTTACTGAATTCAAATGGTGGAATTTGAACCAAAGTCCCCAGAGCATTACTCTGTGCCCCTGGATTACTAGGTGAGTGGCAATATGACTATGCCACTGCCTCCTCCAAAGGCCCAAAGGGTTGAATTTACCTACTTCTGCTCCTAATTCCAATGTTGCTGTGTTTCTATTAACACAAATGACAAAATGGTAAAATGTTGTCTGCCAGGGAATTTATGAAAAGAATGCTCTAAAAACAAAATAGGGATATTAACCAACCTGATAATCAAAAACAGAAAACATACCTTCCAGGGCTTTACACACAAACTTCTGATACTTTGACGAAATGAAAGCGACTTGCGTATAATCCAAATATAATAGCGATGAACATATTTCATAATTGCAAACAGATGAATTGTTTTCAAAAGGGTTCACTAAAACTGGATATTACAGAATCATTAAATCACTTAGAAACATAAAAATCAGAAGGAGTAGTAGGCCATTTGGCCCTTTGAGCCTGCTCCACCATTTAATATGATCATGGCTGATCAAATTCAAAATCCTGATCACCCCTTCCCCCTATATTCCTTGATCCATTTAGCCCCAAGAACTTTACCTAAGTTCTTCTTGAAATCAGACGTTTTGGCCTCAACTACATTCTGTAGTCGTAAATTCCACATATTCACTACTCTCTGGGTGAAGTAATTTCTCCTCACCTCAGCTCTAGGTTTACCCCTTATCCGCAAGCTATGACCCCTAATTCTGGACTCCCCACCATTTGGAACATTCTTTCTGAATCTACCCTGTCTAACCCTACCAGAATTTTGTAAGTTTCTCTGAGATCCCATCTCACTCTTCTAAACTCCAATGAATATAATCCGAATTGACTTAGTCTCTCCTCATATGACAGATTTGCCATCCTAGGAATCAGCCTCGTAAACCTTTGCTGTACTCCCTCTATAGCAACGACATCCTTCCTCAGATAAAGACACACAATGCTCCAGGTGTGGCCTCACCAACACCCCATACAATTGCAGCAAAACATCCCTATCCTTATACTCAAATCTTCTCGCTATGAAAGCCAACATGGTATTTGCCTTCTTTATTGCTGTACCTGCACGCTTACTTTCAGCAACTCATGCATGAGGACTCCAAGGTCTTGTTGAGTATCTACCTCCCTCAATTTATACCCATTCAAGTAATAATTTGTCTTCTTATCATTGCTACCAAAATGAATAACTCACATTTATCCACATTATATTGCATCTGCCATGCCAATCCCTACACACTCAGCCTGTCCAAATCACACCAAAGCATCTCATCCTCCTCACAGCTCACCCTCCCAGCCAAGTTTGATACAAATTATTCGATAATACATTCAGTTCCCTCTTCCAAATCATTAATATATAATGTGAACAGTTGGGGTCCTAGCAAAGATCCCTGCGGAACCCCATTTGTCACTGACTGCCAATCAGAAAAAGACTCATTTATGCCAACTCTTCGGTTCCTTTCTGCTAACCAGCTTTCTATGCATCTTAAGACATTACCTGCAATTCATATGCTTTAACTGTACATCGTTGTCTGTTATGTGAGACCTTGTTGAAAGCCTTCTGAAAGTCTAAATAACCACATCCAATGGTTTTCCATGATCAACTCTACTAGTTAAATTCTCAAAAAATTCCAATAAATTCATCAAGCATCATTTCCCCTTTGTAAATTCATGCTGACTTTGCCTGATTATATGACTGCCTTCCAAATACCGAGTTATGAAATCCCTGAAAAGCAGGCTCTAGCAACTTCCCCAGCACAGACATTAGGTTCATTGGTCCCTTGTTCGCTGTTTTCTCTCTACTTCCCTTTTTGAATAGCAGGCTTACATTAACTACCCTCCAATCTGTAGGAACTATTCCAGACTCCAAAGAAGTTTGGAAAATAACCACCAATGGATCTACTATTTCCAGGGCCACTTCCTTAAATACTCTGGGATGAAGATTATTAGCTCTGGGAGATTAATCCACCTTCCAACCCATCAATTGCCCCCAAAACCATTTCACAACTAATCCTGATTTCCTTTAGTTCCACACTAAAACTGTTTCTCTCAGCACTTCTGGTGTGGTACGGTAGCACAGTGGTTAGCACCGCTGCTTCACAGCTCCAGGGTCCTGGGTTCGATTCCTGGCTTGGGTCACTGTCTGTGGAGTTTGCACGTTCTCCTCATGTCTGTGTGGGTTTCCTCCCATCGTCCAAAAGATGTGTGGGTTAGGTTGATTGGCCATGCTAAGCAATTTCCCCTTAGTGTCCAGGGATGTGTAGGTTAGAGGGATTAGTGGGTATAATATATAGGGTTAGGGCCTGGGTGGGATTGTGTTTGGTGCAGACTCGATTAGCCGAAAGGCCTCTTCCTGCACTGTAGGGTTTCTATGATATGATTATTCATATCTTCCTTTGTGAAGACTGAAGCAAAGTACAATCTTAATTCCTCAGCCATTACTTTATTCCCCATTATGAATAATTATCTTTAAAATATTTCAAGATATTTTGTAGCCTTTGCCTAAATTGATGTCATTTAGCAAAATAAATTTAGTCTTAGGTATTTATGATGTTATGTCTGTAACTATCATGGGAAAAATCTGTCGATTTGATTTTTCCAGAGTCAAAATAACTAAGTATAGCCCTGAATCATGAAATATTGCAGTGTGCATTCTTTCATGGACGTACTATATACTGTCATTGAAGTTACAATGTCCATAGAGACTGATAACTGTTAAAAGGAAAATTGAATTCTCAGCAGCCAACTTAAAGCAATTGCATGATAAGATTTCAAGTTTTAAGACTTCTTCTGATAAAAAAAATGAAAAGCAACACTGACTAGGTAGTTGACTATTTCGTAGACAACTTGTGCTCCAGATTTTAAAACTTAATGCTTTTACATGACTTAAAATCTCCCTCTTGTTGATATTTTATTCTGTGTTTCAAATAGGCAATTTATTTTTCTGGAATCACCTCCTGAAGACTGGCTTCCTTTTTTTTCTTGTCCATCCAGATAACCTTTAAGTCCTGAATTGGCTTTTACAGTTAGGGCTATCATGGAGATCCATCGCTCAAACCAAAGCTAGGGGAATCTCCCAGTCCAATTTAAATCCTGATGAAATCTGTCTCTTCAGTCTGAACAAGAGGTTCCACCCACATTCTTGCATGGCAAACCAGAGAGATTTGTTGCCTCTATTTGGCTCTCTCCCTTAATTCTTGCAGATTAAAACAGTGATGTTTAGTGATACTTTAAGAAAACAATTGTAAGCCAATTCAACGTAGGTTCCTATGGGCTCTTGCCCATCAAAGCCCATCTCCACATCAACATGAATCGCATAGGCCTTGTATCCAAATAGAGATGCTAATTATGTATCCTCAACCTCATTCTATCATAAAATTATATAGCCAGTTTAAAGTATAACCACTTACAAAAGCTGACATCCCTAATATCTTCCTTGGACATTGGAGTCTATTCCATCCACCATCAGTAGAATTGTTTGCAGACTTGTACATGATTCACCTTCATTGTGGCAAACAACCAGGGCCACATTTTAATCTTTAACACCCAAGCCACCCCGGCTTGTTGTTATCAGAATTCAGAATTAGTTTCATGATCCCTTAATTCTTGTGTTTTACCCTAAATTAAAGACACATGACAATCTCATAAAGCCTCACTGTCATGAAATCCTAGACTTCCATGTGGGCAAATGACAACATTACGTCCAATTAATATTTTACTAAACAGTAAAGATTCAGAATTTCTCTGGTTAATAATATATTGCAAGTGCAGTTATGAATTCATCGGTACTTCAAGAGAAACCACTGGACCATGCTAAATGTCCATGTTGACAAAAGGCAGATGGGATTTTCCTGCCCAGCACACCAAACCCCATTCCTTGCCCATCTGCAGTCCCAAAGCACTCAAAACTCAGGTTTAATGAACAGATACTTCACTCAACTCTCCACAACTTCCACCTATATCAGCCTCACTCACAACTCTCATTTCCTCCACATACCTCCAGTTAATCAGCAGTGACAGGCATATCACTTGAACACAGTGCTACAAAATCACAAGCATTCTGCCTCCTCTTTTACAGGACAGGATGACCCACAATAGAAAGAAGCTGCAAATGGTGTGACCTCTTGTTTTACATCCCATTCTGACTCCTTTATTACCTCCCTGCCCTTCTGATTTGATGCTTTCAGATATCCAACAACTATCACTGCACAGCACAGTCAGAAAAAGAGGGACAAATCCGAACCATTGATGAAGAAGCACCATCATTTGGTCTGATGGTCACAACTCCTCACTCAAATACTGGAACTACACAGACATCAGGGAGTAGTACAGAGCTGGGTTCGGCAAGTGGGGAGTCACAGGAAGTGAGTGGGCTGCCCCCAGTCAAGGGGAAAGGATAGTTCATGAACCAGCTCAAAGGGTAAAGTTGCAGTGGAGTTCTGCTGCAAGAGACTCCAAGAGTACTTTGATGGATGGCTGACAGTAGAAAACTGGTGATGATACACACAGTGATACACGGTGCATTGATATGACAAACAGCCTCCTGTCAATGTCAAGCAGTATGAAGAAGTCTGATTCCAACATAGCAGAGGGCATCATGCTGAGTATCGAGCCCATCTTTCTACTCCATGTTAGCTCTTTGACGACCCAACTATGATGTCTCCTCTGCTAGTTGATGTTTTCATTTCCATTGCAAAAAAGGCAGAAGCCACCCAACATCTCAGAGCCACAGTGGAAACTCAGACAGTGGACATGAGATGCATACTTGCTGCTATAAAGGCTCAGATTGCTGCCACCATGACTGTGGATCTTAGTGCTTGAAGGGACACTCAGGTTCTCATAGCAATCCAGCTATCTGTCCCCAACAGATTGTTAGAATTGCTGAGGTGCTGCCCTGTGAGAGTTCCAGTGGCAGTATGAAGAACAATCTGCTCAGGATGACAGCGTTCATTCCCTCACCATTCCTTTGCAGTTGCCCCTCATCCAGCCAGCACAGACTTGCTGCTATCAAGGGCAAGAGTTGCTCAAGGTCATCCTGCAAGGCCATCTACAGTCTTTGCCAGTAAAGGCAAGGAGGCTTCCACAAGCCATACTACAGTCACTGGAGGAGCACTGCATAGAAGCTCCAGAATAAGCAAAAGTGAATGTGTATGCAGGACATCTTTGCTCTGACAAACTGTCATGGGGCACCCGCTCTGACTTCACTTTCCATCAGTCATTCCCCACCTCATCCTCAATGTGGGAAGTCTTCTTATAATGTCACTTGACCAAGATTCTAGAAAAAAGGCTACCAACACAAACCTTTCCTTAATGTCTTGGCTGGTCCTGGGAAAGCACCTGCAAGGAAATGCAGAAAGGTGAATAATCCTTTTCCATCTGTATAAGTGAATGCATTTTGAATAAAAGTGTTATAGAAAGATTACAGTTCATTGCTTATTTATAGGAATCTAGACAACCCTAGTGTTTGGTTTGCTTTTTTCATGACCTTGCTGGGGTGCAACTTTTAGTGACTGATGGAAGATATCTTTGTTCCTCTCCCCACTGAGACGTTCATCTTTCGAGTAATAAATGATAAGTAAATTGATCTATTAATGGTCTTGTCTGGTTAAAACGCTCGTCCCTTATGCCAGAAGTCTCTTATCCTTGGATGTGGCAATGCACTTTATATCCTGATGAAATAAGAGCAGGTGTTACTATGTAAATTTCATTTCATACGTGTTGGTGAGTATTTGCTGTTAGTGACTGCATCCGGAATAACAGAAACAAATAGTTACTTTTCACTTTGTTGATGTGTTTAAAGCGAGTTTCAAAATTGAACCAAACACTAAGACTACACAAGAGTTTCAATAATTTTCCTTTAGTTTTACAGCTGAATAGAGCCAAGAATAAATAAAGTATATTGGCCCCTTTAGCTTGAGCTACTGAGACAGAAATAGGTGTCAGGGTCTTATTAGAATGGCCTATAGCCCTGACAACAAATACATGCGTCCAATAGCACTCAAGACACCGTCCAGGACAAAGCAGCCTGCTTGATTGGCACATCATCCACAAACATTCACCTCTCCACCACCAATGCACAGTAGCAGCAGTGATTATCATCTACAAGATGCTCTGCAGAAACTCACCAAGGATCCTTTGGCAGCACCTTCCAAACCCATGAAATCTAAGATCTGGAAAGACAAGGACAGCAGATGCTTGGCAACATCACCACCTGGAATTCCCGGTCCAAGCGACTGCCTTGGAAATATATTGCTGTTCCTTCGCTGTCGCTGGTTTAAAATCCCAGAACTCTTTCCCTACTAGTAGTTTGGGTGCACCTACTCTACATGGACTCACTACCACCTTCTCAAAGATAATTAGGGATGGATAACCCATGAAAGGTGGGTAAACCATGAGGGACTGATTGTGGACAAGTCCCCAGGACCGGATGGAATGCATCCGAGGGTTCTGAAAGAAATGGCAGAGGTGATAGTGGATGCCTTGGTGGTTATTTTCCAAGGATTCCGGGGAAGTGCCAGAAGATTGGAAAACGGCTAATGTTACGCCGTTGTTTAAGAAGGGTGGCAGGCAAAAGGCAGGGAATTATAGGCCGGTTAGTTTAACGTCTGTTGTAGGTAAAATGTTAGAATCCGTCATCAAGGAGGAAATAGCGAGGCATCTTGAGGGGAATTGCTTGATAGAGCAGACGCAGCACGGTTTCATTAAGGGGAAGTCGTGTCTGACAAATTTATTGGAGTTCTATGAGGATGTGTCTAGGGCAGTGGATAGAGGAGAGCCGGTGGATGTGGTCTTTCTTGATTTTCAGAAGGTGTTTGACAAGGTACCTCACAAGAGGTTATTGCAGAAGGTAAGGGGGCATGGAGTTGGGGGTAGGGTGTTAGCGTGGATAGAGGGTTGGTTGTCAAATAGGAAGCAGAGAGTGGGGATTAATGGGTGCTATTCAGATTGGCGGTTGGTGACTAGTGGAGTGCCCCAGGGGTCGGTGCTGGGGCCTCAGCTATTTACCATTTTTATAGATGATCTGGAGGAGGGAACCGAGTGCATGGTGTCGAAATTTGCTGATGACACTAAGATTGGTGGAACGGCAAATTGCGCGGAGGGTGTGGAGAGTCTGCAGAAGGATCTAGATAGGCTGGGCGAATGGGCCAGGAACTGGCAAATGGAATTTGGCAAGTGCAAGGTAGTCCACTTTGGTAGGAATAATGGTAGGAAGGACTATTACTTACGTGGCGAAAAACTGCAGCAGGCGACGGTGCAGAGGGACCTCGGGGTCCTTGTGCATGAGTCGCAAAAACCCAGCCTGCAGGTGCAGCAGGTGGTCAGGAAGGCTAATGGGATGCTGGCCTTCATAGCGAGGGGGATTGAATATAAAAGTAGGGAGGTCTTGCTGCAGCTGTATAGGGCATTGGTGAGGCCGCAGCTGGAGCACTGTGTGCAGTTTTGGTCACCGCACTTACGCAAGAATATTTTGGCCTTGGAGGGAGTGCAGAGGAGGCTTACTAGGCTAATACCGGAGTTGAGGGGGTTGAGCTATGAGGAGAGGCTGAATAAACTAGGCTTGTACTCGTTAGAGTTTAGAAGAATGAGGGATCTCATTGAGACGTATAAGATGATGAATGGGATGGATAGGATAGAGGTGGAGAGACTCTTCCCGCTCAGAAAGGACAGTAGGACTAGGGGCCACAGCCTCAAGATAAAGGGGGGGGCGCGGTTTAGAACGGAGTTGAGGAGGAACTTCTTCACTCAAAGGGTGGTGAATCTCTGGAATTCTCTGCCCATTGAAGTGGTGGAGGCTACCTCGCTAAATATTTTTAAGACGCGGGTTGATGGGTTTTTGATAAGCAAGGGGATTAAGGGTTATGGGGAGAGGGCGGGAATGTGGAACTGAGCCACGACAGATCAGCCATGATCTTATTGAATGGCGGGCAGGCTCGAAGGGCTAGATGGCCTACTCCAGCTCCTATTTCTTATGTTCTTATGAAAGAATAGAAAGTGAAGAATGTGGAAGCTTGAACCTTCTAGAAATTTTAGTGATTTTTGGAAATATTTTTTGAACCTTTTTGTTATATTTTCCCCTGCAATCACCTGTGCTTGTCTACCATCATCTTTCATACTGTCTTTCTGACAGTATCTTTCATACTGCCAGTCTACAGAGTGCTTTCAGAAAATGAAGAGAGCTTCTGAAGGAATCCAACTCTGATCTTAAAATAACTTAAACCATATTTTAATTTTGGCCAGTAGAGGGCAGACATGATTTAACTAAACTATAGTCTGTAGCTGGGTGAATTTAACATTTCACGTTGAAAGTATTTCATCAATTATATTCTTCACAATAAATGTCAGCAATTTTTGTTAACTGTAATCTTAATAGAACACTGCCTTTCTGAAGAAAAAAATTGCAAAACCTTCTTTCGTTCAGAGGAAAAATTTTGAGTCATGGTAGTTATGACATGATGGTCCGTAAATAATAAGATGGTGCTCTTTAAAGTGAGTTATATAATTGCACTGCATGTTTATAAATAAAAATGTTATTACTTGTCAAATTCCTTCTATCCCATTAATAATACCATAAAACAGGAATACTGTTATGAAGATTCATGTGTTTAAAGGGTTCAATAACATCACGGACTTCTCTGATTTCAAGTGTAACCAAGTGTGGCAATCACAGCAATGAGCCTGCAGTGAGATTACAGGTCCTACAATAGTTGGTCATTTCAGCATTATCTACGCACAAAATATGCAAAGTACACCATTGCAACTCATAAACGTTAATCAGGACTCCTGTCTTGGGTCACTGTGTGGAGTTTGCACATTCTCCTCATGTCTGCGTGGGTTTCCTCCTGGTACTCCAGTTTCCTCCCACAGTCCAAAGATGTGCGGGTTAGGGTGATTGATCATGCTAAGAAATTGCCCCTTCGTGTCCAGGAATGCGTAGGTTAGAGGGATTAGTGGGTATAATATGTAGGAATATGGGGGTAGGGCCTGGGTGAGATTGTGTTCGGTGCAGACTTGATGAGCTAAAGGGCCTCTTTCTGCACTTTATGATTCTATGAGGACTTCTGCTATGTTCTAACTGCTTAAATCACTTTGAACTGCATGATCTTGTCACTTACAGGTGAGCTTACCACAACAAAAATTATGCAGGACTATTCTTTCTGTCTTTCCTTTTGACGAGGTTCTGTTTTGTTTCTAAAGGAGAGATGTGTTTAATTCTTTTGCATATAAAATCACATCTCACTTCATTAATTATTGATATGCTGTGTTTGCTATTCCAACAACAATAACTTAAATTTGGATCACATCTTCAACATAGTGAAACATCCCAAGTTACTCCACATGATCCCTGTAAAACAAAGTATGCCACCAAGTCACAGGAATCCTTCAGATTACTGAAAATCAGCGATGAGTTCAAATAGATCACATTTCTGATGGAGCAAGGGCCTTATCCTGCAGTGTGTGAATTACAATTCTTGGAGTAAATGCTTGTAAAGAATAGATAATGTTTTATGTAATCATCAAACTGTCATGTTTCTCAAAATACGATGCCCTTTAAAAACTGATTTAAAAAACTGTCTCTGAGGGTTAAAGAAATATCTACTCCAGCAGATTTATATGCTGGTAGTTGACATAGCTTTAACTGCTGTCATTATAGCATTATTATTACTTGCCTGCTTTCCACAACCTATCATTTTCACAGCAGGAGAAGGCTGTAAGCTCACTGTTTGACTGATAGCTCAAAGGGGCTATTGCATGATGAACTGTCTTTGATGTGCGGTTAGGGATGCAACTGTTTGCTTAAAAAAGAATTAAGCAGTTGAAGGGATTTAATTGTATTGAATGGGCTTTCATGAATGGGGGTGTTTTATTTATATACATTGAAAACTGATTATTTTAATTCAACACAGAATGGCTCCTGACATCTTCCCATGATATCAATACTGAGCAAGGTGGCAAAAAAGATGTAAGAGCAAAAGGTGGTAGGTAGGGAGGTCATGAATTGGCACTAAATTGGTACAAAGCTATAAGGGTTTATAAGGTGGGCGGGTGGGAGATGGGTTGGCATGAGTCGATAATGAGTTTTCACAGGTGTCATAAAGGAGCTATGGGGTGGATAACATATGTTGGCATACAGGGATGAAAGGCCATTCAGGTGGGTAAGGACATGGATTGTCATGAAGTGGCATGAATAGACAGGGGGAGCAGGTCTAGGGTTGAGCAGATGTGAGGGGTAGAGCTAGAGGGCCCTATATTTAAAAAACAGATTTGGACCAAGTTCCAGAAAACTGAGGTGGGTCTTTTAAACAGCCCATCTTGGCACATAAAGGCCCCTGTGACCAGGTCTGATCTGCATCCAGGGTTGGCAGGCTCGACTGACTCCATCCAGCAGCTACCCCTCAAAACAAAGACACTGCCATTTGGGGCACTTCTTCCTGAGGTGGATGCACCTGCCTCAGTAGCAAAAATACAGGCCAAATAAAACAAGTATGACAAATAAAACAACTGACCATGATAATTTATAACCATGTATGCTTTAAATACAGTTTTATTTTCACTTTCTCCCCATCCCCCTCTCAATGGCAAAGTGGCATATTTGAAATGTTCCAAACAGAAATGTAAATCCCTGTATGCCAACATATGTTATCCACCCCATAGCTCCTTTATTCTTCCTTTCAAAACAAAACATTTTGATTCAGAGATCCACATAATTAATTTATATATCTAATAGAGTTAACAATCTCACGTCCCCATAACAATGGGAAAGATTGTAGCCATCTGCAAGAAATGTTATTTAGCTATCTCTGACCTTTTATCTGAGAAATAAAGAGGTAGGTTTCACCATAATTATTTACAATTTTGACACCCATAACATCTTAATGAGTTTCAGAAGATTGAAGTATTTTGATGGTGAACAGCTGTGATAATCCTCCAATGTAACTGGGAGCTACCTCCTTTTCAGTAACAGGGCAGTATTTTACCATTTTTTGTCTATATGCTGTGCGGACTTGAAAGTGGGAGAGTATAATAACTCCATGGAGGCAAAAGTCCCATCACCAAGTTACTTTATTTACACCATTAATCTGTACACAGCCAGACGCTCCAGTTGAATGCAGGCCGGGAGTCTGACACACCTGCTTTAAATAGGGAACATGAGGCTCCCCGATTTAACCATCAAGTAGGACTTTTCATACCAACCATATAAACTAAATTGGATAAATTTTAGGACAAATTTAAAAGGGGCAGCTCCCCAAAAGGAGGGGGAACAGCCCAAACAAAAAACAAAGACAAAGAAAACTTAGAACATTAAATCAAAAGGTGATTATCGGGGTCAATAGTGCACCCCAGACCCTGCAGTGCTCAGTGGGTGCGGAGCGCGTCACCTGCACCCGTGGACACGTGGCTGCGAATATAGTCGCAGTAGAGGGGCAGACAGTCAGGATGGACAACCTCTATCACCCACTGCCTGGACCTATTGATGGCTCGCCTTGCCAGGCCCTGGAGCAGGTTTACGAGGAGGTCATGTCTCCACATCGCCACCCCTCCCTCCCAGCCAGGTGCCCGTTGATCAGGAGCGTGGGACTGAACTGCAAACAAAACATCAGTAAAAGGTTTTTGAGAAAACCAAAAAGGGTGTGCAACCTATAACGTAGAACGTAGACATGGTCCACAGACTCCACAAGACAACAATTGAGGGCTAGCTGGACACTGTCAGGGCAACCAGAGTGGTTTTTGTAAAGATCCTGAGTTCCCCTGGGGTGACTGGGTAGGGGGGCACAAGGTAGTCGCTCGCCTGCCTCGCTCTAAGTGGGCTCAGAACCTATCCCCACCATTGAGCAGGTCTCCTCCTCAGGACAGTCGCCCTTCAACTCTGAGTCTCCCGCAGTGTGTATGGTGGGCAGCATGGAGCCGCCAACTAGCTCTCCCCCCTCAATCCCACCTCCAGGATCAGCGGAGGAGGGGTTCCCCCAGGCTCCTCTTCTGAGCTGAAGGGTGGGGGCAGCTCAGTCCCCCACTCTGCCCCAAATGCCGGGTCACCCCACAGGTCCAGAGAGCCCAGCATCAAAGGTCGGGACAGAGAGGCAGGGTCTTCCTCGCCACTACCGCCCAAGGACCCAAACAGCAGGGTGCTGCTGCAGTCCTCCAGCATGCTGAACAGGAACTCCTCCAGGGAACTGAATTGCACCGGGAGGAACGGAGTCAAGGGGGCCCTGCTCTCACCCGGCCCCGGGGAGTCCCACTTGGAGGACTGCAGCAGAATGTGTTTCTTTTTATCTTTTTTCTTTTGGTGCCTGCCCCCATTCTGGGGGTGAGGCACGAAAACAGGTGGGGGCCAGGTGGGGCAGGGGGCGGTACGAATTGGGAGAGGTGCGTAGGCACCACCACCTCTATGCTAGGGAAGGATGTGTGGGAGTCCCACTGATCTCAGGTTCCCCCTCCCTGGTGGTGTGGCACCTCGTCTCGAGGGGCAACCACCCGGCAGGGGATGCCCCTCGCACTCTGCCAGGCAGTCAGGATCAACGACACCATCGGTCACCCACTGCCTGGACCTATTGATGGCTTGTCTCGCCAGGCCCAGGAGCAGGTTCACAAGGAGGTTGGCGTCCCGATACGGCCCTCTCCGCACCAGGTGCCCGTAGATCAGGAGCGTGGGACAGAAGTGCAAACGAAACATCAGTAAAAGGTGTTTGAGAAAACCAAAAAGGGTGTGCAATCTACAACACAGAACGTAGACGCGGTCCACGGACTCCATGAGGCCACAGAAAGGGCAGTCTCAGGAGCCCGTGTACTGGAAAAACCTACGGTTGTACAGCACCGCTGCGTGCAGCAACCTCCACCCCAGGTCCCCAAGGTAATTGGGGGAGATCCCTCCGCAGAGGGACCTCCATTGGGGACCTTTGCCGCCTGGCGGCAACAAGGCCCGCCAAGGTGTATCCGGGCGACAGGCGAGGACGCGGTAGTGGAAGGTGTGCAGCAGCAGTCCGTACAGGAAACGCCTCCGTGCAGTGAAAAAAGGCATGGAAGGCATTTCCATGAAGCAGCTCATGCTATGGGGCACCTGACCCGGGGAAGGGGTTGGGGGGGGGAACGTCGTCTATGTTTTAGGCCAATGTGAAATTCCATCCTAGCAGGGGAACGTTCGGGCGGGATCCCACCACAGGGGGGAGCTCATCAGGTACTTCTTTTCTTAATAAACTAACTCAAATTAACTGAGGGACAAATGAAAAGAGGCAGCTCCCCAAAAGGAGGGCGAACAGCCCGAACAAAAAATGAAGTCAAAAGGAAACTTAAAATATTAAATCATAATGTGATTGTCAGGATTTATAATCAGGTAGTTCATAATCTAGCAAGCCAACCTCATTAGCCTGGCTGAAGTCATCACAGAGAGTTTCAGATCCATCTTTTTGGGTGTGTTTTTAGCCCCCCTCACCCCCCACCATATGCATTCTAGCTGCAAAATTCTGAGCAAGCCTGTCGCTTGCTGCAGAAGCGTGGGTGGGGCTTCACGTACCCAAAAGCCTGCAGAGGGAGGTAGTGTGCAGGTGCAGGACTCTGAATCTGCATATGTGTATTAGCAGTAGTCTGACAGACAGAGAGCTGTCAGGCAGCTGATAATGCAGGCAGCCTGAAGCGGCTCCCCCCCTGCAATTGTGGGGGCCCACGGCCCAAAATACAGACCCCGCCAAACCTCCCACCGCCCAGACTGAATGTGATCTCCTCCCTCCCCCACCGATCGCGGCCCTGCTACCCTCCCCCCACCAACCACTAAAGACTAGCAGTCGGCCCTCTCTCCGCCTCCCTACCACCTCCCATGCCTCACATTGCCCCACTCCCCCTCACCTCACATTGCCCCCCCAACTCCCCCTCGCCTCACATTGCCCCCATGCCCCTTTGCCTCACATTGCCCCCACTCCCCCTTGCCTCACATTGCCCCCACTCCCCCTTGCCTCACATTGCCCCCCATTCCTCCTCATCTCACATTGCCCCCCACTCCTCCTCGCCTCATATTGCCCCCTCTCCCCTCTTCATATTGACCCCACTCCCCTCTTATGATTGGAATATTTGAGATGCTTATTAACAAAACTTACAGAATTCTCAACTTTACAAAGACACTGAGTACAATACCAAGGAAGTTGTGCTAAACTATTGAAAAACGCTGGTTACTTCTCTGCTGGAGAACTGTGATCGGTTCACACTTTAGGAAGGACGTTGAGGCCTTGGAGAGAGTACAGGACAGACTAAACAAAATGGCATCAGGAAGAAAGCATTGCAGTTACTTGTGAGACTAGTGAAACTGGTGTTGACCTCGTCTTTCTTGAGCAACGTCTCTGTTTTATAATTCTTAATAATTTGGGGCAGCAGAGTGGTTAGCACTCCTACCTCACAGCACCAGAGATTTGGGTTTGATTCCCAGCTAAGGTCACTGTCTGTGTGGAGTTTGCACGTTCGCTCTGTGTCTGCCTGTGTTTCCTCAGGGTGCTCCTGTTTCCTCCCACATTCTGAAAAATGTGTTGGTTAAGTGCATTGACCCAAAAAGGAGCCTGACTGTGGTGACGAGGGGAATTTCACAGTAAATTCATTGCAGTGTTAATGTAAGGCTTACTTGTGGCAAATAAATAAACTTTAACTTCTTTTTGAATTTGTCCATACCCTTCATTCTTCCTGTATCTTCAAGGTCCTCCAGCCCCACAACCATCCAAAGATATCTCTGCTCCTTCAATTCTAGCTTTTTGCATATGCCAGACTTTGATCGCTCCAATTTAGCTGCTGAGGCCTAACACTTTGAAAGTTCCTCCCTAAAACCTTGCTGCCTCTCTACTTCTCTGTCTTTCCATGAAACCTTCCTGAAAACCCAACACTTTAACCAAGGTTCTGGCCATTTAGCCTAAATTCTCCTCAACTGACTCAACGTCAAACTTTGTTAACAATTCTGTGGAATAGCTCAAGACATTTCCTTCATTAAATGCACTATATAAATATACGTTCTCTTTCAGACAGAAAAAATAAAGAAGAGGTTTGATAAGGGTGTTCAAATTCATGAAGATTTTTGATTGTCTAACAGCACTGTGGGAGTACCTACACCAGGAGGACTGCAGTGGCTCAAAAAGTAGCTTATTATCACCTTCTCAAGCACAATTAGGGATGGGCAATAAATGCTGGTCTAGCCAGTGATGCCCACATTCCATGAATGCATAAGAAGGACAAATTTAAAAAAACAATTGAATGTCAGGAGGGAATAACCAGAAGACACTGATTGCGAAAGAACTAGTGGGGACATGAGGGATTTTATTTTATGCCAAGAGAAATCTAGGGCCAGATTCTCCAACCTCCCCCATAGCTGGAATTCTCTAGTCTCTCTGCAATGAACAGAGATTTGGCTGAGCGTCAAAATCTCCATTCTTGTTAGCAGTGGCAGCAGGATGTGCAAGACCAGAGAATTCTGGTTCGAGAGTGCATTGCCTAATAGTGTTGGAAGCAGATTCAATACTAACTTTCAAATTAATGCTGGATCAGATCTGACTGATTTACAATGCCAATGGTATAAGGACAAGCGAGTGGGATTAATTAGATAACTGCAAAAAGCCAGTACAGCAGTGATGTACCAAAGGGCCTCCTTCAGTGCTTTGTCATTCCATGATTCTATGAAAGAATTAAGAACTGAAGGATTGAGACTCCACACTGATGTTAATTAATTTTCAGCCCTGGAGAAGTTTGATCATGTCCAGAAATACAGAAATTTGGTGCTATTCCAAATACATTTCAATCATGATCCAAACAACAAGAAGCCATTTTTATGAAGCTAATAGAAGGATAGTATAATTCTGACTGCAATTTCTGGATATTTATATTTAATTCCTCAATTTGTCTGAAGTTGCAGTATCATTTATGCATAAATAACAGCAAGTACCATTAACATTACTGTTATTTTGACAGAATGTTATTACTCTTTGGATGTTAGTAATTGCATAATCATATCATGACTTAATCATACCACTTGAATTATATAGTGGTTATTTCTAAAAGTGTATTCTATATCTCTGGAGATGTCAGTATTAAATTGGTCTGGATTAAATAGCAATCTGAAGTCACGTACCAGCCGACTCAAGAACAGTTTCTTTCCTGCTGCCATCGGACTTTTGAATGGACTTACCTCACACTGAGTTGATCTTCCTCTACACCCCAGCATACCGTACATAGAGAAGGGAAGGGCAGAGTGCAGAATGTAGTGTTACAGTCATAGCTAGGCTGCAGACATAAATCACCTCAAATCAAAAATCACCAAAGAGGCTTGTAGTGAAATGCAACCCACCTTACAACATGCCTGATTTTCTTTCCCAAGCAAAACAGGGCTTTCAATTTCTGCTGATGCCCTGAACAACTTCTTATGCTCTGTTTATTGTTAATGATGTTTCCCCAGTCAAGACACTGCTTATATAAGGTTCCATTTAAAGCTCTGCAAAAAATGTACATTTCCCGATTAATTTTCCCAATTCCCAATTTACCTTTAATGATCACAATGTGCCCCAAAAGCCACTAGGTGGTGCCTTATATTGCAAGAAATCTCCTAATGCCACAAATTTAAAATTTGTGTTTAAAAATGATTCTGAAGCTGAACTACAGAGTTATTAAAATCCAGTATGATTCATCATCTTCCTGTGGTGCTCCCACTGTTACCTCTCAGTGTACCCAACCTCCCCAGTGGCTGTGCCCTGCGCTGTAATGCTGTATGTTTCATTCACCTCTGACTTTTATCTTGAATTTTTCAAAAGATGAGTTGTGGAGGAAGGAAAAGAATTGTCCAGAGTGGGTAAAGTTTCAGCAAAGACCTGTTACATTTCTGCCATGTGAAAATGTTTCTTCATTGCATGAGTCCAGAGGAACTGCTTCAGCAGCAGCATTTGGCATTCCATTCTATTACTACAATGATTCAATTGGCAAAGTATAAAAGTTGAAACGGCAACTTCCAAATTCCTCCATCAGTCCGTAATCTGACAAAAACAGACTTCTGTCGCTCAGTTATTACATTTATAGTTTTCAAATTTTTTTATTACATATTACTCAGATAACTCAACAGCTTCATATGTTTAAGTGCATTTGTGATCTACGTCATTTTTGTTGATCATAAACGTGTCAGATACGGCTCAATGGTAGCACTTTCATCTCTGAGTCACAAGATTGTATATTCAAGACCAGCTCTAGAGACTAATGTATACAATATAAGCAGATCCTCCTGTGCATCACTCAAGGGGAAATTGCTATCTTTGGATGAAACATTAAATTGACGCACTATTTTCCCACTCAGGTGAACATAAAAGATCCTCTGTATCATGCCCATATACGTAAAATAAATTATAAACAACTTAAATCAAACCTTATTTTCTACCTATAAACAAATAGACATTGCAGTACCAAAAACATGGCTGCTACAGGTCACATGATTTGCAAATTGGTTACAGTTCTGGAAACTCACAACTGTACTTACAGAATAAAGCTCAACCCTCATTCTTGTGAAATCTCACAACTATCATAGTGTGGACCCATTACAATCAAAGAAACAAGGGAACAGCAGATGGTCTGTCTCCCCAGCCCGGATTTTTAACAAAGAGAAAGCCATTAAAACTCATTATACCTGTGGAGGCGCAAATAAACACCAAGAACATAAGAACATAAGAAATAGGAGCAGGAGTAGGCCATCTAACCCTTCGAGCCTGCCCCGCCATTCAATAAGATTGTGGCTGATCTGAAGTGGATCAGTTCCACTTTCCCGCTTTCTCCCCATAACCCTTAATTCCCTTGTCTGTCAAAAACCTGTCTATCCGTGACTTAAATATATTTAGCAAGGTAGCCTCCACCACCTCAACGAGTAGAGAATTCCAGAGATTCACCACCCTTTGAGTGAAGAAGTTCCTCCTCAACTCTGATCTAAACTGCACCCCCCTCATCTTGAGGCTGTGTCCTCTAGTCCTGCTATCCTTTCTAAGCGGAAAGACTCTCTTTACCTCTACTCTATCCATCCCTTCATTATCTTATACGTCTCTATAAGATCCCCCCTCATCCTTCTAAACTCCAACGAGTACAGACCCAGTCTATTTAGTCTCTCTTCATAGTCCAACCCCCTCATCTCCGGTATCAGCCTAGTGAACCTCCTCTGCACTCCCTCCAAGGCCAATATATCCTTCCGCAAGTGCGGCGACCAAAACTGCACACAGTACTCCAGCTGCGGCCTCACCAGTACCCTGGCAGTAGCAGCAAGACCTCCCTACTTTTATATTCTATCCCCCTCGCTATAAAGGCCAACACTCCATTCGCCTTCTTGATCACCTGCTGCACCTGCAGACTGGGTTTTTGCAACTCGTGCACAAGGACCCCCAGGTCCCTCTGCAGCATAGCATGCTGCAGCTTTTCTCCTTTTAAACAATAATCCTTTCTACTATTATTTCTGCCAAAGTGGATAACCCTCACACTTGCTAACATTATACTCCATCTGCCAGGTCCTCGCCCACTCGCTCAGCCTATCCTGATCTCTCTGCAGACTTTCCACACCCTCCACGCAATTTGCTTTTCCATTCATCTTCGTGTCATCAGCAAATTTCGTCACCTTACACTCAGCCCCCTCCTCCAGATCATCTATAAAAATGGTAAATAGTTGAGGCCCCAGCACTGATCCCTGCAGCACTCCACTAGTCACCAACTGCCAACCAGAATAGCACCCATTGATACCAACTCTCTGCTTCCTATTAGACAGCCAATCCTCCATCCATGCTAACACCTTACCCCCAACTCCATGCACCCTAACCTTTTGCAGCAACCTTTTATGAGGCACCTTATCAAACGCCTTTTGGAAATCTAAAAACACCACATCCACCGGTTCCCCTCTGTCTACTGCACTAGTCACATCCTCATAGAAATCCAATAAATTTGTCAAACACGATTTCCCCTTAACGAATCCATGCTGCATCTGCTCGATCAAACCATTCTTTTCTAGGTGCCTCGCTATTTCTTCTTTGATGACGGATTCTAGCATTTTTCCAACTACAGATGTTAAACTAACCGGCCTATAATTCCCTGCCTTTTGTCTGCTACCTTTTTTAAACAGCGGTGTAACATTAGCCATTTTCCAATCTTCCGGCACTTCCAATCTATTTCCTAAGGTAAAAAATGGATTTTGACCAGAAGCATAGAAACTGATTATTAATCTGAAATTGATTCATAATTGTGCAAAACTACATGACTTAAACTCCTTTCACCATTGAAAAGTTTTAATATTACATTCCTGGACTCCCAGGGTAGTTGGTTGTTAATATCCAGCCTGTCAATAGCAAAGCTGGACTCTAAGCTGACAACAAAACCTGCCTCAAATCTAAATCTTCTTGAAGCCTGGTTCTCAAGAAGATTCCTTCCATTGCCTATAGGGAAGACCAAGTCTCTGTTTACCAACCTCAACTTGCTGCATCATCACCAACTTTGAAGAAATTTTGCAACTTCTGCTTTCAGCTAATTGAACCTGCCTGAACTTTAACTCCTATGTGAAGCAGCCCTCACTGGAAGCTAACAGTTTGGACACCAACTTTCACATGAATGAATATCCATATTCCATTGGTTCTTACTTTTAAAAGTTATTCCTAGTTGTAATTTTTGTTTCCTATTTCCTTCATGTGTGTGTGTAGTTGCAATGACCACCTCCTTGGTTTGAATGTTTAAATAAACAATGCTTCTGATTTAATCCTAAGGAATGTTTGCTGTGAGTTAATTTAAAATTTACCTCACAAACAATGTGTTTTGAGAGATACGCCACAGACTAAATTCAAAAATTAAAGCACCTCTGCTAATGACAGATGGTGAGAAAAGTAAAAGTTGTTCAGTTGACATTTCCCCCCTTCCGCTAATATATAACGTTATCCAAAGTTTGGCAGCCTGGTTTTCCTGGTATGCTGGTCATTATTTATCCCGTAACCATCATCACTAAATAAAAATCTGGTCGTTTATCTCATTGCTGTTTACGGAATTTTGCCGTGTGTAAAATACCTGCTTCGTTTCCTATGCTACTGAAGTACTTTACTGACAGTAAAATACTTTGAGCTCTGTGAGGTGCAATAGAAATGCAAATTCAATTATTCTCTTTATAAGTGATATCATGAACATTATTTCGTTTTGTATCACACAGTGGAATTGCATTGGGTTAGTGCTGGCATATGCTGCCAAAGATATTCTAACATACTGAGGTCCTTTCAAGTGCATTCTGAAACTTATTTAAGTAATATCCTCTCCAATGCTGAGATATAATTTCCTAGTTTCTTAGATGCTCAGTTTGTGGTTTCATTCCTGCAGATGGAGCAGCTGGTTGGCTGCTTTCAGACAAGGATGAGTGAAGTTTAGAAATGGCACTGAACAGGCATTATTCTTGGTAGCTAGCTTAAAGAAACGAAGAAAAACTTTGAAAAAGAAGAACATTTTGGTAACATTAAGATGTTCCAAAGTTCATTACAGCCAATTAAGAACTTCTGAAGTGTTGTAGTGTTAGAAACAAAGCAACCAATTTGCACACAGCAGTCGAGGTTGCAGCTGCAAAGCTTGGTTGTATTGCACTTCTATATTTGATCCTATAGGTGCTATTTTGGGTCCAAAATGGCCTCCACACTATGCATGCATACTTCTGGTGTGGGCTGCACTGGACACTATTATAGTTAGGTTGTTAGCAAAGCTGCTGGGTGAATGTGCTGGGAGTTTGAAGAATTGGTTGAATCTGACATCAATCAGCAAGTAATGCTAATTTGACTTAAGCAGTTACATTTTTAACCTGAACTCTCCAGCTCAAGCTCTCTCTTAATCTCACATAGCTGAACATACATTCAGCAGCAGGAAACTCCACCACTAGTGTCATATAAAGGGATTAGCACCGACACTCAAGTCAGACAGTTGATAGTTGTCGATTGAATTCATAGAAATGTTTGGTGGTTTGTAGAGCTATCTAATGTTGCTGAGGTTCACAGGGCGTAGTGGTGAAGATCTTGGTTCTCACTTTAAAGGCTGTGCTCAGGTCAGTTGCTCCTAGTCCTGCATCCTGTAGCTTCCATTTCCCCCTTCGTCTACAACATAGATGAAGAGGGGCTCAAACTCAGTGAGGAATACTGGGTTGGATTTCATCGACCTGATGAGTGTTGCCCACCAGTCAGAGAATCAATGGAAGCAACATCCCTCCTCCCACCAGCAATTCCATAGGAAAGGTCCAATAGTATTAAAATCAAATTACTGCGGATGCTGGGGCCTGAAACCAAAAGAGAAAATGCTGAAAGAATATGCTCAGCAGGTCTGGCAGCAAGTGTAAGGAGAAAAAAGGGCCAATGTTTCATGTCCCGATGACAAAGAGTCATTTGGACTCAAAATGTCAGCTCCTTTTTCTCCTTACAGGTGCTGCCAGACCTGCTGAGATTTTCCAGCATTTCCTCTTTTGGGTCCAATAGTTTTAAGTGCTAAAAGTGAGTGAGGACAGGAATGGGATTTGGGTTGGGAGCGGGGGCAAGGACAATGGGGTTAGCTTTCAGTGACTGGGATTGCTGGGTGGCTTTGGGAGGCCTAGGAAAGTTTGTATAACTCCCATTTAACCCCTGATCCATCACTGAATTGTGGTGAGCTCAGGGGTAATTGGAGTCAATTGTCTCATTAATGAACCTAATTATTATCCTAAAGGCAGGAATTCCACATCAATCCATTCAGGTCTTTGGCTTAATTGGGGAAGGATTTTCTGCTGATGGGAGACTTCCACCATTAAGTGGGCCATAAGTGGCCTGGCCACCATTGTTCTTGTAAATTAGGGTGGCATGCTGGCAGTGTCAGCACGGCTGCCTCACAGCACCAGGGACCCAGGTTCCATTCTGGTGTTGGGTAACTGTGTGGAGTTTGCACATTTAGTAAAAACTGAGCTCCTCGTGATGTTCGCCAAGCTTTAGTCAACAGTTGCCAAAGGGTGGATCTCCCTCTGAACTGCCCTGTTCATCTGTGTGAAGTCCGCACTAATGTGCAGTGAGCCGTTAGGCTCAGGTACAGGCACCAGGCCTGAACGGAAAGAAAAAAGGTACATTGTTCCTGTCACAATGAACAGAATGAAATTCCTCCCATTTTACACAACCTCTCAGTTTCGCTCACTAAAAGGTGTCACCTATTGAAGGAAAATCTACAACCTCAGACCTTGACAAGCAGGGCATGGACAGTGACGAGGAAGGTAGCAAAGTCTGTGAGTGTTTTGGCATTGGGTTCACCATATCCGTCTGAAGGCCCTCCTGATCCCCTGTCATTAGTGACCCTCTCTCCTCCTGTTGAATTCCTACAGAAAGGCATACATAGTGGGTCAGAGAACCTTGGAACACCTTGACTACGATGGGATGAATCACCTCCCTCTATGTTACAACGTTGAATGTTATATGCATGAATGCATTCTTAATTCTGGTTTCTATTTGAATCAGGTTTGTGTGAAGATGTACAACATCAGCAGTCTTCCTGTAGTTTGCAAGAGCTTGGCTACACTTTACAAAATAAGGAAACTTAAAAAAGGAAATGACCGTTAAAAATAAACATCCGACTTCCTGCCACAATCAGGCATTATGTGGTTTATACTAAATGTTACTGCAAGTAAACATTCATGCAGTCAAATCTCAATGGACACTCACGGGTCACTTTCAATTTCTTTTTATAAAGATTATTGTCAGATAATGATTATTATAGAACACTTCTACCATTAAACATTGCAGTTCAACAATACTGAAAACAAAATATACGCTGAAATGTTCAACTTCATTGGTTGTGAAGAGAGCTTTGCGATGTCCTGCGTTCATAAAAAGTACTAAATTAAATGCATGCTTTTTCTCTCTTCTACCTTTAATAACCTAACTGTTTCATTGTGCTGACATCTATTCAATGGATTCATGCGACTGAGTCTTTTGGTATTGATGCTACAATATATCAGTAGCCTATTCATACAGTAAAAGAACAGAGCAATGGGAGAAAACTCAAATTCTTCTTTTGCAGAAGAGTGGTATTAGACAATTGGTGAGTCCAGTATTCCAGGGCAGAATATTAGTAGCAAAATGTCATTAGCAAATAATGACTTACTTCAAAGTGATTTTATAAATATCAAACATTAGGTAGAAGTTGATCTAATTTACAGCAACCTTTAGCAATGTATTAAGGTGTTATAATTATTTCTCAAAAGCATTTAAAGGGCTATATTCTTTTAAAGGGAAGAGCACACTTTTGGAAAAGAAAGTGACATAACTGATACAATAGAAAATATCTAACTGCTCTGAGGTTGATTATCTTAGATGATTAACAAGACAGACAACTGAACCATAGAAAGCAAAAAGAGATGTTCCTTAACAAAATAGTTAAAGAATGTCCTTTGGGATATCATAATCCAATCCCAGAAACGCTGTCAGGCATTCTCCTTACTTGCCACATAAGTTCAGCTAACATCCTTACCTCAAAGTGGGAGATGGAGGTATGGGACTCATCTTGCTTTCAATGGACTTATAGGAACATGGGATCATGGTTAAACAATATAAAATAAGGGGTGAAATTCTAAAAGAGGTGCAGGAGCAGAGGGACATAAGAACATAAGAACATAAGAAATAGGAGCAGGAGTAGGCCATCTAGCCCCTCGAGCCTGCCCCGCCATTCAATAAGATCATGGCTGATCTGTCGTGGCTTAGTTCCACATTCCCGCCCTCTCCCCATAACCCTTAATCCCCTTGCCTATCAAAAACCTATCAACGCACGTCTTAAAAATATTGAGCGAGGCAGCCTCCACCACTTCAACGGGCAGAGAATTCCAGAGATTCACCACCCTTTGAGTGAAGAAGTTCCTCCTCAACTCCGTTCTAAACCGTACCCCCTTTATCCTGAGGCTGTGCCCTCTAGTCCTACTGTCCTGGGTGTATATGTACATGGATCATTGAAGGTGGCAGGACAGGTGAAGAGAGCAGTTTATAAAGCATACAGAATTCTGGGCTTCATTAAAGGAGGAATAGAATATAAGAGGATGGAGGTTATGCTGGACTTATTGAAGAGACTAGTTAGACTGGAATATTGTGTACAGTTCTGTGCACCACACTATAGAAAGGATGTGAATGTATTGAAGAGAGTGCAGAAGAAGTTTATAAGAATGGTTCCAGGGATGAGAAACTTCAGTTATGAGGACAGATTGGAGAGTTTGGGACTGTTCTGAGAGAAAAGAAGATGTGAAATGTGATAGAGATTTTCAATATCATGAGGGTGCTGTGTAAAGTAGATGGGGAAGCTGTTCCCACTCATAAAAGGATCAAGAACAAAGGGCACAGATTTAAAGTGATTTACAAAATAAGCAAATGTGATGATGAGAAATAAACTTTTCCACATAATGAGTAGTTTAGAGTTAGGAATGCACTGCTTGGAAGTGTGGTGGCAGCACATTCAATTGAGACATCAAGAGGGCATTAGATGATTACTTAAATAAAAGCAATATGCAGGGGTACAGGAAAAAGGGAATGGCACTAAGTCATGATGCTGTTTAGAGAAGATGCAGATGTGATGGGCCAAATGACATCTTTCTGTGTCAATTCTGTGATTAACCTATCTTTCATTGGATATGTCTATGTATTCTTCGATCTCTTCATTAGTGATCCACAAAGTCATTGATTAAGATAGAATGTTTCACAAGTAGATATGTAGAGAGAATAAGACAGGAGATACAGTTCTGGGTGGCATGGTGGCACAATGTTTAGCGCTGCTGCCTCACAGCGCAGGGATCCAGGTTCTATTCTGGCCTCAGGCACTCTGTGTGGAGTTTACACGTTCTCCCTGTGTCTGTGGGTTTCTTCTGGGTGCTCCGGTTCCTCTCTCAGTCTAAAGATGTGCAGATTAGATTGATTGGCCATACTAAATTGACCCCAGTGTCAGGGGGTTAGTGGGGTAGTGTGAATAGGGCCTGCATGGGATTCTGGTCAGTACAGACTTAATGGCCTTCTTCTGTACTGTAGGGATTCAATGATTCTATGACAGCTGAAAGGATTGCTTCAGAGCATTGTCAGTGTTAATGGAGGTGGAATTGACTGCAATCCACCTTAAAATCCATTATGTCAGACACTCACTAAAGAGGAATTTATGATTCTTCATGGTACACCACCCACCACAAAGGAACTAGAGGATGCAGATGTGAAAATGAAGCCTGATGTAACTGATAGATGTGAGACAATTTAGCCCCTAGCTGCAGAGACAATACTAATATTATGGGGGTCTTGGCATGGTTTTTGCATTAAGACAAAAAATGTTTGGAATATTAAAAAAAGGATTAAGATGGAGGAAAAGGTCACAGTCTAAAGTTTTTGAACTCAATGTTGAATCCTGAGGACTGTAACACGCCTAATTAGAAGATGAGATGTTACCCCTCTAGCCCTCTAGCTTGCGCAGGACCTCACTGGGGCATTGCAACAGGCCAAGGACGGACATGTGCCAAGATGTTGAGTTGAAATGGCAAGCAACAGGAAGGTCATCCATTTTGGTAGGAGTAACAGCAAAATGGACTATTATTTAAATGGTGCTGTGCAGAGGGACCTGGCTGTCCTTGTGCAGGAATCTCAAGGAGTTGGTTTGCAGGTGCAGCATGTAATTAAGAAGGCAAATGAAATTTTGTCCTTCATTGTTAAAGGGGTGGAGTTTAAAAACAGCGAGGTTATGTTGCAGCTGTAGAAGATGCTGGTGAGGCCACGCCTGGAGTACTGTGTACAGTTTTGGTCTCTTACTTAAGAACGGATATACTGGCACTGGAGGGGAGGGGCTGATTGTGGACAAGTCCCCAGGACCGGATGGAATGCATCCGAGGGTTCTGAAAGAAATGGCGGAGGTGATAGTGGATGCCTTGGTGGTTATTTTGCAGACGTCGCTGGATTCCGGGGAAGTGCCGGAAGATTGGAAAACGGCTAATGGTACGCCGTTGTTTAAGAAGGGTGCCAGGCAAAAGGCGGGGAATTATAGGCCGGTTAGTTTAACGTCTGTGGTAGGTAAAATGTTAGAATCCGTCATTAAGGAGGAAATTGCGAGGCATCTTGAAGGGAATTGCTTGATAGGGCAGACGCAACACGGTTTCATTAAAGGAAAGTCGTGTCTGACAAATTTACTGGAGTTCTATGAGGATGTGTCTAGGGCAGTGGATAGAGGAGAGCCGGTGGATGTGGTCTTTCTGGATTTTCAGAAGGCGTTTGACAAGGTACCTCACAAGAGGTTATTACAGAAGGTCAGGGGACATGGAGTTGGGGGTAGGGTGTTAGCGTGGATAGAGGATTGGTTGTCAAATAGGAGGCAGAGAGTGGAGGTCAATGGGTGCTATTCGGATTGGCGGTTGGTGACTAGTGGAGTGCCCCAGGGGTCGGTGCTGGGGCCTCAGCGATTTACCATTTATATAGATGATCTGGAGGAGGGAACCGAGTGTAGGGTGTCGAAATTTGCTGATGACACCAAGATTGGGGGAACGGCAAATTGTGCGGAGGGTGTGGAGAGTCTGCAGAAGGATCTAGATAGGCTGGGCGAATGGGCCAGGAAATGGCAAATGGAATTTAATGTTGGCAAGTGTGAGGTGGTCCACTTTGGTAGGAAGAATGGTAGGAAGGACTATTACTTACGTGGCGTAAAACTGCAGCAGGCGACGGTGTAGAGGGACCTCGGGGTCCTTGTGCATGAGTCGCAAAAACCCAGCTTGCAGGTGCAGCAGGTGGTCAGGAAGGCGAATGGGATGCTGGCCTTCATAGCGAGGGGGATTGAATATAAAAGTAGGGAGGTCTTGCTGCAGCTGTATAGGGCATTGGTGAGGCCGCAGCTGGAGTACTGTGTGCAGTTTTGGGCGCCGCACCTGCGCAAAGATATTTTGGCCTTGGAGGGAGTGCAGAGGAGGTTTACTAGGCTGATACCGGAGTTGAGGGGGTTGAGCTATGAGGAGAGGCTGAATAAACTAGGCTTGTACTCGTTAGAGTTTAGAAGAATGAGGGGAGATCTCATTGAGACGTATAAGATGATGAATGGGATGGATAGGATAGAGGTGGAGAGACTCTTCCCGCTGAAAAAAGACAGTAGGACTAGGGGGTACAACCTCAAGATAAAGGGGAGGCGGTTTAGAACGGAGTTGAGGAGGAACTTCTTCACTCAAAGGGTGGTGAATCTCTGGAATTCTCTGCCCGTTGAAGTGGTGGAGGCTGCCTCGCTAAATATTTTTAAGAAGCGGGTTGATGGGTTCTTGATAAGAGAGGGGATTAAGGGTTATGGGGAGAGGGCGGGAAAGTGGAACTGAGCCACGACAGATCAGCCATGATCTTATTGAATGGCGGGGCAGGCTCGAAGGGCTAGATGGCCTACTCCTGCTCCTATTTCTTATGTTCTTATGTTCTTATGAGGGGGTGCACAGGAGTTTTACTAGGTTGATTCTGGAGTTGAGAGGGTTGGCTTATGAGGAGAGGCTGAGTAGACTGGCGCTATACTCATTAGAATTCAGAAGAATGAGGGGAGACCTTATACAAAAACATATAAGATTATGAAGGAAATAGATAAGATAGAAGCAGTGAAGTTGTTTCCACTGGCATGTGAAACTAGAACTAGGGGGAATAGCCTCAAAATAAGGAAAAGGAGATTTAGGACTGACTTGACGAGGAGCTTCTTCACACATAGGGCTGTGAATCTGTGGAATTCCCTGCTCAGTGAAGCAGCTGAGGCTACCTCATTGAATGTTTTTAAGGCAAGGACAATAAATTTTTGAACAGTAAAGGGATTAAGGTGAGCGGGCGGATAAGTGGAGCTGAGTCCACAAAAAGATCAGCCATGATCTTACTGAATGGTGGAGCAGGCTCGAGGGGCCAGATGGCCTACTCCTGCTCCTAGTTCTTATGTTCTAAGGTTGAGATCATGCTTGCAGACAGGGTGACGGTGTCCCGCAAAGCGATCACCCAGCCTTATTTATTCTCCCTAGTGTAAAAAAGACAGCATTGGGAGCAGTGAGTACAGCAGACCAAATTGAAGGAGGGGTGAATGGAATGCTGCTTAAACTGAAAGAAGTGTTTGGAGCCTTGGAACAGAGAGGGAGAAGATAAAGAAGCAGGGGTTGCACCTTCTGTTTATATTGAGAAGGTGGTGTGGGAAGGGGATGAGGATTTGGGTGTGATGGAGGAATGGACCAGGGTATTGCAGAAGGAGCAGTCTCTGCAAAATGCTGACAAGTGGGGTACGGGCAAAGTATGTTTGGTAATGGAATTATGGTGGAGTTGCAGACATGGTGGAGGATGATCCAAGGATTATGGAGGCTGGTAGGGTGAAAAGTGAGGGCAGTAGGAACCTTGTCATGGCTCTTGGAGGGAGGGGAAGAGGTGAGAACAGAGGTGCGGAAACGGGTCAAACTCATTTGAATGCCTGATCAACATCCTGATGTGGTAGACAGAGATGGTGATTGGGGTGGTGTGTGTGTGTGGAGATAAGGGAACCCGAGTTAGATTTACAGTAAATGTTAGGGTTTAGATTAGAAATGATGATTCATTGTAGGACTGGCACAGAAGGATGGACATTGGAAGGAAAATCAATAAAGCTTTTCCAGGTCCGGACGAAAACATGAAACGGCACCAATGTGGCTACAACTAGATAAAGAGTTGTGGGAGAGGACCTGAGTCAGACTGAAGCAAGGAATATAAAGAACTGAAGCAAGCAAAAAAATAGGTATAGCTGGGGCCCATGCAAGTATCCATAGTCACACCTTTTATTTGCTGCAAGTGAGACAAATTAAAACAGAAATTGTTGAATGACAAAATAATTTAAGCTACATGGAGGAGAGTGGTGATGGATGGAAATTGTTTAGGCTTCTCTTCAAGGAAGAAGCAGAGGGCTCTCATACCATCCTGGTAGGGGTTGGAAGTGTAGAGGGATTGGATATCCACAGCGAAGAGAAGGTGGTTAGAGCCAGGGAACTGGAAATTATTAGTAAGCCATAGGGCATCAGAGGAATCAGAAATGTAACTGAAAAGAAACAGGACAAGGGAGAGAGAGGATTGCTTTTATAACAGCAGAATATAAAGATTCAGCTCAAAAACTTGACATTTCGTAAAGTTTTATTTGTAACAGAAACAAAATGTAAAACTACAATTGAACGTGTGGAAACTTAAAATGAGTTTTCAGAAAACTTATATCATAAAATTTGCTCTTAGCTTTTATTCGATGTACCATCTAAAACTAAACACGTTCTCCTTCCTTTTAGTATTCTAAAAATAATTTCCACTGCATGGATTAGTTCTTAATTATTTTCCATTGGAAGGTAAGGAGTTCACAAATGTTAGTCTTTATGTGCTTTGTCCTACAATGAATCATCAGTCTTAATAAATAAATAAGGCTGGTTGATCGCTTTGCGGGACACCTTCAGTCTGTGGGTGCATGCTGGGAGTTGAAACTAACAGGGGCACTGCTGCGAATTTGCATGAACCATAGGACCATAGAATTCTTACAGTGCAGAAGGAGGCCATTCGGCTTGCAGAATCTCTCTGAAAGAACCCCAGGTCCAGGTTTTCACTATTCCTGCCAGTAATAACAAATGTTGAAACATGCTGTGGTAAGTTTAACATGGTTGGGAGAATGACTTTGGACATATGTCCTTCCCAAAACTCTGGATTTTCCTTGAGTCATATCTCGGTCTGTTTAAACTTACTGAAAGAGAGTGATTGCTATTATTGGACAACAATTCCATTATTACGATATCCTTTGGCTAACAAATTGTTGAGCTAATGTGACCAAGTGAGAAAAGGGAGAGATGTATGCCATAGGTCTTTTCATGGTCATCTCCATGATAGGTGTGCAGCTTTAAGAAGTTGGATAAAGTGTTAGAGTAATCAAGGCAATGTGGCGTAACTGAAGGCACAGCCATTACGGAGGAACTGGTGAGGATGGAATAGAGGGCAACTTGCAAATGCTGCTGATTTACTGTCTCTGCTATCCTTGTACTTCTAGCTGCAAGAATACGCATGTCCAAAGGGGACTACCAAACTAGCCTTGGGGACTAGCAACAGTGCATCTTTCACATAGCACATATACAGCTGTCACTATCTGTTGGTGTGGAGGGACTGAATGGTGAGGATGCTGGATAGGATGTTAATAAGCACCCTGCTTCATCCTATATCATAGCCAGCTTCCTGAGTGCCATTGGAACTGCACCTATCCAGGCAAGTAGACAGTATTCCCTCAAACTCCTTATTTGTGTCTTAAACATGATGGAGATCTTTAGGGAGTCAGGCGGTCATGCATCAGCAAAGATGTAACAGCCTGCTCCTGTATCAGAATGCTCAAAATTCATCTAGTCCAAAAATGTGTAGGTTAAGTGGATTGCTCACAATAAATTTCTCCTTAAGGCAATCAAGAGGACTAGCAGGGTAATTGCATGGGGTTTCAGGGATAGGGTCTGGAAAGGATTGTTGTCAGTGCAGGCTCAATGGGCCGACCAGCCTCTTTCTGCACTCTAGGGATTCCATAATTCTATGATCTATCTTAATGCAGAAAAGAGAGCAAACAAGCAAAAGACGGAGGAGATGGGAGAGGGGATGCCTGTGATCCGGCCCCTCACACAATTTGAACAGCAGGCTGCCAAGTTAATATGGAAGAACCCTGACCATACCTGTGCTGAGGTCAAGGTCAGACTCCCAAAGCATCCATTGCAGGAATATGATTAATCTACAAATCTAAACCTGGGAGTCAGCCTAGGCAAACTCTCATCTCTCCTCTCTTCATTCCAGGAGAGCTCAGAAGATGAAGAGCACTTCTTCACACTTATAGAGCCAACACAGTGTTCAAAGTCATCACCCACCAGCCCAAAGACACATTCCTTGGTGGGCGATATATCGAGTTTAGGGCCAGGCTCACAACCCTGGGGTCACCTCACAGCCAAGTGCCCATAACAGGGAAATAAGTGAGAACCACGGTCTCCTTCACTCAGAGGACTGCTAGGCACATTGATTTTAAAGAGTCAGATAGCAGTCCTTAGGCACCTAAATGAAGGGGAGTGTTTAGGTGGATACCACTGGGACTTCCATTCAGGACACTTCAGGAGCATCGCTATATTCTGAGACCCCTCTGGTTTGACCCCATCAGCTCCAACCTCTGAGACTGCTGAGGGTACACATGCCTTGTGGCAAGGCTTTGAGGCTTCAGCCGTCCAGTGGACACACGCTAAAGTGATCATTGACAAGTGGAAAATAGTAGTCAGCAGCCTGCCTCCAACTTTGCTGTGGATGTTGTGGAAGACCCTAGACTACTGGTAGGGTAAAAAAAATGAAGAAGGATTAAGTTAACACTGGTAGCCAGGGTGTACACTCAGGGTATGTAGTTTCAGCACCTTTGTAAAGACATGAATCTTTCCACTTCATGGAGTACTCCTGAGTTCTTGCTGCTGCTTGTGTATTGGCTGGGTGGGTGAGGGGGGTGCAGTGGGAGAACCAAGGCTGGGTTGATTGTGATGTTACAAATGTAGTTAATATAAATATACATACTGTTCTTTTTCTTGTTTAAGGGGAATGTTCAAAATTTCAGATTTATTCTGCCAGCAGCCGGTGTGTTTGGAAAATATTTAGTTCAAGGGTGTGAAAGCAAGATAATAACTCATTTTCAGGTGGGAATTTGTTTCTTAGATAGAGCTGATGGACTTGTGATTGTATAAGTAGTTCCCCTGGGATTTCTGATGAAAGCTGATGACAGGATCGCATGATAAACTGGGTCAATGCACAGAGAAAGGAACTTTTGCAGTATGGAGTTGCTACTCTGCTGAAGTCAGAAGCATATGCTTCTGATAGAGAATTCCTGAGAACTCTCTCTCACTCCACAAAATCTTTCTGAAAGCTTCAGGATTGTTAACACGATTTCTAGCGAGCATATTTATGGTTACTACCTATATTTAAAGTGGCATTTACAGCTCCAAGGGAAATGTAACTTGTTTGGAACTGAAACAGTCATAAGCTAGGAAGTAAAGTTGTTTCCTTTCCATTTTAAATATTGATAGAATCATAGAATTCTTACAGGGCAGAAGGAGGCAATTTGGCACATCATATCTGCACCGACTCTCCAGGAGAGCATCTTAACCAGGCCCCATCCCTGTAACCCCAAGTGTTCACCTGCTAATCTCTCTAACCTACATATATTTGGACACAACTGGGAAATTTAGCATGGCCAATACATCTAGCTTGCACATCTTTGGACTGTGGGAGGAAACAGGAGTGCCTGGAGGAAGCCTACATGGACACAGAGAGAATGTGTAAATTCAACAGTCACCCAAGGATGAAATTGAACCCAGGTCCCTGATGCTGTGGAGCAGCAGTGCTAACCACTGTGACATTGTGCCACCCCATTCAATTGTTGATATTAGCATTGCTTCATTTGTTAGAGTTATTATTAAATAAAATTTGTTTTACTATTAAAGATTTGTATGTTGATGGAATCGTTCCTGACAGGAACCACCTTTTCCTCATAATTATGCCAAAATAGAACACTTGTTGGAGTCTAGTCTGGTTTCCTATTGCAATTTGGGATTTTGGTCCAGGGCCCTAACACAATGTCCTTCTGAATCATGTCTGCACATCAAGGCACCCTTTGTTAAGGTTCATGTGAGTCATTTTGGTGTTTTAATTAGCATGCATGATATGCAAATGCAGTTCCTGATGAGTTTCAGCAGGAATGGTGATGCACTATTAACTCACTATGACAATCAGGACTGTTGGTCCTCACAGACATTTCTCACCACCCAGAAACCGATTTTTTTCATCGCAGCGTGTTCTCCACCCCCCGTCCTTCACAAACCCTACCGCTGGCAGGAGGGGAAAATTCCACCCTATGTTTGGATAATTATTTTCTATAATTCTTGTATCTTTCTATAAGTTGTTTCTTTATATCTTCCTCTCTATTTGGTGGTCCATAGAGCACATGCAGAAATGTGATGGCACCCCTGTTTCAACAAGACTAATGGATGTCTGGACTCTTAGCCAAGCATCATTAGGCAGAATTTTTTCATTTTTTTAAGCAGAATGGCACAGTGAGTGGAAAAAACAGAGTGGAAGCCATCAGCTCCAAGGACAGCCATATTTTAGGAACTTAGTTAAAAAAAAGTTAAGGGATGAGTCCAACAGCATCACATTGATTGTGATTGTAATTAAGCTCACCCCACCAGCAACTTAGGATTTTAAAAGATCTGGACATCCTTTCAAAAGGGCTCCTCCCCAATATAAAAAATAAAAATCAGATCCCTTGCCACGCAACACCCCTTCTCCACCATCACAGATCTCCTCTTCCTCTTCCAACATGCAATTCACCCCTGGCCACGGAAATCCCACCCCTACAACCAACTCCTGCCCCAGCATTGCCTCTAGGCACTGCTGTGGTACATAAGAACATAAGAAATAGGAGCAGGAGTAGGCCATCTAGCCCTTCGAGCCTGCCCCGCCATTCAATAAGATCATGGCTGATCTGTCGTGGCTCAGTTCCACATTCCCGCCCTCTCCCCATAACCCTTAATCCCCTCGCTTATCAAAAACCCATCAACCCGCGTCTTAAAAATATTTAGCGAGGCAGCCTCCACCACTTCAACGGGCAGAGAATTCCAGAGATTCACCACCCTTTGAGTGAAGAAGTTCTCCTCAACTCCGTTCTAAACCGCCCCCCCTTTATCTTGAGGCTGTGCCCCCTAGTCCTACTGTCCTTTCTGAGCAGGAAGAGCCTCTCCACCTCTATCCTATCCACCCCATTCATCATCTTATACGTCTCAATGAGATCTCCCCTCATTCTTCTAAACTCTAACGAGTACAAGCCTAGTTTATTCAGCCTCTCCTCATAGCTCAACCCCCTCAACTCTGGTATCAGCCTAGTAAACCTCCTCTGCACTCCCTCCAAGGCCAAAATATCCTTGCGTAAGTGCGGCGACCAAAACTGCACAGAGTACTCCAGCTGCGGCCTCACCAATGCCCTATACAGCTGCAGCAAGACCTCCCTACTTTTATATTCAATCCCCCTCGCTATGAAGGCCAGCATCCCATTAGCCTTCCTGACCACCTGTGTAGTGTCAGGTGTAGTGTAAGATTACTGACTGAACATGGTACTCCCCGCCCCGCCCCAGGGGGATGTGCGCACCTGCCTGCGGCACATGGTTCTGCTGATGATGCACATTACACAGGGCCTGTTGTGAATGGACCATTTAACGAGCGGGTACTATCGGGGTAAGCGTTTGATAATGTCATTTAAACGTATTCAAATAGGCATCCCGATGTTCAACATCAATGCTGATCCCATCTTCTGAAAACCTGAGTGGAAAATCCCCCTCATTATATACGTTTGACTGAGAACCTAGACATCCATTACCCTTGTTGAACCTGCAGTGCCCCAAAGAAAGCGCTGCTTGATTGACAACTCTGGCTCTCAGATCTGTGAGATCAATTTCACAATATTTATTTACATGGGGTTATGTGTTTTACATGTGGTTTCTGTTATTGATACTTCAAAGTGTCTAGATGATTGACAATTTCATTGTCCTGTAACAAAATGATTTTCTAATATAATGAAAAATGAAGTAATTATTTTTAATGGTTTTTTTTGTATCCTATTGTCACTATATGGTTCATTGGTCTAGACAGTATATCTTGGATCAATGTGCATGAAAATGCCATAGTTTGGCATAGAAATGTGAGGGGAAAGTGGTCGGGTGGAAGAGTATATCTTGGCATCGGAGGCATGAGGATGACATTTGAACTCACATGTAAAAGATGCCCTCATGCCGACTAGGATTCACAATTTTTCTGCGGGGCCATGAACAACAATTCTTTAAAAACCTGAGATAAAAGCAAAATGCTGCGGATGCTGGAATCAGAAACAAAAACAGAAAATGCTGGAAAATAAAAGGCAAGCGTGACAGCATTGGTGGAGAGTGAAATGTTGGCTCTACTCTCTCTCCACAAATGCTGTCAGACCTGCTGAAATTTTCCTGCATTCTCTGTTTTTGTCTTTAAAAATATATCTTGAATCCATGAAAACTGCAGGGGAGGAGGATATGCCTATTTCTGTAATGAAATCAGCCATTTTGGAAATGCTAGTTAAGGCTTTTGACACAAACCAGCCCAAACCCTTTAAAGACAATCCCAAAAATCAGACAGCCCGGGAGTGGGGTCAGAAAATCCAGAATCAAGATTCATCCACCATTTTTAAAGGGCACCCAAATGATCCTCACTCAGTGAAAATCCAGTCCAGAGCCTTTGGGTCCTGAGAATCCATCTGTGTTCATGATGATGCTCTCAGTTTATGAAGGCTAGAGAACAGCCCCCTATACCAAGCACAACTTGCTACTCCTGGGGAACTTTGTATGGGTCAGGATATCTGTGTTTTCTTGCAAAGTAACCTGTTTCAAAGGCAACAATGCTGGTGGCAGGGCTCAATGGCTGGCACAATTAATGAAGAATGCCATTTTCTCATGGCATTGGGCCTTCCAGGATCACCAAAGACAGTTCAGCCACAAAGAGGGCTCTTTCCAGGCAGGGTGGAGGCACTGCACCTTCCCAAAGAACAGATCAGCCATTTGACCTGTGCAGGTTGCCAATTGGATAGGTGTCTACCATGGTTATTTGACATCCCACTGACCCTGTATTCCCTGAAGTACCAGATCCTGAAGGTTTTTTGGCAAATGTATAATTGCTGGCGTCATTCCCCAAAGATTTTGAGAATTAATTACTCTAAGGAACAAACCGTATAGAAACAGTCTAAAAGTGCACCTGTGTATTGTTATTTACATTATTTACCTTAAGGATCCTCTCAACATCTACTCTGACAAGCCCTCTCAGAATCTTAAAAACTCCTGCATGTTTGAGATAGAAGCTTCCATTTGTAAATACAATGTGCATGATGTACAAAAACTGAGCACAAGAGATATTAGTCCCATTTTTCAATAGTCAACGCCTATTGTTTACCATGTGAAAAATGAAGACTCATATCTGCATCCTTCCTTTTTGAGATTACAGACAAAACAACCCTGGATCTCAATCCAACAGTGTGGCCAATTATTGAGTGAGTTATCAGAAACTTATTAAGGTAACTTACTAAGGTACAGTCCAAAGATGTGCGGGTTAGGTTGATTGGCCATGCTAAAATTGCCCCTTAGCGTCCTGAGATGCGTAGAAGGATTAGTGGGTAAAATATGTAGGGATATGGGGGATGGGGCCTGGGTGGGATCGTGGTCAGTGCAGACTCAATGAGCTAAATGGCCTCTTTCTGCACTGCAGGGTTTCTATGATTTTTATGATTTGTATTGCCATCAATTTGCCATTCGATTATTTCAATGGATGAAAAGTGGCTTCATGTCTGTGTGTTAATAAACTAGCCACAATATTCAAGGGTCCCACTAGTAACACTGGGCTGGATTTCCACTCACATTGTCTGCACCTTTAAGACCTGATTACCTGTAAAGACTCACATTCCAACCATTATCTTATAAATTGAGTTTGTATCTATATATACCTGTTTGTGAACATAGCTCCTCATTCACCTGAAGAAGGAGCGACACTCCAAAAGTTGGTGCTACCAAATAAACCTGTTGGACTTTAACCTGGTGTTGTGAGATTTCTTACTGTGCTTACGCCTGTCCAACGCCAGCATCTTCACATCATTTTGCATGTCTACCAGGTGTGTTTTTGCCCATGGATATTTGACACCCCAACGACTCTGCATACCCTGAACTACCAGATCCTGAAGGTTTTTGGCAGATGTATAATTGCTGGTGTCATTCCCCAAGGATTTTGAGAATTATATGCCCAGCCCACGATCTTCCCACCCATCCTTGAGCCCAAATCTACGACAAGGTAGATGGGCGAGCTACTAAAATCAGCGACCTGCCCACCATATGTAAATAAGTAAGGGAGTAAGCAGTTGACTCAGGCAGATGAGCGGAATAGGTTTTTTTTTAAACGGCGGGAAGGAAAGGAGAATACTTTCCTTGAAGGTGCCCTTTGTGCAACAGTGTCAGCCCGTCTTTAAGAAAGAAACATCCTCTTCCTTCTCACCAATCTGCTCCTTGGCAACCCCCCTACTCCTTGGCTTCTCCCAATGCTGGCCAAACCTTCCCTCTACTTCGGACTTACCTCACTCCTGGATTCATTGGGCCTTTTCTTGGGAGCGTTTGCCACCCCATCAGGGTCCAGTACTGAACTCTTGCCACTGCTGGCCAATTTGATTAACTGACAGCTCCCGAAGACTAGACATCTTCACCAGTGAGGGGCAGAAGTCCCAATGTCAGCTAATTTAGCCCCCCCATAGAATATTATATCTGCGGGTCTAGTTTGCACAAGCAAGTCAGGGGGAGGGACAAGTCTATCACCCTCCTTTCCCCCATGTAAAATGCAGCTTCTTCATTCAAGGGAAAATTGAACCAATAATTTTCTGACCTTTCAGGGTGTTTCAAAAGACTATTTTAACACTGCATGAATAACTTGCAACATGAGTTGCATGGATCATTGCCTAAATTTACATTTCCACCTCTTATAGGCATTTTATTTATAGCTAAGCAAATTAAATCACAGAACAGTAAACTGATCCATTTAAGAGACAACACCCAACTTGTCCTACTTCAATCATGACTCATGACTCATTCTCTAATCATAGAACGCCCTTGAGAGTAAATGTACACATGATCACACTGTTACACCCAGATGAATGAACAGCATTGGTAAAAAGGAAATGGGTTTTGATAACTTGAAGAACAGGGTTTGTGGTAATCATCCATTAATAACAGTTGATGCATTAGTATAACCTGATATGGAGGATATTAGCTAGAAGGAGAGGTTGGAGAAATGATGGAAGTTGAGAGGCGACCTGATAGATGTTTACAAGATTATGAGGGACATAGACAGAATACATAGTTACAAGCTTTTTCTCAGGTGGAAGAGCCAATTACTAGGGGGCAAGGTTTAAGGGAGATGTACGAGGCAGGTTTTTTTACACAGAGGGTGGTGGGTGCCTGGAACTCGTTGCTGGGAGGAGATGGTGGAATCAGATACGATAGTGACTTTTAAGGGGCATTTTGACAGATATATGAATAGGATGAGAATAGAGGGTTCCCGGAAGGGTAGAATTTTAGTTCAGACATGCTGCATGGTTGGTGCAGGCTTGGAGGACTGAAGGGCCTGTTCCTACACTATAATTTCCTTTGTACTTAGACTTTACATTTGAACTTAGATTCTTGTGCATAATGTCAGAAATCAGGATTGCTCATTGCAAATGCCAGCAGAAAATCATGTGTGATTCTTTGCCAATTGCACCTTAATTCCTGAAATTCTCTAGTAAAATGTAACACTAAAAGCATGTAAAAATTTATAGTCCAGCTTGGAGTAGAAATTGGTGTGTGTTGCACCCATTTTGATTCTTAAACCAACATTGGAACCATTCAATATGTAAATTAGGAACCTATCCCCAGTTAAAAGTACATCAAGAAATTAGTTGGTAATGGAAGTAGTAGGAATTGGGATTACCTTGCTAAAGATTCCCTCAGGCAACGATTTCAACTAAGTTTTTAAAAAAAATGGCTGCTTGGTTTCTCAATATTACAATAGTGACTGGACTTTAAAAGTACTTCTTTGAATATGAAACACTTTGCAATATTCAAAGGATGTTAAAAACGGTATATAAATGCAAGATGTGTTTATTGTAAATTGAAATCACTGAAGATCTGTGTAAAGTTTGAGGGAAGAGGTGTGACCAAATTCCATTCCAACTCCATCTTCAAGTTTGCCGATAACACCACCATAGTGGGTCAGATCCCAAACAATGATAAGACAGAGTGTAAGAAAGAGATAGAGAATCTGGTGCAATGATGCAACAACAATAATCTCTCTCTCAATGTCAGTAAAATGAAGGAGATAGTCATCGACTTCAGGAAATGTAATGGAGGACAGGGCCCTATCTACATCAATGGGAATGAGATGGAAATAGTCGAGAGCTTCAAGTTTATCGGTGGTCAGATCACCAGCAATCTACCTTTGTCCCTCCACACTGACGCTATACTTAAGAAAGCCCACCCATGCGTCTACTTTTTCAGAAAGCTCAAGAAATTTGGCACGTCATCTATGAATTTTTACAGATGCACCATAAAAAGCATCCTTTCTGGATGTATCACAGCTTGGTATGGCTCCTGCCCTGACCAAGACCACAAGAAACTACAAAGGGTTGTGAACATAGCCCAGGCCACCATGCAAACCAGCCTCACATCCATTGATTCTGTCTACACTTTCCGCTGCCTCGGAAAAGCAACTAGTATAATCAAGGATCCCACACAACTGGACATACTCTCTTCCACCTTCTTCCATTGGGATAAAGTCTGAGAACACGTACTAACCGACTCAAGGACAGTTCCTTCCCTGCTGCCACCAGACTTTTGAATAGACCAAACATATATTAAGCTGATCTTTCTCTACACTTTATCTGTAACTGTAAGACTATATTCTGCACCCTCTCTTTTTCTTCTCCCCAATGTACTCTATGTTTTGCTTGTATAGCCCGCAGGAAACAATACTTTTCACTGTATACTAGCACTTGTGACAATAATAAATCAAATCAAATGTGGATCATGAATTTGACTTGGGAGAGCAATAAAAAAATGTAGTCAAGTGTGCTACTGAATATAACTCCGTGGAAAGCGAATGTGAAAGGACCTCCTTTGTAGCTTCATGGCACTAATTTGTGACTTTCTAGGAATTCTTTTCAAGATTAAGAATTAGGTTTTAACATTAGATGTAGCTCTCTCACTCTCACTTCAGAATGAGATGGCTGTGGATTCAGACCTCATTCCAGAAACTTGAGGAGATAATTGAGGCTGATATTTTAGTGCAGCACTCAGAAATGCTGTCAAAGGTGGCAGTTTTAAGAAAGTAAAACATTCTTGCAGGAGTTGATCTGCTCCACCATGCAATAAAATAATGGATGAGCTACGTCAATGTGTTACCATCCTAATTCTAGATTCCCTTAGTGCCATAAATTGCCCCTCAATTGTGAAGTTTATTTATCAGTCACAAATAAGGCTTCCATTAACTGCAATGAAATTACTGTGAAATTCCCCTGGTTGCCACATTCCATTGCTTGTTCGGGTCAATGCACCTAATCTGCACATCTTTCGGACTGTGGGAGAAAACTGGAGCACCCAGAGGAAATTCACATAAGCACGGGGAGAATGTGCAAACTCCACACAGACAGTGACCCAAGAGAATCGAACTCGGTTCCCTGGCGCTGTGAGGCAACAGTGATAACCACTGTGCCACCGTGCCATCCCCTTGGCCCCATAAGAAACCAATTTTGATTTCCCCAAATTTTATTCATGAGTACAGGTGTGAAGTTTGTTTGGAGGCTCTTTATTACCCAGTAACTTGAACAATTATGCATTAAGCAATAGTAGCACAACATTTCTCACAATCAATGGATGAAAAGTCGAATTAGAGTTACAGGAAAGCCACTCACTCTGCCGCATGAATGAATTTCGCTTCTCAGCCTTTTGGCTAAGATCAAGTGTAGTATCGACATGCTGTATTTGGTTGAAGTCATTAGGTTACATTTTAGCTTCATTAGAAGCAATTTTTTCAAGCGGCATCTCGGCCTTTTGGCTAAGATGCAAATGAGATCAAGCCCTGGAGGAGGAGCTATACCTACTCCAATCAGCTTGGATCATGTAGATCAAGCCCAAGATTGGAGGTAAGTGCCCTGTCTTGTCAGCTTGGATCGGTAATGTCCCGACCTGTTGGGACTCTGAATTGGATTTGATTTGATTGGATTGAATTGGAATAAAGTTTAAAAATAAAAAAAACATAGAATCCCTACAGTGCAGAAGGAGCCACTCCTGGTACCCGACAGGCAACACCAGAGTGCCTGATAGGCAGTGCCAGGGTACCAGGCTGGGAATGTCAGGGTGCCAGGCTAGTAGCACCAGTCTGGCACTGCCCAGAAGATACTCCCCTGCCCTCCACCTCCCAGGAGAGGCCTCAATGACTTCTGTCCCTATTCGCAGGGTAGCCATGCCTGGTCCCCATTGATATAGACCAGTTTTATTCCCTGCTGTTGGAAACCTCTTCAGCTGGAGCAAAAACATTAGCAAGCTCAGATGATGCTGTCCCAGCTAATTAATGATATGAAAATGGCAATCTCCACACTGTAATCAGCTTTGCGCTGATTTCTGGTGCGAGGCTGGTTATGTTTATTGAAACGGCCTGGGAAAGTTGTGATCAGCTGGACATTGGTCGTGACTTTCGCCAGAGTCCTCCTGCTGATATTTCCCGACTTCCTGTGCTACTCGGGCAGCGCAGTGGCCAGGAAAATCATGTCCATGATCTCTTGCCGTGGCATGTTATCTTCCCCCACAACAATATCACTTTGTTTACACAATGCCTTTAAGGACATAAAACATCCTGATGCACCTCAGAGGAGAATTATAAATCAAAATTTGGCACTGTGCCAAATAAGGAGATATTAGGACAAATGACCAAATGCTTGGTCAAGGCAGTAGATACTAAGGAACATATTGAAGGAAGAATGAGAGATAGAATTAAGAGGTTGAGGGAATAAATTCCAGAGCTTGGCGTGATTAAAATCAAGAATACTCAAGAGGCCAGAATTAGAAGGGAGTTGGGGCACCTTATTGAAGTTGTACAAGACATTAGTAAAGTCACACTTGGAATACTGTGTACAGTTCTGGTCACCCTATTACAAAAAGGATATTATTAAATTAGAAGGAGTGCAGAAAAGATTTACTAGAATGCCTTCAGGAGTTAATGGTTTGAGTTATAAGGAGAGGTTGGATAAACTGGGACTTTTTTCCCTGGAAGTCAGAGACTTAGGGGTGATCTTATGGAGTTCTATAAAATAATGAGGGGCATAGATCAGCTAGATAGTCAACATCTTTTTCCAAAGGTAGAGGAAACCTATAGGTATAAGGTGAGAGGGGAGAGATACAAAAGGGTCCAGAGGGGCATTTTTTTCACACAGAGGATGGTGAGTGTCTGGAACAAGCTGCCAGATGTAGTAGTAGAGACGTGTGCAATTTTATCTTTTAAAAAGCATTTACGTAGTTACATGGGTATAGAGGGATAGGGCCCAAATGAAGGCAACTGGGACTAGCTTAGTGGTTAAAAAAAGGGGCAGCTTGGACAAATTGGGCCAAAGTGAATTGGGAGAGAATTTGTTCTATGAATTGACACAGAAGAAAGCAGCGTTAGGAGGACTAAGGGAAATGTGGGTTAAGAGTGATGCAAGAACAGATCAGAGAGCCTTATCTGTGATCAGCACAACAGAAGTGGCCATGGCATGGGACATGGCAAGGTCAAACAGGTGGTCATGAAATTGGGTTGGAGAGCTTACATGGGGAGAAGGATTCAGAGAGGATGGAAGGGCAGTAAACTCAGAGGTGAGCCAGTATGAAGAATTAAGAATGTACTGGGAATGAGAAGTCACTTGGTAAGAGGCTAAGGGAGGAAAACAGTAAACATGTCTCAATGGGAATAATTGTATGACACTTGGGTAGGGAATTTCCCCTCTCCCTGCAGGATCTTTCCCCACAGGATCTCTCCCCGCAAGATCTCTCCCCTAGCAGGATTTCTCCCATAAGGATTTCTAACTGAATGCTCAGAGTATTTGAAACAAAATAGATAAATTAGTTACACAGATAGATGTGAAGGGATATGATATAATTGGCATTGTGGAGACATGGCTCCAAGATGAGCAAGGATGGGAAATAAACGTTGAAGGGTATTCAGTGTTTAGGAAGGACAGATGGAAAGAAAAAGGTGGTGGAGTTGCATTGTTGATTAAAAATGATACTGATATGATACTGAGGAAATATATTGGCATAGATGATGCGGAATCTGTATGAGTTGCGTTAACAAACAAGAGGCAAAAAACATCGGTAGGGGTGGTATACAGACGAACAAACTGTAGTGGTAATGTTGGGAAAAGCATTGGACAGGAAATCGTAGATGCATGTGTTAAAGGAACATCTGTGATTATGGGGTGAATTCATCTGTATATAGATTGGGAGAGTCAAATTAGTCACAGTACAATAGAGGAGGAATTCCTGAAGTACAGGATGGTTTTCTGGAGTAATATTTTGAGGAACCAACAAGGGGGCAGGCCATCTTGGACCGGGTTTTGTGCATTGGAAAGGATTAATTGCCAATCTAGTTGTGAGAGAATACTTGGGGATAGAACATAGAACACTACAGCACAAACAGGCCCTTCGGCCCACTAGTTGCGCAGATCACTTCTATACCTACTAAGTCATAGACCTATCTATAACCCCCAATCCCATTAGATCCCATATACTCATCCAGGAGTCTTTTAAAAGACCCCAGCGAGTTCGCCTCCAACACCACCAACGGCAGCCAATTCCATTCACTCACCACCCTCTGAGTGAAAAACTTACCCCTAACATCTCCTCTGTACTTGCTTCCCTACACCTTAAATCTGTGTCCTCTCGTAGCGACCATTTCAGCCCTGGGAAATAGCCTCTGAGAATCCACCTTATCTATTCCTCTCAACATCTTATAAACCTCTATCAGGCCGCCTCTCAACCTTTGTCTCTCCAGGGAGAAGAGTCCCAGCTCCCTCAACCTATAAGTGACCAAAATATGATAGAATTCTTTGTCAAGGTGGAGAGTGATGTAGTTGATTCTGAGACCAAGGTCCTGAATCTCAATGAAGGTATGAGGCATGAATTGGCCATGATGGACTGGGAAACATTACTGAAAGGGAAGACAGTGGACAAATAACGGCAGGCATTTAAAAAAATGAACAGGTGAACTCCAGGAGTTGTTTATTCCTTTTTCCTGATTGACACAAGAGTGATAAGGGAATTGTGGCCAAACCATGGCTTACAAGGAAAGTTAGAGATAGTATCAGATTCAAGGAAGAAGCATACAAATTGGCAAGAAAAGGCAATAGGCCTGAGGACTGCGAGCAGTTTAAAATTGAGCAAAGAAGGACCAAGGGACTGACTAAGAAGGTAAAAATGGAGTATGAAAGTGAATTACCAGGGAACATAAAAACTGACTGTAAAAATTTCTATAGGTAAATAAAAAGAGAAAAAGATTGACAAAAATGAATGTAGGCCCCTTACAGCCAGAAATGAGAAAATTCATAATGGGGAATTAAAAAATGGCTGAGGAATTAAATTTGTACTTTGCTTCATAAAGAAAGACATTAATAATTTATGAGAAGTGCTGAGAGAAACATTTTTTAATGAGGACCTGAAGGAAATCAGCATTAGTAGAGAAGTGGTTTTGGGGAAATTGATAGAATTGAAGGTGGATAGATCTCCAGGTCCTGATAATCTTTATCCTAAAGTACTTGAGGAAGTGGTTCTGGTATCGTAAATCCATTGGTGGTTAGTTTCCAAAATTCTGTAGACTCTGAAATAGTTCCTACAGATTGGAGGGTAACTAATGTAAGCCCACTATTCAAAACGGAGGCAGAGAGAAAACAGGGAACAAGAGGCCATTGAACCTAACATTGGTATCGGGGAAGTTGCTGGAGTCTATTATCAAGGATTTCATAACTCAGTATTTGGAAGGCAGTGGTATAATCAGACAAAGTCATCGTGGATTTACATAAGGGAGATAACGCTTGACAAATCTATTGGAAGTTTATTGAGGATGTAACTAGTAGAGTTGACTGAGGAGAACCAGTGCATGTGGTTTATTAGACTTATTAAACTGTGGTTTTTGACAAGGTCTCACCTAAAGGCTATTATGTAAAGTTGAAGCACACGGGATTGCAGGTAATATCGTGAGATTGATAGAAAGCTGGTTAGCAGATAGGAACCAAAGAGTTGGCATAAAATTGGCAGTCAGTGACTAGTCGGGTTCTGTAAAGATCTGCGCTAAGATCCTGTAAGCAAAACCCCTGATGGTTTCCAAACCCCATTCCAGACTCCAACTATTCACATTATACACTAATGTTTTGGAAGCGAGAACTGAATGTATTATCTCCAAATTTGCAGATGATACAAAGTTGGGAGGGAGGGTGAACTATGAGGAGGACGCAGAATTGCCTCTGTGAGGTTTGGAAAGGCTGAATGTGTGGGCATCTGCATGTGGATAAATGTGAGGTTATCCACTTTTGTAGCAATCATAGGAAGACAGATTATCACTTGAATGGGAGTAAATTGAGAGACGTGGATACTCAGTGATACTTTGGAGTCCTCGTGCATCAGACGCTGAAAGTAAGCATGCAGGTATAGCTGGCAGTAAAGAAGGCAAGTGGCATGTTGATCTTCATAGTGAGAGGATTTGAGTATGGATAGGAATGTTTTGCTGCAATTGTATAGGGTGTTGGTGAGACAACACCTGGAATACTGTGTGCAGTTTTGGTGTCCTTATCTGAAGAAGAATGTCCTTGCTATACAGAGAGTACAGCAAAGGTTTACCAGGCTGATTCCTGAGCTGACAGGTCTGTCATATGAAAAGAGACCAACTCTATTAGGATTATATTCACTACTAACCACCATGCCACACCCAGCATGCCATCATGTCACCCCAGTCCCCACACAACTTTTCCCCTGCATGATCTGTTCAACCCCATGGGTCTCTTGTACAATCACGTCCATTCCTGTTGTAATCTCTCCAATCCATGTTTATGGCAATGAACCACAAGGCTTCCTGCTGAGCAGTCAGCTAGCCGCTAATCTAATTGGTTATCAATCAGAAAGTAAAGGAACTATTTAAACACAATCATGCTATTACATTTGCAGGACCTAACAATCCCCTGTATTTCCATTTTCTGGGTATTACTTATCACCCCCTGCTTCCTCCCCATCCTTTGGTAAACACTGGACCTGGATCACTGTCTTACATTTTAGAAATTTCCGGACTGATTGATTACAATATATTGCTTACTTGCTTAAGTCGCCAGATGAACAAAATATGATTAGTGTGAACATTTCTTAATCTCAATCCGTTTGAGTTTATTTACGCCCCACACTAACACAGTTCACCTGTCAACTGGTGGCTTTTGAGATATCATTGCCTTTCCAGCTTTCCGGGAGCATTGTGCTCCAGTTTCACTGCCCGGCATTGTTCGTTATGTAGGTCAGTGCTTCAACAATGAAGCTATTGTGCTCAAGTGTCTGGTTCCAGTTGGAGCACATGGTGTTAAAAGCTTATTTTGTCGATCAGTTGCATTTCCTGTAATTGAATCAAAATGATGCCAGAAAATCAGCAGGGCAGAGATCACTTATTTTTAATGAAGTTTATTGCCTGGGTTTTCATTATACCAAGTTAAAATCTCTTGCTAAATAATTTGTTCTGTACAGCCTAACAAAAAAACAGGTCTAATAGAGAGAAAAAAGCCTGCAAAAGAGAAATGAAAAATAAAAAGTCAGCGGAGGGTTGCCAATGAAATGGGAGAGTGAAATAAGACCTGGATATGTTTTATCAATTGAGGTACAAAAAATTAGAGTCTTGAATAAACAAATATGTTCTGCATAATACAACACACTCTAAAATAATTTCTAAAAATGCTAGGAGTGTCATTCATGCCACGCTTCTGGCACACCGAGGTCGGAGAATTTGGCACCCTGTCAAATCTCGTTCACTGAAGCAAGATGGAAAAATCCTGTTGGCGCGAATGATGGTAACATTCCATCCAACAAGTTTAAACAGTCTGTTGAAACAGACAAGGTCACTTCATTCGGATTGCCATATTGACATTCCTAAGTTGGTGCATTGTGTGTCCCCCTTATCTGTGTAAGTGGTTAGAAAGGAATCAGGTTAAGACCCTCAACATGATGTAACAGAGGAAATGGTAACTGCTTGGATGTTTGGAGCATCTATCCTGTATCTCTTGATGATTGATACTGGGAAAGCTATCAGCCCCCAAGGGAATGACATATATATTGCTGGTATTCTGGTAAGATGCTAGGGACATGGTAATGCTAGTTGGGCAACTGCTATCTTCAAATAGAAAATGGACAAGAGGGAGATGAGGAAGTTTGAGGGACGAGTTTCCTAACATTTCAACTCCAGGATCAATAAACTGTTCTCGATTGATATTGTGGGTTGTATACCTTTTCTAATTAATTAATTATTACATCATATCTAACAGTTGCTTCTTAAGAAGCTATCCTAAAATGATTTATGACAACTTGACTGCCTATTTAATATTTGTGGCCCCCAAAGACACTGGAGTTGCAATCCAATAGATCTTCTGATAACAGGGAACTGCACAGCACTTACTAAGATAGTCTCTTAAATCATCAATAAAAAATGCTGAGATATTATTACTGCTTTTAGTGTGAGAACATCTAGTGTTTCAATTAAAATATAAGCAGACATAATTCATAGTTCAAAGGTAATTTGACAACGTCATGCTCCTGGTGCGGAATCCACAATTGCACGAAGGACATTTGGACACTTGCTTCTCAAAAATTTTCCAGCTAACTTGATCCCCACACACTGGAAGCAATATCAAAAATATGTCCCCTGAGAATTTCCAACCATGTTCAGAACTTTATGTAGAATACATGGCACTGAAAGAGGCCATTCAGTCCAACCAGTTAAACAGTGATTATAATCTGCTCAAACTTTCTTTATCTAAGTCTTTAGCACAAACTTCCATTTCCCTCTCCACAAAAGTTGTACACCTTTTGTTTACATGTATCAACACAATTCATTTCAGCCACTCATGAATTCTACATTTTGACCACTCTTTGTGGAAAAAAGATACTTCTGAATTCCCAATTGGATTTCTTGGTGACTATTTTATATTGATGGCCTATAATTATGCTCTTCCCCACGAAAGGAAACACTGGGGGAGATTCTTCTACCCTGAGCTCGCAGGCATGATCATGTTATGGCCAAGACTCTCGCAAGAGGGTGCAAAATGCGTTTTGCACCAGGGAGATCTCATTTTGAGCCCCCAGCTCACAATGTAATCTCGTTCATGCCCAGCAAGGGTGTGAACCAGATTAGCGTATTTAAATCTTCAGTTAAATATATATTTTCAAAAGAACTAGCTAGATTTTAAAAAATGTTGAGCAAAATTCAAAAAAAAGGAAAACCGAAAAGAAGGCTAATCCGCTGTGCAAGTGAAAAGAAGAAACTGAGTAAAAGCAGAGTCAAGAAACACAACCAAATCACAAGGTGGGTGTGCAAAATACAGTAAAAAGCTGAATTTATCTTTTAAAACATGCAGCTTTCGATATCAGCACATCCACAGCGCAGCTAGAAGGAAGCTGCAGCATCACTATTCCACATCATGGCCGAGCTGAACTGAAGAAAACAAAAGTTTAAAAAGTTTTAAGCATGTATCTCTGCTTTAAAAATCCAGTAGCTGGCCAAGGTTCCTATTTGAAACATCTCCCATGCACTTGATAAGCTTAAAAAAGGGCCGGTAATTACAACAGGAGCCCACCAAAACTGAAAAAGCACAGGAAGAATATAGAGGAGAAAAAAACTGGCACCTACACATTTTTGAAGGAAATAAAATTTTAAAGCAGTATTCACCAACAAGAAAAACGGCCAAGAGGTAGAAAATGAACAGTACCAGAGCAGTTTAGAATAAGACAAGGGCCAAACCAGACCCAAAATTGAGCGTCTTGGGGAAGAAAATCTGTAGATTACAGGAGTACATCAGGAGTAAGTAAGAAATCAATTGAAGTTTAAGTTAATGTGTTTTTATACTTGTTTGATGTATTTGCAAATAAAATTATCCTAAAACAAGAAAAATCCATTTGACAAATATATTAATCCCCAAGCTGTGGAGAACACTGAACTTACAAAGATTAAAAACGCCTTCAATAAAGCGTTGTGGGAGACAAAATCCCACAAGCTGAGGGAGACAAAAAATGCCAGAGCAAGGGAAACAGAAGACCCCAGACCAAGTGAGACAGGAAATCCATGCCAAGAGAGACAATACTCAAGCAAAGCACAAGGTGGTCACAGACCGTAGAATGCTAGAGTGCAGAAGGAGGCCATTCGGCCCATCGAGCCTGCACCAATCACAATCCCACTCAGGCCCTATTCCCGTAACCCCACACATTTATCCTGGTAATTTCCCTGACACCAGGGTCAACTTATCATGGCCAATCAACATAACCGACACATTTTTGGAATGTAGGAGGAAACTGGATCACCATGCAGACACAGGGAGAACGTGCAAACTCCACACAGATAGTGACCCAAGGCCAATTCACAGAATTGAATCCTGCCCCTGGCACTGTGAGGCAGCAGTGTAACCACTGTGTCTCCATGTCCCCCCATATCGGTGCAATGTAATGCATGAGCTAAAGCAATTAGTACAGAAAAAAGAGGCTAGAAAGCAGCTGACACACTTAAAACTACAGCTTTTTAAAAATGCTGACACATTATCCAAACTGCAATAATGGGTGGTAGCATGGAGAGAACAGTGGATTATGAATGAAGGAAAGCTATCTCAGATAATGCACAAAAAAAACTACAAAAAGAAAATGAAACAATTCTACAAGAGAACGTTCATACCAAAGCTCAGTTGCAGGAACTCAAGCAGAAATACAGCCAAGCACAATACCGGAGAGAAAAAGTACTCAAAGAAGTTGGGACCCTGAAAAATTCTTTAAAGAACCAATACAAAGCCCTGGAAAAGCACAAAGAACTAAAAAATACATTGAATAATACTTCAGTGAAAGCAGCATTAACGCATCAGTATTGACAAAAAAAATGCACTGAAGAGCAGTATTCACAAGAGATCAACAAGAAAATAAACATTTGAAAGAACAGCTGATAGTCCTTCAAAATCAAATGCAAAACAAATATGTAAACTTCAGCAGCATGAAGAAACAGGCTGGAGAAACATCTGTCTGTTCCTCTAACTAACAAATTCTCAATCACTACTGTTTTTCCCCTATTCTTCCTCCCCTTCTCTCTTCTGTACAGCTGAGACTGCACTGCTCCGAGGAACAGAGCAGTTCTTGAAGAACTGCATGAAGAAACAGGCTCTGAAAATCCTAGGAACAGGTTGCAGAATTTCCCTGAGGTCCTGCTCTCTAATCAGTTTTCTGTTTTGAATGCTGGTGAGGGAGTTGGTTCCTCGGAGCAGTGCAGTCTCAGCTGTACAGAAGAGAGAAGGGGAGGAAGAATAGGAGAAAAACAGCAGCGATTGAGAATTTGTTAGTTAGAGGAACAGACAGATGTTTCTCCAGCCATAAATGTTTCTCCAGCCTGTTTCTTCATGCTGCTGAAGTTTACATATTTGTTTTGCATTTGATCTTGAAGGACTATCAGCTGTTCTTTCAAATGTTTATTTTATTTTTGATGTCTTGCAAACACTGCTCTTCAGTGCATTTTTTTTGTCAATACTGATGCATTAATGCTGCTTTCACTGAAGTATTTTTCAATGTACTTTTTAGCTCTTTGTGCTTTTCCATTTCAAGCTGGTATGTTTCAACCCAGGTGCCAGGGTCAAGAATGTCACAAAGCAACTGCAGGACATTCTTCTGGAGAGGATGAACAGCAAGAAGGAATGGTCATATTGGTACCAATTACTTAGGGTGAAGCAAGACAATAAGATCCAGCAAGTAAATTTCTGGGAGCTAGAATGGAGGTTGTAAAGCAGGAGTTTTGAAGCCATAATCTCAGGATTACTTCCAGTTCTATGTCTGTGGCCAAACGGGCCACCTAAAATGGCGATTTACAGAGTGTGCTGGGATAATTGGACAAGCACTGAAACAACACACTGCAGCTTAAAAGACAGAGATTAACAGGGTGCAGCTCAGTCGACTGAGTACACAAGAAATAGGCCATCCCAAAGACAATGGACACTTTCTGGTCAAACATATTTGTTTACTAGTCAAAGAAGAGCCTTAACCCTTTATTTGGGAGGAAGGTATGTGACCTACATGTCTCCAGCACCTACAGGCATGGCCATTGGTACATACCCAGAGATCGGTATGGCAGCACCTGATTGGATTCTTAGCCATCAGGGTGATCAAGCTCTGATCGATTGATAAGAATCAGGTGACCACCCAAAAGGACACAAAACCAAGGAGGGATAAAAGGTGCTGCACAGCAGAAGAAGCTCTCTCTCTCTCTCTCATCCTCTCGTCCCAAAAATGGGCTACAACAACAGTGACCACCACCAGCATGAGGGGAGCCATCACACCCCAGAAGGAAGGAAGACCAGACTACGCAGAGGACTACCGAGACTAGTGCACAGATAAAGGCCAATAGCTGCCTGGGTACTTGCCAGTCACGCAAAATTAAGTCAAGTATTGGACTTGAACTTTAGTATTTTTTGTAAGCTAACTTATTGTTGGTTAGGTGGGTGATTATTGATTGTGTGTTTTAAATAAATATTGGTTGTACCAACAAGAAGTTTACTTGCACTTCTTTGTCCATCGTGTAAGGGTTAAAATAGACTGTGCGGTAGGCACAACACATGTTAGCATAGAAAAAGGAGAATTGAGTGATCTTACTCATGCTGGAGAACTGGTATAGGACAATGAACAGTGCAGTACAGGAACAGGCCTTTCAGCTCAGCAATCCTGCGCTGACACATGATGCCTTCCTATACAAAAGAACTTTTGCCTTTTATGCAGTCCATACCCCTCTATTTCCTGCCTATTCGTATATCTGAGAAGATACCTCTTAAACGTTGCTATCGTATCTGTTTCCACTGCCGCTTCTGGCAGCGCATTCCAGGTACTTACCTACTTTGTGTAAAATTCTTGACTCGCACATCTCCTTTAAAGCTTTCCTTCTTTTATCTTAAACCTATGTCCCCTAGTAATTGACATTTCTATCCTGGGAAAATAGACTCCAACTACCCATTCCTCTCATAATTTTGTAAACTTCTATAATGTTGCCCTCAGCCTCTGACATTCAAACCAAGTTTACCTAATCTCTCCTCTATTGTCTCTCTCTGTCTCCAAACTAGGCAAAATCTTTTCAGCATCTCTCCAAAGTCTCCATATCTCACTGATGATCTAGGAGAAAAAGCACTGAATACTTCAAGTTTACTGAGAATCAATAATTTGCAGAAAAATGAAATAGCTGGAATTGTGAAACAAGTGGAAATGAAGGTTCTAATTTTGAAATGTTAATGTCCAGCAAGAACATGGTGGACCCTATGGTAAATCAAAAACATCCAAGTTCCGGTAACACAAAACATCACAATTCAGCGCTAAACTGACAAAGTAAACCCAAAACATCTGAAAAGACTTTTCCTCCAAATGTGACAGAATGAGATGTAGAAGAATTGTCAAACCTCCAGACCCATCTGAATTTAAAAAGCCAGAGACTTGAGTGGGGTGGAGATGGAGGGGGAAAGGGGTGGAAAGTAAAGACTATTATAAATGTATTTGAGTAAGGACTTGGGAGGAAGTGCAGCATAGGGGTGTTTGGCAGAACAAGAGTTAATGTGGACTGGAGCAGCACCAGCCACAGTATGATGTCATATGATAGTAGATTATGTGGGGTAGAGCTTGGAAGGAGCCAGCACAAAGACAGCACCCATGCGTGGCAATACTTCGGATAGGCATATAGTTATGCGTTGCCAATAAACAGTTTATGTTGAACCATACAAGCCTCCAGACCTCCCTGTGAACTACCAGACTCCCTTTGCAACACATTTACATCTTTGTAGTCTTATCGCAGAGTTTCTTCTTCCATAATACCTCCTGTCTTGATTCACTTCATAAACTGGTACTCTTTTACTACCTGATATTCAATTTACACTAGGTTCACCATTGCTCTAGAAATGCAAAATCTTTCTTGGCATCCACATGTGTTTCAACATGCCATCTTTTGTAAAATGGATATTATTGTGATATTTGTTTGCTGGCTTTTATGAAGCAGCCTGTGAACACCAGAGAAACTATAAACATTAACAAAAGTAATAATTTGTTTCCAGTTGGCATTGTGCCCAATGACAATTTGTGAATTTGTATAGCAATATAAAAACAATAAAGCTTCCATTCATTATCTTTAAACTGCTGGCTGCTGCAAAAATGTCAAAATACTAGAAGGAAATCTATTCAGCACATAATTGGAAGGACCCTGGCAACTGTTTGTGTTCCCTCTGAAGAAATAACATTCAAGAGTGTCAACTTTCAGTAATCATTAGTTTTGATAAAATTAGTACAAATGTTATCATTCTGAAGAATTGTAGCTGGCTGCAGAATTGGTGCCAGGAACGTACAAACAAGAAATAAATCAAAGAAGTCAAAAAAAAATTCACTCTTCAATGCTCTATCCCTCAACAGTTAGCTGTTAACGTATGAGAATGAAAAGAGAAAAAAGTCAAATAAAAACAATTCGGTTATAATGTTAATCAGAGATAAGCAGTAGATCGTTCATAAAATGCCTCAGGGAGAGGTCAAATTAAGAGCAAGAGACTGAGGGAAGTATTTATAATTGCCTGCTAAAATAGGAGAAGGAATATTGAGTACAAACATTAAAGAATGGCAATTTTTTATATCCTTCAGTATCCTCTATATCCTTGATATCTTTTATATTCTTTAGGTGGCACGGTGGCAGTGACAAGCACTCCTGTCTCACAGTGCCAAGGTCCAGCCTTGGGTCACTGCATGGAGTTTGCACTTTTTCCCCATGTCTGCGTTGGTTTCCTCCGGGTGCTCTGGTTTCCTCCCATAGTCCAAAGACGTGCAGGTTAGGTTGATCGGCCATGCTGAATTGATTCTGTTGTCAGGGGGAGTAGCAGGGTAAATCCGTGGGATTATGGGAGTAGGGCCTGGGTGGGATTGTGGTTGTTATAAACTTGATGGGCCTTCTTCTGTACTGTAGGGATTCTATGATCTATGAACCAACTGGCCCACAAATTTGGAGATAGCACTGGTGTATTTTATGGACATCAAAGAATGGGTGACTTCAGATTGCTCTTATGCACTTCTAAGCAACTCATTGCAGAATGGCATTACAGAGGGCCCTCAGAAGGAGGATAACTCCATTTCAAATTGGATGAAGGGATTGGGAGAATAATGACAAAAATAGTATTACAAAATTGTTAGCTTCAGTACATGGTTATCTGCTATTAAACTGATAGAAAATGTAGCTCGACCACAATTACTGCTATTATTGGATTGGCAACGGCACAGTAGCACAGCTGTTAGCACTGCTGCCCCACAGCAGCAGGGACCTGAGTTCAGTTCCAGCCTTGGTTAACTATGCGGAGTTTGCACATTCTCCCCATGTCTACATGGGTTTCCTCCAGTGCTCCAGTTTCCTCCCATAGTCTAAAGACGTGCAGGTTAGGTGGATTGGTCATACTAAATTGCCCCTTAGCATCTCAAGATGTGTAGGTCAAAGGCATTAGTGGGTGAAGGTGATTTTTATGTCTTGAAGGTAAGGGAATATTTTATGTACACCAATGAATCAACAACCAATTGCAATGAAAAGCTTTTTAAAGCTTACAGCCTCACACATTGGCAAGCACATCAGGAATTTGCACTTCAGGAATCAGGAGGCTCTTGCCAATAACATGCACTCATAAACTTTGTCATACAAGCATGAGTCTGTATGAATCTTTATCCAGCTCATCTGATTCCTCACAGCAGCTCTATCAACATTCTTCTCAGTACTGGTGGGCTGCCTCATTGCAGCAAATTTCCCTTAATGCTTCTGGAACCCACCATACGTACCAGCCAATACCTGCCCCAAGGAAGTAGCTTGGGACTGGGCCAGTTTCAGAGGAAAAGCAGAAATCTTACTAAAAAGTGGAAATTCCCAGCATAATCTAAAGCATATTTTCATACAAGGGCTATAGGGGAGCATGGTGGCTCAGTGATTAACAGTGCTGCCTCACGGCACTAGGACCCAGGTTCAATTCTGGTTTTGGCTGACTATCTGTGTGGAGCTTGCACCTTTTCCCCATATCTGTGTGGGTTTCTTCCTGGTGCTCAAGTTTCCTCCCACAATCCTAAGATGTGCAAGTTAGGTGATTTGGCATGCTAAATTGCCTCGATAAATTGCTCCCTCGGAGAGTTGGTGGAGAGTTGATGGACCAAATGGCCTCCTTCTGCACTGTAGGGCTTCTATGGTTCTATATAACATCATTGGAAAACATGACAGCAAATACACATGCCAAATGTATTACTGCATAAGGATGAAATTCCACATTGGATATCATTCTGAAAATGACACAAACCAGCATAGCATAAGCTTACACAGTTTTGAGAATAAAGTTTATAAATTTACCAGTTCTGTGGGTGGCACAGTGGTTAGCACTGCTGCCTCACAGTTCCAGGGACCTGGGTTCAATTCGCAGCTTGGGTCACTGTCTGTGTGGAGTTTGCACATTCTCCCCGTGACTGCGTGGGTTTCCTCTAGGTGCTCTGGTTTCCTCTCACAGTCCAAAGATGTATGAATTAGATGGATTGGCCATGCTAAAGTGCCTCTTAGTGTCCTGGGATGTGTAGGTAGAGGGATTAGTGGGGTAAATATGTGAGGTCATGGGGATAGGGCCTGGGTGGGATTATTGTTGGTGCAGACTTGATGGGCCGAATGGCCTCCTTCTGCACTCTAGGTTTTCTATGATTCTATGATTTCAATACAGGAAATGTGCAGGTTAAGTGGATTGCCATGCTAAATAGCCTCTTAGTGTTCAAAGATGTGTAGGTTAGTCACATTAGCCATGGTAAACGTGCAGGGTTACATGGATAAGGTTGGGGATGGGGGGGTGGGGGCAGTGAGAGCAGAGCTGGGTCGAGGTAAGATGCTCCTCTGGAGAGTCAAGAGCTGAATGATCTCCTTCTGGACTGTAGGGATTCCATGGTAAGATCAAAGAACTCTAATCAGCTGTATCAATGCAAGGCAATACACAGAGATTTTGGGTCTATCCAAGATGAAATAAGAACAAAATTAAAATAGAAGTAGATACGAGTGCCACTGTATTTCTTATCTCTGAAAATTTACATCAATAAAAATTCAAGAATCTATGAATAAAGCTATCTAATATAATTCTGAAAACTTACATGGAAGAGGTGCTGGTCATGAAGGGTTATATCATTGTGCAAGTTAAAGCAAATGGTCAATCTGCAAAATTGCCATTTCATGTTATGAAAGGAAACTTTCCTCTACTCTTTGGAAGAGCGTGGTCAAACAAAATCAAACTAAATCAGCATGTAATTAACCAATTGTTTGATGGAAAGAACACATTACAGAAACTCTTCGAAAAATACAAGCTGTTATTTGAAAATCTTTAGTGGATGATCAGAGTCAAGACATGACTCAAGATAAAACCCGATAGCAATCCAAAAAGCTTAAAGGTAAGGGCTGTGCCTTACACTGTCAAGCCTAAAGTTGAAGTGGAACTTGAAAAATTAATCAAAGATGCTGTGATTGAATCTGTAACCAAATCCAGTTGTCCCTGCCATTAAACCAGATGTTCTTAAAGAACTTGCAGTGACTCCAAAATGACAATTAACCCACTGCTGTATGTCGACCTATACAGTTTACCATTAATTGAGGACCTATATGCTGGGGGTCAACGATTCAGTAAGATAGATTTGTCCCAGACATACCTCCAAATGAAGGTGGCAACTGAGTTACAACCTCTTCTAACAATTGTAACACGTAACGAATGGCCTGTTCAGGTACAAACACCCACAATTCGCTTGAAAAAGAGAATTTGTAGAGTTGGTAAAGAATTTTACTGGCACGTCCGCCCGAGGTTTGTATGATCCTACCCAAGGAGAACGAAGAATGCCGGAATCGGGGTGGGTGTGCCAGTAAAATTCCGGCCTTGGTTTCTGAAAGGCCAACATCTGATACTCAAGGTGAAAATCCTTGAACCTGTGATCATGATTGAATTGAATTCAGATTCTACATCAGTTGACCAACAGCATCTCTAGAAGCTGAAGGGAAACCAACTTTATCAGATGATGTGCCTGAGCCAAATGGTGAACAAGTAAGGGCATGAAAGCAAAGACTTCTGAATGACGAATCCTGCCTAAGCAGAACTGACCTCCATCTAGAAGAGTCTCAGACTGATCAAAACTGTATATAATGATACTTGGTGAAATAGTGAGTAAGAGTTAAATTTAATGTTGGTGGTTGTACTCCTGGAGTAATGGAGAAGGGACACAATGCATTGTAAACCAATACACCTTTGTGCGGTGCATCACATGATTTATATTCTATCTTTTATATTCTATCCCCCTCGCTATAAACTGGCCTTTATAGCGAGGGGGATAGAATATAAAAGCAGGGAGGTCTTGCTGCAACTGTACAGGGCACTGGTGAGGCCGCAGCTGGAGTACTGTGTGCAGTTTTGGTCGCTGCACTTACGGAAGGATATATTGGCCTTGGAGGGGGTACAGAGGAGGTTCACTAGGCTGATACCGGAGATGAGGGGGTTGGACTATGAAGAGAGACTAAATTGACTGTGTCTGTACTTGTTGGAGTTTAGAAGGATGAGGGGGGGATCTTATAGAGACGTATAAGATAATGAAAGGGGTGGATAGGGTAGAGGTAGAGAGATTCTTCCCACTTAGAAAGGATAGCAGGACTAGAGGGCACAGCCTCAAGATAAGGGGGGAGCAGTTTAGATCGGAGTTGAGGAGGAACTTCTTCACTCAAAGGGTGGTGAATCACTGGAACTCTCTGCCCGTTGAAGTGGTGGAGGCTACCTCGCTAAATATATTTAAGTCACGGGTAGATAGGTTTTTGACAGACAAGGGAATTAAGGGTAATGGGGAGGGAGTGGGAAAGTGGAACTGATCCACTTCAGATCAGCCATGATCTTATTGAATGGCGGGGCAGGCTCGAAGGGCTAGATGGCCTACTCCTGCTCCTATTTCTTATGTTCTTATGATTATGTGCTGACATCATCAGAGACATTTGGGGGATTTTCCCCCTCTTCCATCCTGCACTGTAAGTAAGCAACACTTATCTAATAAAGCTCTACCAACTGGTTATGTAAACCACCATATGCCAATCTTTATGTTATTTAATCTTTCTGTACCAATGAGCTGACCTCATTAATATATAACTTAAATAATCACCGTTCTTTCATTGTCACTAGGTCAAAATCCTGACACACCTTCCAAACAGTAAGGTGGGAGGAACGCCAACTATGTGGATCTACGCTCTGCAGGAGCTTCCAGAACATGGATCTTCACATTGCATAAGTATCCAACGTGTGGATCTGCATACTGCAGGAATTTTTAGGATGTGGATCTTCATTCTGCATAAATGTTTGGGATGTGGATTTTCATACTGCAGGAACTTCCAGGATGTGGATCTTTACTCTGCAGGAATTTCATCCTCCATCCACCAGGTGCACAGTATATATCCTTGCGACTCGGCTAACATTGTCTACCTGATACACTGCAGGAAAGGATGTCCCGAAGCATAGTGCATCGGCGAGATCATGCAGACATTACAACGATGGATGAATGAACACCGCTTGACAATATTCAAGCAGGAGTGTTCCTTTCCTGTTGCGGAACAGCACAGCAGTCAAGGGCATTCAGCCGCTGATCTTCCGGTAAGCGTTCTCCAATGCGACCTTCACGAAACATGACAGGGTAGAATCTCCGAGCAGAAACTGATAGCCAAGTTCCGCACATGAGGACGGCCTCAACCTGGATCTTGGGTTCATGTCACACTATCTGTAACCTTCACAACATGCCTGGGCTTGCAAAATCTCGCTAATTGTCCTGGCTTGAGACAATACACATCTCTTTAACTTACACTTAACCCTCTCTTCCACTCGCATTATCTATACCTGTAAAGGCTTAACTACCTGTTAAGATTTACATTCCAACCATTATCTTGTAATTGAGTTTGTGTCTATACATGCCCTGTTTGTGAACCCAACTCCTACTCACCTGATGAAGGAGAAGTGCTCTGAAAGCTCATGCTAGCAAATAAACCTGTTGGACTTTAACCTGCTGTTGTGAGACTTCTTACTGTGCCTAACCCAGTCCAACCAGCATCTCCACGTCAGGAATTTCTGGGACGTGGGTCTTTACATTGCAGGGGTAAACACATGAGGTCATGGGGATAAGGCAAGAGGATGGGCCAGGGAAGATGCTCTGTTAGATAGCTGATGGAGACTCAATGGGTGGAATGGCCTCATTTTGCACTACAGGGGCTTCTATGATCCAGAGGTTGTGGGATCACTTAGCTCTGTTTATTACTTGCTGCTTATGTTGTTTGACATAGAAGTAGTCCTTTTTTTGCAGCTTCACCAGATGGATAGCTCATTTTTAAATATTATGTTGCGCCTGGCACGCCCTCCTGCATTCTTTGTTGAATCAGGATTGATCCCCTGCTTAGTGGTAATGCTAGAGTCGGAGATAGGCCTGGCCATGAGGTAACTGCTGCTGTTAATGGCCCACAGCACCTCATAGATACTCAATTTTGAGCTGTTCAATCTGTTTGAAATCTATTCCATTTAGCACAATGGTTGTGCCACGCAACATGATGGAAGCTATCCTCAGTGTGACAACTGACTCTGTCTCCCCAAGGACTGCGTAGTGGTCCCTCTTACTCTATCCCCCTATGTATAAAGCCTAGGATCCTATATGTTTCCCAAATTGCTCTTTCACTTTCAATGAATTGTATACATCCCTCTGCTCTTGCATCCCCTTTAGTATTGTACCTTTTATTTTAAGTTGCCTCTCCTCGTTCTTCCAACCAAAATAAATCATTGCTATGCAGTAAATGTTATCTGCCAATTGTCTGTCCACGCCTCCAACCTGTCGAGACTTCAAAGTTTTGTGTCATTCGCAAATTTTGAAACTGTACCCCTGCAGACCCCCACAACATACCCTCCTCCAACCTGGAAAACAACCATTTGCTGCTATTCTGTTTCCTGTCCTGCAGCCAATTCATATCCATGCTGTTGTTATGTGGCACTTTATCAAACACCTTTTATTAGTCATGGAACACCACACCAATGCATAATCCTCATCCTTTTCTTTCAGAATATTTTTCTTACAAGTTTTCCGTTTTCCATTTAGCACATATCTCCAAAATCTAGTACAGTACAGAATGACCATCATTCCACAGAACCATACAGAAAAGACCACTGAATATTCATACAAATGATTCTAATTTGTATACTTTAATGCGAGGAGCATACGCAATAAGGTGGACGAACTTGCAGCCTGGATTGGTGCCTGGGACTTCGATGTTGCGGCCATTGCAGAGGCATGGATAGAGCAGGGACAGGAATTGTTGTTGCAGGTTCCGGGGTTCAGATGTTTCAGTCAGAGCAGAAAAAGTGGTAGAAGAGGGGGAGGCGTGGCATTGTTAGTCAAGGACAGTATTATGGTGGCAGAAAGGACGTTTGATGTGGACCTGTCTATTGAGGTAGTATGGGCTGAGATTAGAAACAGGAAAGGAGAGATCACACTGTTGGGAGTTTTTTATAGGCCTCCAAAAAGTTCCAGAGATGTAGAGGAAAGGATTGCAAAGATGATCCTGGATAGGTGCGAAAGTAACAGGGTAGTTGTTATGGGGGCTTTAACTTTACAAATATCAATTGGAAAAGCTATAGTTCAAGCACGTTCGAGGGGTCAGTTTTTGTCCAATGTGTGCAGGAAGGTTTCATGATACAGTATGTAGATAGGCCAACAAGAGGTGAGGCTACATTGGATTTGGTACTGGGTAATGAACCAGACCAGATGTTAGACTTGAAGGTAGATGAGCACTTTGGTGATAGTGACCACAATTCAGTTACGTTTACCTTAGTGATGGAAAGGGATAGGCATATACCGAAGGGCCGAAGTTATAGCTGGGGAAAAGGTAATTATGAGGCTATTAGGTGAGATTCAGGATACATAGGGTGGAGTAGGAAATGATGTGGATATGCTGGCGTTGGACTGGGGTAAACACAGTAAAAAGTCTGACAACACCAAGTTTAAGTCCAACCGATTTATTTGATAGTAAATTCACTAGCTTTCGAGGTTACCCTCTTCGTCAGGTGAATGGAGAGTTCTGGCCTCAGACAGAGCACATAAAGCACAGACGGTTTACAGATATGTCTGGAGACAATACACATCTCTTTAACCTGTGATCAGTGCTCCTTCCACACACATTGTCGGCCACTTTAGGACTTGAACAGCAGGTTAGGTGTAAAGATTTGCATTCTAATCAGTAATCTGTAATCTGTCTGTGCTTTATATGCTCTGTCTGAGGCCAGAACTCTCCATTCACCTGACGAAGAGGGTAACCTCGAAAGCTAGTGAATTTACTATCAAATAAATCGGTTGGACTTAAACCTGGTGTTGTCAGACTTTTTACGGAGTAGGAAATTGCAGGGGTTGGGAACATCTGAAATGTGGAGCTTATTCAAGGAGCAGCTACTGCGAGTCCTTGATAAATATGTACCTGTCAGGCAGGGAGAAAGTGGTCGAGCGAGGGAACAGTGGTGTACTAAGGAAGTTGAATCTCTGGTGAAGAGGAAGAAGGAGGCTTACGTAAAGATGAGACGTGAAGGCTCAGTTAGGGCACTGGAGAATTAAAAATTAGCCAGGAAGGAGCTAAAGAGAGAGTTAAGAAGAGCTAGAAGAGGACATGAGAAGACTTTGGCAAATAGGATCAAGGAAAATCCTAAAGCTTTCTACAGCTATGTCAAGAATAAAAGATTGGTTAGGGCAAGATTAGGGCCAGTCAGAGACAGCAGTGGGAAGTTGTACGTAGAGCCTGAAGAGATAGGAGAGGCACTGAATGAGTATTTTTCGTCAGTATTCACGCAGGAAAAAGTCAGTGTAGTTGAGGAGAATACTGCGATACCAGGTAGTAGACTAGACGGGATTGAGGTACATAAGGAGGAGGTGTTAGCAATTCTTGAGAGTGTGAAAATAGATAAGTCCCCTGGGCCAGATGGGATTTACCCTAGGATTCTCTGGGAGGCTAGGGAGGAGATTGCAGAGCCTTTGACTTTGATCTTCATGTCGTCATTGGCTTCAGGTATAGTGCCAGAAGACTGGGGGATAGCAAATGTTGTCCCCTTGTTCAAGAAGGGGAGTAGAGACCATCCTGGGAATTATAGACCAGTGAGCCTTACTTCTGTTGTGGGCAAAGTTTTGGAAAGAATTATAAGGGATAGGATTTATAATCATCTAGAGGGAAATAAATTGATTAGGGATAGTCAACATGGTTTTGTGAAGGGTAGGTCATGCCTCACAAACCTTATCGAGTTTTTTGAAAAGGTGACCAAACAGGTGGATAAGGGTAAGGCAGTTGACGTGGTGTATATGGATTTTAGCAAAGCATTTGATAAGGTTCCCCATGGTAGGCTATTGCAGAAAATGAGATTGAGGGTGATTTAGCAGTTTGGATCAGGAATTGGCTAGCTGATAGAAGACAGAGGGTGGTGGTTGATGGGAAATATTCAACCTGGAGTTCAGTTACAAGTGGTGTACCTCAAGGATCTGTTTTGGGGCCACTGCTGTTTGTCACTTTTATAAATGACCTAGATGAGGGTGTAGAAGGATGGATTAGTAAATTTGCTGACGACACCAAAGTTGGAGGAGTTGTAGACAGTGAGGATGGATGTTACAGTTTGCAGAGGGACATAGAGACATAGATAAGCTGCAGAGCTGGGCCGAGAGGTAGCAGATGGAGTTTAATACGGAAAAGTGTGAGATGATTCACTTTGGTAAGAATAACAGGAGTACAGAGTATAGGGCGAATGGAAGGATTCTTAGTAGTGTTGATGAGCAGAGAGATCTCGGGGTACATGTGCATAGCTCCCTGAAAGTTGGCACCCAGGTTGATAAGGTTGTTAAGAAGGCGTACGGTGTGTTAGCTTTTATTGGTAGAGGGATTGAATTTCGGAGCCGGGAGGTCATGTTACAACTGTACAAAACTCTGGTGCGGCTGCACTTGGAGTATTGCGTACAGTTCTGGTCGCCGCATTATAAGAAAGATGTGGAGGCATTGGAAAGGGTGCAGAGGAGGTTTACCAGGATGTTGCCTGGTATGGTGGGAAGGTCTTATGAGGAAAGGCTGAGGGAATTGAGGTTATTTTCATTGGAGAGAAGAAGGTTACAAGGTGACCTAATTGAGGCATACAAGATGATCAAAGGATCGGATAGGGTGGACAGTGAGAGTCTTTTACCTCGGATGGTGATGGCTAACACAAGGGGACATAGCTTTAAATTAAGGGGGGATAATTATAGGACGGATGTCAGAGGTAGGTTCTTTACTCAGAGGGTAGTAAGGGCGTGGAATGCCCTGCCTGCAGCAGTTGTGGACTTGCCAACTTTAAGGGCGTTCAAATGGTCAGTGGATAGGCATATGGATAACATTGGAATAGTTTAGGTTAGAGGGTCATTAGATTGGTTCCACTGGTCGGTGCAACACTGAGGGCCGAAGGGCCTGTACTGCACTGTAATGTTCTATGTTCTAATTATCAATCATTGCAATCATTTCCTATGCAGCACCTTCCATATGAATAAAGAAGGAATACAAAGAAATGTGGGGGAATCTCGGGATAACAGAATACAATCATGAGCACATGGCCCCACAGTGCACATCCCCTCTTCAGGATAACAGGATACAGAGGCAGAGCTACAGGGTTCATTTTGGATAATATACTGCCAACTGGGCCAATCTCAACATCGCAGGGCCCAAGCAATAAAAGGATAACCCAGAAAAAGGGAAACCTAAGGGTACTGCAATTGGTACATGATGTGGTGCATCAGTGTATGTCCTCACGTACAGTGTTATATATTTAAGTGATTGTTTTAAGGGCTGGTCATGTGATTTGATGATGACGTCACTGGGGTACTTCACAGACTCTGGAACAGGGACATGGCCTCATAGATGAGAGAGTCAAGGTAATCCTGGAGACACAGTGGGCCACAGCTGAGAGTGTGTCGGCATCTTAGAGGCACATTGGTCCATGGCCATTGCTGTTGGGGGCATGTTGAATATACTGCTGGCCATGGCTGGGGCTCTTTCTGGGATTCTGGAGACACAGCAGGCCCTGGCTGAGGGGCTTGACAACTTAGCCCAGTCTGAGAGGTCTAATGCTGAGAGGCTCCAAAGCTTGGCCCAGTCTCAGAGAACCAGCGCCGAGGGATCACAGACCACGGGGCTGACATATCTGGGCCTCCAGGACTGGCAGAGCAATGTCATGCTGGAGCTCAGTCCAGCTACATTGACGTCCCATGGAGTTTCCCCAGGGTCTCTGGGCATCCCGAGGGAGGAGGAAGGGCTAGAGTCCATGCTGAGGCCTTCCATCCACAATGATCCAGACGTCCCAAGACCTTCCAATTCCCCCTTCCTCAGGGGCATCTCGGCCAGCTGGATGAACATCAGCAACGCAGTTATGGCCCTCCAGGTCTTGGCCCACCCATGGGATGCCCACCAAGGACATCACAGGCAACAGGATGCAGATCACAGCTGGACACTCCCGCCTCCAGGGGGAAGCACCTAGACAAAGCAGTAGGCCGCACAAGATTACAAAGTTGTAGGGTCATTAAGATGGCACAGATGAAGGTCATGATGTGGAGATGCCAGCTTTGGACTGGGGTAAAACAGAAAGAAATCCCACAACACCAGTTTAAAGTCCAAACAGGTTTATTTGTAGCAAAAGCCGCAAGCTTTTGGGACAGCTTTTGGCTGTCCCAAAAGCTTGAGGCTTTTGCTGCAAATAAACAGGTGAAAGTCACCGGTAGTCAGGGTTAAGATTTGGTTAATGTCAACAGCATTATTAAATGTTATTTGCACCTTGCAGCTATGACTAATGTGTCTCTGATTCTCTCACTACACAGCTGAGCATACCCTAATCCCATACAGAGGTGCAGACTGCTATGCTGTGACACTGGCCACTTGGCCTTAAGTTATAAACCACCTGCACTATTTTCCCTAGCATTCCTTGGATCCTTAGTTAAATACCACCTCCTGGCGTCCAACACCCGGTCAAAACCCCCAACCCATTGCCCCACACTTGTGTTCCTAATCCTTACAGCTACGTGGGCCCAGGTGCCAGCGTGCACTTGGAGAACAGATAGGAGTCAGGCACTAGGGCAGGATCCCAGTGTGCGTTACAGTGAGTTATCATCATCTTCCAGCCTTCACCAAAGACGCACTACTAAGGCCAGAGAGAAAATGAGGGGGTGGGGCGAGAGAGGCTGGGGCAGGGTGCTTTTGAAGCACTTCGTAATGATGGATGCTAGATCCACTGGACGATAGCCATTAAGGCACGCTGTTTGGCTTTTTTTTGGTACTGGGGTCATGGTTATCTTCTTGCAGCAGATAGGGACCTCAGCTTGTTGAAAAGAGAAGTCTAAGATGTCTGCGAATACCCCCACTAGCTGATCCACGCAGGATCTGAATGCGCATCCCGGTACCCCATCTGGGCCAGTCACTTTCCGTGGGTTGACTTTCAAGAAAGCTGCTCTGATATCTGCAATGGATACAGGTTCAACTGAGGTTTCCAGGGTGAAGGGCATGCGCTCGCTGACCTCTTGCTCAAAACCGGTGTAGAATGCACTGAGCTGATCTGGGAGAGGTGCTTTGGAGCTAGCAATTTTACATGCCTTCATCTTGTAGCCTGTTATGTCTTGCAGGCCTTGTCATAGGCCATGGGGACACTGCACAATCCTTGTGGAGATGAAATCCCATCACCATGTTGAGGATATCCTCCATCAAGCTGTGTGGTGCTCCTGCCATGTTAAATGGGATAAACTTTGAACAGGTCTAGCAACTCAAAACTAAAAACTCATAAGGTGTTCAGCTGCAGCATTGTACTCAACCACAATCTATAACCTCATGGCACACCTATTCCCCAACCTACCATGACCATCAAATCAGGGGATCAACCTTGGTTGAATGAACAGTGCAAGAAGGCTCGCCAGGAACTGGCATAGCTAAAAATGAGATATCAACCTGAAGCTATAACACAAGACTACTTGTGTGCCAAGATTGCAACAAGATTGACAAAGCGAGGTGTCCAAAACCAACAGATCAAATTTAAGCTCTGCGGTCCTGCTACATCAAGTTGTGAATGTTGGTGGACAATTCAGTAGCTCACTGGAGGAGGAAACTCCATAAATAACCCAGTCCACCATATCAGTAGAAAATATAATGCTGAAGTATTTGCAACAGTCTTCAGCCAGAAGTGGTGAGTGGATGATCCATCTCAACCCCCTCTGGAGATCCCCTACCATCACAGATGCCAGTCTTCAGCCAATTCGATTCACTCCACATGATGTCAAGAAATGGCTGAAGACACTGGATACTACAAAGGCAATGGGCCCTGACAATATTCCAACAATAGTACTGAAGGCTTGTGCTCCACAACCTGCCATGTTCCTGGCCAAGTTGTTCCAGTACATCTACAACACTGGCATTTACCCGACATTATGGAAAATTGCTCAGCTACGTCCTGTAACAAAAAAGCAGGACAAATCCAACTCAACTAAGAACCATCACATTAGTTTACTCTTGATCAGTAAAATGGTTAAAGAGGTCATCCGCAGAGCTATCAAGTGGCACTTGTTTAGCAATAACCTGCTCACTGAATGTCAGGTTAGCAGTTAGACGCTGGCAGAGAAAGATGATTGAAAAATGTATAAGATGGCATGACTGATGTGTCTATGTCTATGTCACTTGTTAAAATACACACAATATTGTTGTTTCCCATAATCATAATTACTTGACTTTCTGGGCCAGTCCAGACTCCAAATGCTAGAAAGGATATAGGGGCACCAATGTTGGCTGGAATTCTGCGACCTTGCCTGCGGTGGAGCTTTTCTATATCTGCTGCTGTGAACAGAGGTTTGGCTAAGTGCCATGTGAAGGAAGTGCAAGACCAGAGAATTCCGGTTACCATTCTTGAATGAGATGCGCTGCATTTTCATGCATTCTTCACTGAAGTTCCTGTGAATTGTTACTTGTGATAATCATACAGCCGATTTAACTGATACAGGTACAGCATTTGTCAAAGCAATTGAATAATGGTACTGAATAAGAAGAATTCGGCAAGGCAGGTTATTGCATGGATGTCCTAAAATGTTTTTCGTGTCAGCATTCACTAGCAAGTTTGTGTGACAAAGCTCCTCTTTCCATTCTTTTACAGCTGATAGATGACACAGGTTTAGAGTTAACTTGGCAAGGGAGGATACCAGGGCTATGTCACATCCCAGGAAGGTTTATTGAGGTCAAGCGATAAAGTATGGTCATGCAGAAGCGCCATGGCTGTGTGAACCTTTTGTAGATCAGGTTGTCCCTGGCATCCCTTGTACATCTCTCCATGGCCCTGCATCTATGTAAGGGATTTATGAGCTCCTCTTCATCAGATGCTCTTCATGCTTTTCCCCTTGCAGCACCTGCCCACGTTGCAGCGCCAAGTTTTGCAGTGCACAGCAGACTACTAATTGTAATAGCTTCTGGGGTGTGCTGTGCCTCATGGCAAGACAAACATGGCGCATTTTCGAAACCCAATGGTGTGCTTAATGATGGCTCAGATGGATGCATGAGCTTGATTTTGGTGCTCCTCTGCTTATGTCTGGGGGTGCTTCACTGATATCCTCAGCCATGTACACTCATACCTTCAGCCTTTGTCATCGAAGATCTGTTCATCAACCTGGACTGAGCTTCAAAAAGCTCTGGGAGTGGTGAGTTGTGCAAGATGAATGCATTGTGACAGCTTTCTGGGAAAAGAGCACAAACCTGTATTATTCTTCTTCTGCGGTCAGACACCAATTTATGTGCATGGAGTGAAATGCTTTACAATTTACAAATGCCTGTTCCCAGGGACCTTTTAATGCCACTTAAGTACAGTTAATGATATCTTTCACTCGAGGAAATTTGACAATGTCACCTTACAGCCTGGCTGCCTTCATCAGTGCTATAAAATCATTGGCATGACTAAATAGGGCATCAGTCACCTCCCTTATGCACCTATATATTACAGTCTGCACGATGCCACATCCTGTTACACCCCGGAAGCCATTGCTGACACAGAGGTTGTGTATTCCTATAACATTGAGTGCCACCAGCATGGGGATCCCATAAAATCCCTTCCATAAACCTTGAATCTCTCCCTATTACTCCAGACCCAGCAATACTTCCCTGCACATGCCATCCCTTACCCCTATTCCTACACCTGTGACTATGATTACTCTGACCCCGGGTGTCCCCATTATCCCCCTCCATGTTTTTGTTCGCTCCCATGCTCCTGCCCCCAATGAGACCTTCCAATACCTGACCCTGATTTTGGACTTGCCACTTGCCCCCATATTGAATAAAATTCCCCCTTTGACTGTGACAGTTCCCTCCCCACCCAACACCTTAATTTGACACTCGGGACCCTATTAGCATTGACTCCATCCTTTCATCCAGCTTTCAATTCCTGCTTGACCAGCCTCCCGCTTTACAGGCTCACCACACCAAGGCTGTTTGGCCCTTCCTCCTACCAAATCTCCCTGCACCCGAATACCAATATTTCAACACTCACTGCCTTGTGCCACAGAGTTAAGTAGGGAAACCTGCATATGCATCTCACAACTGCACAAAGCCGACTGGTGCAAGCCAAAATTAAACGATTGTGAACCCAGTACCATGGCTTTATCACAAGAGTTGCACTTTATTGGAAACTATTTCAGATTGATGATTATTCATGGCGTGAAAATGTATTAGAAGTGCAGATGCATCATCAGGCCTGCATCATTTTTGACACACTAATTTATCTCTGCATCTCAACCTGTCAGGAAATCAAAGATTTGCATCCCGCCTAATTAAGTCACCCTGCACACCACTTCTCCTGTTCTTGTCAGATCCATAAAAATTCTGTCATGACCACGCAGCAAATCCAGGGAAGTGGGGAGTGGGCAGGAGAATGCAGTTTGGTCGAAGATCAGCTACAATTGTATTGAATGATGGTACTGGCCCTTTGTATACACCTATTTTTTTTTATGATCCCTTAGTAATGCACTAAACTGCCAGCCTTTATTATTATACTTACGCCCAGCAATGAAACTTGAACCCATAAACTTCTGACTCAGGGGTGAAAGTGCTACCAATGGATTCATGGCTGGCAGACAAAACACTTTACCCAAAGTGGGTCCTCAACAAAGTAATTACTGCACCATGCCCTGATTTCATACAAATGAACCAAAGCATAAAGGTAATCTCCAATGGCTTGTAACTGGGATTGGTAGGAGTATATTCGAGTGAGAGAATCAACCAGTTGCTGAATGAATGTAAGATAGTACTATAGCGTCAGACATTACTAGGAGTTGCAAGGATTTTTTTTATAACGCAGAAGAAGAAGGCAAAGGTATATCTCCATCTTGGAGGTGTCTCTTGTGACAATTTGTTTCTTCAATAAAAAAAACACATGGGAATAAAACAATAGCTATGGCATTAGAATACAGTATAGTCATAAAGGGGAAGCATGGGGCCAGGAGTGGCGTGAACATATTGATTTTCAATATACCAAGAATTGTTAAGGAATTAAGTTATTTGCATTAACTTTCATTTTGTACAGGCTGTTCATTTGTCATGGGGTAGATTTTGGCAGCAGGAAATGAATGAATAGTCAGGCATGCTAGCTGAAGTTAACTGAATAATTGTGAGCATTAGGTTTGTTGGGTAAATTCATTGTAAACAATATTTTGATTGTTATCTACAAACTTATTATTATGGTTCTCTTGAAGGCCTTTCTAATCCTCCCTTTTCACTTCTGCATGGTGATTTCTTTTCGGAGAGTTAATCGTGCATCATACAGGACAGCATTATTGTCCTGTATCCATGCATAAACCACTGGTTTATGAATTTTTTGGGGTGCCCAAATATTTAAGAATGCAAGACGGAATCAGGGGAGTGATGCGTATATATGGGCTCCTCCGATATTTAAAGAATTGGACTATAGGTTGCTATACTGCTACAGCAGAATGCCATGTACCCTGTCAACTGCTGAGACATATCTATCCTATGGCAATCAATAATACAACCGTTATTAATGAAATATACGCACAGAAAAAAGTGCAGCGGAATCAGATGCATCTTTTATGCTTTTGTTCATTGCACCAATCCAAAGTCCACAGAAGATAAATGTCAGGACACAAATAGAGAATGGCTTAAGCATGCTGAAGTAAAGAATTTACTGTTCAAGACAGGTCTATAACCATACCAATCAATCCACATTCTTATGGTACTCCTCATCTTTAGCTCCCTGCAGGCAAGAGGGATTCCAAGCAGAATGCCTAGCCTACTACTGGAGACTGAATCTAACTTCAATGGTAAATATTGAAAAAAGAAAACGTGAAAAAAAAATACAAAATGCAAAGATTAAACGTAAAATAAAAAACATATACCAAATTGAAGGGATCGCAAAATAGTTACTTGTACTCACTTGGAAGGCAGCTGTATCAGCCTGAAAAGAAAAGTACTGAGACCAGGAGGTAAATTTGAGGATTTTATTACAACAATAACATTACATTCCTGGTGCAGATCAGGAAAAATTCAGAGGACGGGGGTTTGGGGTGTTAAAATCGAAGCAGGCTGGAAGGCCAATGATCAGACCATGAGGGGGATCGATAGGGCAGCAATGGGCGGATTGCTATGCAGGCCAGCGATCAAGGAGAGTGGCAGAGCAGGCTACTGCGCATGCACTAGTCCCAGTACTGAAAGATTAATGCATGCGTAGCGGCCCGCTCAGTACCATGCTGCTGGCCTCTCCAGCAGGAATAGCCCCCTCCTTTCACTAATTTTTAATGACATTCATGCTAGTGCACTCTGCAATGCACAGAGGGTGGGAGAATCATTTTGAAAATCATACTGAAGAAAAAACAGCAGAATTTACTCCTGGTTTTATGCAAAATCAACTCTTAAGGATTTTTTATGGAGAATCCCACCCATAACGTTAAAGGTTTTCAAATGACTTCAAATAATAGAAGACTTTCATTTATATACCAACTTTCACAATTTCAGGATGGCCCAAAATGCTTTATAGCCAATGTAGCACTTTCAAAATATATTCACTGTTGTATTGTCAGAAAGTTGGCAGCCATTTTGCTTATACTAACCTCCCAGAACAGTAATAAAACGAAGATCAGATAATCTGTTTTTTGTGATGTTGATTGCAGTGCAACCTGGAGGCTAAGGATAATTCCCCAGCTCTTCTTCAAGGTTGCGTCATGAGACCTTTAACAGATTCCTGCCAGGGCAAACAGGGTCTCTTTTTAATTTTTCATCAAAATATGGTACCCCTGCAACAGTGTCACACTTCTTCAATACTGCACTTGAATATTAGCCTAAATTTCTGTGCTCTACTTCTGGAGTGGAATTTGATCCACAACTTTCTGACTCAGAGACATGAATGCCACTGAATAAACCACAACTGACACAGCTAGTAAAAAAAAGGTCAGAAAGTCACATACAGCCTGTGCCCAAACTTCTAATATGTGCAACTTTTGGATGAGGCTCCTCACCAGAAATGCAAAGGTAGAAAATTATCTTTTATCCTTTTACTAGATCATAGAACAGTATAGCACAGGAGCAGGCCTTTCGGCCCATGATAACATGACGTCATATTGAACTAATCCCTTCTGCCTGCCCTTGGCACATATCCTTCTATTTCTTGCATATTCATGTGCTTATCTAGGTCCCTTTCATACCTGCCTCCACCACCACCCCTGGCAGTGCATTCCAGACTTCTACTATTTTCTGTGTAAAAAAACATGTCCCTCACAACTCATTTGGACTCCCCCGCCACCACCTTATATGCATGCCCCCTGGTATTAGACATTTCAACTCTGGACAATTCTTAGTCTGTTTATTTTTCCAAAAATACATTGTGCAGCAAATGCTTGTTTTATGCAGACAACTCATACATGCTATATGTACCTAGGATAATCCATATAATTAGGAGGAAATCGATCATTTCATTGCTGCCTCACTGCACCAGGTTCCATTCTGGCGTTGTATGACTGTCTGGCATTTGCATGTTCTCTCTGTGTCTGCATGGGTTTCCTCCAGGTGCTCTGGTTTCCTCTCAGTTCAAAGATGAGCATGTTAGTGGATTGGCCGTGCGAAAGGGATGGGGCAATAAGTCTCGGTAAGATACTCTTTTCACGAGTCAGTGCAGACTTGATGGCTGAATGATCTCCTTTTGCACTGTAGGGATTCTATGGATTGGGCAGCTTTCAGAAAGGCGCAGTTGAGAATAGTCAATATGTGCATGGTTGCCAAGGTATCAGGAACGAGATTGACTGTAAGTCAAATATTTTGAATGTTATTAAAATAGATACGAGGTAAATCATAGTTGTGGAAAGATGCAACATCCTGCAGCATAAACCAAGTTGGCAAACTCAACAATATTTGGCTGTTCTACAAAAAATGCATTCCAACTACAAGTGTTACATTGAATAATGTCCCCTGAAGAACTGCAAGTTAAAAGGTAAATCATATACTGTTAATAAAATTTTACATATTTGAATATTTACATTTTATATCAGTAGTGGGGAAGATGCTGGAGTCTTATTAAAGATGTGATAATAGAACATTTGCAATAAAGGGATTGGACAAAGTCAGCAAGGGTTTATGTTTACTAAATCTACTGGAATTTTTTGAGGATGCAACTAGTAGAATAGATAAGGAAGAACCAATGGGTAACCATTGGGTAACTAGAAGGCTTTTGATAAGGTTCCTCATAAGCGATTAGTGGACAAAATCAAAACACATGGGATAGGGAGTAATGTATTGACATGGGTCGAGAATTGGTTGAAAAGCAGGTAACAGAGCATGGGAATAGATGGGTATGCTGCCAAGTGATAGGCAGTGACTTGTGGAGTATATAGGGATCAGTGCTTGGGCCCCAGCTGATCATGATATATATAAATGACTTGGATGAGGCAAGCAAATGTAACATTTCCAAGAGTGTTAATGACACAAAACTGGGCAGAATTGTGAGGAGGTGGCAAGGAGGCTTCAGATGATTTTGACGAACTGACCTACCACCTGGCCATCTCCTGACCACCTGACCGAACTCGACTACACTATTGATCTCTAGACTACCGCCAAACCCAACTACCGTCTCGTGCACCCACCACCTCACCCATCCTACCCAGCTCTTCTACGCACGTACCCACCTGCTACTTATTACCTATCCAGCTCACCCACTCATTCACCTCACCCACTGACCCACCTCATCCCTCTTCTACACCTGAATCTTTTGTCCACCTTCACCCACAAACCTATTTCATCCATCCTACCCACACACCTACCCATTCATGGCACAGTGGCCACGGGGGTGGGGGCGCTGTGGCATAGTGGTTAACTGCTGCCTCATAGTGCCAGGGACCCAATTCAATTCCAGCTTTGGTTGACTATTGGTGTGGAGTTTGCACAGGTTTTCTTTGGGTGCTCCGGTTTCCTTCCACAGTCCAAAGAGGTGCGGGTTAGATGGATTGGCCATGCTAAATTACCCCTTAGTATTCAAAAACGTGTAGGTTAGAGAGATTAGCCAGATAAGTGTGTGGGGTTACAGGGATAGGGCCTGGGTAAGATACTCTGTCGGACAGTCTTGATAGGCTGAATGGCCTCCTTCTGCACTGTAAGGATTCTGTAATTCATTCATCCATTCATCCCCGTCACCCATTCATTAATATTCAAACTGGTCTTTTAAAACTTCCACACAACAAGTTGCAGGAGCTAAAACAAGGAGGCTATGAAGGGGTTCCCAGAATGACACTGCACTCTGAATTCTGCTTGAAAAGTCCTGGAGAAATGCAGAGCAATGACGAATTTGGGAGTTTTGAAGTGGAGTGTCAATCTGGCAATAATTGCCAGTCCTCAGAGGATCCTGGCCACTGCTGCAGCTGTGGCGTGACCATTGAATTGATAAAGTTTTAACTAAACATCCTTGCTTTTCTATTGTATATCTCTGTTTATAAAATGCAGGAAGCAATAATGTTTTTTTTAAACATCCTCTCAACTTGTGCTACTGCCTTCAAAATTTCCAGATGTCGCTACTGTGCGTCATCTTTATTTTAGTTTAGTTTATATTGCCTTTCCCCTTTTTGCATGCAAAATGAATTATTTCACTCTTTTGTATGCAGGATGAGCCTTACCTAGAACACTGTGGGCTCAGGGAGTGAAAGATGATACAGCAGGCAAACCTGAATTGATGGTTAAAAAAGGTTGGTACAGTCATTTCTTTCTGTAATAAACCAAGAGTGACTCGAAGAGGCTTCAAAACGAAAAGGTTTTATTGCCAATGCAATGATTAACCATATATACAAACAGGGTCAGGCAGAAAAACTATGCGACTATACACTACTCCTCCTTGGATCTGTTTGCTGAACCTCCATAATGGATACTTGCCCTTGCAGTCAATCGGCTCAGTTTCCCAGCTCAACACTCCATAGGGTCTGGCCTAAGTGCATGGGCTTCAGAGAACATCCCCTTAAAAAGGCCACACTACAACATGCCTTCACTATCCACCACCCACCCTCCTCCTACCCCCCCCCCCCCCCCACCCCCACAAATGTGAGTTTGCCTAAAGCAAAAACAAAAAAAATTAACATGAGCAAAAAGTTTTAGAAAAATATTAGCAGAAACTCCATGACAGTTGGTCGTTAGCTTATTCAATCTGGCAATATCCAAACTCTTAACTATGAACTAGGTTCATCTGGAAATGAAAAATCAAGTCAGGCTGAGCGGAATGGCAAATTCATCAACCCAGGGTCTGGAAGGTCCTTTGTTCCTACTGTTTTTTTCATTACTGCAACAACTGGGTGCTCCAGTTCCCCATTCACAACTGGGATATCCACAATCAATCCCAGGCGATCTACATGTACAGCTGGAATCACTTGTTAATCCCTTTTGTCAGGCACTATCTCCTTCTCAGATGGTCAACGTGTTTCTCGATGCAACATCCGCGCAACATAGGAAACCAGTCCTGAACTTTCCATGACCTGACAGCCACCCATGCCAGTCCTGCTGCAAAATTCCTGACCATGACTAAATCTTCATCTCTGAAGACGCTCGTTCTTCCTCAAGTTGTGATTCTCTTACCGAGAAGCCTGCATCACCTCCACCCTCCCCACCAAATTTATAAATATCATATCCAAACATGTCCTTAACAATATCCCATTAGCAACTCAGATGGCGTGACCCCATAGTCACATTTGGCGTAATGTTACAACAGAAAGCTGGTAATCCTTAAAGGTAGAGACCTATTTACTTATTTCTTCATTTCTTCACTTTCTGCTAATCCATTTGATGCAGGATGCTGATGGAACAGCCAACAGAGGGGTTCGCGGTGCAGTAACTGAAAAGGAAAGAGTCAAAGAACAAAAACAGCCTGGGAAACAGGCCCTTCGGCCCAACGAGCCCGCGCTGCCATCCCAACACCATCAGTCCCCCCCCCCCACCCATGACCCTTGTCTAATGTTTTATGGCCATCCACATTGAGGGAAACTAATTTAGGGACAATTTATTACTGCCAATCAGCCTAACAGCACATCTTTGGGGTGTGGGAGGAAACCGGAGCACCCGGAGAAAACCCATGCAAGCACGGGGAGATTGCGCAAACTCCCACTGACACTGACCCAAATCCATGTGTCTGCACAGCAATCAGTGATAGTCACTGAGCTGTCGTCTTGCCCAGTATCTGGTCCAGTTTAGGCACACACTAATGACATGAAGCACTAGGCCAATCTCAAACAACCAAGAGCAGCCCAAGTACGACCCATCGCGTGTGTGCCCCTTGTTGGACACAAAGCGGACCAACTTGAAACCTGTGAATGAAAAGAAAAATTGGACTCCCCTGCAAGGCTGCTGCCCTCAACTCAACATGTATGCCCAAGCCATCAGGAGGTGCGTCAATGCCAGATTCATTAGCTGCACGCACAAGACAACCCTGAACATCACCTAAGCACAACGCATGCCATCCGCGCTCTCAAGACCAACTGCAACATTGTCATCAAAGCAGCAGACAAAGGACGGGCCACTATCATACTGAACAGAACAGATTACTGCAAAGAAGTGTACTGACAACTGAACAACAAGGAACACTACAGACAGTTGTCCACAGATCCAACCGAAGAACACACCCATCAACTCAACAGACTGATGAAGACCTTTGGCCAAGACCTTCAGAGCACCCTCCGTGCTCCCCACAATGGAGATCTCTTCTGCCTCCCGAATTTACACAAGGCCAACACACCCAGCCGTCCCATTGTATCAGGCAATGGGACCCTATGTGACAACCTCTCCGGTTATGTCGGGGGCATTCTGAAGTCCATTGTGCAAAGAACCCCTAGCTTCTGTTGTGACATTACAGACTTCCTACAGAAACTCAGCACACATGGAGCAGTTGAATCAGGAGCACTCCTTGTCACAATGGATGTCTTGGCAGTCTATACCAGCATCCCCCACAATGACGGCATTGCTGCAACTGCCTCAGTAGTCAACACCGATGCAATTCTATAACTCATCCACTTCATCCTGGACCACAATGTCATCAGACTTACCATGGACTACTTTCCGGAATCAGTTGCATTCTTGGATATATGCATCTCCATCAAGGACAGTCACCACAGCACTTCACTGTACCGTAAGCCCATGGATAATCTCACAATGCTCCACTTCTCCAGCTTCCACTCTAAACAGGTTAAAGAAGCCATCCCCTACGGACAAGCCCTCCATATGCATAGGATTTGCTCAGATGAGGAGATCGCAACAGACACCTACAGACGATGAAAGACACCCTCATCAAAACAGAATATAGTGCTCCAATTATTGATCAACAGTTCCAACATGCCACAGTGAAAAACTGCATCAACCTCCTCAGAAGACAAACACGGGACATGGTGGACAGAGTACCCGTCGTGTTCCAGTACTTCCCTGGAGCAGAGAAGCTATGACATCTTCTCCGGAGCCTTCAACGTTTCATCGATGAAGACGAACATTTCGCCAAGGCCATCCCCACACCCCCACTTTTTGCCTTCAAACAACCGCACAACCTCAAACAGATCATTGTCCATGGCAAACTACACAGCCTTCAGGAGAACAGTGACCACGACCAAAAACAACCCCACCACAGCAACCTCTGCATGATGTGATAGATTATCAACACAGATGCCATCCTCTCACGTGAGAACACCATCCACCAGGTACATGGTACACACTTTTGCAATTCGGCCAATGTTGTCTACCTGATACGCTGCAGGAAAGGATGTCCCGAGAAATGGTACATTGGGGAGACCATGCAGACGCTACAACAACGAATGAATGAACACCGCTCGACAATCACCAGGCAGGAGTGTTCCCTTCCAGTTGGGGAACACTTCAGCAATCACAGGCATTCAGCCTCTGATCTTTGGGTAAGCGTTCTCAAAGGCGGCCTTCACAACATACGACAATGCAAAATCACTGAGCAGAAACAGATAGCCAAGTTCCGCACACATGAGGACAGCCTTACTCAGGAACTTGGGTTCATGTCAGGCTATCTGTAACCCCTACGACTTGGCTGGGCTTGCAAAATCTCACTAACTGTCCTGGCTGGAGACAATACACATCTCTTTAACCTGTGCTTGGCCCTCTCTTCACTCACATTGTCTGCACCTTTAAAATTTGATTACCTGTAAAGACTCGCATGCCAACCATTATCTTGTAAATTGAGTTTGTGTCTGTATATGACCTGTTTATGAACACAAGTCCTCACTCACCTGATGAAGGAGCCCGAGACTCCGAAAGCTAATGCCAAATAAATCTGTTGGACTTTAACCTGGTGTTGTGAGACTTCTCCCAGTCCAACGCCAGCATCTCCACATCATTCTTGTCAATTACAGCCCCACTTCCCCCACAGTATTAATCTTCTCCAATTTTCCTTGTCTTCAGCTCTAAGGGAGGACCATCGTTGGCTCCATTCTCTCTCCACAGGTGCTGTCAGATCCGCTAAGATTTTCCAGCATTTTCTGCTTTTGTTGTGACCCATGATGACATATCTGTTAGCCTGGTTTCCAGAATCATTGGCAGTGGCCTTCCACACACTCATTCCACCTTGTCCCATGCAGTTTGAGATTGGGGCGGGGTGAGAAGGCAATAACTTTGTCTGACCTCTTTGTCCCCTCTGTGTGAGGATCCTCTTGGCCTCGTGGAGCTTATCGCCACTCCATTTCCAAGTCCCCACACTCCCACACTGTTCATGCAGCCTGGCATTTCATTGGACCCCACCCTGGGACCTCATCCTGTGCTGACCCTGTAAATTTATCTGCTCCCACCCACTTCCTGTTGTCACTCCAGAAAGGCTATCCCTCTGAGGAAACACTGCTTAGACACCAACAAGGGGGACCCAAGGAGTGCAAAATCTACACCAAACAGCAGATCAGTTCGAGACCTAGAGGATCAAAATAAAAAAGACCTGCTAAGGTCTCCAGGCAGCTAACCCTCCCCCCTCCAATATCTAGACTCAACACCTCGGCGTGACATCATGTTAGCACTGAATGAATATTCAAAGAGGGTCTAAGTCCCGGAGGGATGGCTTGCAAATTAGATGCTAATACATTGAAATGAAGTTCCCTACATTCCTGGGCAGGAACTTCATTATGTCATGACAAGGCGCATAGAAAATTGGGAAACAAGATCTTGCTGGCAATAATCTTGTTTCCTGATTTTGGACCAACACTGCCATTTACGGTGACACGGGCTCAAGATTCTGCCTTTAATCTTTTTCCATTTATCTACCTTGTAGAGTGCATGATATCCCAAAGGGAACAATTTTCAATATAACATTACACTGGCACAATTTTCTAGTACTTTCCTCATAGAGTTTCCTCTAACATCCTTGATAAAAAGGATGTTATTTCAATTGCCTTGATATGCACAAGACCCCCAGCAGCCATTTTACTATTATCCTTATTTTCTCAACTTCCCAAGCCAAGGAGCAACTTTTCCTATTTTCACCCACAACCAACATTATAAAATACACTGCATTTGAAAACCCATCACAAAGCTTTACACAAGAGCCCTCATTAAAAACAAACAATTTAATATTCTTAACATCACCCAAAAATGTAAATTCCAGCACATATTATCGTCTTTAATTTTCAAAATGTTTTGTTTGCCCATAAAATGTCCTGGATCTTGGGATATTTCATTATAATACTCAGTCCTAAGACATCAAAACTTACATCCAGACTTGTCTGTGTGCCCAGCCAGTTCAATTGTCCTACAAGACTTTGAAGTAGGTCTGTCTCAGCTTTGAAAGCATCTATATATTTTTGTGAGGAGCTACTCTGATTGATTGCGATAAAGTCAACGATTTCTAAATAAGATTGTTGGTATAAAGCACATTAAAACCATACTGTTTCATTTCATTATATTTCAATGCCACTGAAGCCCAATTCAAACTTTAAATTCTGTTCTAATATTGTCAACAACATTGTTTTGAAACTTAGTACCACCTCATAAGAAATCATCACCATGCATCACAAAGATGCTGATAGTATCTCACCATGGCACCAGTAAAACATAATACTGACCTAATTAAAAATACCATACTTTGAAAGCATTGTTCAAACTGTGGACACACTTATTCAACTGCCAAAGTAGCTCTTATACACCTTGTGTGATGTCAGGAGGTTTGAAAAACACTTCCCTCTTGAAATGATCCACTTGTAAAAATGCAACTTTTAAGTCCATTGACTTACACTCCAAATAAAATGTTGCCAAAAGAACCAAAACACTTCTCAACATTACCTTTCCTGTTTTGAGTGAGTCCACTTTGACTCCATTACTTTCACGCATTCTTTAAAACCCTGAGTCACTAATCTAGTCCTAGACTTATTAGATTCATCCAGTTGGACATTTTGCTTGTATATCCAAAGAACAAAGAACAAAAAACAAAAACAGCCCGGGAAACAGGCCCTTCGGCCCAACGAGCCCACACCGCCATTTTAACATTACCAGTCCCCCCTCCGCCCATGACCCTTATCTATGCTTATGGCATTCCACATTGAGGGAAAGCTAACTTAGGGACAATTTATTACCTCCAATCAGCCTAATAGCACATCTTTGGGCGTGGGAGGAAACCGGAGCACCTGGAGAAAACTCACGCAAGCATGGGGAGATTGCGCAAACTCCCACAGACACTGGTCCAAATCCATGTCTCTGCACAGCAAACAGTGATATGCACTGAGCTGTCGTGTTGCCCAGCATCTGGTCCAGTTTAAGCGTACATTAATGACATGAAGTACTAGGCTATTCTCAAACATCCAAGAGCAGCCCTTGTCCGACCCGTCGCGTGTATGCCCCTCGTTGGACAACAAGGCAGACCGACTTAAAACCTGTGAATTTAAAGAGAAAAACATTAGTATCATTCCACATCCTTATACATTACCAGCGACGACCCAAGGCTACTGAACCTTATTTAAAACAATCTCCTATATCCCTCCATCTCCAACCCACTCATGTGCCTGTCTAAGTAACTCTTAAACAACTCCAGCGTGCCTGCCTCCACCACCTTGCTTGGCAGAGCATTCCATACCCCCACTACCCTCTGTGTGAAAAACCTCCCTCTAACATCCGTGTTTTACCTCGCACCCCCCCCCCCCACCCTAAGCCCATGGCCCCTCGTACTGTGCATTTCTAACATAGGAAAAAGCTTACCACTGTTTATTCTATCTATACCCTTCGTAATCTTATATACCTCTATTAGGTCTCCCCTCAGTCGCCGTCTTTCAAGGGAAAACAGCCCCAGTTTGCTCAATCTTTCTTCATAACCCAGTCCTTCCATACCAGGCAGCATCCTGGTAAACCTCCTCTGCACTCTCTCCAGGGTCTCCACGTCTTTCTGGTAGTAAGGCAACCAGGACGGGACGCAGGACTCCAAATGCAGCCTAACCAACGTTCTATACAACTGCAACATTAGACTCCAGCTCTTATACTCTATACCCCTTCCTATAAAGGCTAACATACCATAAGCTTTCTTCACAGCCTTCTCCACATGTACTGCCACCTTCAAAGACTTGTGCACTTGCACCCCCAGGTCCTGCTGCGTTTCTATACTCTTTATAGATCTACCCTTTGTCATATAACTCCCCCCTACATTATTTCGGCCAAAATGCATCACCTCACATTTATCAGGATTAAACTCCATTTGCCACATATCTGCCCAATACACTAGCCTATCCATATCCTGTTGTATTGCCAGACACTGCTCCTCACTGCCTGCCAATCCAGCCATCTTAGTGTCATCTGCAAATTTGCTGATCACACCACTTACTCTCTCTTCCAAGTCATTTATATATACTACAAAAAGAGGTCCCAATACTAAGCCCTGCGGCACACCACTAGTGACAGACCTCCAGCTAGAAAAGAACCCTTCCACTACTACTCTCTGTCTCCTCTTACCAAGCCAGTTCTCAACCCATCTAGGTAGCTGGCCTTGTATCCCATGAGCCTTAATCTTTTCAAGGCTTATCAGCATTATTACATCCATCGATGTAATAATGCTGGCTGACCCCTATCTTGGATTCTGAATACATAAGAAAACTCTCTCTACCTAACTCTTTCTGTTTAGCCTCCCATATAACTTAATCACCTAATTTGTTGGCCATCACAAAAACTTCTCAGTTTTTATTGCTTTACTTTTATTTTGTTGTGATGATTCTGCATTCTCCACTCTACTGTGTCAGCTCAACTGTCGAAATCTTCCAGGCTGTTACTGATAAATCCCCTCTATACCCTAATTGAGGCCCTTTCTACTGAATGTGAACGCTTCCTCATCTAGGGTTCATCAACTTGATCTATGCTCCCTTATTTTCTATTCTCATTCTCCATTCTACCTGTTCATGACCTTCACTGCTTACCCAACATCCTGGACATTGAACCAATTCTTATATTTTCCAGTAGATTTCCATGCCCTTCCTGTTATTGTCAATCTTCCCAGTTATTCAGTCCTTATGGGCTATATGAAACCCAAGAACCCACTTTGGGCAGCTGACCTCTCAAAACAATAACTGTTTCCCGTTCATCACATTCCACTTTTCTACCAGTATCTAACTCCTGATCTATCATATCCTGTCCCTCCAGCTCTGCCCACAAAATATATAGGCATGCAATGTGCTTAGCCATCCCCTATCACATTGGTATCTGAAAATTTATAATTTATTCCAATGATACGTGAGGAATAGGTTTTTAGTGTTTGATTTTCATGTTGAACTCTCAGTTTTCCCCTCACATCCTTTAACTTTCTCTGGGACTTTCCATTCTCTATGCTCCTCTCTCTTGTAATAAACCAGATCACTGAAAATAAAGACTCCCTCAGCTAGTCTTATGCAATGTTGCAACATTCTCAAACTCTTTTCTGAAACTTCAGCTTTGATAAAAGTTTTTGTGCCTGGATGTAAGGCATTCAAGTGGGCAGAGAAAGTAATTCTAATGGGTATTCTTCTAAAACAGGAGGAGCATCCAACAGCACCAAAGGCAACTTTGGATTCCCACTATACGCAAATTAGTGTGGGCTATACCCCTCAAACATTTGCAAAAATGTTTCAGCATGTACTGCCCATGCCAACACTGTCTGCAACTTGCAAGCCGGTTTGTCAGCCAATAGGGCAGCATGGTGGCTAGCATTGCTGTCTCACAGCACCAGGGATCCTGGTTCAATTCCATCCTTGGGTGACTGTCTATGTGGAGTTTGCACATTCTCTCCGTGTCTGCATGAGTTTCCTCCAGATGTTCCTGTTTCTTCCCACAGTTTAAAGATGTGCAAGTTAGGTTGACTGGCCATGGTATATTGCCCCTTAGTGCAGGTGTTTAACAATGTAAATATATGGGGTTATGGGGATAGGGCCTGGGTGGGATTGCCTTCTGCACTGTAAGGATTCTCTTCTACAATTCTCATACCTTATGTAACATAATGTCAATTAATGTATGACTCCTTCACATAAATCATTAGTGAACAGTGTCTCAGCTGCAGTATTGTTTATAACATTCAAATTCTCATATATATGTGGAAATTCATCATTTGTAAATTCTCCGCATTATCCATCAAAAACGTTGTTGACATTCCTACGTCATTAAATTAGTGGCTAGTGGAAAACTTACGACAGAGTGTGTTGGTGTTCTCCAGTATTTGACACAAATATCACACTGAGATGTAACTTGATCAATAAGAGTTTCATATTCTCAATCAACTATGCCAGCATCCTGCAACATAGCTTTCAACTTCTGTGATGAAGGACATATGAATTGTCCATGTAATTTTCAATTTTTCAGGGCTTTTTCATTCTCCATGCTCCTCTCTCTTGTAATAAACCAAATCACTGGAAAAGAGACTCCCTCAGATGGTCTCATAAGATGTTGCAACGCTTTCCAAATTCTTTTCTGAAACCTCAGCCTTGATAAAATCTTTCCTGCTTGGATGTAAGACATTCAAATGGGCAGAGGAAATAAAGCAAACTCTTTCAACCAAACTCTTATTTCATCAACACTTTTCCACAAGAAAAATCTGGTTCCTCAGTGGTATGCAGTAATGTCCTGATCAAGTGAAATGTAAATCCACAGTTCCCCTGAATACAAATGCTTATTAATTTCCATGTCTAGTTTCATCTGTGTTTTTTTTTGGACTTTCTCAACAATAGATGTACCTCAGTGGAGACCACATCAAAACTAATGAAGAGACTTCTGCCAACTATCTTTCATGGAGAGGTGATCTTTTGATATACTTCAGTGTATTTTCATCCCCAAACCTAAAGCAAGTAGAGCTTTTCTACTCTTTAACCTTATTCCAATCTTGCTTGTCAGAAGATTCCAAGTAGCAATTGAGCCAACCGACACACTGCAGAGATGCAACTGCTATCCAACAGTTGCATCATTGCAGTGTGTGGGGTGAATTAGCTCAATTGCTACTTGCTGGATTGCTATCTGATACTGCTCAGTTGAATGATTCAGCAATCAAAATATCATCAATTGATTCCCAGTAAGCAACAGCATAATTTCTTCAGGTCAGTCATCATCACCTTCTCAGTATTGGCATTGTCTGTTCCATGCCTTCTCTTAAAGACATGATTTTTCTAGTTCAGGCAATCATTTGATATTTTTCTAATGATATTTGGAATCATAACAATAAGCCCTGATATTCATTCCTAGTGGATTTCTATGGTTTAAACACTTATGATCACCATCCTAGACCCACTTTTTACCCTGATTCTGAAATTGGCTAAAAGCATATCAATTTCCAGACTGCCTACCATCAACCCCATTTCTGTATTCAACCCTGCATCTAGTGTTCAGGTCATTTTGATATTCAGCAACCATGTATTGCTCCATTCCTTACATCCCTGCAGAGTTGCCAGTATTTGAGTTGAAAGTAGATGGCAAGGGCTGCTTTCCCATAATGTTTTAGAGGAGCAGCCATTTAGTTCAAGAGAGAGACTTTTCCATGAAGGTGAACCCCTGTCAATACTAGGAATCTGTGCACAAACCAGTAACTTGAATGAAAGCACAACCTCTAGGTGAAACTTTGTCAATATGTTATACAAATTATCACTCTTCCATGAACTGATTGTGTGTCTTCTTAACGGTGCAGAGGGACCTCGGGGTCCTTGTGCATGAGTCGCAAAAACCCAGCTTGCAGGTGCAGCAGGTGGTCAGGAAGGCGAATGGGATGCTGGCCTTCATAGCGAGGGGGATTGAATATAAAAGTAGGGAGGTCTTGCTGCAGCTGTATAGGGCATTGGTGAGGCCGCAGCTGGAGTAGTGTGTGCAGTTTTGGGCGCCGCACCTGCGCAAGGATATTTTGGCCCTGGAGGGAGTGCAGAGGAGGTTTACTAGGCTGATACCGGAGTTGAGGGGGTTGAGCTATGAGGAGAGGCTGAATAAACTAGGCTTGTACTCGCTAGAGTTTAGAAGAATGAGGGGAGATCTCATTGAGACGTATAAGATGATGAATGGGATGGATAGGATAGAGGTGGAGAGACTCTTCCCGCTCAAAAAAGACAGTAGGACTAGGGGACACAGCCTCAAGATAAAGGGGAGGCGGTTTAGAACGGAGTTGAGGAGGAACTTCTTCACTCAAAGGGTGGTGAATCTCTGGAATTCTCTGCCCGTTGAAGTGGTGGAGGCTGCCTCGCTAAATATTTTTAAGAAGCGGGTTGATGGGTTTTTGATAAGAGAGGGGATTAAGGGTTATGGGGAGAGGGCGGGAAAGTGGAACTGAGCCACGACAGATCAGCCATGATCTTATTGAATGGCGGGGCAGGCTCGAAGGGCTAGATGGCCTACTCCTGCTCGTATTTCTTATGTTCTTATGTTCTTATTGGTCATGCTTTGTAGCCTTCCAACAGATCATCTTTCTTGTAAAACCCATCTATAATTTGTAATAAAATAATTAATCCATCCTTGATATCCAAGTCACCTATGTCCTGTTCCAAAATTACTTTCCTTATAACCAATTAATTTGCAAAATTAAAAAAAGAACCTCAAGGGGCAAACTTACCTTCTCGTTCCACTGGTTGATGGGCAGGGTGAGCTGGTAATATGGTGAAAGAGGCAAAAAAATCAATTTCTTGCTATTCGCTTACCAGCATTAGATATCCGACGAGGTCAGCCTCATGCCCTTTTGCAAGATTTTTTGTACAGAATGGCATAAGATTAGACTTGTGGCTTCATTGAAAAAACAGATCTAAAACTTTACTGTTATCACACTCGTTCGGGACTTAGAATCTTTTTGGTAAGATCACCCCCTCAGTGCTTGGTGTACTGACTCAATGATAATTAATGTGGTCTTAGATTATTGTCTCTACTGGTGATTGCTTGAAGATTGGTTTCCATCTGAGCCTTTTTTGAAAACAACGTTGTAATCCTCTCATCTCGGGCATTCCTCCTATACTTAAAAAAAGATTGGGACTCGTTTGGTACAGCTTCTTCAATTTCCACCCTCACTACTCTCAAAGTCCTGTAAAATTGTAGCAAGACAGCTTTGTCCCTCTACTCCTATCCTCTTGCAATAAAGGCCAACATGTCATTTGGTTTGCTAATTGCTTGATGCACATGCATGCTAACTTTCTTCGTTCCGTGGATAGATAACACCAAACATTTCTGAACATTGTCATTTACAAGTTTCACACCTTTTACAAATCCTCTACTTTTCTATTCTTATAATTAGAGTGAATAACCTCACACTTCCCCACATTATACTCCATCTGCCATCTTGTTGTCCACTCACTTTACTTGTCTGTTATCTCTTTGCAGCTGCTCAGCATCTTCCCCACAGCTTACCCTTCCACCTAGCAATGTATCACCAGAAAACTGAGATATATTACTCTCTGTTCATCCAAGTAATTTATATAGATTGTAAATAGTGTGGAGTCAGAACTGATCCTTGCAGCACTTCATTAAGCCAACTTAAAAATGCTCCATTTGTGTCCGCTGCTTCTTGTCCATTAACCAATCCTTTATCCACTCAAGCATATTACCCACAACTCCACAACTCTTATTTTGGCTATTAACATTTAGTGTGTCACTTTATTAAACAGCATTTATAAATCCACGTATATAGTTACATCTATCAGCTCCCCTTCTGTTCTACCCTACTAGTTACATCTTCAAAAAGCTTGAATAAGTTTTTCAAACAGAATTTTTTTTTTGTAAATTCTATGATTCTATGAATCTATAGATTCTATGACTTGAAAACCATCTGACTTGTTCTAATTATGCAAAGTTTTTTTTAAGTCTGTTTTCAACACTTCCTTAATAATAGATTCCAAAATTTTCTGACCAATTGTTGTTAATTTAACTGGCCTGTAGCTATATGTTTCTCTCTTTCTCCGTTATTGAAAAGCAGTGTTACATTTGCTAACTTCCAGGCTCATCATTCTTTTTTCTATGTTATTAAATTCCACATGAACCACAGCAACCAGATCGTTCCCCTTGCACTTCAGGTTCATCTCTAACCACAGGAGTGGCACTAGGTATCACATTTGGAACTGCCAGAAATGGTTGCAGAGATATATAGATGAACAGTATCTATCTACCTGACCAAATTTGATTTATTATTGTCACATGTATTAGTATACAGTGAAAAGTATTGTTTCTTGTGCGCTATACAAAACATACCATGCATAGGGAAGGAAAGGACAGAGTGCAGAATGTAATGTTTCAGTCATAGAGAAAGATCAACTTAATGTGTGGTAAGTCCATTCAAAAGTCTAATGGCAGCAGGGAAGAAGCTGTTTTGAGTTTGTTGGTACTTATCTTCAGACTTTATATCTTTTTCCTGATGGAAGGTGGAAGGGAGTATGTCCCGTGTGTGGAGTTCTTGATTATGCTGGCTCCTTTTTCAAGACAGAGGAAAGTGTAAACAGAGTCAATGGATGGGAGACTGGTTCATGTGATGGACTGGGCTTCATTCATGACCCTTTCTTGCAGTCTTGGACAGAGCAGGAGCCATACCAACCTGTGATACAACCGGAAAGAATGATTTTTATGGTGCATTTGTAGAAGTTGGTCAGAGTTGTAACAGACATGTCAAATTTCCTTAGTCTCCTGAGAAAGTAGAGGTGATCGTGAGTTTCCTTAACTACAGCGTCTGCATGGAGGGACTAGGACAGGTTGTTGATGATCTGGGCATCTACAAACTTGAAGCTCTCGACCATTTATACTTCGTCCCTATTGATGTAGACAGGGGCGTGCCCTCCACTATGCTTCTTGAAGTTGATGACTATCGCCTTCATTTTGTTGACGTTGAGGGGGAGAGTATTGTTGACGCACTAGTTTACCAGATTCTCTATCCCTTTCTTGTAGGAAGTCTAAGATCCAGTTGCAGAGGGAAAAGCTAAGCCCCAGGCAATGAAGTTTGGAGATGAGTCTCCTATCACTATACAGTCTCCTATCACTACCACGTTCATTTGCACTTCACCCACTTGAATGGCCTTTTTGTACCATGATGCCATTGTCAGTCCTCGCATCCACCCTGCAGCCCTCCTCCTCACCACAGAGGTAGCAAGCACCTTATACCTTTTGGACAAAGTCAGGAGCTAAGACTCCTAATGTTCCATCTACCTGCCTGACTCACAGTCACATATTATTGTCCCTGCATATTGACCAACTCTGAAGTTCTACTTACCCTAAGACTGCCTCCTGAAACAAAGTGTCCAGGTAACTCTCCCTCCGCTTGACGTCCCACAAGGTCTGCAATTTAGATTCCATCTCAGCAACCTGACTAAAGCTACATAAACTGCAGAGATTTACTACTGATATGGTTGGCTGGGATTGCAGTACATTCCACAGATTCCAAAATTCTTCAGTCATGACAAATCATCATCCCTGCCGTGCCTGTTTAATTAATCAATCAGTCATTGATTTTTATTAATTTACACAACAAAAGTAATAAAAAGTTCAAGTCTCCTGGCTTGTTCACAAAGAAAACTCACCTGGCACGGCAAGAGGCTAGGAACGGTGACGATAGATCGGCCAGATTTTTATTATAGTAGCGGTGACCAAGGAGACTCAGTGGAAGAGGGGATCTCTCGACGTTGCGCATTGTTTCTCTGTATCCTCCGTGTAACCTGAAGCTCCAGGAGCATCGCCTGGTGGACTTGACTGCGCTGGAGCGGCTGTGCATTGGCGCGCGCGCTCTGCCTCTGACTGGAGTACGTGCGCCGGCGGAGACCCCGCCCGCTGTGGGGCGCGTGCATGTGCGCGCGCGCGCGCGGGGGAGGTGGGAGTGAGGCGGTAACTGCGCCACGGCTGAGAGAGGAGCGAGCTGAGTTCGGGCACGGTGCCCTGTCGGAGTGAGGTGGCTGTCAGTCCGTCTATCCATCCATCCATCTAGAGTGCTGTGGCGGGGCGGCTGAACAGTGACCATGAGGATGTCGAGGAGAGCACAGCGCTCAGTGAAAGGAAGCGGCAGCGGGGCCGGGGAGGAGGAGCGGGCTCGGCTGCCGCCGGTCAGGAATCCCTTTGTACATGACATCCGCTTCTCGGCGCTGCAGAAAGTCCAGGTGAGGAGATAGGGCAGCGAGCCCGAGCCGCCGGCCTCGGCACCCACCCTGCTGCAGAGCCCGGCCTCCCCCCCGCCCTCATGTTGCTCTGCTTTAGGCCCTGACAGTGATATCGCCACAACTGATGAGAGAGAGCCACAAGTGATGGGAAACAATCTCCTCAGCTTATAACCGCCTTACTTCAACCTCTCCGTTGCTGCAAACGCAGTAGCTCAATTGCAGACGTGGGAAGAGTTGTATTTTTTATTCATGTCAGTTTATTGTGATTTAGATTTTATTTTTTTCTCTATAAAAGCATGGGGAGTGATTTCTGCCAAAGATTGCAATTCATTTTTTTTAAGCCTAAAGCTATGTAAGGTGTCTTGTGATAGATTGAGTGCTATTATTGTCCAGTAAATAGCACAGACTTAAAGTCTTAGTAGAAATGTAAAAGCAGCTGCGGTACATCCGTTATGTGTCTTGTAGTACTTGAGGCTTACAGCTTGTTTCCTTAAGGAAGCTCCCAGCTGTGAATAGTGTCCCTCTGGGAAACCAATGCGCACAATATTTAGCTTCCTGTTACTTGTAGCACCAGATCATAGCGACGCCATTGCGAATTGCTTCACTAATTTTGAAGACGTGACATTCTTGATCGGGTATTTACAATTCAAGGTATGTATGGTGGGCTTCTGATACTGCAACCGAGTGTAATATTTACCTGTTGAGGCTCAGGTACTCGGCGAGGTTTGATCATAACCGTGGTTTGTGACATTGCTATGGTACTCATTCGCGGAATAAAATCAGTAGTGCATCTGTGGATTAAATTTCGTAGCCCCATATGTTACCTTATGTTCCTGAAAGGTAAGCTGCTAATGCATAATATCGTTAATCAGCCTTTACATGAGTGATCAGTTAAAGGTATTTGTGAGGCTCATCGTTTATAAGAGTAATAGGAGAATCGTTATTTAACAATGGTAATATTCTCATGGGATGTCATTTAACTGCAAATATGTTCTTGCTGATTCAACTGTGTGTGTTGATTCCATAGGCTTAGGGAGTTGCAGCTGCTGCTTCAGCACACTTGTAGGTGCTGGTGACTAACTACGTGCACCATGCATTAGGTAAAAATATGAATTGACATTGTACAAATATATAAAGTATAAGAATAAGGTGTTGGGAATCTGAAATAAAAACAAAATGCCATAAATGTATATGCCTGGCAGCATTTGTGGAGAGGGAAACAATTAATTTCCAGATTGATAACCCTTCATTTAGAATATTGAAAGTTTATGATGTGATTTTTTTTGGTATTCATTTGCTAGAGCCTTTACTGTATTATTAACTCAGTAGGCTTGAAAACATTTTCAAAAGTTCCAAAATATTTTTGACTAGTCAGTTCTCTATGTTTTGTATCAAAATTATGTTTGCAAACTTAATCCATTTGCAGTAAGTGAGTGGCAAGGCAATTTAATGAGGGCAAGTACTGAGTATAGGATGCAAATGTGGGCAGGCCAGATGATGAAACAATTTGATAAAATTGAAAGATATCCAAGTCTCTGACCATCCAATGCGCAGAATAGCAATCAACAAAATTAATAATCATTGAATTATATAAGTGATCAAACTGTATAGTGCTGTGGTGAGATCAAAACTTGAGTCCTGTGCCCAGTTATGGTTACCAAGGCACAAGGGACATAATACAAAATCAAAAACTGCAGAGAAAACCCGTGACCTTCAATAGTTTGAACTACTAAGAAAGGTCGGAAAAATCCAAGATTGATATGTGAACTTAATGGCACGTGAAGGATGATAACTAGAAAATTATTTGAAATTCAGTTGAGAATGGGAGAAGGAACTATAGGACTTGAGGATATTTTGGTATGGACATACAAAACAGGCTTGGCACGATTTCACAATGGTTACCACTGGTGCCTTACAGCACCAGGGACCTGGATTTAATTCCGGCCTCAGATGACTGTCTGTGCGAAGTTTGCATGTTCTCCCTGTGTCTGTGTGGGTTTCCTGCAGGTGCTCCAGTTTCCTCCCACAGTCCAAAAATGTGCGGGTTAGGTTGATTAGCCATGATAAATTGCCCCTTAATGTCATGGCGATTAGGAGGTAAATGTATGGGGTTTTAGGGATAGGACAAGACCTGGATAGGATTGTTGTTGGTGGAGGCTCACTAGACCAACTGGCTGCCCCCTGCACTTCAGAGTTCTATGAAAGCATTGTTTCTCTGTTGTTTCTAGGCTGTTTGGCTTTTGTCTGTAATACATTTATGATATGTTACTATGGGTTTTGTACAGCAATCAATATTTTGCTCTCTCTCTATTTTCTTCCATTACTCAAGCAGTGTTGGTTTTGTTACGATTTTTTAAAAATGTCACAACTTTGCCTTTGCTTTTCTGTTGGTGTAAAATGATAAATCAAAGGATAATTGTACTATGACAGATGGTGCAATTTGAATTCATTAAAAACCTGAAATTAAAAGTTGAATGACCGTGAAATCATTGCCAGTTGTCGTGAGAGCCTACACTTAACTCCAGACTCTCAGCAATGACTCTTCAATGCCTTCAGTTGTTTCCAGCCATTATGGAGTCTACAAAGGGAATGAAACCAAACCAACCATTCAACATTGACCTAGGCACCAGAAACAACAAAGGCAAATCCAGTCCTGTCAACCCTCCAATGTCCTCCTTTACTAATGTCTGGGGGTTTGTGTTAAAATTGACTTAAATAAAGCAACAGCTTAACGGAATCATGCCTTTACAGGTAGCACCACCATTCCATCAGATGTGGCAGCACAGTGGTATACAGTCGGGAGGCAGTTGCCCTGGAAAACATCAATATTGCCTCTGGACCCCATGAAGTCTCAAAAATAGAATCACTATAGTGCTCAAGGAGGCATTTTGGCCATTGTGCCTGCACCGACGACAATTCCACCCAGGCCCTTTCCCTGTTGCCCCATACATTTACCCCATGTATTTACCCCCTAACACTAAGGGGCAAATTGTCATGGCAAATCAACCTAATCTGCACATCTTTTGGAATGTGAGAGGAAACCAGAGTACCCAGAGGAAAGCTGGCCAGGACAATGTGCAAACACCACACAGACAGCCACCCTAGGCCAGAATTGAACTCAAATAGTTATAGAGGTTTACAGAAGGGAAACAGGCCCTTCGGCCCAACTTGTCTATCTATGTCACCTTTTTTTTAAACTACTAAGCTACTCCCAATTGCCTGAATTTGGCCCATATCCCTGTACCCACCTTATGCACGTAACTGTCTAAATGCTTCTTCAAAGAGAAAATTATACCCGCCTCTACTACTACCTCTGGCAGCTTGTTTCAGACACTTGCCACCCTTTATGAAAAAATTGACCTGCTGGACCCTTTTGTATTTCTCATGTTTTGTGTTAAACCAATGCCCTCTAGTTTTACCCTGCCCTGCCTTTGGGCAGAGATGCTAACCATCTAGCTGATCTGTGCCCCTCATTATTTTATAGACTGCTATAAGATCACCCCTAAGTCTCCTATGCTCCAGGGAAAGAAAGTCCCAAACTATCCAGCCTTTCCTTATAACTCAAACCATCAAGTCCCAATAGCATAGTAAATCTTCACTTTCTCTAGTTCAAAATCCTTTCTATAACAGGGTGACCAGAACTGGACACAGTATTCCAAGTGTGGCCTTACCAATGTCTTATATAACTTCAACAAGACGTCCAAACTCCTGTATTCAATGTTCTGACCAATGAAAGCAAGCCTTCACGTCTCTGCCCACCTGTGACTCCTCTTTCAAGAAGCTATGAGGCAGCAGTGCTAACCACGGTGCCACCACGCTGCTGATGGGCAAGGCAACCTCCTGCTGATTATCTCAATTGATGAATTAGTTGAACATCATTTGCAGTGGGTCAAGGACAGAGTGGCAAGGACGCAGGATATACTCTGGCTGGGGGGTGGGGGTGGTGGGGATAGGATGAGATCGCAATGAACATCTACAAGGGTGGCCTAGTAGCACCGCTACTGACCAAGTTGATCCTAAAGGACATTACTGCTTGGCTGGATCTGTGGCAAGTGATGAGGGAACCAACAAGAGGGAAAATCATACTTGACCTCATCCTCACCAACCTTTCTGTCACAGATGCACCTATCCATAACTGGATTGATTGGATGGACCACCGCAAAGTTCTTGCGGAGACGAAGCACGTTTTCACATTGAGGATACCCTCCATCATGTTCTGTGGCATACACTCTGATAGAGGCATAAATTCCGCCTAGATCAAGCAACTCAACAATGGGCAGCCATGAGGGTGAGAGCTATCAGCAAGAGCAGAACTGCACTCAACCTCAATCTGTAATCTCATTGCCTGGCATATTCCCCCAGTGTCACTACCACTAAGGTAGTGCGTCAACTCTGGTTGAATGAAGAGAGCAGGAATGCAACACCAAGTATACCTAAAGATGAGTCTTAATCTGGTGAAGCCACAGCACAGGCCTACTTGCATTCCGTCCAGCAGAAACAACAAATGATGGACGGAGCTAAGCAATCCCATAATCAACATTTCCGATTTAAGACCTGGAATCCTAACATATCCAGCTGTGAATGGTGGTGGATAATTAAACAACTCAATGGAGGTGGAGACTCCACAATATCCTATACTCGATGGGGGAGCCTAGAACATCAGTGCAAAAGGTAATGCTGAAGCATTTGCTACAATTGTGAACCAGAAGTGCCGAGTGGATGACCCATCTCGTCTGGACGTCCTCAGCTAGTCTTAAGCCAAGCCGAGCCAATCCAATTCACTCCATGTGATATCAAGAAATGACTGAACACGCTGAATTCTACAAAGTCTGTGGACCCTGATAGTTTTCCAGCAATAAGACTTGTGCTCCCAGCCATGTCCCTAGCCAAGCTCTTCAAATACAGCCACAACACTGCATCTAACCAGCATTATGGAAAATTGTCCAGCTTTTGTCTTGCACACTAAAAGCAGGACAAGTCCAACCTAGCCAATTACAGCCCATCAGTCTAATCTCGATCATCAGCAAAATGATAAAGGGTCATCAATAGTGTGATCAAGTGGCACTTTTTAGCCGCTTAGCATTAACCTTCTTACTGACATTCAGTTTGGGTTCTGCCAGGGCACCTTGGTTGCTGACCTCATTCAAACATAGAGCTAAACTCCAATGATGAGGTGAGAGTGATTATCCTTGAAAATGAAGGCTACATTTGACTGAGTGTGGCATCCAGGAGCTCTAGCAAAACTGGAGTTAATGAGAATTGTGGAAAACTTTCCACTTGTTGGAGTCATAGCCAGCACAAAGAAGGATGATTGTGGTGGCTGGAAGTCAGTCATCTCCAAGACATCGCTGCGGGAGATCCTTGGGAGTGTCGAAGGCCCAACCATCTTCAGCTTTCCTTCCATCATAAACTCAGAAGTGGGGATGTACAATGATGACTGCAAAACATTCAGTACCATTCATGACTCAGACATTGAAGTAGTTCATATCCAAGTGCAACACCACCTGGACGAAATCCAGGCTTGGGCTGACGAGTGGTAATATTCGTACCACAGAAATGCCAAGCAATGACCCCCTCCACAATAGAGAAGCTAACCATTGCCTCTTGAAATTTAATGGCGTTACCATAGCTGAATCCCCAACTATCAACGTCCATTATCATTAACTAAAAATTGAACTGCACAAGCCATATAAATACACTGGCAGTGAGCAGAGGCTAGGAATTATGCAGCGAGTAATTCACCTCCTGACTCCCCAAAGCCTGTCCACAATGTACAAAGCGTAAGTCAGGAGTATGATGGAATACTTGCCTGATGCAGCTCCAACAGCTCCGGTGGTACGGTGGCATAGTGGTTAGCACTGCTGCCTTACAGCACCAAGGACCCAGGTTCGATTCCTGGCATGGGTCACTGTGTGGAGTTTGCGCATTCTCCCCATGTCTGCACATGTTTCCTCTGGGTGCTCCAGTGTCTTGCCACAGTCCAAAGATGTGCTAAATTGTCCCTTAGTGTCGGGGGGACTAGCTAGGGTAAATGCACTGGGTTATGGGGAGAGGACCTGTGTGGGATTGTGGTCAGTGCATATGATTGTGGTCACTCTAAGCTCGACACTATCCAGGACAAAGCAACCTGCTTTATTGGCATTCCTTTAACAAACATCCACGTCCTCCACCACAGGATAGTAGCAGCGTGTATCACCCATAAGATGCATTGCAGTAATTCAACAAGGTTCCTTAGGCGGCACCTTCCAAACCCAGGACCATTATCATCTGGAAGAGTAAGGACAGCAAATACATGGGAACACCATCTGGAAATTCCCCTCCCAAGCCACTCACCACCTTGATTTGGGAATATGTCGCCATTTTTTCATTGTTGCTGGGTCAAGATTCTGGGAATTTCCTCCCTAATAGTACTGTGGGTGTACTTAAACCACATGCATTGCAGTGGATCAAGAAGACTGCTCACTTCCACCTTCTCAAGGGCAGCTGAGGATGGGCAATGAACTCCGGCTTAACCAGGGAAGCCCACATCCTATCAGTAAAAGTGGATTAACAAAGTGTAGAAAGAATTTTGGTCACCTCTTACTATTTTATTGTCTGTTTCTCATCCAGTCTTAATGACATTGGTGATGTTGTGCAAAATGAGGGGGGTTTGATGTGAATGGTTCATAGCCACTTGAAATTGCAAAAACATTGTTTTCACGTTGAACCGAGCACTTTGGCTATAGTGGTTATTATGTACTATAGCTTCTGAGTTTTGAGATTGCCTTTTTGAACAGTTATTACTTTTGCAAGGAACAGTTATATTCCAACTGTTTAGGTTCAAGTTTGGTTCAGTGGCTTCATTTATGACATTGAGGATTGCAAGTTATTTTCTATGTCTGGCGATCTATTCTTACTGTTGACATTACCATATTGCCTCATGAATACATAGCAGACTTCCAAAAGTGACTAATGGACTCAGCCCAGTGGGCCGGCTGTTTACTCAACATAAAGGAGACCGCTACCTTTGTTTGATTTACAGTTTTATGAGAGTGTAATAAGTTTATCTTTCTTTTGAAGTGGTTTTCAATGTCTGTTTGGACAAATTAAGAGGTGTTAAGAGAACTGAAAGTTTCTTCAATGGGACTTTTACTGTCTAACAGTTGAGAATGTGACAGTTTTATGAGAATGTAAGAGGAACAATGTTTTTGAAAGGATTTTTGAATGGCTGACTTTCTGTAAAATTCATGGTGTTTCAAACACTTGATGTCCCAGTAAACTGAGGTGGCCCTGTCATTGCCTGCCTCTGTTGTGACTTCAGGAGGCAATGATGCCTGCCTCCCCGGATTGAGATTATGGGGAGTGGAAGCACCCAGGAGTCGTGGAATTGGAAAATTTCTTGACTCCCGATTCGTGCACCAAAGATGAAAATCCAACCCCTTGTATTCCAAACCAAGCAATAAATATGTAATGCTAGCGTAGACTGAAACAATAGTCACAGACTATATGGATTAGTTTACCCTTAATTTGAAGTCAACTCATTTTTTAAAAATATCTGAAAAAGTAGAAAATATTTGTTTTTTGCATTGTTTTGACATTATATAGTTTTTGTTCAAATTGTTGTATTATTCACATTTTTTGTATAAACACTTGAATTTAGTTTACTGTAAGGAGTGAAGTTGAAGCAAAATCATAGAGTAAATGGAAATGTTTTTGTCTCTGGTGCACTTAATTGTCCTTTTGGAGTCCACTGTAAATGTTTTTTCACAGTCTTGGTGTTATGCATTCTCTAGAATCCATAAAACTTTAATATATGAACATGGCTGCAATGATTTGGACATGCAGTGTAAATGAATTATCTGCGTGTTCTGAGCTAAGGACAGATTAATTTTCAGCTTCTAGCTATGGAACTGTTGATCAAAAGAGAAAAGGAGATGTGCCGTGTTAATGAGTACCAACACCTGAAAATGTTAATAGAAGTGCAATGTGCACCTGCTCTGCTGTGCAAACACAGAATTGTCTTGGTTAATAAAACTTTTCTTTATCCTTTTGACATGCAAGTGTCAGAATGTCACCTTCAGGGAAATGCAGATTAGTGAAATGGGAACATGTATGGCAGCCAGTGCTTAATGCAGAAATGGATAAAGTGATACAATTTGGAAGGAAGAATGAGAGACAATATAAATTAGGTCGTATTATAAAGGGAGTGCAGGAACAGAGAACTAGGGATTCCCATGCACAAATCTTTGGGAGATGGCAAGACTTGTCAACAACAAGATTTCTAACAGAAACTTTTGTTTGTTTTTTCGTTGGCCACTGGTGAGGTCCCAGAGGATTTGAGGATAGCCAATGTCGTCCCGTTATTTAAGAAGGATAGCTTGATGTCAGTGATAGTGAAATTGTTGAAGATTCTTATGAATAAGATCTATACACATTTGGAACTGAATGGTCTTGTTAGCGACAGACAGCATGGTTTTGTATGGGGGAAGTCATGTGTCACTAATTTAATTGAGTTATTTGAGGAGGTGACAAAAATGATTGATGAGGGAAGGGCTGTAGATATTGTCTACAGGGACTTTAGTAAAGCATTTGACAAGGTCCCTCATGGCAGGCTGGTGCAAAAGATTAAATCTCGGGATCTGGTGATTCATCTAGCTTGATGAATTCAGAACTGGTTTGTCCATAGAAGACAGAGGGTAGCTGTAGAAAGGTGTTATCTGAATGGGGGTCTTTAACTAGTGGTGTTCCGCAGGGATGGGACCTCTGCTGTTTCTAATATACATAAATGAGTTGGAAGAAACCATAGCTGGTCTGATTAGCAAGTTTGCGAATGATACTAAGATTGGCGGATAGTGGTGAAGATTGGCAGAGAATACAGCAGGATATAGATAGGCTGGAACATTGCAGAGAAATGACAGATGGAATTTAATCCAGACAAATGCGAGGTGATGCACTTTGATAGATCCAATTCAGGTGGTAGCTATAAAATAAGTGGCAGAACCATCAGGAGCATATAGACACAGATCTGGGAGTACAGGTCCACAGATCCTTAAATGTGACCGCACAGGTGAAAAAAGCATATGGCATACTTGCCTTTATTGGACGGGGCATTGAATTTAAAGTTGGAAAACCATCATACAGTTGTATAAAACGTTGGTTAGGCCACGTTTGAAATGCTGTATCCAACTCTGGTCACCACGCTGCCAGAAAAACACGGAGGCTTTGAAGAGAGTACAGAGGAAGTTTACCGGGTTGCTCCCTGTTGTGGAGGGTATTAGCTATGAGGAGAGATTAAATAAATTGGGATTGTTCTCCCTGGAAAAGCGGAGGCTGAGGGGCGACCTGATAGAAGTTTATAAAATAATGAGAGGTATAGATAGGGTGAACAGTTGGAAGCTTTTTTCCCAGGGCAGAAATGACAATTACAAGGGGCACAAGTTCAAGATAAGAGCTGGGAGGAGGTACGTGTAGGGAAAGGTTCAGTGGAGATGTGCGGGGGAATTTCTTTTTAAAGGGAGGGTTGTGGGGGCCTGGAACACACTACCAAGTTGAGGCAGTTATGTTAGCCACATTTAAGACTTATCTTGATAGAGATATGAACAAATGGGGAATAAAGGAATATAAGCAGTTGGTTTAGATAGGTAAATGTGATCAGTGCAGACTTGAAGGGCTGAAGGAACTGTTTCTGTGCTGCACTTCTTTTGTTCTTCTCTATAAAGCTGATAAAAGTGACAAGTTCTTGGATTTTCAGTAGAGGCATAGAGTATTTGAAAGTTGATGGAGTTAAACTAATTCTTTATAAATCACTGGTTAGGCCTAAGCTAGAATATTGTACCCAATTCTGGGTACCAAACTTTTGGAAGAATTCCAAAATCTTGGAGAGTGTGCAGAAGAGATACTAGAATGATATTAGGACTTTGGGTGTAAATGCCAGAGAGGCTGTATATGTTCTCTTTTTTGAGCAGGCAAGGTATAAGGGAATATTTGTAATGTTCAAAATTAGGGAAGGTTTTATTTAAGTTAGGAGAAACCTGTTTTCACAAACAGAAGACTCACTTGCCATCAAAAACAGATTTGAGCTAATTGGCAAAGAACTAATGAATGACTAATTTTTTACACAGAGAATTATGAAGTGTAATGCACTACCTGAAGCGGATGTTGGAAGTGGATGCTAAAAGCAAGTTGTTTATATGCTTGGAAATTAAATGTTTGGAAGGATGTGGGGAAAGAGCAGGATGTGCAACTAGTGTGTAGTTCTTCCAAAAAACTAGCATGGGTCCTGTGGGCTGAATGATTCTATAATTTTTCAAAAAAAGTATAAAATCTACATTCTTCAGTGTTAGTGACAGTCAGTATACATTAACGTGTTTGCCCCAAGTACATTTTTGACAATTACATAAATACTTGAGGGAGCAAGGAATAGAATATGTTGGAGTTAACTGAAGAAGAATGAGAAGAGGCTTTGTGGAATATAAAGATAGGCATGGCCTCATTGTACTACTTGACCTGTTCCTGCACTGTAAATGCTTATAATTACACCAAGGTCCCATCTGCCCACCTTAGTCATCATTAAAGGTCCTGCATGACCTGAAGGAATATTGAATTCTCTTGCTGTCCTGAGCAGTATCTTTCCCCACAACATAATCAGAAACCGATGAATTAATGATTCATCTTTTGTGTAAAATAATTGCCATGTTTACTTCAGAGCCATTAGAGGCCGTATCCCAGAGACAGAAAGCACTTTGGGATGTTTTGAGACGTGCAACAAGAAATATACAAACAAAACCTTATTCTTGACCTTTATGAAAATCTTGATTCTTTAACATATTAATATAAAATTGATTGTAAGCTTGCAAAATGCCATCGAATCTGGAATGTCCCAATAGATTGGAAAATAGCAAATGCAAAGGGAGGAAGACAGAAAACAGGAAACTATAGACCAGTTAATTTTACATCCATCATAAGGGAATTGATAGAGTTCATTATTGAAGGAGATTAAAGCAGGATGCTTGAGAAATCACAATGGGATCATCATAGATGCCACATCAAAGGTTAATTTGCCAAATAAGAATGTTTGGTGCAGGGAGGGATACGTTATTAGAGTTTTAAAAAAAAGGATTGATTAGCTAATGGGAAGCATAGTATAGGGGTAAATAGGTCTTTTTCAGTTTGGCAAGTTTTTAACATGTGGAATGCCACTATTTACAACCTGTATCAATGACGTGCATAAAGGGACCAAATTAGTAGGTGCTGATGACACAAAGATGGGTAGGAAAGTAAGTTATGATGATGAGGTAAAATGCCTACAAAGGGATATAGAAAGGTTAAGTGAGTGAGCAAAAATTGGAAGATGGAACTTGTACCTACTTTGGCTGGAAGAACAGGAAAGCATTGCACTATATAAACAAAAAAAAGCAGAATCAGGTGGTACTGTGGGATCTGAAGTCCAGATTCATGTACCAGACTCCTGATACATATATGTCACAAAAGCCAAACATGAAAATGGATGTTGGTGTTTATTGAGAGGGGTGTGGAATATAAAGTAAGGACATTTTATTGCAGCTATATGGGGCTTTGGTGAGACCATATCTGGAGTATTATGTACTGGTTTGATTTCCTTATTTGTAAAAGGATATAATTGCATTTGAAGCAGTTTATGGAAGGTTCACTCAACTCATTCATGGGATGAAAGGTTTACCTTGTGAGAAGCGGTTAAGTAGAATGGGCCTTTAACTGTTGGAGTTGGTGATTTATTGAAACAAAACATCCTGAGAGGAGTTGACAGGATGGCTACTGGGAAGATGTTTCTTCTTGTAGCAGGAAACTAGAACTAGGGGCACAGCTTACAAATAAGAGGACTCTCTTTTAAGGTTGAGATGAGAAGACTTTCCCTTTTGAGGTTATTAGTCTATGGAATTCTCTTCCCCAGAAAGCAATGGATTACTGAAATTATTGAGATAGATAGATTTTTGATGGAGGAGGGTCATGGGGGACAGGCAATAAAGTGGAGTTCAGGCTACAGTCAGGTCAATTATGATCTTAATGAATGGCAGAGCAGGCTCAAAGGGCTAATACTGTGAGCATATTTGATACTTTCAGTGAAGTGCTGAACAATGTTGTGTGCATTGTTAAATTGATAAATTACAAGTTATTTGCATATTTTCCACTAAACAATCCAGTTTGAATTGATCATTTTGAACAATGGTTAAAATAAATCTTGTGATTAAATGTTGCATCAGATAATATGTTTTGTGATAGTATGAATTATTAATTGTGGAATTGTTCAGTTCATGAAGTAATCCATGGATGATGCATTTGATCAAATATCCATACCTTTGCTTAAATATATTTATCTACAGATTTCCAAAACACATGTCAAAAGAAAGGAAAAGAAATCGAACTGATACGGAAAAAAAAGTGATGCTTAACTGCATCCCTGCTGACTCTGCATCTGTTCTCATTGCATCAATTTGTGAAGCACTTTGGGACTTCTGGTTGCAAATGTGCATACATGTGCAAATTGTTATTGATCAAGTGGTGTTGAAAGTTTGGTGTCCATCTGCACTATTAACAAAGATCAAAATAAATCAGACCAGAGTGCTGTCCAATTTTTGCTTGCAAGAATGACTTTTTTCCCGGACAGCTTTTTTTAATGACTTTTCGGTCATTACCCGACAAACATTGACACGTTTCCATCATTTGGTAGAGTCCAACATTGACACTTTGAAAATCCACCATTTAAAATATATATGTTCTGACCTTCATGGTCAGTATGGGGCTTAAATAAATTTTGTACTCTATTATTTGGTGATTATGCAAAGTTGGGCAGGAGGGTGGGCTGTGAGATCGTTGTAGAGATGCTTCAGTGTGATTTGGACAGTCTGAATGAATGGACATATGCATGGCAGATGTAATATAATGTGGATAAATGTGAGGTTATCCACTCCAGTAGCCATAATAGGCAGGCACGTTATTTAAAGAGGTGTAAGTTGGGAGGTGGATACTCAGCAAGACCTTGGTGTCCTCGTGCATCGATTGCTGAAAGTGAGTGCACAGGCACAGCAGGCAGTAAAGAAGGCAAGTTGTATGTTGGCCTTCATAGCAAGAGGATTTGAGTAGAGGAATAGGGATGTTTTATTGCAATTGTATAGGCTGTTAGGCCACATCTTGAATATTGTATACAGTTTTGGTATCCTTACTTGAGGAAGGATGTCCTTTTTATAGTGGGAGTACAGGGAAGGTTTACCAGGCTGATTCCTGGAGACAGAGACCAAATCAATTAGGATTGTATTAATTGGAGTTTAGAAGAGTGAGAGGGAATCTCATAGAAACTTATAAAATCCTAACAGGGTTAACAGGATAGATTCAGAAAGAACATTCCTGCTGGTGGGAGAGCACAGTAAGAAGTCTGACAACACCAGGTGGGAGAGTCCAGAATTAGAGGTCATTAGTCTGACAACACAGGTGGGAGAGTCGAGAATTAGAGGTCATCGTTTTAGGATAATAATGGATAAACTTTTTAGGACTGAGGTGAAGAGAAATATCTTCACCCAGAGAGTGGTGAACCTGTGGAGTTCACTACCACAGAAATTAGTTGAGGCCAAAATATTGAGATTTCAGGAAGAAATTGGATATAGCCCTTGGGGCTAAAGGGAGCAAGGAATAGGGGGAGAAGGCAGGATCAGGATATTGATTTTGATCAGCAATGATAATTGGCAGAAAAGACTCAGAGCTGAATGGCCTACTCCTGCTTTCATTTTCTATATTTTTGTCAATGTAGAGCCATGATTGGAGGAGAAGCTAGCACAAGAGCAATGGGACTGCTCCTCCAGACTCAGATTCTGTCTCTCTCAAGCTGGTTTTTCATTCAATCACAGGTTCCTTCTGTTTCTGTTCCTATCCTTGCTGCTGTAGGAGCAGCAAGGCCAGGAAGGAAAGAATGTGTGATTGGAAGACCTGAAGCAGTTATTCTGGCTGGTCCTGCAGCTACTGTGCAGGAGGAATCTTTCACTGCACCACCACTAATCATTTGACTTCTGTGGGGGCTGAGGAGAAGAATCTGAAAATTAGTAGGAGTGGGGGTGGAAATCTGAGTAATGATGCCAGAGGAGGGGTGGGAAAAGGGGGGATGAGTGAGCATGCTGAGGTGGGAATGAAGAGAAGGGTTGAGTGTGCGGGGGAGGGCATGAGTGGGAGGCTAATGGGGAGAGGAGACATGAGTGAGTGATGGAAAAGAGGTTTTTTCAAATGGTACTTAAATAGTGCACCAGAAGTCGCATTGAAAAACAAATATTTAAGACATGACCATACTGTAGAATTGAGGGGCCATCTGACACCCCCCGCTCCCTTTTGGCTTGGTCACTTCCTAGCAAGACTCACCTATTTGCATGTTTCTATTTTATTTGTCTTTGACCCAATCATGACTCTTGGGATTAACAACTTACCTAACCATTTTCTTCTTTTGTTTGACATTGGAATCATAGTTGACCTTGCTACTTTTGAACCACGGGAAGAAAAATTTTGTTGCATTCTCTGGTATTGACTACACAGTGACTGATGTTGAAAACGTAAAAACATCTTGTTTTGCAAGGCTGGTTAAACATCATGAGCGCATAAATAAATAATGTCAAATTGTTCTCTCACCAAGAGAGCTGATCTATAATTTTCTTTGCCAGGATGAATACTTAACTTGCCCAGCAATTTTTTTTGTGTTGTACACAACTATAACTAACACACTATACTGTTTGTCGGCACTTTGCTTAGGAGGTTAGCACCACTGGCAAGGCCAAGCATGTGTTCAACATTCCTGATTGTTCCTTGAGAAGGTGAGCCACTTTGAACTGCTGCAATCTGTGAGCTGTTTGGAAGGGTATTCCAGGATTTTGACCCAATGCTGGTGAAGGAACAGTGATATAATTAGAATCAACAGGTGCTTGAGTTCCCATTGGCCTGTTGCCCTCCTCTCCCTACATGATAGAAGAGGCAGGTTTGGAGTGTACTCTTAAAGGAGGCTTGCTGCTGTGCATCTTGTGTATGATTTGCACTGCTGCCACTTGAGGTAATGGAAGGAAACAATGTTTAGGGTGATGGATGGGGTGCCAATCAAACAAGTTGTTTTTATCCTGGGTGATGCTGAGTTTCCTGAGTGTTTTTGGAGCTGTACTCATCCCATTTAAAGTAGAGAAGCATTCCATTCCACTCCTGACTTGTCCTAAATTGAAGTTTGTAGAACGTAGGCCATTTTCCTTTGTGCTAGGTATAACTCCAACCAATGGATAACCCCTTTCCCAATTCCCATTGACTTCAGTTTTGCAAAGGCTCCTTGATGCCATGCTCAGTCAAACACTGCCTTGACATGAGCAGTCAATCACTCACCTCTTGGTCAGCTCTTTTGTTCATGTTTAAACCAAAGTCAGGTACTGATTAGCAATTCAAAAATTGTAGTTATGTAATTGTATAGTTATTGGATGTACCCTGGACTTCCATCTAATGACCAGACACATTCCAGCAGCTAATGTAGAAGTTGATTTAAATCATCTATTATAGCAGACATCCAAAGTAAATAGATTTATTGAGCAGCATTTATACACATCTATTATCAAATGCCCTCCAGTTCAGTTCACTGCCTATTTCTCACTTCATTAACTTTCAATGTCATGATTTTTGTTATACATTGTGGTACGCTGACACATGATGACTGAAGTTGTGCTTAGCAGAATGCTGATTCTCCAGTTTGGTCTTCCCACTGGAGTTTGTCACCCAGCAACCTTCATTTAAAACTCACCTATAACTATTCTCAAAAATGATGTTTTTATTAAAGTTAAGATTTTAATAATGAAAGTTATTTCAAAAATATGTTCCATTCTAAAATATAAAACTCTCAACAGATTAACCTAATGAAATCTGTTACGTTGAAAACTATGCCCCACTATTTGTTGAAAGCTTTGTTGAAAGGTCCTATCCATGCCTTGTTCACCTGTCTCTCCTGTCCTTGCTTATTTATTTGATGTCCAATTCCCTCCTGTTTAATGTAATGTGTTTAATATAGTCACTCTCCTATTTAAATCCCTTAGGGGCCTCCCTTTTTCTTATTAATAATATTGACAAACTTACTTTCTCTCCTGTCTTCTGCTCTCAGAAGAACTCTCCCTTTCTTTGGGTTCTTGTGTATCAATTGTTAGCTTTGTCCCAACATTTACAGCCATACCTTCAGCCATCAGGGCCAAATGCCCTGGGATTTCCTTCTTAAGTGTCTTCATCTCTCCAATCCCCTTCTCACTTTAGTCTCTCCTTAAAGCCCATCATCTGTTTAATCAAGTTTCTGGTTATCCCACCAAATACATTGTTTTTGCCTACGTTCGCTTTCAGAAAGCAGCTTTGGAAGCCTTTGGCCAGAATCTTACCACTGTTCACTCCAGCAGAATTTTCCCATTCCGCTGTAGTCAAAAGAGTTTTGACTGGCTGACAAATTTTCCGACTTCACTGCAGCGGGAGTCAAGTGGCATGAATGGCAGTTAAGATCAGACCTTTTGTGTTTAAGGTACTACATAAATGCTGCTTGGTGCTTTATCTTTTCATCGAATTGAGTAAAAACACTGATCCCCATTTAATTTTTTATTGAAATCTATGCTATAGTTTGACAGAATATTCTGGGCATTGCTGGTTTCAAATCCACTTGCTCTGGTGAAAGGTTTTAATTTTATGAAAGTTTTTTTTCTCTCATTTGTTTAAGTTAAACTGTGCAGGAAGATTTCTTCCCACTTTATATAGTATATTTTGTTATTCACTATGCTTGCTCCTGCTTTCTTAAGTTTCCAGCAAAGTTTACTTTTTTCAAAACTGTTTCCCGCCCTGCATGTTTTATTTTACAAATTCACATTCAGTGTATGGAATCACAAATTAAGGATAACAGCACAGTAAGCTGTTCATTTAAATTTTGAGCTGCAAGAGAGCTTGCTGGTGTGAATGAGCAAAAAAAAATTAAATTCTGCTTCGCTGAGTTGTAGTTGACGGAAATTTTCCACAAATAATATTTATGTAGAGTAAGTAAAAAAAAACTTCATCCTTGGAAGGATTTGGTGTTAGTGGGTATTCAGGCCACTTCGATAAAAGAGATGACAGAGCAAAGAAACTTTAAATGTGCTATAGGTGGGCAATCATGTATCCTCAATGTGTCCACAAGCAGTGTAGTTTCACTAAGGCTGAATTTTCGTGATCAAGGTGGTTAGTTCAAGCCAGTATATTTCCTGGCATGGCCTTGAAAAGGGCCCCTGCCTACCATACTTCCATTTTGAGGTGGAGTTGGATCCACTAATGTGGCCTTGGAAGCAGACTAGTGCCATAGAGGATTTTGAGAAGGCCTGCCTTCACACCCTGGGCTTAGTTGTAAAAAAAAAACTGTTTGGCCCACTAATCCACACCCCTGTCACCCCCTCCCCTATCCCATGCCACCTCCATGACATTTCCATTATGGGGAGGCCTCAGGAACCACATGAAGATGGGAAAAAATTGAATGCCCAACAATTTGGGAGAGTTCACATTCATATGTTTGATATTTTAAAAATTCTCATTCATGGAATCCATTCAAAAATTTAAATCTTCTCAAGTGGTCACAGTTTTGTAAAAACCACTATTCACTAACCACACCAAAGACAGCTAATCCTTTAATAGCCTCTTAAAACTTTCAGTGAAAATATGAACACCACCTACCTGCTTTGCTGAGAAAAGTCATTAACCATTTATAATAAGCTCAGCTATAATAACAACTCTTGGGAAATGTCAGCAATGAAGTTCATTGAAACTGCAGGTCATATATCCTTTGTTTGAACAGAGGGGAGTACGATAGGATGAGAGGAATTGGCGAATGTAGATTGGGGGCGCAGATTGGTCGGTAGGTCTGCTGAGGAACAGTGAAGGATCTTTAAGGAGGTCTTTCTTGGTGCTCAGCAGAGGATTGTAGGAGAAGAGATAATCAGCCGTGGATAACGAAGGAGATAAAGGAGAGTATTAAATTAAAAGCTGATGCGTTTAGAGTGGCTAAAAGTAGTGGGCGAGAGGAGGATTAGGAGAGGTTTAAATATCAACAAAGAATGACAAAGAAGTTGATAAAGGAAGGATAGACTATGAATCTAGGCTAGCGCTAAATATAAAAAAGGATAGTAAGAGTTTTTATAAATATATAAAAAGGAGGAGGCTAGCTAGGGTGAATGTTGGACCCTTGGAGGATGAGAGGGAGGATTTAGTGGTGGGGGATGAGGAAATGGCTGAGGCCTTGAATAAGTTTTTTGCTTCGGTCTTCACGGAGGAGGACGCGAATAGTTTGCCGGGTGTTAACGATGGAAAGATGGTAGGAGTGGAGGGCCTGAATGAGATCATTGTTGCTAGAGAGGCAGTGCTCGACAGACTAGAGGGACTGATGGTGGACAAGTCCCCAGGACTGGATGGAATGCATCCAAGGGTTCTGAAGGAAATGGCGGAGGTGATAGTGGATGCCTTGGTGATTATTTTCCAAACCTCACTGGATTCTGGGGAAGTGCCGGAAGATTGGAAAATGGCTAATGTTACGCCCCTGTTTAAAAAGGGTAGCAGGCACAATGCAGGGAATTATAGGCTGGTTAGTTTAACGTCTGTTGTAGGAAAATTGCTTGAATCCATAATCAAAGAGAAAATAGCGAGGCATCTTGAGAAGAATTGTTTAATAGAGCAGACGCAGCACGGATTCGTTAAGGGGAAGTCGTGTCTGACGAATTTATTGGAATTCTATGAGGATGTGTCTAGTGCGGTGGATAGAGGGGAACCGGTGGATGTGGTGTTTCTCGATTTTCAGAAGGCGTTTGATAAGGTGCCGCACAAAAGTTTGTTACAGAAGGTTAGGGGGCATGGAGTTGGGGGTAAGGTGTTAGCGTGGATAGGGGATTGGCTGTCAAATAGGAGGCAGAGAGTGGGTGTCAATGGGTGCTATTCGGATTAGCAGTTGGTGACTAGTGGAGTGCCCTAGGGATCGGTGCTGGGGCCTTAGCTATTTACCATTTATATAGGTGATCTGGAGGAGGGAGCCGAGTGTAAGGTGTCGAAATCTGCTGATGACACCAAGATTGGTGGAACGGCAAATTGTGCGGAGGGTGTGGAAAGTCTGCAGAGGGATCTAGATAGGCTGAGCGAGGACCTGGCAGATGGAATACAATGTTGGCAAGTGTGAGGTTATCCTCTTTGGTAGGAATAATAGTAGGAAGGACTACTACTTACAGGGCGAAAAGCTGCAGCATGCTACGGTGCAGAGGGACCTGGGGGTCCTTGTGCATGAGTCGCAAAAACCAGCCAGCAGGTGGTCAGGAAGGCAAATGGGATGCTGGCCTTCATAGCGAGGGGGATTGAATATAAAAGTAGGGAGGTCTTGCTGCAACTGTACAGGGCACTGGTGAGGCCGCAGCTGGAGTACTGTGTGCAGTTTTGGTCGCCGCACTTGCGCAAGGATATTTTGGCCTTGGAGGGAGTGCAGAGGAGGTTCACTAGGCTGATACCGGAGTTGGGGTTGAGCTATGAGGAGAGGCTGAATAGACTGGGCTTGTACTTGTTAGAGTTTAGAAGGATGAGGGGGGATCTCATTGAGACATATAAGATGATGAAAGGGATGGATAGAGTAGAGGTGGAGAGGTTCTTCCTGCTCAGAAAGGACAGTAGGACTAGAGGGCACAGCCTCAAGATAAGGGGGGGACAGTTTAGAACAGAGTTGAGGAGGAACTTCTTCACTCAAAGGGTGGTGAATCTCTGGAATTCTCTGCCCGTTGAAGTGGTGGAGGCTGCCTCGCTAAATATATTTAAGACGTGGGTAGATTGGTAGGCAAGGGGATTAAGGGTTATGGGGAGAAAGCGGGAATGTGGAACTGAGCCACTTCAGATCAGCCATGATCTTATTGAATGGCGGGGCAGGCTTGAAGGGCTAGATGGCCTACTCCTGCTCCTCCTCTTTCTTATAGAGTTATACCTAATAATGTATAGGAAACCATTTGGCCCATCATGACTGTGCCATCCCTCTGTAGAACAATCAAATCTATCCCAATTATTAGGAAAGATAATTGCTTAGGAGCTGAATTGGAAAGGGAATTAGTTGTCACAAAAATTAATTTAGAGAAACCTTTGGGGATATGGGATGGGGTTGAAGGGAAGATGGGGTTTGGTTGTGTGGCACTGATTGGGAGCAGGGAAAGAGCAGTGGATTGATGTGGCTGGACTTAGTCCTGACAACAAATAAATCCATGAATTGTTTACACTGTCAAAGGATGTGTGGTTGAAGAGGTTTATGAAGAAGGAATTTTCAGAGCTGGTTTGTTATGGGTGCCTGGGTTGTCATCACCATCCAAAATAATTCCAGAATTATGTCATTTTGGCTAAGGAGAGTGAGACATGATTGAAGTTAAATGGTTGATGAATGAATAGGTCAAATGTCACCGGATGTGCATTCAGATTTGTGACTCTTGAACATAAGAAAATGAAAGTAACTGTGCCGGGGGCTGATAGGAAAAGACAGTGCATGGCTTGGTGTTGACCACTGTATCAAAAAGCTTCAGTGAGGGCATCAACGTTGTCCTGTTTTTAGGATTATGGGGCTTAAAAAAACGAGTGTTTGAGTCAAGGAGTAGGTGACAGCTCTTAAGAATGAAAGGTAAGAGCAGTGAAGTTGGATTAAAGTAGGGAAATGTAGAAGTAAAGAGCAGTTTAGCTGGGGGTAAGGAATCACTTTGAAAATGTCTGGGAAGGAGTTTTTTGGTATTGAAAGGGTGGTATCACAAAATCATTCTATGGCTACAGCATTGGAGAAGTCCATTCAGCCTGTCATGTCCATGCTGCTCTCTACAAAGAGCCACTCACTCACTCGGTCCCCCAGCATCTCACTGTAACCCTACAGATTTTTTTGCTTCAAATAATTAGCCTATTCTCCTTTTGAAGGCCTTGATTGAATCTGTCTCCACCAAACAATGAAGCAGTAGATTCCAGATACTAATCATTCACTGTATATTTTAAAAAAACTCTTCCTTGTGTTGCAGTTGCTTTTGTCAATCGTCTGAAACTAGTGTTCTCTATCTCTCCAACAATAGGAATAGTTTTTTCCAAGTACTCTGTCCTAACTCCTTGTGATTTTTAAACAGCTCAAGTCTACACCCAATCTTCTCTCCTCCTTGGAGTGTAGCCCCACTTTCTCATGTGTCTCCATTAGAACTAGTTCCTCATCTCTGGAACCATTCTTATGAATTTATTTCTGCATCCTTTTGTGCCTTCAAACTCATCCTAAACTGTGGTGCTCAGAACTGGACACAATATTTCAGATGAAGCCAAATCAGTGCTTATGGTAACATGCCTGCTTTTGTACCCTCTCCCATTTACAAAACCCAAGATCCCGTATGCTTTATTAACTACTTTCTCAACCTGCCTGCCTGCCTTTCAGTGATTCTTGCAGATGTAACCCAGATCTATAAAGCTGCAACATGACTTGCCAATTTTTAAGCTCGATGCTCCAGCCGATGAAGGCAAGCATGCTGTTTGCCTGCTTGACTACCTTCTCCACCTGTATTGCCACTTTCAGTGAATTGTGTACCTGTACACTCAGATCCCTCTGCCTGTCAGTACTCTTAAGGGTTCTGCCATTTACTGTATATTTCCTATCTTTAAGAATAAGAGGATGGTGGCATAATTTTGATGTGCACAATTTTCCACCTTAATTTCAATTTTGAGCTAAAGATTGAGATGGTATATGTTTTTTGAGGGGATAGCCATAATACTTTAATGTGATATTTCAGCCAACTTTTTTCTTATCTATTGCAGTGAACCAGCACAGACATAATCAATCCAATGGCTTCCTTTTTTACAACCATTCTAATTTCCTCTTAAGTGTGTGTGCATGGTCATTGGAGCTTGCTCTTTGATTTGTTTTTTATAAAGTTGGATACTGTTGTTATCATTATATCCAGCATTTTTGTCTACTTGACTAATTCTTAATTTCTCTAGTCTGGGAACAGTTTACATACCTGCATGTTCAATGACTATCTTACTGTCTTACCACCTTATTGGTCTTAAACTCAATTTCCAGCACTTACTCATGCTTGGTTTGTGTTTTCTTTTCCCTTCGTGCCTGATGTTTACCATGCTATTGCACTGCAGGCTGTTTTTCTTTAGATATTTCTGTCTGGCTGGGCAGGACATGCTTGCATAATGTCTAGGAAATCCCTAACCATCTGTTTTGATCACTGGTATATTGCAATGATGATTATTATGTTTGTAAACCATGCTTTTACAGGAAAAAATTTATTGATAACTAGGGTTGAAGGTCACATTCAATTATTATTTTCCATGGGCAGTAATAAAGTACATTCTATATCCTTGGTCTTTATGCTTTCCTTGTGAATTCAGGTGCTTGTATGTTTACATATCCATTGTTGGAAATATTTTGTAATCAAAGCCCAGTTTCATATTGATGATTTGTTTACGTTACTTTCAGCCAAATACATTTTATAAGATATGGGTTAAGTTTTGCTGTCAAAATAAGAGGCCAGTGAATCTGAGTAAGTTGTGTAGCAACTCCAGGAAAGGAGCAGATATGTGCTTAACCAAAATATTCAAAACATTTCTACCTCAGTTGTGTTACGTGAAAATGGCATCTCACTGTCTATATCATCATTTAAATGTATCACCTGCATTTAAGGAAGGTTGTGGGGCCCTTTGATGTATTTGTATTTGTGAAATCATTGTGAACTAAACTTGCTGCAGAAAGTTATGTCTTGCCTTTTCAAGTGTAATTACCATTTTAACAAGATGAAGTAATTATAGCTTGTCAATCACTGGCCCTGAAAATTAATCATTCCAAATGTGCCACCTAATTTCCTTCAAGTATTAATTACAGAACATTTAAAATGCTAAACGTAAACTTTTTAATTTATTTTTCGTATTCCTCTTTTGCACCTGAACTCACCTAGTCTAATCGCCATTCATTCAGTCCTTGTGCTGTTTCACAATCATCGATCTGGTTAAGGAAACAAACGTAGAAGAACTACTCCAGACAAAGACTTAGACGTTGGTTGTCCATACCACTTACTGTCCTTGCTGCCCTTGATCAGCTTGTATGTTTGGCAGCTTGCAATGCACACTTTTTAAAAAACCTAAAAGGGCAAGCCAAAATAATGGCTGAGACACATGCCATGTTACAGCAAAGTCTGAGCTTGGAAGGAATTTTGTTACTTGATTTTCTGAGACTTCTCTTTCCCACTGATTTGTTCAAACAATGAATGAAGGACTACACAAAGTTGTTAGGAATTGCAGTTGCTAATGATGTGGAAAAACATCTTTTGGAAGCTACCTTTCATTGGGTCAAGTAGCCACACTCAGTTGAGAGATTCTGGAGTAATCTCCTTTTCATGTCTGTCTTATGCCAGTAAATCAATGAAAAATGGACACAATTTTCAAAAGCAGAATGGAAAATGGGCAATTTACTTTCGCCTCTTTTAAGGAAACAAGACCCCACCAAAACAGGTAACCACGCTTGGCCAGTATGGGGATTGAACACATCATCTTGGCGGTATTAGCACCACGCTGTAACCATCTGAGCTAACCAGCCCACCAAATCCACACCAGTGACCCAGGGCGGGAATCGAACCCTGGTCCTTGGCATTGTAAGGTAGCAATGCTGACCACTGTGCTGTCCAGGGACCAGAATTCACCAGCCTTAACACAAGGCAAGGAATCACACTCCTTGAGTCTGGTGCCTCAGACCACTCAGCCATCCTGACAACTTAATTTACCTTGGAAACAAGATAGACTCAAGGTCGGAGGTGTCTTACCTACTTGTCTGCAAATATACACAAAGTTGTGCAAGGCTGGAAGTAGCCCAGCTTGTCTGGCCAAGACATTAAAATGTAAATGGCCTTTTGGAACACATTCTTGAAAAGACATTAAAATGTGCAAATCTCTCCTGTGGAATTAACAGTCACTATTGTTTGAATGCTTTCAGAAATCTTTTTCAATGGCAACTCTGATTTGGTGTCTGCAGATTAAAGGAAAAAGCATAGGAAGCAAACCACAAGAAGATGCAAATGACTGAAATTCAAATCCCATTGTGTGTTGATGCTAACATCATCAGGCAAGCCTCAAGTACAATGGGAAGATCTATACTGTGTCACTTGATGGATATGAACCTGGGACAAGAAATACTTCATTAAAATGCAACCGGAGGTCAGTCAGTCCGGGAGACACAAACATTACAGAGAGAGGAGAAGACCTTCACAGGTAGAGAAGTGGGGATAGCTAGTTCCAATATTCAACACTAATGCTTTCAGTAGATAGCCAGCCCATCTACCCACCCCACCACACACTGACGAGGGACTGATCTCACCCTATATATTTTTTAATATGCTTATTGCTATCCTTAAAATTCAAACTAGGGAAAGACCTAAAATGGCTGAATCTATGTTTGTCTTTGTCCCTGAGAAAAAAGCTACCTGGCAGAATTGGGGAATTTGCACATCGTTATCCCTGAAGAGCCGCTAACAAACCCCTGTGGGCTGCAGAGGCCAAATTAAAAGAGGGCCATACAAAGGCCATCTGCATGTCATAACCCAAAATGGCCAACAGGAGTCTGTTCATCTGTTGACACACAGGGTCTCACAACCTTCCTTTTAATTCTTAATGATTGAGACATTTAACAATTTCTGACCCAGATGAGGAATACGTGGTCTTTGTCAAAGGCAGTGTGTGGAGAGATGTGAGTCATGTGATATGAACCTCTGGGTTGGGAACCAGTAATATTGCCTTGCTGAACTGCAGAGTCTTTTTTTTATCGTCTGAATAGCAGCCTTACAGGCAAGGAGGTCTAGGTCAGGACGGACACCTGAGTCCATCAGCAATGCTCGCACTGGAAATTCATTACAATCGCCGACAACACTGATCTATCTGTACATGCCAATCTCATCATATGAAGACAAGAGAGGCTTTCTTAGTAAAGACACAAGCAATGTACTCTTTACCTCAGCTATACCATCTCTGTCTACGCATAGATCCCGTCTGTGATCCCTAATTGGTCCTTCTGCCCCCTTATCGCTTTTTTATGCTTGTAGAAAACTTGGGGTCTCTTCTGTATTGTCAGTCTCTTCTCATACCCCCTCTTTGCTTTCATCTTTGCTTCCCCTCTGAACTTGAGAAATTGAACCTGATTCTCCTGTTAATTATCAAGCAGTAAGAAGTCTGACAACACCAGGTTTAAGTCCAACTGATTTATTTGATAGTAAACTCACAAGCTTTCGAGGTTCCCCTCTTCAGGTGAAGAGGGGAACCTCGAAAGCTTGTGAGTTTACTATCAAATAAATCGATTGGACTCAAACCTGGTGTTGTCAGACTTCTTACTGTGTTTACCCCAGTCCAAAGCTGGCATCTCCACATCATGACAATTATCAAGCAGACATTTATTATGCTGCTTCTTGCTCTCAATCTCTCTCATCATTCAAGTAGCAGTGACTTTGATTACCCTACATTTCCAATTTGTGGGAATGTACCTGTACCACCATCTCTTTAAAGGCAGCTCATTGGTTGGAACTTTCCAACTGTTCATGCTGGCAGAATCCATTGACAATACACTTCTACTGTGGTAGAGTCAGTGGGACATCCCATTAACAGTGGTGGGACCGGAAGTTCCTGCTAACGGTACATTGTCTCCCATCATGAGAAGGATGCTGGAGGAAGGCCAGAGAATCCCACACAGTTTCTTCATTTTTACCTGCCAATCTTTTAATCCAACTTGGGGAAAGATCAGTTCTTATTCTACTGAAATTTTCTCCCACAACAAATTATTTTTTACCCTGGATTCTGCTTTTTCCTTTTCCATAGCTAAGTCAAATCTTATAATACTGTGACCGCTGTCCTCCAAATATTGCTCTACTGGCACTTAATCCACTTGTCCCACCTCATTCCTAAGAACCAATGTTCTATATCTTTTTGACTATGTGGTGGTCTGTAGAATGTGCTCAGTGTAATGCTGCTTTTATTGTTTCCTAACTTCAACCAAATAAACTCTGGCCTTGACTCATCCACGACCATCTTTGTGCCTAGCACTATAAAGGAGCCCTGAGAGAGAACAATTGCTTTAAAATTTTTATATATATTGATACAAAAATCTAATTTTATGATTCATATGTCTTTTAGTTTTGGAATTGTGAAATGTGAATAAGTAGATAAATCCGACCAGCCTGAGTTAATTGTAATTTACAAGTAACTTGTATATGGTCAATAAGCTTAGAGTTGTTCGTGAGAAACCTAAACAATGGATGACCATTGTTGTGACTTTGGTAGAGGCAGAAGGCTAACATCATTGGTCTCTGACCCTTAAAGCACAAGATCTACTCTTAGTTTGACTTTACTAAACCACCCCCTAAATGTACTTGTGCATAATATTAACCTATTATGAATGTGACACTTGTGCTTGCTGTGAAATCTGGGCCACAGTTTGTGATGGCCAGTCCTACAGGCCATCAGATGGGCTTCCATGAGATGGTAGTGATACTTAAACTTGATGATTTTCATCTGAGAAAAAAATCCACCAAAATACCAAAATAAGCTTTCACCTTGAGTGCACATAATGCCAGAAGAGTGTGCTTCACTGTTTGCAAGTCCCCAAAAGTATTTGTGGCTTGCCCTAGTTTCTAGCTGTGTCATTTTGCATGATTAATTCCACGTCAAGTCCACTAACTTGTTCACTTGCTGAAATTTTGCTGTCAGTTCTCCAATGTCCACTTAAAGAAAAGAATTTGAGGCATACGTAATGATTTGTTCCATCATGTCTAACTCCTGAACACACTGGTTAAATTCCTTTTCCGGTTTGAACAGGACACAAAATTTGTTTCGATTTCACCTGATTTTCTTCAGATTTAGGAAGTGCTCAATAATTTTGTTAATCAGGAGGGCCCAGTTTCAACTCAACAGTCATTGCACTGATTTGTATATAATGAGTCTCTGTCCCTCCCTTGCAGTTTACGGTTCAGCTCATTCAATTTTGCATTTGTCTATTAGAAATGGCAATTCTAGCAATTACGTGTTACTGATAGCTCACTGTACACCTTATTTCTTGATTTAAGAAAAGTGACAATTTCAGGGGCCAAATCTAAAAATCTCTGCAGGAGTTCTCCTTGACTTAATCACATCACATCTGCATGAAGGATTAACTCGCTGTAGATGGCATCAGGCTCATCGAGTAAGGAATTGAACAACTGAAGTTGCAGGACCCTGGCATGAATTGAGTTGACAATTTTGACAACAGCTATCAAGACATGAGAAAAACATGCTCACTGGCATTTGTTGGTGGATAACACGGTAGTAATTGACAAAGGAGAGGAATTCAGGATCAAAGTTTAGCAAAACTTGCACTCATGATGCACCAGTTTCTTGATCGTAATTTTTTTCAGTCACGTACCATTTTTAAATTTATTGTAGACGTCCTCGTCTCTTGTTCTCTGTTTTGATGGCAAAAGAGTGAGTAAGCCCTCCTTTGAATGCTATGCAAACAAAAATAATCAGTTGAGCCAAATCCATCGTGTTTACTGACTCACCAAACAGCAATGAAAAACATTCACTGCCACATGAACCTTGGTGTATTTGCTGAAGCATATCCTCGGACACCAATTCCACCCTGATGGCTACTGTTAAAGCACTATGTGGCATTCTCTTGTTGGTTGGCATAGTTTTATTTTTGTTTTTAAAGTCTTTGAACAAGGTGTTGGCAGCAACCGTCATAGCCTCCTTGACAACTTTGCCATCAGTGAACTGTTTGTTTTTCTAGCACATGAAAAAATAGGCCTTTTTGCTAGCCTTGCCTTTAGCCACAGGTTTTGAAAAGTGACTGTTGAACTTGCAACATTCCCTTTAATTCCCCAACTTTCTTGCCCGAAAGAGGCGACTTAAAGGGAAATTTTCCTGAAACTCTGCGTGCATTGTCTTGTGATACCATTCCAAATTACTACTTTTACTCAAGGCTACACTCTGTTGACAAATGGTCTTGCTGTTGATATTTGTAAAAAATACATTCACTTTCCCGTTCTTAGTGGAAATGGTAGGTTTTTGCCCTCGTTGGAGGACCCTGGCTCCTCACTCATTACTCACCACTTTGTCTTCAGCCAGCTTAGTCCACGTTTGGCGTTTGTAATTCGGCTGTCAATAAGCTGACTTGTTCGTTATCAGAAGAAGTCTAAGTTCCATGTTTTTTCTGTGGTGGTTCAGTAGCCAATGAGTTGATCATCATGAGAAACCTGAGTCATGCAGATTTTTGGCAGTGGTTCGGTACCAACAAAAGTTGACTTTGAGACTGCAGGCACGACCTGTCGATCACAATTGACTATTTGGAGACCATTGGTTTACACTCTGTCAAAGATTAAATTATTCATGTCGCTCTCAGAAGAAAAGTTGGGAACAGTTTGTAAACGTAGAGGCTCCTTTATAGGATACAGCAGGGAGGGAGGATAACCATATTCATTAAAATTTATGAACTATTCATATGGGCTACAGAATCAGTTGTATTGAAGATAAAAAGATAATTAGTTCACATTTCCGTTTGGAACATCCTATGTATGCTGTGTTATCAGGAAGATTGCCATGGGGGTTGGAATGTTCCTGTTAAGTTTATCTGGATATTTCTCACAGAAGATATTTGTAGATTTGGTTTTGTGTAAGTTGCAGCTTATTTTGAATTCATGCAAGGAAAAGAGATGGGAAGATTTGCCTAGCTTGGAGCTAAAGGATTAAATCCACAGTGATCCTCACAGTGAGAGCAAACTGTTTGCTTGGAGAATGCAGTCACCATAAGTTTGAGCTAAGATGTCCATAGTTGTGAACGTTTTACAAAATTGAAGGATTGTTTAGCCAAGAAGTAATGGAAAGATCCTGTGAAATTTCATACCATGAAGAATAGTTGAGTCACCTGAGGAGAAGCCAGTGAATTTTGGAGGCTTTTTTTTTTGGTGGCATATCTCAGGGTTTAAGACTTCACTGTATATTTTTACTATATGTCTAGATGTATCTTAGCATGCCCAATTTATAAAATCTTTTAAAAACTGAACAGTGATTTTAGAATAATGGAAGTCATTTTTGGCCAGGACTCAAATCAATCAAAAGGAACCTTTCAGAAAAGCTGCCTCATTGTTATCGCTAGAGGTGCTAATTATCCCTGTGACTATAAAAGATAAAATCCAAGGGAATTATACAAAGACAGTTTAATTTTGAAGACCAAGCCCAACATCAGCCTGTTCAGCCAAAGGCCCCCTGAAATCTCTTTTGAAATTATTAATTGTTGTAAACTTTACCATTGCAAGAATCCAGTCTAAAAAATATACATTCTCTGTCCAACTGACAGTAGAGAGATGGGAGTTTAATCATTGGCGGGATATGGGTGTCGCTGGCTGCCCAACATTTATTGCCCATCCCTACTTGCCCTTGGAGGGCAGTTGAGAGTCAACTACATTGCTGTGCCTCTGGAGTCACATGTAGGCCAGTGAAGACGGCAGATTTCCTTCCCTAAAGGACATTAGTGGGCCAGATGAGTTTTTCTGATAAACATTGGTTTCATGATGATCAGTAGATTCTTAATTCCAGACATTTTTTTTATTAAATTCAAATTCCACCATCTGCCATGGTGGGATTTGAACTCAGGTTCGAGAACATTTCCCGGATTAATAGTGGAACTGCACAGCTCAGACTGCAATTTCCCATCGCCCAAGCAGTAGGTCAGTGCGATGGCTCAGTCCAGGTTAATGCTTAGTACCCAACTACTCTTTCTGTACTAGCGCAATGAGACTATTTTATTGCTGCATGCCTAGCCCATCACAAAAGTCATCACCACTGGAGAAGTTAATTATGCAGCATCAGTCTTCAGCCTGCTGACCTCTGTGACAGAATTGGCCCTTGCTGTTGGCCCTTGATTCTAGACTCCCAATTCAAATGAAACAATAATTATTTATTTTGGGGTCCCGCACCTCTTTCTTTCTCAGTCTCTTATTGAATGTACCTCAGGCTACTTAATGACACACACCTTCCTCACATTCTGTTAATCCCCTTGACATTCTGGGTCGATTTAACATGGCCAATCAACCTAACCTGCGCATCTTTGGACTGTGGGAGGAAACCAGAGCACCAGATGAAACCCACTTGGTCATGGGGAGAATATGCAAATTAATATTAGCAACCAGAATTTAATTGGCTGGATTGGATTTTGAAACTGGCACTAATAAAGCTGTGGAAGGTTGAGACCAACAACCTAGAATGGTGACTGCTGAAAAGAATAGGAGGAAACTGTCTTAGTAAAATCTGAAAGTGATACAGCATGGGAAAGGATGAGAGTAAATGAGGAAAATTAAATCTCTGTACAAGGATGTCAAGGCATGTTTTGAAGATAAATTTTAAGCATGATGTGCAAATTGTGTGAAGTGTTGATGCTGTCCTATACATCATGGGTGTCTAATATGCAGGTCATTATTGAAATAACGTTCATGATCAGTTATTTGCAGCATCTTCTTACCCATGTTAAAGTATTAGCTGGAGAATATGAGTTTGGACTGTACGAAATGGGAGCAAAAAAGATCAAAAATCACATGCCTGCCTCAAGGGTATTTGAAAAATGTCACTTTTTTGGTTTAGGGCATATTCTGGTTTTCTTGCTACACTGAATATCAGTGGGTGAAGGATAGTACTGGAGCCTCGTCTTTATGCACTTTTATAAACTTTTGCTTACAGAAGTGTACGTTACAAACATATACCTCCAAATCTACACTCCCCACCCGCCCGAAGCATTTACCAGAATGACATTGATAGCATTATAGTTTGACTGAATTAGGACACTCAACTGAAAAACTGCCTGTAATTGAAAGCAGAAACTTTGGGCAAGCATCAAGTTTTTCAACTTCTACCACTCGCAGTGTTACCTATCTGGGCTGAATAAAATCCAGTTTCTAACCATTTGACAGATAATGTCAATAAAAATTCATGTCCGTGTATAACTCTGCAGGAGAAATGAGTTGCACCCAGATATATTTAACCAAACACAGGATGATGTCTCTTCACTTGTTTGTCTCCGTTTGATTATCCCTATCAGAGGTAATAGATAATATTTAGAAACTATCAAATCCTTTACGTTTTAAGCATGCAATCAGATTGCCCCTCATTCTTCCAGTACTAAAGGGCATGCAAAGTTAATGCAATCTGCCCTGATGATTTCACCTTCTGTACTCTGATAGTATTCTGGTCAATCCATTACCTCTCCAAGCATTAGAGTCCCAAGTTTCTGCTCCTTTACACTTTGTTTCTCAACATTTAGAAAATGCTCCCAATTTCTCTCTCTTGGTACAGAGTTGCCAACCTCATATTTGCCCATATTTAATGTTAGCACCTGTAGTTTTGTGTACTTACTCTTCATTGTAGCTACAAAGAAGGAGCTTAAAAAAAGCAGTAGAATTTTACAGTCAAACTGCAAATGTATTCAAGTGACTGGAATCTTCCCAGTCAGCCTACTAATAGGTAGAATAGGCTTAATTGGATAAGCAACAGTTTAGTTTTGCTCAGTACAGGCCGCATCGTTGTGAAATATTTTACTATATAGCAGTTCCTTGAAGCAAGGAGAATGTTTGCTGGGAAGTACTTTGGCAAGAGTTGCACATGGAGCCTGTTGCACTGCAGTATCACACCGTTCTGGCTGACCAGGAAATACATCCATGACAGGTAGTAAAAGTGTTAGTATTTGAAGGAGTTACGGAATAATGATTGTGTGGGTTTATGGTTGGTGCAGACTCGATGGGCGAAATGGCCTCTTTCTGCATTGTAATGTTTGTGTTATGAATGCACCTTCCTTAGCCATCAAGTTCTGGCATGGGAATCTAACTCAAAACTCTGGCTTAGAGGCAGGGGTGCCACCCAATCTGCCAAGATGGTTTGTTTGTCTAGACAAGGAATTCCTCAGCTTTGACTGTTGTCAGCTTGCTATTTGGTACATTCCATATTCAACAAATACATCAACTTGACTTGGACATGGACTGTCTGTCCTCCTTCATCACTCAATCAGCCTCCTGGATTTCATGACCTAACACCATTGTGGGAATGTTGATCGAAACAAGGGAAAGCTCACCATTATAAACTCTTCAAAAAGGAAACAAAAATGTGGCTTTGCGCCATCACCTGACTTTTGAGAACAAATAATTTAAATTCTTGTAAAACGTTTACATACTAATTTGTCTGGAGTTGTGATAAACTATTTAGTTGAAAAATATTCTACTTGCAGATACTGTCCAAGTTTTGAATGTTGTAATTTTGATTTTGCTTGAGAAAATGCTTAAATTTGAAATTTTAACAGCAAAAGTCATATGTATTTATGTTCACAGTAATAGAACAGGGATTTAATTATACATGTATGATGGAGTAACTGAACAGAAAACTGGATTAGAACAGAGAAGTATGTTGAAAGAGCAACAACACAGCACTCGATTCTGCCAAGTCTAACTAGCCACAGAGTAATAATTAGAAAAATGTGAGAGTAAGTAGTGAGCAATGACAGTATATTGAGTGCAGTATAAATGTGACCACTTGATTATTTTAACTGATTTTTTGACTACAAAATTAACCATGACTTTTTTTGGTTAATAATTCCTTTGTCCATGATGTGTTGTTTCAATATTCGCCACAATTGGCTAATTGATGATAAAATCCAAGCAAATTTGGCATTATGAGCTTCACTTGTTCATTTGATGCTTGCCATGAGAATATTGCTGGATTACCTTGCCCCATCTTAAACTGCTGTGGCACAACAATTTCTAACCTTGCAGATTACACCCAATTTTTAGGGGATAGTCAATATTAGGGAAGACTGCAACAAATTACAGGAGGATACTAATAATCTTAGATTAGTTGAATAATTAGCAAATTAAGTTCAACACAAGTGTGAGGTAATTTTTGGTAAGAAGAATAAAATTTTGCTTCTTATTTGGAAATTGCAAGTCCAGGTAGAGGAACAAATGGATCTCAAAGTACAAATACACCAATCCTTAGAAAGTTGCATCAAAGGTTAGTCGGGCCATTTAAAAAAAAAAGCAAGCGCTGGGCTTTATTGCCAGAGGAATAGAATTGAAAAGTCTGGAAAACAGACTAAACCCATTTTGAACCTTGGTAACGCCACATTTTGGGCTCTTAGATGAGGAAAGCTGGGAGGATACACCAATGGAGTATGAACACTAGCATGGACTGGTTGGGCTTAATAACCTGTTTCTGTGCCCTATGTCTCGTGTAACTATGAAGCCATGAGATATATATTCCAGTATTTAACTCAAAAAAATTATGTAGAAGTACAATAAACGCAGATAATGTAACTTGAGTTGTTACACCAATAGTATTTATGTGCTTGTGTACGTATTCTAAATGAATACATTTGTACAAATAGGCTTCTGGAATGTATGAAGATGTGTAGCAAAGAAGAAAATGTCTCAGCTTAATGCAGATCTTTTCAGGAGTCCACTGCGGATATTGTGGGATGTGGCAATCTGCACTTAATCGACGGCCACTACTTTGATGCAATGTTGCCCTTTTCAAGAGGGCTGATTGGTGCAGAAATGTGCAATCAAACCACACTCAAGTTGAATATACTATTGGGTTTAGGGGCCATTGTCAGATTCTGCTGGGTGCTGGGAGTAATTGACTGACATCAAGGCTCCCAATCCCCGGACAGCAGCCTTCAATAGGCAGGATTTCTATTCACTCAATGTGTATCTGGTCTTTGAACAGCTTGGAAGGATCCTTCAGGTGTGTGTCTGGTTCCTGAGAAGCAGCCATGACACTTGCATACTTGAGCTGTCCCAGGTGCCGCAGCTTTTCTGGTCGCTTATGCACCTTCAGGGAAAAATGCTCAATGACTATGGCTGCCCACTGAGAACGTGACTACTAATGCTTGTGAGGACCCCACACATGTAGAATATATAAATATATTTGAAACAGTTCCGAGACAGTTTACTTGACTGAACTGGGATGGGCGGGCGGTGGGGAAGGGGTTATCTTGTGCAGAAAGGTTGAGCAGCTTGGGCCTCTATCCATTGGATTGAGAGGCAATCTTTATGAAACACACAAGATCCTGAAGAAGCTTTGTTCTGTGGAATCACTGCATGGTAGAAGGAGGCTACTTTCCACATTGAGTCTGTATTGACTCTTTGAAATAACAGCTTACCCAGTCATCCATCACCCATGCAGATACTAGGAGAACATGCAAAGTCTACAAGCAATCACCCAAGGCCAGAATAGAACCTGGGTCCCTGGTGATGTGAATCAATAGTGCTAACCATTATTGACTCCCATTGACAGTGTGAATGCTGAAAGGATGATTCACTCATGAGAAAGACCAGAATAAGGGAAAATGGTTCAAAAATCAGAGGCCTCCATTTAACAGAAATGAGAAGAATACTTTTCTCTTGAGATAGGCAGATGGCAGAGTTGAGGCCACAACCAGGTGAGCTATGTTCTTATCGAATGACAGAGCAGGCTTGAGGGGCTGAGTGGCCTACTCCTAATTTGTATATTTGTACCACCTGCTGCAAAGCAATCAGTGACCATCACTCAATCCTAATGAAATGAAACAGTATGTAGCATAATATATTAATCTTGAATTAAGTGACACAATGCACAGCTTAAAACTGAAACCATTTACCTGTGAACCCCTAAGTGGAGCTAAATTTTAATTCTTTGACATGTGCTCCTATATGATGGTGCTCTGGACTTTGAGATGCATTAAAGGCAAACTGCTGACTTTTTTATATAATAGCTTGTGATGGCATTGATAGTACAGTACTCCTCTGGTTGCCTGATGCCTGGCATTTAAAGGTTGCAGCTTTTTGTGGCACTGGCAGAGGGCTCTGAGGAGCTGAACTCTCATACTGAGCAGCCTGAGATGATCCGCCAGATGCAGATGGCAGACAGTATTCCCTTGCGAGGTACACTGGATTACTCTACTCAGCAGAAGGTGCAAGGGCCTGCTGGAAACTCTAGGTGTTCTGACTACTTTCGCCATGCCGCTGTTGCATTGATCTAATAAATAGCCGATGGCATTTAGGTTTGAGTGCATCTCTGGTATCCACTGACTTATCTGTGGACCTGGCTGTCATTGAGGATGGACGTTATAGCGTAGGGCTCAGGATTAAACTGGGCCCCTACAGCCCTAAACTGTCAGTGTTCTCAACTGGTACAGCTCCATCAGCTGCAGTAGTGTGTCTATGCTGTGCTTATCATGTTGTGTTCCTGAACCCACATAGGAACAAATATCTGCAGTGGTGGAGAGTTTGGGGGAAATGATGTGGCACTGCATCTGTTTCATTTTTCTCTCTCTCCTCCTTCTCCTCCTTCTCCTTCTCCTCCTCCTTCTCCTTCTTCTTGTCCTCTCGGTCTCCCCCACCGAGTGACGGTTAGCTTTTTAGCAGTAGATGGTGAGTAGCCATCCATCCTAATGTAACTGTCATTCCTGGGAGTAATGTTTATACGTTTTGCAGTTATATTTTGGTCTTAGCAAAGTTAAGATTGTATTAGCTGAAGCTTAGAAGAGAAAGAAACAACTTAATTGAAAAATAGAAGATAGTGAAGATAGTGATTGTTTTGTTTCGGTCTTCACGGAGGAGGACGTGAATAATTTGCCGGGTGTTAGAGATGGAATGGTGGTAGGACTGGCGGTCTCGATGACATTACTGTTACTAGAGAGGTGGTGCTCGACAGACTGGAGGGGCTGATTGTGGACAAGTCCCCAGGACCGGATGGAATGCATCCGAGGGTTCTGAAAGAAATGGCGGAGGTGATAGTGGATGCCTTGGTGGTTATTTTCCAGACGTCGCTGGATTCCGGGGAAGTGCCGGAAGATTGGAAAGCGGCTAATGTTACGCCATTGTTTAAGACGGGTGCCAGGCAAAAGGCGGGGAATTATAGGCCGGTTAGTTTAACGTCTGTTGTAGGTAAAATGTTAGAATCCATCATCAAGGAGGAAATAGCGAGGCATCTTGAGGGGAATTGCTTGATAGAGCAGACGCAGCACGGTTTCGTTAAGGGGAAGTCGTGTCTGACAAATTTACTGGAGTTCTATGAGGATATGTCTAGGGCGGTGGATAGAGGAGAGCCGGTGGATGTGGTCTTTCTTGATTTTCAGAAGGCGTTTGACAAGGTACCTCACAAGAGGTTATTGCAGAAGGTCAGGGGACATGGAGTTGGGGGCAGGGTGTTAGCGTGGATAGAGGACTGGTTGTCAAATAGGAGGCAGAGAGTGGGGGTCAATGGGTGCTATTCGGATTGGCGGTTGGTGACTAGTGGAGTGCCTCAGGGGTCGGTGCTGGGGCCTCAGCTATTTACCATTTACATAGATGATCTGGAGGAGGGAACCGAGTGTATGGTGTCGAAATTTGCTGATGACACCAAGATTGGTGGAAAGGCAAATTGTGCGGAGGGTGTGGAGAGTCTGCAGAAGGATCTAGATAGGCTGGGGGAATGGGCCAGGAACTGGCAAATGGAATTTAATGTTGGCAAGTGCGAGGTGGTCCACTTTGGTAGGAATAATGGTAGGAAGGATTATTACTTACGTGGAGAAAAACTGCAGCAGGCGACGGTGCAGAGGGACCTCAGGGTCCTTGTGCATGAGTCGCAAAAACCCAGCTTGCAGGTGCAGCAGGTGGTCAGGAAGGCGAATGGGATGCTGGCCTTCATAGCGAGGGGGATTGAATATAAAAGTAGGGAGGTCTTGCTGCGGCTGTATAGGGCATTGGTGAGGCCGCAGCTGGAGTACTGTGTGCAGTTTTGGGCGCCGTACTTACGCAAGGATATTTTGGTCTTGGAGGGAGTGCAGAGGAGGTTTACTAGGCTGATGCCGGAGTTGAGGGGGTTGAGCTATGAGGAGAGGCTGAATAAACTAGGCTTGTACTCGTTAGAGTTTAGAAGAATGAGGGGAGATCTCATTGAGACGTATAAGATGATGAATGGGATGGATAGGATAGAGGTGGAGAGACTCTTCCCGCTCAGAAAGGACAGTAGGACTAGGGGGGACGGTTTAGAACAGAGTTGCGGAAGAACTTCTTCACTCAAAGGGTGGTGAATCTCTGGAATTCTCTGCCTGTTGAAGTGGTGGAGGCTACCTCGCTAAATATTTTTAAGAAGAGGGTTGATGGGTTTTTGATAAGAGAGGGGATTAAGGATTATGGGGAGAGGGCGGGAAAGTGGAACTGAGCCACGACAGATCAGCCATGATCTTATTGAATGGTGGGGCAGGCTCGAAGGGCCAGATGGCCTACTCCTGCTCCTATTTCTTATGTTCTTATGAAGGGTCTTGACAAAGTGGATGTGGAGTGGATCTTTCTTATGGGCGAATCTAGAACGAGGAGTCACTATATGTAAAAAATAAGGGATCGCCCAAGGCAGAGATGAGAAATTATTTCTGAGGACTGAAAACCTTTGAAACTCGTTTTCTCTAAATGCTGTGGAAGCAAAGACTTGATTATTTTGAAGACAACAGTGGATAGATTTTTGATAAGCAAGGGGAAAAGGGGGTGAAATGTTATCTTGGTGGTAGGTGGGAATGTGGAGTTAAGGTTACAATCAGATCAGCCATGGTATTGAATAGTGGAGCAGTCTTGAGGAGCCAGGTGGCCTACTCATCTTAATTCGTATGTTCATAAATATATTAAATTGGGAGTTAACAACAACATGCATTTTCTGTCGAAGTTAATAGAACATTGAGTTTTCTTAAACCAGCCAGAAATACACATTTTATTTTTGTCATGCTAATTTTGGTGAAATTTAAAATGGTGAAATGGATTGATATTTTTGGCTTATTAACAGGGATGTTGACAGAGAAATATGTTGAGTAGAGCTTGGTGTCTCCTTCAGAGTGCAAATTTAAGTAACTAAGATGACAAATTAGCTGAACAGCTGTGAAATGCTGGTTTGGAAAATAGAACTGAACAAGTTGTCATGACCATATGTTATACTGAGAAAGTCCTTTCTCATTGGTATTGTACATTCTTATTTACCATCTGGCCAGGTGTAGTAACATAAACTTAGAGGTCTGTGCAAATTCTATCCATGTCATTTAAGAATATCAATTCTGTTATTTAAAGGTAATTGGAAATCAAAAAAGCTGATATTGAAAAGTAACTATGACATATTGTCCACATGTTCCACTAATGTAACATTCGCAAGACTGAAGGTATCTGGTTCTTAGCACATATTCACTTCAAACTCAATTCCATCCAAAAAAAAACAAAAAATCAGCCCGGGAAACAGGCCCTTCGGCCCAACGAGCCCGCGCCGCCATATCAACACCACCAGTCCACCTCTCTACCCATGACCCCTATCTAATGTTTTATGGACATCCAGATTGAGGGAAACTGATTTAGGGACGAGTTATTCCTGCCAATCAGCCTAACAGCACATCTTTGGGGTGTGGGAGGAAACCGGAGCACCCGGAGAAAACCCACGCAAGCACGGGGAGAATGCGCAAACTCCCACAGACACCGGCCCAAATCCATGTGTCTGCACAGCAATCAGCGATAGTCACTGAGCTGTCGTCTTGCCCAGTATCTTGTCCAGTTTAGGCACACGCTAACGACATGAAGCACTAGGCCAATCTCAAACAACCAAGAGCAGCCCCAGTACGACCCATCGCCTGTATGCCCCTCGTTGGACACAAGGTAATCCGATCTAGTTGCTCAGGTTACTTTGTCATCCTCAACTCTGAGCTAAATACTCATATCGCAAATCCACGTTTCCACCTCTTATCACTTGCTTTCATCCCTGCTTATCACTCTGATGCTGAAATCCATATTATGCCAGTCACATCCAGGCCTAACTTTTGCAATGATATACTCTGGCCACCTTGAAGTCCATGTTATAAAAACTGCAGCCCATCCAGAACTCTGCTGTGTGAATCTTACATACATCTGTACCCTTTCTTTGTCGTGTTAGTCTCCTGATCTGTATGTTAATTTCAAAATCGTTATCTTCATTTACACAATCTTCCAAAACTACACTCCATCAAATTCTGTAAGCCTACAGCTTTATTCTCTTGTTTGTACTTTGTCCTGTTGCCTGGGCTACTACCGTTTGTTCTCACTTCACTTTCCACCACTGTCAGATGTCTTGAGCATGCAGTTATTGTGGCTGAGTTTTGGAAGTTTCTCCCAAAACTTCACCACTTTTCCATATCTTCAAAATCCTGTCATCACCATTTTGGACAAATTTTCTATTCCTTGAAATCTTCCTTCATTTGCCTCCAGCTCAAGTGCTTTGGGGTGCATTAGTGTATTATGGATACTGTCAAATACCAAGTAGTGTTTTGTTTTTGATTTCCACACTGTACTAATATTGAGGCAGGCTGTTTTGTTCATTTACTCTGGAATTCTATGCTAAGCATTGATAAGTAGTTTAAAACAAATCCATTGGTGAGCCATTGTGTGTCTGGTGCACTCAGTTGCCTAGTAATGTGACACAAAAATGCAGTGAAATGGCTGCATGATGTTATCTGTGATGTTAGAGACATCAGGAAAATAGGTTCATTCATTCTGCGCATAAAAAAAGTTCTCTTCCATTCAGATACTGGGCTTCACCATGATTGAGGATGAGAATGCTCATATATTAATAATTTGGAAGGGGGAACCAAATGAGTTTTCAAGTGAGCTGTGAGGAGGATGCAGATGTGCTTCAGCATGGTTTAGACAGGCTGGGAAAGTAGGCAGATGCAGTATGATGTGAATAAATGTGAGGTTACCAACTTCAGTAGTAAAAATAGGAAGGCAGATTATGATTTGAATCGGTGTAAATTGAGAGCATTGGATACTTGGTGAGACCTTGGTGTCTTCTTGATTCAGTCGCTGAAAATGAGCGCACAGATGCAGCAGGCAATGATGAAGGCAAATGGTATGTTGGCCTTCATAGCAAGAGGATTTGAATATAGAGATTGGGATGTTTTGCTGCAATTGTATAGGGTGTTGGTGAGGTCACACTTGGAGTATTGTGTGCAGTTTTGGTGTCCTCATCAGAGGAAGGATATCCTCACTGTAGAGGAAATGCAGCAAATGGTTTGCCAGGCTGATTCCTGGAATGGCAGCTGTGTCATATGAGGAGAGACCAAATTGGTTAAGATTATATTCATTGAAGTCTAGAAAAGTGAAAGAGGATCTCATAGAAATTTATAAAACTCTAACAAGATGAGCCAGAGTAGATTCAGAAACAATCATCCCAATGATGGGGGAGTCCAGAACTACGGGGTCATAGTTGGAGTATAAGGGGTAACCCTTTTAGGACTGAGGTGAGGAAAAATTTCTTTATTCATAGAGTCATGAATCTGTGGAATTCACTACCGCAGAAGTAATTGAAATCACAACATTTTGGCTTCAAGAAGAAATTGGGTCTAGCACTTGGGCCTAAAGGGATCAAGGGATATAGGGAGGAAGGCAAGCTCAGGATTTTGATTAGTGATCAAAATGAGTGACAGAACAGTCTCAAAGGGCCAAATGGCCTACTCCTGTTTCTACTTTCTATGTTTCTATGGGCCCAATGTTACTAAAAATTCACACCCGTTTTTAGGTGCAAAATCACGGTAAATTCGGACGTTGGGCCTTTAACAGAATCTGCACCCGAATCCAAGCAGATCACAACTTTCCAACACCCAATTCAGGCACGGATCCAGTCTGCGTGCAAATCAGGCGGCCCGACGATTCAAATGTATTAACATGCATTTAAATCGATTTAATGAACTGTGCGCCCAACTCTCCCGCTAAATCCCACTTTACCGTCTTCTGGTCTGCTCTGCGCTGTGAGCGACCTACTAAATAAAAATCTGAAACTGTTGCAGGGGAACCTCCGAAGCGGGTTCAGAGCCTGCAACGGCTCTCTGACCCAGATCATCCTCGTGCGCGGGTGGGGGGTTGGGGAGTGAGTGAGTGAGGTCACATCGTTGTCTGGTTGGGCTGATCGTTGTCTGGTGGTGGGGGGAGGCGATTTAGATGCCCCTCTGGAGGGGAGGGGGAGTGAGGCCACACCATTCTTGGGGGGGCGGGGGTGGTGGGTGCAGGGGGTCCACTGCCACTCTGCAGGCGATTGTGGGGGAAGGGGGCAGGGGTCACAGTCAGTCTGGGTAGTTGGGGGGTGGGGGGAGCAACAAGGGACCAACCGCCGAAGAGTAATGTGTGTGGGAGCTTGCACTTGGACTGAAAGGACCAAATGACGCAGATTTGAAATGCTGTTGGAAGTTTTGCCTAGCTTGCACTTGAGGGCAGATCTCCAGAGAAAACCCTCACCATGAAACACAGTTCTGGGCTATAAAAAGAAGAATGGAAGTAGATCCTTGACAGCTAAAAATCCCCCCCCCCCACACACACATCGATCGCCCTCAGAGTGGCAGCAGACCTCCCTGTCCTCCTGCCCCCCCCCCCCACCCACCCACCCACCACCACCACCACCACCACCACCACAGACCTATCTGCACCCCCCCACCACCACCACCTCCCAAGATACACCCTCTTCTGCTTGTCGCTGTCGAGCTGCTTTCTGCAGCCCGGGAGCGATCTGACGTGGGTGCACTTTTTCCAATTTTATTCCAACTATGCATGCGCAGTTCAGAGCTCCGATCATTCCAGCAGCGCCAAGCCCCGCCCACAGCACGAATCGGACCACGCACAAAACGTATGGGCACGCTGCAAAGACGATTCCGGGCTCGGATCTGTATTGCGCCTGGATCCAGCCCTTAGGGCCCGATTTTTACCATTTGGAGTCTACGTTCATGAAAACTCTTTATCTCTCATTCCTGGCTGTAGTATGCCAAATGGGCTTTGCTGTGGTCTGTTGATTGAGATTTTTTGTTTTATATTCAATGTACGTGTGTTACTATGTAGAAGCTTCACGTCTGATCCTGAGATATGTTTGCTACTGTCCCTGACGTGGTCTTCTACGTTCTGCATTGATTCAGGATTGATCTTGTTGCTTGGCCGCAATGAAGGCATGATGCATCTGTTGGGCACTAAGTTATGGTTATCATGGTATGCTACGCTGTTTTTGGAAGCCCACTGCATCTCCTGGATTCCCAGTTTTTGGCTGTATCTATTTCACTGGCCCCACTTTAGACAGTCTGGTTCAACACTACATTCTGGAAGATTTCCGCACAATGAACATAAAAGCTTACCCTTATGATGAGTATCAGTGGTCACTTGTACCAATTCTACAATACCAGTTTTCTAACAAGTAAGACGATATAAAGACACTGGTTACTTGCCAGTAATGCAGGCAAGGTCTGGCAGGCCCGTCTTTCAGGCTTTGCTAAATTATTGACCCACTCTTAAAAGGGGTGCTCCACTCAAAAGTGCATTCATGTTATCATTGGAACTTCCCCAGCTGATCATGAGGGAGTAGGCTTTTTCAGTTGAGGTTGTAGATGGTGATCAGAATGCTTTTATGACTTTGTTTAATTTGAAGCTGTGAAACTTCATGGGATCCATATTCTCTTATGACTTGTCAGCCCACTCCTACTTCTATCTCACTTTTAACTAGGAACTATTGTAAATCCACTTGCAAGTACAATAGGACTTGCACAGAAACAAAATACTTCTTTAATTTATGCAACACCTCTCAGACTTCAGAGTAATCCAGAAAGCCTTAGGGATCACTTTGAAGTGTTGTCAGTGTTGTAATCTAGGAAATATGGAAACTAATTTATGCCAGGCAATATCCCAGCAGTGAGATAATGAGCAGATCTGTTTTGGTGGCCAGAACATAAAGCTGCCGTGCTGCTCTTCAAGTAATGTAATGGGAATGTTGTGCATCCACCTGATCGGCCAAATAAGGCCTCAGTTTAACATCCAAAAGACCTCTGATGCACCACTCTCTGCACTGGAGTATCCATCTCTTTTATATGCTTAGCCTTTCGGTTGGGTCTTAAACCCACAATATATCTGACTCCAAGACGAGAGATAAAACAGGGACTACATTTCAAAAAATACTTCATTGGCTGCAAAGTACTTTGGACATATAGTCATAAAAGATACTATATTAATGTAGTCTTCCCTTTCCTCTCTACTTCCTTCCCTCAGTTTCCCAAGGGCTGGTGATTCAGGGCTCCAAGTGCTAGCTATTTTTTTCATTCATTCGTGGGAGAAGGGTGTTGCTGGCCGACCAGCATTTATTGCCCATCCCTAGTTGTCCTGGAGAAGGTAATGGTGAACCGCTTTCGTGAATCACTGCAGTCCATGTGCTGTGGGTTGACTCAATACTATCAGGGAGGGAATTCCAGAACTTCAACCCAGCGATCGTGAAGGAATGGCAATATATTTCCAAGTCAAGATGGTGAGTAGCTTGGAGGGGAACCTGCAGATGGTGGTAATCCTGTGTATTTGTTGCCCTTGTCTTTCTAGATAGAAGTGGTCATAGGCTTGGAAAATGCTGTCTAAGCATCTTTGGTGAATTGCTGCAGTGCATCCTGTAGATAGTACATGTTGCTGCTGCTGACCGTCGGTGATTGAGGGAGCATATGTTTGTAGATGTGGTGCCAGTCAAGCGGACTCCTTTATCCTGGATGATGTCAAGCTTCTTGTGTTGTCGGAGCTGCACCCATTCAGGCAAGTCGGGAGCGCTCCATCTGATCCCTGACTTGTGCCTTTGTAGATGGTAAGTAGACACTGGGGAGTCAGGAGGTGAATTACTCGCCGCAGTATTGATAGCCTCTGACTTGCTCTTGTAACCACTGTGTTAGTCCAATTGAGTTTTTGGTCCCTAAGGATGTTGATGGTGCAGGATTCAGTGATGGTAACACCATTGAATGTCATGGGGCAGTTGTTAGAATGTCTCTTATTGGTGATAGTCATTGCCTGGCATTTGTGTGGTGTGAATATTACTTGCCATTTGTCAGCCCAAGTCTGGATATTGTTCCAATATTGTTGCATTTGAACATGGACTGAGTATCTGAGAAGTTGTGAATGGTGCTGACCATTGTGTAATCATTGGTGAACATCCCCGCTTCTGACCTGATGATGGAGGGAAGGTCATTGATGAAGCAGCTGAAAATGTTTGGGCCAAGGACACTACCCTAAGGGACTCATGCGGAGATGTCCTGGAGCTGAGGTGACTGACCCTCCACAACCATCTTCCTATGTACCAGATGTGAATCCAGCCAACAAGAGTTTGCCCCCTAATATTCATTGATTCGAATTTTGCTGGGGCTCCTTTATGCCACATCTGATCGAATGCAGCCTTGATGTCAAGGGGTGTCATTCTCACCTCTGGAATTCAGCTCTTTCATCAGTGTTCGAACCAAAGCTGTAATGAGGTCAGGAGCTGAGTGACTCTGGTGAAACCCAAACTGGGCATCACTGAGCAGGTTATATCTGAGCAGGTGCAACTTGATAGCGCTGTTGTTGACCGCTTCCATCAGTTCACTGATGAACAAGAGTAAACTGAGTGGTAATTGGCCAGTTTGGGTTTGTCCTGCTTTTTGTGTACAAGACACACCTGGGCAATTTTCCACATTGTTGGGTAGCTGCCAGTGTTGTAACTGTACTGGAAGAGCTTGGCTAGGGGAACGGCAAATTCTAGAATACAAGTCTTCAGTAGCATTGCTGGAATTTTGTCAAGGCCCGTTGCCTTTGTAGTATCCAGTGTCTCCAACTGTTTCTTGATATCACGTGGAGTAAATCAAATTGACTGTACAGTGACATCTGATATGCTGGGGACCATTGGAGGAGGCAGAGATAAGAACATAAGAACATAAGAAATAGGAGCAGGAGTAGGCCATCTAGCCCCTTGAGCCTACCCCGCCATTCAATAAGATCATGGCTGATCTGTCATGGCTCAGTTCCACATTCCTGCCTTCTCCCCATAACCCTTAATCTCCTTGCCTATCAAAAACCTATCAACCCGCGTCTTAAGAATATTGAGCGAGGCAGCCTCCACCACTTCAACGGGCAGGGAATTCCAGAGATTCACCACCCTTTGAGTGAAGAAGTTCCTCCTCAACTCCGTTCTAAACTGCCCCCCCTTTATCTTGAGGCTGTGCCCTCTAGTCCTACTGTCCTTTCTGAGCGGGAAGAACCTCTCCACCTCTATCCTATCCATCCCATTCAACATCTTATACGTTTCAATGAGATCCCTCGTTCTTCTAAACTCTAACGAGTATAAGCCTAGTTTATTCAGCCTCTCCTCATAGTTCAACCCCCTCAACTCCGGAATCAGCCTAGTAAACCTCCTCTGCACTCCTTCCAAGGCCAAAATATCCTTGCATAAGTGCGGCGACCAAAACTGCACACAGTACTCCAGCTGCGGCCTCACCAGTACCCTATACAGCTGCAGCAAGACCTCCCTACTTTTATATTCAATCCCCCTCGCTATGAAGGCCGGCATCCCATTTGCCTTCCTGACCACCTGCTGCACCTGCAAGCTGGGTTTTTGCGACTCATGCACAAGGACCCCGAGGTCCCTCTGCACCGTCGCCTGCTGCAGTTTTTCGCCATGTAAGTAACAGTCCTTCCTACCATTATTCCTACCAAAGTGGACAACCTCACATTTGCCAACATTAAATTCCATTTGCCAGTTCCTGGCCCATTCGCCCAGCCTATCTAGATCCTTCTGCAGACTCTCCACACCCTCCGCACAATTTGCCGTTCCACCAATCTTGGTGTCATCAGCAAATTTTGAGACCATACACTCGGTTCCCTCCTTCAGATCATCTACATAAATGGTAAATAGCTGAGGCCCCAGCACCGACCCCCTGGGGCACTCCACTCGTCACCAACCGCCAATCCGATTAGCACCCATTGACCCCCACTCTCTGCCTCCTATTTGACAACCAATCCTCTATCCACGCTAACCCCCTACCCCCAACTCCATGCCCCCTTACCTTCTGTAATAACCTCTTGTGAGGCACCTTGTCAAATGCCTTCTGAAAATCAAGAAACACCACGTCCACCGGCTCTCCTCTATCCACTGCCCTAGACACATCCTCATAGAACTCCAATAAATTCGTCAGACATGACAAATCATCCACTTGGCACTTCTAGCTGAAGATTGCTGTGAATGTTTCAACCTCATCTTTTTGCACTATGTGTTAGGCTCCTCCACCATTTGAGGATGGGGATATTTGTAGAGCCTTCTCCAGTGAGTTGTCCACCACCATTCACAACTGGATATGGCAGGACTGCAGAGCTTAGATCTGATCCATTGGGTGTGGGATCCGTCTGTCACTTGCTGTCCATGCCATTTGGTATGCAAGTAGTCCTATTTTGTAGCTTTACCAGGTTGACACGTCATTTTTAGGTATGCTTGGTGCTGCTCCTGGCATGCCCCCCTGCACTCTCCGTTGAACCAGGACTGAGCCCCTGGCTTGATCATAACGGTTGAGTGGGGGATATGCTGGGTCATGAGGTTGTAGATTGTGCTGGAGTACAGTTCCACTGCTGTTGATGGCCCACAGTGCCTCATAGATGCCCAGTCTTGAGTTGCTAGACCTGTTCGAAGTCTGTTCCATTTAGCACGGTGATAGTGCCACACAACATGATGGAGGTTTTTCTCAGCGTGGAGGCGGGATTTTGTCTCCACAAGAACTGTGATGGTCACTCTTATTGATACTGTCATGGTCAGGTGCATCTGCAGCCAGCAGATTGGTAAGGATGAGATCATGTGTTTTTGCTTCTTGTTGGTTCCTTCACCACCTGCTGCAGACCCAGTCCAGCAGTTATATCCTTTAGGACCTGACCAGCTTGAACAGTAATGCTGCTGCTGAGCTACTCTTGGTGGTGGACATTGAAATCCTCCACCCAGAGTACATTTTGCTTCCTTGCCACCTCCAGTGCTCCCTCCAAGCGTTGCTCAATATGAAGGAGTACTGATTCATCAACCGAAGAAGGACAGTACGTGGTATCCAGTAAGAGTTTTCCTTGTCCATGTTTAACCTGAAACCATGAGACTTCATGGGGTCCAAAGTCGATATTAACGACTCCCAGATCAACTCCCTTCTGACTGTGTACCACTGTGCAGCCTACTCTGCTGGGTCTGTCTTGTCTTATCCAGGAATGGTAATGGGTGTTCTGGGGTGTTATCAGTAATGTATGATTCCGTGAGAATGACTGTCAAGTGTTGCTAGACTCGTGTGTGAGTCAGTGCTCCCAATTTTGGCACTAGCCCCCAGATGTTAGTGCAGAGGACTGTTTGTTTTGCCATTGTCTTTTCTGGTGCCGAGGTCGTTGCCAAGTGGCATGTTTAGTTTCATTTCTTTATGCCTTTGCAATGATTGATGCAGTGGCTCACTAGGCCATTTCAGAGGGCAGCTGAGAGCCAACCACATTGCTGTGGTGCTGGAATTCACGAAGGCCAGGCCAGCAGTGATGGCAGATTTTCTTCCCTAAAGGACATTAGTGAACATGATGGGTCTTCCCGACATTCAACAATGGTTTCGTGGTCATCAGTAGACTCTTAATTCCAGATATTTTTTAATTAAATTCAAATTCCGCCATCTGTCGTGGTGGGATTTGAACTCGGGTCCCCAGAATTTTCTGAGTTTCTGGATTCATAGCCTAAAGTAGCGGTACAGTGAAGTCCCGATTTAGCGCAAATTTAGATATAACGCTATGAATCATTGGGCCCTTTTTTTCTCGCTCTTTCCGGGGAATTGAAAAGTTTCTGGTGAGTTAATTTCATGTTTTCTTAGATCAAAATGGAGCAAACTGCTAGAAAAAGAAAATCTTTTTCTGTGAAAGATAAGCTTTCATGCATTTGATGTGATCAAGACTAAAAATCAAACTCAAGTTGCATGAGACCTCAGATACCGGAATCAACACTTCATGGCTGGAAATCTCCAGAAGAAAAGTTACACGCTTCACTTTGCAAAGTTGAAAAACAAGGAGGACTAAAAGCCAAATGCCTGAAGACAACCAAAGATGTCAGCCTCGATGACTCCCTGTACAAGTGGTTCGTTCAAGCTTGCTCAGAAGGCCTTCCAATTTACGGAGACAAGTGTACCAGTTCTTGAGGCACAAAAAGATGATAATGAAGAGCCTCCATCCCCAGAAGTATCTGCAGCCATTGAACATGTCGAGGCTAGCCTCTATTGGCTGGAGATCCAGGAGGTGGACCACACAAAAACGCTCCCAATTCAGAAGCATTCTAGATTTTGCTTGCAGACAGCAAAATGCTATGTTCAAGCAAGGAACACGATCACTTTTTTATTTTGTTGTTTTGTTTTTGTTTATCAAAAAGCTTTACAAAAAATTAATTTGTCTTTTACTGTAACAATGATTCTATTCACAGAATTCTTTAATTAAAAGGTAATTTACTTGCCAGATGGTAAACGTGCAAAAACGGGTCATATAGGACAATAATAGGGTTGTCTTAGGATGTTAGGTCAACATTGGGTCAGTTTGAACGCTGATTTTCTTGAACCCCAATTTGGTGCCACCCTGCTTTTTTCGCGATAACACATTGTGGACCCAAATAATTGCGTTACAACAGGGCCACACTGTATTATCACTAGACTATCGCCTCCCTGTTATTATTGCACATGTGGGAATGCTCCTCCACTGTGGAAGTCTACTGAGCAGGTTTAAACAGAGTTGACCGAACTGAGATTGCCTTAGCCACGGCCTAATGGGTTGCTGGAACAATTGGTTATGGGTCCATTTCACTTTTAAACATTTTTTCCTTTGCATTTTTCACTTCTGTTTGAAATATTGATCTCAGGTTTTTCTTTGCCAAAAGCAACAAATGTTAAGACGTTCAGTGCCATTGAGCGTACAACACTACTGAAAGTCCGGTGATCGCACTTGTGACCTGTAATTTGGGTTGCTTGCCCAATGATTCTGTCACTTTTCTTAAAATTGATATTAACAGGCACAGGACCTGCTCTGGGGATACTACAATATTGCATTATGAAAGCAGTAGAATGCTTTATTTGTTTTATGCGATAATAAGAATTAATCATGCAATCTATACCTGTAAACATTCTTATGCAATTCTCAGAAAAGTATCCTTTGATCTTCTTTCATAATACAAACAAGAAAGTGGTTTCAAGAGCTGGTCATAGACATGCTGCTGCTCTCTCATTCCTGCTGCAAACCAGTAACTATGGATTAGGGATTTATTTCCAGGCAGTTTGGTTCTGTTTTACCTTTCCCATTGGTTTTATATGAAATGCTGCTGCTTAGCTTGACGGGAAGTGCAGTGGAGTAGGGAGGAAGGAGGTGGGACAGGCAGAATGCGTTAAGTGCACGCTCTGTATTTCACTCACTCTATCTCACTCACTCTACCTTCCTTTCTCAATCTACTCTCATATTTCTCTCTGGATCTGGTGCCTGTCACTTAATTTATCTGTGTTTAGGATCTCTGTCCCTCTGTGGCTCACCTCACACACTCTCTCTCGCGCTCTCTCTCTCTCTCTCTGTCTCCCTTTATGTTTTTCCATGCGTCTGTCTCACTTTCTCAGTCACGCTTCATTTCTCCTTCTGACTCAGTACTTCTAACAGTTTTTAAAATATTATAAACTTTTATGATAAGTATTTATAAATTTCTAACAGTTTGAAAAGTGTCATAACTGTTTTATTATATTTGAAATTGTAAAAGCACTGCTTTTGAGTTGACCAGTGACCTCAAGGGACATGTCTTCAGCTTCTAATATTACTAGGAAGTGTGGTTTCACCAGCAATGTGCTTCTCAAGAAGACTACTGTTTTCATGACACTAGGCCGTACTGCATCAAGAAGAGGAAGTTGTCACTGCAGCAAACAAACCCAAGTCCGTATGTTGTGCAGTCAGCAGCTAGCAGACCACATCTTCACTAATGACCACAAATGTGGGCCATTATTTCCAACTTTGTACTGCAGTCACAGTGTATGCTCTAACTTGTATTTTAGAAAGCTTGTCGTTTTTATTGTTCCCAGTAGATATTAAAGTAGATTATTTGACTAAAGAAAACTCTGAAAGGCTTTTCAGCAGCATCTGTGTCCTGTGAGTGCTGTTAGTTTTCCTGCTTGTATATAATAACAGCTTTTCTATTTTCATGCATTGACTCATTTTTAATTTCAAGAGTTTGGACCTTCCCATGTCTGTTATTTGCGTTTTACATCGGTGCAAGTAAACGGTTATAGCTGTTTAAAAGCAGCCACAGAATTTCAGTAAAAGTTGTTCCCCCAAAATGATTATTACAGTACATTGTTTTAGTGAAAATAACGCATATAAAAAGTAAGCTCTTAAAGTAAGATCATTTAACAAATGAGGCATGATTTATACTGAGCAGCTGCTGTCACCTGTTTTGTAATGTTGACTAAGTACCTGAGATTATACCAAATATTGTAATAAACTACAGAAAGCCCTCTTTAAGTTGGCCCATTTTAAGCCACTTCACTATAAGATTGTTTACTCTTTAGGATTCCCTTCAATTTGCATCACCATTTTTAATATTAGAACATTTGCACTCTGGTTCTGCCACCTCCACACTGCAACTTTTGGACAAGCTGCCTCCATGTATTGATGCCAGAGTCTCAGCCATTGTCATCAGAGGCCCAGGCCAAGGGGAGGATGAGATTTGGGATTCGAAGAGCCTGAGCACAAGGAGGGGAAGCTGCCGGCCTAAGAATAATCCAAATTGGGTTGAGAACGCACCACACCTCGGCAGTTTGTGTGGCTATCACTTCTCCCCACGCCTCCCAGGTTCTGTGCGTTGTTGGCACATTCTACTGCTTTTATTCCACTATGTAGACCTCCTTTGCTCCTTAACGTTAGCGCTCCTTTTGTGTTCCATGACATATTTGTCAAATCTCTCCTGAGGTTCCAGATCTATTTTGCTCCACATTCTTTTAAACAATATAAAATGCATCACCTTTCTCCCCCTCTTTAACTCTGAAGAAGATTCACATCGACTCAAAAGATTATCTCTGTCCACAGATGCTGCCAGACCTGCTAAATTTTGCCAGCGTTTTCCATTTCATTTCAGATTTCCAGCATCCACACTATTTTCTTTTTATTTAATTATAAACCAACTGACTGCTACAGCTACCTCCAACTATTATCACACTTATTAGTTTGAGGTTTGATATCTAGACTAATAATAGACCATGGGTCAGTGGTAGTAAACTAACCGGAACAGTTTATTAACACATCTTAACCCTAGCACAGTCAACACAAGACTGGCTAGGCAAGCTCTGCCCCTGGTCCCCTGACCCGTTCTCTCAAAGGGTCATCCCCAACATGCAGAACAACCTATACCAACAGTACTTTTGAGATGCCTTTTTTTCTCTCAGCTGAGGATTCCTCCCTCGCTTCGTAGATAGGACCCTCAACTGTCAGCCGCATTTCCCATACTTCTCCTCTCACTCTCCCTTCCTTCCTAGAACGACCATTAGTTCTCCCTTGTCCTCAGTTTTACTTCACCTGTCTCTGTATTCAGTGTATCATTTTCTGCCACCTCCAGCGTGAAACCCATGATCAAAAACATCTTCCCTCCCCATTTCAGCATTCCAAAGGTTTTGCTTCCCATTTAATACCCTGGTTCATTCCTCAGTCACTCCCAACAGCTCTTCTCCTTCCCAAGGTACGTAGCAGATGTAACATGTGGCCCCTTTTACCTCCCCACTCCTCACCGTCCATGGCTCAAATACTCTTTCTAGATGAAGCAGCAATTTATGTGCAATTCTCCCCGTTTAGTATGCTGTATTTCCTGGTCACTGTGTGATTGCCTTTGCTTTGGGAAGACCAAACATAATGGATGACTGTTTGTTTGCATAACACTTCCATTCAATTCCTAAATACGACCCTGAATTTCCACTAATCTGTCATTTTATTTCTCCACCATGTTTATGACTGACATCTCTGAGAGGTTTGACATAAGCTTAAGGAGCAGCATCTCATCTTTTGATTAGGCGCTTTACAGCTTTCTGCCAGCCCCACCCCATGAAATCCCTTCCTCCGTGATTTATGTCTGCCCTGAGTCACTCTTTAATCCCAAATTTCCTGGTTCTGTTCTGGCAGCACCCGTCTCTCCCTGGTGGTGCTGATAAACAAAAGAACTGTTGGCTTTGTTTGCCTTGGTGGACAGTGTTGCCCCTCGAATACCAAGTCAACTGACATTATGGACAAAGACACAAACTCAAATTATCATACAGCAATCTCCTTTATTGTAACTAATGAAGTTACCACAAAAGTATCAAAACTCCACTGCAAAAGGTATCAAAGTTTTATTCCACACAAAGTATCTAATCCCTGTCTTTCTTTGTACAGAAAATATTTGAATGGAATCAAAAGTTTGCAAAAATATCTAAATTCACAACTTAGACTTGAGTACTGCCCAAAGCGAGATGTTTTGTTCTGATGTCTCCAAGCTCCAGACGCGAGGTCTTGTTGGTTCACTGTTGTTCCATTGTTTAAGAAAGGCGGAGCAGGGATAATTCAGGAAATTTTAGGCCGGTGAGCCTGAGATCAGTGATAGAAAATTATTGGAAAAGACTCTTAGGGACAGGATTTACTCACATTTGGAAACAAATGGACTTATTAGCGATAGCATGGTTTTGTGAAGGAGGTCGTGTCTCAGTAACGTGAAGTGACGAAGATGATAGATGACAGAAAGGTAGTGGACGTTATATACGTGGACTTCAGTAAAGCCTTTGACAAGGTACTGATGGTAGACTGGTACAAAAGTTGAAGTCACACGGGTCAGAGGAGAGCTGACAAGATGGATACAGAACTGGCTTCGCCATTGAAGACAGAGGATAGCCGTTGAGGAGTGCTTTTCTGAATGGAAGGCTTGCAGATGACACAAAAATTGGTTAGGTTGTGGATAGTGAAGAGGATTGTCAGAGGATACAACATGATATAGACTAATTGGAGACTTGGGCGGAGAAGTGGAAAATGGAGTTTAATCTGACCAAGATGATGCATTTTGGAAGGTTCAATGCATGTAGAAATTATACAGTAAATGGTAGAACCCTTAAGGACTATTGACAGACAGATCTGGGCGTACGTGTCCACCAATCACTGAAAGTGGCCATACAGCTGGATAAGGCAGTCAAGAAAGCATGCTTGCCTTCATTGGTCAGAGTATTGAATATAAAAATCAGTGGGTCGTGCTGCAACTGTACAGAACCCTAGTTAGGCCTCATTTAGAATATTGTGTACAATTCTGGTTGCCGCACTACCAGAAGGATGCGGATGATTTGGACAGGGCACGGAAGAGGTTACCAGGGTGTTACCTGGTCTGGAGATATTAGCTATGAGGAGAGGTTGGATAAACTCAGTTTGTTCTCATTGGAAAGATGGATGTTGAGGGTTGACCTGATAAAGGTCTACAAGATTGAGTAGCATGGACAGTGTGGATAGTCAGATGCTCTTTTCCTAAAGTAGAAAAGTCAAGTACTAGGGGACATAGGTTTAAGGTGCGTGGGGAAAAGTTTAGAGGAGATGTGCAAGACAAGCTTTTTACGCAGAGGGTGGCGAATGTCTGGAACACGCTGCCTGGGGAGGTGGTGGGATCAGGTATGATTGTGGCATTTAAGGGGCAACTAGACAAATACATGAATAAGATGGGAATGGAAGGATATGGACTCCCTAAGTGCATATGGTTTTAGTTTAGGCAGGCATCATGGCTGACGCAGCCTTGGAGGGCCGAAGGGCCTGTTCCGTGCTGTACTTCTTTTTGGTTCTTGTTTTTGTTCTGCCGTGGTTGGTCCTGGGTTACCAGTACTGATGTGCCTGCAATCATGTACGCAAAGGACAGAAACTAGTGGGAGGGTAAAAATCCAGTAGTCGTGGTTCATGTGGGTGCTAACAACATAGGCAAAATAGGAACATAATAAGGAACATAAGAAATAGGAGCAGGAGTAGGCCATCTAGCCCTTCGAGCCTGCCCCGCCATTCAATAAGATCATGGCTGATCTGTCGTGGCTCAGTTCCACATTCCCGCCCTCTCCCCATAACCCTTAATCCCCTCTCATCAAAAACCCATCAACCCACGTCTTAAAAATGTTTAGCGAGGTAGCCTCCACCACGTCAACGGGCAGAGAATTCCAGAGATTCACCACCCTTTGAGTGAAGAAGTTCTTCATCAACTCCGTTCTAAACCACCCCCCCTTTATCTTGAGGCTGTGCCCCCTAGTCCTACTGTCCTTTCTGAGCGGGAAGAGCCTCTCCACCTCTATCCTATCCATCCCATTCATCATCTTATACGTCTCAATGAGATCTCCCCTCATTCTTCTAAACTCTAACGAGTACAAGCCTAGTTTATTCAGCCTCTCCTCATAGCTCAACCCCCTCAACCCCGGCATCAGCCCAGTAAACCTTCTCTGCACTCCCTCCAAGGCCAAAATATCCTTGCGTAAGTACGGCGCCCAAAACTGCATTCCCCCTCGCTATGAAGGCCAGCATCCCATTAGCCTTCCTGACCACCTGCTGTACCTGCAAGCTGGGTTTTTGCGACTCATGCACAAGGACCCCGAGGTCCCTCTGCACCGTCGCCTGCTGCAGTTTTTCGCCACGTAAGTAATAATCCTTCCTACCATTATTCCTACCAAAGTGGACCACCTCGCACTTGCCAACATTAAATTCCATTTGCCAGTTCCTGGCCCATTTGCCCAGCCTATCTAGATCCTTCTGCAGACTCTCCACACCCTCCGCGCAATTTGCCGTTCCACCAATCTTGGTGTCATCAGCAAATTTTGACACCATACACTCGGTTCCCTCCTCCAGATCATCTATATAAATGGTAAATAGCTGAGGCCCCAGCACCGACCCCTGGGGCACTCCACTGGTCACCAACCACCAATCCGAATAGCACCCATTAACCCCCACTCTCTGCCTCCTATTTGACAACCAGTCCTGTATCCACGCTAACACCCTACCCCCAACTCCATGCCCCCTGACCTTCTGTAATAACCTCTTGTGAGGCACCTTATCAAACACCTTCTGAAAATCAAGGATCTGCAGAGGGAGTATGGTAATCTGGGAACCAAATTAAAAAGCAGAACCGACAAGGTGGTTATCTCTGGATTACTACCTGAACCACGTGCAAATTGGCACAGGGTAAATAGGATTAAGGAGATGAATGTGTGGCTCAGGGATTGGTGTGGGAGGAATGGGTTTGAATTTATGGGGCATTGGCACCAGTATTGGGGCAGATGGGACCTGTTCAGATGGGATGGTCTTCGTATGAATTGTGCCGGGACCAGAGTCCTGGCGAATCGTGTAACTAGGACTGTAGATAGGGCTTTAAACTAATTAGGTGGGGGGAGGATGCAGGGGTGGGGGAAATTACAAAATCTAAAGTAAAGGAGAGGGTATGTGTGCAGGTAAATGTTGAGGATGTTCCACTAACAAAAGGAGTGGAGGCACGAGGGAGGTTAGTAGCGTTTCTACAAATAAGGTCCAGATAAAGGTTGGTGTAAAGACACTTTACCCGAATGCTTCGTGCATTCATAAGAACATAAGAAATAGGAGCAGGAGTAGGCCATCTAGCCCTTCGAGCCTGCCCCACCATTCAATAACATAATGGCTGATCTGTCGTGTCTCAGTTCCACATTCCCGCCCTCTCCCCATAACCCTTAATCCCCTCGCTTATCAAAAACCCATCAACCCGCGTCTTAAAAATATTTAGCGAGGCAGCCTCCACCACTTCAACGGGCAGAGAATTCCAGAGATTCACCACCCTTTGAGTGAAGAAGTTCCTCCTCAACTTCGTTCTAAACCGCCCCCCCCCCCCCCCCCCTTTGTCTTGAGGCTGTGCCCTCTAGTCCTGCTGTCCTTTCTGAGTGGGAAGAGTCTCTCCACCTCTATCCTGTCCATCCCATTCATCATCTTATATGTCTCAAGGAGAGCTCCCCTCATTCTTCTAAACTCTAACGAGTACAAGCCTAGTTTATTCAGCCTCTCCTCATAGCTCAACCCCCTCAACTCCGGTATCAGCCTAGTAAACCGCCTCTGCACTCCCTCCAAGGCCAAAATATCCTTTCGTAAGTACGGCAACCAAAACTGCACGCAGTACTCCAGCTGCAGCCTCACCAATGCCCTATACAGCCGCAGCAAGACCTCCCTACTTTTATATTCAATCCCCCTCGCTATGAAGGCCAGCATCCCATTAGCGTTCCTGACCACCTGCTGCACCTGCAGGCTGGGTTTTTGCCACTCATGCACAAGGACCCCGAGGTCCCTCTGCACCGTCGCCTGCTGCAGTTTTTCGCCATGTAAGTAATAGTCCTTCCTCCCATTATTCCTACCAAAGTGGACCACCTCGCACTTGCCAACATTAAATTCCATTTGCCAGTTCCTGGCCCATTCGCCTAGCCTATCTAGATCCTTCTGCGTTCAGGTAAAGTGAATGAGCTGATGGCACAAATCAGCACAAATGGATGTGATCTAGTGGCCATTACGGAAACGTGGTTGCAGGGTGACAGGGACTGGGAGCTGAATGTCCAGGGGTATCAGATGTTTAGGAAGGCTAGACGGGAGGAAAAAGGGGGTGGGGGTAGCTCTGTTAATTAAGGATAATATCAGGGCGGTAATAAGAGATGTAGGCTCCAAAAAGCAAAGCGTGGAATCGTTGTGGATGGACGTAAGGAATAGTAAGGGTAGGAAGACGATGGTGGGTGTGGTCTATAGGCCCTCAAATATAACTTTGTGGTGGGCCGGGCTATAAACAAGCAAATAATTGCGTGCAAAAATGGAACAGTGATAACTATGGGTGATTTTAATCTGCATATTGATTGGAAGACCCAAGTCGGACGCGGTGGACTTGAGGAAGAGTTCTTGGAATGCTGTCGGGATAGTTTCCTTGAACAGTATGTAACGGAACCTATGAGGGAGCAAGCTGTCTTAGATCTGGTGCTGTGTAATGAGGCAGGTAGAATTAGGGATCTTCTTGTGAGGGATCCTCTTGCGACGAGTGATCATAGTATGATTGAATTTCTGATGCCGATGGAGGATGAGAAACAGGGTCCCGAACCTGTGTCCTCTGTTTGAACAGAGGGACGTATGATAGGATGAGAGCGGAATTGGCGAATGTAGATTGGGGGGCGCAGATTGGTTGGTAGGACAGCTGAGGAACAGTGGAGGTTTTTTAAACAGATCTTTTTCGGTACTCAGCAGAAATATATTCCGATGGTAAAGGACTGTAGGAGAAGGGATAACCAGCCGTGGTTATCTAAGGAAATAAAGGAGAGTATTAAATTAAAAGCTGATGCGTTCAGAGTGACTAAAAATAGTGGGCGATTAGAAGATTGGGAAAGATTTAAAAATCAACAAAGAATGACTAAGAAGGTGATAAAGAAAGGAAAGATAGACTATGAAGCTAAACTAGCTCTAAATATAAAAAATGACAGTAAAAGTTTTTACAAATATATAAAGAGGAGGAGACTGGCTAGAGTGAATGTTGGACCCTTGGAGGATGAGAGGGGGGATTTAGCGGTGGGCAATGAGGAAATGGCTGAGGCTTTAAATAAGTTTTTGCCTCGGTCTTCAGGGAGGAGGACACAAATAGTTTGCTGGATATTAAAGATAGAAGGATGGTAGGAGATGAGGGCCTTAATGTGATTACTGTCACTAGAGAGGTAGTGCTTGATAGACTAATGGGATTGAAGGTGGACAAGTCCCCAGGACCGGATGGAATGCATCCCAGGGTTCTGAAAGAAATGGCAGAGGTGATAGTGGATGCCTTAGTAATTATTTATCAAAATTCGCTGGACTCCGGGGAAGTGCTGGAAGATTGGAAAATGGCTAATGTTACGCCGCTGTTTAAAGAAGGTAGCAGACAAAAGGCAGGGAATTATAGGCCAGTTAGTTTAACGTCTGTAGTTGGAAAAATGCTAGAATCAGTCATCAAAGAATGGCGACGCATCTAGAAAAGAATGGTTTGATCAAGCAGACGCAGCACGGATTCGTTAAGGGGAAATCGTGTTTAATATTTTTATTGGATTTCTATGAGGATGTGACTAGTGCAGTAGACATCGGGGAACCGGTGGATGAGGTGTTTTTAGATTTCCAAAAGGCGTTTGATAAGCTGCCTCACAAAAGGTTGCTGCAAAAGGTTAGGCTGCACGGAGTTGGGGGTAAGGTGTTAGCGTGGATAGAGGATTGGCTGTCTAATAGGAAGCAGAGAGTTGGAATCAATGGGTGCTAATCTGGTTGACAGTTGGTGACTAGTGGAGTGCCGCAGGGATCAGTGCTGGGGCCTCAACTGTTTACCATTTACATAGATGATCTGGAGGAGGGGGCTGAGTGTAAGGTAATGAAATTTGCTGATGACACGAAGATGAGTGGAAAAACAAATTGCGTGGAGGGTGTGGAAAGTCTGTAGAGAGATCTATAAAGGCTGAGCGAGTGGGCGAGGACCTGGCAGATGGAGTATAATGTTAGCAAGTGTGAGGTTATCCACTTTGGCAGAAATAATAGTAGGAGCGATTATTATTTAAAAGGCGAAAAGCTGCAGCATGCTACGGTGTAGAGGGACCTGGGGGTCCTTATGCACGAATCACAAAAACCCAGTCTGCAGGTGCAGCAGGTGATCAAGAAGGCGAATGGAATGTTGGCCATTATAGTGAGGGGGATAGAATATAAAAGTAGGTTGGTCTTGCTGCAACTGTACAGGGTACTGGTGAGGCCATAGCTGGAGTACTGTGTGCAGTTTTGGTCGCTGCACTTGCGGAAGGATATATTGGCCTTGGAGGGAGTGCAGAGAAGGTTCACTAGGCTGATACCAGAGATGAGGGGGTTAGCCTATGAAGAGAGACTGAATCGACGGGGTCTGTACTCAGAGTTTAGAAGGCTGAGGGGGGATCTTCTCGAGATATATCAGATAATGAAGGTGATAGGGTAGAGGTAGAGAGATTCTTCCCTCTTAGAAAGGATAGCAGGACTAGAGGGCACAGCCTAAAGATGAGGCGGGGGGGGGCACTTTAGATCGGAGTTGGGGGGGCACTTCTTCACACAAAAGGTGGTGAATCTCTGGAATTCTCTGCCCGTTGAAGTGGTGGAGGCTACCTCGCTGAATATATTTAAGTCGCAGGTAGATAGGTTTCTGATAGACGGGAATTAAGGGTTATGGGGAGATCTTATTGAATGGCAGGGCAGGCTCGAAGGGCTACATGGCCTACTCCTGCTCCTGTTTCTTATGTTCTTATAACTAATAAATGACTCTTTTGTGCTCACAAATGCTTAAGGAGTCGTGTCTCTCTTGAGGTTTTTTGTCGTGGGAGCGTGATACATAGGAGTCTGTGTTCAATCAGCATCTTTTTGAGACATAATGATAACCAGTGTACAATCAGCTCCTGTGCCTGTTCGCCAAGGCCATCCCCACACCCCTACTTCTTGCCTTCATATCTGTCACCCCCACGACTTGCCTGGGCTTGCAAAATCTCACTAACTGTCCTGTCTGAAGACAATAATATCTCTTTAACCTGTGCTTAACGCTCTCTCCACTCATTGTCTATATCTTTAAGACTTGATTACTTGTAAAGACTCGCATTTCAACCATTATTTTGTAAATTGAGTTTGTGTCTTTATACGCTCTGTTTGTGAACAGAACTCCTGCTTAATTGACAAAGGAGCAGTGCTCTGAAAGCTAGTGGCTTTTGCAACCAAATAAACCTGTTGGACTTTAACCTGGTGTTGTGAGACTTCTTACCCTGATCTTCAGTGCAGACTCACAGCCTGTTGCTCCCTACTGATACAGAATGAGCTCTTTTAACCATCAGGCTTTGCTAATATCTTTATGGATACCCAACAGGTTACAACAGGATTTCCATTCCTGAGGCCCTTGACCCCAGGGAAGACTCAGCAGTGGTCACATAACAGTGGACCTTCCCGGAAGAGGTAACACAGTTCCCTTGCCGACTGCTTAGCTGGCAGGTGAGACCTCAATGCCTCTGTAAAACCCCCCTTGCGCTAAGCCCTAAAATATCAGACAGAAATTTCAATTACTGAACGTTTGCGTGAACCACTACAAATATTGAAGGGAATAAAGCACCTCCTTTTCCATCTGTTTCACGTTCCCAACTTTTGGTCTCTGCTTGCAATGCTCTCTACACCAACCTCTCTCCAGCCACAAAGCCCATGACAGACTTCATAACATTTATCCAAAAATGCTTACCAAAACATCTGTGACTCTTGAGATGTAAAAGTGAAACCAAGAGCAGTTTTCACTCCTTTCCAGTAATTCTTTGCAGCTCTGCTGATGGAGTTCCTGGAAGTAAGTACGTGTTACCTTTAACATTCACTTATAGCTTGAGGCACATTGTTGACATCAGAAGGATATGTTTGATTAGTTGTTTTGTCTTCCTTGGCTGAAAACATGAGCAGGTTACGTGTAGAGCGTTTGAGCTTGCTTATTATATTTTCCAGCACTAGATCATGTTGCCAAAATGAGGTGAGTATTATTGGAGAAGATGAACACGCATTGAAAATTCAGGGATATAATTTAGAGACTTTGATTATACATAGGAGAGTTGGACGGGACACAGTGGTATTTTGTACTTGAGTGTATTGACATCTTTTTTGGACCTTATCTTGTTGCTTCTGTTTTTTGCTTCTCTGGTCTGAATATTGTTTAGAGTCTGCATTATTGTTTCTGAGAATGGAGGGGATGACAACTTTTTTTCTAGTAGTATTGAAATTGTTTTAGGTCTTTATGAGCTTTTTTCTTGTAGAATGCAATTAACATTTTGCCTCTGTTTGTCTGATGAACAATAATTTGAATTTAAGGTAGTTGAACTCAAACCACTTCAGCCCCTTTGCTTGTAACGCACACTTGTGTGCGAATGGTGAAGAATGGATACAAATGCAACTCAGCATTTCAGTTGACTGAAGTCTGTGCTATTTGGACCACATCTCAGTACTGTCAAACTTAGCCTTGTATCATATACACAGTGATAGGTGGTAGAGGTTTGTTTACCACTTTGAGGGATAAATTTCTTTTGTCATGGCCAGCTTTCCTCCCTCAATCAATACCAGCAGAAAGTCTGAAAACACAAGAAAGATTCCACAGCTCAGTCAGCGTTTATTGAGAGAAAAAAACAAGTTATTGTCTCAGATGTAAACTTCAGACATCTGGAAAATTTTGTAGAAGTACAGCATTTAGAAACATTTGGGCAAGAGGAAAGGACAAGTAGAACATCTTGTAAAATGCCTGAAATAAAAAGAGGCTATGGCTCACTGCTAAAATGAAATTAACATCAGACAATAGGAAGAGACTCTTAATTGTAAAAGTTGAGGTCTGAAATGGGAACAAGAAAAGCTAGCAAAATGGAGTAAAGTTCGTACCCTTTGAGAACAGAGTAGTCTGACAATGCAGACTGTGCTCTGCCAGCATTTTGTTCTAATCCCAAGCACTAATTTGAAAGGTTCCTTCTGAAGCATTAACTTGTCTGCTGTCCCTATAGAAGATAACTGACCTTGATTTTCTTTTTATTTATTTCATTCCCAACATTTGCTGTTGGAATAATAGAATGTTTACTGCACAGAAAGAGGCCAAATGGTCCAGCGTGTCTGCGCAGGCAGATAACGGAGCCATCTAGCCTAAACCCATTTTCCAGTATTCCTAATCATGCTATTGAGGTGTACATCCATATGCCTTTCAAATAAATTGAAGGTCTCTGCCTCTACCCTTTCTTGCAGTGAGTTCTAGACCCCATAACCCTCCAGGTGAAAGCAATTTTCCTCAACTCCCCTCTAATCTTTTCACCAATCATTTTAAATCTTTCCCCACTTGTCACTGCGCCCTCTGTTAAAGTAAATTGATTTTTCCCCTCCAATCTGTCCAGGCTCCTCTCAATTTTATTTGCCTTTATCACTGAAAATGAGCTAAGTGGCCCTTTACAATAATGTTTGTGCATTTGCTTTAAACAAAATAAATGATCGAATTATAACAATTTTAAAGGAGTTTAATTCATGTGAAGAGTCTTGAACTGTTTGATACATGAAGTACCAAATGATTGTCATTCTATGCATTATTGTAAAACTAAACATTTTTTGTTGAACTGTTGTGAATAACTTAGTGCCAACACTTTCAGATCTTTATACTCAGTTGCAAGTTTGGCAATTTCTGTGATTTTTGTTCTAATTACAATGCTGATTTTCTTTGCTCTTCAGGTATTCTGTTATGAAAAATAAATGACCCGCCATTGTGTTGGACTTGCATTCTACAATTGCAAGTTCTACTTTTTCTCCTTAAAGCAAATTTCTGCAAATGTAAAAGTTAATGCTTTTAGTTTAACTGTCAATTTGGAAAATATCCTCTTCCTTCTGTAGCAGTTAATGAAATTTTGAAACTTAAAGTTGCTGGTATATGGTCACTTGAGTGTTTGTATTGCTGTTGTACCACCTATGACTGGTTTAAGTTCGGACCAACAGCTAAAATAATGTTGTTTTCTGCTTCTCTCAAATTTATAATTAATAAAACTCCTTAGAACTTTTAAACATCTAATTGTTATGTGAATTGAAATATTAGTGGAAAGTACTCGTTGTATCTTGGACCACAAAGTTACGCTGTCTTCTATTCCAACTTTGTGTGTTTTAAATTTTCAGATAGCGATCATGACCGTGACTCTGTTCCCGATTCGTCTCTTGCTAGCTGCGTTCATGATGTTGCTGGCTTGGCCATTTGCATTTCTTGCTGCATGGGGGCGTGTTGAAAAAGAACCTGAGAAACCAATGAATTTATGGAGAAAGTAAGTTACTTTCCTGTGAACAACTAGTTGGTGAGACCTTGTTGATCAGTACTTGTGTGTACAAAAAAGATGAGATTAATTATGAGCCACAACTTTTAAAATAAGGAAACAAGACAAAATGGTAAAATGAGTAAAATAATTATTTTTCGAAAGATGGTTAAGAGGAGGATGATTGTGTTTAAGTTGTAATTTTTATACGCATTTGCATTTTTGTAATTTGTCACTTCAATTTCTTTCAGATGTCTAATTCATAGCATTCCAGATTCACTGTTGCCACAGTGATAAATTAGTTTAATTAATTATACATGATTTTCAGTAGTATTATAGAATATAGAACATAGAACATTACAGCGCAGAACAGGCCCTTCGGCCCACGATGTTGCGCCGACATTGTATTGTATGCTTTTGGGGTCGATATGCAGGCTGTTTTTTTCCCACCTTTATTAGGGCCTTCCTACACTATCCATTTAAGCATAGTAACACCATACTCGGGCAACAAAGGACCAGTTTGCTTGAGACCGCATTCAGTGCAACTGAAATCAAGAACTTCAGTGTGGCTGCTTGAACCAGCATATCTTCTTTTTAATTTGCATCTGCTCACATTTTCCATATGGTCTTAATTATTTGAGGATTTATAAAATAAGACACATGTAAGAAATGATCACGCTCTGCTGCTTGTAGCTTCTCCTACCAGGAGATCCTCTGTCATAATACGTCATGCTCAGCTGCCTTGTGTCATCCTTGTAGTTCTGCAAATACACTCTGATATTCATCAGCCAACTATGCCTTGGTTTCCTTCTGCTTCCCACCACTTTGCCATCTGGAGAAGATGTCTAGGTTTTGAAATATGACAATTTCCTTTCTGGATGTCTACTTTTTAAATTTTTTTTCTTGCAATTTCAAGCACTATTTCATTAGTATTATTGTCTGCATATAGAATTTTTGGCATACACTCTAGCCTCCGCTTTTCAAAAGCCTCAATTTCCTTCCACAGATCCTTTTATTTTCCAGGTTTCTGATACAGAAAAAAAAGTGGATAGAATGTAGTACCTTATGAGATTTTCCCTTGTTGCAAGCTTGAGTTTTCTTTTTAAAAACACCCTTCATTATCACAAAATTACTTTTGGCTATTTTGTTATCCTCCTAATTTTGCATCTACCAACTTCTGTATCATTTGACCTAAATAGACATTCCATGTGACATCATCCGCTTCAATCTTCACTTAAATTTTTTCTAATGCATTTCTTCTAACTGTCATGAACAGTAGAAGAATTAAGGGCTATGGTGAATGGCAGGTAAGTGGAGCTGACTGCACGGAAAGATAAGCCATAATCTTATTGAATGAGGGAGCATGCTCGAGGGGCCAGATGGCCTACTCCTGCTCCTAGTTCTTATGTTCTTATCTTTGCTTTTGTATTTTTGGGTGTTCATGTTCTATCCACATTCTAAACTTCTAGATTTTACTTGATCTGTAATATTTTGTATTCTGATTCTGGAAATAGCACTGTCATTAGCAAGTTCATGTTCTTGCCTCCAATTTTTACCCAAGGATTTAATTTTCAAAATATTTGTTCTCTATAAAGATTGAATAATTTTGAGCACTATACACTGCCTTGTCATACTCGCTTCACTTTTCACTTTTAAACTTAGTAGATTTTGCATTTTTTTTTAGATGTTCATTTTTTGGCTCCAATGTAGTCCTGTAGCTTTACTGATAATGTTAAGAATTTCTTTCTCAATACAACGTCAAGATTTGATCTCTTCCAGCCTCTTGGACTCTTATTTCTGTTATTCTGACTGCTGTATTCAATTATAGACAGAAGAAATTCCCAAATAACTTAATGACAATCTACCTAATTTTTGAGTTGTGTAACAGATCAGCAAGCTTGCCCATACCGTAACGGCTGAAGCATCATAGCTAAACATTTCGTGTCAGCTCACATTCCTTCCCTTCATAGATCACGAGGATCATTTACAAAAAACCTTGAGTTTATCCTGGGACAATGTATGGAAAGACAACAGAAGATTTTAATTGCATGCAGGTGGGGTCCCGTGCCTTTAAGCAATCAACTGTTTTTGCTTTGCAGTTGGAAGAATGTCTTGATTTTGCAGCCATTCGAAACAGAGGTATTGATTGTATACTTCAGTGTATAATAGCAGTTATGACTGAAAGGGTCCCAGTTTGCAATATATTTAAAACTGTAATGTGTACTTTTTTGTTTTGGTGATACAACCGGTGTCAAAATGCAAGATTTAGGGCTTGGATTGAAATAATATATAGAAATATCAGACTAACTGTCTGATTTGTCGCTATTACTTATGGCTACCATTTAGCAAAATATTAAAAATTGGTGCAGATTTGATCATGTACTAGTGTACAGTGAAAAGTATTGTTTCTTACGTGCTATACAGACAAAACATACCGTTCACAGAGAAGGAAAGGAGAGAGTGCAAAATGTAATGTTACAGCTTCAAGGGCATTTTCTGAAAGCTTTCGGTATGTTTCGCACGAGATCAATAAATAAAATCAGAGTCCACAAGGTTGTGGTATTATACTGATAGGTCATTCTCAGATTGCCAGGCTGTGATTTGGCGTACAGCAGGGATCAGTGCTGGGACCCAGCTACTCAATTTTTATTGATGATTTGGACCAAATTTGTATCTTAATTATTATTAGTGTCACAAGTAGACTGCAATGAAGTTACTGTGAAAAATCCTTTAGTCACCACACTCAGGCACCTGTTTGGATACACTGAGCGAGAATTTAGCATGACCAATGCACCTAACCATCAAATCTTTCAGACAGAGGGGAAACCGGAGAAACCCTACACAGATGTGAGGAGAACATGCAGACTCTGCACGGTGACCCAAACTGGATATCGAACTTGGTTTCTGGCCCCGCGAGGCAGCAGTACTAATCACTGTATCAAAGAACAACACAGCACAGGAAACAGGCCCTTCAGCCCAATGAGCCTGGGCCGCCATTTTAACATTGTGAGTTCCCTCTTCCACCCATGACCCTTGTCTACGCTTATGGCACTCCACATTGGAAACCAGATTGAGGGGAGACTAATTTAGGGACAATTTGTTACACCAATCAGCCTAGGAGCACATCTTTGGGGTGTGGGAGGAAACCGGAGAAAACCCACACAAGCACGGGGAGAATGCGCAAACTCCCACAGATACTGGCCCAAATCCATGTATCTGCACAGCAAACAGTGATAGTCACTGACCTGTCGTGTTGCCCATCAGCTGGTCCAGTTTAAGCGTACACAAATGACGTGAAGCACTAGGCTACTCTCAGCATCCAAGAGCAGCCCTCACACGACCCACTGCGTGTATGCTCCTCGTTAGACAACAAGGAATGTGAGTTGTGAGGAGGATGCAAGGAGGCTTCAGGGGATTTAGACAGGTTAAGTGACTGGGCAAGAACATGACAGATGAACATGAAAAAATATGAAGTTATCCACTTTAGTTGGAAAAACATAAAAAACAGTATTTCTTAAATGGAAGTGTTGATGTTTAAAGACACCTAGGTGACCTTGTTCATGAGTTATTGAAAGCTCACTTGCAAGCAATGCAGAAGTTGTATGTTGGTCTTCATTGCAAGAGGATTTCAATTCAATAGAAAAGGTGGCTTGCTGCAATTGTATAGAGACCTACACGGTTTTGGTCTCCTTACCTTGGAGGGAGTGCAACAGGGATTTACCAGAGTAATTCCTGGGATGATAGAATTGTGCTATTATCACAAAATGGTAAGATACTATTAAAATGATTTTATTTTGGACAAGTAAAATCAAACTGCCATGTATTTTTGTAAGTCGTCTGGACAGCATCTGAGAAATGAAAAATAGGGAGTAGGTGTTCTTTGCAATTGATACAATTAGCAGTTGGTGTGAGCTAGGAAGTAGTTCAGAAACAAGCTGTTAAAGCAGTAGCAAGAAAGAAAGAGGTCTGAACTGAAGACCATTCCCAAGCTATGTGGTGTTGTAATCACTAGATTAAATCAATAGTTTTATGATTGTTTTGGAAATGGGATTTAAGCAGAGTTTAGATATGGGGAAAAACAGATGCTTTTGGGGTTTTCAGTCTTTGCAGGATTAAGTGCTTACTGTTAATTTTCTAAAATGTAAGATTGTTCTTTGCAGTGTTTTATTACCTTTCTTCTACTTTAATAAATACTTTTATTTACTTAACAAAAGAGAGGATAAGTTCTCACTGTTTTCCCCAAGTGTTTCTCGGTAATATTTTTTAAAAATCATATGAAGCCAGTTTTGGAACACTTCTGTAAATAACATCACACGGTTTCATCACTCTGGAAAGAAATTGAAGAAACTGGACCTGTGTTCTCTAGATTAAAAGAGTAAGAATGAGATCGTCTCTCATTCTTGAAACACAGAAAATTCTTGCAGGGCTCAACAAAGCCCTTTGTGGGTGGGGTGTCTAGAAATGGGAGACACGGTCTTTGTATAAGTAAGCAATTTAGGAATGAGACGAGAGGAATTTCTTCAAAAAGTGGTAAATCTTTGGAATTCTCTGTCGCAGCGGGCTGTGAAGATTCAGTCATTGAGTATGTCCTAGACAGTGATTGATAGAGTTCTCAATATTAAAGATTTCAAGGGATGCGGGGATAGTGTGGGAAAATGGCATTGGGTTGGTGATCAGTCAGGATCTAATTGAATAGTAGAGCAGGCTCAAGGGGCTGAATGGCCTGCTGTTATTTCATATGTTCCCTCAATTCTCTTCCCACCCTTTCTGTTGAAATGGAAATTTAATTTAATGTATTTACTTGAGAAAGCACTTTAGTTTCATTATCCAAACAACTTTATTTCTCAACTCAAAATCATGAATCTGCTAATATAACGTTGCACAAAATAGATTTCCATCTTGTTGTTCATTGCCATTTCTTTCTGAGAATATGCAAGTTTTCAGTCTAATGGTATCCTAATGAACTGTCCAATTATTTTCTCTAATGGTGAAGCTACGGAAGGCTCCCTTTATAACTTCACTTCTGAATTACTTGGTCATGATTACTTGTGGAGCTGTTTACAACATATTGCAGATTCGTAGCACTTGATCCTGCTATCATAATTACTATCTTTTAAAACTAACACATTCTGGCTCCAATGGCAGAAATAAGAATGGCAAATGTGGTTGCGGTTATAATGATAGACCTCTAAACATTTACCTTTCAAATTGAAATGCCAGGTCTAAGGGTCATGCAGAGTTACTCTTTTGGTATGCCATTCAGCCAATCGAATCCATGTGGAGCAAATTAGTCAGTTGAATTCTCCTATTCTCCACCATTTCCCTTTAGCTTTTTTCTGTGTTCATGTAATTTTGTTGTGAAATTATTGATCGTCTCTGCTCTCAATCTCATAGATAACAAATTATTAAGTCATTACCGCTCACTGTATAAAGTGGTCTTCCTCACATTCCCTGCACCACCCCACCCCCCGACACCCCGCACCTCCCCCCCAACCCACGCACACACACCTTTTGTCCAATACATTAATCTGTGCTCCTTAGTTCTTGTCCCATCAGCTAATGGGACAGAATCGTGCTGTGTTGTATTGTGTAATGTGAGGATTCAACTTGTGAAACAATCTAATTTTGAGAGGAGGTGAAATGCATATGTTGGGTTAAATCTTTGTCTTGGGTTGAGACCCCTACGTTGGTTTCATTTCCAAATCACCAACTGATTTGTGTCAGGGGTTGATTTGAGTTTCAGCAAGCAGACCAATTAGTTTCTTGTAATACAAAAGCAAAATGGTGTAGATCCTGGAAATTTCAAATTAGGAAAGAAAATGCTGGAAATACTTAGTGGGTCAGACAGCATCTGTGGAGAGTGACACAGAATTAACATGATAGGAGGGTTCAACGTTAATCCAATTAGTTGCCCAGGTGCATGCTTGTTATGCTATTAAGAATGGTCAGCAGCTTCCCAAGGCTGGAGGGTCAATTGAAGGCCTACAGCACTGATAATGCAGCCCCACAATCAGATGGGTGTTATTATGTAGGTATATGAAGGGGATGACTGTCTTAAGATAGAGTTTCCCTCTGCAGAATTTTAAAAGCATGAAGAACCTATAGTTACCAGGCCATCACCTTGAGAAGGCAAATCCCTCCATGGAGGCCTGTGATGCAGTTGTGGCAATCTCTTAATCATGGTGGTGTTGTGGAGCGTTTGGGTGATAGAAATTAAAAAAAGATAGTTGGAATCTACCAACGCCAGTCTGAAATTGACCTCTGGTTCGCTAAATGCCAACTGAAATCTGGCAGTGACCTTAATAGTAGATCTGCTGGTGAACTTAATTAGCTGCCTGTTGCTTGTTTGAGATAGGAAGATGCCAGCAAACAATCATGCTGGCCAACAGCAGAAAATTCCATGCTGATCCACCTCCGTAGTCCTTTCAAAATCCAGCCCGTTGTGTCAGTTAATAGTTGGTGGGAACTACCATAAATATAACCTTCCAAAGTTCTCTTGATTTAGGAGCCCAATGTTACAACTATTTAAGACAAGAGATGGAGACACACTAGATAATCATACTGCTAGAGCCCATAATTAAGGTTAAAGTAACTGAATACCTTAAAAACATCATGGATTTTTAAAAGTAGATCATACCTGACATTTGAATGTTTTAAAGAAGTAACTAAAATAGTGGACAAGGAAATGTTTGTATATTATTTGTGTACTTCCAGGAATTATTTGATAATACCAGACTGTTAGCTAAAGTTGAAGCTCATGGGATTGAAGGCTTCATATTGACCACAGTAGAAAATTGTCTGTGAGCAGGAAACAGAGCAGGGTAAATGGACAGTTACTGTAATTGGCAGGATATTACTTGTAATGCCCTCTAACGATCTATATTGGGGCTTTGATTCACCCTATTCATTTACAACTTAGACCACAGGACAGAAAGCTGCATATATAAACTTTTTCAATAATGCAAACATAGGCAACGTTGTAAGCAATGTAGACAGAAGCATAAAATTTAGAAGATCTATTTCTAGATTGAATGAATGGGGAAAAGTTGTGCCAAATTTCAGTATAGGCAATGGACTGTAAAGAAGATTGAAAACATAAAAACATCCAGTTTGGACCTAAAAAGGATTGAAAACCTAAAAAAATCCACTTTAGACCTTAGAGTAGAAGGTCTTTTGAATGGCTAAAAGCTAGAAACTTTGGAGACCCAAAGAGACTTGGGAGTCCAGATATCAGATCATTAAAATGTGAACAGCTGCAGAAAATATTCTGAATGGCCAATGGAATGCTTTGTAGAATGTTAGAATACAAGGAGGTAGAAGTCATACTTTAGCAATAAAAAAAAGCTGTCAAATCACAGCTAGGATATTTTGAGCAGTTCTGGGACCACATTTTTAGATTATGGCAGATCACTATTTTAGCCATCCAACATCCGATCTGGTTATATTAGAATAAGACATTGTCATGCTTTGTTCCTGTTGCTTGAAACTGCTTATTATTCCAGGTCATGCACAAATAACTCCTGACTTATTTTCTTTATTACAAATCTTCATAACGAACCCTTCTTCCCATCTCCTTGACTCTCATCTCTAACAAAGTGCAAGGAGCTCAATTGTTTGTCACTAAGATTGAGACCAATCTATCAAGCTGCCTTTACCAGTATTCTTCCTTCCACTAAGCCACTAAATCAAACTTCTTAGGCCTTTGCCTAGCCCTAAATTCGCATCTGTCTCTTGCTTCTGTACTATAACCTCCTCATGCCTTCTCCAACTTCTCTTGTCTATGAGACTCACTTCGTGTTCCCTCCACCCTATTCCCACTAAACTCAGTGGGACTGCTCTTGCCTGCTACCATTCTTCTTCGTGTACTTGCAGCCAGTGAATCATTTAGCAGTGGCTTCTCAGTCCTGCTCCTGTACCCTTGCCCTTCACATCCTTCAAGGATCTATCCTTGGTTCCCTCCAAGTACATGTAGTTGCTGCCCCTAGTTGGCATCATGAGAAAATACATTAGTTTTCACATATATGCTGATGAAACCCAGCTCTGCCTCACCATCACCTCTCTCAACGACTCCACTATTGTTATCAGCTACTTATCCACAATCCATTACTGGATGAGCAGAAACTTATTACAATTAAATGTTTATCATATTGAAGCCATTGTTTTCAGTTCCCACTCTAAATCCATTCCCTAGCTATCTACTTAATCCCTCTCCCCAGCAGCTACCTGAGACAAAATCGAATTGTCACAACCTTTGTATCACATTTAACCCTAGAATGAGCTTCCAACCTCTTATTTGCTTTATTGCTATGATTGCCTACTTTCATCCACGTAACTTTGCACCTACGTCAGCTCATCCAGCACCGAAACCCTCATTCAACCTTTTTTTACAGTCCAAAGCTGTGTGGGTTAGGTGGATTGGCCATGCTAAATTGCCCCTTAGTGTCAGGGAGACTAGCTAAGGTTATGGTATGGGGTAGCGTATGGGGTTATGGGGGTAGAGGCTGGGTGGAATTGTGATCGGTGCAAACTCAGTGGGCTGAATGGCCACCTTTTGCACCGTAGGATTTTATGACTTCGCTATACTTGTGCATGCTTGGCAGGTCTCCCACATTTTGCTGTGTAAGTACGAGTTCACACAAAACCTTGCTGCATCTATCTTAGCTAATATGAGTCCCAATCACTCATTACCCTTGTACTCATTAACCAAAATTAGTTCCTGGTCAAACAGGATCTTCATGTGAAAATTTTCATCATTATTTTCAAATTCTTCCACTGATTTTCCCCTTTTTGCCTCCAGTCCCGCAAGTCTCTTGAGCTACCGGCACTCATCTAATTACTGATATCTTTGAGTATCTGATATTAATCATTCCACCACTGATATCCATGCCTTCAGTCACCTAATCTTTAATTCTGGAACTTCCTACCCTTAGCCCCTTCACCTCTCCTGTCTCATTTCCTCCTTTAAGATACTTATCATTTTATTGACCAAGCTTTTGGCTGTCTACCTTTTTAGCTTGTTTTGTGATTTATACTTATAAAAGCTTGGCATCTTTTATAAATGAAAAGCACAATGTATATAAGTTTGTGGTGACACATACTGAAACAGTTATGTTCATATGCAGCGAGACGATCAGACTTAGGCTGATAAGTGTTAAGTAACATGTGCCATGAGTGCCAGGTAATGACCAGATACAATAAAAGATACTTTATCCATCACCCCTTGAAATTCAGTGACACTAAAATTGCTGAAGCCCCCATCATCTACATTGCTCCAAGTTATCATTGAGGAGAACTTAACTTGATCAGCTGTGAAAGTACTGTGGCTACAAGAATGGGTCAGAAACTGGCTGTTCTCCACTTGCCTAGATGAGTAGCTCTACCAAAACTTGAGGAGTTGAACATCATTGAGCACAAAATAGCCTGTTTTATTGGCACTCCACCCACCATCTTAAATATTCAATTCCTCCGCTAGCGGTACATATTGCTGCACTACGTACTGTATAGAACATACATTGCAATACCTTGCCAATCTTCCTTTGATAGCACTTTGCAAATCAGCAACATTAACCACCTAGAAGGGCAAGGGCAGAAAAGTGTATGATGGGAACAGCATCACTTGCAAGTCTCCCTACAAGCCACTTATCATTCTGGCTTAGAAATACATTGCGGTCCTTTGTCACATTTTTTTGTTGAAATCTGGCACTGCTTTCTCACAGTGCTGTGGTATAACTACATCAGATGGATTGTAGCAGTTCAAGAAGGCAGCTCTTTGGCACCATGAGAGCAATTGGAAATGGACACCAAATGTTTGAATTGCCAGTAATGCACACTCCTCTTGGAAAATACTTATATGTGGACTTTTGTGGGAGTGGGGGGAGGGAGGGTGGTTGCAGTGTAGATTTACCCGGTTTATGCCTGGACTTCAGGGGTTAAATTACAAAGTAATTTTACACAAATATTGGTTGCATTGCGTGGAATTTAGAGCGCTGTGCCTCAGTCCTTAAGCCCAGGATTATTGCTATGTATCTTTGCACCCTTTAAATTGCTCTGGCACTGGATTCAATTAATGGTTCTTAGCAAGGTGAATTCTGGGGCCTTTACTGGTCTGTAAAGCATGGTTCCATTTTAGAGAAGTGAGCAGGTCTGTAGGATTAACATTATTTGGTCTCATAAGAGTCAGTACAACATTCTTCTATGCTACAAATGTCAGTAGTTCTAAATTCAATTTTGTTTTCAGGTTTGCTGAATTGTTTAAAGCTCCTGATAAAATAGGTTGCTAAAGATGTTTATATTATTCTATACAGCAATCTTGGTAGAGCCAAATCAAAATATGAGACACATATTTGAACAGCTCTACATTAATAGCAATAGGCGACAGTATAATATGAGCTTTCTCTTGTTTGACTTCATAATTTGTAGCACTGGAAAAGCAAAATGATTATGGCAAGAAGCACTGACTTCAAAACAAAATCTTCAAATTTTATATTGAAAAGGAACAAAATCAAATGAATCCTCACTTGATTCACTACAATAAATAAGGCATTAATAAAGAATAGTTTTTCGACAAAACAGTTTAGTATTTTCAAATGAATTTCTGTGCAAATCCTTGCATGGTCACGTTTAACCATGCAATTTCTTGTTTTGCTACACCAGAGTAACCATGCTTTTGTTTAAGATTGTTTCTTCCTGACAGAAGCAAATGGGTGCAGACATTTGCAGTGCTAAATCAACATTGCAGTTTGCATCAATGGAAGGGTTTCGGAGATAATGACTTGTGCCACATGTTTACGGTGGAGCAGAGATGTAGGAAGATTGTAGAGCAGTAAAACAGCTACTGAGAGTCAGCATGTGCTCTGTCAGTTATAACTATGATGTGGAGATGCGGCATTGAACTGGAACTATAGCAGCAATAAGTTCAATGAAGTTTGGTACGTTATTTTCTCCATGGACCCAAATAAGTTGGGGAACAAAAAGTTTAGTAAAGTTGATGAATATGCTATTAATCTTTCTCCAAAGCTCCATTTCTGTTTCTTCTGCTGCAGTGTGTGTTTAGTAGTTCAATTTGATGATACTGTGGTTTACAAATTCCCTTATTTATGCCACTCTTTGTTTGATGGATTTAAAGTTTATCCACTAACGAGGGTGGAAGCACTGACAGCAGCTGTTTCCTAAGCAACTGTAGGTGCTTAAGGTAATAAAAGCCAGATCAAGTCATAAGCTAAAGCTGAAATCTACCATCCATAATGCTACTCTAGAGGGGCTTCAAGAGGGTCCCATGAGCTGTGAGGGAAACTGAAGGAAACCATCTAGATTGTTGGTGTCACAGCTCTAAATACAATAAGGAAGAACACTGCTAGTCCCTTCTATGGAATGTGTCAACTTTGATTTTAAAAAAATGACTAGAATTGCAAAGCAATAATAAAACATGTAGTTATGAATTATTTAGTTTATGGAAGATTTAATTTGGAAGATAAATTATACCAGGTTTTTCCAAATTGTTTGGAAAGCAATATGACAGCCTAACTTTATACTCCTTTGGATTATACCCAAAATATCTCTTTAGATTACATATTCACTTCAAGATGCATTCTTATTCAATATATACTTATTCAAGATATTTTAAATTATCAGAAATAATATTTGGTGCTTCTAATCATCATTCATATTTTGGAGGTAATTTTCTGTCCCTACCTGTCCCTACCTGTCCCATTTTTACCATGCACATCCATTCCACCTACTTAAAAAAAATAATTTTATTCACTCAACACAAAATAAAATCCGGAATAGGCCACCAGGCCTTTCAAGCCTGCCCTGCCATTCAATACAATCATGGCTGATCTATGCCGTCCCCTCAACTCTTTTTCTGTGCCATTTTCCCATAGCCGCTTATTCCTTGATCTATCAAATATTTATCCACCTCCTTCCTCAGTTACAAAACCAATATGCAAAGTGGATAGGGCAAGCCCCTAATGCATCTCCTTGCTTGCTCCAAAAGCAAATTCAAACTGAATCTTAATTTACCATTCCCACAAAAGAGATGTACTAGATCCAAGCTGACAAGAACAGGCATTACACTTGCTCTCAAGCTTGGTCCTACACTTGATATTAGCTGTAAGTCCATGAATCAATCTTTGTCTACATCTCTATCAGCCAAGATAGCCTGAGGGTTTCCAGTGATCAACTTTGAACAGAAATCCAGTCACCACTCACCATCCTCCCCCTCCATCTGACTGCTCTTGTTCCTACTATAAACAACTTCAACATTTAATCCACTTACTTCCTCCAAATGAAAGAGAATTTTTATAGGTCCTGCGGCATTCTGTGTTCCAGTCCTTCTGATCCCCTTCCTCACCCCTCTTTCTGGTACATGAATAACTGCATCAATACATTTCCTTTTTCACCTGAACTGGAAAATCTAGTTAACTTTGCTTCCAAATTCCATCCTCCTTTCGTCTTCACATTGTGCATCTCTGACTTGCCTCTTTGGCTTCACTTTCTTTTCCTGGGGATAGGCTATTGACCATATCTATCCATAATGACCCCACTGACTCCCACACCTATGGGCGGCATGATGGTTCAATGGTTAGCATTGCTGCCTCTCAGTGTCAGGAATCTAGGTTCGATTCCTGGCTTGGGTCACTGTCTGTGTGGAGTTTACATATTCTCCCCGTGTCTGCGTAGGTTTCCTCCGGATGCTTCAGTTTCCTCCCACAGTCCAAAGATGTGTGGGTTAGGTGGGTTGGCCATGCTAATTTGTCCCGTTGGTTCAAGGGGTCTAGCTAGGGTAAATTCACGGGATTATAGGGATAGTGTCTCGGTGGAATTGTGGTCCAGTGTCGATCCAAATGACCACTTTCTGCATTGTAGGATTCTATGCTTCTATCTTGATGACACTACTTCATACATTACTTTTTATTGTTAGGACTCTTCCATTTTCCCAGTTTTTCTGTCTTTGTCACATTCGTTCTAATGGTGACCCCATCCATGCTGATACTTCCAATGTCTTTTTATTCCTTATCCAAGGTTTCTGACCAATATGGTTGACATATTCTCGATCATGCGTATTCCTGGCCCTGCCCTTTAGATCTCACTCCTTCAACACATACCCAGAACTACTATAGGATTCCTATTTTCTTCAATTTGCACCTCACCACCTTTCATGTTCAACAAAACCCCTCTGCCATTTCCAACGTCTCCAGCATGATGCCACTATCAAGGATATCATTGGCTCCCCTTTCAGCCTTCCAAAGGACCCATTTCCCCAGTGACACTCTGGTCATTCCCAACAACCAGTCTTCCTGTGCCAGTGTAGTAAGTGCAACATTTATCTTAGCAAATCCATGAAAATTGCAAGGAGTAGAGCATGCCTGTCTTTGCAGTGGAGGCAACTAGGTCACAAACATCAGATGTGGGCTTTTTACAGGAACCAACCTGCATTGTTTAAAGGCACTCCTAGAAATCAGACAACCAGTGAATGGGATAAGGAATCCTGGAATTGGGACCCACTTGCTATTTTTAAAGGACTCCTGAGTCATTCTAACTCAGTGAAAATCCAACTGGATTTTCAGACTGAAGTTCATTTAATTTATTACTTGTACTCCATGAAATTGTATAAAGAGTGTTTATTTGGGCAATGACCTGTCCTTCTGCTTTAATATGTTAAGTGAGAGTAGAGGGAATGGGATGTGAGACAGGAGGGAATGTGATGGAAAGAGAAGGTGGGAGAGGAGAATTGGGTGAAATGTGAGAGATGGGGAGAGACTGAGAGGGTGTGGGTGCTCAGTCATTGAATATATTCCAGGTAGAAACTGATTGAATTTTGAATACTAAGTAATAATATGGGAAGGTGAAGTTATTCCTTGCCATTATCCTGTGCCAGAAACTTGTTCTAGCTGAAATAATGATTTACTTGTATTTTCAGTTCTTTGAATCACGGACGTTTATATTAACTTAATCTTTCTTGCTAGCTCTTTAATGTTTGTACACTCAGTGCAAAATAAGGTACTTTTTAAACCTGATGAGGATTTCTGCTCTATTACCCTTTCAAACTAAGTTCCGGATCTTAATTCTCTTGATGAAAAATATTCTCCTAAACTTCCTTCTATTAATAACTTAAGCTTATTCCACTGGTTAATAACCACTCTGCTAAGGTTCTCCCTATACCCTGTAAACTTCTCATTTCTTTATATAGCTCAATTAAATCTCCCCTTTTCCTCTTCTGTGGCGGATTAGGCACCCTGGACTCTGAGGCAGATAAAGGAAGTAAGTACCATCTCGAAAAAAAACTTCAGTGGTGTTCAGGAGGCCTATTGCAAGTAGGGGAGGGGGGGTGGATTTACCCCAGGATGGGGCTCCCGTAGCAGGACTCTTCCATGTTGTCATGAGATGATGGGAAGTCTCTGAGATTTGAATTTCAGGCCCCTTAGGATTGATATTGATATTTCGTATCTGTTGCAATTTAGAGTTATATAAAGTCTCCTGCTTAGATGGAAATGTACCCCTGAAACATCTGTAACTGCACTCCATTCAATTTGTTGGATAGCCTTTCTTAATTTCAGGAGCCACAACTGTTACCAGAGGTCTTTGAAATCGTTTGATTGATAGGAAGGTGTCTGTTTCCCTTGCTTATCAGGTGTGATTTACATTAACCCTTGCACATAGAATGTCACAAGATTGCTTCACCTACTACCCAAATCACATTCAAGTGGGTTTACATAAGGGCAGATGGAGCATGAGTTGCTAAAAGCATTTTGACTGACAGCTACAGGGGAGATCAAAGCTTGCTTTGTTGATACAATCATCTTGCACCTCATTAACCCTGAAGTGATATCTCTTTTAAGCAGTGTTGTTATTGCCAATTCCTTGTTTTCATAAAATGTTGTTCCTAACTCTGAGCTTTCCTAGAGAGAAGGAACTTTCTAGACATGATGGAGAAGGAGGAATATGTGTCATTGTTGGAGGACCTGGATGTGCTTGAGGATAACTCGGAGGATGGTGGAAAGGCAATGGCCTGATGACCAGGGAGGCTCTCATAGCCTCTAGGTTCGCAGACTAGGAGACTTTGTCCAGCAGCTCGCACCTTTCTACCCACCTTACTTTCAAACTGTGCCTTTAAGCACCCATTTCCCTCCTGCTGGCCAAATCCTTCTCACCTTTCCCTTTCCCTTTCCCTTCCCTTTGTCTTTTTCCCATGACCAGTGCGCTGCCCCCACCTCCCCACCCCAGTCTCCAAGCATCCATTAGGCATCACACCAGGATAATGGAGCCATAGTGAGGGTTCTAAGCCTTGTCCTCATGGAGCAGCAAGGCTGTCATGCAAGGATGCCTGAGACTGGGTGCCTCATGGCCTCTGACTTCTGGGTGAGCCTGAAGGACAAGTGGGAGTTTTGGAGCTCAGAATGGAATAGAAAGATCCTCCCGACCTGTCGTGTCCTGTTCCCACTCCCTGTCTATCCAACTGCCCCATTCCCCCATCCCATTCTATCTTGAGTATGCATTATGAATAAGAAGAATCTCAGTTCTGATCTGCAGGCATGTATAATAGTACTTCTTAACAATCAGTGCCCTAGTTTTTCCGACTACATCTGTGTTCCTTCATCTGTGCAAACTTGGTGCTAATCTGTTTTCTTCATTTCCCTTGTCCTTCATCCCCTGGGTGTGTCCCCAGATTGCATATCAGAAATGGGTGCGGCCTGCTGCCTTCCACGGCCTTTGGCTGTGCTGTCTTTGGTGGACATCTAGAGGGCTCCAGCTGACATTCAGGTGTCACCTGGTTGTGCCTGATGCCTGTGAAATACAGTGTTGACAGGTGGTGGAGTGAATAGTGGAGCTGGCTGAAGACTTAAAGTCTCCTCGGTGAAGGCCTCTGGATAGGCTCTCGTGTTTCCTCCCTTCGGGAGTGCTCACTGGCATAGGGGTAGCTTTAGTGAGCTCCAGAAATCCTCAGCCATGCTCCACTGTGACTGGGACAAGCTGGCAATGCCCTTAACCATTGTTCTTTGTGACTGTGGAGCATAGCGGCAATGTCCACCAATGCCTGGGACGTGTTCTTTTATGACTGGGCCTTGCTATATTGTGCTCAGCCATGGACGTCATAAAGTGATTAAAGCTTTGAAAGTTGTCACCATAGATTTGTTGGCCTGGGTGCTACGAGTTATTAGCACCATGTCCTGTAACAGAAGGCTACTGGACTCCTCCAGCTGGCCTTGTAGTTGCTGGAATGTTGCTGTACTGTAAAGCTCGGCTTTGTATCTGCATCTCCACCAGTAATGGGAGAACCTTTTCTAGAAGCCTGACGTCTGCCTTGGGAGCAGCCAGCTCCTCAATCCTGCAGATTTCTGCCTGCCCTTGGGTGTCCCTGCCTGCTCCTGATGTGCTTCAGATTCACTGTGGTGTACACCAGATCATGACCCAGAAGCTTGCTCCACCAAGGCAAGTGTGTCTGCGCTGGTACTTGGTGCAGGTGAAAGTAGTGCCAAACAGTCAGTGTACTCCGGGGTTCTTTGAGGGGTTGGTTGTGGGAGAGCGACCTGGATGGGCTGACGTCATCTGATGGAGCTTCAGAAAAATGAAGGACATGGGGTCAGTGTTTGGTAAAGACAAAGGAGCAGGAGAACAGTAGCTCACTTGAGATATGTCACCTGGACAATGGGGCAGAGGAGTCTCACTTCTCTGCTGCATGCTGACCTTGCTGTCTGCCACAGCTTGCTCAGGACCCAGGGGGTCAGCATTCTAACCTCTGGAAATCCTCTGTCAGTCTTGATCAGCTCCTTCCTGTTGCATACGAGCTCTTCTTGTGGGATCATAAAGATAACATTTCAGACACTTGTTTGGCTGCTGCGTGAAATTCCATCAGGTGGCATATGTGGGCACAGCACTCAGCAGAAAAGTTGTTGTGAAGGGTATCGTTGGGGGCGTGCATTGGAGTTTATGCTGGTTGCTGGGGTGTTGGGTGGCTGTAAGGTGGCATGTCGGGTATTAACATGCCAGGGGTCTGGGCTGGGAGTGGTGCCAGAGACAAAGAGCTGGATATTCACCCTTGCAGCTCTAAGGACATCATTCATTTTCTTGTGAAACTGATCGTCGTGGTCCAGTTGCTGGCCCTTACTGCCTTTCCCACTACATCCCAGGCTGGGTTGAGGTCTTCCTCTCAGCAAGAGTGTAACCCCGCCCATCCACCCACCCAACTGTATGGGGCATCTGGTCGAGGTCAAAAATTCACTAATTTGAAAGAATCAACCTTACCTATAGATTGGAATGCATTGTGTCTGAAATTTCTACTCTTGAAAGAATTTAAAGATGGTTAGACCTGTTGTAAGATTCCCTTAGACAATATTTTTTAACCATAAATAACCTACATTATCTGACTCAGCTCATTTGCTGGCAAAATCATGATCATCATGCCTTTGCTTCCTCTAGACTCAACTATTCAACTATCTCCTGGATAATCCCTCATCTTCTACTCTATGAACTTGTGCATATCCAATCTATCCACTCATAACCAGTATGAATGGTCTACATTAGAGCCTCTGGTCTGGCAACTTTTTCACCTTTGTTTACAAATCCATAGTCACACATTGGCTTCACTGCTTCCTATCCCTATACTTCCAGCGCTACAACCACCCTGTCAGCCAAAGATCTATGCGGTCCTTCAATTGTGACCTCCTAAGCACTCTTGATGTCAATTGTCTCAGCAATTAAAATCCCTTAGATCACATGCTAAAATTACTTCTCTAGGTATCTCGTGTTACTTGTTTAAATGCTTGAAATCTATATCTGACCCAGACACTGGTCTATTGCCTGTTTTTGGTGTCAAATTTTTTTTTGATAACATTCTTCTGAAGTGCACTTTGACCTTTTACTATCTTAAAGGCTGTATATAATTAGAAGTTATTGGGATTACAGAACTCGCTGTTCTGTAACAGTGGGCGGCACGGTAGCACAGTGGTTAGCACTGCTGCTTCACAGCTCCAGGGACCTGGGTTAGATTCCTGGCTTGGGTCACTGTCTGTGTGGAGTTTGCACATTTTCCTTGTGTCTGCATGGGTTTCCTCCAGATGCTCCAGTTTCCTCCCACAGTCCAAAGATGTGCAGGTTAGGTTGATTGGCCATGCTAAAAATTGCCCCTTAGAGTGGTGAGATGTGTAGGTTAGAGGGATTAGCAGATAAATATGTAGCAATATGGGGGTAGGGCCTGGGTGGGATTGTGGTTGGTGCAGACTCGATGGGTTGAATGACCTCTTTCTGCACTGTAGGATTTCTATGATTTCTTTCTAGGCCTGGACACTATGCTGAGGAAATCCTGCAACAATAACCTGGGGCTGGGATGATTGACCGCTAATGAATAGTATCATTGTTTCTGTTAGATGTGACACCAACAGTGTCCTGATTCTCATTGAATTCATAGGCTAATCACCTCACTTAGTTCCCTGAGCTACCATGGTCAATCCTATGAAGCATTTCTTTGATTCTTGGGGTTAATAGAAATATTTTGTCAACTTTTGGCAGCCTCTTTCTGTTTTGATAAATTAATTTGTATCAATTTCAAAAGCAAGCATTTTATCCCATGTTGTCCTGGAATTTGGTTCCGAAGCTCAGCTTTCAATTAACTAAACTATCAATTTTCTTGCATAGATTCTACTTTGAGCCAGACCAACTAAGAAAGAGGGGGAAGGGAGCTTTATATTTTTCTTGCAAGTTTATTTCCAATATGATAGATTAGGGAGGAATAAGTACTTTTTAAAAAAGACCAGGAATTAATGAGTCCATATCCAAATAAAATTATGTATCTTTTGAAATTAAGGATGAATATTACAATAATAAAGATATTCATGATATTTGGACAGCTTGGACAATTACTTGTTTCAGCACAAGTAAAGCTTGTAATGCACAAGTTGAAAATTCATATAAACTTTTAAGAATAGATAGTTTTAATTGTGATTATAAACTACTGTCCTTGCTTGTGGACACAATGGCATGTATATAAATTCTGTTCTGAATTGTGCAATTAGTTTATGTTTCTGCTTTTGACAGTAGTTTTTATCTGTAAAAAAACTATTTGGTATGATTTTGCAGTTTCTGAATTTAAGGTTATTCTGGTCTCTTGGGAGCCCTTGCACTGGAATAGTTTCATTCACTTTTACATTTTTACATTCTTTTTGCGCCGTCCACATTTTTTCACAATAATGCATCCAAAATTCCCATTATGTGGATTTGAGTTTTCTTTTGGTTTGAGATGTGTGCATTGCCAGACCAACGTTTATTGTCAATGTGCGGGTTAGGCTGATTGGCCATAAGTTGACACTAGTGTCAGGGGGATTAGCAGGGTAAATATGTGGAGTTATGGGAATAGGGCCTGGGTGGGATTGTGGTCAGTGCAGACTTGATGGGCTGAATAGCCTCCTTCTGCCCTGTAGGGATCCTATGATTCGAATTGTCTTGAGAAGATGAAGGTAAGCTACCTGAACTGCTGCATTCTTAAGGTACATCCATGGGAACAGTTCCAAAATTTTGACTCAGTAGCAATGAAGGATCAATGAGATACTTCCAATAAGGATAATGTGAGACTTGGAGGGGAACTTGCCATTGATGGTCCATGTGCTTGCTACCCATTTTCTTCAAGGGCCAATTGTTTGAAAAAAAAATCATAAATGTTGCTATATTTTGTCATAAAAATTCATTGATTCACTCATATTCTTCTGCCCTAAATCTTTTGATCGCTATGAAGTGATGAAGAAAGCTGCCCGAAATTAGAACTCTAAGAATTTCCTATCTCCCATTGCGGCAGCTCAAGGAGAAAGCCCAGTACTATCTTCATTGGTTCTAGCAAGTTGAAGAATTAGTTAAACTACTCCCTCCATTTAATTAGAATATGGAACAATTAATGATATTATTTTTCTCTAAGTTGATTTGTTAAGTGAATCAGGGACTAGTTGCTTCTTTCCCTATGAAGGGAACAAGTTAGCTTTGATTTAAGTTTGGGGAGAAGTTCACAGATTACTATAGTACAGAAGAGGTCCTTTGGTCCACTGAGTCCGCACAGTGCACGAAAGGCCCTGTCCTGCCATCTAATCCCATTTGCCAACACTTGGATCATAGCCTTGAATGTTATGGTGTGCCAAGTACTTTTTAAAGGATGTAAGGCATCCCGTCTCCACCACCTTCCTAGGCGGTGCATTCCAGACTGTCACCACCCTCTGAGTAAAAAGGCTTTTCCTCAAATATCCCCTAAACCTCCCACCTCTCACTTTGAACTTGTATCCCCTCATAACTGACCCTTCAACTAAGGGAAACAGCTGCTCCCAATCCATGCCCCTCATAATCTTGAATACCTCAATCAGGTCATCTCTCAGTCTGCTGTGTTTCAACGAAAACAAGATGTGGAGATGCCGGCGTTGGACTGGGGTAAACACAGTGAGAAGTCTGACAACACCAAGTTTAAGTCCAACCAATTTATTTGATTGTAAACTCACAAGCTTTCGGGGTTTGTCCCTTCGTCAGGTGAATGGAGAGTTCTGGCCTCAGACAGAGCATACAACAGCACAGACAGTTTACAGATTACTGATTAGAATGCGGGTTTTTACAACTAACCTGCTATTCAAGTCTTAAAGATGCCGATGATGTGAGTGGAAAGAGCATTAAGTACAGGTTAAAGAGATGTGTATTGACTCCAGACAGTACAGTAAGTGAGGTTTTGCAAACCCAGGCAAGTCATGGGGGTTACAGATGGTGCGACACAAACAACCCAGGCCTATCCAACCTTACTTCATAACTTAAATGTTCCATCTCAGGCCGCTTCCTAGTGAATCTCTTCTGCACACTACTACCACCACCACCACCAGCACATTCACATCCTTCCTGTAATGTGCCGACCAGAACTGCACACACTACTCCAACTGCGGCCTCATCAAAGTTCTATCATTACCTCTCTGATTTTCTAGTCTGTACCCCACTGATAAAGTCTACCACATGCCTTTTTCACCACCCTGTTTACCTACCTTTCCGCTTTCAGAGATTTATGGACAAACATGTCAAGGTTCCTTTGTTCTTTGGAAGTTCCCAGTGTCAGACCTTTCATAATATACTTCCTTGCCAAATTCCTCCTTCCAAAATGCACCATCTCACACTTTTACATCTGCCAATTGTCAGCCCATTTGACCATATTGTCTATATCTTCCTGTAACCCGAGACACTCAACCTCACTGTTAACCACCCAGCCAATCTTTGTGTCACTGGCAAACTTACTGATCCAACCACCGAGATAGTCATCTATGTCATTTATGTTAATGACAAATAATCAGGGACCCAGCACAGACCCCTAAGGTATGCCACTAGTCTCCAGTCACTACAGCAGCCATCTGTCACCACCCTTGCCTCCTACTGCTAAGCCAATTATGTATCCACCTTGTCAGATCACCCTGTATTCCATGTGTATTAGTCATCTTAATAAGACTCCTATGTTGATAGAAAGTTGCCAAAAATTTGTACAAATTCTGTTGTTTCTCAACTTTGTTCTAAATGCATCATTCACTTGTAAACTGTAGCCTTTGATATGTTTATATCTTGTTTTGTAGGACATTGGATTTTTTGCTGAAAGTGATCATGAGAGCGATGTGGTTTGCGGGTGGTTTTCATTGGATGAGTGTAAAGGGACGCCGCGCTTTGCCCACAGAAGCACCTATAATGACATTAGCACCACATTCTTCTTATTTTGATGCTATTCCAGTTACCATGACCATGGCTTCTATTGTAATGAAGGCAGAAAGCAAAGACATTCCTATATGGGGAAGTAAGTAATTATTTATTGAACATAATGTAGTAGATGAAAATTTTCAGGAATTCATCAGAGTGCCTTTTAGCACAAGGCTGAAACTGTTGTATCTGTACTCATTATTTATTATTGTGCATATGACGTGTGTTTCGTATTGATTTCAGAGATTGACATATGAATGTCAAATAACTTCTGATTTTCCAATTCTACTTCTGAAGTGCTACTGTGAAGTTTATGGAACTATTGCCATGTATTTAATTGTTTATAAAAATGTCACCTTTTAGTTTAGTTTAGTTTTTCCACCAGTCATTTTTTAACCAATAATATATTTTTGCGCCATTCTGTTATGAGACATTGAGGTAAGCCAATCCAGTCCCCTAAGTATTGTAGTTTAATTTTAGTAAACATTTAGATAGTGTATTCATCTTTTAGTATAACCATTTAGTTTTAATTCTTAAGTTCATACTTAAGGAAAGATTTTTATGGCCATTTTAACATTGACAATTTTACAGTCAGGCATGCACATGTATAGTGTTTTGCTTCATAAAAATATTCTAGCATGAAAGTGCCCTGAAGACAATTGAAATCCAATAAATATTAGTATTATGTCATATTTGTATTGCTGACTAAATTGAGTTATACTGCTGTGACACTAGTAATCAATTTTCTTCTCTGCACTAGTGCGTACTTTGGGCATATTGTAATGCTTATTTATTATTCAGCTTTTGGGAATTGGAAGCAATATAAATCTACTCTCTAGAATGCTTAAAAGTCAGTACATTCATTGTTGGGTTCAGGTAATGATGTAAACAGGTTGAAGTGTTAAGGTCATATCTTCTGATGCCACTAAGCTACTTGATAAGATTATGAAAACTTAGAAACTAGAAGCAGGAGTAGGCCATTAGGCCCTTGGAGCCTGCTCCACCTTTCATCCTGATCCCTGTCCCTCCCTTCCTCCCATCGCCCTTGATCCCTTTATCCCCAAAAGCTATATCCAATTTCTTGTTGAAATCAGACAATGTATTGGCCTCAATTACATTCTGTAGTAGTTAATTCCACACATTCGCCATCCTTTGGGTGAAGAAATTTCTCCTCACCTCAGTTCTTTTCTTTAAGTTATATGACCCCTAGTTCTAGACCATCCCACCATAGGAATCATTCTTCCTGAATCTATCCTGTCTAACCCTGTTAGAATATTTTATAAGTTTCTAAGAACCCCTTCTTCTCTCCTAAATTCCCATGAATATAATCCTAACTTAGTCTCTCCTCATGTGACATCCCAAGAATCAGCCTAGTAAACCTTTGCTGTACACCCTTTATAGCAAGGATACGCTTCCTCTGATAAGGACCTCAAATCTGCATTCAATACTTTAGGTGTGGCCTCACCAAAGCACTGTACAATTGCAGCAAAACATCCCTATCCCTATACTCAAATCCTCTCACTATGAAGGCAAACATACCATATTTGATTATTTTACAGCCTGCTGAACTTGCACGCTTATTTGTACCTACGTGCTTACTTTCAGTGACTGATGCACGAGGATGCCAAGGTCTCATTGCGTACCCACCTCTTTCAATTTCCACCCATTCAAGTAATAATCTGTCTTCCTATTATTGCTACCAAAGTGGATAACCTCACATTTACCCACATATTGCACCTGCCATGCAGATTTCCACACACTCAGCCAGTCCAAATCATGCTGAAGTATCTCTGCATCTTCCTCACAGCTCCCTCCCACCCAACTTTGTATCCTGCAAATTTGGAAATAATACATTGAGTTCCCTTTCCAAATCATTAATATATAATACAAACGATTGGGGTTCTAGCACTAGTGCAGAACCCCACTAGTCATAAGAACATAAGAAATCGGAGCAGGAGTAGGCCATCTAGCCCTTCGAGCCTGCCCTGCCATTCAATAAGATCATGGCTGACCTGAAGTGGATCAGTTCTACTTTCCCGCTTTCTCCCCATAACCCTTAATTCCCCTGTCTATCAAAAACCTATCTACCCGTGACTTAAATATATTTAGCGAGGTAGCCTCCATCACTTCAACGGGCAGAGAATTCCAGAGATTCACCACCCTTTGAATGAAGAAGTTCCTACTCAACTCTGATCTAAACTGCACCCCCCCCTTATCATGAGGCTGTGCCCTCTAGTCCTGCTATCCTTTCTAAGCGGGAAGAATCTCTCTACCTCTACCCTATCCACCCCCTTCATTATCTCATACGTCTCTATAAGATCCCCCCTCATCCTTCTAAACTCCAACAAGTACAGACCTAGCCTATTCAATCCCTCTTCATAGTCCAACCCCCTCATCGCAGGTATCAGCCTAGTGAACCTCCTCTGCACCCCCTCCAAGGCCAACACATCCTTCCGCAAGTGCGGCGACCAAAACTGCACACAGTACTCCAGCTGTGGCCTCACCAGTACCCTGTACAGTTGCAGCAAGACTTCCCTACTTTTATATTCCATCCCCCTCGCTATAAAGGCCAACATTCCATTCGCCTTCTTGATCACCTGCAGACTGGATTTTTGCGACTAGTGCACAAGGACCCCCAAGTCCCTCTGCACCGTAGCATGCTGCAGCTTTTCGCCTTTTAAATAATAATCCCTCCTACTATTATTTCTGCCAAAGTGGATAACCTCACACTTGCTAACATTATACTCCATCTGCCAGGTCCTCGCCCACACGCTCAGCCTATCCAGATCTCTCTGCAGACTTTCCACACCCTCCACGCAATTTGCTTTTCCACTCATCTTTGTGTCATCAGCAAATTTTGTCACCCTACACTCAGCCCCCTCCTCCAGATCATCTGTATAAATGGTAAGTAGTTGATCCCTGCGGCACTCCACTACTCACCAACCAGAATAGCACCCATTGATACCAACACTCTGCTTCCTATTAGACAGCCAATCCTCTATCCACGCTAACACCTTACCCCCAATTCCGTGCACCCTAACCTTTTGCAGCAACCTTTTATGAGGCACCTTATCAAACGCCTTCTGGAAATCTAAAAACACCACATCCACCGGTTCCCCTTTGCCTACCGCACTAGTCACATCCTCGTAGAAATCCAATAAATTCGTCAAACACGACTTCCCCTTAATGAATCCATGCTGCGTCTGCTCAATCAAACCACTCTTTTCTAGATGCCTCGCTATTTCTTCTTTGATGACGGATTCTAGCATTTTTCCAACTACACACGTTAAACTAACCGGCCTATAATTCCCTGCCTTTTGTCTGCTACCTTTTTTAAACAGCAGCATAACATTAGCCGTATTCCAATCTTCCAGCACTTCCCCGGAGTCCAGCGAATTTTGGTAAATAATTACTAAGGCATCCACTATCACCTCTGCCATTTCTTTCAGAACCCTGGGATGCATTCCATCCGGTCCTGGGGACTTGTCCACCTTCAATCCCATTAGTCTATCAAGCACTACTTCTCTAGTGACAGTAATCACATTTAGGCCCTCATCTCCTACCATCCTTCTATCTTTAATATCCGGCAAACTATTTGTGTCCTCCTCCGTGAAGATCGAGGCAAAAAACTTATTTAAAGCCTCGGCCATTTCCTCATCGCCCACCGCTAAATCCCCCCTCATTCTCCAAGGGTCCAACATTCACTCTAGCCAGCCTCCTCCTCTTTATATATTTGTGAAAACTTTTACTGTCTTTTTTTATATTTAGTGCTAGTTTAGCTTCATAGTCTATCTTTCCTTTCTTTATCACCTTCTTAGTCATTCTTTGTTGATTTTTAAATCTTTCCCAATCTTCTAATCACCCACTATTTTTAGCCACTCTGAACACATCAGCTTTTAATTTAATACTCTGCTTTGATAACCACAGCTGGTTATCCCTTCTCCTACAGTCCTCCTTTACCATCGGAATATATTTCTGCTGAGTACTGAAAAAGATCTCCTTAAAAATCTTCCACTGTTCCTCAGCTGTCCTACAACCAATCTGCACCCCCAGTCTACATTTGCCAATTCCACTTTCATCCTATCATACTCCCCTCTGTTCAAACAGAGGACACAGGTTCGGGACCCTACTTTCTCATCCTCCATCTGCATCAAAAATTCAACCATACTGTGATTACTCGTCCCAAGAGGATTCCTCACAAGAAGATCCCTAATTCTACCTGCCTCGTTCCACAACACCAGATCTAAGATAGCTCAGTCCCTCGTAGGTTCTGTCACATACTGTTCAAGGAAACTATCCCGACAGCATTCCAAGAACTTGATAGTCACTGCCAATCAGTAAAAGACCCATTTATGCCAACTCTTTGCTTATCTGCTAACCAGCTTTCTATCTATCTCAAGATATTACCTGCAATCCCCATGTGTTTTAACTTTATATAGTAGTCTGTCATGGACACCTTGTTGAAAGCCTTCTGAAAGTCTAAATAAGCCATATCCACTGATTCTCCTCGGTGAACTCCACTATTTACATTCTCAAAAAATTCTAGTAGATTCACCGAGCACGATTTCCCTTTTGTAAATCCATGCTGACTTTGTCTAATTTTGCCGAGTTATGAAATCCTTGATAATAAACCCTAACAACTTCCCCAGTACTGATGTTAGGATAATTTATGTTATATATACATAATTATTTATATTAAAATTTCAATCATTTATATCTTCAGTTTGACATTTATTAGGCGAGCTGCCTAATTTGTATGATGTGAAGGCTGTAACTTTTTTATCCTATTATGCTCAGTTTTAAGATTAATCATTCTCCAAAGTATAGTTTATATGTAAAACAGTACAGGAATCAGATTTGTATGGTGCATGATTTGTGCCTGTAGGTAGTATGGAAATTGGATCAACTCGGGGTGAAATTATCAGGTAACTACAACTTTCAAAATATTTGCACTAACAACAGGGATATAAAATTGGCTGAATGATAGGAAGCAGAGAGAAATTGTCAATGGATATTTCTTGGGCTGGAGCAAGTTTTGTAGTGATGCTCCCCAGGGGACTGTATTGGGACCCTTGCTTTTCCTAATGTATATTAATGATTTAGATCTTAGTTTTCAAGGGACCATTTCAAAGTTTGCAGACGACGCAAAACTTGGAAGTGTTGTAAACTGAAGAAGAATGTTGAATTTCAAAAGGGCAAGTTGGTGGAGTGGGAAAATAGGTGGCAGATGGAGCAAAATGCAGTGAAGTGTGAGATGATGCACTTTGGTAGCAAATACATGGACCATGTAAAACAAAGGGTAAAATTCTTAAAGGGGTGCAGGAGCAGAGTGACTTGGGCATATATATAATAGATCATTGAAGGTGGCAGGGCAGATGGAGAAATCAGTTAGTAATGCATATAGTATTCTGGGCTTCATTATTAGGAGCATAGAGTACAAAAGCGAAGAGGTTATGCTGAAATTATTCAAGGCTCTAGTTAGACCTCAGCTGGAATATTATGTACAGTTCTGGATGCTGCATTATAGGAAAGATGTGAAAGCATTGGAAACAGTGCAGAAGACGTTTCCAGAATAACTATTCTAATAAGAATAGTTCCAGGGATGAGAAACTTCAGATATAAGGATAGGTTGGAGACGTTGGGACTGCTCTCCTTGGAGAGAAGGCTAAGGGGAAATTTGATAAGAGATGCTCAAGATCACGAGGGGGCTGCACAGAGTAGATAGGAAGAAACTGTCGCCACTCTTAAAAGGATCAAGAAAGAGAAGGCAGAAATTTAGTGATTTGCAAAAAAACTAAATGTGATGTGAGGAAATGCTTTTCCACACAACAAGTAGTTCAAGTCTGGAATTCACTGCCTGGAAGTATGTTGGTGGTAGGTTCAATCAAGACATTCATTAGATGATTGATTCTATTCAGTTGATATGCAGTGTTAAACACAGGAGAATGGCACCAAGCCATGATACTCGTTTGGAAAGCTGATGAGCCAAATAGCCATCTTCTGTGCCATAAAAATCCTGTAACACACTATCTAATCTCCAGTGCTTTCATAATCTGACCACTTGGTGCCTAAACATAAATGAGTCTACCAGCTCCCAAAGGCTCAGGGAGGGGAGAGAGTATTCCTGGTTAATGAACTTCTAATTCAGATACATTATTAAGCAACAGTAGATGTCTCTATCTCACCTGATTTTCTCCCAAGATTTCTAAACTTTCAGTCTCTCATGCCAATCAAGATGCATAGCCTGCTGCTCACAAGATCATGGAGCAGATATAGATTATTCAACATGTTGAATCTGCTGCACCAGTCATACATGATTCCTGCATCCGCACAACCCTCAACTCCCTTGCCAACCAAAATTTTGTCAACTCAGCATTGAATATATTCAATCACTCAACCTCCACAGTTCCCTATGGAAGACTAATTACTCTGAGGAGAAATTCTTTCTTGTTTCATCTTAAATTGGAGGTGTCTTATTTTGAAACATTGTCCAGTTCTAGATTTCCCCATGGCTATCCTGCCAAAGCTGCTCAGAATCTTATGTTTCTATAGGATCACTTCTCATTTTTCTTAATTCCAATAAGTACTGGCCAAACTTGCTCAACCTTTCCTTCAACCCTTTCATCCCAGGAAAAAACCTAGGGAACCTTCTCTGACCTGCTTCCAACACAAATATATCCCCCTTGGATAAGGAGACCAAAATTATAATTCGTATTCCAGGTAGGGTCTCACTAATCACCTGTACAGTTGTAACAAGACTTCCCTACTTATTATGTTCCATCCTGCTTGCATTAAAGGCCAACATTTAATTTGCCTTTCTATTTCTTTTCTGTGCCTGCATATTAACTTTGGGATTCATGTACAAGGATACTTAAATACTTCTTGTATAGCAGCATTCTACAGTGTGTCTACTTAAATTATGTTGCTGTTTGTCTGTTCTTCCTGCTCACATTTTTCCACATCATTTACATCTAACAAATTTTTTGCCCATTCATTTAGTCTATGTCCTTTTACAGACTCTCCTCTGTATCACTTTACATCTTGCTTTCTTTGCATCATCAACAACATTGGCTACAATATAGTCGACCCCTTCATCCAAGTCATTAATATAGACTAAGTAGTTGAGATCATAGCAAATAGTTAATCCCTGTGGCATTTCACTAATTATAGATTGTCCACCTGAAAATGACCCATTTATGTCAACTTTGTTTCCTGTTAGCAATTCTCTTCCCAAGCTAACATGTCACCCCCAACACCATGAGCTCTTACCATGTGCAGAGAGCTGTTAGTTGGCATATTGTCAAATGTCTTTTCAAAATTCAAATGCACTACATCTAGTGTCCTGCTCCTATCAGCACAGTGATTAGCATTGCTGCCTCACAGCACAAGGGACCCAGGTTCAATTCTGGCTTTGGGTGACCATCTGTGTGGAATTTGCACATTCCCCTGTGTCTGTGTGGGTGTCCTCCGGGTGCTCTGATTCCTTCCCACAGTCCAAAGATATGCAGGTTAGGTTGATTGGCCATGCTAAATTGCCCCGTAATATCAGAGGGTTTAGCCCAGTAAGAATGTGGGGCTGCAGGGATGGAGCCTGGGTGGGATTGTTGGTGCAGGCTGGATGGGTTGAATGGCCTCCTGCACTGTAGTGATTCTATGATCTTCATAGATTCTAGCATGTTCTCAATGTCAGATGTTATTTTAATTGGTCTATAATTTCATGCTTTCTGTCTCCCTCCTTTTTTGAACAATGATATATTTGTGGTTTTTCAATTGGCTGGGACCTTTTCAATGTCTGAATCTTGGAAGATTACAATCGATGCATTTACTATCGCTGCAGCTATTTCTTTGAAGAGCCCATGAAGCAGGCCATCAAGTCCATAGGAATTGTTAGCCTTTACCCTTTATGGTTTCTGACTATTTTTGATTGTTTTAATTTCCTCCCTTTTAGCCTATGCTTTTCTGCTATTGTTAGGATGCATTTTGTGTCTTTGTTTTGAAGACAGATACAAAATACCTGTCAAAGTCGCTGCCATTTCATTGGTTTGCCATAATTAATTCCCAAGCTTCACTTTGTAAGGGGCACTTTAGCAGCTCTACCTTTTTATGTATTTGTAGAAGCTCTTTTTTTGTGGGCAGACTTAAGACCTCATTCTGTATATTTTTATAAAAGATATAAATATCCTCATAACCAGTTCTAAAACCTCAAAAACTGGATAAAGATCTTTTAACATGGCTAAATCTGTCTATCTGTGACCCTTGAACAAAAGGAAGTATCTGGCAATATCAGTGATACTTGCATCTCGTTATTCCTGAAGAGAGCTATACAAAGGCCAACGGTATTCCTAACCCAGATTGGCCAACCAGAGTCTACTTGTCTACTAGGACAAAGGCTCCTGCAACCTTACTTTCAATTTTTGGTTGAGGTATTTAACTATCCCTTGTCATAGTCAAATTGGAGAAATGGGAATCATATGACATGGATCTCCACCTGGTGGAACCTGTTATATTGCCTTGTTGCACTACAAAGTCAGCCTGTTGTTTACCAACCTACAAGCAGCCTCATGGAAAAGGGGCTCCATGCAGATTCAACTCCTGGCCCCATCTGCACTGTTTTGGGTAGAACTTCTCTACCCTTGTCTACAAACCTGATGAATCTCTGCATGCCTACTTAATTATTTGAAGCCAACACCACCAAACAAGTACAAAGAACAACACAGCATGGGAAACAGGCCCCTCGGCCCAACGAGCCCGCGCCGCCATCCCAACAAAGCATTTTCCTACACCTACCTTGACCCATGTGTATGCGTATGGTACCCCCGTTGGAAACCAGATTCAGGGGAGAATAATTTAGGGACAATTTGTTACACCAATCAGCCTAAGAGCACAGTAAGTTATGTTGCATTGGTTTTCAGCCTATCAACTTCTGTGCAGGAATATCTCATTGGACTTTGAGTCTGGATGCTTTACCCATGTAAAGCAATATTCCTTTTCCCTGTGGCCTCTGCACCATTAACTCTTTACCTCACCTTTATGAATGGAAAGGAGGCAACATTGCCACCTTTCATCCACCGCATTGAGTGTGCAGATAAACTAACACTTTGAATTTAGCCTTTCTCAAGTTTGCCATGGGGTTATTAATAGAAAATTGAATCACAACAAAACTAAGGGTCAGAAAACAGCACCATTTATAAAGGGGAAGCTAATCAAAAACACCTTTCCATTTATCAAGGATAGTGAGGGGGGGAAATCGATTTCTATCCATAATGTTTATATTTCTTGCTAGATATCTAACCATCAATTTTTGCCTCATACTTTTTTGGTATCTTTTGCTGGTTTTGTTGTTTGCTGATTTCCAAAAATTTCCCAATCTTTCGGACTGCCACAGATCTTTGCAGTATTGTATATCTTTTCTTTCAGTTTGATACTATCCTTAATTTTCTCCTTGTGCATTTTTTTCATGTATTTTTGTTGAGAATTATGAAATATCTTCTCTCATCTTTTATCATTTTCCCATTCCATATTAGCCAACTCTGACTTCATACCATTGTAATTTCAGGCCAAAATTTCTCACCTTCAAATTGAATTATAATTGCCACTCTTTCCTAGAGAATCCTTCACTATGATGTAATTATTTAATCATATCTGATTGTACACTATTAGGTCTAAGGTAGCCTATTTCTGATCAGTGGTAACTTACAGGATATTAATAGTGGAGAGACTGAAAGATTAAATGTCATGGGGAGATAGTTAATTTTGTGTTTTCATTCATGATGATCACTCATGTGACAAGCATGCTACTTGCTAGTAATAGCCCAATCCGGGATGTTATCCAAGCCTGTTGCATATGGTTGTAAAATCCATTATTGAGGAATTGAAATTTGAGGTGAATGTATCAGCTAGCAGCCCAACTTCTAACCTTAAATGACTGTCCCTTCATTATATGAAGCAGCAGAAGATAATTTGGTATGTGTACTGTCCTGAGACTTCCTGCATTTGTGTCCTGGAGCTGAATTAATTAACCACAGTGATCTTGTTTCACAATGACTCTAGCCAGTGAAGAGTTCCCTAAACCCCCATGAACTTCAGCTTTTACTTTTGTTTCCTGGTTTCAGATTTGGTTGACTGATGCCTTTTATGTTAAAGGGAGTTACTCCTAGTTCAGCTTTATCCAACCTGTACAGCTATTGTCCTTACTATTCTCCTCCTAGACATCAGCCAAGCATTGTGAACAGTGTTATTAATCAACAGCCTGTCCATTGATGCTCAGTTTGGATTTGGATCTCATAGTCTTGGCCCAAACACTGACGCAAAACATGAATTCCAGAGGTGGAAATACTCGTAAGTCTGGTGAGGGAAACAGAGTTAATGCTTTAGGTTGATGACCTGTAATCAAAAGTAGGAAAAGATTTTGAGCAATTGGAAGGGAGAAAATAGAACAAAGGACAAAAGGAAGGCATGTGATAGGGTGAATGGCAGAAAAAATTACATGACAAAAAGTTGACCTTGCATGGCTGAAAGAATAACAAAGTTATGCCAGGGTAATCTGGCAACGTCAAGAATGGCTGCTTCAGGAAACAAAGTAAGAGAGAAAAGAACCAAAATCAATACAGAATAAGGAAGCAGGTGGGTGGTGCAGGTTACGATCTGAAATTGTTGAATTCCTACTTTGTGATCTTCTGAGACCAAATCTTTGTCACAATTGTCCTTATATCATCTTTTGTTATCAGGGCCACCCACCAACCTTTGCCATTGTCTGTTTTTCCAAAATATTGTATTGTCTCCCACCTTTGTCTCTATTGGCAGTTTAATCTAAATCATCTTTAATTGTGCCACTACTTTATCTTTTTCTGATGTTTTGTGCATTCAAATAAAGAATATTTAATTTAAATGTTTTAATTCCCTGCAATGTTCTTATTCACCAATTTAGAAATTTATGTTGGACTCTTTATCCCTTCCTGATTCCCTCTGTTGTCTTTACCTGCCTTGCTATACCTCCTCCAAAAGTACCCAACATCACATATGGTAGTCTTCAGTTAACTTGATTTTCTGTGTGTTATATCAAGAAATGGTTGAAGGCACTGGATACTGCGAAGGCTATGGATCCTTAAAGTATTCCAGCAATAGTACTGAAGACTTGTGTTCAGAACTTGCCATGTTCCTAGCCAAGCTGTTCCTGTACAGTTTCTACCTAGCAATGTGGAAAATAGTCCAGGTATGTCCAGCAGACAAATATCAGGACAAATCCAATCTGGCTAATTACCATCTATCAGTCTACAATCACTTATCACTAAAGTGATGGAAGGGGTAATTAACAGTGCTATCAACTGGCACTTGCGTAACAGTAACCTGCTTGAGTTTCTCCAGGGCCACTCAGCTCCTGACCTCATTACAGCTTTGGTTCAAACAAGGACAAAAGAGCTGAACTACGGTAATGAGTTGAGAGTGGCTGTCCTTGACATCAAGGTGGCATTTGACCCAAATGTGGCATCAAGGACTCGTAGCAAAACGGGAATCCATGGGAATTGTGGTGGCACTGTAGCAGAGTGGTTAACACTGCTGCTTCACAGCTCCAGGGACCTGGGTTCGATTCCCAGCTCGGGTCACTGTCTGTGTGGAGTTTGCATGTTTTCCTCGTGTCTGCATGGGTTTCCTCCGGGTGCTCCGGTTTCCTCCCACAGTCCCAGATGTGCGGGTTAGGTTGATTGGACGTGCTAAAATTGCCCCTTAGTGTCCTGAAATGCTTAGGTTAGAGGGATTAGTGGGTAAAATATGTAGGGATATGGGAGTAGGGCCTGGGTGGGTTTGTGGTCGGTGCAGACTCAATGGGCCGAAAGGCCTCTCCGCGCACTGGAGGGTTCAATTGTTCTAAAGCTCCCCACTGGTTATAGCCATATCTAGCACAACGGAGGATGGTTATTGTTGTTAGACGTCAATGATCTCAGTTCCAGAACATCACTGCAGGAGTTCTTCGGGATCCCCAACATCACAGATGTCTGTCTTCAAATAATTCAATTCAGTCCACATGATATGAAGAAATGGCTGAAGGCATTGGATATAAAGGCTGTGGGTCCCGACAATATTCCAATCCAGCCGTCTTCAGTTACTTTATCAATGACCTTCCTTCTATCATAAGGTCAGAAGTGGGGAAATTCCCTGATTTGTTCAGTACCATTCACAACGCCTTGGGTACAGAAGCAGTCCATGTCCAATGAAGCAAAATCTGAGCAATATCCAGGCTTTGGCCGACAAGTGGCAAGTAACACTTGCATCACAAGTGCTGGACAATGACCATCTCCAATCAAGACAAAATCTGACCATTGCCTCTTGATAGTCAATGGCATTATCATTGCTGAATTCCCCATTATCAACATCCTGGGAGTTACCATTTACCAGAAATTGAACCTGATTAGCCATTATAAATATGATAGCTACAAGGGCAAGCCAGAGGCTAGGAATGCTGCAACAAGTAACTTGTCTCCTGATTTATGAAAACGTGTCCACCTTCTACAAGGCATATATCAGGGGTGTGATAGAATACTTTCTGCTTGCCTGGATGAATAAATGCAGCTTCAACAACATTAAAGAAACTTGACATTGTTCAGGATAAAGCAGCCTGTTTGATTGTCACCCCCATCTAAACACTCACTCCCTCTAGCACTGATGCACAGTGGCAGCAGTGTGTGTACCATCTACAAGGTACACTGTAGAAAGTCAACAAGTCACCTGAGACCACACCTTCCAAACCCATGACCACTGCCAGCTGAAGTACAAGGGCAGCAAATGTATTGGAACTCCACCACCTGGGAAGTTCCCTCCAAGCCAATCTCTATTCTGACTTGGAAATATATTGCCATTCCTTCACTGTGGCTGGGTCAAGATCCTGGAATTCCCTCCCTAACAGCACTGAAGGGTGTACTTCCACCACATGGATGCAATAGTACAAGAAGGCAGTTCAGCACCACTCTCCTCGATGGCACTCGGGGATGGGCAACAAATGAGCCAGTGAGGCCCAAAAAAAGTCCTATCAGTGAATTTAAAAACAAATGCACCTGAAACCTCAATCTTTCTCTTTGGATTTTTAAATCTACCTTCAATCGAGCCCTCCTTTTATCTGACACTGGTACCAGCCTGGTTCAAATGGAACCCATCTTAACCAGAATAGCTCATTGTTCACATCATATTGATGCCAGTGCCTCATGAACAGAAATCCCTTCGTTCTCGCACCACTCTTTGGGCCATGTGTTTAATTCTCTAATCTGCCAGGCCCTTTACCAATTTGCACATGCTTCAGGTAACAATTCAGAGATAATTATCTTTGTTCTGCATTTAATCTTTTCCCTAGCTTCTCAGATTCTCTTGACTAGAACCAGGAATAATGTGCTGCTCTGTTGTTGGGTCCTACATGGACTGGATCCTCCTCCTTCCATTTCAGTTTTTTCTTCAGGCATGAGAATATGTTCTTAACCCAGGCACTGGGCATCGTTTGGAGCTCCTGATGATGACTGCAGAAATCTGTATTTAATCCCCTTTCACTACCACATTCCTCTTGGCTCCTCCCACTAGAATGATTCTTCTCTATAATGCTCTGTGTAGTCCACTCATCCACCTTGCAATCCTCCTCCTCATCCACACAGGTAGCAAGCACCTTATACCTTGGACAAAGCATTATCTGAATTTCCTCCATTATTCCATGTTGGTTTCCCTTACCTGCCTGACTTGCATTCACACCCTCCTGTCTCTTGACTGTTGACCAACTCTAACTTCAGGGGTGTGACTGATTCCTAGAACAATGTATCCGGGAAACTTTCTCCTTCCATGATGTCCCTCAATGTCCTAACTCGGATTCCAGCTCAGATCTCCGAATCAAAGTTGCCTTAGTTGCAGACAATTTTTGTAGCTATGGATTGTCCAGGATTGCAATGCACTCCACAGATTTCCACATGCTGCAGTCACAGAACACCACCGGCTCTGTCATCTCTGTCCAGCCTTATTTACTTAATTTACACAGCTAAAATAATCAAAGGTTTCAGTCACTTAGCTTGGAAGAAAACTTGCTGCCTGCTGGAAGCAGAAAAAGAAGCACCTCTTTGTCCCTCTGCACCAAATTTCCACTTGAATCAAATTCCCAACTACTCACTCAATCTACATCTCATTTGGCTATAACCTCGTGTCCGCATGCTCATCTCCATTACACGAAGTTTCTAGTTGTCAGACTTTTACTGAAATAAATTAAAAGCAACATTGACTAAACACTTTCAACAGGCAACTTATGTCTAAACTACAGAAAAATGCCTGATTTAACCTTTTATATTTTACTCTGTTCCTTAAGTGGACATGTTCTCCATATAATTGCATAACGATGAGTGGCAGGTCAGATGATTGGTCAGAATATAAAGAACAGCAGAGATGACTAAAAGGTTAATCAAGAGAACAAAATCAGAGTACGAGAGGAAGTTGGTTGGGAATGTATGAAGAGATAACAAGAGTTTCTATGGTGTTTCAACAGGAAAAGAATAACTAAAGTGAGTGTTGGTCCTTAGCAAATATAATCCCAATATTCAAGAAGGGAGGGAGGCAGAAAACAGAAAATTGTAGGCCAGTTAGCTTAACATCTTCTGTGGAGAAAATGTTAGAGTTGATCATTATAAAGGTAATAGGGCATTTAGACAAGCTCAAGGAAATTGGAAAAAGTCAGCATAGGTTTATAAAAGGGAAATCATATTTAACCAATTTACTAGAGTTTATTTGAAGCAGTAACATGTGCTGTGGATTGGGGGAAGGGGGAGGGAACTGTAGACCTACTGTATTTAGATTTGCAGAAAGCACTTGATAAAGTGCCACATCAAAGATTATGGCAATAAATAGGGGGTAACACGATCCTGAATTGAAGACTGACTGACTGGTTGAAAACAGTATACATAAATGGGTTTGTATCTGATTGGCAGGATGTGATGAGAGCGTTGTGCTGAGCCTCAATTTTTTACAACTTATTCCAATGATTTAGATGAGGGGAAAAAAGGCGTGGTAGCTAAATTTGCAAACAGTGAGAAGATATGTTGTGAAGTTGCAGATGCTTATAAAAAGGTTAAGTGAGTGGGCAAAAATTTGGCAAATGGAGTCTAATTTGGGAAAGTATAAAGTTGTTCACTTTGGCAGGAAGAATAAAAAAGCAGAGTATTACTTGGCAAATGACTGCAAAAAGATGGATTAGGATGTCTTCATGCTTGAATGACAAAATGTTGGTACGCAGGTGCACCATGTAATCAAGAAGAAATACTATCATTTATTGCAAGAGAAGTTGAACATAAAAGCAAGAATGTTATGTTTCAGTTAAACAGGGCATTGGTGATACAGCATCTCGAATACTATGCACAGTTTTGGTCTCCTTATTTAAGGAAAGCTATAAATGAGTTGAAGGCAGTTCATTGGATGTTTACCAGATTGATGCCTGAAATGAGCTGGTTGCTTTATGAAGATAAATTGGAAAGCTGGGCTTGTATGCACTAGCATTTAGAATAGTAAAAAGTGATCTGATTGAAAGACATAACATCATGAGTGGTATTGACAAGGTGGACGTTGAAAGGATGTTTTCTTGTGTGGGGGAGTCCAGAACGAGGGGGACACTGTTAAAAATTAGGGCTTGCCTGAGGACAATGATGAGAAGAATTTTTGTTTGAGTTGTGTGACTTCAGAACACTGCCTTAGAAGCCATTAGAAGGGGATGTTTCTGAATATTTTTAAGGCTGGGGTAAATCAATTCTTATTAGGCAAGAAAATCAAAAATTATTGGGGATAGATGGGGAATAAATTCAACACATAAAGATCATCCATGATCTTATTGAATAGTGGAGCAGGTCAAGGGGCCTTTTTCTTTTTTTAGCTGGAGAGCTTTTGCTCCTTGAACTGACTTTCAATGTGAAGGACAAATTGGATATCCCTCCCTCTAGCCAAAGCTAGGTCAAATTTCCAGCTTTGTTTAAACCTTCACAAACTTCGTCCTGTCAATCTGAGCATGAACTCTCTTTCTGTGCCACACTCCATGCTATTGTCTTGCTCATTCTTGCGGGCTGACCCTGTCTGTGATATTGTCAGGAAGGAGCTTGTATACAGGTAGAAATGCTAACTAGCTACCCTCTAGACTCCAACTTTATATAATCTTGGAAGTAAATTGACAGATTAAAGTTTAACTAATTACAAAATCTGACATTCCTAATGCTTCATTGTGACTTGGAGACTAATAGTCTCTCAGCATAGATGCTGTGGTCATTGTTTACTGATATGTATACCTTTCATCTTCTTGTCAGTAAACAACCTGGGTCCCTCTAACTTAAAAACCAAGCCATCCAGGCTTCTTGTCAGTAGATTCAGAACAGGGTTACATTCCTCCATTTTATCCTCAATTAATGTCCTGAAACAATCTCATAAACCTCGTAATTGTACCAGTTTCAAAGGGAGGATCAGGCCTTATAATCCTATTGAATTATTTGAAGAACTAGCTAAAATATAGATTAGCTTAATACATTCAGATTTCCAAAAAGCCATAAATAGGTAACCACATGGTAGACACATTACTGAGGTTCAAACATGTGGTAGAGTCTGGGACAAGTAGCAAAATGGATACCAAACTGTTTCCAACAAGAGAATAGGGTAAAAGTTGAAAATAGTTACTCAGTGATGGGGAGAAAAATATAGCTATTGACTATAGTGTTCTTCGCTCGCTCGTTCTGAAGAAAACCGGGCGAAGACTCTTGGCATTTCAGACAACGCCTTTATAACAAACTATAGTATGGGCTGGTTCCAATGCTCTGATTAACAGTTCACTAGGGAGAACCCTGATCCAAGAATTGTACAGATATTTATAATTAAGATCCAGTTACAAGAAGTTAGCATATTTCAATCAAAGCTGTACAATCACAACGATCAATTGCTTGACAAGGGTATACTTGTCCAATTACAACTTGTGCATGTCTATCTAATTGTAATATCACCAAGCACGTATTTCTTTCTACTTATCAATTAACTTCTCGACATGATTATAATTATTTTTTTAACCAGTGGTATATCAACTCCTCTGCCCTAGTGTCTCTTAGAACAGACACTGACAAGATACTGTGGATGCTGAAATCTGAAACAAAAACAAAAAATGCTGGAAAATCTCAGCAGGTCTGACAGCATCTGTGGCGAGAGAATGGAGCCAACGTTTTGAGTTTAGATGACCCTTCTTCATCTAGACTTGGAACATTGGCCTATTCTCTCTCCACAGTTGCTGTCAGGCCTGCTGACATTTTCCAGCATTTTCTGTTTTTGTTGCTGACAAGATGTTGATGTGCATAATTCAGTGGTTGTCCTCTACGTATGCCGTGTGACTGAGGCCTCCCTTGTAACTGAGTTTAATGGTCCTTGACTCTGGTCTAGGTCTGCTTTAATTGAGACCTGTGGTTTTCTCATAGTTTTCCCTGTGTGACTGAGTTTGCAGTTTGTGATTTTTAACCCTTTCATTGAGATTGACATTATGCTGTGTGCTATTCAACAAGGATTAGGGCGGGAGACATGATTGATCACTATTTATATAAACAATTTATACTTGGAAACCTGAAGCACAACTTAAAATTTTGCAAATTTATGGAAAATTGAGAGGATATAACTTACATAGAGGGGAACTATATAAGAAAAAATATAGGAAAACGTCAATAAACATGCAGAATGTGTGCATTTGTCAAATGAGCTTCAATATAGGTAAGTGAGGTTTTTGGTTTTTGGCCTCATTTTTGGTAGGAAAAATGAGGAGGCCAAATACTTGTTGGAAAATAGGTATCTAAATATACTAGAGAAACAGAGATCTGGGGGCAGAGATACAGATCACTAAAGGTAGTGACGGGGATCATTAAAACCATTTCAAAATGCAACTCCTGAAATTAAGGATAACATTGAAAAGCGTAGAAGTCACCTTAAATGTATACAGAACCTTGGTTAGAGAATTCTTGGAGTAATGTGAACAGTCCTGGTCTCTCTCTTAAAAACTGCATTAATGCACTGGAGAGATTGTTTTAAAAAAAAAATTACCCTAGACCGATACATGAACTGAAAAATTCTACACATCAAAGCTTCTTCCCTTGAAGAGATAACCAGAACAGTGACGTCATGAAAATATTTTTATTAGGGTAAATAGTTTTATTAGAGTAAATGTGGAGAACATGTGTCTACTTCCACTGACCAGAACAAGATGCTATAAACATAAGTTATTTTAAATTTACAAGTTTCAGGTGAAAACATTTATTCAGAGAATATTCAGAATGTGGAATTCATTGACATGAAGTGTTATTGAAATGAACAGCGCAGATGCATTTTAGAGGGAAATTAGGTAACTGTACGAAGGAGAAAAAAATCAAAGGATATGTTGATTGGGGTAGATACAGTAGGATAGGAGGCTGTTCCGGTGTAACGTTAACACAGGCTTGGGCCTATTGAGCCAAATAGTTTGTTTCTGTGCATTGAATACATTGTAGTATTATATTGACTGACTAGCCTGGTGGATTAAAGCTGTTATTAGGAATGTAGCACATTTCCACTTGCATATTTGATTTAATCATACAGATCTAGTTTTACACAAGGTATTGACGTTGCAGTAACAAAACAAATGCTGAAGTGTAGTCTTTTTTGTTTTTTAGGTATTAGCTGGAACAACAGAACTGAATTGAACTAGAGTTGGTTCAATGTGACAACAGAATACTATGAAATATGCTGGATGCCTATTTAATGATGATGATTATTCAGCCCAAATTAAAGATGAATTGAAATCAAAAGAACTTTATGGAAATAGTGAACTAATAATTATCTGAAAGAGTAAAAAATTAACAATTCAAGTCATATCCCTCATTCTTTCTGTTTCTTTCTAACTTTGACTTTGCAGACCTTTGGACATGTTTTCTGATTATTACAGTGCTTTCAATGTACCATTTTTCAAAGTTTTTGTTCTGTTCTTGCATTATAGCTATGAGTATGCCAAATAGTTGCTACACCAAAGTAAACTAAGGGTGTTTTATAATCTGAGCTATCCAACGTGCAGAACTACAGCAGCCCAAAAACAACTTGCATTGTACTCAATTTTTAATAAAGCAAAATGTCATAAAGCATATAAAAAAAAATTCTTTCTCAGAATGTTATTAATTGTCCATTGGGGTGAAGGTGCATCACAGAATTTGTAGTGGATTAGAATTTTGTAAATAAGATGAGGTTAAAAGGCCACATCACAACGCAGGGAAATTTGCAGCGAGAGCCCTAAAACAACAAAAACTAGAAAAGTATGAGAGGCAAGCTGGCTGTGGTAGATTGGGAGATGCAACTAAAAGGTATGATGGTAGACAGGCAATAGCAAGCATTTAAGATAAAATATATTCCTTTAAGACACAAAAACCATCAGGAAAAGTAATCCAACAAAGTGATGCTCACAAGAGAAGTTATAGATTGTATTCGGTCAAAGGAAGAAGCTAATGAAGTTGCTAAAGAAGCAGATCAGCCTGAGAATTATAAACATTTTAGAATTCAGCAAAGGATGACGAAGAAGAGAAAACATAGTATGAAAGTAAACAAGCAACATGTAAATGGACTGTGTAAGCTTCTATAGGAAAGTGAAAATGAAAATGTTGGCAAAGACAAAACTAGGTGCTTTACAGAGACAAGAGAATTTATAAGATGGAATAAGGAAGTGACAGAAACCAAACAAATACTTTGTATCTATCTTCACAAAGGAAGATGCAAGAAGCCTCCCAGAAATGATAGAGAACAAAGGGACTTGCAAGAATTAGGAACTGAAATTAATTAGCATTAGTAAAAATGTAATACTGGAGACAATAATAGAACTGAAAGTTGTTAAATCCCTGGACCCTATGATCTCCATCCCAGTGTGATGAAAGAGATAGCTATAGACACAGTGGATGTGTTGGTGGTCTAAATCATCTTCTAACATTCTATCGATTCTGGAATAGTTCCTGGAGATTGGAAGGTAGCAAATATAAGCCCACTGTTAAGGAAGGAGGGAGATATAAAAGATATCACAGGATATGGGGATATTGCGGGAAAATGACATTAAGGTAAATCAGCAATGTTCTAGCTGAATGATGAAGCAGGCTCGTAGGGCTGAAACCCCTCCCCCTTCTGATGTTCCTAAAGTGCAAAAAAGAACATAACACTTCCCAAAAAAAATGAAGCCCATGTAGTTGGATTTTCAGATCACTGTACTATGAGATCTCTTAACACCCAAGATTTCAATGAGAGTTTTTTAGAGATTCCTTTAATTGGGAAATGAAAACGCTTTTTATGAGTAATGTGGGCTAAATTGAATGTTGTTGATTGTTTTAAAATGGTGATTGTCTCTGCTGCTGTGGTAGAATTTAACACAGCTGCCAAAATGTAAGCTGAGTTTTCAGAGCAGGTTGTTGCATGTGGATTGGCTTGTAGCCTCCTCAGTGATGAAAGCTTTTAATAATAAGGATCTTTTTTACAGAGCCGCAACCAGGTAGGGGAAAAAACATCAAGAAAGAGCTCAATGTGACGGGGATATGCGCTTTACTGAGTACCCTATTCACTTGTTCTCGACTATGACTGCAGGAATGTAATCCAACGTCAAACAAAGTTGATGTTTTTTAAAGAGAATAATGATTTGCTATCTGTATAATTGCTGGAATAAAATTGCTAACCACAAATTAATCCTATTTACTGTGCTGTAAATGCCGATGTGTGGGTCTGAAGATCTACCTCATCAGAGAATGGTATCTGGCACAAGGATATACAGAACAGGAAACAATTTAAGTAGCTTCCAGTGGTTTTTTTGGTAACCATATATTCATGATTGCATGATCTTTAAAATGGAGTAATATATTTGTTAAGTATGACATTATGATATCACTGATTGCAATTTACTTAAGAATATGCGATTGAAATCTCAAAATTATGCTACGTCAATTTTTAATTATTCCATGGTGGGCAGCACTATGACACACACAGTTCTCATGCTTCTCTTAATTAGGGTTTGTAACATTTTTTCCACCAGCCTTAATCAAGTACATTCAGCCAGTCTTAGTGTCTCGCTCAGATCAGTATTCTCGCCGGAAAACAGTTGAAGAAATAAAGCAAAGAGCTCTGTCTAAGGGCAGATGGCCACAGGTGAATTTCAATTTTGTTCAAGTTTATACAAACTTTATTAAAATTTACAAAGTTGTATATATGATGTGAATATATAAACTAAACTGGAAACACAACTGGCTGGGCAATGCCTGCAAAGGAAAACTAAGTTAATTTTGCATGTGAAATATCAAGTTTCTTTTCTGGATTTTATCAATCAGTGTTTATTTTTAATATTGTGTATTTGAAGCTTGATATTTCTCTCATTACCTTGTGGAAGTATATTTTAAAGAACTGTGCTCTTCATGAGCATAGGATGCAATTACTACAACCAAATTGATCTAGCAAGCCACTCAGTTCAAGAGCAGTTTGGGATGGGCAATAAATGCTTGCCAGAAATGCCTATATCCCATGAAAAAATAACAAAAAAACCTTTCAATTGCTAGAAAATGAATTCATTGAAGTATAACTTGCAATATAAATCCAAAGTTGAGAATTAACCTTACCTTCTTTAAAAGCCAATTGCCTTACCACTGGTTTGGCTTACCACTATGTGAAAAGTACCTCCAGCGCCATGTCAAAAGTACTCTTAGAAATTAATTTGAACTACCTAAAGTCGATTTTAATTCTTTTTCAAAACATGTAAATTTTGGTTGCCATTGGGATAGCAGCATTGCGTCAGTTGCACTTCTGAACAAGGATAAATGTTAAAACTTTAACTTATAATTCTCTTTACTGATATTAGAAGGCTTGCTGTATTTCCATTATTTGTTGTAATATTGCAGGCTTTCTCTGTAAACAAGGTATTCTGTGGTTGAAAATCATTCTGCAACTATCAGTCTCAAAGTGCTGCATTAAATACATTCCTCAAGCACAATATTGAGTTCCTGGAACATGTGACTTACAGATTTCAAGCAGTCTACAGTTTGTTTTAATTATTTGGATACTAAGGTTATTTAGATTTTATTTGGATTTCACTCTTTCAAACCACCAATATCTTGGATCACAAAATATACTGACCTTTTGCTGCTGCAAGGGAAGTGTGGCTATTTGATTAAATGATATAAATAGAGAAAGTTAAAGGGTGGGAATGAGGAGTGTCTTTAAAAATAACTTCATTTCCTCTGTTTGACAGTCACATCAGAAAGCTTGAAAAGACCATATTTTATTGTAGCAATCAATATGTATAAATTATTGAAGCTGTTAGGTATTTGAAAATTGTGGATAAAAGGTGTAATATCTTAAGCTTCTTCCAAAGCTAAACACCGAGTCCTGTGGGCAAGTCACTGATCCAGTTGAACTAGAATGTGTCTTTATCTGCCCAGTAGTTGGGCAACTTTCAATGCATCTGGAGGGCAAATTGAGAATGATCTTTATTGTAACTTGGCTCACTGGATACATTATGTTTGACCTTTTTTGTCATTGAGAAGTGGAAAATACTTTGCCAGACCATGGCTTAGGTTAAAGTTTGCTAAATAAATTTATTGAGCAGTAAAATGGCAAGTGGATTGAAGGAGTGGCGCACTAAGTTTGTCATAGGTTCAAGCCTAACATTCCTACGTTGGAATATAAAAAATGTTAATCACACTGACTGCACTGAACTGTAATGCAAATTGGCCTGGTCTAAGATCCCTGAATAGTGATTTTTATACTGAGGCATTACTTTGCTGTTTTTTGGGCGAACTTATCTTCTGGCAATAGACAGATAATTCAACGGAATAGGTCAGAATTTTCCAGCTCTTCACAGAGCCAGGGATCCGGGTTCTATTCCGGCCTTGGGTAACTATCCAAACGGAGTCTGCAAGTTCTATCCTGTGTATGTATGTGTGTGTATGTGTGTGTGTGTGTTTTCTCCAGATGGTCTGGTTTCCTCCCACAGTCCAAAAGATGTGCTGATTGGCCATGCTACATTCTCCCTCAGTGTATCTGAACAGATGTTGGTAATTAGGGAATTTTCACAGCAACTTCATTGCGATGTTAATGTGAGTCGACTTGTGATACTAATAAATAAACTTTAAACTTCTTTTAAAAACAACTTTAAACAATGCAATCATCTGGTCCTGCTCGTGTGCACGGAAATTCAAATGGCTCGGCAGCACCACTGCTGGAAAATTCTGGCCATAGGTTGAAGAACAATTATATTTTGTAAATAATAAGGAACTGAAGAAATTTAAACATCTAAAATGCTAAACATGAATAAAACCTGCTTGGTGCTTGTATTTGAATTAAATGAAGCTTTGCCTAGTCCGTTTGAGATCTGGTTATATTCAGGATTCATTGTATTTAAACAAGCTGTACCCTTTTTGATCTCTTTTTTGAAGTTCTACATACACTATGATAAAGAACAATGACAAGTAAAATGTTAAATTTTTGTCACATTGGGGTCAAGAAGTGCAACTTTATAATTTAGCTAAAGGTTCCTAATGGCAGGCTGATAAAGAAGGTGAAGTTATTTGGAATCCAAGGTGAGCTGGTAAGATGGATGCAAAACTGGCATGGGCATAGAAAGCAGAGAGTAGCAGTGGAAGGGTATTTTTCTACCTGGAGGTCTATGAGAAGCAGTGTTCCACAAGGATTAGGACTGGGACCTCTGTTATTTGTAGGAGGAAAATGTAAGTGGTCTGGTTAGTAAATTTGCAGATGACACAAAAATTGGAGGAAAAGCGGACAGTGAGGAAGATTGTCAGAGGATACAGCAGGATATAAATCGACTAGAAATCTTGATCAAAAGATGACAGAATTTTAACCCAGGCAAATGTAAGGTGATGCAATTTGGGAGGCCCACTGCTGAAGGAAAGTATACAGTAAGTGGTAAACCCTCAAATATTAGTAGAAATATTTGAGAGAGTTAGGTGTGCCGATCCATGGTTCCATGAAGATAGCAACTTGGGTGGACAAGGTGGTCAAGAAAGCATATGGCATTCTGGCTTCATCGGTCACGGCATTAAGTATAGGTATTGAAAATCATGTTTGCAGCTGTGTAAGACTTTGATTCGGCCGCATTTGGAGTATTGTGTACAATTCTGGTCGCCACAGTACCAGAAGGGTGTTGAATCATTGGAAAGGGTGCAGAAGAGATTTATCAAGATGTTGCCTGGTTTGGAGGATATGGCCTATGAAGAAAGTTTGAACAAACTTGGATTGTTTTCACTGGAGCATTGGGAATGAGGGGGGACCTGATAGAGGTTTACAAGATTATGACAGGCTTGGATAGAGTGGATACTCGGCCTTTTTCCCAGGGTGGAAGGGTCAATTACTCAGGCATAGCTTGAAAGTTAGAGGAGGAAAGTTTAGAAGAGATTTTGGGGCAAGTTTTTCTCAGAGGGTGGTGAATGCCTGGAAAGCATTGTCAGAGGAGGTGGTGAAGCAGATTCTATAACAATGTCCAAGAGGCATCTGGATCAATACATCAGTATGCAGGGAATAGAGGAATATGGACCATGTAGAGCCAACAAAATATTACATTCGAGAGCCATCTGTGTTGGCACAGACTTGGTGGGCTGAAGGGCCTGTTCCTGTGCTGTACTGTTCTGTTCTTTAAAATGTCCTTCATAATCCTGAGTAATACAGAGATGCACTTTTGTGCTCTTTTTAGTGCTAAGAAATTGGGCATTCTCCCACTTAGTCACCGACTGTAAGTGTCAAGGAGCCCTAGGTTTTGCATGTTTAAATATAATATATAGCATGACAAATGTAGAGCAGGGCTCTCTCTGCTTTGCCCTCTTAATCTTGGATACCGTTTGCTTCATCAATGTGCCGTCTTTCTCCCAATAACAAATGTACTCTAACCTGTGAGATGGGCAGATTGTCGATAAGGAACGGGTTCCTGCATAAAATGAATTTGAGCACTAACAACCCAAGAATGGAAATTGGCATGGCCACTTATTTTGGCTAAATTCAAATCCACTACCTAGAGACCAGGATGCTAAATTACTGAATCGCCTTTTTCTTAAACTGTATTTTTTGCTGAAGTATGCTTCACCTTTATTGTGAATTATCCTGCTAACAATTTTTTTATGTGTATTTTAAAAACTTTTTCAACTTACCACATGCTTAACTTATTTGGAATAGTGAATGCACTTACAAAGATAAATGATTCTAGTGCTTTTGTTTTTGAAGAAGTGGTTGTTAAATAATTTGTGCATTCTGTTGAATGGTTCATGATCTTAATTCTAGGTAATGATATTCCCAGAGGGCACATGTACAAATAGATCCTGTCTGATCACCTTCAAACCTGGTAAGGCTATAACTTAATTTTCATCAGAGTTTTAATAAAAGCATAATGGACCGATAGAATATTTAAAATGTAACTACTTGAACTGTGAATCATTTAGCTGTATAATTTTTGGGTAGTACTGGAGAGAATATTTCAATTAGTTTAATATTAGATTGAGGTGTAACTGATTACAATTCTATCACTATTGGTAGAAAAAATTGAGCTGAATTAGGAATACCATGTTAGCATAAATTATTACATAGCTAACTTTTTGGATACAGTATTCAGCATATTAACATAATAAGCCACTTAAAATAACTTCTGATTTAGGATTTGGAAATTGCGTTTATAATAGCCCACAGTTTATCTACATTTGGTGATGCTCACAGCTTAAAGCAGTTTTGTAAGTACTGCAGTTTACTTTACTAAATACTTTAAACTAGTGTTTCCTGGCCATTTATTGTATGGAACAACTTCAGGAAGTACTAAAGTCTTAGAAACTCTAAAGCTGTGAAAACCCCTCCATTTCAGAGCAGTTCGACAGCAACTAGAACAAAATAATCAATGCACAAATTCATACACTTTTTAACTAAATATGGAATTCCTGTTTCTGTCCCTCTTCCTCACCTGCTGAAAATAGGAAGAAACAGGCCTTTCAGCCCCTGGAGTCTATTCCACCATTCAGTTAGATTATATAGAACATTACAGCGCAGTACAGGCCCTTCGGCCCTCGATGTTGCGCCGACCAGTGGAACCAATCTAATGACCCTCTAACCTAAACTATTCCAATGTTATCCATATGCCTATCCACTGACCGTTTGAATGCCCTTAAAGTTGGCGAGTCCACAACTGCTGCAGGCAGGGCATTCCACGCCCTTATTACCCTCTGAGTAAAGAACCTACCTCTGACATCCGTCCTATAATTACCACCCCTTAATTTAAAGCTACGTCCCCTTGTGTTAGCCATCACCATCCGAGGTAAAAGGGTCTCACTGTCCACCCTATCCAATCCTTTGATCATCTTGTATGCCTCAATCAGGTCACCTCGTAACCTCCTTCTCTCCAATGAAAATAACCTCAAGTCCTTCAGCCTTTCTTCATAAGACCTTCCCACCATACCGGGCAACATCCTAGTAAACCTCCTCTGCACCCTTTCCAATGCCTCCCTGTCTTTCTTATAATGCGGCGACCAGAACTGTACGCAATACTCCAAGTACGGCCACACCAGAGTTTGGTACAGTTGTAACATGACCTCACGGCTTCGAAATTCAAACCCTCTACCAATAAAAGCTAACACACCGTATGCCTTCTTAACAACCTTATCAACCTGGGTGCCAACTTTCAGGGAGCTATGCACATGTACCCCGAGATCTCTCTGCTCATCAACACTACTAAGAGTCCTTCCATTAGCCCTATATTCTGTACTCCTGTTATTCTTACCAAAGTGAATCACCTCACACTTTTCCGTATTAAACTCCATATTAAATTATGGCAGTTCTGTATCTTAACTCCATCTAGCCACCTTGGTTCCATATTCCTTAATCACACCAAACAAAAGTGCATTAGTCTCAGTTTTGAAATTATTAATGAACCTAGGCTCAATGACTTTCCAGAGAAGACTTCCTGGTATCACTACTGCATGGTCTAGCCCTAATATTGATGTCCCTTTGTTCGGTCTACTCTTTTGAATCCCTTAATCAGCTTAAACACCTCAATTTGATCACCTTTTAATCTTCTAAACTCAAGGGGCTACAAATCTAGTCTACTCAATCTGTCCTCAAATTCAACCTTTTCAACCCTAGTATCATTCTGGTGAATCTACTGCAACCCCCACTGAGGTTGGTGTATCCTTTGGGGTGCAGTGCCTGGAACTGAATGCATGTGCTAGGTGCATTCGAAGTAGAACTTAATACAACTATAGGATGACTTCCATCCCTTTGTTTTCCAGCCTCCTTGACATGAAGGCTAACATTCTGTTACCCTTTTTAATTACTTTTTGATTGACCCTGTCCACCAGTCTTTTCAGTTCTGATGAAAGGTTTTCAAACTGAAATGCTAATTTTCTCTTTCCACAAATGCTGTGTAACCTGAGTATTACCAGCATTTTATGTTTCTATTTCAGATTTACAGTAACTGCAGTACCTTCCATCATCCCGTCTCCCCTGCAAGGTGGCATCTATGTCTTTGCTGTCCACTAGTGACTTGTGTATCCCACTGTTGTACCCAGTCTCTAAATTATTTGAGTTGTCAGTCTCTGAGCTAGTCCAGCGGCAGTGGTATCATTTGATGCAGTGCCTTCTTCCTTAGACTTGGTTTTTCAAGGAGCATAATGGCTCTTCCTTCTCATCTTCCATTTTCTCCAGAGAGCAAGGTGGACTTTGCTCCTAGGAAACTGCAGTGATAAAGCTAGAAGGTACTGTGTGTGCCTAGTACAACAGGGCATGGGTGAGGAAATCATATAAAGTTTTTGAGTACTGATAGGTTTAGGGGATTAAGGATCATAGATGTTTATGCTTAAAGAAGCTGTAGTCATAGCCAGATACCTCTGTGGTGTGTGCCTGTTCATATTATGGCCACAGCATCTGCCATTCCTCTCCCCACTAATGTCAGCACCAATTCTTTAAGGGAAGTACTCTCATGGGATCCTGCCATTTTATTCTGGAAGAAAAGATTATGAAGTAGTTTATTGGTAGTTGTATTTATTTGCATGTGTGTATTTGAGGGTGTCTTCTGAATAAACCATTAAATCTAGGACTTGTCAGTTTACAAAGGAAAAAGTGTAATTATTTTTTCTTGGTGTGACATCATTTTAATGACCTAGACTTCACATGACCCCCAGAATAAAATAATTTGGGGGATATGAGAATTGTTGAGGTCATGAGGGAGGTAAGTGATCTTCAGCTGCTGAGCAGGGTGAGGTTTGGGCTTCATCTATTACTGGTGGTAGTTTCTTACTTCAGTGCAAGAATATGCTTTATGTACAGTACAACATAGTTATCCGTTCTGCACTTCACAGTTTACTTTTTGTAATGCTTGGCTGTAACTAGGAAGTTTAATCCAGTATGCTTAATGCAATCAACAGAATTCTGAAATTGCTCAGTTTAAATCTAGCCTCCCCGCACACATCAGTTCTGAGTAAACTGCATGTTTTGTAAACGTAATTTGACTAAGCCACTTACCATTTTTTGCCACATCCATCAGTTGAACAAAAGCGAGGATTTAAAGGGCCTTGCAATTGGGAAACCTTGACGTAAAAGATTCCATTTAAGGAAGAGCTAGGGGTTTTAATGTCCTGAACAATCATTATTCCCCCAATCAGTACAACATAAACAAGCTATTTGGTCACTATTGCATTGGTGTTTGAGAGTTTGTTTTATGCAAATTATCAGCCATGTTTCCAACATTACAAGAGTGATCCCAGAAATGTACTTCGTTGGCTGTAAAGTACTTCTAGGCTCGGGTCCTGATGTAGTGATTTAGTTTAAAGTTTGTTTATTAGTCGCTTACATTAATACTGTAATGTAGTTACTGTGAAAATCCCCTCGTCCCCACATTCCGGCAGCTGCTTGGGTATGCTGAGGGAGTATTTAGCATGGCCAATCCGTCTGGCCAGCACATCTGGAAGAAACCCAAGCACCTGGAGGAAACCCATGCAGACACTGGGATAAGGTGTAGACTACACACAGTGACCCAAGTGGGAATAGAACCTGGATCCCTGGCGCTGTGAGGCAACAGTGTTAACCACTTGCCACAGTGCCGCCCTGTGTGGTGATAAGTGCTATAGGGATGCAAGCCTGTCTTATATGGGTGTCAAAGTTGTGATATCTGTCTGAAGTGGGAGCTTTGCACGTGAAAGATGCAATAGGCTAATTTAAGAACATAAGAAATAGGAGCAGGAGTAGGCCATCTAGCCCTTTGAGCCTGCCCCACCATTCAATAAGATCATGGCTGACCTGAAGTGGATCAGTTCCACTTTCCCGCTTTCTCCCCATAACCCTTAATTCCCCTGTCTATCAAAAACCTATCTACCCGTGACTTAAATATATTTAGCAAGGTAGCCTCCACCACTTCAACAGGCAGAGAATTCCAAAGACTCACCACCCTTTGAGTGAAGAAGTTCCTCCTCAACTCTGATCTAAACTGCTTCCCCCCCCCCCACCTCTTATCTTGAGGCTGTGTCCTGTAGTCCTGCTATCCTTTCTAAGCGGGAAGAATCTCTCTACCCTTACCCTATCCATCCCCTTTATTATCTGATATATCTCTATAAGATCCCCCTTCATTCTTCTAAACTCCAACAAGTACAGACCTAGTCTATTTAGCCTCTCTTCATAGTCCAACCCCCTCATCTCTGGTATCAGCCTAGTGAACCTCCTCTGCACTCCCTCTAAGGCCAAAATATCCTTGCGCAAGTGCGGCGACCAAAACTGCACACAGTACTCCAGCTGCGGCCTCACAGTACCCTGTACAGTTGCAGCAAGACCTCCCTGCTTTTATATTCTATCCCCCTCGCTATAAAGGCCAACATTCCATTTGCCTTCTTGATTACCTGCTGCACCTGCAGACTGGGTTTTTGCGACTCATGCACAAGGACCCCCAGGTCCCTCTGCTCTGTAGCATGCTGCAGCTTTTCGCCTTTTAAATAATAATCCCTCCTACTATCATTTCTGCCAAAGTGGATAACCTCACACTTGCTAATGTTATACTCCATCTGCCAGGTCCTCACCCACTCTCTCAGCCTATCCAGATCTCTCTTTATGTAAAAGCACGTTTATAGCTAGATGTAGGATGAGGTTTGTGTGGTTGCAAAACAATTTAGGTGCAGTTATTGAGAAGTCTGTTTGAGAGAGTCCTACTTTGGCCATTGACGTTAAACATGTCATGGGGAAAGAGCTCCTGGCTGGGGCCTCCTCCCACATTAGTTGTCTCTGTGGCCTTGTTCACCTCCCAAATCTGTTGTACCTTTTCTATCAAAACCTCCGGTGCTGCCCCTAAGTACCTGCAAGTCCTTTTCATCAGTCCCTGAGCCATCTTGACAAGTTCCTTAAAATGCAATTCAAACCTTCACTGGAAGTGCATGCGCAACTTCAGGTACATTTAAATCATGGTACTGATGTTCTGTGCAAGACTGAAATACTGGTTTTGTATAATGTACTTTTTTTGGGCATAAGCGAAAAACATTTGGAAAAGCACTAAGAACTCAGACCTCTCTTTCAATAAGCAAAAGTATTTGTTAAAGTGGCAGAAAAGTAATAAAACACTACAAAGAACAGTCTTGTATTTTGGCAAATTAACATCATCCTTCAAAAACTGAAAACCAAAAGTTTTTGTTTCTGTTGTGGAGAAACCATAAACATATTGGTCAAATCTAGCCAGTGATTACTGCACCACACATCTTAAGTGACCAGGAATTGAGAATGGTCTTCAGCCCTTCCTCTCTAGCTGAGTTGTTTACTGAGGATGGCTGTTTTTCCTTGCTGCTGCTTCTTTCAACACCTCATCTGTGTCTAAACTACTTTCTGCCCCACAGCATTCTGATTACTAATTGTATCAGTTGCAAAGAACACCCTGTTCTCTATTCTTTCCTTTCTCGTAGGTGCTGAACAGACATGGTTTACAAAATACATGGCAGTTTGATTGAGCTTGTGTATCATAGAACCCTATAGTGCAGAAAGAGGACCTTCGGCCCATCAAGTCTGCACCAAACACAATCCCACCCAGGCCCTACCCCCATATCCCTGCATATTATACTCACTAATCCCTCTAACCTATGCATCCCTAGACACTAAGGGGCAATTTCTTAGCATGGCCAATCAACCTAACCCACACATATTTGGACTGTGGGAGGAAACCGGAGTACCCGGAGCAAACCCACACAGACACGTGAATGTGCAAACTCTACACAGTGACCTGAGCCGGGAATCGAACCCAGGACCCTGGAGCTGTGAAGCAGCAGTGCTAACCACTCTGCTACCGTGCCGGTAAAAAAAAGTGAAAAAAAAATTATTTCAATAACATCCTTCCATTTTGTGACAGTACTGAACGGTTAACCCTAATATTGCAGACCAAATCCAGACTTTTTAAATAGACGTGTTTTACTTGCGTACCATCATTTGATGCCTATTTCCACCCTTTTCTTGAAGTAACCTCCACTAATTTTACAAGGATAGTAGAGTTTAAATGAAATATAATAATTGCATGCACAAGTTTCTGTGTTATACTTGTGATAGTGATGGTACATATGAATTAATTTATAATGAGTGGGTCACATCAACTGAAAATGTAATGAAGGTCTTGTCCAAGTGGGATTTGGTGAGTTGGTTTTTGGCCAAAATTCCATTTTACTTAGCAATTTTCTCCATTATCATGGATTAGTAGAGTTGTTAGTGGTATCCTTGTGCAGGAACACACACTTGTGGCAATTTTATCTATGATGTTTACTTTGCGATAACCTACACATTGATAAGGGCTTTATCGTTGATTCTAGTTATTAAAGCTGCTAAGGAAGTTGCACTTAAGTAGCCATTCATGACCCATTGATTTAATTATTTGGTTAAATACAGATTACAAATACATTGATTTTCTTTTTCAAATGAGCTGCTGTGTATAGCCGCTACTGCATATTGTTCTTTGTTAGTATTTCACAATGTATCAGTAAGTCACAGATTAATATAGTAATGAAGCTGTCAGAAATACACAATTAAACTAAAAAATGTCATTCTTGATTTGTATATTCAGTTGACAAATACAAGACTACCCATTAATTTCATTAGAGGAGATTTAATTTTGGGATAAATGCCGATCTTTGGGAATCAAGCGCCTTTAAATCTTAATATCACCTGTATTTGTTATTTTTAATCGTAGTTATTTTCTATTTTTCTATTCCGATTCTCAAAAAGCAGTCAATTTTAATACTCCTGTGCATAATTGTTTAAACCGCTATTTATCAATTATGTGAAGCTTGAAAGATAGAGCCTAGTTTTGAAAGCTTCCATATATGGTTAGTTGAATCTATGAGACGCCATTTAGCCTGACTATTGATCACCTTACTAACTGCTCAACCCAGTTAATGAACCCAGCAACCACAAGTCAGTTCGTTTGGTGATGGCAGTGTTTTGAGAAAATAATCTGGGACAAAATTGATTGCCGCTTGGAAAAATATAGTTTAATAAATGAAGCTCATGTTATTCAAGTTCAATTTTAAGCTAGGAAGTAGACAGCATCTAGCTGTGGTGCTAACCCGTAGTCAAAAACCCCTATGTCCACTCAGTATCTAGGTTTACACTTGAATAAAGATTTGAACGAGGTACTGGAAGGCAGTTCTACCTTTAATAGTTTCTCAGTAAAAAGTAAGGAGATATGGTGATATGGTGACATGCTGGACAAGTAATCCGGAGACCCAGTGTAATGCTCTGGGAACCTGACTTTAAATCCCACCATGGCAGGTGTTGGAATTTGAATTTGATTAAAACTCTGGAATTAAAAGTCTAATGACCTGTGGAACCAATGTCAATTGTCATTAAAAATCCATCTGATTCACTAATGTCCTTTAGGGAAGGAAATCTGTCATTACCTGGTCTGGACTAAATGTCCCTCCAGACCCACAACAGTGTGACTCTTAGTTGCCTTTTGCAATGAATAGATGGAGATCAGAGAGGGAAAAATGATGGTATAATTATTGTTTCATATTTTCATTTCAGGTGCATTCATTCCTGGAGTGCCTGTGCAACCTGTAGTCTTGCGTTATCCCAATAAAATGGTGAGTGTTTTATAAAATATGCCAAAAGCTGAATTTTTAATCCATGTTACATTTGTCATGATTACATTCTTAGTATCTAGTTGTCTAACTTAAATTGTTATATCAAATCACTGTACGATTGTATTTAAATAAGATTTTACTAACAGAAATCTGTTTTGTCTTAGTATTTTTCTGAGCCCAGAAAATATCATCCTTGAGTCTTGGACTAGCATTGCCTAGTTCATACTGAGAATCCATTGTGTACGCCCGCTTTAAATAAAATATTGTTGTACATTGCAAAATAGATACGTGAAACAGAATGCCCTAATTCTGTGTCCTAAAACGCCCTAGAAAATGCACTATTTTATTATTACGGTTTTTCCTGACTGTGGATTCTTTGCTAATTGGACTGACTCTTTCTACAGAGGCAGGTGAATAGACAGAAGATGATTAATTCAGTATGTTTAGTTTCTGCATCCTTTTTCAGGTTGTCCAGGAACCCAAAATTCTAACAGTGCCTTAAACATCCAAAAAATATATTTCATATATATTTTCAAAGGAGGCATACAAAAGAAAGAAAAGTTAGGTCCTATGGTAGCCCTTTCATGACTAAATAGTAAAATGAAGCCACCAAAAAAACAGAGGGTGATTTAATGCACGCCCCCAAATAAGACATCATCAGGATTATGCCCAACATGGGAATATATTTAAGTATTCAAAACCAGCATAATTTTAAAAAATTCTTCAAAAAGGCATCTCCATGCGCATCACTTGCTGGTGTCTTTAGGCTCCACCCCTCACATTTAGGGTGGAAAACACTCCCTGCATTAAAATGGTGTAAGAAGATCTGGATGGAAATCCTGTTTCTTTGGGCAGAAACACCCTGGTCTTCAGAACCTTGCACTTTTGCCATTTTTTGGGAAAATTCCACCCAAAGTATCACCATACCAGAGGAAAGGCTAAATTGGAATTTTAAATTGGTTTGATTGTGCAAGAGATCCTCGAGCATCAAAACGAAATAACAATCTTCATAAATGAGTAAGCAACAACTGCCATTGTTCTTAAAAATAGGAAAAATACAATTGTTCGCAATTTTTGCTTAAGATTCTTTTTGCCTAAACCAGATACTCTATTTCCTACATTTTCCTTCGGTTCAAGAATCACACCTGTAAAACCTTATTTCCAAGAATATTCAGAACAAAATCAATAAACTTAATCATTCCAGCTAAACCCGATCACACTAAGATTGTCAGCCAGAGTAGACAAACCTCAGTGAAATAGAGTGAGAACATAATCAAGAAGGAAGTCGGAACTTGAGTTTTGCTGATAAAAGGCATTTTGTTGAAGTGTTTTATCATGTACTCATCAGGGCAATAGCAAGAATACCAATGTTAGGAAAGATAACAATTTTATACTATATGAGAAGAGAGTCCTGAGTCGTTGGCAAGTGGATACTGAATTGATAGAGTCCTAGAGAATGCACCAAATAACGATGACTAACAGTTAACTGCCACACATTGTTTGAAAATTTTAAACCAGGCAGTTTGATTCTGGTCACAGCATTGCCCTGAGGAGTAAAGAAGAGTCAACTCCCACTTCCCAACCAATCAGCACATTCTTCTCATTCAGTATAAAATTGTTGTTTCCCCAGCAGTGGTATTCTTGTGATCATTCTGATGAATGCAAGATGAAAAACTTCGTCAAAACGTCTTTTTTTTTCAGCAATACTAAAGAAGACGTTTCTATTTGATCCTTCACAAACAATCAAAAGGATTCTAATTGCTTTACTTGCCTTAAAACAGGAGCTCAAGACAGAGTGGCATAGTAGCACAGTGGTTAGCATTGCTGCCTCTCAGCGCCAGGGATCTGGGTTCAGTTCCTGGCTTGGGATACTTTGTGGAATTTGCACATTCTCCCTGTGTCTGTGTGGTGTCTTCTGGGTGCTCTGGTTTCCTCCCACAGTCCAAGGATGTGCGGATTAGATGGATGGGCCGTGATAAATTGCCCTTTAGTATCGGGGGGCACACTAGGGTAAATGCATGGCATAATGAGAATAGGGCCGGATGGGATTGTGGTCAGTGCAGACTCAATGGGCCAACTGGCCTCCTGCACTGTAGGATTCTATATATTATCACAGAGTATCCCCACAATGTGCCAGACTTACAAGTTGCTTTTTGCCATATTGCCACATAAGAATCCCAATAGAGGTTCCTTGCTTTCTGTTTGAAGCAAATTGTTCTTCTATTGCTTTTCCTTGGTACTTAAGGTTTTTAACTGTGTATTTGAATAATCACAATAAACAGCAGGATGCTGTGACTCCCATCTGTACGTGGAGATATTTTCAAGTTCTAAGCTTGTTATATATGTCAAACTTTGGAGCATCATAAGACATGATGTTCTAGGTAGTCTTGTTTTCCTTTTTGTAAAATCATATTTTTTCAGCACAGGAAATCATGCAATCAGTCACTTAGTCCCATTATTTCCTTCCCCTTTATCTAAGCACTTTTATTTTTCTTATTTATTTTCCTTTAAAAAGCTGTATTGAATTTTGTTGTTTATTGTTTCTTGTAAAACATTCCATCTTCCAACAACAACTTCTACATATATGTAAAAAGAAAATCCCATAATTTCTCCCTTTGTTGCTTTGATCATTATAAATATGAATCACCTAGTTGTAAACGCACTGATCAACGAAAATAGATTTCTCCTATTTTATCAAAACTCCTTATCGTTACCAATGCATCAGATCTCTTCACAATCTTACATTCCAGTGGAGAAAAAGCTTCAACCTTGGCATTGTCTTGGTCAATCTGATCTGTTTGAAGTTCACATTCTTCCCAGAACTAGACACCAATTTGATTTCAACTTTACCTTAGATTTCTATGGGGGAGGTGAACTTACTAAAAAAAATTCTAAGTGTCGAACAAGTGTAAAAGCAGGAGAAAATAACGCATGTTTTTCAGCAAACTTTCAGACACCATCTTATGCCACTAATTGCAAAAGATGAGGCAATGTGTAATTCGCACCATTCGGGGAATAGAGTCTATTCTTGCTGGAATGTCACTCTCAACTAGAGAGCGCCATTGTGTCCACTCAGACCTCTGTGTATAAGTGTACTAGAACACTGAAGATCTGTCACTTCCCAGCCCACCCCCGGATGATTGCTGCCCCAACTGACGCCCAATTGCAGAATGCACAGCTCCTCCACCACCACCAGCCTCCCCTTAGGCCCCCTCTTGGCACTGCCAAGATGCCAGGATGCCTGGTGGGCAGTGTGCTAGTACTGCCGGGGCACTTTCTTTTCCCCTGCCCCCACCCCAACCACTTGGCCTCAATGGCCTTCAGTCCCACCAATGAAGCCATGATGTCAGGTCCTTGTTGTTGGGGACCACACATGATCCTTGGCCATGAGGACCTCCACCAGCGAGGCTGTTAAGTCAAGTGAGCCTAGACAATTCTGTTCTGGGTGCTCCAATCACATCAAAATGAATACTTAAATATTTAAATCAGCCTTACACCCACAGTGCAGGGCCAGTAAGATTGCAGGAGGCGGGAAACTAGGCACAAACCCGTTTTTCACCTCTCTCACTAATGTACCTGCTTGCCACGCTGATCAGCATGACAAGCTGGTAAGATTGCCTCCTATATGTTTAGCATAGCTTCAACCATTAATTATTAATCAATTATTTTTGATTTTAAAATCTGTCAGGACATCCCACAGAATTATCCAAGTACTTTTTACTTTTGGACCAATAAGTTGACGCTCCATTGAATACATTGCCATATAAGTCAGAATTATAGCCTTATTTTAACTGTATTTGGATATATGAAAAGTTCTTGTATTTATCTAGACAGAACAGTTAAGGCAGCCTTCACAGACTTTCTCCTTGATTTAAATTCATATCAAAGGTAGATAGTTTTGAGAGCTGAGATTATACAGTTACCTCCTGCTTCTAAATGTGTTCTACCTTAGTACTTACCCAAGGTGTGGAAAAAAAGTTAGAAATACATTACTTAAGATTTTCTTTTGTTGGTTGACGTGCAGCCTCTTGCACCCTGAGATTATCTATACAATCTTGCTAGGGTTTAGTTAGGGAATGAATAAGTGGTTAGTTTTTAACTTGCTTCAAATTAAAATACTTCTAAAATCTGATCCTGCTGTTTCATAGGAGTCCACATGAATGCGATCTGTTGGCATAGACTTGTAGCTGTACTTATTCCATATGTGGCTTTCACTGAACAAGCTAGGTTATATTTCTGTGAGAGATGTATCTTATTTGAAAGATGAACAATCTTCTGTTTATCTAAATCTGCTTTCCAGTTCAAGGATAGTTATCAATTAAATGGAATACTCAAGTCAAAAACCATTTTGACAAAAATAGGACAACAGAGGAATATGAGGGACTAAGTCATGAATAGGCTATTGCAGCCTTGTTTTTCCTGCATTGTTTGCCATTTCGCCATTGCTTAACGTTTCAGAACGGTATTATTTTGACATATCACATTCTAGTATTGCACATTATTTTTTCTTTGTATATTGGTTTCTTAATGAAGTTGAAATAAAATGTATCATGCTTCATGGACCCCTGCTTTGCTGGCTTTTTACACTGAGTGAGATTTTTCATCATTTTGTAATTGCCTGATTAGATATGTTACATGAAACATTTTATTTATAAATGTAACCACAGGTAAAGAGAGACCTGAGGTGACCTGATTTAAAGAAAAAGTCATCCAAGCCAACTTTATGTTCCTTTTAAAGAGTAGAACTTCCTTTTAATTTGCTTGTAACTTGAGAACCATTTTTACTATCATGCCTGTTATAGTTTAATTTTTTGTACCTTAGTGAGTAACACCATACTGTTTGAGTTTGCGGACTAGAACAAACCATTATTTTACTCGTCAAATTGACGACAGTATTCAATGTTCCTAAGTTTGGGGTTCCTTATTGAGGGCATTAACTTTACACCTTGGTTCAGTAATGTCCTTTAGAGAAAGAAAACTGCCATTCTTTCTTGGATCGGCCTACATGTAACTCCAGACCCACAGCAATGTGGTTAACTCTTAGATGCCTTCTGAAAGGACCCAGCAAGCCACTCGGTGCATAAAACCATTACAAAGTCTGCAAAAAAAAAACAAAACTGGATGGGCACCTTATATCAACCTAGGTGCTGGAAATGACAATGACACATCTAGCTCTGTCTACCCTGCAAAGTCGTCTTTTCTAACATAGAATCATAAAACCCAAAAGAGTGCAGAAAGAGGCCATTTGGCCCATCGAGTCTGCACCGACCATAATCCCATGCATTTGCCCCAGCTAAACTCCTTGATACTAAAGGGCAATTTAGCATGGCCCGTCCACCTAACCCGCCAAAACTGGGAAAGATGTTCCCTTATAGTGAAACAACAGCCTGATGTAGTCATAATTACAGAATTAATACCTTACAGATTATGTCCCAGGCACTATCATATCTGGATATATCCTGTCCCACCGACAATATTGATTTCGGACCCCATTAAGGCTCATGCCATGAGGTTCAATATGTCCAAAGAAACCTATTGCTGCTTACCACCTACTGTCCCCCTCAACTGATGAGTGAGTACTTCTCCATATTGAACACCATTTGGAAGAAGCGCTGGGGGGTGGCAAGGACGCAGCACGCAATCTGAGTAGGGCCTTCAACTGAAGTAATTTGCAGCACCACTGACTGAACTGGCCAAGCCCTAAAGGACTGCTAGAGGTTGGCAGTTCATGGGAGAAATAACAAGAGGGGAAAACATACTTGACCTCATCCTCACCAATCTATCTGTCACACATGCATCTGTCCAAGACGATGTTGGTAGGAGTGACTACCACATAGTCTTGGGGAGGCAAAGCCCATTTTCGTGTTGAGGACACCTTCCGTCATGCTAAATGGGATGGATTTCAAACAGATCTGGCAACTCAAAACTGGGGCATCCATGAGGTTCTATCAGCCATCATCTGCAGTAGCAGCAGAATTATCTGTAACCTCGTGGCCTGTCTTATCCCCACTCTACCATTCCCATCAAACTGCGAAATCAAACTTCATTCATTGAAAGGTGCAGGAGGGCATGACAGGAACAGTACCAGGCATACCCAGATGAAGTGTTAATCTAATGAAGTTACAAGGCAGCACTATTTGCATGCCAAACAACAAAGGCAACAGGCAATTGACAGAGCTAACAATCCGAAAGCCAACAGATCAGATCCAAGCACTGTAGTCCTGTCACATCCAGTCATCAATAGTGATGCACACTATGCCTCCAGTTAGTTCTTTTAAACTTAGAAATGCAGTGACAGATCTGATCTGACCAATTATTGCCCCTTCACTTCTCTCTCAAGCATCAGCAAAGTAATAAAGTCTCATTGTAAGTGCTATCAAAAGGCATCTACTCAGCATTAACCTGTTCACTGACCCCTAACCTGAGATCCACTAGTGCCAGTCAGCTCCTAACTTCATTATATCCTTGGTCCAGACATGGACAAAGAGCTGTAATCGAGGTGAGTGACTGCCCTTGACATCAAAGCAGCATTTGGCTGTGTGACAAGGAGCTCTTGCAAAACTGAAATCAATGGGAATCGAGTGAAGCTCTCCTCTGTTTGAAGTTCATAGAATCGTAAAATCCCTCCAGTGCAGAAGGAGACCATTAGGCCTATCACGTTAAGACCAACAACAATCCCACCCAGGCCCTGCCCCTGTAACCCCACATATTTCTCCTGTTAATCCCTTGACGGTAAGGGGCAAATTAGCATGGCCAATCAACCGAACGCATACATCTTTGGAGTTGCACGAAGGAAAATGGTGGTTGGAGGTCAATCATCTCAGTCCTTGGATATCTCTGTGTGAGTTCTTTGGGATACTATCTGCGGCCCAGCCGTCTTCAGCTGTTTCATCAGTGATCTTTCCTCCATAAGATCAGAAGTGGGGATGATTGCAGATGATTGTACCATTTGCCACGTCTCAGGTTCTGAAAGTCTGTGCCATATGCAGCAAGACGTAACAGCGTAGATATTTGGGCTTGTAAAGGTAGATAACATTCATGCCACGCAGGTGCCAGGCAATTACCATCTCCAGTAAAAGAGAATCTAAGTATCTTCCCTTAGCATTCAATGATACTGCTATCACTGAATCCCCCATTATCAACATTCTGAGGATTACTATTGACTAGAAACTTACTAGACCAGCCATATAAGTACTGGGCCAGGAGAGTAGGTCAGACTCTGGAATTCTGCTGCAAGTAATTCATCTCTTGACTCCCCAAAGCCTGTCTACCATCTAAAAAATACAAGTCAAGAGTATGACAGAGTACTCTCCGCTAGCTCAGATGAATACAACTCCAATAGTACTCAAGAAGCACAACATCATCTGGGGCAAAGCAGCCTGCTTCATTGGCACCCCATCTGTCACTTTCACCATTCATTCCCTGTGCAACCAATACACAGTGGCAGATGTATTTACTAGCTATAGGATGCATTGCAGCAGTTTTCCATGGCTCGTTCAGTAGCACCTTCCAGACCCATGACCCTTACTACCTGGAAGGACAATGTCTGAACACCATCACCTGCAATTTCGTCTTCAAACCACACGTCATCCTGATTTAGAACTATGTCGTGGTTCCTTCACTGTCACTGGGTCAAAATCCTGGAACACTCTAACAGCACTGAGTGTTTCGATAACACATCAACTACAATGGTTCACTAAGGCAGCTTACCACCACCAACTTGAGGGCAATTAGCGATGGGTAATAAATGCTGGCCGAACCAACAACAAGGTGATTGAGGTTGCAGTAGGCGAGCATGTGGCTAACAGTGACCACAAGTCTGTCTACTTTAGGATAAAAATGGAGAAGGATGAGTGCTGTCCAAAGGGGAGGATGCTGAACTGGGGGAAGGCAAGCTATAGTCGGATTAGGAAGGAGCTGAAGGGCACTGATTGGGAGAGGTTGTTAGTGGGTAAATCCACGGTTGGCAAGTGGGAGGCTTTCAAGGGCAAACTGAAAAGGTTGCAGGAAAGACATGTGCCGGTAAAGAGGAAGGATGGGAAAGGCAGGATTGGAGAGCCGTGGCTTACAGGGGACATTGAGGACTTGGTCAGGAAGAAGAGAGAGGCATATGTTAGGTCTAAGCAACTGGTAACGGAGAGAGCACTGGAAGAATATAGAGAAAGCAGGAGGGAGCTCAAAAGGGGAGTTAGAAGGGCAAAAAGGGGGCATGAAATTGCTTTGGCTGATAGGATTAAGGAAAATCCAAAGGCATTTTATTCATATTAGGAACAAAATGGTGGTTAGAGGGAAAATCAGTCCTCTTAGGGACAAAGGAGGGGAACTGTGCATAGAGTCTGAGGGAATGGGGGAGATCCTGAATGAATACTTTGCATTGGTATTCACGAAGGAGAGGGGCTTGGTGTCTTGTAATGTCTTGGAGGGAGCTGTAGACCAGTTGAAGGAAATATCCATTACGAGGGAGGAAGTGTTAGGGCTTTTAGGCAGCATAAAAACCGATAAAGCTCCGGGGCCTGATGGCATTTATCCCAGGCTGCTTAAGGAGGTGAGAGATGAAATTGCTGGGCCTCTGACGCAAATCTTTGTCTCTTCTTTGGACACAGGTGAGGTCCCAGAGGACTGGAGGATAGCTAATATGGTACCACTGTTTAAAAAGGGCAATAGGGATAACCCTGGTAATTATAGGCTGGTGAGTTTGACGTCAGTGGTAGGAAAGTTGTTGGAAAAAATTCTTAGGGATAAGATGTATAAGCATTTAGAGCATTGCGATCTGATTAGGGATACACAGCATGGCTTTGTTCAGGAGAGGTCTTGCTTTACGAATCTGGTAGAATTTTTTGAGGAGGTGACAAAAACGGTTGACGATGGATGAGCCGTTGATGTCATCTATATGGATTTCAGTAAGGCGTTTGACAAAGTCCGTCACAGTAGGCTGGTAGAAAAGGTTAAGGTTCGTGGGATACAGGGACAGGTATCTAGATGGATTGAAAACTGGCTAGGCAACAGGAGACAGAGTAGTAGTGGAAGGGTCCTTTTCTAGCTGGAGGTCTGTCACCAGTGGTGTGCCGCAGGGCTCAGTACTGGGACCTCTTCTATTCATAATATATATAAATGACTTGGAAGAGGGCGTACATGGTGTGATTAGCAAGTTTGCAGATGGCAGGATTGGCGGATAGCGAGGAGGATTGTCAGGTGACACAGCTGGATATAGATAGGCTGGTATATTGGGCAGATAGATGGCAGGTGGAATTTAATCCTGATAAATGCGAGGTGATGCATTTTGGAAGGAATAATGCAGGGAGGAGTTGCATGATAAAGGGTAGACCAATTAAGAGTATAGAAATGCAGAGGGACCTGGAAGTGCAAGTGCACAAGTCTCTGAAGGTGGAAACCCAGGTGGAGAAGGTTGCGAAGAAAGCTTACGGTATGCTAGCCTTTATAGGAAGGGGTATAGAGTATAAGAGCTGGTGTCTAATGCTACAGTTGTACAGAACGTTGGCTAGACCGCATTTGGAGTACTGCGTCCAGTTCTGGTCACCTTACTACCAGAAGGACGTGGAGACCCTGGAGAGAGTGCAGAGGAGGTTTACCAGGATGCTGCCTGGTATGGAAGGACTGGGTTATGAGGAAAGATTGGGTAAACTGGGGCTCTTTTCCTTAGAAAGACGGAGATTAAGGGGGGATCTGAGAGGTGTATAAAATAATGAAGGGTATAGATAGAGTAAACAATGGCAGGCTTTTTCCTAGATTGGAGACAAATATCATGAGGGGTCATGAGCTAAGGGTGAGGGGGAAGAAGTATAATTTGGATGCTAGAGGGAGGTTTTTCACACAGAGGGTCGTGGGGGTATGGAATGCACTACCAAGTAAGGTGGTGGAGGCAGGCACGCTGGACTTGTTTAAGGTTTACTTAGGCACATGAGCGAAACAGGGATGGAGGGTTATGGGAGACGGTTTTAAATGAGGGTCAGAGCCTCAGGACGTTACTGGAAATCTAATGCTACATGTGTTGATGTTTTGTCTCTTTTACTCCGCAGGTGCATCGGTCCACCTTGTTGTCTAATGAGGGGCATGCACACGGTGGGTCGTGCGTGGGCTGCTCTTGGATGTTTCGAGAGTGGCCTTGTACTTCGTGTCGTTGTGTGTGCTTAAAACTGGACCAGCAGATGGGCACCACAACAGCTCAGTGGCTATCACTGCTAGCTGTGCAGATACGTGGATTTGGGCCAGTGTCTGTGGGAGTTTGTGCATTCTCCCTTTGGTTGCCTGGGTTTCCTCCGGGTGCTCCGGTTTCCTCCCATACCCCAAAGATGTGCTCTTGGGCTGATTGGTGTAACAAATTGTCCTTAAATTATTCTCCCCTGAATCTGGTTTCCAATGGGGGTACCATAAGCATAGACACGGGTCAAGGGAGGTGTAGGAAAAATCCTTTGTTAAGATGGCGACGCAGGCTCGTTGGGCCGAAGGGCCTGTTTCCCGTGCTGTGTTGTTCTTTCTTTGTTTGTTCTTTGAATGGAAAAAAACTTGCTCTATTTAAAACAAGTGAATGGATGTTTTATGAAGAAATTCAAAGTTAAATCATTTTGCAGGAACATAGCCAAAATCCTTTTCTAATCCAAGAAAATATTCAGCAGAGTTGTTTAATATGTTATTTAGCCATAAAATAATCTCCAGTTCATCTTGTAAACATTTGGCTTGTACTGGTGAATTTTTTTAAACAAATGTTGCAATGCTGTGCATTATACCAGCTGGACTTTAATATCTGGCTGCTTCATTGATCAAGAATTGTTTTAAGCTGATGAATAATGGCATGCATTAAATCAAGGCAGCTAAGCGGATTGAGATTTCTTGACTTTTGCTGTTGAATCTACTAAAATTACCCTGGCTGAAATCAAATCTGTGGAATGTAGATATCAAGCTTTGAAATACCTTGCAATGCACTGTGGCTATTTTAGATCATTCTGGACTGTTGTATAGCTCCTAGCTTCCTCTATTCCTAAGGATTGGATTTTACATATATTACTGCAAGAAATATGCATTTGTTTGCTTAAAATTATAGGTAATTCTGATAACTAAATGAACTTCTATAGTAACACTTGCAACCATATAATTGTTGCTTTCATCTGAAAATTAAACTAATTTAGCTGCTAGTGAGTTTTGAAAAGTGTGATTCCCACCGGCACGGTGGTGCCTGCAATTTTGGACCAGGCCTACTGATGCGGTGAATATGCCAGTGATGCAGAACATGCACAGAAAACCAAGAAGCTTATCTTCATACATTAGCATCTCATGTAGAGCTTTACTTGCATCATAAGGTCAGAAATGGGAACAGTCTGCTGACAGTATTCCATTCGAATAATGAAGTCTTTGCCTGAATGCAGCAAGACCTGGCAAGCATTCAGGCTTGGGCTGATTGACAAGTAAGATCGTGCCACTGCCACCTATTGACATTCAACAACAAATCCTCTACCACTGACACATCGCCCACAATGTGTAGGCATATGACAAGCAGAGTCCAGTTACTTGCCAAGGCTGATTCAGTGCCTCTCAAATCCATTTCCTTTCTTACAAGGAAAAAGGCAGCAGGTGCATGAAAATTCCACCATGATTAAATTCCCTCTAGGTTACACACTACCCTGTCTTGACAATATGTCACTGTTCCTTCATCATCACTGGTCATATTCATACCTGTTAGCATCTTGAGAGTACTTTCACCATGTGGATTGCAGCAGTTAAAGAAGGTAGCTTACTATTACCTTTTCAAGGGTAAATAGGAATGGCAAATTTCCCACGTAAATATTGCATTAAGCTCTATTCCCTAGAATATCCTATTCTAATTCCCTGCTTTCTCATCACACTTTCTGTTCCCTCCTGAAAACTAACTTGTTAGACTTTCTTAACTCTAAAGTATCTTGGGACGTTTTAATGTTAATGATGCTTTCCAAGTGTAAGTTATTCATTTAAAATATTTTATTACTTCTTTCATTGTTAACACATGTTTATATGACACATTTACCTACCCCTACTTTGAGATAAGAAGTGCATGAAAAGAGAAAGGGCTCTTTTGGTTTGTCAAGGTTAATCCATATGCTGTGCAATTTCATGTGCAATCTTGGCTGACCTCCCAAAGTCTACCGTCTGTAAATGTGAGATCGTCCAAAACTCTGCTGCCTGTGTGCTCGCACCAAGTCCCATTTCCTACGTTGCAAGAATGAATACATTTCAAAAGTACTTCATTGGCTTTAAAGTACTTTGAAATGTCCAGTGGTCATGAAAGAGGGTTTATAATTGCAAGCCCTTCTTCATCCTTGTGTTCACTGATTTATGTTGGCTACCAGTCAAGCACCACCTTGAATTTAAAATCTTTATCCTCGTACGTCCCTACCTCTATAACTGCCTTAGTCTTTCAATCCTCCTAGAATCTGCACATCTCATTCTAGCTTCTTGAGTTTCCCTGATTTTAATTGGTCCAGTATTGGTGGCCATACCTTCAGCTGCCTAGGCCCAAAGTTCTTGAATTCTCTTCCTAAACTGCTCCAGTTCTCTATCTCTGTTAAGATATTCCTTAAACTCTTTAATCAAGCTTTTGGCAATCTGGACTAATATCTCCTTGTGTGGCTTAACATCTGATTTTACTTTATAATACTCCTGTGAAGAACCTTCAGATGTTTCATTACACCAAAGACACTGTATAAAATATAAAGTATATAAATGTGAAAATCTCTTGATTCCATCAATCAGAACAGTATATTCAAGCAATACATTATTCTTATTTGCCCCTATAAAACTCAAACCAGTTTGCATTTCTGTCTCGCATAAATATTTTGAACTAGATTTTCATTACTTTTAATTCTAGGATACAATTACTTGGACGTGGCAAGGACCTGGGGCGTAAGTTGACTTAATTTTTCTTTTTCCTTTGTCATAAAATTGTTAGTTATTTCATACATGGTCATTGTCATCTAAAAGTTTTAAATGGGAAAATAATGGAAATTAGATTAAAGTTTTGACTGAATGCAAATATCACCAGAATGGTTTATGTTACATTACAGTTTTCATTGTATCATTCTTGTAAGTAGATACTAGTGAAAATTTAAGAGTTGGCATGACATGAGTCAATGAATCAGGAACTTGTTGAGTAATGGGCAAGGCAAGTTCTTGAGATGACTAGTGAGGAATCTCCAACTTGAAATGATACTTTCAGAGACCCTTTGAAAGGATGTGAAGTGCATCTCATGGTGTTTGCTATAATCGGTGCATCATTTTTCAAGGTGGCAGATAACCAATGTCTGCTTTATCTATAATTTGCCTTTAGCGGAGAAGTGAGTTGTGCACATCTTCATACCAATAGCTAAAACTGGGTAATCACGTAACAAGCAATGGGAACGTGCCCTGCAATAAATATGAGGATAAAAGAATAATAATAATGATTTGGAATTATTTTCCTTTGGCAACAGTTACTTAATTCAAAGCCATGTTACAATAAGATATTTTGGCAAAGGTACTTTCACAGTTTAAAATGTAGCTGCATAAAATTTTTCCAATAAGGAATGCTTTCTTTGTAAACTAATTCAAAGAAACATTTCACACTTTCAAATATAGTTGACTCATTGCGCTTCCTTCCTGCATTGTTCAAAACAAGCTGTTATACAGATAGTATATCTTGCTTGTTTTCTTGCATAGCAGAAAGTGAAAATAATTTAGACAGATGTATGAGAGATCAAGTAGATGAGAGATCAGGAGAGATGGCACTATGACACAGTGGTTAGCACTGCAATGCCCTCTGATGAAGGAAATGTGTGAATGGTGTGTCGGTTTGGTAGGTGAGATTGAGAAAATCAAGGAGAGCAACCAAGTTGATGAAGATTTGAGGTTAAAATAGGAATTGAAGCTGCTTAAGCTTATGTCGCTCAGTTCAGAAACGGGGTGAATAGGAAGGAGAAATTTTTGGCATACCTGAGTTTTAAGCACCTCATACAAGAAATAGGCAAGGTGGTTAAAAAGGGCGAAGTGCTTTAAAGCTGAGGAAGAACTCTGGGAAAAGGATAGACTAAAGTGGGCTTGTCACTTAAACAAGGTGTCCTGGTGATGGTGTGCCTTGGAGAGGAAGTGACAATGGTAAAATGGGTAACTTGTAGGAGGGCAGCCCAGTCTTCTGAAAATAGGTACTTTGGTTCAGAAGGGGTTATGAATCTTTCAGAAGCTGTTCATTGGAGATGGGGAGTATGTTCTGGATGGTGCTTAAATTCAAATAGACTTTAGGCACATCAAGGAGAAACAGGAGCCTTGAACTGAACAGGAGAGAAGTAGAACACTACACGGTATCCTGGATAGCTAACATTATGAACCTCTTGCACGGCTCCTTAAGGATAGCAGGGACACAGGCTGGGAAGGAAATGATCTATCTGCTCTTTTGATTAGTAACTATGCAGGGAAAACCAGAGAAGAATTTATTCTAAGTAAGAAAACCCTTACAAAGTTACTAAAAGCAACCTCAATCTTAAGCGTTCAATACCAGGAATTAGCTGCTGTATTACATTAAATTCTTAAGTGTAAGCCATTGTAGTTTATATGTTAAATCATAACTTTATCACTTGATAAATCTGACAGATTTATGTCTGTATCAAAACTGAGACATTCTACTTTACTGAAACATAAAATGGATATGCTTGCATTCTTTAATCCATGAGTTAAAGATCAGAAAATCTATGGAGTATTCCGTATGTCCGTCAGATTATTCTGATGTCCGCTTAAGCGTTAGTGAAAATGTTATTAGTCAAATCAGTATTTTGACAGATTTACAAATCATCTTCCAATTGGCAAATGTGTGTGTGCGTTCATTTTTCTAGTTCTGAAGTCCTCATCTGCTTTTGCTGACCTCACTTCAGAGTACATGCCCACAAGCATACATGCTTATGGGCATGTACTTCTAAGAAAATAGTATTTTTAGATAATCAATGGAGAGTAGATACAGCTTGTAACCCCAAAAAATTTCAACTTTGTCACTTTTAACTGCTCTTAATTTTATTCCTTAAAACATAGGTTTTTAATTTGGTCCATACATATGTCAAGCTGGAAAATTCCTGTGACCTGCTTCCAATTCACTGATATAAATTTGCCAAAAGTGCAGTATGCACCCTAGTTAGGTGTTTAAAAGGTGCTTGTGAAGTAGCACCAGTGAAAGCTAAGCAGATTCAGTAAGTTAAGGTTTTGTCTAACTAGTTTAAGCAACTTCACAGGAAAATTGTGAGGCTCTCCCCTCTTCAGGTTCAAGATGAGTGGCACGCAGAATGAATAACCCTTTCAGACACAACTAAAATAGGCCAATGTTTGGAGTTGAACAGGTTGTAATGATTCATTGGGTTAATTTGAAGAAAGTAAAATACAAATTAAGGGCCAATGAGTTAACATTTAATTATTAATTTGTTTCTCTATTTAGCATGAGGTCAAGCATGCAGACAACATAAAATCCATGCAGGGTAAAATAAACTTGCCAGAAACATGCAGAGCACTAGAAAATAGTCACTTTTTAGGGTGGAGACAAGTCTCTAAAGGAAGACTATTTATTAATTTATTCCCTCTAAGCATCTTAAATGCAATAGTTTGAAGATGTCAAAGGAAAATAAAGATGCTCTTTTTCACAGATTTTAAAGCAGAACTTTCTTCAATTTGTTTATTATTCATTTATGGCAGTGTATACGCAAGGTCGCATGAACACTTAAATAAAAAATGTGAATTATGTACGGCAATAGGAAACTAATTTTTTCACCCAACACATTTAAATTGAGTTGTATTCAAAGCACCTGTAAGTTGGAAGTTTTTGCAGGTGAAGCCTGATTTTCAGCAAGAACATAATCATGATTACAATCTAAGACAGCACGGTGGCATAGTGGTTAGCACTGCTGCCTCACACATCAGGGACATGAGTTCAATTCCTACCTTGGGTGACTGTGGAGCTTGCACATTCTTCCCATGTCTGTGGGTTTCCTCGAGGTACTCCGGCTTCCTACCACAATCCAAAAATATGCAGGTTAGGTTGTTTGGCCATGCTAAATTACTCCTTGGTGTCAAGGAGATTAGCAGAGTAAATACACAGGGATAGAGAGAATACAGCCTGAGTGGGATTGTGGTCAGTATAGTTTCAATGGGACAGCTGGCTTCCTTGAAGGGAGTACATCTTGCATCTTATCACTATACAAAGCATATAGATGATCTGGAGGAGGGGGCTGAGTGTAGGGTGATGAAATTTGCTGATGACACGAAGATGAGTGGTAAAGCAAATTGTGTGGAGGGTGTGGAAAGTCTGCAGAGGGGTCTGGATAGGCTGCGCGAGTGGACAAGGACCTGGCAGATGGAGTATAATGTTAGCAAGTGTGAGGTTATCCACTTTGGCAGAAATAATAGTAGGAGGGATTACTATTTAAAGGGCGAAAAGCTGCAGCATGCTACGGTGCAGAGGCACCTGGGGGTCCTGTGCATGAGTCGCAAAAACCCAGTCTGCAAGAGCAGCAGGTGATCAAGAAGGCGAATGGAATGTTGGCCTTTATAGCGAGGGGGATAGAATATAAAAGCAGGGAGGTCTTGCTGCAACTGTACAGGGTACTGGTGAGGCCGCAGCTGGAGTAGTGTGTGCAGTTTTGGTCGCTGCACTTGCGGAAGGATATCTTGGCCTTAGAGGGAGTGCAGAGGAGGTCCACGAGGCTGATACCGGAGATGAGGGGGTTGGACTATGAAGAGAGACTAAATAGACTGGGTCTGTACTCGTTGGAGTTTAGAAGGATGAGGGGGGGATCTTATAGAGACGTACAAGATAATGAAAGGGATGGATAGGGTAGAGAGATTCTTCCCGCTTAAAAAGGATAGCAGGACTAGAGGACACAGCCTCAAGATAAGGGGGGTGCAGTTTAGATCAGAGTTGAGGAGGAACTTCTTCACTCAAAGGGTGGTGAATCTCTGGAATTCTCTGCCCGTTGAAGTGGTGGAGGCTACCTCGCTAAATATATTTAAGTCACGGGTAGATAGGTTTTTGACAAACAAGGAAATTAAGGGTTATGGGAAGAAAGTGGAACTGATCCACTTCAGATCAGCCATGATCCTATTGAATGGCGGGGCAGGCTCGAAAGGCTAGATGGCCTACTCCTGCTCCTATTTCTTATGTTCTTATGTTTCTTATGTTCTTATAAATGTGTTGTTAGAAATTTCATGAATTAATATATTTTGGTAACATTACTAGCAAATACTATCATATAATTTCCACAGAATGCAATCTTATTTTTCAGGTTAAAAATCCTTTGGCTCACGTTGTGCCAGCTACACAATAATGTGGAAATGGAGGTTAGTTTATGTTTTCCCTCATGAGGGTTGGAACCTTTGTCATTTCATTATGTGGCTAAAATACCTGACCAGAAAATATTAATCAGTCAAGTCAGGATAATATCTTCTAGCACAGGTTGTGATTTAATGATCTTGCTTTTTTGTATAACCTTTAAGAAATAGATGGAATATTACTGAACAAATATGTCTCATGGGAACATAATCAGATTTCATGAGACTCATGATCTCTCTGCTCCATTTAAAAACTCCAATCACAGACCAATTTCCAGTTTTGTTTCCTTCTGTTCCTTTCCAAATAAGAACAACAATGAATGCTCTTTGAGATTTAAAAAAATTGCCAAAATTGACAACCTAGTTTAGCTTTGGCACTCTTGGCTTGATCAGCTACACTTTTAGACTCGCACATATCCCCATCGATCAAGGATAATTTACATTTAAATGAGAAGTGCTTTGTTCTCAGCAAGCTAACATTTTTGTACATTTTATCAAGACTGTCATTAATTTAAAACAAATATAGCCACCGCAATTTCCCAGTTGTGCAACTGGAAAATGATTTGAACTTTTGAAATGTAATATGCTTCACACAACTTAAATCACTTGGAAATCCTGGTGCATATTTTTACAAAATTGAATGAAAGCTGTTTTGAATATAAGTTTTTCTCCATTAAAATGTAATGGATGAATTCATCAGCTGTTGCAAATAGCTGTTAATTGGCGCACGCCACATTCAGTCAAACTGAAATTTAGATTATTAAAACAGTTTTGCATTGCAAATAGTTCAGAATGGCCTGTGAATTTGGTTAGTTTTTTTTAAAAGAGCTGATCAATTTCTTAGTAATTTATCACGAAACTCGGTGAGTTTTTTTTTTAAATTCCAGTTTATTGGCCGATTTGTGGAATTCCTTCATTTATTTTACATGAATTGATGGTTTCGTTACAGTTCACAATGTCTAATATAACACTGGAGATGAAACAAGTAACTTTGGTGATTATTTGTTTTAAAACGATCAAGAATGTAGAATTTTAAGACCAGTAATTTCAGTTAAAAGATTCAGTAACCCACCATTCTGTATATAGTTATTTCTGTATCATTCAGCTGTCAATTAAAAATAATGTTGACACTTCAGAGAGATTTTGATTTTGTTTTCAGTTTCTGCCAATTTATACACCTTCTGAGGAAGAAAGAAAAAACCCTATTTTGTATGCAAACAATGTCAGAAAGGTAATGGCAAAGTAAGTATAATAATCCTTATTAAAAGTAAAATCAACACATATATAATTTATCTTCGTTGATATTGGCAAGTTTTTTGGAGCACTGAAAAAATTGTTTTTTTTTCCCCCCCCCCCCTAATATCTCATTCCTTATAACTTATGGATGATGCTGATATCTTGGTGATGAATTGAGAGCAATCTTGGGATTTGAATCCAGGCCCCTAGGGGGCTATTTGCTAAAATATCTTGAAGTCTTATGCTTATAAATACTTCCAATCTTAAAATTCCCAAGGAATAACTGAAGAAAATTAATATGCTTTATTAAAGGTATAAAGCACCCGAAAAATTATCTGACCTGAAAAACCACTAAAACAAAATCTAGAGCATTAAATCCTATAGAGACAAATGGGATGTATGGTTTGACATCTGTAAAAGATGAATGATGAATAAAAATGTAAACTGTTCTATGTAGACACTCAAGTTTTATAATGGTCTGGTTGAAACTAATGAATTCATGATCTTACTCATCACCTCCTTTGTGCTAACATTTTTCTAGTGGTCTCTTTTGTATCGAAGTAGCTTGACCCCTTCCCCTGAAGACCATATAACCAAATGTGGCACAAATCTGCTTTTATCATGTCTTGTGTCGATGTCTAATGTAGTGGTCAACCTGTTGCTTTATGTTGTGTGTTTTTTTTTTAAGTGTTCTGTCATATCATTTTTGAGATGGTTTATGCTGTTGCAGTTCTTAGTGGAAGGAAGTGAGTAGCGATTATCCATTGTATTTATTATTCATTGATGAATGAATTCAGTGTAGTTCATTGTTTTGTACAAACAAAAAGTTCAGATTATTCAAAATATTTCCATCAAACTCTAGCCAAGTCTGAAGCATGTTAGTTAATATACAATAACTTTTCCCATACTTTTACTTTTGAACTGTTCCTGGTAGAGCTCTTGATGTTCCAGTGACTGACTACACATTTGAAGATTGTCAGCTTGTAATGTCTGACAGCCAGTTGAAACTTCCTGTGGATACCTGTCTACTAGAATTTGCAAAGCTTGTCAGAAAACTTGGGTGAGTTTTGTTTTACTTTTCTTTTATGGTTATAGCCATGCTAAAAGAAAGAAAGCAAACTTATGATGGCTAATTTAAACCTTATTGCTTACCTTGAATTTGTTTGTAATTGTTTGTCCATTGGTTTGTTTTATACTTGATGCAGAATGTATTAAATTTATTGATAAAATTTTCAACTAATATTTTGGCAACTTGGAATCCTCTTTTCAAAATGTTTCTGGGATAGGGGTGATGCTGGTGAAATTGTTTCCAGGTTTCCCTGTAACATTTGCCTAAATGCAACATCTCTTAATAATCAATGGGATTATAGGAAATTATGCACAACTTTTTTGATTTGATTTATTATTGTCACACGTCTGGGTATATAGTGAAAAGTATAATTTCTTGAACACTATACAGACAAAACATACCATTCATAGAGTACTTAGAGTTACAGTCATAGGTAGGCTGTAAAGAAAGATCAGCTTAATATATGGTCGGTTCATTCAAAAACATGATGGCAGCAGGGAAGGAGCTGTTCTTGATATGCAATCTCAGACTTTTGTTCCTTTTTCCCGATGGAAAAAGATTGAAGAGAGTATGTCTGAGGTGCATGGATCCTTGATTATGCTGGCTGCTTTTCTGATACAGCTGCAAGTGTAGACTGAGTCGATGGATGGGAGAATGGTTTGCATGATGGACTGGGCTGGGCTGTGCTCACAACTGTTTGTAGATACTTGCTGTCTTGGTCAGAGCAGAAGCCATACCAAGCTGTGATACATCCGAAAAGGGTGCAACAGTAAAAATTGGTGACAGTCATAGCAGACATGCTGAATTTTCGGTGTCTTCTGAGAAGATAGAAGTTTTGGGCTTTCTTAACTGTAGCGTCAGAGTGGAGCGACCAGGACAGCTTGTTGGTGATCTGGACATTTACAAACTTTTAAAATTAATTTCAGCAGCCACAGGTCAGACCAGTGTTTTCAGTTGACTGCTGGTCGTCAGTTGAGTAATTTTTCTGTAACAGCAGATTTTTGCCTGATTGCTGACCAGGAGATTTTTAATGCCAGGTTCATGTACTAATGTTTGCGTATCTGCCTGGGTGCAATGTGTTGAAGTGTGCCAAGCAAGTGCAATTGGCTGAAAGTCATTAGTCTGACTTGTAGAGATGGTCAGTTTTGTGGGTGGTGACTGGTATGAACAAATACTATATTAAATGGACTTGTAAGTTTGCAGAGATTTGGGTGAAATGTGCACACATTTTTGTGCTTACAATTCAGTGTTTTTTAATACTTTTTAATTTAATTCCAACCAAATTGAGCTTTTTGGGTAGAAATCATATGAAAACTCCGCTACAATTTTTTGGAATTGTTTCAACTATAAACTGGTCACTTTGTGAAAACTTTACCGTTTTAAAAATTCAATTTTGAAATGAGCCTTTCAGAGTTTTGCAAAAGTTGGTAAAAGAACTAAGGATTTTAGTTTTTTTTCAATTTCAGCAATGAGTGGCTTAATGTATAAACCACTGCTCGAATACTAAGGTGACGGAGTTAAGACAAATGACGTGTGTTTTTGTCAAAATGTATCTTGTGAAAAACTTGTGCGCAATAGATCGACATTGCAGTAACAGTCTGCTTTCCCAGGGTGGAGTTAATTCAGGAGTTTGAATGTTTGATAGCTCAGTTGGTTGGGCAGCTAGTTCATGATGCAGAGCGATGCCAGCAGCGCAGATTCAATTCCCATACCAGCTGAGGTTATTCATGAAGGCACAGCTTCTCAACCCTCTCAACCTCAGCAACCAGGGGAATGCACACAACACAAACCCCCAAGCCAGCGTTGACTCCAGACCAGAGGACTTCCCAAACCCCTGTGCCCATGCAAGCCTACCCACTCCATCCCACACATGGGAGTGGATGAGACTTCCCTCCCCTACCCCAATGCTACTCACTCGCCCTTGCTACTGCTGTGCCTGAACCAGACTTTTATAGAACAGTAATGATGTGCACCAGTGACATTACAGTGGGGAGATTCCATGAGGGAGAAGGATGGTGATAGAATGTCAACCTTGCTAATAATATTGAAATACATTCAAATTTATGCTAATAATTCTTGTGCCCATTTTGGGCACAAAGTAGTTTGTACCTGTAAAAGGGGGCTGGGACAATAGCAAACAGTTTGGCACCAGGTGCAAATGAGATTTTTTATTCTTCACATGCCACCTTACCACCTCATTGCACTGGCCAACTGTTGGAACAAGGTAGGAAGATCATGTCTTGGATCATTGTTTTTTTGACATATCGAAGAACTGCACTAAAGCTCCTATGCAGCTTGAGAATAACTTTTGGAGCAAAAAGTTGGGAAAACAAATTAATTCACTTCCATAGATATCTACATGGATTTATTTTTCAGTTATTTGGGTACTTGAAGACTAACATCCAGACTTGTTTCTACAACCCATCCACCTTAAACTGTACAAATTTTGTTTTTATTTACCACAAGTCAACAGAAAATTACAGGATCTGCTGTGGCAGCGATCACTAGATAAAATGGCATTCTGCCCATTTTAGTTAATCCATCAGGAAAGGCCTTATAATCCCTTTATTGAAGTATTCAGTTGTTGAATCATTCCCTTTTATGATTCCATTACCCTATCTGGAAGTCTATAATATGCGTTTATTACTTTTCCTAATGTTTGTCAAGATTTACTTTTTATAATTTGTACAAATGGTCCCTAGCCCCTAGTTTAATTTGAATTTGTTTCCACATTTACCATTGACATGCAGAATATTTTTTTCCATGAAATTTTGTGTTTCTTATTCTTCTACAAATTATATCTGTCACCTCATTTCAAGATTGGAAAAAAAATCAAATTTGGGCAGTCTTTACTTTTAACTGGCAACACAGGGAAATTAAAGGATTCCACTTAGAATTCACTCAACCGTCTTAGGTTGCTGCTTGAATATGTGCTGTGCCCTCTAGTGGTTATTGCTGATGATCTCAAAAGATTAAAAAACTTGGATTTCTATTGCAATTAAAATGTTTGCATAGAAAAAATATGTTGAAGAAATTGTATAAATGGATTTAAAAAGGTGCCAAGTTTTTGATTTTTTTTTCCCCCTTCTGGGGTTACTTGCTGCTCCTCAACAAGGAGTTTTAAACTACATTGAACTAGATCTGATCCAGCTTCTCCCATCCTGCTGTAGATTTTGCTCCTCTGCTGCAGGATGATCTGTTTTCCACTTGACTCCCATGGCTGCTTTCTCTACTTATCCATCAGAACTCTTGCCACATTTTGTTGGACTGTGTTTAAATGATTTCTCAGACTTCTTCAGCTGCTCCCAAACTTGAATGTTGCCATACTCTACAGATGGCCCTTTGGCCAGTTTCCTAAATTGCACCAATCCTGTGGATTTATCTGCTACCATTTCCTAACTTTATGGACTTCACTGAGTTTCATCCACAATGCTTCTCACTACTCTGCTCTAACATTGAATTTGGTGGTGCGCACAACAAACATCAGAGTATACTGTGCATCTTTACTGAACCCACTAGTTAAACCTGCTGGTTCAGGTTCAACTCTTAAGTATGCCTCCTTTCCATTTGCAGCTACTTTGCGTCGCACCTTTCTTCCATCGCCCTCCCCTACCCGCACCCACTACATGGTTCCGCATTCATTTTGTGGTTAAATTGGCTTTATTAGAAAGTTTTTGTGAATTTTCTGTAAAAACATGCCACTTACTTGAGTGTGAGACTGAAGAAAACCATTGTACTTAGTGCACTCATTAGAGAATGCATTTTCCCAGACAAATTATAATTCGTAGAAAAGAACAGCTGTGGATTTTTAAATGTCTAATTTAATTCAAAACATTTTAGAGATATGCATGAGGCAAAATAGCATTTACATTCAGTAGTGACCTCACTACACAAATATTTAAGAATATAATTTACTTTTGATCAGGTGACGCTGTTACCATTTCCTATTTGTCTATGTCACTGTCTTAGAATTTTGAAATTGACATCGTGTGGTGATTATAATGTTTTCATTTACAATTTCAGTTTAAAGCCTGATAAAGTTGAAAAGGAATTGGATAGACTTGCAGAAAGTGCCAAAAAAGTGAAAGGAGAACGGATAACTTTGGAGACGTTTGCTGATTATTTGAAGTTGCCAGTTTGTGATGCATTAACAGATATGTTTATACTTTTTGATGAGGTAAGCTATATTGGCAATAAATGTTATCCTAACTATAAAATTTGCTAAGTTTGTAAATTTGTATTAATAATGGATGAATTTGAATGTGCATTTATATACATTTGTGCCCCTAATGTGTTGTACCAATATATTACCAGTTATTGAATGTACTGTACTTTTAAAAATAAACACATTTATCTTTCCTTATATTTACATGCAGTTGTCCCCTCTCAGACACTGCTTCATGACCTCAAATAGAGGGCAAGTTGGCATATTGCTTCCATTTCTTGAATGATGTTGGCCCCAGCTGCCCAACAGGAAATGTGTGCCCAAAGGAAAAGGTAGAGGCAAGCTGGTAAAAGCAGCCGACTGTTACTGTCAAGGGCTGTGTCTAGCTTCAGTTACGTATTAAGTATGATTGTCCTAACAACTCTATTTATCTTACTGCTCACCTGGACACTCTGAAAACCATCACTGTTGTCATTGCCATGCAAGTGTAATAACGTCCGCAGATTTTATTGCTGACATCTTGGTTATGGTCTAAAGGCTGTTAATTCTTACCGTAATGTTCATGCATAACATGACTGGCCACATTCACCATGCATGTCATCATGAAGAATGTGCTTCTAAGGAATCGTCCACTATTTCAGTTAATCAGACTTTCGTATACCATGGTTATGCCATTGGATTTGATGTAACAATCTAACCTAGAAATTTTTGAGCTTCTCCAAATTCATGCACTTCCTCTTAAGGGATGTAGCTCCAAGGGGAAAGATGTTTGAACACAGCTGGTGCAGTGTTATCTGCCTGATGTCCTTTCACCTGTCTTGAAAATGCTTCCCATCCATGCATTCCAGTTGGAGAAATCATTTGTCACACTAAAGAGACTATAACAAGAGAAAAAACAAAGGAATTGCCACAAAGTTTCATGAATACCCAGGTGGAAACAGGGTAAAATCAGTGCAAAATAGTGATCTAAAATGATTCATTCAAAAGGAAAAGTAGAAAAGAGGTTTCACCTGCACCTTCTACTCAGGCTGTCTCTGAAATTGGTATGTTTTGCACTTGACAAAATAGCAACGTGATGGCTAAAAAATGATGGAGGCATTTTCTGTGTTCTTTCCCTATTGTGACACCCTACTGTATTTGGATGGATTTGGAATGGGCAGAGAACTGTTAACAGGCTTCTATCCCCATTGCCCACTATTACCCGTAAAAAGCCACACAGTTGAAATAGACATGAAATTTACTTTTGATCGAGGAAGTCTACAGAAGATCATTTACATTGTAGATAAGAGAATTGAGAAGTACTAGATTACATATAAATTTAATTAATGTTACAGTAATGTAATTTAATGTAATTTGTCTTCGTATATAATGTTGGCTGAAAGTATTCAAAAAAGAGGTGGCAGTATTGATCAAAGAAACAATGTTAGCACTGGGGAGAGGAGTTGAGAGATGAAAGACAGTCGATTGAGTTCAAACTGTGCACCATATAGGAACTATTACACTACTAAGTGCATACTACAGGCCACAAATAGCGGGAAGGGTATGGAGGAATAAAGGGAAAGATACAGGTAGATGCAGAGTATTGAGAAGAGATTTCAGTAATCTTACCACGTACTGGTATGATAATAGTTCGAGTGGTAAAGAGGGTAGGATTCTGAAACGTGTACGAGATTACTCTTTTTTTTGTGTTTCTAGCCCAAGGGAAGCTACGGTGGACCTAGTTCTAGGGAAAATTGAATATGCTACAACGGAACAGGGCTGGAGAAGGAGAGGGAGCATTTAGAGAACAGTGATCATGATATAATCAACTTAGTATATTTATGGACATGTTACAGTCAAGCATAAAATCAATAAAAGAAAGAAGATAGCCAACGACTTCAGGAAATATAGTGATGAAGTGGAGATGGTTGAAAATTTTAAGTTTCTAGTTGTTCAGATCACCAACAATCTGTCATGGTCCCTCCATGCCAACGCTATAGTTGAGAAAGACTTCTACTTTCTCAGAAGGCTAAGGAAATATGGCATGCCCACTGCATGTGTCTCCAATTTCTGCAGGTGAAACTTGGAAAGCACCCATTCTAGATGTATCACAGCTTGGTATGGCTCCTGCTCTGACCAAGACCACAAGAATCTATAAAGGGTTGGGAGCATAGCCCAGTCCATCTCACAAATTAGTCTCCCATCCACTGACTCCATCTACACTCCCTGCTGCCTTGGGAAAGCAGCCAGCATAACCAAGGACGCCTAATACAGTGGATGTATTCTCTCCACCTTCTTCCATCAGAAGTACCAACCAATTCAAGAAGAGTCTCTTTCCTGCTGCCGTCAGATTTTTGAATGATCCTATCCTATTAAGCAGATCTTTCTCTTCACCCTATCGGCAACAGAAACGTTAAATTTTGCACCCTATCCTAAGTAGGGAGGTCTTGCTGCAGCTGTATAGGGCATTGGTGAGGCCGCAGCTGGACTACTGTGTGCAGTTTTGGGCGCCGCACCTGCGCAAAGATATTTTGGCCTTGGAGGGAGTGCAGAGGAGGTTTACTAGGCTGATACCGGAGTTGAGGGGGTTGAGCTATGAGGAGAGGCTGAATAAACTGGGCTTGTACTCGTTAGAGTTTAGAAGAATGAGGGGAGATCTCATTGAGACGTATAAGATGATGAATGGGATGGATAGGATAGAGGTGGAGAGACTCTTCCCGCTCAAAAAAGACAGTAGGACTAGGGGGCACAGCCTCAAGATAAAAGGGGGGTGGTTTAGAACGGAGTTGAGGAGGAACTTCTTCACTCAAAGGGTGGTGAATCTCTGGAATTCTCTGCCCGTTGAAGTGGTGGAGGCTGCCTCGCTAAATATTTTTAAGACGCGGGTTGATGGGTTTTTGATAAGCGAGGGGATTAAGGGTTATGGGGAGAAAGCGGGAAAGTGAAACTGAGCAGCGACAGATCGGCCATGATCTTGTTGAATGGCGGGGCAGGCTCGAAGGGCTAGATGGCCTACTCCTGCTCCTATTTCCTATTTCTTATGTACTCTATGAATGGTATGTTTTGTAACAGTTCGCAAGAAGCAATACTTCTGCTGTGTCCCAATACATATGATAAATCAAATCAATTCAAAAAACACATAACTGGAGAAAGTGTGACTTCAGTGATCTCCAAATATTGGTAGGTAATGCAATAATATGTCAATAGGCATGGTTTCTTGCAAACCATATAACAAGGGAAGTAGGAAGGGTTCCAAACTAAATAAAGGGCTGGGGGATAGTTCTGGATAGGATACATGTACAGTAAGAAGCCTCACAACACCAGGTTAGAATCCAACCAGTTTACTTGATAGTAATCCCACAAGCTTTCGGAAACGGTGTCCCTTTGTCAGGTCAAAAAAGACAGTAGGACTAGGGGGCACAGCCTCAAGATAAAGGGGGGGCGGTTCAGAACGGAGTTGAGGAGGAACTTCTTCACTCAAAGGGTGGTGAATCTCTGGAATTCTCTGCCCGTTGAAGTGGTGGAGGCTGCCTCGCTAAATATTTTTAAGAAGCGGGTTGATGGGTTTTTGATAAGAGAGGGGATTAAGGGTTATGGGGAGAGGGCGGGAAAGTGGAACTGAGCCACGACAGATCAGCCATGATCTTATTGAATGGCGGGGCAGGCTCGAAGGGCCAGATGGCCTACTCCTGCTCCTATTTCTTATGTTCTTATGTTCTTATGTGTGTGGAAGGTTCTGATCAGAGAAGGGCATATAAAGTCTCACACAGTTTACAGAATACTGATTAGAATGCGAGTCTTTACAGGTAACCTGCTATTCAAGCCTTAAAGATGCAGACAATGTGAGTGGAGAGAGCATCAGCATGGGTTAAAGAGATGTGTATTGTTTCCAGACAGAACAATAAGTGAGATTTTACAAGCCTAGACAAGTCATGGTGGTTACAGATAGTGCGACATGAACCCAAAATCCCGGGTGAGGCAGTACTCGTGCGGAACTTTGCCGTCAGTCTCTGCTCAGCGACTCTGCGCTGTCATGTGTCGTGAAGGCCACCTTGGAGAATGCTTACTCGAAGATCAGAGACCGAATGCTCGTGACCGCTGAAGTGTTCGCCAACAGGAAGGGAACAGTCTTGTCTGGTCATTGTCGGGCGATGTTCATTCATTCGTTGTCATAGCATCTTTAAGACTTGAATAGCAGGTTAGCTGTAAAGACTCGCATTCTAATCAGTATTCTGTAAACTGTATGTGACTTCTCTGATCAGAACCTTCCACACACCTGATGAAGGGACACTGTTTCCGAAAGCTTGTGGGATTACTATCAAATAAACTGGCTGGACTCTAACCTGGTGTTGTGAGACTTCTTATTGTGTTTACCCCAGTCCAATGCCAGCATCTCTACGTTAGGATATGTGTAGTCAAAGAAAGCAAAATGATTTGGTAGCATTACAAAGCAGTTATTTAGGTAGTGAGACCCAGAGTGTGACAGGAAGGGACAGAATGTACAAACAAAAAAAAAGCAAATAGGGTAAAAAGAGGAAAATTGGTAAAAAGGTAAAATTAATGGCTCTTTATTTAAACACATGTATTTAGCGCAGAATAATTTAATTAACGGCACAATTTGAGGCCAGTGGTATGATCTTATAGCTGTTACAGAGTACAGAGATATAGTTACAAGGAGATCAAAGCTGGAACTAAGTATTTAGAAATATGTGACTTTTCATAAGGACAAGCAAGATAGAATAAATGCAATCGCAAGAAATGATCTTGGATCAGAAGATGTAAAATCCATGTCAGTGGAGTTAAGAAATAATAAGTGGAAGAAGGCACTGGTGGGAGTAGTCTGTAGGCCCCATAACAGTGGCTATATGGAGAACAGAGAATAAGTCGGGAGGTAATGAGGCTGTGACAAAATGTCAGTATTTAATCATAGGTGATTTTAATCTTCATGTGGATTGAGAAGATCACCTTGGCAGCCATGAGGAAGAATCCCAAGAGTATATTTGGCACAGTTTTGTACAATAATATGTTGTGCATCCAAACAGGGATCACGCTATTTTGGATCTGTTAATGTGTAACAAGGCAGGCTTTATAAACAATCTTAGTGTAAAGGATCCCATAATGACCACAACATAGGTAGAATTTTGCATTCAATTTGAGAGTGAGAAGCATGGATCAGAAACAACTGTGCCAAACTTAAAAGTAATTACAATGGAATGAGAGCAGAGTTGGCTGGAGTGGAGTGGGAACGGAGTTTAGCAGAAAACATTGTTGATCAGCAATAGCAGACATTTATGAAAATAGTTCATGATTGACAACGGTGATGCAGTGGTTAGCACCGCTGCCTCACTGTGCCAGGAACCCAGGTTCGTTTCCCGGCTTGGGTCGCTGTGCAGTGTCTGCAAGTTCTCCCTGTGTTTGCGTATGTTTCCTCCAGGTGCTCTGGTTTCCTCCAGAAGTATGCTGCTTAGATGTATTGACCATATTGAATTCACTCTCCATGTACCTGAACAGGTGCTGGAGTGTGGCGACTAGGGGATTTTCATAATAACTCAATTGCAGTGTTAACATAAGCCTACTTGTGACATTAATGTAATCAATAAACTTTAAAGCTGCCAGAGGCAGTGGTAGAGACAGGTACAATTTTTGTCTTTTAAAAAACATTGTGACAGTTACATGGGTAAGATGGGTATAGAGAGATATAGGCCAAATGTGGGCAATTGAGATTAGCTAAATGGTAAAAACTGGGCAACGAGTTGGGCCAACAGGCCTGTTTCCATGCTGTAAACATCTACATTCTAGCAAAGATGTATCCCAGTGAGGATTCTAAGATGGGGAGAAATCAGCCATGGATAACTAAGAAAGTTAAGGATAATATTAAACAAAGAAAAAACAGACACATATTAGTGGTATTGCAGAGACTTGAAAAAGTTTTTAAAAAACCAATAAAAGATGACCAAAAGAAAGGAGGGAGAGCAAACTAGCAAGCAACATTAAAGTAGATAGTAAGAGCTCCTTCAAATGTATAAAAAGGAAGAGAGAGGCCAAAGTGAACATAGGTCCCCTTAGAGAATGAGATTGGGGAAATAATAATTGAAACAGGTCATGCTGCAGCTGTACAGAATCTTAATTAGGCTTCATTTAGAATATTGTGTACAATTCCTCACACTACCAGAAGGATGTGAATGCTTTGGAGAGGGTGCAGATGATGTTTATCAGGATGTTGCCTGGCCTAGAGGGTATTAGCTATGAGGAGAGGTTGGATAAGCTCAGTTTGTTCTTACTGGAATGACAGAGATTGAAGAGTGACCTGACAGAGGTCTACGTGATTATGAACAGCAAGGACAGAGTGGATAGTCAGATGCTCTTTCCTAGGATCGAAAAGTCAAGTACTAGGGGACATAGGAGCATGGGAAAAAGTTTAAAGGAGATTTGTGAGGCAGGTTTTTTACATACGGGGTGGTGAATGTCTGGAACACACTACCTGAGGAGGTGATGGGAGCAGGTACAACTGCAGCATTTAAGGGGCAACTGGACGAATAGATGAAGAAGATGGGGATGGAAGGATATGGACTTTGTAAATGCATACAGTTGTGGTTTAGACAGGCATCATGATAATTGCAGGCTTGGAGGGCCGAAGAGCCTATTCCTATGCTGTACTTTTCTTAGTTCTTTGAAACCAATAAATGGCAGAGGAGTTAAATAAATACTTGCGTCAGTCTTCACTGTAGAAGACAATAAAAGCATTCTAAAAATACTAAATATTCCTGGGATAAAAGTTGGGGGAGGAAAGAAATATAATAACTATTATTGGAGAAAAAGTACTCAGGAAGCTTCCGGGGCTAAAGGCTGTTATATCCCCTGGATATGATGGGTTGCATCCTAGGATATCAAAGGAAGTCACTACAAAGCTAGTGGATGCACTATTAGTAATCTTCCAAGAATCCTTAAATTCTGGAAAAATCCCAGAGGATTGGAAAAGTTGCAATGTCCCTTATTCAAAAAGGAAGGGAGCCAAAAACAGGTAACTATAGGCCAATTAGTTTAAATGGGAAAATGTACATTGTAAAGGATGCAATAGTAGAGATTTTAGAAATACATAATATAATCAAGCTGAGTCAGCGTGGCTTCATGAAGGGAAAATCATGTTTGACAAAGTTATTAGATTTCTTTGGTAACGAGCAGAATAGATAAAAGAGAAACAAAAGATGTAATGTACTGGGATTTCGACAAAACATTTGATCAGGTCCCACACAAAAGAGTCAATGGTGTTGATGGTAGTATATCAGCATTGATAGAGAATTGGCTAACAGAAGACGCAAGAGTTGGGATATGTGGGACATTTTCAGGATGGTGACCTGTGATTAGTGAAGTGTCATAGGGATCCATGCTGGCAGAACAATTATTTACAATATAAATTAAAACTTGGCTGAGGGAAATAAATGTACTATTGCCAAGTTTGTGGAATACACAAAAATAGGTAGGAATGCAAGTGGTGAGGTTGACAGTATCTACAGAGGGATGTAGACAAGTTAAGTGAATGGGCAAAAACTTGGCAGATGGGAAGTGTGAAGTTATGCACTTTAATAGGAGGAGTAAAGGAGCTGAATATTATTTGAGGACCTCATAAATAATTTGCAAAAAGCTAGTATGCAAGTTCAGCAGGTTACAATGTAGATGCAGAGAGGTAGTTTCCCCTTGTGGGAAAGCCGAGGACCAGAGGGCATAATCTCAGGTTAAGGGGTCATCCATTTAAGACAGGGATGAAGAGGAATCTCTAAGGGTAGTGAATTCTTTACCACAGAAAGCTATGGAGGCTGGGTCATTAAGCATGCTCAGAGCTGAGATAGATGTTTAATCAGTAAGTGAATCAAGGTTATGAAGATTAGGTGGGAAAATGTAGTTGAGGTTTATCAGTCGTATTCTTGTTAAACAATGGAACAAACCCACTGGGCTGATTTGGCTTACTGTTTCTCCTACGTCTTCTGGGCAGTCTTCAGAGTTTGATTCAGAGATAAGGCAGCCACATCCCAATGAGTGGAAAAGGAATGTCGTCAAAGACTTAGCACTCTGGATAATTAAAGGTATAGAAGTTAAAATGAAATAGAAAAAGAAGTCTTATGACAATTGTAAAGCCAATAATACAGTGGGGAATCATGTTGAATATAGAATAGAGGAGATTTATAAAAGTAGGAAGTAAAATGGGTCCAAAATGAGATTAGATTAGTAACCTGAAAGTATTTTTGTAAACCTACAAGTGGTTAAAAAAAAAGTCGAATGAAGGATGGGCCAGTTAGGGACCAAAATGGAAATCAAACTACGTACTTTGCATCTGTCTTTACTAGAGAAGATATGGGATGGGATAAGAATAGATAAAGAAGTGTAAGAACTTGCCACTCTGAAAGGAGATATGTCACCCGGTCCAGATTTCATCCTGGATTACTGATGAAACGAAGGATGGAAATTGTGGAGGCTCTTGCTATAGTCTTTCAGTCCTATTTGATTATTTGACTATTTTTTAATTCATTTACGAGATACTATGCCAGCATTTATTGCCCTTGAGAACATGGTGGTGAGCTGCTGCTTGATCTGCTGCAGTCCCAATGGTGTAGGTGTACCCACAGTGTGGTTAAGAAGAGAGAGACCCAGGATTTTGGCCTAGCAACAATCAATGAACAGTGACATATTTCCAAATCAGGATGGTGAGTGACTTGGAGGATTCCAAGTGGTGTTCCCATGTTTCTGCTGCCCTTGTCCTTCTAGATAGTCATGGGTTTGGAAGCTGCTGTCTGAAGAGCCTTGAGTTCCTGTAGTACATCTTGTAGATGGTATGCACTTCTTCCAATGTTCATCAGTGATGGAGGGAGTGAATATTTGTAGAAGGGGTGTCAATCAATTGGGCTGTGGTGTCACACTTCTTCAGTGTTGGAGTGGAAGTGGAATGTATTCCATTGCCTTCCTGATCTGTGCTTTGTAGATGATGGCAAGCTTTGGAGAATCAGCAAACAAGTTACTCGCTGCAGGACCCCTAGCCTCTGACTTGTTCTCATAGCCATTGTATTTATATGGTCAGTCCAGTTAAGTTTCTGGTCAATGGTAACCTCCAAGATGTTGCTAGAGGGGGAATTGAGCAATGGTAATGTTATTGAATATCAAGGGTTGATGGTTATATATTCTCTTGTTAGAGGTTATTGCCCGGCACTTTTGTGGCACACATGTTACTTGCCACTTGTCCACACAAGCCTGAATGTTGTCCAGATCTTGCTGCATTTGGACATGGGCAGCTTCTATATCTGAGGAGTCATGAATAGTACTGAACATTTTGCCAACATCCCCGCTTCTGATCTCCTAATGAGAGTAAGCTCATTAATGAGACGGCTGAAGATGGTTAGGTCCAGGACTACCCCTAGGAACTCCTGCAGTGATGATCTGGAACTGAGATGATTGACTTCCAACAACCAGAACCACCATCTTCCTTTGTCCAGGTATGACTCCAACTAATGGAGAGCTCCCCCCATGATTCCCATTAACTCCAATATTGCTAGGACTCCTTGATGCTGCACTCGGTCAATTGCTGCCTTGATGTCAAGGGCATTTACTACCTTATACAGCTCTTTTGTCCGTGTCTGAACCAAGGTTGTATATAATGATGTCAATAGAGAGTGACCCTGGTGGAACCCAAGCAGATTGTCAGTGAGCCGGTTATTACTGAGTAAGTGCTGCACAATAACATTGTTAATGATTCTTTCCATCACTTTACTGAGAATCAAGAGTGGACTGATAAAACAGTAAATGGCTTGTTGGATCTGTGCTGTAGTCTGCATACAGAATATCTCTAGGCAATCTTTCACATTACCACGTAGGTACCTATGTTGTAGCTGAACTGGAACAGCATGGCTAGGAACGTGGCAAATTCTGGAGCACAAGTCCTCAGTGCCTTTGCCAGAATATTGTCAGGGCCTTTGCCGTATTCAGTGAGATTTTTTTTGATATGTTGAACTGGTTAAAGACTGGCATGTGTGATGTTGAGACCAAGACGGAGAGATAAACCTGCAGCTACAGGTCAGTCAATCAAAGAAAAATAAAGACTATTGAATGAAAGAGTATGAATTTTTTGAAAACAGCTCGGAGAGTAATAATTGCTTTACAGATTGGAGTAAAATGTGTTGAGTTCCCATGGATCAACATCAGGACCACTACTTTTTTCAATATATTACTGATTTAATGCAGAGAAGTGTAAAGTGATGCATTTTTATAGGAAGACTGAGGAGGTGCATTATGAACTGTATGGTGCAATTTTAAATGCATGAACCTGTTGCACAAGGATGTTATTTTTCCAACAAGTCTGTAACATAGTAGCACTTTAGAACTGTCAAATGACCTTTGAAAGTCCATGTGCACATCAATTCCACTATCATCAATCACTCTTCCCATTACTTCAACAAACTTGATCAAGTTAGTCAAACAGATTTTGCCTTCAATGTATCACCTTTTATTAGCCCATAATTTCCCAGGTGCCAGTTAGCTTTTGCCAAATTGGCATCTCGGATGTTTCCCCACCATTGATCTTAGATTGACTGACCCCTTGTAGTTGCCAAGTTTATCTCTCCCAATAATCTTCAGCCGGAAGTGTCAAGTGGAGAAATATTAGAAGGTGACAGGACCAGTGGAGAAGGTTTTTGAAGGAATATAAAACACTGGCTGGGCCTCAGCTGGATAACTGTGTTAAGTCCTGGGCACCATGCTTTAAGAAGGATGCACCCTGGATAGGGTGCAAAAGAAATTTACTAGAATAGTGCCAGTGATAACTAAATCTACGTAGAGAGACTGGAGAAGGTGAGCTTATTCACACAGTGGAGTCTAGTAAGAGGAAATTTGATGGAGATGTTCAAAATCATAAATGACTTTGACGAATGAGAAGAAACTGTTTTTGTTGGCAGAAGGACCAGTAACCAAGGACACCAATTGAAGGTAATTGGCGAAAGAGTCAGAGGCAATATGAGGAAAATTATTTTTATACTATAAATTGTGAAATGAAAGGCATTGCCTAAAAGGGTGGTGGAAGCATATTTAGTAACTTCCAAAAGATAATTGGATATATACTTCAAGGGAAAACATTTACACGGCTATGAGAAAAGGAGATTGAGATTAGTACTGGGTAGCTCTAACAAAGAGCCAGCATAGGCATGATGGGCTAAATGGCCTCCTGCACTGTATAATTCTATGATTCTGTCTTGCATTGACCCTCTATATTTTCCCTTTTTTTATAATTTCCTGTTAATGAAGAACATTTTATGGGGCAAAATGTGCTTCTTTCTATTTTGGGATTCATAGAATTGTCATTGGTTTCAGAGGATTTTTGAAAGATCGATACATTCCCAAGTTGTACAACCAATATTATTCCACACTTCACATCAGGCAGGTTCCCACAGAGAGAAGAGTAGTTGAATCACTCTGGATTTCCCTTGCACACCCATTAGACAGTAGTTGCAAGTAACTGTCATATAGAAAAATATTGCCTGACTGCATCCCAGTAGAAAAGTGCGTAGAGAGATGGAATTTTATTTGAAATCACCTTGCTGTCTCAAGTTAGTTTTCATGACCTTTCACTTCCCTGGGTGATCAGTTGCCTATGAAAATCCTGTCACTGGTAAGTGGTTTAAAAAAATTTGCATGTTAGAATCAAATTCCCCTCGCTCACATGAACTTAATCAAATCCATATGTTTATGTCCACAGAATTTGGATTCGAGGCTGTAGTCAACAATCTGAAGTTCACAGTATCCCCTCAACTTTGTGAATTATATTGCAGAATACAAATCACGATTTGCTAACTTAAAAGAAAACAGTTTAACTTATGAACAGCATATTTTATGGCTTGATTTTGTGGCCCTTGATTTTTTTGTAAGAAATCCTTTAAGTTTAATTGAATTTAAACATAATTTTAATTTATTCTCTGGTAATTGCTGAACTATTCAGTTAGAGTGATGCTGGAGATAAACTGGCTACAGTACAAATTTCCTAGAAGAATTCTTTTAATCATAAGTGTAATCTGGAAATAATTGGTTCGAAGGGTCATTGTAACTAGTTTGAAATGCTGGCCACAATAGTTTAAAAAGTTTTGGGCATGGAGTATGTTGGATCATATGTCTCAAATCCAAATGGTTAAAATTGAGGGTAGTTACAAAAATTGTTGTGAATAAACCGTAAATGCTCAATATTCATGGTGTAAAGCTTTCAAATGAATCTTGGGGTAAGCATTGTTTCTGTTAATTACAGAGATGTCTGTTTGTGATTCTTCACAAGATAATATGTTTGAGAAGCATATAGCACCCTCTGCTGTCTTCATTTTAGAACATCTTGACAGTTCATTTTATCATTACATGATACATGACCATTGACATTAGTCAGTGTTTTGTTCTCCATCAGGTTTGTAGACGTTTCACAGTTTATTGAACATAATTATTTCTCCTTTCAGAATGAAGATGGAACAGTTGACATCAGAGAGTATGTGATTGCCTTGTCTGTAGTGTCAAGACCATCTAAAACTCACGAAACTATTAAGTTGGCATTTACGGTGAGTATCATTGTGCAGTGCATGATTTTGTTTGGACTTGCAATCAAAAATGATTGTCTGCAGTATCATTTTATGAAGCTGATTGAAGTGATCAGTTTTTGGCCCTTGTACCAATGTACCTTCTTTTCAGAAGGCGTTTGACAAGGTACCTCACAAGAGGTTATTGCAGAAGGTAAGGGGGCATGGAGTTGGGGGTAGGGTGTTAGCGTGGATAGAGGATTGGCTGTCAAATAGGAGGCAGAGAGTGGGGGTTAATGAGTGCTATTCGGATTGGTGATTGGTGACTAGTGGAGTGCCCCAGGGGTTGGAGCTGGGGCCTCAGCTATTTACCATTTATATAGATGATTTGGAGGAGGGAACCGAGTGTATGGTGTCGAAATTTGCTGATGACACCAAGATTGGTGGAACGGCAAATTGCGCGGAGGGTGTGGAGAGTCTGCAGAAGGATCTAGATAGGCTGGGCGAATGGGCCAGGAACTGACAAATGGAATTTAATGTTGGCAAGTGCGAGGTGGTCCACTTCGGTAGGAATAATGGTAGGAAGGACTATTACTTACATGGCGAAAAACTGCAGCAGGCGACGGTGCAGAGGGACCTCGGGGTCCTTGTGCATGAGTCACAAAAACCCAGCCTGCAGGTTCAGCAGGTGGTCAGGAAGGCTAATGGGATGCTGGCCTTCATAGCGAGGGGGATTGAATATAAAAGTAGGGAGGTCTTGCTGCAGCTGTGTAGGGCATTGGTGAGGCCGCAGCTGGAGTACTGTGTGCAGTTTTGGTCACCGCACTTACGCAAGGATATTTTGGCTGATACTAGGCTGATACCGGAGTTGAGGGGGTTGAGCTATGAGGAGAGACTGAATAAACTAGGCTTGTACTCGTTAGAGTTTAGAAGAATGAGAGGAGATCTCATTGAGACGCATAAGATGATGAATGGGATGGATAGGATAGAGGTGGAGAGACTCTTCCCGCTCAGAAAGGACAGTAGGACTAGGGGGCACAGCCTGAAGATAAAGGGGGGGCGGTTTAGAACGGAGTTGAGGAGGAACTTCTTCACTCAAAGGGTGGGGAATCTCTGGAATTCTCTGCCCGTTGAAGTGGTGGAGGTTGCCTCGCTAAGTATTTTTAAGACGCGGGTTGATGGGTTTTTGGTAAGTGAGGGGATTAAGGGTTATGGGGAGAGGGCAGGAATGTGGAACTGAGCCACGACAGATCAGCCATGATCTTATTGAATGGCGGGGCAGGCTCGAAGGGCTAGATGGCCTACTCCTGCTCCTATTTCTTATGTTCTTATGATTGGAGGAAATGGTTCGGTTTCAGTACAAAATTAAAGTCTCTTGAAATTCAGCAAAACGTCTTTTAAAAAAGCCATTTATGTTGCAGAAATTAATGCATATCACAGTAGTTTCACATTATGAATATTTTAGTACTTATGCTTGTGTTATGTGCAAAGGAAGAGAACACAGACAAGGATAGACCATTTGACTCATCAAGCTCAACCTTTCATGGGTCTCAGACAATGTACTCTGTCAAAGACTCTACTCAACTATGTTCTTTCCTATGAAAGAAAGCTCTGGGGACAGGACAGTGTTCCTGTTTCCAAACATAATTGGCCAACCTCCCAGGATATTTAACCTTGCGAATTTCATTTTTAACCCTGGTTGGATTGTCTTGCAGAGTTGACATATCCATGGTTCGAGCACCACTGGAACCCCATGTGCCTTGGAGTATTTATTATCTCTATCTATGCTTATCCTTATAAGAGATTATTGGATGATGAACAGGAGTCCTATAATTGCTCAAACTTTGTAAAAACGTAATTGATTTAAATTAATTGCTTATGCTGATGCTTGTTCTGTGTTAAAACAAAAATTACTTTCTTGGTAGGACAGTTGTTCTGACTGTAATCTTGCTAGCTCTTCTGCTTGTGGTTGTAATGCTGCTTCATCAGTGTATGCCAAACAGGCTGCCTACATCTATATTACCTTTGCAACTCTGCCTTTTGTAGCCTTGGAATATATTCCTTTCTCTGTCTTTGAGGGTGTAGAGTTCATGTGAGGGAAGACTTTCATGGTGACCATAATTTAACAGAAAAAGACAGCATACAAACCAATGAGTATCAAAGTTTAAAAAAATTGGGAAAAGTACAGAATTAAAGGCTGTTTATCTGTATGCACTTAATATTTGTAACAACCTGAATAAAGTGGTTGAAGAGATGGTGGATGCATAAGTACAAATCGTCAAAGTTCCTAGACTCTGGAAAGGCACTGGTGGATTGGAAAACTGTATTCAAGAAAGGAGGAAGACCAAAAGCAAGGAACAATAGGCCAGTGAGCCTAGCATCTGTCATTGGCAAAACCCTGAAATCCAGAATTAAGGAAGTAGCTGCAAAATATTTAGAAAATAATGATCCAGTAGTCAACATAGCTTTGTGAAAGGGCAATAGTGTTTGACAAATTTATTGGCATTCTTTGAGGATATAATGAGCAAGGTGGAAAAAGGGGAGCCAGTATACATAGCGTGTATTTAGATTTCCAAAAGACACTCTTAAGATGCCACATAAAAGGTTCTACACAAATTAAGAACTTGAGAGTTATATATTAGCATTGCTAGAGGACTGGCTAACTAACAGGAAACGGAGATTTGTACTGAATGGATCATTTTCAACTTGGCAAACTGTAACCAGTTGAGTTCCACAAGGATCAGAGCTGTTTACAATAAAAATTCATGACTTGGAAGAAGAAACTAAGTATTGTAGCTAAATTTGCTGACAATATGGTAGATAGGAAAGCAAGTTGTGGAGAGAATACTGTAAAAAGAGTAAAGATAAGGGAATATGATTGAGTGGGCAAAATCTGCCAAATTAAGTCTAATGCCAAAAAAAGCTGTACTCCCTACATTGGAGATCTCTACTGCCTCCTGAAGATGTGCAAGGCTAACCCCATCTTATCAGGCAATGGGACCCTGTGTGAGAACCCCTCTGGCTATGTCGAGGGCATCCTGAAACCCATTGTACAAGGAATCTGCAACTCTTGTCATGACACTATGGACTTCTTACAGAAACTCAGCACCCATGGAGCAGTTGAACCAGGAACACTTCTCGTCACAATGAATGTCTTGGCACTCAACACCAGCATCCCCCATGATTATGGCATTGCTGCAACAGCTTCAGTACTCAACACTGACAACTGTCAATCTACAGATGCAATTCTACAACTCAACTGCTTCATTCTGGACCACAACATCTTCACTTTCAACAACCAGTTCTTCATCCAGACACGAAGCAGCCATGGGGACCAAATTCGCACCTTTATACACCAGCATCTTCATGCACAAATTCTACACGATGACATAAGTTCCATCCACCATCAAATTCACCATGGACTATTCTCCAGAATCGGTTTCATTCTTGGACACATGCGTCTCTACTAAGGACGGTCACCTCAGCATTTCACTCTACCACAAGCCCATGGAAAACCTCACTTCTCCAGCTTTCCCCCTAAACGTATCAAAAAAGCCATCCCCAACAGACAAGCCCTTTGTATACACAGGATCTGCTCAAATGAGGACAATTGCAACAGACATCTACAGACACTGAAAGAAGCCCCCATAAGAATGGGATATGGCGTTTGACTCACCAATCAACAATTCCGAAGCGCCACTTCAATAAATTGCACTAACCTCCTCAGAAGACAAACACGAGACACAACCAATAGAGTACCCTTCATCATCCAGTACTTCCCTAGAGCGGACAAACTACAACATCGTCTTCGGAGCCTTCAACATGTCATTGATGAAGACAAGTATCTCGCCAAGGCTGTCCCCCCACCCCGCTTCTTGCCTTCAAACAACCACGCAACCCCAAACAGACCAAACAAACGCAGCAAATTACCTAGCCTTCAACAGGCAAGGGCATTCAGAACAAAGAACAATACAGCACGGGAAACAGGCCCCTCAGCCCTCCAAGCCTGCGCTGCTCATTGGTCCAACTGGACCATTCTTTTGTATCCCTCCATTCCCAGTCTGCTCATGTGACTATCCAGATAAGTCTTAAACGATCCCAGCGCGTTCGCCTCCACCACCCTGCTTGGCAGTGCATTCCAGGCCCCCACCACCCTCTGTGTAAAATACGTCCCTCTGATATCTGAGTTAAACCGCCCCACCCGCCAGCCCCCCCCCCACCCCTTGAACCTGTGACCCCTCGTGTTTGTCACCTCAGACCTGGGAAAAAGCTTCCCACTGTTCACGCTATCTACACCTTTAATAATTTTATACACCTCTATTAGGTCTCCCCTCATTCTCTGTCTTTCCAGGGAGAACAACCCCAGTTTACCCACTCTCTCCAAAGCCTCCACATCCTTCTGGTAATGCGGCGACAAGAACTGGACACAGTATTCCAAATGTGGCCTAACCAACATTCTATACAGCTGTAACATCGGATGCTAATTTTTATACTCTATACCTATAAAGGCAAGCATGCCATTTGCCTTCTTCACCATCACCTCCACCTGTGCTGCCACCTTCAAAGATCTGTGGACTTGCACACCCAGGTCCCTCTGTGTGTTTATACTTCTGATGGTTCTGCCGTTTATTGTATAGCTCCCCCCTACATTAGTTCTACCAAAATGCATCACTTTGCATTTATCTGGATTAAATGCCATCTGCCATTTCTCCACCCAATTTTCCAGCCTATCTATATCCTGCTGTATTCACCGACAATGTTCATTGCTATCCGCAAGTCCAGCCATCTTTGTGTCATCCGCAAACTTACTAATCACACCAGTTATACCTTCTTTATATATATATTTATATATATCACAAATGGCAGAGGTCCAAGTACAGAGCCCTGCGGAACACCACTAGTCACAGACCTCCAGCCGGAAAAAGACCCTTCCACTGCTACCCTCTGTCTTCTGTGGCCAAGCCAGTTCTCTACCCATCTTGCCACCTCTTTTATCCCATGAGATTTAACCTTTTGCACTTCCACTTTACCTGGAGATTGAAAATGGGCAGTGCCCAGGGGATAGAAATCTCCAGATAAAAGGCAGAAAGAACACCAATATCACCGTCACCCAGAGAGCCACCTGTGTGTGCAGCTGTGTCAGGCAAACGTCGGGTGGATGATTTTTACGGTGGCACTGCTGCCTCTCAGTGCCAGGGACCTGAGTTTGATTCTCGGCTTGGGTCACTGTGTGGTTTTCCTCAGGGCACTCTGGTTTCCTCCCGCAGCCCGAAAGACATACTGGTTAGGTGCATTGGCCATACTAAATTCTCCCTCAGTGTACCTGAACAAGCACTGGAGTGGCAACTAGTGGATTTTCACAGTAATTTCTTTGGACTGTCATTCCTTGTCATCAGGGATGTCTGGTAAGTGGCATACTTTCAAAAGTGTGTTAACCAGTCTTCAAGATAGGCACATTCCTCTTAGAGTGAAGGGCAAGGCTGCCAAATGTAGGGAAGCCTGGATGATCAGGATATTGAGGCCCTGGTCAAGAGGAGGCAAGAGCACATGACATGCATAGGCAGCTGGGATCAAGTGAATCCCTTGAAGAGTTTTGGGTGTTTAAGGGGCAGAGTTAAGAGAGAAATCAGAAGAGCAAAAAGGGGACATGAGATTGTTTTGGCAAATCAACGGAGAATCCAAAGAGCTTCTACAAATACATAAAGGGCAAAAGAGTAACAAGGGGAGAGAGTAGGGCTTCTTAAGAATCCACAAGAGATGGGTGAGATCCTAAATGAATATTTCTCATCAATATTTACTGTTGAGAAAAGCATGGGTGTTAGGGAACTTGGGAAAATGAATAGTGATGTCTTGAGGAGGGTACACAGAGAAAGAAATGCTGGAAGTCTTTAAAGCACATCAAGGTAGATAAATCCCCGGAACCTGATAAAGTGTATCCCAGGACGTTGTGGGAGACTAGGGAGGAAATTGCAGTTCCCCTAGCTGAAATATTTGAATTATCAATAGTCAAGGATGAGGTTCCCGAAGATTGGAGAATGGCAAATGTTGTGCCTTTGTTTAACAAGGGCTGTAGGGATAAGCCTAGGAACTACAGGTCAATGAGCCTCACATCTGTGGTGGGTAAGTCGTCGGAAGGTATTTTGAGAGATAAGATCTGCAGGCATTTAGAGACGCAAAGACTGATTAGGGACAGTCAGCATAGCTTTGTGAGTGGAAAATCATGTCTCTCAAATTTGACTGAATTTTTTGAAGGGGTAACCAGGAAGGTAGATGAGGGCAGTGCAGTTGATGTTGCCTACGTGGAATTTAGCAAGGCCTTTGACAGGGTACCACATAGTAGGTTATTGCATAGGGTTAAATCTCCATGGGATCCAGGATTAGGTATCTAAATGGATACAAAATTGGCTTTTTGACGGAAGCCAGAAGGTAATTGTAGAGGGTTATTTTTCAAACTGGAGGCCTGTGACCAGCGGTGTGCCTTGGATCAGTCTGGGTTTGCTGTTATTTGTCATTTATATTAATGATTTGGATGAGAATATAGGAGGCATGATTAGTAAATTTGCAGATGACATCAAGATTGGTGGCATAGTGGACAATGAAGGAAGTTATCTCTGTTTGCAACAGGAATTTGATCAATTGAGCCATTGGGCTGATGAATGGCAAATGGAGTTTAATTTAGACACATGCGAGGTGATGCATTTTGGTAAATTGAACCAGGGCAGGATTTATTAGTTAATGGTAGGGCGTTGGGGAGAGTTACAGAACAAAGAGATGTAGGGATACACGTTCATAGCAGCTCCTTGAAAGTGGAGTTATAGGTGGATAGACTGCTGAAGAAAGTTAGACTGCATTAGAAAGTTTTAGATTGGCTAGGAGGGAGTTGAAGAGGGAGTTAAGAAGGGCTAAAAGAGGACATGAGATGACTTTGGCTGATAGGATTAAGGAGAACCCTAAGGCGTTTTACAGGTATGTCGAGAACAGAAGGTTGGTTAGGGCAAGATTAGGGCCAGTTACAGACAGTAGAGGGAAGTTGTGTGTGGAACCGGAGGAGATTGGAGAGGCGTTGAACCAATATTTCTCTTCGGTGTTCACGCAAGGGGACATGAATGTAGCTGAGGAGGACACTGGGGTGCAGGGGTGTAAAATAGATAGTATTGCAGTTGATACGGGGGATGTGCTGGATATTTTAGAGGGTTTGAAAATAGATAAGTCCCCTGGTCCGGATGGGATTTACCCTAGGATTCTCTGGGAGGCAAGAGAGGTGATTGCGGAGCCTCTGGCTCTGATCTTCAGGTCGTCGTTGGTCTCTGGTGTAGTACCGGAAGATTGGAGGACAGCAAATGTTGTCCCATTGTTTAAGAAGGGGAGCAGAGACTTCCCTGGGAATTATAGACCAGTGAGTCTTACTTCTGTGGTGGGTAAGGTTTTGGAAAGGATTATTAGAGACAGGATTTATAGTTATTTGGAGAGTAGTGAATTGATTAGAGACAGTCAGCATGGTTTTGTAGCGGGTAGGTCGTGCCTTACTAACCTTATCGAGTTCTTTGAGAAAGTGACCAAAGAGGTGGATAGGGGTAAGGCAGTTGACGTGGTGTATATGGATTTTAGTAAGGCGTTTGATAAGGTTCACCATGGTAGGCTTCTGCAGAAAATGCAGATGTATGGGATTGGGGGTGATCTAGGTAATTGGATCAGGAATTGGCTAGCAGATAGGAGACAGAGGGTGGTGGTTGATGGTAAATATTCGTCATGGAGTTCGGTTACAAGTGGTGTGCCTCAGGGATCTGTTTTGGGGCCACTGCTGTTTGTAATTTTTATTAATGATCTGGATGAGGGTATAGTTGGGTGGATTAGTAAGTTTGCTGATGACACCAAAGTCGGAGGTGTGGTAGATTGTGAGGAAGGGTGTCATAGTTTGCAGGGTGACTTAGAAAGGCTGCAGAGCTGGGCCGCGAGGTGGCGGATGGAGTTTAATGTGGAGAAGTGTGAGGTAATTCATTTCGGTAGGAATAACAGATGTGTTGAGTATAGGGCTAACGGGAGGACTTTGAATAGTGTGGAGGAGCAGAGGGATCTAGGTGTATGTGTACATAGATCCCTGAAAGTTGGGAATCAAGTAGATAAGGTTGTTAAGAAGGCGTACGGTGTCTTGGCGTTTATTGGTAGGGGGATTGAATTTAGGAGTCGCAGCGTCATGATGCAACTGTACACAACTCTGGTGCGGCCGCACTTGGAGTATTGTGTGCAGTTCTGGTCCCCACATTACAGGAAGGATGTAGAGGCTTTGGAGAGGGTGCAGAGCAGGTTTACCAGGATGTTGCCTGGTATGGAGGGGAGATCCTATGAGGAGAGACTGAGAGATTTGGGGTTGTTTTCGCTGGAAAGAAGGCGGCTAAGAGGGGACCTTATTGAAACATATAAGATGATTAGAGGTTTAGACAGGGTGGATAGTGATGGCCTTTTTCCTAGGATGGAGAAAGCTAGCACGAGGGGGCATGGCTTTAAATTAAGGGGGGGTAGTTATAGGACTGATGTCAGGGGTAGGTTCTTTACCCAGAGGGTGGTGAGGGACTGGAATGCCCTGCCAGCTGCAGTTGTAAATGCACCTAGTTTGGGGGCGTTTAAGAGATCTGTGGATAGGTTTATGGACGAAAAGGGATTGGTTTAGATTAGTGGGTTAGTGTTGTTTTTTTTAAAAGCTGGTCGGCGCAACATCGTGGGCCGAAGGGCCTGTTCTGCGCTGTTATGTTCTATGAAGAAGGCATTCGGCATGCTTGGTTTCATCCGTCAGAACATTGAATACAGGAGTTGGGACATCTTGTTGAAGTTGTACAAGACATCGGTAAGGCCACACTTGTAATACTGTGTACAGTTCTGGTCACCCAATTATAGAAAGGATATTACTAAACTAGAAAGAGTGCAGAAAAGATTTACTAGGATGCTACCGGGACTTGAAAGTTTAAGTATAAGGAGGGACTGGATAGACTGGGTCTTTTTTCTCTAGAGCGTAGGAGGCTGAGGGGTGTTCTTATAGAGGTTTATAAAATAGTGAGGGGCACAGATCAGCTAGATAATAACTTTTCCCAAAGGTAGAGGAATCTAAAACTAGAGGGTGTAGGTTTAAGATGAGAGTGGAGAGATACAAAAGTGTCCAGAGGGGCAATTTTTCTCATAGAGGGTGGTGAGTGTCTGGAACAAGCTGTCAGAGGTAGTAGTAGATGTAGGTACAGTTTTGTCTTTTAAAAGCATTTAGACAGTTACATGGGTATAGAGGGATATGGGCCAAATACAGGTAATTGGGATTATCTTAGGGGTTTTAAAAAAAAGGGCAGCATGGACAAGTTGGGCTGAAGGGCTTGTTTCCATGCTGTAAACCTCTATGTATGACTATCGGTTTATTGGTCCAAGTCCTTGAATGTGGCAAGTGACCTTTATAACAGGGAAGATCAAGACACTAAACAAAACCTTTATTGGTATCTATTGCTGCCTATTCCAAAGCCAATTTTCAATCCAACTTGATTGTTTCTTAACAATTACTTAAGTATTAAATTTTAACAGGCTGTGCATGGAACTTTCTTTAGTGCTTTCTGAAATTCCCAATTATGTTTACCAATAACACTCATCCTGTAATTTTGTTTCTTCCTTAAAGAATTCCACTTCATTTACATGCACAGCCCATGACTTAAATCTAAATTGGCTACAACTTAGTTTCTGCACAATTTGGAAGAACACGCTACATGATGTTGCAAAATACTCTTGTCCGTTTTCTCTGCCATTAAGCTCATCTGAATTTTTTTCAAATAGAATTTTTGTTCCTTCTCAAATTACTCAACTATTATTCTTTCTAGCTCCTTCACAAAAGGCTTGCTAAAACAAAGACGAGTCTGCATGCAAGTAGAGAAATAGTTAAATTATTTTCATTGGGGCAATCTGTTCCTATCTGCAGTTGATATGCAGTTTCAGCCAATCACGTTCCTCGTCTACAAAGATCAAACACATTTTAATTAAGGACTCATCATTATCCTTTTCTGTTGTGACCTATTGTTTTGTATTTTAAACGAAGTTTCCTTCCTGTTGGATTTAATTTTTTTTGTCCCGGTGAATTTGGTTTTGGTAGAAGCACGCTTTTATTTGAGAGAATAAAACGATCCTCACTTAAAGCTACACTTCAAGAATTTAGGAAACAATGTTATGAGTTAGTAGAAGACCTTTTACTGCCATTTTGTGTTCTTGGATCGCTTCTTTACTGTTTTGCAAGTTTGCTTCAGTGCATCCAGTTCTGTTTGTCACTCATCATTCCACAGAGATTGAAACTTCCAGAGCAATCAAATATTTTCTGTTTGATTTGATTTATTATTGTCGCATGTATTAACATACAGTGAAAAGTTTTGTTTCTTGTGCGCTATACAGATAAAACATTCCGTTCATAGAGTGCAGAATATAGTGTTATAGTCATAGCTAGGGTGTAGGGAAAGATCAACTTAATGCAAGGTAAATCCGTTCACATATCTGACAGCAGCAGGGAAGAAGCTGTTCTCAAGTGGGTTGGTACATGACCTCAGATCTTATATCTTTTTCTCGAAGGAAGAAGGTGGAAGCAAGAATGTCCGGGTGTGTGGGAACCTTAATTATGCTGGCTGCTTTGCCAAGCCAGTGAGGAGTATAGACACAGTCAATGGATGGGAGGCTGGTTTGCGTGATGGATTCGGCTACATTCATGACCTTTTGTAGCCATACCAAGCTGCGATACAATCAGAAAGAATGCTTTCTATGATGCATCTGTAAAAGTTGGTGAGAGTCGTAGCTGATGTGCCAAATTTCCTTAGTCGTCTGAGAAAGTAGAGGCGTCGGTGGGCTTCCTTAATTATAGTGTCAGTCTGGGGGGACCAGGACAGGTTTTTGGTGATCAGGACACCTAAAAATTTGAAGCTTTCGACCCTTTCAACTTTGCCCCCATTGATGTAGACAGGGGCATGCTCTCCTTTCAACTTCCTGAAGTAGATGACAATGTACTTCATTTTGTTCACTTTGAGGGAGAGATTATTGTTGCTGCACCAGTTCACCAGATTCTTTCTCATTTCTATACTCTGTCTCGTCTTTGTTTGATATCCGACCCACTATAGTGGTGTCTTCGGCAAACTTGAAAATCGAATTGTTTCATCCTATCAGATGCTGTGTCTTAAGCAAGCATCATTGCAATATTTGCATTTTACCTACTACAGAGTTGATGATATTTTCGATAAGCTGTTGTTTAGCACTATTTATCCTCTAATTCTTAAACTCCAAATGTTTCAATTTTGACTTTAATAGAAATACAATTGTTATTCACTTCCATCACAATTGAAATGGTAAATATTAGGAAAGAATACAAACACCCATGTTGAGCAGGATGCACGAGCAGAAACTCAGTCCATATTGTGGTATTTGATCAACTATTCACAAAGTCACAAGATAAATGCAGATGCGAAAGGCTATCCAGTCCATTAACCCTGAAAGACCCTACCCATAGTTACCCATCTTAAAAGGTTCCTGGATAATCATCCCAACCATCCTAATTGGAATAAAATGAAAGCAAAATACTGCAGATGCTGGAATCTGGAATAAAAACAGAAAATGCTGGAAAATCTCAGCAGGCCTGACAGCATCTGAGGAGAGAGAATAGAACCAAATTTTCTGGTCTGGATGATCCTTCGTGAGAGCTACAAGAAAAAAATCAGAAAAAATTTGTACTGTGAGGTAGTGGGACTGTAATAGGACAAAGGGAATGTAAATGAGGATGAAGAAGGCTCGGAGAGGTGCTAAAAGTGTCCAATAAATGATGAGAATATGTGAATGATAGAACAGATGCACAGATAGGCAGTTGCCCTTGAAAAAGCTAAGGATCCTTCCATAACAATGCAGTTTTCTATTTCATTAGAAACTTTGGGCATCCATTTTCCAGCCTCAGAATGTTCCTGGAGATCAATCTTTATTTTCAGGGGTATAACTTCTGATACGGAAGAGTGCTCCCAGAGATAATTTTCATTTTCAGGCAGCCCATCACCTTTCTTCAATAGTGAGTCAGTGAAGTTGGACACTTGTCAATATAGCACCCAGATGCTGGGCAGCACGGTAGTACAGTGGTTATCACTGCTGCCTCACAGCACTAGGAACTCTGATGCAATTCCCGGTTTGGGTCACTGTCTGTGCAGCATCTACATGTTCTCTCCGTGTCTGCGTGGGTTTCCTCTGGGTGCTCTGGTTTCCTCCCACAGTCCAAAGACGTGCTGGTTAGGTGCGTTGACCATGCTAACTTTTCCCTCAATGTACCTGAACAGATGCCTGAGTGTGGCAGCTAGGGATTTTCACGGTAACTTCATTGCAGTGTTAATATGAGCCTAATAACACTAATTAATAGAAAAAAAACAGTAGACTGTGCCATTCAGGCATGCCCTGCCACTTAATATGGCATGAAAAACCCAGGTGCATAATTAATAGATCAGTGGTGTGATTCCCTGCAGCGTCCACATTCTCTTCCCTGCTCCCCCCCCCCCACCCAACCACAGTCTCAAACTGGGAGAATTCACCCTTAATTTCTTTCTAAGTTGGAAGAATATTACTTCTTTAAATTTTTATCACTGTTTTTTCTAACAATAGTTAGCAGCTTTGGCTGCTTTCATTTCCATTTGAAGTTTGTTTTGCCCCAGCATCCATTTAATCTATCTGGAATGATTAACATTAATGACAGCAAGCGTAATTTCCTTTTTAGATTAACTTTCCTTTGTTGCCTGATATTTAAAATATAAAATCATAAGTTACATTGATTCGATGTTAAATGTCACAATAGCATCAGGTTCATGCATTTTCCAGTTATCCAATTTTGCAAGTGATTAACCTTGTTCAGTTTCAAGATGGAATATATAAACCTTTAAAATCAAGTTATAGATCCATGAGGAATTCAAGGAATTAGTTTGCCTCAGCCATGTATTATCCAATGCAATGGAATCAACATACAGTAAAACGCCTCTACATAATTGCTTAATTGTATATATTTGTGGCACATTGCTATTTTGTTCTTGTGCATTATGTATTATTTCTGTTATCTATATGGGAACGTTTTACATTTCCTTAATAGATGTATGAATCAGCTGAACAAACTATAACAGAAGATGACTTGGCCTGCATTCTGAAGACTGCTTTGGGGATAAATAAGCTTGATGTGTCAAGCTTATTTGAAGCTATTGATGCTACTCAGAAGAAGAAGATCAGTTACAGTAAGTGTATATCATTCACCTGATTGAAGCCAATTAAAATATATATTAGCAGTTAAATCTCTACTTACCTACTCATAATGTAACTAGATTTCTGTCAAATGCTGTGAAGTTGCTCTGATGATTTACTAGTGCATGATTTTTGTTAGCTCCATAATTATGAAACTGTAAGGTAGCTTGCCCCACTGCATGCAAAGCCATTTATCTTCTATTTTTACAAATTTAGATTCCCAGAATGAAGTATAATTTATTAATTTCACCTGAAAATTGTCAGATTACTAACTTGTTCAGTGCCTCAGAATTTGGATTTTCAAGATTTGTTTTTCTGCATCAATAGAGAGATGGTTTGACATGTTTCATTTTCAATCAACAGCTAAAAATATAATTTTGTAAATTATCAAATGAAAACCAGAAAAAGCATATTTAAAAACCAAATTAACAAATTAGATTGAATTCTGAAAGCTTACACGTTTTCATAATTTCCCCCCCTCAAAAAAACCTCAATCCCCAACTCACCCAATGAAACTAAATCTGGCAAATATAACAATACAAGAAACAAATAGGAGTTCTGGGAGTGTGCAGCAGACCAGACTGCATGCATCTTGAGAGACATGGGCAGTAAATATTTTATTGCTGGTACTTTTTATCTGAATTGGAAAACATTACAGATATATTAGGTATTGAGTAGGTGCAGAGAGAGATGAGGAGCGGAAAGAACAAAAGGGAAGGTCTGTAGGCTTGTGGTAGGGTGGATGGCAGGAGTGATTCGATCAGCAGAAGAATCATTACCAGCACTTCTCATTCAATGACTATAATCAAAAATTATTTCACTCAATTTCGAGTCTGGAAAACTATAAAATAGCTTAATAAAGTTTATTGAGCTAAAGACATGCTGGTTAGGTGGATTGGCCATGCTAAGTTCTCCCTCAGTGCACCCAACAGGTGCTGGAGTGGGGCGACTGGGAATTTTCATAGTAACTTCATTGCAGTGTTATTGTGAGCCTACTTGTGACTAATAAATAAACTTTATTAAACTATTTTGTAGTCTTCCAGACTCGAAGTTGAGTGAAACAATTTTTGATCATAGTCATTGAATGAGAAGTGCTAGTAATGATTCTTCTGCTGATTAAATCACTCCTGCCACCCACCCTATCACAAGCTTACAGACCTTCCCTTTTGTTCTTTCAGCTCCTTGCCCCTCTCCTTTCTCTGCATCTACTCAATACCTAATATATCTGTAATGTTTTCCAACTTAGATAAAAGTACCAGCAATAAAATATTTACAGGCCATGTGTCTCAAGTTGCATGCAGTCTGGCCTGCTGCATATTCCCAGTATTCCTATTTATCTTTTGTATTGTTATATAGTGACCCAAGCCTGGAATCGAACCTGGGTCCCTGGAGCTGTGAGACAGCAGTGCTAACCACTGTGCCATCGCGTTGCCTCCCAGATGAAAGATGAGGTGCTGTTTTTCCAGCTTCCATTGAGCTTAATTAGAGTGGAATAGGAGGCCAAGGTAGAGATGGATTGTGTTGGGGATTGAAATGACAGAGGACCAGAGGGTCATCATGGTTGCAGACTAAATGGAGGTGTTAAGCGAATCTGTCACCCAGTATGGGTTAGATCTCCCTAGAAGGAGGAGAAAACCTACAGAAGTACGTAAAATCACAGTTCCACTCTGAAGGAGTGTTTGGGGCCCGAGGCAATGGTGGGGGAGGAGGTAATACTCTTGTGATTGCAGGGAAAGAAGCTGCATCAAGGGAAAGGCATTTTGGAAATAATTCAAGAATGGACATTGTAGTCAAACGGAAAAGAAATTTGGCAGAGTGTGGAGTGGAGGGGTGTTGTAAGATGTATTTGGTAGCATCCCTCAGACGGTGACAGGAATTGACTATGATTGGATTGAACGTAGAACCTAGTGTGGCTAGAAGGTGAAGATACAGGAAGCCCTAACTTGGTTCTGATAGAGAGGGGAATGGATGAGAGCAGAAATGGGGAAAATAGGACAGACATGTTGACTGTCCAAGGTGAAAAGGAATTTTTGGTTTACAAAAAAGATTTACATAGCAAAAGTACTGAGGATTGTCAGAACAGATGCAATGGAGAAACTTAAGAGTATGGAATGGAGGCCTTATTAGGGTCAACTTTAGCATGGCCAATCAACCTGACCCACACATCTTTGGACTGTGGGAGGAAACCAAAGCACCCAGCGGAAACCCACACAGACACGAGGAGAATGTGTGAACTCCACACTGTGACCCGAGGCCAAAATTAAACCAGGGTCCCTAGCACTGTGAGACAGCAGTGCTAACCACTGTGCTATCAAGCCACATGTAGTTGAGCAAATTATCAACTGCTGAAGTATTGTGGTAAATGGGAGCCTAAAGACCATATCCAAAGGCTATACAGTTTGGACTGTAAGAATGTAGTTGTAGTGGACATGCATGGAAATGAGTTTGGGATTTTTTTATTTCTAGGATGTGGGCATCGCTGGCTAGGGCAACATTTATTGTCCGTCCCTAACTACCTTGAGAAAGTGATGATGAACTGCTTTCTTGAACTGCTGTAATCCACATAGTGTAGGTACACCCACAGTATGGCCAAGGAGAGAGAGAGTTCCAGGATTTTGACTCAGTGACAGTGAAGGAAGAGCAATATATTTTCAAGTTATGATGGAAAGGAACTTCCAAGTGATGGTATTGTGTGTGATATAAGGAAATGCTTGGAAATGGCCTGGTCTGGAGTAAGTTTGAGGGAGAAGAGAAGCTGCATGAAATAGTAAGCTGAAAGGGATATGGTTTGCATGGAGGGAAAGTTTAACAACAGTTAGAAGGGCAGTGAGAGGAGTAAGGGAATGAGGATGCTATGATTAGATGCCGAGAACTAAGCCATCACCGTGACAGTTTCTGGAAGGCAGTTGATGGAAAATGTAGCTAAACAAGGAAGTTTTAGTAAAGGGGAGCATGCTACTGAGCACATAACGTATCAGTGCAGTCATTCACATTAAGGCTATGGATAGTACCAGGCCTTAACTCTCAGACTTCCAAAGGAAGTGAGCAAGATAGAGAAATTCAACAATAGACAACCCAACCATCTCTTGACATTCAAGGCATTACTGTTGTTGGATCCCAGATGTTGTCAATGACCAGAAACAGAACTGGGCCAATCATTTTAATGCTGCAGCTACAAGAGCAAATTAAAGGCTGGAAATTCAGAGGCCAGTACTTCACCAACTGACTCCCCAAACCCTGTCTATCATCTATAAGGTAAAGTCAGGAGTGTGATAGAATTTTGTTACTTACCTAGATGAGTGCAGTTCCAACACTCAAAGCTCATGGACAAAGCAGCCTGCTTGACTGACACCCAATTCTCTTCCTCCAGTATTGACATACAATGGCAGCAGTGTATACTGTGTAAAAGCTGCACTGCAGGAACTCATTAAGGCTCCTTCAACAACACATTCCAAATCCATGACCTCTGCCATCTAAATAGGCAAGGACAGCTGATGCATGGGAACACCACCACCTGCAAGATCCCTTCCAAGCCCCTTACTATCTTGACTTGGAACCATATCACTGTCCCTTCACTATTGCAGCATCAAAATTCTAAAATTCCTTTCCCAGTGGGTACCTGCACCAAATGAATTGCAACGACTCACCGCTACTTTCTCAAGGGCACTTGAGAAATATTGGCCCAAGTCCTGTGGAAAAAAATAGAAGGAATTTTGTGAGATTAGGCTTGGGCAAGCATGTTAATCAAGGAGGTCAGGGAGAAAGGAGAATGACCATTTTGAGGTTGTTGCTTGTAAAAAGGCAGTGATGGAATCATTGATGGATATTTTGCCAAGAGATTTGAAAATGGCAAATAGTGGTCTTGTGCAAAGAAAATTCAATCCTGACATGGAAGCAGAGAGCAGAGAATCCCTGTGGGGTGATTGAAAAGAAGCACGGATTGATGATAAGCGGAGAAAAATGGAGATAGAAATAAAGGGTTCAGATCCAGAGATGGAACCCAAATTGATACAAGTGGATGCTGAGCGAACTCTAGTTAAAAATGTATCATAAAGGTTAAAAGAAACGTCTCTCTCGATTTATAAACAGGGCACTGGAAGAATCTGAACTTAAAAGGTTCAGGTTGAAGTTGACTTGTAGACCTGATGGCATCAGCTTTGAGTATTGAAGGAACAATGTCCCAATTCAGAGATCATTGTGGAGAAGGAACTATTTGAGAATCAGTGGATTCATGGTTATAATTTCATAAATAGAGGATGTGGCATTAATAATCAGTCATGAGCTTGATATGAGTGACCACTGGAGGTGAGCAATGGTGTTGGTAGCAAACACCCACAGGTTCAGCAGAGGAATTGGGGCCAAGTGAATGAAGCCCAAGAACCAATAGCATTTAAATCCTGGTGCCCTGACCAACATTTACCTCTTAACCAACATCAGTAAAAGGGATTACTTATCATTTATCTCATTACTGTCTGTTGGATCTTTGTGTGCAAATTGATTTCAACATTCCCAACTTTACATCAGCGACTAAATTTCAGAAGTATTTCATAAAATCACAGAATTCCTACAGTGCAGAAGGAGGCCATTTGGGCCAGCGAGTTGCACCGACGCTCCAACCATGTGTCTTAACCAGACCCTATCCCTGTAACCCCACAGATTTATCCCCCTAACCTATACATCTTGGGGCACAAAGAGGCAATCTAGCATAACCATTCCACATCTCTGGATTGTTCCATGGCTTGTGGAGTGTTTTTTTTCATCTGTGGGATATGGGCGTCACTGGCTGCCCATCCCTAGTTGCCCTTGAGAAGGTGGTGGTGAGCTGCCGCCTTGAGTCGCTGCAGTCCTGATCTGTGGGTTGACCAACAATGCAGTTAGGGAGGGAATTCCAGCATTTTGACCCAGCAGCTGTGAAGGAACGGTCATATATTTCCAAGTCAAGATGCTGAGTGGCTTAGAGAGGAACTTGCAAGTGGTGGCATTTCCATGTATATGCTGCCCTTGTCCTTCGAGATGGAAGTGGCCGTGGGTTTGGAAGATGCTGTCTAAGGATCTTTGGTGAATTGCAATGGTGCACGCTGCTGCTACTGAGTGTGGGAGGGAATGTTACAGTGATACAGTGGTTAGCACTGCTGAATCATAGTACCAGGGATCCAGTTTCAATTCAGACCTCGAGCCATTGTTTGGAGTTCGCGCATTCTCCCTGTGTCTGCGTAGATTTCCTCCGGGTGCTCCAATTTCCTCCCACTGTACAAAGATGTGCTGGTTTGGCTGATTGACCACGCTAAATTGACCGTAGTGTCAGGGAATTATGGGGTTACGGGGAATAAGGCCTGGGTGGGATGGTGGGCAGTGGACACTCAATGGCTGAATGGCCTCCTGCACTGTAGGGATTTTCTGAGTGGATGTTTGTAGATATGGTGCCAATCAAATAGGCTGCTTTGTCATGGGTGGTGTCAAGCTTCTTGTGTTGTTGAAGCTACACCACCCAGGCAAGGGGGAAGTATTCCATCACACTCCTGATTAGTGCCTTGTAGATGATGGAGGCTTTGGGGAGTCAGGAGGTGAGTTACATGCCACAGTATTCCTAGCCTCTGACCTGCTGTTGTAGCGACTGTGTTTATGTGGCGAGTCCTGTTGAGTTTTTGGTCAATGGTAACTCTAAGCATGTTGACAGTGGGGGATTCAGTGATGGTAACACCATTGAATGCCAGGGGGCAGAGGTTAGAGTGTCTTTTATTGGTGTTGGTCATTGCCTGGCATTTGTGTGGCATGAATGTTACTTGCCACTTGTCAGTCGAAGACTGGATATTGTCCAGATCTTTTTGCCTCTGAGCATGAACTGCTTCAATGTCTGAGGAGTCATGAATGGTGCTGAACATTGTGCAATCATCGGCGAACATCCCTGCTTCTGACCTTACGAGGGAGGGAAGGTCATTGATGACGCAGCTGAAGATGGTTGGGCCTAGGACACTACCCTGAGAACTACTGCAGAGATGTCCTGGAGCTGAGATCATTGACTCTCCGCAACTGTCTTCCTATGTACCAGGTATGCTTGTAACCAACGGTGAGTTTGCCACCGATATGCATTAATTCCAATTTTATTAAAGCTCCTTGTTGCCACACTGAGTCGAGTGCGACCTTGTTGTCACGAACTGTCACACTCACTTCACATTTGGAATTCAGCTCTTTCATCCATGTTTGAACCAAGGCTGTAATGAGGTCAGGAGCTGAGTGACCCTGGTGCAACCCAAACTGGGTGTCACTGAGCAGTTGCTGCTTGATAGCACAGTTGTTGACCCGTTCTATCACTTTATTGATTGAGAGTAGACTGATTGGGTGATAATTGACTGTTGGTTTTGTCCTGATTTTTGTGCACAGGACATTATTGTTACTAGAGCGGCAGTGCTCGACAGACTGGAGGGACTGATTGTGGACAAGTCCTCAGGACCGGATGGAATGCATCCGAGGGTTCTGAAAGAAATGGCGGAGGTGATAGTGGATGCCTTGGTGGTTATTTTCCAAATGTCGCTGGATTCCAGGGAAGTGCCGGAAGATTGGAAAACGGCTAATGTTACGCCAGTGTTTAAGAAGAGTGGCAGGCAAAAGGCAGGGAATTGTAGGCCGGTTAGTTTAACTTCTGTTGTAGGTAAAATGTTAGAATCCGTCATCAAGAAGGAAATATCGAGGCATCTTGAGGGGAATTGCTTGATAGAGCAGACGCAGCACGGTTTCGTTAAGGGGGAAGTTGTGTCTGACGAATTTTTTGGAGTTCTATGAGGATGTGTCTAGGGCGGTGAATAGAGGAGAGCTGGTGGATGTGGTGTTTCTTGATTTTCAGAAGGCGTTTGACAAGGTACCTCACAAGAGGTTATTGCAGAAGGTAAGGGGGCATGGAGTTGGGGGTATGGTGTTGGCGTGGATAGAGGATTGGTTGTCAAATAGGAATGATGTGGGTATGCCGACGTTGGACTGGCGTAAACACAGTAAAAAGTCTGACAACACCAGGTTTTAGTCCAACCGATTTACTTGATAATAGACTCACAAGCTTTCGGGGCTAACCGTGAAAGCTTGTGAGTCTATTATCAAATAAATCGGTTGGACTAAAACCTGGTGTTGTCAGACTTTTTACTGTGTCAAATAGGAGGCAGAGAGTGGGGGTTAATGGGTGCTATTCAGATTGGCAGTTGGTGACTACTGGAGTGCCCCAGGGGTCGGTGCTGGGGCCTCAGCTATTTACCATTTATATAGATGATCTGGAGGAGGGAACCGAGTGTATGGTGTCGAAATTTGCTGATGACACCAAGATTGGTGGAACGGCAAATTGCGCGGAGGGTGTGGAGAGTCTGCAGAAGGATCTATATAGGCTGGGCGAATGGGCCAGGAACTGACAAATGGAATTTAATGTTGGCAAGTGCGAGGTGGTCCACTTTGGTAGGAATAATGGTAGGAAGGACTATTACTTACGTGGCGAAAAACTGCAGCAGGCGACGGTGCAGAGGGACCTCAGGGTCCTTGTGCATGAGTCACAAAAACCCAGCCTGCAGGTGCAGCAGGTGGTCAGGAAGGCTAATGGCATGCTGGCCTTCATAGCGAGGGGGATTGAATATAAAAGTAGGGAGGTCTTGCTGCGGCTGTATAGGGCATTGGTGAGGCCGCAGCTGGAGTACTGTGTGCAGTTTTGGTCGCCGCACTTACGCAAGGATATTTTGGCCTTGGAGGGAGTGCAGAGGAGGTTTACTAGGCTGATACCTGAGTTGAGGGGGTTGAGCTATGAGGAGAGGCTGAATAAACTAGGCTTGTACTCGTTAGAGTTTAGAAGAATGAGAGGAGATCTCATTGAGACGTATATGATGAATGGGATGGATAGGATAGAGGTGGAGAGACTCTTCCCGCTCAGAAGGGACAGTAGGACTAGGGGGCACAGCCTCAAGATAAAGGGGGGGTGGTTTAGAACGGAGTTGAGGAGGAACTTCTTCACTCAAAGGGTGGTGAATCTCTGGAATTCTCTGCCCATTGAAGTGGTGGAGGCTGCCTCGCTAAATATTTTTAAGACGCGGGTTGATGGGTTTTTGATAAGCGAGGGGATTAAGAGTTATGGGGAGAGGGCGGGAATGTGGAACTGAGCCACGACAGATCAGCCATGATCTTATTGAATGGCGAGGCAGGCTCGAAGGGCTGGATGGCCTACTCCTGCTCCTATTTCTTATGTTCTTATGACATACCTGGGCAATTTTCCACTTTGTTGGGTAGATGCCAGTGTTGTAACTGGACTGGAAGAGCTTGGGCTAGAGGAGCAGCAGGTTTGGGAGCACAGGTTTTCAGTATTATTGCTGAGTGTTATCAGGGCCCATTACCTTTGCAGTATCCAACCATTTCTTGATATGTGGAGTAAATCAAATTGGCTGGAGACTGGCATCTGAGATGCTGGGGACCACTGGAGGAGGCCAAGATGGATCATTCACTTGGCACTTGTGGCCGAAGATTACTGCAAATGCTTCAGCCTTATCTTTTGCACCATGTGTTGGGCTTCTTCACAGTTGAGGTTGGGAATATTTGTGGAGCCTCCTCCACCAGTGAGTTGTTTAATTGTCCACCACCATTCATGACTGCGTGTGGCAGGACTGCAGAGCTGATCCGTTGGTTGTGGGATCATTTAGTTCTGTCTATCACTTGCTGTTTGTACCATTTAGCATGCAAGTAGTCCTGTTTGGTAGCTTCACCAGGTTGACATGTCATTCTTAGGTATGCCTGGTGCTGCTTCTGGCATGCCCTCCTGCGCGCTCCACTGAAGAAGTCTGCCAACACCAGGTTTAAGTCCAATCGATTTATTTGATAGTAAACTCGCAAGCTTTTGGGGTTTGCCCCTTCATCAGGCAAATGGACAGTTCTGGCCTCAAACAGAGCACATAACAGCACGGATAGTTTACAGATTACTGATTAGTATGCGAGTCTTTACACCTGACCTGCTATTCAAGTCTTAAAGTGGCCAACAATGTGAGTGGAAGGAGCATTAAGCCCAGGTTAAAGAGATGTGTACTGTCTCCAGACAGTACAGTAAGTGAGATTTAGCAAACCCAGGCAAGTCATGGGGGTTACAGAGAGTGCAACATCATTTGAAGTGCACACCAACTTGTTAAGATGCTAAGACTACTTGAAGCAACGAGCTATTATACTTCAGTGAAGATCTAAAGCAGAAGTCGTCTTGCAACTATTCCTTATAGGAATTTGATGTATGAAGAATTGTCTGCTATACACTTTATAATACTTTCCAAGTACTATGGATGCCCAGTCTTGAGTTGCTAGATCTATTCGAAGTCTGTTCCATTTAGCATGGTGATAGTGCCACACAACGTGATGGAGGTTATTTCTAGTGAAGGTGAGTTTGTCTCCACAAGGACTGTGCAGTGGTCACTGTTACTAGTACTGTCATAGAAAGGTGCATCTCCAGCCAGCAGAT